>NC_134150.1:32917500-35822500 GCF_033958435.1 Carettochelys insculpta | reverse complement strand
ATTCTCGATGAAGCAGTACTAAAAGTAATGGATGGTACTTTCACCAAGCCTCTCTGATTATTAGGAGTCTCCTTGGTTTGACACCCCCACCCCCTTTGCATGTATTATTGTGGTCTGGGAAGTCCCAGAGCTGCATTAAAAAGATGTGGTGTTGCAGATAGATGCTACGTGGGGAATATTCAGGATCTCAGTGATGCAAAACAAGGGGGCTGCTGTCCATGTTGATGAGAACCACTGGTGATCCCCGTAGGGAACTTGTTTCTTAATGATGTGTAAGGCTAACTGCTGGATTGTGGAGGAAGCTTTGACAGCATTCAGGGGCACAGATGATTCCATCGTCCTCTCTGCAGCATGATACACTGTGGCTATGAGCTGCTCTACGGGAGACAATGGGAACAAAAAACTAATCCATTAAAACTGGCTACCTTATAATGACTCATTCACTCTGATGTGTCCGCACCTTCCAATCCCTATTTTACTTTTGAAGTGACTTATTGTAAAAGTCACATCCTGTGTTACCAGACTCACTGGAGCACAGCACAGAACTTTGTCAGCTCCTGTGTTCCCGGATTATTCTTTTCATAATAAATCCATGTCTCTATTGTTGCATTAGCTTGCTTTCTCTCAGCAGGTGACTACTTTTAAAATCATCTTCAAGTAATTAATACTTGCCCCAGCAGTGATGCTGGCAGTGGAGGAGATGGCTTATAACATAGTTACAACGCACTCAAAAACTGCTGAAATACTATTTTCTCTTTCTGGACAAGGAGCCTGTAAAACAACAGTTAAAATCACCATGTAAAGGATCATCTTGCCAAAGGCTTAGTGTGACCCCTTTCAGGTCATGATGCTGCAGTAACCCTAAATTCAGGATCAGGACCAAGCATAACAACTTAGGCTTTTGAAGTTGA
Source organism: Carettochelys insculpta (assembly GCF_033958435.1). Taxonomy (NCBI): domain Eukaryota; kingdom Metazoa; phylum Chordata; order Testudines; family Carettochelyidae; genus Carettochelys; species Carettochelys insculpta. Next base: position 35,821,589 of record NC_134150.1, on the reverse strand, counting down.
GCTTATATAGGTCCCAGATTTTTAGTAGCAAGCAGATGAAAGGGCACGTAATCTTTAGGGTTACTATGGAAACGTTAGTCTAATGGCAAAGAAGATCCACTGGACCCCAAGATCATCTTTGGGACTGTCGCCTTGGCTTCAGGAGCAACACATTTAAAACTGCACTCCACAGTAGACAGATGGCTCTGGAGGCACCACACCCGTTCATGCTGCTGGGACCGGCAGGTCATGGAGCAGTGGGACAACCAGCAGTGGCTCCAAAATTTCTGCATGCAGAAGGCCACCTTCTTGGAGCTATGTGCCTGGCTCACCCCCACCCTCTAGAGATACGACACCCAGATGCGGCCTGCCATCCCCATGGAGAAGCAGGGTGCAATTGCCCTCTGAAAGCTCACCACCCCCGACAGCTACTGGTCAGTGGGCTACAAGTTTGGCCTGGGGAAGTCCACTGTCAGGGCACTCCTCATGGAGGTAATGCTTTCTTGGGCTGCAGCACCTGCACAGGGTCGGTGGGGGGAGAACAGCATCCCGCCAAAGTGGGACCCTTGGGAAGCAGGGTTCGGGGGTGTGAGGGGTAGAGGGGGAGTGAGGGGGAAGCCCCTTCCCCAGGAGATTATGCCATCCCACCCTCACACAGCCCTGCTGCTGAGGGGGCAGCCTCACATGGGGGGGGCGCTCCCAGAGAGCTTGGGGACAGGGAGCAGATGGGGCCCTCCCAAGGGCCCAGGTGCTCCCTCCCTCAGTCCCTGTTATGTGTGTTCATTTGCCTCCCTCTGCAGGTTGAGAGGGCCATCAGCTTGATCCTCTTGCAGAGTGTCATCCGTCTGGGAGACCTTAACAAGGTCATGGCCAGATTCACTGCCCTGGGGTTACTGAACCGTCTCAGACCCATCGATGGGACCCCTGGGCTGTTCTCTCGAGGGTCTGGTGGGGGTCACAGGTTGCCTGTTATTCGGCCATGTGGGCTCTGAGTGCAGCTGTGAGGTTGTAGGAGACAGCTGCATGCCACACAGCTGTTCCCACACTCTCAGCATCCTGCCATGGGGTTCCCCAGGCTTCCTGTGGCTATAAGAAGGCCTAGAGGCAGGAACAATACAGCGCTGATTGCTGTGGGCAGAGTGACGACCAGGGCACCTGTGTGGCATCCCAGAGGCCCCTTCTGTTGACACAAGGCCCCCCAGAACATCCACACGTCTTTTGTCGACAAATCTCTCTTGACAGTGACATTCTTCCTCATGGTAAGCGCGGTACAACTGTTGAGAGAACCATTCTATTCTGTCAACTTCCTGTCAACAGAATGTATTTGCAATCTGGCCATTCCCTGGGTTTTGTCGACAAAATGGCTGTTTTTTCAACACAACCCTGCAGTCTAGACAGAGCCCTAGTATAGATGCTCAAGCCCTGGGTTTACCAGTCCAAGGCCTGCCGACGCAAGTTCTACTTAACCCTAGGCTTACATTGCAGTGTAGACATACCTTTAGATCTTCCCAGGCACAACTTAGACCCTCCAGTTCCAAAAAGATAGGACCTATCATGTAAGCCAGACTCACCATTAATGCTTAGCCATATAAAGCCAATACTCATAGCTCAACAGCTATGATTCAGTGTAACAGAAGACAGCAGTGCCCCCTCTTCCTCGCACATACACGCTAGCTAGTTTATTACCTGATGTCCCTGGCATGTTCCAAACATAAATTAATATACCTTTATCTAGCCCTTAAAGAGCACCTTATTTTCCACGCTACTGAATGATTCAGTTTCCTAAGCCCGTATCCATCATCAAGCAGATTAAGAAATTTGCTGGTGTAGAAAAGAATAGATCTTTAGAGCTACTGATCACACTCAAAATGGAAATTCGTTTCATTTATTGGTTGCAGTTGCAGCAAGTGTGGAGTTTATGTTCAGCTGATGAGCTGGAGCCAGCTGACTTTTTGGATCAGTGACACGTTAAAACTAAAACTTTTAATGCAGCCCTTTGTGTTATCTGAGTAATTGGACAAGATGCTATAACTACGGTTGATTAGATTAATCAAAAGGCATGATTTATGCCACCCTGAAACTTAACTATCAGAAGCTTTGAAGTGAGATCTTCTATTTTCTTTTCTTTTCTTTTATTTTATTATTTTACCCATCAGGAAGCTTCTTGCAATTTCCACCTATCCTTAGAAACTCTGCTGCTCATCCCTGCCCCTGTAAAGGTAGAAAAGCATTGCCCCAGGGGCCAAAAGAACACTGGAGAATTCAGAGAGCTATGATAGAGCTCCTGCATATGCGCAATCTGTATTAAGCAAAACAGGAGTTCCTCATGACTGGGAACCTAAAACTCTTAGGCCAGATGTACCCTATGAGGTAACATTGATTTTAGATGTGCAAATCAAACCACGAAGATTGTGTAGCTGGAGTCAATGTATCTATAATTGATTTTTGCTGATGTCCACACAACAGGAGGTCAGTGGGAGAAACTTTCCCATCAACTTCCCTTACTCCTCACAACTACCAGGAGTACTGCGGTCGATGGCAGTGCCATGGCAGTTCAATTTAGCATTGCATCATTAGGAGTGCTAGATCAACCACCAGAAAGTTGATCTTCCCATAAGTGTAGACATTGCTTAGGAGTGGCCAGACCTCACATTAGGGGTAAGTCACTTAAGGCCAGTTTTTCAAGCAACTACATCTGCATTTGTGTAGCCAAAAATGCACACGTAAGCTATCTCTACACCGTGGGAGCTATTTCAGGATACTGTGATATTTCAACATGCCTGACACCTCATTGCAGGTGAAGTAAGGGATGCCTTGAAATAGTGCTTTATTTTGACATTTGGTGCCATGTAGACAACGCCACATGCCGAAATAGCCTATTTTGAAATTGACTCAAAATAAGCGATACAATTTGCATAGTGCAAATTGTGTAGTTTATTTCAATTTTAGGCTGTCATGTAGACATAGCCCTATTGCTCAAGCTCTATTACAGCAATGCCCTGTGCAAACACAGTAACGTAGATTAACTAAATACAAACATATATTTTTCCTAAAATTTTGCCCTTTTATCTTGCTGTAGTATTGCATCATCATGTGTAGAATGATGAGTCTAAATCTCTGGTATGCTCATTCCCTCTCCATGAGGTAGATTTTTAATATTTGTGCTTTGAGATGAATGGGCAGGCACTATAGAATAGTAAAAAAAATTTTATGAATTGTTTGTTGGAAGAAAAGGGGAACCAGGGTCAGGAAAGAAAAGGTTGACTATAGAGATCACCAAACAAAAGAATCCAGAGTGATCATTATACAGTTTGAACCTTTCTAGTCGGCATTCTCTCATCTGGAAATATCCATATTCTGGCTGATTTTCGTTAACCAGACAACCACTTATCATGGGTGTGGCCAAGTTTCTGGTTGTCCCATAGTGTTTGTTTACAGACACCAGTTCTAGTTCTCAGTGTTCTGTGCTGTTATTTTGATCTCATTTATACCTAAACTTTTTCTAAGAGCCCATTAAGCAGAGGAATTGTTAGTAAAGCTGCTAGATGACATAAGCCAGCAAATTCTCTTGTTCAGCACCAGTCAGAGGGCGCCAGACTAGAAAAGTTCAACCTGTTTTATGTTGTCCAGGGGTGCTGGAGGGAATACTGTGTGAAACCAATAATGACTCAACATGATGACTGGAAAAGGCCACCCTTTTAAACATATCTGGCAAAGATATGTATTTTGAAGTTCAGTTTCTAAACATTGTGTCTGGTCAGACTCTTTCCTAGATTTGCCAGCACCATACTTGCCTTGGTTCAGTCTTGTAAACGATTGTGTGCTTTGTATAGATTAGGTTCTACGGCAACCTCAAGAAAAATGTGAACAAAACCAAGTGTTATACATGAGTTTCATTGACCTGACCAAAGCGTTTGACTCAGGCAGTCGTAGCATCCTGTGGACCATCCTCTCAAAGATCAGCTGCCCAAAAATTCATTAGCATCTTGAGGCTCCTTCACAGCAACATGACTTGAGCAACAACAGATCTCAGTGTGACTCTTTTGAGGTCAAAATAGGAGTCAAATAAGACTGCGTCATTGCCCCATCACTGTTCTGCATCTTCATCACCATGGCCCTTCATCTTATTGATGGCAGGTTTCCAGATGGTGTAAAGACTATCCATAGAATGAACAGGAAGCTTTTCAATCTCAGGAGACTGAAAGCTAAAAGCAAGACCTCCACAACTTCGATCGTGGATCATGTCACGCAGATGACAACATGGTTGCTGTTTTTTCTCCAACAGCTCTTCAGACCATATTTAAGTGCCTTCACTGAAGCATATGAGAATCTCAGCCTCACGCTGAACATCAAAAAGACCAGGGTGCTCCACAACCCTCACCTACAGGACAATCTCATGTACCTTCTATTGAAGTCAATAGAGAACTGCCGGAAAATGTGGAGCATTTCCCATACCTTGAAAGTCATCTTTCCTCTAAAGTCAACATTGATGCAGAAATCCAGCATCATCTGAGCCATGCAAGTTCTGCTTTCTCCCACCTGAGACAAAGGGTCTTTGAGATGAGGACATCTATCCAAAACCAAAGATCCTTGTATACCATACAGTGGTTGTTCCAGTGCTACTGTACGCAGGGGAAACCCGGACAATATGAGTGTCATTTGAAGGCACTTGAACAATATCATGAATGCTGCCTCAGGAGAATCCTAAATATATCTTGGGAGGATAGGCTCATGAGCATTCCTGTCCTGAAAGAGTTCAACATGACCAGCATTGAAGCCATTATCATTCATCAAACTTCATTGGACTTGTCACATGATTTGGGTATCTGATCAGTTCCTCCCAAAATAGATTCTGTTTTCTGAGTTGGAGGAAGGGAAGAGGAGCATCAGGGCCAGCAGAAGTGATATAAGGACATGCTGAAGGCACACATGCAAAAGGGCAGCTTCGATGTTGACATTTAGGGCAGCCCATCCCCAGAGGAGAATGGTAATCCATGAGAGGGTGGAACTATTTGAGAAGTCCAGCCACAGCACAGACAAGGAGAGGCAGAGAAGAAAAGAGCGTCAAAAACTACCCCACGCCCCTTCAACAGCTACCAACACCTGCCTCTTCTGTGGTAAGATCTGCAGCTCCAGAATCTGACTGATCAGCCATCAATGGACTCACAAATAGGAGGGTGACATGAAGATGTCTTACTAGTTATTGAGCCAAGACCAAACAGGCTAAAACTGCTTTAAATCACCTTGCTGGGGTAGCCGTGAAGCAGTGTTTATATGTCAGATGCAGGGTCTGTTGTTTTGGTTTAGTTTTATATTTATTGGAGCACCTAAAGATCCCAACCAAGATAAAGTCCCCATCATTCACTGTAAGCATGTATAACAAGATACACTCCTTCCTCCAGAGCGCTTACAGTCTAACTAAACAAGTCAGTGGGGTGCAGTGGGGAGTGGGCGGGGGAAAAGAAGGGAGAAGAAGCACAGAGAGAGGAAGTGATTTGCTCACAAGCACAAAACACGTCAGTTACACAGCTGGAAAAAATATGTAGGTCTCCGGACTCCTGGGCCAGTGTCTTGTTCCCTGGATCAGGCTGCTTCTCCTTCAGAAAGGTGATGCATAAAGAAGCAAACATGCAATGAAACAACTCTTTATACTAAAAATTCTTTTGAGCTGACTGACGAATCCATACCATCAGCATGAAAGCAGCCACACTAGATCTTCCTTCAAAATCTGGATTGCTTTTTTTCTGAAGCCCAAAGAAAAATTATTTGATGGTTACTTGCCTTGCTGTCATCAACACCACATGCAATCTCCTCTAAAGACAGCAGTGTCCAGCAAAAGTACAGCCCTGGCAAGACACATTCAGACACCAGCTCTGGGAGTGCATTCCCCTAGCACCTTTTTCAGAGGGGGCCATCAAAAAGATGGAATTGTCACTGAAGTCGCTGTGGTATTGCTAGAAAATGCCAATCATCTCAGCAGCTGAGCTATTCTTAGGACTAACTCAAAGCCCATTGGAGCCAATGGTAGTTTTTCCTACAGAGTTTAACTGGCTTTTGTTCAGGTCTTAAGTAGATAACTTATTTAATGTAGCCATTTTAAATTTTTATTTTGTTATATTTTATTATTAAATTTGATGCAGGAAAAACAATTGTCCCAGGCAAGTTTTAGGATGTAACTTTTTTACAGTCTGTGGAAGTTTCTCTGTGGACAGAAGATCTTAGGATTCGTTAAGCTATTTATTAATAAAAAGGTTGCTGGGAGACCTCTGCTCATTAGCAAACAATTTTGGGCACTACTGATAAATGTTGGGAAAGGATGTGACAAAGCTCAGTTAGTAAACTCTGCACAAAAGAGACTTTGATTGTTACAAACCTGTTTGTGGTTTAATTTAGATTAGAATGATGTTTGCTCAAAGTGCTAATCAGCTGTTTTGTGAATGGCTTGCTTCAGTTATTCAGTATTCATTAATCATGATGTATATTTGGTCAGCAAATATACATAGTCTTGTTTTGGTTCCCTGACAGGTTGACCAAAATGCATATGAACAAGAGAGGAAAAATTAAAGAGATTTCAACAGTGCTGCACAAGCATTTCTGGTACAAACATTCACACAAATACCAGTTGGACTTCTCTCACCTGGCACCCTTGAGACCTGACCGGTGCTGGACAAGAGAATTTGCCAAACTACGGGAGGTCAATATCGTCAAGCAGCTTTACCAACACTTCCACTGGTTACTGGGCTCTTAGAAGACATCTGAGGTAAATTATAGCTAAATAAACACACAGAACACTGAGAATCAAGACTGGTGGCTGTAAACAATCTTTATGGGACCACAGGAAACTTACCAAGCCTGTGAAAAGTGGTCGTCCAGCTAACAAAAATTATGCTGGAGAATGGATGTTGCCAAATGAGAGAGTTCCAGATTAGAGAGATCCATCATGCATATATTAACAGAAGTAGTATAAGACACATGCTTCTCACACACTTTCTTGTGGAAAAAAATGTAATGATGCACAGGCATGTAGCAGTAAGTACTGGTTCAGCAGTCACCTGAGCGTGTGCTTCACTTTAAGCATTTGCGGAATCTGTTCCTGCTAACCAACAAAAGTTAAGCACAGGCTGAAAGGTCAGTATCTTCTGATGTCTCGGTGAACTTTCCATGAAATGTAACATATATGATTTTCTGACTTGGAGCCCAAATAAACACAGAAGGACTTGCCTAAGAATGGCCAGGCCAGCTCAGACCAAAGGTCCAGATAGCCCAGCATTCTCTCTTCCAACAGTGACTGGGATTGAGCATCCAGTATTGTACAGCATCAAAGTGAGTTTGTAGCTTCTATCTGAGTAGGTGCTTTTATGCAGTATTGACACAGTTCTACTAATCATCACATTCCAATTAACATCAGGTTTAATTCCGCGTCTAAACTATTGATTTCAGAAGGTGTAGGATCAAACCCAGACTGCCTAAGAACTGTGCTGTTTTGGAATTAAAAAGCAACCATGTGTTACAAACCCAAAGCTGGATTCCTGCCCAGCTGGACAAAGCTAAATCAAAAAGAATCCCTTGCACATACCACAATTAATGGCTCCTTTATGATTTAATCTGAACTACGCTATTCTGCAAACAGATCATACCTGGACTGTTATTGTACCTGATTATGTTCAGGATATTCTACCACAGCTTATTACACTGGCAGTTTGGAATGAGGTCTTAATCCCTTGTTTTCCTTTTTGTCCCTTCACTATTCATTATTTCCCTTCTCCATCCTTTTTTTTTTCTGAATTATAAGAAGTCTAATGGTTTCATGTACTTTATTACAGATAAATACCTACAAGTAGTAGTAGTAAGCCTCTTCCACTCCTACATCTTGGAGCATGGACTACTGAAAACCATTCGCCAGTGTCCCCTGTCCTGGGAAATCATTTCCAGCTCTGGCTAGGCGTATCCTATCTTTTTCGTGTCTGCCTTCAGGTCTCTATGCCAGGTGTTTCTTGGACACCCTCTTTTCCTTCTTGCATGTGAGTTTCACCTTAAGGCTCAACGTGTGATGTTGGTTGTTCATTTTCTGAGGGTGTGTCCAATTCATCGACATCTTCCCTTCCTGATTTTTTCTTTGGCTGGAAGTTGATGAATCAGTTGCCACAGGTCTTGGTTGTTGACTGTATACAGCCAGTGGATCTGGAGGATTTTATGGAGGCTGTTATAGATAAACATCTGGATCTTTTTGAAAGTCATCTTTTTTGTTCTCCAAGTTGGGTGGGGCAATTTCCCAAACTGTGGATTGTTGGTGGTTGGTGGAGCCCTTGCTGTCACCCATAGAGAGCTGGTGTAACCAACAACAGTCAGAAATAACCCTGGACCTCTGAAGCTTAGCGCGGGAGCCTCTGCCACTTGAGCTAAAAGCCATCTGACTATTAGCTAAGGCTGTAGAAGACACTTATTCTTTCTCTCTGTAAGTGATCTAGATGCCACAACATGGAACAGTGACCCACACTCAGTAGGTGTGTGGGCTACACTGGCTAGTCACTTGCTCCTTCCCCCACTTTCCAGCTGCCAAATTGTATTAAAGGGCATCAAAACACAGACAACTTACTTTCCCAACACTTCCTTAGGATGGAAGCAGATCTGCTGAGAGGGGTACTTGAACTTAGAACCTCCAGAGCTCACTCCAAGCACCAGTGCAACTTGAGCTGAAACCAGAAGCTGCTCAGGCCATGCTGTAGAGGAGACTTGTTCTTTCTCTGTGTAAGTGGTCAAAGTGCCAGTACATAGGCCAATGAACAACACCCAGCCGGTGTGTTATACAACCAATTGCTGAAGTTTCCATGGCAATGAAGTAGAGTGGTAAATGGAAGGAGCGGTTTCCACAAGACATTCTCTGAGTTAGAAAGTGGTGCAAGTTATAAACATCTTTATGAACCCTTGATCTAAAACATACTCTTGGTGATATTATGGTTGATGAGTACAGGCCCACTGTTATCTTTTCATACAGATTGTCCCTTAAACTTGAGCTCCACTGGTTTTAGTGTATATTCTAAGTGGTCAGATAACATTTGAATGACTAAATAATCATGTAGACTTGTTGCATTTTACACTGCAACTCCAGACATCAGTACAACAGCATCTTGTTTGTTCAGTGGGCTTTTTCATTGCTTCTTTATAAGTTCAAGTGCATAAGTCTTTAGTTTGTGTTGTTCTTTCACTGGTTCCATCAATCTTGCCGTTTGGCCTCACCATCTCATTCCTTACTGAAGTTGGAAAATAGTGTGTGGTGGTGTGGGGGGGATTTTCAGTGTCTATTAGCTCACAAAACATGCTCACAACCCTTTCTACCAATAATTGAATAGTTACACTGAGTAAGCATGAATGCTGACTGAGAACAGATTTTATGCTCAAATGCTCATATATTTGCCAGAAGGGAATTTTAACTGTTACGTTCACATGTAAGATTTTTAATGCTTCATTGTACTGAGTTGGGCCTGATTTTCAAATGTGCCAATGCAAGCCCAAGATTGTGCAGGCAAATATGGCACCTAGATGTGCATCTGGCCACTTGTCCATGCCGATGTGCTGTCATTATTGGGCTGAAAATTATAGTCCGTTTTTCAGTGGTCCGTTACATACACGCATGAATGAAAATCAAGCCCAGTATGGGCTAGATTGTACCACTAAAAACAACCCTTTCTTCCACATCACTTCTTGTCATGTTCTCTGTGCATCTGGATGTGAATTTCAATGTGTCTCTACCATTCCAGCTTCTGTAGAACTTCCACTCAGTCTCGTGAAGGCTTCTCCCATCTCATATCTCTCTTTTTCTCTTCTCTACAGGCACAAGCCTGATTTCCCCAGCTTCAAAACATCTAAAATCTTATTCTCTCTGACCTGTCTGCTTATTTTTTTTTCACTTTTGTAAAACAAAAGAAAATGTGTACATCTTTTTTTTTAACAAATATTCCTATTTCTTATAGGTTGGGGGTTTACTCTGTGATCCACTTTTCGTCTTGCCAGCTTAATAGCAACAAGCTCACCTTTTGCAGTTGATAATTCCTTTGATCTACTTTGCTGCTTGGCAGAATGCTGTGAGGTGGGTACTGCCTTTAATCTATCATACCATACATCAGTAATGACTCTTGTCCACTTTTTTCCCATGGTTCCTCTATTGATATTGCTGCTTTATTCCCTTTTCTCCCCACTATGGATGAAGCATGAGACTTCAGAATCATGAACGTTAACATGAATAAAATCTTTATGAAGACTATGTTTGAAGGCTGAGAGAACTAAAAATATTCAACATGAAACACTGTTGTATTTCTAATTATGGAAATTTGTTAGTGTCTGGGCTGTTCACTTCTCAATCTAAACATTCTGTTCTTTATTCCTTCAGTCTGTTCCTCCTGCCAGGCTTTCAAGTGCTCTGAAAAGAAGTTCTGTAAACATTATGAGCTTCTGCATTTATTCCCTCTTGATGGCTACTGGATAAGTTTGCTCAGTTTACAAGTCAAAATATGATGCCTCCAAGGCAAAATTCTTGCGAATTCAAATTAAGAAACAGTGGTCTTTCTGCCTCTTGCAGTAAGTCATTGACAGTACAAGTCTGCAATAGTTGCTGTGATGTTGGTAATAGCATGTGATGCTAAAACGAATCTTTCTCATTGACTTGGCAAAGCTAACAGTAATAGAAAGCTTTGTCTGCAAAGCAAACTGATAGAACTCAAAACAAAAAAGCAGCCAAGTAGCACTTTAAAGACTAACAAAATAATTTATTAGGTGAACTTTCCTAATAATAATAATAATAATAAATAATAATAATAGTAATAATAAAAAGCTCACCTAATAAATTGTTTTGTTAGTCTTTAAAGTGCTACTTGACTGCTTTTTTGTTTTGATAGTATATAGACTAGCACGGCTTTCCCTCTGTTACTATTCAACATGATAGAACTCAGACACACACATTAGATGTCTGGATTAAGGAGGCACCTTTTATCTATAGTCATTACTCTGATCTTAAGTGTACTTAAAATCAAATGTATTTTGGATCCATATTTTAAATCCAGTAATTTTCATGGAGGAAGATGGAGGTGTACTCCAGGTTCTGCTTTGGCCTATTATAGAGAGAGGGAGCGTTTAGATCAAGAAGCAGATCTTGGTCAGATTTTGAATATCCCCACTTCCCCAAATCTGCTATAATTGTATTACAGATGTGTGATTTTGGGGGTGGGGGGAGTCTATACTGTGCCAATTTCAGTTTGTCTTAGCTCTGAAGAGTTGGCCCATGCGAATCAGTGAATTTTGCTCATATCTAGTTACCGTGTCACTATGAGGGTCAGAGACAATGGGATACAGAGCTAGATGGACCTTTGGTCTGACCCAGTGTGGTTGTTCTTAGGTCAGAGACCCTTTGGATGGGACAGAGAAATATCAGGACCTGCTTTATCTCTCTTAAGCAGTTCAATATAGCCAGGGTGTGATAATCTGGGGTGTAGTGTGTTGCCTTTGTTGCACTAAACTCAGCTCATAGGGAGAAGAAGTTGATTATTCCAATTGCACCTCAGCTGCACATATGCATGGTGCCGAAAATCCAGTGATCCCAATATTTTAAGGGGCTTCCAGAGAAAATTTGATGAAGTTTGGGAGGGCCAATCCCCCTGTTCCTGTGGTATCCTGATTCTATTCTCATCCCTTCCCCAAATGAAGTTAGTAATAGGCGAAGAAACATGTTGGGTGCACCAGAGAGGTATTTAAGAATCTCAACACATTATAACACATGGATAACCCGTGCAATTCTACTTCAGAAATTTAGAGGTAGTCCTTGCCCACCTTTCTTTTCTTAAAAAATGATTAAATAATGAGGTAATTTTTGTCATCTATTTAATTTACCTCTGGGTAAGTTACCAAGCTATCAGAAACCATATCTGCTCCAGTTACAGTACACAAGGTCCCACATTCCATCATAGCGTTGCTTCTGGGCTTGTATATTTTATAATCTGAAGCTAAGCTGAGTTCTTCTATTAGATCTGAGACCAATGGTGCTGAAGTGTCAGGTTTGTGATGTATGGTAGAATGTCATCTGCACAAAGAGAAATTCTACTCTCCACTCCCTCTATATTTATACCTTATATCTGTGAGTTATTACATATTTTGTTGGCCAAGGCCCTGACTGCCAGAGCAAAGAGTAATGGGGATAAAGAGAATTCTTGTCTGACTTTTCTCTGGAGCCTGAAAGGTGCTGCATTTAAGACATTCATCCAGGCTGGGCAGGACAGAGCTGATTACAGGGCCTTAGTCCATTATATTAAATTGTCTGATCCAATGTTCTATAATAGCTCAAAGATATATATCCATTTCACTCCCATCAGATGCTTTCTCCAGTCCAATATTTTGTTATATGCAGTACAGTAATCCCCACAGTCCCCAAATAAGATCAGGAGCTCCAGTGTGCTAAGCTCTGCCAACACTACTAAGACTGTGTGTAATGAATGGGGGAGGAGGTATACCCTTTTCTCAACATTTCAGCCATTCAATTAACTAAAGTCTTTTCCCAGCAGTTAATTCTTGAGGCTTAACCCTAACTGCCTCATCTGTAAAGGCTAAAACCATTCCTAAGGAATCCCCAGGAATAGTGGGGAAATAGAAAGTGAGTTGGCAGGAGGCCAGGGCAGCCAATGAAAACAGAGCATGAGCTTTTGAACTGGAAGCAGTGGTCTTCCTGCTCCTGCTATGTAACCAGAACACAGCTTGGAAGGACATGAATTAGGCCAGGGAGCTAGACGTGGGAAATCCAGCTATCTGCATGCCTAGGGAAAGACTAGATAAGAACATAAGAATGGCGACACTGGGTCAGCCCACAGGTCCATCTTGGCCCATGTCCTGTCTTCTGACAGTCACCAATGCCAGATGCCCCAGAGGGAGTGAACAGAACAGGAAATCGTCAAGTGATCCCTCCCCTGTCGTCTGTTTCCAGCGTTTGGCAAACAGAGGCTAGGGACTGAATCGTGAAAGAGAGACGTGAGTAGAACATGGAACGTTTAGTCAGATGCAATCAAGTTATTTTCTCTATTTTTGGATTTGTTAGATTTCGCTGTGCTGATCACATGTAACTCCCCCCGACACTGTAACTTTCCAAACCGAATCCCAGGGAAGCAATTCTCTGTGTTTTTCCATTTTTTTTTTTTAGTTACTCTGAAACACATAGCAACCAAGTCTTGTTTTGCCAAGTGTGTTCTTTTTTGTTGTTAATAAAAAAAAAATCACCCTTTAAGACCATGGTCTGATTCCTGCATCCTAGAAGGTGGGAAGTTCTTTGTGCAGGTCCGTATGGTTGCAAAGACAAGTTACAAAGAGATATCACAGTTTTCAGGCTCCAGAAGGAGAGTTTGCAGGTGCCTCACAGGAACAGACTGCCAAGTGCACCTTCCTGGCTGTTCAAAGAGGGGGTTGTGTTTGGGTGGTGGCAGCAATATGAAGCCAAGACCAGGGAACCTGTGACCTTGGGGAGATTTTAACACAAGCTTTAAGTGGCAAGGTATATTAAAACCTCTTGTGGGCCCCACTGGTCAGAGTGGGGACCAGCCTCGACGCTGTCCCTGCCCTGGAGATCTTACAGTCTAAATAAATAAGAGACATAGGGCAAGGAGTGAAGCAGATCAGTGAAGTGACTAGCCAAGGTCACACGAGTGAACAGTGGCAAACCTGGAGCAAAATCCCCTGACTCCCAGTGCAGGGTCCTAGCCATCAGACCAGGGTGCCTCTGCCCTTAATTGGGTGTGTTCTTGAAATGGTAAGCTCTCAATTAATTCACAATGCTTGTTGGGTGCAGTGTTCATGCAAGATGGTATTTACACCATGTACAAGGACACAGCCAAGAATATTTACCATGTTCTTTAAAACACATTTTCCCCAGAAAAATAAATGAAGGGGACAGTTACAATCCAGTCCCGCTGAGCTGCGTTTGCTGCAGCATTGGAGGAAGGTGATGTCTTCAGATGCTCGAGCATGTCTTTGATGCCTCGAATCCCCAGAATAATTCTGCTTTAAGCCACATGTGGGGCAATTCCAGGAACTAGGGAACACAAGGGTATAGGGACACTGTGGCAATGGCTTCTTTACTTAGGATATACCCAAAGTGTAAGGCACTGGAAAGAGTGTTCTTCTAGGAGCAGCTACAGCAGGTCTGCCATCTGGGCTCCCCAGCTCAGGGATAATTGACAAGGAGAGCATTAAGCTGGTTTTAGGACATCCAGAGAAAGCCACAGATATGTCCTGAGAAGAGCTGTCTAACTGTACTTATGGACCAGAGGCTGGATGTCAAAGATAGAGGGGCAGGTCACAAAACTATGGGCACAGATATATACATTGAAGGGTAGGGATAGGGTCCAGAGTGACCTAGACAAATTGGAGGATTAGAGCAAAAGAAATCTGATGAGGTTCAACAAGGACAAGTGCAGAGTCCTGCACTTGGAACGGAAGAATCCCAAGCATTGTTATAGTCTGGGGACTGACTGGTTAAGTAGCAGTGCAGCAGAAAAGGACCTGGGGATTACAGTGGATGAGAGGCTGGATATGGGTCAACAGTTTTAACATATTTAAAAAGGGCTGTAGAGGTGACGCTGGCAATTACAGGGCGGTAAGTTTAACATAAATTCCAGGCAAATTAGTTGAAACAATAGTAAAGAATAAAATTGTCAGGCACATAGAAGAACCTAATTTGATGGGCAAAAGTCAACATGGTTTCTGCAGAGGGAAATCATGTCTCACTAATCTGCTAGAGTTCTTTGAAGGGGTTAACAAACATGCAGACAGGGGAGATCCAGTGGATATAGTATACTTAGGTTTCCAGAAAGCCTTTGACAAGGTACCTCATCAAAGGCTCTTATGTAAATTAAGCTGTCATGGGATAAGAGGGAAGGTCCTTTCATGGATTGAGAGCTGGTTAAAAGACAGGAAACAGAGGGTAGGCATGAATGGTAAATTTTCCAAATGGAGAAGGGTAACTAATGGTGTCCCCCTAAGGGTCAGTCCTAGGACTAATCCTGTTCAATTTATTCATAAATGATCTGGAGAAGGGGGTGAGCAGTTAGGTGACAAAGTTTGCAGATGACACTAAACTGTTCGAGATAGTCAAGACAAAGGCAGACTGTGAAGAACTCCAAAAAGACATCATCAAACTGAGTGACTGGGCAACAAAATGGCAAAAGAAATTTTATGTGGATAAGTGTAAGGTAATGCACATTGGAAAAAATAACCCCAACTATACTTACAATATAATGGGGGGCTAAATTAGCTTTAAGTTAGCTATAACTAATCAAGAAAGAGAACTTGGAACTATCGTGGCTATTTCCTTGAAAACATCCACGCAGTGTGCAGAGGCTGTCAAAAAGGCAAAAGAATGTTAGGTACTGTTAATAAAGGGATAGAAAATAAGACAAGGAGTATCTTACTGCCCCTATATAAATCTATGGTACGCCCACATCTTGAATACTGTGTACAGATGTGATCTCCTCACCTCAAAAAAAGATATCCTGGCACGAGAAAAGGTTCAGAAAAGGGCAATTAAAATGATTAGGGACTTGGAACAGGTCCTGTATGAGGAGAGGCAAAAAAGATTGGGACTTTTCAGTTTAGAAAAGAGGAGACTGAGGAGGGACATGATAGAGGTATATAAGATTATGACAGGTGTGGAGAGGGTGAATAAGGAGAAGTTATTTACTTGTGCCCATAATACAAGAACTAGAGGACACCAGATGAAATTAATGAGTAACAGGTTTAAAACTAATAAAAGAAAGTTCTTCTTCACTCAGCGCACAAATAATCTGTGGAACTCCTTGCCAGAGGAGACTGTGAAGGCTAGGACTATAACAGAATTTAAGAAAGAGCTAGATATTAGCCAAGGGTAGGAATGGTGTCCCTGGCCTCTGATTGTCAGAGGCTGGAGACAGATGGCAGGAGAAAAATTGCTTGATCATTTTCTTTGGTCCACCCCCTCCGGGGCACCAGGCACTGGCCACTGTCGGCAGGTAGGCTACTAGGCTGGATGGACCTTTGGTCTGACCCAGTATGGCCGTTCTTATGTTCTTAGTGTACCCTTGTAGCCAAGAAGGCTAACGGCGCATTGGGGAGCATTCAGAGAAGCATTTCCAGCAGATTTAAAGAAGTTATTATTCTCCACTACTTGGCACTGGTAAGGCAACATTTGGAGTATTGCATCCAGTTCTGGACCCCGCCCCCGGTATAGAAAGGATGTGGACACATTGGAGCAGGTTCAGCGTAGGGCAATGAAAATGATTAAGTGGCTGGAACACATGACCTATAAGGAGAGGCTGAGTGATTTGGGCTTATTTAGTTTGCAGAAGAGACGACTGAGAGATGGTTTGATGCCAGCCTTCAACTTCCTGAAAGGGGGTTCAAAAGAGGATGGAGAGAGACTGTTCTCAGTAGTGACAGATGGCAGAACAAGGAGCAATGGTCTGAAGTTACAGAGGGAGAGGTGTAGATTGGATATTAGGAAAAACTTTTTCACCGGGAGGATGGTGAAGCACTGGAATGCGTTACCAAGAAAGGTGGTGGAATCTCCATCCCTAGAGGCGTTTAAGTCCCAGCTTGACAAAGTCATGGCTGGGATGATTTAGTTAGGGTTGATCCTGCCTTAGGCAGGAGGCTGGAGTCAATGACCTCCTGAGGTCCCTTCCAGCCCTAGAATTCAATGATTCTATGATACCACCTTTCCATCTGCAGCCCATCATGTCAGCTGCATCGGAGTGCTAGGCTGGGGCTAAAGCTGCAATAAAACTCATGGAGACAAGTTGTTCATTGCTGACCCCTGAGGGTGACTCTGTTCCATGTTCTCTTAATGGTTTAGGATTGAACCATTTGTTTTCTAGAGCTAGAAAATTCAAGTCTAGCATCTGTTGAATTATGTGTAGCTAATATGCCTCTAGACTAAAGGGGCATTGCTGGTGTGCATTGTATCCAGATGACTGCAGTAGGGCACTGAGGACTAAATTCTAACTTTAGATACAGCTCTACAGATGCTGGAAATCTGAACTCATACATATTGGCCCTGATCCTTCTCCTATTGAAGTCAAATGGCAAAAGAGTTATTGGCTTTGGTAGTTTAGGATGAGGTCTATAGGGCTGAGTCCTGCTCTCTGTGCTATTGCTGAAGACAGCATGGTGAGAGTGGAAATGTACAAGCTTTTCTAAGCGTAACCCCACACCTAGCCATGGTTCAGTGTCCCATTTAGCAGCACCTAGTCCACTTAACAGAGAAAGAATGAGTTTCCGCTAGCCTTAGCTGAGCACCAGCTGGCTTTCAGCTCAAACTGTGGAGTCGCAGGCCCTAAGATCCAGAGGTTACTGATTCGAGTTTAGTAGTTGCAACTGGGGGCTCGTCTGGGATTTTCACTCGGTCTCTGAAGCTTGGAATATGCTTCCCCAGCTAGGGGAAGTATGAAAGCCACACACCTCGGTGTGGTTTGCTGTCCCATGTAGTGGCAGCTAGACCACTGACACAGAGAAAGAATGAGTCTCCTCAGCTGAGAGGGCCCTGACTTCTAGCTCAAACTCCAGAGGCTCCTGCTCAGAGGTCCCAGGGTCAAGTCCATCTGTGGGCAGTTACATAAGCAAAGTAAGTGCAAGATTCCTAGAGTCTGCTTGGAAATTTGGTGTGGGATAGAGGACTTCAAGCATTGCTGTGCATCACCAGGCTGGAACAAGAGGGGTAAAGATTAGCTCCTGATACTTCACTACAAAACTCAGAGAAGGGCTAAGTCAGCCTTTGGTACTGAGCAGGAGCTGCAGACATGTGGAGATATTCTTTCCCCTTTGTGGCCACCTGGCTGGTTTTTAACCATCATGGCCAGTTAAAAGATTTAATGTGCTTGAGTGGGGGGTGGGAGGGGTTTATTTGGGACACGTTAGAACAGGCTTCAAGTATCAGAGAGGTAACTGTGTTAGTCTGTATCTTCGAGAACAACAAGAAGTCCTGTGGCACCTTATAGACTAACACACTCTGGAGCATAAGCTTTTGTGGGCAAAGACCCACTTCATCAGATGCCATAGAACATGCTGTAATTGACACCCCTGATGGACACACTTCCCTTGTCAGTGCTTCCCAGGGTAATGCCAGCTGACAAGCCTGGGATGATTCAGAGGGAATCCTATGAAGCAATGTGCTCTTTACCAATGAATCAGCCCTCCAGGGTGGCAGTGAGCAGGCACATGACAAGGTGGAACAAATCAGCTAAGGTCCTCCAAACCTCTGCTTGCCTGGATCACGTTTTCATGTGACAGGTCGTTTTGAGTAAATCAACTGACTTGCCACAGTGCTCCCATTGTTCTCACTGTATAGAACAGTCAAGGAGATGGAAGGGTCACACCTTTATTCCTCTACGATATTATTCTAACTGCATCATTTTATATATGAAGCACCCTCTGCCAAAGCTCTCAGGGTGCTACATGTCTTGGCTCTCAGAGCTATGCAATGCGCTTAACGACACTGGGGATGAGACAGAGTCTATAATTACTGTATGGTGCATTTATTAATAATAAAAATTAGTGTAGGTAACTCTTTAGCTGAACTGCTGTGAGAAATGGAATGCTTCCACTGTCTCTCAGCGGGTATTCCCATCACAGACAGCAATACTCTAATTAACTCTGGTTATGTGATGAGTTGAATCCTGCAGTACAGAATGATCTAGGGGTGCCTATGGATCTGCCATGCAGAACCTGAAAAACAGCTTCCTATAATGAACCAGGAAAGAAAAACACTTTATAATGCAAAAATTATAGGTATAGTTCAGCCTTGTGTAATTATATGAACATCAGCATACTGCTTTAATAAGTGCACTATCCAATATTTATGAGTAGATATAGAAGACAGTTTACAGATGGAAAAATTATATGTACAACTTTGGATTCTGCCAATTTTAGGCTGCCTAAAAATTGGCCTATAAAATGCTATTGTGAGTAGAGGTTTAAAGAATATTTTTTTACAACTATGTATTACATTTTCATTGGTGATAATGCCATATGCCTGATTTTGATCTACAGCAAATGTAAAATTAGAGAATTAAAAGCTGCTGGTTGTTTTGAAAGTGTACCAGTAAAATGGTATATGGATATTTTTCTACTATGAGACAGTACTTTATGATATTTTAGTACAAGACTCTCTGGTCATGACTCTAGTTGCTTCCCATTTTATTTCAGGAATCATTGTCCACTGTTGAACTGTAATGCTCTGTGGATCATCATATTAATTCATGCAAACCATAAGTCTATATCATCTACAGCTTTGCGGTTTGTCATTTAATTCTGACTGAATGAATCATGCCACAGATTGTGAATTGTCATCAGTTTCTTGAATGCAAACATGCATTTTACTGTCGCTTATTACAGTCCAGGCTTCTGTGTAAACTGGTTATTTCTCAGAGTGTCCCAGCCCCGTAAAGCCATTTCTAGCAGCTTGTTGATACATTTTGGAAATTGAGTCTTATTTGAGTTTGGCATGCTTCACGTAATTGCCAGCTCCCTGTTGCCGTGTGCAAGTTGCATAGATTTGTTGAAGCTGATCATATTCCTTGTTCATATTCTAATTTTCTTTTTACATACCCTTCCTTCAGATGTTCTAAGAGAGCATTATAAACATTGATGAACTCAAATTCACACCACTCCTGCAAAATGGATATTATTCCTTCCATCTCACATAGAGGGAAAATGCAGCCCAAAGTTGATATAGGCTGTCATGGGGTAGGTGCATCACATCACAGGGTGCCCAGGCACCAGAAAGGGAGGAGGCTGTCTCAAAGCCTGTTAGGTCCTAGGTGGAAGGCCCTTACCATAGAACCTGGTAATGCAGCTCAGTGGCCAGAGTCAATAAAGCAGCCCTTCAGCACATGGCAGTGTCACCTAATGGCTAGAGTCAAATGAAGCCACCCCTTCACTCAGAGCACCATGGCCTAATGGCCCAAGTCAATACAAGAGCCCTTCACAGTCAGGGTAGTGTTGCCAAATAGCTAAAGTCAGCACAAAAACCCTTCACAGTCTGGGCCGTGTGCTTAATGGCCAGAGTCAACATCACACCCCTTTGTGAGACTGCAAGGTCTATTGAGCTACTGGAGAAGTGGGGCTCCCCTTGGAGGTTGTAGCACCCTCTGCAGGGGGATTTGGACCCTCCTGGCTCCTCTGAGTTCCAGCCCAACATCCTTGCCATGGTGAGGTTATCACTATCAACTCAGTGAGAATCTCCCCAAAACATGTTGACTGATTTTTCAGTTCACCCTCTGGAGCAAAGTCTAAGTCCCCTGGGCTGCTTCCTACCCTGTCTTTGCCAGCAATGGAGTCTCCAGAGTCATCAGGTGGTGTAGCTCCTGACCGTGCAGTCTCTTGTCTCAGAGTTGGTCAGGCCCCCTCTAATCCATCTGGGGTTCAGTATGCCTTGCTTCTGGGGTTGGGTCCTATAGCAGTGCTGTCTGCATCCTCTCCCCTCAGCAGCCTGACCAAACTGAGCTTGGTGTCTTCCTTTTATACCTTGCCTCCAGGCTGAGCATGCCCAACAGAGATAAAGGGATGTGGCTTCTTCAATCTGCATGTACAGTTAACCCTTACAGAGCCAGAGTGGTGTAGATGCACCTGTCACACAGGCTCAGTACAGTTTTTGAAGAAATTAGACTTGTCTGAGGTCACCAGGCAAGTCCACAGTGCAGCTGGGACTTGGACACAGGCCCATTGCCTTCACGGCTTTAAGGAAACAATCTGCCTCACATGCACTGTAGGACAATACAGTACCCGTCGTCAATCCTGCCATATCTACCACTCTTTGTGGCACAAAGCAGAAAATAAAAGGAATAAAAAGATGTATTTTTTCCATCTACTTCCCTCTGCATTGATATAACTGAAGTGCTTCCAGAGGCTGAGCGGAAAGGAGATTCAGGACTTCTCTCTGTTTTACATAGATGTCCCTAGGTGACCTCTGCCAGGGAACCTGGTAATGCAGAATTCCCCTGTCACAGCATGGGTGCTGCAGGTTCCATACTGGCTACCAGAGCACATAAGAATCGAGAGTTTTCTGAGTGGTGAATCTGCCCTTTCTTTGTCCTCTGCTTTGCAGAAAGCTCACGTGTTTATTGGTGAGTGAACCTGAGAAATGTCATTTGGCTGATGTAGGCTAATTTGTCACTGCGAGGACTGATATTTCCATAAAACGGTGGCTCAGGCCTGTTATCATTATTTAATGTCAGTGTTATAATAGTGTAATACCAAAGCCTTCCATAAAATATGCTATTGCTTTGAACTTCTTTGTTAGCAATGCAAAGCAGAAATAACAGTATGTCAAGTTCCAAAATTGCTATCAGCCATCAATATAGATGTTGTGTCATCATTCAAATCCATAAAGCTTTTAAGCTGTCTTGTTTTAAATTAAAGTTTACAATGCATTACAATGGAATATTCAAAATTGTCTATGTATCTTATCAGTTCTTCATGACTACTTCAGGGCTTTCTGGTTGGTGGCTCTAAACCCAACAGGCCTTATTCCTATCCATCTGTCATAGGTATTTCCATTCACTGAAATGGAAGTTACTTCTGATGTATTTTGGTAGAAGTGAGAGGAGAATTGGGCCTCAGGTCTTCATTAGAGCTGGAACGAAGGTCAGAAATAAATGGAAGTTGAGTCTGGCGTACAATGAATCCTAATGTAGCTTCGTAGCACTACTGAAGTTCTGACAGCATAGAGTAAACTCTTTCATATCCAGCAGCCCCAGGACAGGGAGGTTGCTGGATATGCAAATATTCTGGTTAATAGGAGCAGCTGAAGGGAGGTACAGGCTGGGGTCACAGCTCTCCCCAACAAAGTTCAGCCCCCCACCTCATCCACAAACCACCTCCTGCTCCTGATCAACTGCTGTCCTTACATGGTTGGTGGGAACAGCATGGAGCCACTTGAAGATGGCAACGGGGGGCTCACTGTGCCACACGGGGAGCCGATCTGGGTGGCAGATACTGGGTGGGAGAGTGGAGGAGCCTGCTGGCTTCACACACAGGCAGCACAGAGGGACACACAGCGGGCACTAAAACTGACCAGCCCTTGCTTGCTCCATCATTCACAAACCCCCACCATTAACCTGCTTCTCCACGCTCCCGCCCAGTCTCCGCTGCCCAGAGCTTCAGTTGTGAGTTACACTGGTTATTTGAGTGTTCAGGTTACTCAAATACTGGATAAAAAAGAGTTTACTGTATTACGAAGGCTTTTGGTAGGAAGATTGTGCAAGCTTTAATTGCAACACTGAATATATTGTTTCTATTTATTGTTTGCATGATGGTAACATCTGGCCATCCCAAATGAGATCAAGGATCATTGAGCAAAGTGCTGTACACACATATCGGAAAGAAAGATCCTGGCCTAGTCTAAGGCCTTGTCTACACTAGCCCTCCCCCTTCCCCCATCCTTCCAGCTACCCAAACAGTGTAGTTGAAGTTGATATACCTACTGTGGTGTCTTCCATGTGGTTAGGTCAGCAGGGGCTGCTCTGCCCTGACTCCAGCTACTCTTTTCATCCTGGTGGAGTACCAGAGTGAATTGCAGAGTGTCTAGGCAGATGCAATAAATCAATGGCCAATGGATCAATCTTTGCAGTGTCGATCCACTACATAGCGAAGATGAGCTTTAAGGAGACAAGACAGACACTCACTGCTTCAATTTCTGTTACTTCACATGAGTATGTCTCTATATTTATTCAGTTACCTGGACAACTCTAACCTATAAAATGGCTGGAGTTACAATTATGAGTGAGAACAATTAATGTCTGCTAGACTGTTAATTCATATTTAGTGTGTGTATTTTATTAAATAATTGAATAAACAACTGTTTTTTACGTATCTTTCTGATTTTTCCTGATGTTCTTTTGGGCAGCTTTGATATAGGTATCTGCCAATTTTTTTTACCTTAAATATCAATAAAAAGGCCATTCAAACTTTGCAGTACTACCAACAAAATGTGCTTGGACTTTCGATTATAGAGCCAGATAGTCTGCTAGTGTAAATTAATGTAACTGCACTGAAGTCAATATAGTTCTGCTGTATAACACCATCTGAGGATATGGCTCATAAATTTTAATCTGACACTGTTTAAAGGATTCATTTGGGGCCCCTTTAGTCAATTTGAATCAACCTCACCCAAATTTTTTTGTTGGCAAATTGACTCTATCTGCAGCATAAACCCTCTCTCACATCTCAAAAATGTAATGGTTTCTGAACTATCCCTTCTTTTTAAGAATAAACATTTTATTTTTCCAACTCCCAAAATGGTAAAATAAGGGCCTGCTAACTCCACAGGTCTGCTAAAAATATTAACAAGCCACAAGAATTTATCACTTACAAGATGGCCAAGTTGAGTTCATGATTCTGGATTGCCAAGCACAATGGATAATAATTTTCTGAATTCATAGGATGAACTGTTGGACAAAACTGAAATGTGCTTCTAGTATTCAAATTCCAGACCACATTATATTAACTGTTCTTTCAGTCATAGCCACATTCTGCACAGCAGCTGGAGAAGTCAGAGCCACAGGTCAAAGGTGCAGATCAAACCTACAGATCCTCTATCGTTACCGTCTTAATAAAGGTTGTGGTCAAGGCTGGAGCTGGGTTTTAACTGCACATTGATATGATTGACACATAAGTGAATGAGAAATGGAAAGCCCGTGACTAATTGCCTGTTATTGTCAATCCAGCTGGCTAATTAAATATTTCTTGTTTGTTGGTGTCAAGCATCCATTTGGCATTTGGGGATACTATGTTATCAGGAGATCACAGACTTCTGTGGGACCAAAATAGTAACCTTGCACAGGTCTGTTATAAGGATAAGCTGGCTAATGAGCTTGGCTGACTCCCATGAGCACAGAGCATGCAATCTGCATTTGGCACCTGGGTGGATGTTCGATGTCCTTCCCACCCAGGGGGAGCAGCTGTAGGCTCCAACCTTGGTTCTGTCAGGGGAGTGTCCAAGTGATCTGATGAATTAGCACAATTTCAGGTTGCACTGGGCCTATTACTTCCCAGGTCCCAAGCTTGCACCATCTCATCTCTGTTGGGCTGGCTGGTTGGCTCCCCTGCTGAAGTGCCAATTGTAACTGACTTGTGCTCCTCTACCTTCAGTTGGGGCAGATATTTCACCATACAGCCCCATCTCAGGCTTCATCCCAGACTGTACCTGGGCTTATTCAGGCTGCTTTTTTGAGAGAAAATAGAGAATCTTGCAGGGCTGCTAAGGTCTTAATGAGTGTGGTACTGTCTGGTGCAGAAAGAAGATGCCTGTTAGGACAGTGATAATTAGTGTCTTGCAGTGCCAGGGACCTGAAATCTTGAGTCATTCATTTTGCTGGCCTGCTGCAGTCACTGACACCAGGATGGACTTTTCAGTCTTTGGAGGGAAAAGCATCTGTAACCCATACACCTCGGTGTGGTTCACTGTCCCACACAGCAACACCTAGACCACTTACAGAGTGAAAAAAAGTCGCCTGTATAGCCTTAGCTGAAAGAGAGCAGGCTTTTAGCTCAAATTGTAGAGACTCCTGCACTGAACTCCAGAGGTCCCAGGTTTGAGCCCACCTGTGGGTGGTTGCACATCTGTACCATCAACATATTCCTTAGCACCTGGCTATGTGCTGGTGTCCTAATCTCAAAGGCTATGTTGACACTACAGCAATCTGTCGACAGAAGTTGCTGTCTGAAGATATCTTCCAACAAAACTTCTGTCACCAGATTGCAGCCACACACAAAAGCACATATCTCAGTTGACTGGCAGTGCAGCCACTCTCTTGCCAGAATGGCCAACCGAAAGCACAGCAGACAGGGCTGCCCAGTGACCCAGAAGCCATGTCTGTCAACAGAGGGCTCCCAGGAGAATCTACACCGCTTTTCTATTGACGGAAATTGTCGACAAAGGTGTTATTCCTCATCACAGAGAGGCAGAAGGTTGTCAGCAGAAGTGCTGAGTTTTGTCAACATATTGTTGAGAAAACACATTTTGTGTATAGATTCTCTGTGGGTTTTTTTGATCAAACCCTCTAATACAGATGTAGTCAAAGAGGCTGTCCTGTGAGCGCCTCAATTGAGCCACTGTCAGAAGTGGGTCTGAAGAGAGAAAAACATGATTACTAATTACAGTGGAAAGAAAGCAGTTCATACCAAACCCATTAATGGTGAAAGGGTTGATAGTCCCCTTCTTCCAATATCTCCTTCAGCAAACTATCACCTTCCTTGACACACATCCTAGCTAGCAGGGGGTAGAAGTGAGAGAAGGAAGGTTGTATAGGGCAGCCACAGGACTCTCCATCAGAGAAGAACCACACACTCTTAAGTATCAAAGAGGTAGCTGTGTTAACCTGTGTCTTCAAAAACAGCACTCAGTCCTGTGGCACCTTATAGACTAACATATTTTGGAGCATAAGCTTTTGTGGGCAAAGACCCGCTTCATCAGATGCATGAGTCTAAGTAGGCATATTCTGTGACGGCATACTCTAAGTAGGCAAATGTTGCAATGGAAAATAGCCAAGACCAGTACAGGCAAAGCCTTCTGAAAATACTTAAATGTCTTTATTGAGATGAAGAAGCAGAACCCAATCAAGCAAAACAAGGAAGCTGCAAAAATGGAAATGGATCTTTTGCAGAGAGCTCCTCTCAGAGCCTTTGCATCAGCACACAGCTCCTGTTCATAATAATAAAAGATAAAACTAGCATTTGCTGTTCCTCAATTAAATTGTCATTTAGCCTCAACACCGTGTATCTCAGATAAAATACACACTTTGCTCACCCGAGTGCAAAACAACATTTAGAGAATGCTTTCATTGTTTAATATAGTTGGCAATTACAGGCATTCACACACTCATTCACGCACACAGAGACACCAGTTCATGTTGTTAGTTAAATAAATCTCACCTTTTACAGCTCTGGGTTGTGTGTGAGTGAAGTCAGCATGTGGTTATTAGGTATCTGTAGATTGTATTGGGCAGTGAGCAGTTATAGGGACCTTCCTGCTCTAGCATATTTTCAGAGATTTTATTGTTCAGATTTCACGTTTAAATAGCATAGGGGTGGCAGTGTTGTAAAGAGTGCACTGCAGTTTCCCATACTGTCCATTTGATCAGTGGAGGATTTCATTCGTGAGTGCTGTCAATCTCAGAAGGTTTGGTGAGCTTAGCGCTTTTAATGTATGAATGAAAATGACTGAAACTGTTGAGTCATGGTTCTTTGTAGGAGATTGAGGCATTAGAATGAGATTTCATCTCCCTTACAGATTTAAATAAAGGTAGATAAGCCTTACAGTAGCTTCACTACTGAGTATTGCCTATATTAGCCTGACCCTTCTCCTCACATGTACCCTCAAAGAACATGTCCATTCAATGAATAAGAATTCAGTCCTAAATCCCAATAAAAGTTAATAGGTCTCCTGGGACAAGCACCACTGCTTAATTCATTTAAGCCCCATTTCAGTAAAAGATTTACTCACACATGTTTAACCTTAAGTATGTGACTAGACCACCTGAACATGCAGTTTCTGGTGTGAAGCTCAGTGAAATCAATGGAAATGTTTTGGTTTTGCATCCTGTCCAATAGGATTACTCACATGTTAGAAGTAAGCATGTCCTTGCTTGCTTTGCTGGACTGGGGTCTTACTTAGGTGTCATCAAAGCAACTTTTCCAAAGCATTTATCCCATAAATATTAGTAATCAATAAAAATAAGTATAAATGTACCACAAACACCCCTTAAGAACATACCGAATGTTCAGAGCAAATACTAACCTGACACCCTAATAGAAGCCTCGCATAGCTCCACTTTGATCCCTAGCCCACACGTGAGGAAAAATACAAGAAAATAAACAGGAGGTTTAAAACAAACACTTGGTCACACCAAGCCCAGTCAACCTGTGGACCATTGCTAGGGAATGTTGTGAAGGCCCAGTGTGGCTGAAAGCCTGGCCAGGCCCCTGGGCAAGGCGGAGGGGTCCCTGCTCCATGCCCCCACAAGGGGTGAGGCCTCCGGTAGAATGGGTGGAGCTTAGGGCAACCAGCCCCCACACCTCACCCCACTCCTATCCTTCCGAGCTGCTTGGTGTGCAGTGCTCTGGAAGTGGTTTAAAGGGCCCAGAGCTCTGCCCACTGCCACAGAAGCAACAGCGGCAACCAGGAAATCTGGGACCTTTTGTATCGCTGGGCTCTGAGGCAATTGCCCCTTCCTCTCCCCCTCCTCCCCACACCGCAACCCTGCCCCCACCCCATTGCCAGGCCATTGAAGGCCAGAAGAATAACTGCGTTCAAAAAAGAGACTTAGATGAATTCATAGAGGATATTAGCCAAAATGTCAGGAATGAAATCCTATGCTCGAGGTGTCTCAGCTTCCAACTGCCAAAAGCTGGAAGCGGATGACTGGAGATGGCTCATTTGAAATTGCCCTGTTCTGTTAATTTCCTCTGAAATATCTGGCACTAGCTGCTACTGCCGCTAGACAGGATGTTGGACTGGGTGAATCAGTGGTCTGATTCAGTATGGCTGTTCTCCTGTCCTACTGGATGCCCCTTTAGGCATGTCAGACACAGCAACAGCAGACTAAGGAGAAAGTTCATTCAGAAACAAGGACATCTTGTAGAAAATGCTTTATTATCACTCCTCTTCCTTGTTAGACCAAGAGGCTGTAACCTCGAAGACTTCAAATGATTGCTTTTGACTCTGTATTACTCTGGGAGAGAGTCAGACTTTCAGCTTGTCATGTCCCAAACCATTTAGTGTGGATTGTCAAAGAAGCACACTGAATTTCAGTGGGATTTGTGTGTCTAATCCCAGCTTTAGAGATCAAAATCATCTCTTTATACTCCGCTCAGAATCTAATGAGAAGTCACTAAAGATCACCCATCTTGGTTTGTAAAGCACCTGAACTAGGCCGAATAAATTGCAGCCAGCCCTGTCTTCTCAGTAGTGCTTGTGGAGTCAGCTGGTATCCAAAGTGATAAAAAGTGGCAGAATTGAGTCCTGAGTTACTAGGTAGTCAAGCCAAACTTGTGACAAAGATCAGCATATTCATGGAAATTGAAAAGAAACAAAAAAGTCACTCCACTTTAAAAGGTCACTGCCATGTTCCTAATGCCTGATGGGACTATGGTGCATGGTTTCTGATCCAGAAGCTGGGAATCATAATAGGGGATGAATCATTTGACAATTACCTACTCTGTCCATTTTCTCTTAAACACCTGGCACTGGCCACAGCTGAAACACAGGATCCTGGGCTGGATGGACCTTTGGTCTGACCCATTATGGCCATTCTTATGTTACAAACTTTTCATCAACACTCATATTGGGAGTTTTAGACCAAGTCCTTTTCTCTCTTAAAAAAAATGTTTAAATGTAGCTGCTCAGAAGATGTATGCTGGGGAGTACATTCGCTAATCCCAGTGGATTGTGGCAGAGTTTTCACAAAATCTACAGAAAGATAATGTGAACCTCAAATCCTGCTCAGAAACACACTGCTGATTAAATAGCCTAACATAGCAACCCCAGTCTAGAAATGATCATGTGACTAGCTCCACCACTCTTAATAGACCCTTAAACTAGGCATTTAAGTTTGCCGAATACTTTAAATTGTAAAGTGCACCAATGATTCATGGGTTGTTGGACTTTTTTTCATTAGACTGGATTAACTTTATACACCATTATCTAATTTGGAAGCCAAAGAATTACAGATCATAATTGGATAATCTCTCAATTATCCCTAGTGACTTAATTATCATCATTAGCAGTATTTATTTCACTAATAATAATGTGGATTTCTTCTGGTGTTTCATTCTCCAGGCATTGGTTTGACTGATAATGGAAAGTACTGGAGACAAATTAGCAGAAATACACAGTCATTAAAATACAGTGCTTCGGTAATATCAGAAAAAAGCAAGCCCTTCTTCAGGGATTCTCTGAAAATCTGAATTTCCACCCATTGCATATTCAAAAAGCATATGTGTAATCACTTGAAATTTCATCTACAGTGCTCTGAGATCTTCATTTTATCATGTTATAACAAGAAAAAGTTACTATAAAAATAAAGGCACTGGATACATGAATATATAGCAATGAGATATGATATGTAATGCTTTTTAAAAAAGTGGCATGTTATGAAAATATGGCAGTAATGTAACCTATTTTTCTGATGCATACAGTTTTATTTGAGTATCAACCTGAAAACCATGGAAGCAAGGTGAAATCCCTCAGCATTATAAGATCAGACAGTCTTTCCAACAAAAGGCGCCCCAACCAAACCTAGGACTAGTCCACACTTAAGGGAAGATAAATGCTGTCACAGTCGATCTTCCAGGATTCAATTTAGCGGACTTCCTAGGAATGTGCTAAATCAAACCCATAAGGTGCCCCTGTCAATCAAGGTACTCAGCTATCACAAGGAGTAAATGAAGTCTATGAGAGAGTTTCTGCCACTGACTTCTTGCAGTGGGGCCATGCTGGAAATCTGACTTACTGTATGTCGATTCCAGCTAAAAAATTCTTGTAGCTGGAATTGTGTCTTCTTTGTTGTAGACTAGGCCTCACTCTCCAGTCCTTTACCTTTGAACTATCTAAGGGACTTTGGCCTCATCTTGCTCCTGTGAAAATTATAAAGGGAGATTTGGGATCACTCTTGGGCACTTTCTGCAGATGAAGGCTTATGAACATGCATTCCTAAAGACACAAGAACAGCTAAGTATGACAATGGCTGTGATTGTGAATTGTATATTGCTTTGTATTAGTTGACTATCTGTAGCTAAGTTGCAAGTGTTTGGCTTGCTTACTTGGAGTAATTTAGCTTGAGAAAGCCCTAAAGGGTAATTGCTACAAGGGACAATCTCAACTGTAATGTAAGTATCACAAGACAAAGGGCAGGTGCCCTGCCAAGCATATTTAGAAAAATCTGTGCGATGCTTTTTATTCCATGCCATATCTAGTTTAAATGGAATAAATTCTGCTACAATCACCAGTGTCCTGATGTTAGAAGCAAAATCATTCAGTACACTTACTGTCTGCTCAGAGCAATGAAAAACTCAGGTCCTCAGTGCAGTATGTAAATTAATTTAAATGGCATATACACAGCCATCCGGTCTGTCTTACTTTTTTTTCCCCCCAACATATTTTTAAAGGCCTCAAAACTATTATTTCAGGGTCTTGGTTTTGGCTAATTTAATGTGTCAGTCATTCTACTGTCACCAATGGTCTTCAGTATTCTACATGGCATGCCATTTCTCTGCTTTTATAAAGTCCCAGAAAAGAGCAGACAGGCTAATCATACCTGCTATAGATTTTTCATAAGCATTCAATTAAATGAAGCATTATCCTGTATTTTTATCACTATCTATTGAGGGTTATGCTATTTAAATAGCACAAGATGTCCATTTTATGTATAAATATTACCTTTGCAGTCTGATGGGAATACCTCACATTTATAGCTCAGCAATGAATGTTCCAGTACATAAATAACTGGTGTTCTCGGAAGAATTTATTTAGACCAACATTTCATACCATACTACATTTTGGCTGATTGGGTATAGTGTTATGTTGGCCTTTTGGTATTAATTGTTCCTTTGATTTTATTATCTTACTGGCACTAGGGTAAAAGGAACACTAGCATGATAAAAAATATTTGGCCAAATTCTCATCCAACATAACTCCACAGGATCCAATAGTTTACACCAGCCATGAACCAAGACCTCCCCTACAGTATAAAAAAAGCTTATCTCAGTTACTATTTTATTATATTTGTAAGAATTTTAAAAATCTGATAAAGGGCCCATTTCTGTATCATGAAACAAGAGTGATTTCAATGGAAGTCCTGCATGCAATAATATTCCAGAGTGGTCTTCTAATTGCCCATTTTTTGTTTTTCCCCCTCTGGTGATTTTTTAGCACAAACATAATGATTTTTGGTGTGTTCCATAAAGCCACCACTCCAGGAGGTAAGTGAATCAGTAAGACTCTTACCTTTCATTAACTAAAAGTAAGTTTCTAACCTTCATACTTGTAGAGAAAACTTGGAATATGCCCTGGGGCATACATACATTGGAATTGTAGGTCCAGGATTCAAATTCAGGAGCAAGCCTAACTCCCTTTCCGTCTACATACAAATCACTCTAACCAAGGGCTGGGACCTGGAGTCATTGGTGTCAAAAATCCCAGTGTGAATGAAGCTGGAACTCAGAGCTCAAGCATCATTGCTTTGCAGTGCATACACAGCCTGACAGGAAGAATAGCGTGGGAGTCTGCCAAAAATATTCCACATTCCTACAGGCTGACATTTTGCCCTCAGAACATTCATTTTGGTGGACAATACTGCACCATGAACAATGGGCTAAACTGATAGCATTTGAGGCAGGTGCTAGGGATATAAGTGGTTGGACTCAAGTATGCATCATTCAGTGTACATGTTGGAGTTCCAGGGTGGGACCCAGGATTCAGCCATTCCCAATCTGGGCTTATAAATGAAAAAAGAGGCTCAAGATCTTGATTAACAAATCCTAGGTCTGCAAACTTGAGTTCTACTAACCCTGGGCTTACATTTCAGCGTAGAGATACCCCTAGCAGCTTAGAATCCAAAAGATAAGTAAATAGATCCCAAATGTATTAAATATTTCAATCTCCTGATATTTTAAAACCAACTCATGATTTTTGCAAGACCTGATTCAAGACTTTTGAACATTTGTGATTGGCAATACTGTTTAAATCCAGTGAATAGCACCTTATTTTCAGGACAAGATGCAATTCAGCAGCAGTAGGGATATCCCAGTCTGGCCCTTTTTATTTGAATTTCACATAGCTTTTGTGTTCAATCACTTACTGATGTCTGGAGTGTTTATTAGTATAAGAAATCCTATGCAATCTTCAGGGCAATAAAGGTTTTATCTTCACTTGTTATTATGCCACAATAGCTATTCCAGAATAACAATTTCTGTATAACACCACATGGACATTCTTTCTGCAATAAGGCTAGGTCTGGATTGCAGGGATTTTTCAGCAGAAGTTCATGCTGGGGGATATCTTGAGACAAAACTTCTGTTGACAGACTGCATCCAGATAGCAAGGTGCATCGAAAGAGCAATCCGCTCTGTCAACAGAGAGCAGCCAGGGACCCCAGTCACTCTCTTGACAAAACTTCCACATGGAACAATGCCAGCCAGGGGTTGCAGGTCACCCATTCCTTCTGTAGCTGGTGCTGGAGCCCTGCAGAGACGGGCACTTAAAGGGACCCCTCCAGCCAGCTGGTCCCTGACCCTGCTGAGGGCTTGCCTACCCCTGCATGGTACAGCAGAGCTCTCCAAGTGCCTGCTGTGCTTGCCCTGCATTTGAGGGGAAACAAAGCCAGTCCCTAGTTGCCAAGCAGCTGGAGCTTGCCCCTGGGCTTGTGATGGCCCCACAAGGACATTCTGTGACTGGGGCTGAACTTTCTGGCAGTCATCTTCCTGTTCCTCACTGAGGGCCTGCCCAAGAGCACCTTCAGGAAGGGCCCTCTGGCTGCAGGACTTGCACACCTGTACCTGGCCCCCCCACCCCCGGTGCACAGGCAGCTCTGGAGGCACTGCACCAGTTCAGACTGGTGGGACCAGATGGTCATGGAGCAGTGGGATGACCAGCAGTGGCTCCAGAATTTTTTCATGACAAAAAGCACTTTATTGAAGCCCTGGACCTGGCTCACCCCTGCCTTCCAGAGCCATAACACTCACCCCATGGAGAAGCAGGTCGTAAATTGCCCTCTAGAGGCTTGCCATCCCCGAAAGCTACTGGTCAGCAGGCAACCAGTTTGGCATGGGGAAGTCCACCATCAGGCCCTCCTCATGGAGGTAATGCACTCTCACATTGCAATTCCTGCCTGAGAAGGTGGGGTGTCCCACCAAAGGGAGGTGCCGTTGTAACCAGGATTCGGGGGGGGGTAAGGTGGGGTTTGGGGTTGGGGTAGGGGGAAGTTCCATCCCCGGGGGATCATGCTGTCCAATCCTCACACTGCTATGTGGGGGCAGCCTTTTGGGGTAGCTCCCAGAGAAACTGGGAGAAGGACTGGGCGGGGGGTGAAGACCTCCCAAGGGTCCAGGTACTCCCTCCCTCAGTCTCTGTCATGTGTGTTCAGTCACCTCCCTCTACAGGTCACAAGAGACATCAACAAAGTCCTGCTGTGGAGAGTCATCTGTATGGAAGATCTTAATGAAGTTATAGCCAGATTTGATGCCCTGGGGTCCCTGAACTGTTGTGGGGCCATCAATAGAATGCACATCCCAATCCATGCATGGCCAAGTACATCTACTGGAAGGGTTAATTCTCCATGGTGGGGCAGACCTTGGTTGATCACTATGGATAATTCACAGAAATTTACATCAGGTGGGAGGACCAGGCACATGATGCTTGTGTGTACAGCAACTCCAGCCTGTGCTGGAAGATGGAGGTGGGCACATTATCTCCTGCCATGAAATGGTGGTTGGGGATGTGCAGATGCCACTCTACATCATAGGGAATGTGGCCTACCCCTCATGCTGTGGCTGATGAAGCCCTATACCATCCAGCCAGACCCCAGCTGGAAACTATTCCATGCCCCCACGAAACCAAGCCAGGATGCAGGCTGAGTGTGCCCTCAGATGCCTCAAGGCGTGGTTCAGGTGCGTGCTCACCCACCTCTGCATGGGGGAGCACAACATCCACCAGGTTGTGGGGGCTTCCCATGCCCTGCACAATATTGTGGATGGAAAGGAGGACACCTCCTGGAATGGGGGATGAACACCACCCATGAGGGGTATGCCAACAAACAGCCAGGCATAACTTCCATCCACCAAGCCCATCAGGATGGGCTGTGGATCCAGGGGGTCCTGAGGGAGAGCTTTTCACACAGACCCCAGTAACCCTTCCCATGCCCACATCAGCAGGGGCCTCAGGCCCACAGCCCTACCCCATCCCCACCACAAACCCTCCCTTCACTCCTCATCCCTTCCCAACCCCTGCACAATGAAGAGGGGTGCAGGTATGGTGAATGAATAACTGTGTTTTGTTGAACCAAAGAAAAATGTATGCAAAAGAATCTGTGCAATACAAAACTATTTACAACAATGTGAAGTGCAAACAACTTTGAACTATTTACAGTGGGAGAAGGGCTTGGGACAGGGCTTGGTGGGGGCCTCGGAACATGGAGAGTGTAGGGGGCTGCAAACCTGAGGGGGAGCAGGACCCTGAGCAGTGTCAGACTCAGGATCCCCTCCTGCCATGGGATCAGGGCCCCTGTAGGGGCTGGGCTGGGATCAGGGGAGGTAGAGATGGGGAGGGATTCCAGTGGGGTCTGGGTAGTCAGGGGAGCAGAGGGGGGTCCTGGGAGACAGGGCCATTGCCATTGCCCATTACAGGAGGTGGGAGTCCAGCTCACCGTACAGGTGGGCCAGTAGGTGCAGGGTGGCAGGGGCAGCTATGTGGGTGGGACAGCAAGTCCTGCTACATGCTGGTGACAGTGTATCAGTGGAACAAGAGCTGGGCCCTGACCACTGACCACCACTCCTTGTCAACCCTGAGCTGTCACTCCATGGTCCCATGAATATCCCTCAGGAAGATGATGTGGTGCCACATTGGCTCCTCCAGATGCAGGGGCAGCCTGGTGACATGGTGAGGGTGGCCCAGCCCTTGGACTATGTGGATCCAGCTGTAAGGAAGACAAGGAGGAGAGATGATGAGTCATTTATGCAATGCAGACCCTTGGGCCCTGCCCTTGACCATGAGCAGAAGCCAACACCCCCCAAACCAAGGGACAGGGCTATCCCAGGGGCAAAGCCATGTCTGGACTGCACATTGGGCCCTGACCACTGCACCTCCCACCCCAGCTCAATAGGCTAGAATCCAAGGCAGGTGTCTGGCCACAGATGGGTCCTCTTATGGGTGATGGGCGGGCTGAGAGCAGCCTAGTCTTCCCTGGGGCCCATTCACACACCTGCAGCTCTCAGTACTGCTCACAGGAGTGAGTGATGCCTCTGGCCATGCCTGTGTGTCAGATGCCATATTCCTCAGTGTGGCTGGGGTCAGGACAGTGCCCTTGTGGCTAGCCTGCTTCCAGCCATGGCAGGTACTGGGAGAGGGCTCCCCTCCGCCCCCAGGCCTGAAGCTTGTCTGGCTTCCCATAAGCCTGGCAGCAGGATGCCACCCATACCAAGGGGCAGTCTGCTGGGTCCAGGTGGTGCGCACTACTGTTGTACGTGGTTCCACATGATGGGACTGAAGTGTGAGGTCCTACCCATGTTGGCCACATGAAGCTCACAGTATGCCCCATCTGTGCCCACCTCCCATGCCCTGGGCTGTGTGATGCATGGGGTACTCACTGGAAGGACCCTCACCTAGTTTTGAGGATTCCCGGGCTGTGGCCTGGCTGCCAGGGACCAGGTCCAACATGAGGACAAGGCTGCTGGCCTCTGAGTCCAGCTGTGGCAGGGGTTGGGCCTCATCTGTCTCCTCCTCTTCTGTGGGCTACTGCTGCTCTGGGGGGCCTTGAGCCTTGTGTCAAGGCTCAAGCAAGGGGGTGAGGTGCCCTCCCAGGATGTTGTGCAGCTCCCTGTAGTAGGGGCATAATGGTGGTCCTGCCCCCGAGTGTGCTCTTTTACTTTGGCCCTCACTTGCTCGAGGGTGTGGTGGGGGTGGCCCTGTTTGGCCAGAACAGTGGCCTTGCAGATGTAGATTTTGGAATTTCACTGCCTGGCCCAGGGGTTCTGCAGAGATTTGTCCTCAGCCGACATCCAGGAGTGCCTCAATCTCTGAGCCAGACCAGGAGGGGGCCCACTTCTTTGAGCCCCAAGAAGAATCCTACGAGCCCTAAGTCTGCTCCCTCAACGGCCAAGGGTGGTCCATGGGGGCAACACTGGCTAGAAATGTGTGGCTGTGAGAGTGTTTTCACAGCAGCTTGTAGCTCTGCTGCTCACACATTCTCAGCTTCCTGCCATTGGGTTCCCTGGGTTCTCTGCCACTTTAAGAAGGGCCAGAGGCAGGAACCATAGAGAGCTGATTACTGTGGACAGGAAGTCCAGCAGGGCGCCTGTGCAGCCTCCTGGAGGATTTTTCTGTTGATGGAAGACCCCCTGGAACATCCAGACCCACATTTGGTCAACAGATCTCTGTCGATAGTGGCATCCTTCCTCATGGTGAGTGGGGTACTGCTATCGACAGGAAGTGCTTCGCAGTCTGGACACTGCGGTTTTGTTGACAAAACACTGCAGTCTAGACATAGACTAAGAGTGTCAGGTTCCAATTTAGTTTACTCCACTTTGAAAGTAGAGTAAACTATGCATTTACAAGACACTTCTACTCCAGAATAAATGTGCATACCTGGAATCAATCTTGAATACATATGGTGCTTTAAATTCACAAACTGCTTTCATCAAAATTAACTAGAAGTATAATAATAATTGTCATTTTAACTTCATCTTCATAGCCAATTTATTTTCAGTAGCTGTCTGATATACCAGGCTATTACTATTATTTAGCCTCAGAAGTAGCCGTGTTAGTCTGTAATTTCAAAAACTACAAGCAGTCCTGTGGCATGTTAGGGACAAGCAAATTTGTTCGGTCATAGGCTTTATTTATTTGTTTATTTATTAGGTCTTAGCTTTTGTGGACAAACCCCACTTCATCAGACGGGTCGAAATAACGTATGTAGCAGCTAAAAAATAACCCAAAACAAGACAAAACAAAAGGAAAAGGAAGATAAGTTTCATTATTATGACAAGTTCATCAAGCAAATTAAGCTGGATGGGTCTCATTCACAGCGTGTGATGTAGAAGGGTGAATATCAAAGGTGGGGAAATTGTCTTTGTAATGTGATATCCAGTTATCTTTATTTAAGCCTAAGTTACTGGAGGTAAATTTGTAAATAAATTCCTTCTGTAATTGGATGATTCAAATCTTTTGTAGAAGAATGGCTGCTTTTAAATCCATTATGGAATGTCTAGGGAGGTTAAAATGTTCCCCTTCTGGTTTATGTGTACTTCCATTCATGATGTCTGATTTGTGTCTTTTATCATTTGGCACAGAGACTGTCCAATTTGTCCAGTGTAAGTGCCAGCAATGCCCCTCTGCCATGTGCACTGGACAAATAGGATTTGAAAATCCAGAGAGCCCTTTTCAAAAGAGAAGAAGGATGCTGAGGTAATATATGTCTCATTCTGTTACACTTTCTCCTTCTTGCACCTCAGCTGAAGTCTTTGCTGAAGGACCAGAACATTTTTTGTCTTTTCAGGACTTTTCAGAAAATAGAATTCAATCTCAGGGCTGTTGCATGAAAACCCTGAATGTAACAGCTGCTAACAGTTCATCAGTCTCAGAAAGAGAGATTCATTCACATTCTTAGTAAACAAACATTTAATGCACAGAGAAAACATTATAAGTAGACTCAAACATTGTAAGTGAAACAGTAGGTGGAATATTTAATAACTTTTATAACCATATTATCAGGAAGTAAATCTATTCATATTCCTTATATTGATTTCCCCTTTTGTTGCTGATAATGTATTTAAGTGCAAAGTTCCAACATAATATTTGCTGTTCTGTACCTTTAATAAACACTTATAAAAACACTTCCTTCTGAGCCTCTTTCAGAGATTGTTTCTTGTGCTTTATAGTATGTTTACAATAAGTCCTGTGTATAAGTGAAGCTGGAGGCAGGGCTGAGGGATGGACCTGGAGGCCACTGACAGGGCTGAGCAAGGACCTGGTGGGTGGTAGCATGGCTGTGTGAGGAGTTGGTGATTGGTAGCAGGGCTGAGGGAGGGGCCAGCAGCAGGGCCAAGTGGGTCACAAGACTCTAGCAGCAGAGCTGAGTAGTGCGGGGGTGGGGGGGTCCAGGAGCAGAGTACCTAGGCTCCAGAAGCACAGGGCCAGCAGCCAGCATCCTGGGCAGGAGGGGTGTGGGGCAGAGATGCCCAATGCATGGGGGTGCTACAGCATCCCCTGCACCCCTACTTCTCACACCTCTAGAGGCAGAGCTCTGCCAAAGCACCTCCGGCAAAAAAGGGTAACTGGATGTGCCTGAGCAGTAAATGTGGAACAGCTGCAGGCCTCATTAGCCATGGGCAGGAAAGAAAGGAAGCCATGTGCTGCTCAGCTAGTTGCAGATGTTAGCACTCTGTGCTGACAGGATTGAACCTCTGTATTTAGAAGGTGGTAGGATTGGAAATGAACACTAAAGGACACTGCTTGCACAAGGTGAAAGGTCGATGACTGGTTTGTGGGTTCATATAGGCCCAAAGGCTGAGGGGCCTGTGTGAGAACCTGTTACAGAGTTCAATGAAGTGAAATGCTGCAGCATAAAGTATGAAGGTTATAGTGTTGTAGATGGGGGAGATCCTCTAATAGAAGGTATGTTTCCACCTCTCTTGCACTTGATTCTCTTTATTTTAAAAAGTCAGTATTTAGGAATTTCTTTGCTCAAATTGTCACTCAGGAAACTAAAAAAAAAAATCTATCTACCCTGAGGACCTAGTACTACAGGCTCTTGTATCCCCCCTTTCCCATTGTCTTGACTCTAACCTTAATCCTAACTTTAGAAAATTCACTTCATGCTCTAAATCTAATGAGGTAATTTGTAACTGTTTGGCCTGAATGAAAACATCCTATTAAGCCCTAATTGTTACAAATTATATTAGTCTGCGTTTGTGTAATGTGCCGCGCAACAACATAATGCAGACTACTTTTAAGCCAGCAGTTGCATTTTATTTGACAATTTTCATTTGAGAACTAAAGCCTCCTGGTGGGAATCCAGAGCTTTGGCTCCATTGTTTCCCAGGGGATTAGGTGTTCTCTATTGTTTATAACTTCCATTGTGGTGTCATGCAAGAAACTCAGTTAAGACAAAAGGCACTTGTTATGGAGGCACTATACACATGTAACCCAGTGGTGTGTGTTACAGGTCTTCTCTTGTTTTCCATACACAGAGGCCACAAATAGGAACTCTTGGCTCAAGTTGTATAGCTGATGCTTTTAACTCTGGAATTGCAATGGAGGCTGGACCAGGGGCTTTGAAAATGGCAGCCATCACTCCCAGGTTAAAAACTCCTGGCAGGTAGGGGCTGTCTTTGCTACATGTTTAAGTCGTATTACTTGTACAAAAGCAGGGGGTCTGATGACATCTAGATGACCAATGTATAGAACTGGATTATCTATCACTTACATTGGTGTGACCTTTAAAAAGTCCCTGACGTGTTCTAGCTGCTAACTCTGGGGATGACAATAAGGAAATCCCCTCAGCTAGTGTAAGTTTGGTAGAAGACCACAGTGAGGAACAGAGATCAGGTGTGATAAGAGGACAGAGCAAATTACTGGCAGAAACTATTTCTCTTGTGAATTTAGCACCACGTGGTGCACTCTAGGCATCTCTCAGGGCTGCCTGGCAGGGTAGGGAGGCCATCAGGGTACACTCCAGGCAGTGCTGAGGGCTTGCTGCACCCACCCCGTCCCTTCTGCCTGCAGCTTCGCCCCTTTCAGGAATACAGAGCTGCTGTCCCAAACACACCAGGTTCAGTGGCTCAGCGAGCCTGTCAGCTGCCCACTTCTCCCAAGTGGAGTTTATGGAGTCTTTGGCACTGTCCTCTTTACAGGGCTTTAACTGTGTTTGTGGGAGGGAAGGGCAGGGGAAAGGTTAAGAAAGACTTAGTAATAAAAGGGGTGTTTAAAACATTTATTGTACAGTGGTTTTCTCAATGATGGAAGCTTTAATTGTCGCCCAGCAATTGTCAGCTTCTAGTTTTGCCTGGTCCCCTCTGGGAGATTGTGCCAGAAGTGAATTCCCTTGACAGAAAATGCTTTGTTCCAATTCTCATATGCTTCATCCTGGGCTTTGTGAGCTGTCATCCGAGGAGCACATCAGTGCTGGAGAGTCAGAGATTGAAAGCTGGTCTTTGATGGAGCTGGGGCTTGACCCTTTAATTGCTTTGAAAATTAGGACCTTATGCTGGCATCAGATGTTGGCTGTGGAAGGACTTAAGTATAGGTCTGGTGTGCTCATGACAGCCTGAGCTGCGGAAAAGGTGGGCAGTCACATTCAGTAACATCAGAAGCCTGTGCAATTTCTTCACATTCAGCATCAAATGCAGTGAATTACAGTAATCCAGCCTTGCGGGGAGCACTGTCTTGTCTGTGGGGAAGGAAGGAAGGAACTTTCCCGGCAAGTTGGAAGTGAAAGAAGGTACTTTTAGAAATTAATGGCACTTGGGCATTCCACCCAAGTGAGGAGTGGAATGAGAGCATGAGGCTTTTCACAACTGAATATTAACCAATTCAAGGTGAACTAGGCTGTTCGCCATCAATGGAAGGTGGAAGAAAAAAATCTCTGCCAGCTCGCAAAGTATTTTCCCTCTTCTGACCACCATCACTTTGGTCTTGCTTGGGTTCAGCTTGAACCTGTTGCTTGCACTCTAGATCAGTGGAGAATGAGCTGTACAGTTGTATGGCATCACTGTACTGTTGGCACCTAACCTCTGTGGTATCACACTCTCCCAGTGGCATGAGGTAAATATTTTATTTACTAGGTAATGAGCTTTCATGGGTTACCCACAGAAGCTCACCCATAATAAATAAAATTGTTTGCCTTTAAGATGCTACAGGACAGCTTGTTCGTGTTTTGTTTTTGTTTTGTGAAGCTACAGACTGACACAGCTACCCCTCTTAAACTATTTCCCAAACTATCTGTATGTCACTATATATCTGGACTCTCTATACCTGTTTGTTTGTTTGTTTTGTTTTTCCGTGAAGTGGAAACATAGCTTGAGTGACTTCTCCGGTCATACAGGAAATCCGTGGCAGCAGAGAGGCTGGATTCCAGGTCTCCTGAGTTCCAGACTAGTGCCTCAAGCTCTGTAACAAAGTTCCTTATTTACTGATTATTAGGCAGACTAGTTTTATGGTGGGATAACTAACACTCCCAAAAGCCATTGGCCTTAATTTTTAGGTAATAAAATGTGCTAATTTCTGAGAGATTTTGAGGAACAGGTATGAGCTCCCACCTCTAAATGAAATAGATAAATCCTTGAGACTGTCAGCTGGGCTCTGGTCTGCTCATTATGAGTCTGGGGCAGCAAGCCCAGCCCTGTGCTGAGCTCAATAACAAGTGATGATAATGACAGGGCGACCGCTATGCTTTCTTCCTCATCCAAACGTTCAGTGGTAATGATGCACATTACACATTCAATCGGCTGCTTTCCTTTGCTAAATGACTTCATATTGCATAATTAGGCCTCAGCTCACTTTTCGTTTCACTTAATTTTCTTTACTTCTGTTTGCGGGGGGAAGGGAGGGAATGAGGTAGTGATTGCATTACTTTCCCAGTGAGCAAAGATGAAGCTGATACCTTGCTTTGTGCAGGATTCTTTGATGCAATTGAGCACCTAAAAAGGCATTTTAATTTCAATTTATGCATTGCCATTATATCAAATTAGGGAGAGCGGGGTTGAGGTTATTCAGTGAAAAATCCTATCTGCCATTCATTCTGATGGTAGTTGCACTTCCAATGCGCAAAATATTACTGTGTGCAGTGTTGTAGTAATCATGTCGGTCCTAGGATATCTGAGTGACAAGGTGGGTGAGGTAATGTCTTGAATTAGACCAACTTCTGCTTTTGAGAGAGACAAGCTTTTTCTCTCATCAACTGAAGTTAGTTTAATAAAACACATTACTCACCTGCCTTGTGTCACTAAAAGAAATTTACTGTGGTCCCTTGATGAGATTATTTACTGGGGCCCTCAATTTCCTGGCTGTATTGCTGAAGTTAGAGGTCAGGGAAAAGATTAACGTTGCTAGTCAGAAGGCCTCTTCATTAGGGTTGCTAACCCTCCAGGATTGTCTTAGAGTTTCCAGGAATTAAAGATTAATATTCAATTAAATATTCTGTCATGTTATGAAACCTCCAGGAGGGTGTGCAACCAGAATTGACAACCCTACTTCAAGTATTTTTAACTATCTGGTGGGTCCTGAAGAACCCATGCAAGTTGTACTAAACTAAGAAAATGTTGCAGTCTAAGGGCTTGTCTACACTTGCCACCAACTTCTAAGGGGGCACATTAATCATGGCAACAGGAGCCTACTAATGAAGTGCTGCGATGAATATGCAGCACTTTATTAGGCTAATTCTCCAGTGGCAACTTCGAAGCATCAAACTTTGAAGTGCTGGCATAGGCGTAGCCACGGGCAATTTGAAGTACCTGTGCTACTTCAAAGTGCCTTTACTCCCCAAAATTTTGGGCACTTTGAAGTGCCCGTGGCTACACGCATGCAGCACTTTGAAGTTTGATGTTTCAAAGTTGCCAAAGGGGAGAATTAGCCTAATAAAGTGCTGCATATTCACCTCAGCACTTCATTAGTAGTCTCCTGTTGCCCTGATTAACATGCTCCTTCGAAGTTGGGCTTGTCTACACGTGCCCCCTAAATGTCTGATCCAACCACTCCCACTGACTTCAATGAGCGTTAAAAGACTGGACAGACTAGTGGGGCCTGCAGATACCATGGGCCCTGGGCAAGGTGAGACAAGGCCCTGCTCCATGCCCCCTGAAGGGGTGGGGCCAATAGCAGAAGAGGCTTGGCCTAGGGCAGTCAGCCCTTACCACTGCCCCTGCCCCTCTCCACAGAGCCATGGCAGCAGAGCAGAGCAGCCACGGCACTTCAAAGGGGACCTTTGAAACACCAGGCCAGGGGATAACTTCCCCTTTCCCTCCTGTCAGCAGGCCCAGAAAAACAACTGGATATAGGTCATTAACAAACCTAAAATATATTGGCATTTGTGCTTTATGGCTCAATCATTGTACCTTAGGGTGCAGGGAGGAGAGGCAATAGTAAGCTGGCCAAACATCAGATTTCATGAGGTTTTCACATTCGCGGGCAATGACTTAACTGCCTTTTATCACCAGGCCATACAGGAGCCAGTTTCACATTCTAAATACCAGAGTCATTTGTTCTCTTAAATTAGCAACTCTTGTTCTGCTTCTTCTAATGCTTCTCAGGAAATGTCCCCTGGTGTCAGAGCTCAGCATCCCAAGGAGGATAGAGAGAACATATTCTCTCCTCGTGTATAGCTTAGGGTCTTGGCTTGGTCTCGGTCATCATCACCTGGAGGAATGTTCCTCCCTTCCTAGTTGCTGAGACATTATCTTGGCAGGTCCCTTCTCTTTGCTATGGGCAAGCCTGAATGAAGCAATAAGTCATTCTGTCCATAGGGTAGACAGGCACATTGCATCTAGCACTGTTTATGTTGGCTATCTAATCATAAACCAGTAAGGCCTTGACAATGGAGCCTTAAGAACTGTGCCTAAGGTTTTGAGCCATACAGCATGTTTGAGACAGAATTCCAAAGCAAGCCCTCAACATCACCCATTTCTGAGTTTGTGGAACATCTGTAATTGCAGTGATTCCTTCAAAACACATGGAATTAGGAGACCTCTCAAGGCAGTTGGGTGAACTGATGCTTTTCCCTTCTTTGGGGGCCACTGCAGCTCCTCGTGCTCTATTTTGCACTTGGTTGGTTTTCAATATCTGGTTGGAGTTGCATGGTATAGCTTGACATTTCCTGGTTGGCTGAGCCGCGCGCTCAAGAAGGTCAGCAAAAACCATTTGAAGTTGTTTGCCCGGACTTGGGAGGGAGGCAATTTGCCCTCAAAAGATCTTAGACAGGACAGCAGGTTTGCTGGCATTACAGGAAACGTTGCTGCATGAGGAGACTGTCACCAGAGCGATTGGACTGGGCTGTGTTCTAACTGTGAAGCCATTTGGACAGTGGTTGGAACGGCTATCCTAGGAGCATGAGGATGGGGTACAGGGAAGGGGCATATGGGAGCACCCATTTCACATTTAAAATGTTGGCAGGAGCACAGCAGGGCAGTGCACTTCCCAAGTGCTACCCCAAGTCACCCGTGTCCAAGATGCACTCTTCTGCATGGAGCATGACTGCAGGGGCCACTGAGTGTACGTCTGTACTTGGCTGTTAGGCGTCGAGTAGTCAGTACTTTGCAACAGTTTTTGATTCTCGCATTTGTGCCATTGGCCATTCCATTGTCTGCAGGAGCCTTGCTCTGAACCAGGATCTGCTATGTAGTTCAGGCACAAGATGAGATTGGAAGCCACAGTGAAAGCTACACCTATCAGGAGCTGATACATAAACAAAGAAGCATCCACTCTCACTCCACCTTTCCTCACTGGTGGTGAATTCCCAGACAAGGTCATAAAGGAACTAGAGGCTTTGAAGTCCCCAGCCAATTGCATCAATTTCCTCGGATCTGTTAGGTTTGATGTCCTCTTTAGGAACCCCTTGACTAGTGAAGGAAGGCTGTTTCCCAGTCTGACTCCCACTCAGTGTGTTTGAGGGACACATTTGATCAGACAGAAATAATGAACCTGGTAGAAGTGGAAGAGAAGGTACTTCAGTAGGCTCATTTACCCCTCTTATCTCCACAATCATCCCTCTCTCACCATGTCTGAGCCAATCAGGCCATAGCGGACACCAGTCAATGACCAGCCAGAATCTCATTAAAGGGTACCCACCAGTGTGTAAAGGAGGGAGAGTCTCTTCTGGTTTTTGTTTACTTGCCAAGCCCCTGGTAGCTTTAGGGCTGGAGCACTTTCTCCATAGAGGAATTTTAACCCTCTGACTGCTGGGTTACGTACAAGGTTTACGTACTCAGTCAAAGAAAAGGGAAAGAATTTCATATGCCTGGGGAAAGCTTACATGTAAATCCCTTGAAGTGTGAAATATTTCTGAAGTGACTGATGTGCTAAAAGGAATCTAAGGGAGGATTTTAGTACTTGAGTCTCTGGCTATCTACTGTAGTGGAAATTTCCTAGCAGTGACATCTGTAATACAATTAAATGCAATAAG
The DNA here is from genome assembly GCF_033958435.1 of Carettochelys insculpta. Taxonomy (NCBI): domain Eukaryota; kingdom Metazoa; phylum Chordata; order Testudines; family Carettochelyidae; genus Carettochelys; species Carettochelys insculpta. The sequence continues at coordinate 35,776,728 of NC_134150.1, read as the reverse complement.
CCATGAAACAAATAAGATCTAGAATACAGTACCATATAAAGTACAAATTGTGCACTGGAATTAGATTACAAGAAGCCTGACTGAAACCAGTGCTTCTCCTTTGCTTTTATTTCTATTAATATTCCTCAAGCGACAGCAAAGTTCGATCTGAAATAGGGAGCACAGACAGTCATGGGAGCTTCATTAGCATGCAAATCTGAGTGAATTCATTAGCCTTGCAACTGATGCTGCTGCTCTTGGAAACTGGTAAAAGAGTAAAGTCTGCAGAAGTAAATCAGGCTGTTGTAATGAGCCTGTTAATAAAGCTTTTGTAAGCCCTTTCCAGAGCCAAAGTGACAAAGCATGCTGTCAACACTAAATGTTTGGTATCATGCCGTAGATGGGCTCATATTAATTTGCTGTTTCAGATAGCTAGGGAAAAAGAGCATGGGACCATGGCAAAGTGGTAGCATTAGACAAAGGATGCTACAGAACTTCCTCATCAGAGATAAAAGCATTGTGCAGTTGAAAAATATAGACAATGTAACAAATGCAACTGTTTAAATAAGTTCCACGTGGCTGGGAAATGAATTGTTAAAGCAAAACAAGACACCGTAAAATCTTCTGCAGGATGCTTTTGTCCTTACTAGCTACATTTTGTTAGTTTCCTTTTTCAGTCTTATTCCATTATTAGCCATGACTTCAGCATTGCATGCTATGTCATCTTATATGGAGAACACAAAAACTGTTCCCCTTACATCCAGTGCGTTCTAATGCTATGTTTGTGCTGCAGTCTGAGGCATGACTCTAGTTAGCTCAGGTATGCAACAGCAGCAAAACAGTACAAGCGCACCCAGGCCCTGCCCAAGTATTCAAGTGGCTAGCCTACACTGCTGCAGCTTCATGGTCGTTGTTACTCAAGCCAGTGAAAGCTTGCTTGCTTGCTTGGGAGCTAGCTCAGGTATGTCAACACATGTTCTAGTGATGTCTCTGAGGGCAGTGCAGATTTGTTCCAGTTCACAGGCTGCAGGCCAAATGTAACCTCAGCAGTATCCACCGGCTGTCACTAAAAAAGCCACACTTACTAATCACCACCACACAGCCTTTGATTCTGCAGGGGCAGTGAGTGGTGCTTATAAGCACAGAAATCTGGACCCTCCCCAGAATCAAGAGCAGTGAGGTGTCTAAGCTCATTGAGAACGTGAGCCAAAGTAGCTAGCTAGGAGGAGGACAGGGGCTCCAAGGGAACTGGTTCTGTGGTTATTGACAGCACTGCTGCAGCGAGGAACCCCAGGTGAAAGGAGTGGTACTTAGAATGCGCACATGTCATTTGTCTGTTGCAGACTCTATTCCTGTCTGAGTCTCCTGTTCCCCCATGATGCCCTTTTTCACTCTCAGTGCTTATAGGTAAGGCAGCAGATACGCAAGGTCCTTGAGATAGATCTGTTCAGTGTGGGCAGCTAGGTCTGGTGTTCACACTGGAATAGCCTCCCCTCCCTCCCTGCTAGCTGGCACAAGAAGATGTGCAAGCTATGGAGCAGCCACCGGGATTTTTTATCTGACATACAGAGAGAAACTAAAGTACCTCAGGTGGCAAACATTGTGTTTTTAATTGCAATCACCACTTTCACCTAAGCCTCACATCAGCTCTGCACTGCAGTTCAGCACGAAAAAGCAGCAGCAGAAGCAGCAGTAACTGATTCTATTCCAGTTCTCTATACATAGCATGTTCTCTGAAGGGGAATTGGCTAGCCGACTTCTAGTTGGTTTTCTTTTGTGGCAACCTCTTTATGTGAAAGAGCTTGGTTATTGCTTTCTCATGGAGTGGAGAAGTACTCTGTACACAGAAGACCTACTAATTGAAAACTACCAGAGTGCTGGCCAGTCTCTTTCACTAGCCTTAAGTGCCTTCTCAGACCTTCAAGGGAATGTAAAAATAGGTCTGGAGGAGGATGAAAAGGACACCAAAATAGATGGGAGGGTAGTAAGGGCAAAAAAGCACAAGTAAAAAGAAAACTAGAAGGTGGAAAGTGGAGGGCTGGAGAAGACACCAGAAATACCAAAAAGCAGGAAAATGCAGAGAATTAAAAAATAGAGAAAAGTGAAAAACAGGGGGGGCAATATCCAGACACAAGCAAATACCATGGTTTGGGTATAAGGCTTTTAGCCCAGGTGCAGAACAATGGTAGTTCAGTGTGGCTCAGAATAGTTGTTTAATAAGGACTTGGGGGGCAAGACATAAAGGCCTCATGTACTGGTGGCTATTTTTTCCTTTACCATTGTTAATCCCCGGGTACTTGTCTCAGGCTGTTTGGCTCATTGACTTCTAGCTCCCTCAATTTGATTGCTAAATTTAATTTTATAAAATGCCGTAGCATTTCTTTCCTGGCACACTTTCCTACATGAATGCCCACAACTACCCTCTCCTGCCCATATAATGCCTAGTATCTCCTGCCCTTCTCAGAGCCATGTTACGTGGCTATAGCATGATGATCCTGGTGCACAATGTATTACATGCCCAGTGAAATCTAACTAGTGCTTCACCTGCCAACGGGTACTTTCTGCTTTCATTCTTGTTTCTTTTGTATTCCATTGCAGCATCATGTTTTCTTTCTTCACTGCAGCTGTGAAAGCTTTGGGGCTGGTTCTATAATAACTCCCATACAGTTTGGTTTAGCAGATATTTTGGCTTTTTCTTTCTTTGCTGTTGAAATACACTTGGTTCTCAGCAGGCATTGTATCTGCTGTCAATTAGCTGTTATCTAACACAGTGAAATGATTTAACTCCTTCAGCACATCCAAACCTCACGCCTCTCTAACTGCGACACTGCTCCGTTGATATCAATGTGTGAAGATTCAGGCCATCTTGTGACATTTTCTCTTTTACTGGCACTCATTATTGCTAAAGGTCAGTTAGTGTTTCTATTATAAACGCCTTTTTTCATGATCCAGCACACTCTTCCTCATATGCACTTAATGGGCCTCCTTGCATGCAGATGAATGATTACTCGATTAAGTAATTTTCGGGATTGGGACCTTAATAGCTCAGCTGTGCCATTTATCATAGAGCAGAAGCTGGACTAGGGGATTGCAATCATCCAAAGGTCTTTTTTTTTTTTTTTTTTTTTTAAATGAGAAAATGATCAAAAGCTTCTTTAAGTTGAATGACAAAAAAGGAATGCAATGGCTGTAGGTGACAAGGGGGTTTGACTATGGAAATGGATTTATTTGAGACCCAATGCTGTTCCCCTTGAAGTCAATACTAGTGTGACCACACTGCCTTATGGCAAATACAGGACACTGGCCTCTGGGGCTGCGGGCTGGGCTGCTGTCGCATGTCAAGGCTCCTTGGCGATGGGGGCTGCTGCTTCAGGGTGACATACCTGGGATGGGGTCTCTACAGCTTCCCATGGGGAGGCACCAGGGATGAAGGAGTGTGGAGGATGGGGGTTCCAGAACCCCCAGTGAGGGGATGTTCCAAAGCCTCCTGGTGGGGGGAGAAGGGGAAGGGAATGAAGCAGGAGCTGCCTCCCTGAGGTATGGGAGGCCAGTGAATGAGGCAGCTGACCCATGAAGAGGTTCTCTGGCAGTGGGACCTGCCTCCCCTAAGTGTAGGGCACCAGGGAACAAGGCAGGTGCCCTGTTGTGGAGTTGGCCAGTAGTGGGGACTGCCACTGCGGGGTGCCAGGCAGCTGCCCCATAGAGGAGCTTCCCTGCAGCAGGCACTGCTGCCACAAGGTGCAGAGCTCCAGGAAACAGCTCCCCCCACCCCCCCAGTAGAGGAGCTCCCTGGCAGGAGAGGCTGCCACCCCAAGTCACAGGGTGCCAAGGAACAGGAGCCCTGCAAAATACGGACAATTTGCCTAGTTTGTTAAAAAAGTCGGGTCTCCTGTGAGACAGCTTAAGAAAGGGACTGACCTGGTATAAACAGGACGGATGGTCACCTTAGTCAATACTAAAACTGTCAGTGACTCCAGTGGGCATAGGACTGAGCCCTTACAACTTTGTAGGGAGACAGGGCCCAATCTTGTAACTCTTACACATGTAAGATGTCCTTGTTCACACTAAGCTAGGGGGCCTACTTGGGCAAGTGCAGTATTGTATGCAGGGCAGACCGGTGCGCTGCAATTAAAGCTGTAATTGGTCACAAGATTTTTGTATCCTGCTTGCAGGAGCTCTCTGCAAACCCAAGCTGCAACCAGCAATGGTCACACAACCACAGGTCAGACTAAGCTATGTTTTCAGTTGAAATCAACAATGCTACACCAAGGATGAACCTGGTCCTGCACAAGGGAACATCAGTCTGTGAATGGGACCAAGTGCAAGCTGTATTTTCCCAATGTTCTGAAATTAGAGAGCATTCTCTCCCCTATCAGACAGATAATTTTGTTCAGTCTCTCTGTGACAATATCGAGTGTTCATTAGCCTTCTATGTCAGTTCATTTCATCCCTGTCTTGAAGTAAGCCTGTGGTTACGCATCAGCTGCAGTGGTGGTAAACATGTATACGATACCTATTTAAGACCTTTTAAAGATTTTTTGCTGTGCCCAGCAATTACACCTGCGCTTCCTTGCTTAGCTAAGCCCTGGTTTTTGTTCTGAAGGATATATTTAGCTCTTCACGTAGATGAAAGGCAATATAAGCTACTTTAGAACCTGCTTTCCATGCAAAGTTGACTGTAGGTGTAGAAGCCAATTAATCTGCAAGAAGAAGCAAATTAATCAAGGCACTCATCTGAGAAAGGACACAAGGCTCTGCTTCCTGGACTGAAAAGGAAGTTTCACATCTGATTCTCAGAAGTATTGGGCACCCATCTCTGTGGTGGAAATCAGTAGGAGCTGCCAGTGCTTAGCAGTTTTGGAAATCACATGTACCATCTCCTCACCTTGCTATCTGAGTACAAAACCTCTGAGCATGTTAGCACTGTCAGTGGCATTCACAGACCTAGAGCAGTGAGGATGTATGTGAAATGATCAGGCCCATTGACAGGAGGGGGAAAGGGGAAGTTGCACAAGAGCTCAGTGTTTCGCAGGAGTAGCCATGTTAGTCTGTAGCTTCAAAAATAACAAGCAGTCATGTAGCACCTGAGCGACTAACAAATTTATTAGGGCCTGAGCAAGACCCACTTCATCAGATGAGAAAACTTATTTTCCCTCTCCATTTTCATTGGAAAAAGTGGATTTAACCCACAAATGCCCATGACCTAATAAATTTATTAGTCCCTAAAATGTCACAGGACTGAGTTATATGAAGCTTGCCAGGCCCAGCCTTAAGGCATGGCAAGCAAGTCAGTTGTCTTCAGGGCCCCGTGTTACCTGCACTCAGGCCCTGCTGTCAGCATTCCACCTTGGTCCTAACAAACTCTTTGGGGGACGTTGGTTGCTTGGTTGGTTGGTTGCTATGGATGCTTTTCAGCATTTGTGTAAGCCATAGGAATTTGGTATCTTCTCTTTTGGACCTAAACTCTGCCATTTCAAATGTTTCCTTTCCCTATGTATCCTGCTCCCCATCATCTGTTGGTTTCCTGGTTTTGCAATACATTTCCTGACATGCAATTGCCTACAGAAAGGAGGAACCACCAACTAGTGCAACAGTTGATTCCAAAATGCTGTTATTTTGACTTGATAATCCTTCCGATGGGTAAAATGGCATGAATTTATGTCTGGCCTCACGGACACAGCTGGAGTTTTGCTAATTGTAACTTGCTGGTTTTCTAACATGAATGGCAACCAGTTGTCTGATTCCCAGGGAATGGCCACTTACATGATTATATCAATTACACGCAGAGAGTCTGAATATCCACTTATATTTAGAGCCCAGATTGTACCACCCCACAGTGATTAGCATCAACTGTATTCCATGTACAGGGCTTGTCTACATAGGGACAGCCAGGAAAATTAATGCAAGTTAACCAAAAGAGTAATTTTGAAGTGGATTGCTTACATTTATTGAAACACTGTGTGAATGCCCTCATTCAGAATTAAAGTGCCCTTAATTTTGCTTTAATTTCATTCACTTCCTAAGTGAAATAAGATAAATTAACAGCATACACACAGGGATTTGATGTAATTGAATTAGTCCACTCCAAATTTACACCTTTATTTAATTCAGATAAACTTTCCTGCATGTCTCCATGTAGACAAACCCAAAATAAGATAATATTCAGTATAAGGGCTGGTGAAATCTACTACTTCATTATGAGAAACAATTAACTGAGAATTCTTCCTCCAGTCTGCTTCTCTGGTGTTTCTCTAGGTACTGGTGGATAAAGAAGGGAGATGAACAGAAAATGTGAGTGGAGAACAAACATTAGAAAAACCTGGAAGAGAGCAGGAAAAAGGAGAGAAATTAAGGATTTCTTCTCTCCTGGTCCTGTCTCTTTTCTTCTAATCTTTCTGGCCTCCCTATGTTCTCCCTAATCTCTTCCTTCCATTCTTTCATCACTGTCTTGCCTTCCTCTCTGGGATGGATTTTCTTTCTATCTGCTCTCTACAGAATTACACATGTGGCGTTTCCAGACTTGGAGTGGCCAGCCTTTTTTCTTCAGGGCCCACATGGCAATTTTTTTTACACATTCAAGGGGCCAAACACAAAATAGCCCTAAACCCACCCTCCCAAATTCCAGGCTTAAATCCCTCACTGCCCCAAACCTCCTCATCCCACCCCGCCACAGACTTAAATCCCTCACTGCCCCAAACCACCACCCCAAAACATCCAGGCTTTAATCCTGTGTTTGGGGTGGCTACAGATTTACCAATCTTACAGAGGAGTGCCGGGTGCTGCTGGGCTGCTGTCCGCTCCCCAGTGCGGCTGTGCAGCTCCCCCCGCCAGCCTTCCTACTCCTTTACCCCCATGTACAGGACAGCAGCCGAATTTCCCTGTCATGCTCTGCTGCAATAACGGGACTCAGTTTAATTGGTTTAACAGCCCAATCTCTCACATTTCAGTATGACAGGGCAGGGAGTGGGAGCCAGAGGAGGAAACAGGCGGCCACAGCAGGAGCCACAATTGGCTCCTCAAAGAGCCACATGAGGCTCAGATCCATGCAGCCAGCTTTTAAAATGGAGCTGCTGCTGGATCCGCAGGCTGGATGAAAAGGCTCAGAAGGCCGGATTCTGGCCTGCAGGCCAAGTGTTGGACACCCCGTAGCTAGATATTTCTCCCATCCTGTAACCCCCATTCCCAAGTGGAATGAGAACCCAGTGCACTGAATTTCTGAGAGGCAATGTCTAAGTCATTATGGAATTAGGCAAAGCAAGTTCAGTCATAGGTGGCTGATGAGTCTGATTTTGTGCAGTTTGTGAACTTTTAATGGTTGACAGCAGGGTTTTCTGTGTCACAATCCATTTTTTGCTAATGAGAGTCTGTCTGATTCTGACCTCATTTGCAGTGGTGTAAATCAGGAGTCAATGAATTACACTGGTTTAGGTTAGAGAAAGAACTGGGATCCAGTGTTTGTACATTACCTTTCCACCAATCTATTACAATATTCAGTATTTTCCCTCAGAAATGAGGACTTGTCAAAGAGACAGCCCTGTTTTATGTTATTGAGATGTATTGCTGGAAACTCTTGCATTGCGGGGTGCCGTAATAAAAAATATTGAGCCCTGTCAGCTGGAAATCATGTGCAGGAGAGGGACAATAATCTCATGCTATGGATGAACTGATAAACATAAAACAGTCCCTGAAAAATGCTTCAGAAATCTACATAATCAAAAGTCTTTCCTGCTGAAGATTAAAGATTTGAGTAGATGGATAACAGAACATAATATGTCAAAATCGAGAGAGTGCATCTGGAAATCTTGGTACAGAGCTGCGATGGGAGATAATTTTAAGTAAATAACGAGTAAAAGTATTTTGCAATTAAATTAGAGATGTTTTCAAACTACTCTACTTCACTATGGAAAACTGTCATCTTTAAAAGTCAAGTTTCATTTAGTTTAATTAGCACTGCCGTGAAGTATTCCATTCAGTCCTTGGCAAAGGCTGGCAAACAAGCAGATGCCAGTCTGAAATGTGTACATGCACAAGTGGATTGTGTGCTCTCCCACCCCATTCCACAAATGCTGGGCCAGATGCTCTGTTGATGTAAATTGCCCTAGCTCCATTGAAGTCAGTGGATCTACATCAATCTATGCCAGAGGAATTGGCTCTCCGTACTGCTGGCAATGTGCACGCAGGGCCTGATCCAAAGCCCACTGAAGTTAATAGACTCCCAGTGACTTCAGTGAACTTTTGGATCAGCACTGACATCTGTGGATAGTTGTAGAGAGCCTGATTCTCCACTCTGTTTCATGATCTAAATACCAGCCTAGCTCTGTTGACTTCTATAGGGTTCCAATGGTATAATGAAGTAGAGGATGTGATCCACAGAAGTGCAAGATGTTAAAGACATGCGAACCCATTGACTCGGTCCAGTCTCACCAGGAGTGTTCTGCAAAGTACATATAACTGTGCATTGTCTGGCTGGGTTTCAACCATGCCGAGCACTGAGACTCCAACACTTCCGTTGGTGGTTTATTTTACGATATAGCATCTCTCACTGACGGGAAGAGGGAAGCAGAGAGGGGTGTGTAAATATGAAAATTGAATATTCCCTTTCTTATTTCTCCTACTTATAATCCTCTGTCTCAACAATTTATCCCTTCCATTATGTTAACACCCTTCAAATATTTCTAGACTCTCTCCATTTCTTTGTCATTTAGCCAAGTTTTAATTTTATCTTTTTAATCTTTCACTATAAATCAATCTCTCCAACTCCCTAATCATATCCATGTGGCAGCTGTTATTGGAATTCCCTCCAATTTGTATGTTTTTTCTCCTAATGAGATGTGCAGAACTGAATGCAATCTCCATGAGCAGGATCAAACCCATATAAGGTGGGTCTCTTAGCTCCTTACTCTATGACATAAAGTTTTGCTATGTGCTAACCAAATTTGTACTGGTTATTACTGTGGCCATGTCATCATGAAATGTTGGGTTTCTGCTCACTGTTATCCCTAAGTATCTTTCCGTGTTACCGCTTCCCTGGTTTGTGCTGTAGCCTGTGCTAGCTTAATTGTAGTTTAACATGTGGTTTGAATAAGGATTTGTGCTACTTCAGCCATATGCCAAGAAGCCATTGTGGCATAGCTAACTTAGGCCCAGAGAGGCCTACTTCTTCTTATATTTCCTCACAGCAGTACCGCAAGCAGCCTGCCAGTGAAATATGGCATGAGGGGCTTTTTGCAAAATGTTTTTCTTCTACCCTGTTGAGAAGAAAAGTTAAGGACAGGTCATATTAGTAACGTTAAGAAATGTACGTAAATCTTCAACAACACTTCTCTGATGCCAACTGGTGGTCTAGCTTCCCCCAGCTACACTGGCTGGAAAGGTGTGATGTTACCAACTGAATTCAAACAAAGGTCACTTAACAGTGTTTTTCCCTCAGTCTTTTATCAGAAATTGGTCTTGAAAAACATACATGTTGAGGTCATCAGGAAACTTGGGGGGTATTGTTGGTTGCTAAAGATTCTGTGAAATCAGAGCTTAATTTAGCATCAGTATTTAAGTACTATCCGGTAAAATGGGTATAAGAATACCTTGCTGCATGGGAAGTGCTGCTAGATGGAATCTGCACCAAGAGGTGTATCTTCCACCTCCACCAGCTCTCTCTACTTTCTCTGCTATCTTTGCTACCTATTCTTCAAACAACCTGCTGTTTTGACTGTTTAACTTAAATTCTACCCACTGCTATAACACCTTCCTCACCAATGGAAGTAAGCTGGCCTCCTTGGCTTCTAGAGGGTTCAGAGGAATCAGTGCACTCTGCTTGCCTAGCATAAGTTTAAAACATAATGTAGTTAATTAAGTAACTTGTATTACTGTTACAACACTGTTAAGTAAAAATTTTGTTTTGTAACCAGATAGTGACTGTGTTAAACAGCTTCAGTTTGTATCTGTTAAGTGCTGCTTTAATACCATTGTGCTGCTAAAATAAATGAACCATAAGTGCTGCTAAAAGGATTGTCAGTGTAATCACTGGAAATCCCGAAAACACACCTCTTGCTGGAGACACACTCTGTCTCAGTCTCTTTATGTTAACTCGGGAGAGGTGTGAACCTGAATCTTTAAACTTTAAGTCACACTGGCAAGCCTTCCCAAATCCATAAATCCTACTATATTTCCCCCCAAGCAAACAGTGCAAGTGGGACATGCTTCAACCTTCCAGTTGGAATCTTCTTGCCTTATTTTACTCACAGATATTATTGATTTTTCAGGTTACATGAACTCTTCCAGTTGCCTTCCTCTTAACCCTCCCATAGTCAAGGCTTCATCACAAAGTCTCATCCAGTTTTGAACTCAGGAGGTGTTTAATTAGAGACAATAAAATACAGGCCCTGGATCTCATCATACAAGGCATTCCAAGCTATATTCCATCCAGGGATTGATATCCTCTAGTGGTAATTTCCTCCCTTCACTCTAGCTGGGCAGTGGAATGAATGAGAAGATCATCCCTGCCAATATTAGCTTCTCAGCTGTTCACAGGAAAGTAAAGTCTTTCCAGAATTATTCTTAAGTTGTCACCATCTTCAACGTTGTTAGTTCCCATGTTGACTACTTTCAGCATCCTTGTCGTGAGGATGTCCTGTCACCTGCAAGGTGGTATGGCCACCAGTTCTTTTTATTTGAATACAGTTTCCTATGGACTCAACTATTGGGAGGGATAGCTCAGTTGTTTGAATATTGCCCTCTTAAACCCAAGGTTGTTAGCTCAGTCCTCAAGGGGGCCATCTGGAGCAAATGCATGTTTAAAAAAAAAAAAAAAAAAAGGGATGGTGCTTGGTCCTGCCAAGAGGGCAGGGGACTGGACTTGATGACCTCCCAAGGTCCCTTCCAGCTCTATGAGATATGCATGCATGCAAGAGCATTGCTACACAGGGAAGGAACTAGAGAAATACCTCCAAAACAGACTGCACCAAAGCTTGTTTTCTCCCTTTTCTGGTAGCTCCTGCTCTGCATTTGCATTGTCGCATGTGATTGTACAACTGACCTCTCTCAGTGTTTTCTCTGTCTGCCTGTCCTGTGTTTTGCCAAGGTGGAAACAATATCACTTGTGAACGTCAGGGCTGAATACGGTGATTTCTTCCTTTTCCTATGGCTTCTAGTTTTTCTTGATGTGAAATATTTCTGTCTTCCACCATTTTCTTCCTCTGTGATCTCAGGAATGTTCCCTTTGGCATCTATTGACTCAGTTAGTAACTTCAACTTCTCTTTCAAGCCCTTGTATCTTTTCTTCCAAAACAGAAATCCAGATTCAACTCTATGGCTACATCTACACGTGCACGCTACATCGAAGTAGCTAATTTCGAAGTAGAGACATCGAAATAGGCTATTTCGATGAATAGCGTCTACACATCCTCCAGGGCCAGCAACGTCGATGTTCAACTTCGACGTTGCGCAGCCCAACATCGAAATAGGCGCAGCGAGGGAACGTCTACATGCCAAAGTAGCACACATTGAAATAGGGATGCCAGGCACAGCTGCAGACAGGGTCACAGGGCGGACTAGCACTTCCGGGGCAACAGCTAGCCGCTCCCTTAAAGGGCCCCTCCCAGACACACTCAGCCTGCACAGCACGCGGTCTGAGGAGCCATAGGCACACAGACCCCGGGCGCCGCAGTCATGGACCCCCAGCAGCAGCAGCAGCAGCAGCAGCCAGAGGTCCACCCAGCCCTCCCGGCAGGAGCAGGGCTTGCCCTGCTCCATGCCATGCGGGAGGCAGCTGAGCACCTCCTTGCCACAGAGGAGGAGATGCCCCCAGGGCAGCAGGGCTCAACCCCTAACCCTGCAGCACCCCGCCCCCCCCCACCCGCCTCACACGCCGGCAGCTGTGGAGCTACCCCACCAGCACCGACTGGTGGGAGCAGCTGGTGCTTGGGGAGTGGGACGATGACCACTGGCTCAGGAACTTCAGGATGAGCCGGCAGACATTTCTGGAGCTGTGGCAGTGGCTCACCCCCACACTCAGGCACCAGGACACCGCCATGCGGCGTGCCCTCACAGTGCAGAAACGGGTCGGCATCGCTGTCTGGAAGCTGGCCACTCCCAACAGCTACCGATCCGTGGGGCAGCAGTTTGGTGTCGGCAAGGCCACCGTCGGGGCTGTCTTCATGGAGGTAAGAGAACCCACGGGGGGAGGGCAGGGCAGGGCAGGGCAGGGGAGGGGGGCCCAGGCAGAGGAGGGCAGGGCAGGGCAGGGGAGGAGGAGGGGAGGGGAGGGGAGGCCAGGGCGGGGGAGGGCAGAGGAGGGGAGGGGAGGGGAGGCCAGGGCGGGGGAGGGCAGAGGAGGGCAGGGCAGGGCAGGGCCACGCACACCCTGCTCACCCCTCATTGGTGCTGTCCCATGTGCTTTCTCTGCAGGTTGTGCGTGCCATCAACGCCATGCTCCTGCACAGGCTCATGAGGCTGGGGGAACCACATGCCACCATCGCAGCCTTTGCCACCCTGGGCTTCCCCAACTGCTTCGGGACTCTGGATGGGACTCACATCCCCATCCACGCCCTGCATCACAGTGGAGGACGCTACATGAATCGCAAGGGCTACCATTCTGTGGTCCTCCAGGCCTTGGTGGACAGCCGGGGACGTTTCCAGGACATTTATGTGGGCTGGCCTGGCAGCACCCACGACGCCCGGGTTTTCCGGAACTCAGGCCTGTGCCGCCGGCTGGAGGCGGGGACCTACATCCCCCAGCGGGAGATCCCTCTGGGGGACACCACCATGCCCTTCTGCGTCATCGCAGATGCGGCGTACCCCCTCCGGCCGTGGCTCATGCACCCCTACACAGGCCATCTCTCCGCTAGCCAGGAGCGCTTCAACGAGCGCCTGAACCATGCGCGCCAGGTGGTGGAGCGCTCATTTGGCCACCTGAAGGGACACTGGAGATATCTCCTGACCCGCCTGGATGCGGGCCCCAACAACATCCCCCAGATCGTGGGTGCCTGCTGCACCCTGCACAATTTGGTAGAGAGCAAGGGGGACACCTTTTTCCAGGGCTGGGCTGCGGAGGCCGGCAGGGCAGACGTCCAGCCACCTGCTGCCCCCAGTGGGCAGGTGGACCCCGAGGGGACCCGGGTCCGGGAGGCCCTGCGGGCCCACTTTGATGAAGAGGCCGCGGGGTGAACTCTGCCCAGGCCCCCTACTGCCCGCCCCTTCCTCCACCATACTCCTGCCCCAACGCCTACACCATGGAGCACCCCACCGCACCCCCCTCCCACTTTTCCTGGACAAATGACAGCACGCACTGGTGGTTGAACTTAAACGTCTTTTTGTTTCAGAACCCTTTTTTTTTAACTGTAAATATTTGAACCAAAAACAAACTATGTACAAACATGTGGAAAAAAACTAATATGTCCAAAAATAAAACAATACAAAGAAACAAGTGTCCTCAATAATAAAAAGAAAACCAGGGAGGATAAAGGGGAGAACTATTTACATGGGGGGACGGGGCAAACGGGGGGCAACAAATAATAACTGTAAACTATATACAAGGGGGGGGCCCCGTCCCGGGCCCCTCGCCCCTATAGCCCGGCACTGGGCGTTGGCGGCCGGGAGCCCCGCCGCTGTCGCAACCCTGTCCGGGGCTGGGTGGGGGCAGGCCGGACTGGAAGGTAGGATGCCCGGCGAGGCTCAGGTGGCTCCAGGGGTCCCTCGGCGCTCCGGCCCTCGGCGGTGGGTGGCGGGGTGATGGCAGACGGGACGGCGACGGCCGGAGCAGCTGGTGGTGGGGCTGGTGGAGCAGGCAGGGCGGGCGCTGCGGCAGCCGGCGCGGCCTGGGGGGCCAAGTAGTCCACCAAGCGGTTAAAAGTCTCCATGTAGGCCCCCCATGCCTCCTGGCGCCAGGCCAACGCCCGCTCCTGCAACTGCAGGTGCTGCTCCGCGACCTCCAGCTGCCGACAGTGGATGGCCAGCTGGGAGTCCGTCGCCGTCGGCTGGTGGTAGCGCGAGGTCCGCCATCTAGCCCGCCGCGGGGCCAGTTGGTCCTCGGCCGAGGGGCTGCCCTGGAGCGATGGTCCCGGAGGGCTCTCCGGGACGACTGAGGCCTCGCCGGTGCTCTCTTCCGGTCCTTCTGATGGGGCAGGTGCGGGACACAGGAGAGGAGCGGGGGAAGAAGAATGGAGACAGGCGTTAGTATGGGCCCTGAGCCGTGGCCTTTGTCCCCCCAGCCCTGTGCTGCAGGTTCCCCATCCCCGTCCCCGGGAGATGCTGCTGTGATGGATGGGGTTCAGGGGTCCCCGTGCCCTGCACCCCGTCCGCTGGTGGGAGCGACTCTCGCTTCACCCCGCAGGATCTGAGAGCAGGAGAGGTTTCTTAGGCCACAGATGCCCAGTTTCTCCCAGGAGTGACAGCACCAGCTGTCGGAAGAGACAGTCCTTCCAACCCGTTGTAGGGAGAAGACCCTAAGGGGTGCCCCTCTGGGATGCAGCTTTTCCCCTCCTCAGGCTGGCTGCCTTCCAGCTCTCCCTTCCCCTAGCCTCTACCTGTGGCCCCCGCCCTCGCCCCCCGATTCCAAGCCAGCTCTGCTCCTCCCTCCTCTTTGTTCAGGGCAGAGGTGTCACCTGCCAGCTGTAGCCCCAGGATCCTCCTTTGCCCCTGGGGGAGCTATTCGGCTCTTGTTGCTCCATGTGTAGCCTGAGTCTCCCTTTTGCACTCCCCCCACTCCATCACATGCTGCTGCTGCGGGGTGTCCCACCCCGTCCTCCCGGGGGCCCCTCAAGGTTCTGCTCCCTGCTGCCCCGGGGATGGGGCATGGCACTGTCGTGCATGGTGGGGGTAGGGCAGGGGCTGATGCAGTGCTGTGAGAGCCATGGCCCTGCTGTCCTTGGGGCCATGGCCATGTGAGCATGTGGGGGGCCCTGGACACATATGTATTACCCCCCGCCCCTCAAGGCCAGGGGTGTACACCAGAGGGGGGTACCTACCTGTCGGTCCGCTCCCACGGTCCGGAGATCCCCGGGGGGCGGAGGCCCTGCTGCTGCTCCGGGATGGCAGGAGGAGGATCTGCAGCCTGGATTCTGCAGAGGAGGAGCCCCCCTCCTCCTCCTCCTGCCGCGATGTCCCGGGCGGGGCCCCCGGGGTGCGGGGCTTGCCTCCGGGGCGGACTCCATCTGCAGGGCCTGGTGGGGCTCGTCGGCCGAGGTGTCAAGGGTGGCTGGAGGGGAGGAGGTGTGCCGGGGGCCCAGGGTGTCCCTGAGCTCCCTCTAAAAGGGGCAAGTGACAGGGGCGGCCCCAGATCGGCCGGCCGCATCCCGGGCCCAGGAGTAACCCTGCCGCAGCTCCTTCACCTTACTCCTGACGTGGTCAGGAGTGCGGGCAGGGTGACCCCGGGCAGCCAGGCCATCGGCCAACTGAGCGAACGCATCCGCGTTCCGCCTCTTGCTCCCCATTACCTGGAGCACCTCCTCCTCGCTCCAGAGCCCCAGCAGGTCCCGCAGCTCGGCCTCCGTCCAGGAGGGGCCCCGCTGCCACTTCCCAGCCTGGCTGCCCTTCTGGCTGGGCTGTGAGCCCTGGCTCCCCTTGGGGGGGGGTCCCCTGGGGAGGCTGCCGGGCAGCCATCGCAGCTGGGTGGGGGGCTGAGGGAGGTGCAGGCTGGCCGCGTGTGCAGGCTGCCGCCTGCACGATCCCTCAGCTTCCTGCACAGGAAGGGAGGGGGAGGGGACCTTTAAGGGGCCGCTCCATGCGGCCACCAGTGAGCTGAGGGGCTGGAGAGAGCGTCTCTCAACCCCTCAGCTGATGGCCACCATAGAGGACCCAGCAATTTCGACGTTGCAGGACGCGCAACGACTACACGGTCCCTACTTCGATGTTGAACGTCGAAGTAGGGCGCTATTCCTATCCCCTCATGGGGTTAGCGACTTCGACATCTCGCTGCCTAACGTCGAAGTTAGTGTCGCTACTTCGAAGTAGCATGCACGTGTAGACACGGCTTATATGTGAGAAACTTGATTTGTAAACACAACACTTCTTTGTGCCCTGTCAAGTTGCCTTGCAAGCTTCAATAGCCATATCTTTTAATATTTGCTGCTTCTTTCACCATGAAGCCTCACATTGGACTTTGTTAGTGTTATGGCACTCTCCTATTGCCAAGATTTCCTTCTTGGTAGTGCCCTAATTTTGCTAGACTAATTTTTGAGCATTTGAGTAGCTGCCTTTGCCTATTAACTACTCAATACCTAACCTTTTCCTATTAACTCACTGTGTTGTGGGTACCCTATGATCTGAACTATCTGAGCTCAGAAGCTGGCCTTCTCCCCAAAAGACATACCATCAATGGATCAGTCTGCTGCTTCTGTCTACATCATGTTTGCTCATTCAGCAAGATCAGTGCAATTAATTCAGCTGACTCTCTACCTCCCAGTCACTTCAAATTAAGTGGGCTGGGGTTTAGAGGAAGTCAGAAATGTCTAATGCAAGATAATGTTTTGTTAGTTTCAAAGAATGCTCTGAAAAACATTCAGGGTCAGACTCTGATACCCTGAGCAGCCTCTTTGCAAGAGAGCCTTTGGAGTTAGGTATTATTATTTATTTTATTATTGCCAGGACTATTACATGACCGTGTTGGGAGGTACTGAAGGAGGGGCACTGCCACATCCTTTGGCTTCAAGCTGTTTCCATGATACACGAGGTTTACAGTTTGCTTCATTGGTTCTCTGTGCCCTCACTATATAAATTGTTCCAGCACACTTGACCATAATGTTGTGGAAGTGTGGTACTGTACTGAACAGCTGACAGCTGTGTCAGAGATAGAAAGGAGAGAGACAGGGCTAAGATGAGTATGAGATCAAAGGGTATGTCTACACTTACTGGGTTGAAGGGTCGATCTCCCAGAGTTTGATTTTGTGTGTCTGGTAAAGGCGCGCAAAATCGATCTCTCTGCAGCCTGCAGTGGACCCCATACTCCTACTTTCACGATGCATGATAGAGGACAGACCTTACAGGCACCTGCAGATACACAAGGTCTAGTGTAGACAAAACCAAAGCTTCACATTTCTTAAACCAGCAAAAGGTAGCATGTCAGCAAGTGGAGCTCTAATCTGAAGCCTGAAATAGCACTTTTCATAGTTTGTGTGTATCTATAGCTGTATCTGTTCAAAGCTTGTTTCAGAGATTAAGAGAGCGCTTTCTTCTCTTTGCGGTTCTATTTTGTCATACTCCAGCTGACAGCCGTTGTGGGGGGCATACTTCAGTTAGCCTCAAACATCTCACTGTGTGCTTTTAAGTGGGAAAGCTGTGCTGTTTTCTGGAGCTGACGCCAATTGGGGTAAAGAGAGAGAATTTTGAGTTTGGACCTAGAAAAGGGAGTGACTAAGTGACATTAATTTGGAGATACAATATATAGAGGACAGAGCGCAATACAGGAAAATATTGGTCCAACAAACACTACCAATTTCATTCTCTAGCAGACTCAGTAAATATGCTGCAGCCTCTGTAAATATTGATCTAACATGAGCAAAAGCAGCATGTTAGGTTCTTTTTGGGGATGGTGGGTTTTGAGCCATCTCTGCTCTTATTGGGAAACTGTTAAATATGAACTCTGTAGTAAGAGTGACCACTATTCACTGAGATCTAAAAAGTGACATTTAAATGGATGTATGTAAGCATTAGTATTTTTGTTTGTTTGCTTTGAGATCGTCCCAGGGCCCCAGTCATGGGACAGGATCCCATTGCGTTAGGTGCTGTACAAACACAAAGATGAAATCTATCCCTATAACTGTACAAAGTCAAGACAAGATATGGCACGTGTCTAAGGACGTTGGACATCCAACTCCTATTGATTTTCATTGGAAATGAGCAGGGCACTTCACTTTGTTGAGAATTCTTGAAAATCCCACTTTACATCTTCACAAAACAGGTGGCTCTGAGAAATGAACCCAAGGTAACAGTAAGACAATACCAGTGAGCATGAAAAGCAGATGTCACAGCAAGCAGTGCCCCCAGTATCGACCACTTGTTTGTAGTCATCGCAGTGCAGGAGGATTTTGAAATGAGAGTGCAAATGCTGATCTTAGTTAGACCATTGTAGCCCCATTACCCTCTGTGGAGTTTCTCTGATGTGGCTGACGTCAGACTCTGGTCCAGCTGTGCCTAAGGTAAGTTCTAATGAGACTGGAAAGCACATCCACACAGGCTTGCTCATGTAAAGGAACATTTGTAATGAAATAAGCAGCTCTTTACGGTTGATGTCTTGTTACAGCCCTTTGGAAATTCTTTTCCAAAGAAAATGTTTCTAGGGCACGTTAAGCATATGTAGCCCATTTTTCTGATGAAAAATGGCCAAACTAGGCCCATTTCGGAGTGAGATGACGTAGAAATGAACCTGTTTTTCAAATGAAGATGGCTTGTGCATTTAAACCATGTGAAAATTTACACTGCCACAATACTTTGAGGTGAAAGTTGTCAAAAATCATGACTAAACAGAAATGGGGGGAGCGTCAAAGAAATGCATAAAAGCCCCAATTCAGGAAAGCGCAAAAGTACATGTTTAACTTCAAATGTGGTTTAGGTGATTTGACTTCATTGAGACTTTGGCATCTGTTCAAGAGCCATCTTAAATAGCGATGGTGGTAGCAGCAGTAGTAGTAGTAAGCCTCTTCCACATCTACCTCATGGGGCATAGGCCACTGATGACCATTCATCAGTGTCCCCTGTCCTCAGCGATCGTGTCCAGTTCTGACCAGGTGCATCCCGTCTTTTAGTGTATGCCTTCAGGTCTCTATACCAGGTGTGTTTGGGTGCCCTCTTCTTCTTTGTGGGCTCCAACTTGAGGCTTACCTCATGGTGTTGGTGCTTGGCTTTCTAAGGGTATGTCCAATCCATCTCCATCTCCTCTTCCTGATTTCTTCTTCAGCAGGAAGTTGGGCAGTCAGTTACCACAGGTCTTGGTGGTTGATGGTGTATGGCCAGTGAATCCAGAGGATTTTACAGAGGCAGTTATTGATAAATGTCAGCAATGTCAAATCAGTCCTACTGTACGGAACAGAAACTTGGAGAACAAAGATAGCTGTCAAAATAATCCAGAGGTCTGAATAGGGGTGCTTTCTTAAACTAGGGACTAAGGTCCTAATGATTCACAAAGGACTGCATACAGCCCAATAGGAATGAAATTCATCATTCTGTATAAATACTGAGCCTGTTGTGGGAATAGCTTGTTTGTGCCAATGATATATTCTCCCTCTTTCTTTCACTCTTGTACACAAAATAGCTGTTAGTCCTTTGTACACTCTGGAAGCCTCATGCCCCAGTAACTGCTTTGCTTAGGGTGGCTTGAAATGAGAGAGTCATTTGAAAGGAAAACTAAACAAGATCCAA
This sequence comes from Carettochelys insculpta, assembly GCF_033958435.1. NCBI lineage: Eukaryota > Metazoa > Chordata > Testudines > Carettochelyidae > Carettochelys > Carettochelys insculpta. The sequence continues at coordinate 35,757,402 of NC_134150.1, read as the reverse complement.
GAAACAGCAAAGCCATGAAAAGCTGCACTTTGCACACTATTTCATGGTGTTTATGTGACTTAACAGTGACATCCAGTGGTCAGTGGGGTTAGTCAGTCACAGTCATGACAAAGAAAACACGCCCCATGCTTTTTTTCTATTTAAAGTTAGTCGACTGCTTTTATGTCAGTATCTTCTCACTTGTCTGGAGCTCACCCTCACAGACAGCCCTAATGTTAAATCAGCTGTTCTTCTAGCTGAAAAATGAATTCCTCTGTGTCATGTACACTTCCATTTTATATCCTGGCATAGAGTATCATTTAAAATCTATTCTGTTTTTTCTTCAGGCTTGTGTAGTTGCTACATCGCTAATGTTATTCATAATTAAACTGCTAAAATATAGAACTATATCCAAAACATATTAAACATTAAAGTAGAAGAACTTTTCCTTCCAATAATTATTATGCTAAATACAAAAATAAGCTGTTTTCATTTCAAGTTTAACATTAGAGGCATATTTTTACATGGTAATTTAGCTTTCAAGAAAAAAAAACATTCTAAGTGTGAAGTTTAATGATACCACATGAAGCAGCTTGTCATTTTATATTTATATTGAGATCTGAGCCTTTACAGCTCCCACTGTGTTCTGCAGTATCTCACTGGAGATTGTTTTGGAAAAGACCATCAGACTATCTCTAGGAGAAATGTCATGAAAACTCGCAAACAAATGAAAAGCTCCCTCAACTCATGGCTTGGGGTGTCCTTTGAATCAGAAGTTGTATATCTGAGTTTCCTAAAGATTAGTGACTCTTGAGCCTGAAGGGTGAAATGTTTGGTTAGTGCAGGGTTCACCTCACCATGCTGTTCACTTGCTATAAATAGTAAAGTATCTTGGATTTCCCCCTTGAACATCCCTGAAGAAGTTTGGATTCAGGTCCTCCAGGCAGGGTCAGGCAATGCTGTGAAACCTACAGCCTCAAGGGGATTTGAGGAATCCACCTGACCAGGGTAAGGTTGCCAACCCTCCAGCATTACCCTGGAATGTCCAGGAATTAAAGATTGTCATATGATGAAACCTCTGAGGGAGTACTTCCAGCCAAAATTGGGCAGGTACAAATCCCTGTGCTGGTGGGAGGGGAGGTAGGAGAGTCTTTGTAAAGCCAAAGATCTGCAGAAACCATCGCTTGATCCCTCTCTGGAAAGATGTCCACCTCTTAAGCTTGGGCCTTGGTGGGTCATACTCTAGGTTCCATCCCCTGCAGCTTGCTTGAAAGTAGATTTCCAGCTGCTACTCCCATGACTACCTCCACAAACCCACGCCAGATCTGGGCATTTTTCCTATGACCCGTCTAACCCCCAGCCCCTTCCATCAGCTGCTATGGCAAAGGGAGAAGGTGAGGGCGCAGGAAGTTGCACGGTGAATCCTGGGCAGTGTCACAGGCTGGAGAATCCCCATTTATGTATGGCTTTGCAAGACACTCCTCACCTGATATTGCTGGTCCAGACCGAACTTGTATAATTAGCCCAGTCTCACTATCTATCCTGGACCTGATCCCCTGCCTCTTAAAATTGGCAACATGAGCCTGTCTTCACTATAATTTCAGTGAGCTCTGCCAGGTCACATAAGTGCCTTAACTTCCTGACCTCTTTAAGACGGATGTCATGGACAGTCCAATGATCAGCCTGACAGTTAAGCTTCACAGTTTGTTGTTCCACAAAATGTCTTGCACCCTTTGGCTTCATACAGTCCTTTCACACCCTCTACAGGGGATATCTGTGTTTCCTGGACTTTTATGCACCCCCAAATGCAAAGTAGCTTGAGAATTCCGACAAGAGAGAGAGGTTTTGAGGAAATAGCTCTAACTCCTGCTGATGACTATAGAATTCTTTCCATAACAAGAGTCTGACTGCTTCTTCCTCCTCTTTGCTTTCTGCTGGCCTAGAGGAGGGGACTGTAATATTACAGAAGGAACAGCAGGCTGGGTGGAAGGTGCTCTACATTCTAGACCTCTGCCACTGAGTAACTGCATGACTTTGGTGTTCCCATCTGTGAAATGGGGAGAAACCAGCTTGGCCCCCTGTATAAAACACTGGGTGTAATCTGGCTCCTTCCTGTCTGCTCTCAGAAGCGATGGAGCATAGTTATGCTGCCAGAGGAGCACAGCACATTTTCTCCCTTAGTTAGCTGGGCCAGCTCTTTTCTTGATGCTCTTTTACTCCCAGTTCCACTCCAGCTCAGCTGTACTGGTTAGAGTGGTCAGGGGACAGGATGCTCCTGATTACCTGTTCCCCACTCCCCACTTGCATGGGTCAGAGTGGTCCTTTGGCAGCTGCTTTCCCCAGTGTTGTGCTAGTCCACTGAATGGAGGCTAATGATTCTTTAATTCCGTCTGTGAGCCGGTTCACAAGTGAGCGCAGGGCACTCTGTGGATGCAAAGAATCATTTCTCCTCCCTGTAGCCATCTGTTTTTCACTGTGTCCAACACTGTGGGAGCTGAGCACACCAACCCACATTTCACAAAACTCCCCTACTTCAGCAGTGCTCCCAAATCCTCTTATATGGTTCCAGCTGATTCATAATGTGCTCTCAGTTGGTTCCAACTCCTCCACAGGCACGTCAGTAGGGTGTAATATGTACAGCAGGCGCAGGGAAAACCACACAGATGTTGTCCTTGACTGCAGGGGACCCAAGGCTAAGGGGTCTAGGCAGGAGAGAGGTGCAGGAGTGGGCTAAGTGTGGGGGTCTGGGTGGCAGTTGAGGTGGAGGGTTTGGGGTGTGGGGCCTGGGAGGGAGAGTTCAGAGTTCGGGCGCAAGGCCTGGGGGGGGCAGCAGCAAGGTTCAAGTGGGGAGTCAGGGTGGGAGGGGGTACAGGAGAGGCCCAAGGGTGTGGGATCTTGGCGATGGAGGTGCACTTATTTGTCCATGCCTGCTGGCGCATGGCTCCACTCTCCCTCCCTCTGTTCTCAGGCACCTCCCTCCACTGCTGATCGGCCAGAATTCCAGCCAATCATAGCAGCAGAATGAAGGCTGCAGACAGGCCAGGTGCTATGTGGGGAAGCCCCAAGCCTTGGGGTCTGGACCCAGATAAGCCGTGGTCCAGATCCAGATTGTGGGCCGGGGCTTCCCCACCCTTGATGAAGAGTGTATATTTTAGGCATGGGGCATGTGAAAAGATGCCTGCTTGTTGGCAAGGGAAGAGAACAGCCAGGTAAAAAGCTGAGCCAACAACCTGATCAGGTAAACAGCCCCGTCAGCAAACTTATCTACATGCTAGGCAGACAAGTGTTCACGCAACAAACAACGAATAGCTTTGTAAAGTTGTGTTTAAGTCTGAGCACCCCTGTGCGGATGGGCATTCGCATCTAACCCTGTGCTATGCCCTGTTGCAGTGGCATGCTCACTCACTGAAGCAGCAAATAAACAACCGACTTCTTCAGCTCCAGCCTGTCTCTAAACCCGCCAGTACTGGGTGGCAGGGAAAGAACCAGCCAATACCCTACTAAGAACTAAATTTATCCCACAGTGTGGTTGGCCTGACTACTTTCAGATCGAATTTAAGGCAAATCAAGCCCTACCGACTGACGAGTCAGTGGCTAACATAGGATAACAGGCAACTATCCATAATATTTTGCTTAAAAGGTAACATGTTTTCACAGTTTGCAGATGCTAATTGTCATGCACGCTGTCAGATGGTTCAGCAAATTGAAACTGACAACATCAACCTGCTCACACCACTTAAAATCTCTCCAGGGTTGTAAAGGACCTTGCCAGCCAAGGAGTGCTGGCATCCCCTGTGATAAAGGCATCTTGCTCCTTATTAATGACTGACTTTGCAAATGAACAGATTTTCTGAACACACAGCATCCCATCATAGTAGCATGTAAGAAAATCTGAGAGATTTAAAAACAAAAACAACAAAAAAAAGAAAACAGAGAGAGACTTCTGCCCTAGGGCAAATTTGATAGAGAAGGTATGAAAAAAAAAAAAGAACCAGGTCAGAGCCACACAGCTGGGATACCGGTTTGGAGCTAGATTTCTCATTTTCTACCATCCTAAATAAGTGGGGACTAAGCCAACCCTGGTAACACAGAGGACCTACTTGAAAGGAATCAGATATTCCAAAATAAAAGTAGCAAGAAGCTGCAGGCAAGGAGGGTGGTTGAGGGAGGTACCTGGGACTGCCAGAGGCAAGAGTGAGCAGTGAGCTGAGTCAGAGGTTCCCAGCCATTTCAATCACACGGCAGACTTCAACGAGACAAACAAATTTCACAGCACCCTCACTTTTTTCAGCTGAATCGATTGCTCATAAATGTCACATTTGCTCACATTTACTGTGGTTACAGTCTGACTAGAAAGGTTTGCAATATGGCAGTGCATACAACAAGCTAAACAAGGATGAAAGTTTCAAATCCACCACAGACTACACCTCCGTCTTAGACAGTGAGCATAGGCACATTTTCAAAATCTGCTCAGCATGGTTCTAGGGATGTTGAGTAAATGAGTAACCACTGAAAGCAGCTCCCCTCCCTGCCAGCCTGTTGGGGCCACGATGCAGCATTTAAACTGCGTCCCAGCTTCAACAGGCTCCTGCCCTCCCTCCCTCACCCTTGCCACAGCAGGGGCTGGGGTCAGACTTCCCACTAGCTAGTTCAGGCTGGAAGCAGCATTCCAGCTGCCTCCTGGTATGAACAGGGTCCTGCAGGGTCAACATTTCCCCTCACAGTGGCCTTGCTGCTTGAGCCCCAGTTGGCACAGGGTTGTCAATGCCCCCCTCCCACACACACACACACACAGAGTGGATCTGCAAAGAGGCACAAGGAGGGTAAATTGATGAAATGCCATGGCACACTTGGACAATTTTCATGGCACACCAGTGCGCTGTGGCACACTGGCTGAAAACTGCTGAGCTACGTTATCCTGGGACGGGAGCCTGAGTGTCTGGACCACTGTGTTTGTTTGGAGATTTTTGTAGTTCTGTTTTCGATAAGCTCTGCTGCCAGCGTAAGGAAGACTGAATTAAACATCCTTGGACTGAGAAGCAACTGGAAAATGTCATGAGTCCTTGAAGGGCACCTCCTGAAAGGGAAGCAGACATGGGGGTCAGCTGTGGTACTCCCTCTGATTCTGGTTAAGCCGATTATGGGGAGGGGCCTGAATTTTCGAAACCACCAAGGTGATGTAAGAGCCCAAGCTTCATTTTTCAATGTGGAACCTCAGTTCCAATGACTTTCAATGAGACTGAGGCTCCTCGTGCCGAAGTCACCTCTGAAAATGGAACTTCGCTTTCTAAATCACTTTGATGCTCTTGAAAATGCTACCCAAGATCTTTGCAAAACAAAGCAAGCAGTCCTGTAGCACCTTAAAGACTAACAATTTTATTTATTAGCTGATGAGCTTTCATGGGAAAGACCCACGTCTTCAGATTCTGGAGCAGAAACGAGAAAGGACTGAGTAATCAGTGAAATATAAAAAGGAAGGAAGCAGGTAGCAGGGAAGGAAAAAATGAAAGAGAACTTAATTTACTATTTCCAGAGGTTAAATGGGATGGGTGCCATCTCTGCAAATATCAAAGGTGGGGAAATGGTGATTGTAATGTGTAAGACCATTGAGATCTCCTCTGAGACTATTTACCCTAGATCTATTCATCAAATGTAGATATGGGTTTGAGTCCAGATTTTCAAACCATTCAAAGTCTGAATGTGTTTAGATCTGCCTGATTGTGGGCAGGATCTGTTTCTTCTTGCTAAATGTTTATTCAGTGTCCAGCTGGCGGGGCCTGACCCTGACTAAGACCTCAATGCAAGAGCATCAATTTCCTGCTCTGTGCTTGGAAAAGTATGCTGGGAGCCATAGTCATGGAAATTAAGGTCAGAAGAGCCCATCCACTCTGACTTCCCATACATCACAAGCCATGAACAGCACCTACTTACCTACAGGCTAAACCCAATAGCAGGAGTGAGACCAAAATAAATGAGACTAACCAAAGATTAGACTATTGTGTGCCTTGAGCACAGATGCACTTTTCCAATTCTTCGCCCAAGGCCCCAGCCAGGACAGGGAACCGTTAAAATGGGCGACACACATGTAATTCTGGCAAATGGCCTACACCTCACACACAGGCAAGAAAACAAACCACCAAGGTCCCTGCCAGTCTGCACTGGGTGTCCCTTGTCTTGAATGAAACGGTTATGTATTATTGTGAACCTCGGTAAGCAAAGGATTTCATCACGTTTAGGGACAATATGTGGCAAGTGGAATTTCTGGGTAATATCTAGGGGGGAGGTTGCAAAGGCCCTCTCCTGGATATTCAAAACCCTAGCTTTTAAAGCTGGACAGAGAGCCACTGTGTGCTGTTCCTCAAGATTGGAGATCAGAATCAATCAATCATAGAGTACTAGGATTGGAAGGGACCTCGAGAGGCCATTGAGTCCAGCCCCCTGCCCCAATGGCAGGACCAAGTACTGTCTAAACCATCCCTGATAGACATCTATCTAACCTGTTCTTAATATCTCCAGCGATGGAGATTCCACAATCTCCCTTTGCAATTTATTCCACCGTTTGACCACCCTGACAGTTAGGAACTTTTTCCTAATATCCAACCTAAAACTCCCTTGCTGCAGTTTAAGTCCATTGCCTCTTGTTCTATCCTCAGAGGCCAAAAAGAACAAGATTTCTCCCTTCTCCTTATGACACATGTTTAGATACCTGAAAACCGCTATCATGTCGCCCCTCAATCTTCTCTTTTCCAAACTAAACAAGCCCAATTGTCCAGAGGTCCATGCAATAGAAAAACTGGCTGCTCTGTACAGTCTACGTGCTTGTTAGGTGTTGTTATGAACTTGCAACCATAGAAAATCCCCTGCATGGGCTGTGAAGGACTAATCCCACCAGAGCCCCCTTCCAGTAAGCCTTAGTAAGCTTATTTGCATGTGGCTAAGTTTTGCAGTGTCTTAAATGTTTTCTCTGTAATGTGCTTAATTAGAAAGAGCTGTGTGGTGTCTTGTAACAGCTGGCAACTGCACTGTCACTTTAGCAGAGAAAGCAACATACTGAGGCCATGTCTACATTACCAGGAAGATCAACCTGGCTTGGGAGTTTGATTTTACATATCTGGTTGGGATGCACAAAATCAACATATCAGGAGTTGGCAGATGAGCTCTATACTCCTCGTGATCAACCTTTCTCAGTGTGGACGGGCCGGTAAGCCTATTTTCAGATAAGTCAATTCTAGCTACACCATTGTTATAGTTAGAATTGCATATCTGAATTCTACTTATTTTCCTACTGTAGAGATGGCCTCACACTGGTCTGTTTAGCCAGTCTGGCTTGCAAGGAATGTCACAGGGTAGGCAAGGAACTGTGCAGCCTAGAAATACCTTGGTCAAGAGGGAAGGAGGAACAGGTCTCTGCCCAAGAGAAGGAACAGGTGGGAGCCAGCAGCCTCAGAGTGGGTGCTTGGTGAGCCCTGCTGGGAGAACAGGGATGCAGTTGCTATGAACTGTGACACTGGGCATTCTTGAGAAATTATCACCACTATCCTAAAGACCTATCGCTAATAAAAATTAATTTACTTATCCCCAGCCCCATTCCCAACACACGCCTTTGCTACTTTGGAGAGAATCTAGGAATAGCAGTCTGGATGGATTACAGCCAGACAAACGTTGCTTAAAACAGCTGTGAAATTATATTGACAAGACAGGTAAAGAGCACAGGGCTCAATAATGCTATAATTTAACGCAACAGCAAAACTCCCATTGACTTCAGCAGGAGCTGTTCTGTGTCCCCTGTTTTGTCTTCTCATTGCTCTCCCTTACCTTTCCCATCTGTCTGGGGGCTGCTTTTTACTCTCTCGCCTTCATGCGGCAGCAGCAGTGCTTAACACTGAATAGCGCAAATTAGTTTGAGAAATTATCGGGGATAATTAATTCAGGTAGCAAACACCTGGCAGGTACTTTTTCAGGCAGAATAAGCACAGAAACGTAGCAGTATTACACATGTAGCCAAAGGGCATTCTGATTCCTGCCATCTGTAATGTATCAGGGCTGGGGAATATTTCCCCAGAATAACAGCTTTGTTCCTTCAGTAACCCCAGTAACTTCACGTTAGTGTCATGCAAGCAAAGCTAGTGCTTTGTGAGTGTCACAACCTGTTTGTACTTCTTTACCTTTTATTTATGGAATCTCGTTTGCTCTCCCAGACTGATATAAGCCAGGCTGACGTTACTGAAGAGATTTATTGTGTGACTTTACGTGTGCTTTAATTAGATCTCCATTTGTCTTCTTTTTTCGTGACAGTTATATAAGAAATCACTCGTCAGGTGCCAGAACCATATGGGAATTAATGCATGTCTTAAATGCATTGTGACAGTCAAGGTGAAATTAAGGGCCCTCAATTGCTCAGGGAGTGTCCATGGCTGTCAAGTCTATTTTTTAATTTGCAGTTTTTACATATCAAAGTTCTGTCCCTTTACTTTAAATCCAAAGACATGATTCCACCCTGACTCTAGAGCTACTTCTGCTAATCTATTCAGCATTTGTTCTAATGTTGAGGCATCTCAGCAACCAAAGCCAAGGATTTATATGAAAATTAATGCTATTGGAAGGATTTATTGTTGTTTTTTGTTTTTTTTGTCACTTCAATTTTGGTTTTATTAGGCTTCGTGACAGTTTCAATGTTTTGTGTCAATGGAGGTTGAAATACAGTACTATTATATTACTGTCACTTCAATTTTCGCATTCTGTTTCTATTAGAAATCTAACCGACTAGGTGTTTAACTTTCCGGCTCTGCCAGCCGGAGCAGGCAAAATAAAATAACCACCCTTCCTTTCTATCATGAGGTCTAGAGAGAGGGAATTGTTCTTTCCTGGGAGAAGGTTTGCTTTTAATGCTTGATTTCTGTTGGAGTTTTCTTGGGTGAGCCAGATGTCCAATGTAATGTGCTGATTGTGAAGTGGTTGCCTGCACATATGGGTTGGTGGAGTTGCTTGATTTCTGTCCCCAGTTACTTTGGGGGATGTTCTGGTGATAGATTGTTTGCACTGTACTAGTGCCCAGAGCACCAGCCAAGGTCAGAGCCCCTGTAGACTGCCCCCAGAAGTTTTAAGTCTGGTGGCAAAACTGCTACTTACTCTCCAAGGCCCTGAGGGGGAAGGAGGGTACTCAAAAAGTTACTTGAGTAAAAGTGCACTGGCTTCGGGATAATGTACTTAAGTACTAGTTAGTAGTGTCCCTCTGGAAAATTACTTGAGTAAAAGTATGTGCACATACCCACACACACACCACATCGAGTTCCCAGAAGTTATAACAGCTGCACTTTTACTCAAGTAACTTCTGGGTACTTCTTCCAATTCTGCAAGGATCAGAAGGTAAAATTTTTAGTAAGACACCCCCTATTTCCTGTGTGATAGTTAACCATGTTGCAGGTCAGTTTAAGGGAGCCAAGTAGCCAGTGCAGACTGTTCCCCTCCTCTCTTCCGTGCAGGGGAGAAGGTAGAGTGGGAGAGCAGATGAAGTCTCGGCTCTGTGCTGCCCAGCATACGGGCCAGTCCAGCTGAGTCTGCATGGGAAAGGAAGCAGTTTACGGCAGGTAGAACACTGGCTGAGTACTTCCCCCACTTGCTGCTGGGGTTGGAGGCGAGGACAAGGGGCCAGATTGCAACTCCATCCATTTGTCTATTTTCTGGTCTGCTCCAGCACTGCCCATTTCTCAGGTTTGTGGCAAAACCCTCGATAGACAAGGCAGATGGGGATCTGAGGAAAAGACCGATTAAGTGACTTGCCCACTACCACATAGGACGTCAGTGGCAGAGTCAGGGAGTTAACCCAAGTCACTTGAGCCTCAGCTGAGTGCCTGAAAACAGAGCCATTCTTCCTCTCAGCATTAAAATAATCATATGTAGATAGGAAAAAACAAGATTGCCCAAACTCCACAGTGGTCTCGTAAGCTACATTGCATGTAGCAAGCGAAGGGTGTGGTTCATAGAATCCGAGGGCTGGAAAAGATCTCAGGAGGTCATCATGTCCTCCCCTGCTCATGTACACATACTCATGCTAGCTCTCACTGAGGCAGTGTGCATATAAATAACAGTGGAGCTGCAGTAGCACTGGTAGCAGCAACAGAGCTGTGGCTGGGCTGTGAACGTACCCACTGGCTGCAGGTGGGTATGTACATTCTACAACTCGGTCACATGTCTCATGCCTGTACCAGTGTTAACATGGTACCCTGCAATTTATAATCTCCTGACAGGTTGAACCTCTCTAATCCAGAATGCACTCATCCGGCAAACTCCATAATCCAGCATGATTTTAGTTAGCCAGATAACCACTTATCATGGGTGTGGCCAAGTTTTCTGTGGTCCCTTAAAGTATGTTTACAGCCACCAGTCCTGGCTGCTAGTGTTCTCGGCTGTTATTTAGCTGCAATTGACTCTGAAAGAACTTCTCAGAGCCCAGTAAGTAGTGGAAGTGTTGGTAGTGATGGTAGACAATAGTGACTTCCCATCATCCAGCAAATCCTCTAGTCTGGCAATGGTCAGGTCCCAAGGGTGCCAGCTGAGAGGGGTTCAATCTGCAGTATGTTAAGAGTGAGTCATTTGTGCCTCATTGTGTAGACATGGCCTTGGTAAAAGAGACTGTCAGACCCTTGGTGTGAGAAGGAAGATGTACTCAGCCCTTGGAAGAGAGAAGAGACATTGTCTGTTAGTCTTCACACACAGGACTACATGCTATAGCAGGGTTCTCTCATTATTTGAGGTTGAGAGGTAGTGCAGCTTATCAGTTATAATTTTGCCAGAGCTAAGCTATTTCAACTGAAATTTTCCTTTGTGAGATCTTTGCCCTTGGACTCAAATGTTTTGTGCCTTTTCAGCTAAATCTATTCAGACATTTCCATGACGCAGTTCCAGGGACATTGTTGTTCCCTCTATCTTGTTTTGCCCACGGTGGAAAAAAAAGTTATATTGGCTGAGATGCTGTCGGGACTAGAAATTTGGCAGAGGCTCTCCCTGACTTCAGGCACGTACCTTTTGCTCTTCCCAGGACAAAGATTTTGAAATTCAGTTGTTTATTTTTAAAAAAATTGTTCATGCTCTGTACAGACTTGTCAAAGTTGTGCTGCTAAATTCTGCAGAGATTCTGTGCGCACTGAGCTCCAGCCCCACACCTTTTCTGTGTGACAAAGGGACGGCCCGTGCACCATACACACAGAGCAAATGAGCATGCTCCATTCAGCTGCCATAGAAGCTGAATAGGATTTTCAAGGCAGTCAGCATTATTTGTATTACTATAGTGTCTAAGACCCCCAGTCACGGCCTAGTACCCCATCATACCAGCTGCTGTACAGACAGAACTGAAAGACAGTTCCTGCACTAAGGAGCTTACATCCAGCTATAAGACCAAAAACAACAGGTTGCATGAACTGACAAGCCATGGCCCCTCTGTTTTTTCCATCCATTGGCAGAATAAATTTTGTTAGGTGAACCAAGGCATGTGCAGATGTGCACCACCATGGAAACGTGTGGATGGCTGTGAGCACTCTGCTAATCATCTGGGTAGTGCCTGAATCTCTCCTGGGCAGCTGCCCGACTGCTCAGCTTACAAGGACACTGCTGATGGGGAAGTACAAGTTAAAATGAGACAACACTGAGCACGTTGTGTTTTTGTAGGTTTCCTAAGAAGGGATTTGAAGGAGGATAATAGTGCTACAGATATTTACCAAAATCTTCTCCTACGCATTAGGGACATCGTGGGAGGAAGCACAAGGGTGCTAGTTTGAAATTTTAATGAATCAACAATGGAGGCTGACATCACAGGCTGGTCTCAGTCCAGAATCATCACTTCCATGATGAACGAGCATGTTGGGGGACAAGTTGTGAAGAGCCTTAAAAGTGAAAACTAGTAGAGGTTGAACCTCTCTAGTCCGATACACTCTCATCCAGAATCATCTGTAATCCAACATAACTTTAGTTAGCCCAACGACCACTTATCATGGGTATGGCCAAGCTGCCGTTGGTCCTATAAAGTTTGTTTGCAGCCACCAGTCCTGGCTCTCAGCATTCTATGCTGTTATTTAGCTGTAATTAATCCTTAAATGTCTTCTAAGAGCCCAGTAAGCAGTGGTAGTGTTGGTAATGTACCAGACAATATTGACTTCTCGTAGTCCAGCAAATTCTCTCATTGAGCACCAGTCAGGTCCCGAAGGTGCCAGAGTAGAGAGGGTCAACCTGTAGTTTTTGTTCAAAGCAACAGAGAAGAGAAACCCAGTGATGGGATGCAAAGAGAGGGGTGATATGATTAAAGTAACGGACAAGGACCCAGGGCTCAAGAGGTTCTAGTCGCAGGCACTAAGAGCTGAGAGAATCACTCTCCTGTGTACCTCCTGCTGGTTCTTGGGCAGCATGGAAGAGGAAACAGCCTTGCTGAAATGAAAAGGGATAAGAAACAGGAAGAGAGGGAGAGAAGTAAGTGAGAGGGCCAGGGGCTTGAAGTCACAAAGCAGGGGCATTTACTATCCTGCCACAGAGTAAGAACAGAAGCAAGAGTTGTTGTCATCTTGTGCACTGAGTGAGGCAGGGTTCCTGTGGACAAATTTAATATAAGGTCCTGTAATTAGAGCTATCGCATCTGTGCAAGGAGAACTGAATTAAAATTGCCAAGGCAATTCTGGAGTTTTAACATGACAATACTTGGCTTTACATCCTGTCAGTTTGCAACCCGCTGATCCAACAGTACTCTGCAGTAGCCTGTCTTCGCCTGGCAGAGAAATGTAGCCACCTCTGGAAGGGAAAGCAACATCTTACAGCACGCAGCAGTGTTACACAACAGAGGCAACAGAGTATATCCAACAACAGCTGAAGTATGATCCTCATCAAATCAATCATTTTCCTTCATGGGAGACGAATGAGAGAAAATAGGTTAGCAGGGGAACATTTTTAATAATTACTGGGAAATGGATGTCTGATAAAATATATTTGAAAAATAGGACAAAAATGCACACGACAATTGGTGGATTTCTTCTTTCTCCCTTCAAGAATAAATGTACAGTATAATTCATTCACAGGCTATACCATTTGATATGGTAGTTGCCAGGGTAACAATACTACTTTGAAAGGAAGATTAAGTAAGTGCGTGAATTCTGCATATTTCACTGGCATGAAAAACTTCTAGTGCCTTAGCAATTTTCTCACTACCTTTTGCTTCCTCTCCTTCATTTCCTCTTCTCATACTCATCTCTTTGTGTCTGTTACCTGTGAATCTGTAGTCACTTCTGCCTTTTTTTTCTTCCTTTTGACTGACAGGCTACTCTCACCTAGATCCCAAGTTTCACAGGGCATTTGTGTAGGAAAGGTGATTTAAAAAAATGGTTCAGGCCTGCAATAAAACCTGTGCAGTGCTCAGCAATTATAAAAAAATCTGAACCCTCATTTAGATGCTTAAATGTGGACTTAGGGGCTTAATTTTCTCCTCCCATTTTTGAAAATCTTAGCTATTTGGGTCTGATTTCCAGAGCTGACACAAAAATCAGTAATATGACTGCTCAGCGATGTTCCCCCCAATTTTTTTTTCCATCCATGGGCAAAATAAATTGTGTTATGTGCACCAAGACACATGGTGATGTGCACCCCCAGTAGAAGCACTGGCAGCCAACTGTGGGTGGTTGTGGGTGCTCTGCTAATGAGCTGGGTGGCATGTGAATCTTTCCCAGGGGGCTGCCCAATCACTCCTCTTCTAGGGAGCACTGTCGCTCAACACCTCTCAAATGGGTCAGTTGGGAGGGATTTATTTACACAAATAAGCATCCTATTCCTCATCTAGTCCGGTGGAATCAGCAGGACCACTCGTGAAGAAGATACCCTGTAGCAATAAGAGTGCGACAATCTGGATCAAAAACCAAGACTGGGTCTCTAAACTCCAGCTCTCAAAATGCTCGCTGGTGCTTGCACAGACGCTGCCCCAAATGGGTTTGAAAGTGAGGCGCCAACATTGCAAAAACTCACACACACGTTACAGAAGATGAGTGGTTCCATCAAAGGCCATGGGATCACACACCGTGCACAAAGTCACCTGTCGTGATAGGGTGAGGCCAGTGGATTAATTTACGAGAAGCGAGGCAGCTCCAAAAAGCAGAAACAGGCAGAGTGGGAGCAGCAGGAAGAGAGCAACTGGGGCCAGCTGGTCCCATTCGAGGCTGCCACAGACCTTTTAAAAGCCTCCCCGCAGTACGGAAAGGGGAGAGAGCGGAAGAGGAGTGTGGAGATATGAACAGGCAAGGAAAGAGTGTGGTGAAGGTGAGCAGCAGTAACACTGGAGAAGGTGAGCAGCTTCTGGGTGCAGCACTTGGGATCCCTTCCCCGATAACCTCCGGGCTCAGCCACCAGGAAGGCATGGTCACTCAACCTGGTCAGAACAGGGGGCTCCCACCTGCTCCACTTTGAGCCAGCGATGGAATCCTGAACACCAGCAAGGGCGAGGAGGCCCCATACCAGGGGAATGTAGACTGAGCAGAGGACTGGGGCCCAGGAGTAGCACTGACAGCCAAACTATATGGATAAGTGTTGTCAAGGTGAATATCTGAGTTAAGACAAATCTCATAGTTATTTACTTTTAAATCAAACATTGCTTAGTCCATTAGCTGCAGGATCAGTCACTCCCAGAGCTGACATATGCCCACAACCGGTACTTGTGGCCTTCAAGATCCTACAGCTCTGCTTCATTTAATTCAGAGGTGCTCAGTGTCGTTGACCATTTGCTGCATTCACGAGTCATGTTGGCCTTGCCTTACCCATACTGCATATTCTTTATGAGGATTTCTGGACTTTGCATCACACTGAGCCTGATTCACAAAGGCTATAACTGACCACTTGCAATTTGTCGCGATGATTTTTTTTTTCTTTTGCATGTGCATTTTGTTAGTCAGGGTGCAGAACACAGGAGTCACCATCTCTCCCCTGAAGAGCTGACAGTCCTTAAATGGCTCTTTATATGTGCTTTGGCAGATGCATGTATAAGCAGGAGTGTGGTAAGCCAGCCAGGAGAAATAATTCTTCTGCTCTATTCCATGCTCCTCAACTGGCATATTGTGTCCAGGTGAGGAGACAGCCTCAGCAGGCCATTGGACAAAGTGTGGCGGGGTGGCTTGCTCTGCCCCCCGAAAGGGGGCGGGGCCTCAGGCAGAAGGGGCAGGGCTGGGGTAGCCAGCCCTCTTCACCACACAAAGAGAGGCACATGCCCCCAGCCCAGGCCTGACACTCCAGCTGCAATTTGAAAGGCTCAGGGCTCCTGCTGCAGTAGCAACTGGGAGCCCTAGGCCCCTCTGAATTGCTGGGTCCCAGGGCAATGACCCCTTTGCCTCACATCACCGCCCCCCATCAGAAGGCCTGATTTTTGTCCAGTTTAGAAAAAATGGGGTAATATTGCAAAAAGCTCATAGGAGAGCAACAAAAATGATTTACAGTCTAGAAAACATGAGGGAAGATTGAAGGAGCCGTGTGTTTAGTCTAGAAAAGAGAACACTTGAGAAGGGATGTGATACCGGTTTTCAAGTACCAAAAACGGTTATTACAAGGAGAAGGGAGAAAATTTGTTCTCCTTAACCTCTGAGGATAGGACAAGGAGAAATAGGCTTAAGCTGCAGCAAGGGAGGTTTAGGCTGGACATTAGGAAAAACTGCCTAACTATCAGGTTGGTTAAACACTAGCATAAATTGTCTAGGGAGGTTGTGGAATCTCCATCATTGAAGATTTTTAAGGGCAGGTTAGCAAACTACTGTCAGCCACTTGATGATCTCTCAAGGTTCCTTCCCATCCTTCAATTTTATAAAGAACCCAGTTTGACAACAATAGCAGAATTGTTCAAACCTCAGTGTGCAGCTGTGAACGGTATGAATGTGCGCAAGTGCCACCTGGTATTCCTCTAAGCTGAGCACAGGGGCAACCCCCCTGGAGAGAGTCAAGGGCCAACCAGTTGGCATTGTATGTTTGTATGCTGGTGCACATCCATACATGCCTCAGTGCACATAATAAAATTATTCTGCATGGAAAATACGGAGGGAACACTGTCAAACTGCCAAGTGTGAATGTCAAAAATTGTATGCAGTGCAGTTGTGCCATGATTGTCCCAGGATATTAGACAGAGAAGACAGGTGTGTAATATCTTTTATAAATTAGTCCAATAAAATGTTACCTTACCCACTTGGACACTCTAAAAATATTCTGCCTGGTTAAATACTACAAGATGTACAAAATTAGTCCCGGTGTCTGGAAGTGATTGGCAGGGACCTGTCTTGTTCTGGGAGTGGTGCTGGCACAGTTTTTCTAGCAAGGCTGCCGTGAACCACTGAACCAAACTGCAGACCCTGTATATAATGGAAACTGCTTCAATCTGTAACACCCCCCTCACTCGGAGTTTCAGCCCCTATGCGTTGTGAGGCTTAGGAATCTGCTTAATCCTGAAGGTGATGTGATGCCCTCTTGACAGACCCCCTGTGAGCCTTCACAATAGAAAAAATGTTTCTATTAGACCAGAGTTATATATAAAGATTAGTGCACACTTTTTAAAAATGTGTTGGACCTTCCTACCTGCTGTGCTTAATTTCCAAAAAACCAAAGCTACAATTTATCTCAAAGAAAGAGATGTTCTTTTATCTCTGCACCGCACTGAATATGTTTTGTTAAAACCCACAGACATCTGAGAGGGGACCCATACCTGAGATTGCCTTGAACTGGCTGACCTATAAATGGTGCAACATGCCTTTGATTTCTTTAAGCCCTGAGTTTTGGCCACCATTTGTCATGCCCAACTGTGAGATTAACATGTCATCCTTGCGAGGGCAGAATTGCTCACATGCTGTTGCGATCGTTTTGCTAAGCTTCAAAAGTCTCTCCGTAGAGCTGGAGAATATCCAGTAGAGATGAAAGGAAGTCTCAGGCTAGCTTGCATTTGAAGCTCTGGACCTGAGATGTCCTGGCTGAAGCTCTCAGAAACTCTAGGCCAGTTCTCTCGGCCTGACCCAAGTGCCGCAAGACTAATTTACTTAAAAAGGCCAGATAAGTGAGAGGAAGCTGCTGCCTGGGCATATGTGTGAGGAATCTTCTGTTTAGGAACTTGCTCTCCCTTTTCGTCCAGCTACAGCCCAGATTTGCTAATCTTCCAGGTGTGCATCTCTTCTCTCAGGCTATTGAGGAGGAGGCTGGATGGGGCACTGGTATACCTGCAGGCCATCTTTTTGCCTAATGTATTGATTTTAATTTATGGGTGAGGCACCAAGCACTGCTGCAGCAAAGCACTTAACTGCATGCTTAAATTTAAGAAGTTAAGGCCCATTGAAACTTCCTCACAGCCACATGCAACCAGAGCAGCACTGCCAGGGCACTTCAAAGAGGCCCAGAGATCTGTCCCTCTTTGAAACACTGGGAACCCCTGATTTGTCCCCTTTGCCCTCCATCGTTGGCCGGCTTGATCGTAGCTTAGAAGTTAAGGTACTTCCATACTTTCTTGAATAGGGATGTACTTAATTGTTTTAAGGGCTTTTGTCAACTGGAGCTGCAGAGCACAGGGTGAGCAGATACCTATTTTTGAAATCTCAATGAATGAATAAATAAATAAATTTATCTCAAGAGCTATCAGACTCTGTCTAGACACTACTTTCTTGCATCTTCACTGTCCTTCACTCTGTCTTAACCAGAAAAGGAGAGTTTTGTCTCATTTTCCCTCTGTCACAGCCCTGATCTACATAATGCCTGTGCTGGGAAAACATGCTTAGACCAAAATCGGGATTGCAGATAACATGGTGACAGTCAAACCCAGAGAGGACACTGCCCAAGAGGTTTGAGGTTTTAAACACCAAATATCAGAAACCTGGCAAAATGTCACATGAGCATGAAACAACAATGAAAACACATTCCTGTAAGACAAGCATGCTTAAATTTAAATTGGAATGACCTTTCCGAATAATGGCAGATACCTTAATTGAAGCTGAAACAATAGCTTGAGCCCCTGATTATCTTATTCTACCAAAAGATGTCATCAGTCATTGACTGTTGAAAGAGGGCTTGGAAAGTAGCAGCATTTTCACCTTCAATTAACACTGCAACACAGGAGACTCAAAAGACCATTCATAGAATTGATAAGCTGTAAAAAACTAGTCATGGTTTTCCTACTGATTGCAGATTTTTCATATTAAAATAAATGTTCAACCACTTTGGAAACTGCTATAAACCAGTAAGAGTTTGTCAGTTCAGTGCTAAATCTGAAACTCCCTTTTTCTTGTCCCTCTGAGCCAAGTATTACATAGGAAATAACATTCACATTTCTGTAATCCACAGAGCATTTAAAACACAAGAAGATGATTTAGCCTCTTCTTTTTTGTGAATTTCTGCCAGAACCTCCAGGCTCCAAGAGTCAAATTTTGTTATCATGGTAAAATTCTGATCCCAGGAACATTAATGAACCCTCCTTGTATTGGATTACTTTTGCTGAGCATAAAATTTGGACTATTATGTTCATTCACTCACACACAAAGAAATACCTTATTGACTTGTTTCAGTGTGTTTTATGGTGCCCTGACAGTGCTGTGCAACCAACCACAACACAATGAACTATCATTTCTATAGAGCCTAATATGGCCCAATCAGAGCTTAGTCCCATTGAAGTCAATGGCAAACCTCCCATTGGCCCATAGTAAAAAACACAGAAGTAGGCTAAACAAAAGTGCACCAACACATACAGAAACTATTTTGTATATGTTCTTCTAAACCTGCCCTTGAATCTATGACCAAGCTAAATTGAAAATGGCTTCAGTGAGATACTGACTACCTGTACTCAAGCACACGTGTGAGCTCACAGAACTCATCTGAAGATTGCCTGTGTGCTTCTCCAGCCTCTGCTATGTCCTTGTGATGAGCCATCTATGTGCATTGGCTGCCAAGCATAACTTACTGCTGCCCAGAGAAGCCTTAACTGACAACAAATTTCTTACAGAATGCTAAATAACCTTGCAGTGTGGTTACATGAAGAAAACTGTGTTTTCCCTTCCACACCCACAGCCTCCCTTGCCTGCGTTTCCATTTCTATTCCCTGTGGTTCTTTCAGGGGTGTTTCATGTTGTACCTCTTTGGGCTCAGCATGGCCGACAGCCACCAGGGACCCTGGGTCAGGCAAGGTGTTGGGGGGTGGCTTGGTATCCCCCACCCCAGAAAGTGTGGGAACTTGTGGGGGGAGTCGGTGATCAGGGCAATCAGCCCTTGATGCCACCTAGACCACGGCACACAGCTCTGCACCTCACCAACCCCAGGCAACCCTCAGAGCAGTGTGGAACAGTGTTCCAGTAGCAAATCAAAGTGGCTGAGAAATCTGGCCTCTGCAGCAGTGGCCAGGAGCTCACAGCCCCTTTGAACCTCTAGGCCTTGGTGCAATAGTCTCCCCAGCCTGCACCATCAACGGGTTCATCTGGAGTACACGCATCACACCCTCTGGCCACTTTTCCACAGAGCATGGGCTTTCAAGCAGCTGTACCTCGTGCTGCTGCACTTTGATTCATGCTAGTGGTAGTGTGCAGGGTGGGGGTAAAAACTCTTATCAGGGAACCTGACACACATGCTAGCCACAAGATTTTATGACCCTTAGTTCTTTCATGTGCCTTCATTTTCTACTGAACTACGTCCACAATGCTCATAGAACCTCTAAACATTTAGGTACCCCTGCAGTGAAGTCTCCCCCAAACTCAATTCACCATGATTTGTAATTTGTAATTCTTTTGGCAATTTGCAATCATTTTTATTACATGCAAACTAGCAAAGCAAAACCGCACAGCCAGCTTCTTCTCTACCCCCACCCTGCCCCCCCCACCACACACACACACTCACAGGCACTCACTTGCTGGGCACACAGCCTGAGCTCATGATACAGTGATTCAGCTCTGAACGTTACTTTCCCATTCTCCGCTCACACCCACACTTGCAGCGTTTTCCTTTTTTGAGGCAGCTCAGTCTGAGGTGGTTTTGCTCTTTGTTGCAAACTCTCACAAACATGAGGGAGGAACCTGAGGATTTCTGAAGGGCAGCTGGGAAGACATGTCCTAGCAGATCTCAGAAGGACCAACTTTATTGTCAGAGAATCAGTGTAATCTAATATCTTTTGTATTAGGCTATCTTGGTTGGCTAAAATTGACTAAATATTGTTCTTAGACGGTGAGAAGTTGCAAAGATTTTCTGTCAGTCATGCACTTGTTTATTGCTTAAATTTTAAACTCCAGATTTTCCTTTCAACTCCAAAACAGCCTTGTACTGTAAATATGCATCCATCATTTTCAAATGGCATTGATTTTGGTCCAGGCTTCTAACTTGCCTTCCAGTCTTCCATGCACAAATTCTCATTGCTTGTCAGTGGGCTCAGCACCATCTTCTAGACAGTTAAACAAACCAGATCTTGACAGCCCCATTGGCTGATACAGCCAAGTTGCAAAAGTCGTTTCAAAATCAATCAAATAATTCATTTCAGTGGATGGTAAACAGTTGTTTTCCAGTGCCTCAGATTAGATCAAATGTACTTTCCACTCTATTAATGTACAGAAATTCTTTGGCACTTTTTTTCTGTATGACTGAATTCCACTCTGCCTATATGTTGTATATTCATGTGCACCTGCTCCTTTATTCCTGCCAACAGCCTGGTTTGCAGGAGTTTTAAAAGATACTAATACAAGAGCAGCACACTGAGCAAGCTGAGAAAGTAATTCTTTGTGAATTGTTTTTATAATTAATTAATCAAACCGCTTTGTTGGTAAAGACAATTCTGCAGGACACTACTGGCCAGTGTGGATAAAATTAACCCCTGTGCCAGTAAAAAGTATATTAGACCACGTAGCTCACACAATAACTTCAAGGTTTTCCAGTGCAATGTAGGGGGTCCATGTTGTGCTGGCCCTGCGCAAGGGTGAGTTTCAGTCAGGATAATTGCTCAGATAGCATGGTGATGAGCGCTGTATAAGACCCTCGGTAGAACAGAATTAGTGTACAAAAAAAGAATCTGCCTGACTGAGATAATGACTTAAACTTCAAGACAGTTTTATGAGGAAAAGGTTTGCAAGCCATGAGAAGGGCAAAAGTGTGAACTTCTAGCTGTGATCTTAGGCAAAACAAGGGCAGTAATTAGAAATGCTGGTAGAAATAAGTGTTTCCAGCTTTCTAATAGCGCAAAACCAAACGCCCTGGCCTGGCCCCTGCCCCTCCTCCTGCTTGCTCCATCACCACTCCCTGCATTGCTTGCTCTCATTCATCCTCACTCACTTTCACTGGGCTGGAGCAGGGGGTTGAGGGGCTCTGATTGGGGTATGGGTTTTGGATTGAGCCAGAAACGATGGGTTCAAGGTGCAGGAGGAGGCTCTTGGCTGGGGTAGGAGGTTAGGGTGCAGGTGGGGGGGTGAGAAACCAGCTGGGGTGGGTCCAGGGATGAGGGCTGTGGGATGGAGGAGGGAGCTCGGGTCTGGGACAGGGAACTGGGGTGTGGAGGGGTGTGGGCTCTGTGAGGGAGTTGAGGTGTGTGAGGGGACTATGGGATGGGGTAGGGAGTTTGGGCGCAGGAGGCAGTTTAAGTTGCAGGGTTCTAGTGGCATTTCCTGCAGCTCCCAAGGGGTGGCTGCCCAGTCCCTGCAGTCCCTAGACACATGGGTGGCCAAGCAGGCTCCATGTGCTGCCCTCACGCCTACATGCACCACCCCCGCAGCTACAATTGGTTGCAGTTCCCAACCAGTGGGAGCTGCAGAGCCATGACTCAGGATGCAGGGCATGAGGGAGGGGAAGGAGCAGCAGGTGAAGAGCCTCTCTGAGCCTTTGCCTGATGACTGCTTCTGGGAGCTGTGCAGAGTCAGGGCAGGTAGGGAGCCATAGCTGTGGGTCTCAGCGGCACTGCCAGACTCTTAATGGTCAGCTTGGCAGTGCCAACTGCAGTCACCATGGTCCCTTTTCAATTATATGTTCCAGTTGAAAACTCTGTGCCAGGAACCCCTGGTTGAAAGAAGGGAAAGTTGTTTTTTATTTTTATTTTCATTTTTAAATAAGAGCTATATGTTCTCGTACATACTGCATCAGACTTAAGTGAGGACCTCAAGTGGAAGATGAGAAGACAAGCCCCTTGAGAGTGGTCCAGGTAGTAGAGGTTCATGATGCTTCTGTTGCTCAACACTAAAACACATGGGCTTGGTGATAGGGTATTATCCCTTCAGATAAGAGTATGTTCTGCATGTGGTGGGCCAGGTAGCCTCTGTGTTTGGTCTGCCACATGCCGATGCCTGGGGATGGCCTTGTGCTTCTTCGGTTTGAACTAAGGGGGTGGGGATCATATCTCATAACACACAAACACAGTAGTACACTAAAGGCAAATCACACAGGAAGCAGTTCAGTCCGGAATATCTGCTTGTGATGGCATGTACTGGGCCCATTTAGGCCCCCTTTTGAAAGCCTTGTGGTCATATCACATCCTGACGCAGAGAAGGAGCAGTGAAGGTGGGTCCTCCAGGCTTGCCTTGAAAGGCTGCAGAGGAGTGACTAATCAGAGGGAGATGGCTTAGTTAAAAGGAGCCATAAGGCTTGAGCTGATGCATTCTGGTTGGAACCAGAGGAGTAAGGAAGGGTGACCCATGCTGGAAGATGGATTCTGGTGACATTCACATTTGGTGAGGAAGGCGAGGCATTGAGAAATTTATCTCAGCAGTAAGGGTGAAGCAGCAGGGGCTATGTCTCGGATCCTACCAAATTCATGGTCCATTTTGGTCAGTTTCAGAGTCACAGGACTTTAAAAAACATAAATATCATGTTGTCAGATATTAAAATCTAAAATTTCATGGTGTTGCAACTGAAAGGACCCTGCTCTAAAAGAAGCTAGTGAGGATGTATTGCCACACTTATTTCTGTGCTGCCTTTAGAGCTGGGCCTTTGGCCAGAAGCCACCACCCAGCTCTGACCACAGCAAAGACGTAAGGGTGGCCATGCCACAATCCCCCTACAATAACCTCACAACCCCATTTTGAGTAATGTTCATCTCCCCCAAGATATCTGTAGCATATAGGGTAAAAGTATACAAAAGATCGGATTTTGCGGTCTGTTGTTCAGCCTTTGTTATCCCAGAAGAGGTTCCTTCATCCGCTTGGCTGTATGTGACTTGGCTGGATGGCTGAACCACTAAACACCTGCCTTATGAGGGCAACAGCTGACAGGAGGTGCTCTTGAGTAGTCAGCATGCTCTGCCACAAGGTTTTAGCAGTGAATGTCTTTGTGACTGACAGTTTCTGCAATAACCCTAATATTATTGGAACTCTGGGTCAAACTCTACTCTCAGGAACACCAAAGCACCCTCCTTCTCTGGAATAGGCTGGCATTGTTTTTGCAACAAAAGTAAGCTTATGCCAACGGCTGAATTCCCACCTTCTGTGTCTTTTAGACCCACCGTTTCCAGTGGTGTCTTCTTGCCCCAGATGGATCCAAAGATCTCAGTGTTGGTCTATACTAGGGGAGAAAGTTGACCTAAGAACACAGCTCCAGCTACAAAACTAGCCTAGCTGGAGTTGATGCACCGTAGGTTGACTTTCTCTGCCATCCCCACAGCAGGAGGTTGACAGGAGAAACTCTCCTGTAGATTTTCCTTACTCCTTTTACGACTGCAAGGGGTACCAAGCTGACAGAGATGCCCTCAGCATTCATTTTAAGCATGGCCCTGCCAGACTTGCTAAATTGAAAATCAGTCTTCGCAGCATCCTCACTGCAGTAAGTGTAGAAATACCCCAGAGTTTCTTAATAGCATGGATGCCTGATTTGTGGTGTAATTAATAAAAACTGAAGCATATAGCTATGTGTTTTGCCTACGGTAACTCTGCTCTCTATTGGCAGGCATGGCAGGCAGCATCACTCAGCTTCTGCAAAATTCAAATACACGTTCTTGGCTATGATAATTCACCGAGATAAAAGGACATTACAATATCATCTCCTTTATTTGAGTTTCACAACTTCTATTTCCAGCCATCAAATTCTTAAGTGAGAGAAGCTTCATTTTGTTATTTTATCAGTGTGATTTTTAGATCATTAAGTATGGAGGGACTATTTGGTTCTTAGACCATAATGGTGAGATTATGATTGCCCATTTCTTACAAACCCATAGATTACATAATCGATTGGATGTACTCAAGCACCTTTTAACCAGCACTTTCATCCTAATTATATGAGTTCTTTATGATACATTTTCCTTTAAACATTCAACTTGCTATGAGTAAATAGAAATGATAACACAATTTGCACAATAATTAATATATGGGTGGCATGAGTTGTTTGTGAGTGATTAACAGAAAGTAATGTCTTTTCCTATGTAGTTAAATGGCTCGTGAAATGGCATATGGATGAACTGAGAGTTGCAAACATAGAGGGAGGCGAGCAATTTCCTAAATGCAATATTGATTTGAAAGATTAACAATATTTTCAGAGCTTGTGTATGCCAAAGAGTTTTAGCTGGACGTCCAATTATCTAGCTCTGTAACTAGGAAAAAAAGACTTAAGTGCAAATCTGAGTTGAAATAAATATCTTGTTTGTTACTCTCTAATCCTGTTTGAAACTCTGGGAATCCTCCAGTTCTCAACACCAGCAGGTAATCAACACACAAGTAAAGCCCATGTTGGATTAGTGGACTTTACTCCTCCCTGAGGACCTGAATATTTTTTCTTTTTGTTAATATTCAGACCAAAACGCTTAACGCATAATAACAGGAACCTGAGTCAGATACAAAATGCATCATTGGAAGAGTCTATGTTAACTGCTTCCCACGTAGACTTTCAGTTTACACAAGAGAGAATCTGGGTATCATCAAAGTTCCTGGAATATGTTCGAAATGTGAGAAAGTCAAAGAGCCTCCTTCTCACTAAAAACGTACCTGAAAAATATTAAATGTCCAAGGAAAACATTGATTAGATAACTGAGTAATTGATTAGTAACTTGACTGTGTAAGTTTGTTGGAGCAAGGACTTTACCTTCTTCTTCAGTTCGCATAGTGCTGAGCACACTAACAGTTCTCAAATACAACCCAGTTATTGCTCCATGAGTCATGAGAGAAGACTCCCAGTGACTATCCATGGCCGCGTCTACACGTGCATGCTACTTGGAAGTAGCGGCGCCAACTTCGAAATAGCGCCCATCACGTCTACACGTGTTGGGCGCTATTTTGAAGTTGAAATCGACGTTAGGTGGTGAGACGTCGAAGCCGCTAACCCCATGAGGGGATGGGAATAGCGCCCTACTTCGAAGTTCAACGTCGAAGTAGGGAACGTGTAGACGATCCGTGTCCCGCAACATCGAAATAGCGGGGTCCTCCATGGCGGCCATCAGCTGAGGGGTTGAGAGACGCTCTCTCTCCAGCCCCTGCAGGGCTCTATGGTCACCGTGTGCAGCAGCCCGAAGCCCAGGGCTTCTGGCTGCTGCTGCTGCAGCTGGGGATCCATGCTGCATGCACAGGGTCTGCAACCAGTTGTCAGCTCTGTGTATCTTGTGTTGTTTAGTGCAACTGTGTCTGGGAGGGGCCCTTTAAGGGAGCGGCTGGCTGTTGAGTCCGCCCTGTGACCCTGTCTGCAGCTGTGCCTGGCATCCCTATTTCAATGTGTGCTACTTTGACGTGTAGACGTTCCCTCGCTGCGCCTATTTCGATGTTGGGCTGAGCAACGTCGAAGTTGAACATCGACGTTGCCGGCCCTGGAGGACGTGTAGACGTTATTCATCGAAATAGACTATTTCGATGTTGGCTGCACGTGTAGACGTAGCCCACCAGAGCCACCACTAGGTTTTAACCCTCCCTCCCGCTTATGGTCCCAAACTGCCCCCAGCCTTTAACCCTCTGCAATCCCCACCCACCAACCCAAGGTTCACTTACGTTTCAAAAGCAGCACCACATGCTGCTACTCCTTCGCCAAATTAGGAGCACTAGGTAAATTAGTGTCCCTCTTATGAGTTTTCACCTATGAGCAGAAAGCTGGGAACCAATTGTGCTCATATAGTGAGGCATGAGTGTATTTACCATTCTCCCAATGTTTGTGCCATGTGAAAACTTCATCAGCAATCACTTCATGTTTTCTTCCAGGTCACTGATAGAAATGTTAAACAACATAGGGCTAAGAACCACTTCCTGCAGCTCTCCCCTCTGATACACCCAGTCAGTAAAAATTCCCCAGTTACAATTACATTTTGAGACCTATCAGCCAGCTTTTAATCTATTTAGTGTGTGTCATTTTAATTCTATCATTGTAGATTTTTATCAAAAAGCTGTGTAATACCAACTTAAATGCCTTACAGAAGTCTATCTGTATAAAGTTAACACCATTACTTTTATAAATCGAATTCATAATCTTGTCAAAAATATTGTTAGGTTGACGTGTTTTATTTTCTGTAAACTCATAGTGTTTGCATTGATTGCCTTATGCTCTTTAATTCTTTATTAATGGAACCCTATTTCAACAGCTGTATTGTCTTTCCATAAATAGATGTCAGACTGAGAGACTTACAATCACTAGGGTCACCCAGTTTACCCTTTTTAAAAATTGCTAAGAAACATTTTTTTCCAGTCTTCCAGAACTTCCCTATCAAAACAAAAATTATTATAAACAAAGTAATAAATTATTTTGTTTGTCTTTAAAGTGCTATTGGACTGCTTTTTTGTGTTGATAGTATATAGACTAACAGAACTTCCCTAGTGTTCCAAGACTTAGTGAAAATCACCATTCATGATACAGTGAGCTTCTTCTCAGCCAGTTCTTTTAAAATTCTTGGATGCAACTTATCTGGATCTCAAGTATCAGAGAGGTAGCCAAGTTAGTATGTATCTTCAAAAGCAACAAGAAGACCTATGGCACCTGATAGACTAACTGATACTTTGGAGTATAAGCTTTCGTGGGCAAAGACCCACTTCATCTTCACCCGTGATAGCTTATGCTCCAAAATATCTGTTAGTCTATAAGGTGCTACAGGTGTTCTTGTATCTGGATCTCCTGATTTTAAAATACCTAAATTTAACAGCTTCGGTTTCACATCCTCCAAAGAGACTGTGATAGAAAAAGTGAAAGAATCAAATGCGTAATTAATACCCAATGTATAAGCATGCATTAATTGCCATCTTTCCTATCTCTGTGAGATCAGTATTACCTTCATACCACCACATTAAACTGCTTCCAGAGTTGGATCAGTCTCAATACCTATCTTACAACAGGATTGTAAGTGCTAAATTCTCATTGACTGTGGAGTGCCTATTGGGTTCTGGCCCCAGAAAAAAAGAATGTGTGAAGAGGTGGCTGCTGCCTCACACTCTGTAGATGGCTACACTAGGCTTCATCCTCATAGCCATTGCTAGGAAGTTCCAAAACAGGTGTCCCTTTATCTTCAGAGAAATTATTATTGGTAATAATAATGCTTATAGGAGAGCACTGCGGGTTTATACAGTGTATACAAGAAGGCATACATGGCTGAGCATACATTATTGGAAATAAGCTCTTGGCTCTGTCACGTTGAGGAGCTAAGGAATAAATAGCTGTGTGTTCTCAAATTACTCAGAAGCTTGGTCTTATCACACTTCCTTTCTGCAGAACTTGCTTCTGATTGAATGTCATTCTGACTTTCTCCCTTTCTTTTTTTTTTTTCACCCTCTGGTGCAGTATGGTTTGTTGTTGTTATTTTCACCTCTATCTGGTAGTTAAAAGCCAAAATCTACTATCCTTGCTCTCTTGGACCTGCAGCTTTCCCCACTGAGGTTGCTCACAAAGACAGGCACCATTCACTACAAAGGAGACATCTGGGAACCTAAATAAATGGTGGGCTCATTAAAATCAAAAGTAGAGTGCACGGTCTCTAAGGTATATATACGCTTGCCATTTTGGGGGTTCAATTTTGCTTGCCTAGTGGAATGCATGAAATCAAACTATCAGGGCTCACAAGTCAACCTATGTACTCCTCATTATCATTTCTCCCATTGACCTCCCTCAGTGAGCATAGGCAGATAAGTCGATCCTAGATAAGTCAATACTAACTACGTATTTGTTGTAGCTGGAATTGTGTTATCTTGGATGGACTTTCAGATCTAGTGTAGACCTGCTCAGAGTGTCTTCTGCTATAGGGATTAGATGAGGAGGAAGTTTATCTTCTCCAGTTTTGCATCATCTAAGACAGTGGAGTTTTTCCATGATAGAAGGCTGTAAAACTTGGCCTGGCAGGCTGTCTGTATTCTGTCTTTTCTAAGAAAACCCCATTCATGTGGGCAGTTTGCTGCCACCTTCTCTCTGCTTTATGTTTAACTCACCATCGTTGGTATCTTTCTTCATTCCACTAAAGCTGAAGAAGCCTCTTTCTCAGTAGCTATTATTGTATGGCTCAAGCAAGATGCTATCGCAACATATAACCAGAAATGCTTCTCTCCGTGGAGGTCAGATCACTGTGTCCAATATGGGGTCTTTAAACTTGTGCAGGAGACTTCAGTAGATGGCATCAAGGCTGTTCCTACTTACAGGAAATCGAGACTTTCATATAAATGAGAATTCAGGCTGCTTCTGATGCTGATGTTTAAGACGCACACGTAAAATAATAGCATAATAACTATCCCCCAGCATCAGAAAGATCAACATATGTCAAGAGGCCACCCTGGCTTACCTGGAAGATCTTCAATGATCTAAAAATGTAAAGGCTTACAAAAAGTGGAAACTATGTCAAATTACAAAGGGTAAATATAAACAAATAACACAAGTACATAGGGGCAAAATTTGTAAACCTGGTGGAGAAGAGGCTGCAGGAATATGAGGTATTACAGAGGCACCTGGGCTGCATGAGGATGAACCTGATCTTCCCCCTTCATGACCACAAAGATTTACTGAACTTAGGGATGGCACATGGTATTTTCTGCAGAGGTTACAGCCACCTCCATGCAATGGAACAAATTGAGAGATCTCCATAGGGTTATCTTTGTGGATATTTCCTCTCAGAGCATCCTCCTGTGGGTTTTCCTAGAGCCAAGGAGAAGGAGAAGAACAAATGACTTGCCATAGGCAGTTAAAATGCACTGTGATGAGTATGACAAAGCTCTTGCAGTGATTAACCAAACTCTAGTTTTGTGGCATTTAGACAAACACCACTGTGCCGCAGAGCGAAGAGAGGGGAAGATGAGAGAACTCATTTTCATAATGTGTCTGAAAGAGGGTCAGCCAAATGTTTGCATGTCTGGCGATAACAAATTGCACCTTCTGAAAAGCAGTGTCCAAATTCTGGGCCAGAGTGTCTGAGTGAATAGGTTTTCAGTTCTGAAAGTACAAATAAACTGCCAATAGCACAGTCTGCCATTTGAGAAACCACTGATGATCTGCACATTTGTTGATCCCATGTTCATTGTAAAATCCAGAGCGGACAATCGCTGTTGGTTGGAAAGCTAGTATGTGTTTGACATGCCATATAGTGCACCATGAAATACCACCAGCTGGAGTGTTTCCAGCATGTCTGTTCTCTGCCTAATCATAGAGAGGCTGCTGTATTTGCATCCACATAATTTTTAGTAGAATGTGGAAAGGCCTGTTGCGTAAGATCCATAAACAGCAACTCTTAAAGGTGAGGGCATCTTGCCAGTTATTTCTCCTTTGATCGACAGAGGTGTTTCCATCCCATGGAAGAGCAGGTAACCATAGCAGTGGCCTGTAGTCCCTCAGGTTTTCTGCCAGTGGAAGGTAACTTGAATTCCATAAGAGGCAAACTGGCAAGCCTTGTTTTGTTATGCCAAATCAGCCCCTTTCCGGCATACCACTTCTAGCAAGTGATACCCACATCTTGGCAAGACAAGCTCTCTGAGGGAACCACCCTGGCCAATGTTCTGCTGCCATGGAATTACAGCCCAGACCCTGAGTGTTTAGCCCTTCACATTCATAAATGATTTTTGCATCTCTTTGACTCTAGTACAAAGCAAGGAGCACTCGGAGATGCCATTATAAACTTAGCACAGCTGCATTCTTGACCTGTTTATAAAGAGCAGGTGAAGAATTGTACGTCCTCACATTTTTGGAGGGCCACAGGTTCTGCCTGCGCAACTTCCCTTAAGGATAATTTGCACTTCTCTCACTGAAGGGTCTCAGAGGTTTTGCCACACCAACTGATTCAAGCCTCACAGCCTTCAAGTCTGACATACAGGTTGAACTTCCCTGTTCCTGCACCCTCAGGACCTGACCAGTCCTGAACCAGGGAATTTGCCAGACCAAGGGAGGTCAATGCTGGCCCCTCTGCTCCCAGCCCCTGGCCACCAGCCACCTGGATTCCAGGGCTCTGCACCTGCTCTTCGCTAGTTTAGCAACACTGCTGGCCCTAGCCCTGTGGTTTTTTCCCTGTGAGTGCTCCAACCCCGGAGCAAGCTCAGGGTCACCAACGATGCCTGACCAGGAATGTTGCCAGCCTCAGGAACTCTGGATTACAGAGGTTTGATCTGCCTCATAATCCCTCAGTTTACATATGGGGAACCTAAATCCCAGAACACTAAAAATAGTGACCCACGAGCAGTGCTTGGAATATGGGGACCAGCAGAATTACTGGGCCCTTGGGCAAGATATTAGGGGGAGCCTGGTTCCATGTTCCAGGAATGGATAGGTCCTTGGGTGGAAGTGGTAGGGCTGGAGGCAGCCAGCCCTCAGCCCTGCCCAGAGTGCACTGTGCATTCTTCCAGCCAGCCCTAAGCCCTACCTGGAGCATTCTGCATGGGCGTCCAGCAGTGATGTAAAGAGCCTGGGGCTCTGGCCACCACCACCGCTGCAGTAGCAGGAAGCTCTGGCCCCTTTTTAACTGGTGGACCCTGGAGCAGTTGCCTCCTTTTCTCCCCCATCAGCTGGCCTGCCTGGAACCAAATTCAGGAATCCTAGTAACCTGTCCCTTGTTTTAACCACTTGGCCATAATGTTTCCTGATCAAGTCAATGGGCAATCTAAGGCAAACCCCCACCATGCTCATTGAAAATGAGGGGGATTAATTATATCTAGCAGAGCATATCTGTTGTATGGACAGACATGAAGTGAACATTATACTCCTGTCATACTAGCGCCATATGAAGACATTTTACTGTCTGCTAGAGAGAAGTCAAGATCTTTCTTTTAACAGAGAGAGAAAGATTCACCTGCTATAAAGTCAGCAAAGACAGGATGAAATGTTCTCCCAAGGGAAAAGAAGAACTTGCAGAGACTGGCTTTCAGTTGCAAGCTGTGTCTCATTCACCGATGTGCAGAGGGGACAATTAAGTCTAAAATAAGGCTGTGATGCTTTTCAAAGGTACCCATTTTGTGAGGCATTTCACCAACCCCGGCCTCGGCATGAGAAAGTCTTGTCTCCCACAGCATTGTGCCTGCTGTGGATCAGCGCCCTGAAATCTCAGGCTACACAAGCCCTGCCTTTCAGGCTTCTGCAGGCCTCACTGTACAGGTTAGTGATGGGCACACACTCCAGGCATTCCCTGTGGTGCCCAGCCCCCCTTCTCAGACCACTGCTAGAATTACAAAGATTGCTCTTCCAAGAGGACCAGTCCACCCTGCTGACTAATTACAGTTTTAAGCGCAGCTCTGCTGAACACGCACAGCATTTAGCTCTATTTAGAGTGAAAACAAGAATGAGTTCATTATCAGAGAACAGAAATGTGATTGTGAATGAGAATACTGAACACCAAAGGTTCCCTGTAAAACAAAATCGTGACGTGCTTTTGCAAGACTAAATTTAACTTGGACGTTATCCTGCTCCATAAAGAAGCTTATCACACCCAAAGTTCTCCCCAGAATGTTGAAACAAGTCTGGCTGAGATCCCTATGTCATGATGCAGACTCGCTAGCTGTTTCCTTCTGGTGTGAAGGCTGCCAGGGTGTTTTGGCGCCCTTACACTTAGCTGCATGGACCTTTGATTGGCACCTCACAATGTGAGGGATGAGATACTACCTGATCAGTTGAGTCAGCAAGCCAGTTCTGCAGACCAGCTACAACAGCCGTTCAGCGGCTCAAAACAGTTGCTCAGAGCTGCAGTAGCTCCGATACCCATCTTGTTTCAGCCTGGGAGCCAGCCTCATGCCAGGTAGCCCAGCTCTGACCCTTCAGCTCCAGTTATTAGTGCCAAATTTTGGCTCCGTCCCTTGGCTCTGGCATCTGGCCTCTGACTTCTGGCTCTGGCTCAGTCTCTGGCTTCAATTTCCTGGCTACTGACTCCTGCTCCAGCCATCGACTTTACCTTGGCAACTGCCTGTTTTGCCTTCCCCTTTTGCTTGGTTCTATGCACTTTTGAGTGTCTCGCTGTCATGAACTTCTTCTCCAAATGCTTTGAAATTCAGTCTTTCATTTTTCTCATGTACCTCAGACTTCCATCTCCAGCTTGTTTTCTGAAAACATGCCTCTTACCATTCGCTCTGGCACACTGCAGCCTTAATGGAACCTTCTTCTTCCTCCACTGACTTTCCTGCCAAAGCACTAACAGCGCTTTACTTTTTGGTAGCTCTCTTCCTTTCGCCCACCTTCTGTAACTACCAGTGCCATTTCTTCCTCAATTGCATCTTGAAGACCAAGATCACAACTCTGTTGTGCTAGACGCTGTACAGAAGTAGAATCATAGAAATGTAGGGCTCAGAGGGACCTCAAGAAATTATGAAGTAAACACCTGTCAGAGGTAGCCTAGGTTCAGATACATCTGCCAGGCCCAAGTCAACCTAGACCATCTCTGAGAGGTGTTTGTCCAACCTGTTCTTAAAATCTTCCAGTGATGGTGATTTCACAACCTCCTTTGGAAGACTATTCCAGAGCATAATTACACTTATAGCTAGAAACTTTCTCCTAATATCCACTTCAAATTTCCCTTGAGGTAGACTAAGTCCATTACGTCTTATCCTGCCTTCAGTGAACATGGAAAACAGTTGATCACTGTCCTCTTTATAACATCCCTCAACATATTTGAAAAGTGTTATCCAATCCTCATCCCCACCAGTCTTCTTTTCTTCTGCCCAGTTTTTTTAATCTTCCCCGCAGATCAGGTTTTTTAAAATCTTCTCACTTTTGTTGTTCTCCCCTGGACTCCCTTCAATTTGTCCACATCTTTCCTGAAGTGCAATGCCTAGAGCTGGACACAGTACTCCCATTCTGCAATATAAAGGAGACCGGGGCACCCAACCCTGGCACCCAGGCCAATAGTGGCACATAAGCCAATTTTCATCAGCATGCAAGGCGGAAGCTCAACCCTACCCCTCCTCCCCCATACAGCTAATGTTACAACCACCACCTAAACAGTAACGCTCTGCATCATTATTTATTAAGGAAACTGTTGCAGGGAGGACTATTAGTGACTTTAAAAAGTATCACTGGCACTCAGAACATACATAGAGGTCTAAAGGTCAAATTTCTGCATTCCATCTCAGAAAGGTTGCTGAGCCCGAAGGAGAGAACAGTATGTGAAGTGGCCCACTATGTGGTAAGAGCTAGTCCCTACCCCACACAGTCTAAATGGATCAGGCAGACCAAAGGCAGGATAAAGCAAGTAGCATCCCCATTTAACAGAAGAAGAACTGATAACCAAGAGGCTTGTCCACTGTTAGTCTGTGATTAATTAAACCCTGATTTCCTGAATCACAGTTCAGTGCCATAAGAACAAGGCCATCCTTCTGGCCTTATGCTTCTTTTAGTTTCAAGAGTGCAGAACAGTGATTATCGTTTTCTCCCCAGATGACGGCAATATATTAAAATCAGATTTTGTATGGATGTGATACAGCCCTATGCAAAGTGATCCTCCCAGCATTCTTGTCAGGCTTCAATTTTACTTCTTTTTTCTAACTTGTTACAAGAGTGCAGGAAAATAGATGTATGACAGTAAACGTCTCCTAAGTAAATGGACATTGTGCTAACTGAGTTATTTCTTTGCAGCTATCATCTCTAAGTCATCATAGATTACTCAGACTGGAAGGCTTTCAGAATCATATGTGGCAAAGACCATTTTTCAACTCATCATCCCATTACCTATAATGAGAAAATACTTCTAAATGTGAAGATGACTCTTCCAAAAGATCCCCGGTGAATGATCCCACAGACATTAACAGTATTTCTTTTAACTCCTGTCTTGTTGCATGAAAGGGGCCCAGAGAAATTAAACTGCCCAAAATTCAGAGTCCTAAAAAAATGTTTTGAAACACTCAGTGGCTCTCCATTTGATACGCCTCTCCTTTGGTGTTGTACCACAGTCACTTCAAGCTCAAAAATCATTCTCGGTGCTTCCACCCCCATAGCTACATTGCTGCTGTATATAAACTCGGTTCCTGATGCTGACCCCAGCTTCCTGCATGGAGCACAGAAAGCCATTTTAAAACTCCACTGAGTTATTTTTGCTTGATCCGGTTTTATCCTGGTGTTCAGTTCCATGATATCAAGGCCCGTTTTATTGTTTCCCCAGCAGCCAAGAATTTCTTCTTGCTCCATCCAATGACAGTGCCAGAAAAGGATCACTGATGGTTATATGTGTTTTTAAATTTCCTCTTCCCCTTTCTTTTTGATAGCATCAGTGGCTGATTTCTTTATGGGGTATTTCTACACTGCAGCTGGGAACATGCTTCCCAGCACAGGTAGTCAGACCAGTGATGGGGGCAGGCAATAGCCAGGGGCCCAAGCAACTTAGAAAGGTCCAGAGTGCCTGGTTGCTGTTGTTGCTGTAGTATTGATGGTAACTGAAAGCTCCCAGTTTAAATGGTGGCCTTTTAAATCATTGCAGTGGCAGGGGAGCCCCAGCCTCCTGATGCTTTTAAATCACAGTAGCTGCAATGGTTTGTGAATGCCACCTGCCTTATCCATCCACCATGCATCATCCAGCTCCATGTCCATGTGGTGATGCCACACCAGGCCAGCAACAGTGTTGGGCACCCAGGGCCCCTGACACAGGGCAAGAGGGGTGGCAGCCCTCAGCCCTTTAAATTGCAACAGGCACACACACCTCCCCTCTCCCCCATACCCCACTGGGATGACAAAGGCAGGCAGAACTGAAGAGCTGGTTGACAGAGGCTAGCCCACAGCCCCACCCCTTCCACCAAGGCCCTGCCCCTTCCACCAAGGCCCCGCCCCTTCTGGGAGCTTGGAGCCTCCTCTCTCACCTTACACACAAACGCCTCACACATGGCATTTCCATCAGCCTCCCTGAACTAGACTCATGCTAGCATAGCCAGCAGCAGCATGGGCAGCAGCTCAGGTTAGACACTGGAGGGCAAATCCAGGGCTAGGCCAAGCCTCTGATCTTGCTGCCCCTGGCTACACTGCTGTTTTATCAGATTAGCTGAAATAGAGCTACCTCGTTGTCAGTCTACCCCCCCCCAGGGAGCACAGTCTCCTCTGTAACATTAGGCACAGGGTAGAATTACTTGGTTTACTTACCAGGCTGCATGTTTCAAGCCTAGCTCCATCTAATGCATGACCCAGGGGGCCATCTGCAGCCCAAGCAAATCCACAATCTGGCCTATGCAAGGCTGCCGGCCTGTCAGTCCCTGTGGCCTTGGGGGGCAGGCGGTGTCCAAACCTTTCACCCAAGTTCAGCCCCTCCTCCACTCCACCCTGCCTCTTTCCACCTCTGCTCTGCCCTCCTGTCCATTGCACCTCTTCCCTCAAGTTCCCTCCCCTAAAGGATGCTGCCTTGGGGATTACTGGGGGGGGCTGGAGTGTGGCAGCAGAGAGGTTGCCCCCCCCCCCACATTCACTGTGGCAGCGGAAACCATGGGGAAGCAGAGCAATGCAGCAGGGACCCCCAGAGGGCGGGCCAAGGGTGGCTGCCCCAAGCTGTCCTACGGATGGGATAGCTCTGCACACACGTCCCCCAGCTCACAAGAATATACCAGCTGTGGCACAGAGTAGCTGGAAGCTACTCTAACCCCACTACTGGTTGTGGTGCCAGAGCCTCTTCGGGGAGACGGGGGTTAAATCTCTCTAGGGTAACGGCAGGGTCAGGGGGTGTATGGTGAGAGGGGAATATGCAGGCCAGCAGATGCGGCCAGGAGATATGAGGGGGAATAAGTGTAGACACGCCCTCCCCAGAGCTCTGCCAGACATGGGTGCCCGCAGGCCCATGTGAGGAATTTTTCACAGAATACAAGCTTTAAAGCTCCTCTTCTTTCAGGGGATTCCTGCCTTGCTTTCCACTGAAGGACATGGACTTCCTATAAAATATACAGCCCCTTCCTGCAAGAAAGGTGAAATTTTAAGACACCAGGCCCAGAGACTAACCTCAGGAATGTTTCTCTTCTTGCTGGGCTTGGTTTCATTTTGTTTCTAGAGAACAAACTTGGTTTTGCGGTTCGAAAGAGAACAGGGAGTCAGGAGACATCTGTTCTGTTATTGGCTCTGCTACAGACTTCCTGCATAGCCTGGGGCACAGCATTTAGCACCAGATCCATCCACTCACATTCACAATAAGGAGCACTGATCCTAGTGTTATCAGTGGCACCACTCACAAAAGAAGGTACCAGTTATCTTGAGCGGGGGTGGGGGCAAATGTTGGCCCCTAATACTTATCTCTCAGATTCTAGATCTTTAAGCCACGGACAAATATCTTAAATCATAGTTGCCAATGCAGTAAAAATGTGTTCTGTGGTAATTCTCCATCTCTGATTGTCAAAGCCATTTTTTATTCCTAAATACCTTTATGAATTCAGTAGGTCTTTGCAAGCTTTAGTGCAGCAGCTCCTAAAAATATTTAAAAATCTGATTATGAAGTATGTCTTTCTCCAGTGGGAAAGGATGCTTGATTTTGTCCACTCACATGAACAAGCATAAATATAAATTATTTTGCTGATAAAAGACGTCCTTTCTAGTCCCTGGACTGATTTGTCATGAGAAACAGCTTTTTAAGGATATGCTTGCTGCATAGATTGACATTTCAGACACTCAGAAACTTGTTGCAATGGGACTCATTTTCCACTGGTGTCAATCAGAGTATCTCTATTGAACTAAAAACCAAAGCTGCTACTGTGTCTTCTCCAAGATGTTCCCAGAGGATACTTAGTCAATCCAAGACTGCTCCAGCTTTTTCTTCTTGAAGACATGGTACTTTAGGGTTGTCAGTCAAGTTTGTTGTGAAATGCAAAGCACTTTAAAAATTACGATGCTGGTGTTTATCAAATCCAGCACAGAAAACAACATATTCACATGAAAACACATTTACTTGGATTGAACACATATTATCTTTTCCCCTCTTTAAAACTCATGGTGACGAAGATCCATAAGTGCATTTGGTTTTGAGTTAGCTTTGATGCTTTAAAACAAGTCCAAGGTAACATGCAGATAGGTCCTAAAACCCCTAAGCTGCGTCTACACTGCAGACTTTTCTCAACTAAACCTGGGTTTTGTTGACAAAACTCATGGAGCGTCTACGCTTAAAATGTGTTCTGTTGAGAAACTGTTGACAGAACACAGGAGTTTTCTTGGGAGAGTTCTGTCACTCCCATATAAGGCAAAACTCCTCTGTCAACGGAATCTATCAACAATACTATAATGTAGATGCTCCGGGAGTCCTCCATCGACAGACAGGGTTTCCAGTTTACTGAGCAGCCTTGTTTGCAGAGCTTCCAGTTGGCCATTCTGTCAAGAGAGAGCCGGGCATTCTGGCTACTCTGGCCACAGAGCGGATTGCTCTTTTGAGCTGCTATTATGTGTAGACATGGTCGGTTGACAGAGGTTTTGTCAGAAGATACCTTCTCACAGCAACTTCTGTTGACAGATTGCTGTAGTGTAGACACAGCCATATGAAGAGAATTATTATCTCTAGTTTCCAGTGGTCTGGGCTGGTATAAATTTGAAGTGTTTAGCAATGCATTTTTAGTTTTGGACCCCTCTTTCACTAAAAGATCATGTCTGGAGCTAGATGAACTCTTTGGTTTGTGCACTCTTATTTTGGTGAATTTACACTCTTTTTCCTGTTGGGAATGTATCTGCAAACAGATCAAAATGTTTGTGAATTCATTAGTTTTTCAAAAAGGTTGAGTCATTTTATGATCAAATGTCAATCTATGAATTGTTCAGACTGTTCTGAGTGACTCTTCGTTTAAGGACAAAATTGTGCTATTCTTAAGACTATCAGTTAGCCAGTTATTAATCTGTTTAATATGGGCCATTTGAATTTTGTGCTATTCTAGTTTTTTAAATAAAATGTTGTATGGTAACAGGGAAGTGCCTTACAAAAGTCTAAGTGTATTCAGTCAACCCTATTACCTTAATGAACTAAACCTGTAATTTCATTTTAAAAAATGAAAATTATTTTGACAGAATATACTTTCCATAAACCCAGGTTGATTTTCCTTAATTACAGCACTGTCTTTTAATCCTTTATTAATTGAGCCCCATATCAGCCATTCCTTTATCTTGCCTGAGATCAATGTCACTCTTACCAGAGTATAATTATCTGAGTCATCCTATGTACCCTTTTTAAAAATTCGCACAACATTAGCTTTCTTCCAATCCTCTAGTGCTTTAAGACTTACTGAAAATCTGCCATTACCACCTAATAATAGGCAATGCAACTGCGAGGATTCTTTTTGTTCTTAATATTTTTAAACTCTCTTTCTAATTCTCCTTAACTTGTATCTCTTTGCTTCCCTTATTAATTTTCTACAGTTCCTAACTTCAGATTTACAGTTGTCATTATCATCTTACCCTTTATTCTGTTTTTATAGCTGTCTTCACTTCCCCTTTAAACCAGGTTGGATTTTTGATCAGTATCCTCTTCTTTCTTTAATGTGGGTTGGGGGCACATCTAGGGAGGTGTTTTTAAATGATTCCCAGTTGTTAGTCATATTTTTCTGATTCAGTTTTTCCTCCCACTTGACTTGATTCATGATTATTTTCCGCTCTTTGAAACTGGCCTTATAAAAGTACTAGGTAGAGATGTTACTGCTTTGGACTTTAATCTGCCTGCACATTATAAGTGTGATCAAGTCATGATCACCCATTTCTAAGATACCATTATTTTTTAGATGAAGTCTAATAAAGAATTCCCCCATGTTGGCTGCAGTTCTTTTTGAGTTAGGAAATAGCATTCTACAATGTTTAGAAATTCAAAGGATGTTTTACTGCTGGCAGCATGGGACCTCCAGCATATGTCACTCAAAATGAAGTCCCTTATGTTCATACAACGTTTTTCCCCCTACACAATGTAGTTATCCTGTTTGCTCATGTAATTCAGTGCTCTGTAGCAAACACCAACTAATATCTCGTCTTGTGCTTTATAGTTTAGGACACTGATCTATAAACACTTGGGATTATTTTCTTATGACGTATCAGTTACTCAGAAACATAGAGTGCGGCTCCCCTTCCCACTTTTCCAACTCAATCTTTTCTAAATAGGTTTAAACCATTGATTTTAACATTCCAGGAGCATGAATCACTCCTACCATTGATATATAGGCAATGCACTAATTTCTTCTCTTCGTGTCCTTTGGTTCCTTGATTAATGTTCTCAGTTTGGTGCTAAGTGCTCATATCTTCCCTCTGGTTACCCTTCCCTTTTGATACTCTGAATGCTATTCTGCCCACTGAAGACCCTTTCTACAGTTAGCACACAGCTTGCCTTAAACTATACATTGCTCTCTGTTTTGGCTGATCTGTATGTGCCAGTGCCAATCTAAGTTTAATAAGTAGAGTTCCACATATCGTGACAAAGTCAGTCTTGTTCCTGGGCTTCTGGCCTCTATTCAGTCCACTGGTCCCACTTAAGGGCCAAGTTACCCTCGCTGGGGTGAAGGGTGGTCTGGGGGGAACCCGGCCCCTGCCCACTCGTGCCAGGTTCCAGCCCAGGCACCCTATGTGGCTGCTAGTGGGAAGAGCTGACTTCCTTAGCCTGTGGCACAGCAGCTCTTCTCCCTGGGCCACTTCCCCAGATGATTCCCCGGTACTTTCTCCAGACTGCAGCAGTCGCAAGTCCGCCCTCTTGATCTGCTGAAGCTCCTCACTCACCCTCTGTGGTTTCTGGTGTTCCTGATCCTCTTCTCTGCTCCTCTCAAACCTGCTCTCTCTCACTTCTCTGGTCTCCCCCCGGCCCCTCCACTCACCTCTCACACTCTCTCTCCCCACCCTTCCCCCTGTGAAGGGCTTTTAAAGGCCTCTTATCAGACCAGTCATGGAGTCAGCTGGCCCCAAATAGGTTGAGCCATCTCCCACCCAGCTGCCTGTGATTACCCTGCTGTTGCTCCACAGGCCCTTCTGCTTGTTTGGGCTCCCTCTGAGGAGGCCCTCCACCCTGGCCCTGCCACACTATAAACATTCTCTGCATTTGTTCAGCCCGTATCCGAACAACATTTGGGCTATGGCTGTTATTCTTATATCCTCTGAATGCAGAAAGCTCTGTATTGACTATGCATTTGGAGAGAATCAGGTATAGTAGCACTGACAGCCTTCTGCGGCCGGACATCGTCGTGACGGACAAGCGATCTAAGAAGGTCCTCATCGTGGACATTATGGTGCCCTTTGAGAACCGCATGGCGGCCTTCCGCGATGCCCGGGCCAAGAAACTGCAAAAGTATGCCCCGTTGGCGGACACCTTGCGGTCCAGGGGCTACTCGGTGGAGGTCCATGCATTGCTCGTGGGGGCATTGGGTGCCTGGGACCCCCTGAATTATGAGGTCCTGGAAGCCTGCGAGGTCAGTCACTATTATGCTCGAATGATGCGCAGGCTGATGGTGTCCGATGCCATTAGGTGGTCCAGGGACATCTACACAGAGCATATCACGGGCCATTGCCAATATTCTGACAGCTGATTACCAAGCTCCTTTGTGTTGTTCTTTTTTTTCCTTATTTTATCTATTTTTATTTTTTTTTCTTATTGTAATTTTTTATTTAATTATTTTTTATTTTATTTTATTTTATTTTATTCTCCCTGGTACTTAATGGGTCGGGGAGTTTTATGTTCAAAGACTTCTTTTTTCTCAGTGACTGGCCGATAAGCCGATATTGTTTATTGTCTAGTATCTGTAAAATGCTCCCCTTTTTGATTTTGCCCTAGGGATTGGGATTGATCCAAAGGCCAATATCTTATATTGTCTGTTACTTTAAAGTATTTTCCCCTTTTTCTTCTCAGGGTAGGGATTGGTTAAAAGGCCGATATTTTATATTATCTGTTGTTTGTAACTGTGTTTTTTTGTCTATCTGAGACTAGTTGGGTTTCTTGTGTAAGTACTAAGATACTGTTTACTGTATATTACGCTCCATAACCTGTTCTGGTTTCTCAGATGATATATCCTTGTGTATGTTAATTTGTTATGCTCCTTGCTGTATTTGAAACATTCCCTCAATAAAACTCATTTTATCTGTTCATTCAGCACATGAAAGAGCCCCAGACACTATAGTTTCAGGGAGAACTCTGAAAGCCCCAGTGGGTGGGACTAAGACCGCATGCTTCCAATCAAATAGCCCTCCTTTTCAGAACCTTTGAAGGCCGTCTATGTGACTTTCAGAGCTCATTACAACCCCAGCACCGTGGTCGTATTGAAGCAGAGGTCACTGCCAGCCTCTCAAATACAGATCAACAAGAAGTCTTGTGGCACCTTACAGACTAACAGATATTTTGGAGCATAAGCTTTCGTGGGCAAAGACCCACTTCATCAGATGCACCAGGGTCTTTGCCCACGAAAGCTTATGCTCCAAAATATCTGTTAGTCTATAAGGTGCCCCAAGACGTCTTGTTGTCCTCAAAGCTACAGACTAACATGGCTACCTCTCTGATACTTGTTCAAATACAGATGATGTTCCGCTTTTTGATATAACTTACAGTCAGACACAAGCATCACACTGAATCCCTCCAGACTAATGGCCAAATCCTGCCACTTGGATGTAGACTTGGACCACTCCAATTTGGGTCAGTGACTTTTGTGATAAGAGTTCTATGATTGCTTCACTGAAAGCCCATCCAAATCAAGGGGAGTCTACATGGACTTTAGTTGCCTTTGGATAAGGTCCCAAACAGTGTTGCCTGTAATTGAATGGTTGGACAGCCACTCAGGCAAATTCAGGTGCTGCCCAGCTGATTACCAGAGTGCCCACAGCCACCCACAGTTAGCAGAATGTGTTTCTATTGATGGTGCACATCTGCACATGTCTTGGTTCACAGAACGAAATTTATTCTTCCCATGAATGGAAAAAATTAGAGGGAGCATTGTTCCTAAATGAATTCTCCCACTGTATAAAAATGATTTAGTTTATGGTTCTAAAATAAAGTGCATAATACAGAAAAAATAGATCCTGGATTTTTCTTCTTATATATTGAACAGATCTTACTGAACAGTAAGATTCGATGTATTATTTCATCAAACTTTGCAGTCACATAATAGATGATAGACGTGAGTGAAAGCCCAATTCACTGGGTGCTACTAAAAAGAGTATAGCTCTGTCATGTCCTATCAAAGTATCCTTTCAAACTATTTAATGTAGTCCTGGTTTTTTTTCTTCCAGAGCAAATTAGATGGTAAGAGTGATTTCAAAAATGTAACATTAATTAATTAATTAACAAGTTTGGGTAGCACTGGAGACACTTCCATTTTGCTTTTATTGTACCATGAAGGATTACACAAATAAAGCAAATTATTAACTAAAAAAGAAAGCCTGGCCAAGCTATCTGTCTTTTTTTTTCTCAAAGAAATTTAATAACTTTAGAAAGCTGCAAACCTGGCATGCATAGTCTTATAAACATTATCCCATAATTTAATATAAAATGTTCCAGGAAGAATATCTCCATCATAAGGATGATTTTAAATTGATTTCCCCCATTTCATTGTTTAAGATTCAGCAAAAAAAGGCAAAGATTGTTTGTTCAGTACAGCTACAATCCCAACATGTACTGCCAAAATCTGTAATTGTCTCTCTTCCAGTGGGAATAGCAGTTTTAGAAATGTTTATATATTATCAAAATTAGGTTTCAAAATGAGCTATGGTATCTATAAAAAGGGACAATATTATTTCAGAGAAACTAATTGGAAACTTGTTTTTGACTAAAGTCGTTAGTATTTCCATTATGGTAAGCTGAAAGTACATGAAATTCACCTTTATCTTTTTCTGGCTGGTGTCTTACATTATTTATTCAAACTGAAATTAAAACCTGACAAAATCCCAGTGAGGCATTTCATACCAGTTAAAGATTATTCTTCTGGAAAAGAACTTTTGCTCAAAAATTTCATTATGCTGTTACAAATGTATTTATTATAAAAATGTAATATTTAAGTAAAAGCTATCTGCTCTTTATTATATTTTATTAAAGCCTGTGCTTTTATTCCCTCTGCTTAAAGAGGAATTTTGTAGAAGGAGGTAAACTAAATTATCTGCATATCTCAACATAATTTAGAATAAAGTATGGTAATGCAAACAAAACTCAGAGCATCCAGTAAAAGTGAGTGCTTTGGTTTCTCCCATATGATTTATTCTTACATAGCAGAGAGAGAACTCTGAATTTTAGCTTAGAATAGATCCTCTCTGGAAAGATTATGTTTCCTTAGCAAAAGAGAACCATAATTCCTTCTGCAGACCTCCTCATATCTACAACCGGGAAGGAACTTCCCTGTGAGACCTCTTATCTCCATATTGTTGCCCCTTATTTCATGCTTCTGTCCATGGACTGTGCTTAATTCTCATGAGTCTGCTCCTTCCACAAGGGATTTCCACCAAGCAGGAGGAGACACTGCACAACCAAGATTGGTCCACATTAACTTCTGAGACTGCACCTCCATAGGCTTATGGGAAGAATCTTCTAGAACCCAGCTTCTTCCTCCCTGCCAGTGTCAGCCTATGGACTGTGAAAGCTCAGCAGTCACCTACTCAAGGATTATTCAAAGAAGCAGAAGGTATTTTACACAGTAACTTAACTTCAACATGCAAGAGAAAACTGTTAGTTATTTTGGAACAATGCAACTTGGTTCAATAAAACCCTGAGTTACGCAGGGGGTGCATTCCTGTAACTCCCATGTAAC
The DNA here is from genome assembly GCF_033958435.1 of Carettochelys insculpta. NCBI lineage: Eukaryota > Metazoa > Chordata > Testudines > Carettochelyidae > Carettochelys > Carettochelys insculpta. The sequence continues at coordinate 35,713,459 of NC_134150.1, read as the reverse complement.
TCAGATTTCCTCACAAATTGGGGAGGGGAGCTGGGAACTCCCTCGGGAAGCCTAAGCCCACACTCAGCACTCCTTCCCACACCCCACCCCAGCCCTGAACCACCTTCTAGACTCAGAACTCTTTCATGTCGGCCCATAAACCCCTCATGTACCTCAAATCCTTGACCCCAGCCCAGAGCCCAGAGCCCCTCCTGGTGACAATTAGCCAGTGAGCAAGGGTGGAGGACAGCAAGTGATGGAAAAAGAGGGAATTTGAATGAGTGGGGAGAGCCTCAGAGAAGGGGTGGGTAAGGGGCAGGGCAATAGTGTTCAGTTTTCTGCAAACAGAAAGTTGGCAACCCTATAATTTCATTGGTGCCCCTCGGAGGAAACAGAATCTGCCCCATAATATGGAATCCTCTTTTCTTTTCCTATACTTAACATGGAACATATTTTCTGAAGTATGGGGCTGAAACTCTGATCCCATTGAGATCAATGATAGTGTAGCCATTGACTCCAACCCAAGCCAGGATTTAATTCCAGGACTAATTTCTTTTCCATGAAATGAACTGCCAGCAAATGTGACTAGTTTTGCAGGGCTCCTTGATTCTCTCTGCCTAAACTGTGTGGTCCAAATTCTGAACTCAGTGACTCAGATGCATCTCTGTGACTTGAAAGGGGTTACTCCTGATTTACCTCAGTGAAAGCAAGAGGAGGATCAGGCCTGCTGGCTAGAAGAAACAAAAGAACTGCCAGTAAGGAAGTAGGGACAGCCAGGAAAGAGGCTTCTCATGCTCGCCTTCCCCCGTCAGTATCTAAGCAGACTAAAGTTGATAAAAATACAAGAATTAGTGCTATAGCGTTTTTAGAGTGTACTTTGATGTCTCTCAGTCTGGGAGTTGCCAGGTCCTCCAAGATTACTGGCTGCTGCAGCTTTTTCTGTCCATCCATGTGCCATGATCTTGCTGAACCTGCCACGTGGTTCATGGGAAGAGAACAAAGTCAAGGATTATACATTCAATCCTACAGGGACTTCTGGCCACCTCAGTCCAGGTCTACACCAGGCATTAAAGTCAATTGTAGATACGCAATTCCAGCTATGGCAATTGCATAGCTAGAATCTACTTATCTACAATCAACTTACCTGGCTGTCCTCACAGAGGGAGGTAGATAGGAGAAAATTTCCCATTGACCTCCCTTACTCCTTGCAATATTGAGGAGTACAGGGGTCAGCTGTTGACCCCAGATAGTTCAATTTTTCATGGCCCCATTAAGCATGTGAAATCAAGCCCCAGAAGATTAATCCTGACTGGGTCAATCTTCCACGTAGTGAAGATATAATCTCAGTCTTCTCCATAGGTTTGCGTAGAAAGGACTATAGCAGGTTCTAGGTTGATATGTTTAATGGTTAAAACCACACTGAGTTCAGGAAATAGTGGCTGGTTGTAATTACCTCCAGTCTGCATGCATTTATTAAGTAAATGTAGAGTAGTCAGTTTCTGTGGTCAGCCAGAGCTGATCTTTGGGCACTGCAAAGACTATGGCCAATAAAAGCCAAGGAAACCAACGCCGGTATAAGGCTCTAATCAGGGATGGTGGGAATCAGTTATGTATGAAGACAAAGGGATACAAATTATTGCCTGTTCCAGTAGCTGAAGACATTGAAAGTGATCAGTCTGAGAACCTCCAGCCTTTCAGAAGTGGTAGCTGGTTTTCACATTTGGGAGACTTTTTTGCCTAGATGTAAAATGTTAATTACACGGGCAAAGACTTGTCAATTACTGCGGCCCCCTTCCCCTTAATTTGAAAGCTGAAAAGTTAATTGCAATTTGAGATCATTTTTATAAGTCTGCTAATCCCCAGTTTGAGTGGCAGGGCAGTGAATACTAATGTGATACTCTCACAAAAGGACAAACCCCGCATGCATTCAAGTCGGTGAGAATTTTACCACTGACTTCAGTGGGAGCAGTATTCAGTGTAGATTCTCTTAACTATTTATATGTGAATGAGTGAACTGGTTTAGATAAATGAAGACCCATAGGGAACCTTCCCTCAGAACACAAGCAAAACTTTCTTGGAGGTTAGGAAAAGTTAGGAAAACTTCCACGTCCCCACCCCTCCTTTGTGATTTCCATCATGTACCATTCTGGACTTCTGGATTTGGGATACTGTGAGAGAGGATATTTTGTGTGGAATTCTAGTCCAGCTCCACTCTCTAACTAATTAAATAAACAAAACCAAAAGAAATATATGTCAGTTGGAATATTGTGTCCTGTTCTGAGCACCACATTTCCAGAAAAATGTGGAGAAAATTGAGAGGGTCCACAGAAGAGCAACAAGAATGATTAAAGTTCTAAGGAACATGAGCTATGAGAGAAGACTGAAAGAATTGGGCTTGTTTACTTTAAAAAAGAGAAGACTGAGAGGGGGCATGATAGTGCTTTACAAGTATCTAAAAGAATGTTATGAGGAGGGAGAAAAATTGTTCTTCTTAGCTATGTCAAAATTAGAGAGTTTTGTTGACAAAACCCCGGTTTTGTCAACAGTTTTGTCAGCAAAACTCGCCGAGCATCTACACGCAAAATATGTTTTGTGGATGGCCTGTTGACATAATTCAGCCCTTCCACCAATGGTGTGCTGCCTCTCCACAATGAGTAAGAACACGTACGTTGACAGCTTCTATTGACAAAAAAGCTGTGTAGACACTCGGCTGGGGGGCACCCTCTGTTGACAGACAGGGCTTCCGGTTCAACAGGCAGCCCTGTCTGCAGTGCTTTCAGTTGGCCATTCTGTCAAGAGGGCATCTGGGCAGTCTGGCCACACACTGTCAACAGAGCAGATTGCTCTTTCAATCCACTTTCATGTGTGGGCGTGATCTGTCAACACAAATTTTGCCAGAAGAATCTCTTCTGACAGTAACTTCTGTCGACAGATCACTGTTGTGTAGACATAGCCTATGACTTTGGAGCATAGGACAAGAAGAAATGGGCTTAAACTGCCACAAGGGAGGTTTAGCTTGGACATTAGGAAAAAATTCCTAACTGTAAAGGTGGTTCAACACTGCAATAAATTGACTAGGGAGGTTATGGCATCTCCATCACAGGACACATTCAAGAGCACATTAGATAGACATCTATCAGGGATGGGCCAGATGGTGTTTGGTCCAGCCATGCTGGCAAGGAACTGGACTCAATGACCCCTCAGGTCAGTTCCAGTTCTAGTGGTCTATGATTCTATATTTAAAAACAAAGCTGAGCACTTGGACAACCACCCCGGAGAGATTCAGGTGCTGCCCAGCTGAGCAGCAGAGTGCCCACAGGCAGTCACATATGTTTGTACAGTTGGTGTACATCCTTATATGCCTTGGTGCACACTACAAAATGTATCCTGCTCGTGGATGGGAAAAATTAGGGGGAATCCTGAGTGTCATCCCAAGCACAATCTTTTCTCTCTTTCTTCCTTCTCTAGCTTCCACCCCTTCATCGTACTCTCTGGTCAGCCCACCTTGCATTAAATGTCTAATTTAGGACCAAATTTAGGACTGCCTTATTCCTCTGAATAGCCCAGTGAGGTCACACCAAAGAAAAGAGTAGACTAGCTCTGGGATCCTGATGTTTTGTTACTCACTTCAGTGTGTCCAACATCCATCACCAGGATGGGGATGTGACTTTGATGTTGTAGGGTGCGAGAAGACATTGTAACGGTTGAGAGTGCAGTCCGACCCCTCTGTGAATCCTCAGGAGAATCTAAACAGACCAGTCTGTGCAAGGTGAAAAGCTGCAAAATAACTGCCATGGGAACTGCTGCAGAACAAGCCGCGCTTGCCAAGATTTCAAGGCTATGCTGGCAGTAGGCCACAAGAGATAGTGATAAGAAATGCATAGGCAATTTTAGGCAATCTTATGTTAATGAGTTCAGCTTTATCATCTAGTGTTAGGAGGCCTGTTACAGAGCCTCTCCCCGAGCGAAGCTCCTACGCGTCGGCTTTTCCCCCACTGGTGACTGCGGCATCTCCAGGGCTGCCGTCGCGGGTGTCACGCGCTTTCAATAAACCAAATATAGTACTCACCTTCTGGGTGCAGCCTTGTTTCTGGGGAACCCGAGCCTGGTTGGCTACAGATGTGTACCTCATATTTTGGTTTACTGTGTGATCTTGGGCAAATTGCTTAACCTCTCTGCTTCAGTGTCCCTGTCCAAAAAATGGGGGGAGAAACCTACCCTCATTAAAAAGTACTTGGAGATCTATAGATTCAAAGTGCGATGTGATCGGTAAGTGCCTGAGTCACGTGAGCAGGATTTAACCATTAAACTGTAATGGGCATGTGGTGGGCACCTTGCCTTCATGTTTTCATAATATATAAACACACTGATACCTAGATTCAATGAGAGAGAAATACTAATATTTCTATCCCACCCAGAAGAAGAAATTGTCAGAAATCTCACAAGGAAACCTATGGGGGGATAAAGATACAAGCAGTGAAATGTATCTGAAGTGACTATAACCTCCAACTCTTCTGAATAGTCTCAGAAGGGTAGCCATGTTAGCCGTAGCTTCACAAAAAAACAAGCAGTCCTTTAGCACCTAAAAGACTAAAAAATTTATTTATTAGGTACTGAGCTTTCGTGGGTAAGACACCCTTCTTCTGAAGTTTAGTTATCATTGACATTTAAACAGTAGTTCAGCAATTTCTACTGTTTAATGCAGAAAGAAGAACCAGTTCAGATGCAAATTCTGTAGATGGTTTACAAATAATGCCCCCTGTAGTAATTATTTAGAATGCCATAAAAAATGCTGTTTGAATTAAGCAGATTAATTTCCAACTCCGGGGGATGAAAGACTAGGAAAACAAACTCAGATTTCTCTCTTTGGATTGGTTCCTTCAGTCATGGTTCATAGTTCTCTGGGTTTAGCCAATTCTCCTTGGACTTCCAAAAATGTGGAAGCACGGATGCTCTGAGATTCCAAATGAAAAGAATTTTAATGCCATGAGAAATATCATTAAAACCACTCTTTTTTTTTAATAAGATTCTTCCTGGGAGAACGGGTTTTCAGCCTTCTTGCACCAGTGTTCCAGAGAATAACTACAGTTAAGATCTGTGGCAGTGTCTGTATTACAAAACCTGTTTTTTGAGGATTTGTAATTACAACACACTGAAAAAATGTGTTCCTGATTGAAAATGAGTATACTGAGCCTCAGACTGTGAGGAATATTGTCTGCTGAACTGGGTCAAAATCATCGTAAGTTTCAAGAATCCAAAAATAGTGAGTTTTTATATGCTTTTTTCTGTGGTTCTGGAACTCAGCAAAGAAAAAGCACTGCGTAAAATAAAATATTACATATTTGTTTATAAAATAGACTAGAAACAAATAACTAAGGATATGCCTACACTGTGGCCTTACCTCATAAAAAATTGGGAAGAAGGATACTTTCAAAATTGGGGTTCCTTTTGAAGTAACCCTGTCTAAACAGCTAACTTGCCATTTGAAAGCAGCACTTTTGACGCTCCAGGTGTCCATTATGCAAATAATGTGCTGAATAGTCATTTCCATGCCTCATTAGCTTTTTGACCCACTTCATTTACATGCCCCTTCTAAAAGGGAGGGGCATGTGTAGACATAGCCTAGGATTGTTATTTAAAAATAACATGTTATTTCAAAATAACTTTGCTGTGTAGACCTACCCTAAGATATTGATTTTAAGTGACAACTAAATATTGTAAGAAAATAATTTAAAGATTAAATCTCCCTATAGAAACATAGTATACAAATCCTGCTTTAAACTGCTATCATGGTATATAGGTCCAAGTGGTGATGTGGTTCACAACCTTGTAAGATTACTCCAAGTAGTCATGAAAATGGAGTATGATCTGTCCTATGTGAAACTTTCTACATTTCAGCCAATTAGCTGGGGGGTCAGGAAAACAGAGATTCATCCACTATGTCCCAAAGCAAGGAAGCAATGAAGGAAAAGCAATGATGAATGAAGATGCAGAGCCTCAGAGTTATGACAGCCTAACATTGCATTGCAATATATCAGATTTTTTGACACTGGCTCATGACTGTACAATAGAATATATTGTTACAACAGCATGATACAGGCACTGTGACAAAATGTCCCAAGATTTTGTGATTCCCTCCATTTTTGCATTGAAGAGAAAGCAAGAGCTACCCATGTGTTCTTAATAAAGTCATCAATAACTGGACTTTGAACTAATATCTCCAGTTTATGCTAATATCATATGCCACCCTACAATATTTAGCCATTGGGTTTTAATTTATATCAATAAGGACAATAATACGGCTGCTAAACTGCTGTAGTGATAAAACAGATAAAGCTCAGAAAAAATATGAGACAGAAAAATATGAACCATGTAAATTACAGTGCCATATTTTAATTGTATTTTTAATGTAAATCAAGTCAGTTTAGTCCAATTAAGCATTATTCATTCTGCCAATGTCAGCTCTTCCCTATCAGATAAAGTGTTCTACTTTTCAATATCCTACTTTCGTTTCATATAGACAGTCATTTTGCAAACTGCATGGTGGGATTTAGGGTCTGATATTATCCTATTGTACAAAGAACATCTAAAACCATGCTAAAAATACTCATTTTCTTTTGTTGCCCTTAATCATAATGGATTTTGATGCTTTTGCCAGTTATTTCTATATATCTCAAATTCTTCCAGGAACACTGAACACCAACTCTCTTTCCAGAATTGGAACTCATACTTGGAGCTGTGATTCTTAAAATACTGACCTTTGTTATCAGACTTACCCCTTACTTTGGGTATGCACATTTCTTAGGCCACGTCTGCATTACTCAGAAGACCAACTTACTCAGCATCAATTTTCCGGGGTTAGATTTTGCGCACCAGGTAGTGACGCAAGAAATCAACCTATCAGGGGTCAGCAGTCCCTCACTACTAAGGGAGGTCAATGGGAGAAACTCTCCCATCAACCTTCTTCACTGAGGACAGCCGAGTAAGTTGATTTCAGTTAAGTCGATTCTAGCTATGCAATTGCCATAGCTAGAATTGTGTATTTAAAATTGGCTTATTTTCCTAGTATAGACCAAGCCTTAGGGCTACTCTTCAGGGCAGTGGGGTGTTTGATAATTATATCAGTGTGCTGCTTGTGTCACTTGTGTTCTCATATGGAACTTAATTTCGACCTTCTGCCAATTCTCCCATTGGAGCTATCCTGCAGAATCCCAGTTCCCCAGGACTGGGTTCTTCCCACCCTAGAATTGGATGAACACACACACTTACATCCACTACCAGACCACATCTGAGAGGCCCACTTAATCAGCACTCGCAAGCTGACCTCTTACATGTCCCTGGACTCAGAAGGTTGGGTTGCACAGCAGTGCCAAGCTGTGACCCCCTGGTGCCCTTGAACTCACTGGGCTGGGTTTAAACAGCACTTTAAGCTGCCACCCTCATATGTCCCCAGGTTCAGCACATCCCTATAACCACTTCCACATCATAACCATTCTGCTAGTAACATACCTGATGAGAAAACCATGATACTTAAGCGATGCAGGGATCTTTAGCTTAGGTACAAGGCACGTTGTTGCAGAATGAATGGGGAAGCCAAAACCACAGTCCCAAATGGTAGGGGCAGAGGGAGAGAGAAAGAAGAAAGCAACTTAATCATGAAAGTTATTTATTTCTAGGTAGTAACCATACAAGGGATGCCAAACAAACAAAACAGTTGCAATATTCAATCTAACTTAAATCTGATTAGTGTTAGGGCTAGCAAACCATAGCTTATCACAGGTCAGGTCACTTCTAAAGTGAGCAGGAGAGAGAGAGAGATCTCACCACTCCATGAAGCTTGAACTGATCAGGGTTCCCAGGTGATGATGGTAGCTGGGGATCCTGCATGCTGGAGGCAGGCAGAGCAGAGCCCCCCCAATACAATCAGTCAGGAGATGATGACATGCCAATGGAACTGGTGCAGAATTTAGAGCCAGGCATCAGAGCACTTTACGTGAGCATGGGTAAGGGTTTTTTTTGTAGGGACAACACAATGGTTTAAGAAGGAACACTAGATTTGTTAACGGGTAAATGGATGATTCAAGGGAGTATTATGAAGTTGTTTTGTTTAGGCTAGGCAATAGAAATGGCTCATTCCTGGCTAGGGGTGGTGTTCCTTTGAGGGATCTCATAATGCAATTAGGCTTCATTACTAAAACTGGTTTCATAATTGCAATCGGGGTGCAAGCAGGCATGGGTTCATTAGCATCAGGAGCAGAGATTTCCCATCAGGCAATGCTTTTGTGCTTTCTGTGTCCCAGAACTCTGCGTGAGTTTTGCTTTGGAATCTCTGTTCTCCACTTCCTGTGCTAATGAAGATGTCTTTCTGTTCCATCTGTGATGTAAATGAGGCTCGGCGTGTTTCCTTAATCCAGGGGTCAGCAACCTCCAGATCTGGAGCCGCATCTGGATCTTTCAAGAGCCACTTGCGGCTCTGGGAGCTGCTGCTGCTGACTCCTCTTGTGGCTCCAAAGGCTGCCGCCACTGAAGCAAAAATCTAAATTCACTTGCCCTTCATCGAGACAACTGAATTTAGTTTTGTTTTTTAAGTGGTGGCAGCTGGAGCCGCTCAGCGGTCAGCTGCAGCAGGGAGCCTGGAGGAGAAAGTGGCTGGAGAGGGAGCCACCCCACATGGGTGGAAGTCTAAGCTGGTAGGAAAGCAGGGGGAAGGGCAGCCGAGCCTGTTCTGTCAGAGCCATGCAGCCTTGCCAAGAAGGAAGAAACAGTGGGAAGCAGCAGGGGGAGGTGGCGGCAGCAGCAGCCGCTACAGAACTGTATGCACTGAGGCGAGTTAAGCCTGCAGGTGGGGGTGGGGGTGGGGGTGGGAGTTGAGGTTCAGAGGGGTTAATCCTGGGGATGGTGGGGGTATAGTTGGGGCTCAGAGGCGTTAAGCCTGGGGGTGCGGGGGGGTTGGGATTCAGGGGGGTTAAGCCGGGGGTTGGGGGTTTACAGGATGGCGGTAAAGCCTGGGGATAGGTGGCAGATTTGGGGGCTGAGGTTGGTAAAACCTGGAGATGGGGGTGATACCTTTCTAACTGGTACAAATCATTGTGTGTGCGCTGTTCTGAAACCAGAGATGATAAAAACCGTAGTCTGGTGTTATTTATTAAGGACTGTCCCTTATTCACGTGCATTGCGGCTCTTGAAGGATTGATTTTGTAACTGAATTTGAAAAAATGGCTCTTCTCGCTATTTCAGTTGCAGACCCCTGCCTTAATCCTATCACCCTCGTCCACAGGGGCTCAGACATGCCTTCCCCTGCCTTTTCGTTGCTTTTTGTATCAGCACTATTTCAAGCAGAGGCTGGGGAGGAAAGATCTTCCATGAATACTGTGCCCTGGTTCCCCAAGAATACAGAATTTCCCATAAACCTGATCCAAGACCCACTAATGTTTATCTGAAACTTTCCTTTGTCTTCCATGGGCTTTGAAACAGAGTATACATATTTGCAGCTGGGTATGTATTTGCAGAGTGAGTTGACTAATAATTGATACTATGGAGTCCTTAAAATTATAAAAAATAGGTTTGCATAAGGTCGACCATCACCATGGTATTTGGGACCTTCATCAAGGAATTTATCTGTTCAACCTTTCTGGAAGTTCAGAAAGGTGACAATTTTGGTCCCTGCACTACATTAAATTAGTTTCTCTGTTTGCAATTTAACTTTCATGCTTACTATGTAGCATCTTATGTGAATAAATGATTGACAATTAATCTAAAAATTCATGGGACTGGAAGGGACCTTGAGAAGACATCAAGTCCAGTTCCCTGCACTCACAGCAGGACCAAGCACCATCTAGAGTAGAACATGTTATTCATGTATTCTGTTCTTTTTGGGTTTTTATGCTGTGCCTATTACCATAGTATCTAAGAGCTAAGTGACATGAGTAGCAGTTGTCATATGTGAGTCTCTTATTATAGAATCCTAGGGCTGGAAGGGATCTCAGGAGGTCATGGAAACCAACCTCCTGCCAAAAGCAGGATCAATCCCAATGAAATCATCCCAAACAGGACTTTGTTAAGCCAGGACTTAAAAACCTCTATGGATGGAGATTCCACCACCCCTCTAGGTAATGCATTCCAGTGCTTCACCGTGCTCCTAGTGAAACAGTTTTTCCTAATAGCCAATCTTCCTTCCCTCCTCTTCTATTTGTGGTAGGTGGGTATAGCTATTTTAGTTATTTTTCTTAATTTCATGTCTACTCAGTGCATTTATCACTTTTCACTTAGAGCATTTGGTCTATAGTATACAATCAGTGAAAATACGAGCTTTTTATTTGCATTAACTGATTGGATAAATTATTTTACAAAACCTCATCAAGGAACCCATTATAAGTGCATTTTACTCCTCCTTCAACTTCCAGTGTTAGTATTGTCAATTTACATCCCATTCATAATGAAAATATATACCGCATATACGTGGGCAGAAGGAGAATATGCATGTTTTCCATGCACAGCAGAAATCCATATTTATTCCTCAATCCATAAGAAACTCAGCACAAAAGTCATTCTTCTGCATGGTGTGGGAGGACCACTGATGTGTAGGAGTAGGTGGGCTCTAATGAACAGCATTATCACGTAACACTACACATAATGATTGAAGGGCATACTAGAATGGTGAATGATTGCATTGATAAACCTCTGTGGTATTTCATAGTCATTTGCTTGTTGCTCAGGAGCTTTTAAGAAATGGTTGCTATGACAGACATAAAGCTCAGAAAGGAAATGCTGAGTTTTGCAGGTGTTTCAATAACAATATATTGGACACACTTCCAGCATTGTTTTTCAGACTTGGAGCTGGGCTTGTTACTCAGCTTTGCAATTTAAGGTTATGAAATAAAAGGCACCTGAGTGTGGATGTGCCTGTGTTTATGGAGAGACTAACATTCACCTGCAAACTCATTAAACTATAACCTCATATACCCACGTTTCAGGCCAAATTCAGCCCTGCAGTAAAGTTGCAAAGCTCCAGTGAAACCAAAAGCTTATACTAAGGCTAGATTTGATCCTTTAATAGTTAGACCAGTAAGGAAATCTTCATTTATGAAGCAACATTGATAGAGCACACTATGTTTTTCCATGGTGATGGAAAATTTAAGTTCCAAAGAACAAGAGAGTTGCTCACTTATGATATTCTGAGTATAATCCAACCATACTAGGTCAGCAAGCAGCAAAAAAAAAACCAAACCAACAAGCAAAACCAAAATGACTTTCCTTCATCTGGAGCCATTTGGCATTTTCTTAGGCAATTTCATTCTAAATATGGTTTCAAACCAAACAGCAGGCACCTAGAGTGTTACTGTGATCTGCTCAACCATGAAATAGACACAGGATGCAACCTCAGTTGCACAGACTTAGAACTGTAAATGGGACACTCAGCTCCTGATTCAGTCCCAATACATCCTTTGGTATAGCACAACATGAGTTCCAATAAAGTAACCTAAAAGGCGACAGGTTATCCTTCATTTCTAGTTTGACCTGTTCTCTTTAAATGTCACAGAAGATAGAGTAATTCTGTTTTCCTGCAAAGCATAAGAAATTCTCTTTTTCCTTCATAACAGGAAAAGCTCTTAGTCCTTGTTGTGCCACCTATCTTAATAGTTCGTAAGCTGTCAGAACAAAACAAACATGCAGACATGCCATGATAAAGTCAGATGATATCCCACCCATTAGCAAGTGTTGGGATCCGTAATAGAAGAACAAGGTTGAAACAGAAGAATTTGGAAAAAATTAACCTTCCATAAGGTTCACTCATCAGCTACATGTCACTTGCAGGCCAGAAGCAACCTTCACCCTGTGGTGAAGCAACCTAAGATCTGGTTGCACAGCTCCAGGGTTAGAGAATTGATTTCATAAACCAGACATCACAAATTCAGTCCCACACTGGGATTGGGTTGAGTCTGTAGTCTTGTCACTCATTCAACAGATATTTTCCCTGAACCAAAGAAGCATTTGATCCTCCTTCTTTCCCAGTGCAGATTAGAATCATCTGAGCCAGCCCTTTTTTCATATCCTTTCTCACCTTACGCCATTCCTTTCATTTCCTTTTCAGATGCTGGGTTCTGTTAGCTGGTATTGCTGAAGGTCACCGAGGTTCATCTTTTCTCCTATAAAATGCAAGTTGGCAGTAAAAAATGGGACTTGTCCTTCGCCTTTCTCACACAATTTTGTAGTGGAAAAAATAAGTTCAGCTACCTTCAGATGTGTTTCACCTAAATGTCTGAACATTTTTCAGGATTTATCTAAATAGAATGGAGTTTTGAGAATTTGTCCAGTAACTGGCAGGAATTGTAAATGTGTATGAAAAATGTAAAGCTTCGCTCTCTCCCAAGATTACTGTGGGGAAAAAGTTAAGTTAACAATGATCTATCAATCTCTGGAAAAACAGACAGAAAAGATTACTTTGGTTAATGCTCTGGTATGTGCAAAAATTGTTATTTGTGCTTGTTAACAATCATGAATTGCTTATTAGCTTCTGTGAAAGAGATGAGCTGTACCTCCAGACACCTTCTTTTAACTCTATAACATGCTAATCAAATCTCACAGCCCAAATCTTCAAAATTGTTACACTTTTTTAAGACATTTAAATACAGACTGATGTCAAAGCAGAGGAAATTGTGGGTAGGTGATGGGTTTCTTTGAAAAGCAGGCCACTTACTTAAGTGTTCTGTTGTGGATTTGGAGGCCTGGATTTTCAAAACTCTCTGCCTGAAGTCAGACACCGAATTCTAAATGTAGGCATCTAACTAAGTGGGCTTATTTTTTCTAACGGTGTAGTGAACACCTACATGTGTGACTGCTATACACATGAGATTTGGCTACTCACAAATATTTGAAAATCAAGATGCTAACTAATGTGTCTCAATATAGATTGCAGGGCCTTCACGTGTTTGAGTGTGCAAATTTTGGCCCAATAGTTTCATTTACAGAGTTAAATTAAACTGATTTTTTTCAGAGAAATCAATGTTTTCCCAGCTTTCCTTTTAAAAATCCAGCCGAGTATTCAGTAATATATTTATAAGCAGAGGCTCTGTCATGGTGGGTTTGCATTTGTCACAGTGGCTCAATTTTTCTAATGAGCTGCTAATGTGAGGTCAATTATATATGCAAATTAGGAAAACAGTCATCCTCAAGGGGTTGCTGTTTTAAGAGGTGGAGTATGCTACCTCATAAGGTTATGATATAAATCATTCCAGTTTTAAAGAATGTTTTATACTTCTTTTTTCTTACAGCTTATTTCCTCCTACTTAAGAGTCTACAGATTATTTTGAAGGCACATGAAAATGACTACCCCAACTACATATTAGATTGTTATATTTATTAATAAATACAGTAGAATACTGCACCATCCACTGCTGTCATTGAAACTTTCTTTATAGTCCAGTATCGCATTTTGACATTCTTTATTGATAAGCAACACAGGTGCTAGAAACACTAGGTTTGCTACATTAGATCAGACCTGTGATCCATCACCCAAACCAGTATCCTGCCTGTAGTAGTCACCATGACTGACACTTAAGCAGAAAGTTTAAACACCCATAGTGCACCTGGCTAGCTGGGCACTGTTCTAAATTGAGGCATGGAAAGTTTCTCCTGGCCATGAACGGATCCATTTATCCATACTTGTCAGAGTTGGCAGTTAACAGCAGGATCTCAGTTGGAAGGAGAGTTGTCGGGGGGGCAAATTTTGTCCTTCCCCCTCAACCTTTTCTAGTATGGACTAGGAAGAGAAAACAATGACAGCTACTGAACCAGTACCAGAAGTGATTTGAGGAGGAGAACAGCCTAAGTCTTGTTTGAATACAGCAGCGGTGGGATGTGCACAATCCTTGAATGGGTATCTGACGGAAAGTACAGATGCATGAAATGTCACAGGCAGAGAAGAATCAAAAGATGGAGAGATGCAGCTGGGAACAATGATGGAATTCATATGGGGGACTGAAGGTATAATACAGGAGAGGGGAGGAACAACTCAGGATTCGTGGATACCTGACAAACAAAGGGATGTGAATGGCTGGCTGGCCAGTCACCATGAAGACAAGGCAGAGGAAGAGAGTGGATAGTGGAAGTGAAACAGAATTGAGTAACAGGTTTGCTGCACCTGAAAATGAGGAGGAGACATAGGCAGAAGATGGAGTGGCAAAGAAGAAAAGAAGGGAAGCCAATTCCTGTGGAAGAGAATGAGGCACACTGGAGATAGTTAGGAACCAGAGACCAAGAGAATAAGGATGATGTCCAGGGGACTGTGAGAGAGAACATGAGACAAATTCACACCAGCACGAGGGGGAGACAGGTCTGTAATGAGGGGATCTGTAAAAGAATCGACAGGCCTGTCACCAGACCAGACCAAGAGCACAGAAGAGTGTGCAAAATGCCAGGAGCAAAGGTGTGAGACGTGGACAGGAGGCTGAAAAGGATCCTGATGGGAGTATGGAAGAATTCACTGATTATGCTGAATGTCAGGATAAAAGATATTTCTGGATTTCCAATGGGCTGGATCAAAAGTGATTATGTGTGGCTGTGTAAAAAGTGAAAACTCAGGTAATCTTCAGCAGAATACTGCCAGTCCCTATAGAGAGGGAGAATAAAGTTATGCCAAGATAATGAAGATTGTCAGATGGCTCAAGGAATGGCACTAGGAGAAGATTTGGGGATGGCTGACAGATGGAAGGTATTCACAGAAAAGAAACTCTTCTTCACAGATGGAGTCCACTTGAGCACCTGGTATACCAGCTGCAAAAAATGGCACATGTGATCCTAGGAGGTATCAGGTGAGGCATTTCCAGAAGATCTAGAGAAAAATTAATTCCATTGTACAATGGACTGGTGAGATCTCATCTGGAATAGTGTTTACAGTTCTGGTCATCCATGTTCAAGAAAATTAATTCAAACTGGCACAGATGGCAAGAAGAACTATTGATCGCGTGAATGGAAGGCTTAGTTTCTGAGATTGGACTGGAGGAGCTTGGCTTGTTTAGCAAAAGAGAAGCTGAGGGGGGATATGATTCCTCTGTAGAAATACATCAGGAACAAAAATAGCAGGGAAAATTATGAGACATATAAGCCACTGAAGGACAATACTGATACAAGAACAAATCAGTATAAACTGACTATGACCAAATTCAGGTTTGGAAATTAGGTTTCTGATCATCAGAGGAGTGAGCTTCTAGGACAGTGTCTCAATGGATTTGTTGGGCAACCAACGTAGTCAGTTTTATTAGGGAGCTGTACCAATGTGTGTGTAGAATTGTATGAGGGGGTTGCTTTTGATGGTGGGGAGCAGGGCTCTGCATTTCTGGGGATTCCTTCTCACTTAAGTCTCACGTTCCTGGAGCTTATGCATCAGAACTTCAGACAGTCACCTGCAGGGGTCAGAAAGGGACTTCTGCCACCTTGACCAAGCATTCTGGGGCTGATTTGGTTTCCTTGCTCTGTAGCTTTAGGGTTGGCCACAGCTAGAGATAGACCAGATTTCTGAAGTGGCACCAAACCTTCTGTCTCTCCCATGCTTATCTGGCTGATTTCTGCCCATGTACTCAGTCTGATGGATCACCAGATGTGGAATCAGGAAGAATTCCCACCTCGCCGGTCACATTGGTGGTGAACTTGCAGGGGTTTCCTTCCTCTACAGCATGAAATGCTAGTTATTTAGCTGCATTAATCTAGGTGTATCTCACAATCAATTACTTGCCCTTGCAGGGCGTGGGTGGGTGCACCTCACTCCCCATTATTCTCTCCCCACAGCACACAATAGTATCTGTGCACTATTATCTTTATGGTCTAATTTCAATTGTTAGGTTAAATATATGGATGCTGGGTGGGGGTAGGTGATATACTGAAGGCCACGCTAGACAACCCATTGGTCTCTTCTGGCCTTAAACTCTGTGACTCTAATTGGAGGGTGATCAGTGGTCAGAAAACAATCTACCTGCAGCATATCAGTCTCCACCTAAAACCTCAGTCAATTCCTCTGTCATCATTTTAGCAAAAGACCTGCCAGGACCTAAGGCATAAAAAAGTTTAATGTCACCATTGGCTTGATAAAAGTAGTGGTTTAATGATTAACCTGCTTTCTGTGGACTTATGTAGCATGCTTCAATTTCAGTGTGATTTGTAAAGTTAGGCAAGTATTTCATGGGACATGATGAAACTGAGACAAAGAGACTTTAATGGAGCAAATAAGATTATGTTGCAAGTTAGGAACTGACTTGGGTTTAGCCCAGAGATCTAGTTTACCACTGTGTTATCCTAACATAAGCAATTACACCCCTGATTGCTAGGTCACCTGAGCACTCGCTTTGGCTGACCAACCTTGCACTGCTGTTCCTCATCATCCAGCTGCCCCATCAGCCAAGGTTCCTCTTTGCTGGCCACCCCAGTAGCCATGGTTTCTCACTGCCTCACCAACTACTCTTTCCACTCCCTGATCAATTAGCATCTGCTGCCACCTGCCTTGCTGCTGTAACCAGAATAGCTGTCTTCATGTAAATACAGTTTGCTCCTGACATCTCTCCCTCTCCCAGCTAGCTGTCAAGGGAGCATTCAGACATTCAGACCTCATTCAGACCCTGCTTACACCAGCTTCGGAGTCAGGAGACCAGAGTCTGATTCTCAGATTTGCACAAACTTCTGATGTGACCTTGTGCAAGGAGTTTGGCACAAGTCTCTCTGGCTCAGCATCTTAAAAGTAATCAGGCACCCAGCTTCCATTAAACTGGGCCTGTGGCTCCCAGGTCCCTCCCTGGAAACAATCAGCCCATTAAAGATGGTGAGGTACTCAGATACTACATTGAGGCCATATAATTGTCATATAAAGACTGGGCCTATGATATGTTAAAGGAGGAATAAGCTTGATTCTGATGTATTTTTATGTGTTTCACAATCTCTACATTATTTTCCAAGTTTCTTGAAGGAGTGGTGAAAGGTCGAGTACACACAGTGAATTAAAGCTCCTTTTTCTGGTTGAAAATTATCAGCTAGATTGCGCTATCAAAAAGCTGTCTCTTTAAACAAATCACACTGTTAAAAATGCCAAGTTATCATTCAGGAACTAACTCAAACAATGACAATTTAATCAATCAGGACCAACCCCCCTGAGGAAGAAATATAAAAAAGCTTCAACTTTTAATGCAATGCTGCAATCTAAGTAGCTGAAACCATAAAAAAGTTCCACCATTCTGGAACAAGCTGGCAGCACAAGGTGACCATCCGTCCTGTATTGGGCGGGACGGTCCCATATTTTTTCTTAAAGGGACCAATTGTCTCATATTTAGGCCCTCAGAGCCTGGGGAGGTGGGGGGGGCAGGAGCACCCACAGCTGCCATTTTCTGGGGCTCCGGGCATGGAGTGCCCGCTGCTGCAGCTCTGGGTGGGGAGCACCTGCGGCTGCCACTTCCCTGGGGCTGAGGTGTGGGGCACCAGCTCCCCAGGGTTTGGTGCAGCCAGGAGAAGCTGCCCCTCCTCCCCCATATCTCTCTGTCCCATATTTGGGACAGGGAGATCTGGTCACCCTATGACAGCAGCATCTATGTTTGTTAAAGCCACGGGAGCCATTTATTGCCCTTGGAAATTGCAAATCATCACCATTTCTTCTGAATTCAATTTTTATACTTAAGAAATGGAGTGTAATGTTTTCCTTCTACTTGTTTAATTGTGATTATGGCTAAGTCAAAAAGTTTAAGCCCTTGACATATTTTTCAAGGAAAGCACAGAGACTGACATTATGTAAAAGGTTTTGGCACCAAGCTCCAGCATCAGGGGACAGGCATCTCATTCAACATGGAACCAAACTTGCAGGCTTGCCTGCATACCAAGGGAATAATACATCTACTGCATTTTCAGCGCAAGAGGGGTGCTGAAATTATCGAGCTGCTATTATGAGGCTGTTGCTATCTGTAAGCAGAAAGGAATTACTGTACTCGTTATACATAAATAGCCTCCCTGCAGTCAGAGTTGCTAAACGCACTTTGAAAAAACTGCCATTTCCCAAGCTGAGAACAGATGTTCCCTCAGAGAAAAATTCCTCTTTGATGTTTTAGGACATTTTCCCATATTTTGTTCCAAGGTGCGTTCTAAATTCATGACCTTTCACACTGTATTTTGTGATGCAAGATTATGTAAATCTGTGATATGGGAATAACAGCTGTGACATGAGCAATATGAATATGAAACTGCACTTATGAATCTATTGCTCAAAAAAATTTTGTTAACTCCTCGATAAGCTTCAGTTTTGCATTCTGTGGCCACCCCAAACTCCCAGTCATTACAGAAGTTTTAAGCTCACAAAGGAATGCAAGATCTGGGTGTAAGATAATCAGATGTAGATGCGGTGCTTTTATTTTGCTAGTACTTGCTGGTACTCAGTACAGCACCTCGGCAGCCCCAACTGCAGCACTGGCTGGGGAGGAGGATGGGGAGCTGGCTGAGTACCAGCTCCTCTTTTTGTTTGTTCTTTTTTTGTTAACATATAAAGCACTGTGTAGATGTATGAAAATTGTATGATTCTCTGCAGTCCAGCCTAACAAACGAAACACTCAAACAAGGACCTAAAACAGCCCCATAATTTGTGGATTAAGTCTAAAGCAGAGGGCATAATACACACCAATCAGTGAATTACAAATGTGTGCATCAAATCATAGAATCATAGAACAATAGAGCTGGAAGAGACATATAAAAGCCATCAAGTCCAGCCCTGTGCTCTAAGCAGGACCAAACCCATCAGATCAGACCAGACAGGGCTTTGTTGAGCCAAGACTTTAACACCTCCAGGGATGGAGACTCCACTACTTCCCTGGGTAGACCATTCCAATGCTTCACCACCCTCCTAGTGAAAAAGTTTTTCCTAATGTTCAGCCTGGACCTTTCCAACTGCAACTTGAGACCACTGTTCTGTGTTCTGCCATCCGTGACCACTGTGAACAGCCTCTCTTCAGCCTCTTTGCAGCCTCCCTTCAGTAAGTTGAAGGCTGTTATCAGGTTCCCCCTCAGTCTTCTCTTCTGCAGACTAAACAGTCCCAATTCCCTCAACCTTTCTTCATAAATCATACGCTCCAGCCCCTTAATTATTTTGGTCGCCCTCCGCTGGACCTTCTCCAGCGTATCCACATCCTTCCTATAAATGGGAGCCCAGAACTGGACACAGTACTCCAGATGCGGCCTCCCCAAAGCCGAATAAAGAGGAATAATCACTTCTCTGTATCTACTGGCAATGCTCCTCTTGATGCAACCTAATATGCCATTAGCTTTCTTGGCTACAACGGCTCACTGTTGACTCATGTCCATCTTCTTGTCCACTACAACTCCCAGGTCCTTTTCTGCAAAACTACTGCCGAGCCAGTCGGACCCCAGCCTGTAACAATGCTTGGGATTCTTCCAGCCCAAGTGCAGGACTCTGCACTTGACCTTATTGAACCTCATCAGATTTCTTGCAGCCCAGTCTTCCAATTTGTCTAAGTCAGTCTGGACCCTGTCCCTACCCTCCAGTGTATCTACCTCTCCCCCTAACTTAGCATCATCCGCAAACTTGCTGAGGGTGCAATCCAACCCCTCCCCCAGGTCATCGATAAATGTGTTGAACAGAACAGGACCCAGAACCGAACCTTGGGGCTCTCCACTAGAAACAAATCTCTGGGCATCTGATCTTCAGGTGTCAAAATGCTCAGAATTTTAGGCAGTATCTGACATGGAGCACAGGTCTAGCCCTTTCAAACCCCAGGACTCTACCCCAAAAGCCAAAAGAAAACTCATCTAGCTGCTATTTCTGTATAGGGTTTAGGATACATGATTGTGTAACTGTATTGCATTCAATGAAGGCTACGTAAGCAACCTATGGGCCACTGCAACATCTTTTACAATTTGCAGACTCCCTCCCAACACCTAACCCATCTCATTTGCTTGTTCTTAGACACACTGTGATGTGGTGTACTCAGCCTACTCCTTGCTAGACACAGCACTACTCTCACACACCAGCCCCCAGGAAAAGCAGCAGGAGGGAAAGCCAGGCAGTGACTTTAGTCTCTGAGCATTGTGTCACTCAGGCTCTGGAACCAACAGAACTAACAAGATTTAGACCTCCATAGTTCGAAAGCCAGGAGAAGAGAGTAGCAAATCAGGACCCAGTAGGTGAAATAAAAACCACTTTCCTGCATGTTCGTCAGGTGAAGTTGGAATAGTAGTGGAGACTTCCTTTTCTGTTCCAGTTAAATCTTAACTTTACAAACTGACACATCTTCACTGGACAGACTATTTATTCATTGTGAAATTTAAAAGCCCGGGTGATCATTTTGTATAGAATTTTAATTACTAATTGTATGACTACCCAAGGGCTTGCTGCACAAGGAGCTCACCTCCTGGTGAGTCATGGCACATACAGTATATATTGTCCATCCCAAATTCAAATATAGGTGAGGAGTTTGGCACAAATTAATGACCTAGTTGCCACACTCTAAGGGGCTTGTTTTTGCAGGAAAAAAAATCTGCTCAAAATATTCTGAGGCCTTCAAAGGGCAACTCAGAATTCAAAGATAGTTCAAAAGGAATACTAGTCAATTCAAGGCCCAGTACAATGTTTGAAATAGGTATATTGTGTTAGAATTACAATCATTCTGGAAGCATAAATGCACTTGTTAAAGGACAGAAGTAATATTAGCAGATAGGTAACCTTTGCATTATCTAAAACCGGAACCCACTTGGCATGAAATCAGCCCACAAAGATCATTTACGAATTATTTCACATTCTTTAAAGAGAAACTACTCAACTAAGGTTAATTAAACTTTGATTTAACTTTGGTAGTCATTGAATAAAGGACCTTCTGTCTCTGAGGAAATAGCATCTTTGATCTACCCGTTTAATGTAGAATCTTTGATGATTTGGATTTTTTCCTCCCCTGTGCTGGTTCAGTGAGCTATTTTTCTTTTGGAAAAAAGAAACATGTTTGTAGATTGAAAGCACAATTGCAACTTCAGCTGCTAGAATTGGGAAGGGGGTCATTTAGAATGAGCCTCCTGTCCTGCCTCACGAGAACCCTTTTTTTTTTTTTTTTGAACTCTTTCATCAAGACTAACCTGATATTATCAGAGGCTGAAGAGCAAGGGCCATATTCTGCTCTCCTTGATACAAGTAAAAATTGTGAATATCTTTACTGAAATCAATGGGGAGTTTAAAATGTGTAATACACAGTATGATCTTGCCCAAAATACATCTGATTACTGTCTATTCTCACCAACTAAATAAGGAGTATAGATGCTCAGAGATGCAATACAAAAATATTCTTTAATGCTTTTTTTTATTTTACTGCCCGTGTAGATGATATATTAAGGCAGCCTTTTTATCACTGTTGCCTCTTGACAACATTGGGACAGAGCTTCCACCAGCTGAGGCTTAATTAGGCAAAAATAATGGATCATGGTCTGGAGACATACCTACCTAGTGGGAGCCATAGAACAGCACAAGTCTCCTGGAGCTCCCAGTTGGGCTGTCCCTGAAGCTTTCCTGCCTTACAACAGGTGCAAACAAAGAACAATCCCTGTGCTTGGGTGACTGCAAAACTCATGGTCTAGCTGTCCATGATCTAAGACAGGAAAGTTGCTTCACGTTCCTCAAAAACAACAAGTCTTGTGGCACCTTACAGACTAACAGATTTATTGGCACATAAGGTTCCAGGGGGAAAGACCCACTTCATCAGTAACGTAAATTATAGCTCAGTTAGGCAGATGCATCTGACAAAGTGGGTTTTTGCCCACAAAATCTTATGTTCTGATAAATCTGTTAGGCTGCGTTGACACAAGAAGCATTTGTCGACAGAAGTGACTGTCAGAAGGGATTTTCCAGTTAAACGTCTTCAAAAGATTGTATCTAAACATAAAAGCAGACTGAAAGAGCAATGTGCTCTGTCAAGAGAGAGCAGCCAGACTGCCCAGCCCTCTCTCAACAGAATGGCTGACTGGAAGCTCTGCAAACAGGGCTGCAGAGTGAACCTGAAGCCCTGCCTGTCAACAAAAGGGCCCCAGGGTGTCTACAGGGCTGTTTTGTTGACAGGGAACTGCCAAGAAAGGCTTTATACTGAATGCTGCCTGCAGATGCACCGAGTTTTGTTGCCAGATTGTCGACAAAGCACATTTTGCATGTAGATGATCTGGGGGTTTTTCAGAAGAAAGCCCAGTTTTGCCAGAAGAACCTTTGTGTGTAGAACTAACCACAGTCTGTAAGGTGCCACAGGACTTCTTGTTGTTTTTGCAGATACAGACTAACATGGCTACCCCTTTAATACTTCGTCTTCCCTGATGTTACTCTTAGCATGCTTGCAGCAGGGTCAGACGTAACAGATAACAGATTTAGAGGACAATCCAGTGATGTAAATTATAGTTCAATTATCACCACTGTGTTCCATGAAGTCACAAGCACCATGCATATAGAAAGAATTCAACCAAAGGAGCCACCAGGAAAGAAAAAGAGCTTGCATTATGATAAAGTTTTGCTGTTCACAGATAGAGATGAAACCAGGCGTCAGATCAACGCACCAGCATCTCAAACACCCAACAGTGAGTACCTGAGACTGCTGGGGCAATTTCCTGCAATATTTGTATTGATCTCACTGTATTAAATGTATGTCTTACAGTGGGTTGGAGATTGTATGTCATTTCTTCCATGGAATTAAAAACTGAGGGCAGGGGAGGAAAGGGGAGTGCTTAGTCAAGTCCTCTTCTATTTCAGGGAGGCTCCGATCATTCCTGGAAAGGGTTGGAAGGGCTTTGGTCTACTGAAACCCTGTAAGACCCATGGGTGACCTCTGGCAAGTTTTTGCATTAACAAAGGAACTCTTACTGTTTTTAGTAAGTTTTCTCTGTAATGCTTTCACCTTAGGAATAAATATACTTGCTTCTGTGGTAACATAACTGCTGGCAATTACATCATTCACAGCCTTCAAAGAAAAAGCAAAGCACAGGTGCTGGCTCTGTAAGTAGTCTGCTTTACTGGGATCTATGCTGCCCAAAAAAAGCCTGATCAGGAGGGAGAGAGATACAGGTCTCTACCCAAGAGATGCTAGCTGAGAAGCTAGCTGCCTGGAGTAGGTGTCCTCAAGGGACTATGGAGGGGAAATACAGGCATATTTTGGGGAGGTGAGGGTTTAAATTAAAATGCTCTTTGAAAAAAAGAACTTCCTTCTTTAGCTAGGCATACTAAGGCTTGCAAGTCCTTTTGCAACCCTAAAGGAGCAGAGTGAGCAGATGCCGATGGACAGGGAAATACTGACCTGTATAACCTGTGTAACTCTGAAGGGTTCTAACGGTTATTAAATTGGAGTAGAATCCCAGGTACTGTGAGGTTTGAATCCAGCTCTGGGCAAACGTCTCAAGTAAAGAATAAAAAGCAGATTGCTCTGATTTTCCTTTGTCAAATGGGGATTCTTATTTTGGGAAATATAATCTGAGCATACTGAGAAGGTGCTAAAACTGTGTGAAAATAAACTACTTAAGGAAATGCTTACTGGGGGGGTACTTGGGGTGGGAGACTAGGTAGGAATAGAGGGAAAGGGAGAGATTTGGGGAGAGGAAGAAATGGGGGCTATGGCATGTAGGGACGGGAGAGGTGGGACAACAGGAATGAAGAAATGGGGGTGACAGTGGGACTAGGGAAGTATAGGCGCAAGGACACCTGGCAGATTCCAATGCCCTGTCCACATTTTTATCATCTGTGGGCCTCTAGCCCATTGACAGCAGTGTGACTCGCCCTTCCCTGTGCCCTTCATGTGATCCACGTTCTGGAAGGGACTTACCTATTGGGAGAGTCTGAGTCCCTCTGCCTGACTGCGCTATGTGGCCTGGGATCTGTGGGTCCCTGTTCCCAAGCATGGGTGTGCCAGGCTATGAGAAGCCCCTACCAATCTATGAGGTGAGGGGAGTACAACGCAAACACCCTACTCTCTCTGTGTCCCCTCATATGATCTGGGTTTGGTGATGTTGCTGTTCTGGGGGATCTAAGCCCCATTACTTCTCCTCACCCCCACACCCCATAGTGCCTGAGTTCTGCTCCCAGTTGCCCATAAGTACAGTGGACTCTAGGGGACCCATGCCCATCTATGGTGGTCCGATCCCTCCCTGTCTCCCCCAGTGTGATCTAAGCTCAGAAGGGTTTGTCTAGATGGAACTAGCCCCTCTCCCTACTCCTTCCAATGACAGCCAGTATCTGGAGGGTCTCTGCCGACTCATGGTGTCTGAGCCCCATTTCCCTGTCCCCATATATGTCAGGTTCTAGGGAGGAGTAGTAGTAGGCATCCTTCAGTCTGCATAGACTATGGATCACACCCTTTATAGTTTCAATTGAGGGCTTCATTTACAGCATCTACTGTGACTATGAAGACCCACACGAGAGTGACAGTCCTTGCTGCATCTCTTGCAGATGTGGTGGGTGTCTGGCAAGTCCTTATTGTGCTTTCTGTGTGCTCGCTTCTCCTCTGCTAGCTGTCTGATCCTCATCTCGCCCTTCTGAAGGCCCTTGTGTAACCCCTGCCTCCATCTGCTGCCGTCGTCTGCTAGTTCTTCCCAGTTGTCCAGCTCGATGTCTGCCTCTCTGAGGTCTGTCTTGCAGACATCTTTGTAGCGCAACTGGGGGCATCTGGGAGGTCTTTTGCCAGAGGCTAGCTCACCATACAGGATGTCTTTCAGAATCCTTCCATCGTTCATCCTGTGGACGTGGCCAAGCCAGCAGAGCCGATGCTGCCTGAGGAGGGTGTGCACAGTTGGGATTCCAGCTTGCTCGAAGACAGCGGTGTTGGTCACTCTGTCCTTCCATGATATTCCAAGGATGCGCCTGAGGAAGCGCAAGTGGAAGATGTTCAGCCTCTTTTCCTGGCAGGCATACAGGGTCCAAGTCTCGCTGCCATAAAGGAGGGTGCTGAGGATGCAGGCTCTGTAGACTTGCATTTTGGTGTGAGTGTACAGCTTGTTGTTGTTCCACACTCTCTTGCTGAGTCTGGACAGAGTTGTGGCCACTTTTCTGATCCTCCTATTAAGCTCAGTGTCCAACGACAGGGTGTCGGTGATGGTGGACCTGAGGTAAACGAACTCATGGACAACCTCTAAAGTATAGTTGTCAATGCAGATTGATGGGGATTCAGCAACATCCTGACCAAGTACGTTTGTCTTTTTTAGGCTGATGGTAAGCCCAAAGTCCTTGCACGCTTTGGAAAACTGATCCAGCAGTTTTTGAAGCTGGTCTTCTGTGTGACACACTACAGCAGCAGCATCTGTGAACAGTATGTCTCTGATGAGGACTTCCTGCACCTTAGACTTAGCTTTCAGCCTTGCAAGATTAAACAGTTTCCCATCAGATCTTGTGTGCAGCAAGATGCCCTCTGTTGAAGATCCAAAGGCATGCTTCAGGAGGAGTGCGAAGAAGATTCCAAACAATGTCGGAGCAAGCACGCATCCTTGTTTGACGCCACTCCTGATTCTGAAAGCATCCGATAAAGCGCCGTCATATTGGATGGTTCCTCTCATGTCTTCGTGGAACGACTGGATCATCTTGAGTACCCGTGGAGGACAGCCTATCTTGTGGAGCAGTTTGAACAGACCATCCCTGCTGACCACGTCAAAGGCCTTGGTCAGGTCAATGAAGGCTATGTAGAGTGGCTTCCTCCGCTCCCTGCATTTCTCCTGCAGCTGCCTTAGAGAGAAGACCATGTCAACGGTAGACCTCTCTGCGCGGAATCCACACTGCGATTCGGGGTACACCCTCTCAGCAATCTTCTGGAGTCTGCCAAGGATGACGCGAGTGAACAGTTTACCAGTGACGCTTAGGAGGGAGATTCCATGGTAGTTGTTGCAGTCGCTTCTGTCTCCTTTGTTCTTATACAATGTTACAAGGTTAGCGTCGCGCATATCCTGTGGAACCTCACCCTCTTTCCAGCACAGGCACAGTAGCTCATGTAGGGGTTCCAGGATTGTGTCCGCGGCACACTTGATTACCTCCGGTGGTATACCATCCTGGCCAGGGGCCTTTCCTGCTGCAATGCTGTTGATGGCTCTCTTCAGTTCATCCACAGTCGGTTCCTGATCCAGTTCATCCATTACTGGTAGGAGCTCTAGGGCATCGAGGGCTGCGTCAACCACAACGTTCTCGCGTGAGTACAGCTCGGAGTAGTGCTCAACCCAGCGCTTCATCTGTTTGGCTTTGTCAGCGATGACTTCACCAGATTTGGATTTCAGAGGTGCCATCTTGTTCTGGGTGGGTCCTAATGCCTTCTTCATACCCTCGTACATTCTTCTGAGATTACCAAAGTCAGCACAGGTCTGGATGCTGCTGCATAGCTGGAGCCAGTGGTTGTTGGCACAGCGCCTGGCTGTCTGCTGTACTGTTCTTCTGGCTGCTCTAAGTGCTTGCTGGGTACTCTGGCTCGGTGAGCGTTTGTACTCCAGGAGTGCAGCGTGCTTCTTTTCAATGACTGGAATCATCTCATCAGAGTTAGCTTCGAACCAGTCATTCGTGTTTCTAGCTCTTCTTCCAAACACCGACAAGGCCGTGTTGTAAACTGTATCCCTCAGATGTTGCCATTTGGATGTCGCATCGGCGCCCCCAGAGCCGCTGCGCAGATTTTCCTGGAGGGTCTCTCTGAACTTTTCAGCTTTCTCCGAGTTTGCCGTCTTTCTGGAGTCAATGTGGGGCCTTCCAGCAGGTTTAGAGCGGTACAGCTTCTTGGGTCTCAGCTTGAGCTTTGAGCAAACTAGCGAGTGATCTGTATCACAGTCAGCACTATGATAGCTGCGTGTCAGAAGGACGTTTTTGAGGTTATTACGCCTCGTGATGACCACGTCTAGTTGATGCCAGTGCTTCGAGCGTGGGTGTCTCCACGACACTCTGTGCTGTGGCTTCGTTTGGAAGAATGTGTTTGTGATGCACAGATTGTGGTACGTGCACAGTTCAAGGAGATGCTGTCCATTGTCATTCATTTTTCCCAGACAGCTGCCTGTGTGCCTGAGTTTGTGTGGTGCAGAGAGCAGCAGTTTGCAAGGTGTGAATTGGGGGAGTTTCCTGCCAGGTGAGCCTTCAAGGGCTGATTAGACTGGAGGCAAGGCTTTGAGCCAGGCCTAAACAGCTAGCAGCTCTGGGGAGGGACCCTACCACATATAGGTGTGATTTCCTCCAGTCCCTGCCAGTGTGTGTGCCATGCTCTGAGGGGAGGGGGGTAGACTGCCCATCTATGCAGCGTGACACCACATCCCAGCCTGTGTCTATTCCAGGCTTGGGGGGGAGGGGGCTGCCCATGCATTGGATGTGAAGGCCTATCCCTGCTCCTGTGTGCGCACCAGGATGGAGCCCTGGCTATCTGTGGGTGTGACCCGCCTTCCTAGCCTCATGCAAGCACCAGGCTGGGAGAGGTGACTACGTATGGGGTATGTCACCCCCATCCCTCCCTTTGTGCCAAGCTCAGGGGAGGGGAGCGTGACACCCCATCCCAGCCTGGGAGCTGCTCGTCTGTGAGATGTGACCCCCAACCCTGCCCCCCACGCGTGCACTCAGCTGGGAGGGCGCCCATGTACGGGGTGTGACCCCCCCGTCTGTACCCCTCTGGGTGCACCAGGCTGGGAGGCCCATATACGATACGTTACCCCCCCCCCCCCTTCTGTATCCCCCCGCGTGCACCAGGCCGGAGGGGGGGGGGGGCATGGAAGGGGCGTGACGCGCCGGCCCAGCACGGCCGCGTGGCCCTACCACGGAAAGCGGCGCCTGCCAGCCTGGGGGATCGCGGCGCGCGCGCCCCGCTCCAGTGCGCAGCAGAGGCCCCGGCCGGAAACGCGGCGCGGTCCGGCTCGTGCGGCGGGAGAGGGCGGGGATCGATCGGGGCCTGCCCGGGCCTAACGCCGGCGCCGGCTCTGGCTCCGGCTCCGCTATGGCCGGGGAGGTGACGAGCAAGCTGTCCAAGAACCTGCTGCGCATGAAGGTGCGGCGCGGCCGAGCGCGGAACCAGCAAGCGGCGAGCTGGGGGCCTGGGGCTGCGAGTGGGGGAGGGGTGTATGGGGAGAGCTGGGGGCCTGGGGCTGCGAGTGGGGGAGGGGTGTATGGGGAGTGCTGGGGGCCTGGGGCTGCGAGTGGGGGAGGGGTGTATGGGGAGAGCTGGGGGCCTGGGGCTGCGAGTGGGGGAGGGGTGTATGGGGAGAGCTGGGGGCCTGGGGCTGCGAGTGGGGGAGGGGTGTATGGGGAGAGCTGCCCCTTGTGGGGGGTGAGGGGAGAGCTGGGGGCCTGGGGTAGTGAGTGAGAAAGTTTATGCGATGAGTTTCCCCTTGGGGGGTAATAGGGAGAGGTGGGGGTGTACGGGGAAACTGCCCCTTGTGAGGGATTGGGGTGATTTGGGTTGTTGGGGATGGGTAGAGCTTGGGGGCCTGGGGCTGCAAGTGAAGGAGTTTGTGGGGTGAACTGCCGCTTGTGTAGGGGATTGGGGGGTTCCCAGGTGGGGAGGTGATTGGGGGAGCCTGCCCTGGTAGCAGAGCTGGGGTTTTCAAGTTAGAGTGTGAGGTCTGGGGTTGGGGCCCGCGGGGAGGATTGTGGGGCGTAAGGCAAAGACCTGGGGTGGAGGGATGGGGAGGGTTGGCGAGGAGGAAGAACAAGCTGCACTGGGGTTTGGGATTCATGGGAAGAGATCTGGGAGGCTTCTGCACAGGGAACGAGGCATCTGGGCAGATGAAGGAGAGCTTGCCCACCAGTGTTTGGCAGGGTCAGAACGGATCACAGACCCAGAGAAAGATTTTTTTTGAATTTGACCTAAGTCCCTGCAGTGGACATGGTAAACTCTTCATCCCCAAAACTGCTTAGCTCTCCTTTTAACAGTGCAACCCCCCCCCCCCCCATGCACGCACGCATGCACGCACACTTTCCAGGTCACTGAGAAGATTGGAGAGGCCCAGAAAGGAAAATATCCCCACAGGTGGACAGGAATGCCCTTTGGGACTAGCAGGGGAGATGACCTTGCAGTGGGGAAGCTGAGGAAGTTCAGGCTCTTCTGAGATGAGAGGATAGGGAACAGTGTTCTCTGCAAGGTGAGGACTTGGGCAGCTGTCCAAGAGAGATTCAGTGCCACCCAGCTGATTAGCAGAGCACTCATAGTGAGCAGCATGTGTTTGTATGGGTGGTGCACACTGCACATGCCTGGGTGCATGTAACAAAATTTAGTCCACCGTGGATGTTAAAAAATTAGAGAGAACATTGATGGGAAGCAGGACATTGACACACAGGGTGTCATAGTATGGCTGAAGGTAAGGAGGTCAATGTATCTGGCTTTGCCTAGAGTCAGAGCTTTGTACCTTTTGCTGCTTCCTGATGTACTCAAAAGTATGGGTGGAAAGGATTAAGAGACTAAATGAGGCTAAGATGGGAAGCTGGAGGTACCTGAAGGCTTGGAAGGATGTGTGTAAATGAAGAACGGGATCTAAACTTAGCTATAGCGAGGACAATGCGGTGTTTTTGCAGCGTAAACAGAAAAGAGATGTGGCATTATAACCAGCACCCACTTGTCTGCTACAGGCTCTTCCACACTCAGGCCAGTCCGCTGGGACATGGCTTGACTAAGTGCTGTGTGCTGTTTCTGGGATCAGGGCCCATGTCCTGAACCACCAGTGCAAAGGGATGCATGTCATCTTAGGAAGCATAGACAAGAGTGTACTAAACCAATGTACAAAATAGACACTAGTGTACTAAACCAATGTACAAAATAAGCCAAAGGGTGCTCTTCTCATCTGTTGCAATAAAAATGTGTAACTAGAAAACAAACCAGAAAAGTCTTGTAAGGATAGTAAAGATACAGTGTAGAGCAATATTTCTTAAACTGGGTTGCATGGAGCACTGGTGTTCCATGAACAACTCGCAGGTGAGCCGCAAGCATCTGGACAAAATAATTCACAGTTTTCAATAAGACTGTATTTTCTGTTATTAAAACCAGAACTAATGTTACTCCTTCATTGCTATGATATCTGATTAGGTTCCTTCATTTTGTTTTTGCTGCATACAGTGTGTTGCTCTTTTCTGGTTTTTGGTCTGACTACAATTTTTTTGAAGAAAATTTTCATGGGTATTTTGCATAAAAAATACTGTTTGATGTTCCATGGTCTCAAAAGTATAAGAAATGCTCGTGTAGGGGACCCCTTCTCGAACACAGTGGTCAAATAACATACCAAGATGTTTTGGGCAGGTGGCAGGCGAGAGGGACTCACAGTGTCCGCTGCTGTTGCACGATTCAAGGCCCAAACCTGAAGTCCTGACCTAAGTGGAAATTTGCCTGATTTTGGATGGGGTCCTGAAGAACAAATGAGACTCCTACGCGGCAAATTAATGGGTGAACCGCACATCCTGGGTAGAAAATACCTGACAAGGAAAGTACAAGTAGAAGTCTAGCTGTAACGTAGGGATATTAAAAATTAACCAGTAAGGGCTGGAGCAGCCCCTCACCTGGTGCAGGCATGGGGTTAGTCTGGGGAGTGCTCCAGCACAGCTGAACCAGCCCCTGTCTGGAGCTCAAGCAGCATCTCAAGCCCCTCTCTATCTGTTTAGTAGTTAACTGGTTAAACCTAGAATTTAATGGGATAATTCATTAAATGCGATTTTACATCCCTCCTTTAACCACAGTGATCTAATGCGGTTTTAAACACAACTGTCCTTTTCCACAGTAAACGTAAATCTATTAACTGGCTCAGTTAGCAAACTTTCTGCAACTCTGTATTTTCTCAGAATAAGCAAGGCCACACTTTTAAATTTGCCTTATCTTGTTGTCATTCCAAATTATGTTGTTCTTCACCTCACTAACCTACTTCCATATTTCTTGTATGCACTTGGCCATGTTGGTACCAGGATATTTAGGCACACAAGGTTGGGGTGAGGTAATATCTTTTATTGGATTAATTTATGTTGGTGAGAGAAGACCTTTTGAACCACACTTGAAGAGAAACTACCTTTGCCTTGAAGCGAGGGGTGCCTGGCTCTGGGGCAGGGAAGGAGAGATTGGGGATTTTACGTGTCTGAAAATTGCGGGTACTGGGGGTACTTACAATTTTTTTTTTCAGGGGGTTCTTTATTAAAAAAAAAAGGTTGAGAAACACTGGAGTAGAACTCAATTTAATTGGTTTAGTGGCCAGCAGGAGGGATCCGGACATTAAAGCAATTAAATTGAGTCCGAAGCGTGGCAGGGTGCTGGCAGCCGCCCTGCTGTAGTGTTCATGGCGCGGGGAGTAGAAGGGCTGGGGGGAGCTATGCAACCACACTGAAGAGGAGATGGCCTGGCAAAGAAGCAGCTGCGGGCTCCTGGGTAAATTAATCCCAGGTTTGTGGGGGCATAATTTGAAGCTGCAAGGGGTTTAAGCCTGGGGGCGGGGTGGTGATGGTTGGGGCTATTTTGTGTTCAGTCCCAGAACATGTAAAAAATTACTTTGTGGCCCCCCGATGAAGAAAGACACCTCTATGCTAGACAATATTGACCTCCCCTGGTTTGGCAAATTCTCTCATTCCGCACCAGTCAAGTCCTGAAGATGCCAGACTAGAGAGGTTCAACTTGTATTTATTTTGACTATTAAGGTCAATTATGTAGTAACTACCCCTCTTGTCTTTGTAAAGAATTTTTTTCTCTCTCTCTTTGTGTGTGTGTGTGTGTGTGTGTGTGTGTGTGTGTGTGTGTGTGTGTGTGTGTGTGTGTGTGTGTGTGTGTGTGTGTGTGTGTGTGTGTGGAAAAGTTAACATCAGTTAATTCTAGTATTGCTTGCCCTCGTCACCAGTTGTCCAGCTTTCTCAGATGTTCTTTACTAATACTAATACTACTACTACTACAACTACCACCATCACGTAACCTTTGTACTCCATGTGGAGCGTACGTCATCTACCAGTCTCTTCCACTTCACTCTGTCTTGGAACAAAACTTCTAGCTGGTTCCAGGAGTACACCAGTTGTTTTCCTTCAACTCAATAGATCTTCTTCACATTGTCCGAGGTCTTCCTTTTTTGTGTTTTCCTTGTGGGTTCCATGTGAGAGCTTGATGGACTGTGCTGAATGATGGTTTTCTGAGAGTGTGGCCAAGCCATCCCAATTTTCTTCTCTTGATTTGAACATTAAGTAGTTCTTGTCGTGCTCTGTTCCAAAGCTCCTCATTTGTGACCAAGTCTTGCCATTTGATGTGAAGGATGTACCTCAAGCATCTGTTTATGAGTGTGTGTAGTTTGTCATTTGAAGATGTTTTAGTACACGTCTCACATCCATACAAGAGCGCACATTTCACATTTGTGTTGAAGGTCCATAGTTTCATCTTCACAGATATTATTTGTGAACTCCATATGGGATGGAATGATGTTGGACTGGTTGATCCTTGTTGTGTTGTTCCTTACTAGCTCCCTAGATATGCACTAAATAACATGGCGTTGGCAATAATGACATTGGAAAGCTTGACTAAAGAAAATCCATAGTTTATCTGTGGTAACTACAAAACTGGTGACTTGAAGTTCCACTTTGTAGCTGAACTACAGACAAAAATACTAGAAAAAAATAGCTGTGCTAACACCTCATGATACACCATTTGTACAACTTTCTTGAGTACCATAGTACCTTCACTTATAGCCATACAACTGTAGATTCCCATGAGGTTTCCTGCGATTTTATGAACTTATAGCATGGATGGGCAATAAATGGCCTGTTCCGCATGCAGTCCCCCAGGATAGTCCCTGGTGGGCTGCGAGATGCTTTATTCACCCGTGTGCCTGCAGGAATAGGCTGCACGTAGCTCGTGGCCAACAGACCTGCAGGAAATGTTGTCCTAGTCCAAGTTGTTTCCCACAGCTCCCATGGGTAGGAATGGTCATACACAGCCAACAGGAGTTGTGAGTGGCTGTACCTGCAAATGCAGGTAAAGCAAGCATCTGGTGGTCTATCAAGGGCTAACCCTGATGAACTGCATTTGGGCCAGGGGCCACTTATTGCCCACCCCTGAACTATAGGATGCCCATTGTTTTGACCTAGGGGCATACTGTGAATCACTTTCGTTAGTCAGCAAAATTTGCATTACCAAAATGGGGATTTCTTTCCTGAAATTTACCTGGAAATTCCTGGCCTTGTTATCACAAACAGATGTTCAAACTCTTTTTCTTTATATCTTTCAGTTAAAATATTCTCTTTCCTTGCCACATTTGCTTAGGCCGCTTTGACTCCAAATGTTTCATAACCTTGGATTTTATTGTGCACTGATTTTTTCTGGCCAGTTTTCTCTTGAAAACGGCTATAGGAGCAGCCTATAACAGTGTTAACTTCGACCATTGTCCTTCCTTCTCCCTCCCCGCTCCCCATGCATACACTCTTTTCCCAGCTCATAAATATAGTAGCATGAGGGAAGGATATTAATAAAGTATTGACCTAGCCATCGCCCTTGGAATTGTGAATCTAGCATCAAGTCCAGAGTGAAATTAGTCTCAGCTCAGTGGCTAATGGACTGCGCTTCATGTCGTGTAATGCAACACATAATTCAGTAGAGTACACACTGGCGTGATTGATGATCTCTCTTTTTCTGGCTAACAACACGGAAACTGAATTGTCATTAATTTTTTTAAAATATAAATATTCATTAAATATTTATAACTTAATATAGCAGAGCCTTCATGGCTTGTTCGCTTCATTTTAGTTGTGCCATTCTTTTTAGCTTGGTATTTGGGGCCACGGTTCTTCAGAGTAGCCAGTGAAATGAGTTTTGCAGTCTCAGTTCAAACAGTTGTAGCAGAATGAAAATAGCAGAATAATTAGCATAGTTACAAGCTGCTGCTCACCAAAAGCTTAAATCTGTGCTGCTCTGGAGACTAAACCCTGACCCAAAGAAGCATTCATTTTATTTTTTGTGCTTTACAACTATTGCAAGGTTTTTTTCATTTTAAATGTAAGTGATCAGATATTTTTATCCAAGAGATCTCCAGGGTCGTTTGTTTTAAGGAGACATAACAATGAACATTAATTGGAAGCTTACAATACAATTTTTCCCACTGAGACTTAGGTCTGGCTGTTTTTCTTAACTAAAGTATTGCTCTATGTAGAGTCTCTCGTATTACTTGTGAGGAAATCTAAATACTGTCATTTTAATGGACAGCTTTGGAATGGTTTTGAATTCATTCAGAAAACAATGCCATTTCCCTTAGTTAAGAAACTCACACAGAGTACAGAACAAATAGCATTAAAAAGTGGAAAATGAGAAATCAAGATGCTTATCACTTTTCAAACAATGCAAAAATTATGTATAATTAAAATAATTTAATACCATAAATGTTACACATAGCCTGAAAACTAAAAAGCTGATTTTTCAACTTCTCATCGTCCAATTATATATATATATATATAGGTCTATTTGAATGGAGGTGGGGAAGTTGTGGCACGTTCCCAAACTCAAGCCAAGTTCTGTCTGTTTGGGGCACCAAAATGATTTGCCACAGGAGATTGTACAGATGTTCCAAATACCATCAAACCTCCCTTGCTGTTTTACCACGGAAGTCAAACCTGAAGGTGCTAGTGCAGCTTGGCTATACTCATGATCAATGCCCAATGCAGGTGGAAGTGTGACAGATACGTGCTTATGGGCTGGTCTGAATGAAGGTTGAACTACTTTACCAGAGTAATTAGCAGGGAACCCCTTGAAATGCACTCTGGATTCAGACCACAGCTTGTCTGGATCTGGCCTCTGAGGCTCAGAACTCCCCTGCCCAGCCATCCAGCCTGCATCAGGGAAAAGGTCAGGGAGCCCCAAGGGCCGTGGGCCGGGAAGTAACGGCACCTCTGTCGTCTGTGCCACTGCCACCACTCCTGCTTCCCCTTCCTTGGCAGGGGGAACGGCAACTTGTGGCTCTCTGGAGTGGCTTTTCTCCTCACCTCTCTCAGGCACTGCCCAAGCTGCTGGAATTCTGGCCACTCAGAGCAATGGGAGGGCCATACCTGGGAGAGGTGGGGAGAAAAGCCTTTCTGGGGGGTGTATCTCCACACTACTGTTCCCCCCAGCCAGGGAAGAGGGCAGCAGTGGTAAGTGCCCTACCCCATTGTCCAGACTTTCAACCCCCCCACCCACCCACTACTGCCCCAACTCCACCTCTTCCTCAGTCTGTTCCTGTACCCTCTGTCCCAGACCCCATAGGTCTACCCTGCTCCTGTACCCTCCCTCTCAGACCCTACCTTTGGCCCACTTCTGACCCAGCCCACTCCCGAACCCTCCCTCTCGCCCAGACCCCACATCTGCTCCTTAGTAGCCCCCTTCCACACACCGCATCCCAGCCCTCACCCATTTTTAGTCCCACCCTGGTCCCCCAGGAAACTTAATCTGGCCTGGGGGAAGCCCTGAACCTCAGTTCCCTCCCTCCCCTTCTCCACCTCCCTTCCCGTGGTGTGGGAACATGAGGGGCATGAGGTGTTTCAGTCAGGGGCCACCCCTTCCCTCACAACCCATGTGGAGCAACAGAGAAGCAATGTCAGCACTTCAAAGGGGCCCCCTTTCCCACCCACCCCCCCCCCCCCACACATTTCAGCAGGCCTGTAGCTAGGTCAATCTAAGACGAGATCTATACTAAAAAAGTAGTTAGGGTCACCTACTTATGTTTCTCCTGGATTTGAAACATCCACATCTCTGAGTAGCATAGGCAAACCGAGTTAATCCCTGGTGCAGACAGCACTGAAGTGGTGAAAAAAATTCTTCCATAGACCTAGCTGCTGGTTCTCAGGAAGTAGATCAACTACAGCAACAGGAAAACCATATTTCGAAGTTCTGTTGTGGCACTGATGCACTTGTGCTGCTGTCGCAGATTAAATGTAGACGTAGCTTAATTTTTAAATAAAGATCTGGCCTAACATTCACTTACCATTTTTAAGTCTGTCTTTGCAACTTTGTGGGCTAGAGATGAACTTTTTTTTTTAAATGAAATCTGAGAATCTGAAGAGAGAGCCTTCAAAAGAATAAAGTAAAAAAAAAACAAATGCTAACCCCATTGGTCCCTTGACCTCCTAATGCAGTGGAGTGTAATCGTTTGATGTCTGATATGCTGCATCAACTTTGAAAACATTAAATTTGCCTCATTCCTTTGCCAAACCTCTGGGAATTGCAGGATGATAATATGACAAGGAAGACAAACTTAGAGTGGTATTAGGGTGCTGGTGACCTGGATGTGTAAGTGGTGATGCAACAGAATTTTAGTATTGCAGTAAACTCTTTCATATCCAGCAGCTAAATATTCAGATATTCTGGGTAATAGAGAGGTATACCTAGCAATCCATAACAAGATTAGATATTAAGAAACAAACAAAAATGTATGTAGAGTACTTTATTTACCAATAGCAGTATTGTGCAACTGTAAACTTATGCTGTATATTCTGTATTTATTTGTATTTACTTTTACTATACTGTACTTACAGAAAAAGTAGTTAAAATTTACTTATGGTTAAAATGCCAGTTATTTGAGAGTCAAAATCAAGTATATCATGGTTTTACTGTATAGTTGTTTCTGTCTGTACATTGGCAATTGCCCTGACTTTGAGCTGATTCTTTTAAAAGAATCAGGAAAGACTTCTTAACTTTGTCCATGAACTAGTCCATGTAATAAATGTCAGTGTTAAATAATTGGAACTTACCTATAGGGGAAAAAAGAAACTTTATGTAGAAAAATCTTACATGTGTGTTTCTTTCAGTTCATGCAGAGGGGATTAGATTCAGAAACCAAAAAACAACTGAAAGAGGAGGAAAAAAAGATAATCAGTGAAGAACACTGGTATCTGGATTTACCAGAACTCAAGGAAAAGGAGTAAGTTTTCCATATTTTTGCATTACTTGTATCTGGACTGTGTGGGAGACAGAGCAGTGTATTGATCCTTTTCTGTCCCAGAAACACCTTGAGAATAATAATAACTCTTAGGCTGTGTCTACACTAGCACCCCCTGTTTCAAAAGGGGGATGCTAATGAGGTGCTACAATGAATATGCAGTACCTCATTAGCATAATGGTGGCCACAGCACTTCGAAAGACGAGCCGCGCACTATCAAAAGCGGCACTTTCGAAGCGTCGCAGCCACCATTATACTAATGAGGCTCTGCATATTCATTGCAGCACCTCATTAGCATCTCCCAAAGTGTCTCATTAGCATCCCTCTTTCAAAAGCGGGGGTGCTAGTGTAGACATAGCCTTAGTGAACAATATACACGAGTAAAATAGTCAGCTTGGTAGAGATGGACCATACTTCTTGTTCCTTAAAATAAAATGCAACAAGTCCCAAAGTTGGCAAGTCCAGATTTGATCTATCTCCCTTTTTTCCATCTCTGTGTTTTCCTAGTATCAGTGTAATTACTTCCTTTTAGTGACCATGTGATTAAATGCTGTTTTTAAAAAAAAAAAAAAGCTGAAATCTTGTAAATGAGGCCCCAGTCTTGCAATCAAATCCATGAGGGAGAATCTGGTTCCTGTATGGCACTCCACCAATTTCATTAAGGCTTCATACAGGCACAGAGGTCAGTCCCTAATGGAGATGCAGCGATGAGGTAAATATCTATTAAGGGCATAAACTTCCTTTCCTGTCTTCTGAAGCGGTACTACAAACAGTATGAAATTAGTTTTTAAAAGACATTTATTTTGTCCTTTAAAAGACAGAATAATTTTAATAAGAGGGAGTCTCTTAGCATCTGGATAAGGTTACTGCTATTTAGTATTCTACATGTGCAGCGTAGGATGAAAAGGTGACCCACTTCTGTGGTACAAGTGTGCAGTAATTCCTGCGGATGAGCTGCTTTTTGTCACCTGAGTTGTTAGTTCAAAGAGAAAAGAGAAGAGTTTTATTTCCTACCCATGTCTGTAATGTCCAGCTCTAAACTAGAAATCTGCTGGTATAATAGTGTCATTTAGCGGTGTGCGTTTTTTGCTTCTGGAGGGTTTTGAGGGCAGGGGATTGAAGGACAAGCAGAAGTTTTTAGGAATGTAGGAGGGGCAAAACAGTCTTATTCTGGCAAAATATTCAATCACAGACCTGGTCTAAGACCAGTGTTCCCTCAATTTTTTTCATCCATAGGCAGAATAAATTTTCTTGTGTGCACTAAGGCATATGCAGTTGTGGACCACCAGTAGAAACACCTGCTGTGGGCGCTCTGCTAATCGGCTGGGTGGCACTTGACTCTCTTATGGGCAGCCGCCCAAGTGCTCAGTTTACAGGGAACACTGCCTAAAACACTTAATTTTTATGGGGGTGTTGTTATTCCTTTTGGTTACTGTGACATACTGTTCAAACAAATACTTGGGTTTGTTTGTTGTGCAGGAGTCTTATAATAGAAGAGAGAAGCTTTATGCCATGTGAAGACCTACTTTATGGCAGAATGTCCTTTAAAGGGTTTAATCCAGAAGTTGAGGTACTGTCAAATGTTCTGCTTCTGTTAGGGTCGCGGGGTGTATGAATCCCACAATGGCCCAGCAACCAAAGGGTTAATAGAGGCATTGCCAGCGATGGCTGCTTGGAAGCTTCTCATCAATCTGTTGGGTAAAAATGGCTGGGAAGCAGATGGGTGGAGTCGTGGCGGGAGCTCCAGCAAATGAATGGAGCCCAGCGGCAACAGGAAAGGGGCTGGTGTAGACGTAGCCAGTATGACTTCCACTGAAATCAAGAAGACTCTTTCCCTTGACTTCAGCAAGAGTTAACTGAGCTTTAATACTTTATAACACAAAGTAGATTTTTGCCTAAATGTGCCCACTCTTCATGCTTCTAATTAAAACTCTGCTGGCTAGGGTGAAAATGGTTGTTTCTACCTCAGTTCCCCTTCTCTCTTGTCCAGCATTCCCATTGCTGTTCAGTGAAACCATATGAAATTCTAATGGGTGGTGATTGTTGATGCTTAGTCATTAATTGATGTGTTGATACTCTGTCTCTGTGCCAACACTCGTTTCTACCTTTAGAAGTAGGGCGGTTCAACTGCAGGAATTTGAAAATACATTAAACTGCAGGCAAAGGAGATTGTAGCATTTTATGAAATTTTTGCAGTTCTGTACTGAAAACACAATATTATGGGGACTGTTTACTCTTGATCGCACTGCCTCATTTGCTCAGTGACATTGGTCAAAGTTACTTTACTTCTCTGGGCCTGATTTATCCAGCTGTGAAATGAGGTCCTGATAATTTTCAAAAAAATCTGTGGATGAAAAGTAGTCTGTTTACTTGTGTTGTGTGTGTTTGATCCATTTGTGCAAACAGAGCCTTTCATCTCTGAGGTAAACATTCCCCATAAGGTTGTATTTTCAGTACAGAACTGCAAAAATGTCAAGTTTAAAAAAAAAAATAGTGAAGAGGGATGAAATCTGTTTGGCGCTGAGATGAATCTTTCCAGTCCCAAATTGACACTAGTCCATGTTACACGTTAATGTCTGTTAGCACGCAGAATCAGTGTGGAGACTGAATTAAAATCCTCCCCTAAGAGATGGCTCCAAAATTAGCATTAAGACATACAAGCAGGTGATATGGCAAAGTTCATGCTGCTTGTTGTTCCTCTGGCAATGCAGTGCTTTCCTGAGGCAATTTAATAAAATGTATTCACACATGATATTGTGATTCAAGCCAAGATTTTGGAAATAAATGAAGTGCTATTTCTGGTAAATATTTGGCTTTTTACCCCATAGTCAACAACTCCCATGATTCATGTATGTCCTTTTTCCCCTCGAAAACAAAGCCTGTGTGTTCTATCCACTGCTCAGTGGGGCAACTGCCTGATCTGACTGATCAGTCACTTTTCTTCCAGTCTTGATCTTTAGTCATCAAACTGCTGCGTAAGTTAGAGCCCAAACCTGCAAACTCAGTCCCTTTCACCACCACTGACTCATGTGAATGTGGTCCTGCAGAAGTGCCTTTTAAATAAAAAGTCTTTTGAGCCAATGTGTCCTTAACTTTTACTGAACATCACACATGTCCATGGTGCTAAAACAATAAGAACAACGCTGCCATTAATCTGTGTCAAACAGCCAAATAACTGCCTACGGTGAAAAGTTACTCAGGATGAATTCAGATTTAATGTGATTTAGGGGGAATTATGATTGCTGTCTCACCGTGGTTGGCATTTTCACTGCCCCCAGCCCCTTTTTTAATGCAAGTATTTTCATTGTAAAGTTTTTCAGACAGGTTGTCCCTGCTAAATGAGCATTTTTAAGTGGCTTAGTTCCTAAATTTGTCCCATCTGTAAGATCTGGGAATTTATATTTGGCAGTTTAAAAACAGATCTGTGTAACATTTTAAAAAGATTTCTCCACTATTTTTGTAAAACCTACAATTGATAGTGCATTGCTATTTAAGTCCCACCAATCATCAAGAGTACTAAGAAAACGTAGTCGAAGAGATTAGTGTCTGGGCTGTTGTACAAACAAGGAAGGAATCAAAAATAGGTTGTTTATCTGTTAGAACAATTTTAAGATGCTGGAAGGTCTTGTAAGGCATGGATCAGGGTAACGCTAAGGAGGATGGGAACGAAGTCATTTCCCTGCACTCTGCTGAGGAGAAGGGGTAACAGAGGAGAAACAGAGTTTCACCAGGTGCAGTACTGGTGCAAGTCACCTGACAGCAGGCTGCAACTCTCAAATCTGGCATTGCCTCATCTGGTACTGGACCCTCACTCTGGGAGCAGTGGACAGGGCAGGGAAGCTGGCGGCCCAGGCCTGTGAGTGGCGGCTCTCAGTGGCTTATCACCATAGCCAGGCAGGAATTCTGATGGTAAAACTGGGACAAGAACTTAGAACTCCTAGGTCCCAGGATGTGACACTCTTCTATAGACAGCATGGAGGAGAGCCCAGGAGCACTGTCTGAAGGGCAGCAGATTGCAGAATTGACCTCCCTGGTCTAGCAAAATTGCTGGTTTGGGACCTCTCAGGTCCCAAGGGGTGCTTGACCAGGGAGGTTGAACCTGTACCCTCCCATAAAGCAAGGATGAGGCAGTCAGTCACAGCTCATTCCCTCGTTTTCTCCCAGAGCTGTGGAGAAAATTCTCGCTTTTATTTACAGCTCA
Organism: Carettochelys insculpta; assembly: GCF_033958435.1. Classification (NCBI taxonomy): domain Eukaryota; kingdom Metazoa; phylum Chordata; order Testudines; family Carettochelyidae; genus Carettochelys; species Carettochelys insculpta. The sequence goes on along the minus strand of NC_134150.1, from coordinate 35,672,442 downwards.
TGGTAAATCCACACTCTAGCCCTAAGTTTGTACAACAACCAAGGGAAGGCAGCTTCATTTAAAATTCTGAGGGAAAGTCTTGTCCATTTTAAAAATGAGTTTCTTATCTGTAATGTCAGTATAATTGAAATTCTGTGAAAGAGTTAACTGTTAAACTGATTTCCCATTTCATTTTCAGAAGTTAATGATCCAAATGAACTCTAGGTACAAGAAAGAAGAAATTGAAGCAGATGAAATAGCTGAGGCTGATGTATCAGATGAAGAAATGGCCAGAAGGTAATTTATGTTTTATGGTATAGTTAAAATTACTAAGATGATATGTTGCTTCATTCTCATCGGAGTGTTTTTAAAACAGCAAACTTCTGTGTTGTGCACAAGATTTGTTAAATAAGAATTTTGAAGAATGTGTTCAGTGGAACAGCTTCATTACTTCCTGGGGAAATAACTAGGGATCATTTTCTACCCTCTGTTACATCTTGGTACTCTGTATTCTGTCTCTCTGTGCCAGTCTGGTGACAGAAGGCAAAATTGGCCCCTTACTAGTATACTGATATCTTGATTGAGGCAGTAGCTGTGTCCTTACAGCGTGCTGCAAGAGGAGTGACATTGACGCAGATTGGTATCGCTGTTAGGATTTATGACTTATTGGCTACGTCTACACGTGCACGCTACATCGAAATAGCTAATTTCGAAGTAGCGACATCGAAATAGGCTATTTCGATGAATAACGTCTACACGTCCTCCAGGGCTGGCAACGTCGATGTTCAACTTCGACGTTGCGCAGCCCAACATCGAAATAGGCGCAGCGAGGGAACGTCTACACGGCAAAGTAGCACACATCGAAATAAGGGAGCCAGGCACAGCTGCAGACAGGGTCACGGGGCGGACTCAACAGCAAGTCGCTCCCTTAAAGGGCCCCTCCCAGACACACTTTCATTAAACAGTGCAAGATACACAGAGCCAACAACTAGTTGCAGACCCTGTATATGCAGCACGGACCCCCAGCTGCAGCAGCAGCAGCCAGAAGCCCTGGGCTAAGGGCTGCTGCCCACGGTGACCACAGAGCCCCGCAAGGGCTGGAGAGAGAGTATCTCTCAACCCCCCAGCTGATGGCCGCCATGGAGGACCCCGCTATTTCGATGTTGCGGGACGCGGATCGTCTACACGTCCCTACTTCGATGTTGAACGTCGAAGTAGGGCGCTATTCCCATCCGCTCATGGGGTTAGCGACTTCGACGTCTCGCCGCCTAACGTCGATTTCAACTTCGAAATAGCGCCCAACACGTGTAGACGTGACGGGCGCTATTTCGAAGTTACTGCCGCTACTTCGAAGTAGCGTGCACGTGTAGACGCAGCCATTGTGTACAAATTTGTTTTGATTTCATGAAGAATAGTGATGTGTATTTTCATGTTACTATCCTAACAGATACGAAACCTTAGTGGGAACGATAGGAAAGAAATTCTTGAAAAAGAGAGATCAGCGTGTGCTACAGGATGAAGATGAGAACAGTAACGTGAAACCTAGCAAAGCTAAGAAAATGTTCTTAAAACCCCAGGATTGATGGGAAAAGCCAAATTGGTGCTGGCAGAAATGTCATCTACAGGGTAGAGTAACATGAACCGGGGAGTGTTTATTTTCCACCACATAACGCAAGATACATTTATAAATCCAAATCTGTTCTGACTGAAATTTCTGCTGTCCACATGACAACAGTATTTTCAAAGTGGATGTGTATAGAATGGATGTCGTACATCCTTTCCTGTCTGAGCAGGTTGTACTGAGCACAGAGCTGTATGCCAGTCAGCTGTTTAAAATGTTGTGCATAAGTAAAAGAGTGCCCCATGTATTTGAGAGGAGCAATCTTTGTGTTTTATGATGGTAGTTAAATGCCAGTGTATGAACTACACATGAGCGTTGGCTAGTCTAATAAAGCAATTCTGCTTTCATTGCTTTTTTCTTTTTAATTTTTACTGTGTAAATTGAAACCATTTACACTTTTTAAATTGAGAGAAATAGTCTACAGTAACTTACATGTTTCTTTAATAATTCTAAAAATAGGCTGAAAAAGAAACCACGAGATTAAATCCATTCAGTTGATTTTTTTAATCTATTTAAAGAGAAGCTTTTGTAATAGAAGCTTTTTTTCCTCCCTGAAATAAGCCTAATATTTATATTAGGTGATGTTTACACTTTGACGCTTATGAATCATGATCTGCTTAAGCTCTCTCCTCCACCAAAAAAACTGATTTTCTTATGGTTGTGGCTTTCTTCTCTTGCAAAAATGTTGTGATCTTATAAACAAGATCCGTGATAACATCATAGTGACCTCTTCAGAAACACATCTTAAAGCTGAATAAAAACTTTTTAAATTATTTTCCTGTCTGATTATTGTGATTTAGGTAATATAATATATACACTTTGAAACTTAACATAGTCTGCAAGATGTGTAGTGCATTGTTTGCTAACAGTTTAGATATATTTAGCCATTGATGCTCTCATCACTGGAAACCTAACTGTTTTAAGAAACTAAATCTAATTTTCTAAAGGGCTTTGGCTGTTGACAGTCAGTGGGATTTAGGCTCCTAAATACCTGGATCCCTTTTCAGACTGAAACTTAAGATCCTAAGTCAATTAAACATTGAAATGTTGATCACAGCAACACCTAATTGTCTTGAAAAATCTGGGCCTTAAGCACATGCCCCAAAATATGAATTGGATTGAAATGCCTTTTTGATGTAGATAATAATGAAGCAGTTTGAAGAATTGTTGCACAGAGAGCCAGTACTGGCCTTCGGTCTACTGGTGCTCCGGGCATGTAGAAATTTGTTGTCAGTGTGTGTTAGAATGAAAATTATAACATTTTTCTATATCCCAACCTTCAGCAAGAAATATACTCTGTTGTTTTATTTCCGTGGCTAGTTGTCCATATTGGTCGTCTCTCAGGAAAGCAAGCATTTGAAGGATTTGCTATATTGAAGCAAGTAGTGGCAGTTCCATCATAGATACATGAGTACACAATTTTCTTCTTTCTTGAAAAGCTCAATGAAACAAAACACAAAGCCAATATATGTATAAAGTAAGAGACTGTACGCTACAGTAGTTTTTGTGAGATTATATGGGCTATAATCAGTACATCAAAAGCACCTCATTAGATATTTAAGATGGATCACACATGGAAAGAGAAATACACTTTTAACCTAGTAAGTGAGAGCTTCATAAAGGTGGAAAGTCTGTGATTCATGATCTGATATAGGTTTTTAGATCTAATTAAATGCTACTGGTTCACTTACTTAAAACCTGAATATATATAATCACCAGTTGAACAAAAGTTAATGATGGCAAGACATTTTTCCTCCCAAATGTGACCTGAGCTAAGTGATTTATTGTTGCTCATCACAAGAAAAACTCAGAGTATATCCCATTATTCTTTCTTGCTTATTAATAGGCAATGAATCACCCATTATATGAATAAATTTCTTTGATGATGGCAGGATTTCATAATAGTGGTAAGAATTTTGGGGAAACTATATTTTAGTGAGATATCTAGTGTCCACTAGATGTCACTGAAGTTTTGCTTGGGGTTCAGGTATCTCGCACTGATGACATTTACTTGCTTTCCCATAATCTTGCCTGAAAATTGTTGCCTTGGTTTAATTTGAGACAGGCATATCATAAAAGAGCCTTCAACTTCATCCAGAGGTATCTCTGCACAGAGAAGGTATACGGAGAGGATGTATACTTCATTCCAAGGCAGAATAGCTTCCTGTGATTGAGAATAAAAACAAAAACAGCTCTGTAGTGATATAGCTCTGAGTCCTGGAGGGTACTCTGTATTGTGTGTGTTTGTGTGGAAGGTTTTGAAAGTGAAGTGACATGTATTTCCACAACTTCACAGAAAAATAACATTTTAGTGCTGCAGGGTTATGAAAACAATATGCATAACTCTGCCACTTAACTGTATATAATCTTTAAAGATTGGTGCCCTAGTGGCAGAAGTTTGAGTGACCATCGTTTGATGATGGCTGGATTAACTATTCAAGTGCAATTTAAAAGCAGATGCTGTTATAACAACCTCTTTGTTTATTCAGCACTTGTGAAAAACTGTCTAGGAGGTTCTCTTGTATGGTAGAATCAGCAAAATGTAAGTGCCTAGTAGGAGTTGCAGACATGCCTCGATCAGGGATGAGTAATTAGTGGCCCAGTTTTGGTTCAGCAGGGTGACTTCCTGGCAGGCTACCAGTCATTTTATTTGGTTGAGCATCCACAGGTATAGCTAGGCCACTTACAGCAGCTCCCATTGGCCAGGAACAGCAAACTGGAGCCAACAGGAACAGTGAACATCTGTGCCTGTGTATGCTCAGGTAATTAAAGCATCTAGGGGGCCACTGGTGGCAAACCCCTGTGAGCCATGTCCAGCCCTTGGACCGCGTATTGCTCACCTCAGCCTAGATACTGGTCAAAGTTTCCATAAGTGGTTTTTTTGGGGCCTCTCTGCCTCTTTAAAGCTGTGTCTACATGTGCACAAATATTTGAAAGAAGTGGTCCTTTTTCGAAAGAGTGGGAGGAGCGTCCACACATGTAAACCCATCTTTTGAAAGAAAATCAAAAGAATGGGGCACAGACTTCGAAATCTGAACCCCGATCCCGTATCAGGAAGATCACTCCCTTTCGAAATACTAAATCGAAAGAGTACACGTGTAGACGCTCCACAGTCGACTTTTTCAAAATATGGGTCTGCCATGGCGCTGGTCAGCTGGAGCGCAGAGCCGCTCCAGCCAGCAGCAGCAAGGCTCTATGGTCCGTGCATTTGGCTGCCTTAAAGCCTCATGCACGCCGGAAACCCATGGCAGGAAGCTAAAAGCGAGCTAGGAACAGCCTCCCCACATGCTCCAGCTGTGCGCTCCAGCACCCTCATGGCCCGCAGCCAGCCCCCCCCGTGAGCCCCATGTCCCGCTCACAGGGGGATTAGAAAAAAACGGGCCCCCTTGTGGACGGTGCGAGAGCTGCGGGACTTCTTTGGCCTGTGGAAGGATGAGGAGGTCCTGCACCACATGGGGGTCAAGTGGTGCAATGCTGCTGCCTTCGGCTGCCTGGCACAGGGCCTCCGCACCAGGGGCCACCAGGTATGCTCCAAAGTCAAGGAGCTGTGCCAGAGGAGCTATGCCCGGGCCAGGGACCACGCTGGACGCTCTGGGGCAGATCCAGCAACGTGCCCCTTTACAGGGAGCTCTGGGGCATCCTGGAGCCCCAGGAAAGCTCCTCAACCCCGACATTCGTGGACACCTCCGGCCGAGGAACTGCAGCCAGAGCAGGAGGAGGAGCAGCCCGGACTGAGGACCCAGGAGGGCGAGAGGACCACGGAGTGATTGAATGAGGAGGGGGACCTCACCGTCATAATCTCCTCCAGCCAGGCGACCGGGAGCCGGACATCCCCAGACATCACTGAGGGATCCTCCAGCATGTACAGGGAGGGGCGCACACCTACTTCACAGGGTGGGGGGCAACGCAACAGCTAGTTGCCCTCCCACAGGACAAGTGGTCCCAGGTTGTGCACATGCCACCTCCCACATGGGATGCGGCACCCTGCGGTGGCACACCAGCGATGCCCATCACCCGCCCTCAGTGGACAGAGCCACAAGCCGCACAGGGGTGGCAGCTGGTCGGTGCCGGACAGCACCTGGGGCCCACACACTGCAGGTTGGGAAGGGCCACCTGCAGGAGAGACCCCTGGATGCACCCCCAGGCTGGGAAGCCCAGCCCGTGGGGGGGGTCGGTGCCCCCTGGGGGTTCAGTGTCCTTTGGGAGGGTGGGAGCCCCATGGGATGGGCTCAGGCGGGTGGGCCACAACCTGGTCCCCTCCATCCAGGGCACATTACTGATATGCTCTCCTCTCCACACAGCCGCACCATCTGTGGGCCAGGAGAGCCCTGCGACATCCCTCGTCCCCAAGAGTCCACCCACAGCCCTCGGAGGTGTCCGGATGCCACCCCAGGCAGCACATTGTCAGGGCCATGGCCGGAGGGCTCCCTGCCAGGCTGAGGAGAACCCAGCCAGCCAGTGCCAGGCAGAGGTGGCCAAGCAACACCTGCAGCTTACCCAGGTCGACATGGAGTGGAGGAGGGCAGCCTGGGATAGGCTGCTGTCCACCTTGGAGGGCATTGGCCACGCCATCTGGGACCATACGGCCACTGTTGCCTTACTCATGGCCCCCCCGGCAGCTCCTCCCGCTGGTCCTGCCCCCTCCGCCCCTACCAGGCACACTCTCCAATACCTGCTGGTGCTACCCGCACCCTCTCCTCCCCACCGGGGACCCCGCACCCGGGGAGGCAGGAGCTCCAGGGGACGACGAGGCTCATGGGCCACCACCCCTGCCCCGGAATGAGTGCCTTGCCCCCCTCCAAGTTAGCTTCTCCCCACCCTGCCCCCAGTTAGGTTCCCCCCGCCCTCTCCAAGTTAGCTTCCCCCCGTACATAGTTACCAACAAAAATAGTAGATAAACATTTCTTTATTGTTTGCCACTCTGTGCTGTGCTCCTCAGGGGAACGGTGGTGGATGTGCAGGTGCGGTGCTGGTGGGGGTGGCAGGGACGGTGGGTGGCAGATGTGCATGGGATGTGGATGTGCATGCAGGTTAGAGGTGGCCATCGGCAAAGGCCTGCCTTAGGGCCTCCCGGATGCGGTGGCCGTCCCAGTGGGCCTGGCGGATGGGGGTGGTGACTGGCTGCTCACAGACAGTGCCAGCTGGAGGCCCCCCCCCCCCCCAAGGGACATAGGCATCCCCCTTTCCCTCCACGATGTTGTGGAGGATGCAACAGGCACCCACCACCTGAGGCACATTGAGGACCCTGATCTCCAGCCGCGTGAGGAGGCACCTCCACCGCCCTTTTACATGCCCAAAGGCTTGCTCCACCATATTTTGGGTGTGGTTGAGGCGCTCATTGAACGCTTCCCAGGTGAGGTTAAGGTGTCCCGTGTACAGCCTCATGAGCCACGGCTGCAGGGGGGGTACGCCGCATCTGCCACCATGCAGAGCGGCATAGTGACGTCCTCCGCCACCAAGATCGCCCGCTGGGGAACGAAGGTGCTGGCCCCCATGCGCTGGCAGAGGCCAGAGTTCTGGGAGACCCGGGCATCGTGGGTGTGGCCGGCCCAGCTCACATAGAGGTCGGTGAACAGGCTCATCACGTCCACCAGGACCTGGAGCACCACTGAATGGTAGCCCTTTCAGTTGATGTACTGGCCGGCACTGTGTGGCAGGACGTGGATGGGGATGTGTGTGCCATCCAAAGCGCCAATGCAGTTTGGAAAACCCAGGTCCTGGAAGCTGGCCATGGTGTTGTCCAGATCCCCCAGGCGGACAACCCTATGGAGCAGCATCACTTTGATGGCCCTGATGACCTGCGGGGGGGGAAGGGGGGACACGTGCTCTAGTGCAGGTGTGGCGGCCATCTCCCCCTGCCTCAGGTCCATTCTGCCCCCCTCCCATCCAGCCTCCACCCCACCTGGCCCCTTGCAGCGGAGGGTTCCCCTTGCACCAGCCCCCCCATCCACCCGTCCCCACCTTACCTCCATAAGAACAGCCCCGATGGTGGCCTTGCCCACTCCAAACTGCTGTCCTGCAGCCACCTTTCCTTGCCCCACTCCCCTAGCACCACGCTCTCCCACCAGTCGCTGCTGCTGGGGTGGGTCCAGAGGTGTCGAGGCACCTGGTGGGGGGGGCGCCCGGTGGTGTCCCAATGAGATCGGGTGCAGCTGCAGCGATGGTGCACAGTGCTGCCAGCAGGGTGTCCATGATGAGGGCGTCCTCCTGCAGGAGCTGTCGCTGGTCCTCCATGGTGGACACGAGTGGGCTCTGCCGGGCTGGGAAAGGCTGTCCAGCACTCAGCTCATGCAGAAGGGAAGGCGGAGGGAGGGACCCTTTAAGGGAGGTGGTTGGCTGCAGCCCCAGAAGGGCTTGTCAGCCATGGGACCCTGTCCGCGGTGTTTCCTGCCTCCCTTCTTTCGAAAGAGGGCTTGGAGCCGTGTGGATGCTCTCTTTTGAAAGACCTTGACAGCACTTGAAAAGAGCGGATTGAAGTGCCGATCTGAAGAATGGCAGTGGGTGCTCCCTTTCGATGGCCGCTATTTCGACCTCTGAACTTCGATTTTTGCCCTTTCAAAAGGGCACTCACGTGTAGACACAGCTTAAGTGTCTAGATATTTTTAAAAATCCAATTTTAGGTTCCTGGGTCACCTTGGGTGAGTTACAAATGTTACTATGCATAATTCCTTACTACAACTAGACCACTATAGAAGCTTAAGGGCAGACATGTGAAATAGTCATGATGCATTTAATCAAGCATTCTTGCCCATGCTACAAAGTCAAAAATAGATGTCCCCTTTTGGGGGCAGTTTTAAGGCATTGCAGCTTTTAAGCACAAAGGATGCATCTACACTAGGCACTAACTTCAAAGTTATGCACTGCTTCAAAGTAGCCAGCAGAGTCCACACTCATTTTCCCTTACTTCAAAGTTATCGTCAGAGTAGGGAGCCCAACTCGAAACCCTTACACCATTTCTGGGAATGGAGTAGTGCCTGTAGATGCTCAACTTCGAAGTTGCTTACTTCAAAGTTGTACAACTTCAAAGCAAGCAATTTCAAAATTATTTTTGTAGTGCAGACACAGCCTAAGGGACCCATTTTTGACTGGAGATGTAATCTGGATTTTCAAAAGAACATTTTTGATGATTAATATTTCTCCATATGGCCCTTGTTCCAAACCCTTCCCTTCCCTGTATTTTTTAATCCCTGCGTGGAATAAATATTGTTGTGTTCAACAAGGCATATACAGATGTGCACCACCATAGAAACATGCTGCCAGCTATGGGTGCGCTGCTAATCAGCTGGACAGCACCTGAATCTCTCCTGTGCAACCGCCGAGGCGCTCATCTGACAGGGAACACTGTCTGTGGGTTCCATTTATTCTCTCAATGGTAACTTAACAACATGGGTCCCTGACGTGCCAGTTGTTCAGAATTTAAGTTCTCACTGTAACCTGACATGAATATATTTTAATTCATTTATTGAATGTCAGATTAAACAGACTGAAAGATGCTGCAATAATATAGAATTACTGAGTGTTTTATCTACTACACTAAATCACATAGAATCCTTTGAGGTTAATCGGGACAAATTTTCTTTCTAATGTTATGCTGAATTTATCTTTCAGTGTCTTCTCCACCTCCTTATCTTTAACGGTCATAAATTCTACCAGGTCTGTGTTGTCCTTGTAGTTGTAAGTTGTCTCAATGAGTGTCCAACCAATTAAAGCTCGAAACCCATCAGTGGTCTGCAGGCTGCAGATTGACTTTTTCGTAAACAAGGAATCTGGACTTGTCTGAAGGTACGTGCATGGGAACTGAAAATCTTCCATTGTTCGTGGCTCAAGATTGAACAAATAAATTTTCCTGCATTCACTTCTTTCCAGAAGGTCAGAATTAGCATAGCTTTGGTTGGGAATGTATTGTTTCCTTCTTATTTTCTCAAAGTACCAGATGCCATTGTCTTCTGTGAAGCGAAAGATGCCAGGCCTCTGAGGCTGGTCTTTTCCAGAAATAAGCTCCATTGGTTGCCATATTTGATAGGATGCACCAAAGCCCCCATCAAGGATATAGGCTTTGTTATCAATCTCCACCTTTAACAGAAGGTGGGTCATGTGAGAGGCATAGGTGTTCTGTGGCAGGCTGTATATGTATGCTCCTAAAATGGTGGTATCATAGCCCAGTGTTTTCAGCACCCACCATAAAAGCTGGTTGTGTTCCATGCACCATCCCCCGCGCTTCTTCCTTACTATTTTGTTGTAAATCTGGTCCAAATCCAAGGTAATGGTTTCTCTGCAGTGGATGCTGAGATTTTCAAATGGAATAGCTCGGATGTGGTGCTGGAAGATTGCAGTTAAGGTTTCTAAATCGTGTTTTTCATGGGAGTCTTGGTATCCAATTCGGTCTAAATATTCTTCAATGGACATATTTCCTGTAAAGAAGAAACGTGAACAAAAAGTTAATTATTTAATGGAATCTCTATTACTGGGGATATGTGAATGGGTTAGATAAACATCTGTCAAGGATGATCTGATGGTCTCTGGGCCTGCTGTGAGGGCACAGGACTGGACTGGGTGACTGCTCGAGGAACCTTCAAGTTCTAGTATCTATGATTTATGATGTGAGGTCATTTCTTGTAGACTGTGGCTGGCACAGGTGCTATGATCTCCGGTGCCCCATCAGAGTAGTATTGCAAAGAAAACCAGTTCTTGTAGTATAAAACTGCACAGTAACAATTTGGCATGGAGATTAAGATCAGGGGTTTTGGTTCAGGGTCATCTCTTGACAAGGGTTGACACAATACAGTGATTACCCACTTGTGTGCACATGTGTGTTGAAGAGAGATTTTTGGTATCTACATTAAGTCAGTGTGATATCAGCTCTCAGTCAAAATGGGACAAGATTAGGAAACATGAACAGGTTTTTGAAGATCGTTCTCATGAGATTTCTAGTTCATATTGTCATCTGAAGAAATATTGAGAGAAGCAGTGTGATCTGGTAGTCACACAGGCACTTAGGAATCCTGGATTCTGTTCTTGAGTCTGCATCTGGTCTACTCTGAGACCATAAACTGCTCAGTCTCTGTCTACCTCAGTTTCCCCATCTGTAAAATAAGGCAAATAATGCTCCCTGGGCATTTGTAAAGCACTTGGATATTATTGGATTAGAGGCACAATGGAAATGTCAAGTCTTATTATAAATTCAGCTCATACAGCAATTCAGATGCTTAACTGAACCTCTGACTTTTTTGACTTTTCTGAGAGTTGCAGATCGCTAAACGCTAATCCTGTCTATTCTGATACAGCCATAATACTTAGGTGTTGGAATTCAGATTCTCCAAAGAGGCAGCTAAACTATCCCAGAAAGACAAAGGCCAGGGCTGCTGTTGTCCACTCTGCTTCATATCCAAGTGGTGCAGATGAACAGGAGAATGGGCTGGTTGCAGCTGTCTGATACTGGGTTGTTGTGTAGTATGCCTAGCTCTCCACTAGCAGATATTGCTGGAGCACAACGCATAGCAGATGTGCTCTTTCCCCAGCCTGGTAGTGCTCACATGAAAAAGTGCAGCATCGGTGTCCACACTTGGGAGAACCTTGCCCCCAACCAAGTGAAGGGTGGTAATCCATGAGGGTGTGGTACAATTTGAGAGGTTCTCCCACAGTACAGGTGAGGAGAGATGGAGAAGAATTTAAAAAAAAACAGCAAAAACTGCCCTGCACCCCTCCAACAGCTGCCAGCACCTGTCTCTTCTATGATAAGACCTGTGGCACCAGAATTGGGTTGATCGGCCGTCAATGGACTCACAAACAGGAAGGTGACATGAAGACATCCTACTCATTATCAAGTGACCACCAAGAGAGGATGCTCCCCACACAGCCTCCCTGTTGACAGCAATCAGGAGTGATATAGAAATACACTGCATGATTTGACACCACCCAAAAATTCTCCTACTGGACAAAAATCCTCAGCTGGGGATATTTGTTCCACGTCTAGTCCTTTCAACCAGGCTTTCTCCATCCTCCTGCCCATCCCCTGTGGAATACAAAGGAGCTGCACCAGTTCCATTATGTCTTCTTCAGTTATTTGTGCCCGTGAAGCAGGAGCAAGAGTCAGCCTGTGTCAAGCAGCCAAGTTTGAACACCGCAAAAAGCTGCTCACTGTTAGGATTTCTGCTCAGGAATTACTCAGCTTGTTCTCCTGCCTTGCTGTGGAGCTGACCCGCCCTGGCGGCTTGTAACTTCCAGCATTCTCAGTGGGAGACACTGCAATATTGCTTTGTTTGAAAGTGGGACCAGTGCACTAAGTGCTTGACCCCTTGCTGTGAACACAAGCCAGTTGGAATGCTCTGTGCTGCTTCCAGTGTTTACTGTCTTGACAACTCACAAAGCTACCTTGAAATATTTCTGTGCACACAATGGGAACTCTATGGCAAGCTGATGTTTAGGTTGTTACTACCGTTCCGTCAGCTCAGGGGATCTACTGAATTGAGATAAACTCATCATGGAACCACCGAGTGTTTACTGCCAGATGCCATTTCTCAGGATGACTCATGAAATGGTTTTTAGTGACAGATTCATGCTATAGGTGGTAGAGGCAGCATATGCTGTCCAAAGGTAGTAGAGCAGGGGTGAACAGAATGTTGCCTGCAGACTGCCCCCACTACCTTTGGGCACGGAGCAGCTCCACACCACTCAAAGCAGGTAACTGCTCAGTGTAGCTCTCTGTGCGTGTGTGGCAGGAATTGTGGGGGAGGAGGTTTCACACCCTAGCACAGTGTCTCAGCTCCTATTGCCCACTCGTGTGGGAGAGAGTCCAGTGCTTGCGATACAATGAAATCAACGTTGTCTGAAAAGAATTTCATGGTTGGATAAATTTAAGTAAACGTAGAAAATAGTCAAGAAAAGACTCATGAGAGCAGCTGCTGTGAAATCTCTACAGACCTACCAGAGTGAATTTACTGGTTGGAATTGTTTCCAGCATATCTTCTGGTTTCTGCAGCAAGGGCAGCTTTGATAGTCCAGTGGAGATGTGCCATTAGCATGCTGTAACTATCCTACTCAGTCAGTTTCTGATCATTAAAGAGCAAAGGCTGGTCACGTGAACATAAAGTAGACCCTCTGCGTAGTATAACTCTAAGGCCTCTCTGTGGCTCCATAATATAACTGAACTGCGTAAACAGTTTCAGGAGGTGTAAGCTACAAGTTATTTTGAGTTAGAATACTGCTACTTAAACCCTTGTACTCCATGTGGAGCATAGCTCACCTACAAATCTCGTCCACTTCACACTGTCTTAGGACAAAACTTATAGCTGATTCCAGGTGTACCCCAGTTGTTGTTGTTCAGTCTCAGTAGATCTTTTCCATGTTGTCTGAGGTCTTCCTCATTAGTGTTTTCCTTGCTGGCTCCATTTGAGAGCTTGATGGACTATGCTGGATGATGGTTTAGTGTGGCCTAGCCATCCCCACTTTCTTCTCTTGATTTGAGTATCAAGTGGTTCTTGTCCTGCTGTGTGCCAAAGCTCCTCCTCGTCTGTGGGATAGTCTTGCCATGGGATGTGAAGGATGTACCTCTGGAATCTGTTTATGAATGTCTGTAGCTTGTCATTTGAAGACTTTTTAGAATGCTTTGGATGAAAACCAGCATATCTGAGAGATGCTTTTACAAATGTATTAACCAGCTTGCCAAAGTCCTGGGCAGGATTATTTAGTTAGGGTTTGTCCTGCTTTGGGCAGGGGGCTAGACTCTGCCTCCTGAGGTCTCTTTCAGCCTTAGTTTTCTATGTTTCTATGATCATCACCAAAAGAAATTTTTGGGCCTAACTTTTGAGAAATTTACAAATACAGATGCAAAAGTCTGTGGGCTTGCTCATTTAGTTACAATGACCCAATACACCATCTTGGTAAATCTGTTTGCAAATGATCCGTTGTGAATCTAACTATTATTAAGCTATCATACCAGAAAATGGACCATTCAGCAGTAAAGCAAAGTCTGATAATGTCATTTTAAAAAGATTGCAGTGAATGATCTCTTCCGTTTTAAGATGAACTCTGTTATTGGCTAGTTTGCCTTTGGCTTTCTTTATTAAGAATCTACAGCATATACAAAATTAAAAGATAAGACAAGAACGAATAATAGGCACAGAGATAGTCAAATGAAGGTGCTAAAAGTCAGAGAGAAAGAGACTATTTCTATAGCTGGTTTGCCATTTTTGAGAGAGAGCATTAAGCCCAGAATTGCTTTTTGTTTCCACTCCTACAGCATTTTTCCTACACTATTTTCTACAACCCTTATTCCAGTGAACAGTTTGGAGTGCATGTTTTGCCAGGATTTTAATGGTACACAAAGAATCTGGTTTTTAAAAGAAGCTTACCTCTGAAAATGACCCAGCAAGAACCGTATCAGGTTTTGTACCCTTGGGGCTTGGTTGGTTGGTTATGGATTGGTAAATCGAGGACACAGATTTTAAGGCTTCCCCTCCACAAGTTTCTTTTCCTAACTAATACATGTCTTCCTCAAGGCTGTTCAGTACTAGATGGCAAAATCCCAGAGGGCAGAGTCCATCTGAAATGAGTGCACATATCTGTAAATCACTGATTAAACTTTGTGTCTTCCTTTTAAGAGATTTGGTATTTTTTTCACTGGCTGAAACCAAAATGAACTAGATTTTCAACTCCTCTCTCCTACCTTCCCCCACCAGAAAAATCCCATTGACATTCCTCTGTTAATGGATGATGTATTTTCTATTGGACACCAAGCAAAAGTCCTAGTCATTGAGGAAACCTATCTTCTCTTCCTTCTTAGGAACCTGAATATATTGTTCAGAGGTTGCATGTTCAATTTTCAGAGTGCCAACTACATAGAAACAATCTTCATGACCAGGAGTTCCCTTTTTTGAATGTTTTAAAAACTTTAATTGTGTTGACTTGATGTTTTGCAGATAAGCAATGAATACCATGACAAATGCACCTTAAACACAATTTTATGTATGTGTTAGGGAAAAAAAAGTAGTTTAGTTCAAAAATAATACTTGTCACTTTACATAGCCAAAGTGTTATGTGGACAGACATTAATTCTAGCTCTATAGAGCAGGTATTATCCCCATTTTACAGAAGGAGAAACTGAGTCAAAAAAGTTGAGCATGCCATCCTGCAAAATGCAGTGCGTGTTGACCCCAGTCCAAGTATGTGCTTAATATTAAGCATGTGAACAATCCCACATGAGTCGGTGCAGATCGACCTGACCCTCTCGGTCTGGTGCTCTCTGCCCTGCATGCCTGGCTGGGCCCTGGGACTGACCTGCCTCCCCTGGTGTCATGCTTTCCTGAGGCAAAATGTGGAGGGGGAGGGCAAGTAGAGTCATCTATGCCCCAACCCCGACAAATTTCTACCAGGGTTTACACCAAAATGTGGCCAGCAGCAGCCTTTCAGCACTGTGAGGAAGGGAAGGAATGGGAGCTGCTTCTAGCCTCAGGGAAGAAGGAAGCGGGGAATAATCTGGCTTGTGTCTTTGCAGAGTTCATCTCCTCCCCTCCCACCTCTGCCTCTCGTGGCTGGAAGCAGCTTGTCCATTCCTGCCGCAGAGCATTGAAACGCATCTAACACCTCCAGACTGCTGCTGGCCACCAGCATAACCCCTGCAGCCTCCTGTCCCCTGGCAACAGTGTGGGCAAGAAGCAAGTAAGCCCTGGGGATGCATTGTACACCAGGGTATAGGGAACCTGACTGCCGGAGCTTCAACAAACCCATACACAGAAGTGATGCAGCTGTAGGCTTATAATAGATAATGTAGACATAGTTTTGTAGATTTTTGTTATTTTATTATATACTCTGTTCACCCTTTCTGCTAGGTGACATATACTTTCTTTTTTACAAATCGTAACACACATTCTTTATTCTTGCCATGGTGCAATTATGTAAGTGTGTGCCTGTGCGTGAGTGAGAGAAAGAATGGACATGAAAGGCCCATCAGTACCTAGAGGATTAGAGGTGGGAGACCAGGACTTGGGGCAAACCAAAACAAGGCAGATTAACTACCCCAAAGCTGAAGGCAGACACGCCTTTGGATGAAGAATGGATAATGACTTTCCCAAGAGACCAACACCTTTGGGCCATCAGCATGCAAGGCAACACCCAGAGGAGGTCGCACCCCGAAGTACTGCTGGAAATGCTGGATGCTGTTTGAAATGCTGAGTGATTGAGGAAGGCCAGATAAAGCAAAACACATGGACTGGTGTGAGGGAAAAACCCTATAAAGAATAGGGTGTCTTGCCTTAGTCTTTGGGTCCCCTTCTGCTACAACACGCAGCACCAGTCCTGACAGAAAGGACTTGGCTCAGCCCCCAAGTTCCTGATCTATCTGGTCAGTAGATCAGAGTGGGCAGCAGACTGGTAACTATAACATCAGCAGGATGAGGGGTGAGGTTGGTGTCTGAAAGCACATGCTGCTTTGCCTGTATTGTTTAATAAATACGGCGTGGTGCCTTTTCCCCCTAAAAAAGATCCCGGGCGCGTCTTTTAAGCATAACACAGCAGGGGAGAGTGCCTAAGGGACACCAGAGCTCTTTGTAGGGGTGGGACCCAATGTGGGGGTGTGGAGGTGCAGGTGAACAGAGGGTGCTGAACCCCTGTCCTGGGGGTTGCTGTAGATTCTGCACGTTCTGGTTATGAACAGGCTGGAAATTGTTTCCTACTCCGGAGCTTAGCTGAGAGGTTTTCCCACATCGGCGCTATGGTACACACAGGGCTTGGCTCCCACTGAGCAGGGCCCTGGGCCTCCAGGATCTTGGGCTCTACTGAGGCGACGGCCCCACCAGAAACAGTGAGGAAGGAAGAAGCCTGCAGGCCAAGTTGTTGGTGAACTGAGTGCTCCATCCAGAGGCTGGTTCTCTGCAGAGCACTGGGGATGGGGTGTGCCCTACGGCCGGGGGGCAGGAGGGGAAAGACGGAGGCTCAGCCAGGCTGGGAGGAGGTGAAGAGGCAGAGACAGGACAGTGAGAAAGAAGTACATGAAAGGTTGGCATGTGGGCAGCAGAGGCGACGTGTAACTGGCAGTGCCTGGTACTTGCCTGCACTCGCCAGCTGCTGCAGCTCACAGCAAATGCTGTCTGGAAATGGGATGGAAGATGGGGCCCTTCTGGGATTGCGCTGATGGACCAGCTGGAGCTGTGTGCCACATTTTCATCCTGCCACTAGTCTTGCGCACTTACTGTGATCATCAGCCGTTGGACCCTCACCACTGGCGGGCTGGTGAGCAGGGAGATGACCAGCAGCAGGACGACAGAAAATATGGAACAATTTGCCCATTTTTAAGAAAAAAAAAAAGGGCACTTGCAGGAGGGCTTAAATATGGGACTGTGCCTTTAAAATCGAGACCACTGGTCATCCTACATAAAGGGGTGAAGGGTTTCATTTTCAAAGGTAGCATTTGAGAAACTGGGGGCCTGATTTTTCAGGAGCACCCTCATCTCCTTAGACTTATCGGTACTCAACGATCTAGAACAGGAGACTGCAATCTTTCTAAGATGGAGCACCAAAATTTGACCTTTTGACCTATATGTACAGTCCACGGGCCAGTGATACTTTTTAAAGTCACTACGAGTCCTACTCACAACAGCTTCCCTAATAAATAAATTAAGATGCAGAGTGTTACCATTTAGGTGGTGATTGGTAGCTGGTCTTTTGCTTACCCACAGGTGGAATGGCTTTGAGCAAGTGCCCAGATGCATGGGGGAGGAAGGGCAGAGCTGAGCTCCTGCCTCATATGCCGATGAAAATCAGCTCATGTGCCACTCATGCCAGGGGATGCTGATCCCTAATCTAGAAAATCAAGCTCTTAGCATTGACAGTGGGGCATTTGAAATTACAGGGCGTTTTTGAAAGTATCACCCTATGTAACTTGCCTACAGTTTCTGACAATGGAACAGAATTCAGGACTTACAACTAGTTTTCATCATTTAATTACCTCCTACATGTTGCTATGCTTTAAGTCATAACCTCTATTGGGTGTGATTGTGGACTGCCGAAGAAAGCCATCTGCACAACTGTCCATTACAGTCTGTTCAGGGGCATGAATAATTTGTAAAAATATTCTGAACAGGCAATGAAGGTTTATACTGAGAATATTGGAGGACTTTTGTGATACAGCCTCATCTTTAATTCTGCACTAGAGTTTGGTCACATGCTTTAAAAAAAAAATAAGAAAAATAAAACCAGATCGAGAGAAGAAAGATAAAAATAATAGAGATCTAAGGCAATTTCCATATTAAAAGACTAAAACAACTGGAAGGTTTTGAGTTGAAAAGGGGAAGATTAAGAAAAGACAAGACACTGGTACATTAACATTAGTTAGTGGTATATTTAAGTTTACTGTGAATTTATTTGCACAAGTTTGTAGTCAGTTTAACATATTCTTAATGTTAATTTTATGGAGGGCTTTCCCTTGAGATTGTGAAAGCTCTATTGAGCAGTTATGTAAAATTAGATCATATCCACGGGCCTGGCTGACAGTATCCTGCATAAAGCCATATGGAATTAAGATAAGTTTACTGAGTTGAGTTGAATCTTATTCAATAAGTGCTAATGCCTATGGGGTACATGATGTTAAAATGTGACTGTGTAGGTATTGTGGCATTGTATGTATCTTCTCTGATAGGGAAGGAAGATGCCAGTGAACTTCCCCTATTATCAGTCTTTGAAGCCTGTGCCTTGGCCCCAAGGAGAAATGCATGTGCGCTGGACACTCCAGAGACCAACAGAGAGAAAATATTTTGATAGAAAAGTCAGGGATTTAACCTGACTTGGGGCTTTCTTCCCCATAGGTCAAATGGACACAACTTTTGGTCCTCAAAGAACTCCAACCCTTAAGACCCCATAAGACAGGGTGGTGTTCTGAGCGAAATCTGGGATGAACTTGTAACCACAAGGCCCTTAAGGTGGGGAGTTGATGAACTTATCTTGCCAGCACCCATGTGAGCATTGGGAGGAATTCTGGTAGCTTTGTTAGGATCCACGTGGGTTCTTTTATTGCTCTTTGGTGTGTTTCTCTGTAATTTTTTTTTTCATTCAGACTAAAGTCGGCCTGCTCAGAAAATTCTGTGTGGCACTTGAATTTGTAGCAAGCACTGTGATCAGTCTCTGAAGAGGAAGCAAGCAGCTCTATTTAGGGAAGGCAGCCAACTGTCCAGCCTTGACTTACTCCAGTCAGAAGGGAAGCAATAGCAGGGGAGCCTGAAGTTTGAGAATGACAGTGGTGGATAGGTGAAGGGAGATACAGGTATCATTGCCCTGAACTGTGACATCTGCTACATTAGCTGGCAAGTGATGGACATTAGCTGCTATGAGTTAATTATCTAGGATTGTGGTGTACAGTAGTGCCTTGATTTACGTGAGGGTTGTGTCCCTACACACCCTTGCATAACTCAAATTTCGCATAAGTCGGGGGGGGGGCTTTTTTCCCCAGTGGAACACATGTTCTGCAGCCAGGGAAACAGCAGGAGCACCTGGAGCTCCTTTTGAAAGGTAAGTCCTGGGGTTGGGGGGGGCAGTTGGGGAGGGTTAAGTCTGGTGGTGGGTTGGGGCCGTGGGAGGGGAGCAGGGGATTTAGGCCTGGGATGAGTTAGGGCTGCAGGAGGCTTGGAGTTGAGCTGGAGCCACACTCAGGAGTTGTGAGCTGGAGCCATGCGTGGGTGGGTGAGATGGCAGGAGGGTTGAACTGTGGCCAGGGGGGTTGAGCCGGAGCTGTGCCTGAGGGGTGGTGAGACAGAGCCAGAGCCAGAGCCAGAGCCAAAGCCAGGCACAGGAGTGCGGGGTGAGCCAGAGTTATGTGTGGGTGGTGAGCGTGGCTGGGCGGGGGGTTGAGCCAGGACCGGGGGGAGCAGGATTTTGAGTCGTGCCTAACTTGCGTTAATGCGAGATAAGCACAACTTGAAATCGTGCATTTCAAGGGTTTACTGTACACTATTTGTCTTCTCCACCCTTCTCAGTAAGGATCATGGCTTCCACCAGAACCGTGTGAAGATCCAGGCTTTTAACCCATCATTGATCTGGAGTCTGCTTTCTAAACAGGGAATCTAAAGATGCCTGAATGTGCATGTTCAATAGTTACGTTATTTATAATCCAAGGCTTGAGACTGAATGAGTACTTTTTGCTGAACTCTTTTGCTTCCAGACTATCAGTTAGGAAAGCCTGGGCTGGGATAGTGTTGCTTCCTTTGGATTTTCTGAAAGTACCTAGTCCTTCTGTCTTCTGTGAAGTGAAAAATGAATGAAGTCAGGCTGGTCCTTCCCAGGAAGTAACTGCATGTGCTGGCACATTTGACAGCTAACACCAAAGCCACCATCAACTATATCTGATTTGCAACCAGAGCCCACTTTCAGTAGAGTATGATTCATGTGGGGAATATATGTCTTCTGTTGGATTATGAGCAGTTCCTCCAGGGATACAGTCATCATACCCAATTGCTTGAGAGACCCATAATAAAAGGTAATTATTATCCATGCACCTTCTGCCACATTCCTTCTTCACAGTCTTTTGTAAATAGGTTCTGTGTCCAACTTTATGATGTCTTTGCAGTTCAGGTTTTCAAATGTAGCATGGCAAGACTGCAGTTTAGGTTTTCATATCCATCGTTTTGTAGGAACCTTTCAAATATTCTCTGCGCTTCATTTTTCCTGCATAAAGAGGGAAACAATTTATTATAGTTGTACTGATCTCGAGGGACTCACCCCTGTTTTTGTAGCCCAAGTTGACTGACCTGCAGACTTCCCTCTCTCCTTTGATTCTAGTATTTTGAAAGAAAGTAAAGCCCATGCAGGAGACAAGAACGAGAATGAAACACTAGCTGTGTGAGTGTCACCTGTTTTAGAAATATGTATTTACATGATGTTCTCAAAACAGAGATAAGAGTAAGAGTAGATGAGAATTGTGCCTCACTGTCTCAACAAACTTCTACAACCAAGGGCCATCTATTTATTGTGTTTGTACCACACCTGACTCAGTAGGGGCCTCGTATTTAACTGGAGCTCCTAGCTGCTATTGCGATAAAAATACAAATTAGGCTCTTTCTGGGCAATGTTTTTGTAAAAACAAAGTTGGATTTGAACTGAAATAACTGGACATTTTGACTCATCAGTCCACATTCCACTGATCCTGTTTTTCTTGGTAGAAGCAAGAGAGTATCTCATGGCCTGTTGACCTTAGTGATGTAGAGAGGAAAGGCTCTGTGCACATCACAGATCCCTCTATTCATTCAAACCCCAAATAGATTTATGGTGTTTGCACTTTTGTAGATTTAATTTGGCACTTTTCTCCTTTTCCAGGGCCATTCAGCAATCTGTTGTGGATTATAGCATTTTCTGTCAGAGCTGCAGTCTCTTTAGAAAAAGGAGGGTTTTTGCCTCTTCCAGGGAAACTTCAGAAGTTGACTACAATGAGGGGAAAGTAAACACCCCCCAGCCAGGTCTATTATACTAACTGCATTACGTGAATTATAACGAAATTTCATATACAGAACCAGCAACTCAGAGTTCTGCTCCTGCAGCTCAGCTCTGAAATCCAGTGGAGGCTTTTCCAGCACTTGGTTGACTTTTTCTGAGTATATTTCACACCTATACTATGGGCTTATCTACACTTGTCCCCAAGTTCGAAGGGGGCATGTTAATCAGGGCGATGGGAGATTACTAATGAATACTCTGCACTTCATTAGGCTAATTCTCCCCCACAGCAACTTCAAAGTGTCGAACTTCAAAGTGCCGGCATGCGTGTAGCCTTAACATTTTGGGGAGTAAAGTCACTTAGAAGTAGCACGCAGCTGCACGCATGCCAGCACTTTGAAGTTTGACACTTTGAAGTTGCCAGGGGGAGAATTAGCCTAATGAAGTGCTGCATATTCACCTCAGCACTTCATTAGTAATCGCCCATCGCCCTGATTAACATGCCCCCTTTGAAGTTGGGGGCAAGTGTAGACCCAGCCTCTAACACCCTGCAGTGTATGGGTATGAAACTGGCCCATAAATTAATACACAGTGGGGGGACAGATTTGTCCTCATGAAATGTAAAATACTGTACTGCTTAAAGAAATACAAGATGGATTGGCTGGCTTTCCACATATATTATTAACCTGTCTTGCAAAACTGCATCTCTCCAACTATCCACAGCATGCACATTGCACAGTCAGATTAATACCGAAGCCTATCACATTACTGGAGCCCGAATGGGCTAAACTGTGATCTAATGACATCTTATGTGTTCACACACTATTCCAGCAAATTTACTGCTGTCAGTGAGCACTGAATAGCTTACAATGATATAATGCCTTTGGGAGCTATTGGCAGGGACAGTGACACACTGCTTGTTACTCAGTAGACATTGGCTGAGTGGTGAAAAGCCAGAGAAGAACAAGAAGAAGGATCAGAAGGCTGGGAGACTGGACTACAAAGGAAAGTTTAAAGGAGTTAAATATGGAATATTTGCCTCAGCACCAATGAGCAGGGAGCAGCCCATGCATACCTGAAAGTTGTCAGAAGTGGGGTAGGAGAGGGACCATTCAGCATAACAAAAGGCAGGGGTGGGGGAGGGTAACTATCAGAAATTGAATAACAAGGCCTCTGAGGGAGGGAGGGAAGGACAAGGGGTAGCTGCCCCAGGCCTGTCTTTTTAAAAGGACCCAGGGCTCCAGGCTGCTGATCCTGCTACTAGGGATGTTAACTGGTTAAGTGGTGAGCCTCTCCTTAAATGAATTAGGCTTGTTGGTTATGATTAACCAGTGGGGGCTGCAGTGGGCCCCATGCACAGCAGTCCCAGGAGCATTGCAGGCAGGAGGGACTCTAGCTGTTCCCCACCCCCAATCTTCAGCAGTCGGGGTTGCCCCAGCAGCAGCCCTTGGCAATAGGCCCATGTTTAATCAGTTAACCAGTTAAACTTAATGTTTAACGGGGTAACCAATTAAATGGGATATTATGCCCAGAGCTGCTACCACCAGCTGCAGCCAGAACCCCGGGCCTTTTATATCGCTGCTGGAGCCCCTCGCTGTGCGATCTGAAAGGCACTAAAAGGCTGCATGGGGGAGACTGGCCCTTGGCACTCCCATTTCTGCCTGGGCCCTGCCCTTTCCAGGGGCCTGGAGCTGAACCTTCCTTCCTCCCTCCCCATACACACACATTGCCCAAGGCCCTGCAAAGTCTGTTACCAGCCCTGGAAATTAATATATGGAAGACTTACACTGAGCAGGCCGAACCTCCCGCTCGTGAGATGTCTCAGGCTATGGAACAGTCTTCCAAGTGAAGTCATTGGAACTACATCCTTTGGTATATTTAAAGCTACTAAACTTGTGTTCATCTAGAGAGATGAGAGGGGTTTTCAGACTTTCAGCCTTGGCATTGCGCCCAGGGAGTCAGTCAGAGTTTTTCCATGGACTCCCATGGGTCCAGATTTAGGCCAATGCTGTGCACTTTTGAAAATCTCATGTCAAGTGTGCAGTGGGGAATAATGCCATCTTGGCAGGAAAGGAGCCTGGACAGTCTAATAAGCTTCTTCATCACTAGCATGTACTGGCCTGTCTCTGATGTCAGCGATCATGTGACTCAGTTAATTTCAGTGAAGCAACTCCTGATTTACACTGGTCTGAGATCAGAGTTGGGCTTTATGATAAAACAAGAGAGGAAAATGTAATATAACAGGGAAAAAGTTCCCCATCACTGGGACAGGAAAGGGTCACCTCAGAACAGCCAAAAGTAACCACAGAAAATGCGGCAGCGCCTCTTTGACACAACTTCCCATAGCCACTCCTTTGCTCCCTCCTATTGCCACCTCAGCTACACAGAGCTGTAGCATTGCCACCTCCCAGTCAGTCCCCATGATGATCTGTGGTCTGTAGAGAGTCTGATATCTACTCAGATTTTTGATCCAGTGTTCCTATCCTTCTGGGAATGTCCATTTGCTACGAATACATCAAGCTGTTCCAGACAGAACCTGGTGAATTTGGTGATCCTGATGAGCCTGAATTGTTTTTTTTTAAATGTGTGGCGCCTACTTGAGGTTTTACTTTGTTCAAGAAGCTATTGGTTCCCTGTTAGGTCAGAGGTAGCTTTGGGGATGAGATTTGAGTCTACCTCTTAGCTGACAATGTTGGACTGAGGCCCTGCAGGTTATCTATATATAGTCGTCACTCATCCAAGAGCCCTTAGCCATTGAGCCAGCTGCAGAGAAGGAGCTAGACGTAAATCCACACACCTACGTAATCTTGCCAAACTCAAGGGTTTGCGGTGCTAGCTAATCCACAAACTATATGCCAACCACTGACCAGAGCACCAGATTGGGAGTCAGGAGAGCTGTATTCCACTTCTGGCTCTGCCACTGATCAGGTGTTTGACCTGGGGCAAGTCACATAACCTCTCTGTTCCTCAGTTTCCCCTTCTGCCTTTTCTTTGCCTCTGTCTATCCACATTGTAAACTCTCTAAGATCAGGACATTCGCACACTGGATATATATACAGCCCCTAAGCATAATGAGTATGGTGTCAATTAGGGCCTCAGAGTGTTTGTATCTTAGGTATAAAGTCACTGACTATGAATGTAAACAGGCAGAAAGCTTGTAAGCCAGGTGTATTTCATTTTAAATTTCCTGGCACAAGCGTTTCTTCTCATGACAAGCCAGATTACGCTGTGCAACGGTTCTCACCACACTAGTGATCACACTGAAGTGAAAGCAAGCCCTGGTATAAACTAGGCCATTCCAAACCTTGTTTTCCAAAAATATAGGCCCTGAATCTGATCGCACTCATTTTTGATCCCACTGCAGATGTGGTATTTCATTCAGCATTCATACGATCAGCGAGCAAGATTCATACATTAATTCTATTTCTCTGCAGACTTCCCTGGGGATATCTGTATCTTCTCAGAATTCGAATGAATGATAAGAAATAGCTCCTCCTTGCTAATGCTCATGAAAACTTACAAAGTACAAATCTCTGGCATGCAACTAAACTGGATTTGCAACTAAACTAAACTTGCTTTGGCTTGAAAAAAAAAAAAAACTTTTACGCAGAAAAACATGTCTGCTGCCTGGCAGTATCTTTTGCTCTGTTCATTTTTAAAACTTAAACTTCCACAGTATGGATAGCAGAAATAAGTGCATGCACTGGACTGCACAAAATAAAGTCATTTCTGTATGGAGTGAAATGTACTTTACAGATGAAGGTAAGATACCAAGGCAATCCCCTGTAAACTAGGGTCAGACTTTTGTGAGGCTGGTGGACCCGAGTCCTCAGCAGAAGGATATGAACCTGCAACCATAGGGATTAAACCCCTGTGCTCTACCACTTGAGCTAAAGATCATCTGACCCTTAACCAAGGCTGTAGAGCTGAGACTTCATTTTTTCTGTGTCAATGGTTTCAGGTCCTCTGAGCTTACACTTTTTCTTCAGGATCTCTCCAAACTTCCCTGGAGGTAGTTGCATAAAATCATAGAACACTAGAACTGGAAGGGACCTCAAGAGGTCATTGAGTCAAGTTCCCTGCCCTCTTGGCAGGACCAAACACCACCTAGACCATCCCCGATAGGTGTCTGTCTAACCTGCTCTTACATATTTCCAGCAATGGAGATTCCACAACCTCCCTAGGTAACTTATTCCAATGTTTAACCACCCTGACAGTTAGGAAGATTTTCCTAATGTCTAATCTAAACCTCCTTTGCTGCAGTTTAAGCCCATTGCTCCTTGTCTCATACTCAGAGGCCAAGGAGAACAATTTTCCTCCGTCCTCCTTGTAACCCTCTTTGAGGTACTTGAAAACTGCTATCATGTCCACTCTGTCTCTTCTCTTTTCTAAACTAAACAAGCCAAGCTCTTTCAGTGTTCCCTCATAGCTCACATTCTCTAAACCTTTAATCATTCTTGTTGCTGTTCTCTGGATTTTCTCCAATTTCTCCACATCTTTTTTTGAAATGTTGGTGCCCAGAACTGGACAAAATACTCCAGCTGAGGACTAATGAGTGCTGAGTAGAGCAGAAGATTGATTTCTCATGTCTTGCTCACAACACTCCTGTTAATACATCCCAGAATCATGTTTGCTTTTTTGGCAACAGCATCACACTGTTGACTCATATTTAGCTTGTGGTCCACTGTGACCCCTAGATCCCTTTCTGCAGTGCTCCTTCCTAGACAGTCGCTTCCCATTCTATATGTATGAAGCTGATTGTTTCTTCCAAAGTGGAGAACTTTGCACTTGTCCTTATCAAACTTCATCCTGTTTACCTCAAACCATTTTTCTGCTTGGTCCAGATCATCCTGAATTATGACCCTATCCTTCAAAGCAGTTGCAACTCCTCTCAGCTTGCTATCATCTGTAAACTTAATAAGTGTACTCTCTGTGCCAATATCTAAATAATTGATGAAGATACTGAATAGAACTGGGCACAAAACAGATCCCTGCAAAACCCCACTTGTTATGCCCGTCCAGTGTGACTGCGAACCATTAATAACTACTCTCTGAGAATGGTTATCCAGCCAGTTATGCACCCAACTTATAGCGGCCCCATCTAAGTTGTATTTGCCTAGTTTATTGATAAGAAGATTTGCTTTCCTGAAATCCGTCATCTCTATTTTGCTGTTCTCCCTTTCACTATTTTTTAGAATCATGAACTCTACGATTTCATGCTCACAAACTACCTTCCATTTTCAAATTCTCAACAAGTTCACCCCTATTTGTTAAAATCATATCTAGGACTGCTTCCCCCCACTAGCTTTTTCCACCTTCTGAAATAAAAAATTGTCATCCATGCAGTCCAAAACCATTCTAGATTGTCTGTGCTTCACTGTTAGCTTCCCACCATATGTCTGGATTGTTGAAGCCCCTGATCACCACCAACTTCTGTGCTTTGGATACTTTTGTTAATTGTTCAGAGCTTCTCATCCACCTCTTCTTCCTGGCTAGGTGGTCTGTATTAAACCTCTATCACGACATCACCCTTGTTTTTTACCCCATTTAACTTAACCCAGAGACTCTCAACATGTCTGTCTTCTGCATCCATCTCCACCTCAGTCCAGGTGTGCACACTTTGGATATATAAGGCAACTCCTCCTCCCTGTTTACCCTGCCTATCCTTCCTGAGTAAGATATACCTTTCCATACCCATATTCCAATGATGCCTATTATCCCACCAAGTTTCTGTGATACCAATTATATCATAGTTGTGTTTGTTTATTAGGATTTCAAGTTCTTCCTGCTTATTACCCATACTTCTTGCATTTGTATATAGGCATCTAAGATACTGATTTCCTTCTGCCCCCACAGTTCTGCCCAGTCCTTCTTTTTTCTCTGCTATTGTAGCCCATGATCCCTCCCATTTCCAACCCAAGTCCCAGGTCTCCAGGTTTTTTACTTACCTGTGGGCTTTGGTCACCTGTCCCCATAGAACCTAGTTTAAAGCCCTCCTCACTAAGCTAGCCAGTCTCGATCCAAACACATCCTTCCCATTCCTCAAAAGATGAATTCCATCCCTGCTTAGCAGTCCTCCATGGAACAGCATCCTGTGATCGAGGAAGCCAAAGTGCTCCTGGCGACACCATCCTTGCAGCCAGGCATTCACCTCCAGGATGCATCTGTCTTTGCCTGGGCCCCTGCCTTTGACAGGAAGGATTGAGGGGAACACCACCTGTGCTCCCAGCTCCTTCACCCATACTCCCAGAGCTCTGTAGTCACGCTTGATCTGCTCAAGGTTACAGTATCATTCGTGCCCACATGGATGAGTAACATGGGGTAGTAGTCCTGAGGTCGGATAATCCTCGACAATGCCTCCGTAACATCTCAGATACGGGCTCCTGGGAAGCAGCACACCTCCCGGAATGACGTCAGCGTGACAGATGGGTGCCTCTGTCCCCCTCAGAAGAGAGTCTTCTACCACCACTACCCTATGCTTCTTTCTATAGGAGTGGCAGCAGACCTCCCTGCCTTGGAGGTACAAGGCTCCTCTGATTCTCCTGTAGGGGGTGATTCCTTATCTCCTGTATCTCCCATATCCAGAATGGCGTAATGGTTTCCCAGTACCACAGTGGGAGGATTAGGAGCAGGAGTAGAACACTGCCTGCTGCCAGAAGTGACCAGCTGCAAGTGTCCCCCCCTGAGCCATCTCCACCTCCACTGATGGTGTGTCAGCTCTCTTTTGTGGTGGGACAGCTGTCTTAACCTCAGCTGTCTCCACATGAATACTGTCCAGGAATTGCTCATCGAGTCTAATACGCCCAAGCCTACCTACCTCTTCCTGAAGTTCCACAACCTGATTCCTGAGCGCTAATACCAGCAGATACCTTCCGCATTGGATGGTTGCCCCAGCCTGGACTTCAGTAGGTGGGAATTGCAAGTCACCGTCCCTGCAAAACCACACCAGGGTCTGGGTAGAGACATCCCTAGTCAGGAGGTCTGTCTGACTATAAGTGAAGGTGGAAGAGACAGCAACAGTGGTGGCAGAGGTGTTGCGGGTCTTCCTAACCATAGTGGAACCCCTCTGTCAAATTCACTCTTAAAACTCCCCTGTCTGCAGCCCCCTGTCTGCTTCACTTTCCTGATCGCTTTGATTCTGGCTTTATAAAGCCTGCGAACCTCAGTCAGGCCTCCCCCTCATTCATCCCACAGGGGAAGGCTGATCCTGAGGCTGATCAAAGGTAATCAAGGGCACAAGGGATCAAAAATGGTTCCAGCCCTCCTGGGCACACAATCCCAACTGCCACAGTAACTGAAACTGAAATCACAAATCAAAAATCAGGCAAACTCAACGTGGTAGTTTGGGATATAGTATTTAGTATAAAAGTTCTAGAGAATCTGAAAAGGAACTAGCTCCCCTCTCAGCTCCCCCTTCCTGTTTGCAGTCACCTGGTTGCTTACTAGCAGGCTTTAAAAGTTCTGGCCTTCCTGACTGGTAGCCCAGCCCCCTGGCTACGGCTGGACCACTGAGCAGAGGGTTTTAGATTTCAAACTGGCAGCCTCAGCACACAGTCTTTCAAACAAACTAAAGCTCAGCACGTGGCTCTCCAAACACACACACACACAAACAAACCAGCCAACCCAGTACACAGTCACAAGTACCCCCCCAAGCACAAACACACACTCCAGACAGCCACTTACCCCGAAGTCCTGTGATCTGCTCCTCCTTCACCTGGTCAGTACCCTTCTCAAAAAATCCCTCCTGTTTGCAATCACCTGCTCACCTGAAATGCCTGTTCTTAAAAGATGCAAAAGTCCTTTTCACAGAACAGCAGCACTGAGTGTCTCAGAGTACGGCTAAACTACAGGGAAGATTGACCTGGTCAGGGTCAATCTTCCAGAGTTCAATTTCACGGGCCTGGTAGAAACGCACAATATCGAACTATCTGGGGTTGGCAGTCGACTCCTGTACGCCTCAATATTGTGAGGAGTAAGGAAGGTCGACAGGAGATTTTCTCCCTCTGAAGACGGCCAGGTAAGTTGATTGCAAATAATAGCTAGAACTGAGTATCTATAGTCAACTTACCTGCCTGCTGTAGACCTACCTTCGCAGTCTATCAAAGCCATTTCGGCTAGTGTCCTCTTTGATATTCTATATTATTACTAATAATAATTGTTTGTTTATTAGTATTGTCATAGCTCCTAGGCCTCTGTTGTGCTCTGGTTTTGGTGTCCTTTTGTCTATGAAAGACAGTGGGGATGGCAGCCTGTGAGGTAGGTGACTTGCAATGTCTCATCATATATATTATTTTTACTATATCCATGCATCTGCTTGTCCTGGCAAGATTCTAACCTGTTCCCAAGCCAACTCAGGGCCTGACCCAGCCCCGCCCCCAGCCAGATCCCCCCCTCTCGTACTATGCCAGCCCCAGTGCCTCTGCTCATCATGCCAGCCCCTCCTACACTCAACACAGAGCTCGGCCCAGCTCCCCCTAAACCCCGCCCCCCCACGCACCATACCAGCCCCAGCCCCTTTGCCAGCCAGTCCAGAGCTCAGCCCAGCCCCTCTGACGAAGCCCACCTCCAGTACTGTGCCAACCTTAGCCCTGCCCTCAGCTGCAGCAGGGCCTGGCCCAGCCCCCAATGGAGCTCCCCCCACCCCGCCCCCAGCCAGCATGGGGCCTGACCCATATACTTTGGACGTACATTACAAGTGTTCATCTAGACCCACAGTGTCCAATACGCTCTGGAGCGCTAAGTGTGGTAAACTGGGCATCAGCGGCTCAGGAGAGCTGCGCTCATGGGGTACCCCCCACCAGCCATGCCACGCATGTACCACACCACGTAGCGGGACAAGCATGGGGCAGCAGTGGCAGAGGCAGCCCCTGCCATAGTTTTTCTGGCGTGGCACCTGGGAGCCATGCAACTCTTTCATCCCCAGCCCCTGTGGCCTGGCCTGGCATGGTGCAGCCTCAGGAGCTGGTATAGCCTCAGGGCCGGCATGGCACAGGCAACCCTGACAGCCATGAATCCAGCAGCTGTGAGTCAGGTGGAATTTGCGGGACTGGGGGGGTTCCTGACTCTGGTTGGAGGGGGAGGGGGCTGTGGCGAATGTGCAAGGGTGACAACCACAAGTGTAATGATCCTGCCTTTACTGTTGGGCTCCACTGGTCTCTAGAACTGTCTTCCACCCCAACTGCCGCTTGCAAGTGGTGCTGCATCAGGGCTTCTAGTGTGACTAAATAGTCCAATCTAAGACTTGAGTGACAGCTGTTGCAAATGTGTGTATCTTGACTGGGAGCTGCTGGCTTCCTACAGGCTCTGTGTTCTTCAGGCTAGCTGAGCTCTTCAAGTGCCTGTCATAGACGTGGATACCCTAACGGAGATGGCGTACCATACACTTCACTATAAAGACACACGCAAGCCAGATATGAAGGCATTTGGAATTGATCCTGACCAAGTGATCGCACCCAGAGGCGCCATTTTCTTGTCTCCTTTGTGTTAGGTGCTGTACAAAACCAGAAGAAAAGGCTCACAGTCTAAATAAGTTTAAACCTTCAGCTTTGCACATTGAATCACCATTACTTAGGGGATGGAGGCTGCCTAGCAATCCAAAGAGCAAGTCCAGCACAGGCATGTCCAGGGTAAAGTGCTGCAGCTGGGCTGCTATGCAGCTGTGCATGGCTGTGATGGAGGCGGGGAGGGGCCCAGCACTGTGGTCTGGACAGCGCCCAGAATTCCCTAAGCCCTGCCCCTTCTGGGGCACAGAGCCAGGTGCCCCTCCCACTTTGCTGTTTAGACCCATATCCTCAAAGGCATTTAGGTTTCTAACTTCTGTTGAAATCCTCAAGACCATTGAGTGTTTAGACCTTAGTTCCTCTCTCACTTTTTCTCTCTTCACCTCAGTTCTTCATCTGTAAAATGGGGATAATAGCTTTAGCGTGCTTGTAAAGCTAACTACATTAAAATATCACAATAATGAGGGCGATACACACACCTAAGCTACTTAGCATTGACATCCTGTATATTATGATGTCTAATGGGACACTCACGTTGCTCTCTAGACCTGCAGGAATTTCATCTGAAGAGCTGGACACATCTGCAAGAATTTCATCTGATGATCTGTAATCAGTGCCAATTTCTCTGGCATTTCACTGTGTGTTCTTGCATTAGAATTTACTTTCTTCTTGTGGCAGGAAGAGGGAAGGCATGAGCTGTTATAAATAACCATGACACATGTGCAGCTGGGCTGACTAGCTTCACCATGTGAGAGTCTGAGGGCAAGAGACTATCAAAGCAGATGGTGCACAGGGAAGTGATTCTGTCTACACCGAACACTTTGTGTTTCTGTTCCTTTAACCACATTTCACTGAAGTAAGCCCATTTTTTCTGTCACCTCAGCATTTTAATTGTTTCTCTCAAATGACACCACCAACTGTAGCAAAGATGGAAAAATACCTCTGAGCTGAGTGAACTAATTACTCTTGAAGGAAAAGCCACCATCTCCCGCTAGAGGCTCTATCTGATAGCAGGCTGATAGGAAGCTTGGTTTTAATGCAAGAGCTTAATTAGGCTATTCTTTTTAATAATTCATCTACAGGGGAGCCGACTGACTCATTGGGGTCCTGGACAAAGCGGGGGACTGGGTTCATGCTCCCTGAAGGGGCGTGGCCTTGGGCAGAAGGGGTGGGGCCAGGACTTCCAGCCTTCAGAGCCACTTAAAGCTCATCGCATATGGCTCTGGCAGCAATTTAAAGGGCCCAGGGCTCCAACCACCAGCATGGCCATAGTAGACAGGAGCCCTTGGCCCTTTTTAATTGATGGGCCCAGGATAGTTGCCCTCTTTGTCCCCTCCCTCTGCCCCTCCCTCCGTTCATCAACTAGGGCTGGAATGGTAAATGATTCTTCAGCTGAAAAATTATCTGGGCTGTTGATCCATAAAAACAACAGGACCACGTCACTTCTTGTGCTCCTTGCACACAGAAGCAGCCCCATTAATTCATGTTTCTACTATGTGTATGACTAAGATTTATAAGCCCCTGTTATTAACCAGTACATATAATGATTACAACCAGGTACATCACACAAGAAAAAGGGCCCCAGAGATATTTTATTGTACAAGGCTGGTAGCGATAAAATATTTCCAAACGTTCAGCTAAGCATGGCAAACAGAACAATACGAAATTTTAGTTGTTTTGGGGAGGAAATAACGGCCCTGCCCATGATGACTGTGGGACCAATTGGTAGACTGATTTAAAAGAAATGAAGAAGAACAGAAGGAATTAATATAAAATAATATGAAGTGAAGAAATAATATGCATTGCAAGTGGATGGTGGGTTGCAGAAGGGATGGGATATTCCCAAGTAATACTGCAACTATGTTAACTCATGGCCATTTTGATAGCTGCAAATAATCAGCCCATAAGTATAGTGTAGCACAGGTGTGCGGTTTTATATGACTCCATAAAGAGAAACCCTTTTGTTAATGCAACTGGTAAAAAGAGTAGCCATCGGATTACTGTGGTAGCCTGGAAGCTGAATGGCCTAGCATCTCTAAGTATTAAATTTCAGCTGTAATGTAGAAGTTATATAGAGCCTACATGACAGGGCAGGAGAGCAAGATTGCATAAGCGGGGAGAGCTTGCTTAGGCTCTCCACTTTGCCATTCTGCATACGAGTAGGGCAGCTCCATAGGGTTAAAGTGGAGAGGGGGCAGATATTCCCTGTGCCCCCTGGCCCCATGCCTAAGTGCATCATAGGCATGAGCCAGTGGAGCAGACCTGATTGTGACCCTAATCTGCTACTGGCATAAGCCTGGAATACTTGATGTACCCGCTGAAGCCAGAGGACAAGCAAGGAAGAAATTGTAGCTCCAAAAGTCACAATTTCTTTGCCGGGGCAGTATTACTCCATGCCACCCCTTAAACTATGATCGGCAGAAAGTGACAACCTAGTCCTTCATTTTTTCACAAAAATTGGATGCTGGGAAAAAGATGCCATTTTGATGTTATTCTGTCAAATTCTGTGCTAGCCCATAAATTAAAATACAGACATTTTGGAATTGTTAACTGGGACGAGTTTATGATCTAGCATTATTCCGAATTGGTCTTTCAGTGTTTTTTCCACCTCCTCATCTGTAAGCGTTGTGGTTTCCATCAGATCCATGTTCTCCTTGTAATTATATTTTACCCTAGTGAGTGTCCACCCAACTAAAGTCCAAGGACCATCAGTGGTCTGGAGGCTGCAGATGGACTTTTTGACAAACAGGGAATCTGGAGATGTCTGGAGATACACACTCTGGGGCCTGAAATCTTCTAGCTCTCGTGGTTCCAGGGTAAACTGGTAAACTTTCTTGCATGCATTTTTTTCTCTGTTATCAGAATAAGAGCAGCTTTGGTTGGGACTGTATTGATTCCTTTTGATTTTCTCAAAGTACCAGATCCCATTGTCTTCCATGAAGCGAAAGATGCCAGGAATCTGGGGCTGGTCTTTCCCAGAAATAAGCTCCATTGGCTCCCACATTTGATAGACAGTTCCAAAGCCACCATCTACAATGTAGGCTTTGCCATCAAGGTCCACCTTTAGCAGAAGGTGATCAATATCATTTTGATATGGCTTTTCTTCTGGGTCATAAACTATGGCCCCTAAAATGGTGGTGTCATATCCCAGCGTTTTCAGAACCCACCATAACAGATGATTGTTTTCCATGCACCAGCCACCGCGTTTCTTCCTCACTATTTTGTTGTAAGTGGATTCTAAGTCTAACTCGATGGTTTCCCCGCAGTGGATGCTGAGGTTTTCAAATGGAACA
This sequence comes from Carettochelys insculpta, assembly GCF_033958435.1. NCBI lineage: Eukaryota > Metazoa > Chordata > Testudines > Carettochelyidae > Carettochelys > Carettochelys insculpta. Next base: position 35,638,639 of record NC_134150.1, on the reverse strand, counting down.
GCTCGGATGTGGTGCTGGAAGACTTCAGTCAAGGTCTCCAGATCTGGGTTTGCACAGGAGCCTTTATAAGAAATTCTGGTGAAATATTCTCTGATGTTCATGTTACCTGTACAGGGAATTAAAAACAATCAGTTGAGTGTGTCTGGAATCCTTGGATGAGTGCCAGCACCTGTCATAAGCACAGAACCTCCATACATCCTATCTGAAATGAGTGAGCCCCTTGCAGAAGACAAGGAGGTGAGTTTGTTTGTTGCACTATTGAGCCAGGTGGCTGTAGACATTTTAAGAGGAGCTTCCTACCCAGAACCACTTAAAATGTAAATAAAACACCCAAACAAAGGAAGTGGTAAATCAGTCAAGCACAACATTCCCATTTTTCTAGTAGGGTATTAAGTACTGTGGCCAAGATCATCAAAGACAGGTATGTGTCTAGCTCAGCAGGAGTTCATTCCCTAAATACTTTTGAGAATCTGGGTTTAAAGGATAAAATTAAGGTCAAAATGGGAGCCAAAAACCAAACCCAGTACTCCTGCGCCTCAAGCCAGCTCTTTAACTAAAAAGCCAGCCTTCTAGGCACTGCCTGGTTGACTATTTCCTGTGCTATTCATGTTGCTCGGCAGAGGGACCCATCCATGTTCCCACTAATTTTTTCCATTCATGGGTGGATTACATTTTGTTATGTGCACGCCGGATGTGCATCACCAATACAAATACATGCTGCCCACTGTGAGTGGCTATGGGTGCTCTGCTAATCAGCTGGGCGGCACCTCACTGTCTCCTGGGCAGCTGCTCAAGCTCTCAATTTACAGGGAATGCTGGACCCATGCCACTCTCTTCTACCCTTTCTGCTGACAGAAGCGAAAAAGCAGATGAGCATTCCTGGGGCTGTGGGCTTTCAGTGATCTGGCAGCTCCATTCTCGTCTCCTGAGCAGCAGTGAATGCAAGGGGCTCGCGTCCTGCCACACCATTCGTGGTGTCTTAGCTCCTTGGGTTTGTGCCTCACTGACTTAAGTGAGGAGTGAGAAGTTAGGAGCAGGCGGGAGATGCTCATTTTCCAGAGGAAGGAAATCAAGGATCATGCCAAAACACCACCTCTGCAGCAGGACATAATGGCTACGTCTACACTAGCCCCAAACTTCGAAATGGCCACGCAAATGGCCATTTCAAAGTTTACTAATGAAGCACTGAAATGCATATTCAGTGCTTCATTAGCATGCGGGCGGCTGCGGCACTTCGAAATTGACGCGGCTCGCCGCTGCGCGGCTCGTCCCGACGGGGCTCCTTTTCGAAAGGAACCTGCCTACTTCGAAGTCCCCTTATTCCCATCTGCTCATGGGAATAAGGGGACTTCGAAGTAGGCGGGGTACTTTCAAATAGGAGCCCCGTCGGGACGAGCCGCGCAGCGGCGAGGCGCGTCAATTTCAAAGTGCCGCAGCCGCCCGCATGCTAATGAAGCGCTGAATATGCATTTCAGTGCTTCATTAGTAAACTTCGAAATGGCCATTTGCGTGGCCATTTCGAAGTTTGGGGCTAGTGTAGACACGGCCAATGTGACAGATAGCAGGGAGGCTGGGTTGCCCTTATTCTCCCTGGTCACTGTTCTCAGTGTTCAGAGGCAACTAGTAGGCCCTATACCTGGAAGTCAATCCTTGGAGATGGGCAACTTGACCTCCAACCTAATAGCAGCAGGACCTGGTTCTCTCCCTGTGCCCTGTTGCTCCTTCCACACTGCTGTTTAGAAGCTCTGGGACCAGAGAGGGATCCCAAAATGTCCTGTGATTAGGGAATGTGCCACCCATCAGCTCAATGCACTCTGGGGTCTCCCAAACATCAGTGTATTAAGGCAGGGTGAGGGACAACAAAAGACAAGCCAGCTAGTGACCTCTGAGGGTCCAATCAAGGTTCTCAGGCTAGCTGGCTGTTCCTTGAATATAGTGCGAGGAGGAGGGCAGAGATCACGGCTCAAGATTGTAGCTCATGGTAAGTAATACATAAGGGAAGTTAGGACCTGGAGGAGAAAATCTACGGGATTGGTGGTCCTTTGGGAAGGGATCAGGGATTTTGAGATGGACAAATAGGCTGATAGTTATATCCTTGGTTTATATGATTTGTGTCTTTAAAATTTACCACACTAAGGATATAAGAAATATTCAACCTGTACATAGTTAAGTGATAAAAATACAGAAAAGAAAACCAAAACAAAACCAAAAAACCCTATCAAAGAAAACCTATGAAAGAAAGGGGGAAAATACCCCAAATATGGAATCATATTGCTCCAAATTAGGGTAACAGTCAGGCAGAGTCAGAGATGTCCGCAACTAGTGCAATTCAAAATGCTGCCCTCTTCCCCAGCCCCCAGATCACAAGACTGGCTTAAAAATCATGAGATTTTAAAAATAATAAAGTTAGGTTCTTTTTATTTATGTTTAGGAACTGGTGCATTTTGAGGTCATGTTTTTCAAGCTTTTCATAGCAACCAGAAGGGCTCGAAAAATATCTTTACAATCTGTGATTGTTAAGTGATAACCTGTTACCATCTTCAAGAGTTTTAAGAAAAACCACCAAACAGCAGAAAAGTTGTCAGCAGTGTTTCTTGTAAGGTAAGAGTTTGGGAGAATCCAGGAGAGATTAAGGTGCTGACCAGCTAATTAGCAGACCACCCTGAGCCTGTGTGTCTACTGGTGGTACACATCTACTCATGCCTTAGTGCATGTAACAAAATTTGTTCCACACATGGATGGAATATATAAAAGGCACCATGGGTTATTAGTACTACTATCTAAATTTAGTTCTTTATGTATCTCTTTTTGGTAGAAGTAAAGATTATATTTTACATATTTTTTCACTTTAAGGGGAATCTTACTGTGTTGTTGCTGCTCTGATTTTAAACTTGTTGAAAGTGTGTTGGCTTTGAAAACAAAATAAGATTTATCACTGTTTGCAGCTATCTGAACCAGGCATAATATTAGAAATGTCTGAATCAGTCCATCTGCTATGGTTATTTCTGAATCACCTTTCACACTGGTATCTGAACCAAGCCAGATGACGGTAATGTATATTCTGGCTGAGGCTGATAATTGAGAGAATAAGCCGGTTAGTCTGTTACACCGACACAACAGAAGACCGAAACTGGCTGAAAATTCTCTCCTAACTGTTACACCGTGTAGCCATTTCCTGCAACGTTTGTTTATAGGGACTGATCTGGATGCATGTTTATGACCAAATCAGCCACAAAGATTCTAGGTTTTTAAAGTGTCTTACCTGTAAAAGTAGTTCAACCACAAGAGTATCAGTTTTCACTCTTTTGCACCTTTGGGCACTAAACCATCTGATCTGGTTTTCAGTCCTTCAGGCAGCGAAGATGGGAGTAGACAAGCTGCGAGCAGACAAGCAGACAACTGCTTTTTTCACTTCACTTTCACTCTCCTCTCTACTGATTGCCAAAGCCAGAGGGGAGGAGGAGTTCATCTGCAGTAAGGCAGCCAATTTTATTTCCATTGGCATAATGAGGATTCTAAATCTGCTCATTAAACACACACACTGCTTTGTTTTTGCCAGTGACTAAGTCCACAGGTTGGTTGAGAGGAGACAGAGGAGGGTTCTTCTTTGTTACATTAACATTATAATATCGAAGGGTGGTACTTTGTTCAGCATAATAGACTGCTAAGTGTTTGCAAATTTAGGGCCAAACCGTCATAAACAGTTGACCTGAGAAGATTTTCACTGATACATCACAAGAATGACAAGATTCCAACCCTGCTGAGCGTAAACTCAAACCTTCATGGTGATTGGGCAGCAAACCCACATTTTTGTATTGTAGCCTTGTGTCTAATTTGGTATCCATTGTCTCTGCTACATTTCTTTGTAGATTAAAGTAGATTTTGCGGAATGTAAATTCGTTCAGGGCAAGGGTTGTGTCTTCTTGGATATTTGAACTGTGTCAATCATAAAGGGATCCTAATCATGGCTGGGGCCTCTGAATGCTACTACTACATAAGAATTAAAAAATAACTACTGCTATGTAGGATTCCCCCGACACGAAGTACAACTCATATTGAGTTCCACCTAAATATTATAATACATTTTCCTCAGCTAAATCTCATTTTGATCTTTCACGCTCAAGCCTTAACTCTTCCTAAATTCTTTTGTGCTAATTTGCTGGCTTCAGCAACATTCTAATTTAATATCACCAAAACATTTCACTGAGCCGTTGATTGTGGAGACAATAAAGAAGTTCAGTCACTGATCCATGTGGTAACCCACTGTAAAACCAGTTCCCCATCTCAGTACTTTACTCTCTGTCATTGTCATCTGTGCAGGCGGTCTTTCATCCTATTGTGACTGTGCTCAGATCCAAGCCAGATTATCATCAAGGGAACACACATAGGCAGGCATCCCTTGAAAAGCTCCATGTTTGTACACAGGCAAAGATAATTGTCTTGGTCGCAACACTTAACAGATTTTGCTGTCCAGGTTAGATTCTGCCAAATATGTGGGGTCAGAACCCAGTGTTTTGCTGGGGAGGAACTCAAACCCTCGGCAATCAGACAGCAGTGGGCTCTAAGCACTCTTCTGCTTTTAAAATCTCGCAAGGAATTTCCCTGTTTAGGTATCTTAAAACTCACACTTCTATTATGGCATGAGCTTTGTACTGCAACTCACTTCATCAGAGGCATGAAATGAAAGAAAAAGAAACACACAGCAGGGGTACTGAGATGGGAGTCGGCACTAATTCAGTCAGGGGTGGAGGTGGGTGGATAAGAAGGAGAGAATACCTAATGTGGTAAATTGCTTACTGTAATGAAACAAAGCAGGAGAAATGTAGCACTTTGAAGACTAACAAAATGATTTATTTGGTGATAAGCTTTCATGGGACAGACCCACTTCTTCAGATCAATTTCATTTCCAACACAGACTGACATAATTATAAGTACAGAGGACCAAAAAGAAAAGAAAAAAGTGCAATAAAAACTGACAAATCAAATAGGATAGATGGAAGGGAGTGAGAGGTGGGGGGATGGTAATTGTCCTGTCTGACATAATTACGAGCATCAAAGGAAGGGAAGCCGTCCTTGTAATGTGTGAGGTAGTTGAGGTCTCTGTTCATACCACGTGTTAATGTGTGTAATGTGCATATGTACTCAACTCACAAATCTCTCTGTCTAATTTGTTGTTAAATTCTCTATGTTGCAGGACACAAATTTAACAACAGATTAGAGCATGAGATTTGTGAGTTAGAGTACATATTCAAATTTGACACATTAACACGTGGTATGAACAGAGACATCAACTACATCAGGCATTGCAAGGCCTGCTTCCCTTCCTTGGATGCTCATAATTACCTCAGACAGGACAATTACCATGCCCCCACCTCTCACTCCCTTCCATCTATCCTATTTGATTTGTCAGTTTTTAATTGCAATTTTTTTTCTTTTTGGTCCTCTGTACTTATAATTATGTCAGTCTGTATTGGAAATGAAATTGATCTGAAGAAGTGGATCTGTCCCATGAAGCTCATCACCAAATAAATCATTTTGTTAGTCTTTAAAGTCCTACATTTCTGCACCTTTGTTTTGTTGGAATACAGACTAACACAGCTACCTCTCTGTTATCAGTGTAAGGAGAGAGCCATTCTCAGTCCCTATTCAGATCTGTTATGATGGTGTCACATTTGCATGTGAGTTCCAGTTCAGTAGGTTCACATTGACATCTGTTTGGGAAGTTTTTCGTTTGAGGATGGCAAACAAGCACCGTGTCCTCAGAGACCAGCACTAGGTACTTACTCCATCTGCAGGATCAGAATCCATTGGCTCCAAAGCAGCCCTGGCGCTGCTAACCAGCAGGCTCAGTAAAGTGTTTGGGAGCTGCATGATGACCCCTATGGCAGCTGAGCTGCTGGGCAGCATTATGCTCTTGATGATGGGGACTGTTTTTTACTGGGTAACCCCACTGTCTCAGTGGCATGCTCTGACTCTCGCTAGTGGTGGCAAGGCCTGAGAGTGATCAGCCTGCAGCACTAGCTTATGGAGCAAAGTCTTCTAGCTCAGGCCATAGCAGCCAGTATTCCCTGTAAGCTGAGTGCTTGGGCGGCCACTCAGATTTAGATGCTGCCCAGCTGACTAACAGAGTACCCACAGCTAGGTTTTGTTTCTCTTTGTGGCGCACATGCTTCAATGCACATAAAAATGTGTTCTGCACCTGGATGGAAAAAAAATCTGCACATGAATGGAGAAGTTTAGAGGGAACAAGGAGAGTGGCTTATGCAAAGAACCAGAAAGCCAATGCGTGAGCCTTTCAGCTGATGGCCCAGCTGGGGCATTCATTATGCGGTGTAAATACCAAGAGCACCCTCTTTGGATGATGGCTGATTCCAGTCCTGTATTCCTTGAATGGCTGGAACTTCTCTTGCCATCAGAGCTATTTGACTTGAAGAGGGATGAAAGACTGGATCTGTCCTGGCAGCCTTTGTGGAGGATTAGGACCCAGAAGCTTTTAGTTTAAGCTTAAACCAGAAGCTATTGTAGCTCCTTGAAGACCCAACACAGAAGGATACAGCTTGAGTCTTACGAATCCAAAGCTGAGTTCAGATTTTGTCACTGCCACATGTGGCGTGATGGGTGCAGGTCTTTTCAGCCCAAGATCTCCTGCCTGGGATTCAAACTGATGTGCAGTATGGGCAAATTAATGCTCGATTTCTGTGTTTAACAACCTAGCATTATAGGCAGTCTGTAGACTGATAGTTAAAATTGGCTCCACGACAAATTGCCTGGCTTTCTAATGAGCTATACAAACATATTCAACAAATGGACAATTGCAGATCTTTGCTACATTAAATCTCTCTTCTTGAGGGCAGGCAGTTATCTGGATGTTTCTCTGAACACAGAAGCTCTCTGTCAACCAAATTCTCCTGTATTTCTGGCTGAATAAACATGTTTGCAATGCATTCACATTCAACAGGTCTGATTGTAATCATTCTGTGCATTCTTAAGAATTTGCAAGCCTGTTTACAGTAAATTATAGGATTGGTCACATTATTACATCCATCAGCATTTTAATTCATTCCATTACCCGTTTTAATAATCAAATTCTGAATATGCATGGTTAAAATGCTCACTGGTGGCAAATACAGACTTTCATTGCTGGTGGTAGCACTGTGAAATCTGAATAGTCACTAGATGTCACTGTAATTTTACTTGGTCTTCAATTCTAACAACCTGAAGGAAATTGTCTGATAGACTTATGTTAAAGTCCACTTAAAAACAATTGTTAGTGATCAGAAAATCATTCCAGTGCTATCCCAAATATAAAGTGTATAGAAAAAAGAATTATCTGCAGTGATGTTGTAACCAAGTTGGTACCAGAATATTAGAGAGAGGTGAGACAATATCTTTAATTTATAAGACCAACTGGTGAAACAGACAAGCTTTTGAGTTATACAGACATTTTCTTTGGGTCTAGGAAACGCATTTAGACCTAAAGACTTGCCCTTTGTTGAGCCATTACCTGTATTTGTTGGCTGAGTTGGTCTACAAGGAACTATTTTTTTATTTTTTAAATAGAGTCATATTGGGGAATTTGACAGCCCAGATCTTGAATGTGTCAATTCTTTCCAACCCAGATTGTGGATGGATACAATTTACTTTTATTATTCTAATGCATTTATATCCCAGGTGAGTACTATAGATTTGATCCTAATACTGCCTATAAACCTCACAATTAGGTGTTGGACTTCAGACTTGTGCAGTAGAAAAAAGAAAGTACAAACTGGAACTCTCGAATCTGGAACCTCTCATCTGGCAACATCTGTAATCTGGTGTGATTTTAGTTAACTGGACGACTACTTATCATGGAAGTGGCCACGTTTCCCGTGGTCCTATCAAGTTTGTTTACAGTCACCAGACCTGGCTTTCAGTGTTCTGTGCTGTCACTTAGCAGTAATTAACCCCTCAATGTCTTGTATGAGCCCAATAAGGAGTGAAAGTGTTAGTAATGCTGCTAGACAATATTGATCTCCTGTGGTCCGGCAAATTCACTTGTCCAACACCAGTCAGGTCCCCAGGGTGCCAGACGACAGAGGTTCAACCTGTATTTGCATTTGAAGAGACCTCTCCTCATGCATCAAAGTTCAAGTGAAGCTTTTATGTCTCACTTGCCTCAACCAGTTCTTCATGTTTTGTTTTTGTTTAAACTTGACTTGCTTTTAAATCAGAAAATCTAATTCAAGGACAGTATTTTTGTGTGAGTGGATTAGGAAACACAGATTCCTCTCTGCTGATTGAATGTAATCTACTGGATTTTTAAGCAAATGGATTTACAGATTAGTTCGTGGCCCCATTTGTGCATGAATGAGAGATCTATAAATTGAGAGACCTGATGGATAGGGCTATATTAATCTCTCATGTCTTGAAACAAGCATGACTACATTAACGCTGCAAGTACCCATATACTGTAAGGCAAACATCTTCAGAACATAAAAGTAGTCCAGTAGCACTGTAAAGACTAACAAAATAAATTTCATTTTTAATCATCTTTTGTTTATTGTAAAGGACTTTGATCAAGCAGTTCCTCGGTTTCTTAGAGAGCGTATGGCATAGATTCTCGCTGTAGTCGGTGTAGTACGTTGATTGTAATGGGTTTTCACTGTAGTCCCTTGGTTACAGTGTCCATTTTCTTGCATTTGGAGAGAAAGATGAAGTCTGTCTGGATCTGGGTGAGCTTTCATGTAGTTGATGGATCTCCATTCCAAACGGCTGAATGTAGTGCCTTGCATATTAGGCTCTGAAGATACACACATCTCCTAGAACTAGAAGGGACCACAGGATGTCATCTAGTCCAGTCCCCTGCCCTCTTGGCAGGTCCAAGTACCATCCCTGACATCTATTTGCCCCAGTCCCTAAATGGCCTTCTCAAGGATTGAGCTCTCAACCCCAAGTTTAGCAGGCCAATGCTCAAACCACTGAGCTATCCCTTGAATAGAAATGGAGAGATAGCCATGCTAGTCTCTATATTATCAAAACAAAAACACAGTCCAGTAGCATTTTGAAGTGCTACTGGACTGCGTTTTTGTTTTAATAATATATAGACTAGCACGGCTTTCTCTCTGTTACTATTCCTCATCAGAACATGGTGAATATATACAGGGACAGCAAGTTTGCCAAAATTTTGGTAGTGCCCAAGACGACCAGAGCCCAAAGCCTTCCCCCACGTAAAGTCCCCTCCCTACCCCCATCCGCCTAAGGTTCAAGGAGAGAGTTTGTGTTGGGAAGGAGTAAAGGTTCAGCAGGAATTTTGTACAAGAGCTGCAGGCTCTAGGATGGAGTCCGGGTGCTGAGTGCAGGCTCTGGGCTCAGACAGACGACTGGAGGGCAGAAGGGGTTTAGAGTGGAAGTTCTGGGAGGGATTTGATGGCTGGGGAGGCGCAGGAGGGAATGTGATAGCAAAAGGAGGTGACGGATGGAGTGCAGGCTCAGGGAGGGAGTGGGTTGTGGGAGGAGGTGGTGGAGGGTGTGTCACTTCCTGAGACATCTCCCTCTGGCAGCAGCTCCTAGGTGAAGGGCTGGGCCTGTGGGGGTCTTCACATAGTTCTGCCCACAGGCACTGCCCCCCACAGCTTCCCACTGGCCACAGGGATGCTCAGGGCAGGGACACTATGCGGGGCCATAGAGATGTGCCAGCATCTGCATGGAGTGAATGGCCAGAAGCTGCTCTAGCCTCACTGTGCTGCTGATGTTGGCAGCAGAGGATCCCAGCCCATTTTAAATGGCCCAGGGCCAGCAGGTGGAACTGGGGGAACACACCGGGGGCAGGGTCCTGCATAGGGTGGCAGGCAGGGCCAGGGGAGAAACCGAGCCCAAACTTTGGTGGAGCTAGGCCCCTGACCCAGGAATATTGCTGGTGCCTGGGTGCCATGGACCCATAGAACTCATTGTACATGACTACAGGACAAGAAGCAATGGATTTAAACTGCAGCAAGGGAGGTTTAGGTTGAACACTGGGAAAAACTTCCCAACTGTTGGAGTGGTCAAACACTGGAATTAATTGCCTAGGGAAGTTGTGGAATCTCCATCACTGGAAATATTTAAGAGCAGGTTAGATAGATATCTGTTGGGGATGGTCTAGATGGTGCTTGGTCCTGCCATGAGAGCAGGGGGCTGGACTCAATGACCTCTTGAAGTCCCTTCCAGTTCTAATGTTCTGTGTTCTTTATAAACAAAACCCTAATTCCTCTTCTATACAGAGGTTAGTTCAGTGAGCTGTGTCTGCATGCTACACCACACTACCTTGCAAATGGTCTAAGAAGCAAGTCAAATAGTATTTCTATGTTGTCATTAGGACTTGTGATCAGGCACAAGGTTTTGTAGGGCTTTGAAAGACTTGGAGGTGAGAGGGGGGTCAGACCTTGAGCCACCAACAGATACAAAGCAGAGGAAATAGAGCAATCTCCCTGTGCCCATGATGTGAAGACTTGTGAGCCAAAGCATAGCTGTGGTGGTGACCATCCTCTGACCAGCTGTGACTGCTGTGAATCCCACAAACAGGACCTTGGTGATGGGGAGCCCAGAAATGTAGCACCTCCGAGGTGGGGAAGAAAGTGCCTTCTTGTCAGGTAATGGGGGAAGAGGGAAAGCAGTGCCTAAAAGCTAGTTAGCTCTTTTCCTGACAGATAGAAACAGTCTTTCATAAACCTAAAGAAAAATGGAACCCTCAGCCATTGCTTAGCGGTATTCAACTACTGAACCAAACTATAATATTCATCGGCAGAACCTACCACAAAGTATTTAATAACAAATGATGACATCCTACATTCAATTTCCTAGTATAAGGAGCAAAGAAAAGGAGAGTGATTGTAGATGGTGACTAATTCTTACACACGCTGGTTCAGTCCGCAAATGCACATGGCATATCAGGGGTTAATTTTATGCTTGTGATGTCATTCGTTTTTAAGTAGAAATGGCAACAGAGGAGTATTATGAAGGGCTAGTTGATAGAGGGTTTAATATTGAAATTGACCCAACGACCTACATTTTATAAGCCCAAGAAAGCCCCTGGGTGATCTTTGGGAGGTACAAATCAGTGCTTTATTTCCTTTCTGGTGATTAGTTTACAGATTTTTACTGTCTGGATCCTTATCTGTACTCTGGAAAGAGAAATAAATTGTGTGAAAGGAGGACAGCCAGACAGCCATCTTTCATCCCTGAATGTATCCCAGCTGTAAAGCTCAAAGGGAAGACATGTATCCTGTGTTTCACCCCATGTGGGGTTCTTTCCACCTCTTTTAAGTTGAAAGGGATTGATATCTTCATGAGATCATAATATTGCACCATATGAAATATGTGGCATTAACAAAGTAAATGCCAACTGTAGACCTCTCATGTACTGTATGGGGATATGAAAAGAATACCATAACCTAGGCAGCTCTACCAGACAGAGAAGGAGGTTTGCTTACGTTGCCTGTGAGGGAGTCATAATTAAATCTTGGCCAAGGCTGCTGGAAAAGTTGAGCAGTTTAGTGTTGACATAAAACAAGTCCTCACATTGGTCTGGGGTGAACTTGTGTTTGTCTCTAAACAAACAAAACACCTAGTGTCGCCCTCGAGTATAAACTCTCATTAAAAAGACTCCTGGTAAGATGTAAATCAAAATGTTTCTGGTAAAGTCCTCAAAATTTTCAAGTTGATAACCATTAACTTAACTTATATAGGAAGATACAGCCGAAAGAGAACCTGCTGCAGAAGGTTATAAAATGGAAGCTACAACTGTTTGGGCATATTTGCAGAATGAACAATGAAAGAAAAATCAAGACCCTGGTATTCGGCATAATGGATGGTTCAGATAGGAGAGGCAGACCCCACAGAGAATGGGTGGATGATATAGTATATTGGTGCAGAGCTAGTATACAGAACCTAAGCCACTGTGTGCTGAACAGGGAAAGATGGAAAGGAATAGTGAGAGAGGCATCAGACATCAATGGGCACTGAGCCCACAGTTATTGATGATGATGAGCTTAACGCTCCCTTTTCTCACCTTTGTAAAATAAAAACAAAAACAAAAGTCAGAAGTCCCTGGAAACCAAGCACTTGGGTGGCCACCCAGGAGAGTTTCAGGTGCCACCCAGCTGATTAGCAGAGTGCCCACAGTCACCCACAGAAGGCAGCCTGTGTTTCTTCTGTTGGTGCACATCCACACATGCCTTGGTGCATGTAACAAAGTTTATTTCAACCATGGATGGAAAAAATTAGAGGGAACATTGCCAATGGCCTGAAAAGAGATTGCAACAATTATGAGAGAAATCAAATTGACAAAAAAATATCCCTTTTTGTGAGGACACCTAAAGTTCTCATGCTGTGGGTTACATTTCACTAAATAACCAGGTGAAAATAGTTGTACATTTAGGTATACTTACTGTTGTTTTTTAGAATGTAGTTGTTTAGTATCAGTGAGATGTCAAGTTACATATACATGCTTTCACATATGGGAGCCTCCTTTAACAAGTACCTGCAGTTATGCTTTAGTATAAAAGAATAGTATAAATTATAATCACAGCGTTTAGTGTATTAATGGTGGTTAATGTACAAGTGTTTTATATTATATTATATTATATTATATTATATTATAGAAAAGATAAAAAGCATTTTATTGTTTACCGTTGGAATGTTAATTTGGTAGCAGACCTGGGAAGTTGGCAGAGCACATGTAGAACAAAATTGGGTAGAAAATTTCCCATACTGGAGGCTGAAATTAATAAACTCACCTAGAATTAAAGTTACTTTTAAAATTAAAGGAACTGTTCAGAGTACAGTACATACAACAGACAGTAAGGACAACACTGTTCTTGATGGTATCAAGAAGAATTAAGAAAAAAGCAGAATTTACCTGGTGAGAATTTTATTTGTTATAGTTTTGGTTATCACTGAGCATTCTGAGAGTCTAGAAGGCAGGAGGACCCAGGGGCAAGGTGAGAGGGGACCCAGGTGCCCACCCTTAGAAGGGCAGAGCCAAAGGCAGAAGGGGAGGGGCTTAGGACAGTCAGCCTGGGGCCTCCTCTCCCCCATCCCCATGACACTCCCTCGGAGCTGTATATCAAAGGGGTCCAGAGCTGAAAACACAGGACAGTTGGATTTTTTTTTCTTTTTTTAAAAAAAAAGGTCAAGACAGTTGCCTTAAATGCAGGACTGTCCTGGCCAAAATGGAATGGATGGTCACCCTCTGCAGAGCTCAAGCCTCCAGCAGTTATGTAAAGGGTATATAGATCACTGGAAGATTTGGGTAATATGCCAGAATTAAAGGGGTTAATTTGCTTATCTCTGATAGATTAATTCTTAATCTGCAACCGTTCCTTCCAATATCTAAAATCTAAAGATTAGACACTGCAGATTAATTGTCAGACCTATCCGTCACATGTGAGCAATTATGTTCATGCAAACAGGCACAACCAAATATAAGCACACAGTGGCATGTTGCCCAATTATTTGCATGTGTGTTTATTCTACCGCCGCATTCCATGTGTCAGAGTTTCTCAAGCATGCCTGTGCCAATGTGTGTGTAAGTTTGCATGCACCTTAGATTGTGCACGTTGTAAATGGAGGCCAAGTTTGTGCCCTACCATTGAAAATCAGGCAATTGAAGGTCGTCATTTAAATCTGCCTCTCCACTAAGCTGCTAGCTAGAAAAGGCAGGCATTATAATTAATTGGATTGTGCGAGAGCAATGTGAGCATGTGTTCATTGGAGGCAGACCTGAGACGGCGCAGCATCCAAATATGCTGCTCCTTGGCTAGGGAACAGCCAGCATCTCTAGTCTGGACCACAGCTGAACCTGCATATCCTAGAATCAAAAGATTCTTTGTCTAATGCCGAGACAGCCAGCCAGGATGTTAATACAGGCTCTGCAAATGATGTCGCAGTCACTGTACTGGCTCAGCTCTGCAGCAGGCCTTTCTGCAAATTTCACTGATGTCGCAGAGACTTACTTGGGCTCAGCCACCAGTTTGACTCCATGTTTCCAATTACTTCTTGCCTCTGTTGCACAAGAGGGAAGCAATTATACAAGCAAATAGCATGCACGTGCCTCACCCAAAATATTCTTTTTCTCTTTAGCAGCAAAATTTTCTGTACAGCTCTACTCTATAAACAGCTCGCCTTTGTTCTTTTATAATGAGGTAAGCAGCTTTTCGGAGCCTAAGAAAAAGTGTGTGAGCGTTTCATCTTGCTTACTTCCCTGTACGGTGTCAATAGCAGAAAACTCCTCCACAGTCACCTCAGCTTTAATCTCCATTGGTCCGACCATGGTGCTGTTGGAAAGGTGTAATGTGCAGGGCTTGAATTGCCATGGGAGATATAATGCCAGTCATTAGTTTTCAATCAGAGCCTCACCATCAAAGCTACAGCGAAGCAGTGTTCCATGTCAGCTGAGAGCTTGGGGCAGGGGGTGTGCACAGGAGACAGTCAAATGCTGCTTGTCTGATTAGCAGAGCACCCAGAAACAACCAGTGTAGGGCTTCTAGAAGGGGGCTCTGACACAGGCCCCTCCCCCTCCCTGTGTATGCCTTGCCACTCCCCCCCCCGTTCTGCCCATACCTCACTCGTTCCCCCCCTGCATGGCTGCCTCACCCTGACTCTGTTCATGGCCCACCCCTTCACAGCCTACCTCCTGCCCCTGCACCACCCTGCCCTGCCCCTGCCTGCCTCCTGAAATGCCATGCCATGTCCAGGGAGTGCAGGGCAGTACCCTCATCCCCTGGGGTGGCACAACCTAGGAGTACGGACAGTCAGGAAGCTTGTGCTGCTTTTGGTCTGCATGGCTATGTGGGAGAGGTAGGCCTGCCCCGTGCACGCATCTGAAGTGGCACAGTGCTGACAGTGAGCGATGGGCGGGGCTGATGTGTGTGTGTGGGGGGGGTGCATGTGGCAATCTGTGTCCCCTCCTTGTCACCTAGGAGAGCACCCACAGCTAACAGCATGTTACCACCAATGCTGCCTCTCATTTTTGTCCATGCATGTGCAGAATAAATTTTGTTATGTGCACGGAGGCATGTGCACATGTGCACCACCAGAAGAGATCCACGCTGCCAGATGTGAGCACTATGGGTGCTCTGCTAATCAGCTGGGCGGCATTTGACTCTCTCCTGGGCAGCTGCCCATGCACCAAGCTTACAGGGAACACTCATTTCTGCTGGTGGTGCACAGCCACATATGCCTCAGGAAGTGCTATTTGAAAGTCAGTGATGTAACATGGCTCCATCAGACCCACCTTTTTCATCAATAGAGATTTCTACATTCCCAAAGAAGCCATAGTATCAATCGTTATCCTCAGGATATCTGTAACAAGCTTCATCACAGAAGTGATGATTTTTTTCCCCCTCCCCTAGTGTAATCCTGTTTCTCCTCTTAGAACCAGAACAGTTCATCCCAGGGCACCAAGTACCAGAGACACCATCATTTAAAGGCTCTTTCCAGTTCCCCTTTTGTGACAAGATCCATCTAAGTACTGAGGCCCTGTTGTCTTTCCAGACAACTCAAACAAAACAGGCCCACCTCTTCTAAGCCAAATTAAAATTTGTTTTCATTTGCTCTGCAGCATCTTACAAGAAAAGAAAGTTGTTGTGTAAAGCCTCTGTTCAGTCCAGTACAATGCAGGTTTAAGTCCTGTAACGTTCTACAAGCTTTGTAACATTACCTTTGTTTCACAGATTTAGCTTTGTTCTGTACCGTTATATTTTGTTGCATAAGTCACGTTTCACAAGTCACGTTTCACAGCAGCCTCTAGGTCTATATTAAGTATTGTGCTGTTGTTTATAGATACTATAAGTCTGTAAGCATTTGTAAAAGAAATGGCTTTCTCTGAAGTGAGCCGTCCTTTGTGTGAGTGAGAAAAGCACAAATGTGGATGTATGCACGGTGGACTCAGTCCCTGAAGCCAGCCTGTCTGGATGACCAGCTGCAAGCAGCACCTTCATGGCCAGAGAATAATAGGTGCTGAGCCCTGCAAAAGAATCCACCACAGAAAGTGTAAAATTAGAGTAACGAAAGCAGCATGGCTCGGAATGCCAAAGAAGATTGTGGAATCTCCATCACTGGAAATATTTAAAAGCGGGTTAAATAGACATCTATCAGAGACTCTAACTGGTGCTTGGCATGCCATGACAGTAGGGGACTGGGCTTGATGACCTCGAGGTCCTCTTGAGGTCCCCTTCCAGTTCTCGTGTTCCATGATTCTACGAGTAAAAAACAATCTCCACTGATTGCTTTGACTTGCAGATGTTCCCACTCAGAAAAGATGCTTGGTTTCAGTTTTTGGTAATCTTCCTCAAACATTGGGAGTAGGACCAGGCCCAATTTGACTAGACTAATACAGAATGTTACAAAAGATCCCATCTTCTTGCATAATTAGTGAAGAGTAAAGGGTTAATTAACTAATATGTTCCAGTAATTACAGCTTTACAATTGTCACTGGACTGCTGCCTGTCAGTGATAAACAATTCTGATTCAGGTTATTGTTTTTGATCATTGTTTTATTCTGGAGGTACCACTGTGTGTCCTTGGGATTAGGGGGCTAGTTTTAAATGGGCATGTCTGTGCATTCAGTCTAATAATAATACCTATGTTTTATGCCCTGGCAAGTGCCCAAATCCTTCCACTTCATCCTCTAATTTGAGGATAGGCAAAAAATACAGCTTGCAGGCAGGATCCGGTCCACCAAGCCTTTGAATTAGGACGGCAGCCTGCCAGGAGCTGCAGGCAGACTCACTGCCTGACACAGCCCTAGGCTGCTGAAAGTTGGTGCTGCTGGGGCCATGTGCCTTTTGGCACCGTGCACTCCCCTGCATTGAGCCCATGAGAGCAGCGAGGGTTGTGCAGGGAGCAGGGGCAGCCTGTGAAGTTTCTCCTCTCTGCCCAGGATATATGGTGACAGGGGGCACATGGCACCAGCAGCCATCTGCTTTGAGTAGGCTGGGGCTAGGGCAAGCAGGGAGCCTGCCTGCGGGTCCCACTGGGCTGATGGGCAGGTCACCTAGGTAAGGGCTTCCCAGCAAGAGCCTGCCTCTGGCACCTCACCCCCTCCCGCACACCAAATCCTTTGCACCCCACAGCCTTTCTTTGCCAGGTCCCTCCCAAACCTTGCACCCCACCATGCCTCCCCCCACAGCCAGAACCCTCTCCCACACCCTTTCCCCCGCCAACTCTGCACGTCAATCCGCTGCCCCAGTCGCAACCCCTTCCTTCAACCAAACTCCCTCGCAGATCCCACAGCCCAGTCCTCCACCCAAGTTCCCTTCTGCACTCAACCTCCTGCCATGACTCCACAGCTGCCCTCCATGGAAAAGCGCAGCCCTTGGCCACTTGGCAAAATCTTGGCGTGATCCCCCATAAAAAATTATTGCCCACACCCACTCCAATTCCTCCGAAGAATTACTTTTGGTTTCAGGCATAAAGCCTGGCGAGTATTTAGGTGCCTAACTCCCTCTGAAATCCCTGCAGCTCTGACTGTCATCTAATCAGTCATTAACTCATTCTTAATTACTTTAATTCTCCCCTCTAGCTTCTGGTGTCCCACCATACACCCTCTGCTCCAGTCCATGAAAAGCACAGCTGCTCAGATCACATTCTCCTGCCCATGATTGAATCTCTCCTTTAGCTCCTGGACATCTTATATTCCCCGACATGGGGCGCAACCATATTTGCATATGAGACCGAAGGCAGACAGTAATGTCTCCCTGGAAATCATGCAGTATCAAATGACGACATCAAATCCATCCATGCGTCTTTCCCTCCCCTCAGAGCTCACGGAATGTACAACTCACTCTACCATGGCATCAGATAATGAAGAGCTCTGCAAAATACCAGGAGAACAAGATGGGCAGGTGTCAGCAGAACTGAGCTAGCACAGACCACTTTACTATACAAAGCTGCCTCTCGAGTGATGCTGAAGCAGAGGAAAACGCTGGATCTGGTTTTCCATGCCTCTGATCACTTTTGCCCAAAAGGCAGATTTCCTTTATTGGCCTCCCTTTCCCTAAAAACAGATTTCCCACAGAACGTGGCTACACTAGCCCCTGCCTTTCGAAAGGGGGATGCTAATGAGCCACTTCAGCATATGCTAATGAGGCACTTTCATGAATATGCAGTGCCTAATTAGCATAATGACAGCTGCTCATGTTTCAAAAAAGTGCCACTTTCTAAACCATGGGTGTCCAACCTTTTGGCTTGCCTGGGCCGCACTGAGTGAAGATAGTCTTAGGCTGCGTACAAAATATATAATATAGTTAATGTTAAAAGTTTACGATCTTGTGGGGCCGCATTACTAGCTGTCCAGGGCCGCATGTGGCCCGCAGGCCGCAGGTTGGACACGCCTGTTCTAAACACACAATGCTTGTATAGACAGGGGCCTTTCGAAAGGACGCCCAGACTTCGAAAGCCCCTTCTTCCCTCCCCGCCACCATAGGAACATGACCAAAATGTCCGTGTATTTGCATAACATTAGACTGGGGGAACCCAAGGTTCTGTTAATTGTAGGGACCAAAAGGGAGGCCCAGTGCAAAAAGTTTGCTCACCCCTGGTGTAAAGGGTGAAGGTCAGCTCCACCCAGCATCTTTCAGATGCTTCTGGACAATTTTCTTAGCTTAAGCTTTGACTCTTGTGGTCAAAAAGGATCCTAATGTTTGCAAGCAGTCTGAGCTGTGTTCTTCCCATAACAACAATAATAAGCTGTCTTTTTTATTTTTTTTTTGTGTGGTGGTGATGGCAGCTCACTTAATTCTGCTAACAGCTGCAGTAATTGTTGTATGAAAAATAAATCCGACAGCTTTATGAGTTTAAAACTTCTCAGAGCGCAGCTGCAAGGGTAAGACGCCGTTTCAGGGTGTTAAATCACCTATCTGCAGCAGCTGTCCAGCACAGCTCGACTCTCCATCTCCCCTAGGCCAGTGCAGCATTGCTCACCCTGCATTTCTGAAGAGCACTAGAGAACCTGCTGAGCGTGCTCAGAGCGTTTGCCCCAGACAGCATGGGTAAATGCTGTAATGGGATGCAATAGAGAATTAGAGACTAGGAAAAGATTAGTAACGTTTCAAAGAGACATTTTATAAGGAAATAGAAATGTAAGACTGTGAGCTGTTATTTCTATATAAATGCAAAGAGCACTAATTGTAAATAAGATTACTATTCCTTATGCTCCTAAATTGAGCCCCTTTGGATTCCCAGTTAATTTCTGGTATCCATTGCTACTAGACAGGACTGATCTTGGAGCTTACTAGGATTCAGAAAAGGGTTACATATTTACATGGATAATGAGGACATCCGGAATTACATTATATCTTTTCTGTACAAGAGACCTAGTTGTAAATGCTCAAGTTTCAGGTCATATCAGAAGTCAATCCCTAGCTGACTGGGTTTAGGAAGAAGCTTCTCCTATGGCCAGGCTATTCTGTAACTATTCAGTATGAGGTTTTTTTCCTACCTTCCTCTGCAGCATTGTCAGAAACTATTTGCTGAGCTGAATGGATCAGAGATTAGATCTAATGTGGCAATCTCCAGGGATGAAAGTAAAATATGGGCATTGGTGGAGATGACAACTCACTGTGTGGGCACTGTTCCTAATAGATGGCTTACAAAAAGAGTGATTTGACATTGTATATTAAGGACTGTCTTGTACTCCTGTGCACTGTGGCTCTTGCTTCTGTAGCCAAATTTGAAACAAAAATGGCTCTTCTTGCTATTTTGGTTGCAGACACCCAGGTTATGTTCTTTTAAACCAGGTCTGTAGTGAACAAATCGGCTGTTTCTATCCAGGCCACTTTCTTTGAGAGTGGCATGGTAATACATGGCCCAAAATATGCTAATAAGGTGCAGATGCAAATTCCCCGCACCTTATTAGCATACAGTCACGTGATTTGGAGTCCGGAAGACCATTCTTCCCGACTCCAAAACGCCGTGTAGAAGCGTGGCCCCGGGGGAGCTTCCAGAAGGAAGTCCTTCTTCCGGACGCTCCTTCTTTCCGAAATTTTTGGGAAGAAGGCACCTCCGGAAGAACGACTTCCTTCCAGAAGACCCACCCCCCCAGGGGCCGCATTTCTAAACGGTGTTTTGGCATCCGGAAGAACGGTCTTCTGGACTCCAAATCACGTGACCGTATGCTAATGAGGCACAGAATTTGCATCTGTGCCTCATTAGCATATTTCGGGCCATGTATTACCATGCCACTTTCAAAGAAAGTGGCCTGTGTAGAAACGGCCATTGATTTCAATGGAAACTGGGCACCTAAATTTCTTCAAGGGCCTTGGCTCATGCAACCTACCACAAGCTCCAACAGGAACTGAAGCAAAGCACCTAACCCTGCTTTTGGTGAACTTTTTCATGCAAAGCAGTATGCCTCTTGCTACCTTTCATTCTTACTGGTTTAAAATGAGTTATTCCACTTGATTGCCTCTATTAACCACAACACTTCAAGTGTCCCAATATATTGGATTATGAGACCTGCATTGTTTTGTTTGTTGCCAATGAAACTAGCATCTCACCCACCTTGTTTTTGCTGTTCCTGGTTGTGACGCAGTATACAGGGGCTTTGTGATCTGTATTCCAGCTGTATCATCTCTCTATTTGTCTACAGAGCTGCTGTGGGGATTGAGTGTGTGTCTTTGAGGTCGAACGTCTTTCATCTTGTAGGTGAGCTGAAGGGAATGGAGAGATTTAAACTCTATTTGAGTTGTGTTGCTCAGTGCCGGGGAGATAATTTTCTCTCTACAAGCCGTGAAGCAGAATTGTTTTCACTGGAAAGTTCCGCCTTTCTGACATATACCAACAACCATGACCAACCTTCCCTCTAACTTTTTTCATCCGTGTGCAGAATAATTTTTGTTATGTGCACTGAGGCATGAGCAGGTGTGTACCATCCATAGAAACACAAGCTGCTGGTTGTGAATAGCTGTGGGCACTCTGCCAGTCAGCTGGGTGGCACCTGAATTTCTCTGGGGCAACTGCCTAAATGCTCAGCTTACAGGGAACCCTGCACCCCCACCCACACCCCACCTGCAGTTCCCATCGTTCCATCACCCAAGGCTGGCTGGAGCTGGAGTAGGGCAGCTGGTGTTCATGAGGCCCAAGGATGAGTATGCTGGGACCACACCACTGATCCGCCAAATGCTCTGGGCTAAAATTGACGTATCTGTGGTCGACTTCCATCTCTTGTCTACACAGGGAAGGTCAAACGGGAGCGTTTCTCCCTTCAACCTTCCTTACTCCTTGCCTCTTGCAAAGAGCACAGCAGTCGCCTCGGACCCGTGAGAACATATTTGTGTGCATGCACAAAAATCAAACCCTAGAAGATCGACCCAGGTTGCTCTTCTGCAGTAGTGTACATGTAGCCTAAGCGTTATGCAAAATGGCCATTAAAAGCTGTCGATTAATACCTTTGCGTAATGTATGTGCAAACCCTGAAGCAGTCGCCTTACCAGTTGGTAACCAAGACTAATGGAGACCAGTGAAAACCTGTGATGTCGAAAACATTGGACCAGAGCTGCCCAATACATAAAGTGCACGTTTGTTTCTGACTGAGGACATCCCCAGCACAGAGCTACAGTGGTAAAGTGTTAAGGGTGATAGGGTCAGAGACAATTCTTCACTGGTCTGGATAACATCTCAGCATTTAACACACACACTGGGGCTGACAGAACTGCTAGGCCCCTGGGCAAGGCTTGGGGTGTGGCTTCGGGGAAGGGGGCAGGGCTTCTGGTGGAAGGGGCGGGGCTAGGGCTAAATTCTCCCAGGCAGCCTCAGTGCCTTCCAGAGCACACTGCGCCTACCCCAGGCAGCCCTCAGCACTGCCCAGGGTGTGCCACACACAGTTCTGGAGCTGATTTAAAGAGTTCACGGCCCCAGCTGCTGACATTGCTGCAGTAGCAGTGCCATCAGCCAGGAGCCCTACATCCTTTAGAATCACGGGTCTCCAGGACAGTTGTCCCCTTTGCCATCCCCTGACCACACGTCACATCAGTGCTATTTCAACTAATGAAGTATTCTACCATAGTCCTCCAGTAAATCAGTAGACTTGGCCCACCTGGACCAAATGAGGACCTGGGGTAAGCGGGCGTAATTCTGTGGAGCTAGTAAAATCCAAGAGCACCTCTCAGAAAATGAAGACGAAAAAACACAAAGATTAAATTTCAGCTATTTGGTGGGAGTGGAAAATCCTAACAGATACGGACCCTCCTCCTGCTTTCTGACAGGCAGTCAGCCAAGTGCTCTAATGAACTGTCTGGAAATTGTGTCTTGCTTACTGCAATCTCTGGATGCATAAAGTCTGTATCACCAACTCTGAGCCAGCTGCCTCCATCCCTGCTGCACTGCGGATATGTCTGCTGCAGCTGTGAGTAGCGTCACTGGAGCATGCTGTGCTGCAGTGATCCTGACCCTGATCTCAATTCTGCCTGAGCTAGCCCCTGGATTAAGCATAGTGCTCTGAAGAGACAATTCTTCTGAGTAAGGAGAATAGTGGGGAATCGGTGTTCCCTGTAAGCTGGACGCAAGCCACTCAGGAGCAGAACGCCCACAACTGCCTATAACTGGCAACATGTGTTTCTAGTGGCACTGCACACAGGCACATGCCTTTCTTTTCAAAACTCTGTCCTCCTTCCCCCTCTCCACAGCCCCTGAGAACTCCTCCTTCTTGGAGTGCAGCCTCAGGGCTGTCCAGCTTGTTGCTCAGAGGGCCAAAATCATAATTATGTCCTATCTACCCTTGGGTTGCATGGCTAGGAATAGCTTTGAAACATTTTTCATCAAGAGAGCCTTAAAAATGTAACCGAGAGAGAAAATCTAAAGGACTAAACCAAGTCAGACAATAAAAGTGAAATCTTGGATCCTTTTCATGTACTGGAGATTTTTCTTGAGTTTTCCTGGAAAAGGTGGGAGATTATTTTAAGAAGCAAGTGGAAACTTTTCAAAAATGCCTAAATGACTTAGGAGCTTACAGACTTGTCTGCATGAGAAATTCCCGTGGGTTGAACTAAAGGCAAGGTGTGATTTTTACACCAATTTAATTAGCATTGGGCAAACTCCAGTATGTTTAGTATCAGAGGGGTAGCCATGTTAGTCTGGATCTGCAAAAGCAATGAAGGGTCCTGGGGCACCTTATAGACCAACAGAAATGTATGAGCATAAGCTTCATCATGAAGTGGGTCTTTGCCCACGAAAGCTTATGCTCGTACATTTCTGTTAGTCTATAAGGTGCCCCAGGATTCCTCGTTGCTTTTCCAGTTTGAGTACCTTATTTCTGTTTAGCTTCAGCTGATTGAGAATCAACTTGAGCTAATCAGAAATACGCTACTTTCAACACAACACATAGCAGCAGAAAGAAGGCCCATATGGGGAGAAAGTCCAAGTGGGTAAATTCTTCCCATCAGCCAGGACAGTGAAAAAATGGAATGGTTAATTTTTCATCTTTGGCTAGACCACAGCTGGTACATGCAAGCTCTGTGGTGTGTTCTTTCATTATTGATTCACTCAGGGTCAGCCATGATTCCTGGCTATCCATCGTATTTCTCCAGGGCATTGGGCTCGTTTACATTTGAAGTTAAAATGTAAGCAATTGCCTGTCCATCCTCTGAAAGACCGGAGTTCTAAGCAGTACCTTTGGTCGCATTAGTAGCATGAGGCATATTAATGTTCTCAAGGCTTGTGAGCTTTTGCATGCTTTATGGTCATTATCTTCTGTAAATATTTACATGTGTCCGTAACAATTGCAGTTGGCCCAGTATTTACAGCCGCTGTCATGCTATGTTTGGTTTTGTTCTTAGTGGTGCATTGACCGACTAAACTCCTACTCTTTTCTTCTCCTTGACTAATGGAGTTTGGGCTCTTCTGTGTCTGTGCTTAACCGACAGGCTCAGCAGCACTTTGTCTAAAGAATAATTATGGAAGGATAGCACTGTGATGAATCTTTCCTTTGCCTCCCTTCAGAAGAGTTATGAGCTAACCTTGCAGTTAGGGAGGTTAATCCGTTCACTGATAAGCATTCCGGTAAACATGGGGCTTACTTGTAAGCTTACCAGTTTAATGGTTAACCAGCCCTTTGTCAGTTAACTCCAAGCACAGCAGAGCCTAAATTAAAATGGTTAACCAGCTGAGCGCTATCATCTAAGCAATGAACCATTTTAATGTCCCTAGTCTCACATTTGGTGACTGCTTGGCAACCGTCACTGACCCCACTGCCTCAGGAAAACCTTTCAGGGACATGTGCTTGGTTGTTGTGAAAGTTGCTGTTGCGATAACCAGGCACCTTGAAGTTCTCTATCAGCACCCCCACTAGCAATGCATGAATCTCCCACAAGGCCAGACTACAGTTTTCAGCACAGCAGTGGTTACAGAGAGCATTTCGGCTTCTAGGCCAGGGCGTGCAACTAGAGTAATACCATGAAGAATCAAACTTGGGAATTCTGCTGAGATTTGTCACCTGTCACCCTTCTGCTGATCGTTTTTGGGAAGAGCAGACAAAACAAATCCAATTCTTTCCCTTCAGTCTCCAATTAGGTACCAGACAATAACTGAATTGGTCACCACCAAGCTCACCATGCAGGTGACTGGCACTATAGCAATAACCCACATGATATACGCCGTAAATGCCTTCTTGTCCTAAGTCAGAGGCAGAATTCTAAGAGAGGATGGCTCTGGTCCAATTTAAATCAGGCATGCAAATGCGTAAGTTATACATGACAGCACCAGTCAGTAAGTAACTTGATTCTGAGGATCAAAATAATAATTATAAATTAGGGAAAGAGAACCTAGATGGGGATGATACAAGGCAGGTGCAGAACAGGTGGGATAACCATTCCCAGAGAACAGTTATCTATGGTTCACTGTTATTCTAGATGGGCCTAATGAGTGGGTTCCTCAGGGATCCGTTTTGGGACCTGTTCTGTTCAATATCTTCATCATCTAGTTAGATAATAGCATAGAGAGCACACTTATAAAGTGTATAGGTGATACCAAACTGGGAGGGGTTGCAAGTGCTTTGGAGAATAGGATTATAATCCAAAATGATCTGAACTAACTGGAGAAATTATCTGAGATAAGATACAATTCAACAAGCACAAATGCAAAGTGCGCCACTTAGGAAGGAACAATGTTCCACACATACAAAATGGAAGTGACTGTACAGGAAGGAGTATTGCAGTAAGGGTTCTGGGATCATAGTGGACCACAGTTTAAATATAAATCAACAGTGTGACACTGTTGCCAAAAAAAGGAACTGCCGTTCTGGGATGTATTAAAAGCAGCGTTGTAAGCAAGCCATGAAAAGTAATTCTTCCACTCTAATCTACACCAATTAGGCCTCAACTGGAGTACTGTGTCCAGTACTTGGCACCACATTTCAGGAAAATGTGGACAAATTACAGAAGGTCCAGAGAAAAAGCACCAAAAAATGACCTACAAGAGGAGACTGAAAGAACTGGGTTTTTTTACTCTGGAAAAGAGAAGACTAAGAGGGGACATGACAAGCTGATGCAAGGAAGAGGGATTAAAAAATGCTCTCCTTAACCTGTGATGGTAGCACAAGAAGCAATGGGCTTAAACTGCAGCAAGGAAGGTTTAGGTTGGACATGAGGAAAAAACTACCTAACTGACCAGCTGGTTACGCACTGGAATAAATTCCCAAAGGAGCAGGTTAGACAAACACCTGTCAGAGATGGTCTAGATCATGCTTGGTCTTGCTATGAGTGCAGGGAACTGAACTTGATGAACTCTTGAGGTTCTTTACAGTTGTATGCTTGTATGAAAATACACACCTAATCTAGGCCACCTGAGCTCATGGGACTGAAAGAAGATGGCTGATGTGCAGGTGTGCTAAGCCCCCTGAGGACCAGCAGAGCAGCCACTAAAGTGACACAAGATGGCAGAGCACACAGAACGTGGGCTATGATAAGACCTGCCCAGGACATGAGGTACAGACAAAGCTTCAAACGGTCAGCAGAGGGAGGTACAGCATGCCCTATAGCACTCTTAATCAATTTTGTCTGGTTGAACTTTAACTCGATGCACACAGTGAGTTAAAGTTTAATCACTTGCAATTCATCAAGGGTGGCTATTAATGCCATGTTTTATCAGTGGCTTATCTCCACAAGCCAGCCGTTCCCTAATGTGAAATACTGATGTAATTAGCAAAGCCTATCGACCAGTTAAAGCATGTCAGCTTAGTCCTCAAAGTTTTAGCAGCCAAGCCATTAGAGAGAGAATTTAAGACAAGGGCCAAAAACTTAGGGTCCACTTTTCTTTTGCAATCCAGCCCCTTTGCAGTTGTCTGAAGATACAAAGTGCCTGGAAAATTGGGAGCAATCTGTAGTTAGGCGAAGCTAGTGCCTACACACCTCCCTTCTCCACACACCGCAAAATGGAAGAATGCTGGGGACTGGAACCATGGGGGACAGGTATAGGCAGAACACAACCATACCGATGAGGCTCATAACCCTTGATGGCTCTAATGTATACAAGATGTTTCTAGTCCTAAAATCAGAGGGCAGAAGTGGGGTTCTTTGCAATGTCTATTTCCCCAACTGCAGCCAGAAAATAGGGGGTGAGAGAAGAATCTGGCTCACGGCCTTTAAAGCACGTTGAGAACGTAACTTGCTTTCTTCAACAAGTGCTACTCTTCTTCACATTGCTTTCACAGCTCTTCCCTTTACGATTTTGTCCCCGAGTCTCCTTCAGATCCTCAAGTATCCCACCAATGCTTCAGAGCACAGTAAGAAGCTATAATATCCTCAGCATCAAAGAGCTAGCCATGTTAGTCTGTATCTTCAAGAACAACAAGAAGTCCTGTGGCACCTTATAGACTAACAGATATTTTGGAGCATAAGCTTTTGTGGGCAAGGACCCACTTCATCAGATGCATGAGGGGTATTTAAAGAATGGGGTCCCAGTAAAATGGAGGGCCAGAGCTGAAAAGGTCTATTCAGTCAAGGTGGAAAAGGCCCATTATCAGCAGTATGTATCAAAAGAGGAAAAACCAAGTCCAATCAGACAGCGGGATATGGTCCATTGTCAGAGTCTAATGTGGAGCTGTTAACACCCACAGCAGAGAAGCTGCTTTTAAAAGGGGCCAGCCACTCCCAGTCTCTGTTTAACCCTTGGTTGATGGAGTCAAATTTGCAAATAAATTGCAGCTCAGCGATTTCTCTCTCCATTTGATTTTTGACAGAGACAGTAACATCAGGCAAAGGTTAACTCCAGAGTGGCATTAGGAACTAATGGTGGTGGTTGTTGATAGGTGCATGTTGTTCAACTTTATACAAGAGTTCAAGCTATGACTTTCAACCAGACTGCACAACCTAGGTGAGGGTCAAAAATCCACAGTCTCTGCCACATGGACAGAGAGGCAGAAGGACCTCAGCCCTGTCTGTCACAGAGCCACCTTCCCTTCCCAGCTGGGGAAAATGGGCCACATGACCCAAACAGTTTTGTGAGGTAGATAAGGGAGGTGCCTGGGCTAGGAGCAGGGGAGACTTTGTGAGAGGCCAGACTAGAGGAGTTCAAGGAGGTGGCCTCCATCTCCACCTACCTGATGAGCAGGCAGCTCTGGGAGAGAGGGATCAGTCATTCTCAGAGGTCAGCCAGCTGAAGGGAGGAGGGGGAGAACTGGGAAGCGTGAAACAGACTAGCAAGGGGCAAAGGGAGAGGGAAAGTTTGGACCACAGAGAGCTTGGCTCAGGGTGGGCAAGGTTCTGGCAGCACTGGGAGCCGCAGTGAGAGCTGGGAGTGGGCTCTGGTGTGCCCTGGGCAGCACTGAAGCCCTGGTTGGGGGCAGCATGGAGCACTACAGGCAGCACTGAGGATATGTTTTCCTCAGCCCTGCCCCTTCCGCCCAAGACTCTGCCCCTCCAGAAGTCTGGAGCCAGGCCGACCCTCACCTTGCCCAGAAGCCCCACAAGTCTGTCGCTCCTGCCTGCGGTGCTCAGACTAGAAAGTCTAATGATCCCCTCTGGCCTCGAGAGCCATGATAGAAAAAAACAGCAGGGAACCCCACTGGCTTCCCCGGAATTATGAGGTGTCTTCATGAGTGCAGAGCCATAGCATGTGAGCAGCCGTTCACCTCCCAAGAACCGGTCTCCCACAGCGAGGAGAGATTAACAGCCCAGAGACAGGAACTCCTCCCCATGCTTTGCTGTGATTTTGCTTTGCCAGCTTCTGATTAGGACAACTTGCATTTCATGCAAACAGCAAACAGACCAAAGGAACAAGAATGCAGTTTAGAGGCTCCGGCTCAGGAATACTCCAGCCACTTTCTGTTGGTCTGATGCCACAGATGGTCAACAGCTGACAAAGCCAGTCAACGAGAGCACCCCTCCACACAGAGGAATTTTTCTGTGCTGCGGCGACACCCTATCAGGTTTTATGATATCCCTGTGCAGAGGGAGGGGCTGTAGGAAAAATGCATATGAGATTAGGGCACACCTGACCCCTGCTTATCCCAGCTCCTGAGGACTTTTCGCATTCGGGCACTGAAGAATTTAGCATTCTCCGTCACGAGCACAGA
Organism: Carettochelys insculpta; assembly: GCF_033958435.1. Classification (NCBI taxonomy): domain Eukaryota; kingdom Metazoa; phylum Chordata; order Testudines; family Carettochelyidae; genus Carettochelys; species Carettochelys insculpta. The sequence continues at coordinate 35,610,117 of NC_134150.1, read as the reverse complement.
ACAGAAAACCACAGCTTCCCAGTCTCTTTTCTACTTACGTACCCTCCCTTCTCCACATGGAAAAACATTCTGTTCCTTGACATAGGGAGTGCAAGGCATGCCTAGGATACTTTCTTCCCTGCTGAGCTGCTGTGAAATTGCAGTGAACTGAACGGCTACATATTTGCGGCAGCTTTTGAGCAATGTGTTCAGCATTGAAGCACCTGTCTTACCAAATGGGAGGAGACAGCTCCTTAGAGGAGGCAGGGTCTCATTTTCCAGCTGCCTGTTTTGTAATTTGTGGTGTACACTTCATTTTTTTATGCCTTCCTGGAGTGGTGACTTTGAGTCTGGCTGACAGCAGATGTAATTGCCCTGTGCAGAATAAATTGAACTGTTGTGAAAATTTAACTCAGTTTGCTTGCTCCTTTTCTGCAGCAGGGTGTGTTTGCCCAGAGAGATAAGCAGAGGTCACACAAAACAACATGCTCTGTTTCTACATGCCAGAGTGCACAGAGGTCAGATGTTCCCCTCATGAAGGTGAAGGTGACGGTGTGTTTATTGTGAGACAAGGAACCTGAATTCCCATTTCTTAGTCTTTTTTCACATTAGGAGACCTTGCTACTAACTTTAAACTTTCCTGATGTTTTATAAGACAATCAGTCGTGTGGTATTACTAATCACTCTCTCTCCAGATCATCACCTTCTCATGGTGAGAGGTCTTGTGTGTTCCCATGAACCTGGGAGCAAAGCCATAAGGAGGCTCACCCTCCCAGTGGGTCAGCTATGGTGGAAAGGGCAACGGGGAGGGTTCGATGAAGAACGATCCCAAAAGTCCTCAGCAGCGGAACAGATGCAGGATAGCAAAGGTACAATGGCTGTGATGGCGGATGAAGGCTGAAGCAGACAGAAGACTCCCAGCTGTCGTGGATCCCATGCCATTGGACCTGAGCCATCTATCCTTCGAGAACCATGTGGTGGCTGCAGGGCAACAGTGCCCCCTTTAAAAGAAATCACACAGGCATCTTCCTCTGCATACTGCGCTCGTAAACTTAAGCCCTACAGCAACTGGCAAATGGCGACAGGAGGAGTCTGAAATCTGGAACCTTTTAGTCATGGACCAGCATGTAGGCAGTGGATGCATGTACCAGTCATTCTGTTTCAAGGACCGAGGTGGTAGAGTGGTCCAGGTGCTGCATCCATGACTGAGCAGCCCTAGTTAGGATCCGCTATGCTCACCCCACATGGGAGGGGGGCGGAGGGCATGGCTAAAAAAGGTGCCCTAAACACAGTCCACCTCAACCCTCCTTACAGGATAACCACATCCGGTGGCTCTCAGCTGAAATACCATGTCTACACAGCAGAATTATTTCAGAATACACTATTCTAGAGAAGCTTATTTCAAAGTAGCCCCTGTTCTCTGCTACACAGCCCTTATTGTGAAAGATTTCAGAAGAGGAGTTATTCCTCACACCAAATTCCAAATAAGCCACCTGCTATTTCAAAATTATTTTGAAAGAGTGGTTGTGTTATATAGATGCTTGCAAAGTTATTTTGAAATAACAGATGTTATTTCAAAATAACTTTGCTGTATAGACATATCTGAAGGGTATATCTACAGCGCAGCTGAGTTATACAGCTGCAGCATGGATAGACACCCCTGAGCTACTTTTAATTTATCTGGCTTGGGTACCAATAGGAGTGAAGCTGCGCAAACCCTGGGCGCTTAGTTGGGCAGCAGACCCATGCTGAAGTCCATGCTGTCTGGAATACGTGGCCACAAACTTCCATGCCTAAACCTGGCCTACCACAGGGTTAATTTATAAAAGTTCACTCCACGGTTGTATCACACTGTCATTGCAAAGCATCCCTGCTGCTTTGTTCTCCAAGCATTTGAAGGGGTTCTTTTTCCCCACACCTAGAAGGGCCAACCCCACATGTGTAAGGTCCATGGAAGGGAAGTTTTACATTTGGTCTCCTCATGAGGGCTGTCCACATACCTGCTGATTCGGGGGATTGCTTTTTGCAATAGGACCAACCCCTTTATCCTTGTAGAAGAGAATATTGTTTCTATTATTTAGAGAGAGGGACAAATGTGCTCTGAAACCAATATGCCATCACTTCTGTCAGTATTTCGTACTCTTGTACTGTGGCCATTTCAAACAGCAAAGCAATGACGATCCTCTGTGGTGCACATTTCATTGTCCTGGTGCATCACATGAGGAACACTCAAGCTTCCTTATTTTTCAACCAGCTTAATGAGATTAGCATGAATGTTGTACATTTCCCTGTCTACTAAAGGCCCAATCTTGCCCCCTCCTCCCCCCGAGCCATTACAATAATATACTCAGATTGCTAAATTTGCTATTTTCTTCCAACAATCCTTTGGATTGTAAACCACATAAACAACTGAATCAGCACCCTAATTTAGATACTGAAGAAATGTTTCTGTGGAGCAATAACTGCTCTGAAGGCTTTAGGTCACTACATGGTCTGTTTCAGTGGTTTTCAAAAAGTGTGCCATGACACACTGGTGTGCCATGAGAACTGTCCAAGTGTGCCATGAAATGTCAGTTTCTCCTCATGGTGACTCTTTGTGGGGCCATTACAGGAGGGAAATTGGTGACTCTTTGTCAGCTGGGGCTCAAGCAGCAAGGCTGCTTGAGTCCCAGCTGGCATGGGGTTCATCAGTTCCCCTCCACTAGCTTCTCAGCCCCAACCAGCTGCCTGCTGCAGCTCCCTGCTGTGGCAAGGGGGAGGGAGGGGCAAGAGCCTGTTGGAGCTGGGAGATGGTTTAAAAACCTCATCCTGACTCCAACAGGTTGGCGGGGAGGGGAGTCTGCTTTCAGCAGTTACTCACTTACACCACATCCCTAGCAGGGCATTGAGCAGACTTTGCAAATGTGTCTGTGGTCGCTGTTTAAGATGAAGTGTTCTGTGGTGGATTTGAAACATTAATGTATTTGATCCTGGTTTAGCTTGTTGTATGTACTGCTATCTTGCAAACTGCTCTAGTCAGACTGTAACCATAGTAAATATGACATATATGAGCAACTGATTCAGCTGAAAGAAAGGAAAGTTACTCACCGTAGTAACGGTGGTTCTTCGAGATGTGTCCCCATGGGTGCTCCACAATAGGTGTCGGGCTCGCCCGGCGCCGCAGATCGGATGTTCCAAGCAGTTTCTGCCGGACCGCGCATGCGCCGGCGCGCACCGCTCCCTTGCGCGCTCCTGGCCATGTGCGCGATCCGGTCCCCGCCAGTTCCTCGACCAACTGCCTCGGGTGCCCCTGCAAAACACTAACAGAGATCCGAAGCGGGGAGGATGGGCGGGTAGTGGAGCACCCACGGGGACACATCTCGAAGAACCACCGTTACTACGGTGAGTAACTTTCCTTTCTTCTTCGAGTGTCCCCGTGGGTGCTCCACAATAGGTGACTACCCAGCAGTAACCCAAGATAGGAGGTGGGTAATCGGATTATGTGCAGCTTGTCCCCGAGAGGACCGCTGCAGAGAGACGGGTATCCTCTTGGAATACCCTGTGAAGGGCATAATGTTTGGCGAAGGTGTCGTAGGATGACCAGGTCGCCGCTCTGCAAATGTCTTTTAACGCAACGCCCTTGAAAAAGGCTGTTGATGCCGCCACCGCCCTAGTGGAATGAGCCCTGGGAGTGGCCGATAAAGGAGTCTTTTTGAGCTTGTAGCACATTTTTATGCAGGATACAATGTGCTTTGAGATTCTCTGTGAGGAGAGACCTTCTCCTTTCGATTTGGGAGCGAGGGAGACTAGGAGTCTATCCGTTTTCCGGAAGGACTTGGTCCTGTCCACGTAGAAGGCTAGCGCCCTCCTCACGTCCAGGTGGTGTAGGCGCGCCTCTTCGTTGGAGTTATGAGGCTTTGGATAAAACGAGGGTAGAACAATAGGTTCGTTAATGTGAAACTTGGAAGAAACTTTGGGAACAAAGGCTGGATGCAGCCGTATGGTTACCGCCTCCTTGGAAAAAACAGTGCAGGGTGGCGTTGCCATGACTGCCGCGAGCTCGCTCACCCTACGAGCTGACGTAATTGCAAGAAGAAAGGTCGTCTTTATTGTAAGGAGGCGAAGGGGAACCGTGGCCAAGGGCTCGAACGGTGGTCCCATTAACGTGGTAAGCACCAGGTCCAAGTTCCACGAAGGTGGAATCGGTTTCCGAGGGGGGTATAGGTTTACCAACCCTTTGAGGAACCTGGTAACCATAGGGTGGGCGAACACCGTGTGCCCTTCCTCCTCATGTCTGAACGCTGAGATGGCGGCAAGGTGGACCTTCAACGAGGATAGCGAGAGTCCTCCTCTCTTGAGGTCCAGTAAATACTCTAGTATTGTAGGTATAGGCACCAAAAGGGGGGACAGCTGTTTGGTAGAACACCAAGCCGTGAAGCGAGTCCATTTTTGCTTGTAGGTCTTCCTGGTGGAAGTCCTCCTGCTACTTTCTAGGACTTGCTGTACTTCCACTGTGCATGTGCTCTCTAGGGAGCTGAGCCATGGATTAACCACGCTTGCAGTCGCAGGCTTTGGGGGTGCGGGTGCACTATGGACCCCTGGGCTTGCGTGAGCAGATCCGGCGCCACCGGAAGAGGCATCGGTGGATGGTCCGACATGCGCAGGAGTAGGGGGAACCAGTGTTGTCGATCCCACGTTGGGACTATCAGGATCATCCGGGCCCTTTCCCTCCTGGCTTTCTGCAAGACTTTGTGGATCAGCACTGTGGGAGGAAACGCATAAAGCAGGGGGCCCCTCCACGGGATCGCGAACGCGTCCCCCAGGGACCCCCATCCCAGTCCTGCCCTGGAGCAGAATCGTGGGCACTTCTTGTTGTGCTGAGTGGCAAACAGGTCTATTTGGGGAAAACCCCATGCGTGGAAAATCGGCCGTAGCAGATCGGGACGGATCTGCCACTCGTATGTGAGTGCAAAACGCCTGCTCAGCTGGTCTGCCTTCACATTGTGCGCACCCGGCAAGTATGAGGCTTTCAAGATTATATTGTTGGCGATGCACCAGTTCCATAAGCGGATTGCTTCCGCGCATAAGGCACAGGATCGAGCTCCTCCTTGCCTGTTTATATAAAACATGGTGGAGGTATTGTCTGTACTGATCCCGACGACTTTGCCTTGTATGTGGTCTTGAAAGTGTCTGCAGGCGTTGAACACTGCTCTGAGCTCCAGTATATTTATGTGTAGTGACTGTTCCGTGGGTGACCACAGTCCTTGAGTCACCTCTTCGCCCATGTGCGCTCCCCACCCTATGAGGGAGGCATCTGTAGTGGGAAAAACCGATATTTGCGGCTGGTGGGAGGGTACCCCTGTTAGCAGGTTCCTGGGGTTTACCCACCATTGCAGGGATTTGCGCACCCCGGCTGTGGGCGACACCACCCTGTGAACGGTGTGTACTGCCGGTTTGTATACACTCGCCAGCCAGTGCTGCATGCTGCGCATGTGTAACCTGGCGTTCTGTAATACGAACGTCACCGCTGCCATGTGGCCCAGCAGCTGCAAGCACGTCAAGACCGGCACCGTAGGGCTGAAGGTGATGACCTGCACGAGGGAACCGATGGCCCGAAAGTGAGCCTCTGGTAGATATACTCTCGCTGTAACCGAGTTTATGCGAGCCCCTATGAACTCTATGTCCTGTGTGGGGTCTATTTTTGATTTTGCCAGATTGATAACCAGGCCGAGTGAAGAGAACGTGTTTGCTGTGACGTGTATCATGCGCAGAAACTCCCCCCTTCGAGGCCCCTTTGAGCAGGCAGTCGTCCAGATACGGGAAAATAAATACCCCCTGTCTGTGCAGGTAGGCTGACACCACTGCCAAGGTCTTGGTGAAGACTCTGGGGGCCGAGGAGAGGCCAAACGGTAGGACCTTGTATTGGAAGTGTTCGTTGCCCACCATGAACCGGAGGAATCGCCGGTGAGCCGGATGGATAGTTATGTGGAAGTATGCGTCTTGTAAATCGAGGGCTGCGAACCAGTCTCCGTCGTCCAGTGCTATAAGTGACGGTGGGAGCGACTGGAAGGGGATGGCGTACCCCGTGGCTATGATCTCCAGCACCCATTTGTCTGTGGTGATCCTTTGCCACTGGTCGTAGAATGGTCGGAGGCGATGGTGGAATAGTCGCTTCGGATGACCTTGTGCGGTGGTATAGATGGCGCAGCCCTGGATCTGTATGTCAAACTTGTGGCCTTTGGCCCCGCCCCGAGGACGCACGGCTCTGTTGTGAACGTCGCCTGGGAGTTCTGTACTGCTGGTGCTGTTGATGTCGCCCTTGCTCGTAACCCCTGTGGTACTGGGGGCGCTGTTGCTGGTACTGGTACCGTCTGTGTTGAGGGTAGTACCTTTTCTTTGTGTATGGAGGGGTGTAAATCCCCAGGGTCCTGAGTGTGACTCTTGAATCTTTACTGGAATGAAGGACCGAGTCAGTTGATTCAGCAAACAGCTTCTGCGAGTCGAAGGGAAGGTCAGCTATCTTCGCCTGCAGATCCCTCGGTATACCCGAAGTCTGGAGCCAGGACTCCCTTCGCATCACCACCGCCGTTGCTGTGGAACGTGCTGCTGTGTCCGCAACGTCCAGGGCGATCTGAACTCCCGTCCTCGAGGCCGCGTAGCCTTCTTGCACTATGGCCTTGAGCACCGGCTTTTTGTCCTCTGGAAGCAAGTCCATGAGGGAGGTTAACCTGGAATAGTTGTCGAAATTATGGTTCGCTAAGTGCGCTGCGTAATTTGCCATTCGCAACGTTAAAGTGGAGGAGGAGTAGACCTTTCTGCCGAACAGCTCTAGCTTCTTGGCATCTTTGTCCGTTCCCCCTGTCCTGAATTGAGATGTCTTTGGTCTTTGTTGCGACGACTCCACCACCAAGGAATTTGGCTGTGGGTGGCTGAACAGGAACTCCATGCCCTTCGCCGGCACGAAGTATTTCTTATCCGCTCTCTTTTGGACAGGCGGAATAGTTGCAGGGGTCTGCCATATCGTAGTGGCGGACTCTAAGATCGCTTCATCAAGCGGTATTGCTACTCTGGAGGAGGCTGGAGGTCTCAAATTTTTGAGGAGCTTATGGTGTTTCTCTTGCACCTGTGCTGTCTGGATGCCTTGCATGAAGGCCACCCTCTTAAACAGCTCTTGAAACTGTTTGAGATCGTCCGGAGGATGGACGTCCCCCGGGGCCATAGCCTCGTCTGGGGAGGAGAGCGAGGAACCGCTGGGGTACGTCTCTCTGGACCCTTCCGGTTCCTGTTGGTGATGGTACACCCTCTCACTAGAGGTTTGCGAGGGAAAAATCTCGGGGTTCCATAACCAGTCCCCCCTGAGATGCTTGAGTCTCTGTCCCCGGTCGCAATTGCCCTCGGGGATACGCGATCGTCTGTGGGGATCTTTCCCTAGTAGATTGCCGATGGTGTCTATGCCCCGCGTGATAGGGGCGACCATGGCAGTATAGGCACTGTTCTTGGGAAGGTGACCTAGACCACTCCCTTGGTGCATACCCTCTGCGTCTGAGGGAGGGAGATCGTCGAGACACTGGAGAGAGCGATTTTGCATAATAGTCCAGCGGTTCAAACCCCAGGAAGGGTGAAGGTGGTCCCAGCCAGGGTGAGGCTGGTTGCAAAAATGGAGAAGGGGGCTCCGGGTAGGCTAGGGGGGGACCCCTGCCTTCTGGTTGGAGTCTGCAACATAAGCGGAGGGCTGTGAGAAAGCAACTCCACAGCCCTGTCTGGAGAGGGGCTGCAATGCCTCCTCTTGTGTGCAGCCTTCCCCCTCCCTGGAGGAGGTAACTCCGCCCCCTGATGCACGGGGGATGCCGGCCCCGTCCGCACCGTGCTAGGCACGCTCGAAGGCGGTGCCGCACGTGCGGTGTCCCTCAGTGCCTGCAGGCTGTGTGCCTGCGCACTCTGCACCGCCGGTTCCCCGGGGGTCGGTGCCGCTGCCTGCGGTGCCGCCGGTACCGGCGCTTGTTTAGCCGCCGCCCTGTCTGCGGTGCGGGGCGGCTGGCTGATTATCGGAGGCTGAGCCGCTTCCACGTGGCTCTCCGTGCCGCCGCCGATCAGCTGTTGCTGCGGCTGGGGGCTGCTCGCTCCTCCCGTCCCGCTCGCTGTTGCTGCCGGCAGGGATCGGGCTGGGGAGGCTTTCCTCCGTTTTTGCGCTGATAGGGTGAGGGAGGCAGCTTTCCTTTTATGGGCCCCGGAGGGTCCCTCCTGCTGCGGCCGCTCCAGCACGTCTGGCTGGAGGACCTTGTCAAAAAGCAGCATTTTAAGCCGCATCTCCCTGTCTCTCCTTGCTCTGGCTGTTAGTTTAGCACAGAAGGAGCATTTCTGTGCAACGTGGGACTCCCCAAGGCACCTTATGCATAGACTGTGCCCATCGGACGCTGGCATCGCCTCTCGGCAGGACTCACATTTTTTAAATCCTGAAGAAGACATTGTTGGTGAGTCTTTCAGGTGTTAAACGGGTACTTAGCACCTTCTCTGTGCTGTTTTCCCCCTCCGATGGCCTGCCGCAGCAGGAGGGCTGATGGCCCTATACTCCTGGCCTCCGGCGCTTGTTACTGGGACTGGTGAAGCTGTCCCGCTTGTAGTTTGCTTTTGTTTTTTTTTTGTTTTTTTTTTTGTAGAAATAACAACCGTCTAACTGGCAGTAGCCTAAGTACTTGAAAGAAACTTTAAAAGAAACAGTTAAGTCGTTGAATACGCTACTTGGCCTTAGCCTAGTTGGATTCCATCTGCAGCCGACGGCGGTTGAGAGGAACTGGCGGGGACCGGATCGCGCACATGGCCAGGAGCGCTCAAGGGAGCGGCGCGCGCCAGCGCATGCGCGGTCCGGCAGAAACTGCTTGGAAGATCCGATCTGCGGCGCCGGGCGAGCCCGACACCTATTGTGGAGCACCCACGGGGACACTCGAAGAAGAAGTGGGTGTTCCGTGGAACTGTTTGTCTCATTGAAATCTGCTGTGTGACTGAAAAGGTTGGGAACCACTGGTCTATTTGACTATCCAGCAACAAGATATTCCTTGAGTACCTCATGCATGGACGATATGCTGGAATCCCACTCTCTCCTCTTCACTAATGATTGTTATGGACTTTCCTTACTCGTATATCTATTTGTAATCAGTGATAAGTTGTGTGTGTTTTACAGACTCCAGGATCCTAAGCAGTCATCAGATGCAGAGCTAACTAGATTTAAGCCTAGTATCGACTTAAAAGTTAGGTTGACAAAGCCATGGTGCAGAGAGGTGTTCAGGCAGAGTAAATAGATCAGTGAAGAACAACCTAAACTAGTGGGCCACATAAGTGGCCCTCCTTCGTCTCAATGGGCCGCAATATTGTTGTAACCAAGACAGTCTCTTGGGACTGGGTAGCTTTGCTAACTACACTTGTGTACTTAAAATTTGCAGGCCTTGGTGACTGAACCATAGCAGCACTTTGATTGGACACAGAGGGAGCACACGGCTCTCACGATTTTGTGTGCAAACTTCATGTGCCCTGGATTTACATGTGTGTCACTTTGGTAATACTGGTAGGAAAAAAACTATGCCAATGCAAACCAGCAAATTCCGGCAGTCCTGCCTGTGAGCCATGGTAAACAAAATGTCTTGTAAGCCACACATAGGGCCCACAACCTCATGCTGCAGGTTGCCCACCACTGAAACAGATCGTTAACATCAATCAGTGTGTGTTCCACTAAGAATCCTTGTCCCATGCTGTGCTCAAAGCAGATGAAAAAAACCTGCTTCAGCTATGAAGAGAAATCTCAGGCCTGATCCTTTCCCCTCTACTCTGGAGAACTTTAAATGGAGAGAGTTTAAGCTGTGGGACTGAGATCGTCCAAGTCATTTTTTGGAATACCGTGGTGGAATCTACGTTCCTAGAGGTTTTTTAAGTCCCAGCTTTTCAAAGTCCCAGCTGGGATGATTTAGTAGGGTTTGATCCTGCTTTAGGCAGGGAACTGGACTCGATGACCTGAACTGCAGGGTCATATACCTCACCATATATGAGAAGCGTCACAATAGCATCATTGTCAGTGGCAGATGACTGATAGACACCTCTCACTGCAGGGCCAAGGGTGCAGAACATATTGTTGGTGGAAGGGAGAAGGGAGACCAGAGAGCAGAGGCTGCTGGCCAGGCACCCAGCTCTGATGGCTGTTTGAATCGATGCTTTGCTGCTCTTAATATTTCCAGCAAGTTGCCATCTGTCTATGTGCTTTGGGGGGGCGGGATGGGGTGTAAATTATGACAGCTGCAATGGGGCGAGGGTGTGATCAGAGGTCTGAGACCCACCCTGTGTGGGGGTAAATAGTACTTTCCATGGCGAAGGTCCTAATGTGATCCCTTGCCTGCCTATAGCAGAAGGTTGACATGTGTAGGGAGAGGCCACACTGGAGTTCTGGCCAATCTGGGGCCATTAGAAAGTGCAGCTATGAGTTCAGGTGGAGGGCAGCATGCCCAGCCCAGAGCACGTTAGCCAGGGAAGGGGACATTTTGGCCTTGCACACTAGGGCAAATGCAACTGCTTTTACACACTAAGGTGACCATCTGCCCTTTTTTTGCCAGGACAGTTCCTTACTTAAGCTGTCTCAAGGGTCCTGGTTTAAGAAAATGGGCAAATTGTCCTGTACTTTGCAGACCTCCTGTTCCCTGCTGTCTCTGCTGCCAGGGACCCCACTGCAGGGCAGCTGCCCTGTTCCCCTGTGTCCTGAGCCTCAGGGCAGCAGCTCCCACTTTGAGGGAGTGCCTCTATGGGGCAGCTGCCCTGTTCCCTGGCAACCTGTGCCTCTGGGCAGCAGCTCCTGCTGCAGGGAAGCTCCTCTGTGGGGCAGCTGATCCATTCCCCAGCAGCGCATGGCAGCAGCCCCAGCTACTGGTGAGCTCTGCAATAGGGCGGCTGCCCCATTCCCTGGTGCCCCCCATCTAGAGGAGGCAGCTCCCACTGCCAGGGAACCAGTTCACAGGACAGCTGCCTTGTTCCCCAGCACCCCACACCGCAGGGAGGCAGCTCCTCCCCTAGGCAGTTGCCCTGTTCCCCAGCATGCCAGTCCCTGCTGCCAGGGACCCCTGCTCTTGGGCAGCTGCTGCATTCCTTGGCCCACTCCTGCCAGAAGGCCTTGAAGCCCCTATTCTCAGCACCCCCTACCAATAGGTTGAGGAGCCCCCATCCTCCATTCCTCCAATCCCTCGTCCTTCGGGAGTCTGTGGATCCCCCATCCTCAGTGTCTAACTGTGAGCCCCATCATCGAGGACCCCTGACATGGGAGAGGAGCTCTGCCCTCACCATCTGTGGAGTCTGGTGTCCTGCAGTTGCCATAGGGCAATGTGGTCACCCTGTTACATAGCCACGTCAGAGTCTGAGAAGGGGAAACCAATTCTCACCCTTAAAACTCTGCCAAAAGCCCCATACACACTGAAGTGACTGGAACTGAATTTACTTCCTTTGACAATTTTCCTGGCTGAGCTGGACTGGCTGTTGTACTGTGACCCTAAGCCTTAGACACTAACCTTCTCCACTTGCATCATCCTCAATGGATGTTGAGACAAATATTTGATTCTTGTGATACTGTTCCAACTTGGACTATGGTCTCAACAGAGTTAAAGGCAGTACACAGACTGCTAGTTAATTTGTTTAACCCAGAGGCCTAGGACATTAAAACTGCCTAAGCTGCATCTTTCAGCAGGATAAGTACCTTCCTGCAGGAAGTAAAGAGCAGAATCGTTAACTCTCAGGTTAGGATGGGCTGTACAACCTATGTGAAAGCCACAATTATTGAACCACTAGAAAGATTCAGCGTTTACCTCCTTTTCCAACATGACAGAAATGCCTGTGTTACACATTGGGCCATGCTCTGAAAATTAAAGCATTAAGTTTATTGCTCTTCAGAACCTAGCCTCTTCAAGGTTTTCAGAACACAGCACTACATGAATAATAAGCAATATTTATCTTGAGTACTATGGCCAGCAGCAACTCATGATTCCCTTTGCATCAGGGTTTGAAATGTTGCTGGCTTCAGTGGCAACATTATACAAGCCTCCACTGACAAAGAGTTTCTGGCTTTGATCTGACTCATAGTTTAACGCAGTGAATGCAATCTGGCTGCTTATCCTTTCATATTCCAAAGATGGAATTTGTAGTTGTGAAGCCCAACCCACTGTGTGATACAGGCTGGATAACTTCCCCAAAAATCATTCCCAGAACAGCTCTTCCAGAAAATCATCCACTCTTGATTTGAAAATTACCAGTGATGAAATTCTCCACACAACTGTTGGTTAACTGTTCTGATGGTTAGTTTTCCTCACAGTTAAAAAACATACACCCTACTTCCAATCAGAGGGCGCCTCGCTGAGTGCTTTATTTAGTGAATTTTAATTCACATGAAGAAAAAACGCAGTCTGCTAAGTTTTGACTTTTTTTTTCTGTCATGGAAAAAGGGGTTAATTCAGAAGTGGCTTAGTGGCTTTGATGCACTCTAACAGGTTGTTAGGCCATGTTTTCATTTCAGGAGCGAGAACTACGGAGGGCTACATTTTATCAATAATACTAAGAAAACAAGAATAAATAAAACTAAGCAGATACATGTGAATAATTTACTTGTAGATTTTCAGTGGCTTAGGGTAACATAATAGTGGTCAACTCGAAGTTACAAGTGAAGTTCAATTACTAAATCAAGAAATTAATGATAATATGACATAGGATTAACAATTGATCAAATCATCTATTTAACACAATGAAAGATCACAAGGGCAGCATAATACATCAGGAATGTTACAAAAACTAAAATAAAACAACTCCATTGAATAAGCCTGTCCTCTTTCTCAACCCTGGAATGCCACTACTTTCCTTCCTTTCTTGACTGATGTACTTTTGTTTGTGTCCCTTCTAAACAATGTTTCTCTTGTCAGTACAATGGCCGGCAGCAGCACATGATTCCCTTTGCATCAGGATTTGATTAAACTTTAGGTTAGTAAGTAATTAATGATGCCATTTTAACATCTGTACCCACAACTCATACATTCACTTTTAAAAAAAGCTTAAACAAGTGAATAAATTGGCATTTTTCTCAGTCCTTTTTCCAAGTCTAATCTAATTTTTTGAGATGGGGCGACCAGAACTACAAGGAGTATGCAAGGTGCTGGCATGGATTTACAAATTGTTATATTTTAATCACTCCTCATATTCCAATGGCGTTATTGACTGATTTTGCCTATTGGAGAGGATCTTTTCAGCGAACAGACCACGACTCCAAGATCTCATTCTTGCATAGTAACGGTTAACTGTGAGCGCTTAATTTTGTACAAATAGTTGGCCTTATGTTTTCCAGTGTGCATTACACACTGCATTTTTCAAGAGTTAAAAAGAAATTGGTTTCTCCATTTAAGCCCCTGGATGTCCAATATATGCAAAAGCATGTATGCACCTTAGCTCTAAACAAATTTGTCTGATCATTTCTCAAAAAGGCTACTACAGTTTGCATGCTTCTATTCATAGTTAGTGGCTTGTATTGTTTCGGATATGTAGCTGGCTCTACCACCATCTGAAATGCATCTCCAAATAGTCAGCCCTAAAGCAGGCAAAGTTCTAGGAAATAAGACTCACGACTCCCATAACTTTCCCCCAGATATTATGTAGAAATTATTTAGCTGGGTTATGAAATTATCCCCATTAAATGAGTGATTTAATAGCTAAGCTCTGCTATAAGAGACAACCATCCAGTAGTAAGGTCTTCTCTTGATTCACTTCTGTCCCAGATAGCTGAAATAGCTACATAAAATGTCACGTTCGGCTAGCAGGTGTTGGAAGGGAATGACTCTCCAAGCAAGTGTGAAATTTACAGCATTCCCCCATCATGTGTGTTTGGGTTTTTTTAATCTTCACACTTTTCTCCTAGCAATGTTCTAGTTTTGTTTCACTGGTGCCAGCTGGGTAACGCTTTCCTTCTTTCACACTACAGCGTCACCCTCAGCTTTGCTGTGCCGATCATGCTTGTATGCCAGGTCGAGAAACTTATCATCAGCACAGCAAGTGCACCTACCCGTGAAAAAATAGCCCTACCACAGAGTGGTGGCTTCTTCCCTGCACATGATATAGCAGGAGGGGCTGAGCTTTGTTTTCAGTGCTGGTGCCAGCCCTGCCCCACTGCATCATGTGGCAGCTCGGCTGTGGGGGTTGGGCTTGTCTGAGATGCCAATAAACATCTTTTCGGTGGCTCACATTTGTACAGGGGCAGCCTGTCCTCCACAGCCGCCATGCAGTCAGGGTCTATCCCATGCCCAACCACATCGCGTGGCTAGCCCCCGACCCAACAGAAGCACATGCCTGTGGTGCAGCGCAGACCATGCTGCCAGACAGCACTGGGTCCTGGCTTGCACACAGTGAGGGCTCCAAAGGCAGGAAAGATTCAGGGGGCTGGCTGTCACCGGGGAAGAAGTTCCCCCACTGCAGAAAAGCTTTCAGGACCCAGCTGTCACTGGGGGAGGGGGGAAGTCTCCCCCTACAGCAAAGATTTTGGGGGCTGGGCGTTGACGAGTAACAAATTATAGCTTGTGATATCCAGCACCCACACATTCAACAGGTTCCCCCACGACATCCCTCATACACTGTGAGGGGCCGGCCTCCACATTCACAAGCATTCAGGGCTGTCCCCGCTCCTACCAGAGCAAGCTGCTGAAGGGACCCTGTCAACTGGCCCTTCAATCAATTTTCCTACCCCTACGACATCCCTCATAGAAAGAGAGGCCATTACCCACAGTCACAGGCATTCACACCCCCCAGCCAGAGCAAGCTACTGAAGGGAACATCTCAACTGGCCCTTCAACCAATTTCCCCACCCCATGACATCCCTAAGAGAATGGGGTCGGGGCAGGGGGGGGCAGATATCACAAGCGGTAATCTGTCCCTGTAACATTTTCAGAAAGGATGTTTCTGGTTTCAAGGAGGGGGAAAAGTGGCTGGGGTGGTGGGGGCTAGTTGAGATGACACAGGCACCTGGGTGATCCCAGGGTGGTATGGTACTCCCCTGCCTGCTATGCTAGTTGGCTAATCAGGTAAAAGTCAGTCATACCACTCTGCCCAGGCAGGGGTGCTTTTAAAGTGGGGGAGAAAGTGGCTGGAGGGCCAGTCGAGATGATAGAAACACCTGGGCGATCCCACAGCACAGAGTCATTCTGGCATGTGGAAATTTGGTGAGCTCCATGCCCCATGTTGGACACGTCTGTGTAGTAAAATGGAAAGCCAACAATCCTTTCTGACTCAGTGCACCACAAATTGTCTTTTTTCCATTCTTGAGTATGGGGCACTGAAGGCTCTTCCCCTGCCTAAGGGAGCTGGCTTTAGTTGTTATGCGTTGCACTTTCCTCAACTTTACCATCCTACTCTTTCCTCAACTTTGCTATCATCCTACTGTACTTCAGGCAGTATATCACAAGCAGTACTCTGTTCCTGTGATATTTTCAGGGAGGATGTTTTTGGTTTCAAGGTCAGGTAAAGTGGCTGGGGGCCACGAGATGGCAGTCACCTGGGTGATCCCACAACAGTATGACAGTCCCCTGCCTGGTGCACTACTAGGCTGAACATAAAAGTCATACCTAAAGGGGTTCTTTCTACAGGGGGAAAATCAACTGAGCAACCAGTTTGCATGGTTCAGTGACCTTCTGAAGCCAGCCTATTTGGGTTTCCTTCCCCTGCGATTCCCTAATTTTCTTTCTTTCCTTCTGAAAAAATGGCCGTTTGCTTTCCACGAGAGAGGAAAGAAAGCAATGCAGTATGGGAAGATGACATCACATACCCACAACCACCTGCAGAGCATTTTTTTCCCGTACTGCACCAATGAAAAAAACCCCACACTGCTATGAGGCTGAGGGAACCGTGGGATAGGTTCCCACAATGCACTGCTGTTACAGTCGGTGTTTGGAAATTCAGCGTGACAGTACTAAATCGACTTTGTGGGGACTGTGGGGAGGTGAAGATACTCAAATTTGAATTTATAAAACCCAGCATTATGAAATCAAATTTAATAAAACTGAAGTTAGATCATAGTGTAGACATAGCCTAATACTCAGAAAGGTATGTAATCCCTGACTTCCAGGAGTGCTCCAGTTTAATTTGGGTGGCCGTTACACCATTTCTCCACAATTGAACTAATCCACTGTCATCTGTTGTAGAAAAAGTTGGATAAAATTGAGCAACCAATGCTGGCATCTTCCCAGCGCTGACTGGGACTGGAGCTGCTATTTTCAACTGCTATTGACAGTTGCATTTGTTTTAAGGTTTCTTCTTTCGAAAATAAGAAAGTAATATTGCATTGGTGATTGCCCCATAGAAACAGTGGAACAAAAGAACAATGAAGGCAACTCCATTTTGCCTCAATATGTGGAGCAGTTGTACAGTATGGTTCTGGATATCTTCCAATCACACACAGGCTGTGTCTACACTTGCATTCCTCTTTCCAAAGAGGTATGCAAATGAGGGTAATTGAAAATGCAAATGAGGTCCAGATTTGCATACTGGGAACCTCATTTGCACATTTCTTATTTCAAAAGAAGAAAACCAGTGTAGACACTGCTTTTTCTAAAGTAAACTCCATCTTTGACAGAATTCTTCTTCCCATTAAAGAAAGGGAAGAAGGATTCTGTCGAAGACGGGGTTTACTTTCGAAAGAGAGGCGTACACACTGGTTTTCTTCTTTCAAAAGAAGATCTTTCGAAATACAAATATGCAAATAAGGTGCCTGTTATGCAAATCCACTCCTCATTTGCATTTTGATTTCCCTCATTTGTATGCCTCTTTCGAGAGAGGAATGCAAGTGTAGACACAGCCACAGTGAAAATCATTCCACTTTGTGGGGATTTTGTCAGAACTGAGCAGGTAGCTGCTGGCTATGGGACTTTACTGACCTGAGACCAGGACCACATACTGTGACTGGTGAAATAGGTTCGTGCTGGAGACATGGCTAGAGAATGCCCAGATAAGAAAAGATACAAATCTGTATGGAGTTTCCTCTGAGCACTCTGAAATTCCTGCTCCCTGTGGACACTGTGGACCCACATGAGTGCACAGTGCAATAACAAAACCGGGGAGCTGAGGAAAATGTGCATAGCAGGACACAAAATCTTGCAGAGGTATGTGACCAAAATAATGAGAATACTATAACGCTGGCATATCAGGCCCACACTTGGAGGTGACCGAGAGCAACTACACTGGAGCCCACAAAATGTTAACCAGGCCCATCCATAGGGAAAGAGAAAGGGGAGGGAGAACAGTGGAAGCCGAAGCCATTGCTGACACTGTCCTTCCTCCACCTTTCATGAACACTAAAATAGACAAAGCACAAAGATTGCCCTCACACCCAATTGTCCCTGCTGGGATGCAATTTGACAAGCAAAGAGCCTCAGTCAAGTGCAATACAACAAACACAACCTTCCCACAAAATCTTGCCCTGATCTCATAGTGTAACTCAAAATACTGGTGGACTTCCGCACTGCCTATATGCTGTTCTTGCTTTTGGTCTCCTAAGCCCTTAAATCTCTGGGTACAATCTTGCAGATTTGAAACTTATTTACAAAAAAATCATAGATCCAGGCAGGAAAATAACAAAAGATGCATAGAGTTAGGTAAACATGTTTGCCTGGAGCGTATAGATCATGGGAATAAGGGGACTTCGAAGTAGGCGGGGTCCTTTTGAAAAGGAGCCCTGTCGGGACGAGACATGCGGCGGCGAGGCGCGTCAATTTCGAAGTGCCGCGGCCACCCGCATGCTCATGAAGCACTGAATATGCATTTCAGTGCTTCATTAGTAAACTTCGAAATGGACATTTGCGTGGCCATTTCGAAGTTTGGGGCTCGTGTAGACGTAGCCCATGTCACCTTCATCTTTACCTCAATAAATTCCGAAGGGTCACCTTGACAAGAAAGCACTTCAGAGGTTTACTGGGATATAAAAGAAAGGGGTAGAAAACCCCAAGTTCCTTCTTTTATCAAAAGAAACCAAAAGAACCTAGTCTCTTTGGGTCTCTGGGAAAGATCCTAACCAAGGAATGTAACAGCAATGAAGGGTCCTGTGGCACCTTATAGACTAACAGAAAAGTTCTCTAGAATTCTATGGTTTTCTCCCTATAAAACTCTTCTTCTTCAAGGGCTGGACAGGGGAGGTGGTCACTGGACAAGTCATTACAAAGGCCTAGAGATAATGAAATAATAAGCAAATATGGACTTCTGAGAATTATCAGACAGATATATTGACCAAACCCTGGCTCAATATTTACGTCAGGTACATTATAAATCATGACGGGTACAGCATTAGGTTAACTTACCTGCCATGCTAGAGATATTAACAAGCCTTCCTTTGGATTTCCGAAGTAATGATAAGAACATTTTGGTCACCTCTACAGACCCAAAGAAATTCACATCCATGCACTGCTTGTAAACGCTCATGGGCAGTAGCTCACCATCTCCAGCAAACCCCAGGATTCCAGCATTGTTAACAATACCCCATAAACCTGAGGAAGAGAAGGAAATGAATGTTGCTGTTCTGGAGTCCCCAGCAAAAGAAGGTAAGTCGACAGAATTTCACTAAAGGGAAAAATTCTTGATGGGTAAAGTGCCAGCTTCTAGTCTGGGTGGGTGCAGATTTAGGTACACAAGCTCTTTTGGACCAACTTGCTTCTTTGCACACTGTTTACTGGCACTCTAATGCCAATTGCCAAGGACCGTTTTCGGAGTGCTCCGTAAAGCGAAAGTCTCATCACTATAGCCATATAAATATCCTGACTGGTCACTGGCACAGAGAGCAGAAATGCTGAACATAAACACCCATGCCCAGAAGACACAGTTTCAGACAAACACTGATGCAACGGAAGCCCCTGGAAAGCAGGAATAGGCACTTCATCCTGTAAAATGTCAACCATACCTGTATTTTGCACCATCTCTGAAATCTGAAAATAGGCTTCTTTAATTTGTAGTGAACTGGTTACGTCCAACTGCAGGACACAAAGTCTTTGGGAACAAGTCTTCTTTAGTTCTTCAGCTGCAGGTCCATTTTTATTCAAGACACCAGCAAATACAACAAACCCCAACTTATCAAGATACTTCGCCAATGCATGTCCAATGCCGGAATTAGCTCCTGACAGCACCACAGTCAGGAAAACATCTTAGGCGAAATGAAATCACAAAAAACTTCCTAAGCAGATCTGTAAGAACATTCGTTGTTGTTCTTTGTTTGTTTGTTTTTTGTTTTTTAGTGGCAGGGCGGGTGGCGATGGTTCATTCAAGATTACAGAATTGGAAATCATTTATAAATCTGACACCTTTAACTCTGGCCTGACTAGTAGTAGTAGTAGTAGGCATCCTTCAGTCTGCATAGACTATGGATCGCGCCCTTTAAAGTTTCAATTGAGGGCTTCATTTACAGCGTCTATTGTGACTATAAAGACGCACACGAGAGTGACAGTCCTTGCTGCATCTCTTGCAGATGTAGTGGGTGTCTGGCAAGTCCTTATTGTGCTTTTTGTGCGCTCGCTTCTCCTCTGCTAGCTGTCTGATCTTCATCTCGCCCTTCTGAAGGCCCTTGTGTAACCCCTGCCTCCATCTGCTGCGGTTGTCTGCTAGTTCTTCCCAGTCGTCCAGCTCGATGTATACCTCTCTGAGGTCTCTCTTGCAGACATCTTTGTAGCGCAACTAGGGGCGTCTGGGAGATCTTTTGCCAGATGCTAGCTCACCATACAGGATGTCTTTTGGAATCCTTCCATCGTTCTTCCTGTGGACGTGGCCAAGCCAGCGGAGTCGACGCTGCCTGAGGAGGGTGTACATGGTTGGGATTCCAGCTTGCTCGAGGACGGCGGTGTTGGTAACTCTGTCCTTCCATGATATTCCAAGGATGCACCTGAGGCAGTGCAAGTGGAAGACATTCAGCCTCTTTTCCTGGCAGGCATACAGGGTCCAAGTCTCACTGCCATAAAGGAGAGTGCTGAGGATGCAGGCTCTGTAGACTTGCATTTTGGTGTGAGTGTACAGCTTGTTGTTATTCCACACTCTCTTGCTGAGTCTGGACAGAGTTGTGGCCGCTTTTCCAATCCTCCTATTTAGCTCAGTGTCCAACGACAGGGTGTCAGTGATGGTGGACCCGAGGTAAATGAACTCGTGGACGACCTCTAACGTATAGTTGTCAATGCTGATTGATGGGGATTCAGCAACATCCTGACCGAGTACGTTCGTCTTCTTCAGGCTGATGGTAAGCCCAAAGTCCTTGCACACTTTGGAGAACCGATCCAGCAGTTTTTGAAGCTGGTCTTCTGTGTGAGACATTACAGCAGCATCGTCTGCGAACAGCATGTCTCTTGACGAGGACTTCTCGCACCTTAGACTTAGCTTTCAGCCTTGCAAGGTTAAACAGTTTCCCATCAGATCTTGTGTACAGCAAGATGCGCTCTGTTGAAGATCCAAAGGCATGCTTCAGGAGGAGTGCGAAGAAGATCCCGAACAATGTCGGAGCAAGCACGCATGCTTGTTTGATGCCGCTCCTGATTCTGAAAGCATCCGATAATGTGCCGTCATATTGGATGGTTCCTCTCATGTTTTCGTGGAACGACTGGATCATCTTGAGTAACCGTGGAGGACAGCCTATCTTGTGAAGCAGTTTGAACAGACCATCCCTGCTGACCAAGTCAAAAGCCTTGGTCAAGTCAATGAAGGCTATTGTAGAGTGGCTTTCTCTGCTCCCTGCACTTTTCCTGCAGCTGCCTTAAATCTGACACCTTTAACTCTGGCCTGACTAGAGATCTTAATTATCTTATGCATTACAAAGGCATTTTCCTTGCCTTTGATATTTGCGGGAATGAGATACATCCTATTTAATTTGCTTGACTAATTGGTTCTACTACTGACAGGTAACCCTTTCCCCCCCGCCCCACCCTGCTATATAAGCCCTGGGGTTTGTATTTCCTCTCCATTTTTCATCTGAAGAACTGGGTTTTATCCACGAAAGCTCATGACCTAATATATAGGTTAGTCTCTAATGTGCCACAGGTGGGAGTACAAGGCACTGCTGTGAGAGGGGGTCGGGACAAGGGCTTGGAGTGCAGGACAGGGTAGGGGTGCAGACTACAGAAGGGGGTTGAGGGACCTGCCTCCGGCCAGGTAGCATTTACCACTGGCAGCTCCTGATCAGCAGTTCTGCAAGGCTGAGGCAGTCTCCCTGCCTGTCCTGGCCCCATACCACTCCCAGAAGGGCCAACACGCCACTGTGGCCCCAGGGGTTTGGGTGGGGGTGGAAGGTTATATGGTGCCATATGACGCCTCTCTCCGCTGGCACCCCTCCCTCAGCTCCTATTGGCCTCAGTTCCTTATTCCCTGCCAATGGGAGCTGCAGGAGGCAGTGGGTACAGGCTAGAGCAGTGTGCTGAGACTCCTGCCCTCCACACGACACACACACGGGGCTGCAGGATCAACTGGCTGGTGACCATGAATGCATTTGCCATCTTTCACCTGACTGTCAGCTCACTGCACCCCTAAGGAGACAGGCGGAGGGGGTAGAATTGGGACATGCTTTGTTAAGTTACTGGCAGCAAATCATTGCTTCCCTTGTCCTCGCCTCGTCTGGCCTTTTGTCACTGGCTAAGCACTGTCCTACCTCGTCTTCTCAGGGAGATTCCGGAGAAAGAAGCTCAGGCAGAGCTCTGCTAGAAGGAACTGTGGCCATAATGAGAGGGGCTGCCCCAAGCTTGTTTGGGAGCCACTTTTTGCACAGCAGGGAGCGCAATGGTGAGTCTCGGAACTGACCTTGGATGTCCCACATCACAAAGAACAGCGATCTCATTAGCTACGTCTACACGTGAAGCCTACATCGAAGTAGCCTATTTCGATGTGGAGACATTGAAATAGGCTATTTCAATGAATAACGTCTACACGTCCTCCAAGGCTGGCAACGTCGATGTTCAACATTGACGTTGCACAGCACCACATCGAAATAGGCGCAGCCAGGGAACGTCTACACGCCAAAGTGTGTGCATCGAAATAAGGGTGCCAGGAACAGCTGCAGACAGGGTCACAGGGCAGACTCAACAGCAAGCCGCTCCCTTAAAGGGCCCCTCCCAGACACACTTGCACTAAACAGCACAAGATCCACAGAGCCGACAACTGGTTGCAGACCCTGTGCATGCAGCATGGACCCCCAGATTCAGCAGCAGCAGCCAGAAGCCCTGGGCTAAGGGCTGCTGCACACAGTGACCATAGATCCGCGCAGGGGCTGGAGAGAGAGCGTCTCTCAACCCCTCAGCTGATGGCCACCATGGAGGACCCCGTAATTTCGATGTTGCGGGACGCACAACGACTACACGTTCCCTACTTCGACGTTGAACGTCGAAGTAGGGCGCTATTCCCATCCCCTCATGGGGTTAGCGACTTTGATGTCTCGCCGCCTAACGTCGATGTTAACATCGAAATAGCGCCCAACACGTGTAGCCGTGACGGGCGCTATTTCGAAGTTAGTGCCGCTACTTCGAAGTAGCGTGCACGTGTAGACACGGCTATTGAGTCATAGCATGCTTCCTTCTTACTCTGTTCTGCATGGGGGGTTGCCCTGCACTCTTCCCCATAGCAGTTTCTGTATCCTCCAGTGGTGCACTAAACTGCATGGCTACACATATGCTCCGTATCTACTTCAAAGAAGCTCCTGCATCCCTTGAAAGCAAGGGTGCTACTCTAACGTTAATCTGGCTATTTCATGTAATGGAAATTCATTGACTAGAAGACCCCTGACTTCCAAAGATGGCACGCAATATGGCCTAGAGGTCTGAACTCAGGCCTACAAACTAGCACTCCTGAGCTTTAATCCTAACCCTGACATTAACCCTTCCTGTACTCCATTTCCTCATGTGTAGACAAGGATCAGACTCCTTATTTACCAACCTCACTGTGGGCTAGTGATGATTAATCTCTGTAAAACACCATTAAGAGTACTTCATTGTTGTTGAACCCAATCCAGCAGTCCCTACTGTAGCAAAAATCCTGAATCAGTAGACACTGGATTGCGGACCCAGCATTATTAAAACAGATTTAGCACATTCTTCGTTGGTTACATATGTCTCCTAGCCACTAAAATCAAATTGAGCATTGTTCCTTAAATGTGAAAACGAAGATTAATTGCAAAATGAGTTAAATGTAGCAGTATGCACTGAATGGTCCCATCAGTCAAGCTAAAGGAGTTATTTAGTTTACAAACAGCAACGAAGGGTCCTGTGGCACCTTATAGACAAACAGAAAAGTTTTGAGCATGAGCTTTCGTGAGCACAGACTCACTTCAGCAGATGCTGGTCTTGGAAATCTGCAGGGCCAGGTATAAATAAGCCAGAGCAAGGGTGGGGATAACAAGGTTAGCTCAGTCAGCAAGGGTGAAGCTTACTACCAGCAGTTGATCTGGATGTGTGAACACCAAGGGAGGGGAGGCTGCTTAACACACAATATTCCAGATGTGGCCTCAACAGTGCTGAATAGAGGGGAACAACCACTTCCCTAGATCTGCTTGAAATGCTCCTCCTAATGAACCTCAATATGCCATTAGCCTTCTTGGCTACAAAGGCACACGGTTGACTCATATCCAGCCTTCCATCCACCATAACCCCAGGTCCCTTTCCACTACTATACTGCTGCTTAGCCAGTCGGTCCCCAGACTACAACAATGCTTGGGATTCTTCCGCCCCAGGTGCAGGACTCTACACTTGTTGAACTGCATCAGATTTCTTTTGGCCCAATCCTCCAATTTATCCAGGTCACTCTCAATTTTCTCTCTACCTTCCCACATATCTACCTCTCCCCCTAGCTTTGTGTCATCTGCAAACTTGCTGAGAGTGCAATCCAGTCCTTCATCCAGGTCATTAATGAAGATGTTGAACAAGGGTAGTGCATTGTTTGAAGGTATCCCACAGTTCCCTCATCCCCTGTAATATTCTGGGTATGCTTGCTGGTCTTGACATCATCTTTCCCCATTGCATTTTCCTCTTTCTCCTCCCAGTCCCTGAAAATATGTTGATCCGTGGAAATAATATAGAGACCCTCACAATTAGAAGACAGAATGTTTGGTTTCCCCACACATTACATTGCCAACATGGGTGCAGCGACTGTATTCTCAACTTGCCATCCACTTGTCTCGCTTCCCATCATTGCGTGCATGTGATCCCTGAAATGAATGCAGGGGCCCAGACTGTTCTGTAAAATGAGAAGGAAGAGGATAGGAAAGTGCAGGAAGAAAGAATTTTTGGTTTCCCCCAGGCATCAGCAAGCTTTGGTATGGGCAAATGGGGGGTTCACTGGGGGACCAGTTGAAGTGGTCCTTCCCCAGAGGCAGCAGGCCCCTTAGGCACTAGGGGAAAACTTTTCTCCGGTGGCATCAACCCTTGTAGAGGCTGGGGTAGACTTTTCCCCAGTAGCAGAAAGCCCCAGTATGGGCCAAGGGGGGAGGGGTCAGGTGAGGTGGTCCTTCCCCACATCAGCAGCAAAGCACTGAATTTCTTAGCCACTGGGGCAGACTTTTCCCAGGTAACAGCAAGGCCTGGTATGGGTGAAGGAGAGGGTCAGTAGTTGGGGGGGCCAGTTGAGGTGGTCCTTCCCCATGGGGGCAGCAAACCCCCAGTATCTTCACTACCAGGGGTGGAACACTGCAGGGGGTGAGTGGCACCCAAGGCACAGCTGCACTGGGGGTGTGCGAGCAGCAGCAGTGGGGCTGGGATGGACTGCGCGCCCAGCATCCACGTCTCGCAGAGTGGCATGATCTACTACCGGGACTTGGACGAGTCTACCTCCCCGCACCGTGCCGCCTCCCCCCTGCGTGGCCTCTTCGTCAAGACCGATGCAGCCGACTCTATCCCCCCCATGCTCGCCTACCAGAGCCGTCAGCCTCCGCCCAGCTCCAGCCCGTGCTACCAGGAGCGAAGGGAGCCTGCGGTCACTAGCCAGGCCGGGGTATGCCACTGCTGCAACACTGAGGCAGAGATCCAGACCAGCCACAGCAGCATCAAGGTAAAGGCAGGGATGGACCGAGGTACCCAGGGCAGCAGCTCCGCGGATGGGCGTTGTCCCCTCCTCTCCCGGCTCCGGAGGTGGGCGCCCACGGTGGCCGGCCGGGGGCTCTGGGAAACCACCACCGGGCGCTGCGGAGAGATGCGCCGGGCAGGCAGCAGCTGCAGGCAGCCGTTGCCTGGAGCCTCAGCCTTTCTCCCGCTGCAGGGTGGCTGCGTCCCGCTGAGGCGCGCAAAATCCAAATCAGTCCTCGTAAACGCGAAGAAATGCCTCATAAACCGAAGTAGGGGTATTAAATGAAACTCCTTGTAAAGTCAAATTCTCGTAACCTGAATGGGCGTATCTCGGGGTATGACTGTACTTTGATTGCTTTAGGGCAGCCCAGTGTGTATGCAAAGCCAAATCTCAACTCAGCCGAAGGTGGATGGAACTTGTCAATACAATGCAATCAGCTGCAGCACAACTGATTAATCCATACAGTCTGGTAGAGATAAGCCCTCAGAAACTGACATGTTTTTATTCAAGAATGGCAACATCTAAAGGTCTCACAAAAGGTACTAGAAAGAAAGAAAAAGAGAAGAGAAACTCTCCAGAGTCCTGACTGTAAACCCAGAGTACTGCGAAGGATAATCAAATTCAAGCTGGTGCATTCGCTCTCTATCATATATTCCCTATTCACCCACTGCCCCCGTCCATCCTCATTCAACACACCACTGCAAATGAGCCATGACTGGATGCCACAGACGGAACTTGACTGAGCTACAATAAAAGACGTGACCTTGCTGCTGATGTTGTTTTATCAATTGTTGCTTTTCATCTCAGTAATAATATTTGTCAGCCCAAACGAAATTACTTCCCAAATTTTGGTGTAATCTGTCAATCAAACAAATCAGCTTTAAGAAGGTAAATTCGTAGCAAGAAGGGGTGTTGGGTGGGGGAGAAACTGCTAAAGCAAATGAGCAGCAGGAAATTGCTCTAGGCAAAACAGTGAACTTCCACTGTTAGGAAAATCTCTCATTCATTAATAATGTCATAGAAATGGGCAGATAATGTATACATTGTGAGCATAATATTTTACCACACTGAATTAGTTTCTTGAATATTCTTTGGTACTAAGTATTGTTTAAATGCATAAGTCAAAAATAATTGTACACAAGTGCCTAGTAAATACAAGTAAAATGTTTTTCAAAAGTAAGCAAAGGCATTGCATTCTGGTAACATTTAAAATGCGTCTACTCTTTACCATCTTCGTTCTAAAAGATTAAACAACATAAGCAATACAATATGCATAAATGTTAAAGAAATCAGTGGCACTTCTTAAAAAAAATCTATCTATAATTTTTTCAAGACAATAAGCCAGTAAAATATTATTATTATTATTATTATTATTAATGAGCACAAAGAATGTTTTACAATGTGATTTCAGAACCTAAAAAACGAAGGCTGGAAAAAACTAAGAAAAAGAGCAAAATGATTACAGGATAGTTAATAAATAACCTTTAAGAAGACACAAAGTTATACAGAATAACCATGAAAGGGGCAGATTTATCTTCCCAAACTTTGCATGTTCCCTCTTACCTGTGATCAATACAGCTTTGCTGTCCACAGGTAACATTGTTTGAACTGATAAGTAAATATAAAAGATGAGGCATGCCACAGAGAACAGGATTAAGCCTACATAACTTTTCAGTGTGGCAAAACAGAATATTCCCAATAAAAGTAGCAGGAGATCACAGACAAACATACACTTTTTCTCCACCTTGTTCTTTCTGGCTTTGTAAAAGATGATTATTCCAAATGCTGCAGTCATAACCAAGCAGAGCAAGACAGAAGGGTCAGCTTTATAGATGTAAGAGTCCATTCTCCTAGAGAGAAGCATTCATCCAGTAACAGACACCAGCATAGCAAGATGTTGCTAAAGGCAGACTGAGTTTTACAACAACTGGGTGAGGGGTGGGGCAAAGAAAGGGGAATTGTTTCAGGATCTTGAAGTAGATGTTGAAAAATGTAAGACTGGTATAACTACTGGCATTCTTCCTTCTCACCTCTTTCATTTTTATTATCTTTCAGCTCAGCCTTGTGAACGATATATTGCCTGGATAATGACTGGCAGTCAGGAATAGACATGAAGGAGTAAGGCATGGCATAAGGTAAAATATAACTTTCACATATTTGATAAACTTAAATGGAGTTTCACAAAACAGAAAGACTATTTCTACTATAGTTAAAATGGGCGTGTCCTTCTTATGAATTTGGGGGCCTGACTTCAGTGGATTTACATCTGATTTACATTGGCATTTGTTGTATATCAGGCCTGCATTGTTGACTCTTTCTAGTTCCAAATATGTAGCTGTCATCGCACTAAAGTTACCTTAATAGTTTTGGTTTTCCCATTATGTTACCATTAGCTACTTTATCGCAAGGAAACACAGCAGCCAAATACAACTGTTTTTCCTGTAATTCCCTTATGAATTACCTGGACTGTTTCCCCATCTTTGATATTCACAGAAACCTCAGGCAACTCACTTAACAGACACTTGCAGCAAGGAAAAAAGCAGTCCTGTAGCACTTTAAAGACTACCACAGTAATTTATTAGGTGATGAGCTTTCATGGGACAGACCCACTTCTTCAGATCATAGCCTTAAGTAAGTAGTTTTCTTCCCCTTCTTTCCCCACCTTCAGCCCCCATTCTGTCCTATGGAGCTGATCTGTCAGTTTTCAGTTCATTTTTTTCTATCTTTCTGTTAACTTCTCATTGTGCTAGTTTACTTTTAACAGAATCTCCAGATTCTGAAGAAGTGGGTCTGTCCCATGAAAGCTTATCACCCAATAAATCATTTTGTTAGTCTTTAAAGTGCTAAAAGACTGCCTTTTTGTTCTGTAATTAGCATGTTCCTTTGGCTATTGACACATTCCATATTTGGATGATCACTGTATTTTTAGTGACTGAAACTAGGAGGGGTTGGCCTCATGTTTTGAAGGATAAGATTAACTAATCAACTAACTTCAGACCATATCTTGTACTGAACTTTAAAGGTTATATTAAGCTTAGTTTTGGCAGGCACAGACTGCTCAACAACGTAGCCAGCAACAGGAAGGTATCAGCCAGTCAATAATTTAGATTAGAAATACACCTATTCTGGAGGAACTTTGAAGATCTTTTTTTAATTTTTTCTTTAAAAGTGTATGTTAAAACAGAATTAGCTAAAATGATTGAAGCATCACTGAAACCTCTATCTGTAATAACTACTACCAGTTTTCATATCACATTGGTCAGTCATGTCATAACCTGGGCTTACCCCAGGATGGGCTAACATGACATTAAAGGTGTTAAATTTGTATCGACTACAAGTATGAAGTGGTGTTTCAATTTTTTGGTGCATTTGATTTTAAGAAATACCTTTTTTTCCAATCTAGACAGAGTCTGAGGGTATGTCTACACAGCAAATTTATTGCAAAATAAGCTATTTCAGAAGAGTTATTCCGGAATAGTGTATTTCAAAATGACACTGCTATACACATAACGCATTTCAAAATAGCACTTAGCTGTTTCAAAATACAGTATCTACACACATAGGCCATTTCTACACAGGCCACTTCTGAAGGAAGTGCTAATACACGGAGCGAAAGATGCTAATGAGGCACAGATGCAAATTCCCTGTGCCTCATTAGCATAATGTCACATGATTTGGAGTCTGGAAGACCGTTCTTCAGGACTCCAAAACTTCCAGAAGGACGTGCTTCTTCTGGAGGCCCTTTCTTCCCCAAATAAATGGCAAATTTGTGTGTGTCAATCCCTCTTTAGGTACTGTTATGAATGAATGCCTGTAAATTGATAGCCCTTGCAGAGCACCTTCAGCAGAAGGCAGTCAGGTAAGCCAATGGGAAGAAGAGAAACTTTTTTGAACTGAGAAGAGTTGTAGTCTGAGGGGTCTGTGTGGCTGATGCAAAGGGGACAGCGAGAAATGGTTGCTCCTAAGCAGCCGGAATGAATCAAGTAAATATCCTGGCCGTTTCATAATCAGCCATAGATAGGTAAGGAATGTGTAGTTAGATGCAATCAGGTTTTGTTTGTTTTGAAATTGAAGTGGACTTTTTTCAGGTGCTATGGTTAATGGTTTGATTCTTTTTCCTGTACCCTGTAACTTCAAAGCTGAATTGCAGGGAAATAATTCTCTGTGCTGAAACTGTAATGTTTTTGAGGTGTTTTCTCTCATTTTGTGAATATATTACCTTTTTTTTTTTTAAAGGCAATCATCTGATTCCTGTGTCCTGAGAAGGGTCTATGTAGATTCATGCCTTAGACTGAAAGGTCAGCTATCAGATTACAGGTCTTTGTTTCTAAGCCTGTACTGTCCAACTGGCAAACAAGGAAACAGATTGTGGCAAATGTGTCTTGCGGGTCTTGTGCAGCAGCTCCTTGGGAGCCAGTGGTGGCGGCAGCTCAGGGGCTATACAAATGGCTCGGGGGCTTGCGCACTGTGCCATGTGATTCTCAGAGCTGCGCAGGTTGGGGCTGGGTGGCTCCGGTGAGTCACCGGCAGGGGGAGGGTACCTGGCTGGGGAGATGGTGGGCACTGTGGCTATCAGGTGTCTTGCCTTTGGACACCACTCTCAGGAGCTTGGCGTTTACCCTACAGGGAGACATCCCAAATGTGTCTTCCTGGATTAAAGGGTTTTTTCCTCACTTGGATGGCAGCATTGACCACTGCCCAGGGTCAGGGAATCTGTGACCTCAGGGAACCTTTTTCAGCAGAGCCTTTCCAGGCAAGGTATTTTTAATGTCCCCACTTTCTGCAATCCGAGTGTCAGAGTGGGGATGCAGGCCTGACAGGTACACAATGTGATTTGACTGCCCCAAACTAGGCTTAAAGCATATGTTAAGGATTTTCATTGCTTTTTGACAGGAATCCTTGACTGCAAATTATGAGAAAACTGAAGTAATTTCCTCTGACCGCACAGCAAGGCTGCAGAATGGGATGACTGATAGCTACTAAATTTTAACAGGTCATATTTTTTTCCCTTTTAGGTACTTGTTCTACGAAGAATAGCCATCAGGATAAACATGTGGAGGAAGTACAAAAGGAGAGCCTTAAATGCTATGCAAGCAGTGCTTCATGGCATGCTGGTTTGTGAAAAGGGGCATTTTGTCACTTTCTCCTTCACGGATTCAAGTCTAAATTCCATGACCAGCTATTACGCTGTGTAGAAATCTGGAACAAGAAAGCCCATAACAGTCTTAGAGTTTGAGGAAAACAAGTTTTTTAAGAATGCTTAGCCTCTCAGATTTAACCTTGGTCGGGGAATGAACTGTTTTGACTAAGGCTCAATGTGCTTATATTAATTGACTGTGTATTCAGCTTATGAATCCACCCCACCTTAAAGGTGATGTCTAAACGAACAGCTTAGTAAAACACACACCCTAAAGTTCTCCTGCCTTTGCAAGTCCTCTCTTCTCTCTATCTTTTTGTTTCTGGGAACTGGACCTGGCTAAATCTAGACAAGAGCAAAAGACATTTCCAAACTGCTTATGGAAGATACCTTTACCACAAACCTCCCCTGGGCTCTCTCATTGAAAACAGTGTTCAGTTCTGAGAAACTGATTAACGTTTTTAACAATAATATTTTCATGAGAGCTTTTGCATGCCTCCTTTGTCAAAATATGAGCTCAACCAATCTGAAAGGGAGGTATGCTGGTCTTGAGAGACAATCATTTTTTCATATGCAGGTAGAGCCTTATTAGAGATGTAGCACACTGTCAGCTTTCCTGTACTGTCAACTGAGAAATAAATGCTTAGTCCCATTTCTGGATCAAATGCCTTTTTAACACTCCAGCTGAAAACATCTGATGTGATAAAAATGTCTTAATTATGTGGGCTGTCATGCTATTTGCTTGGCTGCCCACACAAACAAGTACAAGTATGTGAAAGAGAGGTTCCTTGCTCTCTAGAAGGAATTGATGTTCTTTTAACCCTTGCTATTTTTGTAGCTGTTGTTGATAGGGAAAATGGGTTAATTGTGTGGGGTTTTTGGAATTTTTGGGTAATTTAAACATTTATCCATTTTACTAAACCTTGTTCATTTTAAAACGTGCGTATCTTATATGTTTTACAGCTTAAGGCTCAAACACTATATTAATAAATTGGATTTATGGTGAATAAGCAGATGCGAATGACCACTTTCAATATTGTAAGCACAAATACATTTTCAAAAAGGAAAAAACCTCCCTCCCATTTCAGGCCCTTTGAAATAAGCGTTTTTCAAGTGTAACTAGGAGATGGAGTCTCTGTAAATTTTGTGCAACTGACAAGACATCCTGAATCCGTGAAACCTCTGATGATATGAAAACTCCTTATCATTTCCAAGAGAGGTTTTCCTCTCTAGCTCTGTAAATCTCTGGAGCCCACAAAAGCAGCTAGCAGCTGAATACTATGCCATTAAACCCTATATTTTTAATGAAAATAATTGTTATGATATAGATATGACATAACTGAGATACACTTTGTGCGAAATAGCTCATGTAAGTTATCATTGGGAAGGTTATTGTCTACTGAATTAGATTATCCAGTTAGTATGCCTGAACCATTTCTCTATCTGAAGTATTCCTGGGGAAATTCTGCATCAAGAAATCCAAAATTCTGTGCCAAAAAATGCAAAATTCTGCATTTTTGGTACAAAATTATGCATATTTCTCTTGTAAAAATAACACAATATAAGCACAACAGCCTTATGTATTTTGGTAATTTACTTAAATTACCACAATGAAAAAATCACAATAACTGGTCAGCATTTCTTACACACAACAAAGTTAAATTACAAATAACTTATAACTAACACCCTGCCTTCCAATTATAATCCTGGATTCTTCATTTAATTGACATTACTTTTCTTTTTTTGGGTGTTTGATACACCATAAAGTATATCACCTTACATTGCTCAGGCTTTCACACAAGAAAGTCATACAATTTTGCTCATCATTTTTTTAAAGGCTACATAAAATAGATCTTGAGCTATAATGTAACCCTATTGTGCCTCTATGGCACAGAAAATAGAGTGAGAAAATAGAAAGAACTTCCTGGCAGAGCCTGCAGTTCCTGTTATTTACAATAAGGCTCCTTTACCCCATTCAGGCCGGACAAAAGGAACCTGATGCCTCCAAGTCCGGGATTTGGCAATCAGAATGAAAAGGGCAGAGTGAGTCTTTCACTCATTCATATGCAAGCAGATGCTCAATCCCACGCCTGAACGACTCACTCTATGGACACACACCACTCACACCCAGCCTGCCTGACTCTGCTCTCCGCTGATGGCTTCATCCAACAGATGCTGTGGAAGTGGCATATGTTCCCAACAGATTCCACCGCTGCCACAACACTTTCCTTCAACTTCCACAGGGGGCTTCTAAAGAGGATGGAGAGAAGCTGTTCTTAGCAGTGAGGGATGGCAGAATAAGGAGCAATGGTCTCAAGTTACAGTGGCAGAGATCTAGGTTGGATATTTGGAAAACCTATTTCACTGGGAGGGTGGTGACATACTGGAACGGACTGAGAAGTGGTGAAATCTCCATCCCTAAAAGTTTTTAAGTCCCATCTTGACAAGTACTGTCTGGGATTTAGTTAGGATTTAGTAAAGGATCTTGCTTTAGGCAGGGGGCTGGACTCACTGACCTCCTGAGGTCTCTTCCATCCTTAGGATTCTATGATTCTAAATTTCTTTGCTTCCCCCATTTTTCCACAGGGAAGCCAAGAAATCTGTGGAAGGTATGAATTCTGCACCCTGCATATGGCCCAGAATTCCCTCCAGGAGTAAACTGCAGTTAGGAATATTGGCCATGTGTCTGTATTGTAAATGTGCTACTTCAGCTGTCAGCCACAACTCACCCTTCAGATATGACAATGAAAAAACCTGATAGGGTCGACAGCCTGCTAACCACGACAATGGACTTTCACAGAGCTTAGTCCTCCTGTGCACACTCAAGACAGCCTACGAGTAGTGGCTGTCACAGCCTTTCAGAGACACTGGCTTGAGTCACCTGATGGCAGACACCTCTCCAGCCCTTTTGGAATGCCAGTGTTTCCCCACTGGAAGACGAGGGTTCCCTCCTCCCTCAAAAGTTACATAAGACAGGGGAGTGATATCATCGTGGTTCTCCTCTGCCACCTGACCCAAAGAAATACTGAAAAACACCTGGAGAAGATTTGATCTCAAAACAGAAGGGTGCTTAGCTTGTGGTTAATAAAACAAAGTCTCAAGCTGCAGTCCAGACCAGGGCTTTTATTTTAACAAAAGCTGAGAAGCTGGAGAACAAGAAAGCACCTTGAGAGAAGCATCATTATGCCAATCTGTAAGGGGCCAAGCCCAGCCCCGGTGAAAGATACTGCGCGAAGTCTGTGGTGGCAAAGGAACACAGGTTTCACAAAGCCCAGAGCAGCATTCTGCATGGGAAGATTATTTCTCTTTCAACTGAAGTGCACCTATTGGGGTTCTAGGCTTAAGAGATCGACTTTGGCAAAATCAAAGTTATCTGACATGCAGCCTGTTTCCTCCCACTTGAAAAACAAGTCATTTGGTTACAATTTGGTAAGTAAGCGAAGGTCTAACCTATCATGATTATTTAGCCTCACCTGGCGCATAGTAAATAACTTTCCTTAGTATTTACATCATGTACAGAGTGCTACCTCACCCCCCACCCTTTAATACTATTGATTTGATTGTTAGTTTTCACACTAGGTTGTGCTGCTACGTAACTGTTTCAATCTCATTTTAACTCTGCCTATAAGAGTTAGCTAAATTACCATTTTTAATAAGAAATCCTCT
The DNA here is from genome assembly GCF_033958435.1 of Carettochelys insculpta. Taxonomy (NCBI): domain Eukaryota; kingdom Metazoa; phylum Chordata; order Testudines; family Carettochelyidae; genus Carettochelys; species Carettochelys insculpta. Next base: position 35,576,303 of record NC_134150.1, on the reverse strand, counting down.
GGTGGTAGGAAATATTAATGTACCTATGTGCAGTTAGCTGAAGTAAATAAACACATTTTTTCCTAAGTGTAGGGATCTGTGTATCTTACTTTTGTGGGCTTATGTATAAGCCGATCATAACACGCTGTCATTTTTCAACATCTAAATTGTTTTTAATGTTTGTGGTCCTTTATCTTACTGCAGGTTGAACCTCTCTAGTCTGGCACTCTCTCATCTGGCAACATCCATAACCTGTCATGACTTTAGTTAGCTACATGACCACTGCTCATGGGTGTGGCCAAGTTTCCCATGGTCCGATAAAGTTTGTTTACAGCCACCAGTCCTGTCTCTCAGTGTTCTGTTCTTCAGCTGTAATTTACCCCTAAATGGCTTCTGAGAGCCCAGTAAGCAGTGCAAGCATTGGCAATGCTCCTAAACAATACTATCTCCCATGGTCTAGCAAATTCCCTAGTCCGGCACTGGTCAGGTCCTGAGTGTGCCAGACTAGCTAGGTTCAACCTGTACTCTTCTTAGAACTTGTATATTACAGGCTTACCTAAAGCCCTGATTTAGAAGCTGCAAGCAGATCAGTAATCCAATTGGAACAAACACCACTTCTTACAAGTCACTGTACAACTTTAAGTATATAGTTGACACAGGGCCTAGGGGCAAAACTACTCTGAAAAAAACAAAACAAAACAAAAACGAGAACAAAACAAAAGTATAGCACACAACACCGAGAGCCAGGACGGGTGGCTATACAAAATGCATGCAGGGCAGTCTCAAAGCCTGGGTCAACTGACTCCAGCTCACCCTACAATTCTTCAAATAGGAACGCAGATGAGCCCACCTGGGCTCTGAGACCTCCCCATCCCTCTGCTCTCTGCTGGATTTCCAAGTCCAGTGTTGACTGTCCACACCTCTCTTTTTAGTCCTGAGTCAGCTGGACTTCAAATCTTACTGCTGCACTGTTTTTTCCCTACTGCAAAAGTAGCACCCACATCACTTAGAAACACACACTAAATACACAATAAGGCCTTGATCCTGCAAACACATACCTAACTAGATGTACAGGTTGAACCTCTCTAATCCAGAACTCTCTCATCCATCCACATCCATAATCCAGCGAGATTTTAGTTAGCTGGATGACCACTTACAGCGGGTGTTGCCATGTTTCCCATAGTCCTATAAAGCTTGTTTCCAACCATCTATCTTTATCCAGTCCTGTCTCTCAGTGTTCTGTGCTGTTATTTAGCTGTAACTTACCCCTAAATGTCTTCTAAGTGCCCAGTAAGCCGTGAAAGTGGTCATAATGTGCTAGACATTATTGACCTCCTGTGGTCTGGAAAATTCTCTCATCTGGAACCAGTCGGGTCACAAGGGAGCCAGATTAGAGAGGTTCAACCTGTATTAAGAGACCTGGGACCTGAGAGAAGAAAATACCTGTCTGAATTTGATTTCTTACCATAGTCTAAAGGCTTATCTCTACCATGACATATTTACCTTAGTAAGCCCATATAACAAATTGTGTTCATGCCTCAGAACGCAATTGCAACCAGGTGCAATCAGATGTCTGTTTGAAACCATCCGCAGGGTGAAAGAACTGAGGATAGCTTGTATAAGGATTTCCATGGTCGTATGGTAAGGACTGAAATATTGTGAAAGCTTGGGGGTTGAGAGAGACACCTACGTGGATAAAGAGAAGAAACACTTCTGACCACACTTCTATACTTCTAACAAATCATTCAGGGAAGAGGCTTCCTGAACTGTGAATAAGCCACCATTTTACCAAGTTTTAACCAACATTTTAAACTATCACTCGCCTTTGAAGATTCATTTCAAAAATGTATTTTTAACACAGCATACTATTACTTTGGAGCCTGACTCTGCCCCAGGTTGCTTGCACATAACTCCTACTGGAGTGAAAGCGGGTTACAAATATGCATCTTCAAAGGTGGATTTTAACCCTATAGCTTTAATTTACTCAAAGAATACAGCTCCATGAGCCATGAAAAAATATCTAGTAACCATCTGTCTTTATCCATCAGGCTGAAAGCAGTTAATCAAACAGACTTTTTACTTTCTTCTTTTTCTCAATTGCTTTGAACACAGATGCAGCCTTTCCATAATTAAACTCAGCTCTGCTGCTCTCAGACAGATTAATTCTGGAGAACTTGTCAGGCGTGTCAGCTGATATACAAGCCTGTGTCTTGTCTCCAGGCTGCTCTCAAACATAGAGAAGCTCTCTTAGAAGTGACTGAATTAACCCATGAAAGTAATGCCAGAGTACAGCTCTGTATTTTGGAGGCTCTTGGGGAGTTGTTCTAGCAACCTCTCCACTCACTGCAGTCTAGCAAAACTTGGTAAAATTTCAGTCACCAGAAATTATTTCTTGTGCACAGTAAATAAAGTTTAAGTTTAAGCCCTGCCCTAGGACACCAATAGATTCTTGGCACAGTAAATGAAATTTGTCTCTGAGGATAACCCTCCACCTGAACGCTGCCATACAAGGAGTATATTAGTTAAGTTAGTTAGTTAATTAGTTCATACTCCATGACTCAGTCAATCTTTTGGTTGTCTGAAACTGTGAACAACAGCATCAATTGTACTGATAAACATACCTGTGCAACGGGACTGAGAGACCATCTGACACATTTCACACTTTTGCACATTCCTGAACAGGATTTTCACGGGTTAGCAGCTCCCTGAACCATGTAATCATCTTAGAAGTTGCATACCGCACAATGAGACCCAACAAACATTCATACATTGTCAGAAGTTTTGACCTCACAACCATACTGTTAACTTCAGTGCAAACAGCATCATATCCAGGGACAGAGGTTAGCACTAAATTGCTATCAGTAACGAGATCCTAGCTATTTTAATTTTCCCTCTTCCTAAACATACCATCCAGCACATAATATACATTTTAAAATTATAGCTACAATTGTTGAGATTCAAGTATTTCCCATTTTAAAAAGATCCTTGTTTCACAGCTTTATGTTTTTAAAGCAGAAAATTGATGGACACCATCTCCATCTATGAGTGATTTTTCATGTAAGTGCCATTTCCGTTAAAATTATATATATTTCTGCTGTTAAAATGAAACTTCAATGTTATAAATTGCGGTTTAAAAATTCCAATTACTACATATAATTAAAAAGAGTTAATTATGATTAGTTTTAAATTGATGTATATTATGAATTATTATTACAGGTTGAATCTTTCCAGTCTGGCACTCTCAGGAACTGACCAATGATGAACCACAGAATTTGCCAAACCCAGCCCATCCACTGGCAGTGTTATACCTCTCCCTGTTCACATATAATGCCTCTCTTGACAGTACCCTGTTGACAAAACATCGGTGTAAATGCTCTGGGGACCTTCTGTCTACAGACAGGGCTTCCGGTTCACTGGGCAGCCCAGTTTAAAACAGCTCCAGACAGCCATTCTGTTGAGAGAGGGCTGGGCAGTCTGGCTGCTCTCTGTTGACAGACTGGATTGCTCTTTTGATCTGATTTTGTGTGTAGATGCAATCTGTCGACAGAAGTTTTGACGGAAAGTCCCTTCCAACAGTGACTTCCGTCGACAACGGCTTCTCGTGTAGGCATAGCCCAGCTGAGTAAACTTGGCCACGGAGAGTTATGCAGGAAGCCAGCAAGAGAGCCAGAAATAAAACCCAGGATTAGTTGGTCTCAGTTCAATGCTGTTACCCAAACACCATTTTCACTTCTCGAAACTGCCTCATTACACATAACACAATTACGAAACAGTACAGTACAGGGCATGTCCCAGAAGACTTATCAAGATCTGTTTTTATTGCCTTGCCAAAGAAACCATGTGCAACTGAATGTAAACAGCGTAGGACAATCACTCATATGACCAAAATTCTTTTGAAGATTATGATACACCAGATTAGAAATCAAATACAGTCTGAGATCTCTGATGACCAATGTGGATTTGTGAAAGACCGAGGTAATGCAGCATACATTTTAAGGTCATTAATCAAAAGCACTGGAAGTTCAAAAGGACATATATTTGTGCTTCATTGACTATGAGAACATTCGACAGAGTAAAACAAGAAGAAATGATGAGACTGTTGGAAGAACTGGATATAGATGGGAAGGATTTGAGAATAATTAAAAACATCTACTGGGAACAGACAGCAGCCATCAGGATCAGAAAAAACCTTGGTAGATATGTGAAGATAAAACGAGGAGTGAGACAAGGTTGTGTTCTTTCACCTGATCTCTTTAACTTGTACAGTGAAAGAATAATGCGCAAAATAGAAGAAGGTCTGCCATGATTAAACACTGGAGGATGTAACATCAACAACCTGAGGTATGCAGACAATACTGTTTTAATAGCAGGAAGTGAAAAAGATCTTCAGGAACTGGGTAAGGTTGTCAATAAAGAAAGTGAGCTGAAGGGACTCAAGCTGAACTTCAGTCTCCAAACTCTCTTAGACAAAGAGTTAATGGGCATGAAACAGACACAAAAACACTCCTGATCCACAAACTGGTCAGCCGACATTTTAATGGAATGGGCCATTCTGTTAATGATTTAAGAGTCTGCGTCTTACTGAAGAGGAATTTTCACACTACTTTGGAAAGAGAGGCTGCTGAACTCTGTTTTATATTCAAATTCAACACATTAACATATGGTTCGAACTGGGATGCGAATTTTCTGGGTCATTATAGGGGCTCTTTTGCTAACTTGTGCCAAAGTTAGACTCGAGACTCACAATTTGTCAGACCACTCTGTTTATTAGCAAAGCTGCTCTGCTAATACATTCAGAGAAAGGTGAGCCCCCACCTAGGGCTCAGGTCTCTCAATTTATACAGACAAAAGAAGGCAAGTTAATAAACAAAGAAAAACCAGACACAACCCCGCCCCACATAGCCCCTGAAACCAATCACATATCTTCATTTCCATATCACCTTCGGCAGTCTCCTGTTTATGATCTCTGGTTACCTTAACTAATTACCGTCTAGCACCTACTGCTCTGGTTCCTGTTTTCCCAGGCACACCTAGCTCCATCCAAACCCACCCTACATTCCTATACACATCATCAACATAACTTCCCCTTCTTGAGCTCAGAAGCAACATTGTATCATACTGTGATTTTTGCAATGTAACTCTTATACTTCCACACTTGGCTCAATCTAATTCTTGACTCCCACACACCCCCCTGCCCCTCTACTCTCTGATTTGCTCACCTTGATTTTTTTTTTTCTGATTTGTCAACCTTGATTACCATTTTTGGTTCTCTATGGCTTAAATATTGAGACTGTTCTGGTATGGCTATGGTCTGAAGAAGTGGGTCTGTCCCACGAAAGCTCACTTAACAAATTATTTTATTAGTCTTTAAAGTGCGACTTTACTGCTTTTTTTTGATAGTATATAGACTAGCACAGCTTTCTCTCAGTTACTAATCCATATGCAACCAAGTCTTCATATGGTGCTATTGTCTAAGGCAATTATTACTTACAACACACCTAGCAAATTCAGCTTCTCAGAAAACTGCTGTAGTTTTAATTCCAAGAAAGACTACGTAGCTTTTAAATATTCTTCTCCTAAACATTCATGCACATTTGCTTCCCTTCCATTTGTTTTTGCTATTACAAACTCAAAGATTTCAGTTTCAATACGGATAACCACAAATATTCAAACATCCTGAATTTGACAAACAAAAAGAAAAATGAAAAAAAATAAGAGCTTGATTTAAAGATCATGAGACAGCTTCCCGGTTAATAAATTTGAAGGTCTCTTTATTTGCTGTCTTGTTTTCAAGTCTTTAGGGTTTACATTTTCAAGGTCTTCTTCACAACCTTGAGTAGGGCCTTATGCAAATCACAGTTTAACAGAAAACTTGAAAATATCCCCACACCATGATCTTATAAATGTTTTCTTCTGAAGAGGAAAATGTTTATCACAAAAACTTTAATCAGAAAATTAGCTCGCCAATTTCAATTAAAAAAAATAATTTTACACCTCAATTTAGTCCATTAGGACATAGGATTACTTGTAAAATTCATTCGATCCTTGAAATTGACCAGCATTACTTGTACAGTTCATTCAATGCTATAAAATTCAGTACTTTGGTATTTACACTATCATGCATTTTCTAAAAGGATGTTATGGTTTACATCAGACTCTGTAACCATGAGGGGCAGAAACCCTTTTCATTTTTTTTAATTAACATTCAGATTTTCATGACTGCAAGAATGCTGATTTTAAATAAAAGTATCAGCTACAGTATTGTCAGATTGACAATAAAATCAAGAGAGTTAGAAACAATGCATTTTCATCCATTGTTTAAGCAGCTGATCGTACGACTGAATACTCTCATATATTTTGTGCTGTCTCACCATAAACAAGTATTTTGTAAAAACACAGGTAATGCTCAATTTTACTTACATGCTAGGGAATAGCCAAAACTTTTACTAAATTGAGCTTTCGTAGGGTCAGTGGGAAAGAAATCTTACTTGGAAAGAGAGAGTTTTGTTTAAAAGATGTAAGGAATGTGCCAGCAGGAACTCAATGCTGCTGAAGGCTGGGAGGAATGTGCCTCCCAGAGATCACTTGCATGAGAATGCACAGGTGTGCATATGTGATACCTTGCAAACAAAGACTGATGGGTAGCAAGGAAGCAATAATATTATGTCAATTGTAAACATGTTGTAAAAAATCACAATTTATGCTAACACTCAGTATAAGAATTGTGCAATTTCACCAATGCTCCAAGTCATTGTGGGGGACAGGGCAGCTGATATAACTGCATGAGACATGGATTACCCAGGGCTCCCTGGTTTAAAGCACTGTAAAGCAGATGGGGTGGGATATGGGTTGAACCAGCTAAGTGAGTGCCTTGGCCATATAGTGATAAGTCTGGTTTGACTAGTCCTTCCCACCTGCTAAAAGATTGAGATGGATACCAGTGTTTGTATGAGACTCAACTTTGGTGGATACCAAGAGCTGAAATCACAGCGTTTTGCCTCAGGCCAGACTCACAGCAGTGGATGGAATGACTGGTGGGCAGCTGGTAGGAGGAGCAACGGACGGCTGGATGCACAGTGTGACTGGTGGGCGGCCAGTAGGAGGAGCAGTGGACAGATGGACAGCACAACCGGTGGACGGCTGGTAGGAGCAAGCAGAACGCCGGACCGGCACAAAGGTGGCATTGTCTCAGGTTCCAGGAGGGAATGCATCAGCATAAGGTGTCAGTGCCTGCACAGACTGGACCAAGTTGTAAATGGGGCATTTGAACTGGGGGTATGGAGAAAGTTGGGTGAGTGGATTGGCTGTTTACAATATTGGACCGGTGAGCCTGAGAGGCCAAGGACATTGCTTAATGCGTTTGAGCTGGGATAGTTACTTGAGAACTGGTTATGAACTCTTGGGTGTGATAATTTTCCCAAGCTCATGCTAATTGACTTTTCTGCCTCTTTTATTAAAGTCCTTTTCTACACTCAGACTCTGTGCTTTTGCATGGGGAAGCATTGCCTCTCTGAGGTGCCCACGGTTGTGTGAATTTCCCAGGCTACTGGGTGGGGGCTTGAGCTGGTTGTGTGTGAGATGGATGAAATGGAACCCCCAGATGTTGAACCCAGCCCTGATTGCTGCCAATTCCTTCCAGCAGAAGGGTTACAAAGATGTGTGTGTATAGGGGGGGAGGGGATAAAACAGAACTGGGGTTTTCCTCGGGCTACTGTTTAATAGAAAACTATCCCACATATCTACTTTGCGGTGAGACATAGATAATAAGGTATGTCTCAACAAGACGTAAGAGTTAATGCAGAGGTCTTAAAGTCCCAGCCTGGAGGTCATCTGCCAATGGAGAACCTTCCCAGTCTGCCCCGTGAAAACTTTTTGAAAAGTTTGCCCATCCAGCCCACGCAGCTGATGGCTGTGGGGATAGGTTGCACACGGCGACTCACCAGTGCACACGACTTGAAGCAGCATTCAGGTCTCCAGCACTCCCCTGCTCCCAGCTGCATAGAGCATTGCCAGGTCTCCAAAGCCACCATTGGCCAGGGAGCCCCCCCAGATGACACATTTCTCCTGCCACTTTCATGTACTCCAGTTGGGTGAGCTTGCCTGTCACTTACTGGCTGGGATTTTGCTTTTATTTACTCTGCAAGAGGGAAGTGGATCTCTCTGTGGGGGCATAGCTATTTGGGGAGGGATAAGGGTTCAAAGACTCTGACTGTTTGCCCTGAAATGTTGACAGCCTAAAACAATGTGTTGTAATAAATTAAGGAGTGCCCTTAAAATATAACGGTATGGCTCCATCTACACTAGCCAAAAACTTAAAAATGGCCATTTCAAAGTTTACTAATGAAGCGCTGAAATACATATTCAGCGCCTCATTAGCATGCGGGCAGCCGCGGCACTTTGAAATCGACTCATAGGAATAAGGGGACTTCAAAGTAGCTGGGGTCCCTTCAAAAAGGAGCCCCGTCTGGACGAGCCGCATCAATTTCAAAGTGCCGCTGCCACCCGCATGCTAATGAGGCGCTGAAGATGCATTTCAGGTCTTCATTACTAAACTTTGAAATGGCCATTTCGAAGTTTTTGGCTAGTGTAGACACAGCCAATATGATGTGATTCAAGTGGCGTCTTGTATCTTTTATCTTCCTCGTGTGTTTTGCTCACACATATACACAAATCTGTCTCCCCCTCACACAAGCACCTTGTTTGTGTGTCATCATCACTAAGTTGAAGTGGCTCCATCCAGGCAGAAGACTGTTCTCCCTTCTGAAACAACCATGGTTTACATGTCCTATGGAAAACAATACTCAATGCTTGTTGTTTATATGCCACGCCCTGTGCAGAAACAGCTGCCCTAGCTGCTTATTTCAGACTAATGCACCCAGTTTTAACTCCCCTGGCTTCTGCTCCACTGGGGCATTGCACAAGGAGTAGACCCCTTCACAAGATGGGGCAGTGCAGCAGGCCCGTGCAGAGAGCTACTCCTACCGCTTTCTTCTGGAGTGTTCCCTGAAGCACAGGGAACGGGGTAGTAGTCCAAGTCAGAGCACAGCTGATACCAGTGCATGAAGGCAGTGAAGTTCCCAGATCTGGCTTAATCTAATGCAGCTGGGGCTTTTCAGGAAAAAAAAATAAAAAAGCCTCAATTGGCAGGAGACTTGTGGTGAATCAGGAGAATTGGCATCCCTGATATCTAGTCAGTTGCACAAAATGAGATAATCAGTTCACATTTTACACCCACAAATGGGATGGCTCTGAACACCCTTCTCGAGAGCCAAAGGGACATGCCCCAGCTCACAGCTGGAAGCCACTTTAGCTCTGCTGCACTACCAGTAGAGAGATTCCCATCAGCTTTAAAAAGACCTGGGGAGGGCAGGAAGGGAAGGGAAGGGGAGAAGGCACAAAGTCCTCCCGCCCCTCCACAAGCCCTACCAGACAGTGGTGCCTGCTAGCCCTCTAGGAGGATTTAAGGACTGGCACTGCCCCATTTAAGCTCTGGGTTAAAGTCTCCCCTACCAGCAAGTGTACACAATCCGACAGCTAGCAAAAGCTAAATTATGCAGCTGCACTAAACTGGAGAGGGTGAGAGGCTGGGAATAACATATGTTACAAGAAGTCTAGGGCTGCGGAAGGGCCAGACAGCAAAACTTTGGGAGGGCAAAGAGGGGGAGGATTATATACCCCCAAGAACTCTTTGTCAAGCCTTTCAAACTGGCTTGGTTCAGGAAAGAGATCATGCCCTTTGGCATGCAATGAAGGTTGCAGTGGTATTTTTTTTTTTGTACTAAACTATTTTCTCTTGTTCCATTAGGAAAGGAGCAACAAGTTGTTGTTGTTTTTTTTTTTGAATGAATAAGTGATGAAAAAGAAACATTTAACAAGACTGATAGCCCAAGACTGGGGACCCAAATATTTTTAAAGTCCATTAATTTTGAAAGCTGCATTTTCTGCTGCCTCAGCTTAAAATAGTTCTGTGCTCAGGTGAACAATGTTCCTACCAGAGAGTAATTGGAGTGTGTTGAGAGCCTGATAAACATACATGTTCATAATCTGAGAAACTTTCTTTAAACATTTAATAATTCAGAGGGAGAGACTGCCTACTTATGTGATTTTACCACAAAGAAATTAAGGGAGTTCTTGCATGGCTATTCCCTTTGTATGTAGAAGGAACAAGGAGTAGGTTTGTTTTTCAATGAGCGTGCTTCCTCATAAATGTGCTTTACTCTCACATTTATAGAGCATGCTGCAAATCCCACTGGGTGCGTCTACACTTGCATCCCTCTTTCGAAAGAGGTAGGCAAATGAGGAAAATTGAAAATGTAAATGACATGCAGATTTACATATTTGGCACCTCATTTGCATATTCTTATTTCAAAAGAACTTCTTTTGAAAGATTAAAACCAGTGTAGACGCTGCTCTTTCGAAAGTAAACCCCATCTTCGAAAGAATCCTTCTTCCCTTTATTTAATGGGAAAGAAGGTCTTTTGAAATAATATGCAAATGAGGTGCCAAATACACAAATCTGCACCTCATTTGCATACCTCTTTTGAAAGAGGAATGCAAGTGTAGAGAGACAGGCTGTTTCTACACAGACCACTTCCTTCGGAAGTGGTATGCTAATACATGGAGCGAAAGATGCTAATGAGGTGCGGATGCAAATTCCCCACACCTCATTAGCATAATGTCACGTGATTTGGAGCCTGGAAAACTGCTCTTCCAGACTCCAAAATGCCATATAGAAGCACGGCCCCGGGGGGGCCTTCCAGAAGGACGTGCTCCTTCTGGAGGCCCCTTCTTCCCAAAAATCTTCAGGAAGAAGGGGCCTCTGGAAGAAGGACTTTCTTCCGGAAGCTCCCCTGAGGCCGCGCTTCTACATGGCGTTCTGAGTCCGGAAGAACAGTTTTCCGGACTCCTAATCACATGACATTATGCTAATGAGGCACAGGGAATTTGCATCGATGCCTCATTAGCATCTTTCCCTCTGTATATTAGCACACCACTTCCAAAGGAAGTGGCCTGTGTAGAAACAGCCCCAGTGCTTGATAGCTGGGTGCAGAAAGTAGAGGCAGTAAGTTTCTTTTGGAGACTGGAAGGGATGGGATTTTATTTGGGCAAAGAATGTTTGCTGAATGTTGCATTCTAGGAAAGATCTGCTATTTACATGTTAAACAAAAAAAGCAGTTCAGACCTGTAAGGTGCCTACAGCTTATAAGTTACTTGAAAAAATTTCAACTACAATAAAAGTGATTTGTCTCACAGGTTGTAACACCGAGTGAATCAGTAGACACTTGCTCAAAGCACATACTTCTTGAGAACAATAGTTCACAACCAGGCAAGAGATTATTGGCAGGTGTAAGTTTATCCCTTAGTAGGGCTATAATATTAACAATACTGTAATCGGTGATATAACTGCACAGTCCAAAGTGTTCAGAAGACGACACCTTTATTTTAAACCCAGGCATGAAGAGGGGCAAAAGGGTTAAAATGACTCCTGTAAGATTGTAACATACCAATGGCAGAGCTACAAACAGAGCAAAGCCTTGACCTTATTAGATCAACCACTTGTTACCAGATTTGCCCATTACTTTCAGGTATGCTCATTTATTAGGGCTATTCGTCAGGGTGTTCCCCTTGTGTTCTCATATGGAGCTCTATTTCTGCCTTTTACAAGGTCCCTCACAATGGAGCTATCCTGCAAGACCTAGGTTCCACAGGGCTGGATTCTTCCTGCCCTAGAATCAGATGAGTGAACATGCCCCGCGCACGCACACACACACGTGCATGCACAACATCTACACAAGGCAAAGTAAATCCACCACAGAGACGTTGATTTTGAGCTACACAATTGTCAAAGCTAGAATTGCGTATCTGTGCTCAGCTAACTTGGCTGTCCATACTGGGAAAGACTGACAGGAGAATATCTCCCATCGACTTCCCTTAGTATCTTGGGAGGAGTACAGGGGTTAATTGTGACCCCCTGAGAGGTCAGTTTTGCACATCCATGCTAGACAGTGTACCTGTGACTTAACAGAGCATGTCTGAGGAGAACTAGGTTAATGTGCACTTCCAGGATGACCTCGTGTCTCCCTGAACTCAGGAGGATGAGTCAAGCAGCACTTTCAAGGTGACACCCTCATTATGCTCACAAAGCTGGGGGAGGCAAAAGGAAGAGAACACAATGGGCATAGTGACAAAGTTGGTAACTTTTACCTATATAACTTTATTCAAAGCACCAAGGATTGTTTGGAATAGCCTTGATCTGCACATATTAAAAACAAATGAGCTACGGAAACTAAAGCTTAGAATTAAGAACCCTACTAGTGCACATCATGAGGAAATTCGGCTAGTACAAGCTGTAGATCGTCTACAGTTAAAACATTACCTTCTACATAGGCATCCAGAATTTAAGAAAGTTCAGTTTCTGTTGGTCCACTGCATGTTTGATGTAATCACACAGAATAGGAGGAGTATGGTTATATTGTGGCTTCTACGAACTGCCGTGACAGAAAGGTTGAACTACTGTGCACCCTGGAACGGTTCTAGCATTTTCACATGGCACAAATCCCACTCTGAGAGGCTGGATACTCTGGAAAAAATAAGTGGGGGGGGGGGTGAAAAGGGGGGAGAAAGATATTTAAATGCAAGTTTCAGTCATCCTTGTTTCACTATGGCCATGTCTACACTAGCCCAAAACTTCAAAATGGCCATTTCGAAGTTTACTAATGAAGTACTGAAATACATATTCAGCGCCTCATTAGAACATGGGCAGCCACAGCACTTCGAAATTGACGTGGCTCGCCCAGATGGGGGCTGCTTTTCAAAAGGACCCTGGCTACTTCGAAATCCCCTTAGTTCTATGAGCAGATAGGAATAAGGGGATTTTGAAGTAGCCAGGGTCCTTTTGAAAAGGAGCCCCCATCTGGACAAGCCACACGGCGGCAAGCCGCATCAATTTTGAAGTGCAGTGGCCACCCACATTCTAATGAGGCACTGAATAGGTATTTCAGTGCTTCATTGGTAAACTTCGAAATTTTGGGCTAGTGTAGACATAGCCTATGTGAATTAGGCAAAAACCTCATTGCTGGACCTCACATATTCCAATTCCACAACCATTCAGTTTTCCTTCCCCTCAAAGTAGCCAAAATATTAATTATTGAGTAAATTGCATATTTACACCCAGAACTGAACTGCTCTTGGGAGGTTCACAGAACACCCCTGTTAAGCTGAATGAAAACTGAAGAGATATGGAACACCCCTCACAGGAACAAGCCTTTAGCAATACTTACATGCTATTTCCAGTTCTTACTCTCATTTAATTAAATTGACCACTTGCATAATGAATTAGAACTGCACAGGCAAGACAGCAATGCTACTGAATTACATAATTATAGCATGTGCAAAACACTCAATTAACAAACAGTAACTGGAACATAACAGATGCTTAGTAACAGCAGAGTGAATAAAATCCCCACTAAACACCACATTTGCATAACGCTCGCATTACCATATTTTTGGGTGTTACCACTCCAGACGAAGCAAAGCAAACTTTGCAGATAAGTTATTTTCTGTTTGAAACTTTTGACAAAAACAAGCAACGTTTGTAACCAAGTAACCATGCCATTATTCAGTGCTTTATGTGGTATATTTCAAACTTGTTTCAAATGGATTCGACAGCACCTGCAATTATCTATACCTGTAAAAGAAAGCAGTTGCCTCAAAGAAAATTCATGGATTTTCCCCCCTCCCCAGTTACCAATCCACTCTAAATGAACACTCAGACTATTTTTGACTTTGATCTAATGCCAAATAAAACAAAGCCCCTTGATTTTGCATGGTTTGGAATGAACATGATAAATCAGTGCCGTTCAAAGTTTTTGTAAATTTTTGGACAAATTTCCTTATTAAAGATTCTCACAGCTCCATAGTCAAACTTCAGTGAGCACAGAAGTAGAATACCACAGTGGAGAATAGGGGTCCTACTACACATATCAGAGGGTGGTTTAATCATTTCATGTATAAATAATTTCAAATGAAACACTTTTAAAGCAAAGATTCTTGGCACTGTATCCACATGAAGTTCAAAAACAAATGGTACCAAAACCTAGAAAAATTAAAAGCTTCAGTAGCAGGGCCATCTCCTTGAAAAGCAATGGAAGCCCAGCCACAATAGTTTTCAGTAAGATCGGCCCTTTGATTTTATGCTTTGAATACTGCCTTTTAAAAATAAATGCCCACCACCACACAGCTCCCTCCCACACAGTGAACCCTGAACTTGTGTGTGGTTCCCAACTGTTTCTTCTATGGGTAAGTAGCCCTCAACCCCATAAAGGTTCCCCAGCCCTGCATTTCAGGATGTCAGAGCAAGCCCCTGTAAGTTCCCCTAGAGGCTATGGCCCTTTGGAGGGACTCCCAAGCCAACTGTTTCATATCAAAAGCCACTTGCTGGCTGCAATTACAAACTAGACTTCCCTTGGCAATCCAGAAATTGGCTTGGATCCTGCAAATCCCTCCCAAAATTTTTTTTTTTTTTTTTTGGCGGGTGGGGGGGGGGGGAGGTCAGGGGAGGAAGGCAAGACCCAGGTGGGTCAGATCCAAAGGGGCAACCTGGGACCAGCAGAATGAAAGGGACAATTGTCCCAATGCTGTGCTGCCATCGCAGATCCCCAGAGCAGTTTAACAGACAGGTCACCCGGTTGGGGAATGTGAAGATTTGCCCTCCATAACGACAGTCCAGCCTCAAGGGCTCCCTGTCCGTCAGGGATGCTGGGGGTTGGCCAGGAACATGTTATTGACATGAGGGGGAGAGGCAAGAAACTAGCCAAGCTGCTCCATTCCTGCAGCAGGTTCTTTGGGGCTCCGTGTCCCCAGCCGCGTGCAATCTGCATGGGGGGAGGATGGGTGGGGCTGAGCTCCTGCCTTGTTTGCTGAGGTAAACTGGCTTGTGTACCACTCCTGGCATGCATGCCGGGGGTCGCCAAGAGTATAACATGTCATAAGAATAAGAACTATTATAAAAAGAACCCAGAATATCTTTTTCACTCCCCCCACCCACCCCAGACTAGCTTCCTTTTCTATTACTATCATAAGGTCTGCTTATGTTAGCAGCAAGGAAACGTTACGGACTCTTGTCAGAGGACACTGACAGTTGTAGAAGCACTGCTTCATGAAACTCGAAAAAGGTAAGTAATGTGATCTCTGAACATCAGCATGAGACCTGGAAGCAGTGAGGAAGGAAGAAGGGGAAGGTATATACTGAAATTGTAGAAGTCTCAACAGAATGGCTTTTCTCCACTTTGCTCCACTTGCTCTTGCTTAGAAGCATTTAATTAAGAAAAATACTGTGGGTGTCCTTTCAGCATACTCCTGTATCCCACTGGGCACATTGCAACCCAGGCTTTGGGTGGACTGTCTTACAACCTAACTTTATAAAACACAGTTATTTTGGCTTGACAATCAAAGAAATAAAAGACTGTTAATGAGGCACTTTGGAAGATGCTAATGAGGCGCTGCCATGAATATGCAGTGCCTCACTAGCATAATGACAGCTGTGCACAATCTGAAAGCGCCGCTTTTGGAATGCACGCCGCCCGTGTAGACAGGGCCTTTTGAAAGGACCCCCCTGACTTCAAAAGCCCCTTCTTCCGATTTAGTTTTAGGAAGAAGACGCTTTTGAGGTCAGGGGGGGTCCTTTTGAAAGGACCCATCTACATAGGTGGCATGTGTTCCAAAAGCGGCACTTTCAAATTGCACACAGCCGTCATTATGCTAATGAAGCACTGCATATTTATGGCAGTGCCTCATTAGCATTTTCTGAAGTGCCTCATTAACATGCCCCAAAAGGAGGGGGCGTGTGTAGACACAGCTCTAATATTTAACCTTAAATCTACTTGCTAAGATTAAAAACAAATTACTTCTTGTCATACTTTCAGTGGCTAGAAGAACAACTGATCATTGTCCTTTGTAGAACAACCCTTAACATATGTGAAGGCTGTTAACAGGTCTCCACTCAATCTTCAACTGGTAAGACTAAACATGTCCACTTTGCTTTTTTGTTGTTTTTAAAAACTTTTCCTCATAGGTCAGGTTTTCTAAGCCTTTTATCATTTTTGCTGTTTTCTAGACTTTCACTAGTTTGTGCACATTGTTCTTAGAGTTTGGTGCTCAAAACTTGACACAGTAATCCCAGCAAAGACCTCACGAGTGCAAAAAGAGGAGCAATTACCTCCCATGCCTTAGGATACTCCTGTTACAAAAACCTAAAATATTAGCTCACTTTGCTACTGCATCACATTGGTGGCACACACTGAATTAGCAACCTACAATAATCCCCAGATCCTGTTCAGCAGTACTACAGTTATTCCCTATTTGAATAGTAACAGAGAGGAAGCCGTCCTAGTCTATACACTATCAAAACAAAAAGCAGTCAAGCAGCACTTTAAAGACTAGCAAAATGGTTTATTAGGTGAGCTTTCGTGGGACAGACCCACTTCTTCTGACCATAGCCAGAATACAATGCACAAAGCACCCACACGTATTTACTGGGGGCCAAGGTGAGCTGGGGTGGGAGTTAAAGGGAATTCAAAAATTGTGGTGGAAAGAGCTTCAAAAATTTAATCAGAAATACTCATGCTTTTTAGTTATGTTACACTTGTCATTGCTAAAATATCTCCCACATCATTGCTGCTTGTGCCTACAGATTCATTGTTGATACACAGTTAATGCAATATGATGTACAGATCAAAGAGAAATTTTGCCTCAGTGTAGCTGTGTATGTTGTACCTTACATGTGGCAGAAGTTAATGCAGCTGAAAGAGTTTAATTTCTTCCAAGCGATGAAAGGAAGTGCATCTCCCACCTTCAACAATTAGAGCCCAGGATTCATGGCAGGCTGATTTGACACAGCTCTCAAGATGAGAAAGTGAGGCTGTCACACATCAGTGGAGATGTACGGATTCAGTTTGCTGTATGAATTACTGGCATGTAATGAACCTACCTTCTTATCAGAGTTATAGATCATTGCATTTGGATGAATGTCAACCATCATAGGAACTCAATTTATCACTAAATTTAATATGTGTTACTACTGAATCTGCCTGCTGACAGGACAGGGCAATTGCAAGGGGCCCAGGTTATTCAAAAGCGCCTTGGCACGCCCAGCAGCACAACAAGGCTAAGGGAGGCTTGCTGCTTACCCTCGCAGTTGTGCCACACTTTTCCCAGATTCATAAATGCTGGCACAGTCCCAGCAGCCATTAGACTGGATTGGGGTGGGCGGAGGGAGGAGTGTCTGCATGCTGTCTGTCCCCAGCACCAATTCCACAAGTCCAATTGGCTAGGAACTACAGCCCCTGGGAGTTGCAGGGCCGGTTCTTGAAGGCAACACCTCCCCAGGGCCACTGCCAGAGGGTGTTCCAATCACCTTTGGGAGTTGACTGAAGTAAATGCTGACCCCTGACCCTCCTCCTGCATCCCAACCCCCTGCCCAGCCCTACACATTCCCGCAAGCTGGCTCCAGAGCTGACACCTCCTCTCGCCACCCAGCCTAGGGACCGCACCTAAATTCCCTCTCAGAGCTCAACCTTTCATGCTTACCTTCTTCCCCAGTGTGGTGAAGGTGAGTGGAGTGAGAGGCAGGTAGTGACAGACAGGGGTGTGGAGGGGAGTCTCGGGGAAGGGGCAGGATAGGGGCAAGACCTCAGGGAATCGGGGTGGCAAAGGTACTTGGGTTTGCCTGATTAGACAGCTGGCAACCTTAATGAATGTGGAAGCCCCTGCTGTGCCAGAAAAGTATGTCCAACAGTGCAGGCCGAAGCCTGCCAATGCAGGCGCTGTACAGTCCATGGAGGATCCTATCCAGGCAGATGTGGGGTGCCCACTCACTGTTCTGCTCTAAGGCCCAGAAATACTGTGAGCGGGCCTATTCAGAATTACAAAGAGTCTTATTCAAATAACTGGGAATCGAGTCTGAAGTGAGATAAGCCACGAGATACAAAATTGTCCTTATCTAGGAGAATAAACAGACACAGCTAAGAAAATCGTGCATTTAAGTTTCTCTTTCCAACAATATTTTTGAGGGACTTTTATGGACTTTTTAGACAAATTTACTTTTAAATGGATTAGCCTCTTAGATGCAAAACTGCTAAATCCTACAGCTCTTGCTTTTATGAATAGTTCTGCTGAATTGCCTGAACTATTCACCAAGTAAACACGGCAGAATTGGGTCCTTTGTATTTAAATATACAGAAGCATGCAAGTAAGCATCTCCAACCACAAAGCATAGCAGCAATAACACCATGCTACCTTATTTTTCCTAGTTACTGTTTGTAAATACATTGATCTTAATTTTTCTCGACTCTAGTTGCTTCATTTTTAGCAGGCACTTTACACTTCCTGGCTGACAGGGGTGTTGTGAAGCTCAAATAATCAATGTTTTCCAAGTTGTTCACGAAATTCAGGTGCAGAGCTTGAGACACACATTTTAAGAATTCCCAAGCATCCGTTTACTTCTGCTGGAGTCTGTGCTCAGATTCTCTGAAAATCAGACCCTGCGTGCTCTCACACACAAGCCCATAATATGAGCAGCCACTTTTGAAAGGTTTGGCTAAACTGACATGTTAAAAGTCACTCAAATTGACGACAAAACTATTTAAAAAAAAAAGGCAACACAAAGTGTTGAGCTTTGGCTGCATCTTCAGTCAATAACTTGCCCAACATTTGTGGGGTTCTTCAAAAAAAAAATTTTATTAAAAAAAACCAACAACTCTCAATAAAATGTTCACCTTGAATTTATGTCAATCTGTATTTTCAAAGGAGAATTTTATGGGGCAATGCTGCAAATTTTTGATTCATCTGAATAAAAAACATACAATATATTTCTTACCTACAGAAGACCGCCCACCTCCCAAACATTGGATTTTATAGGCATATATATCACATTACACCAAAAGACTGCTGGTTCATCCTGACAGTGAAGAACAACTATCCAAATAAATTGTACTGACTGTGGACTTGTGTACCCAGAACTAAAAAGGTTAGCCTCTCTTTTCTGGTGGCTTGCTGAAAGCTAAGAACGTGCTGTTCCTAGCTTTTAGTTAAAATGCAAGTACCTATGCTATGGTACCAACTGTAATTATTAGAGTTATGCAAACATCTCTGAAAGGTGTTAAATCAGGTGTGGTACAACAGCTCCCTCTGTCAGATCAAAGTGAAAAAAACAGCAGTTGCAGAGGGAACTGCCCAATACTAAAATGACCCCTCTGTTGCTGAAAAGTGAAGGTCAGGTGTGTGGTTGACCCAGTTATATTATTGAGTCTCTTTAGCCATGTCTACACTACAGTGATCTTTCGAAAGATGGTCTTCTGGAAGATCTTTTCGAAAGTGTGCGTCCACACACAAAAAACCAAATCAAAAGAGCAATCTGCTCTTTCGAAAGACAGCGTCCACACAGACCCTGCTCTTTCAAAAGACTGGGCCAGGGATCGAAAAATCCAGCACCATGAGGACTGCTCCTTCAAACAAAAGTCCCCTGGAGCATTTACATACACTTTTTTCCAAAAGAATCCTTCCAAAGAAGGCACTCTTCCTCATTTGGGAGAGGAAGAGGGCCTCTGGCAGAAGCGCCACGTTCTTTTAAAAGGAAGTCAAAAAAGCACATTTTGTGCATGGACGCTCCACTTGTTCTTTCGGAAGAGGGCCTGATTTTCCAGAAGGACTTGCTAGTGTAGACACGGCCTTTCTGACTTGACTTTTAGTCACACATGAAAGGATGAGTGAACATTCAACCAAAAACTTGAGGAGAACATTAGAAACCTAGGACTGGATTGGTTCTGCTGTGGTATGTCATGTTTGACATTCACTGGAAGAAATATAGAGGAAACCACACAAATCTCTTTGTCACTATGTAATTCTAGCCACAATGCAAACTATTACAAACACCTTTCATCCAAGGATCTCAAAAGGCTTAAACAGCTTACAGTCCCAAGAATTACATATCTGTTCATTTTACTGATGGGCAATTGAGGCAAATAAAGGTTGAATGACTTGTCTTAAGGATAATTTCTTCCATGGGAGGAAGAGAGATCAAAGTTGATGATGGTATTTGCTATTTTGATTAGGAATCCTCTGTCCTAATGATCTTTTCCTTTCAGTCAGTGCTTGAATTATCATTTGAATGAAATGATACCTTCTACCCCCCAAGCACGCTTTATACAGAAAGGTCAAACAAAGGGTGATGAGAGAATTGTTCAGATGAGCAAATATCAAGCTATTTGAATTAATTTTGTGGACAGCAAATTAATTAGTGACAGCAAATGTCACTAATTTTGATTTTTTCCCCCTGCTGTAGAACAAATAGTTCCAGTAATGGAAGGACTTGCTCTTGCTAGGATTCTTTCTACACTAAGATCTGTACGGCATGCAGGAGGAAGGTGAGAGAGAGTGACAGGAGAGGTCTGTATATCTAGATGTAGAAGACTGTCCAAAAGCAATACAATGAAGACCTTTAGGTAAAGGCATAGTTTCAATTTTCAGTGTTCACCTTGCTTACATGCCAAAAATCTGTGAGCCATATAACTGATTTCTTGTTATTAGTAAGTTTTACTACCATAATACTCAGGAGCATGTTGTGCAGCAGGATCCTATTGTGTTAGGTGCTACACAAACAGAACAAAAAAAGAATCTCTGCCCCAGAAAGATCACAATCACAATCTATGTATTATAGAAACCAAGAACAGGATACAGACAGACAGTAAAGGGCAAGGAAACAATACTAGTCAACATAAACATGGAATCAGTAACCTAATCATTGTTCAGCTTTTGGTAGTCATCAAGGCAAGAGAGAGTTAGAGAGAGAATTGTAGGAGGAAATATTGCCATGAGAACTCATCCCAGATGTATGAGGCAGCACGGGAGAAAGCACCAGGATTCCTATTTGAAAAACTAACAAGTGGCAATGGAGGTTGGCATCCCCAAGAAAGTTAACATTTTGGTAGCAAATGAGAGATGATGAGTAGTGTGAATTTAGGCCATAAAGGATTGTGATCAAGAAAGTGAAGACTAGCAGCTTGTATTTGACAGGGAAGGGGGCCCAAAGGAGTGATTCAGAAAGATAGGATGATATGGTCATTGTCGCAGCGCATTGCTTTGATTTTTTCCACAAGCATTCTGAATAGATATGATGAGGGCAAGGTTGTATTTGTCAAGGTCAGAGAAAAGGATACTGTGGTAAATGAGGTGCATGATTAGTATGTTAGCTGCATGGATAGATAAGAAAGGCCAGATCACAGACATTAAGTAGAAAAAATTGCCAGTTTAGACATATCCTAGTTGTATTAAGAGCCTAGAAAGAGCTTCAAGTTAAAGAGGATGCTTAGGTTATGAGCCTAAGTGACAGGCAGCATTGTGGTGCTGTCCACAGTGATTCAAAAAGAAAGAAAGAGTGGTGGAGGGTTTGATGGGGAGAAGGGGGAAGAATGAAAGAAGACGAAGAACTCAGTTTTAGCCTTATTGAGCTTGAGCTGACAGCTGGCCATCCATGAACAGATTTCAGAGATGGGATGAAATTTTAATTTTAACACAGAAGACAAGTCTGAAATTTGGAGAGGTTTTATCCATAGGACCATCCTTAACCTGTTAAGGACAAACAAAGCCTTCCGTTTTAACACGCGTCAGGATTTATTTCTATTTCAGACATAACAAATCTCTGTATTCTCACAATATGCTCAATTATTTCCAACTGTTTCGTATAATTTAAACCACATATTTTCCAAGTCCATTAAATATTTTGGGCTCTGACAGGTTTAACTTATTTGCAGATAAGTCATTTTCCCCCTTCCTTCCAACCAAGGAAACAAAAAAACAAAAACAAAACAAAAAATCCAATTCTATTACATAAAATAGCATAATAAAAGTTTAGATTCACATGGGAACCCATTGCCATGCCCTGCAATGTAGTATGATTATCAAACAGCTAAAATACATAATGTCTTATTTGTTTCTGATATGTACAACAATTACCTTGAAACACACTGTTTATAAGATGTGAACACTATTAGAAATGTTAACAGCTACACTCTGGGAGAAAAAAAATTAAGCTTCCCATAAATCTTGGCTTTACTCTTCTTACTAATCATGAATTCAAAAAAAAAAAAAGTAGTATATTTTTTCTACTGATCTCTTTAAGATTTTTGAAAACTAGAAACTATAATCATACTTACTTGATTTAAGTAGTTTTGACACTGAATTGATTTTTGGATTGTGTTCTGACATTCCCCAAGTGAATGAATACATGTCTCTGAAAGAAATAAAGAAAGAAATGTGTTGGTAACGTGGTTTTACATTGTTTTCTTGTTACCAGTTTGAGTTTTAGACTCTCTGGACCAGATTCTGGTGTAAAGTATACTGATCTGAACCATCAGTGATTCTACTGTCTCTGTTATCATTATCCTCATCAACAACCACCACCATAGGCTCAGCCCCCTTTCGTGTCTGATGCCTCTCTCACTATTTCGTTCCATCTTTCCCTGTCTGGTGTGGAGCTAGTTACAGAAACTAAGCCACTCCACACTGATCTACTATAGCATCTGCCCATTTTCTGCATTGTTTACTTAGTCACAAATCTACATTAGCATTGTATAATACATGAAGGACTTGTTTACAGTGGAAAGTTACATGATGGTGGAATGCAACTTTATGTATTCAGGTAAAGGACAAGAATTTGTTGGTTTTAACTTTGTTGCATGAGTCCTTGTGTAAACAGATGCTAAGGCCTGTGTTGATTATCCCAGTTCTTCATGGTTGTATTCCTACTGATGTAACATCCCAGTGTAGACAATTCAGAAGATAAACCAGCAGTCATGTAGCACTTTAAAGACTAACTAAATAATTTATCAGGTAATAAGCTTTCACGGGACAGACCACTTCTTCAGGAGTTGTCATAGAAGTAAATCTGTCCCACTAAAGCTCATCGCCTAATAAATTTTTTAGTTAGTCATTAAAGTGCTATATGACTGCTGGTTTGTTTTGTTTTGTTAGAATACCAGCTAAGATGGCTGTTACAACTCAGAAGATGGTGAAGTTCTTCCAGATTTACAACAACATAACTGAGCTCAGAATCAGGCAACTTGCGCTAGATGTAGAAACAACAAGAAGTCCTGGAGTGCCTTACAGGCAAACAGATGTCTTGGAGCATAAGCTTTCGTGGTCAAAGCTGATACTCCAAAATATCTGTTAGTCTACATGGTGCCCCAGGACTTGTTTTTCCAAGATACAGACTAACTCAGCTACCCCTCTGATAGATGTATAAAGTGATTCCAAGGGCACCAAAGGACAGAGAGAGAGAGAGATGAGCCAGACAGCTCTCGACCAGACAACTGCAGAGTAACTATCTCCAACACCTCAGAACTTTTGGCAAATCAAAGAGGGCGCACCAGGTTACCTTTGTAAGGACAGAAGGAACAAAAGAGGGAAACAGAGATAGTCACTAGCTAGAAAGACTACTGAGATGGCAGATTTTGAGTTCTGAAGAGCCACTTGGTTGTAATAAACGGCTAATTCAGACTGTATCTACACAGAGCCCTAGTGCAGGTAGTTCGATGCAAATAAGCAGTCTTGAAAATGCATAATGGTGGCTCATTTGGCACAGTTGTGCAGCTAATGTACATATTAATGAAGCTAATGTGCGTATTCACGGTAGAAATCAAGCGGTGTAAACGTGCTTCTGCCAGCAAACACAAACTTTGTCGGCAGCCCCCTATGCCTGATTTTATTCCCGGCATAAGGGACTGCTGACAAAGGGTTGTGTTGTTTTGTTTTGTTTTGTTTTTTGCCAGCAGAATCAGGTCACGGGGTTTGAGTTCTGACTTGAGTATGCAAATTAGCTTCATGAATATGCACATTAATCGCACAATTACGCAGAACGACCTATCGTTCTGCAAACTGCTTATTTGCATCAAACTGTGGGCACTAGCGATCAGCGTAGGCCCAGCCTCGGTGTCAACGCGCACACCTCGCGCGGTGCAGGGGCTATGAGGGAACGATGGCAGGGCGCGGTATACCCGCCCTACCCACTGTCCACCTTTGGCGGGGTGCGGCGGCCTCGCTTACCCAGAGCTCGGTTGGCCGAGTCCAACCTCTGTAACACTGCGCGCAGCTCCTCTACCTTCAGATTCCCCGCCATTCCCGCCGGAGGCAGGCGGGGCGCCGCCCTCTTGTTGTACGGAACCTGCCGCAGCGTTCAGAACTAAACTCTCCCGTCAGCGCGCAAGGGCCGCCATCTTGCTATACGAACTCCCACCCCGCCGTACGGAAGCCCATGCAGTCCACTCCAGGCTCTTGCGCCACACTCGGCCCTGAAAGTGGGAGGTGATGAGAGGCGCGCGGGCGGCTTCTCAAGGAGGGAGGCCAGACGCGACCGGAGCAGCCTCGGGAGGTAAAAGGGGACCCCGCCGTCCCCCACAGCCCCACGTGAGGCGAGTCCCTGCGCGGCTCGGGGGTGGTCCAGCCTGGGAACCTGCCGCTCCCCAGGGGCTCATTTCAGGTGTTGGCAGGTGGGCGGGGGTTGGTAACAGCCACCCGCGGCCCCCGGGCACGGTAGCAGGAGGCCTAGCTCCACGCCCCTAAAAGGGGCAGGGCCGATGCGGAAAGGGGCGGAGCTGAGGGAGAAGGGGCGGGACTACGGCCTAAGGGGCGGGGCTGAAAGTCAAAGTCGGCGGAGTGGCGCTCCAGCCCCTAAGAAGTGCCCCGTGCAGCAGTGCAGAGAGGCCGGGCGATCCCAGACATCCTTGAAGGGCTGGTCTGAGAGCAGTTTCGCCTCTTGATCCCCGCTGTCCTGTGGATGCGTCTGGCTGGGCTCCCCACTTCCCCTTCTCTGTGTGTGTGAGTGGGGCTGGGCTTCCCCTGTCCTCTGGCGTGAGTGTGTAGCTGCTAGGGTTGTCAGATGTCCTGCAAGCCAATCAACAGTCCCACCTCTTGAATTTACGCAAAAATGTCCTATGGGGCTGCCTACTGAAATAAAGAGAGCTCGTGGATGGGGCTGCCAGTGGGGTTCTGGCTCCGGCATAAACAGTTTGGAAATCTGGCAACCCTGGTTGCTGTGCTTCCCCTTTTCCCTCTGGGGTGTGTGTCTGGGTGGGCTCCCCCTTTCACACGGATGGGTGTGTGGCTGGGCTTCCCCCTTCCCTAGTGTGTGCGGCTGGGCTGGAGCTCCCCTCAGCTTCTGGTGTGTGTGTATGGCTGGGCTCCCCCCTTCCCTGAGGGGGGACTGTGCACAGAGTTGCTTTAAAAATTACTCTGATGGGTGTGGTGTCCTGGTGCCACACATGACCTCAGTATTGGTGCACAAGACAAAACACTCTGCTCATGGATGAAAAATCTTAGAGGGAACAGTGCCCCACACCCCAACCCCTTGCTTCCTGACCTACACGCCCCACACACACACCTCCTTCCTCTACCCTGAACCCCCTGCACTCCACCCAACTTAAATTTTGACAGGCACTGTTTTCTCGCAGCAGCCCCCCCCCCCCCCCCCCAAAAGCAGGGGATAAGTTGTGATAATACATTACAGATAAATTTGTTACTTTCACACCTGGTTATTAATAAATAGACAGGATTGGAAAGAAATTCCAGATCTAATGTTTCTCTAAGGAGAGTACAAACATCACCTCGATGACATTCCCTGAAGGTATGCAAGTTTGAAACACTCTGCTACCCTCAGAAATAGTAGGAAGTGAACAGAAGCTAAAAGTACTGTTGCCTCCTTCTTAAGGTGGCACAGTGGCAGTTCGTGCCCGGTATGCAACGCTGGCCCAATAACACACCGAGAGTGGAAGAAGAATCTTTATTTGGCATGCCAAGTAAGGTGCAGGGGGATCTCTCCTCAAAGCCTGCACACCTTGCAACAAGCAGTGTGCAATACTTATACCTCTCTCCTCCTTTGTTCACCCCCTCCCAACAAACCAGGGGAGAGTTTCCTCATAATTCCCTTATCCACTCCCCCAGCTCAAACTGAATTCTTACTGGTCTTGTGCCATTCCGCTCTGGTAATTCCCTATTGAGCAGGAGGTCAAGTACCAATAGATTATTAACAAAAAGTAAATTACAGGAAGGTAGAGTTATTCGGTCGTATAGAACATGAACAGGATCTCATTAACAAAACAATACTGAAAATTAAGGAGGATTCACTAACAATGCTAAATTCAATATTGAACCTTATGAGAACATCAATAAGCATTCATTTACAAAACAATGTCTCTATGAGATCAGAATATAATAACGTTTCCTGTGCCAACATTTCCCCCCTTTGAGAACACTCAAGATGTCCCATATTGAGTCTTCTCATATTTCTTACTTAAAACCTGATTCATAGGTAGCATTCCCATTTTGTTATTTTTTAATACATGCATTCCCACTGATTGGTGGAAAAAGTCAACACACCCTTTAAATAATGGCAAACCTACTTGAATCCTAACAAACAGTTACATATTAGCAAATAACGCATTTTGCTACAGCATACAGAATTACTTTCGCTTAAACAACAATTTCAGTCCTAAATCCTTTTCAGCTTCTGGGGTGACATGGCTCATAGTCCACTCCTTTTCCTCAGCCGGTTCGACCTTCTTTAATCAAGTGAAATGGAACCACAGTTTGACTCCTTCTAGTTTAGCAGCAGTTTTTGTGGTCAATAAAACGAGGTGGGGTCCTTTCCACTTCTCTTGAAGGGGCTCCTCTTTCCACGTCCGAAGCAAGACGCTGTCTCCTGGCTGAATATCGTGAAGAGGTTGGTCCAACGGAATGGGCTGATTGTCACGAACAAACCTGTGGATTGAAGACATAACAGACGACAGCGACAGCAAATATTTCCTTAAAAACCCCTCCCCTATCCCCCATTCTATACCTGTACCAGGCACCCCATTCATTGGCCATGGTCGCCCAAACAAGATTTCGAATGGGCTTAATCCTAACCTCCCTTTGGGTAATATTCGGGTCCTTAAGAGGGCTAAGGGGAGGGCCTCTGGCCACTTAAGCTGAGCTTCCTGGCACAATTTTGACAAATGTCTTTTCAAAGTCTGATTCTCTCTTTCCACCACTCCGCTGGCCTGCGGTCTATATGGAATGTGGTATTTCCATGGGATCTTGAGTCCATCTTCTATTTTCTCCACACATCGAGCTGCGAAATGGGTTCCTCGGTCTGATTCAATCCATTCTGGTACTCCGAACCGGGGGACTATCTCCTTTAAGATTTTAGCGCCTGTGTTGGCCGTACAATTTTTACATGGAAATGCCTTTATCCATCATGTAAAACGATCCACAAGTACCAGTAGGTACCGAAACCCACTGGCTCGAGGTAGTTCAGTAAAGTCAATTTGCCACACGACTCCTGGTCCCGGGGCTGATGGTAGTGGGGAGGGTACCACGGGTCTTCCTGCTCGGGGATTATTTTTCTGACATACCATACAGTCTCTAACCACCCGTCTGGCTTCATTTCTTATTCCATCTCCTATAAAGTGCTTCTCTAATAATTGGATCAGGGCCTCCTGACCTGCATGTGTCCCTTGATGAAAACTCATAACCGTCGGCCTTATCAAGGGTCCAGGAAGCAACACTTGTCCTTTTTCACTTACATACCATCCTTCTCGCGGGTTCAGCTGTAACTGCTCAGCTAACTGCTGTTCTTGGGCAGAATATTCTGGCTTCTCATGGGGATTTGGGAGAGTGGGAATCAGAGGCAAAAGAGCAATATCTTCCGTATTCGCTACCCGTTTGGCCTCTCGGTCTGCCCGGGCATTACCTCTTGTTACATCTCCATCCCCCCTTTGGTGAGCTCGACAATGGACAATAGCTACCTCCTTTGGTTCCTGTATAGCCTGGAGGAAGGCCTGGATTTGTTCTCCATATTTGACAGGCTCCCCTTGAGCTGTGAGCATTCCCCTTTCTCTCCAAATTCCAGCATGGGCGTGTGCTACCCCAAATACATACTTAGAGTCTGTCCAAATTGTAACTCGCAGATCCTTAGCCATTTCCAGGGCTCGAGTGAGGGCTATAAGTTCTGCTAGCTGAGCTGATGTACCCACTGGTAAAGGACGGGCCTCAATAGTTTCGTGCAGGCTGACTATCGCATATCCAGCTCTCCTTTTTCCGTTTATCACCTGGGAACTGCCATCTGTGAACCACTGTAAGTCCGCATTTAAAAGTGGTTGGTCCTTAAGGTCAGGGCGGCTCGAATATTGAGTGTCAATAGTCTCTAAACAGTCATGCTCAATTTCCTCTGTCCCCTTTTCAGGTAACAGGGTGGCTGGGTTCAAAGTTGGACTGGTTACCAACTTAACTTCTGCATTCTCTAGCAACGACGCTTGGTACTTTGTGAGTCGGGCTTGCGTGAGCCAAAGCCCTCCTTTTGCCTCCAGCAGGGCTTGGACAGCGTGTGGGGTGTTGACCTCAACTTCCCCTCCCAAAGTGAGTTTTCCTGCCTCCTCTAAGATGATGGCTGCAGCCGCCACCGCCCGCAGGCACGCTGGCCAGCCTCTAGCAACAGTATCTATTTGTTTAGAGAAGTAAGCCACAGGTCGCTTCCAACTTCCCACCTTTTGAGTTAATATTCCCAGGGCCACTCCCTTCCTTTCATGCACATACAGCTGAAATGGTTTAGTAATATCTGATAGACCTAGGGCTGGAGCTTCCATTACACGCACAATAATTTTAAAGCTTTAAATGCATGTTGAGCCTCTTTTGTAAAACGGAACAAGTCTCTGTCACTTTCTTTAACACACTCGTACAGAGGCTTAACCAGTACCCCATAATCAGGTATCCATAATCTGCAAAATCCTGCCATTCCCAAAAAGGCACGCAGTTGTTTCCTATTGCTGGGCTCAGGGATTTGACAAATAGCTTTTTTTTTTTTTCGCTCCTGCCAAGTTCATGCCTTTGTCTTGCTTCCTCCCTGGCTTTTGTTACAACCTGGTTACGCTCCACTTCAGACAACAGGGTTCTCATTAGGACCTGACAGTCATTCCAATCAGGCTTGTGACTGGCTAAACACCCTTTGAAAATTGAAATAAAGCGGCTAGGATCCGTGGAAAACTCCCCGGCTTGGGGTTTAAAAGTTGCCAAATCGATCGGATTAAAGGGCACATGGGTCTACACCTGCATAGTAGTAGCCTGTCGATTCGCAGCTCCCAGTCTGTCAACCACTGTTTCAGTCACTAATAGATACAATTTAACTGAGGGGGCTATTCCTAAATCATGGGAAACCCTTTCCCTGTGTGGAGGGGGTGTGGGTGCAGAAGCCGAAGGGGGGTCCTGGTGACAGTTTACATTAGGCTTATTTACAGCTGGTTGTACTGCACATGATAATCCACACATTTCCTGCAGGTCTTGTCTATTTCTAAGATATTCAAAATATTGGCCATACATATGTTCTTCCCATTTACCGGTATGTTGTAAAAACAAAAGCAGCTGCAATATGGTGTTATAATTTAGGGATCCCTCTGGTGGCCACTGCTCCTGCCCTTCTAAGTTATACTGTGGCCACCCTACTGTGCACAGTCTCCTTAGTCTAGATTTGGTCGTGGGGTCCCCCCCTATAATTTTCCAGTGTTTCAAAACACAACCCAAGGGAGTATTATCCTTGGGGCTACTTTGACCTAGTCCCATCCTTATCACAACCTATTGCCCCAACCCTGTATTGGCCGTCCGGCGTCCCGGAAGTCCCTTTCACAAAAAGGGACTGGGTCTTACCTGTCCAGAGGTCCGGCTCTCGCCGCTCCACCCTCTGTTTCCTCTCTCTCTTCCACGTTGCTGCATTGCACCGTTGTGTCGTCCCCAGCAGGGGCTGCGGAACCCGGACGCCGAGTTCCCCAGTAAAATTACCGGTGCGCGCTGGAAGTCCGACGCCGTCTCCCGCTACCCCCGCCAAGAGGCGAGGCGGGCAAGGCTTTAATTTAGAGTGCCCACCCAGGGACGCCAAAACTGTTGCCTCCTTCTTAAGGTGGCACAGTGGCAGTTCGTGCCCGGTATGCAACGCTGGCCCAATAACACACCGAGAGTGGAAGAAGAATCTTTATTTGGCATGCCAAGTAAGGTGCAGGGGGATCTCTCCTCAAAGCCTGCACACCTTGCAACAAGCAGTGTGCAATACTTATACCTCTCTCCTCCTTTGTTCACCCCCTCCCAACAAACCAGGGGAGAGTTTCTCATAATTCCCTTATCCACTCCCCCAGCTCAAACTGAATTCTTACTGGTCTTGTGCCATTCCGCTCTGGTAATTCCCTATTGAGCAGGAGGTCAAGTACCAATAGATTATTAACAAAAAGTAAATTACAGGAAGGTAGAGTTATTCGGTCGTATAGAACATGAACAGGATCTCATTAACAAAACAATACTGAAAATTAAGGAGGATTCACTAACAATGCTAAATTCAATATTGAACCTTATGAGAACATCAATAAGCATTCATTTACAAAACAATGTCTCTATGAGATCAGAATATAATAACGTTTCCCGTGCCAACAGTACTTATCAGATGGAAGAGAAGGATAGTACAGGAGACACGCAGCTATAAAACAGCTGGCTGCTTGAGGCAAGGATCTGTTGTTTCAGCATGGTAACCAGTAGCAAAGGTGTTCTGGGGAAAGTCTTTAGAATTCAAAAGTATATTTGCTGTTCTGCTGAGGAATCAGCATTTGTGTGGAACAGTCTGGGTCCTACCTGGTAATCTGACTCAGCCCATTGTAAAGGAAAGAGTCTCTCAGAAAAGTGTTAAGTGGAACTAAATGGAAGAATAGATTCCTCACCCTGGCATACTGTTATTCCCCCCAGAGTGTGAGAGTTGAAAAAATAGGAAAGGTTTAAGTGTAGTTTAAGCACTGTTCGTGTGTTTCTTGACACCAGGGAAAGATCCCAGCAAATGGTCGTTCTTTAGCTCTGCTGCTCTTACCGTGACAAATACCTAGGTGATAGAGCAAAGAATAGCCAGCCCAGAGGGAAGTGAGATAGGAGAGAAGTGTGAACTAGCTTTTCAATCAGTGTACCAGGAGCAGGCAGGGAGCCTCAGGCAGAGATCAGTAAACAAAGTGTTCTACATTCCTCACACTCTGGCGTAGAGGGGAGGCAGGAATCAGTGTCCTACAGTGGCAGGGTTCTTGGGGAGCAGGGAAGTAAAAGATGGCCTCTAAACACTGTTTTCTGACACTTTGTCCGACAAAATACTTCCACCCCCAAGTGGATTTTGCTTGGCTGGCAGGAGAATGCCCTTCTGACAATGCAGCATTCACATGCACACTTGCTGCAGCAAAACTATGTTCACGAGGATTGTAGGGAGGGGGGTATAGCATCTGGGAATGACAAGTTTTGTCACACAGCAGTAGACACAGACAAAGATAGGCTACGTCTCTCTTGTGCATCTTATAGCAGTGCAGCCATAAGGCTTCCCAGGTAGCCTTTGCTTGCCAGCTGACAGAGAGCTCTCTTGCTGGCATAATTAAACCAACTGAGTCAGCTAGAGCTGTAGAAGAGCCTCTTCTGCACACACAGCATTGTCAACACCTGTACTTTTGTTGGTGAAACATTTGATCAGCTAGGCCAGGGGCCAGCAACAAAAAAGCAAGAGCCATATTTCAAATTCAGTAAAAAGCTCACTAATTCAAGAGCCATGGTGCATGTGAACATGACACTATCCTTATCAAACCATTCTTTCTGGGACCCCATTGTAAGAACAGTGCACACGATGTTTACTGGAGGATGCTCACAAACTTTTTGTGTGTTTTGTTTCCTCACAGCTTACGTGTGTGTTTGTACTACTACCTTCCTTTCTCTCCTGAACCTTCTTGCTCCCTGGGGGGATGCTACAGGGCATTATCCAACATTTCAAGATCACATACAGTTTGCTATTTAGATATGAGTTGTTCATTCTGGGGCATTGAGACTTTCACCATTTATCAATAATAATCAGGAGGGCTTTTTGATTTATTTTTTACTGTGTAATTATAGCATTGGGAGCCACAAAGAAGTCCTTAAAGAGCAACAGGTTGCAGGCCCGTGAGTTAGGGAGATTGTTTCTTTCACAACCCTAAGTGATAAAAAGTGCTGCAGAAGCCAAAGCTTCAATGTCATCGCCAGCTCTCCTCCCCTATTCCACTCAATGTGTTGTGTTGGCCAACTAAAGAAGTACGCATGCTTAGCTATCTAGTTTGACAGGTTTCATTAAGGTTGCGCCCCAATAAATTAAAAAACCTTGTAAATCCTGCGTAGACTTACGCACTTGTGTAGGTTTATGTGCATGACTGGGCCTGTGGGCTTCAGTGGGAATGTGTGTAAACCTCCACTGTGCTGAAATCATTGTGGGATTGGGGCCCCTGGAGCATGCTGTTTAGTGAAGACCCTTTTTTTTCCCCATTCTGAGTATTTTAGAGAGATTTACAACTCAGTATGTAGGTGAAATATACATAGTAATATGAGAGGCATAATGGTGTAGGTAAAGAATGAATAAATATATTAAGGATAGACCACAGTTGATGTTTCTACAGAACAGTATACACAAATATATGTACATATCAGTACTTGATATTATCAGAGTACACAGATAAAGTTTTAGGTATCTGGCTAAGGCTACACAATTGTTATACAAATTTATTTATTCCGTTTATAAATTTGTACACTTCTCTGCCTGTGCTCTGAGAGCTCTCTGTTAATAGTAGTTGGATTTACTTATATAAATGCAGAGAAGAATCTATTCCCATTAGCTAGCAGAACATGCTGTTCTGTAGAAAGTAGATAATGCCACAGAGCTCTCTACTCATGCAGAAATAAAACTGTCAACAGAACATATTTACACCATACAACCTAGCATTGCTGCAGTACAGTGTAGTTTTGTAGTGAATGTAATGGAATTATTCCAGACAAACCTCTGTAACATCAGAATACGGCCTAATTAATGGAAACTGATAACTCTTAGTTATTTGGCTATTAGTATACTAGTAATTGTCATATTCACAAGTGTGGTCTTTTTGTTATTTGTCTGTGTACACCTTTAGAAGACCAAATGGATGAGATCTAGTCCTGCATTTCTTAGTGGCTGGTGTAGTCACTCCCCTAAAATGATAACATGTAACAAATAATGTAGAATTGCTAAATATGGGGAGCTGTTAAAATACAGTGAAAACAATTTTCAGTTCTCTTTTTTTTTTTTTTTTTAATCTACAGCTCAATTTGCTCAAATAAAGCAGTGCCAAAGGAAAAAAGATGCACTCAGAAAATGTGACCAAGGAAACTGTCCTTATTACAGGAGGAGGTGGTTACTTTGGTTTCCGGTTAGTGCATAAAATATTAACTTTATTTTACATTACATATAGTAAACACTTTACAGTGAAGATTTTCTTAGTCAAGTGAGTCTGTAAAATGGTATCATAGGGCTCTGTGTTTCTTATCTCTTAGGTTGCATCTACGCTTGCATTCCTCTTTCGAAAGATGTATGCAAATGAGGTACAAATTTGCATATTTGACACTTCATTTGCATATTCTAATTTTGAAAGAGCTTCCTGCGAAAGAAGAAAGCTGGTGTAGACACTGCTCTCTCGAAAGTAAACTCCATCTTCGAAAGAATCCTTCCTCCCAGTAAACAAAGGGAAGAAGGATTCTTTCGAAGATGGGTTTACTTTCAAAAGAGCAGCGTCTACGCTAGCTTTCTTCTTTCGAAAGAAGCTCTTTCAAAATTAGAATATGCAAATGAGGTGCCAGGTACGCAAATTTATGCCTCAGTTGCATTGTATTTACCTCATTTGCATACCTCTTTCGAAAGAGGAATGCAAATGTAGACGCACCCTTAGTGATTCCAATACCTTATGACCTACAATGCTAAAGGTCATGGGTATGAGCCTTGCTTGCTCTTATATTGAATGGCTACACCCAGTTCACCAACTGCAAGATGAGTACCTGATTTATTGGATTAAGGCAGTTAAAGGTGATCAGATGTGATGCTGACCCTGTCATTCCCTTGTGTACTATTGGCTACAAAACTGCTATACTTGAGCCATCCCTCTACACGTAACACTGATTCTTTGGCTATGTTTACACTTGAAGCAGTGCCACTAGAGCACTTCTGTATAGACACTCCCTACAGTAGTGATATCAGCCTGGGCTAGTGAGTGGGCTGCATGAGTGGCCCTCCGTCTCAGTGGGCCACAAGATTGTCATAACCCAGATGGTCTCCTGGGATAAGGTAGTTTTACTAACTGCGTTTATGGACCGAGAATTTGCAGCGTGTGCCCATTGACCCAGAGTAGTACTTTGATTGAATGTGAGGGAGTGCTTGGCTGTCACAATGTTGCATGCAATAACCATACACCTCACTGCATATGCGCTTGCTTCAAGTGCATGTCACTTTTGTAACAGCAGTAGGAAAAAACACTATGGCTGTGGCCACACTGCCCCTCCCTTTCAGAAGGGACATGTTAATAAGGGATTTCGGAAGATGCTAATGAGGCACTGACATGACTATGTAGTGCCTCATTAGCATAATGGCGGTCACGTGCAATTCAAAAGTGCCATTTTTGGAATGCACGCTGCCAGCATAGCTGGGAGCCTTTCAAAAGGACCCCCTTATTTCAAAAGTCCCATCTTCCTATTTGCTTTTAGGAAGAAGGGGTTTTTGCAGTTGGGGGGTTCCTTTCGAAAGGCTCCCATCTACATGGGTGGCGTGCATTCCGAAAGTGGCACTTTCGAATTGCACGCAGCTGCCATTATGCTAATGAGGCACTGTGTATTCATGGCAGCACCTCATCAGCATCTTCTGAAATCCCTCATTAACATGCCCCCTCCAAAAGGAGGGGACTAGTGTGGCCACAGCCTATGTGGAGGACAGCAGAGTCTGGTAATCCTGTGCATGGGTACCAGTAAACAAAATGTCTCATGGGTCACACACAGAACCCCAAAGGGCCACATGCAACACTCAGGCTGCATGTTACTCACCACTGCTCTATAGCAACAGGACGGGTTCTCCCATCACTACAATCCACCTTCCCAAAAGGCAGTAACTATGTTGACAGAAGAATTCTTCAAATCAATCTAGCACTGTTTACACCTGGGGTGTGGTCAGCATAACTATATCTCCCAGGGGTGTGGATTTTTCACACCCCTGGAGAGAGACACCTATACCAATGCAAGTATTTGGGGTAGACCAGCCCTCAGACAACTCTGATCAGCAAAAATTCAGCACTGAAAGAGTTTACAAGTTTCTTCTCCCCCAGGTGAAATGTTTCATGCATTGTTATACCATGTATAAAAGTAACATCTGGTCCTTGTCATGTTTTAGTTTAGGTTGTGCCCTATACAAAAAGGGAGTTGATGTGATACTCTTTGATGTCCTGAAGCCAGTCCAAGCTGTGCCAGAGGGAGTGAAGTTCATACAGGGGAATGTCTGCTGTTTCTCTGAAGTGGAAAAAGCTCTCAGAGATGTAATCTGTGTATTCCATATTGCTTCCTATGGAATGTCAGGGAGGGAGCAGCTGAACCGAAAACTCATAGAAGATGTTAATGTGAGAGGAACAGAAAACATCATCCAAGCTTGCAGGAAAGCAGGAGTGTCAAGTCTGGTTTATACAAGTACATACAACGTAGTCTTTGGGGGTCAAGTTATAGAAAACGGGGATGAATCTCTGCCTTATCTACCACTTCATCTTCATCCTGATCATTACTCCCGGACCAAGTCTTTAGCTGAGATAACAGTGCTCCAGGCAAATGGCACTGAACTTGGAGAGGGGAAAGGTGTGTTAAGGACCTGTGCTCTCCGACCAGCAGGCATCTATGGGCCCGGAGAGCAAAGGCATCTTCCAAGAATAGTTAGCTACATTGAAAGGGGATTTTTTAAATTTGTATATGGAGACCCTCTGAGTTTAGTGGAATTTGTCCATGTAGACAACTTAGTTCAGGCTCATATCCTTGCTTCAGAAGCACTCAAATCCACCAAACAGCACATAGCTGCTGGCCAAGCTTACTTTATTTCCGATGGCAGGCCAATAAACAACTTTGAATTCTTCCGCCCTTTAGTTGAGGGCTTGGGTTACCAATTCCCAACTGTTCGTCTTCCTCTCTCCTTTATATATTTTGCTGCATTCCTAACTGAAATGGTCCATTTTCTTGTAGGCCATCTTTATAATTTTCAGCCTCTCCTCACTCGCACGGAAGTTTACAAAACTGGTGTCACACATTATTTCAGCATGGAAAAAGCCAGGAAAGAGCTAGGGTACAAACCTGAGCAGTTTAGTCTGACTGAAGTAGTTGAATGGTTTAAGTCCAAGGGGCACGGAAGAAAGCTTAGAATCTATACCATGAACCATCTAATTAGGGATGGAGGGTTGATCTTGTTGTTGGCCACAGTGGTGCTCACGTGGCTTCCAGCAGCAGTAACACACAGTTTGAAAGATGTTGAACATTGAGCTTGGGCTGTTTCCATACAATGGAAAAATATGCAAAGTACTTAACAAAATTAGATCTCATTGTGGCCTCTGAAAAAAGTGCATATGTTATCAGTGCTGAAAATAACTGTGTCAGTTTCAAATGTTTTGACATTCCAGAACCATGTAATAATGCATACCAGAAGATTTTATCATTGGTAGGAAATACATTTGTTCACTTTAAATGGATTGACAGCATTGCTGTGTTTTTATATAACAAAAATGTTTATATATTTATAATATAATCTGCTGTACATAAAAGTGAGGATGTCCCCTGAAATAATGGCATTGCAGGTTTCCACATGACTCTTTCATGTCAAATGAGAGGTTCTCTTTTTAACTAAGCCCTTATCTTCTCAAACTTTTTACTGAGTTTTCAGCTTCGTTCCTATCATCCCAAGAAATAAAAGTTCCACAGGCCAAATCGGGCTCCCAGAGAGATCTGCAATTGCATTGTTATTCTAGTTACACCATTAGTGCTGTCAGCAGCTTGCTCTGGTAGAACCAATTGGAACTGGGTGATACTGATTTGATGAGCGATGCACAAGAACAGAATCCAGCTCACATGCTTTGATGATTGGAGCAAAGGACAGGAACAATCCACTGGTATCACTAAAGTAAATAGGTGTGATCAGTGAATAGACAAGCAGAATGGAACTGCTGATTACAAATTCGAGACTTTTGTGTACAGTCCCTTCTCAAAGTAGAACTGCACTTTCATTTAGCAGAGATTCATGGAGGTAAAGTTCAATATGATTGCAAATGGCATTTTTTCTGTTATAGTAGCATGCTGCAAGGTATATAACCAATTGTCTTAATTTAGGCTTTTCTTCATTAAGAGGAATATATACATGATCCTTCCTACTGACTCTTTCCTATCAAGTGCACATTACATGACCCACAGGAAAAGATTACAGTACCCTACCCAAAGGAACTGTACTCTGAAAAGTTCACACAATGCCCACTTCTAGCCTTTGGTGCACACAGACTAGACCAAAAACTGTGATCCAAGATACAGGGGTACACCTAATGCTTCTTCATGTACACAAGGTGGTAAATTCACTCTGATTCCAATTCATGCAGGGAATTTTTCCATTAGGATTATCAGAAAGATCTAAGTGGTAAAGCCCTGCACAGTCACTTTTGTTATATTAGGTCAGATTGTTTACCTTCATTCAGTGTGACAGAGGCAGTCATCTACCCTGACAGTCCTTACTGTCAGAGACAGTGGATTACATGGTGTGACAAGATAATGGCTGCTCCGACTATTGGGGGACTGTCTGAAAACATGTTTGTTAATAAAAACCACCGGTTGGTGTCAATATGTTGCCTAAGTTTGTACCACGTGACTAGTATCGGGGTGTGGGGTAAGCCTGTTCATCTGTATCTGCAAAAGTAATAAGGAATCCTGTGGCACCTTAAAGGGTAATGGATTCATTTGGGCACAAGCTTTTGTGGGCAAAACCCAACATAATCAGATACATCATGTGAGTTAATTGACATGATCTGACACTGGTGTTAACGAAATCCCTTCATTCTAACTCTTACAACTAGTGGTCAGATTCTGCAACTCTAATAGAAGGTTGGATGATTTGCAAACTAGTATTGGTGCAGCCATCTTTTCATTCAGAGGCCAAGTTCATCTCTGGTAGTAAGTTGTATTACATTACAGAAGGATTTAACTAAGTGGATGAATTTGCTATTAAATAATTTGTATTCTGACACAGGAAAAACATTATATGTTAGATGTGTAACATTAGGGCTATGTCTACACTAGCCAAAAACTTTAAAATGGCCATGCAAATGGCCATTTCGAAGTTTACTAATGAAGTGCTGAAATACATATTCAGCGCTTCATTAGCGTGCGGGCGGCCGCAGCACTCTGAAATTGATGCGGCTCATCGCCGCGCGGCTCGTCCAGACGGGGCTCCTTTTCGAAAGGACCCCGGCTGCTTCAAAGTCCCCTTATTCCTATGAGCAGATGGGAATAAAGGGACTTCGAAATTGACGTGGCTCGTCCAGACGGGGCTCCTTTTCGAAAGGACCCCAGCTACTTCGAAGTGCCATGGCCGCCCGCATGCTAATGAAGCGCTGAGTATGTATTTCAGCACTTCATTAGTAAACTTCGAAAGGGCCATTTGCATGGCCATTTCGAAGTTTTTGGCTAGTGTAGACATGGTCTTGATGTTTAGGGGTGCTCTTCTTGGTTAAGTGTATTACAAGTGTAATATCTTATTCTAATCCACATTTCTATTTTCCATACAGTGGACTAATCTGTAGCAATTACTGTTACAAAGGGCTTGAAGCTGCCAAGGTTTTAGATTTTCTCCACATATAAAAATGCATATTTAAAATGAATAAGTTGGTTGAAGTGTTAAAGTAAACATTTTCTTAGCAGTGGAAGGCCTACTTATTATCAAACAGTTAAATACCATTCCATTAACTGCATTTGGCTATCTGAATTAATTTTGCATTTCATTGTTTTTCAGGCTTCTCAAAAAAGTATTACAATCATTTCCTTACATGCAATATCAACCCAAAAAGGAATTAATGGTTTTATACAAGAAGCAGTTAACATTTTATATTATGATACTTGGACCATTTTTCAAGACTATTTTTCAGTTTACTACATGGGAAATACAGCCCCCCAAAACAGCCTGCTCACCCACTGCCACAATGAGTTAACTATATGTGAGTAATGCAGGCTGAACTTCTCTAGTCCAGTACTCTCTTGTCCAGCCACGTCTGTAGTCTGGCGTGGTTTCAGTTTGCTGGATGTCCACTTATCATGGGTGTGGCCAAGTTTCCCCACGGTCCCATAAAGTTTGTTTACAGTCACCAGTTCTGGTTCTCACTGTTCTGTGCTACTATTTAGCTGTAATTTACCCCGTAGTTTTTTTCTAAGAGCCCAGAAGGCAATGGAAATACTGGTAATGCTGCTAGGCAATATTGACCTGTGGTTTGGCAAATTCTTCTGTTCAGCCTCAGCCAGGTCTCCGGGTGCCAGGCTAGAGAGGTTCAACCGGTACAGAGACAATGATACTGACCTCCCTTTGCACAGCAATTTAAAAAGCACTGAATAAGCTACCCTGTATTTAATCAGCATTTTGTAGAGCCTATATTTCTTCTTCCCCATTCTTCCTAGTAAGCAGAACAAAGGACTGGTGATAGAAAGGAGTGAGGGATGCCCTGCCTCTTTGTTTTCAAAATGTGATACTTGCAGCTTATGAAGAAAAATACTTTTAAACATTCCCCAAAATCAGCTGCAGATGTTCCATTTCAAGTGTTGTAAGACAATCCTTCATATAACATAACTCCACATTTTTCCCTTGTGCAGTCAAGTAAAGATAATTAAGGTTATTACTATAACTCATGTGACACTGTGCTACAATGTTTCCAAAATTTAGTACATTATTTGTACATTGTTTCTGTTCCTAGATGTGAATTGTAGGAAGTACAGCTAGAAACTGAAAAAAAAAAAAAGTATCTATTGACATTTTAGAAGAGATGCAATTAAAATCTCTAGTCTTCAAATTGTGTCAACATTTGACATGTATTCCTCCTTTCCTTCTCAACACATCTTTAAAGAGATGATGCAGTGAGGCTGATATTCATAAATAAAGAAATTAAAATACTATGAGAGATTCACTGAAAATTTTTGGCAGCTGTTTAACCTGTCACAAAAGTAAAAGATTTCAGTATCAGTGCAGGCGCGCGCACACACACACACACACACACACACACACTTTTAATGCACGTATACACTTATTTATTTAAAAAAATAAATTAAACTTCAATTATCTCCACCCCATTTCCCAGGGAACCCATTTGGTTTTTTACAGATTCTTCTCCTAAAAACAAAACAAAAACCAACAACGAAAACAAGGTATTTTCCTTCAAAAATAATCAATTTCCAATTACTGAAGAAGTCCACATATTTTCAACAGTACATTGGATTTTTAAAATATAACAATCTATAATAATCTGATCCTCAAGGAACATTGTTCTAAGCATTGGTGGTTTACACACATGGCAGACATCCTTATATCTACTAGCTCTGGGACATTTATTTGAGTCCAAGGACTAAGATCCCAATCCAGAAAAGCACTTCCATTATGTCAATGAGATAACTCACAATTTAGTTCAGTGTGTACTTGGGCTTAATCTACACTACCATGGAAGATCAACCTGCTCAGGGTCAATATTGCGGGGTTTGATTTTGCACACATGCAAAATCAAGCTCTCGGGTCAAAGTCGACCCCTGTGTGCCTCACAAGAGGCGAGGAGTTAGGAAGGTCTAAGGAAGAAACATTCCCATCGACCTTCCCCTGTTAAGACAAACAAGTTAGCCGGGGGACGGATAGCTCAGTGGTTTGAGCATCGGCCTGCTAAACCCAGGATTGTGAGCTCAGCCCTTGAGGGGGCCATTTAGGGATCTGGGGCAAATAGATTGGCGGGGAGGGTTGGTGCTTGGTCCTGGCAAAAGGGCAGGGGACTGGACTTGATTAACTTCTCAGGTCCCTTCCAGTTCTATGAGATGAGTATCTCTATTCAGCTATCTGCGTAGATATGTCAATTTCAGCTCTGCAATTGGCATGGCTAAAATCACGTATCTGCAGTCAACCTCCATGTCTAGTATAGACATAGCTTTGGGGACCTAAGAACATAGATTAGCACGAAACAGAAACGGAGTTGGAACTCATCAAAACCAAATTAACAGCTTAGGTTGAACACAGAGCAAGTCTGCACTGAATGTGAATGTGAGCTTCCCAGCCCAAGCCACAATTGATCCAAGCTCTAACCCAAGCTGCAGTCTCCATGCAGTTATTTATAGAGAACTAGTCTGAGCCTCATCAACATGAGTCTGTGGACCTGGGCTGAAAGGTTCGAA
The DNA here is from genome assembly GCF_033958435.1 of Carettochelys insculpta. Classification (NCBI taxonomy): domain Eukaryota; kingdom Metazoa; phylum Chordata; order Testudines; family Carettochelyidae; genus Carettochelys; species Carettochelys insculpta. The sequence goes on along the minus strand of NC_134150.1, from coordinate 35,534,999 downwards.
CCAAAATGCTATGTAGACATGCCCATGAACAATGTTGTTACACAGAAGAAAATCTTTGCTCCTGATTGACTGTAACAGTCATGCGATGAAACTTGGTAAAGTTCTACTATTTCTGAGGAGGTAAACAATATTCCAGTCTGGAACTAAATCTATCAGTGAGACCACAGATGGAAATACCAACATCCTGACTCAATTGGCTGACATCGGTAAACATTTCCCTTCAACTTATGCTACATAGTTAGAACACTGCCTCTGGAATGATCTTTTCTGGACCCCTGAATTCATCTCTAATTTAGAATATTAGTTAAAATGGAAACATTTCTACATCTGTCTGAGGAAAACATTCAGAAGGTATGTAACAAGCCACAGTCTGGCTTCCAACTTGTTAACATACCCTTTTCATAGATTTAAAGGTCATAAAGATCATTTAGTTTAACCTTCTGCTTGGTCCAGGCTACAGATTTCACCCAATGATTCCCGCATCACACCCAAATTTTAGCTTGACAATAAGTGATCAGTTAAAAGGACTTTCAGCCTTGACTGAAGAATCCCACGTGGCAGAATATTTACATGAACAGGTAGCTGTGTGCTCATGCAAAGAGGTATTTGCCTGTGTAATTAAAGAAACTGCACAGCAAATACTTGTTCCCTAATTTAATGTTTTGGTGAACATCAGGATTACTGTTCTTCCATGTAGATACATACTTCAGTTTTGTTCTGGTCAGACTTCACCTTTAGGGTAAATAACATCTGACATATCAATATAAACAGTATTGTAACAGTCTCAAAGCCATGAGCAAACTGGCATGGAACTTAGCCCGTCAAAGAATCTACAAGCATTTTGAGTAAATATGTTCTAACCCATGCCACAGGAAAACAAGATTAAAAAAGAACAATTGTTCAATCTTGAAAAGCCCTTGAGTGTCAGAACAATTGCCTTCCAGGTACAGTACAATATTTGGGAAGAGTAAGTGTAAAAAAAGGAGATCGCTGTAAAACAGGTAGAACTTAAATGCACAGTTAAGGGCTCTTCTCATATAACCAGTTTTAACACAGCACAGGTGCAGAGAATCTTTATGGAATACTTTGAAGCATTGTGCAATGTGCTAATTGATTCATTGTGCACATGCTGCTATGTGGCAGAAATGTATACAACGATGAGAGAAGCCAGGACATTTATGACTCCAGGAACCTGCTCAAAAAAAGAGGAAGACTTCCTATAGGAAAGAACTTTGTGGGCACTCAGCAGCTTGGCATATAAGGATTTCTGGGAGTTTCTCTTTTCCCCTCTGGCCTCTTAATTGGCATCATAAATTCCCCCCCGAGCAGCCCAAGGGCAGTGCCACAAGTCTGTGGTGGTGACTTGGCAGAAGGCAGAATGGCACAGAAAAACTGAACCTACATGCAGAAAGGCAGTTGGTTGGTTTGTTTTTTGTTCCATGCTTTTAGTCCCAGGCTGTGCATCCCAACTCCATTTGGGGACAGAACAGTGTTTTGGCCTATCACAAAGGAAAAACATAGAGAGCTGCCTTTAACTTAGCACTCCCATCTCATCTTTTGGACTTGGTAACTGATATTTCATTTTTTTAAACAATCCACAGGAGAACCCCATATATTCAGGAAGTTTGTATATAGAGGGAAGTTTATACCCTAACCCTAGTATTTCCTGACTCTCTGCTTTATCACTTTCATATGAAGTTGAATGAGATAGGACTGTCTGTCTAGAATAACTAAAACCTCAAGAACAGTAACAAAGAGGTAGCTGTGTTAGTCTGTATCCTAACAAAACAGCAGTCAAAAAGGCTAACAAAATGATTTATTAGGTGATGAGCTTTCGTGGGGCAGACCCACTTCTTCAGATCAAATAAGAACTAGACTATGCAAAAAAAAAAAAAAAAAAATCTAGCCTGCACTGTGTGCATGCTTTGTACATGAGATAAATTAAACAATTTAAAAAGTTCCTCCTATAACAAGAAAACACCAAGGAAACCCATCATTCCTCTTCTTAGTAAATTCAGATCTGAAGAAGTGGGTCTGTCCCACGAAAGCTTATCACCTAATACATCATTTTGTTAGTCTTTAAAGTGCTACATGACTGCCCTTTTGTTTTGTTAGTTCCTGGCACTATCAAATGTGAATGTACAGTGGAATCAGTGAAGTGAATCTTGAATCTGCAGATTAGAAATAATAGCATGGGGATCAAAGGCAACTAAAAATCGCTGAGGCAATTCACTGTGCAATGAATTCCAAATCCAAATAGGCTTTCAGTGGCCAGAAATACAGCATTACCTGTGTATCACTTTAAGCCTGGGGCAATTACTTAGACCAAAAAAAAATCTCTTCCATACTTATTTGAAATGTACATTCAAACATATAACATGCAAAATGCCACTCACATATAGCTACTTGGACTAGTTGTTTCTCATTAATAAAAACGTGCTGAAAACAAGAAAATAATCAATTCATACAAAAATTTCCATACCTGGTGTCTGATACATCATCCAAAGACTGCTGTACTCTTGTAGAGAAAAAAAAACTTGCTGATCTACTAGCTTTTTACCCCACGTATACCCTTCTGTGTTCCTACTAGTGACTGAAGCCATAAGGATAATGTATCTGTATTTCTGCACAGTCATATTATGGACTAAATACATTTTGGGAAAACAGACTACATTAAAAACTATCATTTGACATTATCACGTAAGAAGGTCTCCAGGACCCCAGACAATTTGCAAACAATTCATTTGTATGCAGATAAGCCTCTGGAAGGATGTGAGAAATTATGTTACATGGAAGCAAATTATCTGACTGGATATATACACCTTTCCCTTCTAGGAGCAAAGGATAGCTCCAACCTTATATTTTAAAAATATTTTCTTGCCATATTTCCCTTTTAAAAGTTTTTCACAGAATCCAACAAAAAAATACCCATCTACAATCTTGGAATACACTTAGTTTTGGAAAATTAACTCATTCATTGGTATTAAAAAATGTAAGAAACAGCATCTATCAGAAGAAAATACGGCATCAATCATCTGATGCCCAAATATTTTATATGTGGAGGATACAGTCTGCTGTATCGTATGTCACAATCATATTTTAAAAGTGCTTTCAGAGCATTTAATAAATTAAGCCCATTATCTGTTAATCATATGGGGTCAGATTATTAAACTGCATGTGTGCAAATGGATGCGAATGCCTAACTTGTGTCCTGCACACACAAGTACTGCAGATAATCTGGACCTGTACTCTGGGTATTTGTAAGGGTAAATTAGGCCAGTACAAATGCATGCAAGTTATCTTTACACCATGTAATTTTGAAAAGCTGACCCTTATTCTCCTTTTTACTCTATGATACTGATGCAAATAAGAACTAGAATATGCAAGAAATCTAGCCTGCACTGTATGTATGCTTTGTACAGGAGATAAATTAAACAACAATTTAAAAACTTCCTCCTATAACAAAAAAAACAAAACAAGAACAAGGAAACCCATCATTCGTCCTCTTAGTAAATTCAGCTGGAGACCTTCATTGAGTAGGATGACCAGGGTAAATGAACGTCTCTCCCTGAGTGGCCTTCTGAAAGTGCAGCAAAGGAATAGCTTCTCTAGGAGTAGAATTTGCTGTTACTGATTTTCTTCTCCTTTAATCTTCAGGACAGAAAGAAAATTAAAGTCAACAATTCCGCTAGGTATTCTGGGAAAAAACATGAACATCCGCTCACTCAGCAGTGGACAGCAACTTGCTGTACTTCCATTTGTTTTTAAATTAAAATGTGAACATAGTGCCAGTATAGGCACTTGATATGTTCAAAACCTGGTTCATCCGCATACTAATAAAGGGCCAAAAAATCATAGAACAATGTCATGGATGTGCCCACAACAATGCACACACAAACTACTTTCATAACACTCTACGTGCATGCTGAAATGCCGGTCTTTGTAGGAACATCCATTCTTCCCTGCCCCCATCTGTAAATATTTGGTCTCCAAATATTCTACTTTCCACACAGTTTGTTATAAGGTAAGTGTTTCCTGGAGTGTGCTTATAATTATAACATATACTTACATCACCTTCCATCCAGGGATCTCAAACCCCACACGTTAAAGAGGGGAGTAAATACCATCCCCACCACTGAACGCAGAGAGACGCTAACACAATAATCCCCCAGAATGCACAATTTCGAGTTGTGCTTAACTCGCATTAACGTGAGTTTAAGCACAATTCAAAATCCCACTCCCCCTAGCCCTGATACAAACCCCACTTCTCCCCCGGCCCACAACCCCAGTTCAAACACCCCAGTGGCTCTGGCTCATCACCCCCACTGTGCCTGGCTCCAGCTCACTCCCTGCCCACATGGCCTCTGTTCAAACCCCCACGGATCCAGCTCACGCCACCACAAGCAGTCCCAGTTCAAATCTTCCCCAGCTCTGGCTCACACACCCCAACCCAACCCTGCCCATGGGGCTCCAGCTCAATTCCCACCCCAGTGCACCCAGCTCCCGCACACGTGACTCCAGCTCACCCCTCCCCCACCGCACCCAGCTCAACCCCCCACAGGACCTCACAGCCCCAGCTCAACTTCACCCCCATGCCCCCTCCCGCAACCCTAACCCACCACAGGCTTAACCCCCTGCCCCACTCCCATGATCCCAACCCACTGCCAGGCTTAACCCTCCCTATCTGCCCCCCAACCCCAGGACTTAAAGAAGCTCCAGGTGCTCCTGCTGCTTCCCCAGCTGCAGAACATGTGTTCTACCAGGGAAAAAAGCCACCCCCCGACTTACATGAAATTCCAGTTATGCGAGGGTTGAGTTCCCATGCACCCTCACATGACTCAAGGAACTACTGCGCACAGGAAGTATGTAGACTTATGGATAGAACTCATGAATTTCAACTCCCAGTCCTTTGCTCCTACCTCTAGCCTGTAATACTAACTCAGCTCAGGTACCTGCCCTTAATGCTACCACAGATGCAGGATGTGGCAGGAGAGCGGCAGTTGGGATTTCTCTAGGTGAATGCCGGGAGCACCTTGTTCCTACTGACCAATCATTGCTTGGCTCTGCACTGACCTGTGGCATTGGGCAGGTCTCTGCTACTAAAGAGACCTGACTGGCTGGGAAGAAAGGGTTTGGACCCCCCCGCTGCTTTAGGCTGAGGGAGGAGCAAAGATCCATTCAGAATCTCCCCTTGCTATGGGTAGGTCCTGTCTCCTTGTACCCAGCCAGGAGCTGTGGCAAGGCTTAAGGCAAGGGGTCTTTTCCCTTAAGGCAGAGTCTAGGTATTTAACTGGTAATTCCATGTTGTCACTAAGAATAACCATTGCATTTTCATTTGTGTTTAGGTCAAACCAGACCTATGTGCTTGCCTCCATGTGTTCTACTATGTCTATGTCACAATGCAGTCTTTATGGTAGGTAGTTTATTTGGCTGTTTCAGCTGGATGGCATGGAAGGGTCCAAGCACCAAAGGTTGTGGCATTTGGGGTGTCACTGGGACCCAGAGACTCATCGGCATTGGTTGCTGGAGTCTGCCTCAGAGGCAGCTCCAACTCCCTTTACAGGAGTGAAGTGTAGCATTTGGTGCAAGTCAGATAAGCTAAAAAGTATCTTATCTTAACAAAGCTGAAGCCATCGTGCTGTACAGGACCCCTTAGACATGAGGAGCCTTTTGGGGGTTCCCTGGGTAGGATAAAAAGGATCAACTTACCTCCTGTTGCATGTATCCTGGTACAATTGTAATTGGTTCTCATTCACACTGAATTCTTTTAGTAAAGCATCTCTGTTAGGGTTCCTTAAGTTCTGATGGGTATCATAAAGGAAGAGCTGGTTGTTCAGCTCTGCTTGGCGCTTCCGAAGCTGCCGACATGATGAATATAGCTCTTCTTCACTTTCCTTCAAGAGGAAAAGAACATCAGCAACCAGTTCAATGTCTTACACAAGCTATTCTTCCTACAGTTTGTTTCCTACAAGGTGGTTTGCAAATTCATTTTTATGACATATCTGGAAACAAAATAAATAACTGAGAAAACACTGGAAAAGGTGATGTTGATAAAAATAAGCTTTAACAAAAAAAAAAAAAAAAAAGGATAAGCTGCTCACACACCATCATGATCAGTGAGAAATAAATGGATTAGAGAGAAAGCATTCCATTCAGTTTACAGGTCTGCTGAGGAAAGAAAAGGAGAAAGCTGCATATTATGACTGCGTTTATCTTCTAATTGTCTTGTAACACTGGAAGGAAATTTTAAGTTTTGAAGGCTACATCTGATAGAGCCCAATACGCAAACACTATGTAGGATGGGATTTACTACTAAATCTCAATTGCTTCCAATGGAGTTTCTTATTAAATTGCCGAGGAAAGGTCAGATCCCGCAAACATCACACATTAAATGGAACCATTCATGGCCCTACGTACTCTGGCTGAGGGACAGATCCTTCACTGGTGTAAAATGTCATAGCTCAATGGACTCCACTGCTGCTATGACAGGTCACATCTATGGAGAAACTTCTCCTTAATGTATGTCTACGCTGCAGCCAGGAAGGAGCTTCCCAGTCCAAGCAGGTTCAACCTACTATACTAAAAAAAAGCGGCAGAGGGTGCAGCTCCAGCAGAGACTCAGGTTAGCCATCAAAGTTCAGATCCAGGGGACCAGGTGGGCTTGAAGCATCAACCTGCCACTCAAACCACATGGCTCTTTTTAGCATATCAACATGAGTTATGCTGGAGTGGGGTTGTTTACCCAGCTGAGAAGCTCTGTCCAAGCTGAAGTGTAAACATACAGACCCCTAATGTTTGCAGGATTAGGCCTTTACTTTTCATCTAAGTTTCGTTAGGCAGCATTAATGTATAGTGGTAATATGAGCTCACAGGTGACAATGGTGGGGCCTGGCAGTTTGAATTGGAAGTTAGAGTAGGAAGGCTATTTGCCTGGACTGTAAAGAGAAACAGGGGGGTGGGCAAGGCCTTGGCTTGGAGGCCCCTTGGATTCTGCTGACTGTTTCTGGGCCAAAAGAAATCTGATGTGGTTCAACAGGACAAGTGCGGAGTCCTGCACCTGGGATGCAGGAAGCCTAAGCACTATTACAGGCTGGATGCCGACTGGTTAAGTAGTAGTACAGCAGGAAAGGACCTGGGGATTACAGTGGATGAAAGGCTGGATATATGAGTCAACCGTGTGTCTTTGTACCCAAGAAGGCTAATGGCATATTGGGATGCGTTAGGAGAAGCATTTCCAGCAGATCTAAAGAAGTTATTATTCCCCTATATTCAACACTGGTGAGGCCTCATCTGGAGTATTGCATCCAGTTCTGGGTTCCCCAGAATAGAAAGGATATGGATGCATTGGAGTGGGTCCAGTGGGGAGCAATGAAAAAGACTAGGGGGCTGGATCACATGACCTATGAGGCGAGGCCGAGGGATCTGGCTTATTTAGTTTGCAGAAGAAGAGAAGAGTGAGGGGTGATTTGATAGCAGCCTTCAACTTCCTGAAGGGGGTCTCTAAAGAGGATGGAGAGAGGCTGTTCTCAGTAGTGACCAATGGCAGAACAAGGAGCAAAGGTCTCAAATTACAGAGTGGGAGGTGTAGGTTGGATATTAGGAAAAACTGTTTCACCATGAGGATGGTGAAGCACTAGAATGAGTTTCCTAGAGAGGTGGCAGAATCTCTATCCCTAGAGGTTTTTAAGTCCCAGCTTGACAAAGTCCTGGCTGGGATGATTTAGTTAGGGTTGATCCTGCTTTAGCCAGGGAGCTGGACTCGATGACCTCCTGAGGTCTTTACCGGCCCTAGGATTCTATGATTTGTAATTGCATGTTATCTTCTATAAAAAGGACAGTCAAAACTCTTCACAAACAATCAGGAAACCGCATAACTCTTTATAGCCTATTTTAAAACAGTATTCACATGCATAATCTCATCTGCGTAAGTCTTGACAGCACTGAGGTCTTAAATTCCACACTAAGCTCAAAGCATCCCACATCAACCAAGAACTGTGTGATCCATAAACATAAGACACTGTCACAACAGATGTGCTAATAATCAAGCCCCTTTTATCCCTCAGCCCAGTGAGTCCCCATAACGCCTGGGAAAATGGATGGGCTCTGCAACATACTCATCGAGTTAAACTCTAAAATGAAAGGTGGGTACTCTCACAAAACATATACATCTGCCTATCCCCTGCACGACAGCTACAACCCTGTTGCAGCTCCTTCTCAGAGGGTGTCAAGGAGCTGATATACAGCCTCTCTCCACTCTACATTACAAATTATGGAATAAAGGTCCTGATTTCTAATGAAGACCAACATCACCTCCTTCAGTCATAAGTAAGTTCATGCAAACAGCCAATTGCTGATCACTTAGATCACTCTGCATGCCCTCATTTATTCTCAAAAATAATTGTATCCACCAACACTAGATTTCAAAAGTGTCTACTTTAATCTTTATGTTAAAAACACAAATACCAGCTAAGCTGACTGGAACCTGAGAATGCTTCAAAAACAGACTTTCCACAGCAAGTAAATCAAATCTGCAAGCAAATAAGACAGTCTTCTAATCTGAAAACTTTCTTAATACACTTACCTTTCCAGAATATAGAGAGAGACTCCAGTTAATTTCCAAAGAGACTGGCTGACGTGACAATTTATACACTGTTACAACATTTTTGCACCTCTACATCTCAATAAATTGACGTAGATCTGCTGGAAATACGTCTCAATAAATAAACCATCTGCAAGCCCTTTCATAATTTTAGATTTTCTCTCCAAGCATATGCAGATGGGCTTTCTGCATAAACATACCTCTTATTAACTTATAACATTTTATGAAGAAATCATTTTAGCACAGCCTAACAGATGGAGAAGGTCTTGATCTTTTTTATGATGCTTCTAAATTGGTTTGGCAAAGCTTCTAAAAACAGTATGACAGTAGCAAGTCTTTGTTCACTACAGACTGTCAAAATATCTTTAAAGTTTCTCCCACCCCTGCATCTGTAAACAGACATTTGTGCTGCATCTTAATTTTGGCATTGGCTGGAAGAACAGGAAGTGAGGCTGTGAGATGTGCTATAGTCAAAGGACTTGCTGATGACAGGCTGGGAAGTGTCAGGCTGCTCTGAACAACACTTTAAAAGACACCACTGGCCCAGGCAAATAATGAGGTGGATTTCCAAAGAAGATCCAGATGCCAGGGATTCTCAGTGTATTTACACACTGAGCATGAGGATCACTCTGGAAAGCAATGGGGATGACAGTCACTAACGGAAGCAGATGCAAGAGTTGTAGGAAGCAGCAATACAAAACTCTACGTAGCCATCTATGCCAGGCTCATCCCCATGGTATTAAAGACCTTATATGTTTCAAAGCTCTTTAAAAGAATATACATTATATTATGACCCTCCTCTCACCTATGACCCCTTTTCTTCCTCAGTACCCTTCCTTCCTCTTCATGACCCTGCACTCCTGACCTTTTATTTCCCTTCAGCTCCTCTTCCCACTCCCTTCTCCAGTGACTAATGGAAAGCTCAGTGCCTGCCAAGCAGCTATGACAGGATTACACACAGTCAGCTCATATGGGGTCTTGTGAGACTTTCTATACAAGGTGGAAGATCTGGGAAGCACCATGGCCCAAAACTGCTGCTTCTCCTATGAATCTGAGCATGACTGTGAATGCAATACCTGAGGCAGCAGGGCTATGTAGCTATATGGATAAATCCCGCCAAAGACCCATGGACTTACCCTTGAAAAACATCTACTGTTTTCCTATAAGAAATGCAATGGCCAGATTCTGGTGTCAGTTACAGCAGCCTATGTTTGGAGTCACTCCATCAACTCCAGTGGGCTTATGCCAACATAAAGCAGAAGCACAGTATTTTTCCCTCTGAAGTTTACAGTATGTGGGAGATCAGCTGGAGACCCTAGCAGGAAGCCTGGAGAATTGTGACTTGCAAATTTGGAATGTGGAGAGAGTGCTAAACAAACAGGATGCTCTGATTTAACGTACTGCAGGCAATACCTTCAGGTATCAATTGTAATTGCTTGCAGCAGTGGTTCTCAACCAGTGTACCATGAGAACTGTCCAAGTGTGTGCTGAAAGTTCACCCATTTCTCCTCCCCGCCCCCGGGGGAAATTAATGACCCCGTGCCAGATGGGGCTCAAGCAGCAAGGCTGTCTGCTCCCTATTGGGCAAGAGGCAAGGACAGGCATCTGTTGGAGCTGGAATGTGATTTAAATGCCACATCCCAGCTCCAATGGGCGGGTGGAGAGGGGCAACGTTTACGAGCAATGGATTCAGCTGAAAAAAGTGGGTGTGCCTTGGAAGCGTTTGTCTCATTGAAGTGTGCTGTGTTACTGAAAAGGTTGGGATCCACTGGCTTACAGCTCACCTTGCTGCCTGGCTAAGTCTATGACTGGGGATGTGTACATTTTTTTCAAGACAAGGATTATATGCAAACAAAATTTTAGTGGTTCTAACAGTGGTTCTGTCAAGGCTTAAATGAGGCAGGTTTATCTGCACTAGGACCAAGTGCTGGGTCACTGTTTTTTCTGAATTACTGGCCATTACTGTCTTCCCTTTTGCTCTTTGGCAAAGCTTTCTGTTTTATTGAAACAGACTCTGGAGTCCAGAGGAGGAATATATTCTCTCCTGAGTATCTACTGCCAAGTGAGCAGTCAAGATCAGTGAGTCTCACCCACAAGAGGGGCATACGTGGTTGAGAAGCTCTTTTCGACAGCTGGAGAGTTCAGTTCTAGCTGCTTTCATTGCAATCAAACACGCCAGAAGCAGTGCTGTGCAAGAACAGGATGTTCTTAAAGAGTGAGACTACATCCCAGCCAGCAAGCAACTGCATTTGGGTTAATGGACATTAGGGCAGTGCTGGGCAAACTGTGGCCCATCAAGGGTTCTATGTGTGATCCACAATACATTATGCTAACCACTGCCCAGGTGCACGGCTGACAGATTCTGCTAACTTCCATCCACATAGGTTTTTTCCTGCTGATATTGCTAAAGTGACATGCATGTAAAGCAAGGGCACAGGGGCATGCTGACTCTACTTGATACTGGCTGTAAGAGCCACGCATTCCCTCTGTATCCAAAGTGTTGCTATGGTTCAATCAGTGCATCCTGCAAATTCTAGGTATGCCAGCGCAGTTAGCAAAACTACCCTATCCCTGGAGACTGTCTTCGGTGCGACAATTTTGCAGCCCACTGAGATGAGGGAAGGCCACTCATGCAGCCCATTCACTAGCACAGGTTGCCCTTCACTGCTTTGGGGTCATGCTGTATCAGACAGAGAGCTGAACTGTCACCACTTAGTTACCACAAAGAACTCAGTGACATGCTCTGGGTGTAGCAGAAGTGGTGAGGAAAGTGTAACACACAGGAACTGGCTTTGCACTTACCAAAACTTGCTCCATTTCACAGAAAACCAGAAGGGAAGCCAGCTCTATATCTTCACTGTAACCATTTTTGAGAGGAACTGACCTAAAACCTGGGGAGAGGGTACACAGAGGGAGTTAAAAACAAAGGAGGAACAGTTGCTTGTTGTTAGGGACACACATTCGTGGGACTGGGTGGGGATCCTGCTAGTCTGCTCACCTGCTCCATTCTTTGGAGCAGGCAGAGCTTTGACTTTTAAAAGGAAGAAGCAAGCAGAGATGGGTGATGAAGTTTTCCAAACCCCTACTAATCAAATGAGGTCTGGAGAAATTAGACATTAACTCAAGAGATGCCCACACTTGGATCAGCTACAATAAAGCAAAGCAAGATAGCAGAGAAGCAAACAGTGAGAGAGGCATCAGACACCAATGGGCACTGAGCCCATGGTTGTTGTTGATGATGATGGTGATGGTGAAGATAGCAGAAGAATCTAAAGCAGTGATCTCTGCAGAACTGATTTGGAGCACAATCAAATTAGCAATGGCAACCATGGCAAAATGAACTAAATCACAGTAATCTTTCCATAACCAACCACAAAAAGGTAGGCACAAACATAGCAGCACAGACACTTTTACCCTTCTGGAATAAACCTATAACCGGGTGTTAAATGGGATTCAGAACATCAATCCTTTTTTGGCATTTGCGATCTCCTAATCCAGTGGGTCAGATTGCAAGACCAAGAATGCAAGAACTGAAACAGACCATCTTGCTACAGTAAGTAGTTCCAAACCCGTTTTGTTGTTGCTGATACAACAATGTTTTATGTACCTTTTTCCTTTTTCAAAAAGGATGAAAAACAATGGGATGGTGGGCTATTCATTGAAAAGATGCTTTCCAACACACCTGACATCCTAATTCAGCAGGAGATCATGGAATTTTAGCTTAAAGTAGTTATTCTCCCAAGGTGTGCCTTGCCTGGATGGGCTTTTTACTCCCTAAGTTTTGAGACCCAATGAACAGTACTACCAGTTCTAAAGACCATTTACCTGATTTGATTCCTTTAATGGGAAAAGTGGCGTGTGCTAAGAAATTGGGGTCGCTGAACATATCCTCCTCGTAAACAACGAAGCGCAGAAACGCTAGGTTAGGATCATAAATTTCAAACTTTACGTGCTCCGGACAGGGTGCCCAAACTGGGTTAAGGCCATTGTCATCTGGAACGAAAGGAATACTTTTATGATGTGATACATTCTCTTCCCTTCATGCACATACAAGCATATATCCAAAGGCACATGCTGGGATTAGACATGAAGTCTGACACTCCTTATCCCACCCATTTTTGTGTGCCCATGTAAGAAGTTCTTGGGGGTGGGGGGAATCTCTTAAAATTGCTGAATTTAAACACATTTGCTCATATTTTAAATATTTATATAAAAATACCTACCTGGACATCTATTTTTAAAAGATTAATTGCTTGTCATGTTAGTGAGCAAAACAGACACTACCATGAAACACACTCAGCAGAAGATAAGCAGCTACCCAGCTTGCATATCTACTGGTGAAGTTTTGTGGCATCATCTGCATGTGTTCTGGTGGCTGAAAATCTGGCGCTGTATGTCATCAGTTCCCAACCTTTTCACTCACACGGCACATTTCAATGAGACAAAGAATGCCACAGCAGACCCATTTTTTCAGCTGAATTGACTGCTCATAAGTGTCACATTGACTTACATGTACTGTGTTTACAGTCTTAGTAGAAAGGTTTGCAACATATTGCATACAACCAGCTAAACCAGGATCAAATCCACCACAGACTACACCCTCTTAGCCAGCCAGCACAGACACATTTTCTAAATCTGCTCAGTGCCCTGCTAGGGATGTTGAGTAAACAAGTAACTACTGAAAGCAGCTCCCCTCCCTGCCAGTCTATTAGAGCCAGGACACGGCATTTAAACCATGCCTCAGCTCCAACAGGCTTCTGCCCTCCCTCACTTCCTCTTGCCATGGCAGGGAGTGGGGGCAGGCTTCTGGTCACCTCATTCAAGCCGCAAAGCAGCATTTCAGCTGCTTCCTGGTACAAACAGGGTCCTGAGGGGTTGGCATTTCCCCTCACGGTGGCTCTGCAAAGAGCCACAATGAGAGAAAACTGACAAAATTTCCCAGCACACTCGGACAGTGCTCTCGGCACACCAGTATGCCATGGCATGCTGTTTGAAAAGCAAGGCTGTAAGTCAATCACCAGCTCAAAATATGAGGATCAAAATACTCTTCTCTGGGGAAACACTGTGGCTCCCTATTGATGCAGCTCCCTACTGAACATTCATCACTCATTCCATTCACAGAGTTCTTCAGGGTGGATAACTAGAAATAGGGCTTCATCGTTCACAGACAGCAGCAAGGCATCTCAATGCCAAATCAGGCTGTAACGGTATCCATGGGAGCCACATAAAGTCTTTACCTGATTGCCTTCAAGGTTCTGGGACTAGGATCTGACTAGGATCCTGTCGGTTCTTGTGTTAGGCTTGTGGCCAGTCTACAGCCACTGGATCTGGCCCTCACTCAGGTCTAAGTCCAGCTCACACTCAGAGCTGTTTGTAGTGCTGCTGGTTTCCCAGTCAGTGTATAGACCTGCCAGCAGCTTCTTTTATACCAGCCTGCTGGTTCCTGATTGGTTGCCACAAAGACAGCCACTCTGTCTTTCCTGGAGGACCCCTTTTCTACTCCTCTCACTGGGATGAGGTGTGGCAAAACCTCTGGCCTTCTACAGGGGCATTGGGGCTTAGTTCAGCCCGTCACACAGACACTCAAAGAGACAGCCAATCAGATGGCTGAACAAAAGAAAAACCATCCAGCAGCAACCTTACATTTCAAATGCTTACCCCATTGGACTTTTGATGCAACTCTGCCCCACACAGACATGTTTATTAAACAAACCTCATTTGTGCACACAGCTCCTAAACTCAAGGGGATATTTTCCTTGATTTTGTTGGTTCATTCTCCATTGCTGTATGACCACCCTTCCTGTCCAAGATATCGCCAAAGAAATTATCTAATCTTTGAGCTCAATGCTGCATACAATCATCTCAGGACCTTAGAATCTTTCTGTTTGGAACACACCTTCAGAAACTGGCTAGCATCTTCAGAGAGAGACAAGGAGGGTGAGGTACTATCTTTTACTGGACCAACTTCAGATGGGGAGAAAGACAAGCTTTCAAATTACACAGAGCCAGAAACAACGCACACAGCCTCTGCAGAGATCAATTTACCAAGCAGTTTTAAAATATGGAAATTACGCAAAGCCAGAAACTTAACAGAAATGTAGCTTATTATGAACCTAACACAGATTAACACTTGCACATTTCTCTGCCTGAACTGGACACACAGTGAAGGTTCCAAAATTAATTGGTTCTAAGGCAAGCATTAGAGTACTAATACACAAAACATCCGTTAAGAGGAACACAGCCTCCTTATCCTTCCATTATATGGTGCTTGTAAATTATAGATAAGGAAAAGATTGCCAGGGAGGTCATGGATTTTGTGACTTTCAGAGGACCACCATATTTGCTGCTTCAGCTATAGCGTGGCAGGGGGAATCCACAGCTCCGAGACACTGCAGGCAGCTGGCTTTGGACGCCCCACTTCCACATTAAGGCTCCTCTTTCCCATTCATTCCCACATGCGCACACAGCCCACAGTCACACTCTTCATTATTTTTAGTAAAAGTCAGACTAGTCAGAGGCTTCTGTGAATTTTTCTTCATTGACTTTTATTAAAAATAACAACAAAATCTTAACCTGTATTATAGAGATTATGCATGGTGGAAGTCCTCCTCCAATTTGATCGAATGCACTGGAAGCACAATTCCACTCCCACCCAAAAGGTTGTGTAGATACTCACTCACAACAGTTGTCTTGAATTTGCTAACATCACATTCAGCCCCACAAATTTCCACTTCCACAAATGGGCAGGCAATGCTTCTGCCAGGTTTAGGCAGATGGCGAGCACCTAAAACCTATAAAGGGACAATAGGTTATACCAATATTTGAAAAGGAAACTTGGCACTGTCATTTGTACACTGCTAGTGGTCTACAGAACTATTCAGCAGTGCCATTCAAAAAGACAACTTCTTTTCAAGAAATCTGCAAGAACACATATATGCACATTTTCTCTCCAATAGATTATAGACGGGGGGGGGGGTGCATGTGTGTGTGTGCGCGCGTGCATATAGAAATATGTATCACTGACACAGGTACCAACTCATAGCTTAGGTGCTCTACACTTCCCATTGTGAATTGCTTATGACTCTGCATAACTCCAAGGTTAAAACCATTCACACTGAAAATTTTCATCCTGAGTATCTCACTCAGGCTGATGGGGAGGAGCTACTTGTTTGTCAAGTTTTAATTTTCAGACATTGCAAAATGAGATTGGAGGAAAATGCTTTGTCCATGCGAAAATAAACTTCTTATAACTATTTCATTAAGCAGCTCTGGTGCCCCCACACTTTGGAGCAGGGACGTGAAATTTGACCAGGGGTTTCCCTGGTGATGGAGGGGTGCCTATTAGCATCCCCGTGAAAATACATGCAAATCTGGACAATGTATAAGGCTCGGGGGGTGTGGGGAAGAGGAATTCAAACGTTCTCAAAAGAGACTTGGTGGAGTTTAGCAGCTAAACTCTCCAGTAATTCTGTCTGTACTGCGCATGCTCCATCCCTCAAAGCTCTTATGTGCCAACAAGACTGTGCATGTGGCTTTCCTGCAGGACGAGTGCACAGTTGCAGGGAGTTTCAGCAGGACTTCGCTTGTTACTACTCTTCCCAGCTGCTGAGGGCCACTGTGGCTCCAGAAACAGAAGCTGAGAGCAGGGACCTGTACTTCTTGCGCTCTCAATATGCTCCTGCAGGCATCCTGGTGTAGGAGCAGAAAGGTGCTGGACTCAGATGCAGAGGAATTAAAAAAATGGATGAGGAGGAAGGGAGGGTGGATGATGTTCTGGGAAGAAATCAGGGTTCTGTAGAGAAGGTGGTGGATTCTCCTTCCCAGTCATTCTTCTGCCTCTTTTATTACCAGCATGAGAAGAAAGGAGATGAGGAATTGCAGGAAGAGACAGAATGGTAAAGGAAACAGTGTCACGATGGATAATTGGATTCTATACCTGCCTGTACCACTGAGTGCCTATGCGATGCTAAGCAAGTCAAATACAATCACAGTTGGCCACTAATCGGGTGTTCTTCACTTTCTCCATGCTCAACACGACAGCCCTGGGGTTTAATTTGTAAAAACTCTAAGTGCTCACGACCGCAGCTGAGTGGATTGGAGCCGTGCTCTGGGACTATGAAGTGCTATTAAAATTCTCAATATTCTAACAAATCAGGCCCCAGGCGTCTCAAGACCAATACCCAATACAGCTAATTCTTCTGGCCTTAATCTCTCTGTGCCTCAGTTCCTCTACCTAATTTCACAAGGAAGTAATGAGGATTCATTCATTCATGTTTGTGAAGCCCTCAGATACCATGGTGAGAGTACTTCAGATACACTTAAAGTGAAATTAATTACTCTGTATTCAGTGCTCTGTATAGGGTTTGTATCAAGTGGGCCACATACTGAATGAGGAAGGGAGAATTAATACTGTATAAATACCATTCACTGAATGAGGTCAGATTCTGTGGGGCAGGGAAAAACAGTGACTATTAAAGACTGCACCACAACTTATAACCACAAGGGGGCTGAATAGTAACAGAGAGGAAGCCGCGCTAGTCTATACACTATCAAAACAAAAAGCAGTCAAGTAGCACTTCAAAGACTAGCAAAATAGTTTATTAGGTGAGCTTATTAGGTGTTCTGGTCTGGCTATGGTCTGAAGAAGTGGGTCTGTCCCACGAAAGCTCATCTAATAAACTATTTTGCTAGTCTTTAAAGTGTTACTTGACTGCTTTTTGTTTTCACAAGGGGGCTGAATCAGAGCTGCACAAGCAAAACTGAATTCTGTCATTTTCCTATGTGTGTGTGTGTGTGTGTGCGCGCGCAACTCTTCAATCTGAATATCTTTCAAGGCGGGTTTTTTTAGATGCAAAATATATATAGATACACATACACAAACCCTTTCTCTTTCTTATTTTTTTTCTCTCCTGCTTAAATGCATTTGAGAATATGAACCAAATTTTCAGCTGCCTCTCCTTCCTGAAAAGGAGAAAGTGCATGTCTATCCTTGCAAGCATAAGTAATTTCAGGTGTAATCTCACATGAGCAATTATTTGCGTCAACAGTTCTAGTCATTGACACAGGCTGGTCAATGAATGCACGTGTAAATCAATGGCAAGCATCTAAGTAACTAAAAATCATTAGCATCAATAATTATGGGTGCAAGAGTGTGTCTGCAAAAATGGAGGACACTATCTGAAAATCCAGCTCTTGAGACCACACTCCCATAGAATGTACAGAAGTTGCCTCACTTCAACAGATCCACTCTGTTGATGATCAAATAATAGAGAGCTTCTATATTCTTGTAGCCTTTTCAATGTTTTTGAAAAGCATTTGTTCTTTTGCTTTACTTTTTACAGCCCATGTCTGTATCCCAAAGAGCAGTGAGAAGTGGTTACGGTGTGTTTGTTCCTTACCATCATTTCTCATAAAACATGTTATTATAGAAGATATCTCTCTTACTGAACAGCAGCTGAGAACACAAACAAGTTCAATTTACAGAGGGCACCAGAACCCACTGTAGTGTAATTTTCAAACAATAAATTATTTTTCTTTTGGAAAAATAAGATTCTGGCATGATAGCATGTATCAAAATAGCTGCATTTTTTTTTCCTTTTGGGATAAAGCTCACTCATTGCTGGCTTTTTTCCCCCTCATCATAAAACGCACATTTCTTTCACACTGAAAACCAGATGAACTCATAAATCTGTTGCTAACCAGTCTAACTGGATCTTTCAAATGAGAACTACAGGTGAAGTTGAACACAAGTTGATTTGATTTTTTTAATCATCACCATATACATTTCATTTTTTCTGTTTTATAGTCTATATTTATTGACATGACAAAGAGAAATGTATTGCATTTCAAGGAAAATGGCAGAATAAGTTTTATTCTTAAACAATGACATTTAAATAAAAGCATGTTTTGGCAATTTGTCACAGTTCTGGCTCTGAAAATATAACAGTCATATGGACCTTTACTGCTTGTAAGAATATATTTACAAAAGAAAAACAATTTACCCTCACTGTTAAAATCATCTGCAATTTCCTCTTTGATTCACTTGGCATTGGGTCATAGTCTGCATTTCGCATATTTTCTGGCTGCAAAATGTATCCAGTCCGTCCATTAAGTGAAAACAAGGCATGGTTTATTTGCATGTATTTATCTAGGGAGAGAATGAAATAGCCATGACAGTAGAATCCCCCATTTTATTATCTCCAAAAGAACCACAAAGTGTCCCTTTGATGGTTTCCTAATGCCATTTCCACTGGTTACAGCTTTCACAGACAATAAGGTGATGGCTCATGTTTCGATTCTGTAATTAGAACTGATTGTCCTTGGTCCATTGATTAGAAATCTGACAGACAGGCTTGCATTCACACTGAATTTCATACCAAAACTGAGAATATTCTGTCAAACCAGAAATGTTGTGACTTTCCAAATTCAAAACACATTTTCACTTGCCAGTGAACTGGTTGAAATACCTATTCATTAACCAGTACAAGCTAGTATATACACAGCTGTGCAGAGGGAAGAAGATACTTTCAGAAAACGTTCTGCAGTTTCAAAAAGGAACAAAAACTAAACATTTCAAAATTCCCCATAAAGGAAAACCACTGATTTTCCAGGTTGATCAGAACATTTCATTTTGACTAATTTGAAACATTTTGCTTAGATACTGACCTTTTAGAAACTTTTTATTATTATACAAACTTAAGAGACAAAATAACAAGTGATTTCAAAATGAAAAATCTACACACTTCATATCCAAAAATGGTGAAACAGGAAATTAATTCTTGGGCACCTGACATGATTTCATGAGGTGTGTCAATCTCAATGGACCTGTGCATTCTGACAGAACGTGATTCCATCACAGTTTCTCCAACCAGCCCTTTTACTAGCTCTTGATCATTAAATGGAATTATTCAGTTAATACAACTCTGTAACACGTAATGTAGTAGCTCCTCAGCTGCTTTAATTGGTGTCACTATGGAAATCCATGGAGCTATCTATGCATTTATACCAGATAATGTTGTGGCCATACACACCTCGTCCAACACCTACTAAAAACTTAAGAGAAAGACTCCATGGATTTCAAGGGAGTTGCATCAGATCCCACAAGTGAACTCTGCAGGGTAGATAAGAGATTAATTTTCTGGGGTTTACCTGAGTAGCCAGTCCACAAAGTCACAAGCAAACAACTCCTAGTCTCAATTCTCTCAAGCACTCTCATTCCCTCTTCCATTTAGCAAGACACCTTGGAAAGGACAACCACCAGAAGCAGAAAAAGTACCCAAAAAGTTACTTGAGTAAAAGTACAGTTGCTTAGGAGAGGGGGTGTACTTAAGTACCTGTCACCAGTGTCCTCCTGGAAAGCTACTCAAAGTGCAAGCGAGCGCACACACACGCACACACCACATCTTTATTGTAATGAAGTACCCAGAAGTGAAAGCAGCTACATTTTTACTCAGGTAACTTTTGTGGTACTTTTTCCACCTCTTGCTGCCAGGCTGGCAGAACAGATTGGAGGGGAAAATTGTTAATGGCCAATGGAAAGGAAGAAAGACAATTAAGTTCCTCCTTATGAGGATGTTACCTGGAGTCTGGAAATTAAGAGCCACCATCTGGGCACCACAAAACCAGAGTCGGAATGGGTCATAATTGGATGAGTCAACTCTCTGTCCTTTAGGGTAGACTCGCGTCAGTCCCTTTTGGTTGTATTTCAACAGCTCACCAGCCTTCTGCTTGACAACACTTTCAGCCTTGGTTTCCACAAAAGAACGGACTTCTCTGAAATCAGGATTTTCTATACAGGAGGAGGAGGAGGAGGAGGAGGAGAGAGGAGGCCAAGAAAAGAAAAAACAAACCATTTATTTTCCACTTCCACTGGAGCCTTGCTTTACTTCATCCTTTAACACAGTAATTGACTGCTTGTTAATGCACACACTGCAAACTAGCTGAACATCGAGTCAGAAAATGAAAACAGCCTGTCTGCCTAACAAGTCTTCTCATTGCTCATTGTAGACTGCTGGGGGAAGGCTAAAGCATGGTTCTCACCCCGTCAGTCCCCATAAGGCTTCTTTGAGCACTGCAGCACGTATTTAAATAAGACATCCTGTCCTGCATGTAAGTGGGGGGTGGGGTTGGAGGGCAAGCCATGATTAACAATGGCTCAGACAATGACTACAATTATGTCTGTCTACATTGATGGCTTACTGCAAGCATTTACAAAAAATCTTAAACAGGAAGGAGATACTTGTTGGGTATTCCATGAATCTAGTTGCAATGGCAAAAAGCCAGAAAGTAATCCATTTGAGCATCAATCGAGGAATTTTTACTGACAGGGCACTCCATTTACACACTCAGATATCATCACACTAACCCAGTAGCTTTCAGGGGCCTTACGTAAATGACAAGCAGGCGCTCAGAGTAAAACGTTACATAATATAGAGCAAGTCTTTTTTCCATAAATCACAAAGAATTTACCCAGAGCCTTTTCCTCATCTCTTCAGACAAAAGGAGCCAAGTGCATGCTGATTTCTGGCGAGCCTCACTTTTAGTGTTATATTGGAAGAGTGGCTTGGATAGGCCAGATGGAAATTGACCACAACTCCAAAGCGCATCTCTCCTCCATGTTCCATCATCAGGGACAATGTCACTTCCTCAACCCATCAGGCAGCATTGCTGCCCACCCTTCGCCATGGTCATTTTATTGATTTCAGAAATGCAGCATATGGAAAAGGAAAACCTGAATGAATGACTTGCAAGTTGTTCTCTTCTGAGAGTTTTAACTCCTCCTTGATTGTCTCTCCTCTCTCATGCCAAGAGTTTGTTCCACGGTTAGTCCTACCCTTGAGCTCTGACACCTTCAGATGCATGCTCAAAACAATGCTGGTAACTCACTAGATTATACCTGATGTTTTATCATTTGAATACAGTAAAGTTCTCTCCAGTGTGCCACTGAAAACCCTGCAGGTACGAGGCTGAGCTGTCCCAGCACAGAAAGGATTTTATTTTCAATTCTAAACATTCAAATAATGTTTCTTTGAACAAGATTAGCATGCAAGCAGGCAAGGTAACATTTATTATTAAAAATAAATCACCTAAATTGTCCTTGGATTTGCTTGTTGGTTTGCAGTAGATTACCAAGTCAGATAATTCAATAGCAATTAATTGATTCTTTTCCCAGTACTTCCTCCTATTCTCCTGTTTCAGATTAAAAAAATATATTTTTAGATTGCATATATGTAGAAAATGATGGCACAATAAACTAGGACATATTCTAAAGAAAGGATGATTATGTTAAAACATTCTGTGCTCCCTAATTCCCTATTTAACACTTCACAAACATACTTGATGTGACATTCATTTACCACTTCTGTTTTTCAGGGTATTTTAATGTAATTTTGGGAATTCATTTTCAGCAATATTTCAGTTTTGTGTAGGTTTTCAGTAACTGGGGATTGTTGGGTGTCTCTCTTTTACAATGTAATGAGGAATGTATATTATATTCATTACCCATTACAGTAGTATACATTGTTAATGCACAATCTTTTTGTCATGTTCCCTAGGGCTTTTTAACATAGTGACACTTCAGACAGCGCCATATTAAAAACACACTAGGGAAACTATAGTGCACACTAGCAGGGTCTACACAGATCAATTAATGCCCAACATTATCTTGTTCTTTAGAAATTACACCCCTGCCACCATCATTACTGCTCTGTGTGGATAAACTCTTAGAGAATAATAAACTATATTCATTATATCCAGTGCTTACTAGATCAAAATCATCTATTTCATTTGTAATGAGGGGGAGTTAATGGTTGAAACCTAAAACCAGAGGCCTGACACACATTAAAGTGCCAATTCAAGAAAACAGGTAACCACATGTTTAAGGCACAGAATTTTAAAAGGCATCTAAGCATTGCTGCACCCTGTATTGCAATTTAAATCTCATTTTCAAAAGGGAATGAAGCACTTTGATGTCAAAATCCCATGGACAGTCAATACGATTTTGGCTCCTAAGAATCGAAATTACTTTTGAAAAAGAGACTTAGGGCATGTCCATGCTTAGCAGGAGATCAACCCATTCAGGATAAATCTTCCAGAGTTCAATTTTGCACACCTGGTAAGGAAACATGAAATCGAAGTATCTGAGGTTGACAATCAACACCTGTAAACTCTTCCATTGACCTCCCTCAGTGAGGACGGTCATGTAAGTTATTGCAGGTAAGTCAACTTTAGCTAGAATTGCAATTGCTGTAGCTAGAATTGCATATCTGCCATTGACTTGCTTGCCTACTATAGACCAAGCCTCAGATGGTGCAAGGCTGAGTACAGTAACCACCTCAATACCCTTACAAATCTGGGTGTAAGTGCTTTCCTGATTAGGAATCCTAGAAACCTGGCAGCTGAATTACTAGATCCACATAAGTCCAACTAAACTCTTGACTCAACGCCTCATAAAAATGCAGAGACCAAAAAATGCAAAGCATCGTGAAGTCTATTTCCACTTATTCATGAGCTTGATCAGGATTTAGTAGCTCTTGTGAATCCCAGAAGGCTGAATCCCAGCTGCCTCCAAACGCACAGCACATTGCTTCAACAGCTCACTTTTTTTGTAACACAAGCTGACATTTCCAGCAGGCACCGAAGATAATTTATGACCAACCCGAAATTGTTACTGAAAAGTCCACCACCTAGCGCAGGGCTAGCCGATTTAAATGTTGGCATGAGGGAGCTGAATGAGGGTACCTGCAACACATTCAAATGGGGATGTGGGAAGCCAAGCTACTCCTCACTTTAACAGGCAGATATTCATGTTTGTTGCTTGGTGGAAAATAGAAGCAGCTGAAGTCAATGAAAGGCCTCCATCACTGGAAGGTACAATTTGGCACGAGGTGGTCAAAATTACAAAAAAAGAAACAAGAAGTGATTGCAGGACAGGAGGTAAAAACGGAGTCACATACTGAACAGTTCCTAGCTTCAGCACAAAAGGCAACAAAGCAGTAGGAAATAGGAAATCTCCAAAATAAATTCTCACAACAGCAGGAGGAGGGAGGAAAACAGGAGCTGCAGAGAGATGGTTTTCCAGAAGCAGTCCCCAACCCAGCGAGTAGGTGCTATTCTCTAGGAAAAGCAAAGAGGGATTTAGGATAATGAAATGACAGTCTCAGAAAAGTGCAGCTATGAGTTATTATCTCTGTCATACACAGCACCCACTGCAGTGGAACATCTTAATAGGCATACAACCTTCACTTGCAAGCAACAAATGCTTTCACAAAAAGGAGCATTTCTAGGTGCTGTAAGTGCACTCTTAGAAGTACGCTTCTACAGGTTGCTAACAAGAAATCAATACCCACAGGAATGGACGTTCCTGAGAACACGGTTTTTGTCAATATAAAACAGGGACAATAAAGTAGATAACGCCCAAATTTGAAATCTCATTTCACTACTCACATCGAGGGCCCTGCCAAATTCATGGTTCATTTTGGTCAACTTCACAGTCATAAGATTTTAAAAATTGTAGACATTCTGATTTCAGTTATTTAAATTTGAAATGTCAGTGTGCTGTAATTGGGGTCCCGACCCAAAAGGAGTAGTGTGTGTGTGGACAAGGGGAGGAGGAGCAAATGGTAAGATTACTGTGTTGAGGACAGGGGTACTGCTACCGGCAGCACTGCTTTCAGAGCTGGATGGCCAGAGCATGGCGGCTGCTGGCTAGGAGCCAAGCTTGGAAGGCAGAGACATCACCAGCAGCATTGCAGAGGTAAACGGCAGCATGGTGTGGCATACTGCAAGCGTTATTTCTGTGCTGCTGCTGGTAAGCTGCCGCCTTCAGAGCTAGTACCCAGTCAACAGCCACCAAGCTCCAGCCATCCAGCTCCTAAGGCAGTACAGGAGTAAGGGTGGCAATACTGCAACCTTCGCCCCCCACACCAAAATAACCTTCAACCCCCACACCACCCTTCTTCTGAGTCAGGGTCCGTAATTTGAGAAATTCTGGTTTCCCCCCTGAAATCTGCATGGTACATCATAAAAGTGCACAAAAGTCCAGATTTCAACCAGGTGGGAGGTGGGTGGGAGGAGGGTGAACAATGGGACAGATTTCACCTTCTGTAACACATTTTTTCTTGGCCAAGAATTTGGTCCTGTTCTCCTCATGTGCACCACCTCCCAAACCCAATAATAAAACCACTTAAATCAATAAAATCACCTCATACTGCCACCTTGTCCCTCTTTGTACAGCTCATCCCCCTCAAGGCATAAATGGCACACCTCAAGGCTGTCTACTCAATGACCTTTAAAGTAAGAATACAGTGGCAAAGCATGAGTGTCCCATTGGTATGAGAGGGTTTGGGGCACTTTAGAATGGGGGAGCTAGTCAGTGCTTCTCTGAATGTAAAAGGGTGAGAAAGCTGCTTCTTATGGGGCTCCTGATACATTGTGAAAAATATTCTATGTAGAGACTTTTCTACCGCATCATGTTTTCTTTGCCTTCATTTTTATAACTACAGTAGTAGTAGTAGGAGGCATCCTTCAGTCTGCATAGACTGGATCACGCCCTTTGAAGTTTCAATTGAGGACTTCATTTACAGCATCTATTGTGACTATGAAGACCCACACGAGAGTGACAGTCCTTGCTGCATCTCTTGCAGATGTAGTGGGTGCCTGGCAAGTCCTTATTGTGCTTTCTGTGCACTTGCTTCTCCTCTGCTAGCTGTCTGATCTTCATCTCGTCCTTCTGAAGGCCCTTGTGTAACCCCTGCCTCCATCTGCTGCGGTCGTCTGCTAGTTCTTCCCAGTTGTCCAGCTCGATGTCTACCTCTCTGAGGTCTCTCTTGCAGACATCTTTGTAGCGCAACTGGGGGCGTCCGGGAGGTCTTTTGCCAGAGGCTAGCTCACCATACAGGATGTCTTTTGGAATCCTTCCATCATTCACCCTGTGGACATGGCCAAGCCAGCAGAGTCGATGCTGCCTGAGGAGGGTGTGCATGGTTGGGATTCCAGCTTGCTCGAGGACGGCGGTGTTGGTCACTCTGTCCTTCCATGATATTCCAAGGATGCGCCTGAGGCAGCACAAGTGGAAGACGTTCAGTCTCTCTTCCTGGCGGGCATACAGGGTCCAAGTCTCGCTGCCATAAAAGAGGGTGCTGAGGATGCAGGCTCTGTAGACTTGCATTTTGATGTGAGTGTAGTGCCGCAGCATAAACATGGGCTATTTCCTTCACAACAAATCAACAGTTCCTGCTGCTTCCTCTTTAGCTGAACCAACTATTCTCTCTGTGTAACATCAAGCAAGTTTGCTATAGACAGAGATATAATTCTGTGGACACAAAGCACAGAATGAAAACCTCAGCTGAGGGATAAGCAGCAGGAGCTGATGAGAAGAGAAGAAACACAGACCATTGTCATTCAGATCATGCAAATAATAATTTAAAAAAAAGGAAGAGGAATGCAGAAAACGGGATAGCCACAGTCGCTCTGTTGAGCATTCTCTATGAGTCAAAGGCTTTTTAAATACAAGAAGGTAAAGGGTAAAGAGGGAAGAAAAAGAGAACAGCCAAAAGTAATGATTAAGGAACTGCAATGGCTGGCTCTACAGAACGTCCTAGACCAGTGGTTCCCAACCTGGGGTCCAGAAGGATATTGGAGGGAGTCCTTAAAAAAATAAATAAATAAATAAAAAGGCTCATAGAAAATAAATTTTAAATACATTGCAAAGTTACAATGAATTATTACTTTTAAATTAAATATCTTCCAATGTTATTAACTGCTGTCTGAAAAGCTACAGACTGGTTTCCTTTTTCACTTAATGAAATGTACACAGCAGCTAGAACTGGCTTTGCTGAGAGTCCGAAAACAGTCTGGGGGTGACTGGAGGTCTGCAAACAGCTTGTAGGGGTAACTGAAGGTCCACAAATGGCTTGTGGGGGGCGACTGAGGGTCCACACCAGTGAAAAGGTTGTGTATCACTGTCCTAGCCTGTCTTTCTGAAGAGGTAGTGATGCCTCACCAATGGAGAAGCTGAAGCAACAGGGGGAGTTTTCAGGTCACTATCAGAGATCTGGAAAACAGCCAAGTGAAGATAGAGGAATTCCATACTGCGGATTATTACTAGTCATATACAGAAGTTATTGGCACAAGCAGGCAGCTGTTTTACAAATGCATTCACTGGATGACAGAGGTAGGAAGTAGGACTATGAAGAAGAGTTTCAACAAAAGGCACTCAGATATCATGTACGTTAGTAGATTACTTTTCAAGCTCAATTCTCTGTTGCCTTGCACCAAGCATGCCATAACTTACACCTGTGCGAAGTGGATGCAAAACGCTACCATTATAATTTACTTTGCATAGATGCAAGCAACCATACAAGGTATAAAGCACAGAAGACTACAGCTATCAACTTGAGAACTCTGTAGAAAGAGTTAAAACTGAAGGCTGATGTTCTACTAACTATCCTGAAATGCTTGAAAGTACAGGAAAAAAGATCCAGACTAGCAAGCTACCCTGTAAATAGTCCCACTGAAGTCAAACTACTGAAACAAAACAAAGCAGCAGAAATTTTAGCACTTTAAAGACTAACAAAATTCGTTATTCAGTGATGACCTTCTGTGGGACAAACCCACTTCTTCAGATCAAACGTTTATTCGTCTTTAAAGTGCTACATTTCTGCTCTTTGTTTTGTTGGAGTACAGACTAACACGGCTACCTCTCTGTTACCACTGAAACAAGTCCTATAGGCAAGAATTCATGGTTCTGGGAATTAGTGAGGCTTCGGGAATTTAGGTGGTTCTCAAATGCCTGAAGGTTCATTATTTCCTAAATGCATAACTATCCACTGGAAAATAAAACACAAACATTATTTTCTGTTGGTACCTCTTCTGCCGTTTTCCATGTGATTTCCCTTATGCCTTGGTACCATTCAAATAGCTCTTCAACCTTATCAGTTGCAAATTCAACAGGAGGATCTTCTGGGTTCTTGGGTTCCAGTACAAAGACAAAAGCCTTGTTGTGCTTCCCTTGTGGTATTTTCACTATTGGACAGCACAGTAACAAAAGAGATATACTAAAAGTCATCAACTCTTTTAGTCTTAACTGTATGCTGCATGAACAGCTGGCTCAATGCAGCAGCCAACCAGAGAGCTTTCCGCTGCCATAAAAATCTCTCATCAGACTTAATAGATAGTACAGGTGGAACCTCTCTAATCCAGCATCCTCTGGACCTGACCAGTGCTGGACGAGCGAATTTGCTGGCCCACAGAATGTAAACATTACCTAGCACATTACCAACACTTCCACTGCTTACTGGGCTCTCAGAAGACATTTCGGGGTAAATTACAGCTAAACAGCAGCACAGAACACTGAGAGCCAGGACTGGTGATGGCAAACAAACTTTAAGCGATCTTGGGAAACTTGGCCACACCCGTAAGTGGTCATCCAGCTAACTAAAAGCATGTGGGATTATGGATGTTGGCAGACAAGAGAGGTCAACCGGTATCATCAGGCTGCGTTATAGGCCACGTAAGCATAAGGAAGTTTCACAACGAGAAACAGCACCAAGAAAGGAGAAAAACCTGGGAATCCCACTACATGATCCAAAGGCTACGTACCAACATTGTAAGTGTTGAGGACCAGTATGCCACGACACAGAGATCCTAAGGGATTGTCCTCAATTATCTGTGAAGAAACAATGGGTTTAATTGAATTCTCTTTATCTTTTCCCTTTCTATCAGCAGTCACAGGATGCAAAACAAAAATTTAAAACAAAAGTTAACTGCCCACAATATCACAGAGAAACCTTCATGGACTCTGTTTAAAAAGTTCATTTTTAGCAAGAGAATCTTTCATTAGGAATGAGAGATAACTAGTGAGGCTGGAAATATCTCTTGTTCATCTACAACAAGCAGTCCTGTGGCACCTTAGAGACTAACAAATTTATAAGGTCATGAGCGTTTGTGGATTACTACTTGTCTTTGAAGTTACAAACACTCTGAGCCTTGTTCATCTGTGGGTCTTAACCAGATGAGCTCACTGTTTTTGAATTTGCAAACATCTGCCACTTGAATTCAGAAATCAAATGCATATTTTGACTACAGGTAGTACCTCCCTGGTCCAGCACCTTTGGGACCTCAATGGTCCTGAACAAGGCATTTTGCCAGACCAGGGGAGGTTAATGTCCCTGTCCATGGCTGTTCCCCACTGGCTCTCAGGCCCTGGCTCCCTGGCTATACAAGCCATGGCTCAGCAATGCACTAGCCCCACAGCCCCAGCACTCTGGCCCCACGGGGGGGCTGCTAGGGGAAGCTGGCACGCTGGCCCAGGGGACACCACCTCCAGCCCAGCATCACAGCCCCCCTGCATGGTGCCAGCTGGTTGCCCTCTTGCCCCAGCTCTCTCGTCCAGAACACTAGGATGAGTGATGTTGCCAGAGGAGAAAATGATGGGTTTTGGGGGTGCAACCTGTATTACATCACAAAGCTATTGTCCAGGCATAACTGCTCCTTTTCAAAGCTACCCTGTATGACACCAAAAAGACCAAAAGTGTTCCTATAAATCTCCTTCTCTATCCCCCAGCCAAGGTGGATCTGAGTGATCGCTGAATATTTTGTTTAAAAAAAAATGGGTTCATGTGATTTAATAACGGCCTACTCAGATTTTGCTTTCATCTGTTCGATAAAATTTCTCTTTGTCCAAAATTCTGGAACAGATTGTCACGTGGTTTTGGCATGCACAATTGGTTCAGTTGCATATTAGGTAACAAGGTGGGAAAACAGCTAATTAGAGGCTTTTGTGCATCCCTTTTTTCCATTTGCAAAGACCACTGCAGTAATTGCGCAGGCAAATTAGGTGCATACATGGGGTTTGTAATTGTTCCACACATCTATCTGAAAATCTGACTGTGTGCTGAGCTTTAGCCTGCTGGTAATGGTTATGGCCTCTTTATAAATCACCCCATCACTAACACTCCCCAAATACTGTTCAGAATGAACAGCCTGCCAAACACAACTAGGGGCAGTAAGGACAGAAGAAAAATGAGTCTGCAACAGCCCCCAGGACAGCAAATACTAAGTGTACTTTTCCACTCTGTGCTAAGGCTACATCATGCACAGCCAACAGCTATAATCCCCAGAATGAGAAAAACCGGCTCAGAGGCCAGCATCACGCCAATGGCAGAGGTGAACCAAACCCTCAACTCCTCACCTGGCTTTCAAGGTCTGCAACGTTATCAATTGACAAGTCTTCAACATAATTAGATGGAAAATAGTGTTGAACTTTATCTCCATAGTCTCCTTTCCACCTGAAATAATAAGAGACAACAGAAGACCCTCAAACACAGGCCATTAATTAAGTAACAATCCTCAGGAAATTGATCGTTAATAACGGAGACTAGCTTGCTAGCTGGCTATTGCCAAAATAAGAGTGATGAAGTAGCTAAAAGCTCAAACAAAGAGATAATTAATTGTGGTAACAGGCGATTTCAAGAGGGTTGCAGCTATTGCAAACAGCAGTTAATGACTTAAGAAGCTTCCCCTGCAGCACTAAACACTATTACGTGTTTGATTGCTTTGTGGAAACAACTAGAGGACATTAGATTCCTAAGCACTCAAGTAGTAGTAGTAGGCATCTTTCAGTCTGCATAGACTATGGATCGCGCCCTTGAAAGTTTCAATTGAGGACTTCATTTACAGCACTCAAGTAAGTTTACAAATTAGGTAGGACGGAAAACAGTGTGTGAGGATACCTCAAGGATGAATATAACCTAAAAGCATTTGGGTTTTCAGGAGGTGTTGTGCAAAGCACAGAGAGGGATACTGGGTTGTTGACACAGGTGGGCTTCCCGCCAGAAGTGGGTGTTCAGGAGGGATGTGAATGGGTAAAGGGAGCAACCGTGCTACCTGAAGGCAAAGAAGGGAGTGCTGAGGCTTCAATAAAGGGTGATCATCAAAAGAACTTGGACAGCAGCCAAAAAAAAAAAAAACAACCATGCCAAACCTCTACTGCCAGCCGTTCCAGAGGACAACACTGGCTTTCTTTACAACAAAAATTTTATCATTCCCATTGGAAGACACACAGACACAGACCGCCATTCCTCTACGGCATGGGTAGGAATTTAGCCCTTTGCTTCATTTCACCCACTCTGCAGTACATCTCTGTGCCACAGGCTGAAAGCCCTGAGCCTGGTCTCCCTCTCCACACTGGACTGGAACTGCGAACTGAGCTCGTGGTGATCAGCGAAGCTCAGAACTCTGCTTGCAGGCGCCACCCCCACAGCTGCTACTGGCCAGGAACCCTGGCCAATGAGAACTGCAGGAGCAGCGCCTGCAGGAGAAAGCAGCCATAAGCACCTGCCCGCCTGCCCCCAGGGGCTGCAGGGATATGCTGGCCACAGCCACATCTGGGATCCTGCCTTTACCCTGCTGCATCACCAAACAGCTGCTTGAAGTAAGCACCCTGCATCTCCTCCTGCATTGCAGCCCAGAGACCCTTCCTGCACCCGAATTCCCTCCCAGAACCTGCACCCCCACCCGCTTCCCCAGACTGGTCCAGCTCCCTAACTCCCATATCTCTACCCCAACCTCCTGCCCAGAGCCACATCCTAAACTCCAAGCCCTCATCCCCAGCCCCTCCCCAGAGCCTTCATCCCCAGCTGGAGCACTTACTTTCCTCTATCAGCTCTGCCCCAGCCTAGAGCTCCCTCCTGTACCCTGAACCCCTCATTTTTGGCCTAAGTCTCCACACTCACTCCCCATCCCCAGGGAGCTACATATGACCCACGACTGATTTTCTCTTGGAATCAGTGACTCTCCCACCCCTGCTGTACATGGCCAGCAACTTCCTTCAAGGGGTAGCGAGCCAATGCCTAGCAGAGACAAATGGGATGCCTTACAGAACCCATCAACCTCATTACTGGCTGGTTCTCAATGCAGTTCACAAGTGAGGCAAGTCACTCCCTCCTGCTAAAGGCAATGACCCTTGCCATCCCACACAACTCATGATTGGACCTAGGACTCAAACCTGGATGTCATGTAGCAGTACAGGGTGCAATACACAAGGCTACTCCTCTCAAAAGCTCTTTGAAGGTTACCAAACCCCTTACACAGTACACCTTGTCAAAAGCCAGGCAGGAACAATGAGTGTCAAGGTGGGAAGCTGAGAAAAGTAACAGGATTTTCTTTCTTCTTTGATTTCTGGGATGTCTAAGAATAGGGCCAAAAACAGCAGCAGGGTCACAAGCTGATGTTTTAAGAACCACTGCACAAAGCTGAATTTATTTCCCCATCACATACACTCCACGGGGGTTTCTTCTGCTAGGAATCGCTCTCCTTACCAGCCTCCTGTTTCCTTTGTGACGTTATGAATTAGGGCCCCTCTGCAGAAGCTCAGTTCATCACTTCTTTTAGCTTTATAGTCATATAAGGCTTTCACTGTGCTCAGTGGCTTTAAAACAAACAACAAAGAGAAATCAGTGTGAGGGAGAGTCACAAAACGATCAATAAATCCATCCCACAAGGGAAAGGAAATTAAATCTCTTTATTAAACTTGGTTAGCTTAACTTTAAGGTTCTGTTCTGGTATGGCTGTGGTCTGAAGAAGTGGGTCTGTCCCACGAAGGCTCACCTAATAAATTATTTTGCTAGTCTTTAAAGTGCTACTTGACTGCGTTTTGTTTTGATAGTATATAGACTAGCATGGCTCCCTCTCTGTTACTATTTAAGGTTCCAGAGTGACATCTACTGGTGTAAGGGAGCAGCACTGTTTAACTCTTCAAAACACACACTGAAAGAGTACTTCTCTTGTGGGTGCTGCACTGATTATACAAACACAGAGAACCTCAAGCTATCACCACCACTTACACATACTCAGATACAATCTGAGCTTCACAACTCGGATACAGTCTCTCTCTCTCTCTCTCTCTTCAGTCCTTTGAAACCTCATCAACAATACTGCAGAATAAATTTTCTCTAGGAAACACAAGTTTCTATCAGGACAAGCAATTTCCTTATCTTGAATTTACTGCTACCTGAATCTTTTCACAGTAATGCCAAATCATTAGTAACAAAGAGAAAGAAATACAACAGAATATACATTTACAGTCAATATGGCCTTCATAAGAATTGCAGCTAAATATACTTTTACCAGGCCATTTGTTTTTAAATATTAAAAAATGCATATTCAAAAAAGAACAATAAGGTAATTTTAAAAGTTCAATACTTTACAAAAAGTGTGCAAGGCTGCCCACCTCATTTGCATGTAAAACCTGGATTCACATGAGCAATTGTTTTTACTCAGTGCATCACTGTAGGTTCAAATGTCCAGGCACATCCACAGAAGCATGCATGCAACAATCAGGATTCCCCATGCACACAGCTGAGGCAGGTGCATGAGTATATACAAGCTTTGCAGATACAAAATGTGTGGGTCCAGTTTTGATGGATGGGCTAAAAAATTACACCCCTCTGAGTTTTTTCTCCTCTCCCAATTCAAACACAAATATGGAAACGTGTGATTGAATGTAATGAGAATCTCAATACAAATGTCCTGATGTCTTTGCAAGAAAATTTCATTTGAAAACAATCACTTGAACCGAAACGTACCACGGACGGGGTTATTTCATTTGGCTCTACATACATCTTGACATCATAAAGTGAATTAATATCCTTCTCCTAAAAACAGAGAGGAAAAAAAAAAAGTTAAGGAAATATATGTTAACATGACAAAAGGACTGTTCTAGCGGAGCAAGGAAGGACCCTGATGTGCTTCTGTACATACCCATAGTAGCACAGCAGCAATTCAGACACTTGGGGTGGGGGGACCAGAGCTGGGAGCCCAGACTCCTGCTACAGGCCCATTTCTATCACTAGCTCACCACGTAGCTTTGAAAAAGTCATTCAGCCTGCTATGCCTATGTCTGATGAAACCCTATTATAATCCTACCCTCACAGAAGTATCACTTAATTCATTAAATGCTTGTGAATTTGAGGGGTTGAGTGAGAATATTATGTGGATCTGAAAAAAACTAGCATCTGCCATTATAGTTCACGTATTAGACCCATGTTGCTATGGCTTTGGCTCTCTAATCACTGCAGGCCTCCTAGTTTACAGAAAATAAGGGCAGGTCTACACTAGGCAGATAAGTCGATTGCAGATGCGCAATGCTAGCTACAGCAATTGCATAGCTAGAATCGACTTATCTGCAATTGACTTACCTGGCCATTTTCACAGAGGGAGGTTGATGAGAGAAACTCTCCCATCAACCTCCCTTACTCCTTGCAATATCTGAGTACAGGGGTTGGCTGCTGACCCGATAGTTCAATTTCGCATATCTCTACCAGGTGCATGAATTCAAAGTCTAGATGTACCCTAAGCTGAAAAAGGCCACTTTGAGCTACACGGGTACATTTTTGAGAGAGCGGGGTTTGGAATTTTGGCCTCCTTCGCCTCCTGCCACGGAGGAGGACGGCATCTATCTTTTACCAACTCACTTCATTACATAGGTAATCACTTGCCGTGCTGTAGCGCTCTAGCAGTTCCTCAGTCACAGGGTAACGCAGTTTCATTTTCCTGTACAGTGGGTGCTTTCCATAGTAGGTCACCATTTCAACTAAGCTTTCAAAATAGGCAGAGGTTCCCAACACAAAGTGGCGGCCTTCTTGTTTAATTCGGAAGTGCTTCACTTTCCCCTCAGCTCTGTGGAATTAATACATGGGTAGTGATCTTTTAAAAGTCACGGAGGCCTGATATAGTAAAACTTCAGTTGCTACAAACTAGATCATTTTCTCCTGACACATAATAAATGTATTAAAATGTTCTGTGCTTTTGCAGAGCCTTGTTTCATTTAACCCCTGCCATTCAATTCTCAAATCGAACACACTCAAGTGTTGCCTCACCCATCTCCAGTTTGTGGTGCACTGGAAATATCCTCACTCTTTTTCCTACTTTCTTCTTCCCAATAACCCTCACACTCGACTCCTCTCAACTTCACCAAGTCATCTAGCCAAGATGGATTTATCTGGGCTAAGATTCTCTTTGAAAGTCTGTCACTGTCAATCACTATTAAGTGACAAGAAGCAGAATCTCCAGGAACAGTGGCTACTTTTTCCCTATAATGTTCCCGCAAGCCCCTGTAATCACCCTTTAAAGGAAGTACTGCTATTCACTTGAGCTCAAGTGGACAGGAATTTTTCCTTTGGGCTCAAGTTTTGAAACTCTGTTAATCAATCACCCAATCACTTTTCTACATGTGGAGGATACTTACAAACTCTTCTGGCTATGAAGCGTTTTCATAAGGACACTACTACATAGAATCCATCATGGACTTTAATACCCTGGCTTCCCAAAGAGGACTAAGATGAAATCAGAGTTCACTGCAGACTTGAGAAGTCTAAAAATCTTCAACGCAAAGTACAGCACTAAAGTAAAAGACAGCATGTATCTGGTTTCCAAGATAATATTCTATACTGCATTAGCAGATGTGATTAAATCAACTAAATGAGATTCAGAATTGCAATAGACTACATTATAATCTCACATCAGTTTCAACAAGAGAAACTGGAGTTATAAAGCAGTTCTTATTGGCAAGGCTACTTAACAGCAGATAAATGGCAACTTCATTTTAGTGAACTGCATAACGTAATAGATGCTGAGTGAATGATCCTCAAATTATT
Source organism: Carettochelys insculpta (assembly GCF_033958435.1). Classification (NCBI taxonomy): domain Eukaryota; kingdom Metazoa; phylum Chordata; order Testudines; family Carettochelyidae; genus Carettochelys; species Carettochelys insculpta. Next base: position 35,499,746 of record NC_134150.1, on the reverse strand, counting down.
ATGTAACTTAAAAGCCTGCACGTTCATCACCATAGCATGAAATATCCTGGGCCAAATTTTTGGCCATCTTCCAGATTACCACTACAGAAGCACACGTATATTTTGCCCAGGCATCCTCCCATGTGTGCACATCAAGAAACTGTGTGACTAACTACCCAAACTTCAAGAGCAAACTCAGATTTTACTCATGCAAAGGGAAGATTTTCATGTTCACAGCCAGACAGCATGAATGGCCTTATATGTTGCACGTGTCTTTTCTTACCTGAACGTCATAGCAAACGAATCAGGCTCATCTCTCTTTCTAATCAGAAATGCTCCGTCTCGAGGAATTCGCATCAACATGTCTTCTGCTTCTCCTCGACTTAAGTTAGGGTAGTACCAACTACAAAAGAGGGAAAGAAAATGGACAAGCAATTACAAAGCTTGTCCAAGTGTCACTCAGTAAGAATAACTCTCAGTGCTACGAGAATTACAGCCTCAGACATTACAAGATAAATTACACAGTTGAGTTTCCCCATCTTGGCACAAATAACAGTGTCTTAGAGCAAAATACCATAACACATCAGCTTATTTGGGGTAAAACCATTGGCAAAACATCATAACCCCTTGTCTGCTCATGGTAATATAACAAATCAACTTGTCTCCATAGACCAGTGGCAGAGAATGCTGCTTTGTCTGTTCATAACCAAGGTCCAGACTGACGTCATAGTTTTGATGTGAAAGCTTTTCATGAGGAGTCTGGATATGGGCTACGGGAAAAAGAGCAGCCTTAGGATAGTTCCTCACAACCAGATGCTGTCTTTCACCTAGTACTACTCAAGGTAAGTAATGAAGGTAGAATCTGGCACAGGGACATGTACAGATGATGTAAAATATCCCAGCTCTGTGGATTCCAGTGGAGCTGGAACAATGTACATTATTAGTTGTGGCTCTCCACCCAGTGCTGTAAAAACAAAAGCATGTGAATCCCATAAGGCACCCTCAGCGCTCATTAACTTCAAAAGGTATCTCAGGGTGCACAGTACCTTACAGAATCAGGCCTCAGAAACATGAAAACTATCTCAAGTCCTGGACATAAGTTTTGCACATCAAGTTATCTTTCTTTTTCAATCAGTAGAACAAGCAATGGACCAAAAGCACACATGGCATGTGACAAGGCCACCCTTATGATTTCTGGGGCCCTATGCAGCCCAAGCACCTGCACCTTCCTCCCCTGTTGGGGAGGAGAAGGCCAACTGCTCTCCGGGGAGGTGGCTGCGCTCAGGGATGCAGGGGCAGGACCTGTGAGGGTCAGGGGCTGGGCAGGGAGGTTGGTGGGACAACAGGCAGGCAGAGGGGTGCAGTCAGCTGGAGCTGTGGACTGGAGAAGGCAGAAGGGAGGCAGTGCAGCTGAACAAAAAACTGCAGGCCGGGAGGTGGAACAGGCAACACTACTAAATTTCGGGTTCAAATGGTAGGCTGCATATGTCTGAGCATGGCCTGGGAGCATGAACAGTAACTTCTGAATTCCCCAAAATAGTTCCCAGACTACAGACAACAACTCAACACTCAATGCGACTTGCTGAGTTTTTTAAATTAGCGAACAAAGGGAGCAAGGACAGGAAAGACTTGGTACCCTCTAGGTGAATTCACTGTTTCTCTGATTCATGTATAGTGATCAGGGAGCCCCTGCTTTACCATCCCTCACCATCTGAAATCCACAGTCTGACATGCATTTTTCAATGTTCTCAGAAATCAATGAAGTTTGTTCCCATGACAGCAGCTACCAAAGTTTCCCTGAATGTATTAAATCCAGGGCCACATACGACAACAAAACATTACATCCTTTAACATAACCCGAGCACTTCGCTTCATCTACACCTACTCTTTAGTTTCATGAGGTTTGGGGTTAGGCACAGCATCAGTCAGACGCAGCTCAAACTCAGCACATCGCAAGTGGGCTTCCTTGTAGTGTTGAACGAGATCATAGATACTATCAAAGGTGAGGTTGTCGGTCAGGTAATATTTCATGGTATCTCCATCACTGAAAGAACGGATACGACAGTGCTGGACCCTTCCCGACCGCCTAAGAAATGAAGAGGGGGAGAAAAATAAGAGTTAATACAGATGGGCATTTAGGATGTTTTCTAAACTGTCGCTAGGTAATTCAATTTTGTGAATTAATAGAGTTGCAACAAATCATGTTGTTTCTTTAGAATATAATAAGGATTGTTGGCAGGTGTTCTTTTCAGCCTGCAGAGTTTTAAATGTAGCGCCATGCAGCACTGCAGAATGAGTACAGAGGGCTCTCAATAGTAGATCTCTCTGATATACTGTATATTTATAACTCCAGTCTGGGAAAAAATTAGGCAAAATCTTGACATCCTCTTTTATCAACAAGATCAAACTCTGCTAATGGAAATGAACTTGGGAAACTACCTGCTCAGCTTGGAAATGGCTGATTTAATACCATTTCAAATGAGATACAATATTTCTTCCACAGAGTTGGAACAAACCTTTTGTGCTAGCTTTACCAGAGTGGAAGATCAGAGCAATTAGACCTCTATTACCTGTTCCAATCAATTAAATGGCCAAAACCAGAGCCCAACTGTGCCTAGCAACATTAGACGAAATTGCCCCTCAATAAAAACTGAACCGTCAACAACAACACTGAACCCATACCCCACAAAAGCTGTAAAAGCATATATTTAAAAATATGTATTCTTATGTACTATAATAGAACAAACAATACCAGAATCAAATTACAACAATACCAGAATGAGAGGGTGTAATCATTTGGAAAAGTTTCACTTTCCCTAACAAGGAAGGTTCCGTCCTTGCCACCCATTTCAGCACAATATTCCTGCAGCAGCTTCTCAGCAGTTGTTCTCCCCTCTTTCATTTTCCCGTGGAACCATTTCTCACTGCAGTGCAGCTCAGTACGTTTCACCTCCTAGGTCGCAAGAGAAGAATCTGTACTTTCAACTCGCATTTTACCATGACAATACAGTAGATAGTTCTGTTTTGGTTAAAAGACCTTCTAAAATGGTAGACTGACTTTCTAGCTTCCCTGAACTTTCAATACCCTCTGAAAAAAAAGGAAATCCAGAGTATGATTTTCCATCAAATTAAAAACAAACCTATTGGGCATGTACTGTGGGAGTTATGGCAGTTGTGCATCTATTCCTAATATTCCTCAAAAAGTTGTGTGTCAGGATTTGTCATATCCCCGCCTCTCTCAGCAGGGAGAGGTTTATTATGGTTGTAACATGGATGTAAGTTAGAACATGTTTCAATTTACCTAGGTCAAAAATTTTTCACCTGCCTAGACCTGTGCAAGCAATTATGATCTGTGGCCAGAAATTTAAAGAAAACACTCTGAGCAGAGCATCTTCTACTTTAGGATTATTATGACAAGATTATTCACAGCTCCGAATACTCATATGAGGCCCACCAACTTAAAACTTGCATGAACAAGTGATTATCTGCAGATAACAGACTGCCTGCACTGTCCATACAGGTATTAGTTATGAAAGAGTGAACAAACTTCCATGTTGACAGGTGGAAGCCAGTTTGAGTGATCGCTGAACCTCAGCTTTAACATCTGTAAAATGAGGATAATGATTGTTCATCTCTAAAAAAGTACTGGAGACCTTTAGCTGACAAGTGCTATAGTGTGCTGTCAAACCAAAGGGCTTTAAAGAATGGGAGCATAATAGAATACATAAAGCAGCAGAGGACAGCTAATCAGTAAAAATACTTTTCTAACCTATCAAAGCTATCCTTTAATTGGCCCACTCTCCCAGGGTACCAGTGCTTTCAAGGCAGGCGTTACATTTCTCAACTTTCTAGAAGAACAGTCTGTACAGCAAGATAATGTTTGTAGAAGCTATGGCATCTGTTCAGTTAGAACGCAAAAACATTATAGTTAGTTTACATTAATCGTAGCAAACAATTTCCCTAACCAAAATATGTCTATATGTGACTCACTGGGAAAAGACCTGGATAGTTAAAATATCGCAAAGGGATGATCTGGAAAAGAGGTCCCACAACCTCAGAGGATGGACAACCAATAAGAGAAATGTAACGTAGTATTTCAATGGTACTGCACACCAAACCGGTTAATATATCTTGAACAAGGCTATATGGTGGAGAAGTTATCTGAGGATGGATGTTTTAGGAATATATGGTGGATATCGCCAGTCATTAGAGAGTCTCAGGATGCAGTCCATAACCCGATATCACATACTGGTAGATACGTATTCCAAAATGATCATTTGGTAACTCTCAGGGGGACTTTCAAGTGGAAACGGTCACACAAAAGGAATTGAAGGATTGGCCTTTCAGTTGTTAGTAGCTGTATGGCTATTAGTAACCTCTCACTACGAAAAGAAAGACAATCTAACCATAGAGTAATGGTTCAAACATATGAGCAGCTGTTGCTAGGAAAAGATTAATAAATCAATTTTCTAACCCTGCCCCCCCAAATAAACTACATAGGTATCTGACTACCTTTTATTAAATGTCCATGCAAAGTAGATCTGCCTGCAAACAAACCAGTACAACCATCCATTTCTTTTTAATATTAACAGTTGGTAGGCATGCCTGGTCTGTTAAATACACATAATCAAACATTTCACTGAGTTTAATAAAGTCACTAGAAGCTACATGTAATAGGAGTTATAATGATGCCCATTTTGTAATATAATAACTCACTGTTAAAGGGATCAGGTGTGTAATGCTGGTCTAAACAAAAACTCAGTGTTGTAATGATTGTTTTTTCCTGCTATTTACACAGCAAAGATTTCTAAACCTGTTAATGCTTCCTAAATAAACTCCCAGCAAAAAGAAAAAAAAGGTGTGTTATGTTATGTATCATTACTTAATAAATCATCTTTTATTTAGTCCTAGAATAAGAGTAATACCTTAGCAGAGGAATACACTCACATTTGATTGTTGTTAAACACACCTGTTTCAGCACTTAACTGTTGGTAAGCCATTTCATTGTCTTGCATACTTGTCTACACTGAACAGTAACCAGGCACTGAAGATATTTTGTTTTACTGAAAAATGGGTTATCAAAATGCTTAAAAAAGACCCAAATTTCCATTAAGTGACATTTGCAGGTGCACCCAATTATCTGGCCCAGACCCTCCACTAAAATGCAAATGATTTGTGGGTACACCCATGAACGATGCAACTGCAGTTTAAGAGGATGAATTGGGCTTTACACTTTAAAAGGCTTCACGTAAAACTCACCCCCCTTTGTTTTTATATTAAAGGGAGAAAAGAAACTGTTATCATCCTCTTCATGTGAGCACCTAATTCCCAGTGGTCAAGAGAGGCTGCATGTATTCAAACCCGATAGAAGCTGTATTTAATACAGGTTTGAACTATGAAGTAAAATAATCCCATATCACCCTGCACTGCAGATCCTTTTAAAGTTATTCCATGTAAGCAGAAATGAACATCACTGTACCTCTTTTTTTTTTTAAATTGAGAAACCAACAGTGGTGGAATTCCCCATTTGGCTTAAAGCAGGAGTGAAAAAGATGGAAAAAATGTTCATTTCTGGAAGTTTGGGATAACAAACTAGATGAATCTTAATTTCTCCAGCCTGATGATGACACTAAAATATGTTCAGATAGTTTTTTACCAGGTGAGTAGCATCACAGAAATAAACATAATGCACAGTAAAAAGCCCTGTAATCACCTTTAATGAATCATCATCAGAGTTCTGTTCTATGTCATCACTGAATGAGAGCTTTTCATCTGCTATAGCGCAATAGTGCCGAGTCCATTTCTAGAATGCAAGACAAGTGTTAGAACTGGTCACAAGAAGACAACTCTATCCATAAACTTAAAAAGATAGAAATAACACCTACTAATCACCACCAATAAGTTTTAATTATGAATTGTAATTTAACAATCCAACACAGAGTCTCTTTTCCCCACCTACCCTAGGTCAGCTAGGAGTAAATGTTTTTCCCTCTCACTGTTGAAAACTGGAACATCTTAGAACTAACTGCAGCAAAGAACCGGGAAATAATACCTGTTCTATTGAGTCCCACATGTAGAGGTCTCCTTGTTGCTTTTTCTCTTCTTTCTTTTCTTCTGGGTTCACATCTATGTCTCCCTTTGGCCCCAGCTTTTTATGCTAAAAGCATAAATAAAAATCACACATAAGCCTGACCACTTCATTTTGGCATGCCTCAGTAAGATTAGCTGAAGCGTCCCTCTCGAGTCTCTCTCCTCCGACACGGCTTTAAGAGTAGAGGCTGCATGAGGACTTAAACATGAGAGGGAGTTTTTTTGCAGTGACTGCAAATTTAAACTTGAATGTTTGTCTTCATGATGAGTTAGCGTGCAGCAAGCCAGGGTGGATATTAATGGGGCACCAGCCTGTCACTTAATGGGCATTGCTACAATGCAATGAGAACCACATATGCTATGTCTATATTATCCTGGAAGACTAACCTACTCAGGATTGATCTCCCGAGGTTCGCTTTTACGCATGTGGTGAAATTAACCTACCAGGAGTCAGCATCAACCCATGTACTTCTTTCAAGACTCTCCCATTGACCGTCTTCAGTGAGGACGACCAGGTAAGCCGATTGCAAATACATCAATTCTAGTGATGCAATTGCCACAGCTAGACTTGTGTATCTGCAATCAACTTACTTTCCCTACTGTAGACACAGCCTAGGTCCTGCACTGCGCTGTAGCAATGTCTACACAGCATGCTGGTGTGCTGGAGAGTCGCACCCTGGCAGTAGCTTGCCCTATAGACTAGCAAAGCTACCAAGGCTGACAGGTGCTGCCTTTTCACAGCAAACATAAACCAAGCCAATCCCATCTCATATATGCTTCCCTGGCAGCTGCCTTTACAAGGCTACAGACAAGCTGAATGCACCTCTAATTTCCTATCAGCAAGCACCAAATGAGGGAGTCAGAGGAGCAGTTACTCTGATAAGATCCCACAATTCATTAAAGGAGACAGAATGTTACATGATCTTCATGTGGCAAGGATGGAATGGAGATAAAAGAGGAGCAGTGGTCAGGCCTCAGAGTGAAGAGAGTGAAATTTAGGAGGGGAGGAATGAAGAACTGAGGTCATTATTTCAAATCAGTGGGAACTAATGCTACTTGCTTCTCCACAGGGGGCTGTAAAGCCCCGACCTCTTTAGCAGCAGGGCTGTTGTGCTGTGCAAGGGGTAAAAAGGCCACAGAGAAGTGCTCCATGACAGAACTCTGCATCAGTCTGACGGGTTCAGGAGGAAGTGGGGACACAGATATAGTGAGGGAACTTTAAGGGCATAGCTAGTGGGTCTGTAACCACAACATCCCACCTACTGGGAGCGAAGGGGCTATCTGGGCACTCATACATGGGGCAGGAGGAGGATTCTTGTTTCATAAATATATTATATATGACAAAGTTTTGGCTGATAGAACATACAGGCAAAGCATATGTCAGTGGCCTGGAGAAGGTTTTCAGCTTGTGTGTAATTCCTCCTGAGATATTTGGAACTAAGTCCTTAGCTATGATGAAAAAAGATGCTGCAAAAGATTTAGAGCACTCCAGTTTGACATGGTGATATACAGTAAAAGGGTAAAACAGGACCTAATAAGAGCAAGCAAAGTGAAGATCTCCCTGATGTGACTGATACTTCAGAGGAGGTTAAACAGAAGAAATGGCAATGGGGGTATACTTTGTGAAGAGAGCTTATGAAAGAGAAACCAGCCAGGGCATGTGATGCAGAGCACACTGGAAGGGTTCATACTAGAATTCACATCTCTCTGACTAACACTAATGCATCATGCAGACTAGTCCCTGGTCATGGGCCACACCTCCCTTCTACACAGCCAGCAGAAATAGCTCAAATGGCTAATCATTACATTTCAAATAACTAAATCGATCACATCCTCACATATCTGGCTAGTTGTCTTGAAATATACGGAATTTTATGAGGTTCCCTGTGGTTTGGGCTTTCACATAAGCCCTTAAAAACAAACACTGAAGATCTCACTGGTACTTTACATCAGCATGAGAGTTGATATAAGTGTTCACAGACAAAATGCACTAAAGGGAAGTCTGAGCTGTGGGCCAAAATTTATTGCAACCTTGTGGCCCATGTTTGGGGAGTCTTCCAGTCACCATCAAGACAGAAAGTGGTGTGAGAAAATTTCTCTTGCACAGGTTTCATTGCAGTGTGTAAACCACTTTGAAATCTGTACAGATAATGGTGCTATAGATGTAGATTATTATTTCTACATGTGAGAATCTTCTCTTCCACACTTCGTGTGGTCACAAAGGGTAAGAATTAACAGATAAGATTTACACTTCCAGATCAGAATGCTCTACTTCCACTCCTTTATGACTCTCAGTGGAATACCCTGCTGCCATTTTCTATACTATGTTAAGGAAGTGTACATTCCCATGTATTTGCACTGCATCTTTCTTCTATAAAGCCAGGTCTACACTAGACCTTAAAGTTGATCATAGATACACAATTCCAGTTACAGCAATTGTATAGCTGGAATTGACTTATCTATGATTGACTTACTTTGCCGTCCTCTCTGAGGGAGGTCAACAGGAGAAACTCTCCCATTGACCTCCATTACTCCTCATGAGATTGAGGAGTACAGGGGTCAACCGTTGACCCTCGATAGTTCCATTTCACACATCCCCACTAGGTGCGCAAAATTGAATCTTGGAAGATGGATGTTGACCAGGTAGATTTCCCAGGTGGTGTAGACGTATCCTAAGTTTAGAATCTATGTTACTGTTTTCTAGTAGGAGCTGTAATGCTGGAGCCTTGATCAGAGTCATCATTGTTTTCTTTTATGTAAAAATATAGTGAGTTTGCCTCAGTGTTCTTGCCAAATTCCAACTTTCTACTATTCAGAAATCTCCACTGCCGTTTTAACTAAAGAAACTGTTCTTTATTTACCTGCCTAAACAATGATGTGTGATATTACTGGATCAAAATGTCTGCTGAGTTCCGCTGAGTGGGTTGAATGATTGTAAGAGTAACTAATCCCTATCATTAAGGGAAGCCTCAATTTTTCAAAGACGCTACCTAAATTGCGTACGTAAATCACATCTTTACTCTTTTTGTGTGCCTGAGTGTTCATCTGCTTTGCAATTTACAGTTAAGTGGCATCTGCTGAAAACCTAGTCCATAAAGTGGTTGGGGACCCATTAGTATGAAAAGTTATATAAATACCAATTACTATTGATATGAATGCGATTTTCCATTCCGGAGCACACTTATAACAATGTTAAGTACAGCAGTATGATGCAGAAAGTCTATGGTGAGCATATGTAGCAGAGAACCTCTCTGAAACATAATGGTGGCATTTTAGAGGCTGAAAGGTTTGCTGGGAGACCTTTAGAAAAGACATTTCTTCTGCACTTGAATGAGCTACATTAATTGAAAAGAAATTCAATAGCAAGCAATTTAGTATGTATTTTAACAAAACTCAATGATACTCCTGTGTACTTGAAACATGTACCCTCATCAACCTCACAGGAGCCCCAACAGCTTCACAATTACATTACAAGTATGCAAGCAATCAGAGACGTGAATCTGTTAAGGCACAAGACCACATAGTGACAAAGCAGCTGAGCCAAAAGCAGAACCCAAGAGTCCTGTCTCCCACTCTCCTCTCCGGTTCTGTGTACCAGAACCCCTGGGAACTCATAGTAAATGGAACATGCCTTAATGATGAACTTTTCTTTCAGCTGGGTTGGGGACGGCAGCTGATCTGCACTGACTTCGATGGGCTTTGTTAGAAGCTGGCTCCCAAACACCTCCTTGAACACTTTGGCCATGTGGCGCTGCTGTTCCACACTGCAGTGCTCTTCAATTGACAGGATCACGGGGAACCTGGGTTGTAGGGAACAGAGAGGCAAAGGCAGCATTCAATTTCTGTTTCTGAAAAAGCCAGGGAAGGGCAAGGGGCTGGGGAGGGAGATATCCAAACTGAGAAGGCTCGGGGGCAAGCCTACAGACATGCAATCACTTATGTCCATGGTATGTAGCTCGCTGAATGTACAAGCATTGCAAGGGCACCCGCGCAGCTCACCAAGCTGACTACAGTGAAAGAGCTTGGGATGCTCTGAACAGAAGGCAAGTCTTTACTTCTTTTTCAAGCTCCCAAAATCCCATCCAGTAACTACAACACAGGGCCAGACTGTGGGCTCTGAAGGCAAGCTCAGACTCACATAGATGGCAACAATATCAGTGGGCCTTTTAGGAGGCACGTCATCTCCTAGGTCTCTTAGCCTGTCCCACCCCCACAAGGTACAGTATACAGACCTGAGAAAAGTAGGCATAGCTCACTGGTTAGAGCACTGAACTTGTAAACCCAGGGTTGTGAGCTCAATCCTTAAGGGTGCCTTTCAAAGGCATTTGGCAGGGATTGTGACAGGTCCTGCTGTGAGTGCAGGGCGCTAGATTCAATGACCTTTCAAGGTCCCTTCCAGCTCTATGAGATACATACCCAAAATGTTACTTTAGTGTAGCTGCTTTTTCACTTCTGGGTACTTGAGTACAATGAAGGTGTGACATGTGTGCTTTTACTCAAGTAGTTTTCTAGAGGGAAACCGGTGACGTATACTTAAGTACAGCCCTGCCCCCAGGAGTGGTACTTTTACCCCAGTAACTTTTGGGGGTACTTTTTCCACCTCTAGCAGCCTGTTCTCTCCTCCATGGATAACCAGTTACCTTGCATGGTGAGAAGTAAAGCAGTATACCACCCCAACTCCCTCCTATCTTGTTCCTCCCAACAGTTAACACTTTTCCTAGTAATGGGCATTTCATCAAAGGGCTTGCAGAGGAGTGCTGAGCCCATGTTGTCACTGCAGGAGACACCATCACGGATTCCCCATTTCCCCAGCTGCAAATCTCTGTGACACGAAATCTGGGGCTGTGAGCTTCCCCTGACTAACGCTGCTCTCCACTTCTGCTATCTTAAAAGAATCACACCTATGAAAAGTTTTAATGCTGCAAACAAAGGCCCCAAGCAGGGAAATGTGGAGCTCCGAGGGGCATTTCCTACCTGCCCGGGCAGCATCCTAATATTTTCATAGAATCATAGAAGAGTAGGACTGGAAGGGACCTTGAGAGGCCATCGAGTCCAGCCCCCTGCCCTCATGGCAGGACCAAGCACTTTCTAGACCATCCCTGAAAGCCATCTATCTAACCTCTTCTTAAATATCTCCAGTGATGGAGATTCTACCACCTCCCTTGGCAATTCGTTCCAGTGTTTGATCACCCTGACAGTTGGAACTTTTTCCTAATGTCCAACCTGAACCTCCCCTGCTGCAATTTAAGTCCATTGCCTGTTGTTCCCTCCCTCTGCCTTATGACACCCTTTTAGATACCTGAAAACTGCTATCATGTCCCCCCTCAATCTTCTCTTTTCCAAACTAAACAAGCCCAATTCTTTCAGCCTTTCTTCATAGATCATGTTCTCTAGGCCTTTGATCATTCTCGTTGCTCTCCTCTGGACCCTCTCCAATATCTCCACATCCTTCCTGAACTGCGGTGCCCAGAACTGGACACAATACTCCAGCTGAGGCCTAACCAGCGCAGAGTAGAGCGGGAGAATGACTTCTCGTGTTTTGTACACAACATACTTGTTAATGCATCCTGGAATCATGTTTGCTTTTTTTGCAACAGCATCACACTGTTGACTCATATTTAGCTTGTGGTCCATTATAACCCCTAGATCCCTTTCTGCTGTACTCATTCCTAGGCAGTCCTTTCCCATTCTGTATGTGTGACACTGATTGTTCCTTCCTAAGTGGAGCACTTTGCATTTGTCCTTATTAAACTTCATCCTGTTTACCTCAGCCCATTTCTCCAGTTTATCCAGATCCTTTTGAATTATGACCCTATCCTCCGAAGAAGTTGCAACCCCTCCCAGCTTGGTATCATCTGCAAACTTAATAAGTGTACTTTCTATGTCAATATCTAAATCGTTAATGAAGATATTGAACAGAACCAGTCCTAAAACAGACCCCTGCGGAACCCCACTAGTTATACTTTTCCAGCAGGATTTAAAACCATTAATAACTACTCTCTGGGTACGGTTATCCAGCCAGTTGTTCACCCACCTTATAGTAGCCCCATCTAAGTTGTATTTGATTAGTTTATTGATAAGTATATTATGTGAGACTGTGTCAAATGCTTTACTGAAGTCTAGGTATACCACATCCACCGTTTCTCCCTTATCCACAAGGCTCGTTATTCTATCAAAGAAAGCTATTAGATTGGTTTGACATGATCTGTTTTTAACAAAACCATGCTGGCTGTTCCCTATCACCTTACCACCTTCCAATTGCTTGCAGATGATTTCTTTAATGACCTGCTCCATTATCTTTCCTGGCACAGAAGTTAAGCTGACTGGCCTGTAGTTTCCCGCGTTATTCTTGTTCCCCTTTTTATAAATGGGTACTATATTTGCTCTTTTCCAGTCTTCTGGAATCTCTCCCGTCTCCCATGATTTTCCAAAAATGATTGCTAAAGGCTCAGATACCTCTTCTATCAGCTCCTTGAGGATTTTAGGATGCATTTCATCAGGCCCTGGTGATTTGCAGACATCTAATTTTTCTAAGTAAATTTTAATTTGTTCTTTTCGTATTTCAACTTCTAAACCTACCCCTTTTTCACTAGCATTCTCTATGTCAGGCATTCCTTCAGATTTCTCAGTGAAGACCGAAACAAAGAAATCATTAAACATCTCTGCCATTTCCAAATTCCCTGTTACTGTTTCTCCCTCGTCACTGACCAATGGCCCTACCCTCTCCTTGGTCTTCCTCTTGTTACCAATGTATTTGTAAAGAGCCTTCTTGTTTCCCTTTATGATTGTAGCTAGCTTGAGCTCATTTTGTGCCTTAGCCTTTCTAATCTTGCTCCTGCATGCTCGTGTTGTTTGCCTATATTCCTCCTTTGTAATTTGTCCTAGTTTCCATTTCTTATACGATTCCTTTTTTAGTTTGAGATCATGCAAGATCTCCTGGTTAAGCCAAGGCAGTCTTTTGCCATGTTTTCTATATTTCCTACGCAGTGGGATAGCTTGCTTTTGGGCCCTTAATAACGTCCCTTTGAAAAACTGCCAACTCTCCTCAGCCGTTTTTCCCCTCAGTTTAGTTTCCCATGGGACCTTACCTACCAGCTGTCTGAGTTTACCAAAATCTGCCTTCCTGAAATCCATTATCTCTATTGTACTGTTTTCCCTTCTACCCTTCCTTAGAATTGTGAACTCTATGATGTCCTGATCACTTTCACCCAAGCATCCTTCCACTTTCAAATTCTCAATAATTTCCTCCCTATTTGTTAAAATTAAATCTAGAACAGCTTCCCCCCTGGTAGCTTTTTCAACCTTTTGGAATAAAAAGTTGTCTGCAATGCAATCCAAGAATTTATTGGACAGTCTGTCCCCTGCTGTATTAGTTTCCCAACATATACCTGGATAGTTGAAGTCCCCCATCACCACCAAATTCTGGACCCTGGATGATTTTGTTAGCTGTTTAAAGAAAGCCTCATCCACCTCTTCCACCTGGCTAGGGGGCCTGTAGTAGATGCCTAGTAGGACCTCATCCTTGTTTTTTACTCCTCTGAGTCTAACCCAGAGACTTTCAACCCATCCATCTCCTACGTCCATCTCCACCTCTGTCAAAGTGTATACATTTTTAATATGCAAGGCAACACCTCCTCCCTTCTTTCCCTGTCTGTCCTTCCTAAGCAGGCTGTACCCTTCAATACCAACATTCCAATCATGAGTATTATCCCACCAAGTTTCTGTGATGCCAATGATATCATAGTTGTATTCATTTATTAGTACTTCCAATTCTTCTTGTTTATTTTGTGGACCTTTCCTTGAAAATAGGCTCTACTAAGAGCTAAAACTCCTGGAGAGTGACAAAACACGAATGAAAAGATAAGACTCTTGGCCTTTCAAAGGTTTCTTTCCTCCTTAGCAAAGCTCAAAAATTCTCTAACCCAGGTTTATACATGAACGAAAACCCACTCAGATGCAACGAAAGCGTGATCCTTGATTGCCTGCACCACATCATCGAATTTGATTTTTGTTGTTCGTGTCCATCCGTGATAAATGATCGGCTTCCCATCAGGACCATCCCAGCAATCCACTAGTGCAGATAATAGGAGAAATAAGAGACCATCTAAATAACTCCAAATTCAGAATACACCACACATTCCACATTCTATGTCTCAGATAATGAGTCATATGATTTTATGTTATATTAAAATGATTTGCTAGGTAGATTTATATCCCTCATAGAAGAAAAGGAGGTTGCATAAAGTAATTGTAATAAAAGTACACACAGTTAAGAAGAGAAAAGTAGGAGTTTAGTCTGCTGAATTCTAGATTTATGAATTTCCACCAGCATTCAATGTGGTAAATATGCTGCACCAAGAGAGATATTACCACCATCCATCCAGATAAGCCTTTTTGATCCCTGAAGCCCTTATGCAAGATAAAGTCTCAATTTCAAAGTAAACCTCAGCAGACTGGGGGGCTGCTATAATTAGGATTGAGAGGCAGTACCAGTAAGTCCCACAAATCAGTGAGTGGTGCCTGGCCAGACTGCACCAGTAAAATATCAAAGTTTGGCCAAACCGTTTTGTAAGACACACATGAGAACTAAAGAAGCATTTTTCTTTTCCACCAACTGCATGAAAAGTGTCATGAATGGGAACTGCAAAGGAAAGCCTGGGCTTATCTGGAGAGCTAGGAAAGGATTAAGCTCTCAGGGTAAATTTGGGGCATGTGTCATGTATGGGAGTTGCAAAGGAATGCCAGAGCTTAGAAGGAGCTAGGAAAGGGTTAAGTTACCTATCTGTAAGACAACCTGCCTCTGAGAGAGGTGGTTTGGGAGAATGTGGCAAAGAGCCAATAGGAGCTAACAGAAAAATTCAAACCTGAAACTGAATCACAGCCTCAGCCCTTTTGTTAGAAATGGGGGGCAAGGGGGGATGGGGATTTCTCCAGCTACCGGAAGGAAGAAATGACCTCTTCCAAAAAACAGATTTCTCTCGACCATCAGAATGTCTGAGTAGGAAAAAATTCAGGTAGTTGTATAAGGCTTATTGTTTTTCTTTTTGGGGTTTGGAAATTATATCTGAGATTGTTAATTGTTCCTTTTATTCCCTCCTGTAACCAAGAATCTGACCCAGGGAAAAAATTCCTGTGTTTTGCTTCAATTCATTGTTTTTAACACCAAGCCATTTACTATGCTTGCAAAATTAGTTTTACTTTAATAATAAACATGCTTTTTCTTTGTTAACAAGTATTGGCTGATCTCTGATGTCCTACGGGGGCTTAAAACTACATGCCTGGCCACAGGCATTTTAACAGAGAGCTCACAGGTCCCTGCATTTTTCTCTGGGAGGTGCTCGTTTCTTTCCAACTCCTTAGGGAAAGGAGATTGGAAGTTTTACCTAAGGGAAGATATTCCAAGTGATTTCCTTCTTGGAAAGGGGGTTTTGTTCACTTGCTGGTGGCGGCTACTGATGGATTTCAGGTAAAACTGAAATCAGGAAAACTTTTCTATCTCTGAGAATTGCAGAGGGTCTATCAGAGTTTTATTTGGCTAGCCAGTCCCCCTGAACTGCACTCAAAGTGCTGGGCTGGGGAATCAGCCATGACAGAAAGCATGGTGAAATTAACTTGTATAAAAGTTACTTGATCGGAAACAAGTATTGCACATTGACACCAAAACACAAAAATCTACAGAACATTGTCTAAATAAAGATAATACACATCGGTGTAATTACATCCATTAGCTGCAAATCCCTATCATCAATGTACTGGAGAAGTGTACGCTGGGACTTAAACAATTAATTTGGTAATTCTGGTAGCAGCATCTCTGGGGTACACACTCAAATAGGTTTTAAAAGAGCTGCTTGAATATCAGTGCTTCAAAGAAGTAAAAGAAAGGCAAGTAAGCAGAGAAATGGAATTCCGAAGAATGTTGGTTCCAAGAATCAGCACTTCATTTAACAAAAAAAAGAATAATTTTGTGTTAAAAACCCAACATTTTTTTTGGCTCCGCCTAGCAATCACCGGAAGCTTTGCAAGGTCGAGAACAAAAGCACTGATGTCACAAACTGCTCCACAAGCCTCTTACTCACACTCAATACAGCGACATCCCATTCGAAGGCACCTGATATAAGCTTCTGTGGAAGATTCACTTCGAAGCTGGTCCCCTGTGAGGTATCTGAACAGTAAAGAGAGGCCATCAGAAGGAAAACCACAATTCTAAAATGTGTCCTATATAACTATGACAGAACTTCTGCGTGTTGAATCTTTTTCAATTTTGGAGGTATTGCATACTGACTTTTTGATGCTCTATGAAGGGAGTTAACTCCTCTGAAAAGGAGCACCTTGGCATGGCTCACTTAGAAAAAGGTTTCAAGAGCAAAATTCATTCATTGCCCCTTGACAGCTTTTTGTACGGCTGAACACCTCTCTATCACACATCCAAGCTCCATCAAGTGGCGACCAGGTCAACCAACCACACCTGTTTAGAGAAGGGAAAGGTCCCCACACACTCCATAACATTTTTTTTCTTATTGTAAATCTTACTTAAATTCCTTGGGATATTTTCTCCACTTTAAAAAAAAAATGTTACATGATGAACTTCCACATTCCCCTGAATGAATGTTCCAATTTATTATGCTGCTGCAGCATCCAGCACCGTTTAAGTATGAACTTTAACCACCACATAGATTTGTGTCTGGACTAACAGTTTGCATGCCCGAGTTCACAGAGAACAAGTCATGAGGGCCTTGCTACAATTCAGAGAATTTCTACTGTTCTGACCTGATTTTCTCTGCCTTGTGCTGATTGGCTGTTTGCTTCAACTCTCCCCTTTTCACCACTTCTCTGCAGTCTTTTCGCCTTAGTTTCCCTTCTCACCTGCTCGCCTTCTTCTCTCCTCCAGTCTCCGCTGACCCATAGCACCTCCCTGCAGCCTCCCCTTTCCATCTAGATGACCCCAAGCAAAAACACCCCAAAAATTAACCATGGCTCTAACATGACATTTGCTGCCATCAAACTGCTCGTTCTTCCTGTGTTCTATCCCTTCCCTTGGCCTACACATGCCTTGTCCTACGCAGGCTGTAAGCTGTGTGCAATAGGAACCATCTCATACCGTGCACAGCACCTAACACAATGTGGCCCCATTCTCGCCTGGTCATTCGGCATGACTATAACAAACATGATTCATAATAAGAAAATGTTTTACAGGAAGCCTGGCTCCAGAACAATAATCGCCAGTCAATTTGTTAAACCCAGAACCCTTTAAAATAGTATTTTGGTTGTAGAGAAAATCCAGAGCAACAAGGAAGCGCCAAGTGAAGACTGTTACTTTTAATTCTGCCCTCATATGCCTATGTATAACTACACATATCATCTGTCTCTACTGCTAGAATCCTCTTCTCCCATACAAAGCCCATGAAAGGCTAGTTCCTGAGCAATGGAAACCTCTTGCTCCAAGACCCAGTAGCCACACGCTTCCTGTTCCCCAAACCACCCTTTCTGCACTGAGCTTTTCCACCACCTCCACCCAGCCACCCGCTCTTCCCAATCTCACTCATATGTACTGCTGTAGTTCTGCTACTGTTCAGGTTACATAAAGGGAGGGCAACAGTTTCTCCAAGATAATCCACCTATGTTAAAATCATTACATATTATCTGCGTTCTAAAAGCAGCCTGGAAGCAAGGACAACCGGAGACTATGTTATACACGCTTCTTATGTAACTGTAGATAATACATAAGCTCAAAATACGATCAGAATTCTCCTCTAGATGTTTATCATCACAGATGCATGCTCAACCTTTTAAAAGGCTGTAGTGTAGCTGACACTTAGGCCGTGTCTACACTAGCCAAAAACTTCGAAATGGCCATACAAATGGCCACTTCGAAGTTTACTAATGAAGCACTGAAATACATATTCAGCCCTTCATTAGCATGCGAGCGGCCATGGCACTTCGAAATTGACAGAGCTCACCGCCGCGTGGCTCATCCAGACGGGGCTCCTTTTCGAAAGGATCCCGGCTACTTCGAAGTCCCCTTATTCGTAAGAGCAGATAGGAATAAGGGAACTTCGAAGGAGCCCCGTCTGGACAAGCCGTGCGGCGGGGAGCCGCGTCAATTTCAAAGTGCCACAGCCGCCCGCATGCTAATGAGGCACTGAATATGTATTTCAGCGCTTCATTAGTAAACTTCAAAATGGCCGTTTGCATGGCCCTTTCAAAGTTTTTGGCTAGTGTAGACGTAGCCATAGTGTATCAGTATCTAGCCATGTATAGAACCCACCACAGTGAAATGAAGTGGGAAATAACCGTGCACCATGGACACTCTAACAGAGAACTCTGACCCAAATTGTGTAGCTCGGTCTCAAGCAAACATCCCACTACATGAGGACATCAGGATTTGACCCTTTAAGGCATTATCACACCCAGATACAATAAGGCTAACTGAACAGGGCTGCAGATGCCAGGAAGAGTGGAGATTCCTTCATTAGCATGAAATTTTGCACCCTCAGTCATTCAATCCCCCCATCTTCTGGCATCAAAAAGTTACAGGAGGCTCACTGAAGCAGTCTGAACTCAGCTTCTGACCTACGTTTCTTGTGGCCCTCCCCTCACTTTTTAAGGGGGGTGTGATAGTGGGACAGAAGGAAGGGCTTGCCTGACACTAACTCTGTGTGCCTCAAAATATTCTAAAGCCTTTTTTAAAAAGTCAGCAAACCTTGTCTGATGTAATTTCTCAGGAATTTTCACAGATCCAGTGTGAATATCTCTGGCATCACTTAAACTAACAAACACTTTCTCCTCTGCCAATACACCAGGTCTGTCTGATGGGAAAGAGGAGATCAAAATTTTTGAAACTTACGTGTTGTGTGAGGAAGAAATCCAGTAGTGAGACAACGGGTTATTCATATCCTGAGCATCTACTGCATCATACTTATCATCCCAAATACTGTTTTCTTTTGAGAAGAGGTAAGTGAGAAACTAAAACATAAAAAGAGAATGGTTTTAAATGCATGCAATCAGAAAAGTATAACAGAATACAGAGTAACTGCCTCTTGCCTATAGAGAGGCACCTGCCCAGCAAATTAAATTTCAAGGAACTAGAAGAGAACGTTAAACATATATAGAACTATAAGAAAATGTTATATCTCACCTCATCGACAAAGAGGAAGGGCTCAGCGGTTTCTCTCATAGTGTCATCTATAAACTTTGTCATTCGTTCTCGGACTTTACTGAGATCCTGTGCCCAAGGCTCCTTCAAAGTATGAAAAGTTTATTGCTTAAATTGTTTATTTTATTAGCAAAAAGGTAGTAAGACTTCCTGAATTAAATCATGTATTCCATAATAAAAAGAGACAGATACCCACAGCAGTGATTTACTAAACTGTGTTCTTAACTGGCTTTTGATGAACCCATCCGGTAAGAAAGATTATCTGTGGTTCAGGCTATTGCTGCATTTCGAAATCAGTGCCGAAGATCACATACTAATACTTACCAGACAGTAAGCCGTGCTAGTCTATATACTATCAAAACAAAAAGCAGTCAAGTAGCACTTTAAAGACTAGCAAAGTAGTTTATTAGGTGAGCTTTCGTGGGACAGACCCACTTCTTACTTTGCTAGTCTTTTAAGTGCTACTTGACTGCTTTTTGTTTTGATAATACTTACCAGTGGGTGAAACCAGCATACTTAGGAGGGTTTATATGCCTCACTGTATTTTACTTTAACTTAGACTCGTGGCCTCCCCACCACCACAAGAGGTATTTAGGAATGTCATTTTGTTACATCAACGAAGGGTCCTGTGGCACCTTATAGGCCAACAGAAAAGTTTTCAGCATGAGCTTTCGTGAGCACAGACTCACTTCATCAGATGCTGGTCTTGGAAATCTGCAGGGCCAGGTATAAATATTTTGTTACATGTCTTGGAAATCTGCAGGGCCAGGTATATTTTGTTACATGTTTGTTCTGCGCCTAGCACAATAGCTCCTAGTCAATGAGCAGGGCTAGTAGGCACTACAGAAATACAAATAATAAATGAGAATTTAAAAATAAAAAGATAGTCTCTCCCCTAGCTGAAGAAAAGCTTATATAATGTTTTAGGGATCAAATGCTCTGTCCTCTGTCTAAATGCTAGGCTGTTGCAGGTGGGGACTCGATATAGGGGTGAAGTCCTGGCTCTACTGAAGATAGAGGAAATCTGCATTCTGGACTCTCCTAAACTTTACATGCCTATCTGGTGCAACCTGTAAATGCTGAAAGCACAGTTTTCTATAGAAGCTCTCCAGCCTTTCCAAAGAACTAGAACAGGTGGCGTGCCCACAGTCTGGCTCTGGATCCCAAGGCTCGTGGCTCTCCTTCACTGTATCCAGCCCATGCAGGTGGCAGTGCAGAGCCCCCAGCCTCGTGGACCAGACCCTGACTGCAGGCTCTGCCAGGGGCCAAGGGGCAAGAAGCAGCTCTGGGCTCTGCTGTCGCTTGTGGCTGTTCTCCTAGTCGAGGGGAGCAGCAGTGGCCTCTGCATCCTGCCCAGAGGCTTTCTACCACTGCTGGTTGGCTGGAGTTCTGGAGCAGTGGAAGGCAGTGCCTCAGAGCAGGGAGGAGGGGGCAGAGTCATGTGCATCTGGGGGTGCTGCAAAGGTAAGTGCACCCCTGTCGTGCCCAGACCCTATGCCCCCAGACCCTATGCCCCCAGGTGCTCCTGCACCTTATTCCTATTCAGGCCACCACCTCTCCCCTTCCTGTGCCCTCTCTCCCACCCAACTCCCCACTCTGATCCCTCCTGCCCAGACCTTGCACCCCAAACCCTCCATCCCCTACTGCCTCAATCCCACGTCTCCCTCCAGCCCCTCTCTTCCAGACCCCTCAACCCCACCCGGACTCCTCCCTTCCAGACTCCATGCCCAAACCTTCCTACACCCTTCCTCTCACCTAGACCCACACCCCCTGCCTGCTCCTGCACCCACTCCCATCCAGACCTTTCAGCCCTCCCCTATGTCCATCTCCTGCCCAGATCACCCATTCCCAGCCCACTCCTGCACCCTCTCTCCTATCCAGACTCTCCACAGACAAATCAGTCGAGGGTTTTGTTTGTTTTTTTAAATTTTTTGTTTTAGTTTTTTGTTCATTGTTTTTCTTTTTCTGATTCTCACTTCTGTGGCCCCCCAACTAATTTGTCCATGAGTCAAATCATGGACCCCCAACTGATTTGTCCATGGGTCAGTGGCCCCCAACTACCTAAAATACAGGGCACCTTCTTCAAAGAGAGCACACATCAGGAGTGAAATGCTGACGCTTTGCATGTCAATGGCAAAGCTCCCTTTGATTTCAGTAACAACAAGAAGTCCTGTGGCACCTTATAGACTGTGTCAGATGCAGGTCTTTGCCTACAAAGGCTTATGCTCCGATATATCTGTTAGTCTATAAGGTGCCACAGGACTTCTTGTTGTTTTTGAAGATCCAGACTAACACGGCTACCTTTCTGATACTTTGATTTCAGTGGACCTGGAACACAACCCCAAGTATTAACATGGTGTCATCCACAATGGGGCCAGAACGGCACCCTTGATTTTACATGGTATCAGCCACTAGCCACCTCAGTTTTTTCAGAAGCTTAGCGGAGGCCAAAAAAATCCATTGCACACCCTTTTGTTCTTTTCATAGCTGAAAAACAGTAGCTCAGTGAGAGATCACACACCTTAAAAATTAAGATCAAAGTGCAGACTGAACCCACAAAGTTCAATGCCAACTACCAGTCATCCTCTATTTCAGAGCGTGGCTCTTTGAAAAACTACAGAACATTGTGAGCCCTGCTGTGGAAAAGTTCTGAGTTTCATAACCTTCTCACCCGCTGCTCATGTAGCAGAAATCTCTGGAAGTCATGCAAATGAACAGCCGATGCATCTGGGCGGTCAGTGTTTCTAGACACAGGAAAGGGGGACATTTTAGAAGAAATGTTTTATTTTAAAAAAAATTAGATCAAATATCACTGAAATGAGGGCCATAATAGGACCATAGCAGAAAAGTGAATCAATTATATTATGGATTTACACCCTCGTCAAAAGTCCACTGAAGTTGAAGGGGATCTTCCATTATCTCTAATGGACTGTGTCTCAGGTCCCACAAACAGCAGTCTAATGTCTGACTCAGACACCTTTGAATCAGAGCTTCCAGGCTCCCTCTCAGCTTCCATAATGGCTTGCTATGTGACTCAGGCAAGTTTCTTTCTCTCTCTTGCTGTGGCTACACTTGGCCAAAACTTCAACATGGCCATGCTTATGGCCAGATCAAAGAATACTAATGAGGTGCTGAAATGAATATTCAGCAGCTCATTAGTATTCGCATGCTGCCAGCTGCGGCACTTTGAAAGCACCACTTTCTTCTCAAAAGGAGGCCACACATTTAGAAAAGGACCCCCGGGTAGCCACGCTTTCGAAGCACTATGGCCAGCAGCAAGCGAATGCTAATGAGCCGTTGAATATTCAATTAAGCACCTCATTGGTATTCTTGAATTTGGCCATTAGCATGGCCATTTCAAAGTTTTGGCAAGTGTGGCCACAGCCTCTCTGTTTACCCTTAAACAAAGTGAGAACAACATTGACTTACCTCATTGGATGATGTACAGCTTAATTATGGCACTACAGAAATGTTATTATGGCAAATTATTAGCATAGCCATAATCCCACAAGCCACTTTGTCTGGATATTTACCAGATAAGATGATATGGAGAACCAAAACCTCACACTGGCAGTCCCAATAGGGCTACAGAATTGGGCCTTTCTAACCATTTCTAAAGGAAATTCTCAAATGTTTTAAACAAAATTGTAGATGTAAAATTTAAAGTTATAATAAATCAGCAGTGTGCATCACTTTTATGCTGCAGCACCTCACTTCTTCAGCAGGCTGCACAAACAGCTCCCCTAAGTAAGTATCAGACCCATTTTACAGACTGGAAAACTGAGATCCTATGATACTACATGATTTGGAATTAAAAGCCTGTCCTGTTTCTATAGTTTCTGTCAAGTCCCTGAGCCACATGCCTCTTCAGTTAAAAATTAAAGTTCTGCACCAAAAGACACAGACATAACTTCCATCCTTTGTAGGCATGAGCAGCTCTGACTGAAATCTATCTGTAGGTAAGGTTTGACTCTCAACTGCTTCCTTATGCCACTTTTACTCCGTTCTTACTCAGAAAATCTTCCACTGATGTCAGAATTTTGTGAAGAGTGTCTTAAAATGTGAGATGTTAAAATTCATATAATATAATATCTAATTTAATACGTGAAAAATTTTATTCATCTTAACCAGTACTATGGCAACAAGATACTAGCAACATCACTAATGAAAATATTGTAGAGAAAACAGTAACATAAAAGTATAAATGGACTTTTAGATTCCCTGAAATCTTAGGGTATGGAAAGTCCAGCAGTGTTATAACCAATACAGACATATACAACTTTATAATAAAAAGAAATCTCACCCAAGAATGAATACAGAAGAATCCTTTTTGAATTCATCAAGAATCTTAAAAGGAGAATGGGGGAAAAACACATGCACAATAATCAGAAATATCTGTAACTCTTGGTAGGACAAAATGTTTGCATTTTATATATGCTAAGTCAGAAAGATACATTTTGAGTTAAAATAAAAGGTAAGAAACAATAGATTGTCATGTGCAGTGAATACCCTTCAGCCTTCTCTATGTAGAAGTACACAATTCACAGCTAAACTTAATTTTGCTAATGCACAAAACAAACAAGTACAGTCACGTTTCCTAACAGAGAGTCTGGAAAAACTGGACACCCCTATCATATTTAATCACCCAGGTACAAAATCTAAACTAAATGGCCTCCAGGTTGGACTAGCAGAATACAAAGCTTGGGAAACTCAGCTGTAAAACAGTAGCTAAGCAAAACAAGGAGTCTCCTTGAAATGCTGCACCAAGGGTGTGGACTATGATAACTAGGAAATCAGATTAGCTTGCTATACTTGAGCTATGCTCTCCTCTTAACGTAACTTTTTTTCTATTTTATGCTCTTTAATACAATGTCTTGAAAAGAGACCCACTAGCAGTCTTAGCTACACAAAGAAGTCTTATTTCACGCATATGGTGCTTTTTATTAAGACCGTACAGATCTACATTACAACTGTAATTTACAAAGATGAAAAAAGGAATTACCCTAATAATCTATGCCTATGTATAGCAGAGGACAGAAGGTCACTGTTTCAACCATCTCCTCTGTATTTGCAGGCACAATTAACAGGATGCAGACTCCAGCATTGAGGTATTTATGCCGACATGCCTAAATACGTGATTTTCAAAAATGCTAAACATTCCTTCCAGCTCCCTTTGACTTAATGAATCTGGATGGAATGAGCATTTGAAAGTAATGATTCAATAGTTAACCAAACAAATCACCAGCCTAATTCCAGGGCATTTACACATCCCAATGATTGTCACAAGCATGCCTTGCTATACAACAATCATATTTATGTGTCATCTCCAGACGTAACTGACAATGGCACTGCTCATTATTATTTGGTGATCATTACATGACTGGCATAATGGACTAAATTATATTGGGAAGACAGGCAAAAATGAAACCCTTATTTCATTTAACTTTCATTAATTGCATGTGACCTAAGGACAACGTACACACTAGCCAGAAGACTCACATGGCAAACAAAATCCCATCGCATGTGTGTGCACTTTCACATTTTAAACACCCAAGAAGCAACACAAACTTCACTTATTTATTTTATGAATCCAGTTATTGGTGCCGGTTGTCAGAGATACATTAAATACAATATTGTAAATTAGGGCACTTCTGTGGAGATGGTGGTGTGTGGAAGGAAGGAAAAAAAAATCAGCATTTACCTTTTACTCCAGCAAGTAAAAGCAGGATAATAGTATGTAAATCAGCCATCTATGAATGAGCTTACCGATTTCTGCTGCTCATACATAATTTTCTTGTAAAACACATGAAATTGTTCAAAGCTAAGTTCTTCCTTGGGTGCTCCAATTTCCTGTGAGGGAGGAGTATGAAACAGTATATTTGGAATATCCCAGGTTACAGCTGTACAGCAACAAACACAACATGCCCTTTCCAGGTGCCATAGCCTTCCACAGCATATATGGCTACCATCCGTTTACTTTAATTGTTTTGACATAATGGCTAAATGAGAAAACTGAACAAGTAGAATCTTAATCTGTAATACCCTGTTCCTGCCACTCATCTCTAGCCACTACCAACGTGCAGAGAACCAGCAGGCAGTTAGCTAGATGAAAGTGGGCAGCTGGTTAATTAAGAAGACAGCTGGCAGATTCTGAAGAATGACTCATTCAGTGTTCATTAGCCAGAGAATCAGTAACTATATTTTAGGGCTCTTTAATATTCCTGCAGGGATGCAAAGGGGCCTCAAAAGTTTTTAATAATAATTCATAATTAATACAAAACGAAAAGTATCGCTTAATTCACAATGCAAATTCTAGCTTTAAAATAGGTAGGAACCAGACAGTCCTGTGCGTATGGACAGTGCTAACAAGAGGGCCATGAGCCTGATTCTGACTTTGCGCAATACTGCAATATTAACATCAGTAATAAAGATAACAGAAAAACTCTTCTATCTTACATTCAGACTTGAACTCTGAAGTTAGCCAACACCAATCAGATTACTTTACATGAAAAGAAACAAAAGCCATAGGCAAGACACTTTGTGTGTCAATATACATGTTTTCACCAAGTATTGGACAGAAGGTGCTCTCGATAATTACCGCAAATTTATCCTTCAGGAATTTCATGCTGCCTACTTTGAAGTTTACTGAGGGAAGTATGGTCTTCAGTTCCCTGAGGCTGATACTGAAAAACAAGAGGACAAAAATCATGTTCTATTAGTAACCAAATAATTTTCAACTACCTCATTGCATATATTTTCATCAGAACAAAAAGTTACATTTCTGATACATTTTTAAAAGATTCTCTATCCATTGCTCCAATCTGACTGCAAGAGAAGTCTATGGAAACCCTGTTACTGACTTCTTTGGAAGCTGGACAGAACCATACCAAACTTGTTACAGAACAGTATATAGTAAACCCTTGAAATGTGCAATTGCAAGTTGCGCTTAACCAGCATTAACACGAGTTTAGCGCAACTCAAAATCCTGCTCCCCTCAGCCCTGCCTCAACCCCCCTCCAGCCCCATTTGAAACCACCACCACCCCCGGCCCCACTCACCACCCACGTGTGTGGCTCCAGCATAAACCCGCTGGCCCTGCGTGCCTCGATTTAGCCCCCACCCGCACTCACCACCCAAACACGGCTCTGGCTCACCTCCCCTGCTCGTGGCTCCAGCTCAACCCCCGCCCCCCACCCCACCCCCGGTTCAACCGCCCCAGCCCTGCACAGCTCTGGCTCAACTCCACTCCCTGCTCCCCTCCCCCAGCCACAGCCCTAACCCACCCCAGGCTTAACACCCCTGCCCTCCTCCCACGGCTCCAACTCACCACTAGTCTTAACCCTCCCCAACTGTCCCCTCAAACCCAGGGCTTATCTCTCAACAGGAGCTCCTGCTGCTCCCCTAGCTGCTGAACATTCATTCTGCTGGTGGAAAAAAGAACCACCCCGCCCTCCACACGACTTTTGTGAAATTCAAGTCACGCGACGGTGCGTGGGACCACAACCCTCAAGTAAAGCGAGGAACTACTGTACATCTGTTTAAAACAGTGTTGTTAGCAAATACTGTAAAAGTTAAAGCTACAATACCTTTAACCTAAAGCTCTGAAAGCCGAAAAATATCCGTTTTTCAATTGACCTTAACCTAGTCACTGGTTTCTGATAAAAAAAATTAAGATTGATTTTGGGGTTCCCAAAATTCAGCATGCACCTGTTTGTGCAGATACAAACACACACAAACATGGTCTGTTGGCACCTCCCCAATGCATGCATACAACTGTGTTTCTCTATATGCAAAACAAGTATTCAGCATCCAGGCAGGAACAAACACTTGTACACACGTCCTCAAGACTGAGAACTCCAGAACAGTATTCGAGAAATTCAAACCGCAATTCCAACCGTTTTTCATTATGACATTACAGCTGTTTTTATCGGCAAAAGCCTTCTTATGCAATCCTCGGACATGCTCCTACACCAGTGATGGGCAGCCATGAATGGCCATCCTTCACCTCGGGAGGCTGCAGCAGTGAGTGGCCTACTGGGGTTCCACCTGCAGTCTCCCCGTCTGTCTCACACACCCCCCACACACACCCCTTGCAGTCTGGGACACAGGAGCCCCACTATTCTTATGCCACCTCCTCCTCCTCTGTCCCAGAACTGGAACGCCACAAATAAACTACAGCCTTCCAGATCCTGGAGGGAGGGAGGAGTGCGGATGGAGCACAGATCAGGTGACTTGCATGCGCCAAATGTGCTGCGAGGGGAGGGCAGGGGCAGGTAAGTTCAGAGCTGTGGTGTCCCACTGTGCCAAAGACATGGGGGATAAGCAGACAGAATAGACCACATGCGGAACCCCTGTGGGCTACACACTGCTGCAGCCCCCTGAAGTGAAGAAGGGCCACTCAGCCACAGGATCTGTGGGCTGCAGGAGGAGCCCTGAGCCCCAGTGGGCTCCAAGCCACAGGTTTCCCACCACTGTCCTATCTGCATAATTCATGCAAAATTTGCATGCAACTCTCCCACCCCTGTGAGAGAGGCTCCTTTGCAGACATCACATCATCCACACCACCGTCCAGCTCTAGTGCCCATAATTGGATAAACAGGAGAGGATTTAGAGAAGAGCCTCCCAGGGGAATTTTGGGCTCCCTCCCCACAAAAAAAAAAATCTGCAAAATTCTGCATATTTTATTCGTCCGTAAAGAAACGTGGAGGTTACAGCGTGGCAGGGGGGAGCACTGGCCACTGGCTGCATGGAGGTAAAAGATCACTGTTCCACCCCCACCCTCCTGGGGCACAGACTTGGCTGTGGAGCTCCACAAAACGCTGACACTGCACCAGGGCTGGGCCTGCTCCAGAAACACGCCAGAGCCCTGCCCCTCCAGGTCAGGCACACCAAGATTGCAAGCAAGAGGGCAGAGTCTCACATGCATGTCCACCCCTGGCCTCCAACCCAGGTGCCAGGAAGAGAGGCTCAGCCCAGCAGGGAGCGAAATGTGGAGGGACTCCGTGCGGGAATCCAGCAGAGGGGTGAAAGGGTCTCATGTGCAGACGGCTCAGTGTGGTGGATCTGAATGCACAGGGGCTCAGTAAGGGATTCTGTGCCCAGGGGATAATGGGATTCTACAGGGAGGTCCAGGCTATGGTGGTGGAGGCTTGGGGGGGGGGGGGACTCTCAGTGTGCGTGTGTGGAAGGGCTCAGGTGCCAGAGGTGCAGGGATTGGTAGGGGAGGGGGAAATCCAGATGCAGTTGGCTGGGGCTCAGTGAGGCAGTCCTGGTGTAGGAGGTGGTGCTCCTTGGGGTAGGAGCATAGCAGGTCTGAGTGCAGGGGTGAGGTAGGGGGTAGGGGCTCAGTGGGACAGGAGGTTCAGCACCAGGGTCCAAATGCATGGGGGTTTAATGAACTGTGGAGCTGTTCCAGGTACAGTGACCTCCCCACCAGCATGGTGCAAATGGTACTGGACACCTCCCATCTCTCTCATAAGCCTCAGCTTGGGTTTCAATGCATCTGCGATACTTGTATGGCCCCAGTTACCACCGTATCAGAGTGCCTTGTGAGCTTTAATTTACATATCCTCACAGCAGTGCTACCATCCCCATTTTACTAATGGGGAAACTGAGGCACGCCATGACTAAGTAGTCACTCAGGGTGTCTTTGGCACAGCAGGGATAGGAACCAAGGCCTCAAGTTCTAGGCCTTTGTTGTGCCCTGTTAGACCAGGGATCCTCAAACAAGGGGTTCTGACACCCCAGGGGGTCGCAAGGTTATTAACGGGGGGTTGTCACCACCTGTCAGCCTCCACCTCCAAACTCCACTTCTCCTCCGACATTTATAATAGAGTTAATTATAAAACAATTAATTTAGAAGGACAATGGTCACACTTAGAGGCTCGCTGGCTCACAGGGGTCACCAAGGCAAAAACTTGAGGACTACTGCTTCAGATGCCAATGCTGCTCTAAGCACTGGCCAGAAATGGTCACCTGATAGTCAATGTATTTTACAAATATCCATCTGCACAGCTGCCCTGTGAGTTACCGTCACTCCCATTTTGCTGAGACAAAAACTGAGGTAGAGCAGTCAGTCAAGCGCCAACGGCGTGGGGGTCGGTGTTTGAGCCGAGATTAGAACTCAGGGAACTCCTGGTCCTGTTGCTGAACCATGAGAACATGTACTTTTCCCTTTTTACCTCCTACTTCCTCAACCAGGCTGAGCACATTGCCTCCCAACATCTTCATGATGGCCCACACCCAAGGTTGAGACTTAATCTTTTCATGGTAGCAAACTGGCTAAATTTTTTAAAATTAAAAGTCAAAAAGTTAAAATTAAAAAGTTAATTGCAGCATTCATCTGCTTCCTGGAGTTTGCCAACGGTGGGAATTCTCTCTGGGAAAAGTGAAACCACCACCACCTCCCAATAGAGCACCAACCCAAGAGGTTACCTTCCAGTACTAAAAGTACTACGGAAACTAACATAACCTTAGCTAGATGGAGTATTTGTTTTGGTTTTTCCTTTGTTTCATGGTTCTCCCCTCTTGTGGCACTTTCTTATCAAAACACAAGAGCAGCAGAGCAGGTCCCGAGTGTAAGGACATGAGCTGACACACTTTGTCCTTCCCCTCCACACTGAGTGAGTCAGTCTCTGAAACCTAAAAATCTCTCTGAGCCCGTAAGCTTGGAAACTCAGTTCTGTCACACCTTATAGACTAACAGAAAAGTTTAGAGCATGAGCTTTCGTGAGTTAACTCACTTCTTCAGATGCTCCAGCATCTGAAGAAGTGAGTTAACTCACGAAAGCTCATGCTCTAAACTTTTCTGTTAGTCTATAAGGTGCCACAGGACCCTTCGTTGCTGCTACAGATCCAGACTAACACGGCTACCCCTCTGATACTTCAGTTCTGTCAGTGTCCTTCGCTGGGTTTGTATCTCAATCAGCTGCCCAGCACTACAGATAGCTTGCAGGATTGTGTTATCTCCTGCCATAACATGTTTTCATCCATACAAGAACATGTTTTGTTTTACTCTCAGGACAAGGCTAAAGGAGAGGAAACAAATATTATTTTCCATACTGAACTAGAAGCACAATGATTAATGCTGCTGGCAGAAGAGAGGTAGCAAAGCTATGTTCAAGTGCCAGGCACCAAGGAATTAATTTCCTTTTCAAGGCATCATACAACTTACATCAAAGTAATTTCTAACGAGAAATTTGCAGCTGAACTTGCAAGACAGCATCCTTTGCACTGCAACAGGCTATACAGCACCTTGGCAAGGATTCCCCCTCACACTCACTCACCATGAAGGGTGGGTTGGAAGACTAAAATCTATGTTGTTTTGTGCATGGCCTGGAGTGAGCTGATTCCATTTCCCACAGGGACCCAAACATGCCCCCTCCATAATTACGATATGCTGCAGCTCCCTCAGTTGAGAATCACGAGCCCCGAGGTAACTCCTACGCCTATGTCTCCCATGACACATCACAGCATGATATTCGCAAGCAACCAGGACAGTTTCACAAGTTATAGCTACCAGTGAGAGTACCTGCCAACTCTCTGGAACTGAGTCATAATTCCCAATCTAATTCTAAAAGACCACCCCTGGCTTCCTCCCAGTCTTGAAGTCCAAGGCTTGTCTTATGTTCCCCTTGCTTGGCCAACCCAACTACCAGGATCTCCATGATGACATGACCCACGTTCATTGGTCCCTCTGTCCTTCCTCATGCTGTTCTCCATACCTCTCCTTGTCCCTACCTTGCCTAACAAGGATTCCTGTCTTTTCACCCCGTCGTGCCCCCTCTCCTCAAAGGCTCTGACTCACTATGAGGAGTAAGGACTGTTGCGGCTGCTAGACCAACTCAGCTGCTCCCCACCTCAGTCTTTTACCCTCTCAGCCAGTGCTAGGGGCTGAAGTCTGGACCCCCTCCCTGCCTAAAATTATACTCATGCTCACACCAACTACAGAGAAAGGGCTAAAAGCAAAATGATACTGTGTTGCTCGTTTTCTTCTCTGTTACATGATGTACACGCTTCAATGAATTTCACATGCTTGATCTCTCCTTAACAAAACACAAAACAGAACAAAAATTCCTAACAAAAGAGCAGGTGCAGCATCCTGGATCCTCTCATGTTCACTGACCATGAAAAGTAAGCAAAATCTAAAAAGGGTGAAATTCATACCTGTTCCTTCTAGTCTGATCAACAGAGTAGATCTGCTTTCTCAGCCAGCTGGGGGAAAAAAAACCAGAAAAGTTATTTTAAAAATTAAGAACAAACAGAGCCTGTTCAACATCTCAGTTTCAGTGATGAAAGTAAGCAGAAATATTTCAGTTGGAAATCTAGCATCTTTGGAAAAACGTTCCAAATATTTTCAGGTGCTGCATCTTCACTTGTTATATTTTGTCGCTTTCAAATAATATTTTCCTATTTCCAAATAAAAGGCTTTTTCTCCCCTTGTTGCTATGTAACAAGTCCTCAAAAATAAGGGGAAATGATTAAATATACTTATAGAAGAGCGTGCAAATAACTGGCCACAATGAAAGCCACGTTTTCAGTGACTGAGTCATTTGAATACTCTGAGGCTATGTCTACACTCGAGGGTTTTGCTGTCAAAGCCCGGGGGGGGCGCCCAGATTCCCAAGGTGTTCTGTCAAGAATAGACAGACAGAATGCAGCACTTTTGTCAACAGTCTTATCCTGCTCTCCACAAGGCACAACACCTCTGTCGACACGAAGATGGGCTGGAAATTCCAGGGGGCCCTCTATCCACAGACAGGGCTTCCAGGACACTGGGCAACACTGTCTGCTGTGCTTCTCGTTGGCTGTTTTGTTGACAGTGTGGCCAAGCAGCAATTTGGCCGTGATCTGTCAACAGAAGTTTTGTCAGAAGGTATCGCCTGACAAAAACTTCTGTCTACAAATTGCTGTAATCTAGACATAGCCTGAGAGGCCAACACACACACAGAGCAGACTTTTCCATGAACTTCTTAAAGACTTTCTTTGACATCCAAATCTGGAACCATGCAAGTTTATATAACAAACCAGCCAACCACCCACAGAGCCGTGTAAGGAGCCAAAACTCCACAGAAGACTATCTCGTGGCATAAGCTCTTCTACAAGATCTGCATTTGGATCGCACTTTGTAAGTATAGAATGCTGTCCATAGAGTAATTGCTCTCAATGTAACAGTCAGACCACACTTGTTTTACCCGTAAAAATGCCTTTTCAGTTTTTCACTGTCAAGCTGCAAAGACGTGTCAATGTGTTGAAGAATCTCTCAGAGACAAAGCAGGGAAATTTCATGTACCTCTCTGTGATTGCTGGTGTGGAAGCATTCATAGCTTCTTGATGCAAGATATTCAAGCCACACAGCCATTTATCAGCATCTTCTTTGGAATCAGCTGCAAAGATGAACATGCTGTGAGAAACTTTAATACAAAACAAGGACACAATCTGTGACTTTAGATAAACCTTAGTAGATGAGGTGGGCTGGTTACCCAATCTCCATGGCAATCTCACTACAGAGCTTTACATTGCCAATCCAATACTTTCCAATCAAAGAGCCTATGTTCTTAAGGATTTCTTTTAAAATGACTTCTAGACCTATCAAAATCCCTCCCGTCGCCCATTCGCCTTTCACAAGTTACTTCATCAGAACAGGGGAAGTTTCAAAGCCGCAGCAGAAATACTGCAAACCTGCCACTAGATCTTCAGTGTGATACAGCAGAATTTTTGCTTTTTTCTTCTTCTGTTCTCCAGGTGGCCAAAGTGCATGCCATGGGCTGAACGTAGCCCAAGGGACACTGTAACAACCCTTGCCTTTGAACAGGAGTCCCCAGTGCGTTCACCACTCACCACACGTGGTGAACAGGATACCACGTTGTGGCGAATACGGCTGTCAAGTTGCATGCAGCTCTTGGAGCCTTTAAACGGGGTCCTCCCGAGAGCCACATGTAGGGAGCACCATGCCCCCGCGCTGTACACACGCCCCACCGCTTGGTGGGAAAAGTGCATGGTGGCTGCCCTGGTGGCTCTAGTGAGTCACTGGCATTGAATTAGAATGGGGGGGTAGTTGGGGGTGCCTGGCTCTGGGGGAGGGCATTCAGATAGAGTGGGGAGGGCTGGGAGTGTCTGGCTCTAGGGGAGGGCATTTAGAGGAGGGCTGGGGGTGCCAGGCTCTGTAGGACGGGGAGGACATTTATTTATAGGGGACTGGGGGCGCCTAACTCTGGGGGAGATGGGGCATTTATTTAGCGCTGGGGGGACGGAATGTGGTGAATATGGAAAGGTGACAATCATAAATGTGGCCATCTTTGAACTCCTACTGGACATTGCTGCTTTAAAATGAACATGGGGCCTCTGGATACTACATATTCCAGCATGCAATGCTCTAACTTTAACTCTTCTGAGTGATCTTCAAAACAAATCCTTCATCCTGGCTGCTATCAGCATCTCACTATGTTGTCTATGCCTGACTAAGGACTTGCCAGTAAATTCACTTCACTGATTTATCCTGCAGAAAAGGTATATTTGGGAGAAGAGTCTACGTTCCCTCAGACTCCTGCTGCAGAATTAGAACTCAGATGTGTAAGAACATAAGAACAGCCATACTGAGTCTGACCAAAGGTCCATCTGCTCAATATTCAGACTTCCAACAGTGGCCAATACCAGCTGACCCAGAGGGGGAAAAAGAACAGGCAATCAACAAATGATCCTTCCCCTGTCACCCATTCCCAGCTTCTGCCTTTCATCCTTGGCTTTATGGCTTCAAGTCTATTTTCAGAAGAAACATGGCTAGAAATTTTATTTCATTCCAAAATGAGTTGGCATCAGGTACCCACAAAGCAAAAGTGTCTGTTGGTGATGATCCAGCTTGACCCAAGTACCTATTAAGTCATGCATTGCATATTGGGAACTACAGTCCCTGGCGGACATAAAGTTGTATTATTAAAAGTGCATGTGGACAGTCTGCAATTTTTCTTTCATGCTGCAGATTAGGCGCAGTGTTTGCCACCCTCAATTAGGCAGAATTTGGACAGGCCTGCATTATAGCATTCCAGTGCAGGAGTTCATCAAACTTCCCTCCCCAAAAAAGTCCTCCTGAAGAATTACTTCCTGCCAATATCTTCAACTGAAGCAAATTCCACAACAGCCTTTCAAACAAAAACAGTCTTTCAAAAGCTACAGAGTTTTTTTAAAAGTATACTTTCAAACAATGCTGTATTCTCCAGCTTCAGATCCCAGGGGAAATTATTTTCAATTAGTGACATTTTCAGAAAGGACAGATACCACCCACTGCCAGTCTGTCCCAAAGCAATTCTGTCCATTAAAAAAAAAAAAAAAAGCTGCCATTCCCACGTCAGTAATGGTTCCTTTGTATTGTTCCCAGAAACCAAGACAAAGTGCTTTAACCAAGAAAAAAGATTTTCCTGGTATTGAAAATATGGGTCATGTTGTTCTGAGATTCAGTATTATGGCAACAAACCTCCTGGTACCAAGTGTTCCCAAAGTACTTGCAGCAGCCTGATTTTGAGAAGAAAGCAACAGGGGAAAATGTGCCAGCAAAGTGTAGTGCACAGTTATATTTAAAGTGATGTGCCACATTCTTAAATTTCTGGGATATTATGGGCTTAGTCTAAATTAAAATCTAGTACATGGATTAAAATGTTCACAAGCAGCCATTAATTTTCATCATACAAAACTATGCTGGCCCCTTCACATGCAAAACCACTGTGCAATGAACTATAAATTATTTCATGAGCATATATATGGAGTTTCCTTATGTAAGCACGTGGAAAAGTCCCTCAGCTGAGGAGTGCATCACTTCCACATTTTGAGAAATCTCACCAGCTGTTGTAGGGATTATAATACTCACGGTGCACTAAATCACATCTCTACTACGAGCATCTCAAAAAGGACTGTGGCTTATATTACAAGTTCACAAGTGAATTTAATGCTCATGAAACTGACAATGGTGATCAAGCACAGAATTAAGAAAATCCTGTATTTGAAGAAACCAGCAGTCCAGGTATTCCAGTGCCCAAGAGGGAGCCAAGGGGGTAATTCCCGGGGCCTAGTGATTCAAAAGGACACAGGGATCCCCACCAAAGCTCCTGGCCCTTTAAATCACTGGCAGAGAGCTGCATGGAGTGCTCCAGGTGTCTCCAACATCTGTCTTTTGAGGAGGAAAGGGACTTGTAAGTAGCCCAGGCACTTTGAAGCACCGGCAGGTTAGTTGCGGCTTCGAAGTTGCCGCGGGGGAGAATTAGCTTAATAAAGTACTGAATATGCACTGCAGCACTTCATTAGTAATCTCCCGACACCCTACTTCAAAGTTGGGAGCTAGTGTAGACACAGCCTGAAGTGCCAAGGAAGGTTGAAGACCATTTCAGTAGATGGGTATTCCCTTCTTAAAGGGAAAATTCTTTCCTAATTGCCATTGATTAGAAATTATTTTAGGCCCTAAGGCATAAGGGTATATATCACTTCAAAAACTCCAGTTCTGGCTTTAAAAATTATCTTTTTTTAACGTAATCTGATTATCTCATCCTCCATAAATATATCCCATCCATTTTCAATCTTTCGCCTAATGACATCTTGTGGCAATGAGATTCATAGCACAATATTGCATTGCACATAAAAAGAATTTGCTTGAATTAGTTTTCAATTCTCTGCCTTTCAATCTGATTAACATTCTTCCTCTTCCTATAGAGATGCACAGTCCTTTAGCCTCCAGTCATAGGCACTTCCTATTCCAGTCATAATCCGCTCCAAGGGTTTGGCCAACACTCCAGAGCTGGGCTGATGCGAGCCAGTTTACACTGATCTAACTATAAAAAACAGCAGTCATGTAGCACTTTGAAGAGTAACACAATGATTTAGTCAGTGATGAGCTTTCATGGGACAGACCCACTTCTACAGATCAATTGTATTTCCAGTACAGACTGACATCTGTAAGTACAGAGGTACAAAAAAAATTGCAATAAAATTTGACAAATCAAGTACATAGGGTTGAAGGAGGGGGATGAGGACTGGCGGGTGTTAAGTGTCTTGCCTGGGATAAAAACTAAACAGTGGTCCTGTAGCACTTTAAAGACTAACAAAATAATTTATTAGGTAATGAGCTTTCTTGGGACAGACCCACTTCTTCAGATCTATAGCCTTACCAGAATAGACTCATATTTCGAGTTCATATTCAAATTCGACACATTAACATTTGATAGGAACAGAGACAACAATTACCCCATGCATTACAAGGACTGCTTCCCTTCCTTTGATGCTCGTAATTATCTCAGGCTGCTTCGCCCCATGGGGCCTGACACAAACAGGGGGTGCACCAGCCTAGTCAGAATGGCCCTCATCCATGGCAGGCCCAGACAGGGAAGCTGTGGACAGCAGCACTTCAGCCCAGCCAGAACAGCCCCCTATCCATGGCAAGGCGGGGCCGTTCCAGCCCATCTGGGTTGAAGTGGCTCACTCCCCGCCCACCCAACTCCGTTTAATTGGTTAACTGGTTAAACTTAATGTTTAGCCAGTTAACTAACTAAATGGTATTTTACATCTCTACCTGCCAGTTCAACTGATACAAGTGCTTTTGATAAGAAAGCACACTGCTGATACAAGGTACAGAGCAGAGACATGTACAAGCAATGTAATTACTGCCATAGCCATATGGTGACATAAGTTAGGTTGACTTAATTTTGTAATGTAGACTTGGCCTAATTAAACATACCCAGCCTGTTGTGTGCTAGTTCTCTCTGATATGGTCACTAAGAAATAAATAAAACCAATTCATTTTTACTTGTGATCCCAGGAAGGTTTCAGACTCAGGGATGAGATCCTGGCCCCCAAATAGCAAAACTTCCCATTGACTTCAGTACAGTCAGGATGTCACCCAGGGTCTCAAGTATTCAAGTCTCACCTGAAATATTTAACTGGAAAGGCTCTACACTGCTAAACATGAGTGAATGAATCAAAGACCTGTATTTCATGAAAAAGACTCTAACGTTCCTGAGGAAGAAGCATCAGGGAGCTGTAGGTTGTAAAGAGATGGATCAACAGAAACATGCAGGGATTTATTATATATCTGCTGCTTATATGTCACTTACACTTCTGCCTTGCCGTGAGTGATAGGCATTTCATCTTCCTAAAACTCAGAGTTGATCACAAGACTGCTTGCAACAATTCAGACACATAAAATGATCCACTCATAAGCTATGTAAATTATCAGTTTAAACAATGCAAGGAGAAACAATCTCACCTAATAAACAACTTTACACAAAAATTACAAATGGCACAATTCCAGGGTACAGTAAACTCTTTCATATCTGGCAGCCCTGGGACCACGAAGTTGCCGGATGTTCACATATTCTGGATAAGAGAGAGGAATACCTAGCAATGCATAACACTAAAGAAAAACAAGCTTAGATATTAACAAATAAAAATGTATGCAGAGTATTTTATTTACCAACAACAACAGTATTACACACTGTAAACTTATACTGTATTTGCTGTATTTATCTGTATTGACTTTCACTCTACTTTACATATGGAAACCGTAACTAAAATTTATTTATAGTTAAAATGCCAGTTATTTGAGAGTACCAGATGATAGAATGCCAGATATGAAAGAGTTTACTGTATTCAGAGCAGTAGGATTAAAAGCATGCCATCTGCCCAACTCCTTGGCTTTATGTTTGGTGTCTGTTAGAAAAGACAGGGGAAAAAACAGATTATGCTTTACACTGCTGCTCTGTTAATGCTATAGATCCTTAGTCTACAAGATTTACTGTTGATGGTTTAAAGAAGAAAAGAAAAAATTAAGTACCTGCTAAGCTTAAGGTGTTGAGAACAAACTGATTACCATAAAAAATAGTGAAGCTGTGCTCTTTACACTGTGTTGCTTTTGCACGCTCAAAATCCTTTGCATTTTTCCCAGGGCGAATTTCCTTTATTTCCATCAGATCCACTGAAACACAATAAATATGAGTCAGTACAAACTCTATTTACATAATTACTGCAGAGACAAAAGCAGGAAGACTAACACATCAAAACATTCATTATTAATGTATTAATTTATATAAGTGATGTCTGGAACTTGCTACTGTGGTGGCTATACAAATGAGATCCCTTTTTGGCAGAAACTTAGATGAATGCAGTGAAAACATTCTGGTGACTCTGACACTCTCCACTGACCAAGGTATGTATAAAATCAATAGGCTCAGTAGGAAGACTTGTCCACACACTTTGCAAGTATCATTGACGCTGGAATTCACTTTGGCAGGTTCCATTCACAGTGGCATTCCCTTTTTGACTGGCAAACTGTTTTGGTGTACTCAAAATGGGCAAATGAACCACCACCACTGGTAGCTGATGTTCCTTTATTTGCACCACAAAACCAATTCAAACTTTCTGGTGTGCAGAACTTGGCAATTTTTGCAGGGAAATCAACTTTTTTTTTTCTGCTAAACCTCAATGTAACCATTAAGATATTTATGAACCTTCCTCTCTTCAGATCCAAACAGGTCTCTGTCTTTTAATACAATTTTTAGCACTGCTATGTCACCTATGCCTTCCCATAGAACAGAGGTAAGCAAACTTTTTATGTGGGGCCCCACTTTTCACCCCTCCAATTAGCAGAGCCGCCCCGCCCCGCCCCGCCCCCCCAACCTGCCTAATGTAATGCAAGCCGACAAAAATTTTGGACGTGTTCCTATGAAAAATAAAAATCTTTTCAGCACGTGTAAGAAAATAAGTGTGCAGAATATGAAAGCTTTATTAAGCAGTATATACATGTGAACACACATACATATCAACAGTAACGAGATGGATGATCTTAAGACCCATGAGCCGATTGCGCTGCACACCCCCTCATGAAATTTACAGACCCCTGCCATAGAGAATAGCTGCCCTTGAAAGAGTCATGACGTGAGAACACTGCGCCAATATATGGCCTAGCAAAGGACTAACTCTAAACAGGTTGAGAGGCCTGGGGCTCCTTAATATTTGTGAGGCAGCATTGAAATAGAATATGTGCACTCTTACGATAAGATATTTATTAGAAAAATGAGGAAGTGGTTTCTTTCTGCCTGTAGACTGGACGGAGGCATGCATGGCTCTTCCTACTTTTGACAGG
The DNA here is from genome assembly GCF_033958435.1 of Carettochelys insculpta. Taxonomy (NCBI): domain Eukaryota; kingdom Metazoa; phylum Chordata; order Testudines; family Carettochelyidae; genus Carettochelys; species Carettochelys insculpta. The sequence goes on along the minus strand of NC_134150.1, from coordinate 35,460,405 downwards.
TCAAGAGTTACTGGTTACAGGATGAGGAGTGAAAAAAAAAGTTGCACAGCTGCTCTTGAAATGTGTTTATCAAACCATGCAGTCTCAGAGGAAACTGACTGGGAGGTTCTGTGTTTTACAATTCAATGATACGAACAACGTATTTTAAAAGAATGCCTCGTTGCTACTGGATCACAACTTATCAAATTCAGCAAAATAAAGAGCAGCAGGGCTGACCACTGTTATTAAAGCTCTCTGGGAGGATTAATTTCAGCATGATGTGGGATTGGTTGCAGGGCATTGGGAGGGTTGATCAGCAAAGCCTGTACAGTAGAATATTCATACATCTTGAAATTTCTTACTGTGAGAGAGACTATCCCTAACTTTATGCTCCATTTGTTGTTGTTTATCCCAGAGACATGACTGAGTGGGGGGAGCATTATTATTTTATATTGAGGCTGCATTAAAAAGCTAAAGTCTTTGACCAAGTCCCCATCATGCTAGGTGCTGTACACACATTCAACAAAGAGATAATCCCTACTCCACATAGCTTTATTTCCTCCCAAATATTAATTGGCAAAATAAAGTGACCCCTCCTTCTCCCAGACTCCACTCCCAAACTTCCAGTAAGAACTTTCAAACATCCAAAACTTTCAAATACAGCTGCATAGAGTAAGCCCCTAAACCTCCATTTAGGTGCTGCAACATGTAGCCTGAATTTCAGAAGTGTTGAGCAACAAAGAGCTCCTCCTGAGGGATTAGGCCTCTCGAATCCTCTTACTTAGGAACCGAAAATAGGTCGGAGCCAGTGTTCCCTCTACTTTTTTCCACGGGTGGAATACATTTTGTTGTGTACAGCAAGGCATGTGTGGATGTGCACCACCAATAGAAACACACACTGCCAGCTGTGGCCACTCTGCTAATCAGCTGGGCGGCACCTGAATCTCTCCTGAGCAGCCATCCAAATGCTCAGTTTGCAGGGAACACAGATTTGAGCCTATCATAAGGTGTCCACATTTGAAAATGTTGGTGTTACTTCCCACGCATTTCAAAGGGAGTTTGACAGACACATAGGGTGCAGAGATCAGATTTCAAGTCAAATTAAACCAACAGGGAAACATTTATCAGATTCCCCGTTCCACTCTACTTGAGAGCCTTAGCCTATCACCCACCAATCCAGGCCACCAAGCCTTCAGATTGTGGGTTTGAGACTTGCTTGATCACACAATGACAGGCTAACTTCAGTTCATTCAACTGCACAATGGGTGCTGGAGCCACAGGGCTAGGGCAGTCAGAAGTGTCATTCCCTTGTGTATTGTCAGCTATGAAACTGACATGCCGTAGCGTACACCTCAGCCGGATAAGCCATTGGCTTGGGGATACTTTGACTTGACTATAAAACTCTACTGAACACGACGCTCAAAACCCAGAGATAAAAACAAAGATTTCCCAACCCCAATTGTTGTTACCATTACGAGTTACTATTACCCCATAACGACCTCTGACATAGAAAGAGACAAACTTGCTTAATTTCTTCCCTCTATTGTGTGTGCGCACACAACCCTATTTTCTTTCCACTGCATTATAACCCTGATACTCCACGCTCATGCTTCCCCACCTCCAACTGAACGTGTTATTGTACTTAGAGGAGGTGATTATGTTTTTACCAATATAGCTGTATTAGTACAGTCTCTAGTATGGATGCTGTTATACTGATCTGAAGTGCAGTTCATTCCTCTTTCCTTAAAGGAATAAGCTATGTTCGTTATAAGCACTTTTATCAGGGCTGTAGTGAGGTGGCCGTGGGGCCTAGGACAACCCCCTGCTTCAGGCCCTACCTGTCCCTTTCCCTACCTCCTGGTCCACCCCTTCCCCAAGCTCCACCCTGACTCCACCCCCATTCTACCCTCTCCCCCACGTAATACAGTCTCTCTCTCTCTCTCTCTGTGGCAGGAGCTGGAGAAGCCTGGCAGTGTGCTCCACTAGGTTCCTCCACCCTCCTGGCTCACTGAGCCTCGCTTCTCCTTGGAGCGCCCTGGGGTGGGAGTGCTGTTTGCCACCACCGCTGAGAAGCCATGTGCAGCAAGCCAGCAGAAGCCAGTGCAGCATGGAGGAACGGAGCAGGCTGCTGGGCCACTCTGGCTCCTGCTGCCCATGTGGTGAGTGGGGTGAGGCAGCCTCTGCTGCCACCACGCCTGGCTGCCGTAGTCTCCCAGTCCCTCTGATCCACCGGACAGTGGGGCAGCTGCTGCATGGCCACCGCCCTGATTCATCCTTTGGGCGGGATGGCTCTGACTTCAATACTACTGGGGGTTACACAGCTTTAATTATATCAGCACAGTTAAAGGGGAAGAGTTTTGTGCATGGACAAGAAGAGCCACACCGCACCCCAGGCTCTGTTCAGATGTGCTTTAGAATTCATCTAACTGGAGGACAAATCAGATAATAAAAACTTAATACCCAGTTAGAACAAGTAGATGAATGATTAGGAGCAGATATTTAAAAGGTATTTAGGCACTGTTCTGTTCAGCACTGCAATGCCCTAAGAGATTTAGGAGCCTAGATCCCATTTTCAAAGGGATTTAGGCACTAAGTGAGCACAACAACACTTCAATACCTTTAAAACCCTGGGCCTAAGTGGCTAAGCTCAACCATGAAGGAAAGCGGTTACAGGGGAAGGAGAACAAAAAGAATGAGAGTGACATAGGTCAACTTCCTATCAAGAGTTCAAGTTCCATATCTTTTATGTTCCTGGAATTATCATACCTACACTAGCTATCACCTTTCAAAAGGGGGATGCTAATAAGCCACTTTGGCAGATGCTAATGAGACACTTATGAATATGCAGTGCCTCATTAGCATAATGGTGGCCACGTGCGTTTCGAAAGTGCCGCTTTCGAAACACACACCACCAGTGTAGACAGGAGCCTTTCAAAAGGGGGCCCCAGATTTCGAAAGCCCCTTCTTCCTATTTGGTTTTGAGAGGAAGGGGCTTTCAAAATCCAGGGGGTCCTTTTGAAAGGCCCCTGTCTACACTGGCAGCGTACGTTTCAAAAGTAGCACTTTCAAAACACGCGCACCTGCCATTATGCTAATGAGGCACTGCATATTCATGGCAGCACCTCATTAGGATCTGCCAACGTGGCTCATTAGCATCCCCCTTTTGAAAGAGGAGAGCTAGTGTAGCCATGGCTGTATTGTATAGAAATAAAGTTCTATAGAACTTCATAGGGTGAAATCAATAAGCTGCTGTACAGCTATCCTAAATAAAATCCGAAATCCCTACAAGCCATCTCCCTTGAGGTTTCCAACTGGCAGTTTGTTGGACTCATCAAATAGCTAGACTTAAGAAAGGATTGGAAGGAAGGAAAAGTAGCGGCTTGATGATTTACTCCACAGAGGGTGTTCTCTGCATAAGAGGTAAGCATAGAAGAAAGTAAAAGGATGCCTGTGTAAGATATGGACAAACAGACAATAGAGGCTGACTTCATCAGTGAGGCAGATAAGAACAAGCAAGCATGGAGGGACCAACTGAGCAATGAACTCTTAGAGGTAAGGACCAGGAACTTTATCCAAGGACTAGTGAAGTCCATCAGAGCCTTTCTAAGGAAATCTGTGGGCTTAAATCAGACCCAAAAGTCAGTTTTTAATGGAGTCGAGAAGGAGGATCCAGTGAAGGGAAACAGAGAGGGAGTAACATGGTCAGAACAACAGGCCAGGAAGATTATTTTAAGAGCAGTGTTTTGCACTGACTTGATAGAATAACCAGGGTCTCAGGAAGATGAGAGAGAAGATGGTGACATAAAATGTGAAAAGATGAGGATCCAAAAACTTTAGTGGCATGGTCAGAGACAAATATATGGATAAGAGCACAAATACATATATAAAGGCATAAAAACAGAGAATGGTTTTGCCTGCAGCCAAAAGTTTGCTCATGCATTTGACAAGCGGATTTCAGAAAATATAATCAGACATTTGCGTTATCAATGAGAGGTTTCTTCTTAGGAGGGGCACAGAAACCTGACTTGAACTCAGTCACACACAATCCTACACTGCAAAAAAAATGTGCAAATGAGCACCCAGCATATAAAAAACACTTTCAGTTTCCTTTTACAAATGCACCTTGCAGTGGTTAGCAGAGACAATGGCTCTTTTCTCACTTCCACATAACTCAAGATTTAACTATCAAATGGCCACTGACAAGGTGTACCATTGCATGCCTGTTGTTTTAGACAAAACATGAATGTGATATGGGTCTGTGAGGGGAAATCAATGTTTTTTGTCAAAGAATACAGACAGTACACACCCCAGAAATCTTACACACTTCAGTATGCATGTAGTACAGCAAGTAAGTTGGTTCATGGCAGGGCTTCAATTCAGCTGAAGCTGTCTGAAGCAGACTCAGTGGAGCTCTGGTGAATATATTAAAATTCAAGGGGCATAAGTCCTGAGCCCCAGTGCCCCCTATGGGGCATAAACCCCAAGTTCTGACATTCCAGGAAATGGATTTTATACACTGATTCAAGAGCAGTGACATTTAATGAGAGGTGCTATGCTACAATAGACCAATCAACAATTATAAGCCACAAAATTATTTGTAACACAGGCTATGTCTACACTAGGCTACAAATGTCAACTGCAGATACACAATTCTAGCTATGGCAATTGCGTAGCTAAAAATGAATCTACCTGCACTCGGCTAACTTGGCTGTCTACACTGGGGAAGCTCGACAGGAGAGTTTCTCCACTCAAGCTCCCTTTCTCCTCACAAGACATGAGGAGTACAGGAGTTGAAGGTGATCCCCGAGAAGTCAGTTTCGTGTGTCCATACTAGATGGGCGAAATCAAACCCCAGGAAGATTGACCCTGAGCAGGTCGATCCTCCAGGCTCTCATGGATCTGCCCACAGTTACAAAGTCTAAGGATCTGAGATGATTCAACACCAAATACATACAGGGCTAAAATTCCACAGCAAAGACGGGGAATGTATTCATGCAATGGACTGACTGACGCTAGCGGGAGGTACACAGCTAACACCCATAGTTTAACAAATTCAGGTCACACAAGAGATATCCCATAGTGTAAGGACAAGTCCCATTCTTCCGACTGTGACTACATTTTAAAAATTGAAGACTTCTCACTAGGCAGCTGAGGAAAACTTTACTGATTGGCTTTTTTATAGGTCTTTCTAGTTTGGGATTTAGATTAAGCAGCAGTCAACATGAAAAGGCTCTGGCTTGAAACTGAAAAGACAAGTCACCCTAATCATACAGTGGTTTCTATTCCATTTTGTAACATTTACATTCACACACAAAAGTGGGGTTGCAAGGGATATTAAATCTCTGGCAATGAAATAAAAATAAGCAAAATGTATGTTTAATGGAAATCTGGGCCTTGGAGAATGAAATACTGACTGAAGTCAATGCAAGCTGTGGATGCTTAGAGCATTTATGTACACTTGTGCAGAAGTGCTATGAACTTCATTTAACGCTGCCCCTGTTTCACTGACTGGCCATAACAGGAAATCTGGCCTTTGTAAATTACCATTTAAACACAAAGTGCATGAGCTGCTGAAGGGAAGAAGTGATCATACAGCAGCCAAAGGCTACACTTGTTCATCTGTTCATTTTACCACAGAAACCAAGCGCTAACTACCCCACCGAAAAAAAAAGAAAAACCAAAAACCCCACTTACACACTCACGCCAAAGCACTTGGAAGTCCCCTGGGTAAGAATTGAAATAGATCAGCTTCAAAAGGAAAAAAAAGTGAATTTTAATTTCTCTCTGAAGAGTAACTTTCTACAGAACAAAAATTAACATTAGTCCACCTTAAAAAGTGAATTTAAACAGGTAATTGCCATTCAGGATAGACAAGTGAAAGGAAGTGATGGAATGAGATTTTAGAGAACAGGATGGTAAAACTTTACATGTATGTGTACATTGTTGATTAAGGAAACTCAGACACATTAAAGAAAGAAGGACCAGGCTGTGAAGACCAAGAAAATAAAAGCTGCTCCTAGACACTGACATAACCAATCCCAAAATGCAGCCAACAGAAGCCTTTCTATTGTTTTATGCACACTAAAAACCTGCACTTTTCAACAGGAAGATAGACACATATTCACCACTTTTCCCAAGATATAGGCAACACAAATATTTATTTTTGCTCTTTAGATCAATTCATATGAAGGGGAAAGAGGTGAGAGTTACCCACAACACAGCAAGTTCCCTTCAGCAAGATGACCTTGTATATAATTTTCAAAAGCAACTAAGTGACTCAGATTCCTAAGTCACATTTTCAAAACCAATGCACATGCTGGGGAGGCAACATCTCAGTGACTTTCAATGAGTAGACAACTTCATCACCTTGCAAATGGCACTTGCAGGTGCTTACCGCTCTCTCTGAAGGCTAAGGAGTTGTGTACAATGGAATTACTCTCTCACTGGAAAGCCATTAACAGAAAGATTCTCAAACTAAAATTAAGTTTCATTTTCAGAGACAAGCTTTGCACAACAGTGTAAAGTCCAAGAGTTACACAAATGATAGTTTAAATGAAATCCAGCATCAGTATTCACAGAAGCACTATCTTTGGCACTATAGATGTGACTGTGGCCAAGTCTATACTGAGCACTACAGTCAATTTGAGAAATCGACTTACCTGACTGTCTTCACTGAGGGAGGACAATGGGAGCATTTCTCCTTTTGACCTCCCTTATTCCTTGAAATTAGCAAGGAGTGCAGGGGTCGACTGCTGACCCCAGACAGATTGATTTCATGAGTCTCTACCAGACGAGCAAAATTGAACACTGGAAGATCGACCCTGACCATGTCAATCTTCCCAGAAATATAGACATGCCTGTATCATCTATGTCAAACACTGCTGCCCAACCATGCTGGGTGCCCCATCTATCAGCTGCTCTCCAGATAACTGCAGTATAGCTGCAATGCTTCTGTGTAGTGCAGCTCTTGCAAACCTTGATAATCAAATATCATATTAAAGGCGTGAAATACTGCAAGAGAAAATTTTCATAGGCAGATTTTACTACTGTACAAGAGTAATCTAATCTGAGAATAAGAAGAAAGGCAGTGCACTCTTGCAAGCAGAGCCATAAGCTGAAAAATAGGACTCAGATTTTATTTCTGTCTCTGCTGCTGGCATGCCAGGTTAATTCTCTATCTTAAATTCATCCACTGTAAATACAGTGATCAGGAAGGGAACATGAAAATCCCACCTATCCTCCAGAAAGGATTTGGGGGTAGAGGGAAGGATGTCCCTTTGTCCTGCACGAAGACTCACAAAGCTTCTGGACAGCCAGGGTAGAACAGCACCTGTTTGCATACTTCACAGAGTTGTTGCAAACTCTAAACTTGTGTTTGTGCTCTCACAAAAATCCATAGGGTTCATGATTTTACAGCAGATAGCCGAGAGTTTAGCCATCCCATATACAAGCACAAACAATAATACCAAGCCATTTTATAAAGCTTTCCATTAGCAGATGTCAAAGTGCTTTACAAAACAGATCAGTATCATTATCCCCATCTCACAGACAGGGAAACTGAGGCATAGAAAGGGGAAGTCACCTGTTGAAGGTCACCAGCGGAGCCAAGAGTGAATCCTAGTACATCTCTCTATCTCCTAACTAATGCAGCTTCCTCAAAATGTTTAATACTTACAAGTGCAAGAAGGATAACTACAAACAGAAAACACAGGCCTTATTTTAAAAAGACACATTTACATGCCAGTATGGGAAAGGGGAGAACTCAGAGGAAAGAGTTCTCCATAGCCATATGTATATTTTAGCTAGAATACTAAAATTATGTTCTTTTTACAAATAAGGAAACTGAGGCAGAGAGGTTATGTTAATAAGTATTTTATTTTTGTTAATGTGCATGATGGTGCCTTCCATGTCTTTCTACTAGATATGAAGGAAGCAGCAGGCATAATATTCTGACACTGAATCAAGGTAGCATTGCTCTGAAGAAAGAGGAAATGATTATTATATTCTATGCTGAAGCAGACTGTCAACATTAGAAGCCTTGATCTGAACAGTTTATGTTCCAGTGTTTAGCCACTGTAAGACCCTTGTTTGTGCAAAACCTCTGGGTGTCCAGATGTGCCACTCACAAACATAGCTAAGAAGAACAATTGCAGAAAAAATAAAGATCAAAACCAAAACCACCTAATTGTTCACTTTGAAACTCCATCTGATGTAAAGCTTAACAAAAATGCCCACCAGACACCTGATACACTATGGCCGCAGCTGATGACTCTTCATAAACATCCCACTGCTGTCTTGACTCTCCACATCCACTGGCTGTATGTATGTGTTGTCTCCCATGTTATACTTCAGGTGTAAGTTCCTGGGGCAAGAACAATCTTTCTAGAACGCAGGCAGGCAAAGTATGGCCTGCAGACCACATCCGGCCTGCCAATGTTCCACAAGCCCGTGGGACCCTCAAACCCACCCCCCACACTACTCAAAACAGCAGGCTGCAGGGGCTGTGTGTGTGGCTGCGCACCCATGAGGGGGAGGAGCTTTGTGCACTGCCCCACCCCCAGCACAATCTCACAGCTCCTATTGGCTGATGCCTGGGCTATACTTTCAGCACAGGCAGCACACGGAAGACCACCCCTCCACCCCCCAAAAGTGGCACACAGCATAGACACAAATGGCCCCAGCAGCCTGCCGCTTTGAGCGGTATGTGGGGTTGCGGCGGGCAGGGAGGCTCCCGGAGGATCCCACAGAGGTGCAGGATGGGAGCTACATAGGGTAAGCGCCTACCAGCCAGAGCTTGCACCTGGCACCACACCCTTCCCCCAATCCTCTGCCCCAAGTTACAATCCAAACCCCCTACACTCCTGTGCCATATCATAACCCCCTCCCAGACCCTAAACACTTCCTATACCACTCTTCCAGGTCAGAATCCTGTCCTGCACCTTTACCTGTACCCCCTTCTGGACCCTGCACCCTCTCCTGTGCCTCACTTCCTTGCCACAGGTCACAACCCCTTCCTGCCCTAGGTCACAATCAAAAACCTCTGCACACTTTTTACCTCTGCCTTTCAGGCTCCACACTTCATCCCGCATCCTAATCCCCTGCCCCACATCACAGCCCACTCCTTCACCCAACCCATCACTTCTGCACCCCAAACTCTCTTCTGTACTCTATCTTGATCCCAGACCCAGGACCTCCTCCATTAAGATCATACAAGAATGCAGCCCTTGACCACTAACCAAAAATTCTTGGATTCGCCCTCATGAAAAAATCATTGCCTACCCCCTTTCTAGAATGCAAAGTCTTGGTAAACTACTTACGCCAGTGGGCCTCAGATTCAGGCTTCGAGCTGCTACCTCAATACTAACAAAGAAACAACGATGAGGAAGACTCCACTCCCAATGACCTACCCTGAGCTCTACCAGTCAGTCAGTTCACATGCAGACCACAGTTAATAAAGAGCTTGGATTTGCACAACGGCAAAACCCCACATTCAATGCAAACTGACAGAGAGCTTGAGAGCTGACAGAGACTGGATGTGGGAATCAGAGCCCAACCGTGACAGAAGTTTGCGAAGGGAGACAGAACAGGCAATTTAACAATTATAAGGCCTCAGAAGACCACACTGACATTCACTCCTCTACTCTCAAACTGTCAGCCTCCCTCTGTCCTTGACCCCCCTCCTGTTTTGCCTCTCCAGCTTTTCCCTGGTTGGCATAACACATTCTTATGGCTACAAATCCCACATTTACCATGCAAACCGAGCACCTGAGTGGCTGCACAGAAGAGATTCAGCTGCCACCCAGCTGACTGGCAGAGCGCCCACAGCCACGCCGGTTGGGCAGCCTGTGTTTCTGCTGGCGGTGCACAGCTGCCAATGCCTTGGTGCACACAACAATCTACTCCACCCCTGGGTGTAAAAACTGAGAGGGAGTGCTGCTGCTGACTCTCAAAATCTAGCCTCTGTGCAACCAGCCACGACTGACCACTTCTTTCCATATATCCCACTTCCGATCAAGAACTGAACTGCTCACATTCTTTCCAAAAGCTGAACTTAAGAACAGCTATACTGGTTCAGACCAAGAGCCCATCTTTAATCCAATATCCTGTCTTCTGACAGTGGCCAATACCAGGTCCCCCAGAGGAAATGAACAGAATAGACAATCATCATGCAATACACTCCTAGCTGTTCATTCCCAGCTTCTGGCAAACAAAGTCTAGGGATCCCATCCCTGCCATTGATACACCTATAGTCTATGAACTTCTCTAATTCTTTTTGAACCCTGATATTATCTTGCCCTTCACAATATCCCCTGGCAAGAAGTACCACAGGTTGATTGTCAGTTATGTGATAAAAATACTTTGTGTTTGTTTTAAACCTGCTGCCCGATAACCTCCACCTTCCATCAATGTCAATAATTCTGTTGCCCTCCCTACAGCCACTGACACAATCTGCGTGTGCTCATTTCTCCCACAGCCGGACTATCCCCAAATCCTGTCACTTTCTCCATTAAACTTCATCCTTTCCTCTCCATTCTAATGGCTAAAATCCTTGTCTGTACCTTTGTCACTTCTTGCCTTGCAACCAGCTTTCCTGTTTCCTCAGTCCCTGCTGGCCACACCTAAACCAATTCAGCAGGTGATCCAAATTCTCACAGGGTGAGAGCTATGCACCTGTGGACCACTTTAACAAAAGTCTAGTGAGTTGCTATAATTACCCAGTTAGCATCTGGAGCAGTACTGACATGCCAACTTAAACAGAAGCTTTGTGGTTTTAGATCAGAATGGACTGATTTAATTCAAAGCAACCTAAATCACTGATTTTTAATTCAGCAAGAAAACCACTTTCATTTTATTTATCAGTTTTAAATAAGTTTTAGATTTCTTACTTTTTAGTTATTTTACTTTTATTTTCCTAAAGAAAATCTGAGAGTCATTGGTTGGTAATCTTTAAAATATGTTGATTTGCAATTGAATAAAGCCTTTATACTAAAGTTCGTGTTTCTCTTTACTATACTGAAGAATAATTGTTTAAATAAATGTGTATAGATATACTATTATACTTGTATTCTTTATAAGTATCAATATACTTTATATTTTTTTAATATTTTAATATCCCAGAAAATAGTGACAGGACCATTTACTTTTTATTTGCATTTTGAGTCAAGCTCTGTTTGGATGGAAATTCAAATACATAAAAAAACAGCATTTTAATTTTATTACTAAATGAAACACCCTTAAGGGCTTGTCTACACTTGCCCCCAACTTCGAAGGTGGAAAGGAAATCAGGACCACGGGAGATCACTAATGAAGTGCTGCAGTGAATACGCAGCACTTTATTAGGCTAATTTTCTCCTGTGGCAACTTCGAAGCGTCAAACTTGGAAGTGCCGGCATGCATGTAGGAGCAAAAGGACTTTGAAGTAGCGTGGGCACTTCAAAGTGCTTGCGGCTACATGCATGCCGGCACTTCCAAGTTTGACACTTCGAAGTTGTTCCTGAGGAAAATTTGCCTAACGAAGTGCTGCGTATTCACCGCAACACTTCATTAGTAATCTCCCATGACCCTAATTACCATGCTCCCTTCAAAGCTGGGGACAAGTGTAGACCCAGACTAAATATGTTGAATACACAAGAAAAAAATCTTTATCAAAACATGTTCTTCATGTATTAAACAAAGGGAAATTTTTCTGTAGTTAACAAATTGAACTGATTGTTCCAGGTTGCCAGGTCCTTTAAGATGTTTGGGGGAAAAAAAAGTGGATCTCATACTATTACACCTAATTTTCATTTCACAGAAATTGCAAAAGGAAGACAAGCTTTCCTTAGTTTTCAACTAAACATTGAACTGAACTGATTTGAATGAACTGAAGAAAACAGTCTCTCTGCACTTGCAGAAAGACTATTTTAGCTTCTTGCAGGTTCTTAGCCAGTAACTTCTATCACTGCTGAATGTTTTGTATTTAATTTAAAAAATATTCATAGATTATAAGTAGTGAAGGCTTTAACATATACTGCCAATTTCAAATTCTATTTTAAATTTGTTTATTTTTAAGACCTAAGCCTATAGTTAACTTATTTTTAAAAGTATCAATTAATTGATTTTTCACATTTACCACTCTAGTTTGGATATCTTTAAAAGCAAAGTCATTTTTAAATTTGACAAGTGGAAGAGGGAAATAAACACTTGGGAAAGACAGTCCATAATATTTAAATTCCAAAGCGTAAAATCAAACTCCTGGTATTAATTGCCAGGAGCTAGTGAAAAAAGGAACCTTCCCAATTTTTCCTCTGCTTCCTGACTCACAGGTGGGACCTGTCCCAGTTTTATAAATATTTCAAGTGAACTTTCAGACATGTGGGTTTTACCACAATATAATAGAAAATAAAAATATTGACCAAAAAGGATTGCAGAAGTAATTTTAGAGAGGACTGGAGGTGCTCTCAAAATGGCCAGGTAATTAAGGAAAATATCTAGAGAACCCACCCTTCTACCTTCATCAATAAGCTTCTTTTATAAATCTTTGCAAGCATGCATACACGCTCCTCCACAAATACACTTTCTTAAATTCAACAAGACACTATGAACTCAGAAGAGGATAAGCTCTCAGAGCTGTGACTCATCCAGCTGGAAGTGAAGCAGTGGGAATCCAGAGAAAAAGTTTGCAGAAGATTGTGAATATTCCACTGACTCCAGCAGGACCTAGTCACCACTAACTTTCCCTCAAAGGCTTTCCAGGAATCAGTTCAATGTAGTTGATGGACAAAATGGCTGTTAGATTGGTCTCTTGGCGCCCTGATCTTGTCAGTTCAAGCAAACCATAACTTCTCTGGAAGCTTGTCGCCATGGTGGATCTACACTACAGCAATCAATCCACTGACCTTCGATTTATCATGTCTGCTTAGACACAATAAATCTATTTCTGAGCATTCTCCCATCAACTCTAGTATTCCACCAGGACAAGAAGAGTAGCTGGAGGTGAAGAGAGAGCATCCCCTGCAGACCTTACCACATGGAAGACACCTCAGTAAGTATGTCAACTTAAGAAACACTATTTACGTAGCTGAAATTGCATAGGATGTGTCTCAGTTTCATAGAAGAGTCCTCAGTCTCAGTTTGCTCATCTGTACAAAAGACGACATAATCCCAGGAGATTTGTTAGGATAAATTAGAGAGGTTTAAATGAAAACATTCTAATTATTATTATAGGAAATCCTGGCTTTGGCTTGAAAAGACCAAAAACAACTGCCTGCTACTCCCACTGGCTATTCTCATGTCATACTAATAGAAGAGGCTGAAGCAGAAAATACACTTTCTCTTGCAAGCTCACAGGCTAAGTCTACACAACAGGTTTTTTTTTGACAACTCTGGCCTTTTGTCGACAAAACTCATGGAGCATCCACGCTACAAATACATTTTGCTGACAGTACGTGAACAGAACTCGGTACTTTTGTCGACAGCTTTCTGACTCTCCCCCATAAGACAGAACACCTTTGCAAGAGATTCTCTCGACCAAAAACAAGCGTGGACGCTTTGGGAAGGCCTTTTGTCAACCAAACAGTCCTCCATGGCACCAGCCACCTGGCGAGAGGGGATGCCCTGTCCACCACAATCACAACTCCATGCTTCTCTGCCTTCGGCCATTCTTAAAGCTGCTAGGAGCCCCAGAAACCCTGTGGCAGGAAGAGGGAAGCAAGGCAGAAGCACAGCAGTCTAAGAGAACTCTGCTTTTCCCCACGCTGCATGGCCATGCCTCCCGCCCAAGGCGAGCGACATGGCGTCAAGCCAGCCACCCCACAACCGCCCAGGGCCCTTCAGAGAGCCACAGGAGGGGTCCCAGGAGCCTCCAGGGGCACAAAATGCCAAGACCTATCCTGGAGCGGGCCTGAGCGGCAAGATCTCCTGAGACTCTGGGATGAGAAGCTGATCCTCCTGGACCACTCAGCCAAGGACCCAGGGCCACCCCACCCAGAAGATGGAGAAAGTCCAGATGAAGGTGAAGGAGCTCCAGCAGGGGTACCTCTCGGCCTGGCACATACACCAACCTCCAGGAGCAGTGGCTGTGGGCTGACCTGGAGCAGCAGGCCTGGAAACAGGAGTGGGAGACACGGGCCTGGGACCAACTTATGGCCCTATTTGGTGACGATGCCATCTGGCAGGCCTTGTTGGCCCAGGCACCCACAGCCACTGCCCCTATTCCTCTGTCATCCCGCATTGCCACATGAGGGACTGCGTAAGGGTTTCCCTGGGCTCTGGCATGCTCCCCTGCCCTCTCCTGTCCCTTTTACCCCCAAGCTCTCCAGACCCAGACCCCCCCCACACACACACACACACACCCTGCAAGGACACCCATCCAGCAGGAGGTCTGCATGAGGTTGGGACAGCACCGTCTGGCTGCTCTCTGTTGACACAGTTTATCACTTATTCGATAAGCTTTCATGTGTGGATGCACTCTGTCGACAGAAGTTTTGTCAGAAGGTCTCTTCTGACAGTAACTTCTGTCGACAGATCACTCTATGTATCACAGAATCATGGAATCCTAGGGCTGGAAGGGACCTCAGGAGGTCTTCAAGTCCAGCCCACTGCCTAAAGCAGGATCAACCCCAACTAAATCATCCCAGCCAGGACTTTGTCAAGCCAGGACTTAAAAACCTCTCGTGATAGAGATTCCACCACCTCTCTAGGTAAGGCATTCCAGTGCTTCACCACCCTCCTAGTGAAATAGCTTCTCCTAATATCCAACCTCCTCTGTAACTTCAGATCATTGCTCACTGTTCTGCCATCCATCACTACTGAGAACAGCCTCTCCCCATCCTTAGAGCTCCTCTTCAGGAAGTTGAGGGCTGCTATCAAATTGCCCCTCGCTTCCACAAACTAAATGAGCCCAGACCCCTCAGCCTCTCCTGACAGGTCATGTGCTCCAGCCCCCTAGTCATCTTGACTGTGCTCCACTGGACCTTATCCAATTCATCCACATCCTTTCTATACTGGGGGCCCCAGAACTGGATGCAATACTTCAGATGTGGCCTCACCAGTGCCAAATAGAGGGGAATAACTACCCTGGATTGTGGGAAATGCTCCTCTTAATGCACCCCAACATGCCATTAGCCTTCTTGGCTACAAGGGCACACTGCAGATTCATATCCAGCCGCCCATCCACTGTAATCACCAGGTCTTTTTGTGCTGCATTACTACTTAACCAGTCGGTTTTCCATCACAAGTGCAGGACTCTGCACTTTTGGAGCCTCATCAGATTTCTTTTGCCCCAATCCTCCAATTTATCTAGGTCACTCTGGACCCTATACTTACCCTCCAATATATACGTGTCCCTCTAGCTTAAAGTCATGCCCAGATTTGCTAAGGGTGCAATCCATCCCCTCATTCAGGTCATCGATAAAGATGCTGAACGATACCAGCCCTAGAACTGATCCTGTAGACATAGATACAGTGGAAGAGATCTCGAATCTTTCATACAGTTCGCAAGCAGTAAGGCATATACTTATTCTTAAATTAAAGGCCTACTAGGCGATGCAAATACAGAGCAAAACTGGAAGGAAACCACATAATAAACAAGGCACTGCTGCTTGAGTTAAAACTGGCAGTTGCATCCCCAACATCTCCAGTATGGTATGGGCAAAACAGAAACTATTCCTGCAAATTAAAATATCAAATTCATGCAGCCAGTAGCAGATAGGTCCAGCCTTCCTCTCTGGATTAGACCCTACAACCACCATTTTTTCCAACTTTGTTCCAGTGACTAAAGGATCTAGAGTCAGGTGTCAGCAAGGCTAACTGAGGTGCTATTTGAACAGTATGGGAAGAAGGCCCATCGTTTTGCAGCCAATTTCTGCAGATACAAAACAACAAGGTTAGCTTATCTTGGGAAACTCAGTGCTGCACAAACCTAAAAAATGTCTCCCTGTGCAGAACACTAGCAAGATGGCTACAAGCACCACAAGCATGGTTGAAAACAGCAAGTGCAAGCTCAGCTCTGTTTCTCACAGACAGCTATTTGCATAACACTTTGCATTGCCACATAAGGATGCACATGTTGTTGGTTTTAAGTTTAATAAGTTAATGAAATGCTCTGCGCCCAGCACCTGCTGTAAAATGCTCTATCACAAAAGCCTCATCGGAAATATATTGTTATTTTCTTCACTCTGCCTGGCTTTTAATCTGCACAACAGGCTACGTATGTTTTTTTACGCAGCATAGTCAGCTGTGTGAATGCCATAGGAATAGCATAAGCTATTCCAAAGTAATGAACTCCTGGGAGTAGAAAAAAGAGGGATCAAAAACCTTTAAGGAAATATTAAATCTAGCCATGGAGATGCTTCATTCCCTACTAGCATCTTCTCACTTTGCAATTAGAAAGCAACGTTTATTCCTCTGCAACAGTGAGTGAAGTCATAAAGGAAAGCACACGTCTGACTTGGTGTCTCCATTTCAGCACAGCTGGAAATCTGCACGTGCCAGCCACAGTGCATATGCTGAAGGCTTTGGAATTTCTACTGCACATAGTAAAATCCATTTTAACCATCTTGCATAAACAAGATTGCCTTAGTATCAGAGAAGTAGCCGTGTTAGTCTCTATCTTCGAGAACAACAAGAAGTCCTGTGGCACCTTATAGACTAACATATTTTGGAGCATAAGCTTTCATGGGCAAAGACCTGCTTCATCAGATGCAAGATCTAGATTGCCTTAGATTTATCTTACATGCCACAGCACTAAAACAAGGCATCTTCCAGGTCCAAAAGGAGACTGATATACATCTGTGGGGGACGTCTGATTCTCCTGTCAACAAGGCACTTAGCAAATATTAGTGCTGACAAGCAGAGTGAGAAGTAAGTTGTACCAGAAGTGCTGGGGCACAACTACTTCCTCCTCCTCCCATACCGAGCAGGGGGAAGCAGGAACAAGGTTGCAAAGCACGATCCCTTGAGCTGCAAAGTAGAGGCAGGCTCCACCCCTAAATAAATAAGTATTCCTAGTGCTGAAAATATTAAAAGCAACAGTCTCCATTTTGGACTAATGCATAGGCCAAACTCATGGAGTCAGACTCTTAGTTGGTCTAAATCAAGAGTAGCCGTGTTGAAGGATTTATTGTATTTATTTCAGCTGTAAATCCAGCTCACTGATCTTTCATTGACACAGCACTTCCTTCCAAAAGAACATGAGTAATCTGTAATTTTGAGTCAAAGTAACATAGGAAAAAGGTTTCACACAGGACTGTTTTTGGTCACAAAAAAATCTTTGTACACAATGACATTCAAGCCACTTGTATTCCCAGTAATGAAATACTTGTCCAATCAAGCTGGCAGAGGGGAGACTTTAAGTTTAAAACTGCATGTTAAATACCAAGGTGGAGCTGAAGACTGTGAAGACAGACATTGTCTGGCCTCTGGATATCCCATTTGTTAACATGTATAAGGCCCAGGTCTCTAAGCTTAAACAAATCACCTGTTCTGGAGCCACCAAGGAAGTATCTCCAACCAAGGTTATTTGTCCAGCAGCAACCCCTTGCGCTGGGTTGGAAGCAACCTACAATTGTAGAAACTCCACCATCCCTTTCAAGACCTACAGGCTGTGATAAATAAATTGAAATAAACACAATCACAATTCTCTCCTAGAGGAAACAGGATTTCAATCATACAAAAACTGTTATCCTCTGAGACTCAGCAATTATCTACACAGGAGATTCTCCCAGTTATACCAGTAAAAATAAACAGCTGCAGTTACACCCTTACATCCCCTCCTCTGTGGATGCACTTATTTCAGAATAAAACTGTCTTTTTAATTAATCTTAAATGACTTCCGAATGACGTAAGCTAAACTACAAAGAGACCCACTTACCACAGAATTTGAGTATCTACACAGGGAATTCTACTGGCATTCTCAAACAAAAAGCTTCTTTTAACATTAACTTTATTCTCACCGATGAGCCAAGCTATGGGCTAGAAAATACAATGCTAAGGATTTTAAAAGAGTACAGCATCTCAGAAATATGAATACCAGAGTTACAACCTGACCACACACTTCATGGAGAAGCAGAAGTACACCCATGAGGCAGCAGCAGAGATCAATTTAATTAAAAAAAGCAGATAAATACACACTACTCAAAAAAGGAAAATCAACATGTAAAGTCAATGTTCAGTTGTAACATTCTGAAAGAACAAACGTAATGGTTGTTCAGAATTATGAACATTTCATAATCTGGAACATAAAGTTTCGTGGACAAAGACCCACTTCATCAGATGCATCTGATGAAGCGGATCTTTGCCCATGAAAGTTTACGCTCCAAAATATCTGTTAGTCTATACGATGCCACAGGACAACAACTGGTTTTTGAAGATTCAGACTAACATGGCTCCCTCTCTGATACTTGAACATTTCATAGTTATGAATGCCACCATTTCTGAGGTGTTTGTAACTCTAAGGTTCTACTGTAAAAGTTTACAAGACAGAAAAGGCCAAAATGAATGCTGCCCTTGCAACCTTAACCTGGTCCCTCTGTGAGTACGCATTAGGACACAACCTTTAACAACATGCAGACATGAAGATGCTGATGTTCAACAGACAACAGAGTCCTTCACTACACAAATCTGATTCATCGTTAAAGCAGATCCATCTCGTACACTGAAAGACGTGGGATGGAGGGAAATTAAGGCTGCATGGGAATATTAATTAAGGAGAATTATACAGTAATATGCTGCCTGACACTGACAATTATTAAAGTTTATTTAAAAAAATCCTTTTTAAATGAAACTTCAGTTTCACTTCAATTTGTACATGACTTTTTTTCAACTGTGTAAGCATACTAAGGATTCATTTTCTTGATCATTAAAATGTCCCATAACAATTTGTATCTGAATATTTTCTCTATTTTATATTTAGACATTGGGACAGGGACTTTCATTTTTTTCCGACCACAGCAAGCTTGATCGTCTACATTATAGCTCTGTAGAAATAAAAGTTGTAATTCTTTTGGGTAGCCTTTTTCAGTTACACTGATTTTTAACCACTGTACTACATAAACTTTAGATTCATAAACCACTTCTACAGCCTCAGCAAAATGAAAGCCCAGGCTCATATTTCTCAAAAAAGGAAAAGAAACAAAAAAAAAAAAAAAACACTTTAATTTCAAAAACTCGTTTCCTTCCTCTTAAGCAGCAGCGCTGTGACCCAAAGTTACGGTGACTTTAATTTAAACAAATTAGCTGTGATTTGTCATTAATGTATGCTACTGCACGTCCTAAAGAAATGATTCTGCAAAATAGTATTTTGCAATGGAATCTTTTGTATTTTCATGCCTAGGAACACTTTATATTCTCAAAACTGGACTGTTAACTGTGAGGTGGTATTACCTTAGTATTTGCACTTACAAGGCAAGAAGCAGCATGGTCACAAGGATAAAATCACAGAACTAAGAATCAGGACTCATGAATTATATTCCCAAATCTGTTACTGATTCTCTGTGTCCATAAGCAAGTCTCTAGGCCAGTGGTTCCCAACTTTTTCCATAACACGGCAGACTTCAATGAGACAAAATTTCACAGCACACCCACTTTTTTCAGATGAACTGATTTCTCATAAACGTCACGTTTACTTACATTTATGATGGCTATAGCCTTACTAGAGAAGTTTGTAACATAGCAGTGCGTACAACAAGCTAAACTAGGATCAAATGCATTAATGTTTCAAATTCACCACAGAATTCACCACCGTCTTAGACAGTGAGCACAGCCACATTTTCAAAATCTGCTCAATGCCATGCTCGTGATGTGGAGTAAATGAGAAACCACTGAAAACAGCTCCCCTCCCTGCCAGCCCGTTGGAGCCAGGACACAGCATTTAAACTGTGTCCCAGCACCAATAAGCTCCCACCCCGCCTCCCTCACCCTTGTCACAGCAGGGAGTGGGGTGGGCTCTCTGCCAGCCCATGCAGGCCAGGAAGCAGCATTTCAGCTGCCTCCTGGCACCAAGGGAGTCCTGTGGAGACAGCATTTCAATTCATGAGGGTTCCGCAAAGAGCCACCATGGGGGGTGAGGGGAAGGGAGCGATGAAGTTTCACGGCACACTGGTCGAAAACCACTGCTCCAGGCTTCTTCTCTGTGCCTCAGTTTTCCCAAACGTGAAATGGAGAGAATGTTGCTCATCCACCTTTGCAAATTGCTCTGTCACACCTTTATGAACGAAAAGAGCAATATAAAACAACAAGGGTTGCTATTACACATCCCCACCTACACTAACAGAGGGTTGCAAATCCAACTCCTCAGAAGTTAGGAAAATGTCCCTTCTGCATATGCACCATGATTCAGTCTTTGCACAATCACATATTATTCATCTCAGTCTTTCATCCACCTCTCTACCTCCCAGCATACTCACCTTCCTGGCTCCTAGTTCCAGTTTCTTTCCCAAATTAATCCCAGACTACCCTACCTTCCCAATCCCAGTTTCCTTCTTCCCTACCTGCTATCAGTCTCTAGTACCTGTTTCTGCCCCACTCCCAGGGTCCCTTTTCCAGTACGTTTCACCTGCACTTGTCCCCTCTTCATGTGAATCAAGCAGTTTCTCCCTTCATGTTGCCTAAGCCCCTAGGGAGGTCACTGAGAGCACAAGAAATACAGGCTCCTTCATCTCAGTTCAAGGGCCCAGACCCAGGACAGCCCTCAGCAGCCCAGAACTGCAATTGCAAGTCAGGTTCTGTTCAGTCCTGTGCTGGAGCATGCTCACTGGGCACAGACTCTTTGAGGAATTTAGATGTTAAAATCTAAGTCATCTCTGCTGAACGTGTGTGAACTGTCATGGCCAAACTTAAGTGGATTTTTAAAGAGATGGCAAAAGGCACATCCCAGACACAAGAGCCACTCTGTTGAATTTTAAGTCCTTGCTCCCGAGTATGGAGACTTGCCAGCTACTCAAAAAGAAAAAAAAAGTCACCAGAATTTAAAATGGGCAAAACAATGTATATAGCTTCACTCTTGGGTGTAAAAACAAGTAGATAAATAAGCCTGACACACACACCCAGCACTGGAAAGTTTCAGCCCAGACTTTTAAAGTTTGGCTAAGTTATAGGCAGCTAAAAACAGGGTCTTGTATAAAATCCCATTTAATTGGTTAACCAGTTAAACGTTTAAACTTTAAGTTTAACCAGTTAACCAATTAAACAGGGGAAGGGTGTCCATGGGGCCACTCCAGCCCAGATGGAGCAGACCCCCTTCACAGACAGAGACACCCCAGACACTGCAGAACAGGACTGCCCTGGCCAGCCTGGAGAGGCCCTGCTCGCAGCTTACCTGTAACCAGTAAGCTTTATCCGTTGAGGATGAGGTTAACCAGTTAACCACTAACATCCCTAGTAACAAGTAATCTTAAAGGGTAGTGCTACCAGCTCCCCCCACAGTACAATTCCTTTCATCCACAAATCTTGAGGTACTTTGCACATATTTCATAAACTTCACCAAACATCTTTCATCATCAGGACAATACACCATTTTATATTGCCAAAACATAGCTGTCATACTAGCAACTAGAGTAACAGAGTGGTGAAAGAGGTTCCAAAAATCTCAGATGTTAAGAAAGTGTTTCCTTACCTGTTTTATTCATAATATCTTCTTTTAATTGTGCAAAATTACATTTTACAATTTATAATTATTTTTTACTGCTATATACCTGACGCTTCAAATTGATGATGAAGCTGAACTTGTCAGTTTGCTTGTTTATAGCCACTCATTTTCTGGCTTGTTAGTGTTATCATAATACTAGTAGTGCTAAAATTTACAACTTTGCAGGGAAAAATGCTTTCAATTTTATTTTTTAGTTATATAATTAAACCTCACTTTCCGGGCCTAAAATACACAATAGCATCCCTGTCCATCTTCAGTTTCTTTTTTGAAAGAATAAGGATGGGTCATATAAAAGTATACTTACCACTACAACAGAGAGCAAAGAACATCTTTCATATACAGGCACAGGAAGAAAACGAAGGGACGGGTGTGAAGAATTTAAGTCAGGGTGCAGGAAGGGGTGGAACTGGGGATCTGGATGGTTAGGAGGCACAGGAGCGGCTGGGTGACACAGGATCTGTGTGACAGGGGTGCAGCTTACCCACTCACTCCCCTGGATGCCCATGGCTCTGCTCTGGCCTCCCTCTACTCACAGGCAACACTCTCTGTTGCTCTGCTTGGTCAGAATTCCAGCCCATCAAAGCAGCAGTATGAAGCTTACAGGCAAACTGCCGAGACCACTGCTGCTCTCCTCCCCTTCCCCCTACTGGGAAAACAGCAGCAAGAGGCATTGGAGCCTAGAGTCACTTCCTGCCCCCGTGGCCAAGCCCACAGTCTGGATCCAGCCCCTGTTTGCCTGATCCGGCCCACAAAGTTCAGGGCTCCAAACCCTCCAACCCCGCCATGGGCTGGATGCTATGGATGGGAGCCTCAAGCCTCGGGCTTCAGATCCAGAGAAGCCACCATCCAGATCTGGACCATGGGTTTCCCCACCCCTGCAATACACTGAAATTACTTGCTGATATTCTGCTGTGACACACACACACACACACACACACACACACACAAATTGGGTTCAGAGAGAGGGCCAGGGGAAAATTACACAAACCTGTAAATTTCAGATTACGTCCCTAACCCTGGAAATTTAGATCCATCAGTTCAGAATCCCACTGAAGTCAGCTGTACCAACCAGAGAGACTCCACTGCATAATCAAGGCATAAGGGACTTACGTGATACACTCATCCCTCGCTATACCAACACAATTGGTTCCAAACTTTCTGCTCACAGGCGAAAACTCTTGAGAAGGACACTAAATTACCATTAAAATACATGTAAAAGTCTCTCATTGGTTCCTAGTGCTCCTAACACAGCAAAGGAGTGGAAGCATACGGCATTGCTTTTGAAAGGTAAGTGAACCTTGGGTTGGGGGAGGAGGGGTTGGGGAGGGTTAAAGGATGGGGGCAGTTTGGGGCCATGAGCAGGAGGGAGGGTTAAATCCTGGTGGCGGGTTGGATCCGTGGGGTGGATGGGGGGGCATTAAGGCTGCGGCGGGTTGGATCTGTGGGGCGGGCAGGCAGGGGGGCATGTCAGACTGCAGCAGGTTGGGTCTGCGGAGCCAGCGCAAGGGATCAGGCTGCGGCGCGTTGGGACTGCAGAGCTGGAGGGGCAGGGCGTGGTCAGTCTGGAGCCATTGGGAGAGAGGTAAAGCTTGTATTAGCAGTGGAGAGTTCACTTATCTAGTGAACAAAGGTAAGTACGTGTCCCTCATTTTAGCGAGTACTCATAAAGTACTCATTTAAACGAGGGACGAGTGTTTAATGAGAAAATATTAGTAGTGATCCATAACACCAAGCTACTGGAGTACTTCAAATTTACTTCCTACCTTAGGAGCAATAGAAATATGAAGGAAATACTGCTTCTGTACTTAGTGGCAAAAGAAAGCTAAAAAATTATGATATCCAATGCTTATCTTGCTTCAGACTGTACTAAAACAGTTAATAAGTCACCAGATATGCAATACAGTCAACACTAACAAGGAGTAAGGAATGCAAGCAATTTAGGGACATAAGATGTTAAAGTCTGTTTAGATAAGGGGCTTTATGAACTTCATCCTAGTATAGTTCAGAAAGCAGATGACGCAATCTTAGAACCATTAGCAATTATTTTCCTGAATTCACGGAAGATACATGAAGTTTCAGAAGACTGGAGAAAGGTAAACACAGTAGGTACCTTTAAGAAGGAAAACAAGGAGGACTTCTGGCATTATGGACCAGGCAGACAAACTGAAATACTGAAAAGATACTGGAACAAATTACTAAAACAATTATAACCATCTAAAGAAAGACGGGTATAAGTAGTAGCCAGCATGGCACTGTCAACAATATTTTGTACCAAACCAACACGATTTCCTTCTTTCATAGGGTTACTGACCTAGTGGATGAAAGGGACAGTAGACATGATACAGCTTGAGTTTAGTAAGACTTTTGACAGAACACCAAATGACATTCTCATAAAAAACCATTATGGAAACAGGTCTAGATGAAATTACTACAATAAACTCTTTCAAATCTGTCATCCCCAAGACTGGGATGTTGCTGGATATTCAAATATTCTGGATAATAGAGGTATACCAAGCAATAACATTAGCATGACGTTAAAGAAAAACAGGATTCGATATTAAGAAACAAATAAAAGCATATGCAGAGTACTTTATTTACCAACAGCAGTATTGTGTATTTCTGTAAATGTATACTGTATTTGCTGTATTTATTTGTATTTACTTTCACTATACTGTACTTATGGAAAACTTAACTAAAATTTAGTAGTGGTTAAAATGCCAGTTATTTGTGAAGTCCGGACAATAGAATGCTGGATATGAAAGAGTTTACTGCATAAAACAGGTAGATAAGGGTTTGGAATATCATACTCAATGGCCGTGTCTACACATGCCCCTCCCTTTTGGAAGGGGCATGTTAATGAGGCACTTCACAACAGAAGAATGAGGTGCTAACAGGCATATTCAGTGCCTCATTTGCATAATGTCAGTTAGGTGCACTTTGAAAGTGCTGCTTTCAAAACACAGACTGACTGTATAGATGTGGGCACTTCGAACTACAGCCCACACTTTGAAATTCCCTTATTCACAATACGAATTGTGAATAAGATACAGCCAGTCTGTGTTTCAAAAGCAGCATTTTTGAAGGGCGATTGGCCATCATTATACAAATGATGTGCTGAATATGCATGTCAGCACCTCATTAACCTGTTCCGAAGTGCCTCATTAACATGCCCCTCCTGAAAGGGAGGGGCATCTGTAGACACAGCCAAAGAGTAGTAATCAATATTTTGCTGTCAAAAGAATAGTAATCAATATTTTGCTGGGAGGATGTGTTTAGTGGAGTACCACAGGGTCACTCTTGAGTTTGGTACCAGTCAAAATTTCATTAATGACTTGAATAAGCAAGCTTAAAAATCTGTGGATGACACCAAGATAGGAGGGGTTGCTATTACTTTGAAGCACAGAATGAGAATGCAAAGAACATTTACAAATTAGACAATTAGTCAGAAATCAGAAAGATGAAATCCAATAAAATACTAAGTACATCACTTGGTAAGGAAAAATCAAGTGTACCACTACAAAATGGGAATAATTGAACAGGAAGCTTTTCAATCTCAGGAGTCTGAGGGCTAAGAGCAAGACTTCCACAACCTCGATCACGGAGCTCCAGTACGCGGATGAAAATACGGTTGTTGCTCTTTCTCCCACAGCCCTTCAGACCATTTTAAGCACCTTCACTGAAGCATACGAGAATCTCAGCCTCACACTGAACATCAAAAAGACCAAGGTGCTCCACCAACCTTCATCACTGAGAATCTCATGCACCTTCTATTGAAGTCAGTTGAGAACTGTTGGAAAATGTGGAGCATTTCCCATACTTTGGCAGTCATCTTTCCGCTAAAGTCAACATTGACGCGGAAATCCAATATCATCCGAGCTGTGCAAGCTCTGCTTTCACCTGCCTGAGACAAAGAGTCTTCACGAAGTGGGACATCTGTCCCAAGACAAAGCTCCTTATATACAGTGCAGTAGTTGTTCCAATGCTACTGTATGCATGTGCAATCTGAACAATACACAAGTATCATTTGACTGCACTTGAACAACATTACCAAGGCTGCCTCAGGACAATCTTAAATATATCTTGGAGGATAGGCGCACAAACGCTAGTGTCCTGGAACAGCTGAATATGACAAGCACTGCAGCCATTAACATTCAGCAACAACTTCACTGGACTGGTCACATGGTTAGGATGTCTGATCACCACCTCCCTAAACAGATTCTGTACTCCAAATAGGAGGAAACTGAGGAGCTTTGGGCGGGTGGGGCGGGGCGGGGCGGGGGGGGCAATGGAAGCAATATAAGGACATGCTGAATACACACATGAAAAAGTGCAGTATCTCTGTCGACACCTGGGAGAACCTTGCCCAAGACCATCCTCAGTGGAGAATGGTAATCCATGAGGGGGTGGTGCAATTTGAGAGGTCCCGCCGCAGTGCAGACAAGCAGAGGCAGAGAAGATGAAAAGTCAAAAACAGCCCCACACCACTCCAACAGCTACTAACAACTGTCTCTTCTGTGATAAGATCTGCAGCTCCAGAACTGGGCTGATCAGCCATCAATGGATTCACAAATAGGAAGGTGACAAGAAAACATCCTACTTGTTATCGAGTGACCATCAAGAGGGGATAGTATAACTGAAAATGATGTGCAGGTTATAGAGGATCACAAACTGAATAAAAGTCAACAATGTGATGTGGTTGCTAAAAAAGCTAATGTTATTCTGGGCAGTATTTAGAAGAAGCGTCCTACATAAGACTAGGGATGTAATTGTACCACTGTATTCAGCACTACTGAGGCCTCCGCATGAGCACTGCATCCAATTCTGGGCACCACCCTTTAGGAAAAATATGGGAAAATTGGAGCGTTCAGAGACCAGCAACAAAAACGAGAGAGGATTTACATAGAAAGCATTAAAAAACTGGACATGATTATTCTTGAGAAGAGAAGACCTGAGACAGTATCTGACAACAATTCTCAAATATGTTAAGGCTGTTACAAATTGGATAAGTCAGAAGGTAAGACAAGAGCAATTATCTTAATTTGCAGCATGAGAGATGGAGGTTAACTATTCGGACAACTTTCTAAATATAAGAAGAATTATGTTCTGGAACGGGCTTCAAAGGATTTTGATAAGAACAGGTTACACAAACACCTGTCAGGGATGATCTAGGTATACTTAGTCTACCTTAGTGAAGAGGTTGGTCTAGAGGTCTTCTTAAGGCTCCTTCCTTCCAGTCCTATGCTCCTGTGAATTTGTCCTTTTCTTTCAGATCCCAATGTAGTTTTTGTTGAATAGTTTCATTTTGTGTGTTATTTTTGTTCCCTGATTCTTTTTAACTAATTGTGATTTGATTTTCTTTTTGAAGACTAAGAGATCCATACATACAGAAATTATTTTTACTTTAATTTAGCCACAGAGACAATGGCAACAAAGTTTTAGTACCAAGGGAACAGACTTCTGTACATCTAATAAAATTTCAGGCAGGGTTGCATTTCAGAGCTCTGTCCCTTACAATGAGATTGTAATTAAAGAGTGATCCCAGTTTTCCATTCTTACTAAGAATATTTTTCCCCTTCTTGTAATGAAACGCCTCTGAATTGAAAATAACCTAAGACGCTGACTTTAGTATAAACTAGTAATCTGTAAATATTTATTTATAAAAATATTGAGTCTTTGGTAAAGGAAAACCAATCATGGTTTGTGAAAGGGCTTTCCCAGCCCAACCTCCCAAGTTCATCCAAATTCAACACTCTGGAAAAAATAAGCTCTAAGCTCAAGACTTTATGTTAAATTTCTCCCCAGTATGTTTTAAAGTTTGTCGTGTTTGCTTTTTAATAAGTACTTACTAGCCTGGTCCTAAGACTTTCAATTATTCAATTTAGCCCTTACTCAGGTATAAGGTTGCAAGTATACAGTCTGAAGCATTAGCCTTTGAGAAAAGGCCTCTAGGAAGGAAAAACTAATACATGTTGAACCTCTCTAAGCCAGCACCCTTGGGACCTGACCGGAGCAAAACAAGAGAATTTGCTGGACCCTGGAAGGTCAATACTGTCTAGCAGCATTATCAACACTTCCACTGCTTATTGGACTCTTGCATTTGAAGTAAATAACAGCTAAATAACAGCAAAAAAAACACCAAAAGCCAGGACCAGTGGCTGGAAACAAACTTTATGTAACCATGGATAACTTTGTCACACCCATGATAAGTGGCTGTCCAGCTAACAAAAATCATGCTGGATTACAAATGCTGCCGTATGAGAGAGTTCCGGACTAGAGAGGTTCACCTCATAGTATCAATAAATTAGGCAGCTAGCCCTGCTGAAGGCTAACAAACTACATGAAATACTTGGTCTATATTACAGAAAACCATGATTGCTCACAGAATGCAATTTTAAAGCTTTTGTTCTTGGGTGAAAAGCAAATTGTCAAATGCTGATTTAAATGAGCCTTTACAAATTACATTTATCTGTATTAAAAGTCCAAGATGTAGCACGCCTTGCCAATACTCACAGAAACCTTCAATCTTGTCTGCTGTCTTGCTCCAGGCCACCTGCCTGGTTTCCATGATGACTTGGATGGTCCGTCTTTCTGGAGTAAACTTCTTAAGACTGAACACTGTCATAACCGTTCCCAGCTCCAAAGTCCTTTTCATCTGGCTCTTCTCATACTCCGGCAGCATTCCATAGTCTGTGCTCTTTCTGGACATTTTTTAAAACTCAAATTTCATCAAACTGATCAGCTCCTGATGTGCTAAAAAATGAAGGAGATAAAGGAGAAAAAATTAATATTTAAACACCTTTGTTTGATTTCCTTCCTTTTACGAAAAGAAAAGAATCGAATCTTACTTGAAAAAGATCACCATGAACCACTGCCCTTCTGTTGTAAGCATACAGCCTTGCAGCTATCCAGCTAACCTTGACAATAGTCTTACCTAGTCTGTGAGGTTTCAAGGAGAAAAGTGTTTTGGAGTGGGAGGGATCAGTGAGCCCCTGCAGCAGGATTCAGAACAATCAGCTGGGTAGAGCAGCCTGAGCAGTCAGTGAAATATGATCTCAGATTCTAAACAGCAAAACAAGAACACCTCTGTTGTATCAACAATCCGATACTTATCTCCTGGTTGAACTCCTCTAGTCCACCACACTCTGATCCAGCAAAATCTGTGGTCTAGCACATAGACGTTGACTCTGTAGTTGCTCCAAGGCTCTTGCACACCAGCAACCCTGCATTTACCAACTCCTCTCCCTCCCCGCTAGCATTTCTGGAGCACCATGCTCCTGCCGCATTCACACGTCTGTCCTTTTCTCTACTGCTCTAAGCAGGGACCACCAGCAGCTGCAGAGCCCCAGACGCAGGCCAGCAGCAGAGCCCTGGGACTGGTGGCCAGGACCCCAGACAACTGCAGAGGGGCTGGTGGCTGGAACCTGGGCCAGCATCAGAACATCCAGGCAGGGATCTGATGGTCAGAACCCAGGCAAGTACAGAGAGGCTGCCAGGTGCAGGGCAACACTGGGTGCTAAGCCTGGGGGCTCCTGCCCCCCTACTTCCCATGCTTATGGAGACACACTCACACTCTATATATTAACCTCCATGGATCAGCAAATGCTTTAACTCGCCACCAGTCAGGTTCCAAGAATGCCAAGTTAGGCAGCGTCAACCTGTAGTATCTAACATTTCACAGTAGCATAAGGTGAACTAAGGTCATTCTGCCCCAAATTTATAAAAATACATGAACAAATGTACTCCCCATCCCTTTGGTGTATGCTGGAAAGCTGGGATTGCCAGAATGCATAAATAGGGTAAATGTACATGACTCTTGACTTCATGCACATGCAGCTACAAATGGGGTCTGTCTCTTCAAAATATTACCTGCATCTCTACACAGGAAGTTCAAAATTATATTTTATACAGTGGATGATTTGATTCTCCTGAGAAACAACAGAGAAGACAGACATGGAGAGAAAAGAGTATTAGGGGAAGACATAACAGATACACTGAGTGCAAGCACAGCTGTTACAAACAAGAGAAAGCATCTGAAACTAAAGAGAGATGCATGTGTACGTGAGAGAAGACTGCACCTCTCTTATAACAAAGAAAGCAGCTAAAAATACCAAAAAATCAAATACATTAAGGCATTATTTGTTCAAATTCTACGTATAGATCTCTATTAGAAACTTTTGCTTTTATAAGAAAGTCAGAAAAATGCTTTGTTTGCAACATTTCTAACGCAGCAAAAGCCCTGGTATAATGCAGCTATACTGACAAGCATTTCTGTAACTACTGTACCAGAATGTCTTTTTTTGCTCACCAAACCATCATAAACTATACTAGCAAAAGACCTTTTTCACCAGTATGAGCTGTGTAAACACCACGAGAATTTGCCAGTACAGCCACAGCAGTATATCTAGATTGACAACCCTTTTCTAGTGTAAACTTGGCCTAAAAAATTGATCTAAATTGCATTGTAACCACTGGGGCCCATTTGTGTTGTCAATAAGCTTTCCCCTATGATGTATGTCCTTTGGCCCTTTCACGCCACATAAAAGTGTCCCCGTTCGTTCTTTTACTAAGGTGAACCGCATCTGCACAAAAAGTTAAAAAATAAGCTTTGAGTCCTTCAGTGATTATTCTTTTTCACAGGGCAATCCAGGAGTATCACTAAAGGATCCAAAGCAAACTGAATTAGAAGATTAAATCACAGGAAAATGTCCAAAATTTGATCTCTTTCGGGTCATCTCAGAAGATGTTAAACAATGTACCTTCCACCAGTTGGCACAGCTCTGCTATAATTAACAGAATGGCTTTTCATTTTTTAAAATTATTATTGCTTTACAAAGAGTGAGGTACCACTAATTCTTCACTCTAGGCAATTCTCTGTAATAGGGACACATATGGAGATTGTAGCAGCTATATTCCAAGTCTCAAAGCACTGCTCACTTCTGCTCCCTATAAGAAGTCTTCCCATTTTAGAATACCACCATATTACCTGCTATATCGGCTTTCTCCCCCCACCCAAGTGTTTTATGTGAAAACTTTTAGGGCAGGTCCACACTGTAATTGGACACCCATGGCTGGTTGGACTCTCAAGGCCTGGGGTGAGGTACTGTTTAATTGTGGCTTAGACATTCCAGCTTGAGCTGCAGTCTCAGGTCTCGGACCCTCCCACCTTGCAAACAAAGGCCCAAGTGCAGATAACTAGGCTACAATTAGACAGTCCCACAGTCTGATCCCCCAAGCCTCAGCACAATGGCACAGAACAGCTGCAGGTTTTAACTTTGATCCTGAAAGCTAGCATATTCTGATGTCCTCTCCTGCCAAATCTCTAGAAACACTCCACATCCAGGCATTAAGAGCACAGCGGCTCAGAATATCAATAAGAGAGAATAAGGCACTGCAACAGTTTTAAAGTAGGCCTAAAAATCTTACCATTCTTAAATTGATCCCTAACTCTGAGACTGGACTCTTCCCAGAGCGCAAATGCTGCTTATAAACTGCTTGAGAGAAATCCTGGATTATCTCTAAATTGGGATGAGAGGGGGAAAAATTCTTACTCTTGCTCTGCTCTCTAAAGAAAGAATTAACTCAACACTTGGGCAAGCCTTTGATGTCTGGGTAGAAAGTTGGCTACACCCCAATTAGTCTTCTCTTTCTGCCACTACACCAAGGGGAGCTGAGAACACTGCAGGAAGAACGAAAACTTGGGATAATGCAAGAAGAAGCTGCATCCTGGATCAGATCCTCATCTGGCTTAAACTGTCAAGACTCCACTGTAGTTAGAGTGATGACCAGCTAAGGATCTGAGCCTGATGGGTAAAAAGACAAGCGAATAACAACATTGCATTTAATGTCAGTCTTCTAACCTTTAAAGCCTCATGAGCATATGGTACTTACATCTCTACCTCATCTATTATTCATGTCAGAGTTGGCCCATATTTCTGTCCGTGAGAGCCGTCAAGCAACGAGATCACTGAAACGGTGCTTAGTTAGTAATGAAAGAGGTGCAGGGGATCAAGGAATTAAGCATGTGAACATTTAACCAGAAAGCCTTACGTAAAATGAATGAGACTTACCAGCAGCTCCCCCACCCACTGAAGGGCCACTGTGAGTGGGGGCACTCCAGCGCAGCTGGAGTAGCCCCCATCCGCAGCAGCCCAGCCCAGCCCCACTTAGGAGGGACGCTCCAGCCAAGTGGGAGCAGTCCCCATCCACAACAGCCCCAGAGTCGCAGAGAAAGGGAAAATCCCTGTGAAGGACCAAGGCTGCTGGGGGACCAACGCTGCGCCAGCTCAGCTGGACAACTCCACCCTGAGGCATACCCAGGACAACTGTGAACTGGCTGCTCCAGCCCAGACAGAGCAGCTGCTGTCTGCAGCTGTGGGGAGCAGCCTTCCCAGCGGTTGCCTCACCACCAAGCATTTAATCAGTTAATTAAATGGGATTTTTTTACATCCCTACAAGGAATTTGGCGCCGGGGCACAAGAAATTTTTTTACATTAATAACTGATGCAGCAAAGCCAGCTATAACAGGCCACGGCTAGACATGCCCCGACACAAATTAAGCACTACTGGGATACGAGAAACCAAGTGCACATGTTGCCACTCTCCAATATAAACAGGCTTCCATGTTTCAGTCTCCTGCACAGCACTGCAGCCGTGCACTAACTACTATCATGGTTACACCTCACCCTGGGGCCAGAATCCTTCACACAATGGACGCTGGGGATGTACTCCCCGCTGTGAGCAAAGGAGGAAGTGGTTTAATTTTCACACAAGAAGCAGTGGCTGTCACCATTGCTTTCTTGACCATCCCCCTCAACCACCACTCAGTAGCAGGAAGGCCTTAAAGCCCCTCAAAAGGTGCTTCAATCACTAGCTCCAGAATCACCTCTGGTTCTCTTCCTCTCTCCTCAATCCACTACCCTTCACTGTGAGCAGTTTCAGTTTCCATGTTTATAACCAATCTGACCCTGAGACATCTCTCTTCCCTTCTGTAACCTCCCTCTTTAACCTAACTCTATGCCCCTCACCCCGCAGTCACTGTATCCTGACCGGCTCTTTACTAAATGCTGGTCTCTTAAGATCTCTCTCCCCCATCACCACCATTTGCTTTCTTTCCACTGTCTTATCATTCTCTCCTTTCCTAGTGTCCTGTATCTCAACCTTCTCTAAGTTCTCTGCTACAGACACCCTTCTCTTTCAAATTCCTTCTTAAGTAATACTCTTCACTGAATTCTTCTTACCATACACTGATGAAGAGGATAATGGTCTCTTACCTGCACTGTTACCCAATTTTGTATTAGATATGAAGCTCTCTGCAGTACAGATCACGTCTTAGCCCAAGGTTTGCACAGCACTACAGTGTTTTATGATATTCTGTACCCATTTATGCCTATTAAACTCTTACGTTAATGCTAATGGGAGTTACATATGCCATTCCCGAGGGAATGATAACAAATTACCTTTCAGGGTCATTATACGGATAGAGTTTAAACAAAAAGTATAGTTGATTCTTTTGTCTCTACTTACAAAATTTGTTCATGTAATCATTGTGGATTCACATCTAATAATCCAGCCATAATCCCTGGTGTTGCAATACGTTCCAACAACAGAAAATAAGGGCAATGCATGTGGAAAAGTAAATCAAAGGAAATCATTGACCTGAGTTTGACTTTCAAACATGAAATACTGTTCTCACTCTGAGACTTTAAAAATAATTCTAAGATGTTTTTTAATGCTCCATTGAATTATATACGGTACAGACAAGTGCCTAAATTCTAAATGAATACAATTTTCTTGACAATCTAACAAAACTGCTCTGATCTGTCTTTAATAGGGACAACTAGTAGCTTTAAGGTGAAACCTGACAAATCAAAGGATTACATTTATTTAACTTAAATAATGCTTTAGGACAAGCTCTTAACACAGGAAGTTGACAAGTAAGGATGGCTTTTTGTATGTTTCAATATATATGGTGCATTGGTCTTAATAAATTTCTGCTCCTAAAATTGCTAATAATTATAAAGATTATATTTTTCCCTGAAGATGTAAGCATCTTCGTTGATTTCACTGGTTGTTTTATCATTCATTCCAAATATCAAGATACATACCATTAGCCAGATTTACATTGTACTGTGAAATCATCCTAAATTCGTAGAACAGAGACGTAAAAAGATCTGTCGTATGAACTAAATAACCCTAGTTGACCAATGAAGGATTGCTCCCTACAATAGAAAACTTGCCACAACTTTTACTCCATGCCATTCATCTTTCAAAGTGGCCTGCACCTGTTTACCTTAACGTAATTTTAAAGTGTTTTAAATGAAGTAAAGTTAATTTAAATTAACATCAAAATGAACTACTCAACTATGAAATGTATTAGAATCCTAAAAGAGGTGAGGAAAGCACATGGGATTATACTGGGCAAAGCACAACACGTATGCTGCTGGTAACAATCTTGTGCTGACTAGCACAGATGTACTGTTTGACCTCAGAATATTCTCATCTCTTCATCAAACTATTTATCTATCATTACAGTATCTGAGAGAGATGCAGTCAATGGATTTTAGCCTCACAATATCCCCGCAAGGAAGGGCAATGTTATCCCGTCTTTACCGTACAAATAGAGAACAGGGGCAGGAGAGGAATTAAATGACCAATCCACAGTGACAAGAAGCCTATGACCAAGCTGGGAACTGAACACAAGTCTGGTATACAAACCCAGTCTCCCATCCCCTAAAGTATTCCTTCCTATGTCCACACTATGAGGTGGGCAAACAATTAACTTGATGGAAGGGGGAGAGGGTCCTGCACAGATCACACTGTAAAACTAGGAACACTGACAGTACTCTACAAGCCCACTAATTTGCACCAAAACTAGGGAAAAAAACCAAGCAAATCATTAAGAACGATCATGCAAACATAAGAAATAGGCCCACTGTTTACTCAGACAATTGCAACTTTAGTTACTCTTTGTCACAGTGCCTCAAACTGGCACAACTTCATTGTCCAGCAAGCGCTGTGCCAGCCTGCCTGGCTCACAGAGCTTCTACCATCAGGGGAGAGAAAGGAACTGGCTACGTTACAGCCTGTAGCTCAATGAGATGCTGCAGCATTTATTAGGTCAATAATGTCCTGCCCTTGTGCCCAGGAGATGCCAGGTACTTTCCAGCCCTCCTAGGTGGGAGCGGAAGGAGGGTCTGGCCACGGCCCCTGGAGATCGAGGAGCAGCGTGTGCCCTGAACTCGCCTTTGTAAAACCGGTTGCCGAGGCCTCCATTCGTAGGCTCCTGAGCCGGCAAAGCCGTCCCCGGGTTGTGCAGCGCCGAGCACAGCCGGGCAGGGCTCTCAGCAACGCGGGGAAGCGGCGACGTCAGCAGCAACTGCGCCCCGGGGCCTTTCCGCACAAGCGCCCGCCAGCCCCGCTGCCAAGGCGCCCCCCCAAGCCCAGCGCAGGGCGCCCCGGCTGCCCCAGCGCCGCGCCTGCCGCTGTCACAGGCGCTGCAGTTTCCTTCCCTCTTTTCGGAGAGCGGCCGCGGCCCCAGCCCAGCGCAGCCGCCGGAGGCAGCCGAGCCCCGCGCCGGCCGGAGCCCGCGCCCCTGCCAGGCTCACCTGGGCGCCGCCCGGCCGCTGCCTGCGCTAGAGGCGGCGCTCAGGAGCCGAGCTGAGCCGAGCGGAGCCGCACCGCGCCGAGCTGCCGCTGCCGGGCCAGACGGGGGCGAGAACTCGCCGAGGCGCCCCACTTCTGGTTCGGCTGCGACCGCGGGGTCATGTGACCTGGCCCGGCCTCTGACTGGCGGCTGGGGGGAGCGGCGGCGGCGCCGGGGGCGGCTGAGGCGGGACGGACGGCGCGGTGCCCTCCCCTCACGAAGCTGGGGCGGTCGCGGCCGGCTCCCCTCGGGGTGCGGGGCAGGAGGGGACCCCACGGGGCGGGGCTGACTCCCCTCGCGGGTACTGGAGGGGACCTCCCCCCCCACGGCTGGGAGTTGTCTCTCCGCAGGGGTGCGGGGCTGGAGAGGATCAGCTCCCCTGAGGGGTGGGGGCTGGTCGGGGCTGGAGGTAGCTCCCCTCCAGTGTGGGAGGTTAGACGGGACCCCCATAGCGAGGGGTCGGCGGGGTTGCCCGCTTTGTGGGGTGTATTCCTGGGGCTTTCATGGCATAATTTTTAATGAGAGGTTAATTGCTGGAGACTCCCAGGCCGGTCCCGCATGATTGGCAGCCCTGGGGTCACGTCCCCTCAGGAGCCCTGGGGGAGGGCTGGACCAGACCACCACAGGTGGAGGCCAGCTTCCCACAGGGCTAGAGCTAGTCAGGGTCAGAGGAGGCGCGAGTCAGCCCCTTATAGGACTGGGGCAAATTGGGACCACGAGAATAGAGGCTACATTCAGTCTGAGCAACCTCAGGGTGTGACAGATCCTGCCAGGGGCTTGGTCTGGTTTGTAAACGATGAGCTATTTTTGGGTGGGTATTTGTTTGTTTCTTTTTTAAATACTGAGCTCCCAGTCCTTAGCTACCTGGTTTTTGAGCCTGCCAGGGCACTGTGCAAGAACCATAGAAATGTGAGAGAAGACTAAATACCATGAGAAGGGGTTGCTACAACACTGATGTAGGTGCCCCCAGTTCACTTAGGGCTCTTCCATTAGCACGCGCATAAATACTCATCCCTTGGTCTTCCAATAGCCAACTATTGGGTGAGGGCAGCTGTTTGGCACACCCCAGTCCATTTCTTGGAGGCAGCAGCTTGAGGAAGCAGGAAGCTTGGCCAGGGCCTCTGCCTGACGGCCTTTAAGAGCTCTTTGATCTCTGGGTTGAAAGAGATGGACATTTTTCTCAGGCAGCACATTGGTCTTCTGCACCTATCCTTCCAACTGCTTAGGCGCTTTCCCCTCCTAGCAGTGCAAGAGGGGACCATGAGTGCATATTCACACCTTAGCAGAGCCATCAGATTCCTAAATAGATTTGTACAATATGAACTTTTATTAATAAGATTCCTAAAATGATTCATCACAATATGTTTATGGGTTATAAACTTTGAAATAGAAACAAACAACGGGAATCCTTATTATAGAAACCACTATAGACTTTAATAGAGTGACTGCCATTCACCAAATTATCATTAATCTGTGACAGTTCTTATAAAATGTAAATGTGGACCTGAAAAGATACCCCTGAGAGAGAGATGAGCAGTAACTGTAGCGAAAGCACGGAGCTACAGAGTCAGAGATATGAAGTGAATATGATTCAAATGCTGTGCATTTCCGAAAAGAAATTTGATACGCTCAACCAAGAATTACCCCCAAAGGACCCAATGAATGCTTGAGCAGATAACTAGTTGGATGATCAATGGAAAAAGGCATAAAAATTATTGTCTGTAGAGACAAAGTTGCTGCACATAATGGAATCCTACCTATAGGGCATTGTGTAACAGTGCCACACTCCATGGGATCACACATCTTAAGGAATCCCATAGCAGAGCCCCAGAGAGCCTATTCTGGCAAAGCATGAATACTGACATAGAATAACACCAAGCATGCAATAACTGCACAAAGCAGGAATAGGCACCACATGAGATTTGAGATCATCTGTGGTCCAATCTTAACTTAAACCTTTTGAATTAACTGGAACAACTGCTATTTACTAATTGCTATTTACTCATTCTTTCTGAAATAAATATGTTGTGCAATGCAATAAGTAACAATGTGCACACTATAAATTGCAGTTTGCTCACCATATGATTCCATGTAAGATAATACAAGTCAGAATTTCACTTTGGTTATTTTGTAATTATGTACCACATTATATAAATTCCTCTCAATGTGTAGATTGCGTTAGCAGAAAAAAGCCGTATGAATAAAATCAGTGAATTTTTTTGTGGAAAAAAGTTTTTACTTGTTTTTTATTTTGTTCCTTAAATTATAAAGATTTTTCCTTTTAAACATATATCTGTTTAAAATGAAATATGAATGTAATGCAAAATATCTTAAGGCCTAAACCTAATATAATTTAGCTATAAATGTGAAATGTTTTGATAAGAGAAATTTATGTATCCAAAACATTTAGAATTTGTTTGTTTAATAAAAATTCACTTTATTCACTGTTTTGTGTGTTAGTTTAAATTCCAGTCACTATCCTAATATGGCACATAAATCATGAACAGGTTATCTAGCAAATAAGCAATACATCATTTGCCGTCTTCTAAACACACTAAAATACAAAATTAAGAAACTGAAAATATTTATATAATTGCTCAAACAAATGTACTTTTCTAGGTAGCAAAATCTACAGCATAGGCTCTATTTAGTTACAAAAATCAATAAATTTTAATGGTCATATAGCCAAACAAGAATCACATTTCTTTAGAAAATATATGTAGTATAAATTGGTTATTTAAATTGAGGCTTTCCACTTGGTTATTTATATCATGATTATTTCAGTTGATAATTTAAATCATTCCACCTCGAAAAGTCAATACAAATGGTTAAGGACTGGGTTGGTCTGGTTTTTTTTTATTATTATTATTTATTATTATTACAATTTTGTTGTTGGCTTTTAAGGTCAGGAAGGCTTCATTGGCTCAGTCTCATAAGACTAGGGTCAAAAAATAGTGCACTGGCCTCGTAAACCAGGGTTGTGAGCTCAATCCCTGTTGGGGCCTCAAATGTATTTCATGATAACAGCTTTCAAATAGAAACAGTCATGTATTTTTGTCACATATTCATTGCACCTCCATCCATAATTTTTCACTAAAACTATTGGGTGTGTAAACTAAGAAAAGTTTTAAAAAACTATTTCTGGACATGCCAGCTAATATCATGATTTCTTTGAAATTTGTCATGGAATTTCTAATGAACATAAGTATTCAGGACCAGATTTGGACATTACATTCGAAAGACATCACCTCCAAAATGCAGAGCCTGCTTGTGTTTTATGGTTGCAGAATTTCCTGAAGCATCTACCCATCGCCATTTCCTTGATGAAGAATTGTGCTTCAAAGTCTAACATTTTAATTTTAAAATATTTCTAGCCCTCATGGTTGGAATTAAACAAAACAAAACTAAAAACCTTCCAAAACCCTTTAAAGGGTGATCTGAAAATAAGCCTTTACATTGTTGCCTACCAGTGTTGGCCACTAGCTTGAAACGATAGCTCTCAGAGGTGTGAGCCATAGGTGTTAACAGCAAAATTTAAAGATAAGTTTTCAAAATCAACATTATTAACAATTAACTGATAACAATTTTAACAGAATGATTCTAACTGCTTCCCATCTGTTTTCAGATGCCAAAACCTACAGCTTTCCCCTTGACATCTATGATTCTGTTATGAATTGTCAATACAAAAACCTGCAGGATATAGAAAACTGAAAATGTAGGGCTATCAACATAAATTTATTTTTGTACAACACAGGGACTGGGTCAAATGTACGAATTATTTTCAGTTCTTATTCATTAAACCCCTTCATTTTTCATTTTAAAAGAAGCTGCCACTGAATTTTTAGCAGCTCAACAATGCATTAGCGTCTAGAGACCTTGCAGAAGTGAGGAACAGCTTATTGCAGCACATGCAAGGCTTTACCTAACACTGTGCTACAACAGTGGTTCACCATTGACTCAGAAGGAAAGCTAAAACCTACAAATCACCAACATGTTGCAGAACTCTTAGTTTCACTCTTTGGTTTTCTTGTGACAGCGCTTCCACTATACTGCACCGATTCTTAAGAGGGTGACAAGACGTCCTGTTTTTAAAGGACAGGCCCATATTTAAGCCTTCTTACTGGCCAGACTGTCCCTATAGGGGTACAAAGCCCTTCCACCTCTACGCATCTTCCCTCAAGCCCCCCACCCTGGCTTTTTCCTGTCCCACCTCATTCTACACCTTCCCCATGTCCCCTATTCCACCTTTCTGACTACCATTTCCTCCCCTAAGCAACACCAGGAGCCAGCAGAGTAGGCTGTAACCATGTTGCTCATGGCTCCCAGTGCAAGGCCTCCAGTTAACTCCTTAGACCACCCTGAACTCTGTGTTCCCCGGCAGTGTGGGACCCCCTAAAGTGCAGGGCCAGGGGCAGTTGCCCTGGTCCAGTCGATAAACGGGATGGCTCTGCCTTCAGGTATCCCAGCTTCTTCTTAAAAACAGAGTCCCATATCATCTGTCTCTTCCCGCTCCCATCGGTACTGCTGGTTGGAGTCCCACTGGCCAACTACCTGTCCACCAGCAGCAAGTGGGAAAGTCCAGTGGGTATGCAATACTGGTGGCGAAGCAGAGGTGCTGCATGCAGAGCTGAGCCGCTCCCACTGTTTGTCTTTCCCTGCTGCCTGCCAGCCCTTGGCCACCAGGGCTCCACCCCATCCCGTTTCCAGCTCGTATCAGCTGCATGCTTACAGGTCGCCTCTGCTGCCAACCATCAGCCCTTTATGTGTTTCCCATTTCCTCTTTGCTTGCCCTGTATTACCCATTCACCTGCCCTCCCTTCCGACCATGCTGGGTCCTCCACACGCACTCCCTGTGCTGTATCGAGAATCACGAGCAGCCTGGTTGGCAAGCTTCCTCCTTCCTCCTCCCCACTGCCTGTGGCTGAGCCAGCTCCCTGGGCAAGCCCAAGAACCTCTGGCTCCCCTGCAGCTGGACACAGCTCCCATCTTCCTCTCCCATGCAGGGCCAAAAGGCTGCTGCTGGCCACACTCTGGTGTGAACCCTAGAAGAAATATAGGGGGCATGTGACCCTGCATACTGTCTCCCCAAGTGTTGCCTCAGGAAGAGAGTGCACCAGGTACCAGGAGAGGCAGGTCCATTCTGGGGGGCCCAGCCAGGCACGGAGGGCAGTGGGCATTGGGCAGGAAGAGATGAGTCAGTTGGTCACACACATACCCCAAGTGAGAA
Source organism: Carettochelys insculpta (assembly GCF_033958435.1). NCBI lineage: Eukaryota > Metazoa > Chordata > Testudines > Carettochelyidae > Carettochelys > Carettochelys insculpta. The sequence continues at coordinate 35,419,932 of NC_134150.1, read as the reverse complement.
AAGTGCACAGGAGCATGTGTGTGATCATTCCCTGGGGGGAACAGCCGTGTGTGTGTGTGTGTCACCACTTCCCATGTGAAACCTAAGGCGGGGCGAGGAGCCTTTCTGGGGAGCCACACACAATGAGAAGAGAAAAACATGCAAACGAACAAAAGCACATCACTGACTTGGCCCCCAAATGAGGAGGAGAATAAAACCCTCAAGGACCCAGTCCCCCACTGAGAATCAAACAAAAAGAGACCCTCACCTCACTCCACTCGAGCACCAACCACACAGGTGGGGGGCAGGATGCCAAGGCTCAGGTCTTACCCCCAGGGCCAGAAAAATGCTTCTGGGGGCTCAGGGCTCATAGAGGGCTTTTGCACCCTCTCCCGTCCCCCAGGTAACGTGCCACTGCCCCTTGTGCTGCTCCAGGACTCTGCCACTCTGGGGGAGGGACCAGACTGTCTCTGCACTCACTGGAGGTAGCACAGTGCTGATGGTGAGTGTGGGAGGTGCCAGTCTCTCATGGGGGGATGTGACCCCCTGTGCACCCTCCACACATTGCCCCTGAGCCTACAGAACTTGGGCTGCATCTGGCTCATGGACTCTGCTTGGCTGGGGGGACAACAGCACCAGGAATCTCCATGCCTGTGCTTGGTTGCAGGTTCACCCACTGTTGCTCCCAGTGGCTGGGAATCTCAGCCAATGGGAGCCGTGTGTGTGCGGGAGGAGGAGGCATGCCTGCAAATACAGGGCTGGACAGACACTTCTGTTCCCCAAGAGATGTGCCAGGTAGGGGTCTCAGAGTGGCAGAGTGCTAGAGCAGTGGCATGGGGCTGGTTTGCTCCCTGTTGCTGGTTCCCCACCCCTGCCCTAAAACCTTAAAGATAAGAAGGTAAATAAAAAGAATCCCACTGTTCTGTATTTCTTTTTAACCGGAAGGCTCAGTCAACTTGATGTTCATCTGAATGTAGGTGGGATTGATTGCCATTGAATGCACTGGAATATGAGTACCTTTACCAGGTGCCCCATATTCAGCATAGGGAAATATGGACACCCCACCCTACACTTTGTCTTAAAGAAGAAAGGGTTGATAGTCACAGAAAATATTAAGTATGTGGAACGGGAGCAAAACATAGCTGCATAACACTGAATTCCCAAGCTTTGCTGGGTTCAGTTAAAATCTCAGCCACAGTGTTGCAATAGGTTTGGAGCTGGCTTTTTTTCCCCATGTAATATTTAAACTTTCTGCAAAATCTTAGAATGGAAATGCTCCTTACATTGATATGGCAGATTCGACTATCTGATTTAGCACAGTAACATGCAAAGCTTTATAACATAATAAACAAAAATTTTCTTCTAAAACTATTGCCTGTGCATTTTTAAAAGTATTTTTAATATGTTCCCAAATTGGACAGGGAACTTTATAGGGTGAAAGGGGTGTGGAGACAGTGATGGGTAAAAAAGAGGCCCATATCCACAAGGAGACTTTGGAGTTCATCCCCATTGTGAGAACAAACAAGCCACCGCGGTGAGTCTCAGAGCCTGGGTCTGCAGACTGACTCATGCTACAGCACTAAAAATAGCTGTAGTTTGACCTCTATGCCCCACAGCGTAAGCCCCATGAGTCCAGTTCTGTAGACCCAGGCTCTAAGGCTTGCTGCTGTATCTTTATTTTTGAAGTGTAGTTGTATCTGTCAGTGCTTAGGAAAGCCCTGGAACAACACTGTGATCCACAGATCCCAAGCTAAGTGTCACAGATTCTACAATGAATTGAGGGAGATCGGTGCCTTGGAATGGAATTCCCAAAAGCCAGCATTGAAGTCAGGGAGCTACCTGACTAGATAATGGAAGATGCCAAAAAGATTGGTGTGGCCTAAGCAACATTAACATCTATTTTTTCTATCCATGTGCAGAATAAATGTTATGTGCACGAAAGCACATGTGAATGTACACCACCAGTAGACACTAAACCTTGTTGTGGGTGCTCTGCTAATCAACTTGGCAGTTGCTGAATTTCTCCTGAGCAACCGAACAAGCAGCTACCTTACTGGGCACACTGGTCTTAAATCTTGCTCCTCTCATGGACATAGGCATCTCTCTCTTCTTGCATTCCACAGCCAGAGAAGAGCCGTAGATCTAATATACACTCATCCCTCATTTAACAAATACTTTACTAATGAGTACTCGCTAAAACAAGGAACATATATACCTATTTCTTCACTATATGAGTGAACTTCCCTCGCTTATATGAGCAGGGTCCCTGGCCAGGAGCGGGAAAACCTGCAGTCCTGTGGCTGGAGCAGAACCAGCTGCGGCGTCCCAGGTGAGGGGCAGGGAGACCCACAGCCCTGCAGCTGGAGTCTTCTCCCTCGCTTCCCTCAGACATGCAGCTGTCTGACAGCCCTTCAGCTGGGGGGAAGAGAGGGAGAAGGCTCTTAGCCTAGTTCCCTCTACTGCAATGGCGGGAATGTGAAACTGACCAGCCATGAGAGGCTGAATGTCTTCCACTTGTGCTGCCTCAGGCGCATCCTTGGAATATCATGGAAGGACAGTGACCAACACCGCCGTCCTCGAGCAAGCTGGAATCCCAACCATGCACACCCTCCTCAGGCAGCGTCGACTCCGCTGGCTTGGCCACGTCCACAGGATGAATGATGGAAGGATTCCAAAAGACATCCTGTATGGTGAGCTAGCATCTGGCAAAAGACCTCCCGGACGCCCCCAGCTGCACTACAAAGATGTCTGCAAGAGAGACCTCAGAGAGGCAGACATCGAGCTGGACAACTGGGAAGAACTAGCAGATGACCGCAGCAGATGGAGGCAAGGGCTACACAAGGGCCTTCAGATGGGCGAGATGAAGATCAGACAGCTAGCAGAGGAGAAGCGAGCGCACAAAAAGCACAATAAGGACTTGCCAGGCACCCACTACATCTGCAAGAGATGCAGCAAGGACTGTCACTCTCGTGAGGGTCTTCATAGTCACAATAGATGCTGTAAATGAAGCCCTCAATTGAAACTTTAAAGGGCGTGATCCATAGTCTATGCAGACTGAAGGATGCCTGCTACTACTATGAGATGATCAGTTTCCCAGCCCTGCAAGCCATGAGAAGACTGGACCCTGCCTGCCCCTGGTTCCCAGCTCTTGCCACTCTGGGAGCCAGGAAACTGACCAGTCCTGGTGGTTCCTGGCTCTCCTCCCCTTGCAGGAAAATTCGAGTTCTGCAGTGGTTGCAGGAACAACCCCTGGGTAACTCTAGGGTTTACTGTATCCCACACCCATACTGTGTCCCACACCCTCCTGCCTGGCAGACCTCACCCTTGGCCAGGTTTTAACCCCCTTCCCAAGGTCCCAAACTGCCCCCAGCCTTAACTCCCACCAGCAGCCCCAAACCACCCCCAGGCTTACACCCCCCAACAGTCCCAAACTGCCCCCAGCCTTACAACCCCCCCTGCAGCCCCAAACTGCCCCCAGACTTACAACCCCCCCTGCAGCCCCAAACTTTCCCCAGTCTTAGACCCCCCCCCCCACATCCCTCAACAGCCCCAGACTTAGACATTCCTCCTCCTCCCGCAGCCTCTTCACCGGGTCTGCTAGGCTGGGTGGCTCCCCCAGCTGTCCTGCTCCCAGCATTTAACTCAAATGTTAAGGTTTCAGCCCCTAGGTATAAGGTAATTGCTATCTCTGGTGACAGAAATAGCTGCCATCTCCAGCAGCTATCACTATTGATAGATATCTGCCTGACGCAGCAGTGTTAAGAAGCTGCGGATGTCTTCTTTAACAGCCACATGCAGCTGGGAACTGCCCAGCTGGCAACCTTTAACAAATCTAATGGGACCCATGTTTGGGTCTCACCCCATAGGCTGGGAATCCCTGCTCTACATACATATACTACATCCTATTTCTGGTGCCAAACTATTTAAATATAGCAGAAAACTACTGAAACTCAACCGGTTTATGTCAAGTTATAAGCACTCAGAACAAATTGGAGACTATTACATGTATTTTAATGGGAATTTAGTGTCGCTCTTATGAGTTTTCGCCTACGAGCAGAAATTTGGGAACCAATTGTGCTTGCATAGTGAGGGATGAGTGTACTTGGACATCTGACATAGTACACGTGGGAAATTATGATGAGTTAAACTATAGAATATAGGGATTTACACAGTAAGGCCGTTTCTACACATGCCACTTTCTGCAAAAGTGAAATGCTAGTAAACGGCCCAAAATATGCTAATGAGGCGTGGATGCAAATTCCCCACACCTTATTAGCATAGGGTCACATGACTTGGAGTCTGGAAGATGCTCTTCCGGACTTCAAAACAGCATATAGAAGCGCAGCCCCTGGGGGAGGGGTCTTCTGGAAGGAAGTCCCCCCTCCAGAGGTACCTTCTTCCCGAAAATTTTTGGGAAGAAGGGGCCTCCGGAAATCCTTTTGGAAGATCCCCTGAGGGCCATGCATCTACATGCCATTTTGGAGTCCGGAAGAGCATCTTCCAGACTCCAAATTATGTGACCCTATGCTAATGAGGCACAGGGAATTTGCATCTGCGCCTCATTAGCATACTTCAGGCCATTTATTAGCCCGAAATGGCCTAAGTGTTAGGTGGCAAGGAATTAAAGGAAGAAAAGGCAAGGGTATGCACTGAAAGATGAACTAGCCGACTAGTGCAAGGTTACTAGTGGAATTTCTCAAGGATCAGGTTTGGGACCAATATTTTTATGATGATCTTGGTACAAAAAGTAAGCATGCTGTAATGACATTTGCTCATGATGCAAAGTTGAGAGACCTCATCAACACAAAAGAGGATCAGAAATTATACAGGAAAACCTGGATTACTTTAAAGACCAGAGTAACAAAAATGAGACTGAATTCAACAATATAGAGTGCAAGGTCATCCATTTACAAATTAATAAGATTGAATATTAGCTGCCCAAGTGATATGGCTGCATGGATGTCAACTGCTGTCTTAGGATGTGACAAGCAAGGCATTTCTCGTAACAACAGAGTATTAATGTCATTGTACAAGGCACTGATAAGACCAAATCTAGAATTCTGTGTAGAATTCACTCACCCATGTTCAAGAGAGATGAACTAAAACAGACACAAGTGCACAGAAGCACTACTAGGGGGATGGAGGATCTATCTTATGAAAAGAGATTGGAAGACTGGCCTGCTGATGGCCAGGGGAAGGCAGTTGTTGCTGGGCCCAGCATTTCAAAGAGTCCCATTGCTACTTCTTCAGCAGCATCAGCCAGAGCTACAGGCCCCTTTGAAGAGCAGCATGGCTGTGAGGCAAGGGAGCCAGGGGGGCAATCCAAACAGCTGAAAGGGCTCCCTCTCCTTCCTGCCCCTTCCATCCTTGGCCCCACTACTTTCAGGTCACAGAGCTGGGCCCTCCCACCTTGCCCTGGGGTCACAGTGGCTGTCGGCCCGGCTGCTGGAAGAGTTTGTCCTGCCTTTTGCTGCCCTCTGCAGCCCACCGTCCCCAGAGTCCAGGCCACTGGCCTTATAGGCTCTGTTGCCACTCAGGGTCCTGCTGCCAGTCCGGAGCTCCTCGGTCACCTCCAGATGTGGCTAGGTTGCCGCCTTTCCCAGGCTGAAAGGACTGGATGCCATTGCAGAAAAATGGCATCTGGTCCATCCAGTCCAGGAGACTTGGCAGGGAGGCACCAACAGGTGTGCAGGGAGTTCAGCTCATCGCCCCCACCTAAAAATAGTCCCAGTGCAACTGGCTGCAGGAGCAGGAGCCTGAGGCTGGGGCAGTAGCTCAGGGCTGCAGGAGCAGCAGCTGAGAGTAGGTCAGCTAAAGCTGCAGCTGCCATCTCAGGAGCAGCCACAGTCAGAGTCTGGTTAGCCCCAGAGCCAGATGTCATCCCCTGGCACAGGAACAACAGCTGGTGAAACAGCCAATGGGGCTCCAACTGTTGGTCTCCCTTCCCTAAATCCAAGGATGGTTCGGACGCTTCCATGAAATATTGTTTATTGCCTGTGACCTGTCCATGACTTTTACTCTTGACAAAATCTTAATCTTAACAATAAGCAAAGTGTATGACAGAAAAATATTTAATCTAGATGAGAATAGGCAGGAGGAGGAGTCTGCTGTCTGTTTTTCCTGTGCAAACACACACAGAGGGCTAGCCAGATCATGTGCATGTGTGGTAATGATAAGTGTGAAGTCCATCTGTCAGTAAGGGAAGCAATTCCTTTAGGCAAGTGGAACACAAAACTTGATTAGGATGAGAGCCTCAGACCCGAAAACCAGCATTATTTGGAAAGGTCTTGGAAACACGGGACAGTCAGAAGGGAAGAATCCAGTGTTCTCCATTCACAAAACCCCCCAACATTCTGTTTCAGTGTAAAACAATGCTTATATTAGTTAAGTCAAACAACAGGGAAGAACAAAGAGTCTCCCAGAGGTAGCACAGAGTTTTCAGGTCTTCACTCCCACAGGCTACAGCAATTCTGAGAAAAACGGGGCCATTTTCTCTCTGCAGAGCAAGTGAGCTTAGAAAATTAAAGACACAGTACACAAAAAACAATCTCATATCACTGACATAGATGATGCATGTGAAGTGGGGAGAGCTAATAAAGAATTAGGTACTTTATCGGGGTTCAGCTCCCATAAATTGAATGGCATCACCCTACACTACTGCTTGTTACTTGCTCAAAAAGGTTTACCTATCCAGATACTGGAGTCTAAAACACAAACTATCTTACTATTAAGACTTCTACTTGCCAAAGAACTTCTTGGATCCATAGGAAGAAGCTGATGTATAGCTTTAATTCCTGTACACATTGAGCTTCTCCAGGGTTCTGCCTATCCTCAGCTGCACTTCCTTTTAGCTGTAAATGATACTCTTTCTGGAGGTTTGCAGTTTTGTTGTTGCCATAATGAGCCCAGAGAAGAGAAACAAAGTGGTTGATGTAATATATTTGATTGGACCAACTGGTGCTGGTGAAAGAGACAAGCTTTTGAGCTACACAGAGCTCTTCTTTGGGTCTAGTTACTCCCAGATACTCCCAAGGAGAGTCAGAGCCAAATACTAGATGGCACAGGTAATTTAACATATATAGTTAACATATATTCTAAGAAATCATGCAAGCTGAAATTTCCCCTTAACATCTCTGCAGTCAGAGAACATCCCAACATCCCTTTCTGGGAAAAAAATGATAAAAACATCCCTCTCTGGAAAAGAAAAACCCACACAATATAGGTGTCTCCTTTAACAGGAGACAGCAAGCTTGTTATTTAGAAGGTCTAATAATCTACCCTGTATATCTAAATGCTCTGGTAGACTATATCTGGACATCAACTATGTTGTACTGGTGCAGCTAAAAGGAGCCAGGTGCAAACATGCCCATATTTTTCAAACTTTGGATAATTACAGCTCCATCTCACCACATCTTCTGCCCAGGACTGAATCCAGATTCCCTTTGAAAGTGGTTTTCTTTTAAATTGCTGAAGTAGTTGGTCTTGCAGGTTTACATTTTAATCTTCAATAATCTTTGTAGCCTAATCATAGTATTTAGCAGTAAATACTGATATCAAATAAACTGTTCAAATGCAGTAGTGGAAAAGTAAACAAGGGTGAGAATGGATGTAGTGCTTTTTAATGATTGGCCGGGCCATATGTTTGAATCCCAAAATACAAAACGGCTGTTTAATTCTACCATCTTCTTGCCCTCTGATAATTTACAAACCTACATGAAATTCAGTTTTTTGCTTGCACAAATGTTTGGGAATGGCTGTCCTTCATATGGATAGCCCATCCTGAAAGAAATCTTACCTGAAACTTCCCACCCTGGCCTTCAAACAATCCTCCAACCTGTCTCAGCTGATCAACAAAAGCTAGCCCCCAATAGACCAGAACCCACCAACTCAGAGCAGTGCCAGAACAACAGATGCAAACCCCACAGATATATTTCCGCTGCTGCAATGACCACCACAAAACACACTTTTCCAAGATCCATGGGGCCTACATTACAACAGTGGTGCACCTGACACAGTGCACTGAGTGTCCCACTAATAACGATGTGGATGAAGCCAGACAATCACTACGCTCTTGAATGAACTCAAACAGGAAAATGATAATTGATAAAAAGAACCACCCTATCCCCTGTGGGGGATCACTTTTCACAAAGCAATCGCTTTTTATCTGATCTCTCACTCCTAATCCTCAAAGGAAACCTTCACAGTGCTTTCAAATAAAACTGGGGCCTTAAATTCATAACTTAGCTACAAACTAAAAATTAGGGACTGACCAGAGATGCTGAGTTATGAGCTGTTAACAATAATCTATAACCCACTACCTATCACCCCTACCTGCCCTTCTCCTGCCTTTCTGTCCTGTAACTGGAGTGGAGTTAACGAGCCCCTTCACCTTGTATTATCCTTTACTGAGACTAAACAATCTGTTCCATCTTGCACTGAAGTGCCACACTCCAAGTACAATTCCCAGAACTGAAGAAGAGATCAGTGGAAGCTCAAAAGCTTGTCTGCTCACCACCCGTGAGAAGAACCAATAAAAGATAATACCTCACCCACCTTCTCTCTCTCATGTTCACACACGGCATAGCAGGGGGAAATTTTAAGCAAAAATCTAGGCCTGAGAAGAATAGGAGGAGACTGAGGAGAGCTGACTATTCAAGCTAGACTCATACAGCCCTAAACCTGTCTGAAAACAGCAGAGGACATCAAAAGGGAGAGGTTTACACTTATTTTGAAGAGCTAATGTGATGCCCTTCCTTTCTCCCATGCTCCCTGGACAAAGCTGCAGAAGTTCCAAATGGAGCTCATAAGTAATTACATGGGAGAACCAAACCCGAGATTTTTCTCCTATACCAATAAGTCTGAAGCAGAAAAGAGCTTGTAAAGGACAGTGTCAATTTTTCTTCTTTAAACCAACAAAGCAAAACCGTTTTGCAGGAACAGAAGTGTGGCAGATTGCCAGTACCGATAAACCTAGCACCCGATGGTGCTTTCCAGTGAAGAAGTGCATTGCAGCTCAGCAGAACAGAGCCCAGAGCCACTGCTCAGTAGCCCGTTGATTCTTCCATTACTTCCTCTCTGACAAAAACAGTGTGGTCAGCCTATACAGGAGTAGAAATTGGTCCATTTCTATCTTTAATGTCTTGCTCTCACTCATTATCCCTGTGAGCCAGCAGAGGTGCGCTGGGTTGAAGAGGAGAATTTACTGGAACAAATGGAAGCAAGGAAGATAAGAAACAGAGGGCCAGATTGTGGCATTTAGCCACTGGTTTGTGCTCAGGGCAGCATGCAGCTAATCTGCCATGACAGGATCTCAAGAAAGATTGTACATCACTAACATAGGGGTACCCTTGTCTATGCAACACTAGTGGTGCATGTGACCAGCTCTATGCTTGTGGGCAGTGTGGTATGCTCTCCCCTGTCGCTGGCGATCTTCAGGGGGCCACAGTTCATTCATCTCCAAGGATAATTTGCACATGTCGGAGGGTGGAGGGTGCACAGAGTTTGTAATCCCTGTGCACCCTGGAGCACAGGGATTATCATTGTCTCTGGCCCTTCTGCAGGACACACAGTATTAGGTAGGCATACACCTTGCATTCCCTGCCACAGTCACTCATGCAAAGGTCAGACCTACACCAATTGTTTTCTGTATTATTGTAACCACTATTTTAAAAAATATCCAAACCTTTTCCATTCACCTTGTGCTTCCCTTTGTTAAAACCACTGTGTGGAATGTAAGATCTTCTCAAGGATATTAATTCCACCCCCAAGACAGCCACTATATTTGACTCACGAAACACAAAGACACTCTCAGTCCAGGCTTATCTTCTGAAACATCCCATTGCTAAAAAGAACAGAACTTTGCATGTGGGAGACAGTCCAGACCCAAGTATCTTATCTAACAACATCTTCAGCCATTCCTCAAGAGCCACTTCAGCCTTGTCCTGGAAGGGATTACTGCTAGTCACAAAGACAGCAACACTGAGTTTCCTTTTTAATCCCGTGCAAAATAATGAGTGACATACTGCAGAGATACTGTGGGCACCCAGACACCAAGCCTCTTCTCTTCTCCATTTCCAATGGAGTAGATACCTAAAGTTAAAACCTCTTATGCACACAGAATCTCAAATCAAGATCTGAGTCGACCAGTGCCTTTGCGCTGAGGGGAAGATAAATAAAACATTCAAACCCTTTCACTCTTGGCAATTCTTCATATAATTAAAACTCCTTCAGCAGAGATGGAATTTGTAACAGCTGATGCTCCAAGGGGAAAAGAGGAAGGGGTAAGAAAGAATGCAACATCAGTCCTGAGGCATGACTTTTCCAACTGGCAATAATCCCTTTCGTAGCATCACTAGGGATTGGACCATGGTTCTTTCACAGTGATGCCAGCCCCAGGCATTCAAAAATCATATCAGCCCCTCAAACACCAGAAGTTCAGCTTAAAAAACGTGGAGTTCATTGTCTCTATCTCCTGGTTTCTTTGCTTCCCTTTTCCAAGTTGCAATCCAGAGGGCTGGAAATATACTTTTTTGGAGCGTTCAGACTCTCAGGGACTTTGTCGATTCTAGCAGTTGTGGCTTTACGAAAAACACCAAGAAATTGGTATTAAATTGTCAAGCACTTCTTGACTCTGGGCAGAAGCAGTAGGATCAATTATGCCTGCAAAATGAAGATATTCCTAGCCTGGCCCAGGCCAGAAAGAATCAGGCCTCCCAGCACGGGATCTTTTTAGGAGATCTCCAGAACCCTCTCTTGGGTGCACACCTGTGGATCAGCTTTGTACACATAGCTGAACAATTGGGGTGCTTAACTCTATCAAACTGAACTACCGATCTCGGAGGTTGAGAGCTACCTATCTCACTCATTTCCAGTAACCATTCAGCTCCCTTGCCCACTTCTCACTCTGTCCATTCTAACCCCACCTGCCCTGGCAAGAGAGGCCAAAGAGGGTACTCTGTAGAGGCATCCTGTGTTCCGACAGTATGACTAGATCAGGATTGCTCAAAGTTCATTGCATCGTGACCCCCTATCTGACAAGCAAAATTATTACATGGCCCCAGGAAGAGGGGCTGAAGCCCAGTTATGGGGCCCAAAGTCAAAACCTACACCCCACCGTCCTGGGAGGCACCAAAGCTTGAAGCCTTCAGCGCTGGGCAGTGGAGATAGAGCTTTGGCTTTGGCTTCGGCTTCAGCCTGAGCCCCAGCAAGTCTAAAGACAGCCTGGGCCACCCCCATTAAAATGGAGTCACTCATGACCAATGTTCCCTCTGATGCAGCAGTGTTCGATACGGCTCCCATTCACCACATGCCAAACAGGACACGGAGATGTAGCAAAATGGAGCTCCTCCCGCCCACTCCTCACACGTACCACACCAGCTGGTGAGACGGGCATATGGCAGTGGTGGCTCCAGCCATGTCCCAGAGTGGCTAGGACCACCCCAGCCACAGCACCAACCATGGCACCCAAATCACGGGGCCTGGAGTGTCTTCAGCCGCGGCACGTCTCGCATGGCCCAGCGGCTCTGGTGAGTCGCTGGCAGTTGATGGGAGAGTGTGCCTGGCTCTTTGTGGGGTGTCACTGTAGCAATCCTGAAATTTCTGTTGGACACCATTGTTCTAATGTTTTCCATCCCTGTGTGGAATAAATGTTGTTATCTGCACTGAGGCACCACCAGTAGCAACATGCTGCTGGCTGTAGGTACCACAGGTGCTCTGATGAATCCAGCTGTAATTTCATTTTCATCCTCTAGTCTTTCCCACCCTCTAGGCAGATTCCTCTGCTCATATCCCCAGGCGTGAGCTGAGCGAGGGAATCTCAGTAACTTCTCCCTGCGGTCTCCTGCTAGGGAGCCACTACAGCAGATGGACCAACCACATGAGCTTCTGTCCCCATGCCCAATGTCGGGGCCCCTTGGAACCCAGCACTCCCTCGTCCCAAATTCCGAAGCCGCTGGGAACAAAATCCCCAAACCACATGTTCGAAGCCAAAGGAGAGTTTGGGTTCAGTTCTTTCTGCCACCCCTCTTTCTCCTTCCTTCCCACCCCCTCGCCCCCCGGCTAGGTTCTCTTTTTTAATCATTAAAATAAAAATCTAGACCCTGGAAGAAACTGAATGTTCACAGTGTGTGGGGCAGCAGGGCTTTGCTACTGGGTGTGCTGGGATCCTTTGAAGGTTGGGATTTCATACAATGCAGAGAGTAGGAGGAGGGGCTCCTGCTATCCAATGAAGATCTCATCTCATGAGGTAGAGTCCTTCAAAGACACAGCAGAGGAGGTGCTGTGAACAAGGGGACCAGATTCACAAGCATTTAATCAGTTCAGGCATGCACCCAACTGAGAAACTTGCCATGGGACATCCATTGAGCTACGGCTGTTTAAAAGCTTCCCTTTGGTTCACCTCTCCTAGGTTTTGAGAGCTGGCATGAGGTATGTACATGCCTGAGATGTCACCATATATACACTAAACTACTTTAATTGCCCACTTCTCCAGAGCAGCCACTGGGCTAAATTATTCTCCGAGCATTTTCCAGGTCAGGGTGTAAAGCCTTTGTTCAGCAACGCACTTAAGCACATTTAACTTCAATGGGCATCAACTTCAATGCTTAAAGCTTAACACAGGCTTAAGTGCTTTGCTGAATAGGACAAAAGAAACCAGAATACAAATATAAGGATGGGACATGCCTTTGATTATTTCATTCCTAAAAGCATGATGTACTGTACAAATTCCCAAAGCGTATAATTGCCTATACAATACACATCTGGCAGGGTTACCATATCTGAATTTTCAAAAAAATAGGACACCCATCAGTATCAACCAACTCATCTTGTTTTAATGTACTATACATACTACTGTACTGCACATTAATACAATGCAAGTTGGTAGATACTGATACAGACACATTGCCTTTCAGGGGTCTCCTCTTTTTCGAAAGGTCAAATACAGTAACCCTAAAACCTATTCACAAAATAATTACAATATCCAAACCTACGAGCCCAGCTAAACAGCAGTTGACTGGGAGCAAGGGAGCCTAGAAGCGTTTTCAGCTGATATGTAAACCAGTTGAAAAGGAGTGCCAGGGCAGCAGCAGAATACAGGAAGGCACTGCCGAGAGAGGGAAGTCACACAGGCCAGAATCTGTGAAGCGTCAGAGGGTGCCAGTGCTAGAGGAGTAGCAGAATCAGAGAGAGAAGTAGTGAGACGTGAGGTAAACAGGAACAAGGCCTTACCAGGTTTTAAATAAAAGCAGGACCGGTGTTGCCCAGGATCTTCAAATAAATGGAACCACAGGAATTACAGTAGATCACAGCCAGGCCCCACCTATTTTGTAGCTGATCTCAGCTGGTGCCTGATGCTGTAGAGGAAGGTGCAAGAAACCATGTAATGGACCAGCTTGCCCAGGGAAAATTTTCCTCCAAACTTCCCTTTGTTAGAAATTAAGCTATGTCCTGAAGCACAAGGTTTTGCAACCCTTATAACCGTTTAATCCTGTCTAAAATAACTGTAGCTATTCTCACTCAAATAATGTGCAATCCTAAGGGCCCCTGGGCTTTGTTGATGGCAATGAGTTCCACAGGCTGTGTGAAGCTATTTGTGTAAGGAATACATGCATTATCTTTCAATGTTATTCACTGGCCTTGTACAGTAAACTCTTTCACATCCAGCAGCCCCAGGACCAGGAGGCTGTTAGATATTCAAATTTTCTAGATAATAGAGAGGCATACCTAGTAATGCATAACACTAAAGAAAAACAAGATTAGCTATTAAGAAACAAAAATGTATGCAGAGTACTTTATTTACCAACCATAACAGTATTGTACACTGTCAACTTATACTGTATTTGCTGTATTTATTTGTATTTACTTTCACTATATTGTACTTATGGAAAATGTAACTAAAATTTACTTATGGTTAAAACGCCGCTTATTTAAGCATTCTGGATGATAGAATGCTGGATATGAAAGAGTTAAGTGTACCAAGAAACTAGGGGGCACCTAATTTAATGCTTCTACACTTTTTATTATTTCATATACCTTTGCGGTGGGCAGCCTGTCTGATTTGCAGCATTCAAGGGAGGCGGAGGAGAGGGGACAGAGCACGAATCAGTGGATTTGTGGCCCTCCTAAAGTGCTGGGAGGGAGGGGAAAGACTCCAGCAGCCCAGTGCATGTGAGGCAGGCAGAAAGAGGGTATGTAGATGGCAGGTGGAACCCGAATGGCCTGCATGCCACCCTCAGGTTGTCCACCACTGAGACAAAGGAGGGGTCACTCACCAGCCTAGGTTGCCCACCACTGATATATCTCTGGTTCTCTTCCTTCGGTCCTCGCATCCTCTTGCACAAATAGCACCATGCCAGAGGGATGGGAGCAGTGTTGTCTGAGGGGGCTGTGGCTCTGAGCTCCCTTTTTTGTACCCAGGAGAAGACGGGAAGCACTGGTCTGCACATGGCATGGTCTAGGAGCGGGGCGGGGGTGGGGCAGAGAGGAACACGCAGAGACCCTGGAGCAGGCGGTTGCAGCCACTCAGTTGAGCAATGAGGATTTCAGCAGAGACAGAGGCGACGGGTAGTGCCGCTGGGTCAATGGCTGGCAGAAGTACAGACGTAGAAGACACGGGAGGAGGATAGCTGAAAGGTACCGCCAACGGTATGGACGGCAGCAGCGAACGGAGGGCTGAGTTACCGGGGGAGGGGGATGGAATTGTCTGTGGAAAATGCTTCTGCCTGTGCAGGTAACAGGGGTGATAGCGCTTTCCCTAGGTGACTTGCGGTAGCATTCAGGAGGTGCACTGACCTCAAGTGCCCCCACCAGAATTTTCATTGCTGAATGGGATGTCCCCACACACCCCCTCCCAACCCCTCTGGGGGCTCCATTCCCAAGGCACCAGTCCCCTATGGCCCTCTTGTTTCCAAAAAGTGCTCTGTCCCCATAGCATCCAGCTTGCCCTGTCACTGACTAGCATATACCCCCAGCATACAAAACCCTAACGCCCCCACTGCCTCCCAGCCCGCTAACAAATACATATGGAATGAAGAACAGCGGTTCCAGATGGCTCCAAAGGAGACCAGGGTGGCCCATGGATGTTAGGGAGGAGACTGGGCAGCCAGCAGAGGTGGCCGTGCTGGGGGTGGGGGCAGTTTGCCAGTTGCGCTTCTACTGTCTGCATCAGCAGGATGAGAGCCTGGTTTCGAGCTCCTTTAACTGGCTCTGCTTCACACTGTGAAACACGGCCTCCACTATCCCCAGGAGACAAGTCACTGGGACACAAGGTGTGGCCATATCAGCCCGATCGTTATTCTTGGTTTTGTTTTGTTTTTTTTTTTAATTCAGAGAAGAAACAGTGTGTGCGCACTGGCAGGTGGTTTACACTGGGTCAGTCAGGAAGTCTGGGGCTGACTATCTTACAACAGAGAGAGAGAAAGAGACAGATTTATGTCAGGCAAAGGAATGATCTGTCTTTAAGATTAAAAAAAAAAAAAAAGGTATATGGCTAAAATTTTTGAGACCGACGCTTCAGGGTGGGCTACCTGTGCCAGCAGATTGCATTTCAGGTGGAAGAACACATCCATAAATGGAACACTGAAAGGCTGAAACTGTTTATTTTGTGTCTATTTATTAGTTTTGTTACAGGAACAACGAACTCCCCACTAATGTCAGAGCTGCGATGTCCACGTTGGAGGAGCCAGGGCAGACAAAATACTGTGCTACAGTAACACAAAAAAATAAAATAAATTAAAATAAAATAAATAAGAATAAGAATAAGAATAACGGTGGGTGCAAGGAAATATTATTAGCTCCACTCTACAGATGGGGAACTGAGACACCGAAAGATTCAGTGAACTACCCATGTTCACACAGGAAGGCTGTAGCAGAGCCAGAAATTCAACCGACTGCATCTGATTTCCACTCGAGTGCCTTAATCACAAGACCATGCTTCCTTTCTGCAGATCAGTGATGAATGCAGAATAAAGGTGGATTTTTGTGGCTGTGTTTCTTTGTTAAAAAATGCTTGAAAAGGCTGTTGAGAGGGGAGTGGGCAAAAATGGAGAAAGAGCAGGTGGCTGAATTTTTCTGCATTTATGCAGGAAACAGTTTTTAGTGGCTTGGGAGCAGGTCACAATTCGTTCCCTGTGGAGACGGTATTTACATAATCAAAAACCTCCATGTAGTCATCAGTGGATCTGGCACTAACTGGCAATCTCTTTGGCCATTGCCACAAAGTGGCCAAGAACAGTGCCACTGGTGGTCCTGGCTCCATGGGGCCAATGGTGGAAGGGTGGGGCCTAGGGCATTTGGCCCTCAGCACTGTCAGGACCCCAGGCCTGCTATTTTGGCAGTAGCAGCAGCAGCTGGAGCTCTGGGCCCCCTTGAAAGGCCAGGCTTTGGGGGCATCAGCCCCCTTTGTTCCCTCTCCCTCAGCAGCAAGTCTGGCCAAGAAGTAAAGGGGCATTGGAGGCTGAATTATCCTCCCAATCAGTAGAGGTGGTCCCTCCAGGTCTGAGTTAAGGCCAGAACTCTTCCTGTCCATCAGACAAGGTGGAGAGGCTGCCCCTCGGCTCTACACTTTTGGGGGCCCCACAGGGCCTCACCAGACATTCTATGGATGGGAGGGGCAAGGGTTACTTGGGGCAGGGCACGGTGGCAGCAGTGGGCAGATACAGACGTAGGGGATGGCCTCCCCATGGCCCCTGCCACAGTCACCACACGGCACCAGTGGCAGCCTGCTTCATTCGGCTCCACTGCACCCTCCCAGCCAGCTGAGACCCACTTCTTCCCAGCAGTCGGAAGCAGCATCTGTTTTCCACCGCCCACAAAGAAGCGGGCCAGAAGGGCATGGCAGAGTGGAGCAAAGCAGGCTATTGCTGGCACCGCTTGGTGCATGGTGGGGAGGGGCCAAGGGGAGGTGACCCGCTTCTGCTGATGCCATCTGCTGACATGCCCCAGGTAATCCCCACCCTAGTTGCTTGGGGAGAGGTGAAGCACAGGGGAGATGCCCTGGACTCAGCACCTGGGGCAATAGGGGCGTTGCCCTGGGCTCTACCCTTGGCATGGTCCTGGTTGAGGCATACAGGTAAGGCAAATCAGAGAAGCCCCTGCCGTTGGTGCTTGGCGATGGCATTTTTGGGCTCCCAGAACTCCACAATAGGCTCTCTGCAGGTAACTAGAGGATTTTCATATCCCACGATATCAGTCCAGCACTGTATTCACTACAACAGGGAGATGATGGTTACACTATGAACATACCTTCAAACTAAAATACAATTTTCAGTTTGACCCCATGTGCAAACCTTTCATATGCATTTTCCACAAACATCAAATTAACTGGTGAGGTTCCCTAGCCTGATAATCAGAAGAAACTAATGACAAAGATGAACTGTTCAGCTTATCACCAACTGAGATATTTGCATGGCACGTTTAGCTGGAATCTCGGAAATTTGAATTGTATAATATGTTTATTAGTTACATCTCTCTCTTGAGTAAGGAGTAGAAACAATGGTATGTGACTCATGCAGCTAACCAAAACAGGGAGAGTTTTGAAGTTTGAATATCAAATATTGTCATGAGACTATTAATGAACTAATCAGAGGGTGGGAGAAAGAAAAGAGTGGTATCGTATTTCACTAAGAAATTTGTGAAAATCTTTGAATAACAAATTAAATTTGAAATTTCATTACCTGATTCCAAAGAAAATGACGCGAAACAAGATGAATAAATTATTTGTTACAATGATTCACTCACAATAAACATTTGTGCTCAAAAGTTAGGAGCAGAGCAGCTCTGGAAATGAAATGTGCATTTCTCCTCCCCATGAACATTTTAAATAAGACTATGTCTACACTACAGCATAAATTCAAATCTAAGGCACTTGGCATGATTTTAAAGTGTGACTGTTCACACATCAAATACCACTATTTTGAGTTTAGGGGGTGCTACGGCCGATATTCGTACTCCAACAATCTGAGTGGGATTAACAAGAAGTTCAAATGTAAGTGTTCAGATTACTGATAGTGTGGAAGCATCTTCCATGCCAACCAGTTTTACTGGCCTCCACAGGCATCCCACACATATCACGCAATGCCCCACAGTTCTCTGTTGTGGCCGGTTGCATCTCAGATGCTTTCCAGGTGTGCAGGAAGTAAGGTAACAGGAAGACCACAAATTTAAAATTTCAGGGGCTGGGTGCCACCAGGGCAAAGTCCCCCCCACCATGGCTAAAATTGCCCAGCTGACTGTCACTGTGGGGTGGGAGGGGAAGTCTTCTTCAGCAAAAAATGTCCATTTGCTTTCCATGGCAGAGGAATGAAGACAATGCAATGTGGGACAATGACATCACATACGACAACGACTTGTGGAGCATTTTTTCCCATCCTGCACCAGCAAGAAAACCCAGAATTCTACAGGGCTGAGGGAACAGTGGGATAGGTTCCCACAATGCGCTGGTGCAACAGTCAATGTTTGGTGATTTAGTGTGGCAGCACTAACTTGACGTTGTTGGGATTTTGTGGGGTGGTGACGATACTCACATTCAAATTTATAAAAGCCAGTCAAAACAGAAAAGCAGTCAAGTAGCACTTTAAAGACTAACAAAATAATTTATTAGGTGAGCTTTCGTGGGACAGACCCACTTCTTCAGACCATAGCCAGACCAGAACAGACTCAATATTTAAGGCATAGAGAACAAAAAACAGTAATATTTTTTTTCTGATTGATTTGTCAGTTTTGATTACTGTTTTTGGTACTCTATGCCTTAAATATTGAGTCTGTTCTGGTCTGGCTATGGTCTGAAGAAGTGGGTCTGTCCCACGAAAGCTCACCTAATAAATTATTTTGTTAGTCTTTAAAGTGCTACTTGATTTTGTTTTGATAGTATATAGACCAGCACGGCTCCCTCTCTGTTTCTATAAAATCCAGAGTTACCAAATCGATTTTAATAAAATAGAATTTATCTCTTCATGTACATATAGCCTAAAAATGAAAATGATTAATTGTTTTCAAGAATTTTCACCAAAAAAGTGCCTGGGTTCCCACCAATATTATCAGATTTAAAAAAAAAGGGGGAGGAGGGGATTTTTTTTTCACTAAAAGCAATCATTTCTCCCAATAGCATTTACCATCAGCAAACAGTGGTGTTGAAAATTTGGCAAGCTGAGGTTCAGAGGAGTAAAACAAGGTTGTATTTGATCCTTGGAGTCTGGGGGTCTCTCACCCTGTTTTTAGCTTGCCCGCTTCCTGGAAGTAGGGTACCTGTAGGTAATGAATGCATTTCTAAGCAGGTTCCAGTTGGACATCCCTATAGTGACGGAGGAAAAGGCATCACTTTGGAGAGCTTCTGGTTGGGAATGGACGAGTGAGGAAGGGCTTTTAATTTCTCGTGTGCACGGAAGGGGTTTATCACTGGAGAACGTGGTGGCTTTGTCTCCGCTGTTAGTTTTACAGGAAATGCTTTCACAAATTGCAGCTACATTTTTAGTAGCTGATTTGAACAGTTGAAAAAAATCCCAAACAAAAGCGTCTGTTTCTGCAGGCAATGTTGACATGGACTCAAAGATTTAAAAACACACTGTGGTCATATACCACTCGATTGCATTTTGAACATGAGCTAATGTACCCCTGAAGTATGACCGCTGCTGAGCCACTGATGTTCGGAAGGGGATGGAAGCAGCTCATTGCTTTTACAGTAATTGCTGCTTCTTAGCTGAGTGTGGAAGTTAACAGGCTTAGGCTAAATTGTTACTAAATGTCCTTCTGAAGTCACTGAGCCCCCTGGATGCTCAGCACTCCTGGAAATCAGTGGACAGCTTTTTGTTCTAATTGGGCCTTCACTTTTTGGATATTGATGACAATAGAGCCATTCTACCCAGGGCTTCTGAAGCTGACAGCAGCCAAATGGGCCCTATTCTTTCTATGCCCAGCAGCAACCACAGAAGCTTAACATAGCATCTGGTTGTAGTATCTTACAGCCTCAATGACTCCAGCGCCAGTGTGGGGCTGCATATGTATTTCCTACACCTGGGCCTGCCAGTTACTCCCCAACCCGGCACTTTTCCCACTTTGAATCCCCTGAGGAGAGAGCACTGACAGAGAGAGGGCAAAACCCCTTTTCTATGTGGGAGGCCACCTCCAGATGTGAATCTTGGGGAACACCTGGGCTAAGAAAGATTATGGGCAATTTTGAATGACTTCCTATGAAGTTTATCCACCCACCCCAAAAAAGGGAGTTGTAAATTACATTTTACATATGATGAGGCACTGTTGCCTACTAGACCAGTGACACAGAAGACCTGAATTCTGTTCCCAGCCAGCGGCACCAACAGCTGCCACAGGCCCAGGGTAAAGTGGGAGGGGGGGCCAGGCCCCTGCCCCCGAAGGGGAAGGGCTAAGGCTGGAAGGGGCAGGGTTTAGGGCAATCACCCACCCCACTCTTTTATCGCTGAATGAAGACTGGTGATCCATCTTTACATGGTGTTTCCCTGGAGCTCCAGACACCACCACTGCTACTTTGGCAGTGGCAGCGGATGGAGCCCCGGGCCTGTTTGAAATGCTGGGATGGGGGCAACTGCCCCTTTTGCCCTCCCTCCCCCGTCAGTGAACCTGTACCCTTGTAGGTGCCCTTAGGCAAGTCACAGTGCTGTGCCTCAGTTTCCTCAGCAGTGCCAGATGAGAGAATTTGCCGGACCATGGGAGGTCAATATTGTCTAGCACATTACCGACATTTTCGCTGCGTACTGGGCTCTTACAAGAACATTTCCGTGTAAGTTACAGCTAGGACTTGTGGCTATAAACAAACTTTATGGGACCACCGGAAACTTGGCCACAACCATGATAAGTGAATGCCCAGCTAACTAATATCATGCCAGTTTACAGCTGTTGCCAGACAAGAGAGTTCTGGATTAGAGAGGTTCAACATGCACATAAATTCCCAGTGTCATTATTACACAGCAATGAAGTCCAGACTTTAAAAATTACCCAGAAAACAAATGCGTGTGAGCCCAGCACTCCAAAAACAATCTGCAGCTCTGGGGGCAATATGCGACTCCATCCCTACACATATTTCTCCTATCTCATTCAGTGAAATAAAAAATCATGTCTCAGCAAGAGCAAATAATGTCCAGTTGGGCCACAGGAATTGTAACATTTTACTTACTGGTATCCCAAAAGCAAAGGATTATGGAACAAAAGCAAGTCCACATAGAACTGGATGTTTGAAATTAGCATAAAAATTGAGTTTAAAATAACATTGGTCCTGTCATTTATCTAAATATAATACAATGGAACAGATTAAGAAAAATACTTGGTAAGCACCACTACTAAGAATACAGTGCAAAAGGAGATAGTCAAAGTAACATTTTAAAAGATTATTACAAGGAGGAGGGAGAAAAATAATTCTTCCTAACCTCAGAGTAGGACAAGAAGCAATGGGCTTAAATTGCAGCAAGGGAGGTTTAGGTTGGACATTAGGAAAAACTTCCTAACTACCACGGTGGTTATGCATTGGAATAAATTGCCCAGGGAGGTTGTGGAATCGCCATCATTGGAGAGATTTCGGAGCAGGTTAGATAAACTGTCAGGGATGATCAAGACGGTGATTAGTCCTGCCGTGAAGACAGGACTAGACTCAATGACCTCTGGAGGTCCCTTCCAGTTCCAGTGTTCTATGCTTCCTATTCACCTATACAGTAATCCCTGCTTTTACACATACATGCATGCTCCACCTTCCCCCCCACATCTTAGCTTACCACAAGCATTATGTTTCATATGCTGCCAGCCCTAGGAGCTACAAGAGAGCCTGTTTTAGCTTTAACTTCATTCCTGCAGGCTTAACTTTTCCATTTTGATTCCTGATGCCGTCTTTTATTAACCACAGCCCTGGGGAGAAGAGAGCTCTTGGTAACTGCTTTGTACTGAAGTGGTGTTTGCCTTGTTATACTGACATAATATTAGATGGGAAAGGAGGGTTTTCAGTCAAAGAAGTAGAACATTGGCAGAGAACTCGCCGGGAAATGTTAGCACACAGAGCCACCTGCTTTGTTTGCTGAGCCAACAGAACTAAAACATGCCCAGTGAATTTTATACTGTTTCCTTTGTTTATTCACAGCGAAAGGCACTGGCAGGCAATGCAGGCTTGCTTACACCCCCTTATCAATACATCTATACCCTAACGTGGAAGGACTAACTCAAACGGGTGAGAAGTGAATTAAGGACCTGATCCAAAGCCCATTGAAGTCTAGGGCGGGCCACTAACTTCAGTGGTCTTTGGATCAGGCCTCAAATCCCTTTATGAATCTCTATTGATTCCTCAGGTTCCCTGCAGTGCTGAAGTTCCCAGTCAGTGTTTACTCATATGTGAGTAAGAACATTTTCCGTCTGACTAGGAGCTGGACTCAGGCCAGCAACTCCCCTTGCACAGGCTACAGAACAGCCTTTTCCACACACACACACCTTGATTTAAACCAATGTCCACAGGTGAAAGTCCTCTTATCTCATTATCCTGATCCACCCAGGCACCCACTACAGGAATTTTGAGGATTAATATGCTTTCTAGTTTGCAAACACTTTGACATGAGATTTTCCCCTCACTGGCTACGTCTACACGTGAATGCTACATCGAAATAGCTTATTTTGATGTAGTGACATCGAGAATAACGTCTACACGTCCTCCAGGGCTGGCAACGTCGACGTTCAACTTCGACGTTGGGCAGCACCACATCGAAATAGGCGCTGCGAGGGAACGTCTACACGCCACAGTAGCACACATCGAAATAAGGGTGCCAGGCACAGCTGCAGACAGGGTCACAGGGCAGACTCAACAGCAAGCCGCTCCCTTAAAGGGCCCCTCCCAGACACAGTTGTACTAAACAACACAAGATCCACAGAGCCGACAACTGGTTGCAGACCCTGTGCATGCAGCATGGATCCCCAGCTGCAGCAGCAGCAGCCAGAAGCCCTGGGCTAAGGGCTGCTGCACATGGTGACCATAGAGCCCCGCAGGGGCTGGAGAGAGAGCATCTCTCAACCCCTCAGCTGATAGCCGCCATGGAGGACCCCGCAATTTCGATGTTGCGGGACGCACAACGACTACATGGTCCCTACTTCGACGTTGAATGTCGAAGTAGGGCACTATTCCTATCCCCTCATGGGGTTAGTGGCTTCGACGTCTCGCCGCTTAACGTTGATGTTAACATCGAAATAGTGCCCAACACGTGTAGCCGTGACGGGCGCTATTTCGAAGTTAGTGCCACTACTTCGAAGTAGCGTGCACGTGTAGACACGGCTACTTAGACAAGAAGCACAAGCCCTGTCCTCTTCTATAACTCATTCCATTCCTCTCCCTTTTAATTATAAATTGTTAATGACTCAGTGAGCTGAAATACATGCTGTTGGAATCAGTAGCTTCTGCAGCTCCAGGGATTCCTAACCTATGGGTTGCAATTAGGCCTGATAAGTGTTGCTGTCTTGGCAGCTGCGAGCCACATGTGGCTCTTAAAAGAGCCATTTGCAGCTCGGAACACTGCTGCCTGATTCCTCCTCCAGCTCCTGATCCCTGCCCTGCTGTGCTGAAATGGAACTCAATTTAATTGGTTTAACAGCCAGCAGGAGGGATTCTGCCCTTGAACCAATTAAACTGAGTCCCATTTCAGCATGACAGGGCAAGGAACTGCTCTGCTGAAGTGGGGGAAGGGAGTAGGAAGGCTGGGGGGAGCAGGCAGAGGAGACAGCGGCAGCAGCCCAGTAAAGGAGAAGCAGCAGCACGGGACTCCTGTGTGAAGTAGGTGAAGGGCTGGGGGGCTGAGAGGGTTTAAGCCTGGGGACAAGGGTTGCAGGGGCTGAGAGCTGGCCAGGTCTCCACACCCCAGCCAGCTCCCAGCTATGGGGCTGTAGGGTCCCTCCCACTCCCCTCCCAGCCAGGGATCCTGCAGCTGGTGCTGCCAGCCAGGGGTCCGCACTCCAGCCAGCTCCCAGCCACAGGGCTGGTAGGGTCCCTTCCCCCCGCCCAGGTTTTTGGAAATCTTATGCGGGACAGGCAACCCTGGCTGGGGATCCTGCAGGTGAGGCTGCCTGCCCCACATAAGTTTTCCAAAAATCTGGCAGCCCTTGCTGAGAGGGGTTTAAGCCTGGGGACAGGAGGATGGTGGGGGGAGCTGAGAGGGGTGTAAGCTAGAGAGCAGAGGGAGCATTTTTGGAGCTGAGAGGGGTTTAAGCTGGAGACCAAGGAGGGGGTGTTTTTCCCCAGGGGAGAACCTCCTCCCCCCATTTTGAATTGCCTTGGGTCACAAAGTCTTCCTGAATTATCAAAATGGGTCCCCATCTGGAAGAGGTTGAGAACCGCTGTGCTGCGTATTTCAGCAAGTAAAGAAGCATTTGCATCACTTTCATTCTACAGCAGGGGGAGGCGGAAATCACCCAGTTTCTCTGATGAATATCTGTGAGGATTTCAAAACACGAAGAAAAGAACAATGAACATCCAACCAGCAAGCAGCCTTATTTCCATAATCAGCATTATATGCTCTTTATCTTGATTAAGCTATACAAGGAGAGCACCAGGAGAGGGTTAAGGATTCAGATCATGAAAATAATCTCTCCTGTGCCGCAGATCTGTATCTCCACCATGGCTAATCATTTCCTTTTATCTATTTCTTCTTTGGTACCAGGATACCACCCTCTGCCTGCATCCTGTATTAACAGCCTTTCCACACAGGCTTCTTTTTCAGGAGCATTGCCACATCTGAAGGGTCAGAGCAGCTACCGGCTGGGCTTCTTGGCCCCTTTGTTGCTTTCACGCATCAATTCAGCTTTTAAATCATGTCTCTCCCAAAAAAGAAACAATGCTAGAGCACAGCATGGGACCAGAGCTGAGAAAATAATGACTGTTCCTAATGCATCCAAACTACCAAGGGAAGGGTATATGAAATAATTAGCAAATTTATTCAGCATTGCTGTGTGTGTGAGTCAAGTAGGCCCTAAGGTGAGCTGGGGGCGGTTGCCATAAGAGCTGGCCATGGCCCCAACTCCAGGGGGGAGTGAGGGGGTACAGGGGGATGGCATTTGCCCCATCTCTACAACATCCCCCCACAGCACCCCTTCCCCTCCTGGAGCTGGAGTGGCCCTTCAGCCTCCCTCCTCTTGGAACTGGAGCCAGCCCCCAAGCACCCATGGTCCACCTGGAGCCAGCTGGGGCCTGGGCCACCTACCTATCCCCAGGAGCTGTGGCCGTGGCAGTGGCCAGGACCTGGACTAAGCCTGGCCTGGCATCCCCGACCCATGAGTTCAGGCCATGGCCTAGCCCCAGTTGCATGGCAGCTTCACCTTCCAGGTAGATGGGGCCAGGGCTGGGGCCAAGGCCAACCTCCACAGATCTGGGGCCGGCCCACCCTGGGTCACCTTTTTGGGGGATGGATCCAGCCCCACCGTGGCCTGAACTCCCCAGGGGCAGGGGCAGTACCAGCCCCGGCCCTGGCTCCAGCCCCAGATGCAGGGGGTGAGGGGCAGCCATGCAGCCAGGGCTGGGCTGTGGGCTGATCTCCCTGGTTGGAGGTAGGGAGGCTGGTAGCTGGCCCACCACAGCCCCAACTCTGGGGGAAGAGGTGGCCATGGCCCCAGCTGCAGGGAGCTGGGGGGCCAGGTTGTACTCCAGAGGGGGTTAGGTATGGGGAGTCTGGGCCAGGCTGCAGCCTGATGGGGCTGGCACATGGGGCCATGGCCTGAACCTCCATGGGGAGCTCAGAGGGGACCATGGAGGCCAGGCTGCAGCCTGAGCTGGGGGTGGGGGAGGGGTGCTGGGGCACCCAGGAAGTGCTTGGGGGTGGCAGGGCCAGTTTCCTGACCCCAGCAGTTGGGGGGAGGTACAGGGGAGCAGCAGGGCCCCCCTTGTGTGGTGCTGGGGGGGGCACTTACCCGGCCAGAGGGAGGCAGGGTGAAGAGCTTTGTCTCCACATGACCACTGTGTTCCTGCTGCAGCTCTCCCCAGTGGTCACTCTGCAGCGTCACTGTTCCCTGCACCCACTGCCCCCAGTGGAGAGGCTGACGTACATCATCACCCTACTCGATGCCCCTTCCCTTTCCATACTTGGGGAAATTCTGGGATTTCGTGCCTTCTCCTGTCCACGCTCAGCCAGACCCTGACCTTAGTTTAAGTTAGGGAAAGAGGAAACTGCAAACCAGCCACAATAATGCAAAACAAAAGGTTCTTTCACCCTCCAGGTGTAATATTTTACAAGGTATTCTTCCCGACAGATTCCAAAGTGCTCTTCAAAGCACTTCTGTCTTTGCAGAGGTTCAGTTCCATCATCTGACCCTCTTGTGGGTGCAAAGGCACATGTTCATCAAGGCTACCCAGAGCGGAAAGTAAAGAAACCTTGCTACACAGAAGAGTGGAGTTGAGGTAGGCAAGCGGCAATTGCTTGGCGGTTATGCTAATGTTAAATGTAAATGTTTAATGCACAGACCACTCCAGTTCACACTCACACCCAAGCAGCAAGGGTGGGGAACTCATGCCTGCAGTCCTGATCTGGTCTGTAGCTTACCTGGCTCCAGACCCCGTGGCTTAGAGCTGCCGTCCCCAGCATCCAGACCGTGGTGGGTGTGGAGATGCATGCAAACTGGGGCCATATCCAGCCCCTGGATGCTTCCTGATGGGGGGTGGGGCAGGATGCAGCTCCGTCACTGCTGCTGCTGCCACCTGTGTTTCTGCTGCTTCTGGGTCCACTCCTCCTCCCTTCTCCCCAGCTGGGAGATTGGCGGCATAACACTGCCTGGAGAGAGGCTTCCCCCACCACTCTGACTGAGTGGAATTCCAGACAATCAGAGCAGCATTGGCTGGTGCCTGGGAGTGTGGGAGAAAAGCCTCTCCAGCAAGCTCTCTCTCCCTCCACTGCCATTTCCCAGGGTGTGGCAGCAGAGGCAACAGCAGCACATGGAGGTAAATGCCCCCTAAGCTTTCTGCCTCAGTTTCCCTATCTACAAAGCAAGGCTTATAACACATACACAATCACCCATCTCTCAGGGGTATTGTGACTTAATTAGTCTACACTGGTACAAGAACATGAGATGCCAGCGTACAAGCATTATTTATTCCTAGAAGGGGAAAACTGAAAATTTCTCAAGTGTGTTTTTGTTTCCACTCAGTCCCTGTCTGAAAAACAGCAGACTTACCTGATATTTGTAATCAGGCATACAGGGAACCATACACTGTGCACTAGTGCAAGAACAAACTGGCTTGCCTCCCATAGGAAGCCTGAGTTGCTGATGCTTTGCACCCTGTGAAGTCATTTTATCTGTGCAGTGTGTCAAATGGATTTTAAAATGCTACTGTCAGTGCAAGATTGCCCAGGTGCCAATGGCAATGCAAGATGTGAGGTAAGAGGGAATCAGGCTCAGTAGTTTATACAGCACAAAAATTTGGTTTAACTGGCAGTGAAGACTCAAATATGACCTTCCAGAGCTATGGCCTTTGACCCGTCCATTCCAGTTAATAAATGCTTACTTAACAGACATGCTTCAAATATCTTTCTAGGTGGTTTACAATAAAACTGGATTAAAGATCACCTTAGTTATTTATTAACCAACCTGTTTTATACTATCAGCTTGACTATGATCCGAGACTGGCACTGCAATACACTACAGCTTTTAGACTCATGTAGGCTCACATATATAGAGATATAATATGGTGTTTTCATGCTAAATATTATTGGCCATTATGCAACAGGCTTTCGCTGTGATCTTCCTAACTTCTACAAAAGGTACACGCAGATATGCAGTGGAATCCAAACTTGGTCAGAGCATTTAGCAACAGCGAAGTCAACAGCAAAGAAATCATGCAAAATCCTGTATTAGCATAAAGTTAATGCAGCAAAGACAAGTTACACCTAGATGTGGATATGGAGTGGGAGTGGGTTGTGACAAACAGGATCGGGGCCATGTCTACACTAGCAAGTTTTTGAAAGAACACACTGAGGCCATTTCTACACAGGCCACTTTCTTTGAAAGTGGCATGGTAATACGTGACCCCAAATATACAAATTCCCCATGCCTCATTAGCATACGGTTACGTGATTTGGACTTCAAAATGCCATGTAGAAGTGCGGCCCCGGGGGAGTTTCCGGAAGGAAGTCCTTCTTCCGGACGCCCCTTCTTCCCGAAAATTTTTGGGAAGAAGGGGCCTGTGGAAGAAGGACTTCTTTCCGGAAGACCCCCGGCAGCCGTGCTTCTAAACGGCGTTTTGGAGTCTGGAAGACCAGTCTTCTGGACTCCAAATCACATGACCGTATGCTAATGAGGCATGGATAATTTGCATCTGTGCCTCATTAGCATATTTCGGGCCATGTATTACCATGCCACTTTCGAAGAAAGTGGCCTGTGTAGAAACGGCCTGACTGTCCACATACAAAACGCACTCTTTCGATCAGAAATCTTCTTCTGGACGCCCTTTTCTGCTCCCCGAGCTTTGTGGGCCCTTTTTCGAAAGAGCAGTTCTCATGGCGCCAGATTTTTCCATCTTTCTTTCAGAAGAGTGGAGGCTGTGTGGAGACTCCGTACCAAAACAGTGGCTTGATCTTTTGTTCCAATTTTTGCTGTAGTGCTGCAGGGATCCTGAGAATGGGTGCTAGTCCTAACTCTGACTTGGCTGATGGCTTTGTTTCCTCGTTATATTTGCCCGTGTCTACAATGAGGTATTTTACGACAGAAACAGGTTCACCAGCGGAGCTTTGGGGGTGGGTAACCCTAGCGCAACTCTTTTGCATGGTGTCTCACCACCTGCTCTGAGCAAGGCCAGGTGTCATGTTGTTAAAGCCATCATCTGGATCCCTCTCTATGTATGTTTCCTCCACTCCTGCCCCAACAGACCAGCAGTAGCATTTGCGTCTGTGCAAGTCAAACCAAACTGGAAACAAAAGCACGGTACCGACGCTGCCTGGGGGCCCAAGTGTTGCTGCTGGATGTCTTCACATCACACCTATTCATTTCAGGGGGGCAAAAATAAGGATGCTGCAGTGTCTAAGGCTGACTTTGGCATGACCTGAAGCAACTCTCCTAATCACTCTCCATTCCGAGTCCGAACAGCAGAGAATGATCTTGCAAAGCTGCTGGGATGCCAATTGATCAGCAGTCGTAAAGTCCTTTCATGTCCTTGGGTGGAAGGCACTGTGGAAGGGCAAAATGTTATGATAATGGCAGCTGGGTGACCCACCAAGGACGGCATTCAGTCCATTGCCTTGTTCTGCACAGATTTGTCTTGGTTTTGTTTTGGAGCAGGGAGAGCTATTTTTGTGAACTTAAAAAGCAGTGACGCGCCAAATGAGAAACAACAGAGTTAATATTGTAACCGCTTTTGATTATTAACATACTTATTAAACCAGTTCCAGAACACAGGCACCTTGAGAGCGTCAGTGTTTGTTGTCAGTGATATGCTACGCTTCCCTGAGGGCATGACACCAGAGTCTGGAGAACCAGCTGCGAACCTGTATTAAAAAGACAAGCATGAAAGACATCTTACTCAATACAGGGGTGTAAGAATTGGACACAATGCCTGGGTTTTCATTACTAGTTAATGCCACCAGAGGGCAGCAGAGGTTGTGAAATGAAGTGTGTCATGTACTACAGTACTGCTTTGCAGCTGATTCTACAAACTGGGATGATGCTACAGACCACCTGGGAAGAGACTATCAAAGGCAGAAGGGGCGCTGAGAGAGGGTTAAGAGCTCAGATCATGAGAGCATCACTACTGCTTCCAAGGCAGACAATGCCAACAGGGAGCAGGGCCTATACTAGGGATAGGCAAGCTGTAGTTTGCCAGCCCCTTGTGCCTATATCCTTCCTGTTCTGGCTAACCTGGGCCAATCCAAACCCTTGGCCAAGGCTTCCACAGGTTTCAAGGGAGGATGAAGCAGAGGCGCATATGAGGTTTCTGCACATCTGCCTCTACTATGGGTGGTGCTTGTCTGGCTTTGTTCTTAAGCATGGCCTGGCCATGAGCAATGAAGCAGTAGAAAATGCAAGTTTGGGGCCTCAGCCATTAATATATAGGGAAAACATACACAATGTATCTGCAGTGAATGTGCCACACAGCTAGGCTGCATTCAAAACCTACGCTAAAAGGCCATCACTAAGTGGCAAAGTCAAGAGGTCCAACATTAGAAAGTGGCAGAGTTAAGGTTGCCTGTGTAAAAGATGTGGTCAGTAGAGACACTTCTTACCTAGAGAGCTGGTAGACACTCCATGCCTAGAGGTTTTTAAGTCCCACCTTGACAAATTCCGGGCTGGGATGATTTAGCTGGGATTGATCCTGCTTTAGGCAGGGGGCTGGACTTGATGACCTAAGGTCCCTTCGAGCCCTAGGATTCTATAATTCTGTGCTCTGAGATTATGCATGGCTCTGAGGGAAAGGGGACACTCAACAGCACAGTCTGAGCAGGGCTAAGGACTGAATATCCTAAGACCAGACCCTTCTGCCCAATACTGATGGAGGTGGGGGTAGACAGAAAATATGGGACAATTCCTTTTAAAAAAAAAGAAAGAAAAAAAAGGTAGGGGCACCTGCAGAATGGCTTAAATACGGGGCCATCCCTTTAAAAACAGGATAACTGGTCACCCTTCTGGAGCACCTAAAGGGTACCACTGAGAGCACAGGACAGACAGTCTGGCATAGCAGCGCAGTGATCCTAGCTGGGGAAGGAGCAATTTCAGGAAAAATGCCTCTGTAGCCCTGGAGTCTGGACTGGAGCAAGCTCCATTGCTCTGTGTGAATAGCACATGCAGAGACTGGTCAGCTCCCGGGAGCTAGAGCATGTTCACTACAGACAGAACAGCCAGAAAAATTAGCTCCCAAATACATCTCTAGGCACTCTACTGGGCATGTGCAAACTGTGGTTTTCCAAGGGCTTGTCACTTGAGGAAATTTCAGGGAATTTTCCCATGAACAGCAAAAAGCACCTCTCTGACACTGGGAAACCTCTCTCCAAATTGCAAGCCCCTGCACTGAAGCTTCTCAATTAAATGAATTTGTTTTTAATGATGGGCAAAACCAATGCATTTTCCTTAGCCTAGCTCAGAGAAATAGCTAAACTATTCACTTGAAAATTCCTGGCTAAGATTCAGTCTGAGACAGACAGCTGGCATGAAACATTTCTTCCCAAGCAGTTGAAGTTTGGTAGAGCTGTAAGCAACCAATGGATGTCTGTGGTAAGAAGTGGATGGAGAGGGGGGTGAAAAGGGGTCATAGAAGGAACCAAAACAAACAAACAAAACACCCAGAAAATTAAGCTTGGTTAGTGAGGAGCACAGTTCAAGCATAGGGTAGGTCTACACTACACCTGAAAGTCAATCCTAGGTACACAATACCAGCTACTGCAATTGCATAGCTGGAATCGACTTATCTAGGATCGACTTATCTGGCTGTCCTCACTGAGGAAGGTTGACAGAAGAAACTCTCCCATTGATATCCCTTGCTCCTCATCATAATGAGACATACAGGGGATGACTGTCAAGCCCTGACTGTTCAAATTCTCACATCCCCACTAGGCATGAGAAACTGAACACCAATAAGTGTAGATTTACCCTCAGTCTTTGCAAAGCTTCTGTTTCTTTTATGATGGACTTCCTGCATATGCTTTATTCAGACCACTTTAAGCACTGAATGTAACGGAAAACAGGTGCAGTATTGTAATTGGAAGTCTCCGGCCACCCTAACTATAGCAGATGTTACCAGCTCCACTTACAATGGGAAAGATCAGCATATTATTAGTTACAAGCAAGGGTAAAATAACTCAAAGCACCTACAAGTTGAGAGGAAGATTTCAATGCTCTTAGGACAATATTCTAATCGCAGATCTGCAGTCACACTTTACCTCTGATGTACTCCAGTCCCTCCCATGTAGAGAGAATAAGGATCAAAATCAAGGTTATTATGATGAGTCAAAATCTGCGATAACAGTACAGCCCTGCAGAAAGCAATACAGTGTTATGAGTTAGTCTAGGTTACAGGTTCTGTATTCATTTTGTACAGGTTCAGTACAAATGACCAATAGTCAAGTCAATACCACTCGCTACTGGAAAGCCACTAGACTGCCACCAGCTTCCATCTAGGAGACACCACACAATCCATTGTTTATGGTCAAGATACAAGCACATCTGCTCCAGTCCTACTGACAGAGACCAAAAACTTCAAGATCTCTACCAGGCATTCATAAAATTTAATTACCTACCAGGAGCAGTTAAAGACAGGGCCAGACAAATACCCAGAAACCAGCTACTTCTAGATAGGCCCAAGAAGGTAAATAACAGAGCACCACTTGTCATCACTTATAGCCCCCAACTCAAACCCTTCCAGCACATTATCAACAACCTACAACCTATATTGGAACATGATGGTGCACTCTCACAGGCCCTGGATGACAGACCTGTTCTTTCCTCCAGACAACTGCCTAACCCAGCAGTTGACAACCAAAATATCAAGAGGAGCCATTTTTTCCAGTTTGGTAAAAAATGCAATAATTCAAGAGCCACAATGCATGTGAACATGAGACAGTCCTCAATAAATAACTTAAAACCAGACTTTTTGTAACCTTATTTGAAGAACAGTGCACACACGATTTGTAATGTGATACGTTTACTGCACGATAGTCCCAAACTTTTTACATATTCGATCCCCTTACACTTTTCGTGTGCATGTGTACCACTGTCTTCCTGACTTTCACTCCCAACGATACTAGGGGGAAGTTATCCAACATTTTGAGATTATATATCGTTTGCTATTAGATATAAGTTGTTCGCTTTTGGGCTGTTAGATCTTCACTGTTGATCAAGGAGGGGTTTGTTTGTTTGTTTGTTTGTTTGTTTTTACATTGCAATAATAGCATCAGAAGCCACAAAGAAGTCATTAAAGAGCTGCATGCGGCTCTGGAGCTGCAGGTTGCAGACTCCTGGCGTAGCCCCAGGAAAATTCTCAATAGCAACCACACGTCACAGCACAGGAATAATAATCCTGGAACTTTTCCTTGCAACAAACCCTGTTGCCAACTCTGTCCACTTATTTACACTAGAGACACCATCACTGGACCTAACTATGTCAGTAACACAATCAGGGGCTCATGGTTCTACACCTCCACCAATGTGATATGCCATCCTGTGCCAGTAATGCCCCTCTGCTCTACGTTTTGGACAAACTGGACAATTATTTCTCCAAAGAATGAATGGACACAAATCAGACATTAGGAATCTGAATACACATAAATCTGCCAATGAGCATTTCAGTCAAGCAGGTCACAGAATTCAGAACTTAAACATGTGCATCCAAAACAAAGAGACTTTAACACCAGATTACAAAGGGAGACATCTGAACTGGAGTTCATTCTCAAATTTGATATTTTTCACCTCAGACTCAACAAAGATACCAATTACCTTATACATTACAAGGACAGTTTCCCCACCTTTTATATTCATAGTTATCCCAGGCAGCACACTTAACAGACACTTGCAGAAACTATTTTTCTTCCCTCTTTCTGTCCTATCTAGCTGATTTGCCAGCTTTTATTTCATTTTTTTCTTTCTGTTAAATTCTCTTCATGTCAGTTATCATTTATCAGGATTTTCCAGCTCTGAAGAAGCGGGTCTGTTCCATGAAAGCTTATCACCTAGCAAATTATATTGTTAATCTTTAAAGTGCTACAGGACTGCTTTTGTTCTGTGTTTTCTAAATTGATGCTAATTGCCACTAGATGGTGCATTCTACCATAGAAAGCAGGTCATTCAAGTCCAAAAATGTATCAGCCTTTGTTCCTCGGGGTGTTTGAAACCCTCAGCCTCACAACGAAGGCTTCTGAATTCTGAGAACCATCCTGAAACAAACAGAAAGCACTGATAGGGGTTTAATAGCATGATAAAATCGTTATTGATGGTGTGGTGTATGTGATACTTCTGAAAGGTAACTAGGTAACTAGAGTGGTTTCTAACCATGTTGCGGAACTGCAGATATGATCTTCACCACACAGCAGATGCATAAAAAAGGTTGGGAGCAAAACTGACCACTGCATATGGCTTTCATTGATCTAACTAAAGCCTTTGATTCAGTGAATTGCCATGACTTCTGGACTGTATTTTTGATGATTGGA
The DNA here is from genome assembly GCF_033958435.1 of Carettochelys insculpta. Taxonomy (NCBI): domain Eukaryota; kingdom Metazoa; phylum Chordata; order Testudines; family Carettochelyidae; genus Carettochelys; species Carettochelys insculpta. Next base: position 35,385,853 of record NC_134150.1, on the reverse strand, counting down.
TGTGCTGATAAATATATCAATGTCCTAAAGTTGCTTCACAACAACCATTCTGAGTAGTACTGGCTCCACAAGTGAATCTTTCAAAGCACAAACGGGAGTCGAACAGGGCTGTATCATCACCCCAACCATTTTTGTGATTTTTATTCCTATCATTCTTTACCTAATTGCTGGGAACCTCCCAGCTGGCATTGAAATCATTTATAGAATGGATGGAAGGCTGTTCAGGCATACCAGGCTGAAAGCTAGAAGTAGGATTTCCATCTGTTCTGGAACTTCACTATGCTGATGACAATGCAGTTTTTGTGCACTCTGAGTGAGGTCTTCAAACTGTCCTGAATGGGATTGCCAGTGCTTACACATGCCTTGGTCTCACATTCAACATTCAGAAGACCAAAGTGCTCCATCGACCTTCTCCAAGTGAGGTACCACTTGCTCCAGCTGTTAAAATCAATGGAGAAGTACTGGAGAATGTCAGCCATTTCCTCTATCTTTGAAGTCACCTCTCCTCCAAGGCAGATATTGATGCAGAAATCCAATACTATCTGAGCTGTGCCAGTGCAGCCTTTGCTCATATACTGCAGATTTACTGAAGGGTTTCTGAAGATCACAACATTCAAACTAACACAAAGCTTCTTGTTTATCAACCCGTTACGCTCCCAACAGTGTTGTATGGGTCTGGAACCTGGACAACCTACAGGCATCACTTGAAAGTCCTTGAGAGGTACCAACAATGCTGCCTCCGCAAGATCTCAAAGATCACGTGGGAAGACAGATGTACCAACATTAGTGTTCTTCAAGAGGCAAAGACCACCAGTATTGAGTCAATTATTATCCATCAGCAACTCCGCTGGACTGGTCTTCTTGTCCACATGCCAGACTATTGCCTCTCAAAACAGGTCTCTCAGCTGAAAGAAAGGTACCCTAATGTAGGAGGACATCAGAAACATTATAAGCACTTGCTGAAGGATAACTTTAAAAAGTGCATCATTGACACTTGGGAGACACTCACCCAGGATCACTCAAAATGGAGTGAAGAAATATGTGATAGTCCTCTGCATTTTGAATTTGCCCACCAACAAGCTGAGGCGGACAAGAGGTGCATGAGGAAAGAGAGCCTGGCTTCCAGTTTTGTTCAACAGCCTTCTGCTGTACCTGGAAACATCTGTTCTCACTGTAATAGAACTTGTTCAAGGATAGGCCTGCTCAGCCACCTGAGGATCCACAGCTTCCATGGAAGATGATCATACTTGGCAATGCATGATTGCCATCATCAAAATTATTGTTGGTGGTGAGATGTATGAGATACTTCTGAAAGGTAATTAGGTAACGTGATAGTATTGCTACAAGATGTGGGGATAGCCAATGAGTGCAGATCCAATGAGCTTGTGTTGTTACTCATTGGGGTAGAGCTCATCATAAGGGTTGAAGGATAGTCTATCTCAATTGCATAAACTTGAATTAATTTATTTTAGTAGACACAATCAACCAGACACAGAAATGATATTTTGAATTTGGCTCTGGCCCTTATAATAACCTTACTCCCATATATTCATAAATCTTGAATTTTGGTTGCAAGGGTACATCATGCCTCCTCGCTCCGAGAAGGGCCAAGCTCTGCAGCTGAACTACATCTCCCATGATGCATAGAGGTCCTCTGACTCCCCCAGTTCACTACATTGGTTCAGCTGAATGTTGTGCTTTGCATCATAGAAGATGTAGTCCAGTCAGGCAATGCACCTTATAAGGTAGACGTGGGCTTGATGCATCTGAACTATAGCTCCAATGAGACACCATGGCACCTTAAGTTCCTGCAAACTACTCTCAATTAATATTGACTCAAAATGAAATGTTTTGATTTGGTTTGACTAATTGAAAAATTAACATGTGAACCAATCCCCCACAAAACATTTAATTCATTTTGAAAGAAATTGAAGAATTACAGCAAAAACCTGATATTCCATGGAAAATGTTGATTTTTCAGAAATAGTATTTTTGCCAAAAAATATTTTGATGGAAAAACCCAATGTTACTAAATAATTCATGAGGTACAACATTGATATCCCTATGGACCATGTAATTATGAGGTCAAAGTGGCTGACGTCTATATGATGAATGTTGGGCAGTTTACTGTTAGGAGAGGGTGCAACTTGCCCATACCAAAAAGCTCTCGGTACTGATTTTTAAACTGGTTTATAATGAAATCTCCACATACAAATCTTCATTTTGGTTTCCCTGCTGATGTGAAAATTTCCTGTTTGTGACATAATCTGTCTAAAGGTTCCCAGAGCATCACTTTTTGGTGTCTTTGAAAGTTTCTTTTTTTTTTTTTATTTTCTGTTCAGATTTATTCAGGTGCTGAGTAAGTCACCCATACATCTGTTCACCAAAAACCACGTCATTATGTAATATATGTGTAAAGGGCCCCGACTCTCTCACTACGAGAAGTATTGACTATTTCTCTAAAGACAAATGAAAAAAATTGCAGATCAAAATCTGGCAAGGTAGCTTTCAGATGGAATTTTGATAGTGGAGAAAGTATCTTGAATTATATAAAAATTCCATTTCTACCATTCTGTGACCTGCTATTGTGGTCCTTACGTGAGTGTAACTCCTATTGAAGTCAAATCTTATATCTAAATTAGAACATGCGATAGAAATATATGTTGTCAGCTGAATTTATAAAAGATAGGCATCAGTTACTCATAATTGCTCAATTAATTGCTCAAAGGCAGTTTTGCCTGAGTAAGGACTGCACCAGGTGAAGACTACTTTACAGATTATTCTATGTGGATATTTAACTGCAATTCTAAAATGACGTCCATGCCCAAACTCTGACAAATGCTGGCACTTGTAAACGCAGCTTGTCCTAAAGAGAGAAAATTACATTAATGTATTTTTCCTTATGATTCGCTTGACTTTGTTCATGAAGCAACTTTATGATGTAAGAAAAATTCATGGCATAAAGACATTGTGCAGATGTCAGTTGCATGGTAAATATAGATTATTATAGCGCAACATAAGAGCGCAGTGTTAGACAGCTGCGACAGTATTTGGCTGGTTCAGATAATGCTGCAAAGACATAACAAAACAACACATTGTGTAACCAATTGGCGGCTCAAAGGACCACTAATGGGTGTGGGATCTTTTCCCTCTAATGTACCAGTTTAAACCTCACCAGGCTAGTAGTGACGTAAGAACTGTGTCCTCTAAAGGTAGTTTTGTAGGCAATGTAAATTCATTCCAGCTCATAGCAAGCTGGAGTTCATATTACAAAACCACCAGCGTCTGCATGTTGATTGCAAGCCTCAGCCACCCTGCCAAGGATTGAACGAGCATGAAAACTGTGCTAGCTCTCCAGATCAAAGCTGAGGCACATTCCTGAGCAGCGTGGGAAGGCCTGCTTTGTGTGGTACCAGCCCTGTAGGTACCTCTCCAATTCTGTCAGACTAACATGGAATACATCTTAAGATGTTTTGGGACAAGCTCATTCTGTTAACACCAGGGATGGCAACTTTCGTTTCCCTCGGAGCATCGCTGTTGTATGCTTCTACTAAGCTACTCCAACGAATGTGCCTTCTGTTCACACCTTCCTTGGCAACTCTTTGGCAATGGGACTGAGGATGGCCTTTGGCACTACACTTTTCCCTTTTGGCAGACAGCGCTACACGCTAGTATATCCCACTACAAGTTGCACCGCTGCAGTCTGGCATCCTTGGGAACCAGTCAGTGCCAAACCAGAGAACTTGCTGGACCACAGGAGGTCAACGTTGTCTAGCACATTGCCAACACTTCCCCTGCTTACTGAGCTCTTAGGAGACATTTAAGGGTAAATTACAGCTAAATAACGGCACTGAACACTGAGAGCCAGGACTAGGGGCTGTACACAAATGATGGGAACATAGGAAACTTGACCACAACCATGATAAGTGGACATCCGGCTAACAAAAATCATGCTGGACCATGGATTTTGCCAGACCAGAGTGTGCTGGACTAAAGAGGTTCAACCTGTAGAAGAAAACATGATCCAGAAGTGACCCTGGTCCCATTTCCTGGACAGTAATATGCTTTTGTGGCTCAAGCAAGGCAAGGTGAGAAAAATGGGCCAAGGGAATATAAAGTTTCTCTTTTTATGTCCCCATTCAGCCATTTCCTAGCCAGGTTGGCAGTGTTCCCCTTTTCCTGTCATCTGTTAGGTCCCAGCTCTGAGTCAGAATGAAAGGAAATGAGCCAAGCCTAGGCTAACCCTATTTCCCAAAGGAAAAACCGGACACCGTGTGGGGCTAGCCCAAGCCCTCTGAGGGCAGGGCTGCTGTGGCTGCTGCCCCAAGTCCTGCCAGTCCCTGAGCCGGGTGGGGCTCGCATCACTGTCTCTTGAGTCCTGGCTGCCCTCCAACTGAGCCCTTGCCACCCCATCCCCACATGGGCCCTTGCACTCACTTCTTCAGGAAAAGTGGATGGTTGTCCCTGATCAAGTTGGCAAGAACAAATGCCCACTTTGGCCAAAAGAAAAAAAGCAGTCCTGGAGCGCTTTAAAGACTAAGAAAATAATTTATTAGGTGATGAGCTTTTGTGGGACAGACCCACTTCTTCAGACCATAGCCAGACCAGAACAGACTCAATATTTAAGGCACAGAGAACCAAAAACAGTAATCAAGGTTGACAAATCAGAAAAAAAATGATCATGGTGAACAAATCAGAGAACAGAGGGGAAGGGGCGGTGGGGTGGGGAGTCAAGAATTAGATTAAGCCAAGTTTGCAAAACAGCCCCTATAATGACCCAGAAAAAACATCAGGCTAGGTGGGGCCGGGCTTGAAAAAGAACTGTCCCACAGGTTCCATCTAATTTTTAACTTCCTTGTGGGGAATAAATTTTGTTACATGCACCAAGGCACATGCAGAGGTGCACCACATATGCTGCCGGCTGCACGTGCACAGCTAATCACTGAGGCAGCATTGGAATTTCTCCCGAGTGGCCAACCAAGCACTTAGCTTACAGGTAACACTGCTGTCCCAGGCAAAATGTGACATAGGGTCACCCGAGACACACCATTTGCCTGCTGCTGAAAGAAAGACAATTATGAAATTGAAACAGGTAATTATATGCACTGGGAGAGAAAAGGGGGTGTTTCACTTTATGGGGCAGATCAATTTAATGACCAAATACACTGCCTTTGTCTATCAGGGCAAGGAGGGTTCAGGGGCACTGTCTGAAAACACTGTATTGAGGAAGAGGAAATTCTAATAGATTCCTGGAGAAAGAGATGATTTTTCTTCTCCCGCAAGGACAGCTGGGTGGTGCAGAAACTCATTTCCAGCATCCATGATACCTGATGTCTCTGCATGACCAACTTTTTCCATGCTCCTTGCGCACACAGGGTAGGCAACAGTTAATTCACAGCCAGTAAGTGAAAAGTATCAGAGGACGACTGCAGCGATAATTATCACATCTGATGTACCAAGTGGAAAAAATTACTAGCCCATGAGAGAGATCCCTGGGCAATAACCCATTAGCGATGCATTGTTAAATACTTATCTAATGGAAAAGCAGCCATTTCTGTTTTCCGTATAATTGTTCAATCAGCTTATCAGCTCAAGCACAAGTGTTTTCTAATAAATGCCACAGTAAATGGCTCAATGTATTGTTTTAGTGGTATCTCCTAAGCCCCGCATCCATCACCCAAAAGCAGCTGCAATATCATGGTGTGACCCCAACTGACTCTCTGTGTGTGAGAGAGCAAGAGAAAATGAGAATGTATTAAGTTATATGCACCAAGAAACATTTATTTCCCCAATGACCTTAACTTGTGCAACATAATATACATGCTGCCAAATGCCACTAAGTATTATTTTAAGTTGCTGCTCTTCATGTGGTTAGCAGAGTCTGTCAGTAGCTATTTTGCCACTTATTTAATTATTTATTATATTATATTAATTATATATTATACTAAACACATTATTTCCCTTTTTAAGGACTGATAGAAATGTTGAACTTCAATTTTGTACAAGCAAAAAAACAAAAAAAAATTGAGATCTTCACTTGGTCACTGGTGCTTTCATAGCCTTACCAAAAGTGAATTAACAAGATTATTAGAACTTAGATTTTCGGTTCATTTCTGTGAATTGCTGCAAGAGATAATCCCAAAAACCATACGATGTTTATTGTCACACTAGCTGTTGCCATAGTTCTTTTTCTACCTGGAACTAAAACAAAGAGGCCAACAAAAATAGAGGCATGGTTTCTTGATGGGATTCCACTTCCCAGGTGCACAAAACACATCATCCAATTAACATATTAGTCATACTCAAAATCATTCCTCATCCCCAAATTACCAGCAAGAAACACCAATGGTAAGTCTCAGAGGAGTAGCTGTGTTAGTCTGTTTCACCAAAAACAGTCACGGGTCCTGTGGCACCTTAAAGATTAATAATAGTGTTTGGATATAAACTCTTGTGGGCTGGAACCCACTTCACCAGATGCATGAAATGGACATTTCAATTTGGCAGTTACAGATGTATATGCAAAGATGGGTGCATTACGAGACTATGGGGAGGACATGTGTTAATGAGGTCAATTCAATCAGGGTGGTTGTGGTTGATGAGAATGTGTGAACAGCAAAAGACAGAAAGGTCTCAGAGGGGTATCTGCATAACTGTGTCTGTAGAAACAATGAGGAGGACTGTAGCACCCTTGAGCCGTGCTCTTCAACCAGAGTGCTGTGAGAACTGTCCACATGTGCCATGAAATTTTGCCAGTTTCTCCTCACCCTGGCTCTTTGCAGAGTCCTTGCTGCCTGAGCCCCAGCTGGCATGGGGTTGGTCAATATCCTCCCTCTTCCCCACCTGCTGCCAGGGGAAAGGCTGACCTCGCAGGAGCCTATTCACACCAGGAGGCAGCTGAAAATGCTGCTTCCCACCAGCCGAATGGGCTAGCAGGGGCTCACTCCCCCTTCCTGATTTAGCAAGCGGGCAGGGAGGGAGGGAGCCCGTCAGAGTTGGGATGCAGTTTAAATGCCATGTCCCTGGTCCAGTGGGCTGGCAGCAAGGGGAACCTGCTCTCTGGATTCGCCTCTCCACCTGGCGAGTAATTGAACATTTCAGCGGTTACTCAATATCCCATTTGATCCTTGTTTACCTTGTTGCAGACCTCTCTAAGACCTTAACCCAGCAAACGTAAGTAAGTGTGACATTCATGAGCAACACATTCAGCTGAAAAAAGTAGGTGTGAGGTGGTATTCTGTGTCTCATTGAAATGTGCCGGCTGGCTGAAAAGTTTGGGAACCGCTGCCTTGGAGACCAACAGATTTATCAGGGAACCAGCATCCGTGGGTCAAACCCACTTCATCAGGTGAACTGGAGTGGGAATACAAAGGCAGGTTACTTTTTGTAGCGCGCTCGCCCATCCCCATCCTTATTCAGGCCCGGTCTGATAGATAGTGTCAAGCTTGCATGTGTATTTATTCCAGCTCTGGTATTTCACACATCCCTCACTCCAGAAAGCAGCCCGAGGAATCACTGAGTTTCGTTGCTATGCTGAAGAAATCGTAATGTGTGCTTTGGCAGCATTCCCGTCTAGCATGAATTAAGGTGGCATGCAGCTCTCCCACACACTGCCACAGGTGGAAGTTGAAGCACGCCAGTGAAGTCAGAGTAAATCGACGGCGGCACGCACTGTAGCACTCAACGGAAACCGTTTTGCAGCTCTTAGGTGAGCTGTCAATGAAACGTACGACTTCCCCGTGATCTTGCAGCTCCGCTGATGATCTGCAGTCAGGGAACTCAATCACAGCACCGCGCCATCATCGAGTGTTTCATAGGTGCTTACCGATCACAGCTCAAGAACTTGTCTGTCAACGCTCTGGTGCTATGTGTAGTATTTAAAAGCACAGCTGCATGCATGCTTAGAGAAAACCACCCACCTGTGAGAGCCTCCAGAGGGCTGGGGCCTAACCACATGACAGACAGGAACAGAGGTAAGATCCTTTTCTACTTCCATGAGCAAGGCCAAGTATTCTGGCTGACAGGCCCTTGATAAGAGTACATATGGGCTGAAGGCCAGATGGACAGCAATGGCAAAGCGAAGGCCTTTAGCATTCTCTTTTCTCCCAAGTCTACGCACTGTTAGTGATCCATACATTGCTGTTGGGAAGTGCAGTGCCTGTGTCCCAGGAAAACAGTGACAAGGGTCCTGTGTTCTCTGTAGTCTGAGCACCTGGGTGACCCCTTCCCCCCCACTACCCAGGAGAGAGTCACATGCTGCCCAGCTGATTAGCAGAGCACCCACAGTGGCTCACAACGTTGTGTTTGTATTGGAGGTGCACATCCTCCCAGGCCTCCGTGCACATGAAAAACTATTCCGTGCATGGACAGAAAAAAGTGAGCAGGTGCTTAGCAGCCACCTGCTGCCAAGCTCCCTGCACCTCATCCCCACCCCTCCTGCCAGGGGTCCCACTGATCAGCTCCTCCCTCTCCCTGCCAGCATCTCCTGTCTGCCATGATTAGCTGTTTTGCAGTGTGCAGGAAGCACTGGGAGGGAGGTTGAGGAGCAGGAATAAGGGATGGTTGGAGGGAGGGAGCAGAACTGGGTGGGAAGAGGCAGGCGGGCAAGGGCTTGAGGGATGGGGTAGAGTGGGGTTGAGCACACCCAGGGAAAGTTATCAGCCGGTGCCTATGTTAACCAAATATGAAAAAGTCCTTGCAGACTGCTGTGTGACAACTTTGCAGCAAAAGCACCACCGGTGCAGGGGTAACAACTTAACAGCAGGGTGATGGTTTCAGTCAGTCCTGATCCTTCTGAGTCAGGGACTTCTGGGAAGAAAAACAAGGGATCTCCTGTTCTTCACTAGGCCCTACACCCACGCGTGCGCAGGGTGGGGTGGGGCTTTCCAGCAAACCCGAACAAGTTATGTGCTGCTGCAATTCCTCAGCCTTCGGGAATGGCTATCTCAAGCCTCATTAATTTAGGTAGGAGAAATTCAAATCCGACCCAATGTCAGGGCCTACACGAGGCCTCTGTACCCTAACACACTAAGCTTTACAAGTACACAGGTCATTTCATATATTCGACTGGACTGAACTAGGGAGAACGTAACCCAGACAGCTGGGGGATTTATACACACACTTTGCTCAGATCCTTTCCAGACAGGGAAGAACACCACACTTCTTACTGACTGATGTGACTCACAAACCTTCACAAGGGAGGACGCTTTGAGGGTTGCCCATCCAATTGTTCTCGCTATTTCTAAGCCACCGATCACCTTCATATGATATCGAAATGGCATTTCCAAGAGTGACATTAAACTCATTCACACAACCAAATACCTTGACCGATTCCCCTTTTTGGAAAGATTTTTTCCTGGGTGGCTTTTACTCTTCCACTAGGGTAAAATGAATCACATCAAGACTGCGAGGAGGCCAGCGGAGAGGAATTCCTGCAAATCATATGATGTTTGTCCCATTCCAGACATTGCTCAAGTGCTCTGCTGAGTGCTGCGTAAAGAGAAACAGTTGACAAAACAGGATGTGGGCTAAGTCTTGAGTGGATTTTTAAAAAAAAAATGTAGAAACATACACAGGGCTTTTCTAACTGTCAGGATACAGAGCGGGGCTGCGAGAGACCCAGGAGTGCTTTGCTCTCCCATGGTATAGCTCAGAGAGATTGCCGTGTTTGGCTGCAGCACTCGCTGCCTATGTCAGGATAGGGAGACAGCAGTGAGGAAAAAGATGCTGGTGCAGAAGACAACCAAAGGCAACTTAAACAATGACTCTCCTGAAGCAAATAGGAACAAATTCACCCACCGTGTACCACCACAACAGGTGACTTGTCAACCAGGTCATTTACCTGTGCACTTATTTTTCACTGTTCATCCTCTGACTTGTTCTTACCAAGGGACAGAAACCTTGGGCCTGATTCTCAGTTACACTAAGGTTACTCAGGCAGGGTAAAGGTGTCTTGAAGAGCAAAAAGGCTCCCCGCAAGTACTGCATGTCTGAGGGGCTTCCAGGCCATGTGGGGGCTTTACAGCCCCAGCAAGAGGCACACCAGGGCCTGACTAGAGTGCTCTGCACTGAGGCTATTCTCTGCTCTCTAGAGCCCAACATGGGCTATGGGGAGCAAAACTTATCTTAGAAGCAGAGGCAACCAGTGCAGAGATACTGGGGAGAGGGGCCATGTGCCCTTGCCCCTCACTCTGCCCTCTCCCCACCCTTGCTCCACCTTTGCCCACTTCTCCCTGGAGAAGTGCTACACCATTTCCAGTGAGGGTGGGGCAGTCCTACCTCCTTCCCTGGAGCAGCCCAGCCTGAAAGTAGTAAGAGATAGGGAAAGCTGCTCCTGGGCCATGCCACTCTGGGGTGGAGGGGACTGCCCAGCACGCACTGGAGTGGCACAGTGTTGATGCTAAGCGTGGGGGCCCAACGCTACGGAGTGCATGTGGCCCCCAGTGCACCTCATCCATAGCCTCTGCTTAGGACTCCAAACATGTAGGTAAGTCCTGGCTTGCACAAAGGGACAGGGCATGCAGAAGTCAGATGCACCCAGATGTCTCCTCAGGGAGTTGATCCAGCTCTTATGAAAGTCAGTGAGATGTTTCCAATGCATCTCAATCCAGCTCTTGTACCTCTGGGCAACAGGTGATTTTGTTACTATGGACAAGCAGACTCAAACCTGGGACCTCTGGAGCTTAGTGCAGGAGCTAGTATGAGCTAAAAGCCAGTGACCTCTCAGCTAAGGCTGTAGAGGTAACTTGTGGACGCTCTGTATAAAAGGTCTAAGTGCCAGTAAGAGTGTGGGTGACAATTTCATTCACTCAGAGCTACCAACTCACAAAACTGCAGAAAGTTACATCATGACCAATCATACACAGATGCCCAGGGCTTCTGAGGTTTGAGGGGTGAGGGGGCTGTGGTCTGGGGAAGGTTCTCACACTCAGAGGCCGAAGTGGAATGAGATGCCAATAGAAACACAGAAGTGGATGAGGTAACCCAGACGCTTCATGACGAAGAAGCCAAAGGGGACAAAACAGGACATGCTCTCGGATGAAGTGTTCTTACAAAACAAAACACTGCAGCAAGGCAAGAGGCTGTGTGACATGAGGCTAGCTGTCCCATTCTGTGGGTGGGTCCCTCTTGGGATTTACAGTACGTGAATCACACAGGCATGGATTTCCAACAGAGGCCAATGGGTTAGGAACCAAAGAGAGTAGCTTTCAATGGGAATTGGGTGCGTCGATTCCTTGGGCCCCCTCTTCATACTAATGGAGAAGAGGAAAAAGACATCTGGCACCATCCTATAATCGGTCGAACCACCAGCAGCACAGTTACAGCAGGGCTCACTTGCCCTACAACTTCAAGCATATTTGTGAGCACTCTCATTAACGGAGCTCAGGCTCAATGAACTACCTGAGAGCAGTCCGGTCCCCTCTGACGGTGATTCATCCTGTCGTAGACTCTGATCACTAGATGAGGAGGCAGTCACTTCATCTGGCCACTTCCCAGTGGTGCACAGCTCACTTGGTGGGGCCCCTGCCTTGTGACAATGTCACACCTGACCTAGAGCTACAGAAACAGGTCACATTTTATAAAGCAGACTGTCACAAGACCAGCAGCAGCAGCTGCCTAGGAGCAGACCACTCTGGGAACCCATGGCTCGGGGTGGGAGATCATAAGCTGAGGAAGGTTTTGATACCTTTCTAGTGTTGCCACATGCCAGATTATAGTAAAAATTGACTCTGAAAAGGGGTATGACTGGCAGATGTCGAGGGCTTTTTGCTGAGCTGCATCACCAAAATAAAGACATACTGACATCCAGCTATTGGACTAATTAGATGAGCTAATTAGATGAGCAGAGGCCAGCCAATGGGTGCAGCGGGACGTTAGGGGGACAATTGCATAGGGGGCCTAATGTTTCAAAGGGGCCAGGCGCTCCCATGTTCTGGAAGAGCTATTCCGGAATAGCTTATTTCAAAATAACACTGCTACACACAAATGCCTTTGGAAACAGCACTCCACTATTTCAAAATATAGCATCTACACACGAACAGCCTATTTAGAAACAGAGCCTGTGGCACACTGTGGCTTATTTTGAAATAGTGTCCATTCCCTGTCTACACAGGCCACTATATGTGCTATTCCTCATAGAATTAGGTTTACCAGTTTCAAAATAACCTCTGGATCAAAATTATTTTGAAATAGCGGTTGTGCTGTGTAACAGCTGTTATTTCAAAATGATTTTACTGTGCAGACCTACTTTAAGTGGCCTCAGGGCTACTAGATGGGACAGTACATCACACCCAGAAGGTGTGTGGGTTACAAATAATCACAGGGGCCACGTAACGTTTAGGGCTCATACAGTGGACAGTTCTGCAATCATTTCCCAGCTGCTGTTCATGAGGAAACAGTTGGATACAATCATATATATACCCTGATCGATCAAGAGACAAAAGGCTTTTTTTTTTTTGCTTGCTGACAAACATACATATCAGATCAATGCTACCATCCTGAGGCATCTTCCTTAACAAAACGAAATAAGAGAAACTGAAGCAATCTAAGAAAATGATTGCATGGTGTGTTGATTTTTGGCTTCGCTTTGGTTTTGCGATGGCCATCTGTGCTTTGCACTTTCAACCCCGCAGTAAAGAAGACCATGTGAGCATCACATATTCCATTCCAAACTCCCAGAGTAACAGAACAAGCTCAGAATTATTTTTGTGCATTTGTGATGCTGTTTACAACAACCCCCCCGCATGCCCCACCACCTCATCCCATTAACAAATATCATGTATTGGCTTGATGCAGGAATTACTGGGAGAAATTCTGTGGTTTGTGCTCTACACGAAGTCAGACTAGATCATCACAATTGTTCTTTCTGGAATTAAAACATCTATGAAAGAGCACGTTCTACATTTTCCTTCACTCCACCACCAGCACTCCCACTCCCGTTTTCTTTAGCACACCCTGCCCTAATGGGCGGGGTCAGCCTTTCCCCTCCTCCCATTTTTTCCAGAGCTTCTCACCATCATGTTTGACCATTTGCAGCTGCAAAGGGACTGACATAAGAAAGGAAATGGCCTGGAAAAAAGGTTTAATCGACTTTGATCACAAGCAGCCCTGATTCAGTTTCATCTGGACAGAGATTCACCTCCTATGACCAGAAATCTTGGTATTCACCTCTACCTGCAGTCTTCTTATAGATAACCTCTAGAACAGTGGAGACTGAAGTCCTGTTTTCCAGTTCTACTGCCAAGAAAAGACCAATGCTGGCCCCCCCAGTTCATCCCATTGTCCAAAGTTTAACTCATCACTAAATGGAAAGGCAATTTACATCAGAATGTCCGTTCATCGTTTCCTTCTGAATAGTCTATATTGTAACAGTAGTGACCCTGAGTTAGACATTTCCTTGTAGTTAATGGGTCTACACTTGGAAAAATACCTATTGATGTTGCCCGACTTGAGATACTGTGAAGATTCTTGACTGCCAGAGTTTGGGTCCTCAACCCTTTCTAACAGGGCGAGCATCTGTCCCGTATTGGGCAGGACGGTCCCGTATTTGGAATGCCAAAAAGGCATCCCAACTGACTTTTAAAAAGGGACTAATTGTCCTGTATTTAGGCCCTTGGGGGCTGAGGGTGAGAGTGCACATGGTTGCAGCTTCCCCGGGGCTCCAGGTGGGGATCATCCACAGCTGCCACTTCCCCAGGGCTGGGAGGGGGGGGAGCATCAGCTCCCCAGGGCTTGGTGCAGCCAGGAGGAGCTGCTTCTCCCTCCCATATCTCCCTGTCCCATATTTGGGATAGGGCGATATGGTCACCCTGCTTTCTAAAAACAGGCCCTCTTGAAGGGGGTCGTGCCCAGCTCTCAGAAAGGAGGCAGTTAACAACTACCAGGAAATGCGCTGTTTTACTCTCTGTTTTACAATTAAACTGGGCAACACAGAACCATAGAACACTTGAACTGGAAGGGATCTTTCGAGCTCATTCAGTCCCGTCCCCACACTCAGGACAGGACCAAGCACCATTTAGATCAGGGTGGGCAATAATTCTTGCAGAGGGGCCTCTCCACAAATGTTGGTACTAGTCAGAGGCTGGCCCTGGCCCCCCCGGAAGGAGTGTGATCTTGGGTCGAAGGGTTGGGGCTGGGGGCATCTGAGTATGAAAGAGAGATGTTGTGTATGTGAGAGAGACAGAGTGTGACACAGCTGGAGTGTGTGCTGTACTGGATGTGTGACAGAGACTGTGCGTGTGTCACAGGCTGTATGTGTGACAATGACACAGGGTATGTGTGCTGGCTGCTGCTGGGTAAGTTTCTGAGAGAAGCCAGCCTTTGTCTCTAAGGGAAATCTTCCCTGCGCTGCACTCCTGAGTCATTTACCATCCATGCTTCAGACTGGAGCAGCTCCTCTGTGTGCTTCTGTATCCCCCATCCGTGCTCAGCAGAGACGGGGTACAGGAGCAGGGGAATACGTAACTTCAGCACTACCCCATCACCTCCACTCCCTCCTGTGCTGCATGCTAGCCGGAGAATCCTAGGAGCAGCTCAGCTGCAGATGAAACACAGTGGGGGAGGGGCAGCTGAAAACATGCTGCTGTCTGTATGTATGCACGTTCTGCTAACCAGCTGGACAGGCCAGAAACATCTGCTTGGTGGGTCAGATCCAGCCCCTAGGGCTGATTTTGCACACCCCAATCTATATCATCCCTGACAGATGTTTGTAGAACCTGCTCTTAAATATCTCCAGTGACAGAGATTCCACAACCTCCTAGGTAATTTATTCCAGTGTTTAACTACCCTAACCATTTGGACGTTTTTCTTAATGTCCAGCCCAAACCTCCCTTGTTACAATGGAAGCCCATTGCTTCTCCTACCCTCAAAAGACAATATAATTTCATCCAGAAACTGCAGCGTGGTTGCTTAGATTCATATATTCTCTCTGACACACAAACTACACACTGAAACACTGGCAAATAGCTTGCACTGGCTTAGAGTGCAGGTGGACTAGTCAAGTGGCTGTGCTTATACTGATGACTCTGATCCCTGGGGTTAGAAATACCATTTGCCACTGAATGAACTGGGCTGTTCTCAGCTTTGGAAAAATTGCCCGAAGTGACCTTGTGTCTTCTCCATTCATCCACCTGAAAATGTAGCAACGATTCCACAGATCAGATCCCTTATATGATAGAGTCCAGAATAATGAGTTTGGCTGCACTTACATATTTCCTGGCTTTTTTGGTTTGTTTGTTTTTGACAATTAGTCCATCTCATTCAGTTTCTCCTTGGTGACATGAAGAAGAGGTTGATTAATTGCAGACCACATGCCTTGAATCAGGCAGTAGCTCTCATTACCAGCAGATGTTTCTTTTTAAGACTGAGACGTTCTTTTCACTATAATAACAGCTCAGTCAAGACCCAAAATCTTGCGTATTAAAATGAAATGCTGAAGATCTGCCCAGTAGTGTAGAGAAGCAAACAGAGGATTTTTCTATCCAATGTATTTGCCATTATACAAATCACTGAAATTTTGAATCTGCCAGGTAAATTCCACTAATAGGAATGTTTAGTGAGTAATGTAGACCTGATTTAAAGCCCATTGAAGTCAACAAGTGCTTTTTCTATTAAATTCTATGGGCTTTGGATAAGGCAGCCTCTTAGAAGGGATTGGATTCTTGAATCATGAACAAGACAGCAGATTTGGTAATACAATCTAAGATTTCACCAAGGTCTTTTCGATGAACCTGAGGTTAGTTTTCTGCAAGCCTGGCCACAGAGTTGTGGTTGAGTCCATGAAGAATTTGTTGTATGTACTTTTGACCCTATAAAAGCTATAATTCTGAGTTTACTCAAATCCCAAACTGTCGAACCAAACCAAAGAAGAGCTGGACAAAACTCAGACGAGCTGTAAACACCCAGGGTCAAGTATCTTGCTCATGCTAGTGGTTCTGTGGAAATCAGTCCTAGTCCAGAAAGGAATGACGACTGGTGGTGGAAGTTAATGGAAGTCAAATTGCACAGCATGTGGGCCCCACACTTTGTAGAGAGCAAATGGAGATATGAACACAGTGGCTTAACTAACCATTATTCAGAGTTTTCCTGCACCAAACAGCATTTATTGGTATTTTCTGACTCAAAGAAAACGATGATCAGATGGGTCTACCAAAAGTGGTAAGTCTGTTTGTAGTTTTCAATGTGCTGGTGACAGTCATTACTGATGCCCACCTCCACACCAGAAATTTAATGATTGGGTAATCAACTCTATTTGTAAATAGTCTTGTTTGTCCTGCAAATTTGAACAATGGCTGGTCCTAAGAAGACAGGTGACTGGAGCACCTGGTCCTGGATTCCATTTTGATCCTGTGTTTTGCCATGGAAGTGGGGAATGCCGAACAAAAGATTCCCCTCTAGGTGACAGTATATTCAAGCAATGGGAAGCTATCAGCTCTTGAAAAAACCTAGCATACCCTAGAAGGACACAAGGAGGGCCAGAGACCCAAATCACAATAAATGATTATGCCTGAAATCAGAACAGCTCTTTCGGGTAAGAATCTGTATGCAATATGTTTCTTAGTGAGTTAGAACTAGCTATGTATTTTTCTTTTCATTTTAATCTAGTAACTTACTTTGATCTGTCTATTGTCATTTGCAACTACTGAAATCCTATTATTTGTACTTAATAAAACTCTTTTGTTTACTATCAGGCCTAGTGTAAATAATTGTTACCGGGATGAGGGAGGAAGGGAGCAGCCACTGTGCATCTCTCTCTCTCTCTCTCTTCGATAAAGGGGGCTTTCCTGATGAGTCTTCACCATGTAAAACATTTACACAGAGAAGATGGATTTCATGGGAGTTTTGATTGTTTCCTAGGTTCTGTGCTCTAGAATTGCATCCTCCCAGATCTGGAGTGTTTCAGAGTCTGCCTTGTTCTGCAGCAGGGTGATAACCACACCTCTGCGCCTTGTCTGAGGGAGACCAAAGGATCTGGCCCAGTAGAACAGTGTGGTGGGGAGCCCCAGACTGCCTGAAGGTGGGCATCAGTGCATCATCAGCACACCATGAGGACAATCCCAAAGGGGCTCCTGTGACCAGGAAATCAGTGATTCATGCATTGTCTCAGAGACTGGCCATGGGACAAGGAGTAGGACTGAGAGGTCTCTGGGGTTGGAGGGGGGGCACTCAGCCTATGGTGACATCCATCTCAGATACTGATGGCAGGGCCCATGGTTTCAGTCCTGGGAACTGAAACACCAGCCTGGCCACATGAGTCATGCCAGTAGGTGTGTGCCTCTGAGGGTCTGTGCCAGTGAACTGGCCCGTCCATCTCAACTCCCTCTGCCAGTGCCCAGAGAGTCTGGTGGCCACAGAGACCTCCAGGCATCAGCCTCCCAAGGTGAGGCACAAGAGCTTTGAGCTGGTGAACAGTAGCAGGACATTCCCTGTGATGGGGAGCAGTACTGCTGAGGTGAGGCGGATAGAAAGGTCCCAAGGTGGGCTTACCCAAAGTCTGGGCAGCCCAGGGAATGACAGGAACTCCTGTGAATCCTGGAGAGATTTGGTCATCGATGGTGCCTGAAGCTGATGAAGGCCCTGTTCTGTGTCAAGCTTACAGGCAGGGAATGGCATGGTGGGTGGCATCATTTGGCTTGAGCTGGGGTCCCACTTCCTGAATGGGAAGGTGAGTTGTCCGTCTTCGCTAGGCCCCAGCCAAATCTTTCAAGACTGACTCCTACAGGCCTTCCTGGTTTTAATGGCTGAAAGAGCAGATTGGGATTGGTGCCGGTTTACTGACACCACCTGTAGGGCACTGTGCATCAATGCTGTGGGGCCAGGTGCCAAGACAGACTGCTGCTGCACTGCTGGAGTTTAATTTCTCGCTCCTTCTTTGTCCTCCACTTGAAGGACTTACAAACACTTGCTGCTTATATGCCCTTCACCAGGCACATCAGACAACTACTATGTGGGTCACAGATGGGCATCTGACTTTTGCAGTGAGTGCAAGGTTTAAAGTCTGGGAACCAGGACATGATTGCAAAGTCCTAGTGGAAGTAACACACTCTGACTGCTAGTAAGTTACTAAAGCTAGAATTAATTACAACTAAAGCAGTGACCATCACTGGTGGGAAGAAAGAACCGAGTCTGTGGGGGGGTTGGGGGAGGAAGTGGAACATACGGATATGGCTGAGGGAAAACCTTCAGTGCCAGTGAGTAATTGCAGCTTGTGGGGAGTGAGCATGAGCAAAGCACTCCCAAAGAGAGTCATTTCAGGGAAAGGAAACATGAGCTCTATTCATTGACTTGCCTCTGAATTCTTCTTGAGGGCATTGGTGGAGGTTTCGTTCTCCATTTGCAGAAGCTGGAGTTTCACCTCTCTGTATAGTACTGCCCCAAACATCTCCATGGGCATGTCGGGAAAGAGCGGGCAACTGATTGGTGTTACCTTCTACTGTTGGCATCTGGCAATAGCTCCTGTGCTTCCAGAGGCTTCCCCCTAGTATGGCCATGACTAGAACTCCCCTTAAGCAAGGCAGAACCATCTCCATTCAACACATTTGCTGGCTGAGTTCACAGAATCTGTGTTCCATGAACATTTGTGGTGGAAGACTCCAACTGGCTTTGCTCCCTGAGTCTGTTTGTCAGCCCTCCACTTCTGTCTCAAAGAAGCTGGAGCTCCATGAAGTCTACAGAAAGGGGATTCTGTGGGGTGGGCATGAGAAGAGACTACTGAGAATACATGGCCACACAGTAGCCCAAGGCTCTAAGGAAGGTGCATGAAGAAGATCATGCACTTCAAGTTCCCTCAGCCTGTCCATTCAGTTGTCTGAAGAGGTATTTATCCTCAGAGATAAAAGGGGACCTGAACTGTAACAAGCATAATCAGCTTGCATGAGCTTCCTGGCTTCTTTGGCTCAGTTTAGCTGAAGACGATCAAACATTGTTTGGCAGCCAACCAAAGTCCACCCCTTTGGCTGAGTTTTGCTATGAGTTTGCAGGTTCATGGGCGCTCAGAGCAAAACTCAGGCGATGTGCCTCACAAGAAGTGAAACAGGAACGAAGGGTCCTGTGGCACCTTATAGACTAACAGAAAAGTTTTGAGCATGAGCTTTCGTGAGCACAGACTCACTTCATCAGATGCGATAAGGTAGCAGTAACAGACCTGCTGCATTTCAGTGTTCATGCAATGCCTGAGGATCAGCTTGAGAGCAAGGCAAAGGACAAGCTTGGGACAATAAAGTGTAGGAAATCAGCAATTCCTTTAGCTCTGTTAAGTCACTTTCACTTACAGTGCACACATGCCAGCTGCCCCAGCTTCCCCCACACCCCCGCTAGGAACGCTCAGGACCTCCCAGGAAGCATCAGCGCCTGCAGGAAGGAATTCAAGGGAAAGACCTTCTGGTCTAGCGGTGCTGCCCAAGGCCGCATCAGTAAGAGAGCTGTGATGTGTGCCGGAGTGGGATGCTCTCATTGTCACTTGCACTGGTTTCCTTGGTAGCCAGGGAGCCAGGAACACTCCGGATAACTAAGTGAAGATTCAGTCACCATGGCAACGCTGATGTCATGGGCTTTGCGGCCGAGAGGTAACAAATATGCATTTCTTTAGTACGTGTGAGTGTTCGAAAAAGAGAGAGAATTTGGAAGGCTGCAGCCTAATGAAGCTGCGGCATCACCCTTGTTCATCAGCCAGTGCATCACGACACACACTATTTTGGGCTTTTGGGCACTGGCTCAACTGATGAGGAAACACTTCATGGAGAAGAGAAACACATGCAGTGCTCCCTGGGGCTGGGAACAGGGACAGGCAGAGGAGAGGGAACTGGCACTGGTAAAGGTGAGCTCCCTGCTGAGCTAACTCTCCATCCCTGCCTCCCAGGCCAAGCCAGCAGTCTTTGCTCGCTCCTTTGCCTCTAGATGCTGGACTGATCAACCCTGTGGCTTCCTATTCAAGTCACTTCCCCTTAAAATCTGCTTAACAATGGAAGCTTTGCTCACTACACCTCCGCAGGAGCCTCTCTCTCTCTCACACACACACACACACAAAATCATTGCACGTGCACTAGCCAGGCCAGACTCTTCCTTTTGGGGCAGGAAACATTGCTCCCAAGCAGTTTCCCAGGCAGCCCCACTCCACAAGAAGTAGCACTCTCTCTGCAGTGTTTGAGGTCTTTATCCCCATTCACCAACCACGCAAAGTGATGGAGAGGTGCCTGCCAGACCCTGCTGTGCCACCGTTCCCATAAGTAGGTTCTATGTCACAAACGGCTGATGTCAGACACATCGTGTGCAGGGCCATATTATCACAACGAGGCTAGGGAAGGAATCAGTCATTGAAAAAGGGCTGTCATTTCACAGACAGCACAGAGGGGCCACAGGGGGTCAGAGGGTGATCCAGTACTTTTAATATTGGATATCAGACTTCCTATGGACTTCCCACCTCCTTTGTAGCTTTTAAGCTAACGCATAGTAGTATACCTTGCTGTATTACGCATATAACTTACTTCCTGCTGCCTACAAGCAGATACATTGTTGCTGATGATTTTTATGAACAATTATTTGACTCTTACTGAATTAGGCAAGCATGAGATTACAGAGATGAACAGGGAAAAGTGTCTCGCAGCCTTGGGGAGCTGTCACTGCACCGAGGTGTGTTTTTCCTGTGGATGCTTGCAGAGATAGCCACTGAGAAATGCAACACACACACGCGCCGCCCAGTGTTGCTTTAAGCTGGAACTGTCAATGCTTGATTACTTTGCAGGGAGCTCACCATTAACCCTGGGGTACCACTTGAAGGGAGAAGGGAAATTGACATGCCTATGCAACTGATGGAGTGCTCTCATTTGAATATTTGATAACCCTGAATGATTTCATTGGTATGAATGATGCAGGGTGAAGATTTGCAGCTCAGAAGCTGTACACAGCATTATCCCTGCCTCCCAACCTCACTACATGTGGCTAAGCCCATGCAGCTAATATTTTACAGAAGAGGGCAAGATGTAATTATACCCTTGAGGCCACGAGTAGGAGGCCACATCTGGAAAGAGAGAGGAACCTAAACAGAGCAGACCTGCCTGAACCAGGCCCAGAATCCCCTACCCCCACCCAGACAGCTGTAAGTCAACAGGCTGAGCTGCCTGATGCCAAAAGAAGCAGGAAGGGAGTAGAACAACAAGCCTTTGGGCTGCTAGCGCACTGTCCACAAGCCAGTCCAAGCAGAGAGTTGCACTGCTCTAAGACAGCCACCATTCTACGCAGGCAAGGTCAGGGTCACTGTTCCGTGTATGCCAAGTGCTTTGGGTGCCCACCCAGGAGAGATTCAGGCGCCAAACAGCTGATTAGGAAAGTGTCCCCTGCTGCCCACAGCCAGCAAGTGACAAGTATCAAACACTAAAGCACAGCAGTGGTGCAGCTGCCTCTATTGGTGGTGCACAGCAGCACATCTCAGTGCACACAACAAAACTGATTCCACATACGGATGGAAAAAAAATTACCTGGTCAAGGTGGTTTCAGCTGTTGGGTTAAGTACCTGTTGGGTATTGAATCCTCCCTCATCATGGGGGGGTGGGAGGGACTGGGGAGGGAAATGGGCCTCTCTTGAGGTCTCTTTGAGCCCTACATTTGCTCTGTTCCCAAGGTGGCTGGGATTGGTGCACAAAGGGCTCCCTGGCTGTGGCTTTCTTCCCCTGTCACTGTACCGGGCGCCGGTGCCCATCAGCAATTTGAAGCATAGTCACAATGTGTTCTTCAGGCACAGGTTAACCGCTCAGCTGCCTACTGGGCCCTTGGCCTCCCCTTGGTACAGGGGGATTGGCATTCCTCTGCTCGCTAAGAAAGTGCCCCTCTGTCGCTGCCACCTCCAAGTGCTGGCACAGGGGTAACTGCCCCCCCGCTTCAGGTGAGGGTAGGGGAGCTGTATGAATAAGTGTAAACCTTGTGGGTCCATCCCTCAGATCTGCTGGGGACAGACCTTGCACCTCTCTGTGTCTGGGGGCTGCTATAAATCTTCATTTGGGCCATTGACAGTCAGGAAGGGCTATTTCTGGGTGAGGCATTGTTACAGCCTTGTGTACTCTGGTTCCTTCCAATGGAACATACCCAGCTGGCCATCTCGGCTGGGCACAGCAGGGAGATGGCATAGGAACAGGCTGTACGAGCTCTCCATGTGCTGGGACCCCCCAACAGGGAAGGAAGGAACAGAGTCACTTTGCAGCCCCTATGAAAGAGAAAAGGGCCAGACCAGGGCTCAGGGTTAAACCCAGTATCTCAGCCAGTTGAACTTAGCAACCAGTGTTTCAGGGCGAGCCCACAGGAGAACATTTGGTGGCTGCTTTGTACTCGCCTTTGTGATGCTCTTGTGCACGGTTCATTTTCCTCCACCATTGGCTGCGTTTACTCTTGTTTTTTATAAATAAATCCCTCCTCCGAGGAGCCTGGCCAGTCACCAGCTGGGAATGGAGGTTTGTTGTTGCATTGCTAGTCGATGAGCTGAAAGAATGGGGCTGCTGTGCCCCGTGTTGCGAATTGACAGGCTGTGCAGTGTGGTCGTTTTCTTGCTGCTGTGTTCTTCAAGAGGCTGATGCAAGGAATAGGGTGTGCAGCTGGAAGCAGTTCATTTTCTAGGGGGAAAAACCGAATGGGTGTCTTATGCCGAAGACACGCTGGGGGCGATTTGTTAGCTCACCCTCTGCTCCTCCACAGCGGAGTGAAAGCACGGACTTGCAAACATTGCCTGTTCTCTGCCCAAACAGTGATAAGAGGATGGAAGGGGCAGGGCTGTGGCGTCCAACCAGTTCTGGAGCAGCACTCACTACAGCAGCTACTGCTCTAGCGAAGTAGCCACCTAATTCTGAAAACTTAGTTCCTATTCAGTAACTAACTCGTCACACTCAACCGGCCAAGTGGCCACACGTAGCTAGCACGTTGGACGCTTCAGGTGTGCTTAGCTGGGGGGGGCTGGGCCTCTGGGAGTCTAACACAGGATCTACCAAGATGTGGGTGAAATTCACCCAGAGCAGAGGGACAGGACAAGGGGCAAATTCATGAAGGACAGGACTTTCTCGTGGCCTGTGTTCACACAGTGGGGTCTGTGACTGGCTTCCTTAGTGCTATGCATATGCTAACACCACCACCATTGTAACAGGCACCACATCTTTGCCACATCAAAGGTTAATGGGAACTCAAAACGCAGAGTGGAACAGGGCTGAACTTCAATCAGGGTGAACTTAGGTGAGTGCCTTAACCTACCAGAGCTTCCTTCTGATTTTTGTTAGTCTCGGCAAGGGCCTGCAGCAGGGTTCTCTCTCATTTCTGCTCCCAATGGGCAGAATAAATGTTATGCGCAGCAAGGCATGTGCAGGTGTGCACCACCATAGAAATACAGGGTGCAGGATGTGGGTGTGCTGCTAATCAGCTGGGTGGCTGCCCAAGTGCTCGGCTTACAGGGATCATGGACCAGAAGTCCGGCTGTACCACACCGGAGACACATGTAACAAACATCAGCCATTTTCCCAGGCTGCTGAGGCCCAGGCAACCAACTTGTTTTCAGCTGTGTCCACGTGGAAGCAGCTGCTGAATTAACAGACCAGCCGCTCAGCAGCGAGCAGAGCTTCAGCTCTGAATGGCGAGAGTTCCTAGGCTGCTCCACCTACCATTTTTGTAGCCATATTGCCGTCAGTGGGGGGGTGGTTCCAAACCAATGAACCTTTGCCTCTACAGCTCCTAGTGTGGACACAGTTGTACCCATATACAGATGTTCTCTATCAGCACAGCTTATTCCCTTCCTCTATGGCCCTATGCTCAAAAGTTAAGTCGCCCCAGCTGTGTACCCTAGGGCTACGTCTACACGTGCACGCTACATCGAAAGTCTATTTCGATGAATAACGTCTACACGTCCTCCAGGGCCGGCAATGTCGACGTTCAACTTCGACGTTGGGCAGCACCACATCGAAATAGGCGCTGCGAGGGAACGTCTACGCGCCAAAGTAGCACACATCGAAATAAGGGTGTCAGGAACAGCTGCAGATAGGGTCACAGGGCGGACTCGACAGCAAGCCGCTCCCTTAAAGGGCCCCTCCCAGACAGTTGCACTAAACAACACAAGATCCACAGAGCCGACAATTGGTTGCAGACCCTGTGCATGCAGCATGGATCCCCAGCTGCGGCAGCAGCAGCCAGAAGCCCTGGGCTAAGGGCTGCTGCACACGATGACCATAGAGCCCCGCAGGGGCTGGAGAGAAAGCGCGTGTCTCAACCCCTCAGCTGATGGCCGCCATGGCGGACCCCGCTATTTCGATGATGCGGGATGCGGATCGTCTACACGTGCCCTACTTCGATGTTCAACTTCGAAGTAGGGCACTATTCCCATCCCCTCATGGGGTTAGCGACTTCGATGTCTCGCCGCCTAACGTCGATTTCAACTTCGAAATAGCGCCCAACACGTGTAGCCGTGACGGGCGCTATTTCGAAGTTGGTGCCGCTACTTCGAAGTAGCATGCACGTGTAGACGCGGCCTAGGAGTGTTAAAAATCCACACCCCCAAGTGACACCATTAAACTGACCCCTCACATGGTGCAGACCAGGGTTCCCTCTTACTTTTTCCCCCCATTCATGTGCAGGATAAATTTTATTGTGTGCACCAAGGCATGTGTGGATGTGCACCACCAATAGAAACACATGCTGCCCCTGTAGACATGCTGCTAATCAGCTGGGCAGCACCTGAATCTCTCCTGGGCAGCCTCCCAAGCACTCAGCTAACAGGGAACACTGGTATAAGATCATGTTAAGGTGGATAGACGAACCATTCCAATTATTTAGGTACCACCTTCTTGAGCTGTGGATTAACCATACCGATGGCAGAACCACTCTCAAGTAACAAGTATCAAACACTGAAGCACAACAGCAGTGCAGATGCCTCTAGGGAATGAAAAATGATCATGTGAAACTTGCATATTTTGTTTTATGATGGTCACTTTGAAATTCAAAAGTGGCCACTGATAAATGCTTCATCTCTTCAAGTTCTCAAGGCAATAGTTTACTGGCCAAACACCAGCACTACCTCGCCTTCTAAAGGGTTCTTGTCATTGGTAGAACTCAAAGCCCATGACAACGAAAACTAGCATCATTAATTGTCACTGTCACTAATAATGTTTGTGAACAGCAGTATTTCTAACTCATTACTGCCCTATTTTAAATATACTCATATAAAAAACGTTATCAGAGAGGTAGCTGTGTTAGTCTGTATCTTCAAAAATAACAAGAAGTCCTGTGCCATCTTACAGACTAACAGATATTTTGGAGCATAAGCTTTTGTGGGCAAAGACTCACTTCACACTCATGCATCTGATGAAGCTTATGCTCCAAAATACCTGTTAGTCTATAAGGTGCCACAGGACTTCTTGTTGTGTATAAGAAGTTATAGCACATGACAAATATGTTGAAAACTACTTACCTAAAGCGCATCTGGCAGTAAATTCTAGGTCTTACCTTTAGGGGGTTTTTTTGGTTGAAAAAGGATTTAAACAGCTTTAGGGACTTATTTTTATGTATTACTGATTTTATCGAAAACAGTAATGGGAATTTGCAGACAGAGGAAAATCTGGGCTGGGATTTAACTTGCTTAACTCCTGTACGTATCCTGGTCTAACACCACTAGGTTGTGCTAACTGAAAAGTGAAATTGACAGAAACAAAAAGTGAAACACATGAGTTCAGTTTCACTGTTCAAAAGGAATGAAAGGTAAAAAACCAAACAGTAATATGAACAGTAAATGAAAGTTTAACAATTCTTTAATCCTTGAAGATATTAGCAACATGGACAGATATAAACAGTGCTTTTTTTGTGCTGGTACTTGCCAGTACTGAGTACTGGCCCCTTGGCAGCTCCAGCCATGGGATGGGCTGGGGAGGAGGACAGGGAGCTGACTGAATACCGACTCCTCTTCTTATTTGTTCAACTTCAACAACAACAACCACCCCAAAACACTGGATATTGATATATTTTTATATTATGAATTTTATATTGGTAATGTTCTTGAAGAAGAAATGGTCACTGTAAGAACTGTGTTTATATACCCTTAATTTGAAGCCTATTATAACATCAGTTTCCATCTCATGTGTTAAAACATATGTATGATTTTTAAAAGTAAGAAGAATGCACCATCCTGATAGGAAAAATGCCTGCAGAGCCACTGCTATTGACATAAAATATATTCTGGGACATGTTATTCATCAAAATGGTTACTCTCAAATATTTACCCAAGATATTCCCTAGTCAACAGAAAAGAGAGAGGATGGGAAAAATGGATGTTGTAGATGACACTAAAGCAAATATTTTTGTGCTTATACTATATTTAGATGGCAAAAAATTATTAAAAGTTGAAGATATCAGAGCAATAAAGTTGAATGATGGGTTCCAACAAGGAGATCTGGTTGGCTTTACAAAGAAAGTAAGGGTACTTGGGAACAGGGGAATGTAGTATTTTCTGAGCAGTTGGAAACTATTGAAGAAATCATATCCATTTTGCGTAGGTCTGTGTTACTTACATTCCCATGCGCCCCAAACTAACTACAGTGAAGAAACCTGAAAGTGAGACATGGACTTGCTAATGAGAAGTGTAGTAACCATATACACCTCCCTGCCAAGCATTAGAATGGATCTCTTACACAAATATTGTCTCTAGAGACAGAATAAAAACCCACTTAGCTTCACTGATGGTCCTTAGTCCCAACCTCCAGTTAAATCTTTAGAAAATTAGGGTTCACTTTTGTGCATCCTTGCTTTTCAATCCAAAAGTATAAGGCAGCCTGCAAACTCAAGACCTTATTTTTAAGTTCATATGATTTGGATGAGCATCCAAACAAATGAACATCTGAGCTCTCAGAGCTCCACAATTTCCTGGGTATAAAATGACAGAAGACTTATATCTGAGCTTTGCAGTCAGGTCAGACATTGAGAAGATGACATGCCTGGACCCTTTAGCTCTGGAAGCTGGGACCCAGAACACCACTGGGGAGTAGAGAACATGTTTAATAGAGTTAGCTGTTCCTTCCAAATAAATGGTGTTTCAAAAAACCCAACTGCGGGCAGTTGTGGAACCAGAGCTGAGGGTTTGACAGTTTCTGCTGCACTCCAGTGCGCTTTGTGCCAAACTTGAGGAGAAAACTCTTGCCTTAGCTGAGCAGCGGAGTTCTTGACGTTCTTGTTCAAAACTTTTTGAGGTGCTGTCTGGATGGGTACAGCAAGAATGATCTGGCCAACATGGTACTGGCAACCTGGGACAGAGCCTGCATCAGCCTGCACCTGGCACGAGCAGAGCCAACCCATCGTTTTGGCAACCCTAAGAAATGAAGGTTAAATCCTGATTTCAGAGGGGCATTTTAGGGAGGAGCTGGTGGGCACTTTAATTTCTTCCCTGTCCCCACTCTCAGGACCCCAAATTCCAGCCAGGAACTGAAACAGGGCTCCCATTGCATAACAGAGCTGTTCTCTAACTCACCCTTCACAGTCATTCTAGCATATCTCCAGACATTCCCTTGCTGCTGGAGTTGAATGCAATTCTGCCACAGAATTCTCTACTCCTGAGAACTCAGGGAGGGGCAGCCCAGTTCCAAAGACATATTCATGCACTGGTTTAGGAATAACCACTGGAAGGTCATCAGCACGCTCCAGGCCACCCCCATCACCAGAGTACCCATGGCAGTCTCAGAGTCCCCTACCCATGCACCCACGATTTAGTCAGTCAGGGTAAATAGTACAAGTCACGGGCGGGTCACAGGCTGTGATGTTTTGTTTACTTCTGGTGGCTGGTCCGTGACTTTTACTAAAAATACCCAGGGTGGCATCATAGCTGTATGCCTTGATGATAAATACCACCTTGGGCTCCATTTCCCATCAGGTGCATATGTATCATCATTCAGGATGTACATATCACTTAGAGGTCACCAGCCAAGGGGCAAGGCCACATGGTGCTAGACACCATATACACAGCTGTCCCCCACTTGCCCCAAGCTTACACAATGCTTCGTGGGATCTAAAAGGATCTTGAACCAGGAAGCAAACCACGGGTGCTTGATAGCAAGAACGGCAGGGACCCTTAAAATACCTTTTCCTGCTACTTTGCATTGCTGAGACCTGTGGTGATGACAACAGATGCTGCCTGCTCCATCCTCGGTGCAGCATGAACTCCAGAGGGACAGGCCAGGAAGTGGCACACCCACACTGCACATCTGACCGAAAGTAGAGCAGATCTCTGGCCTCAGCATTTAGTTTTCCCTTGGAGCACCAGCACCACAACCAGCTCTCCTGCAGGCTGCTGCAGGGATCTTGTCAGTCACCCATTTTATTTAATGTGTTAGAGGCAGGCAGGAAGGCGAGTGGCAGAGCTCCAGGTTAAAGCACTGTTAGTGCGCAGGGGACCAGTGCTCCCTGTAAGCTGAGCCCTCGGGCGTCCACCCAGGAGAGATTCAGGTGCCACCCAGCTGATTAGCACAGCGCCCAAGCTGCCCACAACCAGCAGCAGGTGTTTCTATGGATGGTGCACATCTGCACTTGCCTCTGTGCACATAACAAAGTTTATTCTGCCCATGGAAACATCCATAATCCAGCATGATCTTAGTTAGCTGGATGACCATTTATCATGGGTGTGGCTAAACCTCCTGTGGCCCCATAGAGTTTGTTTACAGCCACCAGTCCTGGCTCTCAGTGTTCTGTGGTGTTATTTAGCTGTAATTTATCCCTAAAATGTCTTCCTTGAACCCAGCAAGCAGTGGAAGTGTTGGTAATGCTGCTGGAAAATACTGAGCTCCCACGGCCCAGCAAATTCTCTGGCTCAGCACCAGTCGGGTCTCGAGGGTTCTGGATGACAGAGGTTCAACCTGTACAACTGCAGGCCTTCAGTTGTGTGGTCAGAGGGGATGTGCACCTGCAAGGGGACATATACCAAGGCTGTGCTGCACTGGTGGAACTTACCCCAGACCCATGCCACCCACTAATTTCCTAAGAACATAACAACGGCCACACTGGGTCAGACCAAAGGTCCATCTAGCCCCACATCCTGTATTCTGACAGAGGCCAGTGCCAGATGCCCCACAGGGGGTCATCAAGTGATCCCTGCCCATCCTCCATTTCCAGCCTCTGACAACAGACACTAGGGACATCATAGCTAATGGCCATTGGTGGACTTATCCTCCATGAATTTCTCTAGTTCTTTTTCGAACCCTGCTAAAGTCTTGGGATTCTCTGGCGAAGAGTTCCACAGGCTTCCTTTACGCTGCGTGAAGAACAACTTCCTTTTGTTAGTTTCACATCAGCTACCCATTAATTTCATTCAGTGACCCCTGGTTTCAAGGTGACACTGATTCTGTAGCTTGCCCGAAGCTCTGGACTCCAACCCTCTGATGGGAGCCATCCATGGCAGTGTTTGAACAGCTCACACCCCTCAGCACACATGATCCAACTGAAACAGCAGAGGGAATGTTAAGGAGGCAGAATACCATCCTAACACTGCCAGAAAACTAACACTAAGCTGGTCTCCATGTCAGCTCTGATTAGTTCAATCACAAACTGCCCACAGTTTGCAGACCTGACAATAACTAATCTGATGGGATCACTGGAAAGTTCTGAGAAAGTTCCTTTGTGGTTTTTGCTGGCTGCATGCCAAAGGAACTTGCCTAGACACAACTAATGCAATGTTAGCATGCCTACAGATTGCCTTCTACTGAAGCACAGATTTGTCATCATTCTAACTGCATTTGGTTTTTGTTTAAACACTTACCAGTCGGGGGGAAAAAAGAGATAAATCATCATGAATGACCAGTAATGGGTCTGAAGTGTTTTATTGGGAGGGGGAAAGGAAAAAAAAACGGAAGTCAGACTCATTTATCCCCATATTTAGAAACAGAGGTTCCGAGAGACAAAGTGACTTGCTCAGTCACACAGACAGAGATAGAAATAAACTCAGGTCTTAGGACTCCCAGCCTTTTGTTCTGCCCAGAAAAGACTACTAGCCTGATAAAGGTTGACTCCGAGGTCTCCTCTGTTGCAATACACAGACTTGACTGGTTAGAATCCTTAGGCTCCAGCATGTGAAGGCCACACATCCCATCTTAAAGTGCCGGCAAGGTGGGTCCGGCTGCTGAAAACTGGTGACAACGCACGTGCCAGCTTCCTAAATCAACACGTTGGAGGTGTTAATAAGCAAATGGTCTTCTCCCAGTACATGATGCCACCGACCCCTCAGGTGCTTTATAGGGACCATTCCCAGCAGGATCTTGGAGCCTTAAGTAAAGCATATGCTTTTATGTGGATCTCCTTGGGTGAGATTCTGTTTCACCCTTTAGAGATGTGCTGAAGGAGAAGACAGGCTGGGGCCACCAGCAGTTGGAGGGGGGTGTATGCTCCTCTAGTCTAACGAAGAAAGTATGTGGAGCAATTAGTGAAATCCTTTGAAAATAACAGGGCCTGGCACCTGCCCACCACCTGTGTTTCAGCTTTCAGAGGGAAACGGTAGCTTCTCTTCTCCCGCAGAAGACAACTGTCACTAATTCCCAGCAGATACTTCTGCTGGGACTGGGGGAGCAGCACCTTTGGGTCACTGTGCTAGAGAGGCAGAAGGCTCCTAGGCATCTGGAAAGAAAGTCAGGTTAGGTTCTTGCCTGCCATGAATCCAAAGTGACAGCACCTAGTCCCTGTTTGGATCCCTCCCCCACTCCCCACTGAGCTCTGCCCACTCACTCAGGAAAGAAGGGAGTCAACAGCATCAGGATGGCTCTGAGGGCAGGCGTTAAAGGAGCCTGGAGAGACTCAGGGAAGCCACATTAGCCAGTGACTAAGCTGGGTGAGATCTGGAGGGTCAGATGACAAAGCGCAATGGGACGGATTTGGCCATACTTTGCCCACGGCTGCTCCAATCAGTAAGTTGCACTATGAGATTATGGTCTACCTACTATCTACTGATGCCCATCCCCTGTTATTACTACTGTTTGTATTGCAGAAATGCTGAGAAGCCCAAGAGCAAGGCTCCACTGTGTTAGGTGCCATCCCCACACACAATAAAAAACTGCCCCTACCCCAAAATGCTGACAATGTGTACGCAGACCCAGTTGGTGTCATCTGAGAGGGGCAGGTGAGGCAGAGAAAGTTCTTACAGAGCAGGGTATTGAACCCAGATCTGCCAAGACCCAGTCCAGTGCCTCAACACAAAGCCATTCTTCCTCTGCAGGATGTACCAGAGCTATTCCCCTGCCACCAGGCACTGCAGGAACATTAGTCAAAGAAAGCACAAAGCACGCAGCCAAAAGATAGTCACTTACAGTTTATTTCTGCCTGAAATTATTTCACATCTCTTTATACACAGCTACAGAACAGTAGTAAACCATTGGTAAAAGCAACAGTGCTAAGGAAAAATGTTGGCATAATTTTTATTTTCGTTCATTCTTTCTTTTCTTCCCATGCTGTGTTCTTACACAGTTTGGGAGTTGAGGGAGAAAATATGTATCTGTTAACTAAATTAAGACTTAAACCAATGTTCTTCTCTTTTTTGGAGGGGTAAGAATATTTGGGCCAGGGTAATCTACCTAGCAACAGAGTAAAAAAAAAAAAAAACCCATAAAATAAAAATCCCCCCACATAAAGCCACCCCCCACTCCAACAAAAACCTGGCTTCCATTGAAGATTATATATATATTTATATTTATATATAAAAAATTACATTGGCTGTATGTTAAATCTCGAGGTGCTCAAGAATAAAACAACAGTGCTAAACTGAAAGAAAAAATTAAAAAAAATAAGCTGCTCTGTACAAGAAAGGCTCATTATGAAAAAGCCAACAGCATATTTATAAAAGAAATCACAATTTTTGTTGACCATTTTCTAAGCAGTTGGGGTTGGGGAAGAATTTGGAAAGTAGTGGTCACATGTATACACAGGGAAGAGCCATTAGATCAGGGACAATGATATTTCTTGGCCTCCCAAGAGGAACATGCAAAACAATGTATGACTGATGAAAGGAAAGGCGGAAGGGATAACAATGGCAGGGGAAAGGGAAAGAAAGAGAACAAGCTTATGCACAAAATTGCAGGAGAACTTCTGTTTGAAATATTGGACGTAAACAGAAATGACATAACTGACTTGGGAATTTCATAAATTTTTGTAAATCTCACTGGTAAAATGACTGACACCATCTCACAGGCCCCACTCAAATCTGATATGGCCAGAAAAGGGTCAGAGAAAGATTTTAGCCTTTTTATACCCCTGTGCTCCTCTATTCATCCCCTCTTTTTATACATATTTTCCTTTTGACGTCCTGATTTTAAAGGCATTTGAAACTCAGAAATACAGGGGAGGTGAATAGCCTGACACAAAGTGTGATTATAATACGGTATGAATTATTAAAAGACAATTTCCCCAAGGAGGGTTTAAAAAAAAAAAATCAAACCAACAACAGGACAGCAAACTAGTTAATTCAGTACTATCAGAAGAAAAAATAAAGTAAAAGAATTAACAATTCATAAATAAAAGACAGGTCCCAGACCTGTTATTTGTGAACCATTTTCTTAAATAGGTGCATTATGTAAATCTTATGTACAACAAAATTACTTTGCATAACAATTGCAAGGACACAGGGAGAGGTGCAAATCACGTGTTTTTTTCCTTCTTTTGATATTTTATAGGTTGCGTTCCTGGAACAAAAATGGTGGAGGGGGAGGAGTTTGTAATGGATGAACTCCAGCGGAGGAAATCCAATAAACCATGAGAAATTGACTTTTCTTCCCCCTCCACACACCATAAAACACAAAGGCAAATAAAAGCCACAAAGGGCAGGGTTTTCTCCCTCTTCAGAATCCTCTTGATGCTACAAAGTCTTTTTTTTTAAATTTACATTGATTTTGAAATTACAAAGCTGAAAGAATTAGGCAGGGTCTGGACATGCTCAGTTCACCCTCCTCCACGCACAGCAACTCCTCTACCTCACAACCACAGCTGCTAGATGTGAAGTCCCAGAACTCACTGTTCTACAGGCATTAGCCAAAAGTTGTTTTATTTTCCGTTTTTGTTTTTAAAATCTTTTTCTTCTTGTCAGAAGCTAAAGAAGGAGAGAGAGAGTTCACCATGCTTCAGTGTAGCGGACATCCACTTCTTTCAGGTTGGGTAATTTAGCCTGTTTGAAAGGCAGGGGGGAAAAATCAGAATTATTGATAAGGTTGCAGGACTCAACGGAAGGGTCTCAACAAGTCTACAGTGTCAGGACAGTATGAGGACTGGCACACTGGACAAAACCAAACAGCCATCCCTGAAAGTCCCTGCTCCTAAGATCACCGAAGCTTGTCCTTAATTTACGCACAGGAGGATCCCACTGCCTGTAAAGTTAAGCACACGTGTAATTGCTTAATGGCTCCAGGCCTTTTTCAAGAAACAATAAGAACCCCATTCAAAGACACAGGAGATCTGGTTCTGGTCTCAAATACACCAATATAAATACACCAATATAAATCAGGAGAAACTCTACTGATGTCAAGGGTATTATTATTATATTGATGCTAGATGAAGACCAGACTCTGGTCTTTAGTTCTGGCTATAATTGATTAACACGACTTGCTGTATGAGAAACCTTAAAATGATATTTGTAAAAGCAATCAGCTGACACTACTGTAGTCACATAATGAAACACACAGCAGCACACATTTCCCCCTCTCAATTGTCTTAAATTTCCCTCCCCTTCACCCCCTATAATCAGGGCTTTTTTTCCTGGTGGAATGCAGCAGAACTGCATCCCACCAGTTTTTTTTTTCCCAGTGCCATTTTTAAAAGGCACTGATGCCATTCTGCCTCTGGATCCCTGCCTGCAAGTGAAAGAGCAGGAGTCAATTTAATTGGCTTAATGGCCAGCTGGACCATTAAATCAATTACACTGACTCCTGCTCTTTCAGTGCACAGGTCAGAGAGCTGTTCCTGTGGCTATACATGTGGGGAGCCTCGCAGCTGGAGAAAGTGGAGCTCCTTTTGAAAGGTCAGTCCTGGGGTTGGGGTCAGGGGGGCGTTGGGGAGAGTTAAGCCTGGCAGTGGGTTGGGGCCATGGGAGTAGGGCAGGGGGTTGAGGTGAGCCTGGGCCAATAAATATCCAAAAAAGCTGGTAGACTTTTGGCGTAATTCTGATCTCAAAGTTCCATCAGCTTCCCTGGAGCTACTCCCAATTTTTACTGGTGCAGGTGAGATCAGATTTGGTTTCTTTGTGCTGATGCGATTTGTCCATAGTATTTCCACGGTCTCTTACTGAAACTGTACAACTCTCTAAAAACAAACACCTTTAATTAGACTAGTGCATTAGGGGTTGTAGATGTTTCTAGGAGGGATCAATACCTCTGCACTTAAGATCTGTATGCACATATATTTTGATAAGAGCTAGTCAGAATACTACAGACACGGCCAGCAAATATTTTTTCAGTTAGGCAATAATGAATTCAGTTGTGTGTGTTTATTTATTGTCTGGTTCAGCCAGCCTCGTATGTAGATGGGTGTCTGCATGCACACAAGCATGTTGTGGCGGGGTGTGCGTGTTGGACAGCAAATGCCATCCTTGCTATCAAGGTTTGGGAGGAAAGATTTATATCAATAATAATAAAAATAGTCCCGTAGCACCTTAAAGACTAACGTTATGGTTTGTTAGGTGATGAGCTTTCATGGGACGGACCCACTTCTTCAGATCTGGAAAGTAACTTATAACAGAGGAAAAATAATTTTAAAAAAAGACAGAAAAAAATGAAAGAAAAGCCCTGACAAATCAGCTACATTGGAAAGAGGGGAAGAAAAAATCCTCTGCAAGTGTCTATTAAGTTAAGTGCGATGCCTGAGATCACTGCAAATATCAACGGTGGAAAAATTGTCCTTGTAATGCATAAGATAATTGAGTTCTTTGTTGGTTAAGGTACTACAGGACTCTTATTTTTTATTGTTGTTTTGTGAAAACACAGACTAACACAGCTACCTCTTTGAGGCTATCAAAAATATATTCTTTTAAAAAACGTAATTCCCAACAGATACAAAAACCAAGTGCCTAAGGGAAAGCCAGTTATGCCTTTTGAAAAGTCACACTTCTGTCTTCTTTTCCCCCTGTTACTTTACTAGTGCCCCTCAGGTCAACGGAACGAAAAGAGATTAGAGAATGAAGTGATTTGTATGCTGGTTACTGTAGTTTACATAATTTTGTTCAACTGGCAATAGTGTGTGCAGGTTTTGCTGGTGGCATTACTTTCTTGTGTTGCTTCGGTGGGTCTTGCCAGGCAGCACCAGGGCAGAGCAGAACTAAAACAGGAATTTGACTGTAAAGCCACATCTTTAACTAATTTATTTTAATAGACCATGTTTCGGGAGGGAGAGAGAATGACACAAATGACCATTTGGTTAAGCGAGTACCTGAGGCAAATGAAAATGTGTTAACTGCACATACAAATCAGGTGTTCAGTGGCATGAATTTTACATGCACAAGTATGATGCACATAAAGGATTGGAAAAAATAGTCCTGAAAGGTCCATAGAAGTCCATATGTTAATGGCTCTGTAATCAGGTATACAGGTGAACTCTGTCTCCAAAGCAAGAAACAGATCGTAAGTTAGCAATGAATCTCCAAATCAATTTAAATTCAGATGGTTTCAGGACTTGTCTCAAATTCAAAGCTCAGCCTGGGTTTGTGACCTTGTTAGTTGAACCTAGGACAAAAATCTTAGGGTTTGGCACAAATGTTGATGGACTGAGGTGTTCACTTTGAGCGACTGGGCTTACAAAGGAAGTCTCCAGGGACACGACTTAAAACCAAAAAGAAGAAAAAGTCCATGTAGTGTCAGGAGAACCAGAACCATCATTCTTCACACAGCCCTTGTCTGAGTCCACCCAGCTCCATTTCAGCACATTATGTCACACTATCAGGTCCCTGTAAGAATGCTGACAACAAAATCTGAACATGGTGACAAGTATCAAGGTGTAGCCGTATGAGTCTGTATCCACAAAAACAAACAAGAAGTCCCGTGGCACCTGACAGACTAACATTTATTGGAGCACACACTTTCCTGGGCAAAGACCCATTTCACCAGATACACCTGATGAAGTGGGTCTTTGCCCAGGAAAGCTTATGCTCCAATAAATCTGGTACTCTAAATATGGCAAATCTTTGGTGTGTGGCACAGTTCCCAGGTGGTCTCTCTTCAAAGAGAAGTTCTGCCTTTAGGAACATCTTAGTAAAAATGGCACCTTTGTGTGTGGTCTAATTTCCTGTATGGATTCTGAGCTCCATCTCCTAATTAAACTGTTGCTACTTTTAATCCTGGGAGAGTGAACTAAAATCTCATCTAGTTTGTGCATCAATAGACCTGATTAAATATTCTGCAATAGGAACATTTCATTTCTGATGGCACAAACCAGAAAGAATCCAGCTTGAGTCTCACACTCCCAGACTTGATGCAGGCATGACAGAGAGAAACACAAAACCCCACAATGCTATTTCTGCAGTCACTTTCCTCCCCTGAAAAACTTTGGTTTAGGCAACACAATGTGCTTTGCCTGACTTAAACCTTCCTGGGTTTGTTACGCTCCACTTAAATGCTTAACACAGAGACACAAATATCTAAATTTAGGCAATTCCTATTTCTTCATCTGGGGTGTCCAGATCATCCATTTCTCCATAACTGCTGGATTACAGAACATCTTTTTTAAATGGATACAATGCAAGGTCTCCCCGAAGGCTGTCCCACCAGTTAACCATGATGAGGACAAAAATATATAAACTGCTGCCCCCACTAGACCAACACTAACGGAAGACTCAACATGTCACTTCCACGATACTTGTTATACTGGCCTAGGTTACACAATGTCTTAGTATTTTCATGCCCATGCTGTCAGTATTCACAGACTACTTGGGCTGACTTCTACAAATGGAGCTCACAAACTGAAATACCTTGAGATCTTCATAGGTGTCGGCTGAGAGTTTGGTGCTGTTCATATTTAGGCTGCACAAGCTTTTCATGGCTAAAAAAAGAAAACACAGATATTTATGGGTTAGCCTATGTCTACCCATTTAATAATTCAGGTTTATCTATAGGCCAAGACGTGTACAAAAAGCAATTAATATAGCTATTAAGAGTAAAATACACAACTTAAAAACAGGACAATGGCATACAGGTCCCAGTTCAAGAAGGGCCGCTTGTGCATGTGTTTAAACCTCATTTACTTCAGTAGGATTTAAGCACTTTCCCAAGATGCAGCTTTTCTTCTCAAAGCACTTGTTGCCTGTATGTCAGTCTGCACTGTAGGGCATTTCAGATGGTGCAGGAGGATACGCTGATTTAGAAGTAAAGACAGTCACCTCTCTATGTCATCTGATTTCATACTGGGCTACAGTGTATTGCTGAGATGACTTTCCTGCCAAGGAATTCACCAAACCACAGAGTACTGACACCTCTTGTACTGATTGTGATGGAAGACAGCTGCTGATCTACATTCGAACTCACCATGCACTGTGCATGAGATTTATCACAAGCCTTGGCATCTGCGATTCCCTTGCCTGGTCAGTCTACCTGACCTCTCAAGTGGCCTTCGGCATGTGCAGAATCCTGACTGGCTAGCTCAGAGATTCCTCCTTTTCCTATTTGCCTCTAATATTAACAAATGAAAGCCAGGGTCTCAGACACCACAGACACAAAACACAGCACAGGGAATGTACAACCTCCTGCAAGTCTCATCTGTCCAGCTGATCTAAAAAGCCATCTTGGCTTTGTCCTTCTCTTGCTCTCCATAAGATCGCAATCTCACCAACAGCAGTAGGCCCACAATGGGGAGTATTAAGGAAGCGGTGTAGCTCTAAAACCTGTGGACTTGAACATTACTACTGTGGGGAGCATGACAAGGGATGCCAAAGCCAGCATTTATCCCTGCAGGCTGGGGAGATTCAGAGCCAAGTGGCATGACCTGGGCTAATGGAAAGCCAAACCTGGACGTGCATGGCACTCTCTAACCAGTGTAGAGCACGGAAACCCTTTCCTTTGAACTCACATGAACTCCTCCTAGTGTGTGTTTGGGTCACTTACAGCTCAGCGCCAGCAGCCCAGCGTCTGTAACTGGAGTCTCACACAGGTTGAGCACTTGCAGCATGGTGAGGTGTTCAGACAGAAGCCGCAAACCTGCATCTCCAAACTGCCGGGCACAAGCACATTCCATTAAAAACAGGCAGAATATTGTTCTGCAAGTAACTTGGCTAGGTACGCAGAATATCCAGGGCTTGGACTGCATAGGAGACTTCAACCCACCCATCCCCCAGCCACCCCAATGTATTACAATCCCAGATGCAAGGCAGAGAGAAAGGTGAAGGAAATATTATTCACAGCACTCAGATGGGGAACAGCGGAAGATCATAAACAAGTTTCTGGTAGAGCCACAATATGACCACAGATCTCCCGAGTTACAATCCACTAGGCTATTCATTCACTTGATTGAACCCTTTAAAAATGTGCCCCTTACAATTAGAGTGTTGCAACCCGTATCACACCACAATTAACATCATCAATAAATTACTTCTCTGCCAGGAATAATGTAGTATGGATAGGGCAATGGCCTTATTGACTCTGATCTCTGCTGACTCTAAATTCTGTGTTGATAGGTATCAATGCAGCACAAGATATTCAAAATCTAAGGCAAAATGGCTCCAAATGTGGGATTTCATGTTTCAGAAAAAAATATACCCAACTAGGATTATTTCATTCTTGTTGGGGGGGGAGTGTTCCTCCCCAAGATAAGACTTCTTGTCCAATGAAAATGAACTAATTTTGTATAAAGAGAATCTCTAGAATTCACACATCTAAAGTTTTAACATTCTGGTAGGACATTTTGTCTAATTTTACACCAGAAAAGGGCATTTCTTGTCTGCAAAACTCTGCAGAACAAAATGGCAAAAATGTTAGTGTGAAATATTGAGGAAAAAGATAAACAGATTTTGCATGGCTACACTGGGAATCAATGCACTACTGCTGGTGAGCTCTATCACAAGGTGCTAATAGTGCGAGGACAAAAATCTACAAAATACTGGACTGCAGAAAACCCAAAACAGCAGGAAATGTAAAGAAAAGTTAAATTTGAAATGCCTCTCTCATTAAATGTAGGGTAATTTATTCAAAGGTTTTGGCATTTTCTGTTCACAAAATCACCATCAGCTAGTGGCAGCTTCCTCACACGTATTCATTACTTGCTTTCTCCCCTCCCTATTGTTCTTGTTTTTCAAATGCTGATTCCTCACGATTCATGGATGATTCACAACAAGTAGGTTGAACATTATCTGCAGATTGTATTGCTGACTGGTGATTGGTCAGATAGGTAGCATGGAACTGATTCTCTTTCCTAACTGAATAAAAGTATTTCCGAGGCAAATACACTGGCATCTATGATCTAAAATTTTGTTTCAACCAAGTCACACTGGAGCACTTGAGTGCTGATGAGCAGCGATCACTATCAGAGTGTAACATAATCAAAGGACATTCATTTCAACATCTGAAAATATTTGAAGAGTTTTTCATTGCAGTCCTTACCACCTGAGGTTACATGATGCCTTTTAAAGTAAGGAGCTGTCAGAAGCCAGTATATAAAAATAAGAGGAAGGCAAATGCAGTCTGAGGAAGCCTCTCTGCACATTGGAACTCAAATTCTTCTCACAATGACATAACCTAAAATTTCAGAATGAGTCAGCACCACTGCCGTCTTGGTGCTTGTGTGTGCAAAACACATACCTGAGTCGACCACAGGTTCAGCTGCTTAAGTGAAGGCAGTTTGATGAGGTGCTCAGCACAGGCACTCGTGACATTGGTAAAGGCCAGGCTGAGGTTTTCCAGATTTCCAAAGGATCCCGAACTTAATAACCGGGCCAAATCTGCATCCTGAAAGCAAATATCAGAGTGATCAACAGGAGAATTCTCAGTCCATGACCATCTGCAGTAACCCGTGGGATATGCCAGCCAGCAAGGGTTGCACAATTGCGCCACATGTTTACAGCAATAAAAAAGAACCATTTTGCATGGTTGCTTGTTTGGCAAAGCTGAACATTTGTGGCAGCGTTGCCTATAAATCCTTAGAAAATGAACCCAGCTGACTCTAACATTACAAAAAGACCTTCTTTGCAAGGTTATTATTATGGAAGACGTTGGATTCATTGTCAAAGCAAATCTAGATTACCCACAAGATATGTTATTTACCCAGATCCAATGTCTATTCCATTTCAAGTTTTAGGTCCCAGTTCTGCTCAGCTCAATTAATTGTCTTCATTGCCATTAATCAAGATGTACATCATTGTGGCCAACTAGAACTCTGATGGCTTGTTTCAAACTTTCAAATATAAAATCCAGAATCGGATGTTCTAAGGTCTGTTTAAGTTTTCTATCAAATCCTGCCCTCAAATCCACATACCAAATTCGACTGTAAATTCCAAATCTATGTATCTGGCAACTTGAGCCACACTTG
This sequence comes from Carettochelys insculpta, assembly GCF_033958435.1. Taxonomy (NCBI): domain Eukaryota; kingdom Metazoa; phylum Chordata; order Testudines; family Carettochelyidae; genus Carettochelys; species Carettochelys insculpta. The sequence goes on along the minus strand of NC_134150.1, from coordinate 35,345,392 downwards.
AAGTGGCACTGAAAACTGCAGCACAGGCCTGAAAGTGCATTACTTGTGAAATCCCCCAGGGGACGGCTGCCCTTCTGACTGACAAAACTGGGGCCGTTCTCTCCCAGGCTACCACATAAATAACATCAGTCTCTAAAAAAAAGAAAGGGAAAGTCTCCTTTTCCTGTTAACAAGACTCACTCACCGTGGATTTGGAAGGCAGCGTTAACCGTGTGGGACCACCTTTCCTTTGCTGTAACAGAGAACACACTTTGGTTACATAGGACATTGTCCACATTTCAGATCTCAACCAGCAACTTGTAGCCAGAACATTCCCAGCCCGAGTTCCCTTTCTTCCTGCCAGTCCTCCCACCAGCTTGCCTTGTTCTTGTCAGTGGCCTGGTTTCTTTCTCAAAGTGTGCAGCAGCAAAGGAACAAAGGTAGTTTGTTACTGCTGAGGCTCTTGATGCTTTTTGGTGCCATAAGGCAATGCTCTGTCAGAGTTAAACAAGGCAATATGAGTTTATGTTCATCATAGACGAAACAACTCTGTGAAGCAGGGCTAAGAGGTAGGAACAGGACAGCATTCTGTGGCTGGTCACAACACGCCTTGGCTGTGTCTACACTAGCCCAAAACTTCTAAATGACCATTTCGAAGTTTACTTATGAAGCGCTGAAATACATATTCAGCGCCTCATTAGCATGCGGGCGACCGCGGCACTTCGAAATTGATGCAGCTCGCCACTGCGTGGCTCATCCAGACAGGGCTCCTTTTCGAAAGGACCCCGCCTACTTTGAAGTCTCCTTACTCCTATCTGCTCACTGTTAATCTGAGCACCGTCTTTTTATGGTCAGAGGCAAAGGGGCAGAGAGAGGAAGAGACAGAGTATGTGTAAGTGTAAAAGAAGAGGCAAGACATTTCGATGGACCAACGGGAATCACTGCAAAATGGACAAAACTCACTTTGCATTTGTGTCAGATTTAAAAACAGGAAGTTCAATACAAGGAACTTGTTAACCAGCTTTAATACTGCTTGAACTTGTCAAATGTAGACCTTGGGTGTATCATATGAGCAGAGAATAAAGCACCAAAGATGATGATGTGAAGGTCTAAGCACTTCATGGTGGCAGGTTCTGATACCACCCAAATAACACATGTGACAGACATCTTTATGCTGGTTGGAGACAAGTTATTGAGTCTCATGCAGAAGAATGTGATCAAACTTACAAAGAAGTATCATGATAGGCCTACATGTACAATAAAATCCTTGGACTACATAGAACAGCACACCCTGGTTGTCTTTCCTTTGCACGTCCATTTCTGGAGAGTCCAGGCTGCTATGTACTGTGGCAGTATTATATGCAGGGTGACATACCAGTTCTTTTAATTCCCTCTGCCTGTCACACAGCTGTTCATACATTCTCTTTCCCACATCCGTGCTTTCTAGGGTAGAGATGATCTGGAGCTGCGTGTCATTGTTGTCGATAATGTTATATTCCAGCATCAAACACAGAATCTAGCAAGAGAATACAAAGAGAAGATGATCTCTCAGCAGCAGCTTTGCAGTTCATTTCTTCTGAATGTCTTGTGGTAAGTATCTTGAGCTGGACATGAACTACAGGATAAAATTCTACCATCTGCATGGTTATTCAAGAGGTTAGCTTAGGTGCTCTGAATGATCCCTTCTGGCCTCAAAACCAACAAATCCTAATTTATTAATGGTAAAGAATGGCTTCTGGTCTCTGAACACTTGCTTACTCAGTCTCCCCACTACATCTGTCTTCTTCAATCATTCAATATCACATGGCAATTCAAAAATTGCTCTTTGTCCCAATCATTTTTGATTGATTTTCTCATTTTACAAAAATCTATTTAAAAACAAAATTCAAGCACCAGAAGAACTCAGACAACACAGGATTCAACTTCATCCAGCAAATCCCCCCACTATTAAAAGCTTAATAATAAATAGTAACAACAAAAATATATAATTCTCCAAGGGCTTTTACCACGAGGTCAGCATCATGTCCCATATTAGAGATGGGGAAACTGGATGACAGAGCAGCAACGTGACTTGCCCAAGGGCATCTAGAAGGTGGGAACAGACTCCCAGGTCTGCTTAGTGCCAGGCAGTGTCCTACCCACTAGTTAATACTGTCTCTTCTTAATATAGACTATTAAAATTACTTAAATGAAATAAGCTAATAAGGACCTAAAATGCCTTCTCCCTATTTAGCCGCCTCATATTTCTGAGCCAAAACATGACGACATGTTGCCAAAGGAATCCCCCTACAAGGTACACACAAAACTGACACAGCACTCCTGTTAGCACAAGACAAATACACCACTACATGCACTAAAAGTGCACCCTGGTGCAAAAAAATGGCAATTCCCAAATGTACATTTTACGTGAATGCTAGTTTTACAGGGACAGTTTAAAATTCTTGTTCTGAAGTGTGGCCCTGTAAGATGTATGATTGGCTAAGAGGCATGCAGTTTTTCTAACAAGTTATGGAAACTATATGGCTTGTCTACATTAGCTCCCCAGCCCAAAATTTTGAGGAGTAAAGGGACTTAGAAGTACCCCAGGCACTTTGAAGTACCAGCCGGTGAGCCGTGGTTAGACGCGAGCCAGCACTACAAAGTTTAAAATTTTGGAGTTGCTGGGGGGGGGGGTGGGTGTTGAAATTTCCTTAATGAATTGTTGCATATGTAGTGCAGCACTTCATTAATAAACTCCCAACACCCTACTTACCATCCTCCCTTTGAAGTAGGGAGGTAGTGTAGACAAGTCCATAGATGGATAAAAATCTCACAGGGCATCTGAATGCCCTGTCCTGAACAACATACCTGCGTCCCTGCACTGCAGAACTGGACATCAGCCTCCTCAAGGATTGGCTGCGCTGGCAATCTTGCCCTCACAAACCCTCTGCCTTTGTCAGCCGTATTCTACAAAGTCATTACCATCGCAGTCATTTCTTGATTGAAAAACACTTAAACATCATGGTGCCTCTGACTGATGACAGTGAACTGCTGGGAAGCAAGCATCCTCTGAAAGCCTCTACAGCCACCATCTCATACTCTTAACCATGGCAAACAATAGTTCACAGCACCCACATAATCAAAAGGAACAGAATGTCACGCCCCATCATTTGCCTTAACACAACAGCTACAGCCCTGCACATATACAAAATTTGGATCTACATCCATAGCCGTATCTGCAAAAATGTGTCACCAATATCCATGCTAATATCCGTAGATGTGCATATGAAGCGAATATCGGCATATTTGCAAGATTCTAGAAACAAAAGTGATATCTGCATCTATAGCCGCAAAAATGAGCTGCGGCTATCGGCATCCACATCCACGCATTTGCAGGACTCTAACAACAGCTTTAAAGTATAACTGATGCTTCCATAATCCCAGGAGGTCTTGCTCTGGGAGACGCAGTAGAGGATTCTGATACTCTTTACTGTCCATACACCACAGCTGGATGGTTACTCTAGGCATTACCTCCACCATGGTCTGGTTGCCCCTCAGAGCCAGTAGCATGCAGGGTCCAAGCTTGTTTTCAGCCAGTGAAAGCAGGAATTTTTTTGTCTTATAACAAGACCCCATTAAAATATGAACCTGGTGAGAAGAGAGTTAGAGATTAGACAAGTGAGGTGTATGTCCCAAAACAGTTAAAGAATCACATCCCATCGTAAGGGAAACTAGCAGTATGTGACAAAAAGCTTGCAGTAATAGCTTCATTGAGAAGGGCATCTTTGTTTTCTTTTTGCATGATCCCTTGATTGCCCAATGATTTCAGTGGGACTATTCACTGAGAAAGATGCTACCCATCATGAGCTGCGGGAGCCAATTCTGGCCCTTAATGGGCATGGGATTTACGAAGGAGCCAAACTGCCAGAGGAGGGAATGGTCTCCAGTTATCCAAGCAAAGGGGAGAAGTAGCAGAGCAGTCCTCCCCACATCGCCCTGATCTAGAGGAACAAATGCAGCTTTCATGCTCAGTGGTAACTCGGTTTTGTCTTCTGGGACAGCCAGATGAAGTACGGGCATGGTACTGGCAATCAGTTTCACAGAGGCCAGTGGATTTCTGCCAATGGCTTATGGGTGATCCTGCTGACCTAGCTGGATGAGAGTCTTTGAGCAAGGCAGGTGGGGAGAGGGGTAAACCTTTATGACAAGAGGCACCACCACCTGTTCTCTGGAACACGAGTCGATTGGAGTGGCTGCTGGGAAAACTGCATGTGTGAAAAGACCACCCCCACCCCCAGTCACAGTAGTGAGCTGGGCCAGACAGTGGGAACTTTCCTGTCCCTTTCTCATTCGCAAGGCACTGCTTTACTTTCTCTTTCACACATTTCTCCTCCTTGTGGGCAAGACTTCACCGAGCCCCTCTTTATCCTCCTCAGCTCAGTCATTCCACCATTTCACAGACTCCATATTCCAGGGCTATCCCAGAGTGTGGAGTGATATCACCCCACCCCAAAGACAGTTTTAGACCAGGAGAGCAAAGTAACTTGCAAAATTCAGCCAAGAAACCGGACTCTTCTCACAGAGGACGACAACAAAGCCCTTATTCCAAACACAAGGCATATGGAACAGAATGGGGAAGGATGGACTTCTTGCTCACCGAGGCACTTCACACTGAGTATTATTTAGAAAGCATACATTAGCAAGTGGTCTTTTACAGCTTCTCCTGCACCAGGTTGACACGAGGCAAAGCATGCAGCCAGAGCTGCATCTTTCTGGAACTAACAGCATGGCTATTTCACCACAGATCATTTCTACACCATGGGCATATATATTGCAGACAAGTGATGAAAAATTAGGGTTTGTGTGGGTGTGAACAAAGAATATTATGGAACAGAGGGAAGACAAATGAGGTGTGATTTCTACAGACTCCACATAGGCTATGCCCACAGACTCTTGCGGCCTTCCATGTTTTAGAGGAGATCCATGTTATGAACTTTGCTCCAGGCCTCATGAAGTTCCTCAGTGCTACCTTGATACCAGACTGTGCTAGAGAACAAGTGTAATCTCATGGAAAACACTGAAAATTATTCTACTGCAGAGACCATTCTGCACACACACAAAATTGTGTGTTTTTCATGCACATTGTATTGTCACTAAGGACTTTCCATTAGCAAAGGATTACTGTTTCATATGCTTCTCGTGAAAAAGATTCTCATTTTCAGACAAATGTCCTTATTGATATTTGTTAAAAGTGAGAAAAAAAATACTGAAACGCTCAGTTTAAAGGCTGAAAGGTTTTGCACTTAGTTATTCAGAGCTCTTTAAATATTTATCAGTATCCTTTTAAGGAGCCTGGGCTATGGCACATTGCTATGGGTTACCTGCACTGTACTATCTCGTGCTACCTTGGATTTGTCAACGCCATACAGTTATGCAGCCCCCTCAAGAATAATGATTCGGTTGTATCAAAGACAGGAAGAAAGACTGGCAAGGACAGGATAAAAAAAAAGAGAGGAAAAACTAAGCTCTGACCAGGATTTGGTTCACACAACTGAGTGGCCAGCTTCAGATTCAAGCAGTCATGTCAGTACTTACATCGCCCAAGAGGGACATTTTCAAAAAATGCCCATGAGACATAGGCTTCTAAAGTAAGTGACAGATCATTCTTGGACCAGAGCACCTCACAAACATTAACAGAGATCTCCTTGCAACAGGAGATAAGGAAAAAATATCACCCAATTTACCTTACAGGTTGGGCACATGGGTCATTTGAGAAGTCTATGGCAGAGCTGGAAAATGAATGCTGGTCTCTTGTGTCCACTGCCACAACTTTCAACAGCAACAAGAGCTGTCAGAACAATGTTGCTGTTCTCCAATTATATCCCCCAGAAGAAAACAGAATAGAAAAACATGCAGATGGAGAAGAGAAACTAGATAGAAATGTCAAAATGTGTATGTGCGTACATAAGTGTATGTAAATATTAGTTCAAATGTTTCAGTGTTGTGGAAAATTTACAGAATCCTACAGTCCTCAGACTGAGGGATTTGGGGGTGGGTGTCAAGGACAAAATCCCTCAAGGTGATCATATTTTAATGACCATCAGATCATTATCAGTGATAACCACCCAATGGGAGTTTTTGGAGTTGGTGTGTGTGATATCAATAAAATATGTTGGTTAAATTTTCAAAACTGAGAATGTATGCATGTCTGCCTTTATTGTGCTAGTTTTTGTTGTTGCTGTAGAAATGCCTCGTTCGTATATGCAGAAGAGAGGATGACACTCCTGCATTATGTGAGACAGCATTCACTTCTGAAAATGCATTCCCACCTTCCTTTCAGAAACAAATAAAGTAACTTATTGTCAGCTACATATTGGCTAAAGACTACAAAGAATTAACTCACGTTATTGCAGACACGTACCATACTGGCAAATAGCTCTCCGTCATCATCACAGGCCACACCCCCAGGACTGTATAGCTGGAACCAGCCATCCTTGCCAGCCCGCACACTGAGCAAACATGAATGGACCTACCAGGCAAAGCAGAGACACTTTGAGAAGTGAGGCTTGCCACCAATATAATTAGTACATCCAGCACATCACCCTTACAGGGCAGCCACTCCACAAAGCAGGGGGATTGCCTCTTTGGTTTTAATACTATTTACAGAGCTACAGACAATTCATTATTTTTTCCATCAGAACAGAATCAACACCTGAACAAGGAGGGAAGCTCTATCAATGCTGGCTGAAAAGCTCCCTTCATTTCCTTCAATCAAAACCCCAAAAGGTATTACATCTAGAGCAGCTCCCATGGGGGAAAAAACAGCTAATTCCTGAGCTCCCTTTACATGTGGGTCTTCATTTTTGGTGTGTGAAGAACATCAAAAGTGGCAGAGTGCAGACTGCTCACTCTCCTTATGAAAAGTCTTTTTGTTCTTTCTGTTGCAATGAAACTTCACAAACTGCAAGGGGTGAAAGTCAGGAGAGATACTGCAGTAGAGACAGAGATGGCAGAAACTGGGCAGAATGACTAGCCAAACAAATTTGCACTCATTAGTCCAAATTTGGCACTGCAGGTTTCACTGCCAATGTAGATTCTATTACCTCCACCACCATGGTCTTTAACTGGAGTCCTTCCCCTTCCTGCAATCTGCTTTGTAACACATCGTCCAGGGTGTTACTTTGCCTTTTTAATGGTGTAGGGTTTATTGTGAGGGGGGAAACGAAGCTGATTATTTTGCATTTGGGTATATAATAATCTTGGGCCAAATCTGTCAGTGGTGTAAGTCAACAGAAGCCAGTGGAGTTAGAGTGCTGAGTTTGACCCAGAGTGTCTAAGTAAAAGCTGAATGCCAAAAACTCTTGACCCAGATGACAATGCAGGTTCAGTTTGTTCCTGGCCAGGAGTTCTGCGGTAGCTTTTTCACTGCCCACTGATATGTAGAAAATTAAAGTAGATAAGAGGCCCTGCCTGAATCAGCAGCAGCTGACTACATTAAGTAAGTTACATATGTGGCTGGGAAGCAGTCAGCTGTCGTGATGCAAGAGCTATGCACTGATTCCAGGAATACCCTCCTTTGTTCATGAGAACAATGTCACTGGCACACAACGAAACTGAAATGCAAACAAAAACTCATTTTGTAAATCACAGGACCCACAGCTTGCTGCCTGGCTGTTTTCAACAGGCGAGGAAGAGCTTGAGGAACCCACAGCAACTAGGAAAATAATTCCTGCTGGTTTCACTTTGCTGCAAAGCAATGACATTCTCAGCTCGTCACCACCGCACAGGATGGAGGGCATGTTTATATGCAAGGCAAGAACCATTCGGAACACTGCAGTCTGTATCCTGGATCCATCTTGGCTCTCCAGTGGAATCAAGGGCAGCTGACAGAGCTATACAGCACTTTGACAGCTGTACTGCTTCATGAAGAAACATTCTGAAAGGTGCACTCACAACCCCCTTGACTATTACTCTGTTTATCTGGAAAAAAGAGACTCACTTCTTGCCTTGGGTCTTCTGCAAATCTTTGAATCACATATTTCAGCTCCCTTAAAAAGAAAGATGAAAGCCAACGGTTGACTGGTTGCAGAATTCACACATGAATCACACTTCTTGTAGGTTACATTATTTATGTATTTGCACAGTTTAGAGAACAACAAGAAGTCTTGTGGCACCTTATAGACTAACAGATATTTTGGAGCATAAGCTTTCATGGGCAAAGACCCATGTCATCAGATGCATGAGTGTGGGGGTGGTTTCAGAGGGGTATTTAAAGAGTGGGGCCCCAGTAAGAGGGAGGGCCACAGCTGACAAGGTCTATTCAGCAAGGTGGAAATGGCCCAGTATCAACAGTACTTATCAAAAGAGCTAAAAACAAGTCAGATCAGACAGGGGGATGTGAGCCTTTGTCAGAGTCTAATGGGGAGTCTGACAAAGGCTCACATCCCCCTGTCTGATCTGACTTGTTTTTTCCTCTTTTGATAAGTACTGTTAATACTAGGTCATTTCCACCTTGCTGAATAGACCTTGTCAGCTCTGGCCCTCCCTCTTACTGGGACCCCACTCTTTAAATACCCCTCTGAAACCACCCCCCGCCCCCACTCATGCATCTGATGAAGCGGGTCTTTGCCCATGAAAGCTTATGCTACAAAATATCTGTTAGCCTATAAGGTGCCACAAGACTTCTTGTTGTTCTCGAAACTAGAGACTATCATGGCTACCTCTCTGATACTTGCACAGTTTAGAGACAAATAAATGGAACAGCGTTCACAACAAGTAGGTGGTCTAAAAGTGATGGTGCCTATTTAAAACAGGCTCACAAAGCTTTCAATGATATACAGCGACAATGCAAATTCTGTGTGTATCAAATGTCTTCAGTCCTTGGACTTTTGCTGCCACAATAAACAAAGGAAATCACATAACTATTGTGAACAGCACACACACTCAGACCCTCTCTTCCAAAAATACTGGAGACAAGAAAATAAATGACCCATCAGCACTAGCAAGGATGGGTTTAGGGTATTATGGAAAGGCATTTTAAAGAAACACTTACTTTGTGAATTTCTCATGTGCTAGAGCCCTGAAATCAAAAACAGAAAGGTATGAAGATTTAATTTCTTTATTTTTGCAATTCTTACACCCAACACATTCCATAAATGTGCAAAGCAACTGCAGCCCATGTAACATAAAAGTGACAATATTTCTGGAACAGAGAGAGATGAAGCCCCCACCCCCTTCACTTAACAGCTACAAAAAACAAACAGCACAAGGACAAATCCAGTCTTTTTTTAACCCTGTCTTTATTTAGATAAAATTCCCATTAACTTCAACAGGAGGCTCATGTCAGCCAAAAGGGAGTGACTGTATGATTTGGCCACTGAAGTTAGATTTGTAAACAGAATTTTAGCTACCTTAAAGACCCAGGTGTGATCTTTAATTGCACTGCAAGGCCTGTTCATAACTAATTAGTGTCAGACATCAGTAAAGCAATTAATGGTCATTCTGAAAAGTGCATTGCATCATGGTACTGAGTTACACTCTCCCCTGAGAGCCTCAAGAAGAGTGACTCAGGCAAATGATGGCACTGTTTCCTATTTCCCAAGCCATGCTATAGGCCAAAAGAGCTGAATCTCGTTGCTTCAAGGCATTGGGTCACTGGGGAACACGATAAACTAGCAAATTGCACAATTGTGGGCTATAATCTTCACCCTTGGAGACTTGCGTTTTATAAACACTAGTGCTTCTTAATAAGTTTCTGAGGGAACTTGGCTGCTCCTTAGGTGGCAAAGCAGCTTCTTCTATCAAAACACCATGACACAAACAATCTAAGTCTTGATCACACTGATGAAACATCCTTGACAGTAAGTCATGAGTTTCTTCCTCCCCCACTACAACTTCCCCCTAGTGTACCAAATTATTCATTCCTCTCCAGGATCACCTTGGAAAAAAGGGGCGAGGGACACAAGGCCAGGAAAAAGTCAAGCTTCTCTTTCTGTGGCCATATGGCACAAGTTCCATTGGACTTCTTCAAAATACAAAGTTCTCATGTCCAACAAGGTTTAAAAGATGGTAAAGATTTCACCATAATAAACAACCCACCAATAGGGTTTTCAATCAACAATCAGGTGCCATGAACTTACTCCTTGGGAAATGGGATAGGTTGAAGCAAGCTGGCCAGGGCTGGTCTCCAGTCATCATAGTCTGACCTATGAGAGGAACATTGTTATTAGCACCAAATGCATTTAATACAGACTGTCAGCATTTGGCTCAATGAGTCAGAAGTCATTTACTGTAAGCAGCGGCAACTTCTCTGATTTATTGAAGCACTCTAATGATCTAGGGTGACATTTTCCCTTTTCATTTACAACATGTTCTCTGACATGGAAAATAAATCAGATATTTACAATGAAATGCTGAGGCTTGGCATCCAGAGGCCTCCTCCATGTCCCATTAAAGATGTTGTTGTTTACAAGATGTTCTCACAATTAATTGCTCGGTAATATCATCATCTAACTTTGACCTGCAGTTACCAAGCTATTATATTTACATCTCAACTCTGAACTTCAAATCAGACCTTTTATAATAGAAGGGGTAGGGATGAGCCAGATTGCAAACCTGCCTTTGTATTTGTCCTACAGGTTCCAACTGCAATTTTATGGCCTGATTCATTAAATAATTACATATAGTTAATTTGAGATTTTTGTGAAATTCACTTGGCACCATTTGTAAGCACTCATAAGACTCATTAGAACCTTTTTTCTTCTGCCACTCAGAGGCAGCCGCTCCATTATACAACACAGTGGCGTGCAATCAATGGAATAAAAGGGCAAAATCTGCTCCAGAGAGCAAAGTATGCCCAAAGAAATTAGGCACAAAACAAGGCACATAGAAATGGTGCCATTTTAAACCAGACAACGACCAAGGGGATGATTTAGATCATGAAAGGGAGAAAATAGCATTGTCATTTTCCACAGACATTTTCTTTTGAAAATACTTCAGCAGTGTTGCTTGTGTGTTTGGACAGGGTAGGCGAGGTTGGCAGAAGAGGATAGATAGCGAGAGATCTATTTAGGCTGATCCACTGGAAAGAATTCACAAGTGGAAATATCTCCCTCTGTAAAACACCGGCAACGTGTCTCCTGCTACTTGATTCATCTTATTGCCATCTTTAATGTCTGTAGAGATAATTCATTTTATCTGAGGGGCCTTCCAGAGGAGAGGAGGATGTTCATGTGATGGGAATGACTGGCTTCAAATGTTAAGTGTCTTTTCCTGGAAAGCCAATTCCCACAATCTGCCCACAAGGTGGGAATTGCTGGAACAGATTGGTCAATAGGAAAAAGCAAGGAAGGTAGGTTTTGTAAGAATAGTACTCTGTGCCTTTTCATCAAAGGATCTGCAATATTCATTAATTAGGCTCCACCCACAAGCTGTGCAAAGAGTATTACTACAGGCATTTTATAATCAGTTACAGGTAAGTCAAACGAAAAGAGAATGTAAGTGATTTGACGAGTCTATGGCTGAACTAGGAATAGAACCCAAGAACCCTAATGCCCAGGTCTCTGTCCAAAATACTAAAACTCTAGCTTTGTAGATGTAAGAAGTCCAGGAGCTCCTGCAGAACCGCTACTCGCAAGTGATTTGACGAGTCTATGGCTGAACTAGGAATAGAACCCAAGAACCCTAATGCCCAGGTCTCTGTCCTAAATACTAAAACTCTAGCTTTGTAGATGTAAGAAGTCCAGGAGCTCCTGCAGAACCGCTACTCGCAAGTTAAGATCTTAATATGAGACAAACACTGTAGAAGATCTAAAGAAGAGAGTGAGTGAGAGAGATTTTAGCTCTTTCAAGCACCTTTTAGATTTGGTTTTAAAAAACTAGGAGACAAGGGACTCCAACTTTATTTCAAACTTGGCACAAGATTATGATGTCTCCTCAGAGCAGAGCAGAGCAGAGTGTAATGTTCTCAGATATGCATGATATACTGATAGCACTAAATATCACACTCCATTAACAGACAATAAACACATGGGAACCCACCCAACAGTTACACAGGGCGAAAAAGATTCTGTTCCAGAGAGAAGAAAATATAGATGAGTGTGGCATCCACAGGCCCTAGCAGCCAACCCTAGTAGAACCAAGTCAATTCATGTTATATAAAACAGATTTTCCACAATCTTTAAGATGTGCAGTTTAACATACAGTTAAAAGCCAGTCCACTAAATACTGTCAATATGTGAAGTACAAATACAAACATACAAAGTGACAATATAAGGAGCTGATAAAATTCTATTTTGCGACACTCAAAATGATCAAATTCACAAGAGAGGCAAATAAACACAGCCAAGAGTATGATGATTTCAGCTCACCAGAAAACCTGGTGGTTTCTAATTCTTTAAAGCAAGAAACACCCCCACCCCCACCCCACGGAGTCTTAAGGCACAAAAATGAATGACCCAAGAGCACTGTGAGCTAGGCGAGTCCCATACACAAGTGGTCTCTCTTCCACCCTACCATGTGGGACGCTTGGGTGTGATTCCCACTGAAGGCACATATCCTTTACATGACATGTATAACTCATTGTGAGAAAAATGACAAAAGGCTACACTTTTGGTTCAATTACTCCAGAGAACAGCCTGCTTTTTCATAATAGTATAATCAGTTGGCAGATCGTGTTCTGAGCAGCTCCTCCTAGTAGGCAAAAGGTCTCAAATATTATGGCCAACTAGAGTTTAGGGATATGGTTTACAGATTTCTTTTTCCCCAGAATGTCCCTGTCAAGAAACAGTGAAAGAAAGTGGTGTAAGATGTCAGCATGAGAAAGGACATCAGTTAAGCTCATAATGGGACACTGTGCAGGCAGAAAACCTCGACTCAGTTTTCTCTGGGACTGAGAATCCCAGCTACCTCTCCAAATAAATCCAACTTGTTTATTATCCTCTTGGTTATCTTTAGTACTTGACATACAAAGTGAATCTTGTGTAAGCTATGGTGTTCTGCAACAGAAGCCCAGTGATTTTACAAGGCATCAGGTCTAATCCTGCCCTCTGTTTGTCACACAGGTGTAAATTAGGAGGAACTCCCCTAAAGTCAGAGGAATTACACTGGTGTACAATCAGCGTAAGACCAGATAAAAACCAGTTGCAGCTACAGTACTCTGTGAGCTGCCAGACCCAGAAGACTTTGGTGGACTGTGAGCACAACTCTTGGTACTGTCAGTTTTACAGACACTCAGGCAAGTACAACACCGAGCTAACTCCATTATGTGCTTCAGAAAGAAAGCCTAAAGAAGGAATTCTTTAGCAGAGCAGATTTGGTTTTCCACCATTTCCATATAGGATGGCATGCCTTCAAATGTAGTAGACCTTGGGGATGGGCCTGTCTGGAAGCATGACTGGTGTTAACGCAAGAAAAACACTACACGCTGAGACAGACTCTTTCATTAGAGAAATGCCAGACTCTTAAATATTAATTAAACCTCACAGCAGGCCTTAGCTGGTGAGTAAACTCAGGCACAAAAAGTTTAACCAGAATACATCCAGGCCACAAACATTAATCTTGGGAATACTGTACTCTAACCACTAAATCTCTCTCTGAGACAGACAAAGCCAAACACCTGCTAGATGTGGCCATTTAGTCACAATTTGTAATTCATACTCAATCTGCAGTTACCTTTTGAAAATTACTCTCACTGGGCCTCTGACTTCCTCCCAAATAACTCTCAGAGAGAAAATGCAGTAATGCCTCGATTAGCACGCAGGCTGCATTATGGGCAACCTCTGCGTAAATCAAATTTGATGTAAATTGGGGGAGGGGGTGAGTGAGGGGGCAGCTGGGTGAAGGGGGCAGCCATGTGGCCCCAGGCTTCTCCCAGCTGGGGGGCACACAGCTGCTGGCCCAGCGGTTTCTGAGTAACCGCACCGCAAGCAGCTGTGCGCCCACTGGCGGGGCCACGGTTTTGACAGCTGATTGCAGTGCCTGTTCTCCCAGACATGTAGCAAGCCTCTGTCTGTGCTCCTCAGCTGCTGCTCCTGAGAGGAAACCGCTCCTGTCAGGGGCAGCAGCTATGAGTCAGGCTGCCATCCCTGACAGAAGCATTTTTTCCCTGCTCCTGTCAGGAACTGCAGCCTCATTCGCAGCTGCCACCCTTGACAGGAGCAGAAAATCACTCCTGTCAGGGGTGACGAGTCAGGCTGCTGCCCCTCACAGGGAACTGCTCCTGTCAGGGGCAGCAGTCACGTAAACCCAAGACACACACAACTTGATTGTGTAACAGCAACAAAGGGTCCTGTGGCACCTTATAGACTAACAGAAAAGTTTTGAGCATGAGCTTTTGTGAGCACAGACTCACTTCATCAGATGCCGGTCAACTTGACTGTGTGTATCTCAAGGGTTTACTGTATAGCATAACCTCAAAGTTACCCTGAAGTTACAAACTGACCAACCAACCACCTCTCTTATTTGGAACCAGAAATACACTATCAAACTGTAGCGGGGGGAAGGAAAGGTAATATATGGAGGAGGAAGGGCACATACACGGTACAGTACTATATTAAAACAAAAAAGGGAAAGTTTAAGGGAAAAGATCTAACAAGATTAGGAAAAAACATTCTTGTGTTTGTTTCATTTAAATGAAGGTGCTTAAAAGCAGCTCTTCTTCTCAGGAGTAAAAATTTCAAAGCTGTATTAAGTCAACGTTCAGTTGTAAACGTTCGACAGACTTGCTGTAACATTTTCTTCAGAGTTACAAACAACCTCCATTCCCAGTTTCTACGGTACATGGACTGTTGATATTTAGAAGCAGTGCAGTCAATGAGAAAAGTGATATTTTAAATCAAGTGACAGACCACTGCAAAAGACTGGGCTAAGAAATTCAAGGCTTCTTCAATATGTATTTGAATTAAGCACCCAAAGATCTTTCCCAACAGAAGCTTAAAAGCTTAAACCTAATTTGAGGTTTAACACTTGAAGGTCCTGTGAAATCTTCGGTTAATTTTTACACTGTGAAAATCCTTTGTTGTAAAATCTGGAGAATTCTGCAGTTAAAAAATGCACTAATCAAAAAAATGTTTTGGACTGATCATCAAAGGAAACTGGGAAGAGGAAAGAAAGCAACTTTACTAAAGAGGAAGAGAGTGAGACATTGCAGACACACTCATGCAGAAATCTGACTCTATACTAAAGCTGGGATGTTTACTTCAAGCAGCACTTGTCTTTTGTGGAGGAAGGTCTGCGAGGAACATCAGTAATAAATGAGATTCCATTTTAAACACTAGGAAAAAAGAAAACTACTCAAAGTGCACTGTTTAGAATTTGGACACAAAAGTGTAATTTCAACACAGGTAATCTCTTGTTGGGCATCTAATCTCCTTTGCAAGTCACTCTTCAGTAATGGTTGCTATCAGCCAAATCGTGACTACAGAAACATGAAATAAAGACTACAGAAAAATAACAAGAATGAAACTAAAGCTGATTAGAATCCAGCAGCAATGTCTCATTCTTCTCCCACCAACTCACTTTTCAAACACAGTCTCACTCTCTGAAAATCCCCTCAGGTTACTGCACTGGTAAGGCTGTTTGTGTCCGTTCCCCCCGCCCCCCTTTTTTTTTTTCTCGTCCCCATCCCCGTCAAGCTCTGAAGCCCTGCTGCACAAGTCAGGACTATTTAAAACAGGAAAAAGGAAGGGAGGGAGTTGTAGTATCTCTGGTTGGAGGTTAACAACTACCACAATGAGCAGGAAAGAGAGGCCCCAGCAGGGGAGGGACAGTGCACAAAGAAGCAGAAGGCACAACGAAAAGTGCCTATGAAATCACTGCCCCCCGACAGGCTGCTGAACTGAAGGCTGAGACTCACTAATCACAAGCCTTTATTCCCATGAAGGGCTTCTGCGAGAAAGAAGCCCCAGTAGATCATTATTCAACATTTCAGCTGAAATTTCCAAACCATGTAAAAATGAAAGTCAAGATTCTACGTTACTGAGCATGGAGCTTTCTGCAAAGTTCACAGAAAGCTAGCAGCAGACCGGGTATCCGGTACTAAACATGTGAAGGTTGTCAGAGTGACCACTTGTCACTGCAAACAATTCAATTTACCCGGAAAACGGTCTCTGTCAGTCCAGTATGTTAGCCAGCAATAATAATTAAATAATCCCTGACTAAACTGCACTTGCCTGAGGGCCATCACAATCATCTGCCCTCAGAAATAATACATTTTCCTTTCTAGGTATCACCTTTCACCAAAATGAAAATCTGCCCACATGTCATATGCGGCGCAAACAATCCAAAACATATTAGCAGCCCAGGGCAACCCTGATAAACATGACAGCAGAGAATCTGCTGGGGATATGCAGGGTATGGTGCTGACTTATGCAGGGAATGCAAAGGAGGTTGTGCAAGCTGCAGTGGATGCATGCAGTCAGAGAAACTGAGGTTGGGGCAGTGTGAATTGATGTAGATTTGGACTGGACTTTTGGGGCTGCTTGACATGAAATCGTTATTACTGGGCACTCTCTTGGGTCAGAAAGAAAAAGCTATTGCCATTGTCTGAAAAGGAGCTGTAAGTCTCTTGGGCTCAGCATTATTGTTTTAAAGGCAAATGCTGTGCTGGTTGTGGATCAACAGTACTGGAGAGTGAAGTCCTCTAATGTTTGTAGTAGATACAAAGCACAAATAGCAGCAAGATGAGCTTGTCCAAGCATCTCTGCTACCAGACTTCACTCTGTCCTGTACTTCAATGTTCAACCCCTAAAACATCAGCACAAAGTACCCATTATAAATCCACAGTTGTCCAGGACTGGAGGAGATATCTCAGTTAGCAGTCACTAAAATAAGGTCCTTAGCCGTGGTAAGCCAAGCATAAATAAGCTGCTTAGGACTGAATTTAATTGTTCTTTTAAGAGTTTGACACAATACCAGCATCAAAAATAACAGTCATCAAACATTATGTCTTTATTATATAATTAACTTAGGACCTCTTTTAGGTTTCAAAAGCACCCAGCACATTGCAGACAACAGTGTAAACAAACACGAAAAAAAAGAGTCATGGAAAACACACAAGCCCCAGTGCTGCGGTCCCTGCTAATAGCTTCTGCTCTTGCAGCTGCTTTAGCCACTATTTTCACTTATATATTAGCCAGGCTGACAATAGTAGATGTCTCTAGAAGACATGAATTGGGCAATACACCTTTTTTTGGGGTGTAGGGGTAGCATAATTGCTTATATACTAAAGGTAGGAATACTCCCACAGAAATTGAAGACTAATCAACCCCAGAGATGCCTGCATACATGTGCAGTCTGCAACTGGTGCCCTAGTGCAAGGCTGCACAAAGTGGTGGACGCGCCCCGTTGGGGGAACATGAAATTTCTTAAGGTGAGCACAGCACCATCGGCTTCTGGGTCTCAGGCTCATCCATATCATTAAGCACGTTGAAATATGTTACTGTTTGTATGTAGGTATATTCACATTTCTATAACGATTAATAAAGCTTTTAACATTGTATTTACTTAGTTTTCTTACATGGGCTGAAAGCGGTTTTTTTGTTCTTTTTTTTAGTTTTTTTGTTTTTATTATATGAAAACTGAAATTTCTGTTGGTTTGGATTACATTAGACAAGTTGGGGGCCTGATGTAAAAAGTTTACTCACCTCTGGCCTAGAGAGTCAAGCTATACACATGGAGCTTTTCCTCTGCTGCAGATGCACAGGGCTTAGTATGTGAATTTAACTAGCCACACAAAGGGGAGATACATCCAAATTTGCAAGCAGATGTTTCCCTCCCTGCAGTTTTGTACCTCAGAGAAGAGCTTACTGACATTACACTAGAAATTTGCTCTACGTTGTGAAAGTGTTTTTATTGTGCAGGAAACTCTTCAGTGCATGGGAATCATCTCCACTGAAACCAGGCACTGGACAATGGCAGCTGCTCTAGCTGAATATCTGCAATTGTAAATTTTCAGTCAACGTACCATAGATTCAAAGTGAAAAAATAAGACTGTCATTCAAAAAAGGGAAAGGTGTGTTGACTTGTATTGACAGTACCAATAGGGCTCAAGATATGTGGGAGTGTGTGTGACATTAAATTTGACCCATCATTCAGAGACAAAAAACATACTGTATTCCAAGTGAGATTACAGCTTCTTTAAAATCTGTCCAGATGGTTGCTCACCTGCTAATAAACTTGTTAAACATTAGCGTAGACTTTTCTTTTATAGGTGGTGATTGTATTTTGTTTTTCAGGTAGATTTTAATTTTAAAGTTATGTATCTTTGGTTAATCAAACATTCCTGTTTTATCATAGTCATCTCAAGAGCATGACAAAACTGAACTTCTTCAAAAGAGCCAACTGTTTGGGAGCTAGAAGAACTGGAAATACTGTTAAGGATTCTTATTTTTGAGACTTTAAATAATAAAAATTAGCTTCAAAATATTACTCACTGATGCTCTAAGTTAATTAGATATCAAAGACATTATATTTGGTGACTACTGTTTTTAATGTTAGTACTGAGTCAGACAAGTTAAATAATTAAATTCAGTGCTAAGCAACTTACTTATGCTTGGCTTACTATTGTCAGTAAAAAGGACCTTATTTTAGTGACTGCCTACGAAGACAAGTCCAGTCCTGAATGACCATGAATTTATAATGAATATTGTGCATTGATATTTTCTGTCCACTGGGATGTATTTTGCTTCCTTCTCTCTTTCATTTTTAAAATAATGAATGTTATTAAATATAGAACTTGCTAGTTCAGGACAGGTTTGGGAAAATATCCAGCATTAGAAAGGACACTAACTGGCAACTCTTTGTTAATAGTTTCAGCAGGAAGCAGGGCTTGAATAGGAACAGAAGGGCATTGGAACTACAATACAACATTTTCATCAGTGGAGGATTTGCCCCAGAAATTTTTTTACTGCTCTCTTTTTATTAAAAGTGTTGCACTGTCTCTCAGGGTATATCGGCAGGGCAGTCAGAGAAGCCTTGCGCAGGTTCTCCTATAACCATTACTCATGTACAGAACTTATTTTGTGGACTTGGGTCTCCAGGATGACCAATTCAGCAGCATGCCTAACGATAAAACAGATACATATGCACACATGTGCATACCTTACATCAGTAATGGCTCCCCATCCTCACTGTTTCAGTTGAGGGGCTTATTCAAAATATCTGTGGATAGTGTCACAAGCCCTATGTTCATGTAAAGTATGGAATGAAATTATAGTTCTCTGTACAAGACTTGAGAGTGATGCAGAGGCATCATAAAGGAAATCTGAGAACTGGAAGGAGAAAGGAAGAAAATGCCTGTAATTAGAGGTTCAACCTCTCTAGTCCAGCACACTCTTGTCTGGCAACATCTGTGGTCTGGCATGATTTTAGTTAGCCAGATTACCATTTATCATCGGTGTAGCCAAGTTTTCTGTGGCTCCATAAAGTTTGTTTACAGCCACCAGTGCTGGGTCTCAGTTTTCTGTGCTGTTATTTAGCTGTAATTTAACCCTAAATGTCTTCTAAGAGCCCAGTAAGCAGTGGAAGTGTTGCTAATGCTGCTAGATAACAGTGACCTCCCATGATTCAGCAAATTCTCTCATTCGACACTAGTCAGTCCCACAGATGCCAGACCAGAAAGGTTCAATTTGTATATGTTTATAAAGTATGTGTCAGCTGCATGATGAAATGAAAACCACAAAACCGCGCATGCTTAATGAGAAAAAAAGAGCAGCACCCAAGATAACATTGGGACTGGGAGTTCATGTTTATGGAAAATAAATATCAAATATCAAGAGTTAGAGAGACTGGAATAAATATAAGGTATTTCTCCTCCATCCTAAGCACACACAAACTCTCAAGATGCCAAGTAAACCCAAGTCAAACGCTCTATTGATCTAACATTGACATTTTCTAAGAGGCAGGAAGGAGGAATCTAGTCAAAGAGCAACCCACTCACAACTTCCTAATACAGCAGCTTGCTGCTAAAAAGGATATCTACCAGACCAACCCTGGTTCTTTTTGGTGATAAAGATTTGGCTGATAAAGGTAATAGAGTCGATATAACATACTAGCACTTGAAATAGAATCACACATTTTAATTGAAAAGCTAACTAAAATGATAGAGAAATCGCATGGCTTAGATATTAAATGGATTAGAATTGGCTCACTAAGTCCAAAAATGTAACTGTAAATGGGGAGTTGTCACTGAGCAGGTGTGTTTCTAGTGGGGACCTGCAAAGATCTGTTCTTGGCCCTACACCATTTAATGTCCTGGAGGAAAACATAAAAGTAGAACTGAAAAATTCTGCAGATGACAAACACTGGGAAAGTGGCAAATAATGACGAGGACAGGTCACTGATACAGAGCAATCTGAATTGCTTGGTAAGGGGGACACAAGCTAACAACATGCCTTTTGATATGGCTCAGCGTTAATCTAGGAACAAAGAATGTAGGCCATACTTACAGGATGCAGTATTCTACCCTAGGAAGCAATGACTCTGAGAAAAGCGTGGGTATTGTGGTGGATAACCAGCTGCACTTGAGCTCCCAGTGTAACACTGACCAAAAGGGCTGAGATGATCCTTGGATGAATAAAGAGGTGAATCAACAGTAGAAAGGTTATTTTACCTCTTTATTTGGCACTGGAGTGACTGCTGCTGGAATACTGTGTCCAGTTCTGGTGTTCACTATTCAAGAGGATGTTGATAAATTGGACAGGTATCAGAGAAGAGCCACAAGAATGATTAAAGATTTAGAATACATGCCTTAAAGCAAGGCACTAAATAGATTTGAGTTCCTTCGAGTCTAACACTGAAGGTTAAAGGGTGACCTGCTTATTTTCTGTAAGTCTGTAGAAGGGAAACAAACATTTGACCATCAGCTGGAAGTGGGAACTAGACAAATTCAGATGGAAAATAAGGTGTAAATTTTAAACAGTGAAGATAATTAACCACTGGAATAATTTAACTTGCAAGAGTCATGGTGAATTCCCTTAAAATCACTCCCAAATAAAATCACAACTGGATGATTTCCTAAAAGATCTACTGAAGGAATTATTTTGGGGAACTTCTCTGGCCTGTGGTATACAAGAAGTTTCTGCTAGTGATCACAACAATCCCTTCTAGCCTTAGAATCTATTAATTACACTGTAACTTGCAAGTGGAATTGAGTATAAAACCCAGGAATCCTGACATGCAATCCCTTTGGGTCACAGCTTCACTGTTTGAACACATATTCCATTCTAATTCTTCTGCTCTACCATGCATCTCATTTTATCCCTTGATTTTGTGGATTCATCCATCTGACAATTTAAATCTCCACACCATAAATTAGTTCTGAAAATCCTTTCAGTATCAATCCCTCTTGAAAGTACATTCTCTCCAGTGAAACCTACCCAGAAGACTAGCCTCAATAGGCAACTTCAGTGTCTCAGAGACCATGTCAAACTATCTCCAAGTGTACAGAATTCAATTCTAATTTATCTTTATCACAAGCATTCCACAGTGATCACTTGAGCAGCCATTTACTAATGTGGGTTTCATTGTACCACACAGGCTGCCTAATAAACAGAGTAGCTTGTGAGGGCAGGGAATCTGAACTACCTACAAAACTCAGGCATAAGGAGTTGCAAAATTTTAAGGGTTCAATCCTGAGAAGAGCTGAGTTGTACTGAGAGACACTTGAGGTCACTCAACTCCCACTGAAGTTAATGCTCATCACAACAGATGGTCTTGGCCTAAAAACTGGAGTCTGTCTTTTAAAGCTAATAAGAGAAGAAGAACTAGCTTCACCCACTGAAAACCGTGTCCAATAATCCTAAGAGGCCTGGAGGGGTGAAATGGGAATGTCTTGTGGATAATAAAAGACCAATAGCTGCCAGCAACAATATGCTGTCTCAATGTACAAATAAGTTTTCCATTTTCATCCTCCAAATGCTATTTTTAGAATTTATTGGCAGCACCAGATGCCTCTCTCCAACACTGGACTTCAGTGCTAGCATTAGATTTACAGTCCTGTCTTATCTTGCTGGCTGCACACAGATGTTGAAGGAGACAGATTTCTGGGAAAAGCCCCCTAATGGTTACAATTATGATGTAGGAAAGGCTGTAAAAAGTCACTCACAGCATTTTGAGTATTTCCACGTAGCAGCCGAGGATCCTGTCAGCCTGGGAGCTCAGCTCAATGCTCATGGTGCTACAGGTGGGGCTGACCATCAGACAGTCAATCAGATTGGGCTCACTATCATTGCCCACATTGGCTGTCATCTTCTGGTTAGCTGTGTTGTTACGCTCCACTTCCACATGGATCTCACTTGAAGTGACAATGACTGATTTGAGGCGAGATTCAGCCAAGCTGGCCTCTTGAGACACCAGATCGGGACTTGTGTGGAGAAGCCGGAGGGGTAAGTTAGGCTTTCGGTCACATTGCTGCTGGCAGCCATTCCGAATTTCCTTCAGGCTTGGAGAATTGTCTCGACTGCATTTGAAAGATAAACTTAGAATGTTAATAGCCAGACACAACATAGGGAAGCCAGTGAGGCTGAGAAGCCAAAGGTCTGTTGCAACTGCCCACCCTAGCCCAATTCTCCTTTTCATTTGGATTGCAAAACTGAATGAAAACTATTAAAGCCCCATTCTACAGGGCCTTAGGTTGTCAAGATTTGTACTTTCTATCAGTCTGACCGCTGTATCAGCTCAACCAAACTGTATGGGGAATGCCATACGCCCACCTGAGTTACATGAAGCTGAGGCAAAATTCAGGCACATGTGCACGACTAAATACAATACGTGCCCAGACTGTGGCCTACAGTCCTCTTAGCAAGAAATTTTGCTGGCCTACAGGCAGCCAGCACACATGGTGGAAAAATCAGATAGTCATAAACGAGTCGGGGTGTGGGGGGGGAAGGCCCAGAAGGGAGCCCCAGATGTTGATTTAAAAAATGTAAAGTATGTCAGCAGCCCAACACAAGATCCATTTTAATGTCTATCTTGTGGCAGCACTAGAATCTGACTGGTGGTTATCACAAGATGTTTAGAGACTGTGGTTGGAACCCAATTAGGGTACAGAGCTAAAATTACACTATGATTTACGTGGGACCGCCTTCTCAGAGAGCTATACCTCGTTAGAAATTACTAGTCTCCTTGCTGTAAGCACAGCTCGCTGCATGCAGGAGACATTTGCTGTGCGTTGGAGTTAAGGAACTGAAGTCTATATTTTGACTAGCTCATCATCCTATGTCACAAACTGTCCCCATGGCATGAACACAAAGGCCCAGATGAGGCGGGCCTTTGTGCAGATACCTGGGAAGCCTCCTCACCTTGTATATCTCTACAGGACCAGATGCATGCACCAAAGGGGAAGGACAGGAGGTGCAAAAGGGACATGGGAAGTATAAGGTGTTAAGAAATGTCATCCTAAAAGATGTCACAGCTTGCACACCTCCCTTCTATTCTGGGAACTTCCGAGAAACCTCATCTCTGCATCTCCCCTGAAACAGAGCTTAAGATACTGCCTTTAAAGTAGCTCAGTGTGTGGATTACAATGAAAGGGGCTAGCCTAGTTTTTCACAATATATGTTGTGGGAACAAATACAACCAGGTAAGCATTCAATACGGCTGATTCCTTTTTTTAAAAAACACACACAGCGTTCGTAAACGAGCAGAATGCAATCTGGAAAAGATATACTGACCTGTTGATAAATTCCTCATAACAAGAATAAATGGCTGCTAAGCAGACAGCTACAAGATTCGGCAGGACCCTGGGATGGGGGCATTGTCCAGTTGGACCATGCATGCTGAAAAAAAAAAAAAAAGAGAGCAACAGTGACTGGAGGAACTAACCAACAGGCAACATCAGTGAAATGAAGGTATCTATGGGTGACAATATTTTTAAACACAAAGGGGTTTCAGAACAAGGGGCAGAGAGTCAGTGGGAATTTCTGGGGTTAAATCAATCTCACCGAACTTCCTACAGTACGATCACACTGAGAACTGGATCAAGCTGCTCCTGAATGTATTTACTGCAGCACTATTGTAGTCCAGTTGAAAAAAAAATACCATGAAGGTTCACAGATAGCTGGGCACTAGATCAGAGTTCTCTCTTAAGGCTCTTTTTTTTTCCCTGGTGCTTGCTAGCACCAACAGCACTTCAACATATACTGGCCACTCCATGGTTATCCAGAAGGAGAATGGTATTTTTTCCTCTTTCATCTCCACTACAGAGGGGAAAATGTTCACAGGGTTGGGAAATACTCCACAGAATTAACTAACCTATGAATGAACTTCTTCACCACCTCCATGCCGGCATTCAGCTCATTCAAAGCCAGAATATACTCCTGAGTGAACAGCCTCAGCCGAGGGCACTTCCCAAAATCCTGTCCAAAAAGGAGATACTCAGTGAAGCCGCTGAAACATGCCTGCAATGTATGTTAAAACTGTGTGTTTTCAACAGAGATCAGCCCAAGACCATCTGAATTCATTTCATCATTATGCCAACATCTTCAGGAGACCTGCATGTACCACTGATCATTACCCATACACACAGATAACTTGTAAAAATGATGCCATAATTGTCATATTCTGTCACCCAAGATAGATCTTTGTAATATGTGTATATACAAAAAATGTAAAATGTAGTACTTATGCACATAAGTTCCAATTTGCACATGCACTGCTCTCTTTTCACACACTCAAGTGTGATTTTTTTAAGCTATGGCATATCTTTTAGGAAGATATCCACTCTTGAGCTAAAGACCAACAGATAGAGAATGTGTCCTAGGTAAATTGTTTCACTGGTTAATTATCTTTGTTGCAACAGCTGTGTAAGCAAATAGTCAGCACTTTTCATGCAACTAATTACACTCAATCTGAAAAATTCCAGCACTATGTTTCATAAGCTGGTACAAATGGGAAAGCTTTGAAAGGTACAGTATGATGCAATCTGAAGCAGAAAGTGTGCCGAAAGACAGATGGCTTTGGAAACCACCAACAGCTTTACCATATATCATAGCATGTCTGGAATTCCATCTGCTGGCTCCAGTCACATTAATAAAAACACAATAGCTCATCTCCCAGGGATGGCACTACAGTATAACCCTTTGATAAAATTGGTTGTCTTATGTAATTATTCAACATACTTTCTAACATAGCTATATACCCACCAAATCCAGAGCACTCAGCTCTTCACTGATTTCTCTGTTCAGGCATTAGGCCAGCTAAAGAGCGTCAGCACATAACAGAATCAGGCCCACTGCCTTGCAAGGCAGATACAAAATGTGGTGGCCAATAACACCAGCAGCTTGGATATAGTACTTTTTAACTCAGATTTCCAAATGCTTTACTAAAGAAGGTGAGTGTCATTTTACAGGGGGAAGATACAGAGACACAAATCTTGAAGCATTTTGTCAAAGATCACAAAGCAAATTAACAGCAGAGCTGGTAACAGAGTCCAGGTTTCCTGACTCCCAGACCAAGACTCACCATATTTCTATATGTTCTGCTAATGCTATGAAATTCACTCAAGTTTCTCTGCTCTTTGCCCCAAGACAACGTATTCACACGCATGCACGTGTGCACACACACACTCTAAAGAGACCATTCAGAAAACAATTCCCCAGAGAGCAGTTAAGTGCCCAAATCTACTTCAACTTAATATTTAACACTGTAAATTCTTCAACCACACACTGATATAAAGGCATGTGGAGTTCCAATCTGCAAATGCTAAGTGTGGGAAATCGGAGCAATTCTCTGAAGGTAACTAAATAAAGCATCACACTGTGTATTTGAGACCTTGCAAGATCACCACATTTTATTTATTTATTTTTGGTCATAATATTATTCTAGATGATCTGGAATCCAAGAATAATATCTACAGAATAGTTTACTGAAGGTTACAGTATATTCAAATATGCTGACATATCTGGAGAGCGCAGGTGCAGCACCCAGAACACAGCATTTAGGCAACATCAGTTTTGTTAGTTCTGAAAATTCATATGAGTTTAAAAAAAAAAGGGCGGTGGGGGACATAAAAAGTTGCATAAATAAGAAACATGAAATGTTTTGCTTGGGATGCATGTTGTGACCCAGAAAGGCTGTGGTTGTCATCTATATACACAACAGACAATGGAAACAAGCCCCTTGTGCAGTTACAAAGGCATGGAGACCTATTCCAAGGATCATAGCAGATTGCAGCTTTGTACAATAAAATAAACTTATGTAAACTGGAAACTATACTAGCAGCACTAGTACCCTTCAAACAACTCATAAAAACATCATCTTGTTTTTGGAGCAAGACAGGCAGTCCCTAGGTTGCTGGAAGATTATAGCCACGATTGTACGATTCTATGATAACCAGCTATTAGATTCCACCTGAGATGGCTGCACTTCATCATGATGATGTAACTCATAAATATATACAAATAAAAATGAGAGGTCAATATGTTCTGGCATGAGAGCAGGATTTTCAAAAGCATTCAGGTGAGTTTGGTGTCTCTCCAGCTTGAATATGCTTTTGAAAATCTCAGTCTGAGTGCTCAAAGGTATGCAGTGAATGGCTACAGCGTATAAGTGTATGCACACAGCAACCAGGCATCATGGTGAAGGCTGCATTTCTGACAAGAAAGATAGCCAATTCATACGTTAGGGACCACAGTAACAGCTTTTCTAGCCAACCAAATATGCACAACATCAATACTTACCATGTTGTGTTTGAGGATTCTCTGTACCACTGGTGTGAACACTTCTATGACAACCATGGACCGAGGGCGTTCCCTGCAGTGCTGCAATGGGAAACCATAAATACAGATGGTGCTTAGAGAAGCCCTAGTCTTTACCAAATCCCCATATAAAACAGGAGACTACAACATTCATCCATGGCCTGTTGAGGTCTGGTCTACACTACAGACCTCTATTGATAGATTGAGACTACATTGCTCAGAGGTGTGAAAAATCTACATTGCCTGAGTGGCATGTTTATACAGACCTCACCCCATGGTAGACAGCATTATGCTTGCAGGAGAGCTTCTCCCATGGACATACCTACTGCCAGTCGGGGAGAACAGATTAATTAAATTGAGAGGAGAGCTCTTTCCTGTCAGGCTTACATAGTTTCCATTATAGCACCGATGCAACTTTTTAAATGTAGATGTCACCAGAGGCCAATTTGGGATTTTAGATGCAAATGCTTTCAGAGCAGGCAATGCCTCTACAGGTAGTTAATAATAATATGGGAATGACTGATGAGTTTCTGAATCTGCCAATTTGACAGCCTTTTCTTATTAGTGAATTGCTGGTGAATAATAACCAATAATGAAGGGGACCTGATAGAAAGCATATATGCAACCATCAGCAATTAGACTTTAAATTGAAATATCAACCAGTTTAGAGAGGAAAACTGAAGTGACAGCTACTTTGCTAAATTCCAAGACCTTGGGAACTAAAGTCCAGAATACTTGTAAGAAGAGGGAGGTGTAGCACATGCCTCACACCAAGACCCATCTGAACCTGCTGGTTCCAAAAGTACTTTTGCTAGCAATGTGCCATACAACTAGACAGGCCTATGTGTCAAAAGTTAAGAGATTATATTCCTGGTGTTTTATACTATTTTATAGTCTGGCCCATTAAGACCAGGGTCCTACTGGCCATCAACCAATGAGAGGAACCAAATGGGAGATCAGTTCAAGAAATGAAGAAAAACAAATCAAAAACATCAATGAGACTTCGAACAACAAATCTGTTCTTAGTACCTTGCAGAAGAATTCACAAAGGTCAGGCGGTGGGTGATTGTTTTCCAGCAAAGGTGCAATTGCCTTGAAAATAAAAAGTTAGCATACTTCAATTTTACTTCTTCACACAAGCCAGCCCTAATAAATGCATGTGAGGAGTGAATATATTTTAAAATTCTTTAAAACAGAGGCCTGGATAAGAAAGTGACTTTAAATTTAATTGAATGCAGTGTTGTAGCAGTGTCTATCCCAGGATATTAGACACAAAAGATGGCTGATGTAATAATTACAAATTATATATATAGAAAGTCATCAACATTATATATAGCATTACAACAAAAAATATTATCTCAGCCGCCTTGTGCCTCTAAGGTTAACCAGATGCTCTCAAGATAAAGTCACAAATGGAGGGGTTTATGTGGTTTGTTTTGTTTTTTTAAAATAAACACCATCACTCATGGAAATATGAGGGTGGGGGTTGGAAGCATCAATGAGGAACCTAGGGTCTGTTTTATTTTTAAATTATGGGCCTAAAGTCATCGTTGTTATATTGTGCAAATTTGGCTTTCAGTTAAGCCAATATTAATTCAAAAAAGTAATGCCACGGAAGACAGTGGGTTATTTCAGATTTTACATCTGTGTGAATGAGAGCAGAACTGTACTCTGATTTCAAAGGTATTACACTATGGACAAATCTGGTCCATGATTACAATGACAGTGCCACTTTACTAAAAAGTTTCTAAAATCTACACATCCATGTTGTGCCTTTCACAAGTAGTTCATGCTCAGATTTTACCACCAGTACAAAAACAGGCCCTGCTTGATGGGAATAATTGATTTCCTTTCCATTTACAAAGACCACTACATTATACTACTACTTTTGTGGATACAATATTGTATAAAAAGTGATGATTAACTTCTGAAAGTTCAGATCACCCTTTTTTTCATCCATTGCTAGGCAACCTGATGTAGATAAGTACAGTAAATATACTGCAAGTCATACCTGCCACTGTGAGTGTAATGAAATTAAGCTGCTGCTGCTTCCTTTCTAAATTAGAAAGCAGTACTACAACAATGCATTCTCTGTACATGATGATGCCTTAAGGCATTTTCAATCTTGGGCTAAGGGATTCCCAGTACCAGTTAAAAAAGTAACCCTCTTTTGTAGAGCAGTGAGAACATTGTGTATTAAACTTCTGAACAACAGGCATTCTACCCTGGATGGCATTTGGAGTTTTCCTAATGCAGCCCCTTTAGCTTTGTGTGTTTTTTCCCCACTTCCCACAGGCATTTCAGATCAAATCTGCCCATCAAAATCACCATGAACCTCAACAGCTATTCAGCCATAGGAGAATATTAACATGAACTTCTGGAAAGAAAACCAAGAACATCTGCAATGTGCTGCCTAGGTATTACGTAATACTGGAGCAGCTACAGCTGGCTGTTGTGCAATTTCCTGCTCTGCATCCGTTTATTCCTTCACTGGCCCTGGGCCCTATAGCAATATACAGTACTTACTACAGTGCTATAAAATATGGTGCAATCCTGCTGTGATATTCAGCTGGACTATTGTATCCTCGCTACCTATTTGACAGTTAACTACATGAACAACTCTATCTGAATTTATCTTTATTAAGTTGCTATGGCATCCATCCGCCTCCATCGCTCTGATCAACTGTACTGTAAAGCCACGGTGAGGGTTTTAGCCTGTTGCCAGAGAGGTGATCAGATCCTAACAGCTGGAGATGGAATTGGCTGTGTGCTGACTTGCATAAAATAAGCTTTGCCTTCTCAGAACAATCCGTAGTGAACTGATGTCCACGTCACAAAGTGACAATCACAATTCGCAGTCTCGGAGATGCTGAGAACTGACTGGCCCATGGAAATACCCTAGTGATGTCTCACACGAGCACAGCGTGAGGAAAACCTGCTTTCCTCTGCTCAGCCTATGCCTGTCCTGGGGATAAACAGAAGGCTTTGCGCTGCAGGGATGCCCATCTGTTATCTTTCACCAGAACTAAATTCACAAGCATTTCTCACACACGTCCACACCGACCCAAAAGCAATGGAACTGGACCAAAGAACTGGTTTGTTCCTCTCTGGCAATTTGGAATAAGTATCAGGCTGTTAGCTAAATTTAGTGCATGGCACTCAGTTGTATCTATACCGATAAATCACTGAGGCTGCAAAAAGCTTTAGTAATAAATAATAATAATAACAGTAGTAATAATAATAAAAAAAATTATGCAAGGTCACAACTATATTCATAAGAGGCTTTAAAAAGCCAGAAATTGTACTTCTGTTGATAACTGAAGCATAATTTTCAGAATTATCATCCAGTAGAATAATTGAGTTGTTCAATTTTTTTTCCAGTACAATTTTTCCCCCTCCCCCAAATAACAATTGTCACTGACTGGCCCAAACAGGAAGCCTGAATTAACTTTGGCACTGAAGTAAAATGAAATCCATGGACCACTTCAAAGTAAAGCGACTGCCACTTTAGAAACTTATCAAAATGACTGGTACCAAGTTAAGTGAAGTTCATTCCTAGTAGTATCTACATATGTCATGTTGTTTTACAGAAAGATTAATGGAGACATGATATGATCAGGGGATGGTGTAGTACCAGGTTAGATTTTTCAGAAAATCCTCTGGAAATTGCCAGCATCTGAAATTAAATTATAGTGATATGGAAGCAATTTTCATCTCTGATAAAGTGCTGGATTTATTAAGATTTTATAGTTGGTTGCATGGGGAAGGGGGTGCCTTTCACTTCACTTATTTTTTATGAATCTAAATAAATGCACTGACGGTAACCAGAGCAAACTGAAGTGAGTGTTTTCAGATTTCCCTTTGTGCACACGATAAAAGCATACACAAACATTCTCCCACTTGCAAGGGCGCAAACATGCTCAAACCCCTTCCACAGTCTAGCATCTGAGCATGCACAAAAGCTCAAGAGCACACTAGTGACTGAGAGAACCATGACATCCAAGGACTGTGAGGGTGTAAATTTGGCAGGTGCAGATGTCTGACTGTTTAAAGTGCATGTGCAGGTGGTAACGTTTGCAATGTGCAACCATGCAAGGAGACAATTCAACCTAAAAGTTCTACAGAGTTTCACACATATTAATCAGCTATATTTTATTGTTATATATATACACTCAACAGGAAAAAGGAAACAATAGAAATGTGAAAAAGTTAATGGACAAAACAGGTTTGACCCTGCACCCATTGTAGCAAATGGGAACGCTGCCATTGTCAATAGGGTAGGAACAAGCGTTAAAGGAAGCCAAAACCAATGCAAAATAAACAACCAGAAACAGAGAGACCCCACAAACTTAACATATGGACACTCACCACAATAATGCTCTCATGATCTTGAGTGGTTAAGTTGGTGTTCTACAAAGATTAAACAGAAGAAATCAATGAGCTAACCTTATTTTGAAACTGAAGTGCTCTAGGAACACACCTCAATTAATGCAAATGAACAAGGACAATGATGTAATTCTGCAATCACTGACCAACAGGAATAAAATTAGGTTCTATTAAAAATCACTCTCTTACTGCAGGACATACTCACTCCTATTTTTCACAAGGGGTTGCTCAGCACCTACATGTGCATGACCCCTGTATATATATACAGCCATGATGTTTCAGCTAAATGCTGAATCTCCCTGAAGGCATGTCTTCACTAGAGGCCAGATCAAGGGGAAGTGATTGATTCAGCATGGCTCAGTATATCATGTCTAGTATAAACACAATAAATCGACCACTAAGTACTCTCCTGTCGATGCTGGTAGGCCACCAGAATGAGAATAAGCAGAATTGGTGGAAGAGCACCAGCTGTCAACTTACTTCAGTAAGCAGACCTAAGTATGTTGATTTTAGCTACGTTATCCATGTGCCTGAAATTTCAGAAGGATAGCCCTGTTAGTCTGTAGCGTCACAAAAAACAAGCAGCCCTGTATCACCTGAAAGACTAAAATTTATTTATTAGGTAATGAGCTATTTCACTCGCTGCCTACCCCTACCCCTACCCCATTTACCACCTATTTCCCCACATTATTTCCTGGTTACAGTGCGGAAACAATGTAAAAATGCTAAATAGCACTCAGAATAGACAGGGATGGAGGGCCATGATCACCTACGCCAGCTGGCACTTAAGGAAGAGGAGGAATGAGCTATTGTAGGTAAGACTCACTTCTTCAGATTTTCAGATGAAGTTGAAGTTGTGCAGCTTACATCAGTGGCCCACGACAGTATAGACAACATCCACGATACCAATTAATTGAAAGGCTGAACTAGGAGGCGGTATTTCTTAAAAATGCTTTCTATATTTTAAGTTTTCAGTTCTACAGACTGAGTTAATAAAAGGTTTTCCTTACCACTCTCTGTCATGGCAGGAGGACTAATTACAACAGTTTGCCATTAATTCCTGCCTCCTAACATGGAGCCAAATATACCACTGGCTTAAGCTGTGCAATAATTCTCGAGTCAACTCAGCTGCATCAGTTTACACCAGCACAGTATTTCCCTAGGTTCTCAGTCTTCTACAAAGGGTCTATGGAAGTACTGAAGTGCTGAAATCTTAGTTTGAGGCGAAAAACTGCTTTCCTTCTCATCATGGACGTAGACAAAAATACAGCCTCCCCTCTACCTCAAAATGTACTAAATGTACCCAAAATGTATGCAATTCTGACATGCAGCACTTTTTTTTGTACCAAGATGGAAACAACCAGAGAACAGGTGCTAAGAGTAACAAGGAAACCAATTTCCAAGTGAGCAACTGATTAAATACAGCCTCAAATGCTACCAAATACAAACAGGGACAAATGATGAAACGGACCATCTATTTGACATAGATATAGGGGAGACTAAAACCATCTGAACCTTCAACAACAAAACAGCTACTTCTTAGACACATCCCACTGATCTGGTTTGAAAATGATCTATTTTATTGTGTACAAATAGAGCCCAAGTAAGCGCCCAATGAAATCACTGGGACATTGGTCATTAACTTCACTAGAATGTGGATCAGACCCATCATGCATGTCTTACCAAATACGAACAACTAAGGAGTGGAGCACAGGAAATCTGAACATATGTTTTCTCACAAACTTACAGAGCATGGGTCACTGAAATCAAAAGGAATTACGGTGAATATATTCAAGGGCGGAATTTTGAATTTAAGTTATAAGTTTGCTGGAGGGAGTTAAGTGAGGGTTTGTATTTTGCCTATGAGAAAGCACAAAGGCAGGAAGACCCTAAAGCTCTTACCTCCGAGAGCAGTTTTGAGACAATTTCCAGTGGTGCTTGATGAATAGAATCATCCTGTAGTGGAGAAGTCAGTGCCATGTCCACCAGCGTCCTAATCTCCTTCAAAACAACCTCCCAGCGGCTTGGGTTACTAAGCACCTTCTTGTATTTGTAAATCTTTTTCTGCAAGAAAATATAAAAAATTATATAGATACTGTGATGAGGCTGTCATGATAAGGAAACAAAGAAAACAGCAGCTTACCTACATCATTTTTTAAACTTCTTCACTTTTTTTTTTTAAAGCAATGTACTGCTAAAGCTCTTTTGGGGGGTGAAAGAGCTCCTTGTGTATAAACCTGTGGGTTCATAATTCCATGGAAGAAATGGGTTATGGTAGCCTTCCCCCCACAACACACACACTTTCTGTTTTCAGAAAATGAAATGTCACTGAAGTATGCCTCAAATTGTCCATGTCTTGCAAATGCCCCAATTCTTGAAGCTCAGTGGAAGAAAACAGCAAGTGTATTCTTTTTAGAGATACATTTCCTTTAAATGAAATTTAAAATGTAATGTAATCTAATTTCCAGGAAAAAAAAAACTTGCTATTGCCCTACATGTGATTTATTCAAATGATAGCCAAATGATGCATTATGATTCTGCAAAAATTTCATCATTCTTCACTCAGTACTAGAGCTGGTCAGAAGAGCTTTGCCAGAACCATTTTCCACTGAAGAGGATACTTAGTTCATGGTTTCCCTAACTGGGATTGGGGTGGGGGCAGGAAGAAATGACGGGGGGGGACACGTGGTGACCCACCCACCCCATCATTTTCTCCACCTCAAGAAAGAGCCAGCCCTTGCTTCCGGCCCTCAGCTCCTGTCATTTCACGTGAACAACCCAGCACAGCTGTTCTATAAAGCAAGCAGCCAACAAAGGGCAACACAGAGCAAGTTGCCTCTTGCAAAGGTGAGTGAGTGTGGGTTGGGGTGGGGAGGAGGGGGTTTAGATGGGGGACTGGGGGTGCCTAGGTTTGGGGTAGGGGAGGGGCTTGGGCAGGTAGCTCACGGGCAGCTGGCCCGCGGCTTGTGCGGGCAGTTTGCGGGCAGCTGACCCCGGAAGAATTCGGGGCTTGGGTGGCCAGTTGGCCATGGCAGTACAGGGGCTCAGGCGGGTATCCCTGGCAGTGCAGGGCTTGGGCAGGCATCCCTGGCAGCGCAGAGCTCGGGCGGCCATGTGGCTGGCACAGGGCTCAGGCAGCTGGCCTGCTTGGGCTGCACTAGGCACCCACAAGGTGTAGCCTGTGCCGTTAGCCCGGATGGTCCATAGTTGGTCTCCTAAGATTTCCCAACCTAAGAAGAAAACGCAGCAGCATCTTTCATTTTAAGTTTATTTGTTTCTCCTGTTAAATTATGTTTTTATTAAATTTTGGGACCAAGAAAAACTATTTGTGATTATTTTTAATTTTAAATAAGATTTTATATCAAGTTTTTGTGTTTATTTTAAATTACTAATTGAATTTTTTGTTAAAGGTGGGGATTGGATAATGGTAAAGAGGTGGGGGGTGTGAGGGCTTTTCAAAAATCAAAAGGGGGGCATGATGCCAAAAAGTTTGGGAACCACTTCTCTAGTTGCAATCTATGCATTATGGGCAGAGGGAGGAGAGGGTAGCGTCAGTTTCTTCTTGCAGGAGAAAAACATCTTATTTCAATATTTTTGAAACATTCCTTTTTTTCCTTTTGAAATAATGTACCATATTAAATACTTTTGCTATGACAGAACAAACAGATTTTAGAGCTGAGTAAATACCTGTAGACTATATCTGGATTGCCCAGAACTGTTAGCAAAAGATATGCAAATTGCATTTGCGTATCTATTGCCAATAGTTCTGGTGGGAGAGGCTTTCCTGACATTTGGTCTTTCCACAGAGGGCCAAATGTTGAGGAAACCCCCTCTCTGCCCAAACAGCCCTTCTTCCTTGAGGAACAAGGATGACTGGGTGGAAGCCTGAACACTCCTGGAGTGGCAGACATCTGTCAGGAGAAGCCTGCCGACAGAAGCCTGCAGTTTAGACATAGCCTAAGATTTGTAAGCTCTTTGTAGAGTCTTTAGGGCTTCTAAATTATGGACCACATTGTCATCATTTAATTATCATCATTATAGTCTCTTTTTGGAAACATAACATGAAGGTTCCATAGAGATTTTAATTTCACATATTTATTTAATGGTTCTCTATAGTTTCTTTTTTTTGTTAGACTGGCTACAACAATAAAATCTAATCTTTCTAGGCTGATCAGTCATCCTGATATCCCTAAAGTACTAATTTCTGGCTAATTATGCACAGTGAACAAATCATCCTAAACAAAGCAAGCTTAGCAAATAGTTTTCAGCTCTGACATTTTACACCTCTGTCCTAGGATATAAGGAAGTAAATTCAAAGCAGAAACCAGAGAATGACAGAACAATAGAAAGCAACCAGCTGTGCCAACCCAGACTCCTATTCACCTCCCCATTCTTCTCCCTTCATCACCCACACTCAGAAGGTGTACAACCATGTGGCTTCGCTGTAATCTAAAGGGGAGCTGCTGCAGGGAACCCTGCTGTTCAGTGGGACTACCTTACCAGGCAAAACCTTCTGTAACTGTCAAATCCTCCCTTGCAGATAAAAATAAATCATAGTTTTCATTCTGAAGCCATAGATAGAAGAAGAAAGCAAGCGGCAGGGAACTTAGCCTGCCATACAAGAGACCTACAATAATTGCTGCTGATGCCAGCCAGCCAGCAATCAAAAGGAAGCTCCGAGGTAAGGCTACCTCTGCACGCAAGCCGTGGCAGCTGCAAGCAAAGAATCCAAAGGGCTCTGTATCGGCTCCAGCTCTCCAGGACAAAGGACTTCAGTGTGCCCACATGATGCACTGCTGTCTTTAGGCAATGTTAAAAGACTTCTGGATGATGTTGGGGAAATCAAAAACAACAGCATCCCTGAAAGTCTTGACCTCTGCTACCCTCCACCTTGTCCATGGTTACACCGCTGCTTTTGTCAGCATAATGCTATTTACCGTTGAGCAGCTCACTGAATGCCTCAGTTGAAGTCTGAAACCCATCAGCTGGTTACCAGAGCAATTCAGTTTGCAACAGAGAGCACTCAGCCAAAACTAAGCCATCTGTCCTCTTTTACCTGCACCAATTTGGGAGCAAGAGATAAATAGCACTTGGGGCTATGGCTGAAGACCAAGATCAGAGTCAGGTCCATTTAAGGACTGGGCTTCTCTGGGGTTTGGATGTAAAATGTGCCTCTAACAAAAATCCTTGCAAGTCAGGTATTAGTGTCACATTTAGGTAGCCTGTCCTTCCGGCCATGTGGCATGACCCTTTAAGGGTTTGGGGTGCACATACAAAGCCTCAGGAGATATGGCAGGAGAGGAAAGGGCTCCCAAAAAGATATAAAATTCAAAAGGAATCCTATTACTGTGCCTTTAAGAGCCTAGCATGGCTAGAGAGGACATGGCTAAGCAAAGTTCCCCTCATCTCCCAGACAGTAAGAAATAATCTGGGAGAAGAGCCAGCATCAGTGCTACCTCTCCCTCAGAGCAGGACACTGTGTTGAGCAAGAAGGTTGCTGCAGGGCCCTGAGATGGCAGGGAACAGACACCAGCAGAAGGATGCCAAAGACACTGGGGGAGATGAAGTGCTACCCGCTCCAGCAAGGCAAAACAGCTTGCTTTCCTTGTTTAAACACATTTACACCAATTTAAGGGGGTTCAATCATGGTTATTAGATGTAACTGCCATTTTGTTTGGGCAGGATTCTTCTTCCTCCCAGTGAGGGAAAAAGGCAAGAGCTGCTAGTAGATGGGAGTGCGTATAAGGGGACTCTCACTTGCATTCAGAGGCTCTCCAGATTGCTTCTCAGAGGACACAGGTTCGTGGCAGTCACCTCCCCAAGGCAAACTGTCCTCCTCTCTCTCCAGAAGTGTGAGGCAGCTGCTCACTGGCTGAAGGAGAACACCTTGGTGCTCGTTGTTTTATTGGGGAGCACTTTCAGATTTAATCTGATGAGGTAGGACTCAGCCACACACAAGACAGTTTAAAAGGGGGATAGAAAGGGACTTGGTTAGGGAAAGAGAAGTTACTCACTGTAGTAACGGTGGTTCTTCGAGATGTGTCCCTGTGGGTGCTCCACGTTAGGTGTCGGGCTCACCCCAGCGCCGCAGGTCGGATCTTTCCAGCAGTTTCTGCCGGACCGCGCATGCGCCGGCGTGCGCCGCTCCCTTGCGCGCTCCCGGCCACGTGCACGATCCGGTCCCCGCCAGTTCCTTGACCAACCGCCTCGGATGCTCCTGCAAAACACTAAACAGAGATCCGAAGCGGGGAGGATGGGCGGGTGGTGGAGCACCCACGGGGACACATCTCGAAGAACCACTGTTACTATGGTGAGTAACTTCTCTTTCTTCTACGAGTGTCCCCGTGGGTGCTCCACATTAGGTGACTACCCAGCAGTAACCCAAGATAGGAGGTGGGTAATCGGATTATGTGCAGCTTGTCCCCGAGAGGACCGCTGTCGAGAGACGGGTATCCTCTTGGAATACCCTGTGAAGGGCGTAATGTTTGGCGAAGGTGTCATAGGATGACCAGGTCGCCGCTCTGCAAATGTCTTTTAGCGCAACGCCCTTGAAAAAGGCTGTTGATGCTGCCACCGCCCTAGTGGAGTGAGCCCTGGGCGGGGCCAGTAAAGGAGTCTTTTTGAGTTCGTAGCACATTTTTATGCAGGCTACAATGTGCTTCGAGATTCTCTGCGAAGAGAGACCTTCTCCTTTTGATTTGGGAGCGAGAGAGACAAGGAGTCTATCTGTTTTCCGGAAGGACTTAGTCCTGTCTATATAGAAAGCCAGAGCCCTCCTCACGTCCAGGAGGTGTAGGCACGCCTCTTTGTTAGAGTTATGAGGCTTGGGATAAAACGAGGGTAAAACTATAGGTTCGTTAATATGAAACTCTGAAGAAACTTTGGGAACAAAGGCTGGATGCAGCCATAAGGTTACCGCCTCCTTGGAAAATACTGTGCAGGGTGGCGTTGCCATAACTGCTGCAAGCTCGCTCGCCCTGCGAGCTGACGTGTTTGCGAGAAGAAAGGTCGTCTTTATCGTAAAGAGACGGAGAGAAACCATGGCTAAAAGGTTCAAACAGTGGTCCCGTTAGCGCACTAAGCACCAGGTCCAAGCTCCACGAAGGTGGAAGCGGTTTCCGAGGGGGGTATAGGTTTACCAGCCCTTTGAGGAACCTGGTAACCATGGGATGGGCAAACACCGTGTGCCCTTCCTCTTCATGTCTGAAAGCCGAAATAGCGGCAAGGTGGACCTTTAACAAGGATAGGGAGAGTCCTCCTCTCTTGAGGTCCAGTAAATACTCTAATATTACAGGTATAGGCACAGCAAGGGGGGCTAACTGTTTGGTAGAACACCATGCAGTGAAGCGAGTCCATTTCTGCTTGTAGGTCTTCCTGGTGGAAGTCCTCCTGCTACTTTCTAGGACTTGTTGCACTTCCTCCGTACATGTGCTCTGTAGGTTGCTGAGCCAGGGATTAACCATGCCTGTAGTCGTAGGCCTTGGGGGTGTGGACGCACTATGGACCCCTGAGCTTGCGTGAGCAGATCCGGCGCCACCGGGAGGGGCATCGGTGGACGGTCCAACATGCGCAGGAGTAAGGGGAACCATTGCTGTCGATCCCCCGTTGGGACTACTAGGATCATTCGGGCTCCCTCTCTCCTGGCTTTCTGCAAGACTTGTGGATAAGCACTGTGGGAGGAAATGCGTAAAGTAGGGGGCCCCTCCACGAGATCACGAATGCGTCCCCCAGGGACCCCCGTCCCAGTCCTGCCCTGGAACAGTATCGTGGGCACTTCTTGTTGTGTTGAGTGGCAAACAGGTCTATCTGGGGAAAACCCCATGCGTGAAAGATCGGTCGTAGCAGATCGGAAAGGATCTGCCACTCGTGCGTGAGTGCGAAGTGCCTGCTCAGCTGGTCTGCTTTCACATTGTGAGCGCCTGGTAAGTACGAGGCTTTCAAGGTTATATTGTTGGCGATGCACCAGTTCTACAATCGGACTGCTTCCGCACATAAGGCACGGGACCAAGCTCCTCCTTGCCGATTTATATAAAACATGGTGGAGGTATTGTCTGTACTGATCCCGACTACTTTGCCTTGTATATGGTCTCGAAAGTGTCTGCAGGCGTTGAACACTGCTCTGAGCTCCAGTATATTTATGTGCAGTGACTGTTCCGTGGAGGACCACAGTCCTTGCGTCACCTCTTCGCCCATGTGTGCTCCCCACCCTATGTGGGAGGCGTCTGTAGTGAGGAAAACCGATATTTGTGGTTGGTGAAAGGGCACCCCTGTTAGCATGTTCTTGGGGTTCACCCACCATTGCAGGGATCTGCGCACCTCTGTCATGGGCGACACCACCCTGTGAACAGTACTTGCTGCCGGTTTGTAGATGCTCGCCAGCCAGTGCTGCATGCTGCGCATGTGTAACCTGGCGTTTTGTACTACAAACGTCGCTGCTGCCATGTGCCCCAGCAGCTGTAAGCACATCAGAACCAGCACCGTAGGGCTGAAGGTGATGACCTGCACGAGGGAACTGATGGCTTGAAAGCGTGTCTTTGGTAGATAAACCCTTGCTGTGATAGAATTTATACGTGCCCCTATGAACTCTATGTCCTATGTGGGGTCAATCTTTGATTTTGCCAGATTGATGACCAGGCCCAGCAAAGAGAATGTGCCTGCTGTGACGCGTATCATGCGAAGTACCTCCTCCTTCGAGGCCCCTTTCAGTAGGCAGTCGTCCAGATATGGGAATATAAACATCCCCTGTCCGTGCAGGTAGGCTGACACCACTGCCAAGGTCTTGGTGAAGACTCTGGGGGCCGAGGAGAGGCCGAACGGCAGAACCTTGTATTGAAAATGTTCTTTGCCTACCATAAACCAGAGAAAGCGTCTGTGAGCCGGGTGGACAGTTATGTGGAAATACACGTCCTGTAAGTCGAGGGCTGCGAACCAATCTCCATCGTCCAGTGCCGTAAGTATAGAGGCGACTGTAATCATGCGAAAGCTTTGCTTGCGCAGGTACCGGTTGAGGCCCCAAAGATCTAGGATGGGCCTCCAGCCTCCTGTCTTTATTTCCGTGAGGAAATATCTGGAGTAGAACCCTTTCCCTCGAAGTTGCTCCAGCACTCTTTCCACTGCCCCTATGAGTATGAGATGGTCTACCTCCTGCTTGAGCCTCGCTTCGTGGGAGGCATCCTTTAGGTGGGGCCTGGGTGGAGGTCGTGGCGGTGGGAGCGACTGGAAGGGGATCGCGTACCCCGTGGCTATGATCTCCAGTACCCATTTGTCTGTGGTGATCCTTTGCCACTGGTCGTAGAATGGTCGGAGGCGATGGCAGAATAGCAGCTTCGGATGACATTGCACAATGGTAGTGATGGTGCAGCCCTGGATCTGTGTGTCAAACTTGTGGCCTTTGGCCCTGCCCCGAGGACGCACGGCTCTGTTGAGGGTAATACTTTTTCTTCCTGTATGGAGAGGTGTAAATCCCCAAAGTCCTAAGAGTAGCTCTTGAGTCTTTACTGGAATGAAGGACCGAGTCGGTTGATTCAGCAAACAGCTTCTGCGTGTCAAAGGGGAGATCGACGACCTTCGCCTGCAAATCCCTCGGGATACCCAATGTTTGGAGCCAGGACTCCCTGCGCATGACCACTGCCGTAGCTGTTGAGGGTGCTGCCGTGTCCGCGACGTCTAGGGAGATCTGAACTCCCGTCCTCGAGGCTGCATAGCCTTCCTGCACGATGGCCTTGAGCACCGGCTTCTTGTCCTCTGGAAGCGAGTCCATGAGGGAAGTCAGCCTGGAGTAGTTGTCAAAATTATGGTTCGCTAGATGCGCTGCACAATTCGCCATTCTCAACAGCAGGGTAGAGGAAGAGTAGACCTTTCTGCCGAACAACTCTAGTTTCTTGGCATCTTTGTCCGTTCCCCCTGTCTTGTACTGGGAAGTTTTCGACCTCTGTTGAGACGATTCCACCACCAGAGAATTTGGTTGCGGGTGGCTGAACAGGAACTCCATGCCCTTCGCCGGGACGAAGTACTTCTTATCTGCTCTCTTGTTTATAGGCGGAGTGGACGCAGGGGTCTGCCATATTGTGGTGGCGGACTCCATGATTGCTTCATCAAGCAGAATAGCTATTTTGGAAGAGGCCGGAGGTCTCAGGTTTTTAAGGAGCTTATGGTGTTTCTCCTGCACCTCTGCTGTTTGGATGCCTCGCGCGAAGGCCACCCTTTTGAACAGCTCTTGGAACTGTTTGAGATCGTCCGGAGGATGGACGTCCCCTGGGGCCGTGGCCTCATCAGGGGAAGATAGCGAGGAACCATTAGGGTAAGCCTCTCTGGACCCCTCTGGGTCCTGTTGACGGTGATACATCCTCTCGCTAGATACTTGCGAGGGAAAATCTCGGGGTTCCAGAATCAACTCCCCCCGAGATATCTGCATTTCCGTCCCCGTCCGCGATTGCCCTCGGGGATATTGAACTGTCTGGGGGGCATCTGTCCCTGGGAGTATGCCCATGGTGTCTATGCCCCGCGTGATAGGGGCAACCATGGCAACACGGGCACTGCTCCTGAGATGGGGACCTGGACCACTCTTGAGGCACATACCCCCTGCGCCTGGGGGAGCGAGATCGTCTGGATAACTGAGATACTGGAGAGACTGACTTTTGGTAGTACTCCAAAGGTTCAAAGCCCAAAAAGGGCGAAGGTGGTCCAAGCTGGCTGTAGGAACGGGGATGGGGGCTCAGGATAGGCTGGGGGTGACCCCTGCCTTCTTGTTGGGGTCCGCAGCATGAGCGGAGGGCTCAGAGCGAGCAGCCCTGCAGCCCTGTCTGGAGAAGGGCTGCGGTGCTGGGTTTTCTGTGCTGCCTTTCCCCTCCCCTGCGGGGCTGGCTCCGCCCCCTTTTGCGTCGGGGATCTCGGCCCTGTTGCCTGTGCCGTGCTCGGCACGCTCCGCTGCGGTGCCATGCGGGTGGTCTCCCCCGGTGCCTGCAGGCCATGTGCCTGCGCGCTCTGCACTGCCGGTTCCCCGGGCATCGGTGCTGCTGCCTGCGGTGCCGCCGGTTCCGGCGTTTGCCTGGCCGCCGCCCTGCCAGCGGTGCGGGGCGGCTGTTTGATTATCGGAGGCTCAGCCTCTGCCACGTACGTCTCCGTGCCACCGCCATTCAGCTGTAACTGCGGCTGGGGGCTATGCGCTCCACCCGTCCCACTCGCTGTGGCTGCCGGCAGGGATCGGGTTGGTGAGAGCTTCCTCCGTTTTTGTGCTGATGGGGTGAGGGAGGCAGCTTTCCTTTTATGGGCCCCTGCGGGTCCCTCCTGCTGCGGCCGCTCTGGCATGTCTGGCTGGAGGGCCTTGTCGAAGAGCAGCATTTTGAGCCGCATCTCCCTGTCCTTCCTTGCTCTGGCTGTGAGCTTAGCGCAGAAGGAACATTTCTGGGTGACATTCCCCAAGGCACCTTATACACTGACTGTGCCCGTCGGAGACCGGCATCTCTTCGCAACATGACTCACACTTTTTGAATCCTGAAGAGGACATTATGGTGAGTCTTTGAGATGTTAATAGGGTACTTAGCACCTTCTCTGTGCCTGTTCCCCTCTCTGACTCAACCTGCCGCGGCAGGAGGCCTAATGGCCCTACGTACCCGGGCCTCCAGTGCTCCGCTTGTTACTAAGACTGGAAGCTTTACTCCTTCCTCTTCTTTTTTTTTTTTGGAAAACAATAACAAGCTAACTTAATCTAAAAGACTGAAAAAGAAACTCAAACACTTTAAGAACGTTAAATACGCTGACTCTGGCCGTAGCCTGAGCGGATTCCATCTGCAGCCAATGGCGGTTAAAGAGGAACTGGCAGGGATCGGATTGCGCACGTGGCCGGGAGCGCGCAAGGGAGTGGCGCGTGCCGGCGCATGCGCGGTCCGGCAGAAACTGCTGAAAAGATCCAACCTGCGGTGCCGGGGCGAACCCGACACCTAACGTGGAGCACCCACGGGGACACTCGTAGAAGAACCACTGTTCCTCTCAACATCCAATAATGTCATCTCAGAAGAGGTGATGGATTTCTGGCCATAAGGCAAGTAGAAAGTTTCCATTGTTTCTCCGTTGACTTACCAGTGCATTTGAGGTGTAAAATGTTTCAACCCTCCATTTTCATCCTCCCTTCCCTATCCCTCCTACCTCGTTTCCTTGTATCCATCTATATACTTCCCCTAGTAAATAAAGAGCTTTTGGTTCAACGTCTGCTGTGGCATATTTTGCTTGCTAGGTCAGCTCAGAGATGAGAATAAAGAGGGAACCTTAGAAGGAGACCTGTAAAACTCCTTATCAGTCTTCTGGTCAGAGTGTTGGCCTCATCCTCCACAAAGGGAGCTAGGGCTCCAGACATACAGAGAAAATAGAGACAGAGAGGTACACTGCCACCCAGAATGGGAAGAGCTGGGAACAACCTACAGAGCAGGCTGCAGAGGCACCCAGAGAATCAGAAGCACCTTTTATTTAGGACTTTTTGCTAGGTCTCTTTCTGGTAAGAGGTTTTGTAATAAACAAGCCCTACAAAGGGTATTATTGAATTAAACATCAAGAGTGTCTGAAACGGACTTGACTTCCTGGGAAGGGATACTCAGGAAGGTAGTACAAGCAGCTACATACTAACTCAGCAGAGAAAACAGAGGGCAGGTATGCCCTACATCCGTCCAATCCTGCCAGCTTTCACTGGCATGAGTGGCCCTTCAGAGATCATAGAGCTGTTTGTGTCAGTGAGGCTGTGAGGAACAAGCCTGCGCTTTGCAAAATACTTATGGCTCCTCATCCTGGGCAAGGACCAAATCCCAGATAGGCCACAAGAGATGTCTTGCAGAAATAGCACTGTGTTATCAGCCATGCAGGCAGATTCAGGTCTCTTCTGTCTAGGCTTTCCTACCGACCGTGATACCATAGGATTCAGGCACAAAAAAGGAAAATACATTCAGTAGGGAAGTCTTCAAAAGCAATGACATCTCAGACTAACCACAACCCCCTAACACAACCTCCACACACACACACACACACACGTCACAGCAGACTGCATGCAACCCTACTGGCTGTTGCCCAAGCAGAAC
Organism: Carettochelys insculpta; assembly: GCF_033958435.1. NCBI lineage: Eukaryota > Metazoa > Chordata > Testudines > Carettochelyidae > Carettochelys > Carettochelys insculpta. The sequence goes on along the minus strand of NC_134150.1, from coordinate 35,301,291 downwards.
CACAAAGCTTTCTAGTACTATCTGAGAATTTTTCTGCAATTACTTTTTAAATGAAACTGTCACACTTAGAGTGGAAGTAAAGGGAAGCACAAGGAAAAAATAAAGACCCTTAGCATTTATAGGGCACCTTACACCCAATCATCTCAATTAACTCCCATTAATTAAGTCTTGCAAAACTCCTATGAGACCAGTAAGACATTTTATTATTGGTGAAACTGATTCTCTCCTAGACTGCATGACACACAGTCAGTCTGTGGCAGATGCAAGACTAGAATCTACAACTTCCGAGTCACACTTTTCTTCTACCACGACTAGTGCCCACTGCCTCACACACACTGGGGACAAAAGATTCAGAATAGGAGAACCTGGGACACAGATGATTAAAAAAATTCTCCATATAATGAAGTTATGTGCCCTGGGAGCCTAAGCCTGCAGCCCTTTTTCACTGGAAAACTCCCAACCTCCGGTTGACAATAATGGGAGCATTTACATGAGTAGGAAGTGTAAGAGTGGATTCTAAATGCACATAAATGGAAGGAATAAATCTCTCCCTGGGGTTCTGATGTCATTAGATTCCCCCTTTGGGGGCTTTAGCCCTGGTATGATTATGTTGAGAAGATGTTGGTCTCTGTGCCCAAAATCCCATTCCACTTGCTCACTGCTGTCCCAGTCCAGGAAACATTCTCAGTTTTTGACAGCCAATTTCCCTCTGGGACTTGATGCATTTTTGTTGTCACAATATAGAATAAAGAAATGAACAAAACCACAACCTGGGATGTCCTGTTAAATTTAAGATCTTCAACTCCAACCATTACAGGATTTCAGCTGCAACCCTCTTTCCCTCTCTCTGCCTGACTGCAGGTAAGTTAATTGCTCTTTTATTTCTGCAGATGCACTAACACTATATCAGGGCTTCCCCAGGGCTGCATGTGTCAGGAAAATACAGATTTATTGCTGACCTGACAACGGCTGTTCCAGCAAATGGGAAAATGGCAAGCTCCTTCCCAGCTCACTGCAGGCCAGGGCTGAGCCAGGCAACACCAATATCTTCTGATGGCAACATGGAAGAGTTATAAACTGAAGGGAGTATTTTCAAGATGCAAATAACTTAGGTTTGTGGAGTGCACAACACAGAAACTGTCATGCTGCATTAATCAATGAACCACCTTGTTATCAGACCTGTGTAAAGTGCTGCAAGGATAAATCATTTTCACTGTACAACTATTTTATTTGTTTTACCAGACCCAAGAATACATTGTTGCATGCCATTTGCCAGCCCTTAATCTATTAACTAAATGTGTGTACACATGTACATGCATGTGTACAAACACATATGTATACATATACAGGCATAAAGCGCTTCTCTAACACATCTATTTGGGGACCCTGTCTCTAACAAATGGGTGATGCCCGCTGCTTCAAAGGAAGGTGCAAGAAACTCTGTAATACATAATTAAGATATAACCTGATACCAGGGAAAGTTTCTCCCTGACTTTCAAGTGTAAGTCATGGGCATAAGCCATGGAGAGCGTTTTCTGGTAGACACTTTTTTTTTTTAATAAACAAAAATTGTATCAACAGCATTTGCTGGCTCCAGTCTTGGGCCCTAATCCTGCAAAGGAAACTGTCTGCATGCAGCCTATTCCAGTCAATAGGACAAGGCATGAGTACATCCTTTTGCAACATCAGGAACTTATATACTGACACAACTGAACTCTTAACCCTCTCGTGAATGTCTGGATGCCCTACTCATGAAGCCATGTGGCTCTCTGGGTCAGCTCTGTTTGCATCAGCATCATCATTTAACATTTTGCTCCAAAACATGAGTTCTCTTTATCTGAATTCTGGCCAACCCTAGAAGATGCTAAAGAATACCAATTCCCACCCACCAACTAGAAATGTGTATGAAGCAACCTTGAACTGCCACCAACTATTTCTGAGGTTTGCAAAGCCAGTTTGGACTTTTGTACACAACTTTTCACCCTTTTCTCACTCAGGTGAATACAGCTCTCTTCAAAAATCTTGATTTCAAATCACAATTAAAAAAGAAACTCATTGTTATTTACATTGCCAAGACTGCCAGGCATGGTACAAACACATATACACGGGCAGACAGTTCCAGCTCTGAACAGTTTACAGCCTTAACGGACAAAGGGTGGGGTGAGAAACTGAGGCAGAGAGAGGTGAAGTGATTTGGCCAACGTCACACAGCAAGTTAGTAACAACTTTCATCCAGTGCTCAGTATTAAGTACAAGAGAAGCCCTGCACATCTGAGCCAGTATGGCAACTGCGGGTGGAACGTATGCAGCACCTGCTGCATTTTCCCTTCAGAATCTCTCTCCTCCTTCTGCCCCCTTTTCTACTCAGTCTATCTGGATTTGTTTTCCACTGTGCTCCACTCTCTGAGGCGTCACTGGGCTGTCTCTCTCTTCCCCTCCCACCGTCTCCGATAAGCACACATTTCTTAGAAAATCCCAAAACTCCAAAGCAGAACACTCCACTGCACATGCTTCTTCCCCTGAGGAAAGCGTGCAACAACAAACACATGACATGTGTGTGTCATGCTGCTTAATGCAATCCATTCAGGCACTACAGTGATGAGCGCAGCTTCAGCACCTGTATCTAACCCAACAGCATGAGAACCTGAGGACATCTGAACCTGTGCTGAACTTCCAGAGGCATGAAGTTTAGGCAGGTTCAGCATTAGGTGAAGAGAGTTCAGCCATGACTAATAAACAAAGCTGGACTATGAAACAGACCATCCCTATTGACGTCAGGGCTCATCTTTCATTGAGATGCTGTGCTGGAAAAATGAGAGCGCAAATATAGTTTCCATTGTTGCTCAGAACCAATAAAGGTGAGAAAGGAAAGGAGCACTCAGGGGGCGGCCCTACTGCATGTCATCATGCCCCGTGGGTAGCACACTCATATGTGGCAGCCAAATCTTAAGTGCATCACTGCAGGGTTATGTAGAGGCAAGCTTATTAAAAAACTTCTCTGCTCACAAGGTGATGACCCTTCTCTTTCACACTGCAGCAGCTTCAGCCAATGGTTTGTCCTGTTCTCTTAGGTGAAGTAAGGCTGCTCTGAGAAGGAAGGTGCAATGGCCAAAAAACCACTCATGGGAAACACTCTGAAAGAATGACTAGGTTGACTCTATAACTGAACATCATCAGGGTGGCCAGTTATTGTAGTGCCATTTATGTAAGCTGTGACCACTTGAACCACTGTCTTCCTCTCATGTACCATAAGAAAAAAATGCAGAACACTAACCTAATACTTCAGCTCTCTCCTGGGAGTGGATCCTGCTTGCTTCCCTGTTCCTTCCTTTGGGATCTCATCTGTCCACTCATAAAGCCAGAGAATCACATTACCACACATGCTTTCTGTGCAAACAGCATTTTATAAACAGCATCCTTTGCTCCCCATAGACCTCAAAGCACTTTAAAAATTACAGACACAATGACCAGCAGCATGACCACTAACCTGCCTGAGCCCACCTCTGCTGAAAGGGTGGCAGCCAATCTGCACTCAAGAACATGGCAAGCCAGGGGTATTTAACACAAAAGTGCAGATGCCAAGAAAATGAGTCCTATGAGGACTTTAAAGATCCATAAAAGACAAGCAGGATTTTGTTTTTATGGACTGTACTATGATAGAGAGTGTGAAAACCCCTTTACACACAAACCCTATTTATTATACACAATATTTAGTTCTTGAAAAGCTGAAGTAAACCTTTGTCTTGCTGGGATTTGAACCCATAACCTCTAGGTCTTTGAGACCAGAGCCATAAGTCCATATATTTTACCACTGGCCTTTAACCCAAGCAAACATTCCCTATTTTAGCTTGATTCAATCTGTCCTCTGTCCAATCCTGCAGTGTATTTTTTAGCATGCTGTATTCAAACATTCCCATGTGGGGGGTTTGTACTGTATGTTCTCACCTCTGCCTATGGGGAAGCCCTCTGAGCAATAAATCCTCACATGCAGCCTACCCCTCTCCCCCCACATACACCATGATGGAAGAGAAACATAGCTGGCAGAGCCTGAGCCAGACCTCCCTGATCTGTGCTTTCAAGATGCTGTTCATTAACAATCTCACACAGAAGGCCATTTGTGGCTCCAGCCACACTTTGCACAGACTAATGTGGTTACTATCGTAATCAGACCTGTCCACAGGGGAGGCGTTTTTGGCAGGGCTGACCTTGATACATTCCCCGAAACCCTCTATCCCCGCTTCCATTTCCTTTTGGCAAATGCTCCCATTCTTCAGGCCTCAGTTCCAGCACCAGCTTTACACTTTAGGTTGGCAAAACATCAGCTTTCATCCTGTTCACAGCAACTGCTGTCCCATATTTTTCATATCACAGTGCCAAACAAGGGTTTATTTTTAATGTTGCTTTGGCTTTGCGGAATTTGACTGCTACTATGGAATATGTTTCTAGTAGAAACACAGAGAAACCCAGGACTTCCATAAGCATTTGAACAGACACAGATGCACTTTCAGGTTGCAAATTCCACATAGTGTTTCCCATAAGACCATGATGTTGTCCACATTTTGCTATATCTTTTAATGAAAGACAGTGGGCCAGGTTCACCAGTCCTATGGCAGCAGCCAAGGGTCTGTGACACATTGTAATGTTGCTGGCTGCTGCTCAGGGAAGGATCAGCCATGGGTAGTTAGGTGGGGTTACCATCTCTTGGGGTTTCAAGAGGCAAGGGCTGCTTCAAACTTAAGGCAGAGATCTATGTAAAACCTCCCCACAGAGGCTTCTGGATGCACAGAATCAGACCATCTCCCAGCTGTCCTGCCAAGACTGCATTGCTTTAAGAGCTGCACTGGCTATATCTACACATGCCGTGGCACGGAGAGTGCAGACACTGCATGCCTGCCATTCATGGGTATAAAATAACAATGAAGACGGTAAGGTGGTGCAGGTAAGCAGAGCAGAGTACCCTCTCCCACTCCATCCTCCTGGCTTGAACGTTTCTCTCCTACATGTGGTTACACCCCACAGTGAACACAGATGCGGCCTGCCTTGCTTCAAGGTGCATAGCTACACACACACACACACACACACACACACACACACAACGTACCATCACAAGCGCAGAGGTCTTGCTCATTCCAGTGGATGGGAGGTTTCAATCACTTTCTGGCCCTGCAATCTCCACCTGGGACAGTTCTCATTACTGGTACTGCAGTACTAACTAGAACCTTACTAACTGTACTAACTAGAACCTTCCCCTGAAGTATCTGGTGCTGCACCAGGGTCATCACAGGTACTGGACTAGATGCATCATGATCTGATCCAGTTTGGCACATCTTGTGTTTCCCTGGTGGACTTTCTACTTTTAGGGCTGTTCGGTTATTGCCATGCAGTGCCTATGTTCTAAGCTCTGGGCCAGTCACAGATGGACAGTCATGGACTCTAGCTAAAAAAAGAGATCACCCTATGAGCTAGATATGTAAATTGGAAATTACACACAGATTAGAGGTTAACCATGTTAAAAGCAATGCATGGGAACGAAAGTCTTCAAGTAATAAGACAGAAGAGGCAGCGAATTGTGATGGAGTTATAGCACACATCAGGAAGTGAACACATGATACAAAACAACACAACTTTAATCAAAGAAAAGCAAACTTCAGCAGCCAGTGGTCTTATGCTTATCAAAAAAATGAAACTCAAGCAGAGAGACAGGGCATTACTGACTGGGATTCAGAACACTGCTGACACCAAGTCACAGAGTGTCACTGGGATCCAGCTTTCTAATGCTACCTCATCATTCACACAGACACTGGTTGAGTCTGCGGAATTCAGTTGGCGATACCCACCAGCTACCAGCCTGATGTGGGAATGAGGGACTTGCGGGCTAGAAAAAAAAAGGAACAAGGTCGTTTTATCATTACTGCTCTTTGACCCGTTTTTCCAAGGAGCAGACTACATCCAGGCCACAGGGATGAACAGCCAGACAGTGTCCCTGCTGCAGAGAAACCAACTGGCTCTGGCTTTGCACACTTCAGATTCCACACTGTCAGCTGGAATCCAGTCGTCGCCCAGGAAACGGGATGTTGTGCCAATGGCAAGACTGCGAAATATATGCCAATCATTCCAAGAGGCTAAAGATTCAGCTGGGAAGCCTCCCTAAATTAACACTAAGTGCTGTGTATTTTACTAACCGATAACTAATGCCTCCTAAGGAGAACCCATGTTAGTGCTATTTCCTAGCGTAAGGGAGCACTGACAGATCAGGTGGCAGCCAGCAACATGCAAAGCAGTTACATTTCCCAGATATACAAGCCAGAGTTGAGACACTTGTCACCCCCCATTTTTTCCTTTTGCATTTTAATTTTCCACAGTGTTCGCAGCACCTCCCCAAAACTCTCACGGCCCCTACTCTGCCTCACCTCCAGCACAAGCTTGGAAATAGAAACGTACAGGCTTACCTATTTTGTTTCCTCCTCCTTGGCAAATGTATTTTTTTGCTGTGTTTCTAGCTCTGCCACACCATAAATGGCTTTGAAATTGACTTCTCTCTCATGTGCACCTGCATCATCAATGTCGTCAGCAGGAGAGATGTGCACAGCTCAAGGAACGTGTTCATGCTGCAGAAGCTGCTGCTCCTGCAGATGCCTTAGAGAGAGCTCCAATACTGTATGCTGCTGTGATGCTCACAAACATCTTAAAACAACTTTGGAGAAGCACTCTATCCCTAATTACTGAGCACTGTATTGGGGTTTCCTTTCTCCTATAGAGAGGTATCAGACTTCAGAGCAGTATTTACATCTGAATTGATTCCATTGCTTAACCCAGCTCTTTACCCCTGAGCTCACAGCACACAATGAGCATAACGCTGGAGATTTCACTGAATCTACTGCAATTTTTTTCTCTCTTATACAAATGCTGCTTGGCATGGCAAGATGAAACATATTTCAAGGGACTAATTTTGCACCATTTGTGCACCTAAAACTCCTGCTGAGCTTCTGAGAACTTCAGGTTGTACAAGAGAAAATCCTCAAGGTTAATATTGGTGTTAATTTTAAAGCTTATTTGGTTTAAGTAAAGCACCCTCAGCAATTCCTTTGTTCTTGGTGAATCTCATCTTTACCAGGGTGGCTTAAGTATAATCTAGACTATTCATTTCACATTGAACTGTACAAAGCACCAGAGAATACGCTGCAGTGAATAATGACACAATAGCCACTGAGGCTGGAAAGATTATTTAAACAGCTTTTCCTGTCAATATTTTCTCCTTCCTAATTTAGTTTTTAAAAATGCTACTCTTCAAAAAAATGAAGGGCATTTCAATGACAAGCTGAGTATCTGGCAATTATTACAGGAGAGATAACAGATGATAAATACAGCAATGTGCAGCACACTTCATTCCATTTGGTTTGGTGAACATTAAAGATAATTGCTGCCATCCTTTAAGCAGGCACGCTGCATGTGGATTTTATATTGGATACAGCAATTTTATTGTGATGAATTCAAGACACATTATGAGAAAAATATAAAAAGAAGAAGAGAAAAATTTAAATGCTTACTTTTCTAGACCCATGTGACTACCTGGGCTAGGAAGGGATCTGTTCCTCAAGCTAGTGGAAACCAACTGCAAGATACAATGGTGCTGTATGGGGCCCTAAGGCTGCCACTCCTACAAAGTACCTTGCACCTTTTAACTCCCCTGAACTTTACACAGAGGAAAAAGTGCTCAGCACCCTGCAGGAGCAGGCCCTCCCAAAGGGAGGTCTGATCATCAGAGTTTCTGAAACTAAGGCTATGTCTAAACTGGAGGGTTTTGTCAGCTATATGACTAACATTGAATCCCTCATGTAGAAACAGCTGTGCTGGGCTGGTACAGATCAATGATGTGTGAAGATGTACTCAGTGATTTTTAAAGCCCTTCAGTCCATGCCTCACAAGCTCTATCAGCTGCCCAGGGCTAGTTAGTGCTTAGTGGTAGGGTAGACATACTCTGAGCGGCCTGTCAGTCTCAAGACTCATTCGGACAGCAATGAGAGGAGGAATCATTCCCTACAACAGAGCTCAAAAGACAGAGCAAGATTAGGGACTAGAAGGCGAGATTTCACCTGCCCTAAAAGGCAAGGGGAAGGGGGGATTTGTAGCAGAGCAGGTCAGGATACTTTCTAACCCTCCTTAGAAAAAAGACAAGGGAAGTAGGGAAATTCTGTCCTGGAAAATATCTTCATTCTCATCAGTACAATTCTTGAAAAAGCTTCCACAGGAAGGTTAGATTGACTGAGGAGCTGCAACCTGAATGAGAAAGTACAATCCACCATTAAATCACAGGTTCTCATGTGCAGTGGCTCACATGAGGACAAATGACAATTACACCTCAGAATCTCTCTGAAGGAGCTCGCCTATGATTTCCCAAAGACACTTCCTTGCATTTGTGTTAGGGAATCTAGCTCTCCTGAGGCTGGGTCTAGTTTAGGAACCCAAGGGAAGGCTTCATTTTATTACAATTATAAAAGAGAAACTGAAAGAATACTTCACAAATCTGTTGAGATATAGGGTCACTGTGACCAGGCAGACAGAATTGCTTAGAATTAGTCAACATGTGAGTACAGGAGCACGATACAACAGCAATTCTCCAGCAGGACTCTGAGCCACTCAGAAGCGCACCCCAGCTGTCCATCTCCCCTTCCTCCCATTCCAAAAGAGCAACGTAGCCTAGCAACTCTGTGTTCTCCAAACACAGGATCAAGAAAGAGCCTAGTAAAAGCCTCCGTGTTTATTTGTGTGTGGGGTGGAGGGGGGGCGCAATTCAGCTGTACTTTGTTTTCTACACAACTGCAGACTTGCCTTGAATTGGCTTAAATTGGATATAGACATAAGGTAATAAGTACCTATGCCTGTCTCTGCTAGGATTTCATAACAAAATCACGAACCCATGGCAACTTCTTTACTATAAAAACACACCTTTTGGAGCAGTAAAGGTGTAGTCTAAGTGAGTCTTCCTCTCTGGTGGGGACAGTGTCACCCCCAGAAAGAGTGACCCCACCCGTGCACTGACATGGAAGTGATTTTGCTCCAAGTGCACAAATGGTTCCCTTTGTGTCAGCTCTTAAAAAATCTGTCAGACCTCATGGAAAACACACAGGAGACTCCTTTTAGTAACAATTCTGCTGACCAGCTAGCTGATTTTTGGTTTTCCCCTTGCTTTCGTAAAAAAAGTGATCCTTACCTTGCAGTTATTTCAAATCTGAGAGCTTCTGACTCCCTAGTCCCCCTAACAACCAACCCCATCTCAGAAACAGAAAATTAAGGCCATGATTCTCCAAGAACTGGCTGGATTTTGGGTTAGGTAGGCATCAATAAGTAGCTGAAAAAGTAGTTACACTCTAAAAATGTCCTGTGCTCATGAAAATGCCCTGAGCAACAGGAAATTGTGAGTAGGATTCAAAATATATCAAATATCTCCTATATATTTTAGGGAATTTGTTTGATCAAGAACTCCTCCAAAGCAGTAAGAGCTAGGGCCATTACATTTGGTATATAGCTTCCTATTATTATAACTTAAAGCAATGTAAAGGTTTGGTTGTGCCAGGAAAATGCCACATGCTTGGAAAAGGATTTCCTTCCGTAAAACCAAACAGAAAAGAGGCAGATTCACCATATCAGTACATTCATAATTGAGCCAACACTGGGATTGAACTATGAGCCATAAAATAGGGATGAACCTGGAATAGGATTGCTTCTCAATAAACCTTACAGACAAGAGACAAAACAGAGATATTTGGAGTAGTGCTCTGTCTTGCCATACTTAAATCAATGCTTATGGTTCAAAAACTAGAAGAAAATGTTACTGGAAATCAAATTGACTGCAGCACGTTTTTTGTTAGAACACAACGAACAATAAGAGCTCACAGAGATGAAGAAAAAAAAAGCCTTGATAGAATTCCCTTTTTTAAAAAATAAATGGACAACTATTAACAATCCTTTTAAAGAAATACATAATAAAAATTAACTTCATAAAAATACTATATTTTTAAAAATACAATAATTTAAATGAAGCACGTACATTTTCCTTTTATTTATTTTCCAAAGGGGGGGGGGAAGGAAAAACCAAAAAACACACCTTTACTTGAGTTAAGAACCTAAGCAACACTGGGGAAATTTGCTAGTACATTATACAAATAGACTGTATTCTAAATAAAAATAAATGTCCAGGAGGTGACCCTTTAATTCATAGGGATGCTGTTCAGACCACTGCCTGGGTGGGAATATCAATTGCAGTAAAAGAACAGGGGAATGCTACCAAAAAGGTTCATACATTAAGACTGGGCAATAAAGAGATGGTATTCCCAGAACATACGTGTGAACGGTAAGCCCCCACAGCAGGGTTTGGAACTGGGAGGCAAAGTTGCCTCATCCTGAGAGAAAGGCACCAGGAGTCAGTTCTGTTAGGAACAAGGCACGAGACACCAAAAAGTTTTTAATGCAGCAGCCTATCCAAATAACCAAAATCAGCTGGATGCCTCATTTTATGTTGGTTATTTACTAAATTCAGTTTAAGATGACAGATATTCAAAACCTTCCACAGGACTGGATCCAGATAACTGAGAAGTCATCTCTCCCTCCATGGTCTCCCAAAATAGATAACAGCATATTTCAGTGGAAGGGGCAGGAACCAAATTTCCTTAGGGTTGAACTCCCCCCACCCACCCCCCATAAGATGTAAGAATGAGCAAAGGGGCTCCCCGCTTCCAGAACTAAAGGCAAAACTAAATGTACTCAGTTTAGCTTTCCCTGAATAAATTATTCACATGTTTAAGGAAAGATAGATGAGGACTTCTTTTTCCTCCTATGCCTTTATGTCCATTTGTTACTGAAAACTTGCTGAAAAAAAGAAAACTGTTTTATCAAATGCCTAAGGTATACCTACTAAGATCACAAAGAAATGGGCATGACATTTCTCCTGTTTTCATACTAAAATGTAATATCTGCTCCAGTGAAGACTGGAGGCAATGGTGGAAAAAGATAGGCTGAAATAGACAAAGGATTCTATTGAGTTTAAATAGGGTTGATATGAAGTGTGTCACACGACTAATGTATTACCACATGATGTCAGAGCTTCCTCTCTCAGATCATTTGCTAGGAGATTAACTGCCAATCCCATGCCCATTTCAACAATGGAACTTTTCAACCATCATCTCTGGTAAGTTTTCTGATCTCATGATTTCAAGACACTTCGTACACAGATTTAAATCCTTTGATGCTATCATTTAAATTCTATATAAACCTCACTCCTGCAACAGCGCTATTTTTAACCATTACCATAGCGACAATGCCGTAAGGTGCTTCACATGAGGCTATGCCACATTTTTCAGAACAGCAACTCTCAACTTAACCTTGGCTGTTTGCAATATAAAAGCACTGAGCTTCAATATAAATATAAAAACACTGCTAGGGTCAGAATCTGCTACCTTCAGTCTCTGGGCACAAATCATCAGAGCCACTGGTGGAGTAGAGTGCTACTCAACATGAACAGTGGTATCAGATTCTGATCTCTAACGACTCACACTGAATAATACCTTACACCAGTGGTTTCCAACCAGTGTGCTTGTGTGCCATGAGAAATGTCCAAATGTGCCATGAAATTTCATACAATTTCCCCTCACTGTGGCTCTTTACAGACCCACTTGGAGGAGCAGGGGAAAATGACAACCATACACCAGCTGGGACTCACGCAGCAAGGCTGCCTCAGTCCCAGTTGGCAGGGGATTTGTCATTCTCCCTCCATCCCCAAAGCGCCACCATGAGGGGAAATGCCAACCCCACAGAACCTCATTCATGCTGGGAGGCAGCTGAAATGCTGCTTCCTGGCCCTGACAAGCTGGTATGGAGCCCCACCACCACATCCCACTGTGGCAAGGGAGAGAGAGGCAGGGCGAGAGCCTATTGGAGCTAGGACACAGTTTAAATGCCATGTCCTGGCTCCAATGGGCTGGCGGGGTGGGGAGCTGCTTTCAGTGGTTACTCGTTTACTCAACATCCCTAGCAGGGCGCTGAGCAGGTTTTGAAAACGTGTCTGTGCTGGCTGGCTAACACAGTGTAGTCTGTGGTAGATCTGAAACATTGATGCATTTGACCCTTGTTTAGCTTGCTCTATGTACTGCTATCTTGCAAACCTCTTTAGTAAGACTGTAACCACAGTAAACATAAGTAAATGTGACATTATGAGCAACTGATTCAGCTGAAAAAAGTGGGTGTGCTGTGGAACTGTTTGTCTCATTAAAATGTGCCATGTTACCGGAAAGGTTGGGAACCAGTGCCTTATACCACAAGTGATTCCTTTGAAAGGTGGAATTAAGTATTCACAGCAAGTAAAGACATCTCAATTGGACCTCAAGGGATGAGAGAAATACTCACTGATCAGAGGGCCATTGTCAGCTGATATCTCGCCCAGAACACAGGTTTTGTTAAAAACAAAATTCTCTCAGTGAAAACCAATAGCTCCAAATCTGTACTTGAATTGCAGGGGAAATGTTTATTTTAAATGTTGCAACGCAAAAACTGCAGCACTGTACCGCTTCCCTGTGCATGAGAAAATAAATAATGCGGAAAGGAATATATACACAAAAGTTAAATGGACCGGTCTACTTTCACTGTCCAGACAGACAGACAGACAGACAAACGTTAAATGTAAACGAACAGTATGATTTGCAGAAAGTAAACTAAGAACCACTTCCTAGCACGACAGGATGCGATGCACATCTGGTACTTCCAGCTCACAGAAGTTTAAGATGGCAATGCCCAGCCAAAGTCACTCTTCCCACTGTATCATGGAAGACCCAATATGGTGCTTTTTGCCTGGCAGCTCAGGAGGCAAACCACAACCTATCAGCTTTGCAACTGGCATTTTTAATGCCAGTTTGAAAAACATGAATGGCTACATCCCAGGATGGGAATGGTCACTTTTTACCCATGAGAACAATTAAAATGCAACAGAGCCACGTAAAATCTTTTCATGTATGTATTTTCCCCTCCTGTGTAAATCTCCATCCTGTCCTTTAGAAAAGTAGTGTTATATTGGAAAGATTTATCTGGATTCAGTATAATTTTATCTCTCTTGATCAAGCATTTTGTTGTTAACATGAAAAATGAGTACTGTGGTAGTGATCAAAACCCGCAATCAGGACTGGACTGCCAACGTGTGAGCTGCATTATGAACATGCACACAGAGAGACCCTGTTTTTGCTCCGAAGAGCAAAAAATAGAGTCAGAGACAAACAATACATAAGGAAAATGCCGTTATTTATTTTTGCCCCTAAACGATCCCTCTGTTTATATTCCTTAGCCAATATGACAAAGATGGCTGATCTCATGTGCCCTTTGTTCACCCTGCCTGCTTCTATGACAGTGTTTCTTAAACTTTTTGAAACCACGGAACACCAAACAATATTTTTATTTAATGCGAAACACCTATGAAAATTTTCTTTTAAAAAAATTGTTAACATATACAACAAAACCAAAAGGAAGTAATTTAATCAGGTATTATAGCAATGAAGAAGTAACATTGTTTCTGGTTTTAATAACAGAAAATATAAACCATCAATGTGTGATATCAAAAAGGTATCAGGCACTCCTGGCACACCTGTGAGTTGGTCATGGAACAGAGTTTAAGAGACACTGTTCTATGAAATACATTGAGGAGTAGCATGAGGAGAAAGGGGAATAAAAGCAGCTAATCCTATGACCCAGAAGATTTATTTGCCTTTCATAATAAGAGGCATCCATAAATTTTAATGGACTGCAATGAGACCAAAGCTGGCCTTGAAGTCAATGCTTTTGACTAGAAACTTAGGTAACCTGGATTCAGTTACTATCTCTGACACAGGCATCCTGTGGAGCATAAGGCAATTCACTTAGCTCCTCTGTTCCCCAGCTGTACAACAGGGCCGCTAATACTTCCTTTCAATCATGTCTATTTAGACCAGGAATGGGGTACCTATGGTTTGGGGGCTGGATACAGCCCCCAGCTTGCCTTGATCTGTGCAGCAGTAAGGCAAGTGGCTTCCCCCCTACTGCAGGGCAAGCTGGCACTAGCACACCAGCATCATAGCAAGTTTTCAAGCCTTGGCACCCCCTCATGGCAGGAGTGCAAGCACCACCTCCCCACTGTGGGGAACCAGAGCTAAAACTCCTCTGAGCGCTGTGGTTCCCCCTCCCATCCAGCTCTGGATAGGGAACATTGGCACAAGGAAGCCCCTACACTCGCCTGCAGGTTACACCCGTTGCTACCACTGGCAGGATGGGAAGCGGTGCCCACAGGGTGCAAGACAACAAGGAGACACCTTCTGTTCCCCCCATCCAACCCCCGACTCCCCTAAATGTTAGCTGTGCCAGGTAAGTGCCACAAACCCTGGCTCCATCCCTCACTTTTCCTCTGCAGACTCCACACCTTCACCCTCAGCCCACCTCTACACCCTACCTCTGCCTACTTCCCTCACGCTCCAGCCCTCTCCTGCACCCTACTGCCCTCCCAGACCTCATCCCACTCCTGCAATCTCCCTCCTGTCCAGACTCTGCACCTTTGCCTGGCTCCCTTATCTTCCGTCCGGCCCAGACCCTCTCCCTACTCCTACATTTTACTCGCCACCATGCTCCTGCACCCTGCCTCCATATGTCCATCCCACTCCACAGCAGTCCCCTCCCACACACTGAACCCTTCATTTTTGGCCCGACCTCAGATCCTAAGGGGCCTCCCACACAAAATATACTAGTCCCAGGTCCCAAAAAGAGTTAATATGGCCCTGAGGGAAGGCGAGTGCCTTTTCTTCCTGCTTCTCAGCTGGAGGCCGGGTCAGTGAGGACTTTTGTTTCCTGTTTTTCACCTCTGTGCGGCAGCCAACTGATTTTTCTGTGGATCAGTGGCCCCCAACCTAAAAAAGGTTCCCCACCCCTGATTTAGACAGTAAGTTCTCCAGCGAAGAGAAAGTATATACAGTGCCAAGTAAAATAGAACCCTGAGCTTAGCTGAGATCTCCAGTGACTCCAGGTAACTATCACAATACTAAATAACATATAACTATAGTAATGCTCCCCAGTGGGGAAGTACTTTAGAAATTTGCATCTAGATATATTTTGAGCTACATTATTGATGAGAGTGCTAGCATCAAAGGACCATACCTAAGTACCATCCGGCACGGCAACCAACCTATTGAGAAACAGAGGCAGATATTACCCTGCCCCAGCTGCAGATCAACTTTCTGAAACATCAGGCTTCCTAGCTTCTTTGCAGGGTCCTTGTGATCTGTTTAGTCACCATATCAACACGAAATATTAATTGATAGCCGAGTCAGAGTTACAGGTTGTAGCACAAGTGATCCAACAGACCAGTATCAGCAACAGCAGGGGAAGAGTCTGCAACTGCGCAACTTAATCCTGTATAAAAAGGGACGCTTGCCCCTGTATGGGCTAGAGAGCTGGACCAACCAAAACTTCATCACAAAGTAGGCACACCTGAGCACGGCTTAAGTGATTCTCCTGTAACAGCAATGGGAAGCTGTGGGGTAGGAGGGAGAAATGTTTAGGTTGAAACCACTAGAGGAAGGTGGAGTAAAGATTGCAGAAGAGCTCCAACAAGCAAGAGCTCCATCAGGAGACCACTGACCTCGGGGAGGGTGTAAGCCTGGAAACAAGAGGGCTAAAGAAAGCTAAGAACCAGGGAAATCAGGCTCCCCAGGTGTACAAAATCCAGTTATATAGGGCTGTGGAGGGGTTTACCAGATGAAGAAAGGCCCCAGTCAGGGAAGCCAGGAACTAGGAACAGAAGATTTTTTGGTGACTGTTGTCAGACTTTTCTATGGGGTTTGGAATTTATTTTGTGCTAATAAACTCAAATCCCAGGACAAGTATTTCTGGCCACAAACAAACAGTCTCTGGGTGAAGTTTACTGAGGAGTCCAAGAGAGGAAACTGAGGCTGTGGGCCACCTGCAAGGACCAATAAGTGGACCTGCAAGGAGTCCACTTATTGACATCCTGACTTTGCCCTTGCTGCCATTATGAATTCACTTGAACTGCTAAATATGCTTCAAGGTAAATAGTATGAAGTTAGTGGATGTTCCTCCTTGGAAAAATAATGCAACTTGCACATTACAAACTACTGTATTCCAGCAAACAGGAATGTGTTAACACAAGGTATATGGGCCATGATTCAAGCTCTGCCACTGTTCCATGGAAAAGAATTGCTTCCTATTCCTGGCAAAAGGAAGACCTTTCCAATCAAGATAATGCTTTTGTCTCTTAAAAAAGAACTTTAAAAAGTAAGAGGAGCAAAAATTAATTTTTCTATGCAGCAAATATCCACTCAGGATCAGTTCCTTAAGGTTTCCCAGAATGAGAAGCTTGCTTGCAAGCACTGGAAAGTTTACAAAGCTCATTCTTAAGCACAGCCTCTACAGAGTGAAGTTGTTGCTGTATCATTGGAAGATGTATGAAACAAGCCAGTTTTTCTTTGCTCTTTAAATCTTCAAGGCTAGGTCGTACATTTACCATCTGCCCTGTGAATGGAGCAGAGGACCTGAGACTCAGTGAACATCTGGGTTAATTCTCCCCTTCTCTGAGGAGGTCATCTGCCGGCCCAGACCACTAGCTTCTGCTCTCCTGGCAGGCATGCTGGGTGGGGTGAGACAATCCACCTAGTCATTATTCCTCCTGCTCACTCCTTGCCCATGAAGGCTGGAGGCGAAATAGCAGCCCATGAAACTTTCATGATGTCTCCTTATTCTGCTGCATGGCTGCATAAGCAGTAAGATAATCTTACCTTAAAGGCTAAATTTGCATCAATCATACACTGGGATATTAGTAAAAGGCACAGTCAAATGGCAAAAAGCAGCAGCACCAGGGCTTAGCACAGCCTTTGCACACATCCCTATTTGTCACCTAAATAGAGGCAGACAATGGGTGAAGTCATGAACTGGGAGAGGATTATCAAGTCCTTAACATTTTGAATCTTACTGCTGAGAACTTGAATCAAAGTATGGGCTTGATGCTGCAAGGTGCTAAACACTCTGGTTTCAATCCAGCAATGCACAAGACATCAATGGAATCATTCAAACAGCAAGGATACTCATCATGAGTAACATGGCAGCTTTGCTCTGCAACAAGTGTGCCATGGCACACTCCTGTGCTGCAAAGTGGCACTTCGCATGCCTGAGTCTAGTCTAGTAGTTAGGGGGCTGGGAGCTAGGACTCTTGGGTTCTGTTCACCCCCAGGGAGTGGGCTGGGAGCTTAGCCTTGTGGCTAGGAGTCAGGAGTCTCTGGTTCTATCCCCCTGCCCCTTCCCCTCCCAGGAAGGGGACAGAAGTCTAGCCTAGTGGTTAGAGAAGGAAGCCTGGGAGCCAGAACTTCTGGGTTTCACTCCACTCCCTGCCAGAAGGAGGTGAATGTCTATCCCACTGCCGGGAGGGGAGTCTACTGGTTGGAGTGGAGGGAGGCTGGGACCCAGAACCCTTGTGTTCTATCACTCACCAGGGAAGAGGGTGGAGTCGAGCCTAGTGGTTAGAGCAGGGGACAGGGAGCCAGAAATCCTGGGTTCTATTCACTTCCCCAGGCTGGGACTAGTGCAGTGCTCCACAACTAGTATACTGTTTGCCACTCTGCACACACCCCACCACTTGGCAGGAGAAGCACGTGGCAGCTCTGGAAAATCATAGGCACTGAGTTGGACAAGGGAAGTTGGGGGTGCTTGGCTGTAGGGAAGGGGGAGGGGGAGGACAGTGAATTAAAGCTGGTGGACTGGAGGTGCCTGGCTGAGGGGGAGGGGATTGGGATACACACACACACACACACACACACAGTGGCAAACAGTATATATCTCTCCCAATCCCCTCCCCCACAGCCAGGCACTCCCAACTTCCCCTGTCCAACTCAGTGCCTGTGATTTTATTGGATTGATAGACAGACAGACAGACAGATAGATATTGGATGTTCTGTGAAATTATAACAAGTGCTGAAGGGTGCCATAAGGTGATAAAGGCTGCTGGGCACTGCAGTAAAGCACTGAGGTGTCACCACACAAAATGTGATACTGACCAGAAAATAAGTCATCACATAACATAGCAAAGCAGACTCAAAATACTGAAAGCCACACATTTTCTTCATTTGTTCCTCCCACTAATTACTTTAACGTCCTCAAAAGACTGTCAAGGTGTGTAGCTTATTAACGGGAAAGAACACATTAATAGTTCACATTTTACATAGTGCTTTCTAGCCCAGGATCTCAAAGTATTAAATGTGCCTTACAATACAGCTGTAAAGCAGGTATTATACCTGCATGGGTAAACCAAATCATGAGATTTAAAAGCAAATTTATCCCTTAATTTTCCTCTGTTTCATTTCTCTGTAAGTAGCTGGTAAAAGAAGTCTAACTGTACAAAACAGGAATAAAACTAATTTTTTCTTGGTATCTATTTTTCCACAATCTGAACAATCCAATAATGTCTGCACTAAAGGATTTCTTTGAGAAGGACCTCCATCTATTTTCTTATGCACGTGTTGTAGGCAGAACAGAATCTTGACAGGGGACCAAGAAAAGTTCGCCTGTTGGACTGTGCTGGAATGTTGCCAAAGAAAAGTCCGTTGCTAATGCCTCTACCCCAAAAACCATATGGGAAAGTTACTGTTTTATACTATGGGATTTGTACACATAACAACCCCATTCATTCCCAAATAAAAATGTGTCTTCATGACCAATTTAGACCTGTAACAGAATTCATCTACGGATCCTTTAAAGGCCATAAGCTCTGACAGTTTGGAAAGATGTGTTTTTGACATAGAGTGTCATTTGTGAGCCCGTGTTCAACAACCTCATTCCCAAAGAGCACAACAAATTATGTGAGAATCTTGAATTCTCAACAGCCAAAACTGTGTGTAATTGCAGATAATTTAAATATAAAACAGACTGATAAACAGCCAGATGCTAATTATGACTAATAAGTAACTTTAAAAGATACTCTCGTCCCAGCTTCACACAAATAAACAAAAATGAAGTACATGGGCAACATATATTAGAAGAGGGTTGGCTAACCCATGGCTCTTGAGCCATATGTACCTCTTTGCTCAATGAAATGCAGCTCCTGCTTGGAGCCACGTATGGAGACTGCTCACGGCCACTCTGTGCACGCACATGGCTGTGGTGGCTCCAGTGAGATGCAGGTATTGGGTTAGAGCACGAGGGCCGGGGATGCCTGGCTCTGCAGGGAAGGGAGGGGGTTTGGGTTACAGCAGGAGGGCTGGGGGTGCCTGGCTCTGGGAGAGGAGACAGGTATTGAGTCATGTATTATATATTTTTATCGATACATATAGATAGATCAAAATAAATACATAATACATGGCTCTTTATACTCTATTCACAGCTATTTTGGTTGGCCACCCCTGGATTAGAATCTCATGATTAATTTGTCTGCCTTACCGTCAACCCAGAAATGGGAACACGACAGGGCCAGCTGGCCAGGAGTATAGGGGAGGTCAGCAGTAGCAGGCCAGCTGCCCATGCAGGACCAGATGGCTGGAGCGCTCATCCCAAGAGGGGCTGGATGGCCAGGGTCCTGGTTGGGGTGTGTTGTGAGAGCACGGCCATTGGGAGCAGAGCTGAGCTGGCAGCCCAAGCAGGCCAGTGGCAGGCGCTCCCAGCAGCATGGCAGGGGGCCCAACCAGGGCTGGTACCCAAGCCGGGCTTGACAGCAAGCCATCTGGAGGAATGTGGGGCCAGCAGCAGAAGCCTTGAGTAGCGCCAGGCAGGGGGCCGGCAACAAGGCAGGGGTAACTGAGGCTGGTGCAGAGCTGGGAGACAAGCCCAGGAGTGGAGCTAGAACTGACCTTCCCCTAGTCCAGCAAACTGCCTCTTTTAGGACCAGCAAGATCCTGAGGGTGCTGGACCAAAGAGGTGCAACCTGTACAGTATGGAGGCCACCACAGGCTTATAGCACTAGGCCAGAGGTCAACAACCTATCTGAGGCAGAGTGTTGAAATTTGACCTTTTGATCTCTATGTATGGCCTGAGTGCTGGTGATACTTTTTAAAGTCACTCATAGTCCTACTTACAACAGCTTTGCTAATAAATAAATAAATAAATAAAAGATTCAGAGACAGCTTTAAAATGTACACACTGGTTGGCAGCATTAGCTTGTCTTTTGTTAATCCACAGGCAGCCTGGCTTTGAGCAAGTTCCTGGCTGCACCGGGGGTGGGTGGGACGGACAACACTGAGTTCTGCCTTGCATGCCAATGAAAATCAGCTCACATGCCACTCTTGGCACCCTTACCAAGGAGTGCTTCTTGGCATTTGCACTCATATAACACTTTGTGAGCCATGGATAGATGGTGTTGTCAAAGGGGAAAGGACACTTCAGAGTTACAACTGTTAATATTACAAGGAAAATAGCAAATGCAAAACCTACCTTCCACTGCAAAGAGTGAAACCACTGGTCTCTCAGATAACTGTTTGCAGCCTGCAATTAAAAACAAAAAACACACAAATGGAACCATTAGATTCTGTCAAAGCTCAAACACAAGCAAACCCCCTGCGTGTTCTTCAGAAACCTCAAAGCAGTTCAAAGTTGCATGCATTTGAAACCACTGACCTTGGCGCTCTACTGTGCAACTGTCAGCTTCAACCCAGCCATTCATGAAAGTAATGGAGACTTTTCAAGAATCTATCAAAGAAATGATGCATCTGACAAAGTGGGTTGCAGCCCACAAAAGCTTATGCCTAAATAATTTTGTTAGTCTTTAAGGTGCCAGAAGAGTCTTTTTTTTTTTTTTTTTTTTTGCTGAAACAGACTAACGCAGATACCCCTCTGAAACTTGTCACCAAAGACAAGGGTTTCCATTATCATCCATTTATTTTAACAGGCAGCAGTGACAAAGAATGTTATATCTTCTTTAAATTTAAAATATTAAATATTTAACTTTTAAAAAACAATAAAAAGAATTAACTTCAGCTGATCCAAAACCTTTATAGGTTGATGGAAGGATTCCCACTAACTACAATCAGCTTTTGATGAAGACTCTGACTATCACAGGCCACTAGACTTCTATGTCAGATCACCAATCTGCATTAAAATGACATTTTGCAGATACCATCATTTATGCACCATCCTCCCTCATTCTCCAATCCCTAGCTGCCATCTAGTTATCTGAGTAGTGTCTTGGCAACAACCGAATGCAGTGAAAATGTTAAAGAAAACACATAAATAGTTTATAGCATCTGCATAAATGCTTCAACAGTCATTCTCAATGCAACATGTGCACCAGTTTTTGTCCATATTAAGCAGAACTGCTAAAAATGGCCTGTGTTCAGCTAGGGTCATAGCCAATAAGGAAATAGTTGAATGTTCCCAAAGGTCACAGGCTTGATACCAAAAATTATAAAAGCAGCTACAATGACGTAAATCCATTAAGGGCACAGGAAAGCGTACATGCCTTTCCAGGGTACATTAGAAGTATTTTGTGTGCATTTGCTTTTCCAACTTCTTCTCATTTCTTTTCAGCTGCTATGGCCTTTTCTTGCAGTTGGGGGTGTTTCAATGAATAGTGAAAACAAAAAAAATGATCAAACAAGTCCTGTGGAAGAGAACAGCAAGGCTATTCCTTGGATAAAAATTTATCTCCTTTTAGAAGGTCTTGTTTCCTGCATCAGAAAAGATCCTACAAACTATTTCCTGTGCACCTAACAAACGTGAAAGCATCTTTTCATGGTTTTTCCCCTTCCCCATGTTTTTGGATATGTGTTCAAACTCAGAATTAATTTTATTCCAAGTGAAGGATAATTAATGGTAACCAGAGCAGCAATAGTTAAAGCCTGCCTGGGTAATGAATGTGCCTCCAACATCAGGATCTGAGCCTGGTCTCACCTGATGAAAATCAGAAGTGTCTCTCTAATGCCAATGGATTAAAACCCTTACAGTGTATTATCAGAATCAGCTGCTCACCTAAAGCACCATGGATCACCAAGCACAGAGATTAGGCTTCAGAGATATTAAGGTTATCATCAACAGGGTCCCAGACTGGCTGCAGCTCTAGTTGGAAAACAGATTGACCATTCCACTGGGAACCATGGCATTTCAAACTCTGCTTTCACTTCAAATCAGAATAAAGAACTAAAATTCTCATTTTTCCCATGGGGTGCAAAAACTAAAAAACACCATCCAAACAATTTCGATAGTACTGAATCATTTCAATTAGATAATGTCAAAATAATACATTACGTATAATATCTATTATAATCAATATTTTGATATAATAAACATTCAAAATTAAGCGAATCCAAATGATAAAAATCAAATCACGTTTTGACATGATCAAATAAACAAGAAAGTCAAATCTATTTGTTTTGATTTTTCTCCATTGACCATTTTGTCAAAATACACATGTTCCTACAAGACATTAAGATTTTGATGAAACTGCACTTACTGACCAAAAACTGTTCTGTGAAAAATATTTCTACCAGCTCCAGCTGGCTGGATAGACTGATGGTCATGTACTCCTGAGGACTGAAGTTCATAACTGGCCAAAACTTTCATATCACTTTATAACAAAAACAGCTGCAGTGCCAAAAAGTCTGTTTGCCTGAAGGAGAGAAAATTCTGGTCTTGAATTCCACCCAGCTGTTCTGGCTCTGAATGTAAGAAGGCGTGCTCTGAAGACACCAGACAGTCAAGGGTGTTCAGCAAAATAAACCCTATAGCATGGAAATGTCTGACATAGGTACCCCCATTAGCTAACACTCTAAACTCTGGGAAAGACACTGGGAGATTAAAACAGCAACAGAATGTCAAGGAAAAAATGCTCCAGAATAAAGCACAAAAATATGTCATTTGAAAGGGTCACTGTCCCCTCCCACCCCCATACCCTTGATTGAAAATACCATCATTGGGTACTTCAGCAGTACCTTCTATGGAGCCCCAATCACCTTGCAAATTAACTAATTAAGACTCATACCCCAGAACTAGTGGCAAAGTTAAGAGTAGAACCTGGCCTTTCTGACTCTCAGCTCCTTGCACTAACCACCAGAAGAAGCCACAAATTTCCAAGAAGCCACAAATTTCTGTTCTGAAAGCAATACTGTGCTGCACAGATCACTCCCATGCTGAAACCAAGGATTTATCCTCCACACTTTCTTGATCCCAAATGCTTAATTAAGCGAAATATTCCATCCATTTTCTGTAGGTTTGATAAACTTCATGTGTAGCAAAGGCTACAATGCATATTGCATGTCCATCAGATCTGACGTTTCCCAAAAGAAAATGAAACGCTAGCTGAGCAAGTGAAAATTTTATTAAATTACCAGCAAACAAGCCTACTAGATTGCTGTTGTTTTACATAAACAAAAACACCAGTGGACAGTGGCTTCTAATACTGTTAATAAAAAGGACATATTCATCTTAAGAAGGCAATATTAGCCAGTTTTAAGTCCTAGATTTGACTTACATGATTTGAACCAAGAATCCTCTGAGTCAAACCCAGGTGTTCGACTATTACCATTAAAGAAAATTGCCATTAGCTGTTAACTGCTCTTCCCTTTTCAGACATCACTGGTGAATACAAAACTATAGTGAACACCCAGAAAATCAATATAAGTAAACGGATTTTATGACCAACATCGCTCCTAAATGGTGGCTGGATAGTTTATAATATTTTTACACAACAGTGGCTAGGCTCTATAAATAATTGGATGACAGATTGTTCAGACCGAGTATATGCAACAAGAAATACCTGACCCACAAAAACTGGAGGAAAAACCCAATGTCCTGGACTGCTAAATGTGTGAGAGAAAAGCCAAGAAAGGAAAAACTGATATTCAAATTTGAGGGGGAAAAAACAAAAGATTTTTTTAAGAAAGTAGATCCAGCAACATGCCTAACTTGCAAATTTAGAGTCCAAACTTTGTGCAGCATTTAAATGTGGAGTTCTGGGTTACCCTTTTATGTAGGGAGAGGGGTGCACATTGGCATAATCTGTATTTGAGGCTTTCTGGATTTGGTTCCAGGCCACTTCTAAGAAAACCAACTACAGAGAAGATAAAAGTAAACACAAAAGAAGAAAACAAACCTTTAGGAAATCCAGCAGGTCTGCCAATGATCAGGAATGAATGGTATCAGGTTAATGGCTGTGTCCCAGAGCTCCCTCTCCCAAGTGTTTAAGCTTGGTTAGCTCAAATATAGCAAGCTTTACCACTTTCATATTGTTGGAGTTGTTCTGACACTAACTCTCCCACAATTCACAAGACCAGACAGGGTATGGCACTTAATCCTCCAAGTGCATACTTCCTTCTACGTATTTCCAGAGAGCTGCTAAACCACAACTACGTGCAGGAAATGTTGGAACTTTTGCATAGGTCATAAAATGGCTCACTTGCAAAACATTTTCTTCTTTTAGGACGATACTGAGGAAAGGGTCTATTTGAAACTTATCAGGATCAATGAAAGTTTCACAAGAGACAGAAATAACAACAATATATTTTATGACTTGTGTTTATCTAATTTTTTGCCTTTGCAAATACCCCATTTGTTTGAAAAGTACATGTTTGTGCATGCATTCTCTGCAGCTGAGAAAAAACAGACTCTAAATGTATATTTTGAAAGCTTTGAATACCTAAATCAGGTTTGCCCTGGTCAAGAATATTGGTGTGTATCTTCAAACATTCTGCTATTGATTTTTAATTGTGTTAAGAGACATACATGCAAGATGAAGGATTTCCTTGCTCCCAGTGCTTTGTTTCCCATTCATAAAATGGATACAGCAATACTTTCAACCTCACAGGGATGTCAGGAGGCTGAATTAATGTCAATGAAGCATTCTGAAAATCCTTGAAGGATGAAATTTATGACTAGTTTACATCAGGGGCAGGCATGATATAGTCCACCAAGTCTCTTAATCCTGTCTGCTGCTGATCCCTATGGCTATGAAGGGAGGAAAGCTTTGGGTGCTGCCCCTGATCCATGAAAATCTGAGCTCCCAATAGCCAGTTTCATGAGCTGCTCCAAAAACCAGCCAATGAGAGCCAAGAGATTTTGCTGAGGGCAGCAGCACTGCAGCAAAATTTCTCAACTCAGATTGGCCAGTTTCCAGCCAATAGGAGGTGAGATTTTGCCGGGGGCAAGGGAAGTGCAGCACAATTCTTCAGCTCCCACTGGCTGGTTTCCAACTGCTGGCAGCAGGGAAGCTTGCCTGAGTATGCTGCCGGTCAAGAGCTACTCAGGTAAGTGCCTCCTGTCCAAAGGCTGCCTCTGACACCATACCTCTCATCTCAGACTCTGCACTCCTTCCTACACTCCTCGCCTAGGTCAAATTCTCTCCTGCATCCATATCCCTTCCCAAATGCTGCACCCCATTCCCCTGCCCCAGGTCACCACCCAACCCTCTGCACCCTCCTTCCCCTGGTCCTGAGAATTCCCTCCCATGCCCTGCACCTACAGCCCCTCCCCTCAGGTCAAATCCTCTCCTGAACCCACACCCCCGTCCCCTGGACTCTGGACCCCAATCCTTTCCAGAGGTCACAACCCCCTCCTTCACCCAAACTCCCTCTCAGACACCATACCCTCTTCAGCACCCCAGTTCCCTACCTCCCTTCTATACCCATCCTCCAACCCAGACCCCACATCCCCTCCATAAGATAAGTGGTCAAGGGCCACACTACCAAAATCTTGGAGTGGTCCCCCTCATCAAAAAAAATTGCCCACCACGGTTTATATTATCATTAGTTCCCTCCTCTCCCTTAATGGCCCTCATTTTTACCTTTACTTTACTCAGATAAAGCAGAGTTGCTGGAGCCCAGTACTTACACAGGAGATTCCACAAGCATTTTGGCCCAAACCCCCAATGAGTAGAAATCAGCACAGTTCCATTTCAAGAGTTTCGGATCCACAACTCCAGTGAGATTCTCACATGAGTAAAGTCCCACCCATGCTTAGGTGTTCATCAGAGTGGGATTTACCTCAAAACAGAATCCTTGACTTAGCGAATTTACACTATTTACAGTACCAGAGGATGCAACCCATAACTTTCATTCAGCTTTAGGCTATAATAAAGGACAGACTGAGCCACCACAAAGTTTAAACTTTTTGTTTTAAATGCCATCTTTTAGTTAGCTATTTTGGCCAAACTCGATAAATTTTTCATGTTATCTAAGTCTCATCTGTACTTCTAGTGCCATTTTGGACCAGTTCTTCTAAGCAGGACACTGCCAGTTTCAAAGATACACTTCAGTCTGGCAAAGTTGTTCCTGTCATTTTCACATCTAGACTTTAGGACCTACATGAATTAAAGGTAACAAACAGAACAATTTCTTCATCTGTAGTTCAGCTAAGTTGTACATTTGGCAGCACTCTACATATACACCATGTCACCCTTTCCTCTGCATAGTCAGACAATAATCAGTCCCCCATGACCATGCAGAGCCCTGCTCGTTTCTGGGAGAAATGGTGTGTCGGGGGGAGGATTGGCTGTTGAGAATGTATTAAATCTAGGACTGGAGCCTCAATGGGTCAGTCTCCCCATTTCAAAAACCAGAGGACAGAGAAACAAGCTAGAAAATAGGAAAAAGTGAATGCAAGATCTTAAATACATGGCATGAGGCTGTGTAGCACCCAGAATTTCTTGTAATACTTTTATTTTATGATAATGAAATTAATGGAGCTATATGACAACTGACACCACCTAAGGCTCTTCTCTATCTATAAGTTGACATCCAGGAGTGCCATTTTGCCAAAAGCTCTATACTGCACTAACTTATCCTACCACACTGAAATGTCACACCCTGCTGACCTCTGCATTATTCACCAGGGTACAAGAAATGGCTTGTTCAGATAACAAAATGTTATAACACTTCTCCTTATTACAGTGCCTTTCTGGGTGCCATCCTAAAGAACTCCCCAGTCAGCAGCAATCCTGGAAAAAAAACCCACATCTATCTTTCAGCTGGTGGGTCTTATGATCTGGGATCTGCTGTAATTCTTCCCAGGCACTGACTTCATTTTCTCTCTCTCTCGGTACAGCTCACCACTGAATAAATCATTTTGTTAGTCTTTAAAGTGCTACCTTTCTGCTGCTTTGTTTTGTTGGAGTACAGACTAACATAGCTACCTCTGTCTCTTTTAGTACGTTTTCCTATATTTTGTCTCTATTCTTCTCCAACTGCTAAGGCTAGGACTATACCACAGGCTTCTCTTCAACGGTCAAACTAAAAGCCAATATTAGTACAATGGAGGGATGAAAGCCAGATTCTTCACACAAACCCCAAGTCAAAAGACCTGTCACCAGGGAACCTGTCATCAATATGTGAGGAAAGGGGCAGCTGCCCCAGAGCTTCAAAAGGGCATGGGGCTACCAACTGCTGAAGACCCAGGAGCTTTACCTTTCTGTTGAAGCACTGTGCAGTATGATTTAAGGGCTGAATTCTGAGCTTTCTAAAAGTCCAAGGTATCATCCCCAGGACACCAAATGGATTTGCTATTAAATAAAACTCAGACTCTGAAAGGGACGATTGTATCTGGATCAATAGGTTTGCTAAACAAAACACAGGTACTAAGAAAAGCATGTGGATTAAGGAAACAACAGGCAAAGGCATTGTCAATCCAGTGGAAATATTTGCCTTAGGGACTCCCTGACAAAACACTGAGCTTAAATAGGAACTGAGTATGAGCAGTGAGTGTATTGCTTATCAGGGCTTCCTGTTCTGTTTGCACCTGATCACCGAGAACATAATAAAGGAACACTGCACGCTAGGGATGGGAGAACTCACTTTTTCAAATTGGATCTAACTGACAAAGTCACAGAACAGGACTCAAAATTCCAGGCCCATTTGGCTCTAGCAAAACCTGAGATGCAAACTGCAGCCTGCATTTGAGGTTAAATGGTTTATAGCACTCCACCCTGTCTGGCTTCCCTACATCCCACTAACTCTCCATAGCTCCAAACAACTGTTACAGGGCTTTTCCTGAAAACGGAACCATCAAATTCCCCCACCCTTCCCAATAAGAGGGGAAGTGTGACCTGGGAGAAAAAGAGAATTAGATCGTTGCAATAAATGCAAATGTGAACTGGGAGTTTAAGGTAGGGCAGCATGGTTAGCCAGATGTGGCAAATTCAACCAATTAAAACTTCTCATTTAGGCTACTGTACTACGCGCAGGTGCTTGTGACATCATTTATATAGCACCATCAATGTGCATTATGCTTTGTAGACAAAAAGCAAGATGACACAATTCAGCCTGAACAAAAATCCCTCTACCAATTCAGAAGGGAGCTGCTCTCACTTCCTCAAGGGCTGAATTCAGTTCATGCTCCCTCCCCCAAAGAGTTTGCAATCTGTGCTCCAGGTCCTCTAAAACCCACCAGCTGACCCCACTGTAAACAAGGGAGAAAGCAAGTCTGTCAGAGTTTAGTGCTTCTTGTTAGAACCGGGAACAGAGTTTGGTAAAACAAACAAAAATGCCCACCTCATTATCACAACAGAGCTTCCGGGAAAATGGCATTTATTGTAACCCACAAAGGACCATGAGAACTGAACCAAACACTAGGTTTTGTAAGTGATACTGAATACAAAGACCTAGGCTCATACAGCAAACAGTGAGCCTGAAAGGTTAGTGAGTCTCAAAGATTGGACAGTTCGATCATACCCATGTTTGCTCTCAGAGCATCATCCCTTCATCCAAAGTGAGAGGGAAATCAGTCTCTGAACCAGGAATAGCTTCCTAAAAGGAGAGCAGCCACATTACCGCCCCCTTGTTTTCTCGTCAGGCCCCTTATGTCAAACTGGATTGGGATAGTCAATATTTCAAAAGGACACTGTCACAGGAAAAAGCATGTGATACAAAGACCAAGCTGGGCTCTCACTTGTAGCAGAGTAGCAACTCACACCATGCCACTGGGCCATGAATAGATAGCAAAAGCAAATGGGCACATGTGCTCAAACCCCTGAAAGAACATGTAGTGCTCCCCTGCATGGTCTGTATCTAAGTCAGGCTCCTGAGGGACATCTCAATACCACACTATATAATGTTACTAAAGATGGTCAGAAATGAAATTTGCTGTTCCACATTTGGAAATTTGCTTTGGTTCTGAATTGGAATGAAAAGCCAAAAATTCAAAATTTCCTGAAAATTAAATGTGAAACATCAATTCAGAACTAAAGTATTTGGATTTGATAATTTTATAACACAGAAACATACAAATGTAGAGCTGAAAGGTGTCTCCTGATAACACTTCATCCAGACCCCAATGGTGATGAGGCAGAACCAACTAAATCTAAGAGACTGTCCAATTTGTTGCGAAAATCTCCAACAGATTCCACAGCCTCTCTATTATGATGTTTGTATCTGTCCTTATAGTTGGAAAGATCCTCTTAATATCTAACCTAAATCTCTCTGGCTGCAAATTAAGACCATTACTTCTTTTTCTACCTTCAGTGGATATGGGGAAGAATCAAACAACTTTTAAACAGCCCTCAACACATCTGCAGTTATCTGTTGTCTTTTCTCAATACTAAACATACCAAATTTTTAAAACACTTTCCTGAGTTACATTTTCTAAACCTTTTATTAATTTTTTCTCTCTCGACTCTCTCCACAACCCTCTTAAAAAGTGGCATCCAAAACTAGACAACTCTACAGGGGAGGCCTCACTATTGCCAAGACATGGAAGATAATTGTTCCATTTTGCTTATGTACCACACTCCTGTTTATACACACCAGCATGCTATGAGCTACTTTTGCAACTGCATCACATTGTTGACTCACAGGCTATGTCTACGCTTAGCCAAAATTTCGAATAGGCCATGCTAATGGCCAAATTGGAGAATACTAATTAAGCACTGAAATGAATATTCAGCGCCTCATTAGCATGTTGCCAGCTGCCACACTTCAAAAGTGCCACGTCGACCACGCGCAGCTTGTCTACACGGGGCCCCTTTCGAAAGGACCCCGCAAACATCGAAATCAGCTGATAGGAATAAGGGGATTTCAACTTTTGAAGGGTCCTTTCGAAAAGGGCCCTGTGTAGACAAACCACACGTGGTCAAAATGTGGCACTTTTGAAGTGTCGCAGCTGGCAACATGCTAATGAGGTGCTGAATATTCATTTCAGCACTTCATTAGTATTCTCCAATTTGGCCATTAGCACAGCCCTTTCGAAATTTTGGCCAAGTGTAGACACGGCCATATTCAAGTTGTAATCCATGTTACGTCTTAGATTCTTGTTAGTATATACTGACTACCTAGTTATTCCCCATTTTGTAGCTGTGCATATTAGTTGTAACTTTATATGTTAAAAATACTTATAAAAACTTTCTTGCTTGTCTCCTGATTTTCCTCTCACTGATTTCAGGCCAATTTTCTAACCTGATCTCCTGAAGTGCTTGCATCCCCTCCAGCCTGGTGTCAACCTCAGATTATATAAGCATACTCTCCAGTTTATTCACACAGACTATGTCTGCACTGTGATATAAATTTGATTTTATAATGCTAGGTATCCTCACCTCCCCACAAATTCGAGTTAGTGTTGCCACACTGATTTACCAAACATCGACTGTTACAGGAGTGCATGTGGGATCCTATCCCACAGTTCTCTCAACATCACAGCATTTTGGTTTTGTTTTTTTTTTTTAAACTGATGCAGCATGGAGAAAAAATGCCCCACAAGTGGTTGTGAGTATGTATGTGCTGCCCTACCGTAAATACAGCATAGGTTGCCAGCCCCTGAAATCTTAGCCACACAGGGGAGACTTCCCCCCCAGCGACAGCCAGCCCCCAAAAATCTTTCCCGCCTTTGGAGCCTTTACTGTGTGCAAGCCAACTCATGGTGCTGTCTGGCAGCATGGGCTGCACTGCACCACAGGCATGTGCTCTTAGTTGGTTGGGGGCTAGCCACGTGATGTGGTCCGGCAGGGGACAGACCCTGACTGCATGGCGGCTCTGGGGGAGGGGTGCGCTGCCCCTGTAAAAATGTGAATGCAGAAAAAAACCCCAGCCTCTCACACAAGCATGATGCCCCACAGTCTCGCCACCACATGATGCAGTGGGGTGGGGGCTGGTGCCAATGCTGAAAAAAACCTCTTGGCCTCTCCTGCTATATCCTGCGCAGGGAAGAAGCCACCGTGTGTTGTGGCTATTTTTTCCATGGGTAGATGTAATCCTCATGCTGATGATAAAGAAATGAATTCAAAATGAGCCAAGGTGCGTACTTGAATTTCCTGGGCTTCCTGGCACTGAGTTTAAATTCACGGGCTTCCTATTACCTACCTCCTGCGCACCTGGAGAGCAGGAGAGATGGAAGTGGCTAGAGCAGACAACTGTGGGGCATTATGGAATTTGTACAGGACCCCTCTGAAGACCAATAAATGTGATATAAATAATTGCCCTTTCCACACTAGCATTAAATCTGACCTTTTAAATTTGAACTTGGCACTACACTGACTCGCTCTGTGGGTGTGATATCATCAACCTTAGCACTCCCTAAAAATGGACCGAATGGTGTTCACACTGAAGACAGTGACATTTTAAAATGGAGCTAACGGCCTGAAAATAGACTTTATGATGTAGTGTAGACATAGACATAATCATTAAAGAAATTATTAAATAGTATCAGATACAGGTCCCTGCAGGACCCCGTAGATATACTCTTCCAATTTACAACCCTCCAGAGGCTTATAAAATTGATTAACATAAAATCATCCCATTTCAATGTTGAAATATTACAATAAAATATTAAATGCCTGTAAATGTAAAACTAAATTTAGTATTTTTTCATCATGTAAACATTGAAATCACTCATTTACATATTCTGCTGCTGAAAATTTTGTTAAAAATCAACACACTTGCCAGGAACTATTTTAGTTTTGATGAATTCCCAATGGGAAAAACCCCCCACAAAACCTGTTCCACAATTTTTAACCCACTCTAGTTATTATAGTACCTCTTAGTACAGCCCAGTACCAGACACAAAACACCACATCTTACATTCTGATGTTACTTCAACTTCTACACTGAGGGCTTGTCTCCACTACAAGATGGATCAACCCTGCAGTGATCGACCCACCTGTCATCAATTTACTCAGTTAAGAACAGACCCACTACATCAACCTCCAGTACTCCAGACAAATGAGATGAATAAGGAGAGTCAACAGGAGAATTTTTTTCTGTTGACCTCCTGCAATAAGTAGATCCAACCTATGTCAATCTGAGTTACGCTACTAATATAATTCAAATTGCGTAGCCTAGATCATCCTGTTCTTGTAGTGTAGACCTGCCCTGAGACAACAGAGTTGGATCCAGCCCAGAGTTCCTCTTTCCAGATCTGTACCAACAGTCCCCTGATAGCAGGCAACAGTGCTGATAGTAGACTGAGTGCCTGTGCAGCCACAGAAGAGAGATTCAAATGCCGTCCAGTTGATAAGCAGAGTGCATACAGCACCCACAGCTGTCAGCATATGTTTCTAATGATGGTGCAAATCCAGACATTCCTTGGTGTAGGTGGTAAAAAATGTATTCCACAGGTGGATGCAAAAACCTAAGAAGGTATATTAGTGGGCAATAGCTATAGGCATCCAAGTCAGAATCATACACCTGCAAAAATGTCTGCATCTTAACCAGTGTGGGCTCGGGACACTATGATCTGTTTTGTAGAAAAAGAGACAGGATGGAATTCAAACTTTCAATTGTTTGTTGCTCCTGCCACAGGTTTCCTCTTTAGCTAGTATGTCATTGTTTCAAATATAGCTTTTACATCTCAATTCTAAGAATTCTTTATTTTAAAGACTGTATTATTGTGTATTTGTGAGCATTCTAAAGAACTTTCTGCATGGAAATCCATTGTCATATTGCATTCTGGCATGATCACATTGGATCGGCCAGGAAAATGTGCTACCGAAAACATATGGGAAAGCTTGCACATCCAGTCACATGCAGTTTCCCATGATTACACTGGCATCAGATCCAATCCCTGTTAACACAGTCTAATAAGAACACTATGGAAGCCCAGATTCATTCAATTCCTTCTTCATTTACTGTGAGATTAGATTATACCAACTTTTCAGAGGAATTATTGTGCATGCAAAGCACCTACTTTTAGATGTTTATTTCTCACAATTACATTAATTTGTTCTTTAAAATAACAAACAGCAGACTGCTCCAGATAAAAATCTGCAAAGCTTGCCAAACTCCCTGTACCCTCTGCAGGGCACTTTGGGTTCAAACTTGTTATCATTTGTAACAGTAAACAGGTCAGTAAAAGAGACTATAAAGAGAATGCTCTGGAATAAAGATTCAGAAATTAAATTTAACAAAAAAAAAAAAATATGTACAAATCATATGACAGGAATGGATGTTAACGGTAAGTAAAGCTGAGGAATAAAATAATATTACGGCATCAGATAAAAATATTAAAGTTGTCCAACTCCACAGCTGAGCAGAGTTTCTCTCCAACAGATTCTGTTACTTGATTGGCTGAAGAAAATTCAATGGTGAGTTTGCTAGCCTGGTCTTGGGCAATCAGGGCTCAGCTCTCTACTCTACAAGAGACTTCCAGTCACTTAGGAAACATCTATAAAGCAATGCAAGACATGACCGCTGTTTGGGTAGACATGCACACTACATTTAGCCACTTTAATGTGGGTAAAAATAGTAGTGTACATGTACTGATGCAAACTTCTGCAATATGGAGATTCTGAAGAGCCTAGTGCAAGCCCCATCTACACTGCTATTTTAGCAACACCAGCTTGCTGCCATCATACTTGGGACAGAATTCACAGGGCTCATGTCTTACAAAAGGGTGCATTAACTGGGGTGGAATGGATTCTTTAGGTTCCATGTATTTCTGAGCCTCAGCTTATACTGGAAGGTCACTCACACATGGGCTGTATTGTTCATACAACTGGCAGGCAGAGAAACTTCTCTGTCATAGGTAGCTTACCATGCTCTCCCCAAGTCCTAATCCTACCTGCTTATTTTCAAAGTATGCTATGGGGATGTCTGGGAGGATTAAAACGGCCAACCGTGTTTTGGAAGAGGAAAAGGGGTAGGTGTATTCAGAGAGTTGAATTACAACCTCTTGAAAGACCCAGGAGAGATGACCTCTGGCTTTGATCTTAAATGAAGCTGATGGACAACCTTAAACTGCATCTGTACAAATCATGTCAGCTGTGGGTACCGAATGCAGAACTGGAAAATTAAAACTCTCCAGCATGTGACTGTGGAACATATAATAACCCAAGGCCCAATTCACAAATACAGAGGAGGCATCATAGCAATACACTCCTCTACTCCAGGCACGATTATCCGGCTTACCCCCAAAAGTAAAATTCTTGATCTACAGCTCCAGTCGCCATAGAAGGAAGATGATGATCAGCTGAGTTATCTTCTCTTAAAAACCACAAGTCCATATTCCTCAAAGAAGATAAAAACTTATTTCTTCTTCCTATGAAGAATGTAGTGCAGTCTGCTGTTGACCAGCTTTCCTGATAGTGCTTGACACAGCTGTCTGTCATCTTTTGTGGCTCTGATGAACAGCTGATCAACATCAGGGCCACAAGCATACTATCAGAAGGAGGTGTCAAGTTCTGCCAGTGTAATACTGTTCATATAAGTGTCTCCTCAACTTTTTTTAAAAAAAGTGCCCCTTTTTCAAAAAAAATTAAAATAAACTTTAAGAACCCCCAGATTTCACAGGTACGCATACACCACCAGTTGACAAACACATTCCTAAGGTATTTTGAGGTCTTGAAACAAGTGCCATTCAACCTTTCCAAATTACTGTACACTTGGCAGGAGTCAGATTTATTTTGCATATGACCAAGTTACACCTCACTTAAAAACTACTTACTTATATGCAAAAATATCACAGAAGTCTACAACTGAAAACGTGTTGACTCTCTACCATCTTATTATCAAATAAGTGAATTGGAATAGAAATATTGTACTTACATTTCAGCATAAGGCATATGAAGCAGTAGAAACAAGTCATTGTCTGAATGAACTTTTAGATTGTACTGACTTTACTAGTGCTTTTATAAAACCTGTTGTAAAACTAGGCAAATATCCAGATGAGTTGACGTATCCTCTAGAAGACCTCAGTGTACTCTCCCGGGTACGTGTACCCCGGCTGAGAAACACTGACATATATTACTGAACTACTTCTGAAGCTGCAGTGGTATAGTAAAGATGGAAATACAGCTTTCATTGTAATCAACCCTCTGTAGATACTCAGATATGCTTTCACCAGAACAAATTCCTTAGGGGCTGAAATTTTTCATAAATTATCTCCATTTCACAGATTTTTCCTGCCTCCCCAGTTTCTGCTGAAATCATTCAGCTATTTCTGAAACTGACACATGTGAAACATGCATATTTGTCGACATATACCAGACAGAAGAAAGAAGGCACATTCAAGTCAACAGCTGAACAGACGTTACTGAAACTTGATTTATTTTGCAGTCACCATGAGAGCTAAGGAACAAACCAAATCTGGAGAAAACGGGGTCAGCAGTTTTGAAATTATGATTGCTTGAAGGTTGGGTTATTTGAGAGCTTTTTAAATGCATATACAGCTGGATTTTCAGGTAGCTTTCTTTTCTTGATCTAAAGCAGTTTCTAAACTCAGGAACGTGGTGGAGTGCTCTGCTCTCAGCTAACTTGCAGTGACTTTCTAAATCCCACAAAACCTTTTGAATGCATGAGGAAGAGTGGCATAATGTGAAAATAAAGAAAAAGATGGCACTTCCTGTTTAGAAAGAGGACTAATGGAGAACTGAATGCAGCCAATGATATGGCTATCGGACACCACAATACAGCTGAAAAGGCTCTGGTGATGGTAATCAGCATGCAAACGTAGGGAAAGGAGAAACATGGCCAAGAACACTACTCTCACATGAATAGCACCTATCATTAGACTGTTCAACCAGAGATCTCAAAGCACTTTTTTTAAGCGAGTTTCATATTTTCAAGGTGGAAGAACTAAGATACACAGACAAATGGCTTGTTTTTGAGAGGTGCTGAACAGCCACTAACACAGCTATTCAGGACATGGCTCCCTCAAAGTGCTATGGCACTTCAGTTGCAGAACTCTCAAAATAAAACAAGTCCCCTGACCCCAAAGTCAGGGTCATATCTACTGAACCACATTGTTTCCCTAAAACTCCTGGAGATCTCATCTGAAATGCACGTCTCTCAATGACTGTCCTCTGCCATTTCTCTCTCTCTCTCTCTCTCTCTCTTTCTTTTTCGTCTTTTCTCAACCTCATGCAAAGCGTAGGTGGGATTAACTTGCTTGTTCAAACTGAGAATACTGCGGGCAAATTCTAAGAGCAAATAAGATGGGTGCTGAGGTGTCCTCGAAGAGTGGTTGTTCTTCAATAAATACTAGCACTTTACAGGACTAAATGAACATTTCTGCCCTACATCACTGCCCTGATCACCCATCTACACCATCGACAAGGTGGTGACGAAATTTCCATTTCCACATACTTTAAAGACTTGAGAAGAAGTCCCACTATACACTATCACTTTAAAACGCACACACCCCCAACCAGAGGTGAGTGATGTGAGGATTCTAGAAGAGGCATCCGCCAAGCTTTCTTGCCTCGCCTCAGCCCACCCCTTCCCTTGCTGTGCCCATGGCCCACTTCTGCTCTGCCCCTGCCTGTGGCAGCACCATGCCACTTCCGGTGGATGCAGGATGTTCTCTCCTTCCTGCTCCCCTGGAGTGGTGTGGCCTAAGGGTCGCACTTTGGGCTGAGCCCCTGTGGGGGTGGGGGGTGTAGGACTGCCCTTGTACTCATCAGAAGCAGAGCTCACAGTCCCCTTCCCACACATTGGTTATGCCCCCAACTCAAACAGTTTTGAATGGCTTTGAATGTGTCTTCTCACACAAACCTGTTGGCAAGTAACCAACTTGACCAAAGCAAATTATCAGCCTGGCTAACCAGGGCTAAGATATAGCAAACTGAGACTAAAAGTGATTAAGAGCAGAAGAGTTGTTCTTTCATGTTTACTGTACCTGCAGTAAGACAGTACCCCCAGGGATTGTGAGCTGTAAACAGTACTTAGGGGCATTCTCCCAGGAGAGCAGCTGAACGTCTTCAATAGCACTGTAGGAAATGGAGTTTTCCATATACCCAGTTGGCTGCAAGAACACAAACAAGAGAAAGAAAAAAATAAGCATTTACTTATTCATCCAGAGTTTCACAGCATGGATTGAAAAGCATCATGCCACCAAAAGTGATTCTATTGTATTTGGTGGAAGAATAGCTGTATAGCATCTGATTGCCTTTGATGGATGATGGACAGCAGAAGAGTACATCATAACCCAGTGAAGTCACACACAAAATAGCTGTGTCTACACGTCCACCCTCCTTTTGGAGTGGCCATGTTAATGAGGCAGTTTGGAAGATGCTAATGAGCCACTGGCATGAATATGCAGTGCCTCATTAGCATAATGGCAGCTACGCACGATTCAAAAGTGCCGCTTTGGGAACATACACCACCTGTACAGACAGGGCCCTTTGAAAGGACCTCCCTGACTTCAAAAGCCCCTTCTTCCTATTCGGTTTTAAGGGATGAAACTACAGTTGATGGTCAATCCTGTCTACACAGCAGCAGGTGTATGCTTCCCAGAGATGCATTAGCTGTGCTCAAAACACTGCATTAAACACAACAGTGTGGTGGCACAGGCTAGCTGCAGAAGGGATTATACTTAGGCAGCTAACCCAATTGCTACATTGTGATTTTTAGCATACCAGCTTAAGCAGAGTGGATGTGTGTTGGTCTAGCTGTACTGGGAAGCATCTACCTAGCTGTTGTGTAGACAAAAATGTGTTGATTCATGTTAGCTACATGAAAAATTTGTGAGCTCAATAGTGTGCAGGATTTGAGTTGAGAGATGTATGGCTATATAAGAGAGAGGTATTTGGATTGTACTGACAATGCAGTGTAATATCTTTAAATGACGAAAATATATTTCCATGAATAACAACCACCCAAATTTACAGACTGGCAAAGAAAGAAGAATATTGCTTAAAAATGTAATATTTTTATTTAAGGATATTTACATTTTGTATTTTAATCATTTTTTTGTTTTAACATTAACATACTTTAACTTTTAGAATCTCAAAATGTATGTCATTAATTATGTCTGCCTCTCCTGTCATCTGATCCCCTCCATGAGTTCCCACAACTCCAAAAATTTAACTTCTTAAAAATAGGGGGAAAATGCTTTAAAATGAATATTATCTGGCAACATTTTTTTTTAAAAAAAGATGGGCAAGCCTGAATGTGTTGCATTGGTTTTATCTTATGTGTTTTCTGCCTTCTGTTTACAAAATTGATCAGTTATATAATCAAATAGAGAAAGCTGAATGAATAAATGGGTCTGTGTGTACCCACACCCACCTCTCTCTGCCAAGTGTATAGAAAGAACCCAATCAGCAGCTTCAAGAATTATAATCAAAGGCAGCCCCACCAACCTACTTATCTCTGCTTCATTTAAATGTCAGTTTCCTGAAGAGGTGTCACTGCCTGATTACAAGTGACAGTAACAATTAAAACCAAAAAATAGCATGTTGCAGTTAAATGTGTGATATGAATCAAGCACAGCAAGGAAACTCAAAGTTAAATACCTTGCTCCTTTTTTAACATCCCTCACCAATCTGCAATATTGCACAAGACACTGCAAAATATAACCTAGCAATATTTGTAAACATTGTGCATTTTAATATTTTCATGTGTCCACACACACACACACACACACACACACACACACACACTATATACAGACACACACATGTACATATATATATATACAAAGTAGGCACACGCGCGCACACACACACACACACACACACACACACACACATTTGGAGAGAGATGTGTGCACACACATGCCTTATTTGAGTTAATTTAATGCTTCACAGCAATCCCAAGAGACTCCTCTAGCTGCACTCAGTGCTCATGTAGTTAGAGAAATTGTCTAGCATAGCTAGCGGAGTAACTAGTCTACTATATCTATTCCACTATAGCTATGATGGTTAATTCCTCTATAGAGGCAGGCCCTTACACAAACCCTTGCTTGCAACAAACAGTAGGCATTTATTAGTCTTACTTATGAATTATTTTCTTAGTATTTATCGTTTACATTCACTTACAAGCCCTGAATATATTACTCCCCTCTCGTTTAAATTATGTTAATCAACAGTCTTGCAATAAGCTATAATGAAAAAAGAAAAACTCCTGTTGAATGACTACCACCTCTGGGGCAAACAGTAGCAGCTCTAACAATCACAACAGAGGATGCTTGTGGGCGAGTGTGAAATAAGCAAATTCCTTTCAGAACGTAGCTACTTTTTAGCTGCACTACTTCCTTCCATACGGTAAGTAGGCGGTGTATATGAAAAACCATACTCACTCTTTAAATGTATACAAAAGCCCAATATAAAATACCTGCCAAAATGCGGCAGATGACCATATAACACAAGATTACCATTAGGAAATCAGCAGTCTTTTTAGCAAGAAAAAGAAAGAAAATGAAAATGAGTGCAACTTAAAAAAAAATCTAAAAGTGTTCTGAATAATGCTTGTGGTAGAAAGGTGATTATACCAACTGTAGCAATGAAAAATTTTCACTGTCTCTTTAACAAAAGCTTGTTGTGCCGGAAGTATGATAAACTTCTGCTTATTCATTTACCCACAGTATTGTTCCATGATAGTGATTGGAGTCCCAGTGGTTTCTGCAGAAACTATACGTCAAGCGTTGCCTACTGGAGAGTAATTATCTTGTTCTCACAGGAAGCCAAAGGCCCAAGACCCTTTAGAGATTAAGACTGAAACACTCAGGAAAACTATGAAACACAGTGTGCATAGGGTCTATTAAGCTCAGGAGACAAAGTTTTCAACAACATGCTTAGAATGAGGGGGCAGGAGGAATCCAAAACCAACAACAATAAATATAAAATTAACAAGGCAGGAGTAATTCAAATTGTTCTCTAGAGCACCCATCCTATGTGGTGGTGAGTGGCCTGAGCTGTCCTCATTCCCTTCACAGAGTTCAGAGTGCCCAGAACCCTATGGAATCTGATCCTGAGACAAAGCTTTTTTCCATACCTGCCTTTTAAAAGAGTCAC
The DNA here is from genome assembly GCF_033958435.1 of Carettochelys insculpta. NCBI lineage: Eukaryota > Metazoa > Chordata > Testudines > Carettochelyidae > Carettochelys > Carettochelys insculpta. The sequence goes on along the minus strand of NC_134150.1, from coordinate 35,261,153 downwards.
GAAGATAACTGACTGGGTTCAACCACAGCTCTGTAATCTTTCAGTAACTAAATGTCATCCCAAAGGCCAAACATCAGGTGATTTTCATTAATCAATACATATTATTTAGAAAAAGTAGGATAACGTGAAACCCTGCCTTCTTGTTAAAGGAGCAAAAGAAAACCTGAGTCATTAACAGGTTTTTTGTTTTGTTCTATTTTCCCAAAGCCAGAGTGTATACAATAGGGCTAATTTATATATACAATTTAAATATCACCTCTGCCTTCCCCGTACTCCCAATGTACTTCAACACCGTTTCAAAATCCTTCATCACATTGTGTTAAATATCAGAGAGGTAGCCGAGTTAGTCTGTATCTCCCTTGCCCACCTAGGTATCAGGCCTATACCAGTCTTTAGGTAGGCACACAGGTGTTAATCTTTTCTGACAGCAGCTCCCCGCCTTACACTGCAACATCCCTAGCAAACGGGTGAGTTAAGCAGCCAGCACCTCTGCATTGTGCTCTTCTCCCAGGAAAACGTCAGTGTTTATACTGGTGACCACACAGCTGTTCCTAAGAAAAGTATATTTATTCTGAGAGCAAAAGAATCATGAAGAAAACATACACAAAAGAAAAAAAGGAAGGAAACGTTCACTAAATCTGGAATTGCCTATCTCCAATGCAAACAGTCTGGTAGGCCAAGTCTTTCCAACCCTTCTGCAACCGGAGAAGCCACTATATCACACAACCTCCATTATCTGCTTTAAAACAGGCTTTGGACAGGTTTAAATGCAGCCTTTATGCCAAGAATACTGCTTTGTGTCTGCCTTCCATCCCCCTGAGCTTACTGAAAACAGGTAAAAACTGTTCTTCCAGTTATACCTAGGAGAGTCAAACTTTAAAGGCTGGATGCCTCCATAGGCAGCACTGGGGTTTTGCATTAATCACTACCCTAAATGATGCCAGATTTCACAGGAAACATCCCCGTCCCCACCGAGTTAGCCAGCAACACATAAATACACATCACCTGTACTGTCGCAAAGACCTATGAATATTCAACAGTTCATACTACCTGGCCCATCTCACCTTGCAGGGTTTTGAGAGCTGTTCTTGCTTTAAAACATAGAATACAATATCATTCCCAAAAACACTGCAAGTGGGTGCAGTATCTGTAATAGTTGTGCTTTCACAGCATAATCTCAATAAGGAAATGTATGTAAACATAAATTAGAATTTCAAAATTCCTTCCATTTTAATGAACTTCAGCCTTCTTTGCAGAATGGAAAATCTTAGATTTGATGCTTCATCAGATGAAGTGGGTCTTTGCCCATGAAAGCTTATGCTCCAAAATATCTGTTAGTCTATAAGGTGCCACAGGACTTCTTGTTGTCACCTTCACAGGGCTGAGCACAATTTAGCTTTCCCACATGAAGGGCAGAACTTAAAATGTAATCCATTTTTCTTGCTTAAGCAAATTATTTCTTTTCTGCATTTCACTTAGTTTCAACAAGAAATATGTATGTGTTTGTGTATACCTGACAAGTTCTTTGCTGTTTTTGGCCTGCAACATGGCAGCAAACTTTTAAATAAAAATAAAGACTTTATTTAAATTAAAAAGTTAAATCATGGAAACATTTCTGTTCATAGTAGATTTTGTGAAACCCTTGCTCCCCATCCAACATATACACCATTCCCTATACCATAAAAGGAAGGAAGAATTTTTGTCCTTTTAAAGAAAAATCTGCACATTTCAGTTTCAGTTTCACAAAGATTTATAAACTATAGACCTTTGAAGGCGAGAGACCTTTTCTGTTCCAGGACAACCAAATTGTAGAAAGCAGAGTAAGTAATAAACTCAGAGACTTAAATGGTCCTGAAACTGAAAAACTTTCAGGCCTAAGTTTAAAGTCGGCCTTCCTTCAACTTTTCCAGGAAGCAGAAGTAGCAGCTGCTGCCTATACAGTAACACAAAAATCTACGCACTTGTTTCCATAAGAAATTTAATACAAGGGAAGAATAAACCTGACATCCACTGTTAATATAAGGTTTTTAAGTACTTACTCACACAATAAGGTACTAAATCTTCAGTTCCATCCTTTCTCTAACAGACAGTATCAGAAGGGTAGCTGAGTTAGTCTGTATCTTCAAAAACAACAAGAAGTCCTGTGGCACCTTATAGACTAACAGATTTTTGAAGCATAAGCTTTCGTGGGAAAAGACCCACTTAGTTAGACAAAAGCTTATGCTCCAAATATCTGTTAGTCTATAAGGTGCCACAGGACTTCTTGTTTTGTCAGGAACAGATGCACTACAGCTTGGAAGTCCCAAATTCGGCACTCTAGTCCAGCAACAACTGCCAGACGAGGGATGTCAATGAACCAGAGAGCCAGGCAAGAGAGTGCAGCCTACGTCTTTCGGCAGCCCGTGCAGTGGGGGGGCTGCAGTGGAGCCCGCATCCCCCCAGCAATCTTCATGGGGGAGGGGGCTCCACAGGGCTGTAGGAAACAACCCCAGGCGTTGGTTGGTTTTCCCCTGCAGCCCCATGAACTGGGTCCAGCTTCCTCCACCAGCCCTACAGGGACAGGAGCAGCCACACAGGGCTCAAGTCGCATCCCCAGCACTCAGCTGGAGCAGGCTTCCCTCAGCAGCCCTGTGGGGCCAGAGTGGGCTTCCCCCAGCAGCCCTGCAGGGCTTGGAGGCAGCAGCTCAGGGCTGGAGCTGTGTCCCCAGCACAGGCAAGAGTCAGGTTCCTCCAGCAACCACCACAGGCCAGGCCCCAGGCAACAGAAGAAATTAGGGGAGCAGCCCTGAGAAGATTGGGGTGACAGCTTGGGGGACCATTACAGGAAACCTTCCCTGTTTCAGCATATTCTCTTGTTCAGACAGGTCAGCTCCCAACCATGCCAGACCAGGAGGCCTATCTGTATACAAACAGAGGGAATCACTCATGTAGTATGTTACAGGCAGCTGTGCATCTGGGGGTGGATGATAGGTAGCCCAAAAATACCATATGACTTTCCCAGTGAGATACCTGAGTGGAAAAACATGCTACTCTAAGACACTCTTCACTAGATACTTATGCCTCATTTGGCTGTTCTTAGGAGTAAGGCATGTAAATGCACGATGAATATACCTTGTTTTGCATAGCTGCCCATATCTGTATTAGGGCCCAACCTGGAAAAGTGCAGACCATGCACTGAGAAATGCTGATTGCCTTCACTGTGGTGGTGGTGAGGGTACTCAGGTCAGACCTTATGGGGTCATGGGCCAAGGAATTAACGGAGTGTGGCAGCCAGCATGAATATGGAATACATCCTGGGGCTCAAGAAAAGAAAGGGCATTTTCTGATATGCTCTCTCTCCATGTAAAGCTCAAAAATATGAACAACTGATCTAGTCACATATAAACTCCAGGCATACATTTATCAAGTGCACATCTTGGCAATGCTAGGGTTACTCCTAATACCCAGCTAAACACAATATAGCTAATTCTTGATATGGAAGAAATTTATTGATATTCACCATAACAGGTGGAAGTCAGTGTTAATCTCATGAAGATTAACATAAGAGACAGCAGTGAGATTATACTCACACATCCACAAAAACATTATAATCCAATGACATGGAGAAATGAGTTTTAGCTTCTTCTCTGAAGCCCAACCAAATTTGGAGCTCGAACCAGGGGTCTATATTTTCTGATTTACAACAGTTGAGAATCTAGGCCAGAAATTTATCTCAATTTTAGCCTGACAGCACATTGGGTGCAACTGTGCCTTTTTCTCCAGATAGTTAAGGATATCTGGGATTTTCATGTTGTCACATTAAAATATAGCACTCATTTAACAAACCAAAACAATGGATCATTGCAGATTGCACATAAAGTAATTTCATAATTTGTAATGTATCTGAAGTAACAAATTCTAAACAGCCACATGTGATGGAGAGAACAAAACTGTCTGTCATGTAATTGACAGGAAAAGCTAGTCTCTGCTTCAACATGAAATAATCACTCCAATGTCTGAGTCATCACAGAAACAACGATGGAGGGGAGGGGTGAGGAAGGGAGAAAAAATCTTGAGAAAAAATAAAAAGTATTTCAAATGTTGAACGAATATAAAGGTTTCTATTAATCATACTTAATAAGCAACTGAGAGCAGCATAGGATTGATGCCCAAACTTACACCATTACCTTGCAACTGCATGAAAGCAATGATTAGGATATGAAAAAACACCTTAGAAATTCACCCTTAGGGGGTGAAAAAATGAAATCATTTCACAAAACTTGTGCTATAGGAGAGGAGTCAAGTAGTGAGAAAAGAAATCTGTTAATATGTTTCTTAAAAACTGGTATTATAAAATCTATGTATGCACTTTTTAAATAGGGTAGGGCAGTTATTTCTTTTCTTGTCAAGCCCAGATAACGATCACTGAGAGCATGTGGTTTTTATTTTATCCACAAAACTACTTGACTTTCAGATAGTAAGATGAGAGGCATCTCTTAACAGCTTTGATGATACACAACCATCACCAAGAATACTCTGCCTGAGCAGCTCATAAAAAGTCAATTTCCTGGCTTGGTAGGAGGGTTAATGTGACAAAGTGACACCCGGGGGATCTTTAATGTATTGAACAATCTTTGATGATGGGTTGATATTTGAAAAATGCACTTTGTGTCTATGCTGGAAAGTCCTCCCTCCACGTATTGGGTGACTGTCAACCATGGCTCAAAAAAGCCAGTCTGATAGGGAAAGGGGGAGTGGCAAACACATGTACAATGCATATTACAAGAAGGCAAGCTGATCCCTCACAGAATTAATGACTTGGTCAGATTTTGCAATCAAGTCTGTTGAACTCTGTTGATTGAGTGCATGATACAGGATGATCATCTGCATAGCGAAGTGAGTAACGGAGGGAGCTCTACTTGGTGCAAGCTACTATGCATGCTAAGGTTTTTTTTAAACACAGGTCAAGATTTTCCAAGTACCTGATCCTTCAGCTCTCACGGACAACAATGGGAATGCAGGACATTCAACAGCTCAGCGAAAGCTGTGAAAGATGTACGATAAAGGCATTTAGGGACTGCTCAGTCACAAAGGCTATGTCTGCAGGAGAGGGTTTTTCCAGCAAAACTGGGCTTCTGTCAAAAAAAACCTGTGGAGCACTGACACACAAAATGTGTGTTGTCAAAAGTCTGTCAACAAAATTTGGAACGTCTGCCGGCAGCGTTATACCTCTCCATGCTGAGGTATAACACCTGTTTCAACAGCTTCATGCTGACAAAACAGACATGTATATGCTCCAGGGCCCTTCATGGGGGAGCAATAGCTTAGTGGTTTGAGCATTGGCCTGCTAAACCTAGGGCTGTAAATTCAATCCTTGAGGGGCCATTTAGGGATCTGGGGCAATATATATATTATATATAAAAAAGGATGGTGTTTGGTCCAGCCATGAGGGCAGGGGACTGGACTCAACCTCCCAAGGTCCCTTCCAGCTCCATGAGGGGTGCGTGTGTGTCTCTCTCTCTCCCTCTATTTCCATCTCTTTTGTCAACAGACAGGGCTTCCAGTTCACTGGGCTTCCAATTCACTTCCAGTCAGCTGTTCTGTCAAGAAAGGGCCGGGCAGTCTGGATGCTCCCCATTTACATGGCGGATTGTTCTTTCGATCTGCTTTTATATGTAGATGCAATCTGTCGACAGAAGTTTGCACAGGAAGTCACTTCTGTCGATAGATGCTTCTTATGTAGATGTAGCCAAGGAGTTTAGTCTCAGAAAAAAGTGAACAGTCAAGGCTTTAACATGAAATACTTTGTAATTATAGAGCATCTTCCATAAAAGGATCTCAAAGCACTTTAAAAACTAATGAAGAAACTGAGCGTCAGAAAGATTACTCAGCAGGGACTGCAGGGCTAAATACTTTTGAAGATCGTGTCCTAAATGGCCTGCCCACAGGCACACACACAGTTTGCTGTATTCCACATATATGATTTAACTACAAGTTCATCCTTCTTACCACTTAAATTATCTTACCAGTTTGTAACATAGGCAATCATATATCCTAATTCATGTTTCTTAGCTATTAACATCTATATTTCTACATATTTTGTGATAACTGTTTTTCCCTTTCCATCCTTTACTTCATCTAGTAAGACCCTCCAAGGTGTGGACTGTTTCTTCCTATGGGTATGTAAAGCAGCTAGCACCATGGGTACCCCATCTGAATTGAGGCCGCCAGATGCTATTACAAAACTATCAGAAACAACAAGAACATGGACAACAAATAATACAAATGCTGAGGGACAACTATGTCTAGACTGATGCATATTTAACAGCATCATCACAAACAGTATATAAAGCATTAAAAAAAAAAACAACAATCTATGTATTTTGATTGCGTCTCTCTCCCTCCCCAAGTTGCATGACTTCTTGGATTGAAAACTACTTTGGGCAGGGAAACTGCAAGCATATTGTACGACCTTTTGGAATAGTGATCATAATAGTAACAAATAAAAAGTAACAGCATTCACTGCAGAAGCTGCTGGGCACATGTTCAGGTTTTGTGAAATAATTACACACACCAGCTGCATCTACACTAACAAGTTCTTTTGGAAAACCAGGCCCTTTTTCTAAACAACACGCAGACAGTCCACACACAAAATGCACTCTTTTGATCAGAAATCGAAAGAATGCTGCACTTCTTCCGGAAGCGCTCTTCCCCTCTCAGATCAGGAAGAGTGCTCCTTTTGAAATCTTCTTTGGGGTGGGGGGGAGTGTGTCTGTAGATGCTCCACACACACCCCCTCCTGAAAAAAGCAGTCCTCGTTGCATGGGATTTTTGAATCCCTGGCCCATTCTTTCCAAAGAGCGGGGGCTGTGTGGACTCTCTACTGAAAGATCAGATCAGTCTCTCAATCTGCTTTTTTTGTGCGTGGACATGCTCTTTTAAAAGAAGATCTTCCAGAAGATCATCTTTCGAAAGATGACTCTAGTGTAGCCACAGCCATTAAAGATTACAAGGCTCTGCCCTCACCAGGCAGCATCAATAGACAATCAGACAATCCCCTAGTAATTTTCCATATCAACAACAATGTAACAGAATACACAACATCGGCAAGTCACTGAGTCAAGGCTGCCCTCCATTTCCAATTACCTTCAAGCCAATGCTTAATGAACAGACTGGCCTTGCACTGTGCCATGAAATGCATCACACTCAAGTAATGGCAGACCAGCAAGGCAAGAAAGTGCTATGCCTTGGTGGAGCTGAGGGAGGCTGGGGTGGGGGAGCACACCACCACACGATCTGGCTCCCCCAGCCAGTGGAAGTAGATGGCGGCCGCCTGAACATATGGGGCAATTAGCCCCTTTGACAAATAAATCGGGACTATGGGACTGTCCCATGAAACTGGGATGGATGGTGACCTTATCCCTAACACAATAATTTTCAACCAGGGATACACATAGCCAAAGTCTTCCAGAGGGTACATCAATACATCTCAATATTTCCCAGTTTTTCAGCAGGCTACATAAAAAAGCATTAGTGGCATGGGTACAAACTAAAATTTCATATACTGACTTGTTAATAATGCTCTGTATACCATAAGCCAAAATATGTCACATTGAAATTCCAGTTGATTTATTTTATAATTGTATGGTAAAAATGAGAACGCTAGCAATTTTTCCAGTAATAGTGTGCTGTGACACACTGGGGTTGTGTGTGTCTGATTTTGTAGTTTTTGTAGTTAAGTGAGATGAAACTTGGGGTTTTGGCCAGGTACCAGGTTTTTTGCTCAGCACCATAATCACAGAATCACAGAGCTGGAAGGGACCTCAGGAGGTCATCTAGTCCAGCCCCCTGCTTCAAACAGGATCAACCCCCACTCAGTCATCGAAGCCAGGACCTTGTCCAGCTGGGATTTAAAAACCTCAAGGGAAGGAGAATCCACCACCTCTCTAGGCAACGCATTCCAATGCTTCACCACCTGCCTGGTGAAGTAGTTTTTCCTAATATCTAACCTACACCTCTCCCTCTTCAACTTCAGACCATTACTCCTTGTTCTGCCATCTGACACCACTGAGAACAGTTTCTCACCCTCCTTGTTAGAGCTCCCCTTCAGGAAGTTGAAGGCTGCTATTAAATCACCTTTAAGTCTTCTCTTCTATAAACTAAACAAGCCCAAATCCCTCAGCCTATCCTCATAGGTCTTGTGCTCCAGACCCTTAATCATTTTTGTTGCCCTTCGCTGAACCTGCTCCAGCAAATCCACATCCTTTTTATACTGGGGGGCCCAAAACTGGACACAATATTCAAGATGTGGCCTCACCAGTGCCAAATAAAGAGGAATAACTACTTCTCTAGATTTGCTTGAAATGCTCCCCCTAATGCATCCTAGTATGCTGTTAGCCTTCTTGGCTACAAGGGCACACTGTTTACTCATACCCAGCCTTTCATCCACCATAACCCCTAGGTCCCTTTCCATTGTACTGCTGCTGAGCCAGTTGGTCCCTAGTCAGTAACAATGCTTGGGATTCTTCCGCCCCAGGTGCAGGACTACACTTTTTGTTGAACCGCACCAGATTTCTTTTGGCCCAGTCCTCCAATTTATCCAGGTCCCTCTGGATTCTCTCTCTACCCTCCAACAAATCTACCTCTCCCCCTAGTTTTGTGTCATCCGCAAACTTGCTGAGGGTGCAATCCAGACCCTTATCCAGGTCATTAATAAAGATGTTGAATAACACCGGCCCCAGAACCGAGCCTTGCAGCACTCTGCTCGAAACAGACCGCCATCCAGATATTGAGCCATTGACCACTACCCATTGTGCCCGACAATCAAGCCAGCTTTCTATCCATCTTATAGTCCAAGGATCCAATCCACATTTCCTTAACTTATGGACAAGAATGTTGTGGGAGACCATATCAAAAGCGGTGCTGAAGTCAAGGTATATCACATCCACTGACTTCCCCGTGTCCACAGAGCTTGTTACGTCATCATAGAAGCTACTCAGATTGGTCAGGCAGGACTTGCCCCGGTGAATCCATGTTGGCTACTTTTGCTCACTTTCCCCTCTTCCAAGTGCTCCAAAAGGGATTCCTTAAGGATTCCCTCCACTATTTTCCCAGGGATTGAGGTAAGGCTGATGGGTCTATAGTTCCCTGGATTGTCCTTCTTTCCTTTTTTAAAGATGGGCACTACGTTTGCCTTCTTCCAGTCATCTGGTATCTCCCCTGATCTCCAAGAGTCTTTAAGGATAATGGCCAAAGGTTCAGCAATGACCTCTGCCAATTCCCTCAGTATCCTGAGACACATTAAATCCAGACCCATGGACTTGTGCACATCTAGTTTTTCTAGATAGCTGAGAACTTGTTCCTTCCCCACAGATGGCTGCCCTCCACCTTCCCATACTGCATATGAACTGAGCTGATAATGATTTCTTCCACAGACAAGACAAATCAGACTAGACCAAGGGGTACCTCTGGAAAGACTAATAGCAACTGCCCTAATGTTTTAGAAGTCCTAGAACATATACACAGCCACAGTTTTCAGGTGAGCTGTGTTGACTCATTCTTTTTTTCATTGCAAAAACAAAGTGCTGGGGGAAGGATATGCCGAGTCGTTGCAAAAGTGAGACAACTAACTGTTACATGCCCTTAACAGAAGCTTTGCAGTGGTATCTCACAGCACGGAGGTTCTCAACACTTGTCTGTCTGAGGTGCACACTGCATGCTCTAAAAACTCCACAGCCCACTTGAGCAATGAAACTCATTTTCTACACATACAAGCCAGGGCTGTAGTTAGGGGGTAACAAGGAGGGCAACTGCATGGGGCCCCATGACATTAAGGCCTTTGTAAAGATATATTGTTCAGGCTTCAGCCCCAGGTGGCAGGGCTCAGGGACCCAGGATTCTGCCCTACATGGGCTAGCTTCAGTCTTCTGTTCTGGCCTCAGTGAGTCTCTCATGGGTGAATTACCACCTAAAACCTGCTTGTGCCCCACAGGGGACCCTAGACCTCTGGCTCAGAACCATTGTCCCAGAGCTCATATCTGGGAACTGCTAACAGAAGAATATCAGCCAGTCTCAAATATCAAGCTGGCACGTAGGAAGAAAAAGTCTCTTAAGTAAGCACCAAAGGCCAAGCCACATAGGCATACGTAGATTACATATGCTTTGCTATGAAATATAAGACCAGACCACATTTCTATTTAATTTTTTAAAACAGCTCTACCCATTGAGAAACTATTGTTTTAGTCAAAGGCAGTAACACATTGCTATCGCATAGTATCTTTTCTTTCAAGGACACCAGAAAAGCCAGAAATAAGCGCCTTTGCAAAAAGAAACAACTTCAGCCGATGGCAACAAATCCTAGAAGGGTGCTTGGACTATCAGCATCTGCTTGGGATAGATCAGCTCTGTATCTTTTACACAAGACTCCCATCTATCCATGCGAGAAGACATCATTAGAATTTTCAAGGCAATTTCTCCTTGCAAGTCAAGTAGCTAGTGCAAGAGAACATGACATGGCAGGGAGAAGTTGCAGCCAGCACTCATCTTGAATATATTCTGCATATATACATGGGTACCAAATAAGCTATGCAGATGTTGAATCATCCAGTATCCCACATCCTGTAAAGTTACTGAATTGTCTCTCAGACAGTGGCAACCGCTGGCAACCCTTACTGTTTTCTTTACAAAAACGAACAAGCAGTCACGCAGCACCTTAAAGACTAATAAAATAATTTTGTTAGTCTTTAAAGTGCAGATTGACAGGGTACCTCTCTGTTACTGTTTTCTTTACAACACATCACAGCATGTTTCTTATGCTGTTTGTTTTCAAGACCTGGGATTTAATCACTGCCAAGAAAGAATACTTAAACATAGCCCAAGTGTGCTACACTTTAAATGTCGCCTTCTTGCTTAAACAAATACCACTAAGGGCTGACCACACAGTCTACAGTTCCCAGGATGCAATGTTTCATCTCCATCCAGGCTGCATACTGGAAAATACAGTTTCTGTGGGCCAAACTTCTGGACTGAAGAAGAGGAACAACACAATCTATTCCATTTCATATAAATTAAATGTCAGCCACGAGCTTCCAATAAGCTGTTAGTGTTACCTTCTACTGGATGAATTATAAACTCCCTTCATCTGGGTTGAGAGGTATACATAAAAGGAGAGGGACCACAGTGTTTTGTTATGCATATCTCATCTGTTAGACAATATGATTAAATGGTATTTTTCATGAGGATTTTAATTAAAGCATGTTCCTTTGGCTATGTTAACAGTTTACCTTCACCACTGCCACAGTGTTAGAGGGAACACATCAGGTAGAAGGAACACATCACCACCCCAGCAGAAAGCATTCTTTACTTATTTCTTTTTTATACAGGAAGTCTTTCATAAAGTTGCAATTACTTACCTCCTTCCCCCACTCTCTCCAGGATCCACTTTTAACCCCCTTCAGTGCTGATCCTTCTCATTGTTCAGGGATGACTGACTTGTTTGGATTGTAAGGATTGTTGCTGTTTAAACACAGGGTAAATGAAACCACTGTGTAAAGTGGGGTGAGGGACAGCAATTGCTGGGTGAAAGTAAATGAAGTATAAGAGATGTGTCAAATTACTGGTAGAAACACAATGGAGATGACACAGAGTATCAATTAGATTCCAAGCTAGCTTTGTTAAATCTTTTTTACTGCACACAAGAATTTTCACAGGTTTCTTAATCTTCACCTTAAAAAGTGAAGGGAAAAAAAAAAAAATCAGCTAATACAGGTTGCACCTTCCAAAACTGGGATTCTCTGGCCTGGCAACAACCAAAGTTCAGCAGGACCACAGATGTTACTGGACCTGAGATCCCCTGGTTGGGAGCCCAGTGGCCCTGAGCAGGGGAGCCCTGTGGGGCTGAAGCCATGCTGGCAGCCCTGCTGGGGCTGGAACCCGAGCATGGCCAGTGTCAGCACACAGGGACCTAGGCCTGGAGGTAAGAGGGCGGAGCCAGCAGCAGGTTGTGGGGCTAGAGGCAGGGGACTTCCCCTTGTCCGGCAAATTCCCTCATTCGGGAAACATGAAAATGAAGACACCTGCTTGTGAAAGACGTTGTGTCACCATGGTAACCAAGAATATTTTAGCAAAATGACAACCAGAAACACTACAGTCTCAGCAACCACCATACTTTCATACTTCAGTGGTTCTTTTGAGGCAGAACAATAATTCTACAGAAATTACAACACACATTCTGAAGATTTAGATCAACTTCACAGATGCAATTCATCAGTTTCTTCAAGACCTCTTGCATTTATTTGAATCTGGTATATCGAACTGTTCGACTGTCATCCACGCAAACACATGACTTTATTAGTTTAACCCTTCACTTGTTTGTTAACTCTACACAGGTTGTTTGTTAGGTCTACACTTAAGATTAGATTATAAATCTACTGGGACAGAGGCAAAGTGTTATTATGTGGTCCCTGAGCCTGCAGCACAACGGGTTCCTAAATCTGACTGGAGCCCCTATGTGCTATCATAACACATAATCAGAGCGGACAAGAAGCCCAGAGTTTTGTCACCAGGCTCTACATATTAGAGCATAACAGCCATATTGGGTCAGATCAAGTGTCGATTTAGCCCAGTGTCCTGTATTCCAACAGTGGCCACTGCCACGTAGCAGGGGAAGTGAACAGAACAGGTAATCATCAAGTGATCCCTGACATCCATTTTCAGCCTCTGACAACAGAAACTAGTGACACTATTCCTACCCTTCCTGGCTAATGGCCATTGAATTTATCCTCCATGAATTTACCTAGCTCTTTTTTTGTACTCTGTTAAAGTCCTGGTCTTCACAACATCCTCTGGCAAGAGTTCCACAGGCCTAACGTGCACTGCATGAAGAAAAATTAGAATTATACAGACACTTTCCAGAATTCCTTCTACTAAGTGGTCATATTCACATAATATGTCAAGTACCTACATCCTACAGCACTGGAAAAATACACTTCTTGTTGGTCAAACATGCCCACTGTTGACTAAATCCATGTCCAGGCATATGCTACCTACCTTCCTACCCACTTCACAGGATTTTTTAAAAATATCTGAAGTTGCTTCTAAATTAAATAAGCAACACTGGTTAATTAAAGCACACACACATTTGGAAACAGAAACAAGGAGTGAATTATTAGACTGGTTACATGATTTTTTTTGGAAAAGCATCCAACAGATGAGACCCAAAGGGAGGAAGTGTGTCTACCCATGTGCCAGAACTGCAAGTTCAGATCAAGCAAAGAAAAACACCAGAGCGCACACCCATCCTGACTGATGTGGGAATGGCTAAGACCCGAGCGTCTCCTACCATACAGATGTGCTGCAAGTGACAAGCAGCTCCCTACACTTCTGTCAGTGAGAGTGCTCTGAATCTTCATTGGCTCACAGGAAGGACCAAATTGAATGCCTTAAAAAGAAATACCTGGCCCTAAAAGTCCAGAAATGTTTCACTAGTTATCTGTGGACATGGAAATGGAGTAACCATCCTAAACTCACTAGCACAGTGAGCAACAGACTGGGTAATTTAAGCACCCATGGTGATGGGTGTTTGGCTAGTGTTCTCCACCAGTGTGTGGTGTGTCTGATCACTGAAAACAATCATCCAAATAGAACAGGCATCCATATCAGGTATTCATAGAATGCATGCTGAGGGGTCAAGGCCGTCACCAGCTTGATCTATCTGCTGCACAACTTTCCACTGTACATGCTGAAATAATTTTATGGACATTTCCAAGGGGCACCACACACTAACTGATTTTTAAAATATATTAGTTAGAAGTAGCTACAGGCCCAGGTGCCTGACAATCAGTGATTCTGCAATCTTATTTTCCTGTTCTAAAATGTTTTCTCCTTCACTGTAGTTAGGCTCAAGATCCACACAAACAAAAGGGATTTGGAGAAATGACTGACTACTCATGGGGTGGGGGAAATCAACTACACACAGAATGCAGTCATTTGTACAAAGGAAACAAACTGGAAAATGCAGCAAAGAGACTGCAGGGAAACCTCTCTCTTCCCCTTCCTCCCGCCCGCACCCCACCCCCCGTAACCAATCTTTTTAAGGTGTTATTGCTATAATCAGAGGTAAAGCATTTTCAGATAGAAGCATGAGTTTTAAGGTTTAGTGTCCCTCGAACATTTAGGAGTATTTTTTGCAGATTCACTTAGAAGACCTGATGTTGGCTTGTAGCTGCCACTCTCACCTTCCCTTACCACTTTTCTATGTTCTATACCTTCTGCCTTCTTCAGATCACTTTACTTTCCTTTCAGGATGGCACAGAACCTTTCAGAAACCAGCATGAACAAACATGTCTTCCCAAATGGACCCCCCCACCCAGTAGGCAGGTGAGATCAACTGTCCCAGAGATGGATGTTCAGACTTGTACCCATAGTTTGGGCCAAGGTGCAATTTAGGCTGGGTACATTATAGACAATAGGGAGCTGCTGAGAGGCGTGGCTCCTGATCCTAGCTTCAGCAAAGCTGGAGGTGTTTGGACTTGGATAGTTACTTTGGCATCATCTCCAGTTCTCTGGGTCTTTATGTTCTGGATAGCCATTCTCTTGTTTAGACAGAAAACCCCATGTGTCGGAGTCCATAGGGACTGGGTGTCTGGTACAAACTGGTACCCATTAAGGATACTGCTGGCAAGAGGTGTTAACTTCCTGAGTTCCTAGGGGATGCTCACCACACTCTTCCCCCTCCAGATTCTCCCTCATGCTGCCCCTTCCTCCAATCCCTCACCCTTGTCCTGCTTCTTCCTGCCTCCACTTCTCTCCCTTCCCCTGCTTCTGCTCTTCCTACTCTCCCTCCTTCCCAGCCACTCCTGAATGCAGCTGATTGAGAATGTGCAGTGCTGCTTGCGAGGAGGAAAAGTGATCCACAAGGCTGCTGGTGGATGCCAGACACCCATTTTCGTTTTTCCTGGAGCACCCATGAAATCAACACCTACAATTGTTGAAACTTAAAAATCAATGGTAATAAGACCAGAGCTCTGTTTAATTCCCACAGAGGCAGCAGGCCATTTTATCCACTTTATACTTGGACCTCTGGTGATAAATATTGAAAGCTGGAGTCAGCATGACCTGCTTAACAATCGCCTGCCTGATCACACTGGGTTTAAGGGATACATCATGCAGAAAGTCATTTTATGCCATTTCTTTCACAATGAACCTAAAGAGAGTTCTATCATTGGGGATAATTACAGGCCCCTTGCCCTGTTTGCACACCATGACCATCTTGAAGGTACCATGACCACCCTCTGCAGTAATGTTCTGGTTTTCAGTTCAAAAGCACCAAGAAGCCAGTGGTTTCCTGAAAGCTGTGTGGCAGTGCTTGACTGCTTGGTAAGAATTTTTGTTTGTTTGCTTTTTGCATTTGAAGGAAATAGCTTGTTTTTGCAAACCCTTAAATATCACACCTAAAACCTGTCAAGCAGGGCTTTCCATTCAGAGACAAAGGAGAGAAACTTCTCAGAAACACACTGAAAAGCAATGAAACCTAGATTTATCAGTAGTGACTCCTATGGTTACAAAATGCCAGACCAGTCTCATCATCTCTTTTGGGAAGGTGTAGGGTTAACAAGCCCCCACCCCTAGCATGAGTCTGCATGAGAACACTGAATTCAAAACACCCTGGATCTGGATCAAGATCTGAATGTTCCTGTTAAGGCCTACAATGGGAGGAAAACATTTTTGGTTCTCTCTATATGCAAGCCATATCACCACAATATATATATAGCGCAAGTGCCTAAAATCCAGATCTGAACCTAGATCCTGTCTTGTGCCCACTTCTGTTTTCATCAGCTATACTTCAAACATATAAACAAGGAGATCTTCCTTTGCTCCCCATCCTCTTCTTAATATTGAAGGTTCACAAACATCACTGCATAATGTGACCCCTTAGAATAACAATGGTATCAGGGATGAAAGAAGTCAGATCATTGTCCTCCAAGAAGGACAGGCCCGTACAATTAGAACTTCTTTGGTTATGCTTTTACTTTACTATTTTTAGAAGTAGAGGCCAATGACACACAGATTAACATTTCTGATTCCACCCCGCAGAGGGCAATGGTATACAAAAAGTCATTAGTGTTCAACAGGGCAAGGATCTATTTTTATGTTGACTTGTCTACCATTTAATCCAAGAAATTCAACAAACTAATGATCAACCTAAATTTTCATTAATTTGTTTTTAAATAACTGCTCTCTCTTCCCTAATTACCTTGGCTACACATTGTCCAGTACTAGCATGCTTGGGGTTGTGAAGAAATAAATAACTGACTTTATCAGAAACATAATCAGGCAGCAATAGCAGGAAAAGGTGAGCATTGTGAATGTTTTGACTTAGTTTTCCTACCTGCACATCCTGCATAAAATTTACAGAGGAAAGCTGTGCATAGAGATTGTTCATCAACTCTTCACAAAGAAACAAAGTTATTGGCCTCTGAAATAAAATAAGGAAGTGCAACAATGTCATCTTTTCCAAAAAGACCAAAATTATTGGCAAGCTCCT
The DNA here is from genome assembly GCF_033958435.1 of Carettochelys insculpta. Classification (NCBI taxonomy): domain Eukaryota; kingdom Metazoa; phylum Chordata; order Testudines; family Carettochelyidae; genus Carettochelys; species Carettochelys insculpta. Next base: position 35,244,631 of record NC_134150.1, on the reverse strand, counting down.
TGAGAGAGTTGTTAAGAGACTTCTGGGGAAATGTGTGAAACTGTTATTAGTGGAGAGAAAACACATAGCTTGCAATAATAGTAAAGTTCCCCTCTCTCATTCTCTCCCCTCCACCATGGAGAGAGAGGTTTGGATGATATTTGCTTCAATTTCCAAAAGTTGAAAAAATGTGGCTCCCCATCTGATCTGCATCTGGCAAGATCAACTCACAATCTGAGCCTCAATTTGCTAGCCATCTTTCCTCTGTATCCAGCGAGCTGTCTCACAAGGGCTAGCAGGGGGAGGGAGGAAGTCTTTGGGTAAGAGGCAGCACAAGGCCAGGGGTAAAAGGCAGGGAAGGGACATTGCATGCTGCTCTCCAGAGCTTGTGATGACACAAGACAGCAGCAATGCATGTTTCATCACAGTGGGGCAGAGGAGTGGGGCACCAGCATCCTATCTGCTCCAGTACCCATAGCGAGGAGTGGGCCCTGAAACCCAGGAGCTGGTGGGCTTGGAGCATGGCAAGCCCTGTAAGCCAAAGATATGGGTGGGGACACTGGCCCTGCCTGAGGGGCCTGAGCTGCTGGAAGGGAAGCAGCTCAATGAGTGGGCACTGGACAGCCCAAACTCTGACCTGCCAGGCATCCACAACACTATCCTCAAAAATGACCCATAAATGCAGATATCTGAATTTGAGTGGCTCTACCAATCAATCTTGTTAGAGGTGGGAATTATGCAGAAGTATTCGTAAAGAAACCAGTCAGATTTTCAAAGGTGCAATTGTATACCCATCTCACTTGCACTGATATGAATCCAATGGCCCCTGGAGGTCCAACAACAGCAAAACTGCACCTCGGAATATCTAGTATTTGGCTAGCTGTATCTTCCTGTTTTATGTTACCTCCCTAGCTATGTGCTCTATCTTCATACGTTATCACAGCAAAGATACAGCAGGAAGTCATCTTGCATATTCCTACATTTTGCACATCAATTATACGTATTTTATTAACATTTCCATCCAGTGCATTTATTTCCAGGATCTCATTTATTCAGAAGGCTACCAAAAGGGAGCTGGGAAACACACTGTTCCCATCTGCTGTCCTGACCTCATAAGAATCAACGATGCAGTAATAATGTCTCAATGGCAACAGATGTACAGCTGATCTTGCTAAATTCTAACTACGCTTTCTGAAACACAGTCTGCATCTATAATTCTAGAAGTAATGTAACATGCATTAAATACACCACTGCTTACATATAAATAGCAGGTATCTATGTATACTGATGTGGACATATGCATTATTACACACATTGCACGTACATATGGACTCTTCTTTTAAAGGAAACAATAACCAGAGTTCCCTCTGACTTCTCTACCCGTGTATGGAATAAATTTTGTTATGTGCACCGAGGCATGTGAGGATGCGCACCACCAATAGAAACAGATGGTGAGGGGGGTAGTTTTGATGGAAATATTGGATCATTAATGGCCAGATCCTATAATAAGTAACATTCGCCCATTGTGGGTGGCTGTGGGCGCTCTCCTAAACAGCTGGGTAGCACCTGAATCTCTCCCGGGTGGCCGCCCAAGTGCTCAGCTTACTGGGAATACGGTACTAGACCCAAACAAAGTAGCTTATTTTAAAAAACTGAAGCCAAATCCTGAAGTGCTTGTTTAATCCTTTCTCAGGCAAAACTTTCGTTGACCTTAGTAGGGTTTACTCCCATAAGCAACAAGGGCAGGAACTGATGTTTCAGTAATTAATGGCTATGTGAATGGGTCCACAGGATAACTGTTCGGGCCTATCCCGTCAGCATTTATTTGTATGTATAGATATTCTCCATACAAGCAGAACAATTTATTTCTAATGAGGTCATCTGTTTGAAGATGAAGCCCAAAGTTTGTTACTGAGGGTCAATCTATACTTACTGGCCAATTGACCATGCCACACTTGATCTTCTGGAGTTTAATTTTGCTGCTTGTTAAGACACGGCAAGAATTGATCTCTCTGGGCTCAGCCATTGACCCTGGTACTCCACACTTTTGTGTGGAGGAAGGGACATCAGTGCAAGCCTAAACAGCCCCAATCTACGCAGAGTAAGAAAGTTGATTCTGATACATGATTATAGCCACGCTGTTAGCATAGCTAGAATTACTGTATCTAGGATTGACTATCTACCCTAGCACAGATTACCTCCACATATCACTTGTGTGAGACGCACTCACACCAAAAGCAGAATAATTATGAGCTTGACACAGAAATTTCTAAGTGCGGTTCTCTGGCCTGCGGTCTGCAGAAGGTCAAACTACATGATCATAATGGTCCATTCAGGCCTTAAAATCTAGGACTCTATGAATCTTTCTTAATTAAATGCCACAAGCATTCTGTTTCTCTAACTAGAAAAATCATGCTACAATAACCACAAAATGGCAGCTATGCCTTCTAGACTGTTAAATGGCCTTCTAAGCACAACCGATCTCCTAGCTACTAGGCAGAATACACAGAGCTATATACAAGGCACATTATGAAAGCTGTTTATTGAGCTTACAAGCAATAATAGCCTGGTAGCCACGTCTATCTATTAAAAATACAAATAAGACCAGCTGTTGATGATGTTTTCAACTAGACCCGTGTTTCTCAACCTGAGGGTTGGTTGCACAATGGATTTAGGGGTCCTGCAAACCTGACTGGGATTAGTGGCTGGGAAGTAGGGCAATTCCCTAGGGACCCATGCCACAGGAGGACCCAGGAAGCTAATTTGTATTTCAACCCTGAAGCCCCGCCCCCTGAGATCAAGATAGGGATCACAATTTCTTCTAATAGTGGGGACACAATTTTTTTAAATCTAAAGAAAGTTTCCAACACAAAAAGGTTGAGAAACACATCACTTAACATATAGATACAAAATACTGTGATTTGACTATTTGTCACAAGATGAATACTGAGAAAACTACTTCTAAGTACCTCTGTCACTCCTTGGCACAGCTGAGAAACAGGAAACTCATGTAGTAGACCTTTCTACTAGTTCTTATGGTAGATGACCATGCTTTCAACACTGCGCTGCATTCATACATGCAGGAGACCCATAAAAAACGCCTTCTTGCTTCTTGCACATCCTACTTAAAATCCACAATAATATAAAGAAGTTTTGATGTAAACTGTCTGTAGGTAGTCTGTCGTGTCCGACGATGACGTCTTGCACAAGCTCATCAGTTGTGGACTCACTTGTGGCTGAGGAGTCCAAGCTTTGAACAGCATGGACGTTCTTAGTAGGGGCAAGGGAATTGTCCTGGCTCTGATGGTGCAGCTGCTGCTGTCACTTTCCTCCTTTCATGAGCATCAATGAGGTGTATGTGTTGCTGCTCTTCAAAGTTGTCATACATGTGTCATACAAGAGCACGTCAGGCTGTTCAGTCTTTTACATGCTTCTTTGGCTGATCTGGCTTTAAACCAGCATGAGCAATGCTGGCCTTCATGCAGTCTTTATACCTCTTGCAAGGCCTACCTTGATTCCTTTTGCCCTGGGAGAGTTCACTGTAGAGGAGTTGCTTAGGGATTCTTGACTCCTCCATTCGTATGACGTGCCCTGTCCAGCGAAGCTGGGCTTTCAGAATCGTGGCTTCGATGCTCCTGGTTCCTTCTCTGTCCAGGACTTCCAGGTTCGTAACTCTGTCCTGCCATCGAATGTGCAGTATTGACCTCAAGCTGAGTGTGTGGAAGTGCTCCAGCAGTTTTATGTTTTCTGTACAAGGTCCAGGTTTCACAGCCATACAGGAGACTAGTCAGGACTACTGCCTTGTACACTTTCAGTTTAGTGGACTGTCAGATATTGTTCTGATTCAACACTCGTGCTCTCAGACGTCCTAGTGCCCAGCTGGCCTGGAAGATTCTGGCATTGATTTCTTTGTCGAGGGAGCCATCAATGGCTACCCACACTGCCAAGGTACTTGAACTCCTCTACCGTTTTTAACTCTGTTCCTTCTATAAAGATTGAAGCAGGGAGAGCAGCAGATCCTGGAGCAGGTTGAAACAGTAACTCAGACTTTCCTAAGCCGATGGTCAAACCAAAGAGGCGAGTGGCATCAGCAAAGGATCATTAAAAGGCCAAATCCTATTCCCAGCAACATTAGTAATAAAGATTCCAGTCATATCAGTGGCAATAAATTCTACTGCCAGATACAACCACCCCTACACCATAAATACATAGAAAAAACTACTAAGTGAACACACACACATTCAGTAATCTGTGTTCCTCCGCAATATATTATGTCTGAGGTTGTTTGTTGCTGTTGTCTGGAGAGCAAAAAAGCATCTGGTAACCCTTTTATATCAATCATATTGATCACAGCTCATTTACGGCATTTGGGTGCACTGGGATTAGGATGTGCCAGCAACCAGACCACCAAAAGGTCTCCAAAGCTAAACGTACTTCAGTGGGAGCAGCACTTTGTGGGGAGATATCCTCGGAACTTGTGGGGAATCCAGCAAATGGTGATGGTGAGGAAGGCAGGGGCATTTCTTCCCCCTTTAAATAAGTGTTGAATCTAAATGACCAAACAAAGGGGACAGAGTAAGGGCACAACCAGGTAAATTCTAATTACAAAGAGAAGGATAAGATTCCAAATGATGCTTTCAGTTACTCTAATTAAAAAAAAGTCAAAATCAGCCTACTGTCGCCAAGTGCAGCTGCTTTCAGAAAAGAAAAAAAAAAGTCTCATTATCTATTTGATATACAGTATCTTCCTGATGTTCTTCAGGGTTACTATGCTACTACTACTACTGTACACTTCTCCATCTTCCTTACTCTCATGATCTCACAGCATTTCAGGAATATACATTAAGCTGCACAGAAAACCTGTGAGTTAGGTAAAAATTAGCACCACTGGAAAATGGGGAAACTGAGCCAATGGTCTTCACCAACTTCCTATTATTCCCTGCCTCAAGCTCCATCTGCTGATGTTTGCCACAGACTCAGAACTCAAACTATTGCCACTATGAGGGTGACAGTGGAAACCAAGGGCAAAAGCCATCAAAATTTACCTCCCCTAACTGTTCTCCAGAATTCAACAAAAAACCAAGCACCTCAGCGTTGCTCTCCTTCAAATGACAGCCTTCAATTTCAGGGTATAGACAGCCATTAAAATAAAATCATAGACCTGGCAAAATACAATGGCAGCTCTCTTGTATTCTCCTTCTATAACGTTGAATCAAGCAAGTTCATAATTGCAGCATTTAGTACCATGAATCAAAACAGAAGAGTAAATCCATTGTGTGACACAGGGAGTGGACCATGACGTAATCCCTCGGGGTAAATTTTAATCCTCCTGTATAAAATGGTGTGTTTACACTATGATAGACAGCCGCAGTGACAGAAGAGGCAATTGAGCAGACTGTTCCGGAAGAAAAGATCAATAAGAAGTGGATTATGCAGAAGACCCTCAACTTGGACCAAGAGAGCGCTGAAGATCACCAGGGATGTTTCCAAGAGGGCACAACAGCAACAGAGTGAAATGCAATGAGTAAGAAAAGCAGTCAGAAAGGAGAACGCAAAATGGTTAGAGGAGCAGTGTGAAGATAGAGAGGTATTACAGCGAATGTAAGACCAGGGAGGTATGTAAGATGATCAGGAATATTAACAGGAAGTGGCAGCCAAAGCAGATGGTGATCAAAGACAAGAACAAAGAGGTGCTCATGAACAAGGAGAAGACTGTTACAGCAATGGACGAGATATTGCACCAACCTATAAAAAACACAGTTGGACCCAAGTGTCTCAAAGAGACTGATCAAAGAACTTAAAGAAATCTCCACCGAGCATCAAGTGCGAGACCAATATTTTGAAGGAGGAAGTAGAAAGAGAAGTGGAACAACTAAAGAACAACAAGAGCCCTGTAAATGATAAAAATCACAGGAGAGAGGATTAACTATGGTGAAGAAAGTCTGAATCAGGAAATACACTGATTATGTAATATAGCAGAGAAAGAAGGGAAGGCACCTAAGGAATGAACAAGATCCATACTAGTGACAATACACAAGAAAGGAAGTGTATTGGAGTGCAAGAACTCCAGAATGATTGCCCTAACACATCATCTAAGCAAGGTGCTGATGATGATACTGACAGAAAGACTAAGATGACAGATAGAAGAACATCCAGTGGATAAGCAAGCGGGATTCACGAAAGACAGAAGTACCACACAGCAGATATTGGCAGTCAGATTGATAGCGGAAAAAGCTCGACAAAAGAACAAGAACATCTACACTTGCTTCATGGATTTTCAGAAGGCATTTGACAGTATAGATCAGAAAGTTCTTGGGCGGTGCTGGAGTCGTACGGAGTGGATAACAGACTGATACAGTTGTTGAAGGACAATGTGGAGAGAGTGGTGAGAACATGTGGAAAAATAGGATGTTGGTTTACAATAAGTAGAGGTATGAGACAAGGAGATTCAATATTGCCAAGCATCTTCATCACGCATCTAGGGACAGTGATGGACAAGATCAAGGAACAAGTATCACAGAGGTAGCTGTGTTAGTCTGTATCTTCAAGAAGTCCTGTGGCACCTTACAGACTAACAGATATTTTGGAGCATAAGCTTTTGTGGGCAAAGACCCGCTTCATCAGATGCATGAGTGGGGGCGGGGGGTCAGAGGAGTATTAAAGAGTGGGGTGCCAGTAAAAAGGAGAGCCGGAGCTGACAAGGTCTATTCAGTCAGGGTGGAAATGGCCAATTATCAGTAGTAGTATACATGGATACCTGTGCACAGGATAAGAATTAAAAACTTGAGGTTTGCAGATGGTATAGTTGTCATTGAGGAAGATGAAGAGAAGCTTGCCAAAATGGTGCAGTTGCTAAACGAGGAAGGGAAGTGGTACAGGCTGATTATGAACATTGATAAAACAAACAATGGAATTTGAAGATAAGGAAATAGGAAGGAAGATCAGTTTAGATGGTATTGAACTAGAGCACATAGAGAAGTTCACTTATTTGGGGAGTAACATTACATGTGATCTAGACTGTAAGAAGGAAATAGTGACTAGAATAGCAAAAGCAAGAGCGAGTTTGAAGGCTATGGATAAGATCTGAAAAGGCAAAGCAATTAGCTTAGGAACGAAGCTGAGCATCCTGAAAGCGTGTATTCAGCAGAATGTTGTACGGATGCGAGAGATGGGTGATAACAAAAGATGTGAAGAGAAGAATATTAGCGTTCGAGAGGAGTTATAGAAAGCTCCAGAGAACAGGATGGATGCAGAAGGTCACCAACGAGGAATTATATAGGAAGACAGCCGAAAGAGAACCTACTGCAGAAGGTTATACAATGCAAGATACTGCTATTCAGGCACATTTACCGAGTGAACAACAAAGAAAAATCAAGGCCCTGGTATTTGGCATAATGGACAGTTCAAATAGGAGAGGCAGACCCCACAGAGAATAATACAGTAGATTGGTGTGGAGCTAGTCTATAGAAACGAAGACACTCCACACTGGACAGGGAAAGATGGAAGGAAATAGTGAGAGAGGCAACAGATACCAAACAGGCGCTGAGGCCATGGTCGTCGATGATGATGATATGATGCACCTGCATTATTGGAAACCTCCCTTGCTGATATACTCACAAATTCAGTGCCTTGAAACAAAAATTTCCCTTCTCTCCTTGCCTTTTTGTTTTTGGTTTTCAGGTATTTCTCATGGAGCAAATGAGCTACTTTGTTCTGATACAGTTCCAATGTGACTGCATCTTATTCTTTATCAAAATCTTTAATGCCCCTTTGCAGCAAGCCTCCGTCCTAGAAATAAAATGAGGCCAAGTTTTCAGTAGGCCCCAAGATCAAGTTTCACCAAGAAGTTAGATGTGTACAAAGGGGTATTCATATGTCATTTAACTATAGTGCTCAGTTTTGTGATTAGCTTCAGCAACTATTGAAAAACCAGCAGGAGACTTTTCAGAAGTAGACTTTCAGGCTCTAACCCTTCATTTTATGCCAATGACTAACTTAACCTATGTCTAAAATTTCCTCTGTACCTTAGAGGCAATTTGGGACAGTGGATTTAAGAATTTGAAACGGTTGTTTAATATCCACCGCCTACATGGCTAAAAGGGGAGGGGAAAAAGGCACATTGTCTAAATTTCACTGTATTACACACACTCTCTCTCTCTCTGCTAAAGCTTGGGGTTTTGTTGTGCTTAGTGGTCTCCTTGAGTCTGTCACAACACTGCACACATATAAATGGCCTGTGGTTTTATATTTTGCTTCCCATTTAAAACACACAAACATTAGCTTTATGTTTATTTTATTTTTGTGAAATATGTCTGAACAGAGTGGTTCACTTTTATCTCCTTTTTAATAGGGATGGTGTAGTAACAAAAGGGGAGTTGGGGGATTGTACTTTTAAATTCTATACCTACAGTACTTATGCAATTGGAATTTTTTTTCAAACAAACTCCAATTTCTTTTCACCATTTGTGCTATGTGTTTACTTTTTGTGCATTGCTCTACAAAGACAAGCAGACCAAACTGTTTAATTTTCCTTTTAAGTAGTGAGTTTTGAGGTCTGATTTTAATATGCCAGCACGTGCTATATTTGAGATTCCAAAACCGCAGGAACTTTTTAAAAAAAATAATTAAAACATTTCTATGTATGGACCCAACCCAATCCCAACCACCAATGAAGTCAGCGTAGATTTCTACACTGATTTAAATGGCTTTTATTCAGGCCCTCAGAGTTTGGCAAGTCACTTTTTTGTTTTAAACAAACCTAATATTTGAAGCTTAAAGCTAGATGACTTTGTACCCTCAAAACTACCCTTCTACTCTTTAAAGGTAAGTTTGACATCTTCTCCACTCCAATTACCTCAAGGGAATCAAAAGGATTATGGCAAAGAACAACATGCTGCACACACACAAGGCAGGCCATCAGAACATACACCAAAGTGATTTCAGCCATTGGAATTTAAATTTACATTTAACAATGTCAACGATACACACGTTTTCTTTCAATATTTAACTCAAGAAATCTTACTATGCAGAAAGTAGTAGTGTAGAGTTGTGGGGGTTAACATTCACATTTCAGCAATATCTGTCACTTGCTTTGATAAAGCAGATTGGAAGCAGGGGAGGTACTGTATTTACTATCCTGGTATCAACCCTCGAATAAGCAATTTTTGAAGACATCTCATTGTAGTGACGTGGTGTGCCTTCCTGCCAAAGATTATGGAATCATTTTCCACTAAACAGCTTCCTCCCTCACATGGCCTTCCAAGACCCAGAGAAAAGAGTAAGGATGCAGTTGAACTCTGCTGCTCACACTCCCTAATTAGTTAAGAAGAAACCAAAAGATGTGAGCAAATGGAGTTTCTTCCACAGGAAAAGAGAAAAATAGTCTGAAGAGCAAACCACTGGATCATCTTTGTATTAGAATAATCCAGCCCTTGGCCCACCATGTAAAGGAGATAAACACTGACCTTGCAAACAGCAAGCAGTTTAATCTGTGTTTCTTCAGCAAAATGGTTGGCATTTCACATGAATAAATGCGTTATAACTGCAACTATAATCTCACATGTCTTCAACTAAATACTCCTTCTTCCACTAGGCTGACATGACAGCTACTGACATTAGAATGAAAAGGAGCCAGCTGACTCAGAAATCTGATCAACATGTTCTTTCATTTCTGAGGGTCTTTGTCCTGGTTTCTAGTAATCAATCCTATTGGTTTTAAGTGGGTACTTTTTAATTTTAAAGCGCTTAATGGCTTCAGAGTCTTGTGCACTTCCTTTTTACTGATGCCTCAGTACATTTACACACACCCATGTAACCACAGACCTCACTGGGGTTTATTTTGATTTTTTTTTTTTTATCATAAAAGAATACGACTTCCACACTTGTGAGTGTATTGTGCTCTGCAGCATGGGCCAGACATACCAAACTGAGGGGTTTTTATTGACTTAAAAACAAAACAAAAAAAAACAAAAAAACTGCAAGCTAAATTTCTTGTTATAAAAATATACCTAAGAAAAGCTTATCTTCTGCCTCAAAGAGCCTATGGCAACTGGATTTAAGACAAAGTGACCGCAAAATAGTTCAAGTCTGAAGTTAGTTTTCTCAAATAGCATAACCATCATAGTTCATCTATGGTGTCTTATAATCACACTGTGCCATAACCAGCAATCCTCATGGTCAATTTCTAGCATATTAGGTACAGCTATATCTCAGCTGGACTGGACTTCACTATTTTCTAATGGTAAATTAGAACATTATTTTAAAATGTGAACGCTACAGGGATCAGCTCAGTATAACAATGGCAACATTTTCTTGGTGCTGTGTTTGTACACGTAAAAGTGAATATCAGTAATATGCAGAACACACAGAAATTAATCTATAACTTTAAAGTACAGTGACCATCAATATTTTTGGCTCCCTGGCAAACTTTTATCAAGTGGCAGGATAAAAATTTCTCTTGCCAACCAACAGAGCTCCTTGTTTTGAAAGGGCAGCCAATGGAATAAACGTAAACAACCTCAAACAATGTTAACAGTCGATCTAATTCAATGCATTCATGTCATAAATTGTACTGGTGTCAGCTTTTGATTAAGCACAGGATACTACGCCCTTGAAACACAGAAGATGAATGTTCTGAATAACACAATACACCGCAGGTACTGTGGCAGTCATGGGCTGCTGTTTCTTTTACAAAGGAAGAGCAAGAAGGAAATTGCAATGTGGTATACCATACAGTAGCTCCGACAGGATAAGCGAGAGATATGTTCCATAATATGTGGGACATCTTTCTATCCGCAATTTGAAAGCTCCTTGGTAGGGACATGATTCACAGGCTGTGTAAAGTAACAGATGGTTGTCAGTGGAGACTAGGAAACCCAGGGCATCTACATTAGAAATTGATTTGTCCATCCTACTTAATTTCTGCATGTAAAACCCTTGTAACACAGCAGATACTAGGCCACCATTTGTTGTTTTTCTTTGTGAGAAAGAAACTGGAAAAATAACTAACAAGCTCCTAGCACAATCGCAACTGGCACTGATTGCCAGCAATTGGCAGAATGAGGACAGAAGCCAAGGAATGACTGGGAATCGTGTCTGAAACCGTCAATGACTCTTAAAAATTGTCCTAATAAGCCAACTACCAGGTGCAGGAAGCTTGCACTACCACTACTGGTGCAGTTCCCATTCTCCAGGTAAGCTTAAAACTGACTCCGGTGGCTGACAAACAGGCACTTTTCACAAGAACTAAAACAAATAAATTTTCATTACCACCACATATAAATGTCACTGATCACTATCAAAAGGGCAGGCTGACTTCTAGGGAAGGAAAGGATCAGTTTAAACATCATAAACCGTGCTGTAGCTATAGAAACGTTCCCCATTTTCATCAAAGCAAAGGCTTGTCTAATGATATGGTGGGATTATTTGCCCTCATTACACACTTGTGGTCAGAAAGACAGAATCTGCATTCCATAGGTCACTTTCCAAAGGAAAGTACTACAGATCAGCACAAAGAATCTGTCAGTGGAGCAAACAGCATATAAAAACGTTACATACCAGTCTGTTCCCAGCCATCATCCCACTCCCTGTTGAGGGGGACTATATTTTCAGCACTGTGAAGTGTGCATGCGCGCGCACACACACACACACACACACACACACACACACACTAAAATTCACCAGTTCCATAGAAAAAATGCTATCTATTTCCCTATAACAGTTAGCCCTAGAATACACAGGCTGCAGGTGAAAATTATTTCGGGGAAATCCTATAGCCCATGTTATACAGGCCAGACTGGATGATCATATCAGTGCCTTGTGGCCTTGGAAACTAAGATTCTATGAACATGTTTTTCTTTAGATTTTTTTTTTTTTTTAAAAACAAGGAGTGTATGCTATCTACAAAAATGGAAGCACCTAAGCAGGGTCAGAAGTTCAGGTCAGTTGTAGACATGAATTTATATGGATACAATAAGCAAAAATCAGGTCATGGTGTGATTAAATCCGACAATTGCAGTCACTTAAACAAGAAAACTGGGTTCTATTCCCAGATCTGTCATTGATCATGCCAGTGAGCTTGGTCAAGTCACTTCATGTATCTGTGCCTCAGTTTTTTCACCATAAAATGGAGGGGGTTGATGCAGCCCTCTTTTGTAAAGCACTTTGAGATCCTCAGAAGAAAAGAGATTATGTTTTTTATTATTGTGCAACCAAACAACTGCCACAGGTAGATGGAGAAACTGAAAATCTGTACTCTAATTTCTAAGTATCATGTCCAAATTTTGGTCAATGTAGGAGTGGTTTAAATGACAAGATAAAAAAAAAGACAAAGCTTTTAACTTTTACTATATTCCAAATTATTTTCTAGTAAATGTTACAATTTAAAGAAAGTAGGGGGCAAATCTAGGAATCAACTTGCATCTACGTCATTTCCCTGACCTATCTATTGCTTTACCAAACCACTTATATACCGAGTCAAGCTTCCCGTAACTTCAACCACTGAACAATGAAGCACAGCTACACTTCAACAGATACTCTAGCTAAGTGCATTATTGCACAAGCCACTGCATGTGACACTGAAAACCAAATCCCAAACTGTCTTCTACCTTTTCTAGCTTTCCTTTTCTAATGTCTAAAAATATACTTGATGTACCAGACAGACTGTTCCACGTGGCTTCTTCTGAAAGATGCAAATAAGCCTATTAGTTTTTGCAATGAAAATTCAATGTATTTTCTTTCTCTCTCTCTCTCTCTCTCTCTCTCTAAATAGCCAAATTCTGCAGTCCTTTCTCAGTAGCTTGCCCAAAAATAGTTGTGTGGTCTGAGTCCACTTGCTAGCAGTTATCTCACAAAAACCAATTTACTGTTTGGTCCTAACTGACACCTGTGCTGACAGTCTCAGTGAAAAGGCCAAGGATTGACTGGCACTGAGTCTCTTACCAGTGGTCCTTTCACTGTGGCTGAGTTTGGATTTCTGCCACTCTGTCTTTACTATGCACAGATGATGTCATTCTTCAAGGCTATCAGCTAGTACTTTCATCAGCAGTAATTTCACCCTAAAAGCATACCAGTCATACTATGCAAAACCAAAATGTTCAGACTCCATCTCCAGTGCAGCAGCCAACACTAGCTTTGAAATGAAAGCTAAGCCTCAGATTTATTCAGAGTCAAACTACAGTGCAGGGAAATACAGGATTCCTTGATTCTGCACAGAAACCGTGCAGGGGAGGTAAGCCATTCAGTTCAGCTCAGCAGTTGGTCTCTTCTAGCCACACTCCCTTCAGACAGGATTAATTCTGTGGAAGGGCTAGTATACTTTAAAAGTACTATAATTGCTCATTGGAGTTAAGATTGAGACAACCAGTCTCATCTCAGGATGCAAGCAAGAAATGCAGAAAACCCAGGAAGTAACAATGGCTTTGGCATTGATACTGTTTGCAGCTTTTTCTCCCAAATGCTATGAAGACTGCAGCACCACACACTAACTGACAAAAAACAGAACGACCAGCTCTGTACTACTGATAAATGATCCCCCTTTTCTAAAAATTGTCTTTAAAACCAACAGCTCAAAAAGCATGGGAAACTTTGTTTAAAGACTTTTTTTTGTTTGTTTTTTAATGAAAAAGACAAAAGTATCTCATGTATCCCTGCAAGCTCTCCAGGAAACTATTCCCTTCAATAGCTGGAACTGTTAATGAAAAGCATCTCTAAGGCATCACTCATAACAAAGATCTTTGTCAGGTGTGTCTCTGAATTTTAGCCTATAGAACAGTCACAGCTCACAGACCACCAGGAAGATGCACAGATAGAAATTAGACTTCTCTAGTGTGCAAAGGGTTAACTGGATGACTTCATTTCATATCACAACGAATCTTTTCAACAAAGAAAAATAAAAGAAAAAAACCCAGAAAATTACACAAATGCTCAAGTTTCTCTTCTCCTGTCTCAGATATGCCTATTGCTGCCTTTTCTTCTCTCACCCTCCCACGCTCAGCATTTTTGGGTTTTTTTGTTTTTTAAATGGTGACATAAAACCCATTTGGGCTTAAACAAGGGACATGCAAGAATGTACTTCATTCCTTGGGCAGCAGTGAGGTGCTGTATACCAGTTACTCCTCCCATTCTTTATCCTGTGACAAAGTGGCTTTTGCAGCATAGGGTGTAAATTTCTAACCAAGAAAAAACCCTAGTGGATCATATTTTTCAAGAACTATCTGTAGTACCCAAGCCATGTGATGCAGTTGAATTACTCCCCATTGCACTCCCGGGTTTACCACACTCCACCTAGTTCACACAGTAAAACACAAATAGATAACTATGTTTGGCACTTATACAGTTCTTTTAATCTATCAGAATGCCTTATACACATTGCATAAGGCAGGGTGCACAAAGTGGGGAACAGGCCCCTCCCCGTGGGAGAAGTGGGGCATGACATTTTGTAAGAAGGCCACAGCACAATCAGCTGCCAGGTCTCAGGCTCATCCATCACATTAAAAATGTTGAAATATATTACTGTTTTTAGGTTTGTGTAATCACATTTAATAACTTAATAAAGTTTTTACATTCTACATACTCATTTTCTTATTTGTGCTGAAAGGGCTTTTCTTTTTCTTATGAACATAACTGAAATTTCCATCTGTTTAGATTACATTAGACAGGCTGGGGGACCTTGCTAATTCCACAGATGAAGAATGGGGTCAAGCATAAAAAGTTCGCTCACCCCTGGTGTAAGGGTATGTCTTCACTACCTGCAGCATCAATACCTGCAGCGAGGGTAGATTTATCATGTCTAGTACAGACAGATAAATTGAGTGCCAGGAACTTTCCCATTGACTCGTGTACTCCACCAGAACAAGAAGAGTAAGGGAAGTTAACAAGAGAGTCTCATCTGCCAACTTACTGCTACGAACACACCAAGGTGAGCTAGAACTGGGTTACCAGTCCCCATATATTAGCAGTAGGCTACACCACCATAATTTGTCTAAGGTCTGTGTTCTTTTCCTCTCAACATTTTCAGTACACATTGTACTTACTGTTCCACAGATGATGTAACTATCTTCTGAGGGATTTTATTCTTTTCCTCTCAGTGTCTATGATTTATCAGACCTTACACACTGCGTGGCATAAAACCTTCAAAAGAAAAAAAGTTGGGGCACAGACTACCAATAGCCCATTTGTAAAGGCACTATGACTGTGGTAGGGAACAAACAACCTTTCAGAAATTCAGTGGAACAAACAACACAGATATGCACCAGATGTAAAAACCACTATTGCGTTTCCCCTACCTCCCACCCTCATCCTTTACATGTTCTTAAAAAAAGGTGAAACCTTTAAAGGACAGGGCATTTCTGAGGCTGGGCTGCCTTTTGTTAAATGTTTATTTCCATTAATCCACGTAGCTGGGCTTTGCACATGTACAGTATGCTCCCTTGTCATTGTGGTGTTTTCATGCAATCCAATGGTTACATCTGTTAGCATTTATATTGAACACAAAAAATATTTTGCAGCCCTTGCAAAATGTGGGTTACCAGCACATTATTGTGCGTGTGACCACGCCGCACTCAGGCATCTTGTGGAGACAAGACAGCAGTTTGAAAATGAGCATCAAGACAAGCCTGCTTTAAAAGAACACAAACCTCAAGAACTCTCCAGAGTTTTACAGTAGCTGAACTGTACCCTGAAGTCAGCAGGGCATAGGTCTGGTTGTGCAATCGGACGGGGTTGACTCCACTGTCAGCAGGCAAGCCATTTCAGCTTTTGTTTTCAGCCAAGTTGGTGATATTTCAATCTCCCTCTGCCCCAGGGCATAAGGAAAGCAAGCATGGAAGAGACACATTCTGACCAGTCATCCAGCATATGCAAAAGGCCAGCTGGCCAAGAGATAGTTACTGGGCTTACTTAGCAACAGAAGAGTTAATAGCAGCAACAAGAACACATCCCTGACGTGTGGTTTACTGGTAAAAGCAACAGATTTTAGTTTAGGGAAAATGATGTATCATTCAAAAACACTAATGCACTCTTCCATGTTTGCTGAAGAGCATCCACCCACAACTTTGCCAAAGCTGTTCCACAATAACCAAAGGCAAGGAAGTCTAACAGCATCAAAAGCAGAAAGGACAAGCACCTGAGCCTACACCTGGAGAGGTAAAGAGCAGAACCCCTTACAGGCATCTCAGCACAAATCTAACTATGGTACATTGGAAGTGGGCACTTGAGCACTGCTAAATTCAAGCTTTCATGAAACTAAATTACAAACATCTCCACCAACCCCCAAGACAACTAGAGCAAGGAAACTAGAGGTCATAATCAGTGTTCACTGTAGGTTGAGTATGTGGGTGGCCACCCAAGAGAGATTCAGGTGCTGCCCAGATGATTAGCAGAGCACCCGCAGAGTGGTGTGATTCTATTGGTGGCGCACATCCACACCAGCCTTAGTGCACATAAAATGTATCCTGCACAGGGATGGAAAAATTTAGAGGGAACACTGGTCGTAATATCAGAGATATTATACTCATATCTAGAATAGGAACCAAGTGCCAAGGAACACAAGAATCATTCATAAACATGGTTGTTCCAATACAGGGCTTCAAAAGTATAATCTCTCTATATTTAGCTGGCTTCTTTACCTAGCAACATTTCCTTCAGATTTTAAACAAGTACCACAAGTAAGAGCATTGAAGTTTGAATTTAAAAAAAAAAAAAAAAAAAGCCTAAATAAAAAGGTTCTTGCTGAAATAGTTTCAGCTGAGAGAAGAGAAAACAGGGAGAAGCTTAGTTAATATTCTTGGGGTTCAATTTTCCTGCTGCATGATAAAATTAAATTCCAGACCTTTTGGGATATGACCCTCTCCTGCACAGGGCTGCATTGCTAGCAACACACATTATTTCTAGTTCCTCATTTTTGTGCACTTTTATTGTGAAACCCCATGGTTTCGCAGAGACGAACTATCCCAAGTTCAGCATTACCCAGCGTAAGTGAAAAGAAAAAGACAAGACCATGCCAGTGAAAGAAGAGACCTGTTAGGGATCCCTTTGGTATGCAGCAGCTGTCTCTATTTTAATCGATTGCAGTATAATGGGAAATGGTCCTATCTCTGATTTAAGTGCCAAATGTACTACATTGGGGATTCTGTCTCCTCAGAGTGTTGTTGACTGAGAGGTTTTATTGTTGTTGTCGGTAGCTTTGGCAAAAGGTTAACTGTGCTGCTCTGAGCAAAAGATAAGCAGGTTCAAATTCCAGCTGTTAAAAATCCCAATACAAACTGCAAGGCGTGGACAAACAGATCAATTGGTTTTCTACAGTAACAGAGTAGAAGAATAGGAAACAGAGAACTTCAGATTCTTATGTCTGCAATTAGCCATTCAATGCATCTCCATTCACTGTGTTAACTTGGTCAGGAATCTGATGATCCCATTAGCTAGACAGAGAAAGAAAAATGGAAAAGAGAGCACATATGCATACAGAGAATTCTGCTCCAACATGGCAAATGGTTAGTTCGCAGGATTAGCAACTAGTTAACCAATTCTGCATTTTTACATAGAAAATAAAAAAAAAAAAACTGAAAAAGACGATGTGACATTTAAACCACAGGACAGGGAATCAGGAGACTTATCACAGACTTACTATATGACCAAATTTCCTAAGATCAACATTTTCAAAAAGTACCCACTTCATTTTCAATACATGGAATCTTTAGTGCCACATTTGGGACATCAGCTCCGGACTTCTGGGGAGGGTGCTGAACATCTGCAGCTTTCATTGACCTAGGAATTGCAGGTACTCAACACCACTGATAATCAGGTCTCCAAAGTCTCAAATTGGCCACCCAAAGATTGAACACCTCAAATTTAGTCATTTTTGCAGATACTCTTCATACTCTGTCTCAGTTTCCCTACACATTAAATGAGGTTACTAAAATTTAGCTACAAGCATCACTGTGAGCTTAACTGTTAAATTCATTAAATATCTGTAATATGTTTGGATAGAAAGTATACAAACAACTTACCATTTCAGAGCTGTATTTATGGACAAAGACAAAAATTGCAAAAAAAGAAAAAAATTACAATGATATAATTTTGTCTATATCATTTGTATTTCCCCCACTTTTCCTTTCATTTGATGCTCTGCTATCCCCTTTTAAGATGATGACAGCTGTCAGCAGTTAACAGTGAAAGAATTTGAAGTACAAGAACATTTATAGATGAAGGTAATGTTAGATCTCAGCAAGCAATTTTCTATCCGACTCACACAGGCTGCATAAGCATACATCCATACACATGCACAAAAGGACTCTGAAAGAGAAGTCAATCTTTTGACATTTGTTACCCTCATAATCATAAAAACACAGCTCACTCTGAGTCAAATATTATCAGACATGACTAGAGATTCAGATTCTACCTGTGCTACTTAAGCAGCACACACAAGAAAATTATGATAATCTGCACACAACTGTACCTCTTATATTGGTAACAGACGTGATAATGAAGGGTGGGTGAGCCCCTAAACCTAAGAAGGATGTAAGCCAATGTGCATTTTATAATACGTCTCACTTTCATTAGTTAACAACCAATGAGGGTTTGATCCTAAATGAAGCTGGGATTTTACCACAACAGACTGGTATGTTTCTAAAAGTACAACTGGTATCAATTCATTTTACATTAAAATGGAAAAAAATATATCTGGCTTTATGTCACTAACCGGGAAACTCAAAAATCTCATGATGATTTGCTGTATATGTTAACTATCCAGGTACTAAACTCCATAAGCCACTGAAAGTTACAAAATTTGGCCTGAGTTTAGTGCATTACAGCTCTGTGTGGGCTGGAAATCTTGGCACCACCAAAAATTCTGGCCAAGACCAAAAAAATGTAGTTACCAAATTACCCAAAAGCACATACGTCATTGCTGGCTTCTGTAACAGCAGAAGACAAAATACATTTCTGCTGCTCCAGTACCATATCTCTCTGCTCCTTGTTTGCTCCTCAGCAGTTTGTGAGGAATTATATTCACAGCTTGTAAAGATAGCAAAATGGTCTGAAGTATTTCTGCAGTCCCAGGATAGCCTATTTTTCTACAACTCCAGAGTTATATTCACATCACGCTGTCATTCTTGGTAAATGGTCTCCATTAAAAACAGCTGTTTGAACAGAGAGCACATCAGTGAGCTGGCAGTCCTGCTAGCATATTATGGGGAAAATACTGCCAGGGCTGGGAAGTAAGGATCGAAGCCTGTGATATTTTTAAGGCTACATTATATGCTCTAGCATATATATGCATTTTCTTACTGAATAGCTTGTACCAACATGAGTGTATATCACTGGCTCCCCCTAGACACTTCATGCCTATTTCTTTTTTCTTCCCCCAACAGATGGAAAAGAAAAGAGATATGTCAGAACTACAGAGACCAGAATAACTAAACGAAATTAATTAGTAACTAACGGCTTGAAAGTGCAATGCAGAGACTCTCATCTTTAATCTATTTCAAGAGCGCACAGATACAATAGACTAAAGGTGGATAAAAATCAGTGCTGATGGTGGATCTGGCCAGCCAAGCATTTCTCTCCAGCCCAAGCAGCTTATTAGCCGAGCATGCATACTTACAGCCTGCAGCATGTTTTTAGCTGCCCCTCCTGCCACCTTGTTCCATGCACAGACAAGATGCTCCTAAGAGTCTCCTGCTAGCTGTTCAGAGAGGGATGAGGTAGAGAGGAGAGGGTTGTGCTAAAGCCAGGGTGTTTTCCTGCCCCTGTACTCCATTTTTGCAGAGCAGGGATGGGGGAGAATGGGACACAGTGTAGCTGCTTCAGTCTGAAGCATGAATGGTAAGTGACTCCTTCAGGAGCTCAGAGCAGCAAAATGGGGAGACAGCAGCACAGAACAGATTTTCCCTTGAGAGAGAGAAAGGGTGATTTTCATCAGAAATTTATCCACCAGCAGCCAGCATACACACGGTGTAACTAGTATAACTGTCACACATACCGTCTGCACCACATACACACACACAGTCACTGTCACATACACACTGCAGAACACAATCTGTGCCACAAAATGTCTCACAAAATCTCTCTTTCATACTCACACTTTTTCTCCCTCTGCAGCCCCCAGCTCCCCCTCTTCTGCCCAAGGCCCCGCGCCCATTATTGCCCATCCCTGCAATAGACTGTGTAACAAATTACACAGATTCCGATATGCTTCCATACCTTGAGTAGTGAGCTGAGAGTGCTCCTCTGCATGAAGAAAGCTTGCACAATCAAGGTGGTGGTAGGGTATTTTTACAGGGTCAGTAGTTTTCCACATACAACCTGTGTTTTATAGGTGTAGACTATGTATAACCAGCACCAACCAACCGTGGTAGTATTTGTGTAAAACCTGTCTTGAAGTGTTTAAGAATATGTGACAAGTCAGAGGAGAAAAAGTGGATTGAAAGAAATGCAGGAAGATGATGTGAGCTGAGATGAAGGAACCATATAGGCCCGAACACATACCTCTGCATTCACTGGGATTATCTCCAGAAACACAGGTGCTGCTTTACAACCCTTTCACACAGAGAAGTCCCTTTATCATGCCCCAACTCTAAAGAAAATGGAAGGCTTTGTACTGCGCTGAACAGGAGCAGGAATGTGGAGATATTGTGATATTGTGGGGAGTAGCCCACAGAAATCACTCTTCTGTTCATATGTCAACAAACATGTTTTCCCAGCAACTGGCAAGGGAGAAATGAGATGTCTGTACACATGTACTACATTGTTAAACATATCTGAACTGTCTGACCATTGCCTAAGAGAGGTCACAGAAACTGATTTATTCTGGTTGAGGGTGACCCTTCAAAACCTACGTTGTCTATCACCAGTAGTTAAGAACTCCTATTCATTCCTTTGATTTTCCATCCACCAGATGACACTTACCCAGCAAGATGGCTGTTCCAGGCAATAGAGGTTGGCACAAAAAGCAAAAAATACAGGTGCCCATTTCTCAGTTCAGTGAAAGAAGGGATTAGAATGGCAGATGAAGCACTCTGTACTTATCTAGATGTTACTATGCAAGGTCTCTCCCTTTCCTCCATTATCATCATAATGCAAAACAACCTATAGGGCAACCCAATATAATTATCAGAGTTTGGGCTAAACAAACAAAAACAAACAAACATTTTACACAGATTTATCTTAAAAAGGTCACATTATCATAAATGTTAGAACTGGAAAAAACGTAAGAGACCACCCAGTTCACCTCCCTGTCACTGCAGATGTCTACACCAAATGTCACAGAGCATGAGCTAGTCAGGCCTGAGATCTGTAAATATTTGTTAGATATGTCACCACCCTAAAGCAGATTTTATCTACATGCGTTGGGAAAACGGTACTACGCATATGGACACTAAGTACAGGTAACTGTTCTGGCTATGAATTTACAGATCTAACACCTTGATTTGATGAGCCCAGGTATGGTGCCTAGCAGGGACTATGGGCTTCTGTGGTCTAGCTCACTCGAGTGCACAGGTCACATCTGATAGGAAGCAAGGTTAAGTACTAGGCCCACCACACTACAGGGAGTTAAGCCTCATGCCCATTGCCTACAGTCAAGAGTGCAGTATAAGAGGAACAGTGAGGGTGAGTGAGTGGACTCTTTAGACTACAGACAACGTGGGGCCAGATCTTCAGATGCATCAAATGGGAAGCTCCAAAGTGAATGGTGGTATGATGATTTATCCCAGCTGAGATCTGGTCTGTGCTCTCAGAAACAATGAGCAGAAATGTAGTCCTTATTACACCAGTGATACACCAGCTCTGCATTCTCCTTCAGACCTCATGCTACTAAACTAGTTCAGTGCTGATGCAGCAGCACACCTTCACACAGGATGGAGTTTGCTTGTACTCTCTGTTCTGATCTATTTTACTTTGCATTTATAATCACAACACTGCACTAGAACAGATGAGGAAAAAGGCTCAACAGACATTAATTCACAGAAGTCTCTCACATATTCATTTTTCTGAAGTTTAAAAATGCAAGTTACTTTGACCAGCTGTACGTCACACCTGCAATATGCAAGATCAAATGGCACACCAGATTTGAAGAATGTTCAAGAAAGCCACCTGTATGCAGATTTAAATACATTGTGGCTAAAACTGGTGTGAAAATTCTCATTAAAGACACATTGTTTGACTCTCTCACAAAAATATTTCTCCATCTTCCAACTCATTTTCATGGAGATTAAAGTATCTTAAAGCGCTAGTAAAACAATGCTCCTCCAACTGAGGCAATAATAGATTACTAGTCTTAGAGTGCATCTCTGGAGAGAGCAATTTGTAACACAAAGGCTGGGAGTTTATTTTGAAAGCACACAATGTCATTTATGGATTATACTGATGGGTCTTAGATTGATTATGAAAATACACTGCCTTATTACGACATGGTGTATTGATTACCAAACTAGAATGATATAAAAATAACATGGCATGCACTAAAGAGATTAAAAAATGGCTGAAGTTGAAACTAGACAAATTCAGACAGGAAATAAGATGTAAATTTTTAATTCTAAAAGTAAATTAACCATTGAAACAAATCACCAAGTTTCATGGTAGAGTTTCCATTGTCAGCAATTTTCAAATCTAGACTGGATGTTTTTCTAAAAACCATACTCTAGGAATTATTTTGGGAAGTTTTATGGCCTGTGTTACACCTGGGAGTCAAACTAGATGATCAAAATGATCCCATCTGAGCAAGGCTAAGGCTTAAGAGTCACATCCTCGGAATCAGGAAGCCTGTGTTCATATCTGTTTGTCTACTTTACGGAAAACCACCTATTTGCCACTTACTATTAGAACAACACGTAATCAGAGAGTCAGACTCACATTTACCATAAAAAGAAAGCTGACCCTAGGACTGTGTTTACACATGCCCCTCCCTTTTGGAAGGGGCACGTAAATGACATGGATTAGAATTGGTTATTGAGGTGCTGATATGAATATCCAGCACCTCATTAGCATAACAGCCAGTCACGCTACAAGTGTGCTGCTTTCAAAAGGCAAACTGGCCGTGTAGATGCAGGCACTTCGAAATAAACCCCCGATTTCAAAATTCCCTGACTCCCAATTCATTTTGGGAACATGACAGTTAGTCTTAAACATTATGTCTCAGATTTTAGAGTGAACAGACTCCAACTGGCTGTGTGATTCAAACTACAAATGTAAGTGGACTCAGAGTTCTCCTCCTGTAATCCTGAGATTACGGCTCTGGTCCTTAGCTTCATAAATGCTCTGTTTTAGTGGGTAACAAGAACTTTCTTTGTGGCACAAGGTCACAGTCTTAACTTTCCATGCTGTTTGCTCAACAATTTAAGAAATGACAATTATCAACTCAAGCAGCAATTCAACATCAGCAATTTAATCTTCTATAAATGGCACTGTAGCTATTTTCATACAAATTAGAATATGAAAGAGAAATGCATGCAAATTCAGAATCCAACCTAAAAGTAGTGTGCTTGCTGTTACAGTGACTAGATCATGTTAAGTAGTTTATTGCCCCATGTGTCACAAGGATTACAGGCTGAAGAAATTTAACAAACCAAGAAGTAATTTCAGCGTATCAAACAAACTCCGAGGTTAGTTCTTCACCCTGGGTCAGACTGTGACTTCACTTTCCAAAAAGAATTTATGGTTCCAGAAATTCACAATAAAAAAAATCTTAAGGTTGCACAGAACTCTGGTTAATTTATTATCTTCCAGGAACATTGGAGCAACTAGGGATGTAAAATCTTGTTTAATTAGTTAACCGGTTAAAGCGGGGGTTGGGAACCTCTTTCAGGTCATGGGCCACTGACTCATAGACAAATGAGTCAGGGGGTCACAGAAGAAAGAGGCAAAAGCACTTTGGGCTATGGGGTGTGGGCAGGAGGTGGGGTGCAGGAGCAGGCTGTGGGTGGGGAATCTGGGAAGAAGGGGCACAGGAGCAGGCTAGGGATGTGCATCTAAGTGAGAGGAAGGGTGCAGGAGGATTTGACGTGTGAGGTCTCAAAGGGAGAGGTCAGGGTGGAGGTGGGGGGTTTCAGAGGAAGAAGGCACAAGGGGGTGCAGGTCAAGAGGCAGGGTGGGAGGGAGGCTGCAAAAAGGGGATGAGATGAGGGTCTGGATGTGAGGGGGCACAGGAGATGTCTGAAGGTGCAGGGTCTGCATGACAGAGGCGCAGCTTACCTTTGCGGCACCCTTGGACACTTACGGCTCTGTGCCCCTTGCTCACAGACACCTACTTCTGTTGCATCTGGCCAATGACAGCAGCAACTTCTGTTGCATCTGGCCAATGGCAGCAGGAAGCCTCTGGGCAGGCTGCCAAGGCCACTGCTGCTCCCTCTTCAGTCCCCCAGCTGCAGAAACAGCAGCAACTGGCAATGGAGCCCAGAGTCACTTCCTGCTCTCCTTCCCCATTCAGCATCCGGCAGAGGCCGAAGTTTGGATCCGGACTGCGGCTTGCCTGATCCAGCCCGCAAGGCTCAGGGCTCCAAATCCTTCACCCCACCACAGACCAGATCCTAGGGAGGGGGACTCCAGGGCTCATGGTCTGGACCCAGAAAAGCCATGGCCCAGATCTGGACCATGGTCTGGGGGTTCTCCACCCCTGGCTTAATATTAAGTTTAACTGGTTAACCGATTAAACGGAGGAAAGGGGTGGATGACCAGGGCTTCTCTAGCCAGACTTAAGCCCCTCCCCATAGGTCTACTCCAGCCAAGCTGGAGTGACCCCCACCCACAGCACTCCTGGGCCAGGTCCACCATGGACCACAGCTGCTCCAGTCACACTGGAGTGTGCCCCTCCAGACCCCACCAGTTAACCATAGCCAGTAGCACTCATCTGCTTAGAGTGAGGCTTACCAGTTCACCATTAACATTGGCTAGTAGCAACTACCTACAGACTCAAATATATACTGTAGTTCAGTAAATTGGTGCTCTAGCTCCCTAGTAAGACTGGGATAAGTAAAACTCCTCCATTGTTACACCGTATAATACTTAAAATTTGCTGTGCCAATCTGTTTGATCAAGAATTCCCCCTAGACAGAAAGAGCTAGAACCAACAAATTCATATGCAGCTTCCTCTTACCCCAACTTAAAGCAACATGACCATTTGGTCATGCCATGACCTGGAAGAGAATTTCATCTTAATGGACCTTACTGAAAAGAAATAAAACAAAGAAATTTGGAGTAACACTCTGTTTCAGCACACCTAAATCAATGCTAAAGGTTTGAAAACTAGAAGCAAATGTTTTTGGAAACCAAATTGACTACAGCCCTTTTTTGTTAAAGCATAGTGCATAAGAGTTTATAGGGATAAAGAAAAATACATTTGATGGAATTCCCATTTAAAAATGTTTCCCCAAAAATTAGACTACAATTTTAACAATCTGAAATACAAATTAACTTCATAAAACTAATCTTGTGGTTTTTTCAAAAATACAATAATTTGCGGAAAGCATGACTATTTTCTTTTTATTTTTAGAAAAGGAAATATTAATTGAGTTAAGGACGCTAGCAACACTGAATAAATCTGCAAATTTTTTATATACATGCTTTTTAAAACTTTTTTAAAAGGGACTTTTGCACTTGAAAAAAAATGAAGTGATTGAGTGTGTGTTAACAAAAAGAAGCTATGTCCTCAGCTGACAAACTGGGACAGCTCTACCACAGTCAAACATAGTGCAGCAAACCTGGCACTCTATTTATCCCACAGTGCAGGTTCAACATGACAACTGTGGAAAATTTATTCCTCATTCCTCATTGACACTACTACAGTGCATTTATTTTAAGGGTGAGTGTATTTTAAGGCATGCATACATTTTCATTCTGTTGCATAGCACCCCTTTGTGCAAAGGTAAGCTACACTAACAGTAATACATGACAGTTTTGGGAAGGATTTCATTTCTGTTTCCGAAAAGTGTGTCAGTCCGACTAGCAAGGTAACATGCCTTTTTATAGAAGTTATGCTCTATTTTAAGGATGGTCAGGACTAGTTTCTTTTTATTCCTGATCTAGGAAAGTGTGTGTACATATCCATGTACGCGTGCACACACATACAGAGTTTATAAATAGACATACAGGAGCCAGATTCTCCCAACTGTTTTCAACAACCTGCAACTTCCAGTTCACAGAATGCTAGAATTTTTGAAAAGCTGTCCATTTTGATAATCTGGCTCACAGCTATGCAGCAGAGAACTTACAAATACCAAAGCTGCAAACCCACCACTCACTCAACCACACACCTCATTTAGAACCAAAAGTATGTAGTCAGGGAGTAGCAGAGACAAACCTACCTCTGCTCCCCAAAAAGGAAATAGTGTATTGTACCATATTAAATTACTTCAAAAAAAAAAAAAAAAGTCAAAACACAAAGGAAAGTTTAGAAAAAGACTGAACAAAGTAAAGAAACTGTTTCTATAGTTGTTTCATTTAAACTAAAAAGATTGAAAGTAATATTTGTCTTCTGCATAGTAAAGTTTCAAAACATTTTGTTCAGAGTTGCAAATAGTTCAGAGCTACAAACAACCTCCATTCCTGGAGCACTGGTAACTCTGAGATTCTACTGCAGCTACACTTGAGTTTCACTGGAGAAGAACTGTATTACAGTTCACTAAAAGTTCCGTATAGTCTGTGGTCCCATACAAAGACTGCAAAAATGAAACTAAAATTCTTCTCACTCTGAACTAAATAACCTGAATTCCAACTGAAAAACAATACTCCCCCTACTCCCAAATGTTCTTTCTTTTAGAGGATCTTTAAAAGGAGTAATGAGGGGAAGGGAGAGGGGAACCACCAGAGCTGTATGTACACAGGGACAGAAAAGAATTTGGATGAGATATTCTATGCCATCAAGAGCCAAGAGCCTATTACTCCTCACAGTTTTATTAGATAAATGATGAAAAGTAATCCTTAGCTGAAATCAGAGCACAGCACCCACAGAAAATGATCATTGTAAAGAGGGTTTGTGAAGAGATAGTCGTTTTCATCTCTGGCGAGGCCTGGCTGTGAAAGAATTTCAAGCAGCATGACCTATTTCTGTGTTTTATTCTTTCCAAACCCAACAACAGCTGAGAACACACAACCTGAGCTGCTCAAGTGACAAAGATGAGTAAACACTGTCCAAGTACCTCTGGGTTTGTCATTATGGTTCAAGCCTTGAACAACATGTCACAAAGTTATCTCATTTTAAATTGCAATAATAGCAGGTTATTGAGAACATAAAAACTCTATGTCCTAGACTTGGAAGTCCAAGCTAATCTCTATCCAGCCTACCTCTCACTTACAAAATAGGCAGATTACTGAATACTTCACAAAGACTATAGAGAGTGTTGCAGTATATCAAAAGGAACCGCCTGATTTATACTCAACTCAGCCCATACTGATATACAAACCATGCTAACGCTACAAACTATCATGGTTTTCACATTATTACAATATTTTTAGTGGGATATTCACTCAGATCATGGTATAAAATAGCAGTTTTCAAGCTCCTCCACAGCACACGATCCTAATAGAGAAGTGTTCTTGCAAACATCTCCTTCACATTCATGGCTGCACTATTACCTCTGCAATGGATCAAACCACCACCAGATTTTTTTCCCCACTAGGAAAGTATTTTAATAGAGGTTTTTATTATTTTTAATAATTAGGGCTACACTTTTAAGAGACAATCTCATTCAACCTCACGGGAATCCGCTACTTGTTCACCACACTGGAAACTCTGGCTACTTATTTAGATGCCCAATTACTGATTTTAGAGCCTATCTTCAAGGTTCCTAATGTTCTTTAAATCTTGGCCAAAGAGGACAGGCAGCATTAGGCAATTTGAGACCAACAGTCAGGGTACCATGTTTGCCACACTACATGACACTTTAAGCATGCTTGGACTCAAGAATTTCTTGAATTCTCTGTTTGCATCTTAGTCTTTGCATTATTTATTGGAGTTTCCTGAATTTATACATGTAATTGTAGCCTGCCTGCCTGCCCATCACTGAACTTGTAACATGCTGATTTTATCTGTTTAGCAAATTAGGTTTGCATTGGCAGATCATTATCATCATCATCATCATCATCCACCATCGACTCAGTTCCCTTTGGTTTCTGATGCTTCTCTCGCTATTTCCTTCCATTGGCAGGTGGAATCTGTGATACTAATTAAAAATTAATACGATTAGTATTGAATGAAAATTAAACAAATTATCTTTGAAGGAAGAAATTTTTAATATATGGCGATAAGGCAGTTAATAAGATTAGGGGATAAGAGTTACTATAGGTTGCACTCCTCTGGTCCAGCATCCATGGGACCTCACCAGTGCCAAATGAGAGCATCTCCCAAACTACAGGAGGTCAATACTGTCTAGCATCATTACCAACACTTCCACTGCTTTCTGGGCTCTTAGACGATATTTAGGGATAAATTACAGATAAATAACAGCATAGAACACAGAGCCAGTACTGGTGGCTATAAACAAACTTTATGGGAGTGCAGGAAAATTGGTCACACCCACAATAAGGTTCAACCTATAGTATCCTTATTTGGTGGTATTTACTTTCAATTTTAAGAAGCCTTGTTGTATTGATGCTATTACTGTTTAGGCTTCTAATAGAGGATGAATATTTCATTCACTTTACCTTTTTACCTACTCTTCATGCTGGAACCTGTACTCAAAATGTATAGCAATTAAATGGTTAAATTATTTAAAATTTAGATTGAAGATATAATGATCAAGAGTTACAAAACTATTAAAAATGAATCCTATCGTCCATCATTGACTTCCGTTAGCAAATGTCACTTCCAATTTCTATTGATGAGCAGTGTCTTACAAGTCCTCCTATAGTTCCAGCAATCCTTTCTACGACATAGCCTCTGGCTAATATGGATCTGAAATCTTTCTAGCCAGTCATGGATTTTTGTGAGCACAATCCTTTAGTCTGTGTTTGAAAATACAGAAATCCCATAATAAACAAGGTGTTAATGTTGTGCTTAACAATAAATATCCTCCCTGCATAAATCAAACATTGCTATAGCCCACAGAAGCAGTTTCCAGATGAAAATGTGTGACAGACAAGAGATTATATTTTTTTAAAAATATAAACTAGGGCTAAATCACTTGGTCTACTGCCATTACAGTAGCACAGTTGTATGTTTATACCAAACAAGGAAAGATAATTTAAGTTGTGTAACTGAAAGAAATGATGAATGGCTTTTTCCTTTATGTATCATGAAATCCAGACTTCAAATACAGCATGTAGATTGTAAATCTATAATATGAAGACATGAAGGATGTAACCTCCATGATAACCAGATTACACACCTACACAATCACTGGCCAATGGCTTCAACGAATCAACCCAAACAGGGAAAGTTTGGGTGCATGGCACTAAAACAGTCCCTGACCATTTTATGCACAAGTAGTCACACTGACATCAAACTGAACTACTAGCAAGCTCATGAAACAATGTAGGCTTGGAACCAAGTTTTGCTATTCCTGTTTTTTGCTGAGGAAACAATCACTTTACAGTAAACCAGTAATGGGTTGTAAATACAAAACTTGGATCCAGATATGTGAAAAAACAGCCCTAAACCTCACGGCTATTTGATTTTGGGCTCAGCTCTAAAATTATGTAGCATGGAATGTTTCAGTGAACAGATCAGGGTTGAATCTGGGCAATGCAGCTGGACCACTCAAGCTTTGTCATTCTGAAGGAACGAATTGGGGGACCTGTGCAATATGTACGTACGTGCTCTGGTGTATACAAAAATTGTTACCTTCTTTGTCTACTATATTGTTCAGAAAATCAGTGTTATGGGATTTTTAGAATAAATTGCCATATTTAACTACAAACAGCAGGCTGCAGGGTTTTATTGCAAACTGATCCTTTTACCACAGTCTATTTTTATTGGCCCTTCTATGATTCAGGCTTGCTGTTTTTTGTCCTCCTTTAAATAATTATCTCCTGACTCAGTATTGCTCATTACCAGCATACAATTTAGAGCTGCATTTAATAAGAGACATTAAAATTGATTTATCCGTTCCTATTCCATTCTCATTCTGTAATTATTTAAGCAAATATATACTTGTTGTACAAAATCATCTTGTCCTAAAACTTTCTTGTGCAAGCATAAAAGATTATCTAAAATGGAGAAAAATGTCTGGTCAGAAAATCCTTATCTGATCTAATTTGTAAGATGCTTCCTCTTCACATACTGCTGTTTCTCATCCACCTTCCATAAGTTATACTTTTGTGGCCTAAGGTTCCAGTTTTGCAAACCATTTAAGCATATGCTTAAATTTAAGCAAGTGGCCCAAATATTCAACCATGCAATGAGATTCAATAGACAGACAGACTCTTTCTAGCACCGAGTTACACGGCATCATCGGTGCTACACAGGCCTTTAACTCAGGGGTGAGGAACTCTCAGCTGGAGGTCCAGATACAGACCACAACTTATCGAGATCTGGACCCCAAGGTTTGGGGTTCCCCTCCATAGAATCTGGCTCATGAAGGGTGGAGGGTGCAGAGCCTCAAGCCATGTGAGCCACATTAGACAAGCCACAGTCCGGATGCAGCCCGTGGGCTCTACCTGGGGCCAGAAGCCAGGGAGCAGAAAACAGCTCTGAGCTCTGCAGCCAGCTGCTGCTGTTCTCCCAGGTGGGAGGAGTTGCAGCAGCCCGGGCAACCTGCCCAGAGGCTTCCTACTGTTACTCTGATTGGCCAGAATTCTGGCCAATCACAACAGTGGAGGGCCATACCTGGGAGCAGAGGCGAAGTGGGCTCAGAGCCATGCACATCCAGGAATGCTGCAAAGGTAAGTGAACCCCCATCACCCCTATACAGCTCTTGCGCCACTTCCCATCCAACCCCCCACTCTCACCCCGCTGCTGCAACCTCCCTCCCAGACCCTTCACCACCACTTGTGCCCCTCCCTTACAGACCCCTCACCCCAAACCTTCTACCCTGCATACCCCACCCACACATATTCTGCTTCTGCTCCCTGCCTCCCAGACCCCTCATTCCCCGCCCCCTACTCCTCCCTTCCAGAACTCACACATCAAACCCTTTTGCACCCTTCCTCTGACCTAGAGCCACACCCCCAATCCCTCTCCTATACCCACACCCAGCCAGACCCACCATAGACAAATCAGTCGGGCACCACATCAGTGAGGTGTTTGGTTTTTTGTTTTTGCTTCTGTGGCTCCCAAGTGACTTGTCTGCGGTCAGTGCCCCTGACTTGAAAATGTTCCCCACCTCTTTATAACAACCATAGCGGGGTTGTTGTTTATTTTTTATGTATGTACTGGTCACTAGAATCTACATACTCAGACCCACCAAACTCATGTCATGTATGGAGAACAGAGAGAAATCACATGGTAAGAACACTCACTCAAAAAACACTCTAAGCTCATTTCTGAGTGCATTATACAACATGCCAAGAGATTACATGTACTGTATAAAAGTAAAAAGTTGTTAGATCATGAAATAAAATACCCTATTTTATCAAATTAGCTCTTTACAATTGAACCATAAATTTAAGTAATTTAAAAAGCAAGCATTACACCTCAAACATATTCGGTACTTAACTATCCACTTGACCCATTAAATTAATTAGTTCAGTCCTGAATCCAGTGACTTATGCACCAACTTAGCCATTTACCTCTACCAGTCTCTTTTCAGCAGTGGTTTGTTCTAAACTAAGGTGTAAATCAGTAATCAAAAAATATCAACGCTGAAGGGTCCTGTGACATATTAGAAGCCAAACTAGCAATAATGATAACAGCAAAAATCAATACTTCTACTTAATGTTATGCTAAGTCTAGAAAGCACAGGGAGCGCTTATGACACCAAACTACACAGCATAGCGATGCACACAGTAGTAATGATGGTACTGCAAGTACTCACTCTCAGGATGTCTTCTGGACCACAACTGTGGCATGTATTCTATGGGCACAATAATACCACTTCAAACAGCAGACCAGTGCATCCATGGTTTTCACTTTTTTTCGCTATGCAACACTAGTACTAGTCTAGTTTTTCCATCTCTGTTGCATCTTTTCCACTCATCTCCAGAGTGCCTCACAGAAAATGAGGAAAAGTCAGATCCACCCATGGAATTTTATTTCCAAGCGGGGGACAACATTCGTTTTAGCATGGATGATCATGATTTTTAATTGCCTGAGAAACAATTCCACTATCAAAATTTTCTTCGCCCCCACCCTTTCAAAAAAAGATTGAAAAAAAGAGGCTGGGAAGTAGAATTTTGTATGCAATAACCTATTGAAGTGAGAGAGACCTTGGTCCAGTGAACGAGGCTCTAGCCTAGGATTCAGAAGATACAGGTTCCATGCCTGGGTCCTCTGCTGGCCTGCTGTGTGACCTAGAGGCAGTCACTTCATCCCATCTACCTCTCACCTTTTGTCACTTTGATTCTATTATGAAGATCCTTCCTCAGGAATTTATCTACAAGATGCCAGATCTGTCCAAATGCAACAGTTTGCATGAACTATACAATTATGAACAAAGAACAACCTTCCCATAGCACCTCTGAGCTTCCCAGCAGTCACTCCAGTAGCCTGAATTGATCCAGCCAGCTTCCTTGGAAATCCATGTGATGAGTCCTCACAGCAAAACAATGAGCAAAGTGAGCTAACAGATGTGCATTTAATGTCTGTTATGCATTTTTGACTTGGTAGAAATAATTTTAAATGCCAAGTGGGAGTACTGCTAGAGGAAAAGGATACAATGAAATTAAAGAAATTATATTAAAAAATTGAGTGCCAAAATGACTGGATTTTCACAAGATTGTATCTCTGAGATCCTTATTTCACATGAAATAACCACACACATGGCATGAGACACATTTTAAAGTACAATATCACATGTATGAAATCATACACCAAGCAGTCATAAAAGAACAGGATGCAATTATGGAAACAGCTTTAGAGGTAACGCAACATTGGGTCATGCCTTTCGCATCTATCCTAAGCATCTTTAGCACAGAACTAGTCCTTTGAACTTGTGGCTCATTTTCTAATGGTGAAGTCTGGTTAACATAGCGGGGTTGTTTGTTTTTAAAGCTTCATGAACATTAGGCTGAATTCTTGTTAAAAAATAAGTCTCTTTTTATTTGTTCAGGATACCAGAAATCCATCTTTTGCTGGTCAATTAAGCCAGCATTTCCAACCATTACTCACAAAGGCCATGTCTACACTAGCCCAAATCTTCAAAATGGCCATGCAAGTGGCCATTTCGAAGATTACTGATGAGGCACTGAAATACATATTCAGCACCTCGTCAGCATGCCTCAAGCCGCGGCACTTCGAAATTGACATGTCTCACTGCCATGCAGCTCGTCCAGATGGGGCTCCTTTTTTAAAGGACCCCGCCAACTTCGAAATCCCCTTATTCCTATCAGCAGATAAAAGTAAGGGGATTTTGAAGTTCCCGGGGTCCTTTCAAAAGGACCCCCATTTGGACAGCCGTGTCAATTTCGAAAAGCCGCAGCCACCAGCATGCTAATGAGGCGCTGAATATGTATTTCAGCGCCTCATTAGTAATCTTCGAAATATCCATTTGCATGGCCATTTCAAAGATTTGGGCTAGCGTAGGCAGGGCCTAAAACTGCTCTGTTTCAGAAACCAGATAGAAAACTAGAGAGGGAACTTAAGAATTTAATCTCTCAGCAATTTATAGTTGCATTTCAGGGTGGGATTTTATATGCCACAGAGACAAAACAGATTGGGAGTTCAGCAAAAGTGGCACAATAGATAAGGAAACAAAAATGTAAATCCATTTGGGATTGTCTGCAGATGTCATTTGAATGACTTCTTCAATGGGCGATATAAGTGAGCACATGAATTAAATATAAAAATAACATTCAGCATTTATATATCCCTTCATGTCAAAGGCTTGTCTTTAGTGCATTGTTAGCTCTGGCAATAGCAATTCAAGTTTTACCCCTAAATCAACGCCTGTTCCTACACAATAATCTCTACTTTGAATTTAGTGGTGTTTTAAAATGTAAACTAGCTGGCCCATCAGGTGGGGCACACTGAAGCTGATGCACTGGGAATGCAGCAGCTCCAGTTACAGCAATTACACTATACACACTGAATTTTCAATGTCAAAATCATGGAAATAAAGTAAAGACTAATTCAACAGTTTCGGAGCCAAACGTGCCATGGTGTCTCACCTATAACAATAGCTTTGTCAATCTTCTAACTGTAATTATCTACAACTTCAGCTGCACATTTATTTTCCTTAAAAATATATGTCTTCCTTGATATTCTCTTGCTTATTGAGTCCTCTCTTTTTTAAGTCTTAACAGCACATTCTTCCCTTACCCCACTGGCATCATGTTCTGGTAACAGTCTGCTCTACAGCACCTGCACTTCCACACTAAGGTATAAATTTATAACACAAACATTTAAATTAGTAAATGGTGAGCAAATATCTATCACAGATACTTCAACAGGATGAGATAATCATCAGGGCAGGGGAACTTTGAGGACAGATTCTATTCTACTGTTTAGTTACTAGAATTCATTTTAGAAATGGTTCCATATTGGTCAATAGTGTACACTGCAAAGCTAAACTTCCATCAGTACTATTGTTAGAGATGTGGTCAAAGGCAGGCACATAGATATTTAAACAGCTACTACACTATTATGCAGCTCAGTACCTTGAACCCATTTTGGGATGCCAGATAGTTTATATGCAGTAATTTGATAATGTGTAATAAGTTATAGATTTATCCAAAAATTTCATTTGGCTATTGTTTTCAATTCTCAGATTGGTTTCCAAATTAGCAATGTTTCTTAAGATGTATAATTTTGCTTTCAAAGTAAAATGAACACTTTGAGCAATTTGCTTCTGCTTTGATCAGATATCTGTATAATAAATTGAAGCTCTCTCTCCCTTAGCTCTTTATATATCAAGGGTGAATGTGTCTAGAGCCTGAAAAATCAACTACAAAAGTGCAATAAAAAGACTGCCATTTCAACAAAATAATGCTATATTTTAAATTATTATACCTTGAGCAACGCAATTTGCCCTTTTTCCAGGAATTGCACTAAGTGTGTAAAACTCAATCTCTCATACCCAAAAATGGGAAACATTGGAACATGAAGTGGAAAAAGGCCAACTACATATTTAAAGGATCACCACTGTCAGTCTCAATTTTCAATATTTATTGTTAAAAGTAACATATAAGATTACTGTAAACACTCAGGAGAAAGACTTGTGCGTTATGGATAGCTGAAAAAAAATCCCTCTTCCATATGGTGAAAATAAGGCAATTAAAAATGTTAGTATGCATAAAGAATGGGATGGAAATTAATTCTGAAAAATGTTACAATGCCATTATGTGATGTATTGCTTAGACCGGGGTGACCCACCTGCAGCTCTCCAGCCACATGCAGCTCTTTGAGCAGTGAAATGCAGCTCCTGCTCAAAGCCGTGCACTGGGAATGCTTACTGCCACTCTGTGCACACGCCCAATGTGTTTGGAGGGAGACACACATGGTGATGGCAGCAGCGGAGCAGCTCCAGTGAGTCGCCATCATTAGGTTAATTGGGGGGGGGGGCAGGGGATTGGGGTTGCCTGGCTCTGGGGCAGAGGGAAGAGGACTGAGCCACATATTTTATATTTATTTATTGTTATCTGTGTGTGTGTGTGTGTGTGTGTGTGTGTGTGTGTGTGTGTGTGTGTGTGTGTGTGTGTGTGTGTGTGTGTGTGTGTGTAAAAATGGCTCTTTGCACTCTATCCATAGCTATTTTGACTCTTGCTTTCTAACTGGCTGGCCACCCTTGGCTGAGATTGTAGGCTCTTCAGGGCAGAGACCATCTTCCGGTTCCAAGTTAGTACAGCTCCTAGTACAATGGAGCAAATGCACCCTGAAAAGTAAATAAATACAAACAGACAATATGCTCTCCCCAGCAGCTCTGAGTGCCAGTCTGGTATCCCTATCAAAAAAAAAAAAAAAAGGTAGAAATATATATTTTGGTGGTATTTCTGAGACCTGGTCCATTTCCTATTAATCCATTGCTTGTCATCATACTATTTCAAGACAGAAATCAGCTTTGCTGCCAAATAAGCGAGGGGGGGAAGAGAGGGAAAGACAGACCTGCAGAACAGTTTTCTATATCAGGTTGAGGGATTATGCGGTAATTCTAGTTCTAAAACCATCTGATTAGTGGCTAGGACTAGTGGATTTTTAATTGACATTACCTCAAGAAGAGATCATCTCACGTGCATTTCTTACAGATGGGCACTGATAACTTTTGTTAACTTACACAAACCAAAAGATCTGATACCAAGCTAGGAAGGGTTTCAACTGCTTTGGAGGATAGCGTCAAAATTCAAAATGATCTGGACAAACTGGAGAAATAATCTGAAGTAAACAGGATGAAGTTTAATAAAGACAAAT
The DNA here is from genome assembly GCF_033958435.1 of Carettochelys insculpta. NCBI lineage: Eukaryota > Metazoa > Chordata > Testudines > Carettochelyidae > Carettochelys > Carettochelys insculpta. The sequence continues at coordinate 35,208,225 of NC_134150.1, read as the reverse complement.
GCAAGGTGCTCCACTTAGAAAGGAACAATCAGTTTCACACATACAGAATGGGAAGAGACTGTCTAGGAAGGAGTACGGCAGAAAGGGATCCAGGGGTTATAGGGGATGACAAGTTAAATATGAGTCAACAGTGTGACGCTGTTGCAAAAAAAGCAAACATGATTCTGGGATGCATTAACAGGTGTGTTGTCAACAAGACACAAGAAGTCATTCTTCCGCTCTACTCTGCACTGGTTAGGCCTCAGTTGGAGTATTGTGTCCAGTTCCAGGCACTGCATTTCAAGAAAGATGTGGAGAAATTGGAAAGGGTCCAGAAAAGAGCAACAAGAATGATCAAAGGTCTAGAGAACACGACCGATGAAGAGTGGCTGAAAGAACTGGGCTTGTTTAGTTTGGAAAAAAGAAAAAGATTAAAGGGGGGACATGATAGCTGTTTTCAAATATCTAAAAGGGGTGTCATAAGGAGGAGGGAGAAAACTTGTTCTTCTTGGCCTCTGAGGATAGAACAAGAAGGGGCTTAAACTGCAGCAAGGAAGGTTTAGGTTGGATATTAGGAAAAAGTTCCTAACTGTCAGGATGGACAAACACTGGAATAAATTTCCTAGAGAGGTTATGGAATCTCCATCTCTGGAGATATTTAAGAACTGGTTAGATAAATGTCTATCAGGGATGGTCTAGACAGTACTTGGTCCTACCATGAGAGGAGGGGACTGGACTCGATGACTTCTCAAGGTCCCTTCCAGTCCTAGCATTCTATGATTCTATGACCTACCAAGCAGAAAAAAAGATAAAAGAAGAAAACATATAAAAACAAATTACTTTTCGGGTGCCATGTCATTGCAACTTGTTACTACAGAAACCACATCCTGCATGGCTGCTATGGAGTACTGCTCATTTTTGCAAATAATGACCCAAAAGGACAGCACTTGAGGCATATTTTTAGGCCAGTCTAGAGAACTTGAAGTAAAAGAAAGACCAATCAAAACCCACAACTAAGCAGACATACATGCTTATGAACTATCTGTGGTGTGCCTTTTGAAAAAACTGACAGAATTAAAATTCAATTGGCTTCTCCCCAGAACCAACAAAATTTAAAAACCCAGCCCTTTCTCTTGGGCTGGGTCTTCACGTGCCCCTTCCTTTCGAAAGGGGCATGTTAATGAGCAGGTTTGAAAGATGCTAATGAGGCACTGCAATGAATATGCAGCACCTCATTAGCATAATGACGGCCACGGCAATTCAAAAGTGCAGCTTTTCAAATCGTGCGCCACCCATGGAGACAGGACCTTCCGAAAGGACCCACCCCAATTTTTGAAAGCCCTTCTTCCTATCTGTGATCGGAAGAAGGGCTTTCAAAAACTGTGGGGGGTCCTTTCGGAAGGTCCTGTCTCCACGGGCGGCGCGCGATTCCAAAAGCCGCACTTTCGAATCGCTGTGTCCTTCATTATGCTAATGAGGTGCTGCATATTCATTGCAGTGCCTCATTAGCATCCTTCAAACCTGCTCATTAACATGCCCCTTTCGAAAGGAAGGGGCACATGTAGACCCAGCCTTGTTGTCTTCCTGGAAGATGAACATTTCCAATAAGTGATAAGCCATGCACAAGAGACTCGGATGCTAAAATTGTGACAGAGAAGTCTACATGTCATAATGCTTAGCGATGGCTCATTTTTGACGCATAGATTTAAACCCTCTCTCAATCTGAAGTGAAAAAAAAAATTAGTTGATGACCAGAAACTTAATAGAACATTTGTGTTTTTAAAGACAGGTAACAACTGGGCCCATCTTTGTGTGACCTGGATAAATCTCTGAGCTTCTCAGTTTCTCACAAGAGAAAACAGACTTTTACCAAGTCAAACTATGCACAAAACTACACCTTAGCTGCCATTTAGATCTCACTATGCAAATTGTTTTAAATGTCCTCTCAGTTGCTTGCAGAGTTCAAACTTTGGTCATTATGCTTTGGTAATGACTCATAAATTCCTAAACCCTGTTGTTCTTGGCAAGTGTTTTTGCATAATTACTTCTTTTGTAAAGTGTACACTGCCATGTGGAGCCTTCTGGGTATATTATAAATGCTGTTTCCTTGTGTTTTTCTAGTCAAGGGTTTCCAATCAGACAGTTTTCAATGCAAGTCCTCCACGAGGAACAGATCTATTAAGAAGGGAGTTGTGTAGCAAGACTGGTTGGATTCACAAAGAAAAATGATGCCAAGTCAAGTCTTGGTGGAATGCATCAAAAGTTATTTGCTAACCTGAATAGAAATCATATTCTTTCTTTCTATTAACAGTAACTTAGAAAATATCCCCAGGCTCACAGTGTAAAACCTGTACAAGAGACCCAGTCCTTGTTGGGCTCTCTTCTTCTGAGGCCATCCCAAACTATTCTGAAGTTCAGAGAAAATTGCTGCACTACTTTTATTAGAGACAGCCTGTTTCTGCGAGGAAAATAGTTTTTCCTTGATCACTTGAGTGGTTGCTTAAGAGAGATTCTACTGGGTATTCTAAGCCAATATTAATCTGAATTCAAAAAACCATGCGTTACACTGTAATTCAGACTCCTGAGCACATAGCCTCTGAAAGTACCTTGTAATTATTAATTACAGCCTAAATAGTACAGTATACGCACGGGGCACTTTACAGCAGTTAAACATACTGTACAACACACCTTCCAAAAAACATACACCATCTTGAAAATTGCTGTTGTACGAACAGCAGTGAAGTGCCCAGATTCTCAGCTGGTGTATCTCAGTACCTCACTGACTTCAACAAAATAAAAAAGCAGTAAAGCAGCACTTTAAAGACTAACAAAATAATTTATTAGGTGAGCTAGCTTACTTCAACAAAGTTATTCTGGTGCAGCCCAGCTAAGAATCTGGCATATGGAATTTACATCAGGATAGTTAGGGTTTGTACATAGGCAAGTTTTTAGTCACAGTTTGACAATGTGAAAGCTGAATGTTAGTTTTCTAGAATGCTGAGCAAGTCAGGACTGTACAGTGCACATTTGGTAGAGCTTTCTAATGTTCCTGTTTGAATTCAGTATAGTCTTGTTGGTTTGAGGATATGCGAGAGTTCTGGAGAGTTCAAAAGCTTGTCCCTTTCACCAACATCAATTGAGCCGAAAGATACCATCTCACCTAGCTTGTATTTCCTTTTCGAATAGCGTTCTGTCGTTTTTAAAGATTATTTCCCCTTGCCACAATGAAAATGAACATTTGAGCTAGCTGCATGCCAGTTCATTCTGCTACATAACAATCCTGCATTAATATGAAATCTAGATAAGCAGACAAATTGTGTTAAGTTTGGTATCAGTTTACCACAGATGGCAGAAGTCACTGAAGTATAAAAACTGTACCACACATCTTAATTAAGCCACTCAATGCATCTTATAGTAGAGACAGGACAAAACTGGAGAGTCCTCTCTCAAAGCACATACATATGAATTAATTTCAAAACATGTATTGTCTCCCCACCATGAATTCAATGCTCAAAAAAGAGGCCTGCTGACAGCCCTTTCAAAGCATTCCCATCTTCCTCCACATCACCTTTCCTTGGAGAGATTACCTCTAAGCTACTCTGCTCAAGTTCTGGCCTCTCTGCTGAAACACCCAACAAAAGGTGCCTGTTTTGGTAGCGTCACTGTGACATGGCACTCAGCCCGGACTAACCACGAAACAAATTTTGCATCAACCATTGACAAACATTTACTGAGCAACAACTTCTGGTCTCTGCTGAGCTAGCCAGGATTTAACCAGTGACCTTGTGGTCAAAACTTCTTGCTTCCTATTATCAATTATTGAGTCCCTCGTAGCTCCAGTATTAAAATTCATATCTTGACATTTTTTCCAACATCTTTTAAGAGTCTTTCTTCACAAAAATTTTAAAGGAGCTTTATGAATTGCACTCTGCACAAGTACTGAAAAAAAAAATGTTCAATGCAGACACTTTGTCACCCTCATCTACGAAAGCTTGTTCAGATTCCCATTGAAGTCAACGGAAAAACTTGCACTGACTTCACCATGAGTTGAACTACGTTCTAGGGGCTCAGCCCATCAAAGTGGTCTCTCAACAACCACTGAAGTCAGTGGCAGCTGAGGACCCTGACCATCTCTCAGGACTGCTCAGGACCTTGCAGGAGTGAGTCCTATATACCTAAAACAGATAAAGCTAGAACATACCTGTCAAAGAAGCAATTCACTTGTTTTACCCAAGGCAAGGGCCTCACATGTTATTCCTGGCCCAGCAGCTGAAGGTCCCCACTGTAACATGGCCCAGATTATATGAGAGTTTCAAAAGGTACAAACTGACTGGATGCAATTCTATATATCTGCTGCCAGAAAACACCAATTCTACCTCTGGCTTCCAGGCTAGATGGTGCAACCAGAACTCTGTAGGCTCATCAGCTATATTTTAAGTATTTCAGTTACAATGACACCAGTCATATAGTATTTTTGAATTGAAAGCAAAGGCTGTAGATCACTTCACAAAATTTAAAAACCAAGAACACGTGAGTCTTTCATTTTAGACCAAAAGTTTGACTCAGATCAAATGGTGCCTACCCTGATCTTGGAAGGTGTGATGGAGTGGGGGATACCTGTGTGTGTGTGTGAGGGGCTCACAGAGGGTGTGGGGCTCCTGCTGAGGGTAACCCTGACAACCAGGTAACACCTTTGTACTGCAGACAAAGGAGGAGGTGGAGCCTGAGGGGTTTGAATTGGAACTGGGAGTTGGAAGCAGTTAGTCTGGGCTGAGGGAGAGCGAGACAAAGGAGGGGGCCAGGCCCCAGCTCTGGGGGCCCCTCGGGGCCTCCTCTCCTCAACATGGATGGGACTGGCTGTCTCTGCCTGCTGTACTGACTCCTCTCTACGATGCTGTGTCCTGTCGGCTAATAAACCTGCTGTTCTCCTGCTGAGTGAGAGACTCTCCTGCCTGCGGACAGGGTGCAGAGCTTGGGGGACCCCAGAACCCCATCACAGAAGGTTTGAAAAATGACTGGATTTCTGAAGTGTAACAGACAATTGTTACATCCTGTGTCTCACATTCATTCAGTAAAGAAAGAATGAAAATAAATGGACAAGTAGCAGTACAATGACAGAACAACAAAATGTGATGTTTTGAAGAACGTCAAGGCACTTTAAGCATGACATCAATTTCTCTAAGTCTTGCAACATAGGAAACATGAGATCAATTTATGACATAACCAAGTGGCCTCTTTAGATCCCACGAATGGTCACAAATGCAAAGCAGCACAATTTAGAATGAATATGCAGCAGGAAAGATTTTTTATGGATTTTTTAAAAAGTCGATTTCAACCTACAGTGCATGTTGAAAGATAAATATCCTCCAAAATATAAAAGAGCGCATGTGTGTAAGGGGCTGAACATTCTTTTCCAATAGACTTTTTAAAAATAGTTATGCTGTAATTGCTACAACATGTAAAATAGCAATTATTAGTGAAAATAAAAATTAACATCTAAGAACCTCTGACCAACTGTGGAGCAAAATGCATGAATAATTCCCCCCTCCCCTTGCACCAATAATAGAGCAAGCAGCAAAATCTGCAGAGACTTGACCAACTCCAGCAAGCAGCAGTTTGCGGTAAAGAGAATCACCAAAGCTAGAAGAGACTGGGAAGCTGAGAAGATGGATTTAGAAACCCTGCAGTTAAGCATATGATCAGATCACCATACAGAGCTAGTTTGGTGCTTAAACAAAATGAAACTGCAAGAAAGGACAGGCATGTTTGTGTCAAAGCCAAAAGGAGGGAGGGGTAGGGGAAGGTGAGGATCACATGTCAGCCTTTAAAACCTCATCTCTTTGACCCTCCAACTCTAATTCCAAGCTTGACTACAGCTCTGACGTCCAAAGGTGTCACCCAATCTCCTGTTAATCAAAGGAGTGCTCTGTTTAAGCAGCCCCCCCTTGCAAGGCTCACAGGCGCTGGCTATGAATTTGATCTGTCAGGGCTGTCAACAGATCCACTTCTTGCTTCTCTTTGGCTATTGTTTTATCAGGCACAGTGCAGTAAGTCTGAAACACAGACAAAGCAGCGAGATATTGAGGCTGTTTAGCAAGAGCTATGCACTGATCTTTGCCTTGGTGACTTTTAACTAACCTAGGCAGCTGCTCGCAACATTGTACTGGTGCGGCCATATTTTATGCTCTTAACTTACCAATTAAAATGAATCACTGTTAAAAGTAGAGGAAATATAAAGCTTAACTGAATTTGCCAATCAAAATACAATCCATCCATCAGCCTTATTTTCCATCTAGCCTAGTATTGTCTCATTTATTTGATATTTTTTTTTTGATTTGCTGATGGGGAGAGAAGCCCCAATCACCCCCTATTCCATAAACTGTGCAAAAGATCTTAGCAATGCACTAAAACAGAGAGGAGCCAGTTTGGTAAGCAATGGAGGAATAATTATTTCATTCAGAAGTCAATTTCATTTTGGGGAGAAGTTTATTGCAGCAATTATCTTAAAACTGGAGTGAAGTCCAGACCAAAAAAAAAAAAAATCTGAGTTAGACACTCTGACACACACCACAAAATTCTTCATTTCAGTAATCTCAGACTAACACAAAGTCACCACTATCATCACCTTCTGAGTAAGGGACAAATTGTGAAAATGATGCACCTTTCAGTTTTTTAAATGACTCTGGTGGGAAATGTACTACTGCACAGTCCCATAGTTCACTGTATCTGAGATCTGCAGTTTTCAAGGTCATCTTCAGGAAATCAATGTCCAATTTTTTCCACCCTGGCTTAACCTTTGTTTGCCTGATTATGAACACAGCATCTCAGGGCTTGTCTACACTGGGTTTTGAATACTGTGCATTCTGTACAAAAGCCATTTATGAGATATAGGACCTTAATCAATACCAAAATGTGCTACCAAAATAAATTGTTGTTTCCTTGGTTGGTTTGTCTATGATGTTTTTTCATTCAGATCCTGGTGGTAATTATGACTTTTGCTGTATTGTGATATTATGGGGACAAACTCTGTAGATAATGCAGACTGAAAGCAGCTTGATGGAGGAGTGGAAAAGGTAATATTAGCAATGGAGAAAAACACAGACTGTTTCTGACTACCCCATTGTAAATCAGAAATAAATTGTCAAAGTCAGCAGTGTGGGATCAGAATCAGTCCCTTTATCTGCAAAATAGCCTTAATAAGAATTACAGTAAGAAAACCCCTTAACTGAAACCTGGTGTTGTTGAGCTACATCTGGAAGGAAATACGACGTGTTGACAATTTTCTTGACAGCTGCTTCAATCTCTTCCAGTTTACTTATCCAATAAGTCGGAGCAGCTATTTTTTGGATGACAAAGAGGGAGGTGGCTGGGCTCAATGCAAGTATTAGTCTCTTAATTCAAATTTATTACCTGAACGTTGTAAATATCATCACCTGTTGTATATTTTGCACAACAGTTTACACATCAGAGAGCTAAAACATACCAGGAAGATCCGTCTGACAATATTAAGCATTTTCAACTTCCCTTGCATCTTTCACTCTGTCACACACATATAACCATATGCATCCCTCCACTCACCCACCTCTTGGAAGGCAGGGAGGCTCTGACAAGCTTAGTGGGGATAATATCTCAAATAGCTGAGATTCTGCATCTGTCTCATAATCATAAGCAAAAAAAAAAAAAAAAAAAAAAAAAAAGACATCTTTGGGCTAAAGTAAAATAAATGAATTAGAAGTAGTCCTCCAGTGTCACAGTGCTATTTCCATCATGAAGTTCCAGCACACTGCTGAATTCTCAATGGTCACGAGAGAGGTAGCCATATGCAAGCTTATGACAGAAACCAGAGAGTTTATCACCCCGTCCTCGTGTACTGCCTCAAGACCACCTTTTACTTCAGGCTTCCCCATGGCTCTTTCCTCTTCCTTTCCCATTTGCTCTGGATGATGCAAAACATACCCCAAAGCCTCTCTCCCTGCAACTCCATTAGTGTATCTACAACAGTGGCAAAGTACAGAATCCCACCACACAATAGTATTTCTTCCCTGTTTCTCCCAGCTCTATATTTTTTTCCTTCAAGAGTCTAAAACTCTAGGCATATGTCTATACTGTACTTTAAGCCCAGGTTCTGACTCAGGTGTGAGCCCAAGCCACCCTTATATCCATGCACAGCTCAGCCTGACTTAAGTCAATGAGCATTCAGGTCCAAGGACCCTGCTAGTGGGGTTGGCAAGGGCTTGGGTCTCACTATGACACAAGCCCAAGCCATGTCATTTTGCAGTGTGGCTGCAGCACAAACAACTGACCTGAGTGCAGTAGGGATATATTAGCATAGTCATGAAACCTGAGACCAGCAACTGTAGCCCAGACTTACAATGCAAAGTGGACAATCAAGCAAGGACCTAGAAATTGTATGTTCACAAGCCTAGGTCTGATAGACCTGGTTTACAATGCACTGTAGACACATCCTGATTGGGGTCCTATCAGGTTGCTGTCCCTGCCCAGCAGCATCTCTCAAAGGAAGCAAAACTCTATGGTTTCCAGATCCAATGGCATCTCAGCTGAATTGTACCGGCTGCAGTTTCCAGAGGGGTCTAAAGAGAATTAAGTGCCCACAGCATTCCCGAAACTGAAACATTGAATTTTGGCTCTTTGAACAGATCAAGAATCCTTCACAACAGATTCTCCAGATCTGAAGAAGTGGATCTGTCCCACAAACGCTCATCACCTAATAAATAATAGTAACAGAGAGAGCTAGTTGTGTTAGTCTGTATTCTATCAAAACAAAAAAGCAGTCCTGTAGCACTTTAAAGACTAACAAAATAATTTATTAGGTGATGAGCTTTTGTGGGACAGACCCACTTCTTCAGATCGAATAAATAATACTGTTAATTTTTAAAGTGCTACAGGACTGCTTTTTTGTTTTGTGAAGATACAAACTAACATGGCTACCTCTCTGATATGCTTCAAAACAAGTCAGTTTAACATAGAACTACATTTTCCTATAGTAGCCCATTGCCTCAAGGAAATTATAATTTGAGATCCTAGTGGTCCCATTCTCCCCCAACCAGCCAGGCTCCCTGACCAAACTCTATTTCCTATTTCTGCTCCATTTTCATTTAAGAAGTGGGTCTCACCCACAAAAGCTCATGACCTAATGAATTTGTTAGTCCCTGAGGTGCTACAGGATGGCTTCTTATTTGTTAAGCTACAAACATGGCTGCTCTTCTGAGTGTATTTTCTATAATGCATCTAAAGTAATGCATCCCCCATGAAGCACAAAACAGTTCAGTTAGTGGGAAATCCTTGTTGTACATACAGCCCTCAAGGAAGTCCGGTACAGAAGGGAGAACAGGAACTTATAATGTAACTCCCATAAGGCAATGCACTGTCCTGGAAATGCATTTTAAAGTTTTTTTTGAGCTGATTAGAGTTTGAACATTTCAAATCAGTGCAAAAGCATTCAGATTTGTGTCAAACTGACCCACAATTAAATACTCATTAAAAACTTCTGATTTTGAAGGAGCTGCATTTTCTGCCAGGCGTTCATTCCAATGGAAGGTTCCTGACTAGCTCTATCAAAACTTCTTCCACACAAATATTTCCTGCTCCTCTACCCCAATTTCACCTCTTTCAGAAAATACAAATCTGCTATTCCTCCAGTAACACTATTTATCCCAAAACAATGGACAAGTGATAAAGAATTGAAACTCAACCACCTTGTAGATAATGGGTATCCACCCTCATACAGATGGGCCAACCAGAGCAGAGAAACTTAGAGATTTGGTTAGGGTCATGAAAGCATTTTGTTCCAGAACCAAACACAGCCTAGGTCTTACGGCCCTAGTTCTGCATTTTACCCATCACTGTCTTTACCCACTTTTATTACCTTTCACTCCACAGCAAGGGTAGTCAACAGGTGGCCTGCCAGCCAAACTACACCACCAGACACTTTTGAAAAGACAGCAAATAAAAAGATTTTGTTATTACCATTATTATTTTTGTAGGAAAAATGTTTCTCTGGGATCTGGACCTTGACAACATCTTGACCAAAAATTTTGGACCTTGACAAAAAGTAATTGAATAATACGGCTCTACAGTTTACTAAGGCAGTTGAAAACAATTACATAATACCATTCTTGAGACACTGACAGAGTATGCATATCCAAAGGAAGCAAAAAAAAAAAAAAAGAAAACCTCTGAATTCCCACGTAAAATGCCAGAGGAGGATTCTACACCGCAGGCTGCAGGGCAGCATCTCCTGGGTTCATAACTCCTCATTAAATGGCAATGCTGTGACCCTCAGAACTGAAACAGTTAAATTTTCTTAAAAGAGGATAATCTCTGTTTTAAAACTGTTTATTGTGTCCAAAAGCCTAAGCCAAGACACCAGGAACGGGAAGTAGGATTACTGCAATACATGTCACTGCTTCTAAGTTCCTCTTTTCTTGTCACTGAATTACTGTAACTTACATAGTTTCAGGATCTTTGATAGAACAACGACAAGAACATCATTCTCCAAATCCACTGAGCCGGAAAAAAACAGCCATGTGGAATTTCATTAGTCAATCAACTGAATGAAAAGAAGAAAAAGTTACGGTGGCTACTATGGAATTATACAGCATTTTAAAAAATTACGCCAAGTCCATAAGCTTATTGCACTGATGCCAAGAGGTTTGGTTTGCTTAAAATTAAATTGTTCAAGCAGCTGTTACAGTATTTGCAGTCACTCTTTCCTTGAATACAGCACTGTTAATGGCAGCAATTTTGGCAAGAGTACGATTAGTAATAGTCACATTTACCTCTACAGTAAAGTACCACATGACAACATTGCTTCTAAGAGTTTAAACAAACATTTACTAGTTTCTTCCCACAAAATCCCTGAGGACAAAGTATTATCTCATTTTTCCAGGTGGGACAACTTGGATACATTTTTTCCCTCTTTATGTGCCTAATTCAAAGTAACAGGAGTCCACATTAAAGCTGGAATTAGTACTGGAAAGTGCTGTAATAAGAAAGAGATGAAGACAGTTAACATTTACTGAGTGCAAGTTTGCTCAGTAATGTAAGAAAGAGGACTTACTCAGAACATCCACAAATATTGAGATGCCCCCTGTTTAGAGTGAAATAGAATAAACACCCTCAACTCTTTAAATAAAACATTGCCATTTACAGGCCGCAATACTGGTTACAGCAAACTTCCCACTTGTACCAATTTTATCCTTTGGGAAAAGTGGCTTAATTTTAAGAAAGTTCGAGGCACTACACCTGCCTCTGAGTTCCACTGGCAATTTTTGTGATTTTGCAATCATATTTCCTCTCCCTCATATCTTTTTAAATGTGTGTAATTCCCCTACTGCCGTATGAAAGACTCACACACAGAGAAGGGGAAATTGACTCACTCCGTCAGGACAGCGTTTTGATTTTTAATTAAAAATCACCCTTTATATAGTTAAAATAGACAGACTGGAAATATAATTACTCTAATTATATTACATAATTTTATGCTTTACTTGTAATTACGATAGGTAAAGCAATTTCAAAACACGACTTATAAAATGTTGTTCTTCTTACAAACATCAGATTGCTTTGCTATTGTTATTTTTTATTTCCTGTAAGTTTTTGCTAACAATTTTCAACTTATTTACTGGGAAGCAGACACCCATAGTTATGAGCAGAGCAATTTAGGAAATGGTCAACGTCAATGCTAATGAAACGTAAGAAAGGTTTGGTATGACAGCACACAGGAATCAATAATAAAATACCATTGGGCCAGCTGTGAACTCTGGTTGTTCTGAGGAAGTCCATGCCTCCATGTGTCCTAAAGGTCATCCATAATCTCCATACACAAAAAACAGCAGCACACAGTCAGCAAGGAAGCAGTATCTTTCACCTAGGTATCTAGTCAAACTAGGCACTATACCCGCCTTTAGCACTAAAGCTACAAGTCCTAACACTGACTCATTTTCCAACTTTTTCTACTGGATGTTAAACACATGTAACTGAGGAAACTGCTTCACAGAAATCTGTGCAATCTTGTGAAAGGTATAGATGACAGTAGTACCAGATAACACGAATGGTTCAGGCACTTCTGGTAAGTGTCACCCATGACAGATATTTGATTTTTTTTTTTCTTTTTGATCAATGAAACAGAAAAAAAAACTGTGGAACACTATAGTTAAATGTTGACTCTTATTTTCTACTTCCTTGTATTTAATGCCATAATTATTTCATGTCTGCATATGCTTTGAATACCTAAGTCAGCGAGCAAGTGTTAAGAATTTTTTTTTTTTTTTAAACAAAAAAAATCCTTCTGGGATTATTTTTTTGTTTGGAAAGTTTCAGCAAGATCCCTTGAGCCCTCTTTAAGCTGAAAAAGAGAATTCTTTCAAGAGTGTATGAGATATTTTTGCCTTTTATAATTCAAAGACAGCTAAAATGAAAAGCCTTACGGCTTGCCACAGAAACTCAGTGCCCCGTGAGGACAGCTGGAGTTGGCATAAAATTTAGATTTGAAATGATACATTATGGATAGAGCCCTATCAAATTCATGGTCCTGAACTCTGGGCTACCCCTGTGAAATCTGCTTTTTGTGTGTTGTTACCTTACGCTATACTGATGTCATGGATAAGACCACTATTTCTCCAGTTGGGGGTCCTGAACCAGAAGGGAGTTGCAGGGTGGGGTCATAAGGTTATTTTAGGAGAGTCTCCATACTACCATCCTTGCTTCTGTATTGCCCTCACAGCTGGGTGACAGAATGGTGGCTGCTGACTGAGGACCCAGCTCTGAAGGCAGCAGCACAGAAGTAAGGGTGTCAATACCCTACTAGGCCATCCTTACTTCTGAGGTACACAGCTCTTAAGACAGCACCACCAACTGCAGCAGCACAAAAATAAGGTAGCAGCACCACAACCATCCCCTAAAGCAACCTTGATAAGAATACAAGTTGTTCCTGTGTTGATACCAACTCCCAGATCCTTTTTAGCTCATGACATCTTCAGTTACAACACTGTGAAATTTCAGATTTAGCTGAAATTGTGAAGTTTAAAATTTTTAAAATTGTGTGAACATGAATTGACCAAAATGGATTGAGAATTCCATAGTGCTCTAATTATGGGTTTCACACAAAGTGCACTGGAATCAATAGACTTGCCTTAACTTCCAGGGGCTTACAAAGCATCTGCTCTATTCTTCAAAGTATTTTTTTTGCAACTGTCCTACAATGCAAAAAAAGAATCAAGTTTTGTTGAGAATGGATGGTCCTGTGGCTAACATGCCCAAATGGAGTTCTAAAGATCCAAGTTCAATTTCTGGTTCTGCCATGAACTTGAACAAGTCACTCAACCTCTGTACCCCAAATCCCACCTGTAAAATGGAGATACCACCACCTCCTAATCTCACAGGACTGTGAGGAGGATAAACACATTCATGTTTGTGAGACACTGTGGTGATTGGAACTATATAGGGAATTAGACAATCTATACCATGGTGTGGTTTAATGGTCTAATTATGACAGCTACCTTCCAATAGATGGAACCTTGCAGGTCAACCCAAATGAGTGGCAATAGGTGTGTATGCAACACACACAGCATCCCCTCTTTGAACTGGCTACACATTGTAAAAAAAATCATTTTAGAAAAGGTTTCTGCTTGTGCAAACTTTTACAGAGGAAGGATAATGAAATGTACTCACTTCAAGAGTTCTCCCATTAATACATACATTATTTAGAATAAATAAAAATGTTTCTCAGAGTCATTTAGGGTATGTCTCTTCCACCATAAAAAAACAGTAGAGGCATAACCCTGTAATATAAACGTTTGTCTGGGCTCCGATATCCTCCCCCTTCACAGTGTCCCATAGCCTGAACATCTGCATTGCAACTTCATAGCCCCACAGTCCCAACCAGAGTCAGCGGAGGCAGGCCAGTCATGGTGTTTTACTGCAGTGTAGACATACTTATAAAACCTTAGGACCTGATCCAAAGCCTGCTGGAATCAAAGTAAAGTCAGTAGGAGGCTGCAGCAGACTTTGGATCATATCTGAATGCCCCAATCCTGCAAATACTTAGGACACTGAGCTGAAGGATTACTCACTAGCATCAATTTAGCTCTTAGAAATTTGCAGTATTGGAGTGAGGTGCAATGTGTATTTGCTCACAAGAAGGGCCCCACTGATCTCACATACTTGTTAAAAGGACCTGTTTCTGATGAATGAATGCGCAGAGGGGTTTTATTGGCTAAAAGCTCCAAGGCACCCCATACTCCCCTTGAAAGCAAAGCGATTTCAGAACACTCAGTACTTTGCAGGATCAGGCCCCTCATGAGCTGGTTGGAGATTCTTCAGTTAACTTCATTATTAAGGTGGTGGACAGCAGCAATTACATTTATATTGTCAGCCTACCAGCCATTTGCCTGAAATTAGCATTCATCTACGGCAAGACACTTTTCTACATACATACAAAATACAAAACATGCCTGTTTAAATTCAAATACAAACAAAAACATTTAGTCAAAATATTCAAATGGCCTTCCTTTTTATCTGTGCTCTGAACTCATCACCTTCAAGTTTCAGTTTATATTTCTACTATTCATATTATTTTGGTTTTGTTTAGCAGGCTTCATAAATTCAATTTGGTAAGTCCGTAGACACTAATGCAAACTGGGGTTTTCCTCAGGTTTCTCATTTATATTTAAATTATTTTTATTTGACCTGAGCTTCATAGAAAGCCGCATTAAGACAACTTTACAGTTCTTACAGTTTACAGAAATAAAACTGCAAGGGGAAGCCCCCAAATTTTGTCAGTCTAAAACCAGACCATTTGATTGATTCCAACATAGCTTTTTTAAAACAGGCACATGCATTGGCTCTATACTTCTATTCTTACAACTGGATTGCACATAGTGAATTCAGCTAAATTGGGTCTGACTTGTGAAAATTGCTGCTCATAGATAATAGAGGTGGGAACAATAGCCTAAGCTTTACTTTGCTTGTGTGTCATCTTCATAATGACTAGTAGTTTGCTCAGTGCAACATACTAACAAAGAGGTACAGAAAAGCAAAATATTAACCAGACTGTGACGGCACAGACTAGATTAATATGCACTGATGCCTACAGGCAAGGACAAACATTTTCCCAGACTGGATTAAGCAATATTAAATTGCCTTGTAGTTTCTCTTTTAACTTGGACACCCACTCACAAACCCTAGGAAAACCATTTCTCATTCTCCCATGTCTGTGTGCGCTGACGGAGTCTAAGCAGGATATCAGTGTTACATTTACTATCACTGTGATGACTACATGTCAAAGAAATGCATTCTTCCCATCACTTCGCTATTCCTTAAGGAAACCTAAAGGGGCACCAGTCCAACGTCTGGCATGAAGTAGACACACTATCAGATTTCCAACACTCAAAAATACTGCTGCCAGAGAAGCATGAAAACTGTTTCCCACAGCCTCAGAGATGGAACAGAGAATAGTAAACAAACTGCAAATTCAACCGTTAATTTGCTAACCTGTACAGGGTGCCAGGTGAATTAAAATGTGTCCTATTATCACCACAATCAGCAGCACCTTCTTTTATTTCCAGCCTCAGTTTCCTTATTCTTTAAGGAGGCCATATCCCTCCATCCCCTCTTTTTCACACCTTTGAGATACCCAGCTATGCTATTTGCAAACACACATTCAAAACGGCAGAACTATCCCTGCACCTCTACTGCCATCCAACTTAGGACTGTCTACAGAACTTGTCTCTACCATTTGAGGAGAAAGAAGTTGAGAAAATTTCCTTCTCTCTGATATGGGATGATAAGTCAATGTAGTTCTCAGTGGCAGCAGAATTAGGGTGCCAGAATGTGCTTCTTATGGGTCTATCCCTAAAGGCCAGCCTAAAGTTACAGCTGGTGCAGAACATGGGCTTCCCACTTTACTTGTCAGTATGAACCCTGAGGAACACATGCCCACCTATTCTTCAGAGAACACAGACGCAAGTCAAACAATATGATCTGTGGTCTAGAAAGCCACCTCTGGTTTGGATCCTGGACACTCACTCTTTCTGCAGGTGGTCAATTGCTGGGCTGTAGCACACTAGCTTGTGCTGACAGAACTCTTATATAGGAACATCACGGGACTGAAGACAGGCACTTCGGATGGAAGACACTAAACACTGGATTTCACTTCCTACCAGACTCTCGGAATCCCAGTTCTCCAACCTCAAAAGCTATGGTATAATACCAGTTTGTGCAATTTCCTTAGGTCCAGTGACTGGCTAAAATACGTTGAGGTCTTCTGAATAGGGAAATTTGTTTTTAACAGACATTGTCCAATTTGTTACACACAAGATTATTAGGCAGGCTGGTTGCATGGTTTTCTGGCAGGGTGCTGCGATGGATTTCCAGCCCCAAAAGATGGGAGCTTTTCTTAAAGCAAATGCCTTGTGACCCCAGTCCAGGAATCCTGCCCAGACAGTCCTCCCACTAGGAGGCATTTCCAAATGGCTAGTCCGAGCAGCTCCCTCAGGAACCACTAACAGGAGGGCAGGTCTAGCATTTTCACATTTATTTCAGAAATATCATGGGAAAGAAACCTTTGTGCAAAAGCCTCTGCTCCGCGATGAATGAATTACAAGAGCCTACTGGGGCAAAGATCATCCTTTCTACCACATTGATATGGCCTTCCCTGTAAATGATCTCATTTACTACTGTCCCTGTTTTCACAGTTGCATAATTCCAAAACTTGAAGGTCAAACTGCAATAAACATAGCAAGCAAAAATGCCTAGGAACATTTAATTCAATTTAGACCATGGTACCACTGGAAAATACACATTATTATACACCAGTGGCTCTTATGGGAGAGTAAATTTAATGCTAATGGCTATATGAGGCAGAAAATGTCATTTGCTATCTGCTTGTACAGCACCAAGCACAATGGGGCCCTGAGCATCTTGAGGCACAACTACTGCAATGTAAAATAACCATAAAAATAAAAATAAAAGGAACTAACAACACTGGCTAGTTTCATGGCTAATACAGACAGATGATTGTGAGCTTCCCTACATGTCCCTCTGCTCAACAGGGCCACTGCCAACTTCCTCCAACACCCACCCATATATCAACAGGTGACATAGAATTCATTTGTCCCTTACTTCAACAATTACATAAATCATATATTCTAATGGTACAAAAATCATATACTTGTATTGAGCAGTTTTGTATCATCATTGAAAAAACATTTTGCCCCTTCAAAAATATATGTTGATCCATTTTACATAGAGTTCATAAGATTATAGCACCAAAAAAACCCATCTTACTCATTGGAGTGTGATCTCCTGTATAATGGGTCACACAACTAGAACTCAGCTTTAAAACAAGAAAATCCAACCTTGATTTTTACAATTAACAATGTTGAATAGTCCACCACAACCTGTGAAAATTGTTCCAATGGTTAATTAGCTTCTCTGTTAAAATTGTACGCCTTATGAATGTGTCTAGCTTCAACTTACATCTTTGTCTCTGTCACCTTTACTTCTGGGAAAGGCTCACCAGTCAACAAGGGTGAGAATATAAAAAGCATTTGACATCAACATCAGTTGGCTGCCACTGAAAGCTTCACTAGGACCGCAGGTCAGTCAATTCAAAACTCTTCACCATGATTAATACAAATCTGTCTTAACTGGCTCCAGATTCTTGCATTCCATCTGACTATGACACTTCATGAACAAACACAAATAGCTGCACCAAAACAGGTTTTGTTCGGAACACGTACAAGTGTTCACTGCAGGCCTTCCAAAGCCCACTGAAGTCTCTGGAAAGACTTCTTAAATGATTTTTGGATCAGGCCCTAAAAAGGGGCTAGATATGAGATAACCATGTTCCTTTTTGGCCTTGTTGAACTTGGTGTCCCAGGAAATAAAAGCTGAAGAATCAACGCAGAAGTTCCAGACATATGGTAGTCACAGGAGCTCCCAGTGGCTGGCAAAGAGCTGCTGTGTAACATGATGGTAGCTTCTCCTCACTTGCTGTTGCATTAAAAAGATAGCTAAAAATAAATTACTTTCCTAATGCTATTTTGCCACATAAGCAACTGCCATTACTGCCACAGGATGTTATGCAATGACAGAGGAGGTGGGTTGTGAAACCCTGACTGTCACTGACACACCATAGACCACACTAAACCCCAAGTTCAAAAGAGAGGAGGGCTCAGAGACACTAGAAATAAGGGCTTATATAAAAACCTAACAAAGAAAGTAGATAGCTTGCTTAGCCTAGGGATGAGCTCAGTGGTTGGTTTATTTTTCCTGGTAACAATGACTAGATGATCCTCAGAAATTAACACTTTGTAGGTGATAATTAAAAGTATTTCTCTCAAGAAATGCTTAACAGCCCCTAAGTCTGCCAAGTAATCCTTTTTTTGTGGGGTGACAAGCATGCACCCCAACCCACATAATGGAAGTCATGACAGAATCACAGTGTAATGCTGATATCCCTTGTGTTTTAACACGCAGCAGGTTCCTAGGAACAAAGTTGCTTCAGCTGCACAGATGTCGTACAAGCCGTCTGTTTAAACACTACAAAGTGGTAATCTCCTGCTCTTGCTACTTTGAAATTGAGGAGGCAAAGGAAAATATTTCAACGTGCAGTTCTGAGGTCAGAGCTAAAGTTTGATTTGGGTTGGTCTGGATTAGGCAGAAACGTCCAAGAACAACTTACTGATTTACTTTATTTCAGGACTTGGCACACAGCTTGGACTATGTTCAAAATCAAAATACACTGTAGCCAGAAAACACTGCAGAAAGAGCAGAGATAGAAGACATCTGGACTGTGTTAGAAACTTAGAGCCATCAAGTCCTTTAAAAATATTCTCTCATCATGTTATGACTTCTCTTGTTTTTGTTTCAAACTGTTTGAACGTCCAAGCTGCATTTCGTATTAAAACACACACACGCACCCATAAGGTCAACCTAAGCAGCCTACACGTTTAAAAGCCAAGCGCATGCTAGTGAAATTGGAGTATGGTAGAAAGTGGATGATCTTTCACTGAATATGCTCATTTTCAGCAAGATTACTGGAGTGAAAACTTTTAAGACAAAGACTGCTTCAAACCTGGCATCTCAGATCATTTACTGTTCTCCAGCTCCAGACAAACTCTCTGAATTTTGGGTCAGGCACACAGATTTGAGGCAGTGTGGTGCAACAGTTAACACTCATCTAGAGACTCTACCATCTCAAGGCACTGTGAAAATTTGTTTTTAAAAGACAACTTGGAAAAAAACCTGTACTTCTGTCTCAAAAGCTACACTTAGGATCATTACATGTAATACATAAGAGCTATAACTGAAAACTACTAGAGAAGGAAATGATATGGGGAAATGGGTCTCAGATCCTAGATTCCAGCCCAAGCGAGAACATCTACACTGCTTTTTAGCTCCAAAGCACAAACTCAAGGCAGGTGAGCTAGGCTCCGAGATGTGCTGTCATGTTTTTTTCATTTTTGGGATTGATTTCCTCCCGCCTCACAGTACTCTTAGATTTAGGAAATGGAAAACAGGACTCCCAGGTTCCATTCACTTTTTGCGAATCGTTTGTTCTCTTTCCATGAATCATTTTACTCTCCTGTAAATTCCTAACTCACAAAGATTTTATGAGACTGAATATTGGTGAAGCACTTTGAAATGCATTAGTGAACATGTAAATGTGTAATTACACTCTCTTAACGCATGTGATCATGGCTCCCTCTACTGTAGTGAATAGCCAGGGAGCAAAATAGTCTGCTACTTACAGCAACTACAGCTCTTTTAAATTAAATGGCAGCACCCTATGATATGGTGCTGAAGGTCCCAGGTTCAATTCCCACAGTCGATCATAGGGTCTTAAAAAAAGAGCCTAACCTTTCAAAATTATTGAGCTGGAGTCATGCTATGGAGAGAAGAGGATCTCACGTATATAACTTTGTGCTTCCCTAAGCTCTTTGCATGTGTGAAATATATAACTGATCTAAGCTTAAAAGCATATTTGCCATTGAAGAGGACAGAGCTTCAACCCAAAGTTCAACTTCCAATAAAAGTTCAAGCAGCACGTTTGAGAAAATAACATGTAAAAAACAGGGTATCAAGAGAACAGCCCTGCTTAATGCTGTGGCTAATATTGAGGCTTAGCTATATTCAAAACAGACTCATCTGGAAGTCTAAAATGTTCTTCATCAATGCAAACCGTTTTGGAGGTGGAGGCAAGGGGGATGATCACTTTAAAAAGTATTAATTTCTAATGACAAAGAACGTTTAATTTTTAATTGGATTTTTATGTTCTCTGAAGACACAGTTATTTCAACCTGCTCATCCAGACACAACATCCCATCCTTTTATTAAGCTTCACTGACTTGGCACCGCCTCTAAATGCAGACACACTCCATTTCCAGGAAACTAGGCTTGACGGTCAGATAGCAACTGAAGCGGGCAGGAAGGCTAGATGCTAGATTTGCTTGGCTACACACCTGGGAATACTGGAGACAGCACGTGATCTGTCACAAGGTAAGCTGACCACTACAGGATACATCCACACTCTTCAACACAAAAAATGAAAAAAGGCGGGGGGGAAAATACAGCAGCAAGTATCAAAGGTCAGGTCTATAGGCTCAGGTTCACGGGGCTCAAACTACTGCATAAAAATAGCAGCACAGACATTCCTATTGAGGTTCCAGCCAGGCTCTGAAACACACCCTCCTCTCCAGCATTTACGGCCCAAGCTGGATGTCTGCACAGATACTTTTAGCGCAAGCCTGACTCTACCTGGTCTCAGATTCACTGCCAGTGGTGGTTTTTTGCACTGTAGACATAGCCTATGACAGTTGAGGGCTCAGCTGTATCTTTGCCAATTGTAGCCTCCCTCCCCATCTGAGGGCAATGAGTAAAGACACCTGACTTGGGAGATTTAAAAAAAAAAAAAAGTCCTGGCAGTGAAAGAGAACTTCCCATCTTGAAGTAGTAGCTACCAGCATGGAAATTAACCAAACCCCAAGAAGGCTACACAAAGTCCAGGAGCAGGGCAGAAAATTTATTGGTCTTTGATAATCTGCAAGGGGTAGGTTTTTGGCACTTAGCCAAATCACCTTTACAAGTCTGCCAAATTCCCTAAATCAGTGGGAATCCACTTGTTTACATGTTTACACTGAAACATTCTACTTAAGCTTCCTGACACCACTTTGGCAGCGTAAAGTGGCCTTTGTACAAACAAGTTGTCAGCCCCATGAACTGAAAGACCCCACAGAAGTGGTGCTCAGCTTATTAAAAATAGCTTAGATTAGAAGATCAGCAGCATTTGGTAACATCTTAATGCAGCTATAAGCCATGTAGTATTTGTATTCCTCGATCATTTATGAGCCTGAATCTCTTCTGTCTTGCACCCCGAGCAGTAATTTACCTCATGCAAAGTGACACCAAATTAGCACAGTAGCATTTTACACTCACTTTGGTAGAATCAGACGTGAAATAGTCTTAATCTAAAAAACAGTCAGTCAATCTAAAAACCTCAGAGCTATAAAGAAACACTCTCTTAAATTAAACACCATACAAGAACATTAAATCAAACACCAACACCACAGTCAGTATCAACCATATTTAGATAGGAAACCAAAATTTTGCAGATCTCAGTGCTGCAGGAGAATACATCCACTTCACATAGCAGAAGTTAGGCCCAATACAAAATTGTGCACCCTGCCCATCCTTCACCCCCTACACAGACGCCCAAAATGCAAAAAAACTAATTTCACTTCCTGCCACTGAACTTCGGGGAAGGGCAAAGACGTTTGGAGACTCAGTTGTGGTTTGAGCCCATCTGCACTCTTCAAGTATAAACATCTTCATTGAAACCAGACTCATCCTGCACAACCATTCATTTAGTGAGCTCATCTGCGAGAGACACAGACTGGCACATTTCTATGACAACCAAAAAAGAGAGAGAAGCTTGGCACAAGCTAAGCAGCTTTCTAAAGCCTCCCCATTGTTCCAGAGACTGCTTTCACTTCCTCTTGTACATACAGCTATCTTGAATGTGTCACACGAAAAACATAATCCCTTCATGAAACAGACCCATTTCTCTCAGAAAACAAAATAACGTGTGTGCACGCGCGCATGTAAGGTGTAGAAAGAGATGCTTTTAGATGTGGGGGGTGGGAAAGTACCAAACAGAAGTAATCTCGGACTCTCACACGCCCTGCTAAAGAAGAAATAATCCAAACAAAAGGCAAGGTCTGACAGCCACAAATGCTCAGAAAGTATTATTTTTCTAAAGCAGGATCTCTTATTAGGCAGGATTAAAAAAAAAGCCCCCTTTTTCCAAGAGGAGTACAAACAGCAATCTGGGGGGAGAGAAGGCTGCACATTAAAGTCAACATATATGGATTTCTGTCCATTCAAACACTGTGCCCTTTTTAAGAATCCAGCTGTTCCATCCTGGCCCAAATCTAAATTTTGCTTCCTGTGGCATTATATTAGTAATGAGCACTGTTGGGACTGGGGTCATGATTAGTCCAGTGGAACTGGGATAAGATTCTGACCCTCTGCTACTTGATTCTCTGTTTTCATTGCGCAAAAAAAAAAAAAAAAAAAAACAAACACACACACACACACACAAGAAAAAGAGTGTTTTTTTAATTCCTGCAGATATAAAATCCTAGAGCAGACAAGACATAAGTAGGCTTTACCTCTGATAAAATTACCACAGCTAGTCAAAAGTCAACCTTCTATCTCCCACTGAGGCTACTCCATTAGGATCATAGAGGTATTAGCTATCTTTATGCAAGAACACGCATCTATTTTTGTATGGAAGACACAACGTCCATACAGTCAAGCAGAATGTTTTAATTAAGGTGCATTTGATTAAACACACCCTAATGCAGTTCAGCAACAGAAAAATAAAGCAATACAGTTTCTAACTTAAGCTGTCAAGAAATGAAAAATCATTTTGCTTTTGTCTATCATTCTGTCTTCTTGGGTCAACGACTGTCAGCCACCAAATTCACCAATTGTAAGTAGTTAAAACTGTGAGTATTAAGGCAGTGGTTCTCAAACTTTTTGGCCCACAGCACACCACGCTCAATGCACTATTTTCTGCAGGCCAGCAACCAACCATCCATAACAACAAAAATGCATTGGCTGATCTCTAAATACCTTAAATACTAAACTATTCATATTAGTCTACTGGAGCATAAAACCAGTAACATAATGTGGGGGGTGGGGGGCACAGGGCTGGAGAGATGGGGGTAGATGCTCCCTGATGCACGAGGGGGGGGGGGGCAAGTCCCAAGCCCATGGCCCACTTGCAACATGGTTGTGGACCACACTTTGAGAACTATTGTACTAGGGATACGGACACCTATGCACAGGTATTGCAGAACGCACTCCCAGCAAAAGGAGGTGTTATGAGTAAAAGCAATGGAATAGATGCCTCAGAAACCACGTGTGCAAACCTGTGAAAGATGCCAGAAGAATAAGTTCAGTTATTTAATCCCATTCTCTCCCTCACTCAACTCCTCAGCTCATTTTCAGACCTGGACAGTCTGCTAGGACCTTCTTTAAAACTCTGTGTTCAAAGTAGCTAGTGCCACAAGATCAAAGAACAAGAAACTCAAACAGACACAAACATTTTTGTATAAATCCTAGAAGTCTCCAGTGCCACATTTTCCGCCATGGTCAGTTTTTTCTGCCCAGATCATTTAAGGTGTCTCCAAATCATGTGTGTACTGCATCCATCAACTGAGTTGTTTTTGTCTTCATGGTGCTTTGACTTGATCTTTCACTTACAAGCCATTTTAGTTAATTAGCTTCATGCCTTCCCCCCCACCCCAACACAGAATTCTGAGGACTAAGAAGCTGCCAACCTAAGTGAGATATTCCCAAAGGCAAAGATGAAGGAAAACTCCATTATGGAGTGGATCCAAAAAAACTACCAGAAAAGGGAAAAATGAAAAAAAATAGCCATCTTGTCACAAACTACATGTGCTGATACTGGTTTCTGCTGAATAGCATCTTAATCTAAGAGTTGTATGACTGAAACCAATGGAATCACTCATGGAGTCAACAGCTGTAAAGACAGAGATATCAGAATCTGGCCCTAAGACTTCTGTGATCCTCTAAATGGTAGACAGAATCAAAGTGGGGTAGTGGGGAAGAGAAGGACTCCTTTATTCTGATCATGTGAAAGTGGTCACAGAATGCTCCACAGGCTCTATATGATACAGATGTATACTCTGACACTCCTGATGTAGGAAATGCTTTTCTAGCTGAACAATATCAGAGGGGTAGCCGTGTTAGTCTGGATCTGTAGCAGCAACGAAGGGTCCTGTGGCACCTTATAGACTAACAGAAAAGTTGAGAGCATGAGCTTTCGTGAGTTTGCATCTGAAGAAGTGAGTTAACTCACGAAAGCTCATGCTCTCAACTTTTCTGTTAGTCTATAAGGTGCCACAGGACCCTTCGTTGCTGCTAGCTGAACAATGAAATCCACAGTAACACCAAGACACCTTTTTAAACAAGTAGTTATTACAGAGGAACCATTTTCTTGTACATGGCTTCTAATGTAATAAAACTGCCACAGCAATAAAAAGTTCCAGTTGTGAACCTCATACTGGAAGAGCTTTCCTAAAAGGTCATGTTATATATTACGATAAATGCCAAGGGGCTCATTATGCCACAGTTTTCATCTGGGTCTGCAAAGGATGAGGCAGTTGAAGATGGAGACTCTTAGAAAAACGTTTTCAAAAAGCAGCCTCTGACTCTGGGTGTCCTACATGAGATACCTTGGGGCATGATTTCCAGAAGTACAAAGCAACCTGATCTCCAGCTGAGGGCCACGTACAGTGGGACTGCTGCACGTTGGTTTTGCTCTGTGTACAGGATGCACAGAAACTACCCACTTACACATTCATGATATATCTCACTCTGCAGACCTGCACCTTATAGAGACACACATTTCACCGCACAAAGGCCAAGAAGCACCATGTTACTTTTACAACTCTGAGAAACTTCTGTATACCCTGCACTTCATCACAGGTTTAAAGATACGTCACTTCTTCTGGAGCTATGGAATCCACACAGAGTGCAACACGGAGCATCCCTTCTCCTGCTGCATTTCCCTGAAGAAGTAGGAAGCAAAGTACTCACATCTACCTTCCAAAATGCAATTCTTTATGCAGCAGTTTCTACAGGTAACATGGTTGACGTAGGCTGAAAGGGTATTGTGCTACACTCCAACAGGTTCACTGACTTGCATAAAGTCATAAAGATAAGACATTTATAAAAAAAACAACCTCACATTGCTATAAAAGGAAATAAGGCGTTCAGTGTACTAAAGACATGACATGACATTAAGTAGTTAGTGCACCCCTTAAATTATTGTATTATCAGTGGAAGAATCTTCCTGGAAATTATCTGCAGCCACAAAAGTCCTTTTCCTATGCCACATCCCTAAGAATGACTCACCTCTCACATCACTTTTTAGCTCAGAGGCAGACAGTTAAGACTGTTCTAAGTGAATTTCTCCCTCTTAGACACCATTTGTTGGACCACATTGGAAACAAATGCTGAAAATATTGCCAGGATTTTCTTAGGGATATCTTATTTTCTACAGCAAACAAGCCCCAGGCCTTAGAGAAAAGGACTTTCCCTCACTGCCCCACACTAACCACTTACGTGGTAACAGCGATGTTGCCCCTCCCTCACACAGAGAGGCACTAAAAATGTGAGGTATCTAAGTGGAAAGTGAGAGAAGATCATAGCATCTCCCCACCCATCAGTTCTTCTGTCAGTCTCACAAACTAGACACACATGCATCTTACATCTGGAGAAGCAACGAGATTGCCCCAAGATAGCTGTGCCACATAAGAGACCGAGCAAATTCCTTCAGCCAGTGAAAGACCCACCTCTCCTACTGTAGATCAATGGGACAGCTGAGTAGGCACACAACTAGAGCTCTACCAAATTCACCATCATGAAAAGTGTCACAGACCATGAAATCTGGCCTGTCATTGTGAAATACAGACTTTTGTGTGATTCAATCCTGTACTCCAAGAAACGTCATGGGGGAAGACCAGTGTTTCTCAAATTTAGGGTTCTGATTCCAAAGGGATTTACAGGGTGGTCTCCGTTATTATGGGTGGGGGGTGTCGAATTACTGGCACCCCCTACATCTGCACTGCCTTTAGAGTTGGGTAGCAAGAGAAGGGCAACCAGAAAGCAGCACCCTGATGCAGCAGCAGCACAGAAGTAAGGATGGCAACACCATCTCACATTATGTCCTTATTTCAGCATTACTGCTGGCAGCAGCTCTGCCTTCAGAGCCAGGCTCCCTACAAGCAGCCATCCCCCCGATCTGGGCAACTCTGAAGGCAGGTCTGCCACCAGCAGCAGTGCAGGAGGAAAGGCAGTGGTACCACAAACCCCTCCAATAATCTTGCAACCTCTTCCCAACTCCCTTCTACATCAGGATCCTTACAATTACAACACAGTGAAATTTCAAATTTAAATAGCTAAAATAATGAAACGTACCATTTTAAAAATATTATCTCTGTGAGTTGGATCAAAATGGACCACAAATTTCATAGGGCCCTACATATAACCAATACTGGGAATGGAAAAAGAGTGCTTTTCTTGGGACACTAAACTCATGGTCTCTACTTCCCTTTGCCATCTGATAAGCCTAAGCAGGGAAAAGTCTCCTGTTGCTCTTAAAGACAAACCTATCCTGTAGTAAAGCACACTGTGTTAGAAATCACTCGACAGCTACTCTACCACTATCGTGTGAAAAGAAGCAAAGTGTAAAGGAGAATATAAAAAAAAAAATTTAAAATAAAAATCAACCAGGCAAATCTGCAGAATCTGTCTAGGCCCCATTTTTGTCATTCTCGGGAGCAGTGTGAAGTGAAATATTATGCTGATTAAGCACCACATAATCAACAGTCTATTCGCATGAATACAGTGACATCGTCCCTGTCTGCTGCAATTCACATGCATAGCTATCCAACAGTATAAAGGCTTTTCTTCGTTTTGAGAATCCCAAACGCATACCACATGGGATCTCGACGGCAGTCCTCAAATGGTCAAATAAAGGTTGTGAACTGCACTTTATAGCTTTTCCACGTTCATCTTCACACTGGGTATATACACCAGTAATGCCCCACATATAGACCACTAAATGACCTGTGAGGCTATTATGGAGGAAATGCACAGGCTTCTGGCTGCTCAGTTAAAATTTTGTGGGCTTTCACTTACACATGCTCCTGTCTTTAAAATAAATAAATAAATAAATAAATAAAGAGTCAATCTCATCATGAACAAAGAGTTATTGAACACGTTGAAGAGAAACACAGGTCATTAGGTGCAGGAACATACAGTAGCTAATGTTGAATGCATTTACGTTAGCACTAACTGCAATGCAAACACATCAAGAACTTTTCAAATGTGCCACAAAAAGAGGAAGTGAATGGGAAAACTTCACAGTCTTTGGAAACAGAGTGTACAGATTTTTCTTACAAATGCAGAAACAGCCTGGCAATCTGAAAGCTGAGTACAGCAGGAATCTCAGATCAGTAACAAGAGACAAAACACCAGCTTACAAGACCAACAGGTACAGACTATACAGACAGAAAAACTCAAAGCAGTTTATTTCCCTCATCTCCATTAAGATAATTGCAGGGGAGGGGGAAGGCCTCTAAAAATGCCATGATTAAGCCTGGACAGTCCAACAGAACACCTCATCTTTAATTTCACTGTCAAATGCTGGAGAAAAATTAGATATGATAAATCACAAAGCATAAGGAAATACAGGTAACCCACCGATTTAAATACAAAAAGATTTAAAAACGTAGACCAAAAGTTAATTAACAGGGGAACACACACACAGACACATGCCCCCATGACACTGGGATTCACACCAAACCATGTTTACACTATGGCAAGAACCTCTGCCGTAAATTAAGCCAGTACAAATCTTTTCATATAGGTTGATGGCTCTTGAATCACAAGAGCACTGCAGCCATCAACTCGAAGACATACAGAGGGTGCTTACCTCCTTTCTGCCAGCCATTTTGTTTAGTGTGCTTCACATTGTAGACTTGATTTTTAATCTTAAATCCATACAGCATCAACATCACAAATCTGGATGGATCACTGGGTTGTCCTTGCAGGCCAGGACTCATTAAGCATTAATTCCAACACAGACCAGATCCTCAGCTTGCGCGTTTCTACACTGGAATAATACCAATTTTTGCCAACTGAGAATCTGTCCCGTGATCTTCATTTAGCCAGATGGGCACAAGCTAAGAGCACAGTATTTCTCCCCAGACCTTCTGTCTCCAGGAGAGACCAGTTTACACACAGTCAAATCACTCACACACTGGCTGACCTCACCATATTTAAAAATGTATTAGCTTGGAAGAGCTCAACCCTAGAGGCTGCTCTCATGGGGACATGAGGAATCACTTACTTTAGATGAGACAAAACTGTTTTGAACAAGGCCAGAGATAAAGGGCATCCAGAGGAGGCAATTATTAATCAGGTGCTTACAGGTGCCAGGGTATAAAGTTGAGAATAAGGAAGCAGTATCTCCATTAGAGTTTCCATACAAACCCTAGGCACTAAAGACCACAAAAGTATTATCGCTCCTTTTACCTTCAATGTGTAGCGCCAAATTGTACATACAGCGAAGTGTATTTAATTTGAATGACAATTTGTTACTTTCGACAGCTGATGAAGCATGAAACAAATCACCCAAATGCATTTGAACTTTAGCAAATATGTTTTCCATCAAAACAAGACACTCTCTGGCTGCATCTGCATTTTCATCTTCTGCAGAAGAGCTCTGTTTCAGTGGATGTCTTAAGTATTTCTCAATGGCCACATTACTGGGTTGGAAACCAGACACGTGCTTTGGTGCCCAGACTCCACACAAACCATTTGCTCCTCTGGGAGAGGAGGAAGAGTCTGCATTGTATTTCTGGAAAAGACTTCATTCTCCATTCTAACCTTAAATCATAGCGAAAGATAAATAAGAGTACTTGAGAATGAGAGAACCATGGGGGGCATGGTCTGATGGCAAAGACCAAACAAACAATGATTGATGATTAATACTCTGCACTTACATAGCACCTTTCTTCCAAAACAACTCATTTTGACACACTGGGAGAACAAATCTGTTGCTTATATTTTCTAATACAGCTCAAAACAGTATCGCCCAGAGCAGTTCATTATCTGGCTTTTGTTACTCCTGGAGGAATATGATGCCAAAAATTTCAAAATTCTGCACCAAATAAAAATTCTGCATATTTTGTCAAAATGACACAATAAAAAAAAAGAAATCACACAAGGAAAATTGAAAATGGTAAAGCATGTGTGTAACAAAGAAGATTTGGGGAACATTTTTGACAAATAGATTCCTTGCTAGCCATATTAGCACATCTATATGGCTCCACAACAAATGAGGAACACAGTTACACCCTCACACCCATTCCAGCCCTCCTGATCCAGACAGAGAGCAAGCAGGCTCAGCCCAGCAGGATCCATATGTGGATGGGCTCCAAAGATGGGGTGAGAGGGCCCTGCTTGGAGCAATCTGGGTGCAGATAGCTCTGCAGAGGGAAGTCCAAGTACAGGGCAACTAGACTCTGTATGGGTGTGGCTGGGACTCAGCAGGGTGGGAGGGGAATTGGCAGGGGCTTAGTGAGAGGCTGGAGTGCTGGGATCACAGGGCTTCTTGGGCTAGGTGCAGGTGGATTGGTGTTCAGTGCAGTAGGAGTCTTGGTGCAGTGGGAGTGGATGCACAGGCACTGGGCAGAGAGGGAGGCAGTTCCTCATGCAGCAACCCTGCCTCTCATAGCTGGAAAGCAATGGGGACAGGAAGCAGTATGGGTAGAAAGCTTCCTGAAGCCAGTAGAGATTCCTGGGGTTGGTGGAGGGCGTTGACCCAGAGGCTTCCAATGCCCTAACCAGATAGCTTCCTCTTATGTTCAACAGTTGCCAAGGATAGGCACACAGATCAATTTTTCTGCAGGGAAACAGTACAATCTGCTCTTGCACATTGCCACAGAATTCCCCAGGAGTAAATTTGTTATCAAGCAAGTGAAGTCTGTTATTCTGACTGTACACAACAGTGAAAGAACAAGAAAAAAGCAGCTCTAAATTTCCCTTAAGTAATCGGGTAACCATATTACTGATACCTCTGCCTGAGCTAGTAGCTTCGCAGGTGTTCCTTTAAGTACCTACTAGGATGAATGGGAACAAACAGAAATATGCCAAATTACTTTCTTTTTCTTCTGTCAGGCCCACAAAACCTCTCACTTCTGCATTAGTCTGAGTTGTGGTATTACTCATTGTCATCAACTAAATCCATTACATTCACTTAACAGCCACTGAACAGACTGCAGCTGGTCCCTATACACTTGGGTTTGTCTCAGCTAGAAGTCCCATTCTTAATTCTGAATCGTCTAGTTCCCCTTAAATAACAGAACATTTATAATGAACTACAAAAGCAATTGGTGGCACATATGGGTGGAGGGAGTTGCTAGGGTGTTCGGGCGCAATTCCCTTTCCCCTTTCTTTTTCACCGCCAAGATGCTGAAGAAAAAGTCCTTCTTCCAGAACTAGAGCATTCATGGAATCACTACATCCAAGGAAACAATTTAGTCACAATTATCAGCCAGTGGTGCTCTAAAAGTCAATGGGAATGAGGCTTTCTTGTTACAGCTATACACCTAAACTATCAAGAACCACCCCAATCACAGGCTCCACGTTCTCAGCTGGTATAAACTTTATATAGTCCCAAAGAAATCAGTAGAGCTACTTCAATTTATACCAGCTGAGGATCTGACCGTGTGAACTGTTAATAATACATCATGTATCCTGCCTTCTTACTTTTAAACCTAGTAGGAGGCAGCCATGATGTTCTGAGACTCCTTTGTAAACGTATTCTTCCAAGTCATTTCTAGGTTCAACACACCAACTTCTATCATTTATGTTTTAAAAGCAGAGGAAAAAAAAGCACCAATCTTTTTGCAAAGATGGTGCCTAGGACTTCCTGTAATAATGAAGCAAGATCTTCCTCATAAAAAGAGCCACTAAAAAAGTTCAGTGTAGTCAAAATGTCACTGACTTATTGTCTGGATTTGGAATCTATCCTGACATTTGAGGAGAGAATACACCGATCTGTTTTCAGAATGGGTTAGTAGGAGAAACACACACAGAGCTAGAGGCTTAAAACTGATTACAATCTGACTCACTGACAGAGGTATTTTATTTTCTACAGTTTGTGGAGAGATCTGATGGTGCTAAGGACAGACACACAGTAGGCCACATTCTGTCCCCTGTTAACCCTGCACTACCACACTGGCTTTATGGCTGTTGTAGCAATTGGCAGCTTAAAAAAAAATTAGAAGAGGCAACATGATCTAGTCTAGTGCTCAGAACAAAGAGAATACCAGGGTCTGGATTCTGCACCAACTTTCACTGCTGCATTGAGAACCCTCTAGCAAGCCACTTTCGCAAATATTATCCAGAGTCTATTGATTTGCGATGTCCAACCTGAGACACATTTCAGATGAAGCTGTGAGTACATGAC
Organism: Carettochelys insculpta; assembly: GCF_033958435.1. Taxonomy (NCBI): domain Eukaryota; kingdom Metazoa; phylum Chordata; order Testudines; family Carettochelyidae; genus Carettochelys; species Carettochelys insculpta. Next base: position 35,176,649 of record NC_134150.1, on the reverse strand, counting down.
CTTTTTGCAAACAAGACTTGTAGATGGCTCAAGTTAGGCACTGAACAACTGGGTCATATAAAATTAGCCAACTCTTTTGAAGACTTAAGGTTCAACCTCTGTGACCCTCAGTTTACCTCTCTGTAAAATGGCTTTACTGGGACTAACTGATCTTGGTTAAGCACTTTCAGATCTTCAAATTATTGACAGTATAATCCAAGGTCTTTTATTAGGAGGCTTTTTACTTCCTTTTATTTTATTACATTATGTTTATCCAAAAGCGTGTATTTCCCATTTTTTTAAATGGCCAGAAAATCAAGGAGAAATGATTATTTCTATATTGTGTGAACACCAAACAAAATTATTACACAAAATTCCATTCAGGTCAACATATTTCAGAAATAAGCCCTTTTAAAAAGCTAGTTACAGCTTACTAGTAATGAAACACAAGGTAACAGTCATTTATACATTTAGCGTAATTTTAGGTTCTTGCAGAGACATAAGGTCTGTATCGATGACGTACTCTAACTTGTGTAGTAGTACCATGTAAAGACCTGGCTGTATGAGAACTAAAAAAAAGTTATACAAGGGAGATCTCCTGACCCTAAAAGTTTAAATTCTCAATAAACAAGACAAAGATTGGAAGACAAATATTATATGGCAATGTTTCCAAATGACAACATGATTTATTGTTAATCTACAAGGGTCTAAAATATTGTTTGTGAAGATATTCCAGGAACTTTTTTAAGGCTAGAAAACAGAAGATGATCACACAAACTATCAGAGGTACCTATCTGCACATGCAATTACTTGATTTACATATTCAGTTACACAAAATAAGGCATGCACTCTGCAGATGCAATTGCCTTTCAAAACAAACTCTGGTCCACAAAATGCACATTTAATAAATAAGGACACCACATGCTTACACACATGCAGTCTCGCTCACTGTATGACTGAGTCTTTACAACAGAGGAAACAAGTAATTTAAAATTCCTGTAGTTGTCATAAATTTAGATTATTTATTACAGGAATACCAAGATTGTTAGAACGTATAAGAAAAATAAAAATCTTTAGTGTAACTAAATTTCAACTTTCCTAAGGTAATGATCATTGTGTCACCTGTGACTTTTTAGTAAACAATGTTTCACAAACACTAATTCAGATAATTTTTTCCATGGTTTTAAAATTAAAAAACAAACAAACAAAAATAAAAATAAAACCACCCAAACAGGTGGACAAACCATATCAATGGAGAAAAGCCAAACAGATGTTTAGACTTGGCCCTATTGAAATGGCACTGGGGATGGGAGAGAATGGAGGGACCCTTCCCACTTTGTGCATCCCATGCAAGGGCTGAACACAATCGCAGTCCAAGCGTGGAGGCTACTCTCAAAAAGGAATCAGGATTCTGGCCCTATCCCACTCATCTCACACTAGACAGCAAAAAAAAAAAAAACGGCTGCAAACTTGGAAAGAAGCACACCGTATCATCCTCCCTTGCTCCAAGGGAGTTGCACCTTTAGAGGCATAATCCATGCACAAGCTGCCCCTGGAGGCAACATGCCCTAAATGTCACCGTCAGGCCTTTAAAATTCTGCCAGTGCTAAAAATGCATGAGCTCTGACAGGTAACAGGAATGAAAATGGCAAAGACATGTTTTATATGCATAAATGTATGGGCAAGTGCAGATTTTCAATTGGGGTATACTCAGAAAAGAACAAACAAAGGGACAGAAGTGAAAACAGCACTGAAACTGCAGCTGGCAAGGTCTTTTTGGGAACTCCTGAATGAGGAGGATGTGTTTGCAATAGCACATACCGACCCAGAGTCATTTAGGGAGACATCAGATCCCATTACACTGAATCACAGACACAGGTGCAACAGATCAGTTCTTTGCTCCGCTTTCTTTCTCCATTGCTCTTGCTCTCTCTGCCCCCAGATTTTTATTTGCTTGGATTTGCAGTTGGGGGAGAAATCTCAGTTTTGTGTTTACAGCCATTACCCTTCTACTAGAATCCTGTTGGACAAATATTAATGCATTTCAACAAATCTTGCATATCATACATGGATTACAATAATACAATATTAAGACATTTCAACAAATCACACAGTAGGGTGGGTGGTTCACAAAAAGGACCACAGCAGTCAGAACTGGCACTGTGTAATACACTAAAGGAGTCCATAGGGCAGAGACTGGGGTTAGCCCCAGCGCAGCCATTTCTTGTGTCTTCTTCCCAGTTTGCCACATGAGGAAGGTTAGCCAAAGTCACGCCCTCAACCTTCGCCCTGTTATTTCATGCTACATGTGTTTACAGACTGTGTCAGACAGGAAGGTTTCAGGCCTGCCCCTCACTGATAAGATGGCCAGTTACCCAAGGGAAGCCTGGAACCCCACTGTTCAGTGCTCTAGACAGCTAATCATCAAAGAGCAGGACTCGGGCTCTATCTGCACAGAGGAGGCTGACTTTCACCAGTACCTGAAATCAGGCATGTCCACCAACTGACAGGTTCCTTTGATAGAGTACTGCCATGAATATTTGAATGAATGTCCTACCTGAGCACTGCTGTTTACCAAAGCTGCTGTCCATTCACTTATGAAAAATCCCCTCTTTGCACTACCCCATTAACATCAACGGAGTAACAGCAAGGATGAACATGGCTCACTGTATATTTTGTTTGGGTCTAATTCACTACGATAGGTCATATATTCTCTTCCCCCTGCCCAACGTCATATACACTTTTCATCCTTTACTAAAGATATCTGTGGAGAGGAACATTTGTGAATTTATAATAAATTTTTCAGACTTCACTTCAGTAAACCTACCCATTGTCCAAAGAACATACAATTACCTGATGGAGGGCTTATGGTGTGGGCTGCAGCTTCAGTAAGAGCAGGTTAGGATAGGTCAAAGGCCATCAATAACAATGTTTCTCATGTCCTTCATAGTCTTATCCTATTACCTATCCCATGTGACCTACGGTTGATGTTTTCACTATTTTCTCCACAACCCCAAGAGCTATGAATTTACTAGGCATTGATATGTTCAGTTACAATGTATTTTTCAAGATTAGTATCCTCTCCCATCCTCCCCACACCCCCACTTCTTGGCACGAGTCTATACACCACAAATCATCATCAAACTGGCCAAACCCCCGATATGTTACATTTAGAGAGTGTTTGTGTGAACATGCAGGTATGTTCCATACATATTACATCTATGTTTACATAGAACTCATCTAAAGATATGCCTACATGGGTTACAATGTATATAGAATTATGCACTATGCCCACATACAGATAAGTACACCACATATATGCACTGTGATGTTGCAATACTAGCAAGCCAGCCAGCCTGCTAGCCACAATTGGTTTCACAACCATGACCATCAAGCCTTTTCTTTCATTCTTTACTTGGAATAAAGAGTAAATCCTTCTGTAGTTCTAAACAAAGTGTGCTTGTCAGCATGAAAAAATATAAGGGATTATGAGAAAGCATTTTACTGTATCACATTTCTAGTGTCTGCTAGCATTCGCAGGCTTCCAAATAGTAAACATGTTGAAAATAGATTTGCAAAAAACCTGTGAAATTAATGATTTCCACAATCATTCTTCACAGTTCTACTACATCTGTTTGTCTTTTTCCTCCAGTGACTGTGTGAAATCCTGGCCCATTTAAGTCAATGGGAATTTTGCCACTGATCTTACTGAAGCCAGGAGTTCTCTCTCTCCTTTACAGTCCAAACCTCTAAACTCACACGGTCATAATGCTAACACAATTACACACACCCTCAGATACCTGTCTAAGTATCTTTTTTAATATTTACTAAATGTTCTGCCAGGAGACCGTATTATGGACTAATTTAGATAATTTTTTCCATCACTAGCTGCAACATTCATCTTGAAAAAGATGATCTCACAATCTCTTGAGAACTGGTCCTCCAAGGTGCTGAGAACATTCAGTTCTCACTACTGAATCAGACTTCTGAATACACAGGGCAACCTGCAAGGTGTTTGTGGTTTTTCTTCTTTTCCGGGGGGGGGGGGGGGGGGGGGTGTGAAGGGGGAAGGTAGGCTGTAAGGTGTCATATAGTGGCTAACCCTGCATCTTCCTTCCAAGCATAAATAAGATCCATAAAACTGAGGGGAATTTATGAACACCTTTTGCATGCTTGGCCATGAAAACATAAAATGTACAAATAAGGATTTTTTTTATACTACAGGTGTCAAAAGAGTTTTCACCCTAGTGAAACAATACGGCTTTTGGTTTGAAATTGTATTCAGTGTCTATGAAAACACTATGGCTGTACTGGATATATACACACAATATTTCTCCTCTTTTGAAGATAATCCTTCAGCAAGGTCTGATCAATGTGAAACAACTTTAAAGAAATAACTATGTTCATTTTTTAGAACAGAAGTTATAGCTAAGATAGCAATCAAAAGTTATCTTTCATTTACAGGAGACTAACATCTAACAAAATCATTTACAGTCTATGGAACAGTTGGGATTTTTGTTTTTAAATGCAAATATTTTGTTTATATAGAAATAGATTGTAGTTCAGGTTTAGCTGAGAGGAAACAATACTCTGGACACAATTTGCAAAGGCCTCCATGCTACCCATGGTTATGTACATATTCCCAAGTTATTTTTTTAATGAGCCTGAAGAAACTATTCTGATGGCTGGTAAAGGGCTTAACCATACTGTATGAAAAATACAACATACAATAATCCTGCGAGAGTTGTGTTCCATACAGCCCTTGCATACCTTGAATTTCACATAAGTCGGGGAGGGCTTGGGTTGGGGCCCTGGAAGAGCATCAGGGGGTACCTGCGGCCTCTGGGGCCAGGGGAAGGGGCTTTAAGCCCACCTGGCTGCCCGTAGGGGCACGCAGCTAGGCAAACTAGAAGTCTTCCCTCTATCTGCCCAGAGAGGTGCTTAGCGCCATGCTGGGAAGGGGCTCTTAGCCTGCCTGGCTGCCTGCAGATGTGGGAAGCTAGGCAGGCTGACAGCCCAGCAGCTTCACATTGTGCAAAACTAGTTACATGCCACATGAAGCCGCAAAAAATGAGGTTTTACTGTGCCAACATATGCAAACAGAGACTTACTGATATCAGCAGATTTACAGATTTTGCAACATGGTGAGAAGTCAGACACTGTATTGCACTGGTCCTGTAAATAAAGGTGCTGCAGAAACTCCCAGCTTGACATGTTTTTCAAGCTATATAGGGTTTACAGTTTCTTTCAACGGCTTTCGGCACCTGCACTATGCAAAGTGTTCTGGCACCACTACTTACTTGGCTTATTGCAAAAAAATGTTTACTTGATTTTAATTATTTTACAGTAAACTCTTTCTTATCAAACATTCCATCACCCAGTACTCTTAAATACCAGGTATTTTAATCATAAGTAAATTTTACGTTTTCATTTACATTACGTTTTCCATGAATACAATATAGAGAAAGCAAACACAAATAAATTCAGCAAATACAGTATAAGTTTACAATGTACAATACTACTGTTGTTGGTAAATAAAGTACTCTGCATACATTTTTGTTTGTTTCTTACTATCTAATCTTGTTTTTCTTTAATGTTATGCAGTGCTAGGTTTGTCCCTCTATTATCTAAAATATTTGAATATCCGATGACCTCCCAGTCCCGGGGTTGCCAGATATGAAAGAGTTTACTGTAATTAGAAATTGGGGAACAGATTTCAGGAACCCTCTAATTGTGGTTCTGTTTTTAAGAGTACTGTGAGACTTTCAAGTTCTGCATAAACATTTCTCCCTGGACCAAATTGTTTTTCCAAGAGAAATTCAATTTTAAAAAGGATGTTTAACTAAATGGGAGCCTGTGCTCAAGAAAACAAAAATTCTTGCTTGATAGCAATTCTTCCCTCCATTTTAACACAGGAAAGAAAAGTTCAAAAAGCATGCAACAGCACAATAGTTTCTAGATCTGAAGTGGGTCTTCCCCACGAAAGCTGATCACCTAAAAACTTATTTTGTTAGTCTTTAAAGTGCTACATGACTGCTTTTTCTGTTTTGTGAAGACATAGACTAACACTGCTACTGCTCTGTGATGAGCTTCCATGTGTTCTTCAAAAATTCTCAAATCTCTGCCCCCCCCTTATTTGTTAATGTCAAGCAAACTTTCCTGTATCACGGTGATATCAGTTTCCTCTGTGACTGTAACTTTCATTCTTAAATAGATTTCTTTACTTGTTTCTTTACCAATAAACTGGTGCCCCCACAGGTTTTCTTGCACAGAACAGCTCTGAATTCTCTTCAGGATTATTTCCAGTTTTGAATGAGATTGGGTATGCTCCCTTATATTCAACCTGCCTGTAAAAGTGAAAGTAAAAATAAGTAAGAAATTTTTTCTTAGAAGAGCTAGTTTTTCCACTCAAGGAACTGGAGGCTGACAGTAATTTCAGGGCTGCAATTGTGCCTTGTCTTCCCAGACGGAGTTATTACGGTATGTCATACCCTAATATTGAAAATGAACTGCTTACTACAATCTCTCCTTTTACACTGCATGCGTGTATGTTCCATGGACTACAAACCAATTGCACAGAATGTAAAATCCATCAGATTAAAACTCCAAGCAAAGAAAGAAACAGGATGAAAGGAAAGAAATAGAAGGGAAAAAAGAGAAAATACAAAAGGCAAAATAGAGAATGGAAATTGATTCTACAGAAGCCAAATTAAGAATGGCACCTGGAAACTACTGAAAATTTCATTTTGATCTTTGTATTCAAATTAGTCAATTCTCATTCTCTTCTAATTAAAAAAGCAATTAAATTGGACCTTATTATCACTGATCTTTGTTATGACAATCATACTGTAGGATTTATTTGGTTAGTGGCTAAGGCAGATTGTACTTCAAAAAAAAAAAAAAATCCCATAAAGAATATTAACAACTGCACTGTCATTTAGAGTTTGACAAATGTTTTTAAAGCAAACAAACATCATTCCTTCCATAGGGGGAAAGTCAGATTTGTCCTCAAGCAAACTGTTATCTGGCAAATGAAGTCTGTAAGTATTAAAATGTCCTATCAGGACATTTGGCATTGAAAGATTTAAAAAAAATATATAGTTATAAAATTGACAGAGATAAAAAACAAAACAAAAAATCCCTGTACAGCAGCATAGCCTACACAGCATATATGCATATTCATGAAACTATGCTATGTATAAAACAAATCATATGATGAGAAATTAAACAATGGAAATGCAATCCAGATCAGGCAAAAATCCCTACATCTACAGGAAGGGCTCTGTCTACTCTGCAGATGCTACAGCAGCACATATCCAACACTGCAGCTGTACTACTGCAAGCCATAATGTAGATGCTTCCTACAGCAACAGAAGGGTTTTTTCAACCAATCTCTGTAGTTAATCCAGATCACCAAAAGGCCGTTTTCTTCCATCAGCCTAACCACCACTACCCTGAGAGTGAAGACAAACTAACCACTGTGCTCAAGAATACAGATTTTTCACACCTCCCAAGTGAATGAAAGAGCTATGTCAATTTAATTCTTAGTGTAGACCAGGGTTAAGAAACTCTCTCATGCTGTAGGACATAGCCTGGTTTTCAGTCTTTAGTTTGATGCATACGCCAACAATTTAGCATAAAATGAATGTAAAGTGATTCCTATTTTTACTTCATATAGAATAATTGTAATTGAAAAATATACCTTTTACTGAGTTGAAAAAAACAATCACATGATTTTTGTTAAGGTTGTGAATTCTTTTTTAAAAATAACAACTGTCACTAAAATTAGATGACCTGAATACTTCTCTTTCTTTTTCTGTTTAGTCTTAGTGGATTCACCATGGAAAGCTGTCTTCTCAGCATCAGAATGCATATTTTCCTAATTAAACAATGGAAGTAATCACCATCTTGACAAAACAACAAATCCTGTTTTATTATATACATTTCTACGTGGAACAGAGTCTATCAGAATTACAAACAACAGATGGATAAACCAGGAGCAAAATAACCCAACGCCTGGACTTGGATCTGTTAGCAAATAAGAGTTTGTGGGGGTGGATTTCAGTCACATATGTCCCAGGCGATAACGAAGAGGGTATCAAATGTCTGTGACTAACATATCTTATCCATATCACTCACAAGCAGACCTAGCCAGATCAAGGTTTAATATTTTAGCTGCCCCTACAACTTTGGCTTTCATATGCAAAATAAGGTGAGGTTATTTCCCAATTCAATTTTATTCCTCTTTTGTAGGATGTGGTAAAACTCATCATGCCACATGATTTGCACAACGATGATGTGAAAATTCATTAACGAATGTCATAAAGCACTATGAACATGAAAAGCTGTTTTTGGAAACTCTAAGTAGGCCTGTTTTCAGATGTGCTGAGTGCCCACAATGCTGCCTCCTTTAGTGGAACCTGCAGATGCTCAGCAGCGCTGAAAAAAAAAAATAAAATCAAATCACTTCTATTTAGATATCTAGTTACGATTTAAATGCCTAATTTTAGGCACTCAGTTTGTTTTCTATGTCTATATTATTTTGAAACCAACAGTAATTTCTGTTTAAATTATATAGCTCTATACTTTTACAAAAGTCAAATTTAAATATTCTGAATCAAATGCCTAAAATATGATTGGCCACAGATCCATGCATTCAGGCAATAAGAACATAATTACAGGGCATATTCTTTCCCCTTCCGAATATGAGTTGTCCCTTTGAACTCATTGAGGCTATCTGCGTGCATACAGTAAGCAGGACTTAGGCCTAAACATGCTGTATTTACTTAGTGAACCGGCACTGAAAAATGATAATTGTAGGCGCAAGACCTAGAACAAATAACCACCATTCAACAAAATGGAGCTCCCAGGGAAAACAATGAGACAAGCAACATGAGACATAGATGCATGGAATGACACAGTGATTTAGTATCTCTGTTAATTATGCATCTTAAGGAGACAGGATGAGATAACAAAAATAAAGTGATCATGTGGTTTTTATCTAATTAAGATGAAATTCTTTCATGAAGTATTATCCAGTTGTCTGAAAGAAAATTAAAACCTCTCCTTAAAAAAAAAAAGTAATCCTTGCACACAGAAACATTTATCTGTCGTGTATTTCCATTTTAATGTTTAATGTATTGAGTACTAAAATGATGGGGAGACAATGGACAGATAGCTCAGTGGTTTGAGCATTGGCCTTATAAACCCAGGGTTGGGAGTGTAATCCTTGAAGAGGCCACTTAAGGATCTAGGGCAAATAGATTTTAAAAAAAAAAATTGCCAGGGAGGGTGTGTGTCCTGCCAAGAGGGCAGGGACCGGACTTGATGACCTTTTCAGGTCCCTTCCAGCTCTGAGAAATATGTATGCGAGCTAGATATTGCACCTCTTTTTTCTTTGGTCCCTGCCAAGAAATACTACTTCTCCTTAGTGCTCAACTTCCACTCTGTCCCTCAGAATACCTGTACAAAATCATGCAAAACATGAACTTGTTCCATACTCATGTCTCCTTTAATGCTTCATTGTCTATTGCTTCTTTCCTACCAGTAGCTCAGTTTGCACGGAGAGGTTAATATTCTTCTCTGCATGTGAGCATCCTGGCTAGTTCAACAAAACAGCATTAGAAGATGCGTGGACCTATCTACAGCTGGGTCCTATGGATGATCCCACTTGAGATACTGTGGGAGTTAGAATATTGTTTAAAGGAGGCCTCAAGCCTTGAACATTATATGACTGCGGCCTTCATAACAAGCTACACTAAGTTTGAAACCAACCTTCGAATACACCACTGACTGAAGGAAACTCATCTAAATGTACCACCACATAAAGGCTAATTCTCAAACTGTGAGTTTCCTTTAAGACAACGTATCTTCTATTCTACAGAATACCCACTGTGGAAAATAACATATCTGCACACAAATCAAAGAGCTAGTATCAAACCCCTATCTACCTAAAGTCTTGTACAACTATAAATGCAATGAGGGTAAACGTTAAATTTCATTGATTCATACTGCTACAACAAATGACACTGGATCCTTTACATTTATAGATATCACGTTTGTGTGTTCAAATGCTACCGCATGCGTAATTTTGTATTCTATGCACCCATACACACTTCACGTTTTTGAGGTTAGTATATATATTTATCTTTTGTGTTAGTAATATTTGCTTACAGCTTTGTTTTCTACATTGTCCTTAATGAGAGAGAAAACTGTAAAGAAGGCTACCATATTTCACTACCACCTTCATCAATGGCTTGATAAAACAAGCACCCACCAAAATCAAAAGCAACAAGGCCTAGTCGAAGACAGCATATTCACTGTCCATACTAAAAAGTATCCAGTTTCAAAATTAAAACCATCCTGTTTCCTCCCTACCTTCAACCTCGCCAATATGTCAAATGTCATCAGCAGATTTTAGTTTAGATGTTAATATATCATAATTTCACATCAGTCACATTTTCAGGGAACAAAGCTGTAAAAATATGTCACAAGAATAAAAAATGAGATTTTATTACATTTTAAGGGCAAATTACAAGTTAGTAAGCACTATGGTTGCAAAAAATATTTCCAACAATGTTCCCGGGGTTTGGACATTGGGGTTCATTCACACATGGGAAGCGGAACTGTTTAATTTTTCAGTTTTCCAGTCCTGTGCAAGAGAATATTTCTCTTCCCATCACTTATTAGATATACTTTCTTTCCTTTTCACTTTTTATTTCAATGAGAGTCGCTTTACTATGGTGTCCCCGTGCCATGTTATCACAGAACAAATTATGAACACAGGCAACTATGGTGGGGTTTAAAAAAAATTAAGGTACACCTGTGGTTGAACCCTTCTTCCAACAGAGCAAGATTCAGACCCACCTGGCGTTTCTGAAATCAATACACAATTCTGGTTATACATTATACACACCTAAACATCCAGGCTACAATTTTACAAGTCTAATCTAGGCATCACCAAGCTATCTACCTTAGGCAGGCTTTCTTGCACTGCCTAACTATCCCCAAGATAAAAACAACTGTCATGTAGCACTTTCACAAAATGATTTATTAGAGGGTGAGCTTTCGGTGGACAGAACCACTTCATGAGATCTGAAAAAGTGGGTCTGTCCCGCCAAAGCTCATCTCCTAATAGTCTTTAAAGTGCTACGTGGCTGCTGGTTTGTTTTGTTAGACTACAGACTAATAGAGCTACCTCTCTGGTACTAACTCCCCAGGTGCAACTTAAAACAATACTGATTTTCTAGTAGACTGGAGGTGAACCTGCAACTGGGATGCTGGTGTTGACGAAGGGGCGCATTCAACATGAACCTGACCACAGGGCTGTCTTGCGCTCCGGAGAACCCGGAGTCCCCGCACTGCGATCAGCCGCGGGCAGCCAGCTGCGCGCTGCAGGACAGACCGTGCCTGGCTGGCTGAGAGAGCTAGGGAGCGGCGCACTTACCGTGGCGGAGGCTAAGCTGTTCTCGGCCAGGGCTAAGTGATGCGGCTCCCACCTCCTCAGATATTTGGAGGTGAGGATCTTGCTAAGAAATGTCCGGGGGTGTCTGATGACACAGACCTGGATGTCCCCCTCTTGCAGCAGTTTGTACCTCATGCCGTTGCAGTGCAGAAGGGGTCGCCTGCAGCGAGCAGCACCCATTTTACTCCCCTCTGTGGCAGACATTTCACCCAGCAGGGGCTTGCTCTCCTCGATCTGTCGGGGGTCGCCGCCCCCACCGGAGCTGCCAGTAAAATCCATCGCGGCTGCGGGCTTCTGCCTGGGCGGGTTCCGCCTTTCCGAGCGAGGGGGGCAGAGAACGGATACAAAGGCCAACCGAAGAAACCGCCGCGCGGGGGAGGACAAACTGACCCAGCGGATGAGGGGCGGGAATTAGCCGCCCCCCCACCACAAAAGGCGATTTACAAACGGCCCCCGCGCCCGCCGGCGGCTCCCCGCCTCTCCTCAGCGCCGGGCCGGCTTCCTTCCTTCCTTCTTTCACTTGGCCCCAGCCATGCTCCTGCGGAGCGCAGGGCTGGGCGATCCCGGCTGGGGAGGGCAGCCCGCCCTGGGGCTGAGCTGGGGGGAGGGTCTCTGCCCCGGGCCCCCGGGGGCGTGCGCGAGCGGGGTGTGCGTGCAGCCGGCGCGGCGCGTGTGCATGTGGCTGCGGCGGCCGGAGAGGAGCGGAGCGGCGCTGCTCCGCCGACAGAGCGTTGCAGCAGCAGCCGCAACGGCAGCAGCCACTCCGGGCGGCTCTGATTGGTCTCTTTGTGGTCATGTGCGAGGGCCCCCCCCTCTGACGTCAATGGCCGCCGCAGAGTGCGGTGCTACCCTGCTGAAGGCGGCCCGGGGTGCTAGGGAAGGGAGTGGGGCACGTGACCGTCAGTGGAGGGGCAGGGCGCGCGCGCTGCGGCCCCGACTTAATGATCGGCGCCGAAACGGGCGGGGAGGGCTTTGTGGGGGGAGGCTGGGAAAGAGGGATCGGGCTGGGGGGCTTGGGTGGGAGTCGGGGTATGGAGAGGGGGAGGGGATGGGACAGAGAGAAAAAGATGGGGTCAGGCTGGAGTTGGGGCGTGGGAGAGAGAGATGGGGCTGGGTGGGGAATAGGGTGAAGAGAGATGGGGGGCTGGAGTGGGGCACATAGGGGTTGGGGCAGGTGGAGAAAGGGATTGAGGCCTCGGGGGGAGGGACGCATTGGGGCAAGGGGAGCACAGAAGAAGAGAGGGTGTTGGATCAAGGTGGAAAGAGAAGGGTGGGGGCAAGAGGAGGAATTGGACATGCAGGGGGCAAGGAAGGATGGGTCCCAGAAGAGGCAGGTGCATGTGGGGGAGGAGAAAGTTAGCTGGAAGCTGTGGAGCTAAGCAGCCAAAGTAGGCATGACACACCCGCCAGTCCAATGCCAGACCATCTGTCCAGCTGCCCTTCAGCCACAGGCATTGCCCTGCAGCATGAGCCCTGCTGGGTCACCCCCTGTGGGGCAAATTTGCTGCTGGTCCTTTGTGTGAGACCCCAGCCCCTTCTCCTGACAGAGCCACTTTGTGTTTCAGGTAACACTGGACAAAAATATGTCCTTCCTGCCCCCTTTAAATCACCCTTTCAAACAGCATCTGCACATCATTGCTGCCAAGTCTCAGAAAGATCAGAACCAGAGATAGATGCTTTGTGCCTCCTACCCCCTCTTTCCCTCCTCCATGAATAGGTGGAAAGGAAGCTGAAGCAGCATCAGCACGGTGTGAATTTTGAGGTTGCTGGCTTTTGTGTCACCTTGTGTTGCAACCAGCACAGAAAATGATACAGGAAGCCAGTAACAGGCTGGTCGCGGTCACTGCTGCGGTGAGTCTGATAATAGTGTTCTTCCTCTGGTCTCAGGAAAGTACTGGGAACTGAAACATCATCCAAAGTACAAAGCATGTCAGCCAGCAGAGCGAGAATCCAGACCCCCACAAGAGGATGCCTAGATACTATGGTGATCAGCATTCTAAAAATACCTCAGCGACGTAAACAGAGGGGTGGACGGATGCTTAAATAATAACCCCTCCTAAGCCCTATTTTTTCCAGCAGCCATACAGCCTCAGAAGCAGCTGTCAAATGGTTATTAGCAATAGGCTTCAGAAAGCCAGTCAGAAAAACAAACTCTCAAGCCCTTCCTCTGTCTCTTTAAAGCAGTCTACTTTGAGAGAGGGATACTGTGATGAATTCCCCCTTTCTTCCTTGGTTCATTCCCCCCTCCCCTTCCCCTGTGCTTAGAGGCTGTTCAGGCACATAGTAAGAGACAGCCCCTGCACTAAAGTGCTTGCAATTTATACAGACCAGACAAAGACTCAGAGGAGGCAGAGAGTATGTCTATGTTGCAATTAGACACCTGCGGCTGGCCCATGCCAGCTGACTTGAACTCTTGGGGCTCAGGCTGTGGGGCTGTTTAACTGTGGTGTGGTGTGGATGTTCTGGTGTGGGCAGCAACCCATGATCTGCGACCCTCCCACCTTGCAGCGTCCTACAACCTGGGCTCCAGCCCAAGCCCAGACATCTACACTGCAATTAAAAAGCCCCACAGCCCAAGCCTAAGTCAGCTTATCCAAGACCTCACAGTACGTAATTGCCGGAAACAGAAATAGAATTTGGGTCTCCTGGTTCAGTGACTTATCTATAAACCACAAAGCCCGTTTCCAGTGCTACCAAATATGCACTTAAGACATCACTAAAATTTACTTTAAAATAATTTTTAGTTGTGTATTGAAAGAAGTAGTGGCCATGAAAACAAGGATAGCCCCAACATCCAGGTTTATTAAGATGACCTAAGTAATTTTTTCCTGCTTCAAGCTAATTCAGTTGTGATGTGTATTTTTAATGGGGACCTTCATCTTCTCAGCTCTAAGCCCATAAAGTGACGCTGGCCCATAAAAGCAGCCTTTTGCATGTTTCTGGCTGGGAATCCCAGCTTACAGTTTTCATGTGCTTCCAGTTCTTAATCTCTTGGCTGTCTCCTTCAAGTCGATCAAGTGTTCTGCAGGAAGTCCCTCCTCAGTGCCAAAACAGAAGCACTGGCATCATGTGCCTTCTTATACTTGGTGTAGTACCCATTAATAACCATGTGTTAAAATAAAAACAATGTGAATTCTGGAGGAAAGAAAGACAGGAAATCCAAGGGCACTCCTGGCTGCCAATAGCCCAGGTTGTACAGCAGTGAGGCTTGGAAAACCTATGAAAAACACTTGAGATGCCAAAACCCGCATAGCAAAAATGTACTGCCTTCAGGCACCTGCAAAAGCATACCCAGGGCAGGCAGTGGCACCATAGCACAAACTAAATTGGGGGTGAGCAGGGGAGGAGTGACTATAACAGAGGCAAGATATAAATATGCACCTGCCCAAAGAGTAGTTTAACCCCACTTGGGTTTGCAATATACTTTCACAGATGAACAGAAAAAAGAGATTAAAACATTGGTCATTTGTCCAGTCCATCCTATTAATTTTAGGGTAGACTACAATGTTGCTCTGGCAAATGCAGCCACAACTCAAGCAAGGAACTAAAAATTCACTCTTACTATAGAGCCTGGAGATTTCTATTGTCATATGGTAACCCTTTTTAGTTTGCTGTAAAAGACAGATAGAGGCTGGCTAGCCAAAGACCAGAGTTATCTTTCCAGAGATGGTGTTTTGAGCAGAGGACAGAGCACCAGGAATACCCAAATTGTGATTTTTGTCTGTCCAGCTAGGCTCTGCGCAACAAAGCTCCCTGTAATCCTTTCATATAAATGTCTACTATTCTGCCTCAGTTTACCCACCTGTTTCATGGGGACACTAAAGCTTCTTACCTGCCTTACAAGATGCCTGTGTAACTTAATTAATTCATCAGGCAATGCTCAGTCAGAGCAAATCCCTGCTAGAGTCAATTCATTGTCATAACAACAATAGTGTTTTAAATATTTCAAAACTCTACTGAAATAGAAGAATTTGTCAGATTCAAGTAAAGGCATGAAACATCCAGCATTGCACTAACAGACTTTAAGGGTTGTGAGCAGTGTTCCCTGTAAGCTGAGCACTTGGGCAGCCACCCAGGAGAGATTCAGGTTCCACCTAGCTGATTAGCAAAGTGCTCACATCTACCTGCAGCTGACAACATGTGTTTCTGTTGGTGGTGCAGATCTACACATGCCTTAGTGCACATAATAAAATTTATTCCACCCATGAATGGAAAAAAAATAGAAGGAACTCTGATCCTGAGGATTGAAGTTTGTTTAAACTCAGTCCCTGTAATTCCAGAGTGCCAACAAATCTTATCAAGATCTGGGCTCAGAATTGAAACAGAATCAGCTACCAAGGGAAGAGGTGGAAGAGACATTGTTTGAGATATCTGAAAATTGATAGTACTGGAAAATGTCCTGTAGTGCATTATCCCGCACTGTCTTCGGGAGATGGGCTAGAGCTGGGGCTCTCTGACTGCAGACCACTTCATGAAATTAAAACTCTCCTAGAATCACCTCCCTTTCCCATGTCTCTAAATCAATTACTCTTTGGTTCTCAAAATAGCCTGCAAATTAGAGGCGGACCTCTACAGATAGATCATAGCATAGATTCAGCTGGATTAGATGAAATAAAACATACTATTTCCCATCCCTGATGAGTATGATTGTCTTGCTATCAGCTTCCAAAATGCTATTTGTTTTTGGTATATGGTCTGCATGTCCTCCACTCTCCTGGCTAGAACCCATAGTGCTAAGCAGCCAGTTGCAGTCCAGTTCCAACTACTCAGAGTTAATATACTCTGATTTACAAACCAATCTTTGTTTCACTGCATGCAGGATCCACACTTTTAAATCCTTGATTCAATAAAAAGAGGTTTTTCTATCTACAGCCTTGATAGTCTACTTCTCCTTTCACCTTATTCCCACATCATCCCAAGCGCATAGGAAAAGACCACACTCGTACAAAATTCATAAAGCTGCCACTTTATCCTCCTTTAACTGCCTTATTGGCACTTACCCCTACTATAGTGCTTGCAAATCACTCCTGCCTGGCATTGTTTAGGCAAGTGACATAATGTGACTTCTGCTTTTCTGCTAAACTTTATTCTTGTTATTATCTCATCCTCCACCCTACTCTGATTGTTTGTCTTTTTCATTCACCTGTCACATTCTGTCTGTCACATAGATTGTGAACATTCTGGGGCATGGACTGCCTTCTTTGTTACTTGTCTGTACAACACCTACCGCCATGAGGCATGATGTTTTCTTGTGCCTAAGAACTACTGTGATACAAATAATATATAAAAATAAGAATGTCAAGAGAAAAGACTTATGAAAAAGAGCTATAAACCCAGCTCAGCAGGAGAAGTGTCTGAAATGTCACTAAGACAGAAGAGGTCCAACAGCAGGAAAAAAAGAATATCACGGGGAGAATTTCATCTCACAAACTGAACTGATGCAATAGGGAAGTGAAATTCCAAGAGGAGGAAATGAAAAATCCAGGCTGTTCATAAAAGATCAGGAAAAAAAACAGGCTGGGAAATAGGAAAGGAGAAGGTGGATGTAGTGGGGGTAATAACCTCAGGTACCACGGTGCCACAGAAGACAGGATAGAATGACACCAATGATTATTAATTATGTTTATTATTACATATCTGTACTATGGAAACACCTAATAAAGCGTGTGACACACAGAAGTGAGTCGGAACTTCACTTCCTATCCTCAGTCACATGACATAAATCAGAGTTAGAAAAGACTGTGTAGACACCTCTCGTATGGCAGGATGCATCATGCATTGATTGAGGTCTTATACTAAGCACTGATTCACACTATAAAGACACAGTTCTGGGCCTAAAGAGTTTATAGTCATGTGTACACAGCAAAAGCTGTGCATGGGCTAGCCTATCAGACCTAACTCGAATCTGTTAATGCAAGTAACAATAACAATGAGTGCAACACAGTGCAGACTGTAGAACACACGAACAAGGTAAGTAAGTAGAGCAGACTAATAAGGTAAAGTCTGAACTTGTACTACTCATGCTGAAGCCCACACTCCATTATCATCATTGCTATTGTTGCCCACTCTTGCAGAATCAAGCTAGGTCAGGTGCTGGGCCAAGTTTTTTGCTGCGCAGGCATGCCCTAAAAAGACAAATAACATGCAAAGGATAAGAGAGGTGGCATCAAATATATTGTTATCTTTAATTATTGTTACAAATGCCTATCACTGAAGGCATCCTTTTTTGTTTTGTTTTTGTAATTGCATGAATAAGTGTGTTGATTGTTTTCACCTGTTCTTCCACTCAGCTGATTTCTTGGAAGGCAATACTATCCTTGCAGGCTTACAATTCCAGGGAAGATGGTGGTAGTAGCAGTTTGCTTAAGGCTTTCCTTATCAGATGTGCGATAGGACAAGATCACAGATCCAAAGAGTTTATGAAGAGAACAGACTGGTTACAATGGGAGATTTTACCACATGGGTAGACAGAAGAAACACAGCAGTTCTATCAAAAAAGATATAGAAAATAAATCTAGTTCTGGCAGCACAAAGGGCTATGGCTGACAACAGAAGCCAGCATTTCTGGGCTTCAAGAAGATTGCATGCTGGGAAATCTGGACATTTTTATAATGAATTAATTTAGTGTTTGTGGTGCAGGGCTACCCTTCAGCTTGCTCCTCGCAACCCAGAAAAACAAGTCATGGAGTAATGGTTGAAGGGGATATTTAGTGGAACTGAGGCAGTTTTGAGATAGAAATGCAAGAAACAATAAGAATTCAAGAGATGGGAAGCAAGATGGATCATGTCTTAAAATCAGCTCCTGAAACCTTTATTTAAACCTTTATTTAAACCAAGATATATAACAACAATAGCATTACTAGTGCAATCCATGACTTATAAACTGGTTTCCTGATGGGTTAGGTAGACTAATACAAATCATGATTTATATTAGGTTAGCATATCCATATAGGAGGTTTGCATCCATTCACATGGGTTCAGTTGGTTGATACTAGGGGTTTATACGTGCAAAGTTACATTGCTGCAGAACATCCATGTTAGGGGTTTGCACCCAAAAAGTTTTATAAGAGTAACCACGCTGGTGGCTGAAAACCCCCATGTAGCTAAGTGCCTGGACTCAATATGGGTGCATAGCTATGTAGCTAGTCATGTGAAAAATATCACACCCTCTAGCCAAAATAGTTCTGCCAGCTAAACAACCTGGACAGATGCACCTATGCTAACAGAAGAATGTTTCTGTCAGTTTAGCCAACATAGTTCAAGAGGTCATATTACATGCTAGAAGTTTTGGCCTACACAAGAGACCATGCTGGCCTGGGGACACCAAGATAGTGCTGTAATGTAAACATGGCCTCTTAGCCTTGCTTCTGACCGTGGATCTCAGGATTTGGCCATAGTTCTGCAATTGGGACTAAATCAAAACCAGAAATTTCTATACCGTGACCTGCTTTAGCAGAAGAACAGGATGGGTTGGGTGAGGTCAATGTAATCAAAACACCAGAAAGGAAGGATGAGTAGGGGAAATGGGATTGGTTTTAAAACAATATAACATTTGTCACAGAGTTTGGGATAGCAGCAAGAAATACAGAGGAAAACAATGCCTTGTAAATGATAGCAAGGGTGTAGAGAAAAAGAAACTGCAGGGATAAATCAATCACCCAATCCACAGAGAACTAGGATATTGCAGACCAAAACAGAGTAAATGCAAGCTGAAAGTAGCAGTCCTCTTCGTGTTTTGTTTTGATGAAAACTGCATGTAGATCTCTGGTACCAGAGAGACGAATTCATCTGGAAAGCCAGCTCACTTTGGCTGACAGCTGCAGTTAACTTGTAACTAAGGCTGAAAACCCACCTTATGTGGGGTTACAGGACAGCAGTCATTAATTAACCTTAGTGTTTCTCAGTGTCTTAGACTAGGAGGATAGTGGCAAAGCAAGAGAAAGCTTGCTTAATCAGTTAGGGGCTGTGTAACTGTAGGTCTGGGAACAATTGCTTCCAGTATTACAGGCATGACAGTAATACACTTTTGCATACAGGATGCCACCAAGCCATTTTACGGTCAAAGAAGAGGCTCTACAGTTAGTAGATCTCAACATCTGCAAATTAATGCCAAAAGAGAGTTATGGAATGAACAGTGGGCCCAACAGCTAATTATCTCTGTATTCTTGGGGCAGTGGTCTCCAGCATTTTCAAGCACAAGTTCACTTTTTGATTTTAAGAGCAAAGCCAGATCTAACTCGAACCCAAACATCCTGGCCCTACCTCCTTCCCTTTTGCATCTCCGAGGCTCCACTCCTGCTCCCATCCTGCCTTCCTCCCTCCCCAGTCACTTTCACCAGAAGAGGGTTGGGTGCAGGGTGTGCCATTTCTGGTCTTGAGCCAAGGGATTCAGTGTGAGAGGGGCTCTGCACTGAGCCTGGGGCACAGAATTGCAGTGCAGAGATGGTTCAGAGTGCAGGCTCTGGGAGGGACTCTGGGGTAGAGGGGCTCAAGACTGAGGCAGAGGTGGAGGAAGGGGCTCAGGACTTGGCAGGGGTCCAGGCTCCAGGTGAGCCCTGCTTATCTCAGACAGCTCCCAGGCTGGGGGCGCTCATTCAGGCTCATCCCCACTCACTCCCAAAAGTGGCTGGCACATCCAGTAGCTGTTGCTGGCAGAAAGAGCAGGGGGCTCCACATGCTGCCTCCTTTCCACAGGCACCACTGCCACAGCTCCATTGGCCACTAACAGTCTAGGAACAGAGAACCACAGCCAGTCTCCCAGTTTGGCTGCAGGAGTCTTCAGGAGTTTGAGCCTGACTTCAGGAGACTCCCGGCCAGTGTTCCCTAATTTCTTCTGTCCGTGTGCAAAATTAATTTTGTTTTGTATTTTGTTATAGAAGTAAAGTGCAGATGGGCACCACCAGTAGAACCCAAAAACCTAGATATATTAAACACCATAATGATAATTACTCCAGCCACAGCGGGCTGCGCATTTTAGAACTCACTACTCAAGGAATTCAATTTAAGCACAAGAGAAATCAAAATTATAAAATGCAGAGACCAAGCTAAAACCTAAAATAACACACTTTGAAAGAGGTAACAACAACACAAGTAGGTGTTGGGTCAGGAGGTGAGTGTGAGTGATAGAATGTGTGTGTGTGTGTGTGTGTGTGACAGCAACAGGGATACACACACACTGCGAGTGACAGAGAGGCACATTGCCTGTTAAAATATGCTGAGCACATTCAGACACAGGAGAAGCTGCCAGTAAGCTCCCTCCATCCTTAAGGTGACCATATCTCCTGATCCCAATACAGGACAGGGAGATATTGGGAGAGAGGCTCCCTGTCTGCAGCTGCCAAGGGCTGCCTACCTGGCGGTGCTCCTCCCAGCTCCCCCAAGGTGCTGGGAGCTGGGAACTGAGCGGCAGCCATGCAGGTGGGCTCCCTGCTCTCTGTGCCTCATGGAGCTGGGAAGGAGGCAGCAGTGGTACCTGTGCTCCTGGTTTCCCCATGCCTCAGGGAGGTAGCAAGGAGGTGGCAACCACCTGATCTCCCCTGAGTTCCGAGTTCCCTGAGCCTCAGGGAGACAGTCAGGAGGTAGCAGCTGCTGGCTCCCCTACCAGCTTTCCCAGGCCTTGGGAAGGCAAGAAAGAGCCCCAAGCTTTTTAGGGCCCCCTGCTGGCTTCCTCTTCCTGTGGCTGGTGAGCACATACTCACATACAGTACACGCTCTCCAGCGAACAGCTTGTGCCTGTGCAGCTGGTGAGGGAAAAGGTCAGCTGGAGGCAGGGGGAGTGCGGCAAATACAGGACAATTATCCCCTTTTAAAAAAAATAAGTCAGGATGCCTTTTTAGTGCTCAAAATACAGGACTGTCCGGCCCAATACGGGATGGTCACCCTGTCCATCCTGAGCCTTGTCATGTCCCCTTGGTGTGTGGAGATGGGGTACAGGGGTGGAGGAATGGAGACACCTTGCCATCAGTGCCCCCTCATCTCTCTCCCACCTTGCACAGCAAGAAGGAGGCTCTCTATGGGATAGTTCCAAGGCACAGGGCAGGAGCAGAACGTCAGTGAGGGGAGAGGCAGCAGGATCTACCAACAGATCTGGATCCACTGTGACCACTGTCTTAGGGGAAAAAATGAAGTTATGTGCTACCCGCAGAGATATTTTCCTGTACTTTGGGAATACGAAGTCCAGAAGTCACATGTTGCCAGAGTACAGGGAACGGTTTCAGCAGAGATGGTTACTCTTCACCCTAACTTAGCATACAAAAATACACAGCTTTGTTTGTTAATCCCTTCGGGTTAAAAAAAAGGGTCACAAGAAAAACTGGACCCAGGAAGAAGGCACATTTGAAGTCTTGGAGAAAGTTAGTTGCTGCCACTTTAACTGCCTTCCGCACGTATTCTGCTGCATCCATTAATGAGACATTTTCATTCATCTACCACCCCCAGTACAGACTTACCCATTTAATTGTCTCAGAGGGGCAGCCATGTTAGTCTGTAGATTCACAAAAAACAAGCAGTCCTGTAGCACCTTAAAAACTCACCATTTTATTTATTGGGTAATGAGCTTTCATAGGTAATACTAAATATAAATATATCTGAATACACTAAGTATCTGATGAAGTGGGTTTTACCATCTAACTGTCTCTGTGACAGGGAGGTGTGGGTAGGTGGGTGTGTGTTGGTTTGTGTCAGTGCGTGTCTCTGTAGAAGTGTCAGTCTCTGTGCTGCTGTGGGAATGTGTCAGTGACTGTGTGTGCTGTTCATGTTTTATGTATGTGTGGCTTTTGTTTTAAATGGCTCCCTCGCAAAAGCAAGGAGTCAGACATCTCATGAGATTGTTAGTTAAAACCTAGACAAGGCAGGAAGAGATGGCAAGGGATAATTTACTGACAAAAAGAGGGAGATCTAGCTACAGTTAATCATCTACCTCGGTTTTCACAAGAAAGGCTGGGGGAGGTAACTCCAGACGTAAAAATGTCCCGGGGGAGGATAAAACACATTACGCTGGATGAGGTGATGAAGATAGTAAATTATCAGACAGCTGACAAATGAACAGAGCCAGATGTGACCTGACCGCAGAGACAGGGTAAAAACAGGGAGAGAGGTTTTTCCAAGAGTCAGATAAGAATTCCTTGGAAACTGGATCCCTGCCTTGTGACTGAGAAATGGAACCTGACCTCCCACCTAAAACCTTGAGAAAACAGAGATACTTCAGTACCACTCCACACCCATCACTGGAGCCTGGGAGCCCAAGAGTCCAAGAATGAAGCTGTATTGTAAGACTGTAATGTCTATGGATAATACGCCAAGCTGATGGGGTGAATGATGGTTTTGTTGAGGGTAACTGTTTCAAATACCATCGACTGGTCGAGAGGCTTCTATACTGAACATCTCGCTGGACACCACCAGTAGGAAAATAATACAATCCAGACTATTAACTGCAATAAATTGTAAGAATGATGAATCTTTTTGAATTGTTTAAACTGATGAACCTCTGTAGGGCTGTGTGTACACTAGCACGTTCTTTCAGAAAATCCGGCCCTTCTTTGAAAGAACATTCAGAGCATCCGCACACAAAATCAACAAGAAGTCCTGTGGCACCTTATAGACTAACAGATATTTTGGAGCATAAGCTTTTGTGGGCAAAGAAATGTGCTCTTTCAATCCAAAATCAAATGAATGCAGATCTTCTTCTGGAAGCCCTCTTCCACTCCTGGACCAGGAAGAGCTCCTCCTTACAAAATCTTTTCAAAAAAAGCATGTGTAAATGCTCCACAGGCCCTTTTTTTGAAAAAGCAGTCCTCATGGCACCGGATTTTTTTGAACCCTGGTCCACTCTTTTGAAAAAATGGGGACGTGTGGATACTCCCTTTCAAAAGAGTGGATCGATCTTTCAGTCTGCTTTCTTCTGTGTGGGTGCTAGCTTTCTAAACAAGTTTTTTTGGAAGAGATCTTCCAGGAGAACTTCTTTCAAAAGATCAAGGTAGTGTAGATGTGGCCTATGTTATTCACTTGACCATTATCCCTCATCTGTATTTTCTACCACAGGTTATTTTCAGTTAATATATTTTCTTCTTTTGGTATTCCTGGTGATAACGTTATTTTTAATGTACAGGTATGTCATGGCTTGAGTCTTTGGGATATGTATTCAACAACTGATATTTGATCATTTTAAATATTTTCTAATAAAATGTTAATCTCTGAACACCGGGTGCATTCACTACTCATCCTGTACTTGCAGGGACACTGATTCAGCATTGTACCTTACAGATCTTTCTCTAGTCTACTGCCACATAGAAATAAAATGAGATTTAGTCATTGGCTGCTTTTCAGTTCCTGGATAACAGCAATTGAACATCATGTTACTTCAGTCCCACAGATCACCTATTTAGCAACCCCTCTCCTACCTCTTTCCAAAAAACCACAAAGAAACCATATCACCACATTGACCTCAAACAAAAAACAGGATCCAGTACTGAGATACTTGGAGGTTTACCTGGGTATCCAGACCATGTATTTGGGATTATTCTGGAGTCTCCACAGAACCACAAAACATGGCCTTAATAGTATAAACTTTCAATGATTTGTTGCTCACACCAGTATTTACAGGACATCTTACCCCCACCCCCACCCCTGCTTTTAATGTTTTCTTCCATTTAGGGAGTGCTTTGAATAGCACATGCCTTAAGCTACAGAAACAAGTTCATCAACAACCAAAACAAAAGCACTCTCCAACTTGTGTGATTGGAAAGTAGCAAGACTGTTCCAATGCCCCCCCGCCCCCCCCCCCCCCCCCCGCCCTCTGATCCAGTAGCAGATCCAGAAGGGAGAAAAGCCATCAATCCATTCCTGCTGCAGGTGCTTCATGAATTAGGATGTGATGTGTCACTCAGAACCATTGTTTTCAACAGGAACCAAGCCTGACCACCTTTGTAATTTAGATTGCCAGTAGTATAAAGAGGTGTGGTTTGCAAAGCAAACAATACTAGACTAACAGCTCTTTGTAACCCAGCAGTCTGGTAACAAAGTGAATCAATGGCCAAAATGGGAACAGACGCCTATCTCCTGACTCAGCCCATTAGAAGGTTCTGCTTCCTTGAAAGTGTATTAACCTCTTTGTGTCAGTTTTCCAACTGTGGTGTATGAAGACTAAAGTGGCTTAGCCACTTTTTCAAGGCTTTCTGAATTCAGTGTAGTGTAATGTAACTCAAGTACAGTAAGATTTCAAAATGAATTGATTTTAATTTTTCTTTACGACTAATTAGCCAGGTTTACTGTAACAGGGTGTACACATTCTCAAGCTGATCTCATCTGTTTACTATGGAACTATAAATCTGAGCTGACAAGAACACAGAAAGGTTTTATTTCTCACTTTGTGCCATGACGACGTGGGCGACAAATATGTTTTTCCAGGAAGACATTACATCAGAGAGTTTGTTAAAGAAATCTCAGTGGGGTAAATAGAAGCTGCATTCAGCTATAGCGGTGCTTTAAAGTGGAAGTATGGCCCAACACTCTGTATAAACCCCTGAACAAAGAACTGTAGCTCCTTGTGCCTGGCATTCAGCTCTCAGTGGTGGGAGCCCATTTACATGGGTGTTGTACAATGCTGTAATTTGCTGTGCTGGGGGAAAGGGTGTTTTGACAGCCCTGAGGGTTTTGTCTACAGTTTTGTACAGGGAAAGTGCTGGCCGCTACAGCACTGCTCACAGGACGCAGTGGCAAAAGGGCTGTTGTGTGTCCGCACCGTCAGCTGCCCGTGCAGCAGCATGATCCCACTTGAAGCAGCATTCAGAGGGGTACACTCTGGGTAACTATCCCACAGAGCACCTCTTCTGCTGCTGATGCTCATGGGAAGGCAGAGAGGAGTAGCAGGGCATCCTGGGTCCTGTCCCAATGCCCTGTGTCACATCACTTGACATCCCAGCAAACGCTGTGTTTCTATCCAGATTTGGCACCATTTTTCAATGGGTTTTGTGCTCTGTGCTCTGCCCCCTCTGTCTGTGGGAATGGATCCTGAGCTGTTGAAGAAAATGCAGGTAGGTCTCACTAACAGGTCATGAGTGGCAGTCAAGTTATTCCTTAAGCTGCAAAGTGACACTGAGGAGTCACAAATAAACAGTCCTATGGCACTTTACAGACCAACAAATTACCACGTCATGAGCTTTTGTGGGTAAAACCCAGTTCCTCAGATGAAAATGAAGAGGAAGAACAGCATCCGGGGTTTATATATTTGGAGGGGGAGAGTTACCTGTCACTAGTAGGACCAGTTAATGAAGCCAGTTAAGTAGGTTGTGTCCCATTCCTGTGACTATCAAAGTGAAGAAATTGCCCTTGTAATGCATAAGATAGTTATAGATCTCTGTTCAAGCCAAAGTTAAAGGTGGCAAATTCGTAAATGAATTCCAATTCAGATGTTTCCCTTTGTAATCTTCTGGTAATATTTTGGAGAAGAATGGCTACTTTTAAATCCATTATGGAATGGCCAGAGAGGTTAGGCAGTTCCCCGAAAGATTTGTGTGTTCCCTTTCCTGAGGAGTCAGACACTGATCTTGCCATGCACAGTAGCAGTTTTCTTGTGGCCTTCATGGAGGGGATCACCACAGAGAAATACTGCTTTGGGGGCTGACGAAACGAGCACCGAGTGGTGGGATTACATCGTCATGTGTGCCTGGGCTGGTGAGCAGTGGCTGCAGAGCTTTCAGAACAGAAAATCCACTTTCATGGTACAGTGACCTGAGCTCACCACCCCGCCCACCCTGTGCTGCAAAGACATGTGAATGAGAGCTGCCTTGCCCATGCAGAAGCATGTGGCAATTGCACCATACAAGCTGACTGCTCCAGAAAGCTACTGATTGTTAGTCACCAATCAGTCTGAAGTGGGGAAGTTGATCATTGGACTCATTTTGAGGGATGTGTGCAGGGCTATCCATCACATCCTGCTCTGAAAGACCCGGACTTTGGGCAACATGCATGAAATTGTGGAAGGCTTTATACAGATGTGTTTCTGTAATGGCAGAGGGGTGCTATATGGCACCACACATTCCAGTTCTGCCACCAGCCCACCTAGCCTCTGAGTACATTAATCAGATGGAGTATTTCACTATGGTTCTCCAGGCACTTGTGGATCATTGTGGGTGTTTCACAGACACTAATGCAGGCTGATCCAGAAAGGTGTATGACACATACATCTTTCAGAACACTGCGGGGGGGGGACTTTCTTCCCAGACCAGAAGATTACCATGGGAGAAGTCCAAATGCCCATTGTGATCCTGGGAAACCCTGCCTATCAATGTTCCTTTTAATTTTTATCACCCATACGTGGAATAAATTTTGCTAGGTGCAACACCAGTAGAAACACATGCTGCTGGCTTTGGGCAGCTGTGGATGCTCTGACAATCAGCTGAGCAACTTGAATCTCTCCTGGGTGGCCACTCAAGTGCTCAGCTTACAGGGAACATCACCCTTTAATGCCATGGCTCATGAAGCCATCTACTGGGAATGTTGACAGCAGGTAGGAGTGGATCAACAATAGGCTGAGCAGGTGGAGAATGACAATGGAGTGTGGTTTGGGCTGTTTAAAAGACCACTGGCAATGTTTGTACAGGAAGCTGAACTTGGAGGATGAGAACATCACTACATTTATAGCCATGTGCTGTACACTCCATAATATGTGTGAAGGAAAGGGAGAAAGCTTCACTCAGGGCTGAGTGGCTGAGTTTGGAAAGCCTGAGACCAGGGCTATTAGAGGGGCACAGTGTGGAGTCATAAGGATCAGGGATGCCTTGAGGCAGCAATTTGATGCTGAAAGTCAGTAATATGTGTTGTCAGGTACAGGAGTGCAGTGGTTGCAATGCTTGTGGGGAACTGTGACTGGTCCATACGATGCACTTAGCATAAAATGCCGTTTGCTTTGCTGGGATGTGCTTGTTTGTTTTCATGCACTGAAGTAAAGATTGCATTGGAACGCAAGAATGTCATTTGTTAAAAACAGCAAACATGGAACAGCCCTGGAGGAACGACCCATCTGCACTTCGTGTGAAGAGGCAGGAAGGAGGTGAGCCCCAGTGCGTATACAGGTTTGTAGATGTCCAGGTATCATCCTCAGCCCTGCTGTGCAATGGGTGTGCTGTGCAGGACTATGCAATGGGTGTTGCAGTTCATCAGGGCTAAATTGCATGGGGATAGGCTGATGTGGGTGTTCTGGGGGGAGGCACTAGCCATGTGACCTTGTCCCACCCCTGCCCCACCCTGCCCCCTCCCTCCACTGCTCCACCCTCACCTGCCTCTTCCTGTGGAAGCAGCACATTACTTCCAGTGAGTGGAGGGGCAGTCCCCCACACCCTGGAGCAGCACAATGCTGACGGTGAGTGTAGGGGTGGGGTGAGCACTGGGAGAGGGTGTATGTGACACCCTGTGCACCCCCCAACATCCAACAGGACATAGTGCGGTGGCTGAAATGTGTTGGCAGTGAGAAGGAGCCACACAGAGAATAGTTTTGGAACGCTGGCTGCAGGATGGAGCTGCTCCCTCTGCAATGCTAGCAGGGCCTGCAGCACCTCAGCTTGGAGCTCCATAATGTTCCAGAGCTGATCTGTGGCTTTGTTCCCTTACTCAGTGTTCTCTTCCTGCTCCTTCCTCTCATTGTCCCTCCCTTCGCTTCTTTCTTTCCAGAAGCGTCCTGAAGCATCGCCTCGCTCATAAAGGCTACGTCTACACGTGCACGCTACATCGAAATAGCTTATTTCGATGTAGCGACATCAAAATAGTCTATTTCGATGAATAACGTCTACACATCCTCCAGGGCTGGCAACGTCGACGTTCAACTTCGACGTTGGGCAGCAACACATCGAAATAGGCGCTGCGAGGGAACGTCTACATGCCAAAGTAGCACACATCGAAATAAGGGTGCCAGGAACTGCTGCAGACAGGGTCACAGGGCGGACTCAAAAGCAAGCTGCTCCCTTAAAGGGCCCCTCCCAGACACAGTTGCACTAAACAACACAAGATCCACAGAGCCGACAACTGGTTGCAGACCCTGTGCATGCAGCATGGATCCCCAGCTGCAGCAGCAGCAGCAGCCAGAAGCCCTGGGCTAAGGGCTGCTGCACACAGTGACCATAGAGCCCCACAGGGGCTGGAGAGAGAGTGTCTCTCAACCCCTCAGCTGATGGCTGCCATGGCGGACCCCGCTATTTTGATGTTGCATGACAGGGATCGTCTATACGTGCCCTACTTCGACGTTCAACTTCGAAGTAGGGCGCTATTCCCATCCCCTCATGGGGTTAGCGACTTCGACGTCTCGCCGCCTAACGTCGATTTCAACTTCGACATAGCGCCCAACACGTGTAGCCGTGACGGGCGCTATTTCGAAGTTGGCGCCGCTACTTCCAAGTAGCGTGCACGTGTAGACACGGCCAAAGTCATCTTTGCTTTTCTGAGGCCCCTTCCGGGCCTTGCATGGCTGGTCAGCTGGCAGTAACGAGGAAGGCTGGGACCCATGGGCTGTAGGTAATGTAGGCCTACACTCCCTGCTCAGCCTGGGGGAGGACTGGGGCTCCAGCATGCCAGCTGAGCTTCCCAGCCATGTGTTAGCTGCATGGGGGAAGGGAAGTTGCAGAAGGCGCAAGGCCTTCCCCAGCTGTGACTTCACCCGCTGCCCATGCTGGGATCCCAAGGTTAAATCTGTGAAGCCAAATTGCAATATTTTACAGAAGGACCATTGCTTGACCCTAGACAGAACACTGACATGACCCAGTTTAAGCACAAGCCTGTCACTGACTGGCTGTCCCAGGGCAAGCAACAGACACAAGATTGCCAAAACGGTGAGATAACCACTCGGTCAGGGGAGTTCATTGGTGTGGGGCGATGCTGTAGTCTGGACAGATGCATCTTAGGGAGATCCAACACTGCAGAGGGGGGCTTATAATGAATAATGGCTTCACATTTTAACTGGCAGCATTCATCCACGAAGATATTTTGCTGCTTGGGGTAAGAAGGGAAGCAGTGGCGGCAGTTGAAGCCCCTTTACATCACCACCAGAGTGCCATATGCTGCTCTCCAGGCAGCTCTGAGGACTGGCTGCCCCTAGCCCCACCCCTTCTACCTGATGCCCTTCCCCTTCCAGGAGCATGGAGCCATCCCCCACCACCACCTTGCACAGGGGTCTAGCAAGCCTGTCAGCCTGCCTGACATCAAACCAAAGACCAGAGAGGGGAGAACAGGCACTGTGGGACAAGTACCAGATGACTGTCACAGTGCTATAGTACACCAGGGGTCCACACTGACACCTTGGTATTATAGCAATGAAGGGTCCTGTGGCACCTTACAGACTAACAGAAAAGTTTTGAGCATAGTTTCTGTTAGTCTATAAGGTGCCACAGGACCCTTCGTTGCTGTTACAGATCCAGACTAACATGGCTACCCCTCCGATACTTGGTATTATAGTGTTACCCACACAAATTTCTCATCCTTCCACACTCAGGGACATATACACCTCTACTCAATCTGTAGGGCTCAAGGTGTGACCCTGTTAATTTAAACTTCAACCCTTACACCCTGAGCCTGAGGAATTGGGTAATTCCCTACAGGTATGCAGGATCTGTGCCACTGAAAAAGTCTTACACAGTAATAAAAGAAAGTTTTTCTTCACACAGCGCACAGTCAACCTGTGGAACTACTTACCAGAGGACGCTGTGAAGGCCAGGACTGTAACAGAGTTTAAAAAAGAGCTCGATAAATATTTGGAGGTTAGGTCCATAGATGGCTATTAGCAAGGGGTAAGGTATGGTGCCTAGCTTTTTGTCAAAGGCGGGAGATGGATGGCAGGAGACAAATCTCTTGATCATTGTCTTCGGTTCACCTCCTCTGGGGCACCTGGTATTGGCTACTGTCACCAGACAGGATACTGGGCTAGATGGACCTTTGGTCTGACCCAGTATGGCCATTCTTATGTATCAAGAAAGCAGAATACATGCTAAGCACACAGGATCATGCTCACCAATCCTGATAAGGCAGGCAGACTTCCCCTGTTGAGACAGACACAGTCACTCTCTGGATGCTGGTTGCTGCACCTCAGGGTCTTGGAAGTGAGTCCTCCTTAAGGTGTTCCTTCTTTCACCTTTCCTGCTTGATGTTCTTTCCATTCCTTCCTGCTTGATGTTCTCTTCCTCCTCCTTTTTCCTTCTTGGACCCCAGTTTA
Organism: Carettochelys insculpta; assembly: GCF_033958435.1. Lineage (NCBI taxonomy): Eukaryota > Metazoa > Chordata > Testudines > Carettochelyidae > Carettochelys > Carettochelys insculpta. The sequence goes on along the minus strand of NC_134150.1, from coordinate 35,146,014 downwards.
AGCAGTGAAACTTGAGTCCTGCTTAGCTATACCTTCACCAATTATGTTAGTATAAATCATAGAATCATAGACAGGAATGGACCTCAAGAGGTCATCGAGTCCAACCCCCTGACCTCATGGAAGGACCAAGTGCTGTCTAGACCATCCCTGATAGACATTTATCTAACCTGTTCTTAAATATCTCCAGAGATGGCGATCCCACAACTTCCCTTGGCAATTTATTCCACTGTTTGACCACGCTGACAGTTAGGAACTTTCTCCTAATGTCCAACCTAAACCTCCCTTGCTGCGGTTTAAGCCCATTGCTTCTTCTATCCTCAGAGGCCAAGAAGAAAATTTTTTCTCCCTCTTCCTTATAGATACCTGAAAACCACTATCATAACCCCTGCCTCAATCTTCTCTCTTCCAAATTAATCAAGCCCAGTTCTTTCAGCCTTCTTTCGTAAGTCATGCTCTCTAGACCTTTGATCATTCTTGTTGCTCTTTTCTGGACCCTCTCCAACTTCTCCACATCTTTCTTGGAATGCAGTGCCCAGAACTGGACACAATACTCCAGCTGAGGCCTAACCAGCGCAGAGTAGAGCAGAAGAATGACTTCTCGTGTCTTGCTCACAACACACCTGCTAATGCATCCCATGTACAATTTTACTAACCAATCATAAACGATTGTAATAAAATTACCTAACCAATCATAACCCACCACCTTAACTGATTTACACCTAACAAAATTAATTATACAGCAGGCAGGAGCAATTACAAACCAGACAGCGAATATACAAAAAAACAGTAGAAAAGTGAAGACAGTCATAGAATGGTGATTCCACAACCTCAACTATTGATAAGTCATTGACTGCCAGACAAAATGCTGTTAACTAAATTTTCTTTACCCATCTTGAGATCTGTTTAATAGTGGGTGGCAAGAGGATGTGGTTTTCTTAACAGCCTGATATGATGCTATTGTACTGAAATGTAGATGGAATGTGAGTATGTGACCTGTAGCTTCACAGTTAATGGCTGCTGCTCTTTAGTTTGGCTGCAGACAAGCTCTAGGCCTCTCAATATGTCTAGAGAAACCATATTGGTTATACTGTTACAGTAGCCCCAATACAGCAAGATCAACGCGGCTTGTCAAGGTGGTTTGCCAAGAGCACAGCAACTGTGGAGATAATGTGCACTAAATGCCTTTGCAGGGTGGGCATCTCGGGCATTACAGCACTGGGAGCTGATTTACTGCACTGTAACTTGCCAGTGTACACAAGTCCTGAGTCAGAAGATTGCAGCGCAGTACAGAGACAGTGCATACGTGGCCTTGTCAGATACCGTAATGAACCATACAGCAGAAGAGCTGGAATAGAGAATAACAATGTTGAAAGGAGAAGATAGTGGAGGAGCCTCAAGTTGAACCTTGAACTTGCTAACGTGAGCTATTCTCTTCTGTGTTTTGTTACCAACAGGAATTTTTTTGAAGTTATTCAGCATTTAATTAGAGATACTGAGGCCAAATTCCATTGCAGGTTCCTCTGAAATTATCTACATCATTTCGCCTGGATAAGTGGCCAGTAGACTGCAGTTTGGAAGCCCTGGTCTTCTGATACTGTATGTTGGACAATAGTGGGAATGGCATGTTCTGTCATCTTGCCATCCCTCCTGTCGTCATCTTCAGCATAAGAGCCATGAGGTCTCCTAGCTACAGTAACAGAGATATAGCCGTGCTAGTCTATATACTATCAAAAAGAAAAAAGCAGTCCAGTAGCACTTTAAAGACTAAAAAAATAATTTATTAGGTTATTTTGTTAGTCTTTAAAGTGCTACTGGACTGCTTTTTTGTTTTGACATTAACACATGGTTTGAACTGGGATGGGAATTTTCTAGCTCATTATAGGGGCTCTTTTTCATACTTGGCTTTACCTAATTCTTGACTCCACCCCCTCTTGTGCCCCTCAGCTCTCTGATTTGCTCACCTTGATCTTATTTTTCTAATTTGTCTACCTTGATTACTATTTTTGGTTCTCTGTGCCTTAAATATTGAGTCTGTTATAGTATGGCTATGATCTGAAGAAGTGGGTCTGTCCCACGAAAGCTCGTCACCTAATAAATTCCCTAGCTACAGTATACTTAATCAGAGGCAACCACGTGTACTATCCACCAAAGCAATAGAAACCCTATAGCGATAGAGTGAAGGGAGCAGTGGCTGGCTGAGGAAAGGACAGTTTGGAGGTTAGAAAGGTTGAGGCCAGGACAGACATGCAGCTCATGCAGCCCATTCTCCTGTATGCCACAGGCTACCAAACATTATCCAGCTGTCCCCTTACCAAGTTCAACAACCAGCACAAAACAGCCTCAACAGCACAAGTATTACAGACCTCAGTAGACTAAACGTGTGTGCCACAGGCTGAGAGGAGAAGGCACTGAGGTGCAACACTGCCTAAAGTCCCTGCGATGGCAGGAAATCAGTTACGTCCCAGTCTGCTTTTAAAGTTAGCTCAACTCAGTTATGTTGCTCAGAGATGTGAAAAATTCACACCCCTCACTGTCATAGAGAAGCTGGCCTTACATCTGGTGAGAAGGCAGTGAGGTAGATGCAAGAATTCTTCTACAGACATACCTACTGCCTCATGGGGAGGTGCCTTACCTACAGTGATGGGCAAAGCCTACTATTGTTTCCCATAGGGTAATCATGCCTAAAACAAGTGTGTTTCTTGTAAAAATAAGGTGTCCAGAATGCTCTTCCCCTTTAGGGTCCAGTCAGACACACAAAAGACTTTTCCTCAGGGACTAGCCCAGGGTAAAGAAAAACAAGAAGATATGGACCCACAAGAAACCCCTGAATCTGAGTTCCCCCACCTCCAAATTTGGAGAGGATTTTTTATGCAGAGCTGACTTTTGTGGTTATGTCTCAGTTCTATTTGCCTGACTTAACTTCATACATAATTAGAGTGACCACACTGCCCTATGGCAAATACAGGACACTGGCCTTTGGGGCTGGTCTGCTGTCCTACGTCAGGGCTCCTTGGTGATGGGGGCTGCTGCTCCAGGGTGAGGAACCAGGGATGGGGGCTCTGCAGCTTCCAATGGGGAGGCACCAGGGAAGACAGGGAGTCGAGGATGGGGGCTCCAGAACCCACTGGTGAGAACCTGGAAGAGCCAGGGAATGAGGTGTGGGAGGCTGGGGAACGAGGCAGCGGACCCATAGAGCAGTTCCCTGGCAGTGGGAGCTGCCTCCCCTAAGTACAGGGCACCAGGGAGCAAGGCAGCCGCCCTGTTGTGGAGTTCGCTGGCAGCGAGGTTTGCCACCATAGGGTGCCAGGAAATGGGGCAGTTGCCCCACAGAGGAGCTCCCCTGCAGCAGAAGCTACTGCCACAAGGTGCAGAGCTCCAAGAAACAGGGCAGCCACCTAGTGGAGGAGCTCCCTGGCAGGAGAGACGGTCATCCCAAGTCACAGGGTGCCAGGGAACAGGAGCCCTGCAAAATACGGGGCAATTTGCCTATTTTCTTAAAAAGGTTGGGGTGCCTGTGAGACAGCTTAAATAAGGAACTGTCCTGGGGACAATGGGATGGATGGGCACCCTGTACATAATCCAGGAGAGTTCCCCCTCCCGCCAAATCCTCTGCTTCCCCCTGGGGATAACCCTTTCACCCAGGAGGGCAATCTCCAGTGGGTCTCATCAGCACTCCTTCCTAGAGCACCTGCCACGCCAGCCGTGCTGGTTAGCGTGCAATAGGCCATACCAGTGAGGGGTCCTGTCACCATTGTGTTAGAGAGCAAGCCTAACTGGCTGTTAGGGAATGTAACATCTCCCCAGTCTCTGCGTTTGTGTGTGTGGAAACTCCCAAGATGTGGTGCCTAATAATCTGTAAACAATAAAAAATGTTCCTTTTATATTATACAGTGGTAGAGGCAGAAGCAAAGAGGGTGTTTAACTGGAATGACTGGAACATGCCCCAACAACAAAAGATAGCAGCCCAATAAAGCAGCTGTCAACATTCTTTTGAGAAAACTTGCAGTTACTCACTCCTCCCTGCTTCTCCCTTTAGCTGTGATTGGATTACTATCCGGCAGCGGAGAGCCGCCTCTGGATAGTTCACAATTCTGGGGTGCAAAGCAACCTGTATAAGAGAGGTTTTTTAGGAAGCAGTTTTGGTGAAAGTTCCCAGCTCATGCAACCTTCCTAGGGTGTATGCAGCATACAGACCTTGGAGAAAGATTACTGTGTTCATTTGTTTAGGGATGTAATTTATTTTGGGGGAAAATGTTACAAATGGCAAGGGAGCTTTTTCCACCCTTCATCTCTAGAGAGACACTTTTGGGGTGGATTTGGCCCCTGGGAATTTAGTGTTAGAGTTTGGGGCAGTCATTTTAAAAAGGGGGGTTGCTTGCATGCTTTTTGTGACCACCTCTGTTACAGGACTAGTGCATATAGTGTAAATAAAATACATTATGCTAAGAAAATATCCTGAGTATACTGTTGATTTATTTTCCAAACAGGAAACTATGAGCTGAAGAGCCCCAAAATCTGCTACCTTATATCATCAGGGCAATACAGCATAATGAATCATTTGTAGACTATGCAGAGGAAGAACTAAACCTCTTGTGGTACCTGTTCAATGCTGTACTGTAACAGATTCTGTGCCAAAGATTCCTTTTCAGATTCTGGAGATAATTTAGATGTACCCAGGGAATGTAAATGACCCCTCAGATAAGGAAATCACAGTAGGAGCTCAACTTCAAATAAGCCATTCACTTAGGGCTAGGTACTTACTTAGTCATACAGGAAGTCGTCCGCCCAGTTCTTGTGCTTCTCCTCACACTGAGTGACTGGCTACATGGGGAGAGTAGTTAATTACTCACTTAATACTCCCTTCTGTATGCAGGTAGGTTGTGGGGGCCTTGGATCCAGATAGAGTAGCTGGCCAGAACAGAGGCAGTGAGAGACTGTCTCCAGAAAAAGGGGAGAAATATAGCATGAAAATAGGTCCACCCTGGTGTTCGACTCCAGTAGGAACTGCAGCAAAACCCAACATGAGCTATTTAAAGAGCTAGCAGGGACCTGGGTTGCAGCAGGACAGTACCTGTAATAAATCTGAAGTTACTTTCATCCCAGTGAAGTCCCGCGCTGCTCCTTTTCAGCACAAGCATGTAGCTAGTATCAGAGTTAGTCTGTATCTGCAAAAGCAGCAAGAAGTCTTATGGCACCTTATAGACTAACATATTTTGGAGCATAAGCAAAGGCCTGCTTTGTCAGATGCATGAGCTGGCATACAGGTGCATGAAAAGGAGGGAGTCCCAATCAAGAGGAAGGCCAGATTGACAGGGTCAGTTCAGTCAGGACCGATGTGGCCCATTATCAGCAGCTAATGTGGAGGTGTGAACTTCAAGAGAGGAGAAACTGCTTTTGTAATTGGCCAGCCACTCCCAGTCTCTGTTCAATCCTGGGTTGATGGTGTCAAATTTGCAGCTCTGCTGTGACTTGGAGGCAGCATTTATTCCTTACTGTTCTGATTTGGCACTACACTGCGAGGTCTATCCCAGGCCAGAGAGGAGTTCTGTCACCACTGACCCTACACAGCTCTGGGTGCCTTAGATGCTATGTTGCTGTGATTCACATTCCAAACCCCGATAGCCAGCATAGAAGCATTCAAGTCACACCTGAGCCTCCACTGCCCAGTCACTATTTGCAGAATGACCCCAACATCCTGCCAAGCCCAAGTTTTCCCCTAAACATCTGCCAACATGGCAGCTGGCTGAGGTTCCCTGTATTATGAATTTTTGCATCACCCCCTCAGACTCTGCAAGTGAGAGATTTGCTACTGCTACGTTGTGAAAGAACCTCCTGAGACACTAGATGGTCTTGCCAGCAAAATCTATAGGCATCTGCTAGTCCAGACCTTGTCTTGCAGGTATCAATCAATCAACCCGACCCACTTCCCTGCAGCATCCCGCTTTCGCACCAAACACTCAGAGGAGTCAATTTCTCCTTTAAAGAGACAGAACTCTACAGTGCATTCATTCAGTGAGGACTTGATAAACCTTCTTCAGGCAACCCTGGTGCTGAATTCATTTACACTGAGAGTAAAGCAAGTTTATTTAACACAAAGAAGGGAGAAGAAGGTACTCAGCTGTCTCCCCACCGCCAGTCCCATGGCTGGGGCTGCCAAGGTGCTAGTACTCAGCACTGGTACTAAAAAAGCACTGGGTGATACCAAGAACAAGGCAGCTCCACCACCTGGGCCCAGCTTTTCAAATGGGCTTGGTGCTCCGGCCACTACCACTGCTGCTTTGGCTACCTTTCTTCTCTGGGAGAAAACCTGTTTGGTCAGACTATAATGCATAACATCAGTGAGTATCCGTAAGTCCTTAGATGGTTCATAATGATATTAATTACTTGTGGATCTCAGGCTTTCATAAACGACCTTACTCCATGCAATTTTATATTACAATAATAGTGTATACAAGCAATTGCTTCAATTGCCTATTTTGAGGTTCAGGCCCTGCTCCGACTTCTTCCACCCACTAACTTTGAAAAGTAAGACCAGCCCAAGATTCTCTCTCCTGTTGGGGTGTAGATGCTAGGCTGGCTTGAGAGCTTCATTTACTTACTGTGTAAATATACCTCCATTGCTCTGCCTGATGACCAGGCAGGTCAGGTAAGCAACTATACATTCATTTGTCTAAGACAGACTGTTTATGAATTGCTTGCCAAACACAGCTTAAGAATACAATGTTGTCACCTATTTGTGTGTCTTTGGCTACGTCTACACTAGCCCCAAACTTTGAAATGGCCACACAAATGGCCATTTCGAAGTTTACTAATGAAGAGCTGAAATGCATCTTCAGTGCTTCATTAGCATGCGGGCGGCCGTGGCACTTCGAAATTGACACGCCTCGCCGCCACGCGGCTCGTCCCGACGGGGCTTATTTTCGAAAGGACCGCGCCTACTTCGAAGTCCCCTTATTCCCATGAGCTGATGGGAATAAGGGGACTTCAAAGTAGGCAGGGTCCTTTCGAAAAGGGAGCCCCGTCAGGACGAACTGCGCGGCGGCGAGGCGCGTCAATTTCGAAGTGCCGCGGCCGCCCGCATGCTAATGAAGCGCTGAAGATGCATTTCAGCTCTTCATTAGTAAACTTCGAAATGGCCATTTGTGTGGCCATTTCAAAGTTTGGGGCTAGTGTAGACACAGCCTTTGTGTACACCTCAGATGTGACCAGGTAGTGATTTTCAGGAGCTGTGGATTATGTCAAGCAGTCCTGTGGCACCTTAAGAGACTAACAAATTTATTAGGTCATGAGCTGTCGTGGGTAAAACTCACTTCCTCGTGACCTCATGAATTTGTTAGTCTCAGCCACAGCACTGCTTGTTATTTGTGAAGCTACCAACTAACATGGCTACCCTTTCTCAGGCTGTATATGGGTTGACACATTAGCTATAGATCAGGGGTTGCCAAACTGTGGCTGTTTTACCACTGCGTGCAGCTCACACAGAGTCCCCTCTCCCTTAGTCAGTTAGTAGGGTGCCGGGATTGGGATTTCTGACCATGGGGGAAGAAGGAGCTCAGAGATTCTGCCCTGTGGGGTGCACCTGCAGGGCCTGCGGCATAAGCAGGAGCAGAGCTGAAGCCCTGAGCCCTGGCAGGTGCCTCCCTCAGGCTAAAGTCCCAAGCCCCAGCAGGTATACTCTAGCTCTCCAACTTCTGAATATTGTTGTACATGGCCCAGAGGGTCAGTACATTTCCCCAGCTCCCCACTTCCCCCTGTGAGCATGTCAGGCCCGGCACGAATTGCTGATGAGCCACCAACTGGCTTCTGTGTCACAGAGCCATTGTCCCTTCTTCAGGGCAGAGTGCAATGTTACAGTTTAGCCCTCCAGGCTTCATCCTGGGAGGTGCTGCATGCCCTCAACTCCCCCTGAACGCTGTGCCCACAGGGCTAGTGCTGCAAAGGGCTGAATGCCATCTGTGCCCATTGGGACCATGCAGAACTGCAAACTAGTCTCTTTGAGCCCCAGTTCACCCAGCTGTAAAACAGGTGTACGTGAAGTCCAGCCTCCCCTGGGATGTGTGGGGAGCAGTATTCCCCATAAGATGAGTGCTTGGGTGGCTACCCAGGAGAGATTCACTTGATTAGCAGAGGCCCACAGCACCCACAGGGGGCAGCCTGCGTTTCTACTGGTGGTTCACATGCACGCATGTCTTGGTGCACACAACAAAATTTATTCCACACTAGAGTGGGAAAAAATAGCAGGGACACCAGTGCGGCGTGGCTTACTACCTGTTTGTGCTCTGGGGCTGAGAGATGTTAGCGAAGGGCACAGTACCATTTCTCACATCTTTGCAGTGGCTTGTTTGACTTTGTGGGGGAGGAGGGAGGAGCAGGGCATTAGCCGCAAGGAATCAGAAGAATGTAGGTGTGTCCTCAAGGGGGGTTTCGCCTGAGGGAACTGGGCCTGAGGAAGTCCCCTGGAAGAGCAGAAGGGAGTGAAGCAGGGGGCTGGATTAGATGACCTTCTGAGGTCCCTTCCAGCCCTACAATTCTCTGATTCTAATAAGCAGGAAGAACTTGAAAGAACAGAGAGCACTGACTGGAAGAGTTGTTAGGCTGTTGCAGCCACTTCACCCCCTCCCAGGCCCCAGCAGGATATTGCAGCATAAAGGGCTGGGCGAAAACCTGCACGGTCCCACCACAGGGGTGGGGAAAGACAAAAGCTCCCTCTAACTTTGCTGGGGGAGTTACAGAGAGAACGGTGGAATGAGCTGTGCTCGGCTGAGCTCACTGAACTACCAGCCAGCGGAGCACAGAGGGCAAGAAGCTGAAAACAGAGCTCTCCAGCAAGGAACGTCAGCAAGCTAGGGATTGGAGCCTGGCCCCCAGTCTCCATCATTCTTGTAGCCAGCACAGTTATGGCTCCCATTATGGCATTCTCTGTCCCCATACATGCTGAACACCTCACCAGCTGAAAGCTATTTGTCCTCACAAACCTTGGTGAGGCAGGACAGGGCTGTTCGCCTCGGTGTACAGAGGGACTGAGGTCTGGAGCAACTATGTGACTTACCCAAAGCTGGTCTGAAAGTCTGTGGCGGAACAGGAAATTGTACGCAGGTCACCTGGAGTTCGCATGAGAACTTTAACCACTAGGCCTATCCTTCCTCTTCTTCATTAGCGCTCCTCCTCAGTGCTGACAGACATCAGGCAGCCAACTAGGCCTGCCCATAACAGATACACCAACCACTGCAGCCGGCCCGAGGTGGAATCACCATTAGTTTCCATTATATGGAAGACACACTTGACAGATCTCTGGAAAAAACTGTCCTGTTAACAAGACCACCAACTTTGCTGTATTCCTGTGGTATATCCAGCCTAGTGGGTCTCATCCCTTAGTAAAGACCTGCCCCTTTGCTGCAATTGCAGAATGGAACTGCCAAAAACTGACCCAGAGCTCGGACTGGCTCAGGTTACTGTGTAAAAAACACGGGCGTCGTTTGGAGGGACAGGCAAGAGGGAACAGCACCCTCCCACCAAGAACCTTGCCACTGCAGGACATTGGTTTCTGCTCTCCTCTACCTAGGATGGTGAGGAATGTGGGATGCTTTATTTATCCATCTCTGGCTCTGGCATTTCTCTGAGGCTCTATGTCAGGGTTGTGCAATGGTGGGGAGCAGCATAATTGGCTGCTGGGTCTTAGGCTCATCCATCTCATTAAAAAATGTTGAAATATGTTCGTATGTAGGTGTATTTATATTTATATATTGATTAATACAGTTTTTACATTCTCCGTACTTATTTTCTTACATGTGCCAAAAGGTTTTTTCTTTTTTTCATATGAACATAACCAAAATTTCCAGTGGTTTGGATTACGTTAGACAGGTTGGGGGGCAGGCTGTAGACTGCAGGCACAAAAAGCGGGGCCTACTGTACGAAGTGTGCTCCCCCCCGTCTATGGCGAGTCAAACACTGTACTTACTCCCTCCTGAGAATCCTAGGAGTTGAGAACCAGCTCCACTCCACAGACAGCAAGAAGGGGAGGTGACATAGTAATAGAGGAAACTTTAAGATTAAAAGGAGTAACACAGAAAAGAGAAAGGATTTTTAGAGAATTTCTAGAAAAAAGCTCTCTCTCTCACCACTTGCCATGGGGTGTTATAAACCTCCTAAAGACACTTGGATCTGGCCTCCCCAACACCAAATTAGGCATCCATAACATAGGATTTTTAGGGGTACGTATGTTTGATTGTTGGAATCAAATATGCACGAGGTGAGATGTTGCAACCTCCTGAGCAAATTCCAAGAAGTGACACTACAGAATACCAAGAAATACCAACCAGGGACCTTTGTCTATACTTTTCAGTCAACAGGATGATGGTTCCACCCAGGCCATGATGTTGTTTGGCACCTACTGATGCTCCCCAAGATAACTGCCCTTGTGCGTCAGCATTGGAAAAGCGAGGTTGGAACATGAGATACAGGACATTATAGGGTATTTATATAGTTATTTGGATGGATGTTCATAAACATCATTCTCTAAGTGTAATACCTACCTAACATGGAAAAGATCCCTGCTAAAGGCCCCTCTTACAGAGTGTGAATTCTGTAGGCCTTCTGCATTACTGGTAGATAGGTAGGGGGAAAAAAACAGACTAAAACAGAACCAGAAAAAACAGGCCAACCACCTTTTGGCTTATGCTAAGCGAGGAATAAAATGTAATGTTACATATTTTATACATTGATTAAGTGCAAAAGCTCTATTAGAGTAATAAAATGTGTAAAAGCATAAGCTCTAACTAAACTAGTAGGTTTTATAACTTGCAGGCTAGAATATTTATGATTTTTGAATGCTTGGCGCTAGCAGTACCAGGACTGAGCCCCAGGCCTCCTGGTTTTGAGGCCCAGTACTATCATGGTCTCAGTCTGTGAAGCACTGGGCAAGTCACTTAACATTCTGTGTTGCTGTATCTCCAGCTGTAATGGGAAGACTCTATGATGGTCAAACATTACCCTGCCCCAAGATTTATTCTGCCAGTGGGGTGATTTGTTTTATGCTGCATGCAATGCCAGTCAAGCGCAAATACCAAAATGTCACAGTCAGTTGTAACTGGTGTAACCATCAAAACAGGGCTGATTTTAATAACTACACATACCTCCAAGAGTAGAGAAACTTGTTTTGACTTGTAAATTGCATAAACCTGCCATAGCAGTGATAGGAGTCATATAGCCTGCAATGCAGAACAGAACAGAAAGGTTTAATCATTCAGAAGAAATACAAACTATTTCCTCAGCGTCTCCTTTTTTTTTATATATTTAGCAGAACTGGTTGAGAAAGAAAAAAAAAGTACAACATTCTGCAGGCAGTTTGTTCTCCTTCCATAAAAATTCCCTGACCCATTCTGTTTTTGAACTGGGCAAACCCTAGATCCATACAGAGCCCCCCTCACCCAGCAATTTGAATGTTGGCACTGCCATCAGTGCAAGAACAACTCACCGTGCTTTGCTTCAGCACAAGGTCAATGTTTGCAGGATCAGGGCCTGGCTTTGTTTACTTATCTCTGACCAACCTCCAGAGCCCAATTCAAGGCAAATATGTGCTCTCAGGAGAATGCCAGAGTGATTTCCTGGAACTTTGCATGACCAGTCAAAGATCTGTGAATTGTCGCCAAAAGTGACCGGACCGATCTCAACACAGCACACACGCCTGAACGCAGGTGTACATGCACACTGTGGGGGGGAGGAGCATTGAAAGGGACTGATTTTCCTGTAGTCTTAAATTTGAAACACATCTTGAGCTGAGGGGGCTATTTCCAAACTCCTCCTCCTTAGCCTTAGATGCCCAACACACAAACCTTTTTACACCCTGGGACTGGTGTTTATGAAACCTACCGATTTGGGCTGTTAGCATAAGTCTGCTGACCAGCCCTACTGGTCTGTGCAGAACCCTCAAACCTCCCACCAAAGTAGCATCCCAGCTGACTTTAGCGCTAGCACTGAAAGCATTTCAACAAGTTTGAAGTTTGGACAAAATTTGGATGATTTGGGTGGGAGGCTAAAACCCCAGGGTTGGAAGGGACCTCAGAAGATCATCGAGTCCAGCCCCCTACCTAAAGCAGGATCAACTCCAATTAAATCATCCCAGCCAGGTGTCTGTCAAGCTGGGACTTAAAAACCTCTAGGGATGGAGACTCCATGTCTCTCGGTAACACATTCCAGTGCTTCCCCACACTCCTGGTGAAACAGTATTTCCTAATATCCAACCTCCCCCTCCCCCTCTGTAACTTAAGACCATTGCTCCTTGTTCTGCCATCACTCACTACAGAGAACAGCCTCTCTCCATCCTCTTTAGAGCCCCTTTTCAGGAAGTTGAAGGTGGATATCACTGGGTTAGAGAAATATCATGGGAACATATGTTCTCACTGCCCTTTGGCACCTTCACTTCTCTTTTGATTCCAGCTGGAAAATGGAAACTGAAACGGCACTTCCAGTGGGAAGGGATGTCTAGTTCAAGTTCACTTATACAAATGGGCAAAGGGCAGGGCACATTCTCATCATTCTACCTATCCTTATTAACCATGTGCTTTCACCTACATGGGCAAAACCAGAGGGAAAGATTGATATTAATGCCAGAATAGGGAAAGCAGAAGCTGCATTCAAGACTCTTCACACCACATGGAGATTACACATAATATCTGGGAAGACAAAACTGCGGATCGTCCACACAAATGCGAAGCGTGTGCTCGTTTATCCTGGCTTACTAAAAAGTCTTCAGACCACAAGCTACAGACATTCATAAAGAGATGCCTGAGGTACATCCTTCACATCAAACGGCAAGACTTGGTCACAGATAAGGAGATTTGGAATAGAGCAGGACAAGAACCACTTGCCGTCCAAATCAAGAGGAGAAAGTGGGGATGATCAGGCCACACTCTCAGAAAACCATTATCCAGGAAATTCCGTCAAGCACTCACATGGAACCTGCAAGGCAAACGCAAAGGAGGAAGACCTTGGACAACATGGAGAAGATCTACTAAGACTGAAGGACAACAGCTGGGTGTATTCCTGGGATCAGTTAGAAGTTTTGTCTCAAGACAGAGTGAAGTGGAGCTAACCTGTGCTCCACGCCGAGTATGAGGGTTTAAGACAAGTGAACTAGCCAGCAGCTGACTACTGTTATGCTGTCACTGAGGTGGTCTTGTCATCTGACTAATACCCAACTTCTGGGTCATGACTTTATAAGAAGATCATCATCAAGATCAGTATCATCACAAGGTAAGGTCTGAGGTCCCACCTATTTTAACTGCATTATCTGAAAGATCATGTAAGGCTTTTTTGTTTTGTTTTGCTTTGTTTTTAAAGTGTACTGAAAAGTGAGAGCTTTGCAATTAGAGGAAGACTGTGACATTTCCCTCTGAGCTTCCCGGGGCCAGTCATCAAGAGACTTTCAGCAGGGAAACAAAGAATGGGACTTGCTACATCAGCACAGACAAGGGTCGTTGTCCCTTAGCTGACAGAAGACAGAAAGAAACAGGCGACTGCTACACACCACACCTCTAATTCATGAAAACCATTAGGATAGTGCAATGTGCAGTGCATTTATCTGAGTGGACAGTTTACCTTTAGCTAATGTCCTGTACTTTAAGGGTGTATTTCAGAATGTTTAGCCTCAGTCCTTGGCAAGGTTTCTTTCTGCACGTGACTTCCTCAATTACGGAACTGCAACCCAGCCTCGTTTTCATTCCAGGTATACAATCGGCCTCACAATTTAAAGTTCTCTTCTAAAAAAGCAGCTCAACTACAAGGGTCCTCCCATCCTTTTCTTTTTCATTGTAGTAAAAAGCAGAACATGGGCAAAGCCAGAGCTCAGAGCTGCTTATGAAAATCAAAGGTCTGGATTATGGTACATCAAAGGGAAACAATAATTACTAACTCCCTCTTTTTACATGTATGTGATTCATGAATTGCTTTAGGAACGTGGCAAAGTGATTTTGGCTGGTTCACCCTGTGGTAAAAAATTAAATTAATAGTAATGAGCATGTTTCCATAGAGATGGGCTAATCTCAAACCCAGCTGCTAGTGAAAGGCAGAACCAACCCTCCCAAGAAATAGGCTTGCTCTTTGCAGTTCTTTGGCTCCTGCAAATGGTGGACCTTTGGCCCTGGTGAGAGAAGGTGTGTAACGAGCATTTAAGACCGGAGCAGGGTTAAAATTCTATTGGACTAGGTTTGCGCTGGGACAGCGGAGGAAACTGGGGGTGAAATAGGGATCTGGCAACTTGTGAGTCAACTCAAAACTAGAACGTTCTAAAGCAGAGATGAGGAAACTTCCTACATCAGGCCCCACTTTTTATCCTTGCAATTAGCAGGCCCCTCCAACCCATCTAATGTTATCCTAACTTTTTGGCACCTGTAAGAAAATAAGTATGTAGAATGTAAAGATTTTATTTCTCTCTCGGCAGTCACTCAATAACAAGTAGGATGTCTTCATGTCACCCTCCTATTTGTGAGCCCATCGATGGTTGATCAGCCCAAAACTGGAGCCGCAGATCTTATCACAGAAAGGGCAGGTGTTGGAAGCTGTTGGAGAGGCACTGGGCAGTTTTTGACGCTCTTTTCTTCTTTTCTGCCTCTCCTCACCTGCACCGTGGAAGAACCTCTCAGATTGTGCCACCCCTCATGGATTACTGTTCTCCACTGGAGATGGTCTTGAGCAAAGTTCTCCTAAGTGTCAACACCGATGCTGCCTTTTTGCATCTGTGACTTCACCGTGTCCTTATATTGCTTACGCTGGCCCTCAATGCTCCTCCACCCTTCCTCCAACTTGGAAAACAGAATCTGTTTTTGGAGGTGCCGATCAGACATCTGAACCATGTGACCGGTCCAACCAAGTTGTTGGTGAATAAATGTGAATACACACACCTAAAACCATAACATATTTCAACATTTTTAATGAGCTGGATGAGCCTGAGACCCAGAAGCTGATCATGCTGCATCCTCCTGATGACATTTCACACCCCCTACCCCACGGTGGCCCGACCCTCCCCACCACTCTGTGCTCCCCTGCTCTAAGGGGACCAGTGGTATTCTGGAGAGTGGAATGCTCAAAGAGCATCAGCTGCAATTCCAGACGGACAACAGGACCTCCTGCAGCGCAATTCTCGGAATGCACTAAGCTTGCGGACATGATCATTACAAACAGCAGTTGCAATTTACTAAGGTACCCCGAGACCATAATGCAACCCACAGTAAAATGTGACCTCAGAGTAACTAACCTGAAAAATAACACATGGTACCCACTGAAGTCATAGGTGGTGGCAGACCACAAATCCCACTTGGGAACCATGGCCATGCAAGTCAGGACCTGATAAAGGTAGAGTGTCAGAATCTTATCTGTACAGTGCAATTCACAAAAGGAAGAGTCCCATGACTAATGGAGACAACCGCCTAAGGGGATGTTTCCAAAGGGGAGTCTCAAAGCAAAGCTGCAGTGGGAAGTAGATTCCACAGTGGAATCTGTGTGCTTACCAGGAGGGGAAATTCCAAGAGCACTACATAATCTAGGCTGCAAAGTGGTCAGATATCTGCAGGGCAGGTATATCCATGCATCCGTAAAGGCCCCTAGAGTCCAGGTAAGCAACAAGGTGCTAGTGAAGGCATCACCAGACAAGTTATGGATGTGCAAAGACCCAAAGCCACTCAACTGGGCATAGAAAGATGCCACTGTCCACAACTGATGCCAGAGTTCTCCAAAGTTTGTGATGTGGGGAAAAGGACTTGGCCCATTAGCCTCGGTGAGGAGTCCAGCCTGCTGACTCCAAATATGGGACAGGGAGATATGGGGAGAGGGGCGGCTCCATTGAGGTGCGGGGAGCCAGGAACCCGTTAACAGCCGTGGGTGGGTTCCTGGTTCCCCACACCCCTGGCAGCAGGGAAGAAGGCGGCAGCCACTAGTTCTCCTGGCTTCCCTGAGGAACGGGGATCCAGGAAGCAGGCAGCTGCCACCCCCGCCCCCAGGGTCCCAACTTACTCTTAACTTTGCAGGGCCCCCTGCTGGCTCCCTCCTCCTTGCTCCAGAGAGCCTGTGAGTATGTACTCTCTGGTCAGCAGGTGTGCCTGCACAAGCTGGTGAGGGAGAAGGTCAGCCAGTGGGCCCGGAGGCATACACAGGGCAATCAGCCCCTTTTAAAAAATGTCAGGATGCCTTTCTGCTGCCCAAAATGTGGGCCTGTCCCACCCAATATAGGACGGACGCTCGCTGTACCAGAAAACATGCCGCACTCCAGCAAACTCTGTCTTAACTGGCACTCTATCAGCCAGAACTCTCAAATAACCGGCATTTTTCCCCCATGAGTACAGTATAGTGAAAGTAAAGAGAAATAAATACAGCAAATACTGTATGAGTTTAGTGTGAAATATTACTGTTGTTGGTAAATAAAGTACACTGCATACATTTGTGTTTGTTTCTTACTATCTAAGCTTGTTTTTCTTTAGTGTTACGCATTGCTAGGTATGCCTCTCTATTGTCCAGAATATGTGACTAACCAGCAACCTCCCAGTTCCAGAGCTGCCAGGTAGGAAAGGGTTTACTGTATGGCTCAGTTCCAACAGTGATACAGCTACAAATCAGAGCAGTGATGAAAGAGGAAGTCCAATGGTATTAAGGGAGTGATACTTGCTGGGTGGCCAGAAGACAAAAAACAAAACAAGCAAAAAAAAACCCAAGCAGTGGTTGGAACAGAACTGTATTTTTCATATTAAAGCTAGGAAGAGCGTGTGGAATGCAGTTATATTTCCAAGACAGAGGTGTTGCTCCCCTCTTATTGCTTAAGGAGATCATGGAACAAATCTCCCACACCTGGACACTGACAGCTGTCTCATACAGGCCCAAGCATGTGTTTACTGATCAGGAACAGCTATATGAGCTGCTCACCCAGCCATGGGAAAAGGCAGGAGCAGCCTCATTCACCTTCAGCAAAAAGCAATACTTGATTAATTGGATGGCTGTTCACATTTCTGGCCAGTGTAAGTGTTGCTCAATAGAAGAAGCAACTCAGTGACTGGCAGGATACAGGATGCAGCATTCCAGCCCGCCCCCGCCCCCATCACCAACAATGGACCTCAATTTGTCTTGGAAGGATTCAAAGAAGGTGCATGCAAATCTGCATCTGACTGCCTGCAAACCCTCAGTGATATGGTGCACTGGAATCAGCTGTGAAAACAGGGGAGAGGCTGGTGCACAAGGCTGCTTGTTCTGGTTTAGCATGTGTGGTGCACAGGGAAACCCCACCACTGTGGGTAACTAAGAAAGGGATCATTGTAACGTTGTATAAGAACGAAGGAGACAGAAGTGACTGCAACAACTACTGTGGAACCTCCCTTTTAAGTGTCACTGGTAAACTGTTTGCTCGCGTCATCCTTGGCAGACTCCAGAAGATTGCTGAGAGGGTGTACCACGAATCGCAGTGCGGATTCTGCGCAGAGAGGTCTACCGTTGACATGGTCTTCTCTCTAAGGCAGCTGCAGGAGAAATGCAGGGAGCAGAGGAAGCCACACTACATAGCCTTCATCGACGTGACCATGGCCTTTGACTTGGTCAGCAGGGATGGTCTGTTCAAACTGCTCCACAGGATAGGCTGTCCTCCACGGTTACTCAAGATGATCCAGTCGTTCCACGAAGACATGAGAAGAACCATCCAATATGACGGCGCATTATTGGATGCTTTCAGAATCAGGAGCGGCGTCAAACAAGGATGCGTGCTTGCTCCGACATTGTTCGGGATCTTCTTCGCACTCCTCCTGAAGCATGCCTTTGGATCTTCAACAGAGGGCATCTTGCTGCACACAAGATCTGATGGGAAACTGTTTAATCTTGCAAGGCTGAAAGCCAAGTCTAAGGTGCGGGAAGTCCTCATCAGAGACATGCTGTTCGCAGACGATGCTGCTGTAGTGTTTCACACAGAAGACCAGCTTCAAAAACTGCTGGGTCAGTTCTCCAAAGCATGCAAGGACTTTGGGCTTACCATCAGCCTAAAGAAGACAAACGTACTCAGTCAGGATGTTGCTGAATCCCCATCAATCAGCATTGACAACTATACGTTAGAGGTCGTCCATGAGTTCGTTTACCTCGGGTCCACCATCACTGACACGCTGTCGTTGGACACTGAGCTAAATAGGAGGATCGGAAAAGTGGCCACAACTCTGTCCAGACTCAGCAAGAGAGTGTGGAATAACAACAAGCTGTGCACTCACACCAAAATGCAAGTCTACAGAGCCTGCATCCTCAGCACCCTCCTTTATGGCAGCGAGACTTGGCCCCTGTATGCCTGCCAGGAAAAGAGACTGAACGTCTTCCACTTGTACTGCCTCAGGCGCATCCTTGGAATATCATGGAAGGACAGAGTGACCAACACCACTGTCCTTGAGCAAGCTGGAATCCCAACCATGCACACCCTCCTCAGGCAGCGTCGGCTCCACTGGCTTGGCCACGTCCACAGGATGAATGATGGAAGGATTCCAAAAGACATCCTGTATGGTGAGCTAGCCTCTGGCAAAAGACCTCCCGGATGCCCCCAGTTGTGCTACAAAGATGTCTGCAAGAGAGACCTCAGAGAGGTAGACATCGAGCTGGACAACTGGGAAGAACTAGCAGATGACCGCGGCAGATGGAGGCAGGGGTTACAAAAGGGCCTTCAAGAAGGGCGAGATGAAGATCAGACAGCTAGCAGAGGAGAAGCAAGCGCACAGAAAGCACACTAAGGACTTGCCAGGCACCCACCACATCTGCAAGAGATGCAGCAAGGACTGTCACACTCGTGTGGGCCTTCATAGTCACAGTAGGCGCTGTAAATGAAGCCCTCAATTGGAACTATAAAGGGCGCGATCCATAGTCTATGCAGACTGAAGGATGCCTACTACTACTACTACTACCTACTGATCACTGGGTGCACAATTACTGGGCCGCAAGTTAAGGGGAAGGATCATCCACCTTCCCTCTGCTCCCTTGACATATATATAAGCTCATTGCCAGGGCCCGAGCCTGCAGGGGTGCTTGGAACACGTGTGCCAGGTCTGGCCTGGCAAGCAAGTTAAGCAGAGGAATGTCTATCTGTTCCCAGGTCTTGCACTGTCCACACGCTGGGGCTTACAAGCCTGGTGTATGGCCACAAAGCACCTGCACGGAGGTGCAACCCTAGGTACGTAGGGAAATTTTACTGCAAAAATGTAGGTGAGGAGCAAGTTTTGGTGTCGCCTGGGCTCAGCAGCAGCTGAGCAGGGGATGGGGTGGTGACTCCTACTGGGGCCTGAGGCTGGGTGATTGGAGTCTATGAGCTTCTGTGACGCTAGCCTAGAACGTCTCCCCTGCACGCTGCTGGCCAGTGTCGCAGCAGGGCTGTGAATGTAAACACAGGTGGAAGTGCTACCACTGCGCACGCAGAGGGAGGGGAGGGCTGCAGCTGAGCTTTGAAAGCTGAAAGCAAATCAGAACAGGGCCTGCCAAGGCCCAGCACGCAGAGAGGAGGCCAGTGACAGGCGAGCCAGTTGGGAGTGGAGGGAGTCACAGGAGAAGGCAGGAGTACACAGGCAGACCCATTAGCTGCAGTGACATGAATGGGGAGCTCGTGGAGTTGTCTGAGGATGGGCAGCATGTGGCTGGGCATCTTCAGACATGTGACAAGCTGGGTGGGTGGCAGGCCGCAGCATGGGGGGCTCAGACAGTCACCGGAGGAATGTGCTCAGCTGAGCACAGAGCTTCAATCGGGCAGGATTTAGCATTTCAAAGCACAGTTTTCCTTTGTGACTCCTACCACAGGCTTAAAATAGACCTCTGGTTATTTATAGAAGCTGGGAGAGCTCATCCCGCTTGGACCTCCTGAAAGGAATCATAAATCATATAGCGAAGGGGTCTTTAAGTCACCGAGGGCCCAGATTCTTAAGGAACCTGTCTCCCATTGAAATAAATAGGCACCTGAATGCCTTTGAGGCTCTGGCCTTGCGGGCTATCTGGGGAGGGCAGAGGCCCTATCAGCCCCAGGGGACGTTAGAATAGACGCAGCACAGCTGCATCTTATGCTCTGCATATCATGGCTCCCATAAGTGCTGGGAAGTAGACAATAGAGATGTTAGATGACAATGCTTAACCAGTAACTGTCTTGACTTAGTCTTACTGCCCAGCTCGCTGTCTGGGCCTGCAGTGGCCATGAGGTCCCACTCCTGGCCACGCCGCAGCCCTGGGGTCCCACTGCAGCTGGGATCCTGCCTCCCCCGCCACCGCTGTGGCTGCTCCAGCCTGGTGCGGCTGGCTGCTCACAGGCAAGGTCCAGTCATCCCAAGCATCCCAATCAGGCAAGGCCCAACCAGTAAGCGTACATGGGTGTAAGCCTCAGGAGCACCAGTTAACACCACTAGTAGACAAGTGCCTCCTCCCCTCCCCACCCTCATTCTGCACCCATCGTTGGGTGCTGGGAGCAAGGCTGGCACTGAGCCCTGTTGTTGTGCTAGTCACCCAAAGGGCCATGGCCTCACCTTTGAAAGTCCTTTTGTGAAAGTGCCTTACTGTAACTGAGATCCAGCCTCTGGCCTGCTTTGCACTAAAGGTAGCTGGAGACTGCTGTCCTTGTGGCAGAGCTATCCTGTTCACAGGACGGTGTGGGGTGACCACCCCAGCCCTGCGCTCTGGGGAGCCCTGCAGCAGCATTGTCAACTGTCCTATGGACCGGAGCAGTGCACTGCAGTGGATGGGAGTGCTCCTGTCGTTGAGGTAAAGCAGTGTAGTGCAGTGCAGTGCAGTGCAGTGGATGGGAGGGCGTTCCGGCTCCTGCCTCTGTGGTGAGAGTGTAGGTGGGGGGACCCCATTTTCACCCCATGCCAGGCCCAGAAGCAGATTAACATAAGGCAGAAGGGGCAGTTGCCGCAGGGCCCCCAGGCGGGAAAGGGCCCATGGCACGACAACTCCATTTCGTTTCAACAATTTGCTTCAGTGGACCGAACGTGTGGCGTCATTCTCATGATAAGTGACGTGTAATTTTATTGTGCCCCATGAGTAATAATGAGCACAACTAGATTTTAAAGCATAAATGGTGACATTGCATTAAGGTTTAAATATGGGGGTGGGGGGCCTTGTGACTGTGTTGTCCCAGGGCCTCACCTGTTCTCCTTGGCCAGGCCCCCTGGGAATCCCTGTCTTATGTTGCTTGGAGGGGGCTTCAGGCAAGAGGATGGAGCAGGGGCAGTGCTTGGGGTGGGGCAGACCGGGGATGGGGGAGTTGCCTGGAACCCGCACCAGGGTAGTAGGGGATGGAGGTGCCCCTCTAAGGTTGGCCCTGCCCAGCAGCAGGCAGCTGGGAAAGGAGTGCAGTCACAATTTTGTAAAGTGAGCAAGCAAGAAAGGCCAGCGGCACCAAGATCTGGTTTTCTGGGCCAGACCAAGGCAGAGCAAGAGTTCAACCATCCCGTCGCATGAGCCCACCACACCCTCCCAGCTAAGACATAGAGACCGCTGGCCAACTGGGCTCGTTTCCCCCATTTGCACGAGGAGAAAAGGTGTCCATCACTGCAGCCGGCTGGTTGGAATAGCTGGAAAGTGCAGTGCAAGTTCAGCCATTGCCTGGTCCTTCCATGCTGCAGTGTCTGTCCTTGGTGACTTGCCCCAACATCACGCTCTCACCCTGCTCCTGCCAGCTGATACCCTGGAATGGTCTGGGTTACAAGGAGTGCAGTGTACATGTACATTAGCCAACATGCTTCTGCTACTGATATTGCTGTGTGGATGTAGGAAACTGTTGCCTTGACAAGCGAGACAAGGAGCCATTTCATTCAGCGGGCCTGGCTACTGCAGCCAAGTGAACCTGCGACCTTGAGGGCTAAAGCTATGAGTCTCTACCACATGAGCTAAAAGCCAACTGACTTCTAGGGTTGATCTACACTAGGCAGGTAAGTCAATTGCATATACATAATTCTAGCTATAGCAATTGCTTAGCTAGAATCAACTTATCTGCAATCGATTTACTGGGCTGTCCTCACTGGGGAAGGTCGACAGGAGAAACTCTTCCATCAAACTCCCTTACTCCTCGTGCTAGTGAGGAGTACCGGCGTCGACTGCCAACCCCTGATAGATCAATTTTGAGCTTCTCTTCCAGGTGTGCAAAATCAAACCCCAGAAACTCTCAGTGGGGTCTATCTTCCGCGTAATGTAGACATGGCCCCAGTTAAAGTGGTACAGTGACTTCACTCTTCCTAGTGATCTCAGTGCCTCTGGGTTACATATGGCTTCATCACCTCATGAGATAAGGCCCTTCAGCACATCCTGAGGTAAAGGAACCCATATACATCAGGCAGCTGAGATGGGACCAGCTTGCTTGGGAGTTAGAGAAAATAAGGCATAGCTCCCCCTGAGGTCAATAGAAAGTACACCAGGCCATGTTCCCACACCCCAGATCCTACCTTGGCTTTATACCAGGCAGAACTTCTGGAGTCAGTAAAGCAACCTAAGGGCTGCTCTAAATGACACTATTGGCCAATATTCCTGATGGGCTGTGATGGCAGGGGCAGGACAAGACAGTTCTAGATACAATCCCTCGGTCAGCTCCCAATGGGGAAGGAGGTATTAACTTGCTCTCCAGCAGCAGAAGATCCTGCCCTGCACTTAGTGCATTGTGCCCTGGCTGGCTATGCCCACCTCAGAGCGTGACTCATGCAGTGGAGAATCTCCTTCTTTGTGACAGAAGTACAGAATCCAGCCCCACCACTTCCTCATTGGCACAGCCCAGCCCTCTCTGCAGCATCCGTTTTATGATACCTACGTGGTAGAAGCCGTTCATAGGTCTCTTTTGCTACTGCACATGAACACGTGGTGACACAGGATAGGGAAAGTTGACTGCCTTGTTGTGGTCTGAGTGGCTACGTCAAACAGCTTTTCCTCTAGTGTTGCAAAAACCTGATAGTGCTGTGTGCTCTAAAAGAGGCCTGGGCTGGGGAGGGGACGGAAATCTGCTTTCCTCTTCAAAACAAAGAGCATCAAAGCTGCCCTGAAAAATTAAACACTTCTGGCTGGAGTTTTAATATATTAATAAAAAGTGAAAAATGGCTACTTTTCAAAGCGCTCGTGTCAGAGATCCTGACTGAATAGGAGGTGAAACAAAGCAGAAGAAATGTAGCACTTTAAAGACTAACAAAAGGATCTATTCGGTGATGAGCTTCCGTGGGACAGGCCCACTTCTTCAGATGAATAGGAGGTGGTACATTTTCATCCTAGGCGCTAGCAAAACTACAAGCCACACGTTTAATATTTTTCACCTGTGACCCTGACCCAGCCTATAGGCTGATGAATATTTCGCTTTGTGGCCTAATTGGATGATGCTACACAGCAAAGCAGTCAAGTAGCACTTTAAAGAGTAGCAAAATAATTTATGAGGTGAGCTTTCGTGGGACAGACCCACTTCTTCAGACCACAGCCATACCAAAACAGCTATGGTCTGAAGAAGTGGGTCCGTCCCACGAAAGCTCACCCAATAAATTATTTTGCTAGTCTTTAAAGTGCTACTTGACTGCTTTTTGTTTTGATAGTGTATAGACTAGCACGGCTCCCTCTTTGTTTCTATTCAGCAAAAAAGAACATGTTTCAAAGTTCGGAAAGAATTCAGAAAAACTAGAGTCACACTCGACACTTCCCCTTCCCCAGAGAGATAGGATTGCTGCTCAGGTTTCCCTTTCCTGAGGATAAGCATATCCTGGTGGATAAAAATACATGTGTTCTTACCGTAAATTCCCTTTTGCTAACTCCATCCCAGGCTGGGTGTTAGGGCTTAGGCTTCCTCACGGGCAAATGAAGGCCAAGAGCTTTGCCTGTTCAAACTCTGGACAACAAAGAGAGAAACAATAATAGCCCAAGCCTGTTCTCATTAAAGTCAAGGACAAAACAGCCACTGGCTTTACCTGGAGCAGATCCTGCATGATCAGCATTTAGACCAGCAGTCTGCAAGCTTTCCAGTAACACAGCACACTTCAACAGGACAAACAATGCTACAGCACACCCACTTTTTTCAGCTGAATCCATTGCTCGTAAACACTGCCCCTCCCCACCAGCCCATTGGAACAGGAATGGGGTATTTAAACCATATCCGAGCTCCAGTAGGCTCCCCCCGCCTCCCTTTGCCACAGCAGGGAGCAGGAAGCCTTGCTGCTTGAACCCCAGCTGGTACACGGCTGTCAATCCCCGCCCTGCCCATCCCCCACAGAAGCTCTGCAAAGAATGTAGTGAGGGGAAATTGATGACATTTCACAGCTCACTTGGACAGTTTTCACCACACACCGGCTGACAACCACTGCTCTAGACCAGGGTTTCTCAACCTTTTTTTTTTTTTAAATAAAGTATCCCTTTTTCAAAATAAATAAATAAAAATACAGTTAAGTACCCACCATACCTACAATTTTCAGACACAATTTTTTTCTACCATTGCAACAACAAAAATTTGATGAATATAAAATAAGCCCATTTTTTTATTCATCAGTTAAGGTTGAGAAACACTGAGGTAATATACCCTCTGGAAGAGCTCTGAGTACCCCAGGGGTACATGTACCCCTGCTTGAGGACCACTGCTCTAGACCTTGGCAATGGCAAAATAGCTTATCTCCTGGGAAAAATCTGAAGTTACTTATTCTTTCACAGTGCCCTGCTGACATGGCCACAAGGTGGACTTCAATCCTTCTACAGCCTATCAGGTAGCCTGCCTGCTTGCCTATATATCTTTTCTTATACTTGTAAGGCTGATGCACCTGGGTCATCTGCAGGAGGGAATGAACCGAGGACCTTAAGGGCTAAAGTTGTGTGCTCTACCACAGGAGCTAAAAGCCAGCTGGCTCTCAGCCAAGGCTGTAGAGCAGACTTCTCTCTCCCTTGTCAGTAGTGTCAATGCCTCTGGTGGTTACATAAGCACAAGGCTTTTTTTCTGCTGGAACACTATGGAATACCATTCTGGCACCTTTCTGAGCAGCTCCGAGCAGCATGTGGCTCTTTAAAGAGCCATTTGTGGCTGCTGCTGTGGCTCCCAGCATCCTGCTGGCTGAAAGAGGACTCAATTTCATTAGTTTAATTAAACTGAACCGATTAAACCAACTAAACTGAATCCTATTATCAGCACAGCAGGGTGCTGGGAGCTGCCCCTGCCATGCTGCACATGGGAGAACCAGAGGCGGCCACAGCAGCTGGGAAAAGTAAGTGATCCTAGGCTGGGGAGGGGCTTAAGCCTGGGGACAGGGGTGGCAGTTTGGGGGTGCAGGGGGGAGGCTAAGCTGCTGAGTGGGGCAGCTCAGGCCCTGTGCAGGGCAGCTGGCTCATGCCCTGCCACGGGTTGTGTGGCTCAGGCCCTGCGGATGGTGAATTGGGCCCTGCCAGGGCAGGCGGATGGGGCCCCACTGGGAGAGATGGTTAAGCTGGTGGGGTACAGGAGGGGTAGTCTGCAGCTTGAGTTCTGCCACCATTATTTCTAGGAAAAAAGCACCACGTACGCATAAGCTGCCTGAATGGGGAAGATCCTGTGTGCTGCAATCTAGCACAGTCCCATGAGGCCTTGAAAAAGAAAAGGGGGCAGACACTGCTCTCCTCCAGGAGTGCTCAGTGCAGCAAGGAGTCAGGTTGCTGGTGCAGGCCGCTGTCCAGACCAGGAGCTGCTGCTGGGAGGCTTCAGCCTGTGGCAGAGAGCTTGCTGGGGCTGTGATCCAGCAGGGCGCTTCAGAGGCTGTTGGTGGCTGCCCCTGAAGGTGACTGAGAAGGGCTAGCGACTGTGACTTGGTGCTTGCAAGGGAAGGAGCACAGCAGAGAGGTGGCATTTGAGGCACAGTAGTGCGATCTTCCCAGTGAACCAGACCCAGCACTGCCGGGTTTGTGCAGCCTGTGGGTTTGAGTGGACTGATTCACAGAACCAACCGGGCGAGGTCTCCAGCTGCAGCTCTCCAAGTGCGCCCCGGCCAGCCTCCAGGGCTCTGGAATCAGAGCAGCGTCCACTAGACCAAAGGGGGGCAGTGTGAACACCAGTTAGAGATGTGTCATTTATTACTGAATCCTACATTAGTTAACGGACTGTATTCCACGGCCCGCTGTGGGTTTAAATGAGGCGTGCTAGTTAATCCTAGTCTCTTAGACCCCATTTCTGCAAGTTTTGAAGTAAAGGTGTTAAGGCTTATTTAAATACCATAGAGGTACAGTATTTACAATGGCTGGCTCTCTGTTAGAGCTATACTACAGATTATTATTAGACTGGGATTATTCTTGGAGATGTCCGAGACACACCACTGAGTGTGTGCAGGCCCAGGAAGGGGGAGGCCACCCAGCTGTGAATTCCTTTAGGAGCAGCAGAGGAGTAGATAGAAGATTCCCCCATACCCATCGTCACCACTGGAATAGTCAGGAGCTCCCTTAATCCCAACAGCATCAGGCATGAGGCGAGTGTTGCCAGGCCCACTGATGGGGACAGTAACAGGACAGTTGCAAGGGGCCATGACAGTCAAAGGGGACTGGCACTCCAGCCACCACCCCTCTGAGCTGCTGTGGTAGAGCTACTCCATGGGGCTGCACGGGAAGGCACCCAGTGTCACGGTCCAAGCGGCACTAAGAACTGACTGCACTAAGCCCCGCCCCTTCAACCCTTGGCCCCACCCCCTCAGGGGACACAGAGCCACCCTGCTCCAACCTTGCCCAGGAGCCCACAGCGGCTGTTGGCTCCACTGTGGTGCCTGCTCCCAAGTAACCAAGGCAGGAAAGTGACATGAGAGGGAGAGAAGGGGGTTACCTAAATTTTTATTTTCTTAGGGGATTGTTTTATTAATAGGGCAGAATCACTTGCATAAGATAATTCAGTCCACTCTCCCTACCTTTTCAATGTGCCATCGCTTCCTGGGCTGGCACTGCAGAGTTATGCGCTACCAAGTGGGGACAGATGGCTTAGTTCAGGGAGTCTCAACTTCAACAAAAATGACTACCGGTGGTCAGAGTCTGAGCCCGACTGCCCTAGGTGTGGGGGAGGCATAAAAAATCTGAGCCCCACACAGAGGGGGTTGAAGCTCAGGTGTGGGGACCTGAACCTGGGTCTCCATTTTCTAGAGGAGTGCTTTAACTTCTGCACTCTAGGATCCCAGAAATGGGGTACAGAAAACCCTCCAGTTACATGGGAGCTGCGTTCCTACAACCCCCGTATAATTCAAATTTTCACAGAAGTCTATGGGAAACAGCTTGGTTCCCAATTCCCCTGGGCTTGCAGGAGCTGAGAAATTGACCAGCCTAACAGGGCTGGTCAATTTTCGTGAAAGGCAGGGAGCCGGGAACCAGGGAACAGCCTGGCTCCAGTCTCGCTGCCGCTTGCAGGACCCAGGACACTGACCAGCTCATGACTGGTCAGTTTCCTGTGTACTGCCAGTGCAGGGGAGCTAGGAACCAGGCTGCCGCTTGGTTCCCTGGTCTCCACCCCCTCCGAGAACTGGGAAGCTGCCCATTTTGAACTGGTCAGTTTCCCAGGTCCCGCAAGTGGAAGGGAGACAGGAACCAGGCTGTCACTTGGTTCCCATCTCCCAACTACTCATGGCTGGTCAGTTTCCTTGGTCCCACAAGCAACGAGGTGAGGAGAACCAAGCCACAGCTTTATCTAGGTCTGCCACTGAGGGCAGGGCTGGAAGTCCAGCTGCTTCCCAGTTGTGGGGCTATGGTTCTTTCTGGCCCCCTTGGCTGGGGACCCTGCAGCTAGCTCTGCCGGCCAGGCGCGGCCCATCCAGCTTCCAGCCACGAGGCTGTGTCCCTCCCCTGCAAGGCACTACCCCCCCTTCTCTCACGTAAAACATGAGATACATGCATTTGAAATGCATGTATCTCAGGGGATTACTGTTCCTCCACCAGCGGTTTGTGCTAGATCCAATCCAGTAGGCATGCTTGGAGCATGCTTACCAACTCACACACCTATTGCAGGGCTTTGTGTAATCCAAGGAAGCACAAACAGAAAGTAGCAGCTGAGCAGGGGTTTTTGAGGGTGTACATTTTGGACATAGGTACCTAAAGCCTTTTGTGGCTCTAGCCCTGTGTATGTAACTTGAGCAAAAGGAACAGCCAAAAGGGAAGACAATACCCATGGAGCTCAGGCTAGGAGTGCTTTGGGGCAGGATGCTCAGCCACTGTGAGCAGGGCAGTGCTGTGCTCAGCAAGGTCAATGTTTTGGGGAGCACTGGGGAGGGGTAGCTGGGAAGGTAGCTCTGTAGCTAACAGAACTCACCCCTTAGTCGACTATATATTTATAGAGAACTTATCTGAGAGTCTGCCTGTCTGTGCATCTGTCTGTTCAAGAACTCCTAAGTGGTAGGAGCTAGGCCCAGCAAATTTAATATACAGCTGCTTCTCATAACATAAAGCAAGGTAAGGGGTAGGTCGTGACAGAGGACAGGGAGCTAAAGCTTCCCCTCCCCCAGATTCATTGCTTGCTCTGTCCCTTCCTCACTGTCAGGGAGCAAGCGAAAAGTGGATTCTGGCTGGGGGGGGGCAGGTGAGCAGGGTGCTTTGTTCTCACTCCCTCACAGTGAGAGGAAGGGGAACACCCACTGTCTGGCAGTGAGGAGGGTCTCAGGACAGGGGCTGAGGTGGGTGTTGGGAGCAGGAGTCAAAGCAGGGGGGCTGAATGTGTGGGCACAGGAATCAGAGGTGGGGTGAGGATGGGCTCAGGGCAACAGGCTGAGGGTGCAGGTTTTGAAAAAAAACAAACAGTCATTTACATAAAGCATGTGCATTTTCCTTTTATAGAAAAGACCCACATCATTATTGACTTAAGGACCTGAGCAATGCCGGGAAATTTACTAGTGTTCTATAAACATAATATGTGCCCTTCCTGAGCAGATATGAAAGGCTCATTGCTCAAATTCATCTGGAGAACCAAAGTGCTAAGTAAAAACCTTTTACTGTTCCTAAGTGCAAAAGCTACATAAACACAAAGCACAGATCCAGGCTTAACCACCAGCAAGGCCACTGCAGACAACCTAAAGGCTCCCATGTAAACATGGGGTAGAGGATACAGAATTTAATGTTGATTTGTTGCTGGTGTTCCCATGGTTATTGCTGCATAGATGGGCTCTGCCGTATCTCCTCTGCCTTACCAAGATTTGGAAACAACAAAGGGAGGTTAAACTTAGATTTAATCTTTGTTCCACAGGCCGGAATCCTAATGGCTGCTGGGTTTCCTTTATTTTTCATGTATCGTGGAGATAACACACCACCCTAGGCTAGAAGCTTCTATTTTTCGTCACTCAAAGTGGTGCAAGAAGGAAAGCACTAGACAGTACAGAAATATCCAAGTATCTCTTGCAAGTATCTTAAAGCACTTTGCAAAAGATGGGGAAACTGAGGAAGAGATTCAGGTCACTTGCCCAAGGCCCTACACTGACTGCAGAGACAGGACCACACAGATATCCATGATCTAACCACGTATCAAACAGGGCTGTCCAAACCTGCCTGAACCATCAGGTGTGAAATACCAAGTCATATAGATACTATTGCCTTAGTCTACACCAAGCAGTTAAGTCAATTACAGATATGCAATTCTAGCTATGGCAATTGCATAGCTAGAATCAGCTTATCTGCACTCTACTTACCTGGCCATCCTCACAACTCTCCCATCGACCTCCCTTAATCCTCACAATGGCAAGGAGTCCAGGGCTCGACTGCCAACCCCGATGGGTTGATTTCTACATCCCTACCAGGCATGCAAGACTGAAGCGCAAAAGATTGACCCTGATTGGGTTGATCTTCTGCATAATATAGGCACGGTCTATGTCACAGGAGATCTTTGGCAAAATGTGCATGGGCACTGAAGAGCCCAAAGTTAATGTCATCATTATAGAGCTTGGCCTGTGGGATTCAAAGTGTTTCAGCCCCATATTAGTGTATTTGTCACCACCCTATCATCACTTCCACTGTGGATGTTGCCTCCACCCTAGAGTTAGCTGCATTCACTGCCCAACCCCCACAGCACATGCAAATCACATTGGCTAGAGCTACACAGCAGCATTATTTCAGAATAGCTTATTTTGAAATAGTGGATCTACACACAAAATGCACCTCAAAATGGCACTCAGCTATTTTGAAATAGAATATCCACAGGCCATAGAGCCTATTTCAGATTAGAGCCGCTGAAAGCACTATGGCTTATTTCAAAATAGCCCCTATTCCCTGTCTACACAGCTCCAATTCCAAAATCTCTATTCTATCATTATTCCTCATAGAACCAAGTTTACAGAATCAAAATAAGCAAGCCTGTTTTGAAATTATTTCAAAATAGCAGATTTGCTGTGTAGTTGCTCAAAGTTATTTTGGAATAGTGGCTGTTATTCTGAAGTAATTTTGCTGGGCAGACACATCCCTTGTGACTTTTGGAAAACACCCCTTTATGGCTATAAAAGACTGGTTTCTTGGCTTCACTCTCTAAAAGAGAAATTATCCATTTACCCGCAGGAAGAGCTTCCTTCTAGAGACAGAGCTTCCTTCTAGAGACAGAGTCTGATAACATCAGGGTAACAGCATGCAAGCCCTGCCCTGAAAGGCCAGCCTGTCAGCTTTTTGGTATTTCCCACAGCAAAGCACTCCTCTTACTGCTTCACCATTTGATACACTGACAGCTTAAAACATACTGAGCTGTGTGTAGTTGGGAGGAACCCGATGCCTGGTCACCATGAGAGCCATTTTGTTACTGGATGTAGGTTCATTCATGGATGTAGAAATTGCTTCAGCCCCACATTGGTGTATGTAAGAGGACAGTCACCAGGCAGCCTTCTGGTGGCCAGATGCAAGGATGGCCTTGAAGTGCCATCAGATATACAGCAAAACCCCAATATACGTGATTTTGACTTGTGCTCCACAACTCTGGGAGCCAGGAAACTGACCAGCTTTGAGTAAGTTTTCCGGCTCCCACAAGCCCAGCTCCCCCAACTAGCAAAATGTGAGCTATGCAAGGATACACAGGAGCGCAAACCTTGCATAACTCGGGGGTTACTGTATTGCTAAGAGAGGCTCTTTAATCACAGTATTTCTCTTATAGGGAGCAAAGTCCAGCTTCAGCAATAACGTTGCTATTACAGGGTCAGATAAAGGGGCAGGGCTTTAACAGCTTCCTCTTAGTCATAGATAGTAACTTGCCTCCTGCCACATGGATAGCCAGATTCACTTCAAGGGTCTTAACGCTTATGAAGATAAGGAACTTTCCATAGGAATCTGGCAGAGCACCTGTTGCACTGTTGAAGAAGGATCTTTCACCCATTCCCATTTTAATACAGGGAGAACTATTTTCCAGCAGGGATTTTTGTTGGTTGGAGACTAAGGGCAGATCTACACTACCCTGGAAGATCAACTCCCTCTGGGTTGATCTTCTGGGGTTACATTTTGTGCATCTAGTAAAGACGCGTAAAATCAACCTTCAGGGGTCAAAGTCAACCCCTGTACTCCTCGCAGGACTCTCCCGTCGACTTTCCCCTGTATGGCCAGTCAAGATAGCTGAGCACAGATATGTCCATTTTAGCTATGCAATTGGCATAGCGAAAATTGCGTATCTGCAGTTGACTTTCTTAGTCTAGTGTAGACATAGCCTAAGCCTTCCTTCCTGGTCCTCTCTGGTGCCAAAGCTGCACTGGTTTTGGAGAGCTGGGATGAGGGAGATTGGTGCAGAAACGTAGGAGGGCATGGGCCTCAACTACAATCTCAATAAAAGGTCTTTGAAACTGAACTTAGGCAGTCCAGCCATACAAACAAGGGTTGCGGCCAGATTCCATTTCCTAAGGAGTCCAGATTCTGCCAGAGTTTCAACCAAAAGAACATTTACCTCCTGCATGGATGCCATTTCCAGAATTCCAGTTTTCATATCACAGGGTAGCCTCTTCTGGTACTGAGTGCCTCCCACAAGGCCTTCAATTCTCACTTGCTTTGACAGGGACGTAGCATGTCCCAGGACTTAGCCCTAATGGTTCTCTTGGGAAGTCAGATAAGCAGAACAGGGGCACACCACACCATTAACTGAAGCACAGCAGGGACATGATGACTTTCCTAGCCTTAAGACAATAACCATCTAATGGACATTAGTGCTCAACATACACACTCAGATGGAGATCTATGAGCCACACACTAAGGCAGGGTTGCTAGTTGTTAAATGGCGAGTTAAGCTGTGCAGTGCCAAATTACCACTTATTCAGAAGTAACTGGACCAAGCAGCCCGAATGCAAATTCGTGAACTTGTTGGAGCTGCACCCTTTTGCAGCAGGTCTGAGTTTGAGTGATAGTTTAGTTTTCTTTATTGCATAAAGGAGCCATTCTAGAGAAGGGTCTGGAGGGAACATGTTCCCAAAATGGTCAGAGCCAGAGTGTCTTCATTAAGCATAAAAAAGAAAAGGGGTTCAGCAGGAGGAGAGGTCTGGTCAGGTTTGACTGTTTGATCAAGTGAAGTGCTTCAGACAAACACAAAAAAAACCCAAACCCATGGCTCCCAGTGAAGAATGAAGTCTTACTTCTCTAGGCTCATCATCATGACAAGTCAAACATCTGATTAACGAGAAGCAGCACTGCAGGAAGTGTCTTTCAGTCACAAGAGCTGAACTGTTTCTAACCTACCAAAGAACGTGTGACGCTGGCACTAGTTAGGTTTTTGTTACCTAGTTCGTCAAATTGCATCTTCTTGCTTCTCCAGAGATCCAGTCTTCTGAATTTCATCTATTATCTATATCTGATTTTTATGACTTGTGTAAGACCCAATAATCTAAGAAAGTGGAAAATGTAACTATCATATTTTATATTGAGGTCCCATTCACACATTAGTAATTAATAGATTGGGGTTACCATATCTGCATTTTCAAAAAAAGAGGACACCCCTGAAAGGGAATGTATCTGTATCTACCAACTCACATTGTATTAGTGTGTTATAATATATATAGTACATTATACAACGTGATTTGGTAGATCCTAATACAGATATCCTCCTCCTTAAGTGACACTTTTTTTTTTTTTTGGAAAGTTGAAATATAGTAACCCTAAATAGATACTACAATGTTACAGAAGCAAATACTAAGTGTTATGATTATAAATATATTGGTAAGTGGTGTTCTGTATTTCCATAAACAAACTATTGTCCTGCTAGACTAATAATTACTGATCATGTACTAACGCCTAATAAATGGAATGTTAATACTAAGCAAGCCTAATAAAGATAGAATGCATATATACCTTTTATACATAATGTGACCTACTTACCCATCTAGTTCTCTATTTTCCTCAATTTGTTACTGTGGTTAAAAGCTTAAAAAGAGCCCATGTGGCTTATGTCCTTTTGAAAACGTTATCGGCTCTTTGTGCATAGTTAAGTTTTCACCCTGTGTGTAGCTCTTTTCAAAATGCTTCCCTCCTTTTCTGCTGCTGCATAAAAAAGCGACAGGAAAACGGGAGTGTAATATCTTAAAAATTGGAAAAAAAAAAAAAGAGACCCAAGGTCATATGGAGCACCTGAGATCGATTTTTTTTTAAATGATTAGGTTTCAAATTTACCGTATTCTCTTTTTAACTTATTTAAAAGAAAAAGGAAAAACTCTTAAAATTTCACTTGAAATAATCAGTTTTGGTAATTCAGGAATCATGTTTAAGAGACCCCCATAACTTTGGAAGTGAATTTTGAACTACCTTTCACTATTTAAAAACCAGAAAAATAAAAAGGATGGATTTAGATATAAGAGAGTAATAAGTCTTCAAACCATTAATGTTTTATTTGGTTAGTTTATTAAACACCTTTAAGACAATTAATTTTGGTCTGTACCGTTCTAAAAAATATTTTAAGTTTTGAACGAACCTCCAATACAGAAAGCAAAGATTACTTTACCATACACAAATTTCAGATCAAAATACAACACTCTGTTTTCTGACATTTATAAAACCCGGTCAATACAAACTACATTAAAAAAGATAAAACATGTTCACTGATCCTTGGTACAATAATACAGCACAATTTGCACATTGGCAACTAAGTCCCCAGAGCACAATTCATGTGCTTTAGAAAGGGAACCTCTCCTTAGTTACCCAACATTATACCGAACATGTAAACAAAGTAAGTGCTACTTATTCCAGGAAAGTTTTTGTATCCTTTTTGCATCACTGAAACATGTAAACCGTAAAGCAATTCTGCAAGAAAAAGATACTGATAAGATTCAACTAATTGTCCCACATTACAAATTTAAAGTTCTGCAGGGTTATTTCATGAAAATAAATGGATGGTAGTGGACCAGAGAGTATGCTGGGAGATTTTTACAACAAAGTAAATTCAGTAATGCGTTATTCCTCATAATTTATCATAAAGCTCTCAAATCACATCCCAATCAAGTGATTTGAGGGTACATCTTGAAAAATTAGCAATTTTTAACACACATAAGACATTCAAGTACACAGTTTTCTTTTAATTGTTAATACAATTTATTCCATTGCAAAACCCATTTTTTTCAGCAGGTCACAAAGTGCCATTAAAATTGCACATTTTAATATATGACAATACACGTTAGCATGACATGAATAATGTTTGCTCATAACAATTCCTAAGAGCTTGGACTTTTGCTGATCTATGAAAGATGAGGAATATCTTCTTAAGCAAAAACACAAAATCAGAAAATATATATAACTATAATAAGAAATGAAGTATAGGTTGACAAACATTCACTTGGAAGTCCCTAAGTAGCAAACAAACATAACGGAAACAAAATCAGAATAATGACACAATAAGGGATCTGATAATTGTATACCTTGTGTTGCATAGGCAGTTGAGGCAATTGCACATGCAAATTAGTTGTGCAATACAGATTTTTTGCCCGCAGTTTTCAAAATCAGTCTTATTTTTCCCTGTATTAGTTCACCAATAAATTTTATTTACAATTTAATTGCAATTTCAATTACTCTATAGTTTCCTCTAACACTAAAAGAATGTTGTGCATGAGTTAACCGAAAATATACAAACCCACCTAACGACATCTCTTTTTTCCCCCAACACATTTCATCTGGATCTCACTCAGAGCTCATTAACTGGGGGTACAATAAGAACTCTGGAATGTATCAAACTGGTGACCAGTAACACCACAAAGATAAATGAAACAAAGTGGCATAATACACAAGGAGTGCATTTTATCTAATTAGCACTCAACTGTAAAAAGCTACAGAATGGAAAGAAATTACTATAACTATAAATTTGGTAAATTAGTTGGTCAAGTAGGACTAAATTACTGTTCTTCTCAACACACAAAATATTCCAGAAGTCTGCCCACACTGCTAGGATTCTTCCTTTAAAGCTACAAGTACATCTTATAACTCACGATATTGACAAGGGGAGGGGGTGGTGGTGGAAATTAACGTACTGGGTTAGTTAACAGCTTTGTAGTAACTAAATGTAATGGAAGAACAACTATAGAAAATTTCATGTGTTTTTAAAAATATTACTCATTTTCTAAACGCAAAACAATAAGTATATTTTGAAAAATGCATACAAATCCATCAATACAAAAATCCCCACTACAATTACACAGCTAATCAATTTTAAACTTAATATTTTATGTGCTTTTCCCATAAAGGCCACTTTAACATCACAATACAAAAAATTGTACACATCCCACAACAATGTTTCTCAATTAAAAATATTGAATATGGAAGCATAAGAAACTCCTAATCTGCTGCTAACAGTGTGGACTGGCTACTTCTAAGGACAAAAAAGATCTCCTAGAATCTAACCTTTTCAGTACACAAAAACAAAAGACTGTCAGACTATTCTGATTGCATTGTTCTATAGAAAATTTTGGATTTAGGATTGCAGTGAAACTTACAAGACATTTAATTTCAGCCAAACAGAGCTGGTTTCAGACACTTTAGCGTGTCATGTCAGCTTGGAGGGATATGTACATCCAAAGGTACAAACAAAGGTTAAACTGAATTAAAAAGTTAAAAAATAGTAATGGGGATTAAGAAGGCCTGAGATGATGTAAAAAAATGGGCTCATAATGAAAAATTTCACATAGAGATTAATATAGAGGTGGCATGTGAATGCAGGTAAGAGGTGATAACTGGAACAGGACAAATTACCAGTAGAACATACAATTAGAGGCACAACTTTCTCTTTTTAATTGAGCTGAAAAGGGAACGAGTGAAAGGGAACAAAAACATCACAGGATAAATCACAGAGTGTGCACTTTCCCATAGTCCTTTTCTAGGTACTCACAAATAATTTAGTTGTCAAATTATAATATTTGCTATTTTGCCTTGTAGCAAGACTTCCTTATCCTTCACTCCCAAATTCCCATTATCTTCTACCTGCATGGTAATACTGGCTAAGAGGCCAAATCAGCAATTGCATAGCTGGATTCGACCACCTGGCCATCCTCATGGAGGGAGGCTGATGGGAGAAACTCCCACATCGACTTCCCTTATTTCTCCCACTAGGCACGCAAAATTGAACCCCAGAAGATTGACCCTAACCAGGTCTATCTTCCACGTAGTGGAGGCATACCCTTAGTTACTCTGCCACAGGTCTTAGACAGCTGGGCTGAATCACCTAGAGAAACACTGCTTGCAGGCCCACAAAACTAAAGGAGCCCTAATCTTATTCTAGTCTTCTTCAAAAATGTTTTAAATGGTTGAGATTTGCCTTTTTTTTTTTTTGCAATGTTGCAAAAAAAAATTCCATTTTCATAAGAGAGCTGTGAAAATTTTATTATTTCTCATTTTCACTCAAAATATGCTTTTTTCAGCAAAATTTCCAAAAAAGTTGTAGATTTTTTGGGTCAGAATGTTGATCTTAAAACTTTTATTTGGAATATTATCAACCCTCTCAATGAAGCACATGAAAATTTGAACGCTTATAACCATGCAAAGTGTTTTACAAGATTTCAGAGGATACACACTGGACAAACAGGAAGGGTTGTAATTCGTTGCAATTACAATAAAACTGGGAGAATGGCAGCAAAATGCTTTTATGGTTTCCTAAAGCCCTACCAGTAAAGTAGAACTGCATCAAACACTGTAGTGGCATGTTATGTAGTGCCACCTCCATTTCTCATCCTAAGGCTCTCGTGTTCCATTTTCTCTTGTCCTATGTAGGAAATGATGCGGACCCATCCTTACCAACATTCACAGAGAACCGCAGGAGGCCCTACCCTTCCATGAAGAGGTTATGCTTCCCTGCTGCAGTGTAGACAAGTCCCAGCTTTGGCCAGGCTGCCAAAGTGCAACCTTGTCTGAGACCTTGGGGTTTGTACAGGGACAGCTAGCTAGAGTCACTATGGTCTCACTGCATGCTACATCACGTCACCTTGAGCAGAACTAGCTGACATATGAGCTGGGAATCTCACCTCCCAGTTGTATGACTCTGATGTCCCCTCCTTTATCTTGCCTTAAAAAGGGGGAAGTGTCTACCATGCAGAATGGGAACACTTTAGGTTCGATTATTTATCGGTCAGTTCCCCAAACTGCTTGTGGATCACGCATAGATCTCCCAACACCCCCGCTACTTATGAGCTCTCAGCATGGGGGTTTCTTGGAAGTGTATAATGCTTGCAATAGGGCCACCTGACTCCTTTTTATGTTTGAAGGACTGACATAGGTTCATAAATGGCTATAATCCCATGATTCTTCCCTCTCTCCTCTCTGGTACAGGAGCAAGAGCTTCTATGCTTCCCATAGCTTCAAAACTCAGTTCCCCAAACAAAGCTAACAATATTACAAGAGAACTAAAAAGATTTTTATCCCAGAATTTAAGGAACCTGATCATCAGACCTACCTAAGGGTAGGTCTACACCACAGCAGACAATTAAGGTACGCAATTACACACAATTAAGATTCACAATTCCAGCTATGTTAATTACATAACTGGAATCGATGTAATTTAATTTGGGCAGTCTCCACTAAGAGAGGTCAAGGGGAGTATACGCTCCCATCGACTCCCCTTACTTCTAACGAGGAGCAGAATCTTCCAGAGTTCAATTTAGTGCATTCCTACCAGGTGTGCTAAATTGAACTCTGGAAGACCGACTGCAATAGGGTTCATCTTCGCTACAGGGAAGTTCAACCATAGCAGATGTTCAACCCTGCCAAGGTCCATCATCCCTAAATCTGCATTGTGCTGCTGTGGGAGTTCAATGCCAACTAAGCAAAGCCTCTTCTAGCTGGCACCACATACTACGTAAGTGGCAAAACTGAGGAAAAAATGTCAGGGTAGAAGCAGGTCACATTTGGAGTTTCCTTTGTGGTTCCTGGCTGCTATAGTAGCCCATCATAGGCCACTGCACCAGATGCAACGTGGATCAGACCTAAAGCTAAGCTGTGCCTCAGGATGGGCTCAGCACCCAGAAAACCAGAGAGGCACAACGGTGGGCAGGATGCATGGGACAACACCAGCCAGTTGTGATGATCTGGTTTAAGAACTATGAACAAAACAATATACTGGGTAGCCCTTATGGTCCCAATGCCATGTTCCTCACTTAGTAACTAATCAGTATACTCCAGTGGCAGCCTGGAGAGCTCCTTTGCTAGATCAAGTAACAAAAGTAAGGAAGCCATGGCATCTGATCAAGTATGCACCCAGAAGTTCAGGTGGCTCTCTTCAAATTTACATTTGCATCTTTAAGGCCCTCACAAAACTAAAGATACTTGTGTACAAGCACTAAATATTCAAGAAACCACAAAAAAAAAATAAAGCCCATGAACTTTTCAATTTACTAGAGGCATTTTAACAAGTCCAACAGTGGTTAAGAAACCAGAAATGTATCAAATCAACAACTAGAGGAAAGCAAGAATGAACTGGTCACTTTTTATTTATAACATAACTTGGATACTCGAAGGTTCCAAAGTATGTGGCAAAATCATGCTCTCAAATCTGGAAGAGAGGTAACAGTTTGAATATTCTGCTCTCCCTACGTGTACAGGTTGTAAATTCCACACAGAAAGGGCATAATCCAACTCTCAAAGAACTCAGCTGGAGTTTTTCATTTACTTCAAAGGAGATTTAATTAAGTCCACACAAAGAGCAGAATATACAGTAGAAAGAGGAAGAATTTTGCCTAACTTGTCTACTTTTACTTACAAGTGCAAAGATTTTAACACATGAAAGTACTGTCCTATTCAAAGCCATACGTATATATACCTTTGACTGCTACTTGTATTTACAACTATAAAAGTTCAGGTCCTTTCAAGTAATTGTCTTGAAGGAGCTGCAGAAGAACCCTCACGCTTGTCAGTGAAGAAGCACATTATTAAAAGAAACTAGGGGGGAAAAAAGCTACCCTTGGACAATGGGAATATTCTGCCTTGCTTCCCATTTGGGCCTAGCCTTTTGCTTAAAGGATAGAATGCAATCTCTAAAAACCCCCAATTTGGAAAAGTGCAAAAAACAAAACAAAATAAAAATCACTGAGGTAGCTGGGTGTAAGAGAGTGTATCCCTAATAAAAAACAAAACCAAACCCCCAAAGGACAAATTATTAAAAAGACAGTTCTTGCTACAAATAAAACAGATACATGGAAGTGTGCTACATGTGTTCTATCCACAGACTGGACATAGGTGTTTATTTAGGGGAAGTGGTACCCCATACATGTTGTCATTCTATGTTTGATGGAAAGAAAGTCTTCAGTGAAAATTCACCATCGAATGATTATGCTAAATGCATGCATAGCATAGAAGGGAGTACAAAGCAAGTGGCAAAATGCCAGTGTGTGGAAAAGCAGAGTGGTTTACTTTACGGCATATTCCAGGAAAATGTATGGATCAGCATTGGGCTGGAGAGGTCAGAGCACCATGGTCCTAGCAAGGAGGAAAATGGAGAGGGTAGGAAGTGGTTAAGAAGCAGACCCTCCATAAGGAGGGCGAGAGACCTGTAACCCTCTGATTCTGTAAGGTTTTGAAAGCCACTCCTCTGGATTTCTAACAGTGGTCTGCAAATCCTCTGCCTCATGACTGGACAGTTGGTCATTAAAACTGCAAAGTGAGGTCTAGGCCCAAATTCCTAGCTGTGCTGAATGCCTGATGTTTGCAGCTGAGAAGAGGGTCTTAACTAAGCCCGTTCCATATGATTTTCTGCCAGGTCAAGCCCCTAGAAGCTATCGTGACAGATGAGGATTACTGGTGCGCTGCCTCATCCTAGCCATAGTTTCAATACCAGGACCTGCAAAGGAGGCAGCACTTATGCCAGAATTCATGGCCCCTTTAACCTGGCAGGCTGGTGTCAGAAGACTAAGTCTCTTGGAGCTTCATATTTCCTTCCACGCTCTTACGTTTAATATTAATACTGTATTTTAAAAGCCCACTCTTAGTACTCTATAATTTATGAATCAAATGCACTGACCTATCAATACATTTCTGCATTACTCAGTATAATTTGGTAGTCAATGAGAAATATATTTCTCTAGTGTTAAGATATCTCCAGGCATGAGGAGGAAAACTACTACATTTCAGAACTTCGAGGGAAAAAATGAACTCAAATCATGGCTGTACGTTAGCCTTTTTCGGTCCCAAGTAAGTATGAACTGCATTTCAGCACATCACCCACAAATTATTCTTTACTTATGTTATAGCCACCAACTAAAAAGTTTAATACTAAAGCATTTGTTCACGAGTCCATCTCTTGTGGCTTGTCTCCACTATGGGGTGGATTGACGCTGCAACAACTGATCCACTGGTCATCTAAGCTTAGCAAGTCTAGTAAATTGACTGTCAATCACTCTGTTCAGTCCCGTATTTCAGGTGAACAAGACGAGTAAGGGGAGTGGACAGGAGAGCTTTTTCTGTTGACTCCCTGCAGGGTGTGGTAAGTAAATCAAGGCTACATCAGTTTGAGTTATGCCACTAATGTAACCAATTGCACAGCTCAGATGGACAAGCCTTTGTAGTGTAGATCTACCCTTGATTTCTACTGAAAATTAGCTGAAACCTTACTAAGTGCTTTAATGAATGCTACCTTCATACAACTTCAGTACTGTACCAGATGTCCTCCTCTGTACCCCTGCTGGCTCTTAGTCAATATAAAATCTTCAAGCTAGTAAATTTTTTGTTCCAAGTTTTGGGGAACAAAATCTTATTTAATTTTTGGTAAAGGATTTTGAGTTTATTCTAATAAACAAAGGCTGAAATTTATTTTTCGGCTGAAGTGCTACATTTTTCTAAACTCAAATATTAATACAATCAGTAAGATACTTCTTACCTTAAGCTAGAATCTATGGTTTTTCTACTGTGCTCCATGAATAAATTAATCAACCTAACAGATGCTGCCTAGCTGGAGCTTTCAAACACATGAATTCACTGTGAGAAAAAAGCTAGGGACAGCCAGTGATACGCTGTAGCCTACGACCTATTGCACACCGAGACCCAGATTTTCAACAAAGGTCTTTGATTTT
This sequence comes from Carettochelys insculpta, assembly GCF_033958435.1. Taxonomy (NCBI): domain Eukaryota; kingdom Metazoa; phylum Chordata; order Testudines; family Carettochelyidae; genus Carettochelys; species Carettochelys insculpta. The sequence continues at coordinate 35,104,630 of NC_134150.1, read as the reverse complement.
AAAAGGTGCAATTTTGTGCAAAAAATTGCTTCTAGTCTGCTGTTAATAAAAAGCAGATATCCATGTGCATGCCCAAGATTACATCAACAAAAACAGAGACAGAGCTGGGACCTTGTTTTGGGGGGGGAGGGGGGGGGGGCGGAAATCAGGCCCCTGAACTAGATTTAAATAAATTACAGATTTTAAAAAATACATATAGTAACATTAGCATTGACATGGAGAGGAAAGGAAAATCAAATTTAGAAGTATTTGCTATTAATAATTTTACAAAAAAACATGTACCTTTTCATAACTGATCTCTGAAGTAAGATTTTCTTCTAGAAATAATAAGAAAGCTTCCCTTCACCAAAAAAGGTCTCAATAGAATCTAACTTCATTATTAAAGGAGAAAGCCACACCTCAGCCTGCCTGGAATGGAATTGAAAAAAAAATAAAATAAAATACAAAGACACCATGCAACCATATCTAAGTTATTGTGTTGAAGAGTTCCAGCCTTCCAGCTCAGTTTTAAAGCATTACAACGTGGTCTTTCAAGTGAGCTCTAAATACTACAAGGTAAATTTTTCCCCTACTTTTAAACATTGATGGTAATTTATTTTTTTATAAGTAGCACTCAAGCTACTAAAAACAACCTATTTTAAGAGTCACTAAGAAAATTTAAGGATTGAAATCACTACAAGAAATTTAACATACCTCACCTGTTGGTAACGCCTTATGGTTTAATCCATTTGTTTTTCCATAGTTCCTGTTTCACACGAGAGACAGCTTTGTGTCTGTTGAATTAGGCACTTAGAAAGGTGTTCACTAGTCTTAAAGCATATATTAATACACATTTTATTTAAAAATAGGTAGTTAGTTCAACAACTATTAAGTTACAGAAACGTCATCTGCCATTTTGCCAAACTTAGTAGGGCTGCCATATTGTTACAGCATTTAATAATTATTGTCCGTAAACAAGTGGCTCTTCCTAGAAATTTAACTGGCACCCTACAGAGGTTTTGGAGGTAGGGTGTGTATTCCAAAGGCCCAACATACCAACAAACCTTAGAACACCTGCCTGTGTATTCTTGAAGTAAAGCGTATTACATATTTATTCCCTATGGACAAGAATCTGCAGGGAGCCAAGTGCTATATTCAAGTCAATGGACACTGAGTGCAACAGCACATCATAAGATCAGGTCCCAAATCTTATTAGATGAGTGATGCAGGGTTGCCAACCTTCCATGATTGTCCTGAAGTCTTCAGGAATTAAAGAGCATGTCATGCGGTGAAACCTTCAGAAGTATGTCCAACCCAGTGCTGGCCACTCTAGGTGTTAGGCTTACTAGCCACTGTGCCTCAAAATATATCTATGTTTCCCTTTACAATGTAGCATGCTACTGAAACATGGACCCTAGCTGGTAAAGAAACCTTTCAATCACACTAATAAGCTAGACTAGAAGAGGATGGCAAACACTAAAAACATTATAATACTAATGTCTGTCTAAAGCTAAACACTGGCCACCAGGTCAACATCACCATAAAAATCCTGCAAATAAACCAAAAATGAATACATTCTGATTTTCAAATTAATTTAAAATTTATGAACCCTGGAAACAGAATTTATACAAGCAGCTCAGGAACCAAATAAAATTCAGCATTCTGAGTTTCTCATAATGTGACATGAAAATATCTTTATCCTAAATTAAATGCAACAGAAAACTCCTAGAAAAGTGTCATTGGGAGTGGCACAAAAATACACACAGGTTACCACTAAGGAACTGCAGCCTATGGGTACTTCTGTGCCCCTGGTACTACTCACATTTGCTGTGGCATAACCTGAGAGAGACAATTTTCCTTCTGCAGGCGAGATTAGTTAAAAATGAATTGCACTTTAATAATTATTATTGTCAGCTGCCATTTTTTATTTACATGCATGTCACTAGTGCCCCAATATAGAACAGAGTGACCATACGCACCACATGGAGTGATGTTTAAAGGCAGTAATATAGATTAATGGAAACCTGCAGGACAGTATTAAAAAAATAAAGAGATGTACAGTTTCAGTAGCATTAATTTATCAAAAAAATAATTTTTAAAACACAGTGAATTTAAAACATCCCTGTACTGCAACGGAAGAGTAGTGTATTATATGTAGTGTATATTCACAAAGAAAACCCAAAGTTTGGCACTTACAATGGTTTTCCTTTTGTTATTGCATACTGCACCATGTTTAGCAAATACATACCATAAACACTCTGTACAGACTGTATATTTGTGGAACTACTGAGCAGAGAAACTACAGTTAAAACATGAAAATTTACTTTTGTACCATTGTGCAACTACCAAGACATGCAACCACAAGAAATATTTGGGCAGGTGGTGAGGAAGGAAGTATTACTACTAAATATCTTTCGAAAAAAAAACGTTACTAACATCCATAATAGAAACTAAACTGTCTAGGGCTGCAGATGCTCTGAAGAATACCTTTCTTTTATGTTTTCAGTGGCAATGCCAATTCACGAGACAGTGTCTGAACATGCTTTTGAGCATTCTGATTCCACTGGCGCACAGGATAAGTTTGTCTGCAGTGATTAATAAATAGCTTTTAAAACTGGGATTAACTCCCAGATTCATCTTGTTGTCTTGTTAGTTTTAAAAAGAGCTTCAGGGCTACTGCAAGTCATTTGACTGAGAACAGCAAAGTTGATATGGCATTGTCACGATAAATCATGTGCAAATAGCCATTGCTGGTAAAATATTAAAAGGAGAAATGACTTGTTTTGCTGGAGTTAAGTAGAGGACTCTTACCTGCAGCTGTATAAAGGGTAAACAAGCAAAGAGGATGCGAATTTGAAATCTAATCCAGCACTGGATGTTCAAGAAGCACAAAGTTTGCCATGTGGTTATACAATGTATAGAAACAGACTTGGAATACCAGGCTTAAAAGTCGAGACTAATTACTGCACTGATTGGAAGAAACAGAAAAGGTGGCAGCCATGTCTTTCTTTAGCCTTTGCCAGAGTCCTCAGAGCAAAATATTTCTAGGAACCATGCACCGTAGACCAGTTATTTTTATCTTTCAGCAAACTCTCTGCCCCGGATCAAAGAAGCCACAGACTTCACTTTGAAAACAGGAATATGACAGTGCCCACTATGGTTACGGTTGCAGAACCTACAACCCCAGTTTATTTTTTGTATTTACTTTATAATTTTCCAGAACACTCACATTTTACTGTGAAGTTCTCAATTCTAGGCCGCTACTCTAAAGCAACTTTTTAGGTAAAGTGAACAATTTTTTATTCATTTTACTATTAATTTAAAAAAAAAAAAATCAGCATAAGAGAAAGAAACAGAAACCACCACTAATCACATTTTCATATGTTTAAAGGTAGAGCTAAAATAAAAATGTCCAAAGTTTGAAATTTGACCCAAACAATTCTTACTGAGGGTTCTAAGTTGACAAAAAATACTTTCCGTTAAAGCCATGACCACTTAAAAACTGCATACTAAACATGCATGATAAAAAGGTTTTCCTTAACACATGTACTGTCTACACAGGAAGTTAATTAGCTGTGCACTTAGGCTATGTCTACACTACAATGACCCTTCAAAAGACGATCTCCTGGAAAATCTCTTCTGAAAAAAACTTTTGAAAGAGCGTGTCCACACACCAAAATGCGGATCTAAATAACCCATCTGCTCCTTCGATAGAGCGACCACACAGCCCCCACTCTTTCAAAAGAATGGGCCAGGGATCAAAAAAATCCAGCACCAAGAGGACTGCTGTTTCAGAAAAAAAGAGCCCCTGGGGCATCCACATTGTTTCCCCCAAAAAGATTCTTTTGGAAAAAGGAGCCCTTCCTCATCTGGAAGAGGAAGAGGGCCACCAGAAAAATTGCTGTGTTCTTCCAATTTAATATCGAAAGAATGCATTTTGTGCGTAAATGCACCGTAGGATTTTTTGAAAGAACCCTAGCTTTTTTGGGGGAGGGGGAAAAAACAAACAAACAAACAAACAAACAAAAAAAAACCAACTTCCTGGTGTAGACGTAACCTTAGATGTGACAAACTCTTCTGTTAAATCCAAAAGAATACGTTACCTATACAAGGTAATAAATACAATAACTTTTCCTTTTTCAGAAAACCTGAAAATAACTCTAATGTTCATCTGCTTGACCTTGTTAAAAGCAAATCAACATTTTACTTAAGTTTTACCATAGAATGAGGCCAGAGCACAAAGAATTTGGGATTTATTTTGTGCATTTTCTGCCCAGTCTAACTTTGTTGTCTTGGTTCATAATTTTTCACAGCACTGCACAAGGCAGTCAGATTGATCTAATTTTTAAGCGCTGACTAGGCCTTAGGTTACTAACTGCCAAAATGACTTTTCAAAACAGAACTTGTGTTTTTGAACATTTTACCATAAACCTTTAATTTACAAAAAGCGGAAACTTTTACAAAGCTTTTTCCAACAAAAAAAATTCTGAAGATGGAAACAGTGGTTTATATTTTTGTAATAAAGCACATAATAAACCCAAAAAGACAAATACTAAGTCAAGTAAATTTCTACTGAAATATGTAAAAATAATGTTTAAAGTACACTAACTAATAAAGGTTATTGTATACAGTTTGGAGTCTGTAGCACTTCAGTATTTTAAAAAAAAAAAAAAAAAATCAATGGGCTAAATTCTCCCTGCAGTTACTAATTTATTGGATTATTCTGTCAACAGTACAGAATCCTGATGAAAATTAGTACGACTAGGAATGTTTCATTCAGGAAAGTTTAGACAGTGGAACACTAGCTGTTTTGTTCTAGTTGTGGCCTGTATTTGAGAAAATTATCTAGGATGGATCAAGGAAAGTGCTGAGGGCAAAACATGGCCCACTGATTTTTGGTTGAGATCCTTCAAAATTTCAGAGTGGAAAAAGAGTCTTGCAATAATAGCAGCAACACCGCAAAGTATTAGAAGAGTCTTTTTTTGCAAGGAGTGGAGATAGGGTTCAACTGCATTTCAAGCTCCATTTCTTTCTTTCTCTTTTAGAAAGAGTGTGTGTCACATATCACCAGTAACAAATATGAAACTAAGTAATGAGGTAAAGTGTGTTCTATCAGCAGACCTTTCCTACTAACATAACAATTAAATATTATTTTCAGTGTCAAAAAGACTTAAAAAAGCTGCAAGACAACGAATTCTTCACTACAACTGCATTCTAAAAACCTAGCATTCAAAGCAAAGGGTAGTAATCAAGACTCTGCCTTAGCCAAGAGATCATTAACAAACCACCTTTTGATCCCAATATACGTTGCCTGTACAATTTCCTTTAAAACAGGAACCTAAAATCAAGGTTCCCATAACACATGTACAACTTTTTAATGCCCCACCTTTCCTTCACCCCTTCTGAACAATACACCCCCTGTGGAGGAGTGAACTTAGTGAGTTTTAAATAATCTTTACCAGCCCCAGTGACATGTTCTATGCCTCAATCCTTCCCTTTACTTCAATAACTACCCCTTCCGAAATCCACACAAAAGAATGCATGCTGGCCCGCCGATGCGCTCACTCTTCAGACCACTTCTACAACCCAGTGGAGAAAAACAGTATATTGTAACCCTTAGCTCATTTTTAAATATATTGAAAAGATCTTTAGGCATAAAAACGTCAGAAATTAATGAAAAACATATGTACACCTCCACCCTTAGGCACAGACCTTAACTAGTGAGGAAGGGATACAAATAAAGGTGCAATAACCAATGTCTCCCTCTGGCCGATTCAGATGAAGAACCATCTTGCAGTATACCAAAGAGGTTGATTTTCATACAGCATATTTGTGTATTAAAGCTAGCCAGCTGAAGATAGCAAGCCAACTCTCTTCAATTCCCCTCAAGGGAATTTTTTTTTTTTTCTGCTTTTCAATACAATGTGTTATTAATATCCATTCCTTCCTGCTTCAGACACAAGGAATGCCTTCAACAGTGTAGTATAGTTTTCTAAATAGTAGGACTGAAGGTGTTTCCTTGGTCATGGTGTTTTTTTGTTATAAGATACAGCTATTTATCTTGAGCAGAGACTCAAGTTTTTAAGCATTTTAAAAACAAACAAAAACAGTTACCATACCAAAGCACAGCATATAATAGATGTTTCTGTTGCAATAGCTTTGTTTTTCCTTATATAAAGCTATGTTATGGTGAACTGTGCCAGGTTCTTCCCATCGCCTTCATTTGCAGAGGGCCAATCATGGGGAAGGAACACGAATACGGAACAATCCTTGCTGAAGCTGCAGTCGAAAAAGCTTGCAGTTTGCAATCCGCAAGGCTGCGCAGCCAGTGCGGCGAAGGTCTGATGGAAATAATGGCTTAGTATGGTGCCAAGTTCCTGTACTCCTTTTAAATTCTCTAACGTAGTCATAATTGGTACCTAAGGTTAAATTAAAAAAAAAAACAAAAAAAAAAAACACATTGCATACTCAGTTACACAATAATGCACGTCTAACAAGGTCCAAATATTTCCAGATCAAATGGCAGTACAAGGCTGAGAAAACCTGTATATACACAACTAAACAAAACAAAAAGGGAAGAGCAAGACAAAATTTAGGACTCTTTCACCTCTTTCGTTTTCTAAAAGTTCATAGCTATCTCTTTGTAATTGAAGGTAAGTTAAAAATCTTACAAGACCCCACAGACAGGTACCTAACATCAAGAGTAATATATTTCAGATATTCCGAACAGATAATGGCAATTTTAGAAGCCACGAGGTTGTAGGATTTGAACACACCAGTGGGCCGGTTCTTTGCTGGATGATGAAGCATTCCATGTGAAAGAGAACCCTCCAGGAAATAAATTTTAGCAATTATTATTAAAATACCTATGTTGTGTTCGTATGAAGCCTAATTTTTGTTGTGACAGATCTTCATTTTGGGCAAGTTCCAGAAGGGAAAAAAAAAAAATAATACAGGTTGAAACTCTCTCATCCAGCAACATCTGTATCCAGCACAATTTTAGTTAGCTGTATGACCATTTATCATGAATGTGGTCAAGCATTCCATGGGCCCATGGTTTGTTTACAGCCACCAGTCCTGGATCCCAGGCTGTGTCTACACTAGCAGGTTCTTTTGGAAAATCCAGCCCTTTTTCAAGAGGACATGCGGAGCGTCTACATACAAAACGAGCTCTTTCTGCCAGAAATCGAGAAAATGCGGCTCCTCTTCCAGAAGCCCTCTTCTACTCCTGGATCAGGAAGACTGCCTGCTTTCAAAAGCTTCTTTTGAAAATGAGCATGTGTAGATGCTCCACAGGCCCTTCATTTGAAAGGACAGCCTTCATGGCACCTGATTTTTTGATCCCTGTCCTGTTCTTTTGAAAGAGCAGGGGCTGTGTGGATGCTCTCTATCAAAAGAGTGGATCCATGTTTTGATCTGTCTTTTTTGTGTGCGTGGATGCACTCTTTTGAAAGATCTCTTCTGGAAGAACTTCTTTCAGAAGATTGCCGCAGTGCAGACATAGCCTCAGTGTTCTGAGCTGTTATTTAGCTGCAATTTTCCCCTAAATGTCTTGCAAGAGCCCAGTAAGCAGTGAAAAGTATTGGTATAGCTGCTAGGCAATATTGACCTCCTGTGATCCAGCAAATTCTCTTGTCTGGCACTGATCAGGTCCCAAAAGGTGCCAGGTTAAAGAGGTTCAAAAAACAAAGTCAGACATTCACCACAAGTAAGAAATATTTACATATACTTGAAAAGCTAAAGAAAAGCTCTGTGGATGTACAAATCAATATCCTATACAGCATGCACTAAACTAATCCTCTAATTTTTCAGAGACCTGTATCCCATTCTAACAATTACTGGAAGAGGCCACAAGTATCGGCTCTTCATTCTTTAAAAACACTTGTAGAGGGGTTTTAATATTTGCCTGGCATCTATGCTAAGTCCATGTGTCAGATGTAAATTGTACATTCATAAAACACTTAAGAAAGAGGGCCCTATGAGAAAAACTAAGCATTTTATCGGTTGTGCAGACAACTTCGTTACCACTAAGAAAGTACACACAGTACCATGTTTACAAATTACTAATTCCCACATTTTTATCCTATTCAGTGTGTTCACATGCCTGAAGAAACTCTTGAGAAATAAAGTTACTTCTATAAATGCATCAGAAGTGTTTGTAGTTGCTTTCAGAAAAATTACTTTTAGAAAATATTTCTCTGCTTTTTCCTCATTCTCCCTCTTAAGAACATGGCTCAAAATCTTGAAAACCAGACTAAAATATAAAAATCTCACTCTTATAATAAGTCAACTTAAATAATTTTTAAAACTTAAGAAAATTAGAAGAAAACAAGACAACTGGAGTTATTAGTTCTGATTCTAACCTGTATCAAGATCTCCAATCACATAAATACTGGCACCAATAGGTACAGCTCCATACACAAAGGAAGAACTGGCTGGGATGCATAAGTTCTGATCATTTAGATATATCCACCTGCAAAAAAAAAAAAAAAAAAAAAAAAGGCAAAAATTCTGTATACCAATTATTAGTAAGATCTGCGAGCTAAAAACTCTCAAGCTTTTTGATGAAATTTTACAAATACAAACATAAGCAAAGTCATGCAAACTGACTTTTTAGGCAGAGGTTCCATTGAGAAGTGAGCATCCAAGTCCCGTACCCCTTGTTTAAATTGGCACAGACTTTGCTATAAGCTATTCAATAGCTCGTGATGTGGAGGTTATTCCAGATTTTCACAGAGGCAGCTATTCTGAAAGAGCTTATTCCACACAAAAGCTATGCCCATCAATTTTTCTGTGTAGACAAGGCTCACTCTTCAATACTTGCTTTTACATTTATGCTGATTGTAGGAGACAATATAGCAAACAGCAAACTCTTATACTATGATTTTGTTACTAGACACACTATGTAAACCCACCCTCCCAAAAATTCTCATATTAATTTTGTAGCTCTAATGACTCACTGTCAATGGTAAGCTACCTCTTTAGAAATGTGCAGCATTTTTTAAACCAGGAAAAGCAAAGTAGATATTCTGCAATTGCTACAGGATTTCTGGTATGTGAACAAGATGCCTAGCCTTTTCAGGCAAGAAGATGGCTTTTCCAATTTTATATCATACTTTATTTGTCTTCCATCCCTATTGAAATACTAGGGATCATAGCTGTTTTCTCTTTAAAAGAATCCTCCACCTTCAGGCACCATGGCAATCTGACTTGCTTATTGACTGAAAACCAATTGTTCCAATAGATAGCATTGTAAGCCAGAAAACAAATGTGTATTCATCACAAATATGCTTGCAAGACTGGTTTATACAGTGATCTGGTTGTAAAAACCTGAATTACAGAGCTGCCAATTTAATGGTCTCTTACATGGTTTGAAGTAAACTTCTGCAGATTTCTGCCACATTTCCAGAAGTGCTGGTGTGTACTTTCATTTACAGTTCAGTGTGGCATAATCAAGATTACTTAAAAGTTACCTTGCATGGGTCATAAAAGGACAATATGGTTAAGCTAAGAACACTTGAAAAAAATCTGTAAGTATCTTGAATATTTAGGTAAAAATGCCTGAAATTTACAGGAAAATAGCCTCAAAGATGTTTCTGTCTTTCTTGTATTCCTGTACAATCGTCACTCCATACTCAAAATGAATTCTTGATTCATCTCGCTCAGTCAATCTGATATACAAATAAGTTATTTTACAAAGAAAATCATTTGTAGGGCTCAAGTTAAACTAAGAATTAGATGCCTACATTTCTATTTGACTCTGAGCTTTTTGTATCATATGACAGAAGCTCACCCCAGTCTCATGATTCAATACATGCAGATTTATATCTTTAAAACAAAGCACAGAAGATCATACTTTATTTCACACATGGATTCTTGTGCTCAGGTACAGGGCTAAAAGTCAAGAGGCTTGGGCTGTATTCCTGGCTTTACCAGACTTGCTGTGTGATTTTTGGATAAGTCACAAAATACCCTTTCTAATGATCACTGAACACCTTGGAAAATATACCAAGGTCAATGTTAATGCTGTAAAGTTGGTTTTAAACCCATCCCCTATAGGCGCCCAACATTCAAACCTAGAGGGAAAAATACACAATTTAGCTCGCTATAAATTGTAGTATCTTCCTCCACGTTGAAACTATTGACTGCACTCAAACTACTTTGGAAATATCTTTAGAAGACTACTTCTAGGCCTCAACACTGTATTCCAAGTTTTATCCAGAGTAAATTTTTACAGATGTTATAAATCCCTGAAAACGATGTGCCTGAAATGGAAACAGTTGTTAAAACTTAAGACATGTTGTAGCAAAATGGGAGACCCCACAATTTATCATCAACACCTGTTGCAGCATTTCACCCTAAGTAATGCACCCTTTTAAACGGAGAATTTTAGTTGGAAATTGTGCTGTGTATATCAAATTGATTTCACCAGCAACACAGTCATGCAATACTGAAGTTCACCTATAGAAAGTTCACTGATAATGTAAAAAACATATTGTTTCTCTTGAAACATCTGATTAATCATAGCATGGATGGTAGTTTTCTTTCCATTGGCACCATATGCAATACATATCGTAACGGCTACATTTTCCACGTATCCTGGGAGTGGTGCTGTTAAAGTATATAAAAAACCCACTAGTAAGTTCAGCTACAGCTGACACCTATGTCAGTGCTAGGGATGCTCTTTTTTCCTCCCCAGCTTCCATTCTGACTCCTAGAGACATCAGCCTTCTTCGAGTGCTGTCTTAAGATGATGAGCTTTTGACCATGCCTTGAAACTTAACATTGGTGAGTAAGTAAATTCTGAAGTCATGGAGCTCTCAGAGCAGCCTGACAGCTGCTCCCTCATACAGACCCAAGGAAACATCAGCTTGAGTGCTTCCACTCATTATAGCTGTTGTAGTATGCTACAGAGAGAGGCAGGGATTTTTGGTCTGTTCCCACCCCGACCTCTGCTCACACAAGTTTTATCAAAGGTCAATACAAATATTTGCTCTGTCTGCTTTTCTCCATTCCCCAAGTTAACCTGCCATAGAGTTCACTAGCCTACTGGGTACCTTTAGATCTACAAATATAGGTTTCAAGAGCAGTTGAAATTTACAAAAGCTCCAATTACTCTGCCTGTGGCTGTTCACTCTCGTTCCCAGGGAAACTCACTGTGAATCACTACATAACCTAGTAAAAGGACCTTCAGGTCTAATCCACCACTGCAGTGTTACTTTCAAATGGTGGGGTTTTATTCACTTAGAGAGCTCCACCTGGTACAGCATTTGGGCATCTCACCTTATTTAAAAGTCTCACACACACACACACACACACACACACCTCGTTTAGAGTGAGAAAACCACAGCCAGTTCTGCAGGAGCCAAATGACAACATTCATCACTAAAGGCATCAGGAGACAACTTCTCCTACCGTTGCACTCTGAAAAAGTTCAGCTCTGACGCCTACCAGAATAGGTGTGTTCACAGTCCCCTGCAGGCTAAAAACTGGTGAGTCAGAGTGTGAGAGAGTTCTATAGATGCCACCTGCTGCAAACATACAAATTTCCTTTTGTGTCCCCTGCACCAGATCCTGTTTTAGTGATCATTTGATATGGGGCAGGAGAGTGACCTTCTCCTGTCAGTTACCCTCCCTAGAAAGCAGACACTTTAGTAGGGCAGCTTCCCTAGGTCTCCTCTTTCTCTCACTAAAGGACAGTCATGGTGCAACAGATTCTACTTTTGCTTCCACATACAAGAAATGGACATACCAAGATTGTCACTACAGTCCAGAGTCACATTCTGGATTAGCTCTAACTAAACTGACTAACCAAATTTAAAACTGAATAAAAAACAAATGAAGGGGAAAATTTTAATTTGATTAAAAAGCCTAATTTGAGTAGGAGGAAGTACTAGGTTTACCAACCTTCCAAGACTGTCCTGTAGTCTCTAGGAATTAAATATTATGTGATGAAATCTCCACAAATTCATCCAACCAAAGCTGGCAACTCTAGGAATGATATGTGGAATACGAAAGAGAACTTTTCAAAATGCCACAGAAAACATGTTCTTTGTTCTTTAATGGACCTGGGGTCAATTTATGCTGGGAAATCACATGACTACATTAAGCTTCTGTGTTCATTGACACCAGAAACAAAAGGATTAATGAGCCTGTGATCCTAAAACAAGTTGACAGCTCAACAGCTTATCTAGTGTGGATCAGAACAAAAAACTGAAGAGACACTGTAATTGCTCGTAAAAAATTACATATTTAAAAACTTGCCAAACTTTTCAGGAACGCTCACAACAGTTAAGCCAGGCAACAGCAAAATCAGGAAGGGCAAGAGGTCATTTTTTTCAGTGTTTGATTAGACTCCAGTTCAGGGTAGGCTGCTTATTTGCCTGCTGTTTGCACAGTACGCAAATATACAGTACTAAGAAGCTCAGTGTTTAACAGCTACAAAGTACTCTTTTGTGAATGCTGCTGTTTTGTGCACTTACTTTCTGCAAATGGCTACCGTGAAATCAGACTGAAGGAAGAAAAGGTGAAAGTTTTTTTTTTTTTTTTAAAAAAAACTGTACACACAGCTGACAGATGTAAAAAAATCCAGTAAAACTAATTTATGTTTGTAAGTCACCACTGAGCATGATGGGATGGGGGGAGGACATACTTGAGCTTTTCATTTTTAAAAGCAATAAATGAATACGAATAAAGACATGGCCCACACAGCTGTAATTCATAAGAACTGGTGAGGGTTCTAATTCTAAATTCCAAGTGAAGTACAGAATCAGAATACAGCAATTTACATAAAAAAATATACTGTCTAAAATCTGTACCTACAGTGAATGCAATCCTTATAAATAAAATCTCTTTTAAAGTTTTACTTTGTGCATTTGACAACACTTTACGCATATTCAGTATCTCCTTTACAGATACTGAAGAAATTGTTGCTCGTAGCATGGGAGCACTACCTGCTTCTGAATATTTTGTTGCAATTTTTTTTTAATCCTTGCACATCCTATTTAAAGGTGTCTATCCAATACTGGAATACTACAGAAGTTTGTCATTTTTAAAAATGACTTTTCACAACTTTTTTTAAACTTTTCTGTTTAACACGGTATGACTTCTAAAAGGGCAAAAAAAAATACATCCCCACCAAAATCATACCAATTTTAATAGCCTCTGGACTGAAAGGCACTATCAAAGTCAATTAAATGGGGCAAACAGAACACCAGTGCAATGCAGCAGTTTAAGGGGTAGAGGCTAGAGGCTAGGAAATCAACTCTTTCATAGAATGTGGCACAATATGTTAGAGCAGTGGTGTCCAACGCAATTTAAAGGATTGCCACAGCTCCCCACCCCCCGGCAAAAAAACCTGCCAGCAACTCACCAGAGCTGCCGCTGCTAAAGCCGTACTAGGCCTTGGGTCTGAAGCTGCGTCAGGAGTTGCTCTGTGCCAGGCCCCCCGTCTGGTGCTGCAGTTAGAGCCATGCTGGGCCCACAGGTGGGCTCATGCCAAGACCTGTGGCTGGAACCACACGGGGCCATGAGGCTGAAGCACTACAGCTCTGGCCAGAGCCGTCATCAGTGCTTCCACGATGTGCTTGTCCCACCAAGTGGCAGGGCACATGCATGGAGCAGGCAGAGGGCACTCCATGCATGCGGCTCTAAGGAGCCGCATTTGCCACACCACGGCATGCAGTTCGCCACATACGGTGAACAAGCAGCATACTGGGACACCACGGTGTTACTGGAATGAAAAATTCTAAGCAAGTTTCAGAATGCAGCTATAGGATCTCCCATATTCACACTAAACTAACAAAACTGTTGCTTAAGGCCATCACCCAAATTCTTCAGTCCTCACACCTGACACAGCATCATGGCTGTCACTCAACAGATAAAACTTTGGACGGATGAAAGACTGAATTCCCTTGAACTGTGGGTCTTGAGAGTTCAGGCTCTTAAAAAGTCCGACGCCAGATGACAACAGCTACATCTACACTACTGCTCGGATCTACTCTAAGACCAATCCACTGGTGGTTGATTTAGCAGGTCTTCTGAAGACCTGCCAAATCAACAGGCAGTCACACTCTGGTCAACCCTGCTACCCTACCCCAGAGGAGAAGAGTAAGGGGAGTTGATGGGAGAGTTTCTCCCATAAACACCCTGTCATGTAGACCTAGGCCTCAGGGTAACTCAACTCCAACTACGTTATTCATGTAGCTGAAGTTGTATACCTTAGTTTGACTTTTTGCGTTGGTAAATATATCCTCTCTAGCTGTTCCATCATCTCAAAACTTCCTTTAAAAATATCTAAATATATCCACATTGTTTTAACCAATGTGTATTATAGCAGAATCTCAAGAAACCCAGAGCGCAAATTACCTACACAGTGTCAGTCAAATTCATATGCCTAGATGCAAGATAATTACTAAACCAGATTAGAATTTAAAAGCTGACATTTTTTATAGATACAGCAACATTGGAGATATCATGAGGGCTACTAAAACTACATAATCTTGTCCACATCATGTTATAATTTATGACACTCCAGCTCGTGTCCCTTAAAAATGACTCCTCTCACTTAATTTATTAGTTGTTCGTATAATTAAATTTGTACAGGTGTCAACATTCAGACAGTTTCTAAAATGCCTCATTTGGTACAAAGGGCTCTAGGCAAACTGCTGGGCATTATAATAGTTTATGACAACAGGAAAGATAGGAATTTGGGTGGGGCTGGGAGAGAACTACAAAACACTAAACCATATGGGACAGCCAATGCAAGGCATTAACAAATTAAGCCTTCAATCCTGCAATTCTGTTTATAGCTGCTGCTTTCCAACCAATGCACCGCTGAACCTATGCGGAGCCCTGTTATTTCAATGGACTTCTTGTGGGTATAAACTATGCCTGCCTGTGCAGATCAGGTAACAGAAATGAGGACCAAATTCTCAATAACAAGATCCAGTAGTGAGAACGCTACTGAAGGGGTGTGGGCTACAGGAAGGGGATTGCATAATCCTGCTCATGTGTGTTGCTATACATATAATAAATATTAATATCAATGGTTTCCATTCATAAAACAGATATACTTCACAACATACAGATTACTCCAGAATCTGCTACCTGTATCTAACCTCAAATCTCTATGACTTGAAAGTATGCAGCAGCTGTCACTCTTTGCTCCTCTGATCTGTTGGGTCCAAACAGGGCAAAGTGTATATATTTTTTACTTTCTTTACATTTGATTCCTGCTATGAACATATGAGAACATCAGTATCTTAAATTCAATGGGCTAAAGATGTTTATTCATACAGCAAATTATAGAAGAGGATGCTGCTATCATCACAAGTGAAAGACAGAAAGCAAGAGATATTTAGTTTGTCTACACAATAGTCATTGGCTCTCTGCCGAACAGTACACAAAAATCAAGAGATAAATGAAAAGTCAAAAGTTTCTTTTTTGGAAGTACCTTGCCAAAGTATGCATATTAGGCACTAATCTTGTTGCTGTTATGCTATTTAAATACATTTGACAGAGGCAAAATCCAGTCATATTTACTTAAACACAGTTTTCTGGATAACAGTTAATCTACACATACACACCAATACAACTGCATCTTTAAGTCAGAAAATAAGTGGCTCCAGTATTACCCATGCATTTCAACCAGACAAAAATTCTGAAGCACACTGCCTTTCTAACAGTAGTGGGATTCCGAGATATGTTTTTTCTTCCTTTATGTAAAAAGTTTTTGTTTTTTTTTCTGTAGCGACACCGTCAAAAAAGTAAGCTGTTTTCTTCACAACTCATTACTATAGTCTGGATCACACACATGCAGGCCATGATTTGGTACTGTAAAAACAAGTCAATTATCCAATGACAAAACTAATATTACGTGGTTAAGAGAATGGATTAAACAGATGTAATATTTGTTTATATTTTAATAATGACACACTGTTGAATCAATTTGTAATATCAGGAACAAATGCTACCCTTTTAATTCACAACTCAGTCTCAGAATGTTAGAGAAGTTATGATGTATAACAAAAGATTATTTTTATACATACACAAGCGGAAGATGCTGTATTGCAAGCAAAGCAATATAGGGTTTTTTAATCTTTACAATATAGTCCACAGATTTGAACATTTACTTACATTTCAGCCTTCCATTCACATTCAAGTCATAAAAAGTGGGGAATAGCAAGCCTGAATTAAACAAGAAAAATTACAGCTTTACATGTTTTTTTTCTCCAGGGGCAGCCAACTAACCCTCATTTTGAAACTTAACACACACCATTACACCAGTAACAAGATCACTTCATTCTTCTTCAAAGGATAGGAGCACTATTCTAGGGACTATTAAAAGCATTTTGTTTTGTAAAATGCAGCCTCTTTGTATACAGTCTTTATGAAACAGATGTAACTGTAATACTTACAACTTTACTGGGCTCTAAAATTATCCTAATGACTAAGATGAACTACTTTCAAGATATGCAGCATTCTGAATGTATCTGAAAGACTCATTATTATTACCAGAATATAAAACTGAACTATTCAACTAAAATATTACACGGTAATATAGCACCCTCTTCTGGTAAACAGCATTAGAAAAAAATACTGTCTGTTCTAGCTCTGGTTACTGAAACTACCAGATAGTCCAAGACAGGAAAAGAAAGTCACTTACTTCCATAACTGGTGTTCTTTGAGATGTGTCGCTTATGTCCATGCCAATGTAGGTGTGCGTGCACATGCATGCTCAGTTACTGGAAAATTATTCCCCAGACACCTGGTTGGAGTGGCACCAATACAGCGCGCAATATAGGCACGGTCCGAGCTGCCCCCCACTCAGTTCCTCTTGCCGGCTACTCTGACGGCGAGAAATGGTGGGAAGGTTTTTGGAATGGACTTTAACACCACATCTCGAAGAACACCAGTTATGAAGTAAGTGACTGTCTTTTCTTCTTTGAGATTGTTCATGTGCATTCCAACATAGATAAATGTAAACTGATGTTAGGAAGTGGGGGTCCAAGCTCTGGGAATAATTGCAATACAGTCCTGCCCAATGCAGCATCCTCCCTAGCGTGCTGTGTAATCATGTAATGGGCTGAAAACAGATGTACGGAAGACCAGCTGGTAGCCCTACTGGTTTCCTGAACAGGGACATGGGCTAGGAAACCTGCCGAAGAGGTCTGCGCCCTTGTAAAGTGAGCCCTGACTGGAGGAGGGGAAACCCCCGCTAGCTTGTTGCATTCCTTAATACTAGCCACTATTCAGGACGAAATCCTTTAGGATGAAAATAGGGAGGCCCTTCCTTCTGTTTGCCACCGCCACAAAGAGCTATTGCGACTTCCCAGAAGGTTTGGTCCTATCTATTTGAGAGGCTAAAGCTCTGTAAGATATGCAAGTTCTCATCCCTTGTGGTAGCATGAGATTTGGGGTAAAAAAAAACAGTGAAATATCCTGCTTGATATGGAAAGAAGAGACCACCTTTAGCAGGAAAGACAGATGGGGTCTCAGTGTAACCTTGTCCTTGTGGAACACCACATATGGCAGCTGCAGAGAGCGAGGGCTGGACCTCTGGACCAGATTCGAAGCCCAACCATCTGGGGCCTGCCTTTGATGTGCCTTCTCCAATGCTGCCCAAGATCCTTCCCTGAGCTTGGAAGCCTGTTGTGCCTTTTCTTTCTGTGGCGCACCAGGGACTAAGACTTGTGTCTTTGACAAGGTTAAGCAACCATCCCTTGACCATGGTGCCAGATTCCCTTCTCCTTCGTCAACGTCGTGGCCAAGCTCAGCGTCGGTGCACTCTGCACTGTGGAAGATGTACTCAGCCCTGCAGACTGGGATTTCTTAGGCTGAAGAGCTGCCTCCATCAACAGCACTTTGAGGCCTCAAGCCCTATCCTTCAAGGTCCTCAGCTTGAAAGTCTCACAGACTGGGCACCTCTCTCATTGATGACTCTCACCCAGACACTTCAGGCAGGCTGAATGAGGATCACTTTTCAGCATGTGCTTCCCACAGCTGAAACAGACTTTGAAGCCCAGCAACCTTGGCATGCCCTGGTGCCGAAGCCTTCAGGAGAGGAAGAAAGAGAAGTTACTCAACTGTGTAGTAACAATGGTTCTTCGAGATGTGTCCCTGTGGGTGCTCCACAGTAGGTGTCGGGCTCGCCCCGGCGCCGCAGATCGGAAATTTTTAGCAGTCTTCGTTGGGTCATGCATGCACCAATGCACGCCGGTACTTCACGCGCTTTCGGTCACATGCGCGATCCGGTCCCCGCCAGTTCCTTGACCAACCGCCCCGGATGCTTCTGAAAAAACACGAAAACAGAGCTCCAAAGCGGGGAGGACGGGTAGGTAGTGGAGCACCCACGGGGACACATCTCGAAGCACCATCGTTACTACACAGGTGAGTAACTTCTCTTTCTTCTTCGAGTGGTCCCCATGGGTGCTCCACAGTAGGTGACTACCCACCAGTGACCCCAATTAAGGAGGTGGGTGTCCGCTTATGTGCGGCTTGCCCTTGATAGGGCTGCTGTTGATAGGCGCGTATCCTCATCGAACACCCGGTGCATGGCATAATGCTTGGCAAAGATGTCGTAAGATGACCAAGTCGCCGCTCTGCAGATGTCTTTTAATGCGATGCCTTTGAAGAAGGCCATCGACGTTGCCATCGCTCTGGTGGAGTGAGCACTGGGCGGAACTAGCAGAGGGATCTTACTCAGCTCATAACAGTCTTATGCAGGATATGATGTGATTTGAAATTCTTTGTGAGGATAGGCCTTCCCCTTTTGACTTGGATGAGAGAGACACCAGGAGTCTGTCCGGTTTCCGGAAGGGCTTAGTTCTGTCTATGTAAAAGGCCAACGCCCTGCTTACATCTAGCAGGTGCAGCCGCACCTCTCTGCTAGAGTTGTGAGGCTTAGGATAAAATGAGGGTAATACTATTGGTTAGTTAATGTGGAACTGTGAGGAAACCTTTGGAAGGAAAGCCGGGTGTAATTGTAAGATCACCGCTTCTTTTGAGAATACCGTGCAGGGTGGCGTTGCCATTATTGCTGCGAATTCGCTCACCCTGAGGGCTGACGTGATGGCGAGAAGGAAGGTTGTTTTCAGGGTAAGTAGCTGGAGGGGTACCGTGGCCAATGGTTCAAAGAGTGGTCCCGACAGCGTGTGGAGGACCAAGTCCAAACTCCATGGCGGCGACAGCGGTTTCCGAGGCGGGGTACAGGTTTACCAGCCATTTTAGGAACCGTGTGACCATAGGATGGGCGAATATGGTTGGCCCTTCCTCTTTATGTTGAAACACTGATATAGCTGCAAGATTGACCTTTAGAGAGGATAGGGAGAGTCAGTCTTGTTTTAGCTCCAGCAGGTATTCTAGAATTACAGTTATGGGGACGCCCTGAGGAGCCAACTGCTTGGAAGAGCACCAGGAGATGAATCGTTTCCACTTCTGCGCATAAGTCCTCCTGGTGGAAGTCCTTCGACTGGACTCCAAGACGTGTTTCGCTCCCTCCGAACATGTGCTCTCTAAGGCGCTGAGCCATGGATTAGCCACGCCTGTAGGCGGAGTCTTTGAGGGTATGGGTGCCCTATAGACCCCTGAGCCTGCGTGAGAAGGTCCAGCACTACTGGTAGGGGGAGTGGCGGGCAGCATGACATGCGCAGAAGCAGAGGAAACCATTGCTGTTGGTCCCAGGTTGGGACTATCAGTATTATGCGTGCTCTCTCTCTTTTGGCTTTCTCTAGAACCTTGTGAATGAGTGACGTGGGAGGGAACGCACAGAGTAGAGGGCCCTTCCATGGCACTGTGAATGTGTCCCCCAAGGATCCCTGTCCTATGCCCGCTCTGGAGCGGTACTGAGGGCATTGTTTGTTGTTGTAAGTGGCAAACAGATCGATTTGGGGAACTCCCCCTTTTGTGAAAAACTTGTCGGAGCAGATCAGCACAGATCTGCCACTCCTGCGTGAGCGCAAATCGCCTGCTTAGCTGGTCCACCTTCACGTTGTGGGCACGGGGTAGGTATGAGGCTTTCAGCGTTATATTGTTGACAATGCACCAGTTCCACAACCGGACTGCCACCGCGCATAGCGCATGGGATCTGGCCCCTCCTTGCCAGTTGATATAAAACATGGTGGTGGTATTGTCGGTATTTATCCCGACTACTTTGCCATGCAGGTATTTCCAAAAGCGTCTGCACGCATTGAACACTGCTCTGAGTTCTAGTATGTTTATGTGCAATGTCTTTTCCGCAGGGGACCATAGCCCCTGAGTTACTTTGTTGCCTATGTGCGCTCCCCATCCTACGTGGGATGCGTCTGTCGTAAGAAAAATCGCGATTTGTGGTTGGTGGAAGGGCACCCCTACTAGTAAGTTCTTGGGAGCTGCCCACCATGCCAGTGACCTGCGCACCTCCGCTGTGGGCGATACTGCCCTGTGGATGGTATGGACTATTGGTTTATAAACGCTCACCAGCCAATGCCGCAGGCCCCACATATGCAGCCTGGCATTCTGTACCACGAACATGGTGGTCGCCATGTGCCCCAACAGTTGTAGACGTTAGGATTGCCACTGTGGGGCTGTATGTCATCACTTGTACCAGGGATTTGATGGTGCGGAAACGGGCCTCGGGCAGGTATACTCTTGATGTAGTAGAGTCTATGCGCGCCCCTATGAACTCTATATTCTGAGTAGGCTCGCTCTTTGATTTCGAGAGGTTGATAACTAGGCCCAACAAGGCGAATGTGTTTGTAGCGACGTGTATCATGCATAGGACCTCTGCCTTTGGAGGCCCCTTTCAGTAGGCAGTCGTCTGGGTATGGAAAAATGAGTACACCCTGTCTGTGTAGGTAACACTCTGGGTGCTGAAGAGAGACCGAATGGAAGAACTCTGTATTGGAAGTGCTCCCTGCCTACTGTGAAGCAGAGGAAACGTCTGTGTGCCGGGTGAATAGTTATATGAAAATATGCGTCCTGCAAGTCGAGGGCTGCAAACCAGTCTCCATCGTCCAATGCTGTAAGTATGGAGGCAATTGTAATCGTCCTGAAATGCTGTTTGCGCAGATGCTGGTTGAGGGTCCGTAGGTCCAGGACTGGCCTCCAGCCTTCTGTCTTCTCTGTTACGAAGTACCGTGAGTAGAACCCTTTCCCTTGGAATTGTTCCAGGACTCTCTCCACCGCCCCTATGAACATGAGATGGTCTACCTCCTGTTTTAACCTTGCCTCGTGGGAGGGGTCCTTGAAGAAGGGCTGGGTGGGCGGTTTCGGTGGCGGTAGTGATTGGAAGGGGATCGTGTATCCTGTGGCTATAATCTCCAGAACGCATTTGTCTGTGGTGATGTTTTGCTATTGCGAGTAGAACGGTTTGAGCCGATGATGGAACATGTACTGGGATTGGCATTGAGGGATGGTGTTGATATTGCAGTCCTCGACATGCCTGTCAAACTTGCTGTCTCAGGGCTTGCCCCGAGGGTGCGTGACCCTGATGGGGGCGTCGTCTGAGGGACCTATACTGTTGCTGCTGGTGGTGGCGTCCCTGGCCATAGCTCCGTTGGTATTGTGTACGCTGAGGTTGATAAGCGTAGCGCCTTTGCTGGGGGTAAAACTTCTTCCTCCTGTACAGAGGCATATATATGCCCAGAGTCCTAAGCGTGGTTCTCGAGTCCTTGCTGGAGTGTAGGACCGAGTCAGTTGAATCTGCGAATAACTTCTGTTTATCAAATGGAAGGTCTACAATTTTTGTTTGCAGATCTCTGGGAATGCCGGACGTCTGGAGCCACGATTCTCTACGCATTACCATTGCTGTGGCTGTGGAGAGTGCTGCTGTGTCTGCCACGTCCAGGGCAATCTGGACTCCTGTTCGTGAGGCCACATAGCCCTCTTGGATGATCGCTTTCAGCAGCGGTTTCTTATCCTCTGGAAAGAAATCCATGAGGGAAGCAAGTCTGGAATAATTGTCGAAATTGTGGTTTGACAGGTGTGCTGCATAGTTTGCCATTCTGAGTAGTAAGGTAGAGGAGGAATAAACCTTCCTACCGAACGTGTCTAATTTCCTCGCTTCTTTTTCTGACCCTCCTGATTTATATTGGGGTGTCTTGGATCTTTGCTGTGATTATTCAACTACCAGGGAATTTGGTTGGGGGTGGCTAAACAGGAATTCCATGCCCTTGGCTGGAACAAAGTATTTCTTACTCGCCCTCTTATTTGTGGGAGGGCTAGTGGCTGGAGTCTGCCATATGTTGGTGGCTGATTCCATAATCGCTTCATCTAGTGGGACAGCGATCTTAGATGAAACCGGGGGTCTTAAATTTTTCAGGAGTTTATGATGTTTTTCCTGCGCCTCCACTACGTGAATGTCCTGCGTTTGTGCTACTCTCTTGAATAGTTCTTGGAATTGCCTGAGGTCGTCCGGGGGGGTGGAAATATCCCCGGGGACAATCCCCTCATCTGGGGAGGACGAAGAGGCATCGCTATGATATACCTCCCCTAATTCCTCTGATTCCTGGATTTGCTCATATGCTTGCCCTTTTGAGGATTCAGAGGGGAGGTCCAGGGCCTGTGGACCAACGTCTGCCTGGGGAGGCTGTGTTCTTCTCAGGGAGTGAGGCTGTGTGAAGGGGTGTTGGTGAGGTGGGGATCTACCCCTGGACCTGGACCCCCTGTACCAGCGTTCAGTATGGTAGGGACGGCCATAACAGCAGGGGCAAGGGCCCGGTGATGGGGATCTAGACCATGATCGGAAAACGTACGCATGGGGTCTAGACGAGCGTGACCTCCGTGATGACACAGAGCAGTGGAGATGCTCTGTGATAGTATTCATAGGGGTCCCTACTGGAGATTGGTGAAGGCTGTCTAAGCCAGGGGGATGGTGGCTGAATGAACGGGGATGGAGGTCTGAAGCAGGCCATGGGAGTTGCTGCCCGATGTATTTCGGAGGCGGGGGGGGGGGGGGGGGGGGGGAGAGCTAGGCGATAACGGCAACGCGGTGGCGTCTGGGGCTGGGCTGCAGTGCCGGGTTTTAGCTTTTACTTTTCCCTGTCCCTGCAAAGCAGGCGCCGCCCCCTCCCGTGCCGGGGACCTTGGTGCCATTGTGGGTGCTGCACTCGGTGCCCCTGTGCATGGCGCCGCGCGGGTAGCTTCCTCCAGCACTGTTGGGTCCTGTGCCGGGTACCACTGCTCCACTGCCGCAGGGCTCGGTGCCGTGGGGGTCAGTGCCGCCAATTCCGGCACCTGAGGTGCCCCCAGTGCCGACTGCTTAATGGTCGGAGGCCCCAGCGCAGCTGTGTGCGCTACAGCTATCCCGCTTTGAGCAGTCTGTGGATTAGAGTCCTGTGCTCTGTTCGTCCTGCTCGCAGGTGTTACCGGCAAGGATCGAGCTAGAGAAAGCTTCCTTTTCTTTTGTACAGAGGAGGTTAGGGAAGCCGCCTTCCTCTTGTGCGACCCTGAGGGCCCCTCTTTATGGGCCTTCTCCGATGGTTCAGGTTGGAGGGCCTTATCATTTTCAGCCTCATTTCCCTGTCCTTTCTGGCTCTGGCCGTGAGCTTGGAGCAGTAAGGACATTTTTGTGGAACGTGGGTCTCCCCGAGGCAACTAATACACTCGCTATGCCCATCTGAGGCAGGCATGGCCTCGCGGCATGACGCACATTTCTTAAACCCCGGCGAGGACATCTCGGCCCGGGCGTTTAAGTCTTTGAATGTTAATAGGGCACTTTACAGCTAATCAGTCCTGGAAAAAAAGAAAACGTTCGCAGCTTTTAGGATAGCAAACCGCTTAAGGCAGCCGCCTCCGTTCTTCTCTCCCCACCTCCTTTTTTTTTTTTTTTATATACTATATCTACATTTAACAGAACAACTTTAACAATGCTAACTAAACTATCAAACTAATAACTTAACAAGATTAACAAAATCAAAACGTAATTTTTATCTTTCTCAGGTGTTGGAGCCGGAGTGGAATACATCTGCAGCTGTTGGCGGCTGAGAAGGAACTGGCGGGGACCGAATCGCACATGTGACCGAAGGCGCGCGAAGGACCGGCGTGTATGGGCGCTTGCGCGACCCGATGGAGACTGCTAAAAATTTCCAATCTGCGGTGCTGGGGCGAGCCCAACACCTACTGTGGAGCACCCATGCGGCCCACTTGAAGAACTACCTACTCTGCTGACAATTAACACTAACTAATAACGTCAAAAATATCAACTACTAACTATTTGAACTTTTACTAATTAGAACTATTTCTAGATAAAGCTCTAACGGCTGTCAGCTAACCAAGAAGATTACTTGAAAGAGCAAGGGGAGTTCTAGTAACCGACACCACGGCAAGAAGGAACTGAGGGGGTTGGGTCAGGTGATGCCAAAATTGGGGCACCATATCTGCACCACACCAGGGGGTGCCATTCTGACTTGCTGGCTACCATCTAGGGGAAATATTTCCCAGCAACTGAGTATGCGCATGTGTGCACGTCCATCTACACTGGAATGAACATGAACAAATCACTCAAAGAACCACCATAAGTTACAAAGCCTGAATGTTACCATCATCTACTTCTGGACCAAATTTTTCATTTTGTTTTATTACTTCCCTCCCCCATTTTTGCAGACATCAATAAACCTAGACATAATTTTAAACTGTCACTTAAATGCACACTCAGTTATTTACATCTGCAAAACATGGAGGCTATTGTCTGAAATCCTAGCCCAGATGATGACTAAAATGAAATTGAAGGTTGGGAAAACCCCCTCTGCCTATGCATCCCTTCTTCCTTGTGGAATGAGGATGACTGAAATGTCTGCAGAAGGCTCTCAGAGCAGCAGATGGTTCCCAGTGAGGCAAACTTCTGTTGGGAGACTTCTGGACTTCTGACAGAAGCCTGCAATCTTCATAACTACATTTTCCCTACAGCCTCTCTCCTCTGCATTGCTATACGAAGGGACCATTGAAGCAACAGGATAAACCAATTATAGTTGTACTATACACATTGGCTACATCTACTCTAGCACACTACACTGAAGTAGCCTATTTCAAAGAAAGAACATCGAAACAGGCTACTTTGATGCACATCATCTACACATCTTCCGGGGCTGGTGCCATCAACATTCAACATCGAAGTAGCAACGGGGAATGTCGAAAGGAGCTGCTCCAGAAGGACACATGGAGTGTCCACACACACACAAGCACTCTCTGTCGAAATAAGGGGTCAGCAAAGCCTGCAGACGGGGTCACAGGCTGGACGAGCTCTTCTGGGGTAAGAGCAAGCCGTTCCCTTAAAGGGCCCCTCCAAGACACACTCAACCTGCACAGCACGAGGTCCACAGAGCCGACAACCGGTTGCAGACCTTGCGCACACAGCATGGACCCCCAGCAGCAGCTGCCACCACCGCCAGAAGCCCTCGGCTAAGGGCTGCTGCATGTGGTGACCACAGAGCCTTGCAGGGGCTGGACAGAGCATCTCTCAACCCCTCAGCTGATGGCCGCCATGGAGGACCCTGCTATTTTGATGTAGCGGGATGCATATAGTCTACACACGCCCTACTTTGACGTTGAATGTCGAAGTAGGGCGCTATTCCCATCTTCAGATAGGAATAGCAATTTTGACATCTCGTCGCCTAACGTCGATTTCAACGTCGAAATAGCGCATGGCGCTTGTAGATGCGACACGTGCTATTACTATGTTGTGCCAGCTACTTCGAAGTAGCTGGCTAGTGTAGACGCACCCCTAGTGAACACACTGCAAAAATACAGAAAACTATTTTTCTTTTCGACTCTTTCAGTCATCGTCACCTTGGGTGATACTTACTACAAACAGGTAAAATATTCTCATACCAAAGTTGAAGATGTCACATTAAATCTACATCTTCAGAAACATCAATCTCAGTCCTACTATTTCATTATCACGCTATGGAAAGCCCACAACTATTTGTACATAAGGACAAGGTCTTGAGACATGAACATCCTAGTCTCCATCCTCCCAAATTACTACTTAAAACTCTTAGAATTTTTGACCACAATAGCAAATCTTGTTTCAGATTAGAAGAACTATAGCACATTCCTGGTTTATATTGAAATCATGAGAAAGAAATTTATACCTCCAGATTAGTGGAACTGCTATGGGCACCTGCATGGCCCCACAATATGCTAATATATTTATGGCTGACCCGGAACGATTCCTCAGCTGTCGTCCCCTATTACCGGTCCTCTACTTAAGATGCATTGATGACATCTTTATGATTTGGACCCATGGTACAGAGGCTCTAGAAGAATTCCACAGAAACTTTAACAATCTACACCCCACCATCAACTTATGCCTCGATTACAACGTGCAAGAGATACATTTCCTGGACACTACAGTACTAATCAAGGATGGCCTGATCAGTACCACACTGTACCAAAAACCTACTGATCGCTATACTTATCTACACCCTTCTAGTTTCCATCCTGCACACGTGACTAGATCCATTGTTTACAGTCAAGCTCTTAAGTACAATCGCATTTGCTCTGATCCAACTGACAGAGACCAAAAACTACAAGAACTTTACCAAATATTCATAAACCTGAATTACCCACCAGGAGAAGTAAAAAAAACAAATTGACAGGGCCAGACGAATACCCAGAGACCAGCTACTCCAAGATCGACCCAAAAAAGCCAAGAACAGAACACCACTGGTCATCACCTACAGCCCCCAACTCAGACCACTGCAACGAATTATTCAAGACCTACAACCGATCCTTAATGAGGATGCTACACTCCAGAAGGCCCTGGGTGACATGCCTGTTCTCTCCTACAGACAACCTCCCAACCTCATGAGGATCCTCACTAACAGCCACAGTCTATACCCCAGGAATACCAGTCCGGGAACCTTTCCCTGCAACAAAGCCCGCTGCCAGCTTTGTCCACATATCTTCTCTGGAAATACCATCACTGGACCTAACCAGGTTACTCACAGACTCACGGGCACTTTCTCATGCTCCTCTACTAACATCATATATGCCATCATGTGCCAACAATGCCCAGGTGCTTTGTATATTGGACAGACTTCTAACTCCCTTAGACAAAGGGTCAATGGGCACAAAACAGACATCAAAACACTCCAGATCCACAAACCAGTTAGTCAACATTTTAATGGAATGGGGCATTCTGTTAATGACCTAAAGGTATGTGTGTTACAGAAAAGGAATTATCGCACTGTTTTGGAAAGAGAAACATCTGAGCTGGCTTTTATATTCAAATTCGGCACATTAACACATGGTTTAAATCGTGATGGGAACTTTCTGAGTCACTATAGGGGCTTGTCTGCATACTTGGCTCAATCTAATTCTTGATCTTCCCCCCCGCCACCCCTTCACTCTCTGATTTGCTCACCTTGATTATCTTTTTCTGATTTGTCCTCCTTGCTTACTGTTTTTGGTTCTCTGTGTCTTAAATATTGAGTCTGTTCTGGTCTGGCTATGGTCTGAAGAAATGGGTCTGTCCCACAAAAGCTCACCTAATAAACCATTTAGCGAGTCTTTAAAGTGCTACTTGACTGCTTTTTGTTTTGATAGTTTACAGACTAGCACAGCTTCCTCTTTACTACTATTAAACATAGTAGATATTAGACTTTAAGTCATGAACAACCAGGAATTACACATAGCCAACAGTCTGCTATTAATTCCTTTGTTAAAGCTTATACCACAGGCAGAAATATCCAGGTCAGTTTCTCGGAAGTAACAAGTGCAAGAACAATTGGCATTTGTTGAAAAAAAAAAAATGTGAACTTTAATGTTCTATTGTGCCACAAGAGGAAAAAAGGGGTGAGAGAGGTGTTAAATTTTCTAGGTCTATAGCCAGAACTAGTTACCTTTTAAATTCATCATGATAGAACTCAGATTTGCATGTCACCATCTCACTGGCCTGATTATCATCACGACTTCTGACTCCACCAAATACATAAAGCTCTGAGGCAACTCCACATGCCACTGCCCCAAACCTGAGGGCCAAAAGAAGAAGGACACAAAGAATATTTAAGATATACATCCACAGTGCTGTACATG
Organism: Carettochelys insculpta; assembly: GCF_033958435.1. Lineage (NCBI taxonomy): Eukaryota > Metazoa > Chordata > Testudines > Carettochelyidae > Carettochelys > Carettochelys insculpta. The sequence goes on along the minus strand of NC_134150.1, from coordinate 35,076,637 downwards.
CCCTCCCACAATTCTCTAGCTCTTCCAAATTACACACAATTAGGTCAAGTATGAAGTAATATTTAAAACCACTCAAAAGTTATTGCATAGAATAGCGTGGGAGAGTATTTTTCTTGAGGCAAAGTTCTAAGTTCAAATTCAATATAAAGTAATACTAAAACAACACAATACGGTTTGTTTTTCCATGCTGTGTAATAATGGTAATTCTTGCAACACGAGGAGTCTACATGAAACAAACACCTTTGGCAAAGGATCCAAAGCTGCAATTGAGCAGTACTCGGAGCTCCTAGGAGCTAAAGGATCACAGGCAGCTTTGGTCATAGAGTTGTCTTAGGGTACGTCTTCACTACCCAGAAGATCAACCCAGTCAGGGTCAGTTTTCTAGGGTTCAATTTCACGCTCCTAGTAGAAACACACGAAATCAAACTATCACGGGTTGACAGTCGACCTGTATGCCTCGATCTCACTCTCCCGTTGACCTTCCTCAGCAAGGATAGCCAGGTAAGTTAAACTGTAGAAAAGTCAATTCCAGCTATGCCATTACCATAGCTAGAATTGCATGTCTACAATAAACTTTTAGGTCTCGTATAGAGTTGGCCTTAGAATACTACTCTAAATCGCAAAGGACTGTGTCAGCATCCAAAAATCAGTGGGGCCTACACCACGTACTGGCCCTTTCCTATCCCACCTCTCCAGCACTACAGATGGAATGGTAACAATGACTATTGACAAGGATACACTAGGGCAGAAAAATATATGTAAGTTATGCAACTCCAGCTATGTGAATTACATAGCTGAGTCGATGTATCTTACATCAATTTTCTGTGCCATCCTCACACCTGAAGGTCAATGGGAGAAGCTCTGACGACATCCCTTAATACTTGAGGTCGTGAGTAATGAGGTCAATGGGGACACCCTCAGCATTCAATTTAGCATGTCCCTACTAGACCAGCTAAATCGAACCCCCAGAAGATCAACTTCTGGAGTGTCAACTCTTTGGTAAGCCCTATGACAAGCGTTACGACAGCTTCAGCCCACCTGACAATTGAGTGAGACATGGAGGATCCACCCGGAGCCCTCTTTGCCAATTGTGGGACTCCTCTGCATTAGCAGGGTAGCACAAAACAGCTCAGCTTACCAGAAAACCCAGGCTTAGTGCCAGAACAGCTGCCAAGCCACTGACTAGTAAACATACACTAAACATCAGACATGCACAAAGCCATTTTGAAATTAATATTAACAGCTTATTAGTTTCTTTAAAAATAAGTGGGTTTGGGCCATATTTTTAATCCATATTATTTCTCATTTTAAATGAATTAACAAGTGTTTTTGTAACCTGGATGTGCACATGCATGTTATTCACCTTCTCTCTTTTAGTGGACAGATGGCTGTCCATTGCTGAGTCCTAGGGTCATAACACTCAACAGATTCAAACAGTTTTCCATAGGAGCCTCCACCCATGGCATAAATTTTCTTCTTCATAGCCGCATAGCAGGCAACCTTTAAAAAAAGTCAGAAGTTGAAATCTATAGTATCTTAGACCATACTTAGGCTGTGGCCACACTTGGCCAAAACTTCGAAATGGCCATGCTAATGGCCAAATTGAAGAATACTAATGAGGAGTTGAATTGAATATTCAGTACCTCATTAGCATTAGCACCCTTCCAGCCATGGTGCTTTGAAAGCGCCCCTTTCGAATACGTGCAGATCGGTGCGGCTACACAGAGGTCTTTTTCAAAAGGACCCCGTACACATTTCAAAATCCCCTTATTCCCCCCAGCCGAGAGGAATAAGGGGATTTTGAAATGTGAGGGTCCTTTTGAAAAGGACCCCTGTGTAGCCATGCCACAGCTGGAAGCGTGCTAATGCGGTGCTGAATATTCAATTGAGCACCTCATTAGTATTATTTGATTTGACCATTAGCATAGCCATTTTGAAGTTTTGGCCAAGTGTGGCCACAGCCTTAGTATTCTAGATGTGGCAATGAAGTCATCATTCAATAGTTAGAGTGTGTCGTAACAAGGAGACTATCTGAATAATAAGGAAGACTGCTTACTTAAAATTAATCTAAAATAAATAAATAAAAACTCCAAAATTTCTAGTTTCAAGCAAGAGGAAACATCAGTGTTTGCTTGAAAAGGAAAAATTCACACTGTTACCCACACCATTTTCACTTAGAATTACTCTGTAGAAACAATAGAACAAGTATCCCCCAAAACTGCATCTTATAACTAGCTAAAAATACAAGACATATTATGGATTGTGGCAACTATTATAAATAACAACAGTTCACTGGCTTACTTATGTATTTTTGGACAGATATTAAGAATGAAAGACAATTTTCACACAGGGCCAGAGTTACATTTGTACAGTGACTCCTACATTTTAAACTCATTTAGTTACATTTATTATACCCCCTAAAACGATTTGAGATTCTCTTCAACAAAATGTATTGACTGCAGAAAAGTGCATTTTTAACACTTAAAAAAGCAGCTCAATCAGCTGTAGGATATATTAGTTTATAAATGTTTATTAAACTGCAGTAATTGTACTAGTTTTTCTTAATTTATTCATTTTAGTTTCACATAAAAAGAGTTAAGTCAAAGTGAAATAAGATTTTATATCATTTTGAAAGGGCAGTATCATTAAAGTGAACATGCATTAAAAAACCCAGCACACGTTCCTTCTTTCATTTAAAAATTCATCATCATTGATGAATTTTGCATCTGAGGGAAAGATGAAAGCTACAGAAAAAGACCTTTGGTTTTTCCAAATTGCATCGCAATGCAAGATGTTCTAGACAGAATTTTAAAAGTGATATAATTTGATGTGACTGTTTTTCAATGAAAACAGCATGGTGGGAAGTGAAAAGGAGCTTCTCTCCTTTTAATTTATATATATTCTGTGTATATATTTTCATTGAAAAACATTCATGTCAAATAAAAGCTACAACATAAACAGTGCAAGTATTTGAATAGGGAATTAAAAAAACTCACTGTTTTATTACGTTTTTCTTACCTTCCTAACCATGGTTAGATTTGGCTGCTTGGTCCAAGTCTTGTTATAAATATCATAACACTCCATAGAGCTTAGCTCCCTTTCTCGATCCTCACCTCCCAGAATGTACACAATTCCATCAATCTCCACCAAACCAAAATTATGCCGTGCCTACAGGAGAGGACAAACATCGTAGTAGCACATTTACAGCAGAAGTGGATGTGTAACCATTTTTAAACACTTGTTCTACGTGCAGAAGTTTGTAACTCAGATCACTTCATTAAAAACACAGTTACAATGCAAAATAAACTCCAGAGCAAGATTTTATTCTCTAATTTAGAGTATAGGACAAATAAGAGCATTAAGTTAAAAGAGAGGTCCAAGAAGTGAATAGTAACATGTTTCTTTCTTATTCAAGGATCTAAGCTATGGACCACACTCTATTCTTCAACTCATCTGGAAGCAGGCACCTCCCCTTAGAATGACCAGGTCTGACCAATCAATGCTGTAGACAAAAAACCCTAGATTCATAATTCCCTCACTGGTCCAGCTCTCCTGCAGTTTAGCTTGAGTTCAAGTGTTTTTAAACACTTGCTTTCTCTAGCCTTACTCACAGTAGTCTGTAAAAAAAAAAAAAAAAAACAACACACACTGACACCAGTACAGATTCCATTGTTGTCACCAGCAGAGCTATGCTGAGCTGTCAGGTGCAAGGATGAGTTACTTCCAAAGGATATCTTTGGTGAAGGGAACCCTGCAGCACAATCAACAATTTCTTAAAGCAAATAAAACCCACAACCAGAACACCCCATAAATGTGACTTTCAGAACCTAAATTTGTATTTAGTGTTATAGTAGTCACTTTCTGATGGCAGCTAAAAGATTAAGAAGAAACAACAGACACCCTTCTTAGCCAAGCTGGGAAGATAACGTTCAAGTCACTTTCTATTCTACTCCTATTTCCTGCCCATCCTTCTGTATAGTACAATCTTCTCATCAGGTTAGATGCTCAAAAAGACAGGTTACTCACCGTAGTAACGGTGGTTCTTCGAGACGTGTCCCCGTGGGTGCTCCACAATAGGTGTCGGGCTCGCCCGGCGCCGCAGATCGGATCTTCCAAGCAGTTTCTGCCGGACCGCGCATGCGCCAGCGCGCGCACTTCCCTTGCGCGCTCCTGGCCACGTGCACGATCCGGTCCCCGCCAGTTCCTTGACCAACCGCCTCGGATGCTCCTGCAAAACACTAACAGAGATCCGAAGCGGGGAGGATGGGCGGGTAGTGGAGCACCCACGGGGACACATCTTGAAGAACCACCGTTACTACGGTGAGTAACCTGTCTTTCTTCTTCGAGTGTCCCTGTGGGTGCTCCACAATAGGTGACTACCCAGCAGTAACCCAAGATAGGAGGTGGGTAATCGGATTATGTGCAGCTTGTCCCCGAGAGGACCGCTGTCGAGAGACGGGTATCCTCTTGGAATACCCTGTGAAGGGCGTAATGTTTGGCGAAGGTGTCATAGGATGACCAGGTGGCCGCTCTGCAAATGTCTTTTAGCGCAACGCCCTTGAAAAAGGCTGTTGATGCCGCCACCACCCTAGTGGAATGAGCCCTGGGAGTGGCCAATAAAGGAGTCTTTTTGAGTTCGTAGCACATTTTTATGCAGGATACGATGTGCTTCAAGATTCTCTGCAAAGAGAGACCTTCTCCTTTCGATTTGGGAGCGAGAGAGACTAGGAGTCTATCCGTTTTCTGGAAGGACTTGGTCCTGTCTACATAGAAGGCTAGTGCCCTCCTCACGTCCAGGAGGTGTAGGCGCGCCTCTTTGTTAGAGTTATGAGGCTTTGGATAAAACGAGGGTAAAACAATAGGTTCGTTAATGTGAAACTCAGAAGAAACCTTGGGAACAAAGGCTGGATGCAGCCATATGGTTACCGCCTCCTTGGAAAAAACAGTGCAGGGTGGCGTTGCCATAACTGCCGCAAGCTCGCTCACCCTGCGAGCTGATGTAATTGCGAGAAGAAAGGTCGTCTTTATCGTAAGGAGGTGGAGGGAAACCGTGGCCAAGGGCTCAAACGGTGGTCCCGTTAGCGCGTTAAGCACGAGGTCCAAGTTCCACGAAGGTGGAAGCGGTTTCCGAGGGGGGTATAGGTTTACCAACCCTTTGAGGAACCTGGTAACCATGGGATGGGCGAACACCGTGTGCCCTTCCTCCTCGTGTCTGAACGCTGAAATGGCGGCAAGGTGGACCTTTAACAAGGATAGTGAGAGTCCTCCTCTCTTGAGGTCCAGTAAATACTCTCATATTACAGGTATAGGCACCGAAAGTGGGGCCAGCTGTTTGGTAGAACACCAAGCCATGAAGCGAGTCCATTTCTGCTTGTAGGTCTTCCTGGTGGAAGTCCTCCTGCTACTTTCTAGGACTTGCTGCACTTCCTCTGTGCATGTGCTCTCTAGGGAGCTGAGCCATGGATTAACCATGCTTGTAGTCGCAGGCCTTGGGGGTGCGGATGCACTATGGACCCCTGGGCTTGCGTGAGCAGATCCAGCGCCACCGGAAGAGGCATCAGTGGACGGTCCGACATGCGCAGGAGTAGGGGGAACCATTGCTGTCGATCCCACATTGGGACTATCAGGATCATTCAGGCTCCTTCCCTCCTGGCTTTCTGCAAGACTTTGTGGATCAGCACTGTGGGAGGAAAAGTGTAAAGCAGGGGGCCCCTCCACGAGATCGCGAACGCGTCCCCCAGGGACCCCCATCCCAGTCCTGCCCTGGAGCAGAATCGTGGGCACTTCTTGTTGTGTTGAGTGGCAAACAGGTCTATCTGGGGAAAACCCCATGCGTGGAAAATCGGTCGTAGCAGATCGGGACAGATCTGCCATTCGTGCGTGAGTGCAAAACGCATGCTCAGCTGGTCTGCCTTCACATTGTGAGCGCCTGGTAAGTACGAGGCTTTCAAGATTATATTGTTGGCGATGCACCAGTTCCATAACCGGACTGCTTCCGCACATAAGGCACGGGACCAAGCTCCTCCTTGCCGGTTTATATAAAACATGGTGGAGATATTGTCTGTACTGATCCCGACGACTTTGCCTTGTATATGGTCTCGAAAGCGTCTGCAGGCGTTGAACACTGCTCTGAGCTCCAGTATATTTATGTGCAGTGACTGCTCCGTGGAGGACCACAGCCCTTGAGTCACCTCTTCGCCCATGTGTGCTCCCCACCCTATGAAGGAGGCATCTGTAGTAAGAAAAACCGATATTTGTGGTTGGTGGAAGGGTACCCCTGTTAGCAAGTTCTTGGGGTTTACCCACCATTGCAGGGATTTGCGCACCTCTGTTGTGGGCAACACCACCCTGTGAATGGTGTGTGCTGCCGGTTTGTATACGCTCGCCAGCCAGTGCTGCATGCTGCGCATGTGTAACCTGGCCTTCTGTACTACGAACGTCGCCGCTGCCATGTGGCCCAGCAGCTGTAAGCACGTCAGGACCGGCACTGTAGGGCTGAAGGTGATGACCTGCACGAGGGAGCCGATGGCCCGAAAGCGAGTCTCTGGTAGATATACTCTCGCTGTAATAGAATTTATGCGTGCCCCTATGAACTCTATGTCCTGTGTGGGGTCTATCTTTGATTTTGCCAGATTGATAACCAGGCCGAGCGAAGAGAATGTGCCTGCTGTGACACGTATCATGCGTAGTACCTCCTCCTTCGAGGCCCCTTTGAGTAGGCAGTCGTCCAGATACGGGAATATAAATACCCCCTGTCTGTGCAGGTAGGCTGACACCACTGCCAAGGTCTTGGTGAAGACTCTGGGGGCCGAGGAGAGGCCAAACGGTAGGACCTTGTATTGAAAATGTTCTTTGCCTACCATGAACCGGAGGAATCGCCGGTGAGCCGGATGGATAGTGATGTGAAAATACGAGTCTTGTAAATCGAGGGCTGCGAACCAATCTCCATCGTCCAGTGCCGTAAGGATGGAGGCGATTGTGATCATCCGAAAGCATTGCTTGCGCAGGTACCGGTTGAGGCCTCGAAGATCTAAGATGGGCCTCCAGCCTCCTGTCTTTTTCTCCGTGAGGAAGTACCTCGAGTAGAACCCTTTTCCTTGCAGTTGCTCCGGCACTCTTTCCACTGCCCCTATGAGCATGAGATGGTCTACCTCCTGCTTGAGCCTCGCTACATGGGAGGCCTCCTGGAGGTGGGGCCTGGGTGGAGGTCGTGGCGGTGGGAGCGACTGGAAGGGGATGGCGTACCCCGTGGCTATGATCTCCAGCACCCATTTGTCTGTGGTGATCCTTTGCCACTGGTTGTAGAATGGTCGGAGGCGATGGTGGAATAGCCGCTTCGGATGACCTTGTGCGATGGTAGTGATGGCGCAGCCCTGGATCTGTGTGTCAAACTTGTGGCCTTTGGCCCTGCCCCGAGGACGCACGGCTCTGTTGTGAACGTCGCCTGGGAGTTCTGTACTGCTGGTGCTGTTGATGTCGCCCTTGCTCGTAACCCCTGTGGTACTGGGGACGCTGTTGCTGGTATTGGTACAGTCTTTGTTGAGGGTAGTACTTTTTCTTTCTGTATGGAGGGGTGTAAATCCCCAGGGTCCTAAGTGTGGCTCTTGAATCTTTACTGGAATAAGGACCGAGTAAGTTGATTCAGCAAACAGCTTCTGCAAGTCGAAGGGAAGATCGACTATCTTTGCCTGCAGATCCCTCGGTATACCCGAAGTCTGGAGCCAGGACTCCCTTCGCATCACCACTGCCATAGCTGTGGAACGTGCTGCTGTGTCCGCAACATCCAGGGCGATCTGAACTCCCGTCCTCGAGGCCGCGTAGCCTTCTTGCACGATGGCCTTGAGCACCGGTTTCTTGTCCTCTGGAAGCGAGTCCAGATTCTGTCTGCAGCCGACGGCGGTTAAGAGGAACTGGCGGGGACCGGATCGCGCACGTGGCCAGGAGCGTGCAAGGGAGCGGCGCGCGCCGGCGCATGCACGGTCCGGCAGAAACTGTTTGGAAGATCCGATCTGCGGCACCGGGCGAGCCCGACACCTATTGTGGAGCACCCACGGGGACACTCGAAGAAGAACTACTTTTATAGCTGTACATTTTTGTTAAAAAGGCCAATAAACTCTAATGGGTTATTTTATGAACAGAACCAAACAGAGTTCATAGGAAATTATGCAACTCGACTCTATAGCTTCAATAACCATGAACATTGACCACAGACTGCAGTTATTATAAATCTACGGTTGGCATCCAGGAAATACACATAAGAGTGAAAATCTGCATCATGGCTTTTGTTGGATTAATTGCAAGCAGCTGGAAAATCAAATTGGTCTGACCTATGTTGCATCCTGCAAGTACCATTAGTTCACAGTCCTTATGACTCCGATTGCCATACCATTTGAATGCCTCAAAGTCTTTTAATGTGTTTATCCTCACAACATTCCTTTTACACAGGAAATTACTGTTATCACCATTTTACAGAAAGGGAACTGAGGTACAGAGGGGCCAAGCGACCTGCTCAAGATCACAATGGAAGTCCGTGGCAGAGCAGGGATCTCAAATCCTCAGCTAGTGTTCCAACTACTACACCATCTTTCCTCTTTTTTCAAAGGAAAAATAAATGCTCATACAACTAGGAAGTGATCTTGCCTCATTCATTGGTGGCAAAGAACTCCATGAATTGGTATCAGGATCATACTTTTCTCCAGAGTTCAGAGTATCCTTATTTTCATCTTGACCTCCAAGTACAAACAAAAATCCTTCTGTAAAACAAAGTGCACATGAAGATTTTAAAACGGAAGGCATGCCAATACTTGTCACAAGGCACTGAATTACATCTTGGAAATCGCAGGCTCATAAGAACACCGTGTTAGACTACAGACTGGCAAAAGTTAGTAAGCATTCTCTTCCCTCTGGTTTAACACACGAGCACAGACTCTACAAGTCAAAGTCAGCACTGGTGTACATAGTGCAACACTACTGAAGTCACTGTGCAGTTACTTGAAAAGTAAAACATTCCCACCATGAAAGACTGAGCAGACTTCAGCAAAATATCAAATTATGATTCCAAGATCTTCACATTCAAGGGACGCCTCACAAAACAAAAAAGTGTATTGGGGGAAGGCCAGTAGGGAAAAGCAAATGTGTTCTTGCAGTTTGCTCTAATAAAGAGAGCTTCTTTACAAAGTATACCCCAGGTCTGAACCTGCTGAGTTTATACCTCCATTAGCTTTTTGTTACAGAAATACGCTGTTACTTACCTGCTGAGAGTACTCCATGATTGATCCTTGGAATGCTCATAGGGGCAAGTTCAATCCAGAGTTGCCTATTAGGATCATAAAGAGGGCACATGCATCGCATCGCAGCTGTTGGTTTCCGTGACCTGAAAAATTAGATAATACACATTACCATCTATATAGATAGATATGAATACTTACAAACACAGGGTCACTGAGTTTCCTTGATTAATTATGTATTTTAAGTCTATATTCATGAACATATATCTGGAAAATGCCACAAAGAAACAGTCATAGAACAAGAGACCTTACAATCTAAGTTTGAAAAGGTACAGACAAAAGGGAGGGAGATGAAGAAAATATGTGAGGCAAAGTAATTAGATACAGCCCTAGTTAAGGAGGAATCTAGTACAGGTTGAACCTCTCTAATCCAGAACGCTCTCATCCAGCAAACTCTGTAATCCAGCATGATTTTAGTTAGCCGGATGACCACTTATGGGTGTGGCTAAACTTCCCGTGGCCCCATAATGTTTGTTTACAGCCACCAGTCCTGGCTCACAGTGTTCTGTGATGTTATTTAGCTGTAATTTGCCCCTAAATGTCTTCTAAGGGCCCAGTAAGCAGTGGAAGTGTTGCTCTTGTTCTAGAAAATACTGACCTCCCATCGTCCGGCAAATTCTCTCATCCGGCACTAGTCAGGTCCTGAGGGTGCTGGATGACAGAGGTTCATCCTGTATATATTTTACAGTGTGTCTGTCTGTACTACATTTGATCAAGAACTCCTCTTAAACCATAAGACCAACCACCACGAAATTTGGTGCGCGGCTTACCCTTACCTTAACTTAAACCAAGGTCAGAGTTTGGCTGCACCTGGAAAGTGGAAAATGTGAAATCCCAGGATTTCCCAGAACATGGAAAGGCAGTGGCACTGACAGGAGGGACAACATACTTCAGACTCACCACTGGGGGGCAGTGAGTGCAGGGAAAAGCAATACTGCATAGTGCTCCCAGGGGACATCTGCAGCAGCAGGAAAACAAGAGGCCACGTGGAAATGGGGCTCTCGACCCTACCTGCCACTGGACAGGTAAGTGCGCCCTCTTCCCACCATGCTACACAGGGAGTGCCCTGCTGCTGCTCCCTCGAAACCCTTCACCACAATTAATCCTCCCAGACATGCTGGGGCCCGGAAACCTGGTCCTGCCCCTCCCCCAACTCATGATGGGGCAAGGGAAAGCTCAGCGCTGCAGCCTGGCCTTGGCCGCCACCACACTTCCTAGAGCTGGGGTAAGGGCTCCATCCCCACTGGGGCCAGCCCCCCTCCCCCGTAGGAACAAGTGGGAGAACTGGGAGCTGCAGCTCAAACTGCCTACCCCTTCAAGACAAGTACTGGGGACCACGAGTCGCAGCCCCACACCCGCCCACCAACCCAGGAACAGGTGCATGCATGGGGTAAGGGAGACTGGAAGACACAGCCCAAACTGGCCACCCACGCTGTGATGACAGATGGCGGTGCCAGGGGTCACAGACTGACCTGATCTCCCATCCCAGGGACAGGCAGGGGAGATGGGCCAGGAGCAGGAAAAAAACTTCAGCTGAAGACCCAAGCAACATTGGGTATATGCTAGTTTCATATAAAAAGCAGAACATACTAACATTTCTCCTCCCATTAGAATGTAACTAAATGGGACATGTTACTGAGTTTTTAATCACTTGTGAGCAGAGGTCGGAGCTTGGTCAGCAAAGAACAAAATCTTTTTCCCATCGCAACAAAATACTTGAGAAACAAAAGGGGATTAGTCTGGGAGAATGGGCATTGTCAAAATGTAACAGACAATCATGCCCTGATGCTAAAGCAGGCATTTAATATTTTATTGAACTGCAACATGGATCGGGGGGCCGGAGTGGAACTCTAAGGAAAGGTGTTACTTTGGTGTTCCATATGCATTCCCATTCAGGACTGTCACTTCAGTTTGTGATTAGGTTTTTTTGTATGATGTCTCAAACATGTCAAGCACCATGATAATACCGAGTATTCATATTTTAACACTTGTTAATTTAAACTTCTGCAAATCTACCATTAAGTATGTTGTTCACCAAAGAAATTTGACATTCTAAAATAGAGCAACATGAGGGTGACCCAGGCACAGCCAACCATGCTAAAAAACAACTTCTGTAATTGTGCCAATTGGTGCAGCACTAAATAAGTTAATACTAACTTTACTTCAGCGTTAATTTTTATGAATGTTACCACCTGCCTATTAATTGCTTAAATTCTATAAGTCATTTCTGTCATAACTAACTGAATATTTACAAAAACAACAAGTAGTCCTGTGGCACTTTATAGACTAACATATTTTGGAGCATAAGCTTAACGAGCACATAATCTGACAAAGCAGGTCTTTGCCCACAAAACCTCATACTCCAAAATATCCGTTAGTCTGTAAAGGTGCCACAGGACTTCTTGTTTTTGAAGACACAGACTAACTCAGCTGCCTCTCTGATACTTGAATACTTACACTCTTTCTTCACCACCAACAGTCACGATACACTCAGAATAACCTCTGGGTTTGAAAGAAGCTAGCATGGCCTCCCCCTGCTGTGGTGGAGTGAGTGGAATGTTGCTACATTCTTTGACGATCTCTCGTACCAGTGGTTCACTCATCATCTGCTCACGCAAATAAGATGAATCTAATCCCGAAACCCACACTGCTGACATGACATCCTTCAGGTGAACCTAGAGAACCAGAAACATTCATAATTTCCAAAACGCTTAAAAAAATGGAATTTTGTTCATCATACTTCAGGAAACATCTCATAGGGAAGTCTCATGTGATAGATTTCTTTTATACACAGAAAATGCTGAAAAATATTTTATGGATAAAACAAACAATTTCTAAATAATTATTTTAGAAAGCACAACTGCCAATAATCCAACACTCACCTTGTTCATCAAAATACATAAAAACTAATACCATTATTTCATTCAGTGCTCTTATCTGCAACAAGAAAGGGAGGCTGCATCTATATTATAAAACAAGACTTCAGTTTACAAGTCCTAATTTACTTTCCATATTTATATACGGTGTGATATGTAAACCCTAGAAATTCAAGTATACAGGAAAAAGAAAATGTATCTCCATGGTATTCTCATCAGGTAATTTTAAACAGCCACAGAATGCAAACTCAATTTATTAAGCAAATTTCTTAATTTAGTACCCCCTACCTTTCTTAATTCTGAGTCATGGGAGATCCATCTAATTACTGCTTCAAATACATATCTTTCATTACCAACATTCAGCTTTTCCAGAGAAAGCACTTCTTTCAGTTTTTGGGGACTCAGTTCTAGGAACTCCTCTGTGCTGCTGACATCTCGGAAGTGAGTTTCCAGATACTCTGAGGCAAGGTAGTGGACATGGCGCAAACAATAGTGCAGTGCAAAGTCCCGAATACCAATACAGTTCTCAGCAGCTATACAGCCTTCTAAAAACTCACAGCAGAGAGTTTTAAGGTCTGTAAGAAGCAGGAGATCAGCTGCCTGCACAACATCTTGGATCGTGTCTTCATTTAGCCTGATCTGCAAGAATTTATTGAGAAGAGTTATTATTCACAAATCACTGCCTGATATAACTTTATAACTAATGCTTAGAATGGGTCTCTACTATTGCTCATATAACTTACATTACTCAGGATGTTTTAAAAAAGACCACTGTAAGTGACACAAGGTATAACTACCTACACACTGTCCACATCAGGGCCACGTCAGCAGATGTTTTTCTGCCAACATAGCTTCTGACTCTCATGAAGGGGCAGTAATTATCCCATTGGCATAGTGTCTTCATTGAGCACGCTAGAACTGCATGAGTGCAGCTATACCAATACAGGCCGTGTCTATACTAGCCAAAAACTTCAAAATGGCCATGCAAATGGCCATTTCGAATTTTACTAATGAAGTGCTGAAATACATATTCAGCGCCTCATTAGCACGCAGGCAGCCGCAGCACTTCGAAATTGACGCGGCTCGTCCAGACAGAGCTCCTTTTCGAAAGGACCCCAGCTACTTCGAAGTGCCCTTATTCCTATGAGCAGATGGGAATAAGGGCACTTCGAAGTAGCCGGCGTCCTTTCGAAAAGGAGCCCTGTCTGGACAAGCTGTGCAACGGTGAGCCGCGTCAATTTCAAAGTGCCACGGCCGCCCGCATGCTAATGAGGCGCTGAATATGTATTTCAGCACTTCATTAGTAAACTTCAAAATGGCCATTTGCATGGCCATTTCGAAGTTTTTGGCTTGTGTAGACGTAGCCACAGCGTTTCAGTGCAAACCTTCCCTTAGTGGCTGAATAATGGAAGGCACCATGAAATTGTTAAACTCATCCAGGAAAATGAATTATATAGTTGCTGTTAAAACAGATTAACGCACACACAGAAGAGACATTACAGCCCCAACTGCACTGGTTTCACCTTTCCTGTGGCCTTGACAACTAAATTTGGTGACCTGTTTGAAATTTATTTTGCAATGTCAATCTGGTTCCTGATGGACAAAACAAAAGCTGATTTTAATCTGTGTTTAGCTGGGAGTCTTGGTAGGGACTGAGGAAGGTTGAAGTTGATGGATACTGGGGAGGCACTGAGGAGGGAAGCTTGTACTGCCCCAGACAGAAAATGTTCTGTGAAGGTCTTCAGTCTCCCAAACAGCCAACCCAGACACCTTTCACAAGCACAAAAAAAAAAAAAAAAAAAAAAAAAAAAAAAAAATCACACATGCTCTAAAACTAGCTCAGTAAAAACCTGGTAGGTTTTGTTTGTTTAAGTTTAACACTTACTGTTTTTTGTTTCTCAAGATGCACAACATTAAGCAGAACAAGAGAAGCACACCTGAAGTGCTTACAATCTAGTTTTGGTTCATATTAGTAGCCTGGATTCTGACTACAGAAGTCATTTCACAGCGAAGACTTAAAGCACAAAGTTCATTATTTCTGCCATTTTTGAATGGCAGTAAGACAAAGAGCAAGGAGCTCTCTCTACTTGGTGCCGCTGAATTTGGGGGTGAGAGATGCAGTAATTCTGTTAAGCGCCATACCTGCCCACTGAAGATGTAATCCAGTATCTCTCTCATGATTTCAACAGATATTCCTTCAAGTTCAATCTTGTATGTAGATCCATCATCTTTGGGAGGATTATAGTTTAATTTTGTTCTGGGGAGACAAAGACAACAAACTTATAAAGAATAGTCTCTCATAAAAAACAGATGAAGAAATGGGAATACAAACAACTAGAGATGAGGGCAGGAGGGTATATACACTATTAATACTAGGTATAGCAGTTGGTTTTCTTTAAGAAATTCAAAAAGGTTAAGCCATAAGTTCTCTTAAGCTATTACACTGAAAGGCTTAGATGTATATTTATACTTTGAAGACAGTCTATATAAAACAGACCAAAAAGACTGCATGTTTATTACCTTTCAAAGACTCCATACCAAATTTGTTCAATTTACAGATTTTTCCACCTGTGACATGCTAGTCTTGCAAACTGTACTTGGATCTAAAAGCACCATCTGTCTGGCTTACCCATCACTAACATTCTCAAAGAGCACAAAGTTAAAACATTTCTGCTGATGAAGCATTAGGGAAATAGACCCCAGCCCATCATCTTAAAGCTGTGGGAGCTCTTATTCTGTGAGTTGCCGTAAATGCAAAAAAACTATTTAATTTTCTGGTATGACAATGTATTGACAGGGAGTGAAGATATTCAAATCAATTCACATGCTAAAGAGTCACTTTTTAAACACGATGGCGATATCTACACTACCAAATAACTTAAGGTAACTTCAAAGTAAGGGGCTACTTCGAAGTAGCCTGCAGAATACCTACACACACTTTTCCTTACTTCGAAGTAAGGGAGGCTAACTTCGGAGTAATGCCTTACTTCAAAGTTTATAGTCTAAGTAGGGTGTGTGTAAATGTTCTGCATTCACTACGTCGAAGTAAGGGATCTGCCAAGGAGCACCCCGCAGAGGACGGGTGCAGTCTGGCCAGCCCAGGCAGGGCTCTATGATCCCTGTCGGCTGTCTTAAAGGAAGCAGCTCCCCAGCAACCCCAGGCAGGAAGCTGACACTGTGTCACAAGCAGGGGCAGCACAAGCTCTCCCTCAGATTGCCCCTGCTCGACGCACTAGCCAGACTCCGCATCCCCTGGCCACCATGGCAGCACACCAGGAACCCTCTCCCCACCACGGCCCCGGGAGCCCCAGACAAGGAGTCTGAGGGCTCACAGTGCCCAGGCAAGGGCCATACCAAGAGGGGACCCTCCTGGTCCGAGGGGGAGCTGACAGACCTCCTTGCTCTGTGGAGGGAAGAGAAGGAGGTCCTTCAGCAAACTGGCGCCTGTCAGCGCCACGCCAAGGCCTTTGAAAAGCTGGCCAGTGGGCTCGCTGCCTGAGGCCACCCCGTCCAAACTGGAAGCAGCGTGCAGGTAAAAGTGAAGGAACTGAGGCAGGCATACATCAAAGCCCACAATGCTGCCAGCTGGTCAGGCGCATGGCCGGTGCACTGCCCCCACTATAGGGAGCTGCACAGACTCCTGGGGCTGAGGGAGGCAGCCACCCCGGAGCACTTTGTTGACACCACTGATCCTCCCCCACAAACAGCGACAAGGAGGCAGGCCCCTCCAGCTCCACCAGCCCCTCGCATGGCAACCAGCCCACTGAGACTGAGGGTGATGACAAGGGCTCCAGTGACAGGACTCATCATCGCCCTCCCCTCCAGGACACCCAGCAAAGTCTCATCCACCCCGAGAGCCCCGGGAGGTTGCAGCTGGTATGTAGAGGGTGAGCAGGATGTTCCAAGGGCTGGGGATGTGGCCCCCACCCCAGAACAGCACTGTGGGGCACACACCTAGGGACAGGAGAGGGAACACGAGCCGACCCTCACCAGGCGAGAACCTCTGGGAACCCAGGATCCCACAGAAGGGCTTGTGGGCTCTGCCTGCATCATTTCCTGGCCCTTTACTTCAAAGTAGGGGCTATTGTGTGTAGACATTTTACTTCAAAGTGTGGGGGGGAGCCTACTTTGAAGTAAGGCAGGTAGTTTTTGTGTGCAGATGCTCTACTCCAAAGTTACTTATTTCCAAGTTATATTTCAAAGTAAGCAACTGTGAAGTTATTTTGTAGTGTAGATGTGGCCTATGAGCCAACCTAACTACCCATCTGATTATCAGAGTTTTATGGGCAAAGGCCTTGGATTTATTTAATCAACTTCTAAAACATTCCACAATTACTGTTTACTAGCAACTGTATAATGCTATGAAGGCTATTAACTCAATAAAATAGGACTAGAGGCACCAGAAGAATGCAGTAACAGCTTTTGCTTTCATAAACTGCCTAGAAAAGAAAGAGAAATATCACTAAGTGCTTATCAGTAGAAAATGCCATCTATCTAGCCTAAGAGCAACTATAGTAAAATCACTTTCAAATGACAAAAACAAGAAAGCATGAATATCAGAACAATTTGGTTTCACTACTACTACTGAGATTATATTTTAAATGAAAGCTGAAAAATAAACTCTTCCTAGGTAATTCTTACAGCACATTCTTTTCTGTGAGACAGACTGACAGAAGTAATTTCTTAGTTAATTTGCAGCCTTATTCTGCCATCTTTGCTCACATTAAATACAGGTTCAACATCTCTTTTCCAGCACTCTCAGGACCTAACCAGTGCTGGGCGAGAGAATTTGCTGGATGACAGGAGGTATATATTTTCTAGAACATTACCAGTACTTTCACTGCTTACTGGGCTCTTGGAAGACCCTTACACATAAAATAGAGCTAAATAACAGCACAAAAACACAGAGCTAGGACTGGCGGCTGTAAACAAATTTTATGGGATCACAGGCAACTTGGGCACACCCATGACAGGTGGTTGTCTAGCTAACTAAAATCATGCCAGATTACAGATGTTGCCAGACAAGAGTGTTCCAGATTAGAGAGGTTCAACCTGTACATTTTAAAATTGAATAGTGTCTAACGTCAGTATAAAACCCTGAAGTTGCATCCTATTCATTCAGTAATAACAAATGTAAAATGTTGCATGTGCATTTATTTTCAGATACCCATAAATAAATGTTATTAAATCCCGTCTTCCTGTTTGGAAACCACAGAGCATATAGGATAACCGTTACACAAGTGAGCAAAAAAGTGTGCGATATCAAATGTGCAAATCCAGAATGTGCTCTCTTACATCATTCAAGGAAATATGATCTTTGAGTCAGTTTAAAAGCCATTGTTTAAGAAAATATGAAAAATGGAACGACAGCTGTTTAGTAGACACATACAAATCCCATACTAAAAAGGAATACAGGTTGAACCTCTCTAGTTCAGCACCCTGGGGCCTGATGTATATCAAACCAGAGAATTTGCTGAACCACAGACAGTTTGTCTAGCAGTATTACCAATATGTCCACTGCTTACTGGGCTCTTAGCTCTAATTTACCCCTAAATATCTTCTAATTAATAGCATAGAACACTTACAGCCAGGACTAGTGGCTGTAAAACTTTATGGGCATGCAGGAAACTTGGCCATACCCATAATAAGTGGACATCTGACTAACTAAGATCATGCTGGACCACAAATGTTGCCCAACCACAGTGTGCCAGACTAGAGAGGTTTAACCTGTACCTCAGATGCAAAGAGCAGATCGGTGTTTAAAGAAACTCTGACGTTGTCTAGAACTAAACTTTCACATCCAAAAAAAAAAAAAAAAAAAACATAAAACCACTTCAGCAGATTCATACCATCCAAAAAAATCAGTAAAATGTGAAGTGACACTACTCTTGGTCACTTTAAATTTGATTCTTCTAGGCACATAAGTATTTTACTTATGACATATTCACCTTCCAGTTTGCTGAGACATTGGAAGTATCTTTCCCACATCCAAAGAAACCCTCTCTCTTCCCCCCCAAGGGAAGTTATTCCAATAAAAGGTGTTACGTCACCCATCCTGGGTCTCTAAAATAGAGATAAGCAACCTGGGCTAATGAGTGCTGCTTGAGTATCCCTCCATCTCAGGAGGCTGCAAGATTGTCATAATGTAGATAGTCTCCCAGGACAGGGTAATTTCGCTATCTTTGCTTCCATAGCAGGAATTTGCAAGGTGTGTGGACTAAACTGTAGCAGTGCTTTGATTGGATGCAGAGAGAGCACATGACACTCAGTCAATGTTGTGTGCAATCAGTGCGTACCTTACTTCACATGTATGTAACTAATAATACCAGGAGGAAAAATATTATGCAGATGGAAGCCAACAGAATTTGGCAACCCTGCAGGTGAGCAATGGTAAACAATGTTTCACAGACCACATAGAACCCCGATGAGCTGCAGTTTATTCATGACCTCACTGCTCTAATATCTAGAGATCTTCCAAATTCATGGCCATGAAAAACAAGCCACAGATTGTGAGAACTAGTCTTCTATGTGCTTCTTCCCTATTAGTGTTTCCCAAAGTGTGGTATGCAAAAGGATTTCAATGGGTACGCAGCAGAAAATAAATTACTGAAATCCGGAAATAAGCATTAGGACAGCATGGGGTGGGCGGGGAAGCTGATAGGGATGAACTCCCGAAAGAGGTACGTGAACGTGTTAAGTTTGGGAAACACTGATATACTACAGAAAGTAATGAGGGAGACCAGCATTTCTCAAATTAGGACCCTGAAACAAGAGATATTTGTTAGTGTGGAGGGTACCACAGTATTATCACCTTTATTTCAGAGCAGAGTGGCCATAGAGCACTGACGGTTGGTTGGGTACCCAGCTCTGAAGGAAGCATGCAGCAACAATGCACAAGGAAGAGTGGCAATACCATATCACACTACCCTTACTTCTGTCCTGTTACCATCAGAGCTGGGTGGCTGGACACTGGCAGCTGCCGCCTGAGGGCCCACCTCTGCAGGCAGTAGTGCAGAAGTAAAGTTGGCAGTACATACCATGACATCTTTACTACTGTGCTGCTGCTAGAGGAAGCTCTGCCTTTAGAGCTGGGCTCCCCATCAGCAGCAGCCCCTCTCCAGATGCCCAGCTCTAAAGGTAGCACTGCTGCCAGCAGTAACACAGAAGTAAGGGAAGCAGTAGTACGAACCCCTTCTAAAATAAGGGGCTGTGACCCCCATCCCATTTCACTTTGGGCCAGGACACCTACCAATTATAGTATCTTAAAATTTCAGATTTCAATAGGAGATATCATTAAATTTATGTTTTTTAAAACTCCCTGACTGTGAAACTGACAGAGATGGACCACAAATTTGGTAGGGTCCTACTCATGTCCAACCAGCTCAGACATTTTCGAAAGGAAAAAACTCAGCCAGTCTCTCTCTCTCTCTCTCTCTCACACACACACAATCCAATTTCAGCCTTTTTGAAGCATACTGTCCTAGTCTTGCGTATCACAACTGACTACAGTAAGAAAGTCTCAGTCAGAGTCTTCATGGTCTGTTACTTTACCTTTGATAGGTTACAATCAGAAATGAAAATTTTCTGACTTTGAAATTAAAAGTAAAAAATTCTCAACTATTTTATTTCATGCTGAAAACCATTCAGAATGCCAATAAAGCTCTATTGGGATGACGAAACAAAACCCAAGCAGTAAACATCTACAAGCTCTCTCTAGTTAAACACCCACACACCCCTTCTAAACTATCAATTTGCACTAGAAAGATTAAGGCATAGCTAAACTATAGCTAGACCAGCAAACTACTGTCCCTGCTTAGATACATCTTTTAACAGCAAGATATTTGTTGCTGGTATAGTTGCTTCTACACTATGGCTTTGGGCAGTTCTATCCATTACCAACTCTGCTATCTTGACAGATTTCTAGTGCACACCTGGCATAAGACTAAAGAAGGTTTGTCATAGAGACTCAACCCAAAATTAAAATGTAAGCTCTACTCAATTCTAGTTAGAGGGATTTGAGCACATCAAGGCAATACTCCAGATTCCCAATCAATAATAAGCACTGAAACCTCCTATGCAGATTTCGAGGTACAAACTTTCTCACCTCAAGACACAGTTAAGGCTAACTTAGTCTCTATTCAGGTCCCACATATGAGTTCAGGAGACAGAGTACCACCTTCCCACTAATTACTAGTTAAGTCTTGTTTAATGTTATCATTACAAAAGCTAGATTTTTTTTTAAAATGTGCCTGGTTTTATAGCTGTAATACCTTTCTCTCCTAAAACTTGAATTCTGCATATGCAAAATTTTAGATCATATTATAATACAGGTCAGACAAAGGAACATGATGAAGCAGTTTACCGCCACCCACCAGCTCCTTAAAAATACATGTCTCATGAAACAAGTAGGATTTCTGTTTCAGGTCACACAGCTCTTTGGCAGCACACATGAAAGATACCCGTCTCCACCACACCCTGGAAAGAGCGCCAACTTTCCAAATATTTTGCCTACGTACTTGGTTTTTAGGTGTTCTGTAATGAATGAGCAATGTCAGGTCCCAAGGCAAAATAATGCAAACAGCTCAGTTTAAAACATAAAAGTGCATGCGTATGGAGGAAGAGGGCATTGAGACAACTCTTTTGTTTATTATTTTTTGCTTTGTTAGAAGGAGAAGAAAAGGATTGCATATCATTTAAAGTTTTGCCAGAGCACAGAAAAAATTAAGTTTGGCTAAAAATGAAATAATTAAGGTTTTGCATATTATATGAGGAATGAGACCATTCCTTCAACAGAAGCCACAGAAAGAGACAGCTAATACATAGCATTCAGCATGTTTTTCTAGCACCATCCACATTTCTAAGAGAGTCCTCCATTTCCATAGGTCACTGGAATTTTTGTTTCATTTTGGTTTTTTTTTTTTTTTTTTTTTTTTTTTTTTTTTTTTAAGGTTAGATCATGATTTCACTTCATCATCATCAATAACCGTGGGCTCAGCGCCCATTGGTGTCTGATGCCTCTCTCACTGTTTCCTTCCATCTTTCCCTATCCAGTGCAGAGTGTCTTAGTTTCTGTAGACTAGCTCTGCACCAATCTACTACATCATCTATCCATTTTCTGTGGGGTCTGCCTCTCTTATTCGAACCGTCCATTATGCCGAATACTAGGGTCTTGATTTTTTTGTTCGTTATTCATTCTGCAAATATGTCCAAACAGTTGTAGCTTCCATTTTATAACCTTCTGCAGCAGGTTCTCTTTTGGCTGTATCTTCCTATATAACCCCTCATCGGTGACCTTCTGCATCCATCCTATTCTCAGAATCTTTCTAGAACAACTCCTTTCGAATGCCAATATTCTTCTTTTTGAATCTTTGGTTATCACCCTTGTCTCACATCCATACAACATGCTGCTGAATACACACGTTTTCAAGACCCCCAGCTTCATTCTTATGCTAATTGCTTTGCTTTTCCAGATCTTATCCATTGCCTTCAAACTTGCTCTTGCTTTCGCTATTCTAGTCCCTATTTCCTTCTTACAGTCTAGATGATATGTTATGTTGCTCCCCAGACATGTGAGCTTCTCTACATTTTCTAGTTCAATACGATCGACTGATCTTCCTTCCTATTTCCTTATCTCCAAATACCACTGTTTTTGTCCTATCAATGGTCATAATCAGTCCATACCGCTTCCCTTCTTCGTTTACCACCCACACCATTTTCACTAGCTTCTCCTCATCTTCCTCAATGATACACTTGCCCCACTATAAATCTGATGTTATTCTGCTGCCATCAATGCATTTAGAATTTATAGCCAGTGTGAATTCAAACCTGGCCTTCAATCTCTAGTTAAACCTGCAGCTTTGCCTATAGTTGGGATTTAGGAATGAGACACAAGGTGAATTGATTGAAATCACCAAGTGTGAAGCCTTGATTTAAATCACTAATCAACTTTTCCACTTGTGCTTCACTTATTTTCCAAAAAGTCTAAAGACAAATTCACATTGGTTGATACAACTACTAAAACATGTTGATTTACAACTAAATAGAGCCTTTACACTAAATGTAGTGCACCTTCTTGGTACATAGGAAAATATGCTATAATTATGTGCATTTATTTAAGCAATCATAAAGCTTACTGTTTTCAGATCCTTATTTTTAGTTGTACATTTTTAGTAAGTTAAAAAAATGGTAAATGAACGATGGAATGAAGTATTCATAACTTGATACTTCAACCAATCAAATCTTAAAGAGTAAGCCTATAAAACTAGTCCCTGAGACTGGGGAAGCACTACAGATGATCCTGATGAGATACATGATGGCGTATCTGAGAATCAGAGGCTAACTTGCAATGCCTGTGATAATTCTTGCACTGAGGATGACAGCCACTTGCTTCCCCACAAAATCAAACCCATAATACACTACACTACAATACATAATACACCTACTGTGTCATGTGTGACATTTAACTCCAAAGATCAGATTTTTCGCCCCGACTTTTCTTTATATACAGAAGTAGACTTAAAACATTTTGGTAAAAGGTTTCTGGGCATTTAAAGTATTTATATTTATTTAAATGTTTTATGACATAATAAATTTAAGCCTTCGCACACAATTCAGATTTTAAAAGCATTCATTTTAACTAAGACAATTATCATTCAAATAAGATTAAAAACCCCAATGTAAACTGAAAAAAAATTATTAACTACTAATCAGTGGGCAGAAACTACTGTACTCTGCCTGGGCAAAACCCAAGCAGATACAACTTGCAACAGTTGAGTTTATACTGGTCCTAAATTTAATCACAACTGGTACAAACTGCATAGTAACAGAGAGTAAGCCGTGCTACTCTAGACACTATCAAAACAAAAAGCAGTCAAGTAGCACTTTAAAGACTAGCAAAATAGTTTATTAGGTGAGCTTTCGTGGGACAGACCCACTTCTTCAGACCATAGCCAGACCAGAACAGACTCAATATTTAAGACACAGAGAACCAAAAACAGTAAGCAAGGAGGACAAATCAGAAAAAGATAATCAAGGTGAGCAAATCAGAGAGTGGAGGGGTGGGGGGGAAGATCAAGAATTAGACTGAGCCAAGTATGCAGACGAGCCCCTATAGTGACTAAGAAAGTTCACATCCCGATTTAAACCATGTGTTAATATTCCGAATTTGAATATAAATGTCAATTCGTCGCGATATCGCTCCTTTGTAGAAAGGGAAACGGATGAATTGACATTTATATTCAAATTCGGAATATTAACACATGGTTTAAATCGGGATGTGAACTTTCTTAGTCACTATAGGGGCTCGTCTGCATACTTGGCTCAGTCTAATTCTTGATCTTCCCCCCCACCCCTCCACTCTCTGATTTGCTCACCTTGATTATCTTTTTCTGATTTGTCCTCCTTGCTTACTGTTTTTGGTTCTCTGTGTCTTAAATATTGAGTCTGTTCTGGTCTGGCTATGGTCTGAAGAAGTGGGTCTGTCCCACGAAAGCTCACCTAATAAACTATTTTGCTAGTCTTTAAAGTGCTACTTGACTGCTTTTTGTTTTGGTACAAACTGCAGTTTTCCTTTTCTACTTTTGTGGTTTGTAGTGATATAGTTGCACAGGATGCTGGTCACTGATGGGAGAATCACAACTAAGCCTAGGGCAGAAAACTTTGTCCACCCTTGTTGTCATTGGTGACAAGTATATCTGAAAGCGCTGATTACAGCTTATCTTGATTTGAAATGTGATCATAACCAGTTCAGCTATTCTCATCAGCAATGGGTATATTCTCCAGTATAAACAGGGCTTAGGACATGCCCTATTGTATTAAAAGCACATTTTAAGAATTCTTAGTTTTTTGCGCCAAGGCATCTGGAAAGTGAATCATACTATTCTGGAGTAATCTTAAAACAAAAAACACATTATTATTCAACAGGTGACACATTAGCTATTATACAGTACTTGTCATTAGATCTCTGTGGTGAACTTTAACTCAATTATAAAGCAGCCAGCCACCATTCTGCTATGGATGCTATCTAAACTTGGTCATTATATAGCACATATTTCCTAGCTTCCACTTCATAATAATTTGAAAATGAAAATAGCGTGTAGATACTCTCAGAAAGATTTCCATATGTATTAGATATCATTTTGAAACAATGACTTGCTTACTTTGTTTCTGCTTCTGTTCAAAGGATGCCATTCTTGGAGTTTGGCTCTTAAGAGCTGGATCTTTGCCTTGCTTAGAAATACAAACTGTCTGCCAATGTGTTAACTTTGCTCTCGTACATCTTACTAACAGCTACTTGAAAGGAAAAAGACCACGATACATTAGGGCTGCTAAATCTACACATTACATAAAAATTAAAATACAAGATGGTAATTCCCTGCTAATAGTTTGGAATTTGTAAACTGACGAGAGCATCATAATTGGAAAACATGGATATTAATGAGTTACCAGAGAAAACTATTATTTCAGATCTTTATGAATGTTCATTACCATAGCACCCGAAAGAAGAAAGCAGGACAGTTTAGCCAATCTTTATAGCATCCGTAAGATTAAGTAATGTGAGTGAAAAATCATCGTTTTTTTAAAACAGTAAAACAACATGAAGATGATCATGCTACTTTGCATATGTGAGAAGGCAGTCACAGCTGGACAACTGAGATTTTGGGAGGCTATGGGGATGGAGAATGACACAATAATGGAGAAAAGGAACTCAGATGAGGAATTCAGCAAAGGTCATGACATACAGTCAACGCTGTAGAGTGCAAACAGGCACAAGAAATTTGGCATGTCTACACAGAAGAAACAAACCCACAGCTAGCCCATGAGAGCTGACCCGAGCTCCAGTGAGCACAGAAGTCTACACAGCAATGAAACAGCCCCAAAGCTGGAATCAGCCAGCATAGGGCAGCTTTGGGTTTTTCTTTGATGTGTAGACATACCCACGGAGGCCAAGAACTTAGCAAGGTTTTTAAACAGGCTACATACAGTCAACTCTTTCATATCCAGCAGCCCCATATTCAAATATTCTGGATAATAGAGGTATACCTAGCAATGCATAACACCAAAGAAAAACAAGATTAGATATTAAACAAAAATATATGCAGACTACTTTATTTACTAACAACCATGGCATTGTACACTGTAAATGTACACTATTTATTTGCATTTACTTTCACTATACTGTACTTATGGAAAATATAACTTTTACTTATTGTTAAAATGCCGGTTATTAGAGTTTCAGATGATCGAATGCCAGGTATGAAAGAGTTTGCTGTATCTGCAAAGATAGGGACAGTTGCAGTGGAAAGGATAAAAGTAGAAGGTATATAAACCCGCATGCCTTGCAAATAATGACAGCCTTGAATTCTGATTAGGAACAGATTTGACTCAGATTATTTCAGAACTGTACACTACAGGGCTTCTTGTATTTTGAGATCCAGCTTCCCATACTTCCAAAGACATACCAGACACTGTAAACTGATGGTCTGGTTGAGGATGATGATTCTGATGTAGTGACAGCCTGTAGAAGGAGAGTTGAATTGAGGAGATGTTACAGTGGAAGAAACAAGAAGTCTGAACCCAATAAGGAGCTATAAGAGAGTTCCATTTTACTATATGTTAGGCTGCTTCTATCAGTGGTGGCATGGTAATGAGGCAATTCAAAGCAAGGTAATGAGGCACTAATATGCCTATTCAGCACCTCATTAGCATAATGGCAGCTGTGTGAATTTCAAAATGCAGACTTTGATTGGCAGATTGACAGTATACATGGGGGCAGCTTCAAAATAAGCTCCCCACTTTGACATGCCTTTACTCTGATCTAGTTCTGTGGGAGTAAGGGAAAGTCAAAGTGGCACACTTATTCTGAAGCCCACATCTACACGGTCTATCTGCAATTCTAAGTCTACACTTTGAAATTAGTGTAGTAGCAGTTATGCTAATGAGACACTGAATAGGCATACTAGTGCCTCATTACCATGCCACCTCCAACAGGAATGCATAGAAGCAGCCTTAGTTTCTCAACTTTGAATGCCCTTGTCCAAATAAAGAAAAGAGTACCTTAATGTAGACATACAACAGGCCACCGAAAAATTCCATTTTATTAATTCAACACACTCTGCATATGGATCTTCGCCAGTTCCAGGGTTCTTCATGCTTAAGGACTCCAGCAATAAATCTCTTTTTGGAACTGACTTGTGTTTGGCATGAAAGATGACTAATTACTAGATACTCATAGCAACCTCTCCCTTTAGTCTTACCACTTTTTGTATTAAAGAAAAATGGTTTAGAGCCACAAAGGAATTTAGACATCTAGGTCCAAAATTTAGTTCCTTAAAACTTTGCTCAGGGGACATCCAATAGCCTGCCCGCACAATTATAGTCCCTTGGGTACCTAAATTTTTGCCAATGGGGTTTTTGTTTAGCCCTCTTTTAACAAGTCCCTAATTAACATACTCTTACAAAGCCCTTCTCAGAAACATTGAGTTTCTGGACTCTATTTGTGAGATATGGTAATCCAAATGAAAGTTGGAAAATTTTTCAGAAAGTCCAATTTGGATACTTTTTAAACACTGTGCTAGAAAATTTAACTTCATTTAAATCAATACAATTTTTTCAGGACTTCACTGGGGCCAGGATGTCCCCCTATTACTTTTGAGATTTATTCCTAACTTCATAGCACAATTTTCCCTAAAGTTGTTATATGTGCAATTTCAGAGAGATTGGTAAAGAATACTGAAGTTGCACTGAAACTGAGCTTCCCATAAGATCTCTGAAACACAATCATATTGGAGCATTTATTAGCACTGTATGCTGTAGTTTGTGTGTACAGAATTAAAAAGTAGCTAAGCTGAAAAGAAGGGCGAAAGTTCAACTGTGAAATGAGGGTAAGCATAGAAATTTCAGTCTCTAAAGTTAGTTTTATTAGTACATTGGAAGAAAATAAAGGCTTGAACCAAGTGTACTTCCGCAACACTAACTATAGCAGTATTGTCATTAAAGGACTTTATTGTTCAGGTCACACACTCATGCAGTTAATGAGACTGTTTTCAAACAGAAAAGGTTATGAAACATCTATAGGAACTTTTAATACCTGCAGACAGAAATTGAACAAATGGAAATTTGAACAAACAAAAGCAGTGAGAAGATTCCAGAATTCATTAGGAAAAAACCACTTGTATTGCTCTAAGGCAATGACACTGTGGCTGCTGTATTACTTTCCTAATTGAAACCTTACATAAATTCAACTGGTTTTGAATAGCACTTGGTTATTAACTCCACTGTTAAGCAATGCTTAGAACTAAATGTATACAATGAGTAAGATACTTTAATCATGTCTTCTCACAGACTTCACAACAACAATCCAAAAGGCTGTAAATCAGTAGTACTTAGAACAGAAAGAAGCACAGGATTAATAATAAGACACAGATCCTCTCACATTTGGATCTCCCATTCAAATCCAGTCCAGCTAAACGCTGACAGAGAAAGGTTAACGTCCTAAGGCTGTTTATTGTTAATAATGTATACAGTTCTCCGTTGATTTCGGTGGAAGTTGCATCCTGGGCAACCTCCATGTAAACTGAATTTCATGTAAATGAGGGGAGGCAGGCAGCTTAGGGTAGTGGGGGGGAGCCACATGGCCCCTGATTTCTCACAGCTGGGGGCACACAGAAACTGCACCACAAGCAGCTGTGTCCCCATTGTCTGTCAGGGATGGCGGCCTGACTCACGGCTGCTGCCCTTGACAGGAGTGGAGTGGTTTCCCGCTCCCGTCATGGGCAGCAGTCGCGTTAACCCGAGACACGTGCAACTTGACTGCACATATCCCAAGGGTTTCCTGTATTACAGCAGCGCCTGCAGGCCAAAATAGAATAGGGCCACATTTTACAACGCACTGTACAAACAGAAGGGTCACCAGTCCCAGCCCCTCAAAGCTTGCAGTATAAACAGAAGTGACAGACACATGGTATGGGAACCTGTACAACAAAAGGAGCGTGAACTGTGTAAAGGCAGCAAACATCTTGTTAGTTTCAGGGCTTGTTTTATTTAAGTGACTCCATGAGATGAACTAGTCTCAGATTTTTTTACTGGAGAAGTTTGCACATGACCAAAAATAAACTACAGTATATGTTTGCCCGAGTCTGGGGTTTCCATGACTCTGGGGTTAGAGCTAAATTTTAAATAAATTGAAAAATAGTGTGCTTATTTTTACATATACTGGATTATTGTACTGAAGACAAACCAGATAGATTAGAGCAGAAGTAAGATGTGGTAATAGATACATTACTAAATAAGATTATTTAGTAATAGCATCAAGTGCACACATTTATCACAGATAAGCGGAACAGCTTGAAAACCAAAGAAAAAACATGCCCATATAGCTGAAAGTTTAAATTTCATTTTAAATACAACACTTAAGCATTCAAAGCACTGGCTGTACAAAATGTCTTATTTTATCTATAAAGGAGTTGAGAAACATTTTCTTTGTTCACAATAATCCTCACAGAAATAAACAGCATGGTTTACCACAAAACAAATGATTTGATCCTGTACGAATCATTTTAAGTCTCCTAGGCTATGTCTTCACTGCAGGCAATTCAGGTGCTTGACATGCAGATCAGCCTACAACAGGTGTGAGCTGCCATAATACACATTTCAAATCAATAACCTGAAGTGGGTCTTACTCATGAAAGCTCATTGCCTAACAAATGTGTTAGCCTCCAAGGTGTTACAGAACCACTTGTTATTTCAAATCAAGTTATTTACTGCAACCTCAGTACTACACTCACTGGCGTGTTGCTATGATTCTGGGTCATATCCCATGTGCTGCAGGCAGTGAGCTAGGCTGCAGTGTCATTCCCGCCCCCCCCGCCCCTCTAGTGAACTGTGGAAGAATTTGTCTATCCTTCTGGGTGCCTGGAACAGAGCTATCCCATCCACAGGATGAGGTGGGGTAGCCGCCCCTGTACCCACGCTTTTGTGGGCCCCACAGCAGCTGCCCTGGCAGTCCTATGGAGGCATGAATGAGGTGGTTTCTCACTGATCCTCTGACAGCAGGATCATCCAGTGCAGTTAAAGTGGGAGATGCTGAAGGAAAGGATGGAAGAGTCTGGCAAATACATGGCAACTCTGAACCTGCACAGACAGAAGGTCTACATGTGCTAGTTCCTATTGGCCTTTGTCTCCTTGAGGATGCCCATATTGGGATGCAAGTAAAGGAAATCTGCTCCTCCCACACACTCAACCCTGTCACTCGAGTTCAGGGATGCTTTAAGTCTGGGCTAGCTGGTCTGACTTGGGGTATAGGTTAGAGGTCAGGTGCCATTTTCTTTTGGGTTAGTAACTGGCCACTTTGCTCTGAGGACAAAGAATAAATTGCTTGAATGCTGATCGTCCTCCCATGCCGTCCCACAATTGCTTCCAGGCAGGGTCACCCCAAAGGGGTGGTGGGGATGGGGCAACCCTCCCCCAATCTTCAGTGTCCCAGTGTCCCCCCTCATTTGCTGCACTTGCCCCACTCCATAATGCCTCTGCCCCTCCCCTCACTGGACTGGCAGGGGATTACATGGGGAGGACATGGTAGTGGCGGATGGCAGCGGCAGGAAGGGGTAACCTCTCCTCTCAACCCCACTCACCCTGGGGCTCAAGTGGTAGCCTGCTCCATTTTGCCATGCCCTCCTGGCCCGCTGCATCTGTTTCTCTGTGGGCAGCGAAGGCCTCTTCCCCCTGCTGTAGAGAAGCATGGCTCAGTGGGGGCGGGCAGCTGCTGCTCATGCTGCATTGTGAGTGTAGAGGTGAGGGGGCCTGTGGGGAGGTGACCCCCTCCTGTTGCTTCTGCCACATGCCCCTGCCCTGCCTCAGGTAGTCCTCCCCCCTGCTTCTGTCCATAGGACTGCCAGGGCAGCTGCTGTGGGGCCCACAAAAGCATGGGTACAGGGGCGGCTACCCCACCTCATCCTGTGGATGGGATAGCTCTGTTCCAGGCACCCAGAAGGATAGACAAATTCTTCCACAGTTCACTAGTGGGGGGCGGGGGAGGGGGGAAATGACACTGCAGCCTAGCTCACTGCCTGCAGCACATGGGATATGACCCAGAATCATAGCAACACGCCAGTGAGTGTAGTACTGAGGTTGCAGTGAATAACTTGATTTGAAATAACAAGTGGTTCTGTAACACCTTGGAGGCTAACATGTGCTGAGTCACAGCTATCAGTCTCAGGCTGCTTCTACACATGCCACCACCCGTCAGAGGTGGCATAGTAACGAGGCAATTTAAAGCAGGCTAGTGAGGTGCCAATGTGCATATTCAGAACCTCATTAGCATAATGGCATCAACATGGATTCCGAAGTGCAGACTTCAAACTGCAGATTAACAGTGTAGATGGGGGCAGTTTTGAAATAAGTGCCCCACTTCGACATTCCCTTACTCCAATCTAGTTTTTGTGTGAATAAGAATGTCGAAGTAGGGTGCTTATTTTGAAGCTGCCCCCATCTTCACTGTCAATCTTTGAAATTCGTGTGGAAATTTGAGACTAGCTGTCTTAGTCGAAGCAGCTCTCAGAAATGCAGTGCCATTTAAAAACTAATTTGGTTTGCACAACTATAAACAGGATTATTGCTCACAGCAGTTACATATAAGTTAAAGATGAGATACAGATCGAAGCAGTAAAATCATTTTAATTTCACCACCCCTTTATGATGCATAGAGATGAGTTTAGATTAATTTCAATCTTTTTTTTGGTTTAATTTTGCCTTGCTTTTCAACATGCTCTCTCTCTCCCCCTCATTTTACCTTTAGATGTGAGCAGGCAATCCCCTGACCTGCCATGATTTATTTCTTCCCAAAGGAAAAACTAGTGAACTGTCAAGTTCTTCTGGACACTTTATTCTCTAATGCCAGTACCCAGTCTTACCAGTTTTGTTCAAGTAACGACCCTGAAAAGCCAAGGAGTCAGACTAGACTACCTAGACAAGAAAAGGAGAAGAGTATAGGAGTTAGGGAGAAAGATAGAGGTAGGCAGATTAGCAATATGGGTAAAATGTGGATGGGAGAATTCCAACTGTGTCTCAGAGTTATGTCTGGAGGGACTTGACACCTGTGTTATGATTGCTTATTTTGTGAATCCTCTTGGGCTTCCAATAAAGAGATGAGAAAGCTGAGAGAAACATGATAGTTGAGTGTTAATGTATGTCAAAGTTACTTTTAAATTAGCAAGTTCCTTTGTGAAGATGGAATTTGTGCTTGAGTAATCTTAACTCTTTCAGCAGGTTATCCAGGGATTCACTGAGCGTGTTCTCAAAATGCATTATTTTAAATGTTTTCTTCCATAATGTCTCAAATGTATCTTAAGATAATCGATAATTCGAGTCTTTTGGTTAAAAAAGGTATAGGCTTTTGAACTGCAAAAAACAGCCCACTTAATGTAAACAGATAATTGTTATGCTGGTTAAACCAGCTTTGTAAGAATATGACCTCTCTGAACCCCCCTCCACAGCCTACTAACTAACCTCAGTAAGGCATCAACTTCAAATCCTGCTGGAGACTATCTAAAATACTAATAAAAATGAGTGACCAAAGAAACATTGCCAGCTGAATAAGGTATGTAAACTACCAGGCCAAATCCACATTGCTCACACTGATTTCAAACATCTCTTTGATTTGTCTTTCACCACTGAACCTTCCTCCCTTAATGTTGATTATTTAGAAAAATGGGTGATATGCTTGTTCTTTCTTACATACCTCATTTGACCGTCACCTGACTTCTATACCCTCTCTCCTCTTATCTCAGTGGGTGCCATATGTATCTTTAGGCCATGTGCTCTTGAAGAGATCAGGCTATTAGCATTTAGGTTGAGTAGGTAGGGGGTAAGGTTTTAGTTCTGGGGTTTGTTTGAGTTTTTTTGGTCACTCGACTATCATGCAGACATGAAATATTACAGAAATGACCATGAAGTCAAATTTAAAAGTTATAAAGATGGTGGCTGTTTCATTCTGTGTGTTTTTATTTATAGCTAAGCCCGTTGAAGCTACAATGTAATATTTGAAAATACAGTACTATCTGATGTGTGCAGAGTTACCCTAAGTAAAGTAATACTGAAGGAAAACAATTTCTAGAAGGCTTTTTTTTTTTTTTTTTTACTTAACCCAAAGAAGACAGCATATCTTAGGACATGTCCACACTGCTCCAGAGTTTGCACCACAAGGGTGTAAAGCAGCAGGCGTCAAACACCCTCCCCCCACCCCCCGCCACTACCCATGTGGATGCAGCAGGGATGCACCAAAAGGTTCCTAGTGCACATAAACGTAGTCCTCTAGAAAGAGGACTACATTCATGTTAACATGAAGCATGTTGGTGTATACTACTATTCACATTTTGATAGTCTAAACTATGGGGAAGCAAAGACATGCCTTTAATTCTGCATATAGTCTCCTTTACACAATTAGTAAAATCCTGACACAGACAACATGTGATACACAGCATTGTTCCACGATGCTCATCTTCAGCATGTGTCGGTTCATGAGTAACAACTTTAAACTGTCTGTAAACTTGAACTAAATTAAACTGAAGTCCACAACCAAGTAGGATTGCTGATAAATTACAGTTCAAGCAACCACTGCATGTGTATTTCCCAGAAAGTACTCAACTATACCCACCATCTACATCTAGCCCAATCTATGCAGATCGTGACATTACTTACAGTCAGATACAACTGGAGTGGATCTAAGCAAGTACTCAAGCGTTAACAGAAGCTTGCCACCATTTGGGATTTATTTTAACAATACTTGGAGTCACACCACCTCTTCCAGTTCAAGAACATTAGACATCTGCCACCTAACAGGGGAGCAATCTTTTAAAATGGTGTAAAACAATTATGGAAATACCTTTTTAATTCTTGTACTCTCAGTCACACTCTGCCATGTAAATATCCAGCTATCAAAGGCTTTGTCATCACATCACTGAATTCGTTAGCTTTGACTACACTAGCAAAGGCTAAACCTGAAACCAGCGTAATCAGGGTGTTAAATGTGAGCATTTCAGAACAAATTGTTCAACATCAATTCAGAAATCATGATTGTGTTGATCATCATCTATCCTGTCCTACACAGTTTTGGTTGTACCTATTGCTGACACCCATCACCAGCAACGGATTATGGTATGTCCAGTGAGAGCCAAAGAACATTTCACTTTATTAAGGTAAGAGAACTACAAAAGTTTGTACGAAGAAAGAAGCAGTCCATTCAAATCTTAAAAAGTTAAAAATAGATGCATTTCAAAAACAGTATCTGCTGGAAGCTTATATATCACTAGAACTAAAACATCTGACATCACCTATGACACAAGCAAATGAATCAAGCCTTAAAAAAAATATTTAAATTAACGAGTCAGGATAATGGCTAGTTCACAAACTCTGGAAGAGCTAAACCATCACAAGAATTTATTAAAAGCAAGTAATCAATTCAAGAGTGCTGACTTTGTTTAGGGCATCTGACAGACAAACTCAGCATTTATAAAAATAAAATTACTTAGCATATGTGTATTTCTCAGAGAGCACTATGCAAAGTACAGAATACAATAAACCCTCGTTTTACATGGCACAATGTGACGCTGCCAGGCTGTCATCCTGCCGAGTTTCCCACAGCTGCAAGCAGCCAGACAGGCTAAGGGCCCCTTCCCATGCTTTCTGGGAAAGCAGCAGGAAGGCTTCTAGCTTGCCTAGCTAGCTGCCCCTGGGAGGCAGCTAGGCAGTCTAAACACCCTTTCCCCTGCCTGGTGCCCTGGGGAAGAAGCAGCTGCGGGCACCCCCAACCCTCTCCCAGGGCCCCAAACCCACCCTTAAGCCCTCTCCAACTTACATGAAATTCAAGGTATGTGAGGTTTGTGGAGAACACAACTCTCACGTAACTCGAGGGATTACTGTATCGAGAAAAACAAAAAACACATACTGAAAGTGTCCTTTACTTTTATAATCTCCATACCACTCAATATTAACTTGTGTTTTCCTGGACTGTTGGTTTAAATCATTCCCTTATCATTGCTTAAGTAGTTTGAAAGAGATGAAGTGAGTGAGGTTCTACCTTTTATTGGCTAATTTCTGTTGGTATGAAAGAAAAGATCTCCAGTTTACACAGAGCTCCTCTTCATGTCTGGGAAACGTATTCAGAGTGAAAGTAGTCTGGGACATTTTGGCCGTGTCTACACTAGCCCAAATCTTCGAAATCCCATTTCAAAGATTACTAATGAGGCACTGAAGTGCATATTCAGCACCTCATTAGCATGCCGTTGGCTGCGGCTCTTCAAAATTGCCGCCTTTTTGCTGCCGCACGGCTCGTCCAGATGGGGCCATTTTCAAAGGGACCCTGTCAACTTCAAAATCCCCTTATTCCTATCCTATTCCCCTTATTCCTATTCCTATTCCAGCAGGTAGGAATAAGGGGATTTCGAAGTTGACAGGGTCCTTCCAAAAAGGGCCCCCGTTTAGATGAGCTGCGTAACAATGAAAAGCAACAATTTTGAAGAGCCGCGGCCAGCAGCATGCTAATGAGACACTGAATATGCATTTCAGTGCCTTATTAGTAATCTTTGAAATGGCCATTTCGAAGATTTGGGCTCGTGTAGACATAGCCTTTGTGTTTAATAAATAACCGCAGAATAAGGACACGAGTTAATGCAATAGAATAACTGTTCCTCCAAAAGGCATTTCAGACCACTCTATGAACACTCAGATGTGTGTAAGTAAGCTTTTTTCATACACAGCAGCCCAGGGACTGGGAGGTTGCTGGATATGCAAATATTCTGTACAATAGAGAGGTATAGCAAGAAATGCATAACACTACAGAAAAACAAGATTAGATATTAATAAAACAAACATGTATGCAGAGTACTTCTTTTACCAACAGTATTGTACACTGTAAACTTATACTGTATTTGCAGTATTTATTTATATTTACTTTCACTATACTGTACTTATGGAAAAAAGTAACTAAAAATTTACTTATGGTTAAAATGAGATGAAAGAGTTTATTGTAATTCTAATGTGTGAATTGCAGAGCTGGTTGAAATTCTCTCTCAAATTGTATGTGTGTGTTTTACTCAAGAAATAGGGCAGCTCTTTCTTTGGGAGGGTAGAAGTACACACACACAGAAGAAACAAGCAGTCCTGTCAGAGGGGCAGCTGTGTTGGTCTGTAGGTTCACAAAAACAAGCAGTCCTGTAGCACCTCAAAGACTAACAATTATTTTATTCGCTCTTACCCATGAAAGCTCATTACCTAATAAAGTGTTAGTCTTTAAGGTGTTACAGGACTGCTTGTTTTTGTGAAGCTACAGACTAACACAGCTACCCGCCTGACACACTCAGGCTGGGTCTTCGAAGGGGGCATGGTAATCAGCCTGAGCTGAGAATACTAATGAAGTGCTGCAATGAATATGCAGCACCTTATTAGGCTAAATGTCTCCACAGCAACTTCTAAGTTGCAAATCTCGAAGCGCTGGCATGCCATGTAGCTGTGGGCACTTCGAAGTTGCGTGGGTACTTCAAAGTGCCCACAGCATGCTGATGCTTCAAAGTTTGCAATTTCGAAGTTGCCATGCGGAGAATTAGCCTAATGAGGTGCTACATATTCATCGCAGTACTTCATTAGTATTCTCCGCTGAGGCCGATTACCATGCCCCCTTCAAAGAAGGGAGCTAATGTAGACACAGCCTCAGAAAAGTATTTAAAGAGATTTCAATTTAATTGACAGCAGATCCATACAGAAGATTGCAAAACTTCCATCTCAGCTGCATACCGCCTGTCTCCAAAATGCCAACCTTCCCCCTTAAAAACAAAAGCTTTCTTTTGGTTTTTAGTTCTATGCCCACAAGTACGCAGAAAACCTAATTATTTCCCCCTGAATAAAGTCAGCAACAGAGGTGAAAGTAAGCGGGCAGCTCCAGCAAGGGAGCTATGGAGAGAGGTGGCAGGAACCTTGGCTGCGCTCAGACAGACCCTATAAGGATTTAAGTTACCGTCACCCCCCGGCCCACACGCTCAACGCAGGACGTGCCCCACCCTACATTCCCCAAACACCCCCCATGTCTCTCCGCAGAGGGGCTCGTGCGGGCCAGAAAAGCCCCTGCCCGCTTCGCAGCGGAGGGGGAACGCAGAGCCGTCCCGCCCGCCCTAGTGCCCAGGCCTTGCCAGGCTGCGGGGCGAGCGGCTCTCAGCCCAGGAGTCGGGCTGCGGAGTCAGGGCCGCGCTGCCCCCGGAGCCTGCTCGCTGCCCTCCCGCCCGGCCCCGCGCACCTGATGTAGGGGCTGGCGGCCGCCAGGATGTTCTTCTGCACGGGGATCTCCTCGCCCTCCAGCACCAGGTGCGCGTCGCAGAAGCGGCTCTCCTCGCGGAAGGAGCTGAGGGCCCGCAGCAGGCGGGCGGCGTGCTGGGGATCGCTCACCGCGCTCGGGCCCGACATGCCGCCGCCGCGGAGACCGGCTCCGGCTCGCTGCGGGTTCGCCCGGCTGCCACTGTCGCTTCCCGCTCCGGCTGGCCAATGCGCGCTGCTCGGCTGCCGGCTCCCGCCCTCACTGCCCCGGCCTCATCGCGCCCGGCCTGGCTCGCAGCTGACATCATCTCCCTGCGCGGCCCGGCCCGGCCCGGCCCCGCCCTGCCGTGCCTGGCGGGTGGAGCCGGGGGCGGCGAAGCGGACGCCGCCTGGTCCTCCCGCCCCTCCCTTCTCAGCAGCACAGGGCGTGGCTACGCCGCGTCCCTTCCCCCACAGCCCCTTCGGGCCCCGGCTGCGCGACGGGGCAGGGCGAACGAGGCGCCAGCCCTCTTGTTTGGTCGGGCCGATGCCGCGCAGGCTCCAGGCCGCCTGAGGCGGAAGGGCTGCGCAGTGCGGTCTGGGCGGGAGAGGGGCCGCCCGGCCCTGCTGCAGTGGTTGTCACAGGAGCCTTTCTACCGCCGTGGCGCTGGGGACTGGAGTCCCTGCCCACGTTTAGCGCCGGCCGCTTAGGGTGAGGGTTACCGTGTGTGACCTTTCACAAAGAGGAGACCTCAGGTTGTATTCACGTGCTCCACATCCTGCCGCCTTTTGGGATTTCCTGTAGCAATCCGTGCAGGTGTAACTACCCCTTCGGGTACAAGGAGACCAGTAGACCTTTGGCTCCTGCTGACTGAGGAACAGGCCTTTTAAACCCATCGGTGGAAATCATCTTTAAATCTTTTAGGCTGTGACACACTGCTGTGTAAATATCCTGCCATCCAAGGTAATGTTATCACATAATTGAATTCCTATACCCCCTAGTACATGAATGCACGATGAGTTGGTAGATACAGATAGAGATGCACCCTCTGGGGTGTCTTCTTTTTTGAAAGTTCAGATATGGGGAACCTAGCTTAGGGACAGGGAAAACAGCAGCTGCATTCAAGACTCTAGATCCCATATAGGGCTTGTCTACACTCCCACCTTCCTCCGAAGGAAGGATAGTAATTAGGGTGTTGGGAGTTTACTAATGAAGTGCAGCACTTTATTAAGCAAAGGTTCCCCCCCCCACCCCCAGCAACTCCGAAGTTTTAAACTTCGAAGTATGGGCACACATCTAGCCGCAGCTCACCCACCAGTACTTCGTAGTGCTGGGGTGACTTCAAAGTCCCCTTAATCCTTTAAGCACTTCAAAGTACTGGCAGGTACACCGTGGCTAGACATGTGCCAGTACTTTGAAATTTAAAACTTTGGGAGTTGCCGTGGGGGTGAATATGCTTAATGAAGTGCTGCCTGTGCATGGCAGCACTTCATTAGTAAACTCCCAACACCCTAATTACCATCCTTCCTTCAAAGGAAGGTGGTAGCATAGACACAGCCATAGAGTTCACAAATATGTGCGAAGATGAAACTGCAGATCTTCGACATGAAGCGTGTGCTCTTGTATGGCGACGATGTGGCCTACTAAAAAGTCTTCATATCATAAGCTGCAGACATTCATAAACAGAGGCCTGAGTTACATCCTTTGCGTCAAATAACTTTGTCACAAACTGAAACAGAGGAGGACAAGAACCACTTGATGTTCACATCAAGAAAGTGGGGATGATTAGGCCACACTTTCAGAAAAAACATCGTCCAGGATAGTCTATCAAGCTTTCAAGTGGAACCCTCAAGGAAAGCATGAGAGCAAGACCTTGGACAATATGGAGAAGATCTGAGACTGAAAGACAATAAGTGGGGTACTCCTGGAGTTAGCTAGAAGTTTTGTCTTGAGACAGTAAAGTGGAGGAGACTTGTAGATGACCCATGCTCCATTTGGAGCACAAGGGTTAAGTAGCAGTAGTAACTTAGGCTGGAATAACTATCTTAATTGGGTAATGCATTATAGAGGCAGTTTTCCCACATTTGACATTCACATTTAACCATTACATGCTATTAATAAGGCTCATCCTGCCTGACAATTTGCTTCATTAGCAACTGGCCCTCCTAATGATAGGTAACCTCTTCTGTATTTTGTTGCTATATATATATACACCTTGGATTTTGTAATTTCCACTCCCAGCTCATCTGATGAAGTGGTTTTACCCACAAAAGTGCATGACCTAATAAGTGCATTCGTTTCTGAAGTGCACTGGGACTGCTTGCTGTTTTCATAAGCCTCAGGTTTCCTGTGTAGCTATGGGGTTCAAGCATTGGCTTGGAAACTGAGTCTGCAAAACCAGAGCCCATAGACCTGGACCTACAATGCAATATAGAGATATCCTGAGGCCTCCCCAAAACACATTGTAGGGCCGAGGAAGCAGGGCCCTTTCTCCTTGCTCTGATATGGGAAAGAAAACAATTCCCTCTAAGCTAGGGACTGGCCTGCCATATTGGTCTCTGCCATGGGCAGTTCTGAATTCTTGCTGCTGGTCACATGACCTTTGGGATGTTTGTGGCATGGCTTGGTTTGGACAAGCAGAAGAAATATTTATTTTTGGAAATTTAGGGGAGAAACATCATCCTTTTTTCTATTATCCCAGGAAGGGACTGGATGCAAAGCATTACCCATGGAGTGATATTAGTAAGCTCCTTGCACACTTACATCTTGGAGTATAGGCCATTGACAACCATTCGCCAGAGATCTTTTTCAGTTACCCATATGGGCTTGGCTAAATGAAATGTTTAAAGGTGTAATGTTGCACTGATGAGAGAGACCACCATACCAAACTGTTGGTCTTTAAGGTGTGTAGGTAGGGATATGGATGACTACATCCTCATCTTTGAGAAGCCTTGAAATTTGAATTAGTTGAGCCTGGGGATCAACAGCATTGCCATTGTCCCCTTATTGGGTCCCAGGCCCAACATGATAGAAGCATATGCTAAACCTCAGATACGCGTGACTTTGACTTGCACTTGTGTTAATGTGAGTTAAGCACAAGTCGAAATCCCCTCCCCAGCTCTCGGCTCCAGCCCCAGGGAAAGCCAGGGAGAAGCTGCTCTGCCATGGCTATCTGCCTGCTCAGCTCCCCGAGCTGGGGGAAGCAGGGTGAACAGGCAGCCGCACCGCCATGGCTTCTCCCCAGCTTCCTCCATCTGGGAGAAACTGTACCGCTGCAGCTTTCTGCCAGCTTGGCTCCCCCAGCTAGAAGAAGCCACTTTGGGAGCCAGGAAACTGACCGGCGCTGGTGCATTAGTCATTTTCTCAGTTCCCCTCTCCTGACTTGCATGAAATATGAGTTTTGCGAGGGTGTGCAGGAGCGCAACCCTTGCGTAACTCGGCAGGTCTACTGAATAGCCAGATGGATGAAGCTGGTACTGGGGACTATGAACAGTCCAAAAAGGCTCTGCAGCTCAAGTATGAATTGACACCTGAGGCTCATGACAAGGTTTCTGAGCCTGTAAGACACTAGAGTTATGATACCCTGCAGGGGTCTGGTTCTCTTCAATATCTTCATAAATGATTTAGATAATGGCTTAAAGAATATACTTATAAAGTTTGCGGACAATACCAAGTTGGGAGGGATTGCAAATGCTTTGGAAGAGAGGTAATAGTTAATGGGGAGATATTCATCTGCAGGAGAGCTTCTGGGGCAGAAAATGCTTGTCATATTCAATGTGATAAAACTCCATCCAGTGCTGAAGGGGATGTACAACTTGGATTAAACATCCAGATGTGAAGCAATCTGCCCTACCTGTGGTTCGCATCCCTGTACAGATACAGCAAGTATCTGAGTGATTGGTAGTTAGGTTCTCCATAATCCCACCTTTGAAATCCTTAGGAATGACTGTACCACTTAAGACAAAACTCTGGCTCTTGTACCAGCCAAAAGCTTGAACCAGGTATGGATAGGAAGCAAGAGGGCGGTGACAGAAAGTTTCAGCCAAAATGCAAATAGAGTGGCTGGCAGAGGCCAGGAGTTTTTCCCATTTGCAGAAATAAGGGAAAGGCTGTTACATTAATGACACCTTCCTCTTTGTAAACAGAAAAACACCCAGCTGAAACTGAGTGGGATAATGAGAGGAAGAGCCCCCACCCATCTCCACATGGGAGGTGAGAGTCATATTAGCTAAGGAGTGACTTCCCTGGAGCCTAATGTGAGCAACAAAGCAGTCAGCTCACTGCCTATCCTTACAGGAAGACAAAGGCAAAGCTGAGCTCTGGGTGGCTAAGGCAGTTCCAGCAGGACAGAAGGGGAGACATGCAGGAAGGAGAACTTTCAAACATGTTTGCCTTGTCATGGTGTGGGAGAAGTCCCTGAGAAGAGTGAAGCAGCCAGAAAGTTACAGCTAGTAAAAGGAATTAGTATCATCTTGTCATGTGATGCCCATAGATATCCCCAAATCGCTCCTCACCAAGAGAGTGGGGCAACAAGTTGTCACCACATGGGGAAACATGTTCCTCACATACGTACAGTCCTGGGGTGAAGACAACTGCAGATGGGGTCTGCTGATGCTGGGGAGCACTGTACACCCCTGTCTCTTCAGAGCCCCAGAAATATGCCTCTGTTAAGATTAACTTTCCAGGGGAATAATCCTGCTTGGATCCCTCAAATGCCTAAGGGGAGGGGGCCCTTCCTACCCCAGGCTATAGCCATGATGGCTGATACACAGAGGAATGTGGGCTCACTGCCCTCCCCTGACCCTAGAAAGTGAATGGCAGGAGGTGGTAGCAGGATCCCATTTCAGTTTCAAAGCAATAGGTTTTGGGACAGCATCAGAGCAGAGGCGTACATAAAAAAAACTCTCAAGTGCACCCTGGTCGTGTCATCTATCAGGGAGGTCCTAAGTGGAGGATGCGAAACTGCTCTTTGGTGTGGTGTGAAAATGTTTCTGTAAGAAGCTTGAAAGTGCCCCAAAAGATAGATGCCCAGGGGATGGGAACTGTGCTGACAAGAATAATGATTGTGGGTTCAAACTTCCCTAAGTACGGGTTAAAGTGACCCCACTCAGTTTGCTGTCGAAGGGGGAAAAGATGTGACACAGTGGGAATTCTTGATAATATTTTAATGAATGATATATACCTGGCAGTAGTAACAAGATGCTGTCTACAGCCTCAGACAGAACTGTCTTACTTGACTTAAACCCTTGTACTCCAAGTGGAGCATAAGTCATCTGTAAGTCTCCACTTCAAAACTGGACAAAATTTCTGGCTGACTCCAGGAGTACCCAAGTTGTTGTCCTTCAGTCTTGGTAGATCTTCTACATGTTGTCTGAGCTCTTCCTCTTTTTCCTTGTGGGTTCCATTTCAGAGCTTGAAGGACGATGCTGAATGATGGTTTTCTGAGAGTGTGACCTAGCCATCCCACTTTCTTCTCTTGATTTGAATGTCAAGTGGTTCTTGTCCTGCTTTGTTCCAAAGCTCCTCATTTGTGACAAAGTCTTGCTGTGGGATGCAAAGGATGAGCTTCAGACATCTGTTTATAAATGTACTTGTGATTTGAAGACTTTAGTACACCAGGTCTCACATCCATACAAGAGCACACTTTTCACATTCGCGCTGAAGATCCACAGTTTTGTTTTCACAGATATTATTTGTGAACTCCCTATGGGACAAAGAGGCTTGAATGCAGCTCTTGTTTTCCCTAGCCTGACATTGATATCCATGTCTGTTCCTCCATCTCTGCTCATAATTCTCCCCAAGTAGGTGAACTGCTCCATATCTTCCAGGACATTCCCTCCCAGTGTGATGGTGGTGTTATTGTTGGACTGATTGATCCTTATTGTCTTGGTCTTTCTCTGATACTATAATTAAAGAGGCTGACAAAGGAGGTGCTATAGTCGTAGGCAGCTCTCCAAGGGCCAGATCCAGGCAAGCCACAGGTCAAATCAGGACCATGGGCTGGGGATTCCCCACCACTGATTTATAACTTGAAGTCAGAGGCACTGCTGTGCGTACCAGCATGACCTCACAATACACCAACATTTTTATGGTTGACTTAGAACAATGTTTCCTCAGCTCTTGTCTCCAAGTGCCCCTCCTCTATTTGTGCTACACTGATGACAGCTTCATCATCTAGACCCACTGAAAAGAGGCCTTTGAAGAACTCCATAGGGATTCCAACAGTTTCCATCCTGCTACCACCCTCAGCCTGGACCAGTCCACACAATAGAGCCACTTCCTGGACACTACCATGCACATAAACACCACTCCATACTGGAAACCTACTGAGAGATATACTAGCCTGCACACTTCCATCTTTCACCCAGAACACATCATATGATCCATTGTCTACAGCCAAGCCCTAAAGTACAACCACGTTTGCTCCAGTCTCTTAGACAAATACCTACAGGATTTCTATCAAGCATTCTTAAAACTACAGTACCCACCTGGGGAAGCGAATAAACAGCTTGACAAAGTCAGGTAGGTACCCGGAACTCACATACTACAGGACAGACCCAACAAAGAAAGCACCAGAATGCCACTGGCCATTACCTGCAGCCCCTAGCTAAAACTACTCCAGCATACCATCAAGGATCTACAACCCAACCTAGATGACAGGCCATCGCTCTTACAGACAGCCCCCAACCTGAAACAAATACTGTACTCATCAAAGATTTCACATCTTACAACAGAAATGCTAACCCAGGAATCTGCAACAAATTCCATTGCCAGTTCTGCCCATATATCCACCCAAGTGACACTATCACAGGACCTAACCACATCAACTAT
Source organism: Carettochelys insculpta (assembly GCF_033958435.1). Taxonomy (NCBI): domain Eukaryota; kingdom Metazoa; phylum Chordata; order Testudines; family Carettochelyidae; genus Carettochelys; species Carettochelys insculpta. Next base: position 35,033,366 of record NC_134150.1, on the reverse strand, counting down.
ACCACCAAAGCTCATTTACCTGCACATCTATTAATGTGATATATGCCATCACGAGCCAGCAGTGCCCCTCTGCCATTTACATTGGACAAAACAGACTGTCTCTATGCAAAAGAATAAATGGACACGAATCAGACAGCAAGAATGGTAACAGACAAAAATAAATGGGGGAGCACTTTAACTTCCCTGGAAACACAGTTTCTAATTTCAAGTTGGCATTCTTAGGAAAACACCAACAAAAAACACTTTCAAAAACAGAAGGCAACATGAAACTGCTGAGCTGGAATTCATATGCAAATTTGACATAATCAGAGTGGGCCTGAATAGACACTTGAAATGGCTTTCTCCTTACAATAAGTGATTTTGCCTCCAGGCACTCTCACCTGCTTATCACTAGTAACAGAGAGGAAGCCGTGCTAGTCTATACACTATCAAAACAAAAAGCAGTCAAGTAGCACTTTAAAGACTAGCAAAGTAGTTTATTAGGTGAGCTTTCGTGGGACAAACCCACTTCTTCAGACCATAGCCAGACCAGAACAGACTCAATATTTAAGGCACAGAGAACCAAAAACAGTAAGCAAGGAGGCCAAATCAGAAAAAGATAATCAAGGTGAGCAAATCAGAGAGTGGAGGGGTCGGGGCAGGTCAAGAATTAGATTGAGCCAAGTATGCAGACGAGCTCCTATAGTGACTCAGAAAGTTCCCATCTTCTTATCACTGTTGGCAGTGAGTCACATCCACCCTGATTTAATTTGCACTGATATTACACTCCCATCTGTTTATCCCTCCCTTTCTGTCACTTCCAGCATCTGGGGAAATTAGCTGTGGCTCACAAAAGCTTATGCCCTAATAAGGTCGTTAGTTTTTAAGGTGTCACAGATACCTTGTTTGACTGAAGATTGCTATCCATTGGGTGTCAAAGGGTTAAAAAGGTGGGCAGACCTGGAGACCTGAGGAAGGTTGTGTTTCATCAGTCTTTCTGGGATGACGTGGGTCATTAGAGAACTGGCTGAAACTTACCCATATCAGTGGCGGATCAGGCTGAACAGTTGACACCTGACTAGGGAGCACTTGAGCCCACTGTGGTTCTACAGAAGGACGATGGGCTGAAAGGCATCAGGTGGCTGGGATCAGAGCAGGAGTTTGTGGCAGGGACTGACAAACAGCAAGAGGGACAGAGCCAAAATGAATTGTATAGCAGCTTGGTGTTGTGGAGCACTGGCTTGGCCAGGATAAACTATGTCTTGACCTCCATTTAGGAATGATGCTGTGGGGAGGAGGGCTATAGTCACTGCAAAAAATTGCCTTGCTTCCCCTGTAGCTACTCTGTAACAGCTGCTGTGCCCCAGCTTACCAGATGCCAGGGCATAGAGGCGAGAGTAATAGCTGATGGTCAGGTGCCCAGCTCTAGCAACAGTGGAGAAGTAAGTCTGGGCAGGGGTAAGGAGCGGGGCTGATAGCAGCAGCCTTCTGTTCATGTCCCCATCTACCAGGTAGTGTTGTCAAGGGCACGTGGAGGGTCTGGGGCTCTCTGCAGCAGCTTGAACTGACCTCCCAGGTCCTGTCTCTAAACTTGCTGGGCCCTGAGGGTTGTGCTACTCCATCATGTGTCCCTGCTAGATTTACGAAATCAAACCCCAGCAGTTTGACCCTGAGCAGGTCAATCTGACATGGTGGTACAGCTATAGCTGAAGACTGCAGCTTCAAAACCAGTACAGTGCAGCCATTGCTGGGCAAGTGTCACTAAATTTTCCTGCAATGTGCCTCAACTTAGATCTGGATCCAATTGTTCTGTCTCTTTGCTCATAATCATTGAGTTCTTGCTCTTGGGGAGACTTGCCAAAAAAAGGGAAAAGGGAGATGATGGGTTTTGTGCTGAGGGTAAAGTCTTAAACCGCCAATTATTTCATATGCCCAGTGTGAAATTGGTGGTTTCAGTGTAGCTCTGGTTTTACGTGGGAAATGAAATGGTGGGTCTTCCTCCTCCTTTGTTGTCTCTGTAGATGTCCATTGACTGAACAGGTTTGATGCCAATGAGAACTTGTGGCAAAAAGTGAGATCAGACCTTCAATTCTTTTATGCCAGAGCTACTAGGTAGGGGGAATCCCTGGCTGCAGTATTGCTAGGTAAAATGGAGAGGGGCAGTAAAATGAGACAACACTAAAATAAGGCTAAGGGATTTTTTCTTCTTTTTGGGAGGTTCTGGAAATCAGTCACCCAAATTCCGTTTCACATCTTCAATCTTTTTTATTCTGTTTTTACACTATTAATTTTCTTTTTCCCTGTAAAATCTGACACTTTTTAATGACATATTTTCACATTAGGAGAAACTGAAAACTTCAGCCTTTAAGAAGGAAAAAAAATAAAAAATAGGAAATAAACACAAGATTAATTTGGATTCATTCATGCTGTGTAAAGCTGCAGCTGCTAGCTTAAATAACATTTCCAGAGGGGAACTCGTGGCTTGCCTCTTTCCAGTTACAGAGGCTTTATTTAAAAGGACTGTACACAAGATATTTAGGCCTTACATTTAACATGCCTTAATTGCACATTAAAACATGGCCTGATTCCAGCAGATTCTCCTTTACTTAATTGAATTTAGTGTTTAAGTGATACCAAAATTACAATTTGGCACTGAATAAAAATGCCTTATAAACTGTTGAGCTATGCTCTCAAAGTTACAGTGTGTCTGACCCCGCCCCCCATGCACCTGCTCAAAGACATATTTTTATTGCTCACTTTTCTTTAAATCAGATACCAGACATTATTTTTAAAACAAAAATATATGTGAAATCACAAAGATATAAATTAATATTTATTTGTCAAGAATATGTATTAAGAAGCTTAGTAAAATTCTGCTACTGGAAAAATCAAAATAGCCCTAAATAAAATTTTAATAATAGTCCTAAATAAAATTTTAACATGAGAAGGTGACATAACTAGTGGTTTTTCTTCTCTCTGAGCCACATAGCTTCTGTAAACTATGATATTTTGTTCTTTACGAAGACACAGATCTAGCGATGGCATTGTGAGACCTGCACCAGAGGCCCTGAAACAGCAAGGCACTGAACAAGTACTTAGATTTTGTAAATATGTGAATAGGCTCATTGAAGCAAAAACTTACAGTTAAATACTTGTTGATGTGCTTTGGTGAATGGGCGTCACAGAACAAGAATATCACACTCCAGGCTTTTGGTACAGATGTGAAAACAAATTTTGACTGAAATTGAGTGTGTGCTTGATGTCCTGGTATAACAAAAAAAAGGTGGCACAAAAAAATAGAAGATGCTACTTTGACATGGAACCCTAGCAGTGAAATACTTTCTGGTATATGGTCAGTGTGGTATCAAACATGGATAAATATCAGCAGGCTAAATCTTCTGATTTGGGTGCAAGGTTCTGAATGCGTTGGGCTGGGGAGATCTTAAAATGTACCAATGTGTTTAAGTGGATGGGAGTTGCAAGATCTCTTCACCTTGCACCATATAGAAATGAAAGGGACATTGTTACTCATACTTTGGGGCTTGCACAACCAAGGGAGTTGTGTGTTGAATAAATTAGTTTGAGAGTTGTCATTGAGTGACCTAGATTAGTTTAAAAACAAACAAGTTATGATTCTACTGCCACCAGCGTGGGTTATTATGTAGGAAAACATGGTTGTGTTTCTGGTTTTCCTTCAAAATTGTAAACCATGAGTTGGCTTCATCTAGTGTATGTAGGTCAATAAGGAAAGGAGTAACAACTCACTGATTTAGTAGAACAAAATCATGTGTCATGCTTCGCTATTTGTCATTTAGTGAAAACTTTTGGTTAACTGATAAAGATCACAAGAGTCCTAGTACCAATTATAGGGCCAATATCCCTACTGGCCTGATCATGCTACACAGTAATTTCTTGTTTTCTAAGTTCAGCTGGGGCCAGTTTAACTGTTATAAATTGAACCTCTCTAATCTGGAAGTCTCTCATCCAATAATAACCATAATCCAGCACAATTTTAGTTAGTTAGATGACCACCTATCATGTGGTGTGGCCTAGTTTCCTGTGGTCCCATAAAGTTTGTTTACATCCTCCAGTCCTGGCTCTCAGTGTTCTGTGCTGTTATTTAGCAGTAATTTACCTCTAAATGTCTTCTAAGAGCCCAGTAAGCAGTGGAAGAGTTGGTGATGCTGCTAGACAATATTGACCTCCCGTGTGGCAAATTCTCATTCAGCACCTGTTAGGTCCTGAAGTTGCCAGACGAGAGAGATTCAACCTGTGCCACTGTTTGGAGGCACTAGGCCAGATTCTCCACTGATTTCCACTGGTTGTCTTTTGATCTATATTAGTACAAGAGGGGAATCAAGCCCTTTTGTTTTGTTCATGGTGAAGAATGGCAGAGGTCCAAGTCATTATGATACACATCTGATGACCACATATCTTTCCACAGGCATAGATGTATGCCAAGTTGCCGCACCAGAATAATCAATGAGCCCTGCCCCACTGCAAAAATACACACACTTTAAGTGTTTGCAGATAAAGGACTGGTAGTTGGCCTTCTTTTCAGCCTGCAAGTCACAGTATTATAATCAGCCATAAATTACTTCTGAAAAGAAAGAACTTTCACAATTCTGCTGGGTGATTGTGGGCACCCTGCACAGCTGCGTATTTTACATATTGGTAGGGATGGCCTTGTGCCAAGATAGAGCATCTGAGCCCCAGCACTCTTTTTAAACGCCATGGGCTCAGCACAATCCAATTGAAACAGACTTTTGAATGGAGACTTCTGCACTCTGCAGGCACCAATGCACCTCAGCAAATGTCTGTAGTGACACCAAGCACCCTCTTCAAAACAGAGATGAATTTGTTAGTTCACTAGAATGCAACAGCAAAAAGTCTTTGGCATAGCAATGAGATGCACAGAGGAAGGAACACGGAGTGGGTTGGGGCCTAGTAACAAGGGAGACATAGCCACCCCAATTTTTGGTCTGTCTACCTTAGCCCCTCCAACAGGAAGAGACTGGGGCTGCCCCAGCCAGTGCATCTCATTGCTTCTTGGTGAGTTGACTCTTGATGCCTCAAGGATCAATTAGGACGGGTAAGTTGGAAACTTAAATAGTTATGCTTTCAAGTCAATGGGAGCTGGAGTACACCTTTGGGCTGCTAAGTGATGTAGACTTAAATCTGAAACTTTTCTTCATTTGTACTGTTTCATTCCCATTTTAAGCAGACTGTAGCAATCATATTAATACACCCTGCATTACATAGCCCAATTAGGAGTGGAACAACTCAGAAATAACAAAGTTATGATTAAAAATAAATCTTACAATAACTTTTTTTAACTGATTGGCCACCTTCAATATAAATTACATGTATTTATTTAGAAATTGGTACACAAATCTGAATTACTGTTAGATGAGATTTTCCTATACCACATTTTATGTCTACCAGTGTCAGAAGGTTCCAAAACTGACTAGGTTAAAAAAGTTGACGGGAGGAAGAATCCCATTTGCTGTATATCGACTACCAAGTCAATGGTAAATAATACAAACAATGAGTTTTCTACTATACATGGACTCCAAACCCCACAAATTATTGGTAATGGGAAGCCAGCAGTGGTGGTTAAAGACTTGCTGGATGACCTGGAGCCCTACAAGCTTTGAGGATGACAATTTTTTAACATGTGTTTGCAGATAAAGGACAATCAGTTGGCTTTCTTTTCACATGGCACTCTCCAAAGAATTGAAGTAATCACTCTACGTGTAGCTTTCCACACCATGGTTATTAGTGTGGTACTTAAAATATGGTACTCAAGCTATTGCTTAGTGGATCAAGTTCTAGGGCACTGGCAGTGGAGTTGTGTCTTGAAAACCTCACTGACCACTTACTTACTAAATAACCCTCTGAAACCACCCCCCCTTCACGCATCTGATGAAGCGGGTCATTGCCCACAAAAGCTTATGCTCCAAAATACCTGTTAGTCTATAAGGTGCCACAAGACTTCTTGTTGTTCTCAAAGCTACAGACTAACACAGCTACCTCTAGTCTTTTTGCTAGTCTTTAAAGTGCTACTTGACTGCTTTTTGTTTTGACAGCTACCTCTCTGATACTTCTCACAGACTACTATTTCTCTGGTACATCATATTGTGAAATGCCTCATTAAATTTTAGGGTGGAAAGCTATTTGACTGCATGCAAATAGTTGGATACCTGAAACTGTGTGATTAATTTAGAGTCTGGCTTCAGGACATTTTGATATTGTGGGTTAGACTGTCAAAAGTACGTAGGTGCTGAACTGCCACGTTGGTTCTTAAATCCCAGAATCAGGCCCAAGGGAGGTTCACAAAACCTGCTCGTCTGCCACTCGATCCTGTAGGTGCCTAAACTCACTTGGCACCTATCTTCTTGCACTAAAAGTTCCTATGATTCGCATCTGCACACATGCACTGCAGCTCCAAGCCAGGTGTCTGAATACCAGGGGAGCTGACAGCCAGACCCGCTGACTTGGGGGGCGGGAGGTGGGCAAAGGAGGAAGTTGCCTCCAGACCCCTTTGAAATGCTGCAGAGTGCTGTACTGCCACTCCACGCACAGCTCTGAGGGAGCAAGGGGAGGCAGTGCTGATTGACCTGAGTCCCACCCTTCTGCCCTACCCCGCACCTCTTGCTCCATGGCCCACAGTGGCTGTTGGTGCCACTGCCAAGAGCCTCTGCGGACCCCTGAACAAGGTATGTGGGGGGCTGGCTCTGCGCTCCCAAAAGGGGTGGGGCTGAGAGCAGAAGAGGGAGGGCTGAGACAGCCAGCCCTCAGCACCACCCAGACCACGCTGCACCCTTCCTCACCCCTTCATGCTGCCCGGAGCGTGCAGCCTGGCACTTCAGCAGTGATTTAAAGGGTGCAGGGCTCTGACCACCACCATTGCTACTGTGGCAGTGGTGGCAGCTGGAGCTCCAGCCCTCTTTTTAAGCACCAGGCCCTGAGGCAATGGCTCTCTTTGTCGCTCCTCATCCTCATCCTCTGCCCTGCTGAATGCCTATGTCCCAAAGCAATGCACAAATGGGGAAAGTAAGTGTTCCTCTGGCTATGCTGCCAATTGGCTTGATCCTATAAGTGTGCTCATAGCTCACCACTAGTGAGTCAGGCCCTTCCAGGCAAACTTGCACACAATGGAGGGAGGAAGGCACTGAGCCCAGTGATCAGGGTATTCAGCTGGTATATTGGAGACCCCTTGATCAAGTCCCCCTCCAGCTCTGAGATAGTCTCATGGAGGCTGCCTCAGTTTCTCCTGGTGCAGCTCCTCCACCGTGACTTAAAGCATGAACGAAGGATTGGGCCAGAGAGAGACAGAGCCCACGATGCATATGAGAAAGTCTCTAGCGCCTGGTAGTTAACACAGTCACATGGGAGACCCAGGACCCACCCTCCCTTTGCTAATGACTTGACAATTATTTATCCCCAGTGTCTAGCTTCAACATGGTAGACTGAGGGACTGCCCTCCTCAGGCCATCCTCCAGCCCAGGGATTACAGCACTTGCCCAGGAGGTAGCAACGCTCTCTTCAAGTCCCCTGAAGGTAGAGATGGGGACTTGAATTGCCAGTGTCCCATATCCCAGGTGAATATCCTATTCCCTGGAAGCCCTCCTCTCCCTTCTTCTGCCTTATTCCTGAAACACCACAGGTGCCTCCTGCCAAGTGAGGATTTGCAGCAGAATATCCCGAGTGGAGGGAGGTACCTCCCTGGAGCCTGGATTTAGATCTCTAGCTCCAAGAGAGGGGCAGAGCTTAGAGCGTACCACCCATTATTCCACACTGCCCCTTGCCTGACTTTTGAGAATCCAATTCTGAGGTATCTGTCTATCTCCATGTATTGTGTAGGGCACATCAGCACTGAACTCAGGCCTGGTGAAGCCCAGTTATTTTCTAGGCACCTTACACCTTGCCCAAGTTTCTTCTTTGTTGCCCTGTGAATCTGTGCCTCTTGTGAAACATATGCAATAGGTGCTTGGTACTTGCTAATTGTAAATAGCTAGCTAGTTTTCCTTCCACTTTAAACAACCTGTAAGATTAAAACAATATGAAAAAGATAAATTTGCAGTAATAAGAAATTATTGATAGAAGAACAAAGGTAAATTAAAACTCCTCCCTCAGATTTGGAGAAATCTGCATCTTAGTTGCTCATTTGCAGTACAAAAATAGTGATGTGCTGCCTACCAGTGGTGCTTCGACACTTCTAACAATTGTTTAAACTGCAAGTTGGGAGGAGGGGGGAGAGTTTTATAATCACATTAGGGAACATCTGTCCGGTCTACTGCAACAACAGCACAGCCATGTTAGAACACACATGCTGCAAACTAACCACGTCTAGAGTCATGAGAGACAGCAGCATTTGTGCAGTTCTACTTGCAGTGCAGATAGAGAACTTAGAGCCTGGCTTACCCTGTGGGAAAGGAGAAGGTGATGCAGGAGCAGTGGACATTTACCAGACATAGGGAAAAGGAGGCCAGGTAACCAGGGGGGCTTAAAATAAGAAAAACACAGGAACAGGGGTCAGACAGAAAGAGGAAACATAAGTGGGACAGAGCAAGGTCACAAAGCTAGGTAAAGGGCACCAGAATCAAGAGGTCACATAGCACAGAGAAACAGTATGGGGCCAGGAGTCCCAGCCTGCTTTCCTGAGCTAAGTTTATGTCTACACTAGAGTGAAAGTCAACTGCAGATACACAGTTCTAGCTATGGCAACTGCATAGCTAAAATTGACATGTGTGTGCTTGGCTAACTTGTCTGTCTATACAGGGGATGGGTAATGGGAGAGTTTCTCCCATTGACCTCCCTTACTTCTCGCATCTCACGAGGAGTACAAGGGTCAACTGGAACCTGAGAGCTCAATTTTGCACATCCATATTAGACACGCAAAATCAAACCCGGAAAGATCAACCCAGAGCAGGTTGGAATTCTGGGGAGTGTAGATACAGCTTCAAATGGCCCGAGGGACTCTGGAAAACCCAAAGGATGCAGACCCCAACCCAAAGACAGTCTTCGAGTCGTGAGAAAAAGTGGGCGATCTGTATTTTCCTGTGCTTTGAATGGGTAAGTAAAAAGGAGCAAGGAAGTGTTAGACTGGGCAAATGTGTGTTCATCATTGCTGCAGCCCCATGGAGAGTCAAATTGTCACTAGTAGCTGCTCCCCTTTTGGTTGTGTTCTGGGAGAGAGGTCTGTGTAAGTCACTGAGTTGCTCAGAGGGTGGGGAGGGAGGTCAGTGCTGTTTCTGAGAATCTGGAGTAAGTTAAATGAGCTGCCTCCTTTGCAAGAAAGCAGCTCACTGTTTGAGATTCAGTGCCCAGGAAATGTGCCAGAGGGGCCAAGGGAGGAACCACTTTGGCAGCCTTCTGAGGCTTCATGAGCTCAACACCTGCCAGAATACGGAGCAACAGAGGGTTGGATACCCCTGACATCAGTCCCAGAGGGTGGCCAGGAAGGGGCATCTACTTGATTCTGTAATACTAATGGAAGCAACAGAGAGGTAGCCATGTTAGTCTGTACTCCAACAAAACAAAGCAGCAGAAAGGTAGCACTTTAAAGACTAACAAAATGATTTATTCAGCAATGAGCTTTCCCAGATAGACTCACTTCATCAGATCAATTTCATTTCCAGTGCAGACTGGCATTCATGAGTACAGAGGACCAAAAAAAAAATTGCAATAAAACTCAAATAGAATTGAAGGAAGAGGGTGAGGGTTGGGGGATTTAATTGTCCTGTCTGAGATAATTATGAGCATCAAAGGAAGGGAAGCAGCCCTTGTAATGTGTAAGGTAGTTAATGTCTTTGTTCATACCACGTGTTAATGTGTCGAATTTGAATATGTACTCTAACTCACAAATCTCTTCCTCTAATCTGTTGTTAAATTCTTTGCGTTCCAGGACACAAATACTCAGGTGTTTAAAAGAATGGCCCACGCCAGTGAACGCTTCAGTGGAGTTGGATGTTCTGTTCAAGACCTGAGAATGTGTGTCCTAGAACACAAAGAATTTAATAACAGATTAGCGCGAGGCTGTGTCTACACTACAAAAATAACTTTGAAGTCTACACACACCCTACTTGGAAGTTAAATTAATCATGTCTAGAGTAATGAGAGACAGCACCTTTAGTGCAGTTCTATTTGCAGTGCAGATAGGGAACTTAGAGCCTGTCTTACCCTGTGGGAAAGCAGGGAGTGACACAGGAGCAGTAGGGCACGACTCCATTCCCAGGAATGGAGTAAGGACTTCGAAGTTGGGCTCCCTACTCAGAAGTTAATTTCGAAGTAGGGGAAAATGTGTTTGATGTAGTGCCGAACTTCAAAGTTAACTTCAAAGTTAGTTCCTAGGGTAGATGCATGGCAAGAGATTTGTACATATTGAAATTTGACACATTAACACGTGGTATGAACAGAGACATCAATTACCTCACACATTACAAGGACTGCTTCCCTTCCTTTGATGCCCATAATTATCTCGGACAGGACAATTAACATGCCCCAACCCTCACCCCTTTCCTTATATCCTTTTTAATTTGTCAGTTTTTATTGCAATTTTTTTTTGTCCTCTGTACTTATAAAAGTCAGTCTGTATTGGAAATTAAATTGATATGATGAAGTGGGTCTGTCCCACGAAAGCTCATCACCAATAAATCATTTTGTTACTCTTCAAAGTGCTATATTGGTAATGGAAACAATTAATTTTACTTAAGTATCTAAGCTCTGCTAGTGATGTGACCTCTCATTGTTATGCATATAACACTACAGGTAGAGACAAATTACCATTTATCTTTGAGACAGGGCAGTGAAATGTCATATCAGATATTCCTGAGGGAAAACAATTACACGGAAAAGTAAAGATTAATTTAAATACCATTAAATATAATTAATAAAAGTATATGGTCCATTTGAAATTATTTAAGCTTTGGTTTCTTTCACAAAGCACACTACCCTCTCCCTTTAAAGGCATAAAATGATTCAAGCTGAAAAAGCTTTCTAGGTTCCTGATCAAAAAGCTGCACCACTTTTGACGTTTCACTGTGGTTTTAGTGAAGCTTCAGAAATCGAGCACCAAAGGAGTAGATTGCAATGAATTATTACTGCCCTGCCACATATTTTAGAACACCAGGATTTCTGAAAGAAGAGTAATTTTGATCATATGCTGTCTTGAAACAACCCATGAAAGTTACACAAACCAGGCAAGCATGACACATCCTGTATGCCATATTGTAAACACACCGCCTCCACTTGCTCAGTGTAGTCAGTGATTTCTGGAATAAAAACACAGCTCACTGCAAATAGTATATACAACTTGAAAAGAGTGGTGTTAAGAAAGCAGTGTTCAGAAGTTAGCCTTGTGTGGTTTGTGTGTGTTCTGTTAAATGTTGTTTTTTTCCCAATACTTAATTGCCTGTTGTACATCTTACAATTATTTGAAGTGAAAAGTGACTTTATAGCTGTAGCATTTGGTTATTCTTTGCCATGACAAAAGGTGGCTTGAACATGACAAAAGGGTTGTTTCTGAAGGCTCAGTAGGCGATTTTCATTTAATTTTGATGTTTACATAGTAAGATGGAGAGTCTTCTAGTCATGCTCTGCATTCAAATTCTTCTCTGGTATAAAGATTCCATGCAGGTCCAGATGCAAGTCTACATTTACTGTGGCCCGAGCTACCTCTGTGAATGTTTTAGCATCCAAGACAAGAAGGAAGGGTAGTTTACTGGGATCCGATGTCACAATGGAAGATAAAACAAGACCTAAAAAAGTATAAATAAGGAATATGTTTTAAAAAGAGACAAAGGAAAAAAGAAAAGGCAACATCATCAACTGAGAAGTCTGGATAACCAAGGGTAGCAACAAAAACTGCTTTATCGATCAAAAAGTTTAACTAATACTAACAAACTAATAATTGCCTCCATCCTTTTGCCGGACTGTCTGGTGGCAGGAGATTACCTGGGAGCTTGCATAATACTACTGCAGCTAATGACCCTGGTCTGTATTTAGAGGCCTTCAAGCTTCAGGATATTCAATGCAGCCATTTGAAGAACTGAATTTGATGCCAACCAGATACAAGATTGTTCCACTGGGCCAGAGGAATAAGCCAGTTGTTTTTAAAGTCTAGTTTAGGAGTATACACATGAGCCAAATTTGCCCTTTTGTTCTTTTGCAGGAGTGGAACATGGGCAGTGGATAATGAAGGCAAGGGAAGGCATCACCCACCCAAACAGACATGGGTGACCCCACTAACACTCTACTCCAGGTCAGGCAGCCTCCTAGCTGCATGCAGCAGGTCGCTCTTGGACCAGTCTGGGGCTACCAGCTGGAGTAAGACAGGGTAGCTGAGGACAGGGTCTGGTAGTGCAGCCTACCATGAAGGCTGAGGTGGCACAACTGCTGGTTGCTCCGAGTCCAGGAATGCTGGGGTGATGCAACTGTCCAACCATCTGGTCCTCTGGGGCCAGGAAGGCTATGGGTGCAGGGCAGGGGCCAGAGGTTACAGTGAGGGCTAAGTGGGCTCTGGTAGACATAGCAGTGACAAGGTCTTGGACAGAAGAGATGGGATGTGGCGGGGGACAGAGGGTTTTCCTCCCCAAGCCAGCCATTCACCCCAACTTAAGAAGGAGTCATATGCCCAACTATGAAGAAGGGTGACTCAATGAAATATAAAAAGTAGCATGTCATCTCTCTCCTCATTACAGACTATGAAATCCTACCTGGATACTTTTATTTCTTTGGCAAAGGAAATAATAGGAGATTGTTAGCGTGGATTCTGAAAAAACAGGTTCATTGTGGATCGAGTGTTTTCTATTCCTAAATCACTTGATAAAAATGGGAATGTAATCAAAATGCACACACAGTGTTATAGATATTAAGAATGCCTATGATAGTATCACAAGAAGGCCTCTGGGCCTCAATGAAAAAATACCTGATAAAATTATTAGGATGGCACAGCTGGTGCTAGAATGATCCTTGGAATGGAAAACCTACCTTTGGAGAGGAGACACTAAGAGCTTGGCTTATTTAACCTAACCAGAAGAAGGCTGAGGGGAGATACGACTGAGCTCTATAAATACATCAGAGGGATAAATACCAGTGAAGGAGTAGAGTTACTGAAGTTAAGCTCCAATGTGGACCCAGAACAAATGGATACAACTGGCTATCAACTTTAGGCCTGAAATTAGGAGAAGGTTTCTAACCAGAAGAGTGAAATTCTGGAACAAAGGGAGAAGTATGTGTGTGTGTGCGTGTATGTGTGTGGTGAGAACCTAAATGGCTTGAAGACTGAGCTTGAAAAGGTTATGGATGGGATGGTTTGACAAGCATGCCTACAATAGCACGTAGCTGATCTACAGCTGCTAGCAGCAAATATCACCAGTGTTTGTTTGATGGAACACTTGGGCTACAGCTACACTAGCCCCAAACTTCGAAATGGCCACGCAAATGGCCATTTCGAAGTTTACTAATGAAGCGCTGAAATGCATATTCAGCGCTTCATTAGCATGAGGGCGGCAGCGGCACTTTGAAATTGACGCGGCTCGTCCCAACGGGGCTCCTTTTCGAAAGGACCCCGCCTACTTTGAAGTCCCCTTATTCCCATGAGCTGATGGGAATAGGGGGACTTCGAAGTAGGCGGGGTCCTTTCAAAAAGGAGCCCCGTTGGGACGAGCCGTGCGGCGGCGAGGCGCGTCAAATTCGAAGTGCCGCAGCCGCCCGCATGCTAATGAAGTGCTGAATATGCATTTCAGCGCTTCATTAGTAAACTTCAAAATGGCCATTTGCGTGGCCATTTCGAAGTTTGGGGCTCGTGTAGACACGGCCTAGATGAGGAGGACTCTGAGCCAAGAGTATCTTGGAAGGACATCCTTATGGTCTTCAACTTCATGGCTCACCAAGGAGAAGATGAAGGGATAATACTGAGAAAAATTTAAGTGTTCTTAAGGTGAATTACCATTACCAACAAAAATGACCACTAATGGGGAAAATATGCCAATGAGAGAAAGACATTAAGGTAGATGGTGAAAGAAATAAAGGACTTCCATCACTACAGCCTACAGAACTAGGGAGAAGTAGTAGCAGACATCTTTGTTTGCAGGAACACAATTGCTGAGGATGTCTTTGTTTAGCCCATGGCACTATTACTGTGTGGAATAGATTTCATATTAAAGGTCATTGACAATAAAACATTTACAATTTTTGATTCTCCATTGTATGTCATCTTGACAGCAAAGGGTTCTACATACTTATACATATATTCCCCCAATTTATTAGAGGAGCAGCCTTCTTACCATCATCCTCTTCTTTTAAATCAGGACTGGGAACGAAGACAGGCTCGGCAGGCCAGCAGTGCTTCTCTTCCCAACAGAGCTTTTTCTTTGTCAGCACATCAACTTTCACTATCTAAATTAAGACAAAAATAATTGTTAAATTAGAGCTTTTAATTTCAAAATCCTACTGTTTACCATATAAGAATGCAGCTGGGTAAAACAATGGGATCCATACTGGAAGCCACAAAGCAATGAGACATACTTACTCTGCCATGCTACAGATGAAACATTTAGAAAACTTCAGGCTCCTCAGTCACATTTAGTGGCCTCATAGCCACAGAACCTTGTTTGTATTTAACAGGAGACCATTTCACTTAATTCACGGAGCATCTACATACAAAATGAGTTTTGTCAACAGAGACGGTCCACCAAAAATGCTGTGTAGAGGCTCCGGGTGTCCCACTTGTTGACAGTGGGCCAACAGATCAATCCGCTTTTATGTGTAGATGCAATCTGTCAACAGAACATCTCTTCTGACACTAAATTCTATAGACAGATGCTTCTAGTGTAGATATAGCCTTAGAGATTTGAGAAAAGAAATTGATACTGTTTCACTACATTATAACTACACCTGTCAGCCAAGGATCTCATAAACACTAGTGAGATAATTAAGCTGGATGACATCTCTGTGTGAGATAACACTATTCTCATTTTACAGAAGAGGAGCCTGACACAAAGTTTAAGTGACCTGTACAAGGTTGCACAGGAAGCATATAACAAAGCAAGGAACAGAATCCATAACCTCCTGATCCTTAGTCCTGATTCTTCAAACGTGCACCCACATTGGTGTATGTGTGTGCCCTCAGTCTTTACAGAGGTTAAAACCTTAAGCAGTTAAACAGGACAAATAATAAAACCAAATTAGAAAGATAAGGTGAGTGAGGTAATATCTGATATTGGACCAATGCCTGTTGGAGCTGTATCCACTTATATCTAGTATATAATTACATCAACTATATAATTTCACAGACAACTATATTTTGTAATCAGATGGGATGAATTAAAAACAGGACGTCGACTCTGCTTGGTTACAAATTCTATTAATACGTTTTAGGATAGATTTTGCCGAACAAGCAACAATTATCTGTGTGTGTGTGTGTGTGTGTGTGCGCGCGCACCCGCAGTCTTTACAGAGATAAAAACTGTAAGCAGTTAAACAGCACAAATATTAAAACAAAATTAGAAAGACAAGGTGAGTGAGGTAATAAGATCTTTTTTTGGACCATTGCCTGCTGGTGAAAGAGACAGCCTTTTGAGCTTACATAGAGCAGAACAGCTTAGTGTCAGCTTGAAAGCTCGTCTCTTTCACCCCCTCCCTCATCCCACGAGGTTGGTCTGGAGAAAAATATTACCTCACCCACCTTGTCTCTCTAATGTCCTGTGACCAACACACCTACAAATGCACTGGAAAAAACAAAATCGTATCTAATATACCAGTGGAGCCAGAATTTCACCCATGTATGGAAATACAGCAGTGAATACTGCCACATCTCAGCAATGGGCTAAGTGCTTGAGGAACCCAACATTCACCCACCATGATAGAGTCACTATTTCACATTCAGCTCCATTATCTTCTGTATGCATCTGCACTGCTACAGGTAAATCAGTGTTCACATTCTGAGCCCCAAATATGAAGACAGCCTTGACGTAGAACTTAAAAAGGTATTTAAATGAACAATAAGATGCAATATACAAAAGAGTATCAGCATATCCTCATTGTACCACTTCCATATCACAGATGCCCCAAGGATTAGGCAATGTAAAAACACAACTCCAAAATAAACAGAACTCAAACTCAATGACTATGGCTGTACTTAAGTCATTTGTAAAGGACAATTATCTTTGTTAGAAATCACAAAGCTGCCGATTTTGTTTGAGCTACTTTCCAATACGTTGACAATCATTTTATTGCATCATCTACTATATAATTATAATTGGTAATCAGATGAGATAAATTAAAAACAGAAACAAATAGTCAGCTCTCTGCTTGGTTATGAATTCTCTCTGCAAGCTTTAGGAGAGATTTTGCTGAACGAGCAACAATTATTAAGAACCATCTTCTCTGTAACTTTTTCCTACCACAGTGAGTAGGTTTTCCAGCTTACAACATGCTTCGGTTCTAAGAAATAGCTCATTAAAATGATATGGAAGAATGTGAGACTGGAGCTCTTTTGCCCTAGGGCTAGTGCCCCAATGTACATTAAATTTTCCTGAAAACATCAGAGGGTCAGAGTGAAGGGTGTGTTGTGATGAAAAAGGCATCTTGATATGTGGTATAACAGCCCATACTCTCAGCTGTTGTTAAGTGAATGCAGGTCCATAACAAAGCTACACTGATTTACAGCAGCTGAGAATCTGTCCCAACTAATTTATTTTTGTCATGTGGGCAACGTAGGATTTATGTCCTTAACTTTTCATCTTTTGCTTTGGAGTGCTGGAGTTTGTAAATGAGATACATATGCACATCACTTAACAAACTTCAACTTGTTTAAGAAATGTGGATTTTTTTAAAAAAAGTTTCAGAACATTCACATTATAGTGCAGAACCACAGTTTCGTAGTGCTCTGATTCTAATCTCTCAACCAGGTGGCTTCACCATGCTTGCATGGATGTTCACCAAGCCATAATTTATTCCATGTAGGTTAGCTAATAAATGGCCTTCCCTATTTGCACACTGTTCAATTTGATTTATAGGAATTTAATCACACAATATATAATCAGGGTAATACCTTCGTGGGAACTGGACTCCACTGAACTCCTGTTGCATAGACATATCTGTACTTTTTGCCATTATAATCATAGTTGATACGAGGCAGCTCTATTCCTACAGAGAAAGTGAAACATATACAGGTAGCACATAAGAAAAATAGCACAGGTTTTACATCTAACACATGTTAAAAGAAATTAAATACATACAGTCAAGATCTTCAACAAACTCTCTATTATATTTGCTTGGGAGTGTCTGAGTTAGGTTTTGCTTAGCTTTTATGTAGACATATTTATAGACTTTTTTAAAAAAAAATGAACAAGAATATAGGTGATGCAAATTCATAAACCACTGACATTTCACTCTTATGGTTTAATCACAATGGATTTATAATCCTACTATTCAGTTACCTTTCATTCTTCCATACTTACCTGGACCCGTAGTACATTTACCTGTGTGGTGAAATTGGAAATTTCTTCCCCAAAGTAAAAATAGATGCATTTGTGCACACAGATAATCGTGCGTATTTAGATCCCACGATCTCAGATCTTAACTGCAATCTTAACACCATGATATTTTGAGCATTTGTAATCTACCTCTTCCTAGAACAGGAAATCCCACTGAATTTATATTAATTATTCATTTAGGCCTGGATCTACCAGTTAGGTCATGGAGGTGAACCTCTGTGGCCATGTGGAACCTAACTGTTCACCTCAAAGGACCCGACTGCTAGATCAGTGCTAGATTATATAGGAGTATTTAACACACCTTTGCAGGGATATTGGAATAGTACTTATAGGTGGGGGGTAGGGGGTGGTGGAGTGAAAGCCACTGAACAAAACTGTAAATACTGTATATGATGCAAACCGCTTCAAGTCAGTTGGAGTGGCTGCACCCCCAGCACCTCTACTTCCATCACCCCCCGAAGACCACATTAGTCTGTGTTATAATGCATCTGTATTTAAGAAAATACAACAGAAGGTTTTGAATACACACATCTCACCTTCACATATCATTTCAGGCTGACAATGGAGGTTTCCATCTTTTTCTTTGAGAGCAGTTGCAGTAGTTGACAGAATTTTGACTAAATTAGTTCCTACTTCTGCATCCTGCAAGAAAGGGATGCTAACAAGAGCAAGAGCAAGACATTTCAAAGGACATAGTTCTAATTTAGGACTTTCATTAAGGTTGATTTGACTGTATATAAATTCCTCTTAGGTTCCATTTGGCATAAACCAGATGATTCAACTTCCAAAGGTTGCTTCTCAGAGGTATTGATCTTGCATTATTAGTCTGTGAGCATTTCCATTTCAAGGACCTAAATTTGCAGGGATTTCTGATAAATTAGCTGTTCTCAACTGCATTAGGTCAAACTTGATGATGGCGTCAGTTGTGATGTATTTTATCATACAAGCAGTGTAAATTCATCATGTTGTTTGGGAGTTAGGGCTTAAGGTTGGGATTTTCAAAGCCATTTAATAGAGTGAGGCACCTAAGTCAGTAGAGGTTGGGCTCTCATATCCTTTCACCTCCTTTGAAAATCCCTGTGTATAAACACAGATTTAATGGATTATCATTTTTAGCGTGTGTGTGTGTGTGTGTAGCCCACATACTATCCCCAACAGACTTAAATGTTAAATAGACACCCCATGTGCATGGATGCCATTTGATGTTTTTTAAAAAGCTGAACACTGATATTTACTTTAATGAAAATGCCACTGAGTGCTCACATTCCTAGTGCAAAGCAATTTTTCAGTATTGTGTCTTTCTCTTCAATGAGTTCTTAGCTTGCAAGGTATGAAGGCAGGACAATTTGAGCAGATCCATGATAATAACAGGCATACTGGGTCAGGCTAACAGTCATGGGCAGCAGGTCTAAGAGGCAGGGGAAGGCATTGCCTTCCCAAACTGCCAGGTGTGGCCCCCGTTCACAGTCCCTCCCCCACCAAATGCCCCTCCTTCAGTGCAGCTCCTGGGGTTGCCCTTAGGTTTCAGCTGCCCTGATACTGGGGACATGGGCAGGGAGCTCTCCCTCGGCTCGAGGGAAGGAGGCTGGGGATGCCTACATTCCTGTGCTATGGAGCCATGAAGTCTGGGAACACGTTCTCCCCACTCTCCCCATGCTCTGGGGCCAGGGAGGCTTGGGCCGCATGCTGCTTACCCACTCTGGGGCCAGGGAGGCTGGGGCCACACACTACCCCCCCTTCTTGTGCTGCAGGGCTGGGAAGGCTCACACAGGAGACTGGAGGCTGCCCTTGCAGAAGGGGCTTGGGGTGGAGTGGAGCTTTGCTCCTGTGGGGCGCGGGCTCTCAGACAGAAAGGGTGAGAGTGGGGGCTTGCCTCTTCCAGGCCGAGGTTTACCCATCACTCTTGCTAACACCTTGTCTTTTGATAGTGGCTGGTGCCACATGCTTCAGAAGAAATTAACAGGGCAATTTCAAGAGATCCAGGCCCTGTCATGCAATCTCAGCTTCTGGCAGGCTGGGAACACTCAAAGCATGGTGTTTCATCTTTGAGTTCCTGGCTATTAGCCATTTATGGACTTCTTCTCCATTCATCAAACATATCCTCCTGCATTGCTAGAGGACTGTTTTCGTGATGTTACAAGACCCGGTTTCCAGGGCATAGCAAGGCATACAGTATCAGCTGTTCCAAACAATCAGGCTGAAACTCGCCTGGCAAGTTGCTGAGCAGAACATGAGGCTTTCCCCCCAAAGAACAATGATGTAAAGCAGCTATGCTGTTTCAAAGCTACAGGAAAGTTTGATCCTTTCCCCTGCTTTAGTAAAGCTCTTACTGAAATAAAAATCCCATTATCTTCATACAATTACTGTTGAAAAGCAGCTAAGGGTTGTTTTTTTTTGGGGGGGGGTGGGGGGGGAGGGTTTGGTTGTCAGTTTGGGAGAGGGGCACAATTTTTTCACAGATTTTCACTCATGTGCATCAGATTGCATGTGGAAAACCCTGCTTGTGCCCACTAATCAAGAGCTACATTGATATATTTATTCATGTGGGGCAGCACCTTGAGCCAGAAACCATCTCATTGACTTTGAAGAGACTAGTCAAGTTGAATAGGCTCTTCGTCCTTTCTCACAAGAGACTCAAAAGCTGGCAGTGAGTATCTACATTTGCACAAGACAGTGGGCAAATTGCCATGAATGCACAAACAATTACATACCCCCTTCCCCAAATTTTGTGAATATCATTTCAAAAATCAGGAACTCGGATGTGGCCTGGCAAACCAATGCTTCATATGCTTTTTCGTTTAGTGAGTTATGCAAAATTATGACTCAAATACAATCGATTGAACATTACCTTGTTAAACTCCAGAGGAACCACAAATCGCTTGCAGGCTGGCATGGAAGTGAGTTTGGCGTGTTCCTCGAAGTCTTCATTCAGGTTTTTTAAATAGAACATTTCATACAGGCTATTGTCTGAATAGGAAATGACATCAATAACAATATGGCCATCCTCCTCATAAGCATTGACATGGTGAAAAAGGACCATGGCCTCTGTGAAAATCTTGCTGGCTACATCCTTTTTGGTCTTTCTGTCTATGAGGTGAATCCAAGTCTGAAAGAGGACAAACATGCTGATGTTTAATAAGCAGCAAATAGTTGACTTTTTAAAAACCAGCCTGATGATGGTACCTTTCCTTTGTTTATGATAGTGTATTTGGAGCAGTCAGGTTATGCCAGGAAGAGTGGAGATGCTGGGTAAAAGGCACAGCTCAGAACATGCAGGCTGGAGGTGGCATGAGGCTGCAGCTTTCACACCACTTTTACAACTTCCCAATATGGGGCTGTACTGGGGACTGAAATTACCCCCAGCAAAATGTAGGCATCCTTTAGAGGTGGCTAAATTACAGGTGCCTATCTCACCTGCCCAGACTCTCCACAGTGCTAAATGCTGAGGCCCAACATGACCTCTCTCACCTGTCTCCACCTCTGGCATACCAGTGGTTGTGAGGGGCATCCTCAAAGGACAGCCTGTAGCTGCATTCTCCTGTTCCTGCATCAGGAGAGTTCTCCATTAGCTGAACCCAGAGTTTTCAGACTTCCTTTGGTTCTCAACCTAGTGGAGGCCCCCAGTCACCCCCCAACCCCGCAAAACATTCACAGACCTCCATCAAAGCCACTTCTAGTGGCTGTGTACACTTCCTTAAATGAAAAAGGAAACCACAACATAGATTTTCATACAGCCATTAACAACACTATTGGAAGATATTTAATTAAAAAATAATAGTTGATTGTAACCATTCAGTTTATTTAGATATTTAATTTGAAAATAAAAATTATTGTAACCATGCAGTTTATTTCAAACTTATTTTCTGTGATCATTTTTATTTATTTTTTTTCACAGACCCCCTGCAATACCCTCAAGGACCACAGAGTGAGAACCACTGCTGAAGGAGCCAGCATGGGACTAGAATCTCACCTAAAGTCTCTACATTTGACCTAAATGTGTATATTATATAATATTTTGTTTAAACTAGAGATGATTGCACATAGGTGCTTGGACATTACAGATGTGCAGAATCTCTTCGATGGTGTACAATATTCCTGGTAATGCTCAGTATTACCCTTTGTTTCAGGCACCTCAGCACCAGAGATTTACGGGAATTTTAGGTTGGGTGGGTTAGGATTCTTAAGGAAAGATCCTGAAAGCACATATAGGAAGAAAAGGGAAAACACATTCCTTCAATGGGAAGTGGGTAAACTTTTACAACCAGGGAAATTATAGTATTGAGGGGCATGGTTATCGCCTGGGCTTCCCCCACGGCTTTGGACATAGCAGGAAAGGTACCTTATCTTCCTTATGGAAGGAAAGGCAGGATGCCCAGTTGACACCCCTGAAGTAGGCAGTTGCCAACTTGAGAATGTCCAGTTTGAATGGCTGCTCGATGAAGATGATGTAATTTTCTGTAATGCCAAAACTGTGAAAGTAGCTTGGGTGAAGGAGAGAGTGGGATGGGATAGAGCACACCACTTCCAGGTGTTTCAGACAGGATTTCTTCTTCTCTTCCTTCTCTAAACACAAATCAGAAAAATAAACTGTCATTATGTAAATAATATCTGCCACTCAGGGAGCTTCCTTTGCATTCTCATATTAGGCACTGAATTCCTTCCCTCATACAGGATTAGCAGGGGAATCAGCACCCTACCGAACACTTATATAGTCTACATCTGCACTATCCTGGAAGATCAACCCACTCAGGGGTGATCTTCTGGGGTTTGATTTCACGCATCCAGTATGGACACACAAAATCAAACTCTCAGGGGTTGTAGTTGACCCCCAGAATTTTCACAAGATGCGAAGAGTAAGGGAGGTCTATGGGAGAAATTCTCCTGTTGACCTTTCCCAGTAGGGACAGCCAAGTTAGCCAAGCACAGATATGTTAATTCTAGCTGTGCAATTGCCATAGCTAGAATTGCATATCTAAGGTTGACTTACTTTGCCTAGTGTAGACATAGTCATAGATAAGACCAGAGCCATCCATAAACAGGACCTAACCCTTTGCAGTTACTCCCAGCCCCTGGGGACCTACACAGAGGCCACTGACCCTGAAATTCCAGTACTGAGGGGTAAAGAAGTTACATACTGACATCTGTACCAAAGGGACGGTATGGCCCCATGCTAGTGTAACCTGTGCTTGTGATCACCCCCTTGCCGCAGATTATGGGAGTCTACTACAGCCTTACCTATAGTGTCTGGCTCTTAAAGTGTAGCTGGACATTTTTTCCCCACACTGGAGAGCTCAAATTCAATCTTAACATGTTGGCCAATAGGGCAACAGCTACATTTGCAGCTCGGCCCTGCAGCATTGCTGCATTTCACAAAAATGCACAAAAAGGAGATCACCATGAAGAAGAAAAGGCGAGGGCAAAGAAACCAACAAACAGTCTTTTCTTTGGGGATGAGAACTAGCACTGAAAAAGCTGACAAGGAATGGGAGCTATGTACAGGTTCATGTATTATTCCTGGTTCTAACGAAACACTGTCTGTGCCCATTTTTGTTAGCTTTTTCACCCACTGTCCTTTTCCCTAAAAATCTGTTTATAAAGAAAGACATTTTACAAATTGTAACAACAAATGCTACATGCTGGATACACTTTTCTTTTTGTGAACAACAAGAAGTCTTGTGGCACCTTATAGACTAACAGATATTTTGGAGCATAAGCTTTTGTGGGCTTCTTGTTGTTCTCGAAGCTACAGACTAACACGGCTACCTCTCTGATACGTTTTTTTGTGCACATCACCCTTTAATATATATCTCACAAAGCAGGGAATGGCAAACCAGGAACAGGGACCAATCCTTCCAAAACAACAACATCCTGCTTTACTGAAGTATGTATAGGATACCGTGATAACCATAACAGCAACGAAGGGTCCTGTGGCACCTTATAGACTAACAGAAAAGTTTTGAGCATGAGCTTTCGTGAGCACAGACTCACTTCATCAGATGCTGGTCTTGGAAACCTGCAGGGCCAGGTATAAATAAGCCAGAGCAAGGGTGGGGATAACAAGGTTAGCTCAGTCAGCAAGGGTGAGGCTTACTGCCAGCAGTTGATCTGGAGGTGTGAACACCAAGGGAGGGGAAGCTGCTTCTGTATTTAGCCAGCCATTCGCAGTCTTTGTTTAAGCCAGAGCTGAGGGCATCGAATTTGCAGATGAATTGTAGCTCAGAAATTTCTCTTTGGAATCTGGTCCTGAAATTTCTTTGCTGTAGGATAGCTACTTTTAAGTCTGCTACTGTGTGGCCTGGGAGATTGAAGTGCTCTCCTATGGGTTTTTGTATATTGCCATTTCTGATATCTGATTTGTGTGCATTTATTCTTTTACGTAGAGACTGTCCAGTTTGTCTGATGTATATAGCAGAGGGGCATTGCTGG
The DNA here is from genome assembly GCF_033958435.1 of Carettochelys insculpta. NCBI lineage: Eukaryota > Metazoa > Chordata > Testudines > Carettochelyidae > Carettochelys > Carettochelys insculpta. The sequence goes on along the minus strand of NC_134150.1, from coordinate 35,009,457 downwards.
CACATGATGGCATAAATTATATTGGTAGATGTGCAGCTGAATGAACCCACGATGGTGTGGCTGATCTGGTTAGGTCCTGTAATGGTGTTGCTGGTGTAGATATGTGGGCAGAGCTGGCAACGACGTTTGTTGCATGGATGGGTCCCTGATTTAGAGTGACTGTGGTGCGGTGTATAGTTGCTGGTTAGGATTTGCTTCAGGTTGGCAGGTTGTCTGTGGGCAAGGACTGGTCTGCCTCCCAAGGCCTGTGAAAGTGGGGGATCATTGTCCAGGATGGGTTGTAAATGGCAATATACAAAAACCCGTAGGAGAGCACTTCAATCTCCCAGGCCACACAGTAGCAGACTTAAAAGTAGCTATCCTACAGCAAGGAAATTTCAGGACCAGATTCCAAAGAGAAATTTCTGAGCTACAATTCATCTGCAAATTCGATGCCCTCAGTTCAGGCTTAAACAAAGACTGCGAATGGCTGGCTAAATACAGAAGCAGCTTCCCCTCCCTTGGTGTTCACACCTCCAGATCAACTGCTGGTAGTAAGCCTCACCCTTGCTGACTGAGCTAACCTTGTTATCCCCACCCTTGCTCTGGCTTATTTATACCTGGCCCTGCAGATTTCCAAGACCAGCATCTGATGAAGTGAGTCTGTGCTCACGAAAGCTCATGCTCAAAACTTTTCTGTTAGTCTATAAGGTGCCACAGGACCCTTCGTCGCTGTTACAGATCCAGACTAATTCGGCTACCCCTCCGATACGTGATAACCATGAATCTTTTCAAATACTAACCAACCAACCAACCAGGCTGAACAGCTAATTCATGAGTCCCATCAGTCTTTTCCCCATGTCATTTACATACAATTACCTACCATCTTTTACCTTGACAGAGAAACGTCAAACGTCTTTGTACAAAGCAGTGATACTAAAACATACTAAAACATAAGCAGTGATTCAGCTGGTTTCCAGACCATAGATGACACAGCCCTCCATCTCTGAAGCAAACAACAAAGTAAAATAACTAGGGGGTCAGAGACGCTAGCTGAAGCCATCTCTTACCTGGCACTGAGGAAGGAATCTTAAAAATAACATATTTTGTCTTCCCCTTGTCAACTATGGAGGTGCCCATATTGAGAACATTTCCAGCACTGTCATAATGGGGATGAGAAGTTGCCAGGTTCACTGCTACATATTTATTGTAGTCAACCTAATAAAGTGATAGCATAAGAACATTACGGATGTATAAGAATATGTGAAATTATTTGCCGATCTTAGCTTACATCACGAAAGCTACCACCAGCTTTGGCACTAGTGGTCCTCCAACTAGCAACACCAGCATGGAGGCCAAAGACGCCGGCACTGTTTCAGGTAATCCTCCCAGTTTGACGAACAATTTACTTACCTTTTAGATTTTGAAATTAATATTAAACTCTGAATCTGAATGGGTCACGGAAACTGAGCTTTGGATATTAAGGGTCACCTCCAGTGTGAGGCATACAGGAAGAAGGTTTGCATAAGCAAACAAAACTGCTACTGTCTGTCTCTTACCAAATGGGCTTCACACAGCAAGTCTGTTAAACCAGCTGCTTTCATGAGCCAAAAGATTTCCAAGTTATTTGAAGCTGATGAACTCTGCTATAGCAGGGGATAGGGACTAGGAAGTTATACATAGTAGAAAAGGTTAAGTAAACACCACATCTTAATGAGTGTAAATGCACTTTTTTAGAAAATTAAATGAATGTCTTGCGTAAGGAAATTCAAATGATATCATGACTGTGGAAGTTGTGATATAACTGGCCTAGAGAATTAATTACAGATTATATCACTTGTTGGGTATTAGGGATAGCTATGGGATTGTTAATCAAAGGGAATAATCCAAAATAATCAGACACCATGAACACAAGACCTGACATTATACCTGCAACCCAGTAGAATTATGCAGCAGTTAAAACCGCAAAAGCCAGTACTTCCCCTAAAACACCAGGGGATTTTGTAGTTTGAAAGATATGAAGAATAACATATTGTAAGTTAAAATAACTGACATTATAAGTTGCTAGAAGAGCTGACATCTAACCCAGTCTGCACAGCTCCCAAATGGCCTATTCTGACACAAAGGAAGCACTGGCTGAAAAACATTGTATCCTTCAACATTTACTTATGTCAAGTTTGTCTTCCTTGAACCTGACACCCTAGGCTGTAAAGGTCAGCAGGACACTGTATTTATTAGCAGATAAAGCATCCACGTTGGATCCCACATTTTACCTTCTCTAATGTCTCCAGAGTGTGAGGATTAATTTTCCTAATGAAGTTAGTCTCGCTTGTAGCATAATAATCCTCACCAGTTTTCATAATATTGATCAGGCAGTTGTCTGTGAACTCAGGAATTGTGTGGGACAAATAGCAGAATGCCCTGGGGGGGACAAAAATATTATATTTTACATACATATCGCTTTGAGAAGATTGGTTATTTGCCAGTTTCATTCTCAAATGGGACAGAAATGAATATGGCTCTATTATTTGTTTGTGGTTATCCTCCTCTTGAGCTGCTCATAAAACTGAAAGTTGTGCCTGCTTTTGGAGAGCTGGCTGTGGTGTGACCTGTATGCAGCACAGTCATTGGAAGTGGGTTTATTGTTTAATTTGCACTCTGTCTGCAGCACTACACAACATATTTTGACTAAATTTTCAACCACCCGTAACCCACTCTGGAAGTGTGAACACACACAACTGCTCAGCGGGCCTGACAGCCATCTCAAGCCCTGTGGCAAGGTGGGAGAGGGGCCTGGCCCTGTGTCCTGAAGGGGTGGGGCCAAGGGCAGAAGGGGAGGGGCCTAAGACAGTCAGCCTTTGGTGCCTCTTGGATCGTGGCCTTAGCCCCCTCTGCCTCACAGCCTGGTGGAGCGGTGCAGCTGCAGCAGTTCAAAAGGCTCCAAGAGCTCCAGGTGCCACTGCTGCCAAAGTAGCAACAGTGAGGGCCGGAGCTGCGGGCCCCTTTGAAATGTCTGTCTCTCCACCCCTACCCCCCCGTCAACAGGCCTGCTTTTGCAGGCCCAAAATGTAAATTTGATTGCTGGCCAGTTCTGCTTCTATTTACATCAATGGCAAAACACTACTCTGACCAGGCCTCAACCAGAGTGCTGTGTCCAGTTCTGGGCACCACATTTCAGGAGTGATGTGGACAAATTGGAGAAAGTCCAGAGAAGAGTAATAAAAATGATTGAAGGTCTAGAAAACATGAGCTATGAGGGAAGATTGAAAGAACTGGGTTTGTTTCTTCTGGAAAAGAGAAGACTGAAAGGGGACATGATAAAAGCTTTAAAGTACAGTAAACCCCTGTTTTAACAGGCTAATGGGGGGGCAGGTGTCTGTTCAAACTGAAAGTCCGTTAAATCTGTGGGTTTGCTACCCACCCACCCCAACAGGCTTCCCCAGTCCCAGTCCAACTCCCCCAGCCAAAAACCCCCCAAAACCAAAAGAACACCCGTGACTCACCAGAGCCGCTACCACAGGAGCTGCCGAACCTGCTGCTGGAGAGACCACACTGCATGGCTGGAGCTGCCCAGCCGTATGGCTGCAGGGAGCCTGCTGCGGGGATCGGGAAAGCCCAATGCATGGCTACATGGAGCCTGCCATTTGGCTGGAACTGCTCTGCCGTGTGGCTGGAGAGAGCCACCATCGTAGCTTGGAGGAGCTGCCACGACTGCCAGAGCTACCACGTGCTTCTCCCACCAGGGGTGGGGTGCGTATATGAGTGCCCTCTGCCCTCGTATGCACCCCACCTGTGGTGCGAGGACCACATGGTGGCTCCAGCAGCGGTGGTCCAGGCCATGGTGGAGAGTTCAGCCATAGTAGACTGTGGTGGCTGGAAGCGACGACCCCTCCACCTGTAGCAGTGGCAGCTCTAATAAGTCACCTTACTTTTTTCGGGTGGGGTGGGAGGCAGCATTTAGGATTTTATGGGCACCGATTAAGTGAACTTCAGGAACAATGGTGGGGGCTGGCAGACGTCCATTGGTTCCAGAGTCTGCTAAATTGGGGTCCATAAAATTGAGGGTTTACTGTACCTAAAAGTTTGTTACAAGGAGGAGAGACAAAATTATTCTCCTTTACCACTGATGATAAGACAAGAAGCAATGGGCTTAAATGGCAGCAGAGGTGGTTTCTGATGGACATTAGAAAAATCTTTCAAACTGTCAGAGTCATTAAGCACTGGCATAGTGTAGGGAGGTTGTGGAACCTACATGACTGGAGATTTTTAACAACTGGTTAGATAAATACCTGTCAGGGCTGCTCTAGGTGACTGGACTTGATGACCTTGTAAGGTTTCTTCCAGTTCTAGGATTCTATGACGACTGAGTAGAACAGAAGTACATACTATCGTGTGTATACGTACTTCTGCCTGCAGTGAGCAATCACATTTTGAAAGTCTGGCCCAATAGGTCATAGACATTGGCAACTTTTTCAGTTGGTTTTGGTAAGAAAGTGGTAGATTAACACTCCCCTTGGCAATACATTTTTATTCCCAAGAATATCCCCCAATCATATTACAGAAGTATTAAAAATAAAGACTTTGGGCATAAACTGTTTGACAGCTTTATGTAATAAATATTTGCTTAAAGAAATCAAAGGATTTATTGTAACACAGCAAGTAAGAACTCCAGCACATACAAGCAGGATTTAAACTTTGCAGTTGTTACTTGCACTCAGCGTTCCTTCTACTTTTTTCCATCCATGGGCAGAATAAATTTTATGTGCACCAATGCGTGTGCAGATGTGCACCACCAATGAAAATGCATGGTGCCCACTCTGGGTGCCTGTGAACACCTTGCTAATCAATTAGGTGCAGGCCTGCCAACGTGGTGGTGAGGGGGGCAAAGGGGCCAGTTTCCTCAGGACCTGGAGCTCCATCTGCCACTGCTACTTTTGCAGCAGTGGTAGGTGGAGCTCCAGGCCCCCGGAAGTGCTGGTAGCACAGCTCCACCACTCTGCACAGATGTAGGCTGCCCACTGCCGCAGTCCCAGTGGCGCTAAGGGTGACTGTCTTTGGCCCTGCCCCTTCTTCCTTTAGTCCCGCCCTTTCTTCCTTTGGCCTGGCTCCCTTTCCACTTTGCTCCAGTGTCTGCAGTACCTGTCGGCTTCACTGGCTGGGCAGCACCTGACACTCTCTTGTGCAGACACACAGGGAATACTGCTTGCAATGTGCCAATAAATCCTTTGGTTTTCATAAGCCCGTGTTAGATTTTTAAAAATCTATACAGAGATTGTGAATGAGATTCTTAGCATTGCCAATGGCATGTCAATTTTAAACTTATATACAGACATTGGGACTTTTTTGTAAGTTCAGAAGGTGAATAGAAAAGCAGCTGGTTCAGAGAAACAGAAAGCAGAACCTTTCTGAAAAAACAGTGCTTACTTGGCAAATAAGTTTTTGCATGGATCTGGATAAGCCATAGTTCCAAACTCTGACACCACAATTCTGTTTGCTTCTATATTGCAATTGTATGTGTCACTGCGCAGGTATTTACTTCTGTAGTAAACTTCACCTGACAAAGGGCAAACAAAATCTTTGTATTACAGGCATACAGATAAGATATTTATTTTCCTTTGGAAATTAATATAGAACACAACAGCTAAAGAAATCACAGTGGAATCTCATCCGGTGGGCCTCCAGCTAAGCAGATTATGAACTGCTTTCAACCCCTAGTTTTTTCAGGTGTTTTAAGTCTCAAAAAATGTCAAGGGAAAATGAGGCCATGCTGTACTTTATTCCCACTATTTATACTTCTAGGTCCTGACACCCCAAATTTTGACTTACCCACTTTCCTTGATTCACAAAAATGTTTATACAATATTACATGTATGGTGTGTTGAGAAGAAGGTTTTAAAACTAAACATGTCAGCAGCCCAGCACTCAGAAGCAGCCCTATATTTATTTAGCTACACGTGCACACGAAGGAGTAAGAAGAATAGATTGTAAATTTCAAATTCCTAATGAATTGTTACAACAAACATTGAGGGAGCTCTAGAATTATGAAAAACAATATAATATTCCTTTTTGAAAATCCCACTCTATTAAATTTGACCCTGTAAGCTTGCAAAGGCAGCTTCTTTAAACTCACAATGATATTGTCACTAAAACAGCCCCCAGGAAGCATTGTTAGTTTCTCTGATTAAAGAGCAGAAAGAGTTCTGTTAGGTGATCTAATATGCCTGAAGTCCAGCATAAGCCTTTATCACATTCCTAAAGACCTCCTCTCTTGACCTAGAAAAACTTGCAGGCAGCTATTTATGGGCATTTTTATGATACTTATCACTAATATATCTGCATACTTGTATTATTATACACGAGACACTATCAGACAGACATGATCACATATCACACAAGAAGTCTGAGGGACAACCATTTAGCACACAGAACTCTTACTTCTAGGCTTTCATTGCCTGCTCATGGTGCCTTCATCTGGAGAACAGTATGTATCTCTAGACATAACAGGAGGAAAGGGCAGCAGGTTTTATTGGCAAATTTCAGTCTTCATTGTAAAAATGCATTACTCTTCTAGACCTGAAGGAATTCCTGTATACACTAAGCTATTTCAGGTCTGTGGGCAAATATGCTGAACAGAAAGAGCTCCTGCTGCTTTAGGTGGTGCAGTAAACTGGCTGTTGCAATGTCTGGCCATTTCTGCTGCTGACTGTGTTCTTAAGAAAACAAACCAGCAGTCAGGTAGCACTTTAAAGACCAACAAAATAATTCATTAGGTGATGAGCTTTCACGGGGCAGACTTTAAAGTGCTTCCTGACTGCTGTTTTGTTTTGTTAGAATACAGACTAACACTTGGCTACCTCTGTGTTCTTAGGAGGCACTGCACTGTGCAGCCAAACAGCAAGCATGTTTGTGGAATCTCATGAAATTCATCCCAACACAGCAATGTAAAATAAAAAGTAAACAGGGGCGGGGAGAAATCTCCATTTCTCCTCCAGACCTTGCATGTTGTGCAGCCTATAAGAACAATGAAAAACAGTCTCCAGTGTGTTCTAAAGAAGATACAATAATATTTTATTTCCCTATTTTATGGAAAAATTGAGATTAAAAACAGATCAATCAGCTGCTTCTGGTCATTTTCAGCTCCTTCTTTGAAGATGGCAAGTTTGATCTGGACAGTCATCTAAGCTTTGTTTACATAAGTGTAGTAAACATGCCTGAGACCTAATTTGCAAGCTCAGTGGCACACTGGCCTAGTTTCACTGTCGGATGTTATCATAACCGGGTTCAAACACTAAAAAGGGCACTTAACCCCAAATGCAAGGAGGCTGTTTGCTCCTGTAACATAAACTTCTGAAAGATTACGGTACCATGAACTGATTCTGTCTGGCATCATGCGGGTACTGTGGCTCTGGATGGAAACACCATAGCAACCTCTCTATAGCTCCCAGATGCACCATGGCTGTCTTCAACTATGGTGCAGGCAGAAGCTGCTACAGGATTCCAGACAGCAGCAGAATGAGAACTGTAAATGGAAATGCAACTTCTATTGCAAACTGCATTTCTTTAGCCATTCATATCCACTTAAAACCACCATGTCTAGACTAGTCACCCAGGAATCCTGCCCTAGGGTGAAATCTTGATCTCAGTTGAAAATTGGTGGAACATTTGCCATTGGCTTCAGTGGAGCCAGAGTTTCATCATGTTGTAAATGTTCTGTATTGTACAGCTCTATGCATAGTCCCCACAGCTCAAGCCTGTGAGCCTCAGATGCCTCAGTTCCTACTGCACTCAACCACAGGAGGGGCTGAAAGGCCTGGCCCTTTAATGGCTATTGACATCTTTGAAGGAAACATACTTGACTTACTTTTGAAATATCTCAGCTAGTTACTATGAGCTAGACCTTTTTTCCTCTGTATTAGGGCAGGTTTGTCTCATGCCACCAGCATAAAGCTGGCCTAAAGTAAGGGTAGCTGATCCCTGGCAGGGACACCCCAGTGTAAGGCTGGGGTGAGGGGATCATCTTATGCAACTATAGCAGCTCCTAGGCACCCCTGTTCTCTGCAGACAGAGAAGGGCTGTAGTGGGAAGAAAAGGGCACGGCAGGGCATTCCAGCAGCCCAGCCATCCTAAGATTCTCTAATGGCTTTTTGCTGGTGAAAATTAGAGCAGCCTTTAAAGAGACTAGCCCATCACAGAAGCCCCCGGAACAGAGGAACATGCAAAGCTGACGTTAAGCCACCTTTGCACGTTCCCCTTCTAAGGGGAGCATGGCATTTCCACCTGTTACGCTGAGACAGTAAAAAGCATAATTCATTCTCTCTTACCAGCTTTGGAAGCCATATTTAAGACTGCACTGACTGCCCTCCCCTTCATTTGACATTCACCTGCTATACAAGCCCTTGTTAGTCTGTTTTTTAGCAGGCTCTCTAATCAACCATGTATCTGACAGGACCTGTAGCTAAACGTATGAAACAGGGATGAGCAACCACAAAAAGTGAGTGGACCACATAAACAGCTCTCCTTTACCTCAGTGGGCCAGAGAAGTCCATGGCCCACAAGGGTTCCACCTGCAGCCCCACAGACCCCCATCTACCCTCTTCCACAGCGTGCCTCTCTCGTGCTGGGGCACCAGAGTCCAGCACTTCCTACACCTCCCCCTCCCTCCCAGCACCTTTGGAACATGCAAATTACCTGACTCACGCTCTGGTCCTGCTCTTCCCTTACTTTCCCAGAGATGGAATGCTGAAAACAGCTGATTTGTAGTGTTGCAGCTTTGGGAGGGATGGGGAGGCGTAGGAAGTGTGGGAGGCCAGTGCCCAAGAGGCACCTGAGGGAGGAGGGCGGACGTGTTTTGCAGGCTGCAGTTGGAGGTGCAGTGGGTGTCTTGTGGCCTGAGAGCTGCAGGTTGCCTGTGCCTGATCTAAACCAATGCAATATAGGAGTTTTTTAAGTAGACCCTACCCACATTTATACTGCCTCATGGTTCTATTTAGAGACCAAGTCTTGCTTCACATGCTCGTGATATAATGCAGCAACTTACCATTTTGAAATGTAAAACTGTGCATCAGAGCTAAGCCATCAAACCAATGGTTATACTGGCTTTCCCCCACGGTATGCATGCCTGGGCCATTGCGAAGAAGGATCCCCTGAAGCCAGCTTGGTAGCTCACCTGTAAAGAAAAAGGAAACATTTCATTTCCACACCAGGATGAAAGGAACTTGTTCATTAAGGACAATTTCCAAAAGGTGAATAGGTACATAGATGACGCACGGTAGGATTTTACAGTTGTGTATTTGCCCATGTCAGTTAGGTATGCCTAACAACGTGGCCCTCATTACATGCAAAACTGAAAACATGAAACTATTTGACCATAACGTAATAATTATAAGAGCCGGATGAGGGAGGAGGAGTTGCTTCCTGAACTTTCATTCTAATTATCCATCTAGTCCCAATTGCTATGACCAGCAGAAGCTAGGCCTTACCAGAAATACATTATGGGAGTCCTTTATAGATCAAACGACTTGTAGTGACCAGCATACCAATGTAAACTGAAGGCTGGTTGGATTCCAGTAACAATGCCACTAATGAAATTACACAGCGTAATGACGTGTCATGCTGCTAGTCTTTTAGAACACTAATGTTAAATCTGAGAGTATAAAGAAAGGTTAGAAATTCTGTTTTGCTAATATGCAAGTGCTGTCAAGGGTTGAATATAGTAAGGATTTAATAATTTGATATGCAAGGAACAAGAAATCAGCTGTTACTACACGATATTCACAAAGAAAAAAATTCTTTGTTAAAGAAACATTAAGGTTGCAAAGTCAAACACCCACAAGTTAGGAAATGGCAGAATTACACTTGCCTCCCTGGCTCCCTCTGTCATATTTATGTATTATAGACTTTAATTATTTTATCACATTCTCGGGCTTGTCTACATTAGCTCCCTACTTCGAAGGGAGGATGGTAAGTAGGGTACTGGGTATGTTTTAATGCAGTGCTGTGCTGCATATGCAGCCCTTCATTAAGCAAATTCCCCCCCGCGGCAACTTCAAAGTGTTAAACTTCGAAGTGCTGGCTCACTTGTGTGTGTGGCTCACCTGCTGGTACTTTGAAGTGCCCAGGGTACTTCAAAGTCCTTCTTCTCCTCTGAGGAGTAAAGGGACTTCAAAATTGCCCAGGCACTTCGAAGTACCAGCGGGTGAGCTGTGGCTACACACGAGCCAGCACTTCAAAGTTTAACCCTTCAAAGTTGCCGTGGGGGGGAATTTGCTTAAATATGCACCGCAGCACTTCATTAATACACCCCAACACCCTACTTACCATCCTGCCTTCGAAGTAGGGAGCTAGTGTAGACACGGCCTCTGTTTCTTTCCCCACAAGGCCCCTACCTCAGCCAGTGCACAAAATGAAGAGCGTCTCATTTAGTGAGTACCATACAACAGCTTGTTCAATAGGTGGACTCACTACCCACAACTCAAACCCTGCTCTACAGACAGAATTATAGACAGAGCTGAGCAGAACAGTGAAATGTTTGTCCAAATAGCTGCTTCCAGGAATGTACTGATTTTGACCAAGTTTTTAATAAGAATTTCTCCGTGGACTATCCTGGACCTCAGAGAAGTGTGTTCCTGACCTTTTCCATCCAAAATCAGCTGTTAGAGCACAGCTCCGTTTTGTGGAAGTGGCTGAAAGTTTCTGGTTTTGTTCTAATGCAGAATGAAAACAAATTGTGAAACCTTGAAAATTGTCTCAAACTGAATGGTTGTCCTCCAGTCACCCTAATTATTTCTTGCCTCATAGGTTTTATCTGACTCACATTGCTCAAGCATCTGACTGCTTCAGAAACATCCATTAATGTATTTTAACAAGACCTCTTTGAGATGAGGTATAATTATCCCTATTCTACAGACGGGAAACCTAGGCACAGAGATTAAGGTCAAAATGATCCTCCAAATTTGGATGCCCCATTTAAAATACCAATGACCTGATTTTTCAGAGTACATAGCATTATACAGTGCTTTAAGTTAAAAACACAGCTTCCATTGACTTCAATTGCAGCTGAGTGTGCTCAGCATTTCTGCCAATCAGAAGTGCTCAGGACAGGCACCCAGGAAACAAGAAATACACAGTTAGTGGCCACTTGAGAAAAGTCTAGTTTGAGTGGCTTGTCCAGCATCACACAGGAACTCCAAGACAGAGATTGGACTAGACTCCAATGCAGCATTCAGCTGCCTTAACCAAGAATGCATATTTTCTCCTCCTACAATTCCCTGCCTCCTTCACAACATATCTTCCAACAAGTGAAACAGCCTCCTTCATGGTTCAGCCCTGCTCTGCCAGCAACAACAGGTCTGGGTTTGACAGAGGCTGGGTCCTGTGAGAGCCTGGTGTGTAAAAACATGGCTATTCTTTAGCAATACTTTGTAGTTTAAGAGGGATCTGTTCCTAACAGGTTCTAAAAGGGCTCTGTCTCAGCTTTGCTGTAAAGAGAGAGGTGACTCTTCACCTAATTAAGCTGAGAATGGCAGGTTCCCTAATTTTTTTTTTTTTGCTGGTAAACTAGGCCAAAGGGCATTTGAAAGAGGACCTCTAAGAATATTTTAAGAAAGGCTAAGTGGGAACATGGGCATGTGAGAAGCAATGGCAGTTGTCACTAGGTCATAAATCACATACACGAATGTGGCAAGGCCCTAACAAATTCAGAGCCATCTTCACTCCCAACTGTTATCTTCACAGGAGAACTAAGGCACTTCCCAGAAATGATTTCCTGTTTATCCCATGCAGTTTTGTATTTTTGTAGTGGCTTATGGTTGTGATCTAAAAATCACAGCCATAAAGGAAGAAGGTAGATGTGGCAGATGGCACAGTCCTCCTAGTCCACCACGACACAAGCAAAAGTGGATGCCTTTGCTTTCCCTAGACTAGCTCTAAGGAAGAGGAGGTCAAGACCACCATTGCCTACGCCAACCTGACCAGCCATATGCCCAGAGGCAGCTCACTGCACTACACGAGGTACCAGAGATAGTATCATCTAGTCCCCTGAACAGCAGTTCTGATGCTGATGCTCTGAAGGCCACACAAGCTGAATAGTGAATCTTTGTATTTTAAGTAAATTTCTTCTTTCTTTTTCCCATTCTCTATTTTGTTATTGCACAAAATACACCCCCCAGCAATGTTCCTGCTCATTTTTTAATCTATGTGCAGAATACATGTTGTTTCTGCGCACCAGGGCCTGGGTGGATGTGTACCACCAGCAGAAATACATGCTGTCAGTGGCGGGCACTCTGCTAATCGGCTGGGCGGCACCTGACTTGCTCCTGAGTGGCTGCCCAAGAGTTCAGCTTACAGGGAACACTGCCTCCCCCCCAGCATTACTGATTTTTCTCTAACTCTTTTAAAGTGCGATTGGTGTGTATATACACACCATGTGTATATGCAAAAGCGTAAGTAACAGTAAGTTCTATTAATCATTTCCCACCTGGGATGCTAAGTGAGTTCTCCCCTATACCTTTTTGTGTTATCTGAGTTGTGTCTGTATGCACCACTCTGCCCTAAAAGGGGAATGGAGTATTACAGATCTCTGATGTATCAAAAGAAGGAAAAATTAGCCTGGAACGGAGCAAAGAGAGGATCCACATGGCCTGAGCTAAGATGTAAAAATCAATGAAAGGGGAGTGGAGGGACCAGCCAGCTGAAGAGAAAGGGCATGTTTCCCCTCCCAATTCAGCTAAGGCCAGCCCAATCACTACTGCCTTCCTGAAGTTTCTCCAGCTGTTGAGGTGACACTTCAGGAGCTGAGAAGGAAGCACCACTCTAAGGTGCCAGTCTTTATTATCTGAGAGAACTGAGCATGTGTTGGCTTTCATGACTTGATTACGGTTTGTTCATCTGCTGATATAATCAATTGATGATTCCATTCCAGACCATCGTTAAGGTGTTTCAGTTCCAACTCTGACCTTGATTTGCTCAGTTGCATTGCATGGTGTTACTTTGTTTAGTAAAAGTTTAAGTCATTACCCATAGTGAGAAGTTCATTAATTAATAAACAAGCAAACTTAAAAATCAATCTACTATATATCTGAGAGCATCTGTCTGTACAAGAACTCCTCCTAAATAGTAGGAGCTAGAACCACCAAATTGGGTATACAGTTTCCTCTTATCATAACTTAAAGCAAGGTCAGGGTGTGGGTGTACCAGGAAAATGGGTGTGCCTGGAACGGGATTACTTCTCATACAACCACATAGAAAAGAGACACAATCACGAGGTAAGTGAAAAAGCCTGGCAAGTGGCCTGCCCCATCCAGTACTGCCCACAACCCAGAGCTGCCCTTTAGGAAAGGCAGGGGTCTAAAATTCCCCCCATCCCCAGTTAGGCAGGGGTGTTTCCCTTCATCAGGGGACAAGGGGAAAGTGCAGTTTTCTGCATTCCTCACCCTGACTAGGGAGCACAGGGGGCAGATGAACCTGGACCTGCCCCCCTCTCCCAGCTGTGCCTGCTGGAGCTGCAGCAGCCAAAGAGAGGTGCTTCTCACCTGGCCCCAAACTGCTGTGACAAGAGAGGACTGGGGTAGTCCTCTCTCCCTGGGGCGGCCTGCATACTGACCTCCTCTTCCCCATCCTCCGCCCAGAGCAATGATTTCAATGATGCAGGTACATTTTCGTTTTATGAATTGAGTTAAGGACCCAAGCAACATCTTCTAGTTCCCTTCCCTTCAAAGTTGCAACAAGACCCAAACAACCTGAACTGCAAAAGAAGTATGTTTGAGAGCTACTTATCTGTTTCCAAAAAAATATCTGTCCATCTTCCTCACAAATTAATGTAATCCATATTCACCAGGAGTCCAAATTAAGGTTTGTAAACAAACAAAATATACAGCTGTCCCCTCATATGACATCATTTTGACACCCAAGTCAGAGGTCATCCCGAGAGCTGGAACCTTTAGAGCCAGCACGCAGAACTCTAACTCTTCAAAAAATAACTAATAGCAGCAGTAGGCGCATGACATATTTCACAGATATGTGCTAACAGCAGAGGAATGGTGAGATCAGGAGCTGTGGATTCCTGTCTGTGTCCAGTCTCTGGAGGAGAGAAAATTATCTAACAGGCAAAGACATCTGCCAAAGGTGAGTGCTTCGGCCACACCCCTTTCACCCTGGCCTTGTCTCCAGTCCTGTTTTTTCCACCTCCCTGGATCATCCCCCTGCTGACCCCATGTGACCTACTCAGTTCCAGTCAGCACTCCTCAGCAGGGGTGATGAGTTCTATGAGCCCAGCAGTGCCCCTGTACCACCAATGCCAGGGCCTGGCTCCATCAATGTTGGGGGCTGGCTTTCTCCCCTGGCCCTGCCTGCTGCCTCTACACACTTCCCCTGGAGCACTTCCTGGCCTCTGCATGCCTTCCCCTGCTGCCTCACCTGACCTGCCCCAGGCCCCTGGCACTCCCTTGCTGGCTGCCGTCACTGCAGCCTGGCTGCGAGGGAGCGGTGCCAACGGCAGGCTGATGGCTGCACCTGCAGAGGCAGGATGGACGTGGCACTCCGCCATTGCCAGCAGGTGATGCTGAGTGGACTCCTTCAGGGACTTGGATGAGTGCCAGGAGAGGGAGTTCTCCTCTCTGGCCACAGCCCAAAGTTTGAGTTACTCATCCTCAGCCTAGTCCCACCTCAGAGCCCACTCCCTACAGCCTGAGACCTCATCCCTCCTCCTCTCTCCACCCAAACCCTCTGCCCCAGCCCCAAGCCTCTCCCCTTTCCCAGTCCCATCACCCCCAGCTTGCAAGGCAGATTGGAAGGGTGTAATTTGGATCCATTCTGGGCCCTATCAAAAATTATGCAAACCTGCCCCCCCTGCCCCTCAGACTCCCTTGTCTTAGACTCTTTGCCCAGCAGTGTGGCGGGTGGGTAATGTAGGCAAGGGGAGGCACCACTGCCTTCCCCAAACTGCCTACAGTCTCCAGCTGTCTGGGAGGGCTGGGCTAGGGTGGTACAGCCCTGCTGTCTGATCACCAGGTGCTCTGCCCAGCTGGGAAGTGGGGGGCTGTGCCACCTGCTAGCAGGAGGAGACCTTGAGGGGCCAGGGGATGTTCAGGGCCGGGGGTTGGCTCCTCAGGGGGAGGTTGTGGAAGGGACAAGGCTGCAGCTTGTCTTCTCTAGTTGGGTTCTCACCCACTGCCCATGCCCAGCACGTCTCAGTCCCACTCTTCTGGACTCTGTCCCATTCCCATTCCCTAGTCCCATTTTCAGTCTCCACCTCCTCAAGTAACCTCTGCCCCCCTTTGACCTCCTGTCACCCCCCCCATGTTCTCTAGCCGCCCTTGATCCCAATCATCCTCACTGGGCCTTTCTCCAACATCAGCAGTCCTTTCCTCCGCCTCCTGACAAGTGCCTCATCCCAATCTTTTTTCCCCTAGCTAGGCCCAGTTCTCCCTTGCCTCAGAAACATATGTGACCTGCTCCCCTCCTCTCAGACCTCCTGCCCCACTCATTCTTAGTTCCCAGCTCTACAACAGCCAGTTCTAGTCTCTCCCTGGCTCGTCATCTGATTTCCAACTGGGTAAAGCTCAGCAACGTTCAAAACAACCGAAACTATGGTAAAATAATGGAAAGTGTAGGGTGCTTTTACCACGCCTGCCTTTAACACATTTCAAAAATATTTATTTAACTAATACCATATACACATTTCTACTATAAATCCATACAGTCATAGACTAGGATCTCATTGTGCTAGGCACAGTACAAACATACACACCTTCATGTGGTATTAGGTTTGAAATTCTGTGGGGGTGGAGAATAAATTGATGAAAGTAATAGATTCACATCTGGCTGTTCTGACAAGAGCTAGGTTCTGACAGACAGCATAAAAACTCATTGATCACATTTTGGCTGTTGAGTGCAACCCAAGCACAAGTAAGGAACATTCTCTTTCTCTGCAATATGGACGTCTATTATTCTAGCATTCTCATGTACTGCCCTTTGTAAGAATTAGCCACATGAAGGAAGCGGCTCTTTGGCATTGCCACTAGAGGGCTGAGAGTAGGTAAACAATGTTTCACGTATTGTTTTTTTCCCCCTTCCAGTTTGCAAAAGCTGTATTTCTTGTTAGATGTATAAGAGAACTGGAGGAGAACAACCACAAGAAATCACCCACTTACTGCCCACCCCCAAATACATAACTGGAGGGGTCAAGGGAGGAAAAACCCTAAACACCCTTCCCCATGTTCCCATACAAAGAGTGCGTAATACGGGTTTGTGCAGAATTCCTTAAGGTCTGGGGCAAAGGACTAGACAGAGACAGAAAATCTATCCGTGACATTGATTAGGTCTCTAACGCCATACGGTGGAATTCCTTTCATCCTTCATTAAGGGAGGCTCTGTGGAAGATAGTGTTACTGTAATTGTCTATGATACAGGTGTTACCTCACACACAGTGCAAAATGACTATTTCCAATGTTGTCTTTTTATGTCTTATTTTCATTCTCTCGGTGAAGACAGCTAGTATCCTAATTAAAATATTTTCAGGGTATAAAAAAGTTAGAGAGGACAAATGCCATGGGTCTTGGTCACACACAGTCCTAGTGGAGTCAGATCTACTTTTTGGAGTAATGTGAGTTAGAGCTGGTTCTGGATGCTTAGAGTTACCAAAAAGGTACAAACTGCTGTATGTGATAAATGGGAGAAGGGAAGATGATAAAGCAGGAGAGTGAAGAAGTGTTCAAAGAGAAGTAGGAACACTCAAGTAAAAATATATGCTCAGAGAGCCACCCTATTTAAAATGGACAGTACAAAATTTTTGCTCAACTGTATATTTAGTTGAAGTAGTCCAGTATTAATATCTTAACAATATGAATGTTTATCTAATGTTCTTATTTGCATAACACAACATTGCAGGCTATGTAATCCCTAAGGATCCACCAATTACATGTGTGGTATTGGAAAAGGAATCTCTTTTCAATGAACTTGGCTCACTGACCATATCCCACACCACGAAGGCATCAGGCTAGCCTTTTTTCCTACCAGGCAGGACAGGAGAAAAATCTGCAGCATCTGGGGCCTTGTCCAGCCTTAGAGGATTTGGCTTTGGGAAAGCTTTTATCTGCCCTGAGATACTTCACATAAGATATAGTTAGAGATACACATCTTCTAGAACTGGAAGGGACCTCTGGAGGTCATCTAGTCCAGTCCCCTGCCCTCTTTGCAGGGACAAGCACCACCCCTGACATCTATTTGCCCCAATTCCTAAATGGCTTCCTCAAGCATTGAATTCACAACCCTGGGTTTAAGCAGGCCAATGTTCAAACCACTAAGCTACCCCTCCCCCTGTAAAAAATGGCAATCATCTTTGCAAATTAGAGAACATCTCGATCCAAGTTAGCGAGGCCTGATTAAGACACATTTACACTTCATGGCAAAGATACGCAAAAAAAAATCATGAAAGTCAAATAAGCAAACCTCTTTCACTGGCACATTTAATAGGGACCATGGATGGTTTTGTGGTTAAGGCATTAGACAGAACAGTAGGAGACCTGGTTCAATTCCTGTGTCATAAACTTACTGTGTGTCACCCAGGGCCAGAGTCGCGAAGGGGGCAGCTGCCCTATGGCCCAGTAATTTAAAATGGCCTGGGGCTCTGGGCCCTGTAAATCACCACCAGAGCGCTGTGCAGCATGGTCCAAGTAGCGCTGAGGGCCAGGCTTTGAAAACTAACCCTCCTAGCCTCGCCCCTTCCATCCAAGGATCCTCCCCCACCTTGCATAGGGCCCATCAAAGACTGTCATCAGCCCACTGCCACATTTTACAGATATTTCAGCACCTAAAGATGCAACTAAGCACCTAAGTACCTTTCAGGATCTAGACCTAGCTACCCATGGCTACAGCTACAGGACAAAATAAACCCATGTCACCTCAGAGCCTGGATCAAGTGATTCAAGTTTGTGGGGACTGCATCATAGGGCTAAAAATAGCAGGGTAGAGGATTCCATTCAGTCGAGAGCCCAGGTTCAGAGAACCACACCCTACCCTGAGAGGGAACATTAGCCCCATAGTGCAGGGCTTGGGGTGGGGTGGCCAATGGAGGGGCCAGAGGTTTCCCAGCACAGGCGTAGCCTATGTCTACCTGTGGCACCTAACTCCACCCTTTTGGCACACCTTCCATTTTCAGATCTGCTGAGCTGCTGCCTAACCCTGGACTGTTTTAAAGTTCCACCGGTCAGCAGACCATCTCAAGGTTAGACTTGCAAAGCTGAAGCTGCGTCTACACGTGCATGCTACTTCGAAGTAGCGGCACCAACTTCGAAATAGCGCCCGTCGCGTCTACACGCGTCGGGCGCTATTTCAAAGTTAACTTCGACGTTAGGCGGCGAGACGTCGAAGTCGCTAGCCTCATGAGGAGATAGGAATAGTGCCCTACTTCGACGTTCAACGTCGAAGTAGGGACCGTGTAGACGATCCGCGTCCCGCAACGTCGAAATTGCTGGGTCCTCCATGGCGGCCATCAGCTGGGGGGTTGAGAGATGCTCTCTCTCCAGCCCCTGCAGAGCTCTATGGTCACCGTGGGCAGCAGCCCTTAGCCCAGGGCTTCTGGCTGCTGCTGCGGCAGCTGGGGATCTATGCTGCAGGCACAGGGTCTGCAACCAGTTGTCAGCTCTGTGTATCTTGTGTTGTTTAGTGCAACTGTGTCTGGGAGGGGCCCTTTAAGGGAGCGGCTGGCTGTTGAGTCCGCCCTGTGACCCTGTCTGCAGCTGTGCCTGGCATCCCTATTTCGATGTGTGCTACTTTGACGTGTAGACGTTCCCTCGCTGCGCCTATTTCGATGTTGGGCTGAGCAACGTCGAAGTTGAACATCGACGTTGCCGGCCCTGGAGGACGTGTAGACGTTATTCATCGAAATAGTCTATTTCGATGTTGCTACATCGAAATAAGCTATTTCGATGTTGGCTGCACGTGTAGACGTAGCCTGAGAGTGCAATCCCAGACATACTTTTAACAGGATCCGGACAGTAGTGAGACTTTTTTCCACCCTACATCTAAAGAGCAGAGATATGATATTTTCCTGAGTCCCTGAAGGATGTGGAGATGAATCCCTGTGTTTGGAAAGTGATCAGATTTTACAGTGATACAGTCATGTTAAATGAGCATGTAATCAGATAGGGTGGCAGCATAGTGGCTTGTGGGTGAAGTTCCTAGAAAGAAGGAATGCCAGATAAAACTCTCAAATACATACTGAGATCAGTGCACAGACTGAATTATAATACAAGATACTGAAAAATACACAGAAGGGCAGGAGTGCTGAATGTTCAATACTGAATGTTCAAAGAGATGTCGGGATTTTCTTTGATTCCACAATCAATAAGTAACTGGACCATCATCTGTTTTGAAGTGTGTTCTATTTTGAAAGTGACTTTAAAAATTGGCATTGTAGCATTCTGTATTTGTCTCTGCACTGTGGGTTATGCCTAAAATCTGAGACTCAAGCTGGGTCCTCTGACGTACTGCACTACCACCAATAAAGATTTTGCAGGTGAAATTCTCAGCCACAATGGCTGAAAAGGTGCCTGTCAGAATACATAGAATCCGGCCTGCTTCCTATCTGTTAGCTTTGATGACTGGAGTGAAAATAGCCATAAAATCTTGTTTTTGTCACTGATGTCAGCAGACCTGACTCTGAATTCACACAAAGGACAGCTCTATTGATTAAGAAGGTGCCACTGTCACCCAGTGGCTGTTCCAACTATCACTCTTTATAAATCATTCTTGACTTTGCTGCATCACAAACCTCTTTAGAAGGAGATAAAACTGTAGCAATCAAACCCAGGCCAAAATACCAGCTATGCACACTGCATCCACTTAAATGACTTCACCATGAAAACTTATTTTCATTAAATCACCAGTTTAAATCACGGGACTTTAAAATGACCCTGACCCAGCACAACCGCTCCTTTTTCTCTGCCCTCTTTGTAATAAAGCCCCTTAGCATGAATTATGTCTGCCTTTCTATTTTCGTTCAGAAATAACTCTGTAAAGAGTTACACTCTGTCACGCTGTCTCCAGGAAGTGAAAATGACAATGTCAGCCACTCCTCTCAAGTGCAAACTGAAGAAAACGACTAGAAGCTGGTGACTGGCTAGGGAAAGAGGGAGAAACTGAAAGGACAGAGAAAGGGAGGGATGGGGGCGGCACCAGATTTAAATGGACCTAATTTCCTTAGAAACTGCCAGTTTCCAGGACTCCTTTTCAAACTGACTGGCAGAGAAAGTACACCCCAAAGTGACCAAAAAGTGAGAAAAGACCTGCAACTGGGGTGCTAGAAATAAGATCTGATTCAGACTAACACAGCTATGTCTCTGTCACTCTTCTAAACAGCCATTCTCTCTCTCATTAGACCCAGCAATTCCCCTTCTAAGAGTTGTCTCAAGGAAAGAAGTGCTAGAATATTAAGTTATTTGGAAAACACAGATATACCCGCCCAGTTTGGAACATTTGTTTTACCTTTTACATCTGCTTTGATGGGCTCTGGGTGCTCCGCTTTGTTTCTGCCAAAGATCACATCCATGGCCGCTGCACTTAACCTGTATGTATCCCTTGAACAGCTGGTGTTGTTGATCTTGTGGTCCCCTCTCTGACTGGGCTGGAAACAGCTCTTTCCTGTTATTTATAGGGCCAAAGTGCGCCTCCAGTCAGCTGCTGGTGGCTGATAGTCTGACAATTTACAATAGCTGTTCTTTAATACATAGCACATATAATACCATAATTCTCTGGCTCCCTCCTCACACTTAACTCTTTATCTCTGTTCCTTTGATAAAGAGAACTGCATTCACTTGCCTTTTTGCTCATGATTGAAGAGATCAGTTCCCAGCAGGGCTATTTTCTGATCCCACCTGAATCCCAGGGATTTGGAGAAACTTTGGATAGTGATTAGATAGGAATCCTGGCCCATATGACAAGGGGGAAGGAAAGAGCAGAAGAAATCTCCACCTGCTACTGTGACCTGTTTTTGACAGATAATTAAAAAAAAATTAAAAAATGGCTTGTGCCATTCTAAGCTTTAACAGAGAACAGTAAGTGCAGAGCTCTGTACTTTAGTTTTAGACAAGCCTGGTGAGAAGTAAGCTAAAGGGCACGGCTGTGAATGACAAATGGCTAAATCTTCACAAACAAGGATTGTACCATACCCATGATAATGTAATCTGAGTCAAGGGGCAAGAGGGTTAGAAGTTGTGGGGGTTTTTAAAAAATTCACTACTTTTGTGGCAAGATTAGGTTCCACACAGATTCCAGTGTTGTTCACTTGGAAATCCTCCTGTCAAAAATTATTTTAATATAAAGCATGTGATTGCACAGCAAACTGTGGGACTACATGCAACATGAAGCTGTATAATAGTTCTCCGCACAAGGAGTCTTGTTATCTTTCATGTAACATCACCTTGGAAGTCAGAAATTTATTTCTGCCCCGAGTATGTTTAAATTGCTTCCTAACAGCTGATTAACAAAGAAAATATTTACATGCTTATCCTATGTAAAATTTGGAGATTTATCCAGTGTTCCTCAGGGCTTTTTTTGGTTTGGGAAAATAAAAGGAAAGTGTACATGCTTTATTTAAATAATTGTATTTTTTGAAAAACTGTGTTATTTTTATTAAGTTAATTTTATTTTGTATTTTTCAAAAAAAGGGATAAATTTTAACTGGTTTTTTTTTGGTAAATTTTTAAGTGGAATTCCATCAAGTGTATTTTTTCTTCATGCTTATAAACTTAATATTTGGTATGTTTTAACAAAAAGGAGCTGTAATCAATTTGTCTGCAATAACATGTTCTTCTCGTTTTCAAACCGTAAGCACTGACAGAGCTGTGCCAAAAACAGAGCATAACTCCATATTTCTCCATTTCATGTCTTTTATTTAAAGTTTATTGAGACAACACCTCATTCCAGGTTCACCCTATTTTTCTGGGTCATCTTGGTGAGTCTTCTTCAATACACACTCAGGGCTTGTCTATGCTTACCACTGGGTAGAGGCGCCAGAGATCAATTTTTAGATACAGTTGCAAGGAGTAAGAAAAGGTGATGGGAAAGTTTCTCCCGTCGACCTCCAACTGTGGGGATGACAGAGAAATTTGACCTAAGGTATGTGGACTCCAGTTACACTGTTCTCATAAGAGGTGTTGCATATCTTAGATTGACTTTCTCCCCTTTGGTAGAACTGGGTCAGTATTGAGAACTGTACTTGATTTAGTGACTCTCTGTCTTCTGTTTGGTTTTATGAGAAGCAGTCCTTTTCCAGGCACATCCCATTTCCCCGGCACAACCAAACCCTGGCCTTGCTTTAAGCTATAATGAGAGAGAGCTGCATACCCAATATGGTGGTTCAAACTCTTACTGTTTAGGAGTTCTTGATGAAATAGACAAACTCTCCAAAATATACAGTACATGTAGCTTTCATTACCTATGACAGTTCTCGCTGGGATGTGGATATTGCTCCTTTTGTCCTTACTTGCAGTCTGACCAGAAGTCTACCTTCACACTGGGTAGTCCCTCAAGGCAGTCACCATGCCTTCTTCTACGTTTGGAGACAAACTGGGCCACTGTGGGCTCCACTGGAAATAAAAGATAACGCAATACAGTTGAGTATGGAAATAAAGGTGCTTTGCTGGAGTTTGTAGCGTTAGTGAAAAAGATCTGGGATTTTAATCATGAGGGCGTGAGAGGGAGGAATCAGAGGTAACACTTAAACAGGATTACTAATGGGTTTGTCAGCAGTGAGAGAGAATGGAGAGCATTTGGGAGGAAAGATAGGGGGTTTGATGCTCACACTACCCTCCTTTTTCACACTACAACACAAGGCTCTCCACTTGTCTTGTTTAGTGCCTCGGCGATGAGGCCATGACTGTACTCACCCAGCCTGGGTAGCACCAAGTCTGAGCCCAGTTCCCCACTCCATACATTGAAACCTGGCACACAAGATGACAGCACCTCTCCAGTTTGGCCAGGCTGCCCATTCATCATGACTGAGGAGGGGTGGCCAGGTCAGAATAACCTCATATTCCACATTGAAATGGCCAGGATAGAGCATCTCCTGTCCTGTCAGCTTATCCTCCAAAAGGTGCTACACATACACATCCCTAAAGGCTGCCAGAGGGGGCAGTCGCCTGTCCTGGTCCCCATTACCTCCAACACTGGTGTGACCTAGGATGATATGGGTGGAATACCAGCCTTGAAATTTGTTCAGAAATAGGTCATTAGAAAATTGGTGGGAGTAATTTCAATGGAAGACCATGCAGCTGCAGATGCTCAGCACCTGTGGGAGGGAAAAGTCAATCCAGAAGTATTTTTTGCTGCTTACTTATAGGTTTTGATGCTTAAACAGCCATGTTTGAAATTTCTTGCAAATATTATAGCAATTAGCTGATAAACTATTTGCAGACTTGTATAGTTCAATTCTCCAAGTTGTTGGGGTAAGTACATTTTTCCACTGCAAGCTACACACCTTTAGCAAGATGATGAAGGGAAACCAATGATGATACTTGAACAAGGAGTGGTGAATTTTCATGGTATTCTTCTTCCCTTTATGTTCGATCAGTATTATGCACAGTATGATTACAGTTATTTTAAAATAAGACAGTTCACAAAGGAAGAAAGTTGGGATTGGATCAAACATCTGATTTCTCCATCTCTTAGTCGTTTCTGTGGCTGCAGCCAATGGAGTCATCTGCTGTGGGAGTTTATTTACTCAACAGCAAATACATTCTTGGGAGATGTGGACAGCAGGTAATTTCTGGACTGATGATTTGCAACAGCAAATGGCTTCTTCAACTAATATGAAAGTGGGTGGGAATGGGGGAGAGAAGTTGTCAGATCATGGCAGGAGGCGATTTCAGTTTCTTGCCTTTCTCTTTTAATTTACTGTGAAAATTCACGGAGAAGCATATATAATCTTGCGAATAAGATCATCCTTGAGATCTAAGGCTGTTTGTCATCACAAAATGGTGTATGTTCAGAGCTAATCTGGCAACTTTCCCTGCAAGTGTTTATGCTGCTCTTCTCTGACTTTAGATTAAACTTTGTAAAATGGAAGACAAAGAACAGAGCAGAGGTAGCTGTTCTTGAATGACTCTGTGGTAGGGACAGCCACAGCTCTCAGATCTTGGTTTGCCAGAGACCAGCAACGCAGTGAGGTTCAGTACATGGGACAAAAGCTGTCTGCTGTCGGCTGTATAAACCAAGGCAATCAGGTTAGACCTGTGCTGAACCTGGGTAGGCCACGTTCTACAATGTCCTATTTTATTTTAAGATGTAAGTGGACAGTTCCCAGTGCAGGGGGCAGAGATAATGAATGGTAATGGAGGAGATCAAACAGGAGAATGTGAGGAAATGGGGGGTGTTTTAACTTCAAGATAAAAGAATGAACCAGGCTAATGGTTGCCTAGCAGACTTACCTCAGTACAGCTGCCACTGTGGGTGTGAGCAGCCATTTTGCTGTTCCATGAGCAGTGTGGAGAGAGGCCTCTCCTGGGCGATGACTGAATCTGGAGCTCCTGTTCACAGGTTCAACAAAAGAGCTAGAAAGGCAGGCTGAGCCCAAGCAGATCTCAGGCTTGTGATTCAGTGGCTGCACACGGCTACCCCTCTAAGACTGTCCCTTTTTGTTTTCCATCCATGTATCCCAGGCCTATGGATACAGAAAAATTGGAGTTTTATGCAAATGAAGCAATATCCTAATGTGAATAATTAATACACACATTACCTCATTAGCAAAATTATCCTCTCATAAATTCTTCAGTTCCCCACTCCTCCCTGGGTCAGATCCATCCTTTCCCTGCTGTAAGTTTCCCCTTGTTGGAACAAAGTCTGGACACTGTATATGAAGTAAGCAGGAGGGTTTATTACACACAGCGCAGGTGGGGTGTCACTTTGTGTATTAGGCTCAGTGATCACCATCAGACAATAGGTTACAATCAATTATATAGATTATTGATGGGCAGGGGAAAACTACAGCATGGTGTCACCCAAGCCTGGATAGGTCCTAGCAGCAAGCCGAAATGAGCACAATAAGCCAATAATCTAAAAAGATTACAGAGTATCCCTGCCCATTGCTTATAGAACGTTTTATCTCTAATACAGGTGGTTTTCCTTGACAAGTTATTAAAACAAAGCAGACATGCAATAACATCTATGCGTCTAATTGGACGGATGATGTGTCTACAAGAGTAATGATGGCACCTTCACACAGGCACATCCAGGGGTGCTTATCGAGAAGATTAAAGCAGAAGACAATAACAGCATAGAGCAATAACATATGTGCTTTGAGCACCAGCCTGGGATACCAGAGGAGAAGCCGCCACGTCTCTGTTCTCATATACAGGGCTCTCCTCGGAATGTGGTTGCTGGGGCAACAATCCCTCCCTTCAAACTCCAAGGCCCTGTCTGAGCTGGGATGACCTTCCCTTGGTCTTGTGAGATGAGGGGAGCCCAGCAGGGTAGCTTTCCACTCATGCTAACTGGGTTTCTGTATTACAGGATTATAGCCCTACTCCAGACTTTAGGATTCAAATAGGGGGTCTTTAGCACAAACCATGGCCTGCCTCAGCAATTTTCACCCGACACCCCTCCATTCCCTGCCTTGGATTTCCCAACTTGTTACCCAACCCCGGCTCCTGTCAAGTTTCCCCATTTTAAATTCCTTACTTGCACCATTTTGTGCTCTCGCTTTGGGACTCCCCTCTACCCCACTGTCTTGCACTGTCTTCCACTTCCCCCCACCCCCACCCATCTCTGAGATTGCTATGGCACAGTCCCCAATGGTACATAGTGAAAGGTCTGGCTAGATATCACACCGCCTGGCATTGCTCTCACTGTGTCCCTGTGACATCGACAACTGTGAGCACCACTGGGTTGGGAAGGGGAATCTGCAAGGCTAGACCTGGCGGAGTGCCTGGAGCAACTGCTTTGTACCCAAGATCACTTTGTGAATTTAAAGGCAACCCAAGATCTACCCTGCACCTTCCCTGAGGCCCTGTCCCATCCCCAAAGGCCCACCTCCTCACTTCCTGCCCTCTCTCCTCCTCACTCTGGGTAGGGAGTCAAGCTGGAGGAGAGAGCTGAGCTTCAGCAGTGGGTCTGCAATACTGGCCCTGGGAGGAGGGTCAGGCTGGGGCAGGAGTACAGGAGGAGGTTCAGGTGGAGGTACGAAGTACTGGCTATGGGAGAGGGGCTGGGGGTTGCAGAGTGGCTTCCCACTACGCAATACTTCCATTGGGTTGCTCCAGGTCATCAGTGCAGCAAGGCTGCAATGAAGCAGGTTCCCTGTCTGCCCCGGCTCTACGCTGCCCCTGGAAAGGCCCAATATGCCATATGGCCCTGGGGGGTGGGAAGCTTGTGGCTTTGCACACTACCCCTCTCCGCTGGCACTGCTCCCTCAGCTCCTATTGGCTGTAGTTTCCCCTTCCCAGCTAATGGAACCTGCTGGGTGTGACGTCAGCAGAGAGGGTCAGTGCACTGAGATTCAGACTCCTACCCCGCCTCCCCCAGTGTTCCCCTTACAGGGCCGTGCTGGCAATGTCTAGGAAAAGTCAGCACAAGGAGCCAGGGCAGGTCAGGACACTGCTGATCGCAATCAACCAGTTGACAGCCTCTGGCTTAGAGCAAACTATAGGCATAGAAATAAACCTGAGAGCTCTCCAAATGATGACAGCGGTTGGTGGCTAGCTGGAAGACACTAAGATCCTTCCAAAGCAAAGATCTACTTTCTGCTTCTGTGCACTTTCCCTGAAAACAGAGTTTATCAGCCATTTAGTACTCGGTTCAGTGCGGACTATAAGCTGCAGGGAGCCAGACACAGAACATACACTTCTTTTGCAGCACATGTGCTAACAATAGTGAAAGATACAGTGCTGACAGAACTCATGCCATTTTGTGTCTCTCGATCAATACTAGTAATGCCACTTACTAAAAACAGGGCTCCTGCACCAATGCTGACCAGAATCAGTATTTTCCAGACAAGACTTAGTCTTGTTCCTTTATTATAAAATAGATCATTCAAACTGTAAAGATATTTGCTTCATTATAGTTTTATTATCACACAGCTATAATCAGATCTGTGTGAAACATTTACCACCATTTTCTGTACACAGAAAGCAATTTGTGTTACCTTTGGACTTGTATTTGATTTACTTAGGAGGTAAATTAATACCTTGCCAAGTAGAGTAACAATATTATTACTTAAATATATTTTCAAAATATAAGTACTTATGAAAATCACTTTAATTTCATGGTCATTCATGAATAAAAGTCAAGTTATCAATGCTTGTAAGTGAAGGGACAAGTTGTTTGATTTTGTTTCTAACCTACCATGACTACATTTCCCCATCTAATGTTAATTTACCAGCTTTTGACTGTACTAGAAGAATTGATATCTTACTGAAACTATCTTTACTGATATCTGCCTGTGCCAGGAGATGCGAGTTGTATTTTTTATCTTTGTTAATGATTACCTTGTGAACTTGATCTCTGTTTGGAAGAAAAGGCCGTTCAACTTTATTATCCATGAATAATTCCTATACTAACAAGTACTGACATCTGATAAAATTAACGGATAAAATATCAATAGCTAAAACATAATTGGACTTGTTTACCAATAAGGTTTTGACCACAAAATTGTTTCAACAGGTTGAACGGTCCAGGACGCTCTGGTTCAGGCCTCAGATATTTCTAGACCAGAGAGCGCCTGAAGCAGAAAGCCAAGGCAGCTGGGAGCGGGGGGCAGGTGGGAAGTCCAATAGCTGAGAGGCTGGTGGCTGGGAACCCAGTTGAGGGGCCAGGATAGGAGCTGGTCCAATGTCCGGACTAGAAGATGGGGAGGGAGCAGAGCCAGTCTGGTGGCTACAGAGGGGCAAGGTCAGGAGCAGAACCAGTCTGGCAGCTGGACAGGGGAGGGTGGTCAGGAGCACAGCTCAGCTGGGGGACCAGGAGCAGAGACAGTCCAACAGCTCAGGGGGAGGGAGCATGACCAGGGATGGCAGTGGATCTGGTGGTCAGGGCCAGCAGCCAAGTCAGCAACCCCTGAGGAGAGCCCAGATGCCAGCAGCAGAGGGGCTGGAACTGTTCTCCCCTGCTCCAGCAAAGTACCTCATTTTGGACCCATCAGGTCCCAAGGGTGGCAGACCAGGAAGGGCCAAGCTGTGTAAGGAAAATTGTTCCAGCATTCATCTTCTTTCATTCCGCATCTATAAGATGTTATTAGCAATATTAAAATAATTTAAGTCAATACAAAATGGTTAATTAAGGTTATGGCTTCACAGCAAAGAGAAGGTGTATTCCTACTGTATGTTAGCTAAACCGCTTTAGCTAATCTGGATTAAAACAGCAGTGAAGAGATAGCAGCTCGGCTTTTAACTCAGGGCAGGTTGATGCTACAGAGGAAGATGGAATTAAAGTACGCAGTACCAGCTATGTTAATTACATAGCTACAGCTGATGCACCTTAATTTGGGCTTCTGCACCATGTCCACTGAGGGAGATCAATGGGATTCTGTGCTTTTGTCAACTTCCGTTAGGAGTAATGAGGGACAGGAGTTCTGTAGTCAAAGGGGGTGACTTGTAAATTTAATTCAGCACATCCCCACTAGGCATGCTAAATTGAAAACTGGAAAATCAACTGCAGCAGGGTCAGTCTTCCCTGCAGGGAAGACATACCCTCAGATTAGCAGCTCCAGCTAAAGCCAGGAGCTGGGTATGAACTCAGAGTGGTAACAGTTAACAACCAGGTGGCTGTGTCTTCACAGTGCCAGACCATGTGTGTACTTGAATGTCCATACAGAATATTCTAGAACGTACCAAGACTTGTTTCTGTCTGAATAGGGAGACTATATCTACAGTTCACAGAGGCAAGAGAAACTATGACTGAGTAAGACCGATGCATGGTGGGGGCATAAAGACATATACAAGAGAAAGGATAAATGGGATTCCACTGTGTTTCCTGTTCTCTTCTGGTTTACATTGTTTGGAAAATTTTAAAAGCCTAAAGCATATTCTCTCTCTTTAGTCCATGCATCTTTTTTAGTAAGAAGACAAATCTGCATCTGTTTTCAGGTCTTCGGCTGCCTAACACAGTGTAGCCTAAGGGCTAGCATGGTAGATTGGGATGCAAGAAATATGTGTTCTTCTGTAAGACATTGAGCTCTCTACCTCAGTTTCCCCATCTGGATAATAGGGGATAATGATACTTACGGCTTTGTAAAATTGTGATATAAAGTTGTGATATGCTCATGGAAAGTATTGTATTAGAGCTTTATTATTAATGAATCCTGCCTGTAATCCTTTTCTCCTGGAGGAGGAGGCTCCTGGGCTCATGTCGTTTTCTCTTCTCCTCTAAGCTTAGCAGTAGCTACAGAAGCAGAAGAAAAAACTACCAGCGTAAACCTAAGAACCAACTGGTCTCGCTCTGCTCCTTCACCTGTGAAAACAAAGAGAGACCCCAGGCTGCGTTGTGTGTTTGGAATAAGACCAACCTTTTCACAGCTCTCGATAACTTTGTCTCCAATATTCCTCTCCAAAGCTGGTTAATGTTTTACCCAGGGAGGGGAAGCTGAATGATAAATTTGCAGCTGAGGTCTCCAATTAAGATACCATCTTAATTGTACCATTAGTGAGATGTTAGGACAAATCAGCAGGTATCTCATACAGCCACTCTACACGCTATCTGAGTTCAAGGATAACCCTGCTGCTCAACGCAGGGGACATAAGACCAGCATCACAAGATACACTTTGTCACCAAGGCACTGGGGAAGAGTGCAGTCAAGTGTAGGAAGGGGCGAGAGATGTCCCAGCCTCAGCAGGGAGAAGGAGTAGGAGGCTGCAGGTGAAGAAACCAAGACTGTTCTGCCCCCAAAAGCAACAACGCCCAATGCTCCTAACCGCCCCGTATTACATCTCATTTAGTCACATTGGTCCCAGAATACTAGAGAAACTAGATCAGTGAGGTAGTATCTTTATCCTGAAGAAGACACTGTGTAACTGAAAAAGTCACCTGTCTTTCCTAAAGAAATTGGTCCGATAAAATATTACCTCACCCACCTGGTCTCTCATCTTCCACCCACATTAATAATTCCCCAGCCTGTTTTGTTCACTCATCTGATAGTTCATCATTCACTTCTAGAGATGGGTGAATAAATTCCAAGTGTACAACGTATCGAGTGCACATCACCTCTTTCTGATTGCAGCTTTATTTGCTGTTTAACCTTTTTCACCAAATACGTCCTTTGCATTTATGACAGCTTTGGACTGGTTTTTTTATTAAAAAAAATCAACTAGATTAATCCAGTGTTTCTCAATTTTGTTTGGCCATGTTACTCTTTTAAAATCAAAAGAATTTTGCAGAACCCCATTCCCAAACTCTACCCCACCCCCTCTGGCTCCAAACCCACTTTCCATCTCCAGGTTTTACCCCCCTCAGCCCTCCGTACTCACACCCACCCTCCTGCATTCCCTACGCTTTCCCCCCCACCCCAGATATCCACCTGCCCTTTCCCAGGCTTAATCCCTCTCAGCCCCATTAACCTGCCCCCCTCTAGGCTTAACCCGCCTTAGCCCCAAACCAGCGCCTGAGCCTAACCCATCTGTGGCACTGGCTGGGGAGCCTATGCCTGGTGGCCACATGCACCCAGGGGAAGGAAGGCTGACATGGAGGTTTTCCACTGGTGGTGGGGAGCTGAGCCATGCCCACCAGAGGGGTGTGGCCGCTCAGGTGGTAGGGTGAGTGAGGGGCTCTCTGCAGCTCCCTGCCCTGCTGCCACTGAAACAGTGGAACTAAATTCAGTTGGTTTAACAGCCAGATCCCTCCCACTGTCCTGCCAGACATTAAACCAATTAAATTTGGTTCTCCTGTTTCAGCGGTGGTAAGGCAGGGAGCTGCTGGGGAATTTTCCTGCAGAACCCTTATTTTCACTTTGCAGAACCCTAGGTTTCTGCAAAACACCTTTTGGGAAACACTGGATTAATCACTTCAGTGGTTAATGTTTTTTGTCTGACACTCACTCATTCTTCTAACAGCTTTGTAGGCCACATTATGCCATGGATGGGACAAAAACAAAGGGATGTTAGATTCTCATCATCTCTGGCACCCCTAACTAGGGCCTAAAAGACTTTACTTACAAAGCATGTAATCGTACATACCCTTCTTTCCACATGAAATGAGGGAATTTCTCACCAAGGTTCTAGTACCAGTCTCTCCATGTACTAGTGTCCAACACTGGAATGCAAGTTAATTTTTGTACCCAGTAAAGATAAGTTATCAGGCAAGAGTTATTTGCTAATTAAGATAACATCTCAGTTGCCCTATGGCATGGCTCACTGTGAGCTCTCTAGAATGCTGGGTGGAGCAGCTCAGCATGTTGAATAAAAATCCAAGACAGCCAGGGGCCCAAATGAATTCTGTGCTGTGTCTCTCAGGAGATGCGTGGTCACAGAAGAGTGAGTAGGGGAAAGGTGGCGCCAAAGTATCTTTGCTGTTTCCTAATGGTGGGCTACCCTCTCGGCATCACAGCCTTTGCACAAGCTAAAGCAGCCCTAGATGTTATTCTTATTTAGGACAACCTTACCTGGTTCATCCATGAGCTGTTCCCCATCTGCTTCCAACTTACTCCTGTCTCATTCCCAGCCTGCACCAGGGCAAAGGGTTACAATATGACTGTACCTGTAAGAAATTTAATAGTAACAGAGAGGAAGCTGTGCTAGTCTATATACTATCAAAGCAAAAAAGCAGTCAAGTGGCACTTTAAAGACTAACAAGATAATTTATTAGGTGATGAGCTTTCATGGGACAGACCCACTTCTTCAGACCATAGCCATACCAGAACAGACTCAATATTTAAGGCAGTGTCACAAATACTGGGTCTCTGCCTGTAGATTCAATTTATCTTAACAGGGCTGGCTTTTTGTTGTGTGTTTGTACAGCCCCTAGCACAATGGGGTCCTGCCTCATGAATTGGGTTCAGAGATGCTACCATAACACAAATTATTAAACACAAAGCTACTCTTGAATAGACAGTCTCAAACTAGGTCCTGGGAACAAAGAGGAACTTCATTAGTAATGAATTTTACTTAATTCTCTCTGCCTCCATGGTGAGGCAGCTAAGATAACATGGACACTATGTAACCTCATTCTAAGGTGGAGACGGAATTAATCTCTTCTCTATGGCCTCTTCTCTCCTACATAGACCTCAGCATAGAACTCATTTCAGCCCACACAAGCAGTCCTTCCACCCCAACCATTCTGCAGAAACCCCCCAATAAAGCATCACAGCTGTTCTAACCCGCATCAGGGGCAACCCAGCCCCTTCCAGGTCAATGGAATCATATTGCCTTCCTTCTTGGGCCATGTGCAGGGACAGAGATCAACTGCCAGTCAGACTTTGGAGCTGTTTTCACCACAACTAGGAGACTAAAGTTCTAAAAGATGAACCTTAGAGAACTGTAAATGCTTGGATGAGTCACACTTCCCTTACAGGAAAGTTTTGCAATAGAACAGAACTCTGTTTGAATGTAGCCCTGTGTGTATGTGTGGGGGGTGGGGGGTCAGTTGTAGCGCAGAGTGTCTACACTGACTGAGGAGTAAGGCTCATATTTTCCACAGTGACCTGTACTTGAGGTTGCTCAACTTGAGACACCTGGACTCGATTTTCAGAAGGGCCAAGTGCCACTTCTGAAAAGCAGTTGTGGGTCCTCAGCACCTCAGACCTATAAGGGCCAAAGTATGTGAGACAGACATGCAGTAACCAGCCCCAAGGATGCAAAGATAACACATCAGCCCCCAAAGAATTATGAGATCAGCTTAAGAATAAGGATATTTTAAAAATGAATGTTGGGGTGTCCACCAGCCCATTAAGAGGATTTGAGGAATGGCACTGGCCCTAAGGTAAATTGAATTTGAGATCCCTGTTTTAGGGATCATAGAAGCATAGAAGACTAGAATCAGAAAGGACCTCGAGAGGTCATGGAGTCCAGTCCCCTGCCCTCATGGCAGGACCAAACACTGATTATACGTTCAAGCTTTTTTCTACAACCACAAGGGTTAGAATTGCCCGTGCGCACAGGCACAATGAAAAGTAAATTGTGATGTTTCCATACTCTCCCCATTGGAGGAATGGGGAGATTTAAATAAAACACCCACTCGGGACAAAATCTTGAGAGCTGTACCTCTGGATGAGATTGCAATGATCGAGTGTTTCTGGAAACCGAGGCCTGACTTAAAATCTCACACAGCAAGTGAAGGACGAAACAGAGAATAGTCCTCAAAAATGCTGCTCCCAGTCAACCGTCTAAGCACTAAACCACATTCCCTTAGCAGTTCTCACAGGCTTAATTTGTTGTTTCTCTACGTTCAGGCTTCAGTTCCAGCCTCCTATATAAGGTGAGCTGGGGCTTATTTTAAGCCAGTAAATCATTCCTTCTGAGAAATCCATCATTTACTTGAAGGAAAAGCTCCCTCACTGCTTCTGGAATGGTTCCTCTGCTAAAGAAAATGCCATCCAGTACCTATGCTGGTTTTCCAGAATTTACCTTCACACATTCTCCCATTTCTGAAGAAACAGAAAGCAGCTTTCTTTGCCACCAAGATTATTGCCTGTCAATAGGCCTCATTAGTTAAAAAAAAAAAAAAAAAGAACATACAGCTACCAGGGCTCCAGAGTGATCCATTTTTGGCTTCTCAACTCCTGAGAAACCCTCCTGAGACCTAGCTGCTCCTGGAGTCTACCGAGGCCAGTGCTGTGTCCCTGCATTAACGGAATGGGGGCCAGGGTGTCAGATGACCACATAGGACCCATGTGGTGCCCGTCAGAGCCATGCAACCCCCATGGGTTTGTCTGCACTGCAGATGGAAGTGAGCCTCCCCACCCAAGTAGACAGACTGACACAAAAAGGGACTCAAACTAGTGTCCTAAATATAGCAGGGTGGACACTGCAGCTCACACTGTAGCTTAGGAACTCAAGACTAGGGGGCTGGGTGGGCTTCCAAACACAAGCCATAACATGTACCCCAGTGCTCTAGCACACAAGATTGAATCCTGCTAGTCAGAGTCTGTTTGCCCAGTCTGGGTGGCTCCCTCCCAGCTGCAACATTGATGTGCCCAGGGACTTTTCAGGACAGTGATTTGCTGTCAACATTTTAACTTGGGCACTCTCAGAAGTGTTGTGCAGCTGTCAGTGGTAGTGAAGGTACTTAGAGTGAAGTGTTGCTATTAGTGCTGGCTAGCCCACCATTCATCTGTGGCTGAATTTAATTCATCCTCCTAGGTTCACCCAATGACACTGCAATCCAGGGTATACAGCAAGTGTCAAAGGGATGGCATCTGCTGGGATTTGATACAATGGCCTCACATCAGATATTCTAGTCTCACATCACCAAAGCTGGCCTACGGACAACATATAAACCTATTGTCAGGAGGGCAGAGTGTGATTATGGAAGTCAAAACTAGCCACACAGGAGCCGGGTGATTATCAATTATTTCAGAGGGATGGGAGACACCAAGATTTGCCAAAGCAATGAGTGATTCTGGGTGCCTCAAAGATACACGAAAGGGGCCTGGCTCTTTCAGAGCATTTCTGGACTTTCTGACAAAGGCACCTCTAAAATATCACAAGCTACGCACCCATATTCACTTCCGAGAATCTTGGCTATAGCTCTTGACCTCTGGAGCAATCAAGGAATTCTCCCATGTGGGTACACCCCCTCTTGGCTAGGTACAGCATAGCAGGCTCTCCCCACATCATGGCTTTCAGCAGCCACTCCAGCCCTGCCATGGTCTCCCTCCCAGTAACTTTGCCAGGTCATGATTTAGTTGTATCCCTTTCAGGATAACGAAGT
This sequence comes from Carettochelys insculpta, assembly GCF_033958435.1. NCBI lineage: Eukaryota > Metazoa > Chordata > Testudines > Carettochelyidae > Carettochelys > Carettochelys insculpta. The sequence goes on along the minus strand of NC_134150.1, from coordinate 34,974,633 downwards.
CCAGCTGACAGAAGAACCCAGGCACATCTGCTACACTCAGTTCCAGTCCAGGAATCCTTAATAGTCCAACTCCTTGCTGCTAACCTCCCTAGACGACTTCTTATCAAGCCTGCAAAGTAGCACTCTCTTGCAATGTTCTCAAGCTTACCCCTTCTGCAGAGGCTGATCACAGGGCACTCCTTTCAAATCTCCCAACAACCCCCAGGGTAGAGTATCACCTTCACCCCTCTTCTGCCTTCCTCAGGCTTGACTTTACATTTCTCTTTGAGTCCTCACCAGAGACCCTCTCCACCAGGTTTCTTTCCACTTGCTGAGGTTTTTCCTCCCCCGCCCCCAACCATAAAACTCCTTTCTACATTTGTGCACCAACTTCCTGTCTTCATAGTGACTCCAGCTCTTCTCCCTCCTGGGATTCATCACTAATTTCAGCTGACCAATCCTCCAGGTGCAACCAGGTACTGCCATTGAGAGCTCACCTCCAGTTAATACTTTTGTGGCAGTGTGATATAGACACTCCATTACAGTTCTCAAAAGTCAAGCAGTTTTCTTTGAACTCCACAACTTCCACATGCAAAGGCCCAAAAGGAGAAGCATTTTGCAGGGTACTTTTGACAAGAGGCCTTAGCTCATTGTGGTTTGTGTCTGGGTCTTTTGTGATATTTCAAACAGCAGTGATTTCCTCCAGAAGCCTTCACTTGATGACCTCCCTTGCAGGAGCAGTAGGATGGGTTAAGACTCTTTATATGATCTGGAGAACTGCTAGACACAATTTCCAGAAAAATGACAGACTACAGGAGGAAGAGAGTTCACAGATGAAGTAGTTCTTTTACACAGGTTTCTTTGCATCTTGCAGCAAAGGTTTGAAACTGTAAGCTTTGTTGCACATATAGTTAAAGATTACAAGACACAATCACTGCATTTAATTTACATTAATGTGTATTAGTTGAGCAAGTCATTAGGACAGAACACAATCTATATGACTGAATGGTTTCTGACAGACCAATGTATAACACAGCAAGGATTAACTTGTCCTGGCCTTTCTTCCACCTATTTTAGAGAGAGTGTCTGAATGCTTCAGTGCTTTACAAAAGGAAAACAAAAAAATGAGTGAATGGCTTTAGGTTTACCCTAAACTGAAATGCCTCATTACAGCTAATACTTTCCTGCTGTAACCAGTGTTGTATAGTGCTTTCAATACTAAGGCGTACATCCAGCAATCTACCTGCAATAAAGAGAAAGAGGTTTAATTGAGCATTGTATTTCTACACAATGAAACATACAAATGCAGATCAAGTAATCATATGCAACAAGTCATGATCTCCTGTTTGTATAAGAAACACATATGGCTATTTGAACGACTGCTGTTTCCTGTGTCCCCATTTCGTATGGTCTAAGAAAACAGCAAAATATTGTATCTCAGTATAATGAAACTTCTATACTAAATTCTATCTTGAGGAGGCTATTAAAAATGAAGTTTACGTGTTAAGAAAAATGTAAAAAGAAAATCATGTTTTCTACAAACCATTGAATCCCAGGGACATTTTTCACTTAGAATCTGATCAATTTCCAAAAAATTAGTTTAAAAGCATTTCAGGGACTGCATTGTCCCCAGATAATCCCACTGCTGATTTTGGTGACTTTACAGAGATATTTTGCTATCTTGAAATGTTTTTTCTCTCCTCTGTTACTGTGTGAAAGACGTACACAAATACCAGAAAAGTGACTGTTCACAAGACAGTGAAATACAATGAGCAAACTTCTCTAATCTCCTTCACTTGAAGGCATTTGACAAGTTATTCATGGCAACAATAGTTTAAAAAAATTCATGCAGTTGTAGAAACCACCAGCTAGGGACTCAGTTGAAGAACTTATTTTACTCTTCAAGCAGCTCTACACACCACTGTGCTTTTATCTACCTGATTCAAGGTTCTCTGAAACCAGAGACTTCCATTAGCTGCAATGCTCTGGATCTGGCCCCACCTGCAGTATCTCTAATTCTGGCATTTCTAACAGGATCTGCATTGAAAGTAGATTCTGATTTGCAGAGAAAGGATTACAGATATGAAAGGATAGAACCATATCTCACAAATATGGCTGTCTGTGTCATTCGTAGGAACAGTATATTGCCACATCACTGAGTCAGACTCACTGAATAAAGCAGAACATTTTCTGTTCAGGCCTTCTCTCTGAAACCTGTGCTCTCAGAAACAGTGTCTGTTTCAGGGGCTTAGCTCAAGTCCAGCTTTCCCAAGGCCAGCCAGCTCAGCAGTGCACAGGAGGATTATGCATTTTCAGGCAAATGTAATTAAACTATACAGTAGCAAACTAAGTAAACAATGCACACATTCAGCTCTGCACCTCATGACATGTTATAGTGCATAATTTTACTTTCCAATAGCTTAGTTCTTCCGTGGTCTGCTGAGCTAATTGAAGGTCTGGAAGGGGAGTTGCAGGACAGGCTTCGAATTAGGTAATGAGCTTTCCTGGGTAAGACTGATAAACTGGGTTTTACCTACAAAAGCTCATTACCTATTAAATAGAATTATTAGTCTTTAAGGTGCTACAGGGCTGCCTGTTTTTTTGTGAAGCTATAAACAAACAGCTGCCCCTCTGAGGCTTTGAATTGATGCTCATACTGAAAGTGCTTTTGTGCTGCAGTGTATAGGGCTTTCTCTGTAAGAAAGGCTTGAAGAATAAGACATAAAATGATCAGGTTTATATAAGCTCTGATTCTCCTTTTACTCACATTAATGTAATTCAAGCAACCACACTGAATTCAGTGCAGTTATACCATGTTGTTGTACTCAGTGCAAGTGAGAATCAGGCCTGGAAAGATCTTTTGTCCTATTGGGCATGCAAAGCCAATATCCTCTGGGAAAGCTGGAGGACATCCTTTGCATGCAAGCTCAAAAGCTTGCATGGGTAACACACGGGGGGTGCATGGGAGGTCACATGCACCCTCTCAGCATCCGCTGCCCCCCTGCACTCACTGTCAGTGCCATGCCGTTTCCAGTGAGTGAGGGGGCAGTCCCTCTCCTCTCCCAGAGTGTGGCAGTCCTAGAGCTGTGCCAGCTTTCTAGCTTGCAGCGTTCTTGGTCCAGGCCATCTAGGTGAGGGGCAGGACTGCTCTTGCAGTCACTGGAAATGGTGCAGCACTTCCAGAGGAAGAGGCAGGGAGGGAGCGGGGCATGAGCAAAGCAGGGAAGATGGAGCATGGGTGGGACAGAGGAGGGACAGGGCAGGGGCATATGGCTGGTGGGTCCCCCCACCCTGGAGCCCTCCTCACCAGTCACCATTGAAAACGTACATATTTTACCTCATAAAATCTGCTGTCTAGCTTCCCAAAGGTCATCCCACAGCCTCTTATTAGGGTGTCAGCTTTGCAGGCTTACACATATAAATAAAAGGCCCCTGAAACATTCTGATAATCAAGGCAATGTTTTAGTCTGAAAACTAAGTTTGCCTTGACATTAACTCTCATCTACTTTCTCTTAAAGTTGCAGGCAGCTTTGACAGTACAAATAACAGAAGCATTTTCTTTTCCTTTTTTTTTCACCACCAGATATGGAATTCACTTGGTTTGTTTTAAAGTTGAATACTTCAAAAATCTCAAAGTGAAATTTAACTGGAACAGAGGAGTCTCCTGGCTGTGTGTTAAAACAGGAGCAGAATGAATATCATATTATAACTATATATAAATGATATATTAAACTAGAATCCAAGATCTGAAATAACAGCTATATTATCAATAATAAGAGAAATTGAAGAGAGTTAGAAGAATCTAACGGAGGAGTGGTTCTTTCCTATCTCTCTAATTCCCTCTCCTCATAAATTCTGATTTTTTTCATTCTTCATTCATTCCTATTAATGACAGCTCTTTTTGTTGTTTTAAAGCACTCACTTACAAATGTGTTGAGTACAATGATTCTGTTGACAGGGAGACACTATCTTAGTATGCCATACACCCAATGGCAACACATATCAAATTTATCTTTTCTGTTCCTGGACAAGATGAATAGTCTAATGGCCACTATGCAAATTGGCTTGATTTGGAATGGGATGTTTACACAATGGTTCTCTTATCGCCCATTGCAGCAACTTAGCAACAATACTTAGTGCTTGCATCCCCCAATGCAAGAACCTTTATTTATTATGAGCAATCTGTTTCACATGATATTGTTGGTCTTATGTGACAATCAGCAAGGAGGAAAAAGAAAGAATGATGGTGTAACAGGCTGACAGCCCAAGCCTTTGAAGAGTGAGGGTCAAAAGCACGGTGATGTGGTACATAACACCAGTGGTGTGGAGGACTCCAACCTCTGAGCTAAGAATGTGGCTTCGAATCACTGTCCTCTTCTCTCTTGTTCTCTGTTCAGCTGTGGAGGAAATTACTCTTGAGGAGGGGATACCTTGTTCAAAGTACCAGGTGGCTTTCAACCTTTCATGCTACGAGTTTGTGAGACTTCAGCGAACGTTCACGAGTGCCCAGAGCTGGTGTGAGAGAGGCGGGGGACACCTAATTTTTATTGAAAATGAGGAAACTCAACAGTTCTTGCAGAAACATATCTCTGAGGACAGGGAGTGGTGGATAGGACTGACTTCAAGCTCCCTTCTGAATGCAACATCAGAAGGTAAGTGATCTCAGAAGAGAAAGAGTGCCTTCCTTTCAGTTAGGCTGCAACTTGAAAGAGGTACTGCATTGCTGCAGTAAAACAAGAAAACCCTACTGTAGGGTTCTGATGATGAGTCACTTGTTTGGTCTAGTATCGTCAGAGGCATATGTGGGTCTATATTAATGTATTGCAAAGTGGCTTCTGTTGTGAGGCATCATGGCCCAAGGGATCTGGGTTCTAGTCCCTGATCTGCTGCTGATCTGATGTGTGTCACTGGACAAGTAACTTCACCTCTTGTCCCCCTCCTGCTCTTTGCCAGGCTTGTGTATTTTAACTGCAAACCCCTCAGGGCAGAGGCTGTTTTCTGTGATATATATGTACCGTGAGGAGCCCAACAGGGCCCAGATCTTGGCTGAGGCCATGAGATACTATTGCAATACATATAATGACTATTATTATATGGACCCTATGTGGAAGACCTTACTGAGGTCTTGTTCTAGTCAGTAGCCCAGTTTAAAAGCGTACACATGTCCACACTCATGTATGAATGTCTAAAATGGGCTATAATGGGACAGGAAGGACCATCTCAAACCTAAAGCAGGACCTCATTTAATGGCTAGGACAGGAAACTGGGAGCTAGGAAATGTGAGTTTGATTCACTGCTCTGCTACTGATTTTCTGTTTGACCTGAGGTAAAGATTCTCTTTGCCTTAGTTTTTCCATCTACATACTGAGGAGAGAAAAAATATTTAACATCTAATGTCCCAAAAGCTGTGGTAATGTTATACTCATAACAGCAAGAAAACCCAATGTCCCGTTTGCTTATTTCTTAACATCTCAAATACTTTATCAAAGAACTGCAGTTGTAATAATAAGTTAAATCCTGCACTCAGTAACTCCACTGTAAATCCATTGTAGACTTGCTCTATATACCTTGAATGGAGTTAATTCTGATTTTCACTGGTATTGCAGAGCAAAATTTGACCCTCTTTTTAGATATGTATATCCAAAAAATATATGGACATACACACCCAAACAGGGTAACTGGGTAACATTTGATATACATGTGGTCATGAATTTATGAATGTACAGGCTCCAGTATCTGGATTCTATGCAAAGGGATATATTTCCTCAGTGAAAATCACTGAAACTTGAAAGACCCTGTTGTAATAAGTGACATGCACCTAAAGACACAATTTAAAAAGGATACAACAAGAGTCCCTTTCTAGGTCTTCAATCCCTCTCTTCCAAGGTATGGTGCAGACTCTGCGCTGTACTTATAATAAATGCCATAGGCCTTTCAGGAATAAGGTAACTAGATCACATGTGTAAAAAATTGGGATGGGATGAGAGCACCTCTATTAAAAAAAAAAAAGCCCTAAAACTGGGACATCTGTTCACCCTATTCAGAAACTACATATGAACATTTCCATCAAAGTGCAGCTTTGTGTAAGTTTGTCTGTTTTCCCCTTAGTCCCATTTATGAGCCAGTATTTTTATTCAAATGGAGATATAATAGACTAGCATCCACAGTGCACTTTGTGTGTCCATGGACCCCTGAGACACAGGGATGGGCAAAGGTTGAGGGTGCACTTTTGTGGGTTAAAATTGATGTTAACATTTTGGAGGCACATCACTGTTAATATTATTATAATTCTAATCCCAGGATAATTATTCTGTCACTTCTTGCAGTTGCTTGGATTTTCAGTATGTGCTCAGGAGGAAATCTTGAATCTCTGGCAAAGTAGTGGGCAAAGATCAGCTCATTGGCTGGATCCAGTTCACCAGGGTTAGCCTCGGGTGGGCTGCCACCACTGTATTCACCTGCACCTCTACTGGGACAGGTGATTGCAGCTTCTGTTGGCTATGGATCATCGTTTCCACCTAATGGAAGCTGTGGGAAGTGGTGTCCCAGTCTGTCATTTTCCACAGCTCCCATGGGCCGGGAATGGCAATCTGTGGCTAATAAGAGCTGCAATCACCCAGACCTCTGGAGGTGCAGGTAAATATAGCAGTAGTGGCCTACCAGGGAATAACCCTGGTGAACTGCTGCCATTTTATTGACCACTCCTGTTTGGGCAGAACAACATGCCTATATAATGTTGGTGGCACATGTCTCATGACAGTCAGCTTGATCCTACCACCAAAACTCAAGATATGTCTCCATTACACAGCTTTAGCAACAAGGCTGCATCAACATAGCTGTGCTGCTCGAAGTCAAGCAGTATAAACGCTGTTTGCCAACACTTTTGCTGACAAAATCTTCTACCTCTGACAAACGGCTTTTGCTTTGTCTACAGAAGAGCACGCCTGCCAACAAAACACTGATGTGAGGGGGTGCAGTGAGGTGTGTGGGTGGGGGGAGGGTTTAAGCACCCGTAAACCACAAAAGCTTTGTCCCTCAGGTGCCAGTGCAAACAAAGCCTTGGGGTTCTACAGATTTGTCTGAGCAAGGACTTCAGGACTGGCCTGGCTTCTTACTGACAACAGACATGTAGCCCACATCTCCCTCCCAGAAAATGTGGGTCCAGCTTCTTTCCTTGCGCTTACTGGTTGGAGTGACTGTTCCTCTCTCTTCCTATGGGTATGAGTCCTGGGTCCTTTTTTATGACACTTGGTGCCTCCTCCAAGGTGACTTCCTCATTGTACTGAAACACATAAGGGTGCTGTGGCTTGGGAGGCTGAATAAGCTATCAGTACTAGTAAGGTCTATAGAATCAAGTACACAGGAAACAACAATTTACATCAGCACAAATCCCAGCAAAGTAATGCTACACCCCAAACGGACAGTAAAATGAAGGAGAAATTTACTGGAAGCAGGAAATTAGGATCTGGAGAAGGAAAGCATAAGGGTTAATTAACAAGTACTAACACATCTCCAGCTAAAGTGGTACAATAGAATGCCAAACAAAACCTTGTGGACCAAAACAAACCAGAAGCCAATGGAAGTCCAGATCAAGGAGAGAAAATGGTGATGGGCAGGCCATGTCCTGCGTAAAGATTGCGAGGAATGTATCACAAGCCAAGTGTTAGAATGGAATCCATAAGGAAAGAGGAAAAGGAGATGTCTCAAACAAACATGGCAATGAAGTTGCCTGGGATGAAGTAAAAGCAGCTGCCTTAACGTAGGATCAAATGAAGACTATAGCCAAGAATCACAAGAGATGGAGAATGACTGTGGAGGCCCTATGCTCCACTAGGAGCCCAAAGGATTAATCATCATCATCACCCTATTTCTCACTTCCCAGCCCTTTCCTCCTTCAGCTGCCTTTCTGGAAGCTGCCCAGACAGATGGTATGCTGAGGGGTTGCTCCAGCGCTGTGAATGTTGGCTGGTTTAAACATAAACAGGGATCCTCTTAAAGTGTCTTCGTTCCTGCATGGAGCAAGGTCCTTTCCTGGCTTCCTGGGCTGGAGTCCTGTGTAATGTGACCATCCTTTTTGGATGGAGGAAACCACCCCCCCCACACACACACACAAAGGGAAAGCACTTTATTTTGAGGAAACACCATTTTTCTTAGCATATTTTAAAGTTAGCAGAGTCCAGTCAGCTATAGCCGGAATCAGACTTGAGATCTCGGGAGCTTAGTGTATGAGCTCCACCATGTGAGCTAAAAGCTATCTGTTTATTAGTTAGGATTGTAAAGCAAGTTCTTCATGCTAGCTGTAAGTGACCTGACTGCCACCAAATGGGACAGTACATCAAACCCAGAATGTCTCTCAAGTGTACATTTCTACTGCCTTCAAGTACATAATAAAATTATCATGTTTCAGTTTAATGTTTAAAGTGGTATTTATAATCCATATAAACAGATCTTAAAATCAGCTAAATGATGGCCCCTCAAAACAGGGCATGGGTGCTCAACCTACTTGGCTGGCTCTCGGTAACCAAGTCAGGTCTCTGCCACTCAACGCTGGTCTCTGCAGAGCTGGAACTGCCTGATCCATGCTCTACATCCTACAGCAGTTCATAGATTCCCTTTATAGAGATGGGGAGTGAATCAGAGACTGACTCTGAACTTTCTGCTCTCTCTGAGCTGTTTTATGTCTCTGAGTCAGGCCATCCTTTCCCAGGATAGCTGAGCAGTCCTGATGTAGTACTTTATTTTAAGGAATCTTTTAGGGAAACACCATTTGCCTCATCATATTGAACAAGTGGCAGATCCTAGTTTGAGAAAATTGCTTAATCCTTTTATCTCATTCTTTACCTAAACAAGAGTTGCCAGCCTATTCTGTCTCCAGTCCAGACTCCAAGCATGTTGGGTGGTCTGGAAGCCCTCGATTGTTGTAGCCCACTGTGTTGGACCTCCTTGCATAGAGCAGTGTCGGGTAACCTGCAGCCCATGTGACACATGTGGCCCATTGGGGCTCTATGTGTAGGCTGTAATATGTTTTATTTACCATTGCCAACATGTAGGGTTGCCAGATAATGTTGGTTTCTGTCTGCTGAGGTTTTTTCCTACTGGTATTAGTAAAGTGACACACATGTAAACCAAGGGCTTGTGAAGTGAGGTGAGTGCTGCTACAGTTTAATAGGCGCACCCTGCAAATTCTAGGTATGCCAGCGCAGTTAGCAAAACTATCCTAGGAGACTGTCTTGGTTGCAAGAATCTTGCGGCCCACTGATATGAAGGAGGGCCACTCATGCAGCCCACTCACTCACCTAGGTTGCCCAAAACTGTTCCAAAGGCTCTGTCCTGAGTTCCAGATTCTGGGAATTTTCACTGATGATTACAGATGTTTTCAATGTGATTTACTTTGTTCACAGGATCACTGATTTGGTTGGACACTTCAAATATAAGCTACGGCAACTGGCATGAGGATCAGCCATCTCTCTTAGGCAATTGTGGGTACATCCTGAAGAATGCTGGCTATGAATGGGGCATGACAGAAAATTGCAGTCAGGAGTTTGACTTCATCTGTGAATTTGGTAAGGTGTACAGCTGATGGTGCTAGAACTGAGCATGCTGCATTTCAGGCAATGTTAAAATCACCCAAGATTTGCTACATGTGATCATTCTGTAAATACATATCATGCTAATTTATTTAAATAAACTCCATAAAACTCAGGCAGCTATCCACTTTGCCATCCTGCTGATGATAAGTTCCAGAGATGCGTTCAGCATCAGAGCCAATGAGCATTGTGGGTGCTCAGCACCTTGATGGTTCAAGTTCCAGTGCTAACAAAGGCTGTGGTAGTTCTATGACATGGATTTTCATTGTAAGGAGAGACCAGAATGGTACTACGCAAGTCTCCACATGTGCCTAAAGCCAAGAATAGAAGGTTTTCAGAGATGAAAGGCTACTGCATTCACTCACTATGCAACTAGTGCCTGATTAATTTGGACTCAACTCCTAGAAGCACAGGAGTAATTAGAAATCAATAGCTGAGCACGTTCTTGTCTCACCTCAAACCACATCTGCTGTACAGCAGTTTCCTCTATCATAAGGAGCAATGTTCCCTCTAATCTCTTCCATCCATGCGTGGAATTTTTCCATCAATGTGCAGAATTAATTCTTAGGTGCACCAAGGTATGTGTGAATGTGCGCCACCAGTAGAAGCAAAAAACGTAACTGTGGCTTTGCCTGTAATAGAGAGTTTTGTCAACAAAACATGGGGAGCTTCCAGATTCCCAAGGCATTCTGTCGACAATAAATCGATGGAATGCAGCACTTTTGTCAACAGTATTATTCCGCTCCCCATGAGGCATAATGCCTCAGTCAACAGAGATCTGTCAACAGTCTCGACCTGCTGGAGGGGGCTCTGTTGATAGACAGGGCTTCCCGGACACCAGGCAGCCTTGTCTGCTGTGCTTCCAATTGGCCATTTAGTTGAGAGAGCTGCCAGGCAGTCCAGCCACTCTGTCAACAAAGCAGATTCCTCTTGCAATCTGCTTGGCAATTTGGCCACAGTCTGTCGATAGAAGTTTCGACAGATATCTTCCAACAAAAACTTCTGTCAACAAATCATTGTAATCAAGACATGGCCTGTGGGTGCTCCCTCAGTCAGCCAGGAAGCATTTGAATCTCCTCACAAGCACACAGCTTACAAGGAATAGTGGTAATGAGAGTGACTAGATGCTGTAGTTTTCTCTGGATTTCCTGTGGTAGACTAAACAAATCCAGCTCATTGTATCTAATCTCAACATCCAGGTAAAAAAAACTGGCTTAGATCAAGCAGTCCAGGAACTAAGTGCTGACTGTGCTAGTTTATCCAACATACATATCCACATATAAGGAGAATTTGTGCTTCTCAGGGGTTTCATGTGAGTGAGGCATTTTAAGCTGCTCATTTGTGTAAACTAGAGCTAAGGTCACAGCCATCTTAGTATTATTCAAGATAGTTAAGTCCAAAGAAGACTAGGAGGTATTACAAGGGGAATCTCACAAAACTGGGTGACTGGGCAACGAAACGGCAGATTAAAATTCAATGTTGATAGGTGCAAAGTAAAACTTATTGGAAAAATAATCCTGACTGTATACATATAATGATGGATTCTAAATTAGCTGTTAACACTCAAGAAAGAGGTCTTATAGTCACTGTGGACAGCTCTCTGAATACTTCTTCTCAGTGTAGCAGAAGCTGTCAAAAAGGCTAACAGAATATTAGGAATTATCAGGAATGGGATGAACAATAAGACTGAAAATACTTTGAATACTGTGTCTTATTCTGCTTGTCCCACCTCAAAAGAATGCACTGAGAGTGGAAGAAGTTCAGAGAAGTGCAGAAAAGACAATGAAAGTTATTAAACATCTTCTATATAAGGAGTGATTGAAAAGTTTAGGGCTCTTCAGCTTTATAAAAGAGACAACTAAAGAGTGGCGTATGATACAGGCCTATAAAATCATGAATGTGTGGAGATAATTAATAGAGAAGTGTTATTTACATTTTCCCACAATACAAAAATGTGGGGTCACCCGAGGAAATTAACAGGCAGCAGACTTAATACAAATAAGAGGAAATACTCACACAAAACACAACTGACCTGTGGAACTCATTGTCATGGGGGGTTGTGATGGCCAAAAGCCTAACTGGGCATTCTAAAAAAAAAATTGATACATTAATGGAAGATAGGTCCATCAATGCCAAGATGGTCAGGGAAGTAACCCTAAACTCAGGGCAACACTAAGGCTACAGCCACACAGCAAAGTTATTTCAAGATAACAGCTGTTATTTTGAAATAACTTTGCTGTTGTCTACACAACTGCTAGTTTGAAATAAGTTTGAAATAGGGGGTGTGTTATTTCAAATTTTGTAATCCTAATTTCAGGAGGAATAATACCTATTTCAAAATAACTATTTTGAAATAGGTGCTGTTAAAATGTGGAATAATGCTTATTTGGAAATAGTTATTTTGAAACAAGCACTATGTGTGCAGGCTATATAAGTGATATTTCAAAATACATTTTATGTGGAGGAGCCCTATTTCAAAATATCTTATTTTGAAATAAGACTGTTGTGTAGAGGTAGCCTAAATCTCTAACTATCACATTGGCTGTGTCTACACCTGCGTTCCTCTTTTGAAAGGGGCATGCAAATGAGGGAAATAGAAAATGCAAATTAGGTGCAAATTTATATATCTGATGCCTCATTTTCGTATTCTTCTTTTGACAGAGCTTCTTTCAAAAGAAAAAATCCAGTGTCGATGCAGCTCTTTCGAAAGTAAACCCCATCTTCGAAAGAACCCTTCTTCCTTTTTTTTATGGGAAGAAGGATTCTTTTGAAAATGGGTTTACTTTTGAAAGAGCCACATCTTCACTGCTTTTCTTCTTTCAAAAGAAGCTCTTTTGAAAGAAGAATATGGAAATGAGGTATCAGGTGTGTAAATCTGTACCTCGTTTGCATTTTCTATTTCCCTCACTTGCATGCCTCTTTCAAAAGAGAAATGCAAGTGTAGACACAGCCCTAATGAACAATATCAGGGATTGTAACAATGGATTCCATTACATCATTTCTTCATTAACCCAGAAACGAAGCCTAGACATTCCTGACATCAAACCACCATTTCAGAGATTAATCCAAATCACTGATTTGTGTTCAATATGTGTAGTCCATATCCACTGATGCAGGGCAGGGCGCTGGGAAAGAGACCTCTTCGGTATTTGTACCAGCTCTGCATGCTATGGGTCTGAGCTAGTGTTCACAGAGGTCAATGGCACTCATTTCATGCACTCCTCTGGATGTTAACTTGAGCCCAAGTTGACCTGTAGCAGCTCACATGTTTCTGCTGTGCTCGGAATCCTCAGACTGCATGTCTGTCTACAAGGTCTGACAATGAGACTAGATGCTCACCTACAATGTTGGTAAGTGCAGTATAGAAGCACAGAAAGATAGATGGACTTGTAACTAAGCTTTCCTCTTCTGTCATTCTTCCTAGAACTTTTTATTCTTCTTTATTTGCAGTTAGAATTTCACAGACCTCATGACAGTCATTCTTTACATTTCACTGTCAGGTACATAATAAACGATAGCACTATACTATAGTAAAACACATGATTCTAAACAAGTTTCAATGGGTAGTGTTTGTCAATTATTCCCAGTTTTCAAAGTATAAATGCTGTGCACAATTTGCTGAGGGAGCAGCTATAATGACAACCTTCTTCGTCAAAGGAAAAGAACAAAAAAGCACTAGATAATAGCCCCAGTTAGAATTTGACAGCAAATTATGTTACAAGCTGATTTAGACAGAACTAATCTGTAATCTGGCCATGTTGCTATAGATACAGCTAGGCTTACATTTAGCCATTAAATAAGGATAGTACACAATTACCACACTGTTCGTACACTGGCACTGCTAATAAAGGCATTCAAGAGAAACCTAGTCATAGCTGTAATTGGAGAATGATGGACTTAAATCTGTCGAAATTGAAGCATCATTCTTCCATGCCACCCATAAATGACACCAAGGCCGTGTCTACACTAGCCAAAAACTTCGAAATGGCCATTCAAATGGCCATTTCGAAGTTTACTAATGAAGTGCTGAAATACATATTCAGCGCCTCATTAGCATGCGGCAGCCATGGCACTTTGAAATTGACGCGGCTCGCCGCCGTGTGGCTCGTCCAGACAGGGTTCCTTTTCAAAAGGACCCTGCCTACTTCGAAGTCCCCTTATTCCCATCTGGTCATAGGAATAAGAGGACTTCGAAGTAGCCGGGGTCCTTTCGAAAAGGAGCCCCGTCTGGATGAGCCGCACGGCAGCGAGCCGCATCAATTTCGAAGTGCCGCGGCCGCCCGCATGCTAATAAAGCGCTGAATATGTATTTCAGTGCTTTATTAGTAAACTTTGAAATGGCCATTCAAATGGCCATTTCGAAGTTTTTGGCTAGTGTAGACATAGCCCAAGAGTTTTTAGATACCTTTCTTAAATCAGTTCAAGTCACTGGAAGAATCCTAGACAGTTATGCGCTTTCCCCTCAAAGAATAAGATATGTGTGTTTAGAGGCATGATCTTGCTGTGCTTACTCACCCATACAGTCCCACTGGAGTCAATGGGACTTCTCATATGTGTAAGGGTGCTCTCATAACTAGACTACAGTCAAGCCCTCTAATAGGTAACCTTTCCTTATGAGCAGCTTCCTGAGTCTAAGGCAGATCACACATTACCTAGGGACTGTTTCGAATATTACAAGTAGCCTGAACCCTTTATGTATTACTGGTCAAAACTTTTAAATGAAATTTTTTTCAATGAATAGTTTTTCAAAGTTCTTCATTTTTGATTCTCTTTAGTTTTTTAAAAGAAATTAAGTCTGGAAAAAATCTCTTTTTGATTTTTGAAAGCCAAAAATATGTTTTTTGTTCTTTGCCCTTCCCTGCCCCCCCACGTTTCTTATTTTCACTCTATTTTTTTAACAATTTTCTTCAGTTGTTATCATTCAACTGAGTGAGAAAGGGGGAAAATATTTGGTTTACTTTTTTGTCAAAAAAAACCCACAGAAATTTCAACAAAATGCATTTTTCATTAAAATATTGAAGAAAAATTGCAACTAATGTTATATTTTCATTTTCCATTTCAGTATCATTTCTACTTTTTTATATACACACATTCAGCAGAGCCTTCAGCTGCTCACTTCCTTCAGACTTCAAATGTAACATTTTGCTCATTGGAAGAGGCACTGAGGAGCCAGCATGCTAAAAGCTGAGACTAGAGCAAGAGCTGGTTAAAAAAAAAGGAGGCGGGGGAGGGAAGGAACTCTAAGTTTTTTGCCAAAAAAATCCCCCATTTTTCAGAAATTTATACTTCTAAAACATTTCAACCAGTTCTGTAGTTGTTCAAAAACAGAAAGCTTCATGAAAATTCCACCTGAACGCTCCACTCTGTTTTAAATGTCACAATTTTGTTAACATTTCAAAATGAAAAAGAAGCCTTCAACATAACTTTAATTTAGATCCACCTTCAGGGAACATCTGTGAGGTGTGTGTCTCATTTCTGGGCATGATAAGACCAGGCAGATTCCTGGGTTAGGAGAAGCTTTTGCTAGTTCCTGTGGCAGAGGACAAGATAGGGCAGAGCCTGCACTGTAAGTCCTTCTCTGAGATAACATCAGCTCTTTCTTTTCCATCAGAATCTGGCCAGAGCATTGCATGTGATGACTCCAATGCCACCATGCAATGTGGATCAGGAGAAGTCATTCAAATTGGAGACAGTTTCTATGGGCGTAAGACCCCACACTACTGTGTATTGGAGACTGCCCACCAGCTGGACATGGAGGAAGACTGTAGCTGGACCAGTGTCAAGGATGAAGTATCAGGTAAATATCCCATGGCAGCATTTGTTAGAGATTTAGAGGAAGCACTTCATTGTGTGGTACCTAAAACAACTTACCTTGCTGTACTTCAGTGGATGTTCATGGGTCAAATTCTGCTCTTAGTAATACCAGTGCAAGGCCAGAGTTGAGTTTTACATTAGTGCCACTGACAGCAGAATTTGGCCTATTACTGGCAAATAAAAATTACATATTTGCAAGCTTGAGTCTAGCTGCCTTCTCCTATCTAGCCCATTGTCTGATGGTTAGTCTGCTAATCTAGGACTTGGTAGATCTTGATTCATGTCCCCATTCTGCAAGAGACATCCTGTGTGACCTTGTCACTTGACCTCACCGTGCATCAATTTCCCATTTGTAAAGTGGAGGTGATAATAGTCCTGTTCTGCCTCACCAGGGTGCTGTGAGAGTAAATATTTTAAAGATTGAACAGTGCTTTGTGCCATACAGATGGCAAAGTGCTGTGCTAAAGCCAGGTGTTATTACTATTCAGCAGTGCACTTTTTATATTGGTTTTACTCATTTTTTCACAATGTGAGCAAAGGATTTCACTGTTATTTCATTACAGTTTTCTCATCAGTAGAGTTTAGGATCATGCTTTGGTCATTTTGTCTATCAGACTATTATTTATTACTAAGGCAGAACCCAGGTAGAGTCAAAGTGAAACCTCTCTGGAAGAAAAGTGCATGCAGGTGAAAGACACTATTATTTATCCACCAGATTTTATACTACAAAGTTTTCTATTCACATGTGATTTTATTCAGCCATTGTTCCCATTGCACAAATTCCATTAAATTCAATTTCTTTCCACAATTCTCTTTTATCTCTGGTATGGAACCTGCACAACATCATTGACTCTATTTCATTATTTCATCCCTAGGTTTATCTTTCTGTTCTGCTTAGTTCTCATGGTAATTTAATTTACTGACGGTGAGTGAGGAGGAGTGCTGGGAGTACATTTGGCCCCCTGTGCACCTTCAAACATCACCTATGCTCAGTACCCAGCTTTTCTTTGAGTTGCTATGAAGCTTAAAGTGTGGTACTTCAATATACCAAACTACAGTGCACATAAGACTGTGATGCATTCCAGGGCAATGTCATGGACTCCAGGCATGCCAGGTGGCAGCAGATGGGACTTTCTTTGGAGATCCTTGTCCTTCATTGGGGAGCTACTTGTCTGTTCAGTATCACTGCATGGAAGGTAAATATTGAAACGGTAGCCACATGTGTCCATATTGTACAATGTTTTGACATAGTCATTAGACACAATCTCCTTCAGATAGTTTTAGAAGTTATAGTCAGGTCTGAACCAAGAATATCAGATGTGGATCTGAGTCTCTGAGTCCCCAGTCTCTCAGGAGATTCAGATTCAGCATTTAAGATGGAATCCATCACACAGAGAGAGCCTCAAGTGGAGAAGTTCAGGTCCAGCTCAATCTTGCCCCAAATCCCAGGGCTTCCAGATGTGCCATTTCCAGGTCAAGTCCGGCTTTAATGACAGCCATTTGCTGTGTATGCTCAGCCTGCCAGCAGCCAACCCTGGTGAGCTGTGTGTGGCCCATGCACTAAAGGTTCCCCACCCTGGCCTAAACAGCTGGGATCTGTGGTGCTCTTTGCTCCTCTAAAGCTATTTCAGCTCTTAGTTCCTCTCTTCTAGATGTAAGGGGATCAGTGATATTATGAACCCGTAAGAATCCATGCCACCCCAGCATATGCACTCTCTCTGTCCTTTCTCTCTGGCTCTGTCCAGGCCTCTTACCACACCTCAGTGAACCACACTTTCTTTAGGATGACCTCATACCCAGTTATTATCCAAGTTTTGGCCAGTGAAGTTCACAAGAGGGCAATCTCAAGAATATGGGCCCCTTTAAATTGCCCTTCCTCTCCAGTAGAGGCCATCAGAGAGCTCAGTTAGTTACTTCTTTTCTCGGGTAGTCCTCAGGGCTCACACAGAGAATAGGTGTTGCCCCAGCAGTAAATAAAGTAGACTCCAAACTGCCTCAACAAAGTATACTCTGGTGTGACAAAAGAGGGTCACTCCTAAATTTGGCCTTTGTTAAGACGTTATCAGTTTGTGTGACATTTGTCCCTTCAGAACTGAAATGAGATCACCAAACTGTCCTCAGATAACTGCTGAGCTGGACTGGGATAGGACCAGAGGTCTAGAGGTGAATGTATAGCCTACTACCAGTGCCCTGAGCTATGCTGTCCCCAAATGTTTGTCTCCTTCAGCTTCATATTCTGAAGGAAGGCGAGGCTGAGAGAGTGGAGCACACTTTGGCAAAGGATACAGCTAAATACAGATTAAGTGCATGAGAAGAGTGTCCTTCACAGGAAAGGCTGTGTCAGATGACAGCTGTAGAGGGCTTCGAATAAATATATATGACTATGAAGCTGAAGTTTGTACAAAACACTCAACTGTATAATTATATTTTAATGAGAATTGTGACAAGGAAAATCAGGGAAAAATCAACTTAGTACCGTATGTCATCAATTCCCTCCATTGTCTGAATGAGACAGCAATATCAAGCAATAGTACTTCAGTGAAGACCAGATGCCAGCAATACATGAAAACAAATGCTTTTAAAATGAGCAGGTGATGATGCTGTGCTCTGTGTGTCATGTTTTACAGGTTTGCAGCTGGCCGTGACAGATACATGCTTTATCTTTGAAAATATTACAGTTTCGCTCAAATGGCTACTCTCTCCCTATTCCGGCAACCTCTCCTGCATAATTAGCACTGGAGATGGACACACTATTGATCCCTATTACCCTCTAACGTAAGCTGAAGGTTTTATGTCTGATTTCACAGAAGAGATGCGGGTTTTTTAGTTTTAGGGGAGTGCGGAAATTTTGGTTTCATGGTTCTTAAAATGAGCAACTGAAAACAAAGCAATAACTGGACATGCAGCAAGATGAGTGAATTTTGCTGTAAATTGCTTTGAAATTGTTAAGAGCAGCAGTGACCGTTCTGTCATGCTGCCAGCCGCAATCTTTCATTTGCCCAGTCTGAGTGAATTCATTTTCCTTCTAGCGGGCTTTACTCTATATTCTGTACACAAAAACTTACTGAGAAACATGTTGTCCTTCTACGAAGAAACTAGCCAAGCAGCTTTAAGCCTAATATTTTGGTATCCCCCACACAACAGTATTTTTCCATACCCGAGGTTATTGAAAATGGCTCCATGGTGTTTTGTTTTTATTTTTTCTAATTCCTTGAAAACTTGGGAGTCTTCATCACTGACAATTTTAAATCAAGACTGAATGTTTTTTCTCAAAATTTTCCCTAAGAGAGTGGTGGGTAACCTGAGGCCCATGAGCAGCATGTGGCCCATCAGAGTTCTATGTGTGGCCCATGAGATATTTCATTTATTGTTATCCATGAGCAGGGTTGTCAGAGTCTGCTGGTTTCCGTCTGCATAGTGTTTTGTTACTGGTATTACTAAAGTGACATGTATATAAAGTAAGCGCTAGTTAAGTAATTTGTATGCTGACTGCACAAAACATTGACTGTGAGAGCTGTGCGTTCCCTCTGCATCCAATCAAAACGCTACTATGGTTCATTTGGCAGACCTCACACATTCTAGGTATACAAGCACCGTTAGCAAAACTACCCTATCCCAGCAACGAAGGGTCCTGTGGCACCTTATAGACTAACAGAAAAGTTTAGAGCATGAGCTTTCGTGAGTTAACTCAGTTCTTCAGATGCTGGTCTGAAGCATCTGAAGAAGTGAGTTAACTCACGAAAGCTCA
This sequence comes from Carettochelys insculpta, assembly GCF_033958435.1. NCBI lineage: Eukaryota > Metazoa > Chordata > Testudines > Carettochelyidae > Carettochelys > Carettochelys insculpta. The sequence continues at coordinate 34,955,505 of NC_134150.1, read as the reverse complement.
TGCTCTAAACTTTTCTGTTAGTCTGTAAGGTGCCACAGGACCCTTCGTTGCTGCTACAGATCCAGACTAACACGGCTACCCCTCTGATACCCTATCCCAGAAGACCATCTTGGGTACGACAATCTTGTGGTCCACTGATATGTAGGAGGCCACTCATAAGGCCCACTCACCAGCCTAGGTTGCCCATCACTCCCCCAGGAACTATTTTGGGGGAAGTTCCGTGGCCTGTGTTATACAGGAGATCAGAATAGCCCACAATGGTCCCTTTTTGCTTTGGAAGTTGTGAACATTTAGGAGATAACATATCTCTCTTTGAGCCTTCATTCAGGAATGGGGGACCTTGCTTTCAGATCATACAGCTATAATCCTCTTTGTGCAACCTCCCATGACATTTGGATATCCCCTTTGCATTTAAGCTTGTCCAGCAATGTGACACACCAGTATACCTCTCCTGGAGAATTTACTGTCTTCGTGGAATGCACAACCAGTGAGTGGCATGTTACAGCACAAAAACTGGTGACCGTTCAGGATAAGATGGATCAGATCAGCATTACTGGGTGCTACAGCAAGTACAAATCAGGAAACAGTTCTCACTGCAGGACCCTGTATGGGGAGATGTTATGGATCCAAGTTGAACTTAATGGAGGTGAGAGGAATCGGTTTGCACAGATAATTAGCAGGTTCAGTTGGCACAGGCAGAATCTCCACTAAGCACATCTGCACTTCTTTAAATTAAAACTTTCTCTAAGCATTAACCATCTCAAACTAACTTCATCCCATCCCCATGCTAAGGAGTCAGGGTTATAGCTTCTGCAACACTTCAGATGTGAGTACAAACCTTTTTCCTTTCTGGAGAAGTCTGTCAAACAAGAACCACACAAGCCTAAAGCACACATCTTCCTCTTACTGGCACTGTGTTTAATCGTTAGAACAGGGGCACTGGGAGTCCCATTCCTTGGTTTCTAGCTCTGCACAGGCTTGTTGTTTGACCCTGAGCAAGTCACATAACCTTGCAGGGCCTCAACTGCCCATCTGCTTAAAAAAATATGGCACTATTGACCTACCTCTGATGAAGGTTGTTGAGGTTAATTTGCATTTGTCCAAGGTTCTGAAAACCTTGGGGAAAAGTGCTTAATAACTGCAAAGGATGAGGATTATATATTAAAGCAGGGGGAATAATTTGTTACCAATCATTTGGTATCTGAATTTGTCACAAACTGACTGATTTTTCCCAAATGCATTTGTTATTCAAAAGTATGTATGGAATATTTTCTGTAGAGGGTTCTTGGTCTGAAGTTTGCCTTGCACATTTTCATTAATCCATATTCATGCTGTTTTGATTGGAAACACAGGCTATGCCTAGATTATAGTGATTTGTCAATAGAAGTTTTTGTCAGAAAATATCTTCTGACAAAACTGTCAACAGATCGCAGACAAATTACCAAGCACATCACAAGACCAATCTGCTCTGTCGGCTGACAACAACTGGACTGCCCAGTCACTCTCTTAACAAAACAGCCAACCAGAAGCACAGTAGACAGGGCTGCCTGGTGTCCCAGAAGCCCTGTCTGTCAACAGAGGGTCCCCCAGAACATACAGACCGACTTTCCAGAGGCTTTGTGTCTTGTGGGGAATGCAATAAATCTGTCAACAAAAGTGCTGCGTTCTGTTGATTTACTGTCGACCGAACACCTTGGGAATCTGGACACTCACCGGGTTTTGTTGACAAAACACCAGTTTTGTTGACAAAATCCTCTAGTGTAGACATAGCCACAGTGCTTGAGCCTGCCAGGAAACTGGATGGATGCTGGCTCCAGTCCAGCAAGGCACATAAGCATGTGTTTAACTTTTAGCACATTGAAGTCAACAGGAGTCAACTACTCAGAGCCTTAAAGTTAAAGATATGCTTAAGGGCTTTGCTGAATTAGGACCAAAGTTCTCAGCACCTTGTACGATCATGCCCCCTGTTATGTCTCTAGTTCTTGACTGAGTGATCAAAACTCTTAGAATACAGCTTCTGATCTGCAAGCATGTGATTAAGAATGCAAAATTGAATATTATTTTCTTGAATTTTATTGTTTTCCACTGACATTTCTTCCTTCATTTGTTAGAATTCTCATAAAAAAGCAAACACATAAGGGAACAAAAACAGATGAAGTGAATTTAAACATTGAGCAGAATGTTTGCACAACACTGTTGCAATAGTTGCCCAGCTCGGGTACTTATGTACCTGGATGCCAGACTTGGATGATCTGTGATGCAGTTCTGAATTCATACTTTCCAGGTACTGGAGTGACATACACTGTAACAGCTGACAACACAACTCTGATTGAATCCACTTCAAAAGAAGGAATTATCCCTCACAATCTGACGCTTGATGGTACCTCTCAGCAGCTGATTGGCCCAGGGCTGCATCAACTGGACATTCTGGCAACCAGCAACACAACAACATCTGAGATTTCTGACAGCATTACAGTTAATTTAGTTGAACCTATATCTGGTCTTCAGGCTGTGTTAGCCTCCGACACACTGGAATTAGGAAAAGACCTGGAAATAAACATCTCTGTGGCTCACGGTGCACCGGATAAGCTGAAGTTTGAGGTGATCGGGTCTAACAAAACTCACTCTCATCAGAAAGACAGCCCTAATGGAGAACCAAGAATATACACTATTCCTGTCCATTCTGAAGGTACAGCTTACCACCATGTTATTATTCCCCCAACATAGAATATGAATATATATATTACTTTAGATTAAGGAAAGCAAGAAAGAACACAAGTCAAATCTTCATTATGAGAGAACAGCTTCTGTATCTCCTTTACAACAGGCTGCAACAACAAAACCCTTTTTCAAAAGAACCCTTATTCTGCAAAAATATTAGATGTACAGGGTTCTTTCAAAGACTGGGCTTTTTCCCAAAGGAACCCTGTCTACATTGCTGTTTTCGTTTTCAGAAAAGTCTCTTCCAGACACGCGATCGCATGAGATTACGCAAATGAAGCACAAGATTCATAAATCAGCACTTCATTTGCATTTTTGATCTCCCTTATTTGCATTCCTCTTCCGAAAGGGGAACATAGAGTAGACGTAGCCGTAGAGTTCAGGCAGACTGAAAGGTGTCCTACATAGAAAACACAGGCACCACAGTTTCAGAGCTTTGTAGGCCACATAAAAACATAGTATCTGTTCTCTCCTTTAATATTGCTTTGTAATTCTTGAACCAGGCAAATCAACAGTTACTGTCAAGGCTCAGTTTGACAAGATGTTTGTTGTGTGTCTGTACGAAGGTCTGGACATGCAGCTTGTTGTGCTGTCTGTATGGCAGCTGTACAGTTACATATTTTCTGTTTGCATGTCTTTGATTCAAGCTATTGTTTTGTGCAGCCTCAAGGCAACAATGAGACTCAGATTATTTGACTGGTGTCAGATCAATGCAACCTTGGTGTAACAAAGTGGAGAACGAAGCCTTCAGTCTCTTATTTTTCTAACAGATACAAGGTCCATCACTTAGCAGCTGTTTCTGCCCATGAACATTAGTGCATATTAATTTCCAGGGCTGGGCTTTCTGGCATTGCCCAACATTGTAGACCAGGATCCATACCACAACACAGTAGCCCAACTTCCAAACGCTTGATGGGAGACATAGCAGTTAAAGAGCTCTGCCTGATGCCTGGAGTTTGGAGAGGGCACTACAACATCTGTAAGGCAACTGAGGGGCACACGCTGTGCAAACACATTTCACTAATGGGTGAGGGAGGGACAAGAGTCCGAAAAGACTCAGAGTGAGACTAGAGGCAGGAGCCATGTTGTCTGGATGCAGTTGTACTGATGTGGGTTGTCTTGAACTGGCAATCACAGGCCGTGTCTACACGTGCACGCTACTTCGAAGTAGCGGCGCCAACGTCGAAATAGCGCCCGTCACGGCTACACGTGTTAGGCGCTATTTCGAAGTTGAAATTGACGTTGGGTGGCGAGACGTCGAAGTCGCTAACCCCATGAGGGGATGGGAATAGCGCCCTACTTCGAAGTTGAACGTCGAAGTAGGGCATGTGTAGACAATCCACATCCCGCACCATCAAAATAGCGGGGTCCACCATGGCGGCCATCAGCTGAGGGGTTGAGAGACGCTCTCTCTCCAGCCCCTGCGGGGCTCTATGGTCATCGTGTGCAGCAGCCCTTAGCCCAGGGCTTCTGGCTGCTGCTGCCGCAGCTGGGGATCCATGCTGCATGCACAGGGTCTGCAACCAGTTGTCGGCTCTGTGGATCTTGTGTTGTTTAGTGCAACTGTGTCTGGGAGGGGCCCTTTAAGGGAGCGGCTTGCTGTTGAGTCCGCCCTGTGACCTTGTCTGCAGCTGTGCCTGGCACCCTTATTTCGATGTGTGCTACTTTGGTGTGTAGACGTTCCCTCGCAGCGCCTATTTCGATGTGGTGCTGCCCAACGTCAAAGTTGAATGTCGATGTTGCCAGCCCTGGAGGACGTGTAGACGTTATTCATCAAAATAGACTATTTCGATGTCGCTACATCGAAATAAGCTATTTCGGTGTAGCATGCACGTGTAGACGTAGCCACATTGGAAGACTGTGTCTTGGCCTTCGCTCCAGCTATTCTGTCTCCCTGGTGGCACATTGTGAATACCCCTCACTGTGGTGCTCTCTCCACCTTCCGTGGTGGCTGGTGCTACACACAGAGGTTGATAAGCCTGCCACAGCTTGGCATGTAGTAAATGTTCCCTTTCAGCTCAGGCAAGAGAGGGTCATGCTTTCAATGCAGAGATCACAGGTTTAATTGCCACAGATGATGATCCACCCAGGGACAGGGTGTTGCAGAACCCTACAAGGTGATGGCATTTGGGATCCAGTTCAGTTTTGGAGGCAGACAAGAGGTGCTATCAGACCTAGCTGGCAGTGCTAAGCTGAAGGTGGTCAAAGGAGTTAAAAACTTCAGATGTGAGGGCAGAACCTTTCCCGGAGGTCCACTGCCTTTACCTGAATCTTACTCTAATGATAAATTTAGCAGGTCTAGTGATTCACAGGGGAGGAAGAGGATCTCTTCCTAAAGACTCGGACACAATGTTGGATTTTCTGACTCCAACATGTAGGTATATTGCACGGCAGCTGCTAATGGTCTAATCTACCTTTGGCACCCTGTCCTTCACAGGTACGTTTGTGGTCAAGGTGCTAGCTATGAATGCCTTCTCGAACATGAGTATGCAGATTGGGAGCATCACCGTTTTGGCCAACAACTCTCTTCAAGAAGGTAATAATGCTTACCGAACACTGCTGTTGGCAGTCTTACCCTGTGACCCTTCTGTTCACTGCACTGAGCACTGGCACGGTCTGCACATAGGACTCTAATAATTGCTTCCTGCCAAACCAGTGCAGATAATCCTCTTGGGCTACGTCTACACGTGCCCCAAACTTCGAAATGGCCATGCAAATGGCCATTTCGAAGTTTACTAATGAAGCGCTGAAATGCATATTCAGCGCTTCATTGGCATGCGGGCGGCAGCGGCGCTTCGAAATTGATGCGCCTTGCCGCCGCGCGTCGCGTCCAGATGGGGCTCCTTTTCGAAAGGGCCCCGCCTACTTTGAAGTCCCCTTATTCCCATGAGCTCATGGGAATAAGGGGACTTCGAAGTAGGCGTCGTCCTTTCGAAAAGGAGCCCCGTCTGGACGCGACACGCGGCGGCAAGGCACGTCAATTTCGAAGCGCCGCTGCCACCCGCATGCTAATGAAGCGCTGAATATGCATTTCAGCGCTTCATTAGTAAACTTCGAAATGGCCATTTGCATGGCCATTTCGAAGTTTGGGGCACGTGTAGACACGGCCTTAGATTCCAGGGAAAGATACCAGAACCAACATATACACAATGCCCCACTGCAATTTACATTGGCCAACCTGGAACAGTCCCTCTGTAAAAGAATAAATGGACATATATTAGACATCAGGAACGGTGATGTACAGAAGCCTGTGGAGGAACATTTCAATCTCCCTGGACACTCAGTGGCAGATTTAAGGGTGACAGTTGTGAAACAAAAAATTTTCAGAAATCGAATGGAGAGAGAAATCTCTGAGCTGCAATTTATTTGCAAATTTGACTCCATTAACCATGGATTAAACAGAGACTGGGAGTGGCTCACAGCTTACAAAGACAGTTTCTCTGCTCTGGGTGTTGATAGCTCCCCACTAGATGCTGACAATGGCTCACATCCCCCTGTCTGATCTGACTTGTTTTTTCCTTTTTTGATAAGTACTGTTGATACTGGGCCATTTCCACCTTGCTGAATAGACCTTGTCAGCTCTGGCCCTCCCCCTTTACTGGGACCCCACTCTTTAAATACCCCTCTGAACCCACCACCCCCTACTCATGCATCTGATGAAGCGGATCTTTGCCCACAAAAGCTTATGCTCCAAAATATCTGTTAGTCTATAAGGTGCCACAAGACTTTTTGTTGTTCTTGAAGCTACAGACTAACACGGCTACCTCTCTGATACATAGACACTAATTGACTTTCTTGCTGCTGATCTCAAAGAGGGGCAAAAACAAGGGATTGATTAGACATGGAGAACGAACATACGCTCCTCACCCAGTCCTGATGTCCCTTTCTATAGGGCAAGGGGCATGTTAGCTGTGCAATACAGGGAAGCCAACATTGCTCATTCTGTTACTGTCTCGTTCAGCCCCAGTTGCACTACAGAACCACTAGAAATTTTGCCACTGACTTCAACAGAGCAGGCTCATCCTTACATGAGAAGCTGGACTTCCAAGGACTGCCCATTCTACACTTCTTACCAGCACTCAATTCACTTTAAAAATCAAGTGAGAGTTACAAGAATGTAGAACAGTATCAATTTAAAAAAAATTCCGTTTATAAAAGGCCAATAGCTGCTTTTTACTTCTGCCTATTGAAAAGAACTACCCTGGCTTTGACATGGTCCTGGTATGGCATCTCTCTGCACAAGGTTACACACTGCAGACGTGCTGTTTGTACTAGAAAGAATTAGCTAAAGATGTGGCCTGGGAAATACTTGCAGAGTTTGTGTAGATTCAGGTATTACATGAAGTGTTGTCAACAAACAACATGCCACTGGATAGCTCAAGTCACAGCTACATTCCTAATAATGAAAAGACACATTTAATCCCATGAACTAATGGCCTATTGAAATAATACTACTGAGCCCTTATTTGCCACTGCTCTTCCTCAAATTGTCTTTGTACTCCCACCCCCAGCTATCAGCTCTTTGCGGGACAGGCACCATCTTTTTGGTCAGTGTTTGCACTGAGCACAATGGGACTGTGGTTCATTACTAGAGTTCCTACACACCATAGTAACACAAAAATTGTTCTTCTGATTTTGTATCACTTCCACTAGTTTAACTCCAACAACTTAAATGAATTTACTCCTAATTTACCCACTGTAAGAGGAGAATCAGGTCCCTCTTCTTTATAATATATTAGTTGCTTTTTGTTAGTTTTTCCATTGCAACCTTTCTGCTTATCATAAAGTGGGAGTTTGGTGCTTGTAGCCCTGACTTTAAGACAGATGGGATGCAAATCATGATTTACCATGCTCAGTCACCACTGTCTGGCAGCCTGGTGAATGGTAGTAAATCACTCTGTTATCTTCTTTATACCCAACAGATTCATCTCAGGACAAAGACAAATCCAAACCAAACACCCAAAAGGCAAAGGTGAGTATTGTTCAAAGGAATAACATAAAGTGGAAATGGTAAGAAATTTTTGGACCCAATTTTTCATGTTGCTGGGCACCCATAATTCCTACGTTGTGGCCACACTAGCTCTTCCTTTCGGAGGGGCTATGGTAACGTGGCACTTTGGGAAATGCTAATGAGGCACTGTCAATGAATATGCATTGCCTCATTAGCATAATGGTGTCCGCATGCGCTTCAAAACTGCCGGTTTCAAAATGCATACCGCCCATGTAGCCGGGGGCCTTTTGAAACATCCCTCCTGATTTCGAAAGCCCCATATTCCCATCTGGTTTTGGGAAGAAGTGGCTTTTGAAATCAGTGGGCTGTTTCGAAAGGCTCCCCCAGCTACACGGGCAGTGTGCATTTCAAAACCAGCAGTTTTGAAGCACATGTGGCTGCAATTATGCTAATGAGGTGTTGCATTTTCATGGCAGCAACTCACTAGCATATCCTGAAGTGCCACATTTCCATCTAGTGTGGCCACAGCCCTACTGATTTCAGTAGGGGTTGAGATTCTTGGCACATCACATGGCAGAGCCCTCTAAACCAAGACACAGAATGTTAGATTAACAGAGAATCCACACTCTATATCTTTGAGACAAATACAGTCTTTAGATCTGTTCTAAAGCTCATAGTAAAAGCCATCCAATAAAAACAAAGAGACTAGAAAATGTGTTTCTCTCAATGACCAATGCTGCTTGGACTGAAATCCTCTTAGTTTTTTAAAAAGTCAGCTATTTTTTTAAAGCCAGCTTCTGAGAGGGTAGCCAGAAAATAGAATGGTCCAAATTTATGTGGAATGCCATTAACATTTTTTCTAAAGAATTTTTCTGTTCCTCTGCTGACACTAACAAGGGTCTTTTCCAGGGGTAAAAGTAACTTAAATTTCTTACAGGTAGTATCCTATTGCAATCCTTGCTGGGGGGGCAAGGCCAGGTGGTGGGGGGGGTTGTGATAGGACAGTACTCATAACAAAGGCAGGTGCAGGATGGAGTGCAGGGGATTGTGGGGGAACTCAAGGCAAGAGTTGAGGATACAGAGGGATGCAGGAGTCAGGGCAGGGGGTTGGGAGGCATGGGGGACTCAGAGCAGGAGGTGGAGGAGTGCAGTAGTCAGGGCAGAGAGTTGTGGAGAGGACTCAGGGCAGGAAGATGGGCATGTGTTTGGGAAGCTCTGGTTTCGGAGTATGGCCACAACACTTCCCAAGGCTGGCTGGAGTGGCATGGACAAGGCTGGCCAGAATGGTGGGGACCCAGGGTTGGCCAGGGTTGGCCAGGGCAGTCGAGAGTACATTGCCTGGCCATCAGCTCCCCAGGGCTTAGTGGGGTGGTGGGGACTGCACTGTCCAGCCACCTGCGCACTGAGGCTGGAGCATCCAGAGTTCCGCCCCAAGCCGACCAGTGACCCAGTTACATTCACATTTGATAGCAAAAGAGATGCTAAGAATCTATTGAGAGTAAAGGATAAAATTGACAATACCCTAAGTGCTGTCAAATCCCCAACTTTAAATTATAAAAACTAATTCAGAACAATGATTTTGTTTCCTTTGTGGTGTAGTAATGTTAAGGGCTACATGGAACTATAGCTGGTACAGAATTTCACATAGACATGATTTTCAGGATGACAGAAACCCTTCAAAACAGACTCCACTGAAAACAGCAACTATGTCAGAAGAACAGGAGCCAGTTCTTGTTTTTATGGCTAAAGCTGTTACGTCAGGACTCTGAGAAAAGGAAAAAACCCATCATTACTCATGTGTGACTTGCTGCTGAAAGAGAAACGAGTGTATGGTAGTTATAAGCCCAAGACTGGGAGTTATAAAATCTGGGTTTTAGTCTTGGATCTTTCATCTGTATGACAATGGACAAGCCACTACTTAAATTAAGGCTCTAAGTGGAGTAGCTTGCAAGAGTGGGATCTAATTTACTGAGCCCTAGATCAGTCTGCTAATAGCACATGGCATATCCTATTTTCTGATTCATTATAAAATCATGAAAAGGTTAGACATCAGTTCATGCCCTTTCCTGCTCTGATCGGCACCTTCACTTCTTGTTTAGGATGACAGAAGGAAAAATAAAATATACATTAAACCTAGTCGCCATGTGGATCCCTTCACAACTGTTACACTTGACTGGCTAGGTGACAGTGATAATTCTACTTTCACCTGGGCATGTGGTAAGTGCAGTGCATGTTTTGGTTTCTTCCTACCATTAGCTAGCTGCCTAATGGTATATTCACCACCCTACTGGATGTGCAATGTCTGTCTGGCTGTCAGATGCTATAGACACCACCTGGCTTTAAATAAATGTGGTCATTGTACAATAAAAATGTCACTCTTCATGGGTCTGGTGCTCATAAACAGCTAATTCCATGATATGATTTCATGAACCTCAGGCTAATCTTCTCCCTAGGGATGGCAGCTTCTCAAGCTCCATCTTTCAAGGGGTTTGTTCCCAACAGTCAGCTCCCAATCTACTTCCACCTGCCCAATGCTCAGGGCTTGTCTCCACTAAGCAGTGAATTGACATTGCAGCCATTGATCCACCAGCCATTGATTTATTGCAACTACTTAGACATGATCAATTGATCTATGAGTGCTCTCCTGTCGACACCGGTATTCTACCAGGCTGAGAAGAGCAGACGGAGTTGACAGGAGAGCAGACTCCACTGTGTGAAAGAGATCTCAGTGAGTACATCGACTTCAGCTATGCTATGTGCTGAGATGAAGTTGCATAGTTTAGACTGATGGAGGTCCGGGAGGCATGGTGTAGAAAAGGCCATAGAGTCTGAGGAGCTGCATGTGCCCCAACGAGCCAGCAGTAATTAACTGGCAGCCTTCACACTCAGTTCCAACATCTGAGAGCAGAGGGTGTCAGCACAGCCAGAGCATCAGATCACCTTTTGACACAGAGGAGAATCAGATCTGCTGTAACTGAAGCTAGGTGAGGCTTCTGTATTCACCCAGCAAAGGAAAATAAAGCCTTCGAGGTTTAAAATTGGACCAGGACTCAGGGGATCTGGGTTCTGTTCCTGCTCTGCTACTGGGCAAGTGGCCCACTCGGGTTAAGTCATCTCGGTTTCTCCCTCTGCAAAATAGAGATAACGATGCTCACTGCCTTTGGACGTGTCTACACTAGCCCCAAACTTCGAAATGGCCATGCAAATGGCCATTTTGAAGTTTACTAATGAAGCGCTGAAAAGTATATTCAGCGCTTCATTAGCATGAGGGCAGCTGCAGCACTTCGAAATTGACGCGCCTCGCCACCATGTGGCTTGTCCCAATGGGGCTCCTTTTCGAAAGGACCCCGCCTACTTCGAAGTCCCCTTAGTCCCATGAGCTGATGGGAATTAGGGGACTTCGAAGTAGGCGGGGTCCTTTCAAAAAGGAGCCCCATCGGGACGAGCCGCGCAGTGGTGAGGCGTGTCAATTTCGAAGTGCCGCGGTTGCCCGCATGCTAATGAAGCGCTGAATATGCATTTCAGCGCTTCATTAGTAAACTTAGAAATGGCTATTTGCATGGCCATTTCGAAGTTTGGGGCTAGTGTAGACGTAGCCTTTGTGAGGCATTTTCAGACCTGGGTTAAAAAGCAGAGTCAGATATTATTACCATTGTTAAAAAGTAAATGTTTGGACAGGGGCTTGCTGGCCTGGGTGGCAGGAATGTGTGCAGCAGCAAGTAATCTCCACTGACCAGAGCATGACACAGATCCCACCTTCCTGCCTGCCCCCACCAAACTCAGCAGTGACCCTGAGAGTGACAGTCCGAAGTCCTGGAAAAGAAGAGAAGCAGGATGAACAATGTCTGTACGTGGCTGCAAGACAAGAACTGCGTCCAGAAATCAGGTCAGCCTTGGAACAGCAGTACTTATTCTCGATTCTGATTGCTACATTTCCTCCTGCAACCATTGAAATCAATTGGAATAATGTGGTGATGGCCAGAAGTGCCCAGGGGCCTGGCTGAATCTTCAGGAGAACACTTGAAAGTATGGCCATTAGGCACTTAAGTTTCCTGAGACTTAGGGCAGATCTACACTATGGACTTAGGTTGCCAGAAGCTGCGCTCTGTTAGTATCTACTCTATCGTAGAGCTCCCACTGATGTAACTCGCCCTCTTCACAGACTTAATAACTTCACCTCATGAGAGGCACAATGCTTGCGCTGATGTAGTTAGGGTGACATGCATAGACACTGCATTGCTTGCAACTGTTGCTGCCTTTCAGAACCCATCCCACAATGCCCCTCACTGGCAGTTACTTTGGTGCTCCCGGTGAGGACATGCACTGCTCACAGAGGAACGTAATATGGACATGTAAAACCCGCTCAATTACAGCAGTGGCTGCACCTTGTTGTAGCTTAGATTGATGTATATTTCTGTCATGTAGACGTGCTCTTAGGCTTCTAGGGCCTGGTCAATACCTAAAATGTACGTCGACTGACCTACCTTGCTCAGGGCTGTGAATTTAAGACAACAGAAGCCCCAGGATAGCCACTGCTGGGAAGGATTCTTCCATTGACCTAGCTACCACCTCTTAAGGGGGTGGATTTAGTACAAGAGAAAAAACCCTTGTTCCACTGTAGCAAGTGCCTACACGACAGCAGGGCCACTGTAGCATGTGTAGTGTAGTCAGACCGTCAGTACTGACCCCCCGCCTTTTGAAAACAGGACAGAAACTGCAAAGTCAATTGGGATTTTTTGAAAACATTGCTGTTTGTGACTGCTGTCATATGCCACCTGCCTCATAACCAGTTCTCCTGGTAAGTTGGGCGGCTGCTCAGGAGAGACTCAGGTGCTACCCAGCTGATTAGCAGAGCACCCCAGCCATCCACTGTGGACAGCCTGTGTTTCTCTTGGTGGTGCAACCTGCACAGACCTCAGTGCACATAAAAAATTATTCCACCCATGAATGGGCAAAAATTAGAGGAAACACTCTTCATAACCCACAGGTGAGGCAGGCTCCAAGTAAAGGACAGGAAGAATGAAGTGGGGAATAACGGGAAACACTGTCATCTGTCGGGGAATAACTCCTGTCCTGCCTTCCTTTTAGGTGTCAGACAAACTGCAAGCCAGTGAATGTCACGGCAGAAATTGCTTTGAAAGCCAATGTGCTGGAAGGCTCCAAGACTGTACTGTACAACTGGTATTTAGATAACACATTCCAGTCAAAGGTGAGATGAGTGGTTCCATTAGGAATGCCACACCCACAAAAAGCAGACATCCAGATGGAAAGGATGCCCTTTGAGGTGGGGGGGTATCTCCCTAGGTACCTTTAAGACACCAGCAGCCAGTGGAGATAATTGTGTAAAAGCAAGCACAGAGTTGCACACACTATTTTCATGCAGATTTCCATGTCATGTACATTGAGGTGGACTATTCCACCAAACATAATTTGTTCTTTGTCACTACTGGTGCACTTTACTCCCATATATCATAGATTCATAGAAATACTCATGCTGATGTCAATAGTTATGTGTTTTGAATAAAGGCATAAGGACTGCGTCTACAGAAAATGTAGTGCACATATGTAGTGAACTCTCTGGGTGGAAATCACTGTCAACAGCCTCTTCTGCTTTATTAACTTTTCTGTTGGGCTTTCCAGGCTCCCTCACTCCCTGCAGTCTGCAGCCTGAAGGGTTTCCAACAGAGCTCCTTGACTTTGCTCCAGAGCAACAGCTCGACATTGGTACTGAACAGTTCCTTTCTGCAGACACAAGGAGAAGCATTTCGGATTAAAGTAACAGGTGGGGAAAGCCAAAGGTTTGAAAACTCCACCAAGATAGGATCTCTTTGCAATACAGTACATAGAAGGATGAGAAACATTCTAGATGACAAATGTGCTGCTAAATAATGTGATACACTGAGGGCCATTAGAACATAAGAATGGCCATACTGGGTCAGACCAAAGGTCCATCCAGCCCAGTATCCTGTCTGCCGACAGTGGCCAGTACCAGGTGCCCCAGAGGAGGTGAACCGAAGACAATGATCAAGCAATTTGTCTCCTGCCATCTGTCTCCAGTCTTTGACTAAAGGCTAGGGGCACCGTACTTTACCCTTGGCTAATAGCCATTTGTGAACCTAACCTCCAAAAATTTATCAAGCTCTTTTTTAAACTCTGTTAGAGTGCTGGCCTTCACAGCCTCCTCCAGCAAGGAGTTCCACAGGTTGACTGTGCGCTGTGTGAAGAAAAATTTTCTTTTATTAGTTTTGAACCTACTACCCATTAATTTCATTTGGTGTCCTCTAGTTCTTATATTATGGGAACAAGTAAATAACTTTTCAATTTTCACTTTCACCACACCATTCATGATTTTATATATCTCTATCATATCGCCCCTCAGTCTCCTCTTTTCTAGACTGAAAAGTCCCAGTCTCTCTAGCTTCTCCTCATATGGGACCCCTTCCAAACCCTTAATCGTTTTAGTTGCCCTTTTCTGAACTTTTTCTAATGCCAGTATATCTTTTTTGAGGTGAGGAGACCACATCTGCATGCAGTACTCAAGATGTGGGCGTACCATAGTTTTATATAGGGGAAGTATGATATTCTTCGTCTTATTCTCTATCCCTTTTTTAATAATTCCTAACATCCTATTTGCTTTACTGACTGCCGCTGCACACTGCATGGATGTTTTCAGAGAACTATCCACTGTAATTCCAAGATCCCTTTCCTGATCTGTTGTAGCTAAATTTGCCCCCATCACATTGTATGTATAATTGGGGTTATTTTTCCCAATGTGCGTTACCTTACGGTTACCCACATTAAATTTCATTTGCCATTTTGCTGCCCAATCACTCAGTTTGCTGAGATCTTTTTGAAGTTTTTCACAATCTACTTTGGTTTTGACTATCCTGAACAGCTTGGTATCATCTGCAAACTTTGCCACCTCACTGCTTACCCCTTTCTCTAGATCATTGATGAACAAGTTGAACAGGATTGGTCCCAGGACTGACCCTTGGGGAACACCACTAGTTACCGCCCTCCATTGTGAAAATTTACCATTTATTCCAACCCTTTGTTTCCTGTCTTTTAACCAGTTTCCAATCCATGAAAGGATCTTTCCTTCTATCCCATGACCACCTAATTTACATAAGAGCCTTTGGTGAGGGACCTTGTCAAAGGCTTTCTGGAAATCTAAGTATATTATGTCCACTGGATCCCCCTATCTGCATGTTTGTTAACCCCTTCAAAGAACTCTAATAGATTAGTAAGACACGACTTCCCTCTACAGAAACCATGCTGATTTTTGCCCAACAAATCATGTTCTTCTGCGTGTCTAACAATTTTATTCTTTACTATTGTTTCTACTGATTTGCCCGGTACTGACGTTAGACTTATTATGTTAACAATCACTTTGTTCTCTGTTTTACCAGACTAAGATAGTATGGTACACACACACACAAAGCCCACACAGGTCTGGCAAAGCTGCTGCTGAAACGTGCCCCCGGTGGCTATGTGTGGTATCATGACAGCTGTGCTTCAGTTTGCCGTGCCTTCTGTGGCCGATTTCAGCCACTGGTGTGATCTGACTGTTCTGACAAACCAGGAATCAGAGTCCAACCCTTCTCAGGCTCCCAGAGAACTTCATTTGTCATCTGCTAGAATATAGCAAAACAACGAACTCTTCAGCCCAGGTCACCTTCTTCTTCTCCTCAAACCATCCCAACACCAGGCTCAAGACCTGGATTTCAATCTCACCACCAAAGGGAGACACATTCTCCCTCCTCCCAGGCTTTCAGAAAGGCTAAATTCTCAGCTCAACTCCTGCCCGCAGTGAGGCTCAGAGTTCAGCTGCCTCTCAGCCCTCAAGAGAAAGCTCCCAACTGCCCTTCCTCCCCAGCCCCTGTTCTGGTAGAACTTTGCTTCCAGCTGTATGAAGACCTAGCCCCACCCTAGCTGTGTTTGCTCACTGGTTAGGCAAGATCCTCCTTCAGGCAGAGGTGCCAGCACAGTGTGCACAGCTGGGATGCTGAGAGCCTTGAACCAAACAGTAATCCATGTATATACTGAAACCAATTCAAACCAGGGGTGCAGCAGCACCTCCAGCACCCTTAGTTCCAGAACCTATGCCTGCAGTGTGCTGCCTGGTACGTGATTTGGCCTCTTTAACCCTTTTGTCACCCATACACTCCACACCAGTGGTACCCTGAGGTGAGTGAGGGTGTTCTAGATGAACACTCCGTTTGTGACGAGATCTGTCTATCCCACAATGGCGTGCTGTGTGCCAGAGCTCCACGTGGACCCTGCTGCCGTGTGCTCAAGGTATCCAGTGCACTTTAGCCTGCCTGCTCCCATTTCAAAGCGGAGTAGATCAAAGCGCACTACAGAATGTTTTATGCCCAACAGCAGGGTCCTTACAGACACTTAGGGCAGGTCTACACTACCCCGGCAGAGTAACCCGCTCAGGTAGATCTGGGGTTCAATTTTGCATGTCTGGTAGAGACCCATGAAATCACCCT
This sequence comes from Carettochelys insculpta, assembly GCF_033958435.1. NCBI lineage: Eukaryota > Metazoa > Chordata > Testudines > Carettochelyidae > Carettochelys > Carettochelys insculpta. Next base: position 34,939,338 of record NC_134150.1, on the reverse strand, counting down.
CTTAGGGGTCACAGTCGAGCCCTGAACTCCTTGCAAGACCCGAAGAGTAAGGGAGGTCAACGGGAGACACAACCTTCCCCTGTATAGACAGCCAAATTAGCTGAGTGCAGATACAGCGACTTGAGATATGTAATTGGCATAGCTACAGTTACGTATCTGTGGTTGATTTTCTTATTCTAGTGTGGACTTAGCCTTTGGGCATAACAGGCTAGTGCAGTCTAGATTCACATTCCAACTTGCTACAAACTAAGTTCAATAAGACAAGCCCTGATTCAACCACCCTCATCCGAGATGATGTTAATCGTCTCATTTAGAAACATCCGGAAATGGTCCCATGATGAATGTTCAGTTTTATAATCCAGCTCCTCTTTACCAGGAAAATAAATCAATGTGGACATAGTGCTGTCTGTGATGTGGGTTAGTCTCTAGTAGAATTTCAGTTCTATTTAGACAACAATGACCACTCCCAGAGCCTGAACAAATGGCATCGTTATTAGTGTATGGTGCTCGGTGCTGCTGATAGTCATCAGACAGTTTCTCTCTGAACTTTCCAGCGATGACTCAGCATGACTATGGTGACGAAACCTACATTGTCAGCATGGTGCCTTCACCTGTGGTCCCAGTCTGTACTATATCCCCTGAGGAGGGATCCATGCTCACCAGCTTCACAATCTCCTGCAGTACCGCCTGCTTGGAGGACTCCTGCCCCACCGCACACAGCCATCCGCTCACGTACTGCTTCCACCTGAAATCAGGTACGTTCTGGGGCTGGTTTGCTTGACTGCCAGGTTCCCTGTGTGTGCAATGAGCCTTGTACTTCCAGCACCATAGGATCACAGATGTAAGTCACTGCTGCTGCTGGCCAGATAATAACTGGCTAGATTCTCATACCCTCAGCTCAGACAGAATAGCCCCTTGTTCGCTTTAAACATGTGGTATAAAGTGCAGGCCTTGCTCAATCTGGCTCTATGACCGTGGTAAGAAAACCATGTCTGAACAAGTCATATGTGTGTAAGAAGGCCCTGACTTTTACCACACTTTCCCTTTAGAAATTGCAGAAGGTTTTAAAGGGTCACTTTGAGGTCTGTGGAACCACTATAGGCGAGGAATCTGAATTTAAGGGTCATTATCTATTTTTTCCCAGAAGAGCTATTTTAATTTTACAAATCAGATCAAAGAGACATGATTCCATGGTTAGAACTACAGGCCCAATTCTGCAAGAGTCTGAGTGCCTCTTTGAAGGATGCTGAGCAGTACAGTAAGCCATGAGGTATATGATAGGTAACACTGTCTTTCCTCTTCCAGACTCCTTACTGAACTGTGGCCCACATCCTGAACTCCTGTCAGTTTATCTTCCCCTTGGAGAAGAGGAAAATAACTTCGTTTTACATGTTACAATTACTGTCAGCAATAACTTTGGTGCTATGGTTCAGACTAATGCTACTGTCAAGGTACACAGAAAAATTGTTTCCTTTCTAGGCCTCCTGCTGCCAATACCTATACTTATGATTTTAGGTGGTTGGCCATCCTCCACAGTATCCTCTCCCTATTTATATCCATTCCTTTCCTATGATCCCCAGCTTCCATCCTTCTGGTCAAGGAGGACTAGACAAGCTTTCCTGTAGAATCCCATTTGCAGTCAGCACTCTCTTCTATCCAAGCCAGAATTTAGGGAGAGAGTGGACAGCACAGACAATGATCTGTTAGTCTGGGAATTAAAAAGAACGCTTCCTCAGTGTTACTCAGTGGAGTTACTCGTCACTGAGCTGATTTCAACGGCATTGTGCTAGAGTGAAACAGAAGTACTGAAGAGGTGAATTAGGCTCTGCACTGAGCACCACGCACTCATATTGATGCAGTTTTGCTGGGTGGTTCTAAGGATGGTTGGAAAATTTCATTGGGAAAAATGTGTCACTGAAAAAAGGAGGAACAAATTCCATTTCTTGCTCAGTTCCCATTGGGAACATCTCCAGGATGATACTGGAGGCTGTGAAAGGGTAATAATACCAGCAGTAGCAATGCTGGGCTTATCTAATTGCATCTTCAGGTTCGACACGAAGATACGAACGCTGGGAACCAGACTCTGCAGGCCACTCTAGCCAAGAAAGCAGATGCCATCCTAAAAGAAGGAAACAACAGCATGTCTCTGTTCCAGCTATATAAGTCAGTGTCTTCAGTCCTTAATCAGGAGACCCAGGGAGAGACCTTTAATGCATCCCTGCAGACCGACACTCGAAGGGAGGTCAGCCAGCTGGTTTGTTTTCTTACAGGACGACAATGTGTTTTCCATTTTCTGTAAAGACAATGGGCCATTTCTTGACTGGCACCAAGGGCCTATATACTTCCTTCTGAAGTTGTGGTGGATGGGAGGGCTGCTGCCCTTTTCTAGACATCCAGCCATTCAGTTAACTGAATTATTGTACTTGTAAATGGTTAAACACAGAAATAGTGGGCCCCTGAAAATCTCTAGAAAGTGTTGGCAGGAGAGAGAATGGAGAGAGAATGAATAATTCAAACTGAAGCAGTGATCTACTGCTGCAGTCTTTTGTTTGAGCAAAGGTGAACTGGGAGAGATGGATTAAGCCAAGATTTGTTTCTAGGTATGAATATAACGGAAAAGTTTCAGACCTGGTTCCTGGCAGCTTAATCCATCTCCCCCAGCTCATCTTTTCTCACACAAAAGACTGCAGCAGCAGCAGCAGCAGCAGCAGATCACTGCTTCAATTCAGATTTTGAACTCACTTTCCATTGGCTAACCTAGCTGCCTGCCCACACTTCCTGGAGATTTTCAGGGACCCACTATCTCTGGGTTTAACCCTTTACTTGTAATTCAGTTCATTGAGTGGCTGGGATCCTAGAAAAGGGTAGTAGCCTTCCCATCCATCACAGAAGTCAATAGGAGTTGTAGATCCTTGGTATCTGTCAGAATCTGACCCACTATTTGCCATAGGTTTCACCTAGCAAGAAGGAGCTGTTACTCCTCACCACAGGCCCTCCTGAGTCATTGACGTTTCACCCCTTCTATATAAGCATTCTCCCCACCGCCCATGGTTAGCCCAGCCCTATCTCCCTGAGTGCTGCCTGTGGTGTATGCTTACTCTGGCACTGACTGTCCCTATTAAAGCTTGGGCACCGGACCACCAGCCGCCGCTGAGGGATGCTCACCGGGGTGAAATCTCTGCCATTCCCTGTCTCAGGTCCCTTAGATTCAATTCTCCAAACCTCCTCCTGGGCAGAGGTAGTAGAATCCCAACATCTGCCTTCTTCTGAACTTCCCTGAGTAATGCAGCACACTAAAAACATCACTCATGTGGAATTTACTGGGGACCTCTAAAGAGTGAGCATGTCTGATGGTTGGAGCAGGGAACTGGGATCAGGACTCCTGCATCCAATTCCCAGCTTGGACACTCATTGATTGTGTGGTCTTGGCAGTGGGGAGTTCACAGCAATATAAATTTCACTGCTTTTGAGAGGTGCTTGTTCCGTGCTCCAGGACCAGGGCTACACCTCACTGTCCCGCCCCAGCCCCAGAGCCCCGGAGGAGTTCTGTGCCACCACCAATTGGGCAAAGAGGGTACAGGTGGCCTGCCCCTGCTTGCCTCCCCTTGCGCATGGCCCTGGGCAGAACACAACCACACTGGATTTGTTTGCCTGTGTGTGTTACCCACTCACTGCAGTGGTATGAAGCTCAATTAAATGTTTTTCCACTGCCTTGAGTTCTTCGGGTGCAATTCAGAATCATTTGTATGCAACCTCGCTTTCTGTGGAGTTGGTATTTATTTATACACTTTGGCCTATGCACATTCATCCCAGTGGGCAGGAATTCACACAAGTCACTCTCATTACTGTGAATGGATGTTACGTGTGCAAATCCCCTGTGTCTCAGAGTGACAAAATATCCCTGTGATAATACAGCCTATAGCTACGGAAAGTGGCAATTTGCAAGCAGAGCTAATGCTGGCTTGAATTATCTATCCTGGGGAGTTTATTTCTGCCACTAGATCTCTAGCAAACCAGACTGTCAACACCCAGCGGTATTTACATGGTCTCAATTAACATCTTTGTACCCATCTCTAATTATCTCCTTTCATCCCAAGCTGAGAAAGATGATGCTGACGACTCTGTCTGCTGTTAATGTAACATCAATACAGACTGCTCTTAAGATGTCAGAGGTACTGAAAGAAACCACTTACAGGAGTGACGAGCTCTCTTCCTCAGCACAGGTAAGCAGAGGAGTGGTCCACAACCCCTCCCACTGACCCACACCTCCTGGCCCTGGGAGAGCATGCAGTAGCCTGTTCTTTATTTATTCTTTCAGCATTGGAGTGGTGGGGAATGAAGAAGAGGATGAGAGAGAGAGAGTCTAGAGTGGGAGGCAGGAAATTGGGACTGATGGGTTCTATTTCTAGTGTTGACACTGCGTCATCAACTGTAACTGGCCATTTGGGTTAAACCCATGGTGCGCATACTGAGGGCCACATGCATTCCATCAGAGATCTATGTGTGGCCCACGAGACATTTTGTTTACTGTTGCTCATGCACGGGGTAGCCAGATTCAGCTGGTTTCCATCCACTTGTACTAATATTAGAAAAGCGACATGAAGGTAAAGCAAGGGCATGTGAAGCGAGGTGGGTGCTGATCGCATACAACATTGACTGTAAAAGCTGTAGGCTTCTTCTGCATCCAATCAAAGCATTGCTTTGATTCAATCGGCACACCCTGCAAATTCTAGGTACACAAGTGCAGTTAGCAAAACTACCCTATTCCAGGAAATTATTTTGGTTACATCAATCTTGTGTCACATTGAGATGAAGAAGGGCCACTCACGTGGCCCACTCACTAGCCTAGATTGCCCATTGCTGGGTTAAACTCAATGATCTAGCTATAAAATAGGTATAATATTCATTCATTCATGCATGCAAAGCACTTTGAGATCCTAGGATGAAAGGTGTTACAGGTTGAACCTCTCTAGTCTGGCACTCTCTGGTCTGGTGACATCAATGATCTGGCATGATTTTAGTTTGCCGTTATTCACTTATCATCAGTGTGGCCAAATTTTCCGCGGTTCCATAAAGTTTGTTTACAGCCACCAGTCCTGGCTCTCAGTGCTCTGTGCTGTTATTTAGCTGTAATTTACCCCTAAATGTCTTCTAAGAGCCCAGTAGGCTGTGGAAGTATTGGTAATGCTGCTCAGCAACATTGACCCAACAGTGGTTTGTCAAATTCTCTGGTTCAGCACTAGTCAGGTCCTGAGGGTGCTGGAGTAGAAAGGTTCAACAAGGAATATGATAAGCGCAAAGCTGAGTTATTCCAAAATCTATTTAACTTCATGCTGGTAACTTTCTGGCTTTTGTCTTATTGTAATGTACATGCTCCCCAGGAAGTCAATCTTATGAGCTGCTTTTCACCAAAGGAGTTCCACAGTCTTAGGAATAGAGTCTGAGCATAGCTGTTCAACTTTGCCAGAAATGCCAAGTCCCTGACTGTTAACAGTGCCATTAAAGAGTCAGTAGATGGTGCTGTTTGTTTCAGGGTTTATTCCAGCAGTTCTTATGTTGCTAGGGAAATGAGTCAATGGTGAAGGAGAGAATAATTCATTTACAGGCTGTGTTTTCCCAACACACACCAGCAATAAAAAAGCAGTTGTCCTGGTTTCTGCTACTGTTTCAAAGGCTGCCAGCAAATGAGGCTGGAGTATTTCAGCAAACGGCTGGTAACTACAGTCAAGACAAAAATGTGGCTCTGATTAATGATCAGAAGCTCAAGATTGAAGCTACTGGGGCAACAGATTTGAGGGACAGGCAATGGCTGAATTGTGTGTGGCAATTTGCACAGCCTCTTGGCCACTCTGGGCAGTGTAATTATTACCTTGATTTCATGATAGTAAAATAATCAGTGTCTATACTTAGGCATAAATGGGAATGTACAGTACCCTTCTATCTTCAGCACACAGAAGGCATGGAGAGAGGTAATATTTGTTAATAAACTCATGGGTTTCATGGAGAAAAAAATTGATATATGTTAACTGCATCCGTTTAACAAAACCGTAACTTTTCTTGGGCACCATGACAGGGACACTCACCTCTTCGCCTGTTGGCTGGGTGGGATGCTGCAATGTTTTCTCTTCCCAGTTGTGGCACCCTTGTAGGTTGTTCACTTTAGCCCTCCAGCCAAGTCACACTCTCACTGGTGTCTTCAGCCCTGTCTCAGGGCCCGTTAGCTCCTGTCTGTCATTTTAGCTTCCCAGCACAGCCTTGTCACCTTCTTAGATCTCTCTTAGGCCACTTTGCTAGAAGACCAGTTGTGGGGGACCCACCCCTGCCCACTGCTGTGGTGCCAGCCCAGGGATCCTACACACAGCAGCCCTGTACGCTTGCTTTAGTTTGCTGCTGCTGCTATTCCCCAGGCCTTTTCCCATGAAGCCGCTTTCTCTTCACCTTGACCTCAGGGCTGAAGATCTCATCTACTCTTCCTCCTCCTTGCTACATGTAAGCAGGGGCAACTCGTGCTTAGGGACGTCCTGTCCATAGGTGACCTCCCCAGGCCTCGCACTTATGGGGGCCCTGTGGTGGCTGCCCCAGCTGTCCTATGGATGGGAGCAGGGAGGATTACCTGGAGTAGGGCCCAGCAGCTGCAGCAGCAGCAAGGGTCACCTTCCCTCAGTCCCTCCCCTGCACTCACCATGTGAGTGGCATGAGTGGCAGCCTCCTCCCCACCCCTTGCAGAGAAACAGGACACATTAGGCTGGGACGGCATGATGTGGCATGGTGGAGCAGAGCAGGCCTCTTCTTTTGCCATCTATATGGTGAGTCCAAGTTCCACCAGAACCCATCTTGTGGCTCTCACGTGTGCTCCTGGGACTGGGAAGGGGCACCCTTCCTTACTTCTCCTGTCCAAGCCAGGAGCTCCTCTTATCTGAGACTGAGGGCCCTGAATGGGTACTTCTAGTCAGCTTGTCTAGGCAGGCCTAAAGTCCCCTCCTTTTCTGCTCCTGTCTGGAGTGGAATGCAGTAGAACTCCAGGGTCTCCAGCTTCAGGCTTCAGAGGGCCAGGTACAATCGTCACAGATACAATTATAAAGTTGAATACAACATGGAATAATCCAGTGTTTAACAATCTTTTTTTTGGTTAGGCACTTCTTTAAAAATTGTGAGTACCCCCAGATGTCTCTGGCGTACACCTAAGGGTACATGTACCACTGGTTAAGAAACATGGTCCTACGGTAATCTGAGATCTGGAAGCAAGTGCCATTCAACCTTTCCAGATTACTGTACCCTTTGTAGGAGTCCGATATGTTTTGCATGCCACCAAGTTACACCTCAATCAACCTTTCCAAGGGTTCCACGTTGAGAACCCTTGCACATGTTGAATTTCGCAAATATGGCTCCTGCCTGGAGCCCAGCTGCCAGTGCTCCTGCTCGGGGCCCCGGGGAAAGTGGCGGCTGCTGGCGCACCTACCCAGAGCCCTGGGGGAAGTGGCCATTTGGCTGCTCATGAATAATTGAATTTGCAAACATTAAGTTTGCGAATCTAGAGACCCTACTGTACTTACAAAAACAGGCAAAAATATCACAGAAGACTACTGCTGAAAACTTGCTGACTTGCCACCATCTTATTACCAAATAAATGCATTGAAACAGAAATATGGTACTTACATTTCAGTGTAAGGCATAGGAAACAGCAGAAACAAGTCATTGTCTGAATGAACTTTTAGATGGTTATTAGTGTTTTTTATGTAGCCTGTAGTAAAACTAGGCAAATACCTAGATGAGTTGATGTGCCACTTAAAAGACCTTGGTATACCCCTCAGGGCAGATGAACCCCTGGTTGAGAAACACTAATAATCCATCTGTATTTCTTGCTGCCACTACCTTCAGCTCTGAGGACACGTGACTAGCCAGGGGCTCAGTCCTACAACTGTTGACGTCAGTGGGAGTCTTATTACCATGGGGGTAAGATTGTGTCCTTGCCTACAAAGGTAGGTGCATATACAACATACCCAACTGTTAGAGCTGTCCAGATTGTACTACCAGCTCATAGTATCAGGTCCTGCTCCTGAAGGGTTCTGAACATCCTCCACTGCCATTGAGCACAATGGAAGTTCAACACCTTTCAGGTTTGGGTCTGAAAGGCTGAGTTGTGATATTCTTTCTCACACTGAGCAGTTACTTAGGGTGTAAAGTGCATGAGGCAGGTTTTGTTCTGTGTTTGTACAGCACCTAGCACAGTGGAGTACTGGCCTATGACCTTATCTAAGGCATGACCACAATATAAATACATAAAAACAATAAAAATACCTTTCTCTGCAAATAGTCCCATTGGACTATTCATGTTATAGGTACTATACAGTGAGAATCCTGTGGCTCATTTTAACATCTGTTATTTTTAGTACACCCCTACTGAATCATTCCTCTTATCTCCTATTTAGGTGGAAGCCAGTAACACCCTCAAAGATGTCAGTGAATTCTTACTCACTGTAAGCACAGAGGACAGTGAGGATTATCAGAAGCGAAAGGATGCAGCTGGCTACCTGTTCAATGCTGTGAGCAATGTGCTCAAAGCTTCTGCACAAAATGGAACAGAGGATGCTTTATCACCAGAGTCTGGACAGGTTGTTTGCGTGTGGTTCAACAAAACCTGGGGCACATCCATATTCCCACGGTGTTCTGTTGATAGTAAATCGACAGAATGCAGCACTTACATCAACAGTTTTGTCCCACTCCCCATGAGGCACAAAACCTCTATTGTCAGAGATCTGTCAACAGAAAGCCAGTCTGGACATTCCGGATGGGGGAGTCCCTCTGTCGACAGACAGGAATTCCAGGACACTGGGCAGCCCTGTCTGTTGTGCTTCTGGTTGGCCCTTTTGTCAAGAAAGTTGCTGGGCAATCTGGCTGATCTCTGTCAACAGAAGTTTTATTGGAAGATATCTTCTGACAAAAACATCTGTTGACAAATCACTGTAATGTATACATAGCCTAAGGCTTGTTAGTCATTTCTTAGGGTCATTTTACTGCTTATAACAACTTTATCCGAGGTTTTCAAGACTATCACCCAGTTTGCTGCCTTAAAAAGAAACACCAAACATTAGAATTAGGGAATCATGGTTATAAATTCCAACATACTGTAAATGGAAATTAATGCAAAAAAATGGTCTGAGGTAAACAGGATGAAGTTTAATAAGGACAAATGCAAAGTGCTCCACGTAGGACGGAACAATCAGTTTCACACATACAGAATGGGGAGAGACTGTCTAGGAATGACTACAGCAGAAAGGGATCTAGGGGTTATAGTGGACCACAAGCTAAATATGAGTCAACAGTGTGATGCTGTTGCAAAAAAAGCAAGCATGATTCTAGGATGCATTAACAAGTGTGTTGTGAACAAGACACGAGAAGTCATTCTTCCGCTCTACTCTGTGCTGGTTAGGCCTCAGCTGGAGTATTGTGCCCAGTTCTGGGCACCGCAGTTCAAGAAAGATGTGGAGAAATTAGAGAGGGTCCAGAAAAGAGCGACAAGAATGATTAAAGATCTAGAGAATGTGACCTATGAAAAAAGGCTGAAAGAATTGGGCTTGTTCAGTTTGGAAAAGAGAAGATTGAGGGGAGACATGATAGCGGTTTTCAGGTATCTAAAAGGGTGTCATAAGGAAGAGGGAGAAAACTTGTTCTTCTTGGCCTCTGAGGATAGAACAAGAGTCAATGGGCTTAAACTGCAGCAAGGGAGGTTTAGGTTGGACATTAGGAAAAAGTTCCTAACTATCAGGGTGGTCAAACAGTGGATTAAATTGCCAAGGGAGGTTGTGGAATCTCCATCGCTGGAGATATTTAAGAACAGGTTAGATAGATGTCTATCAGGGATGGTTTACACAGTACTTGGTCCTGCCATTGGGGCAGGGGTTTGGACTCGATGGTCTCTTGAGGTCCCTTCCAGTCTTAGTATTCTATGATTCTATGTGTTCCCTGCTCTTTTCAAATAACAAGTGCTTATCAGGAAGCTCCCTTGTTCTTTTGCAGAGTTTGGTCTCACACCAGCTGCTGGACACAGTTGAAAACCTGCAAAGCACACTACTGATTGGGAAGCTGCCAGATGATGAGCCAATGGTATTGATCGCTCCCTCTGTCACAATGTACATAAACAGGTAATAATCAGCACATTATTGTGGCCTTTGCTCCAGTCTTTCTCCAACAAAGTATAAATCATTTTCTCATTAAATGGCATCACCCAGCCAAATATTATAAAGGTGCTAACAAATCCATAGGTGCTGTAAGGTTGTAAGTGGTTATCTATCCATTGTAAGAACAGTTTTAACTCCAACTAATTTCAGTAAGACTAGCCTGAAAACCTTCATATATGATCTTTGGCCTAAGAATAATTCTTTGGGATTATATATGTCAGACATTGCCCACTTAAATTTGGAGGTAAGTGGAAAGCACCTGTTGTGTCAGGTTAATTATTCTGTCTTTTTTCAGTGTTTGCTGATGCCATTGTAAATAAAAAAAATTGTCACAGGTTTGGGCAGATGAAAATGTGAGTTCTTAAGTCATTAATCATCCCCAAATTTGTTTACTGAGAGCACGATTTTCAACCATGCAGATCAAACATGACGTTCAATTGCTTGTCTAATTTGTGCATAGAAATCAGGTATATGTTCATGTCAATGGACATGTAGATGCACTTGCATCTCCCAATTCACAACATGAGTATAACTACAAGCCCAAATTAAAAGCACAATTGCATGTGCACATTGTTAAAAATTGGGCCCTTTTATCAGCATGGAGCAGTACAGTAAGCTGAGACAGGTCATGAAGCATTTACCACTTCTTCCCATTGTTCCTATTAACGAGAGGTCATCCCCCCTCTTTCTTCCTTTTCTATCTCCCCCACACCCACCACCACCAAATAAACCCTGGATTTATATCTGCTCCAAGTCTGAAGAAGTGGGTCGTACCTATGAAAGCTCATTACCTAATGAAATTGTTTGTCTTAAAGGTGCTAAAGGACTGCTTGTTTTTTGTGAAGCTACAGACTAACACAGCTACCCCCTCTGCGAAATGTAGAAATGGTTCTCCAGCCCACTTACACTCACTCTGCCAAGAAGCCTTCCCTCTGGCTGTAACATCAACTATGCTTAGCAACTTTGCACAATGATATTAATACTTCTCTGTTTTTGTCTCTATCTGTTCCTATTTTCTCTCCTTGCATCTGACCCCAATTCTGGACAGGTTACAAACAGACAGCATGGATGGGACATCCATTAACATCTCCGAATCCAGCTCAGCCAGCTTTACACTCCCCGCTGCCTCCTCTCTCAGTGTCTTGGAAGACAGTGATGAGATAGTGGATATAAGGGTAAGTGACTGTTAATCTGTCTTGATGTATTTGGTGCACACCTTCTCTTGCCCTAATGGGTCTTGAGCCTTTTCTCTTTTCAGACTGATCACACTGGCACATGTGGTGTTCTGTTCCTTGGCCCTCCAATTATGTCAGCACATTCACTTGGAAAGTATCCACCCAGAGGAGCCTTTTCCTTTTTCTTCTTGCCTGGGATTTGGTGCAGATAGTTGAAGTGAACTGGGAGCTTTCTGGAAAACACCTCCCACCACAACCCTGCCTGATTTTCTCTTGGCTGTCCACAGAAGCGGACTTGATTGATAACTCTAATCCCATTCATTAGTCACATTCATTAGGGCTGCCGACAGGGATGGGGGCAGAGGGGTAGCTGCCCTGTAATCTGGTGCTTTAAAAAGGCCCAGAGCGGCTGGCTGCTGCTACCATGACAGCTGCAGTAGCCAGAGCCCTAGGCCCATTAAATCACTGCTGGAGCCTCAGGTGGTGGGGGTCAGGCATCACTGAAGGGCTAGCTTGGGGAGCCTAGCCCCAGCCTCACCTCTTCTGTCCAAGGCTCCACCCCTTTGGAGGCCCCAGAGCCATCCTCCCTTACACCTTGCCAGGGACTTGGCAATTCTGTCTGCAGGCCTGACATTCACTGTTAGAAGGAGTCAACTGATCACAGTGTCTACACCCTTGTTTAACCAGCAAGCCTGGAACACTGTTCCCTTCATGCACTATATGAGTCAGGTACAGCTGCTCAGCACAGTAGCACCCCAGGCTTCCTGCCAGCTGGGTGTTTGCCATTTTCCAACCTAGGACATGCTCTACCTTTTGTCTTGTTATGGTATTTCTACATTCTTCTTTCTAAGGAGTCGACCAGGCTGATTCAAGCCAGTCAGCCTGGCAAAACCCTGTGCACTGTTGTAGGCTAAGTGTCAGCTTCCAGTTTCCCCTCCCTATTCCAGCTCTGTGGAGGCATGACCCCAAACCTAGCCATATCAGTGGAAACACCCTCATTGTCTTCACTGGGCTTTGGATGCTCTTCCCTTTTTGCCTGCAGTTGTACTTATGACGGACGTGCTCTGAAATGCACCCTAGGCAGTACGTAGTAACTGGCATAGATTGATATACGTTGTCAACTGCAGTAGTTTCAGGAGAGGCACAGCAATCTGATTTTGAAGGAATAACTCTGGATTAACAGTGGTGTGATTGAATTGGGCTACACCCAGACAAGTGCGATGCACACGTGGGGGAAGGGGCACAAGAGGTCACGTGCACCAAACACTGCAGGTGGAAGGGGCTGGCCAGCAACAGGCTGAGGGCTCTGGGGGACTGGCAATCACAGAAGGGGTCTGGACTGCTTACACTCACCAGCAGTGGTGGGGTAAGTGGAGCACGGCAGCCCCAGCTTGCTCTGCTCTCCCATCCATGTTGTCGAGGGAGCAACATGACCAGGGAAGCAAAGCGACCTAGGGCTAATGTGTTCTGGTTCCCATGCCACTGCTGGTGAGGACAGGGAGAGGCTGGATCCCTGCTGCCGGTGCTGGCCCCAGCCCCCTGGCCCTGCTAGTCTCCTGGGCCACCTGAGTTGGGGAAGTGGTGGAGCAGGGGTGGAGCAAGGGTAGGGAGAGGGCAGAGTAGGGATGGGGAGAGGTGGGGCCTGGGGCAGAAGTGGGGCTGTTGGCCCCTTCCCAAGGCTGGAGTGGGGGTCATGTGGCTGGTAAAACTAGTCACCTTTGCACCAATATCTGAATCAGTGGTTCTCAAGCAGGGGTACACAGAGGTCTTCCAGGGGTACATCAGCTCATCTAGATATTTAGCTAGTTTTAGAGCAGGCTACATAAAATGCATTAGCAAAGTCAATATTAACTAAAATTTCATATGTAGACAATGACTTGTTTATACCACTCTATATATTACACACTGAACTCTAAGGACAATCTTCCTATTACAATTGATTTGTTCTATCATTTTACTCTAAAGTGAGAAAGTCAGCAATTAGTAACAATGTGCTGTGGCAATTGTATATTTTCATGTCTGAGTACATTCTGAGCAAGTAGTTTTTAAGTAAGGTGAAACTTGGGGGTAAGCAAGACAAATCAGACTCCGGAAAGGGGTAAAGTAGTCTGGAAAGGTTGAGAGCCACTGATCTGAATGACACCTGAGAGGTTTACATATGAATGAAAAATTATCAATAAAGATTGCTGCTGGCTAGAGATACATTAGAGATGGGTCTGAGCTGGGCTCTTTACTTGCAGATCACAATCCACACTTTCCCACAATTTAAGGTCTGGAATCGGTCCATTAGTGAGATGGGGCCAGCTTCAAACTTGGATTTTGATCTTCTGTTTGGTTCTGATTTCATCTCTGATCCACATGGAAATCCAAAAACTGTGACTCTAATAAAGTATCTTGTACACCTCAAATGCTGATCGTACTCCCTGTGTCACTGTAGATGGTGAGCTTTGCAGTGAATCCCTTCTCCTCAAGTGACACCAGTTTTGACATCAGTGGAACCGTGGGAGGCCTAAGTCTTACCTCCCTGGATGGATTGGTCATACCAGTCAATGATCTGACCGAAAACATTGAGGTAAATCCAACCTTCTCTTTCAGTGTGAATTAAAGTCTAATTGGATCCTTGGGTGACAAGTGCTCTATAAATGTTAGTTGTATTATTATCATCATCTTCCCAAGTAGCAAGCTTGGTAGAGAACTGGTGATGTTATGTTTACTGAAAAAAGAAAGAAAAAGAAAGAACAAAGAAAAAAGATGATGCATGTGAAAGGAAGGACTGTATGTGATTTGCAGGGTAAACACAATAAGCATCCCTCTCATGAAATGTATGTGTAGGGTCCTATATGGCATCTTACTTGTACATGTGATTCAGCCATTTCTTCTCTGTTATCACATGAATGAATAGGTAGAAACATGACTCCTCATGGGTGAGGTCAGCCTGAAACAGTGTGATGTCTAAATAATAAAACAATCATTATCCTGCCTCACTACAGGCCAATGGACTTGATGACCTTTTGGGCCTCTTCCAGCCCTACATTTCTCTGATTCTATCACCCCAGTATTGCTTGTCTATATTAGTATTTCCTAGGCTCCCTAGTCCATGTGTAAAATCATTAAATCAATACCTAAATCACTCAACAGTGCACCTACGTATCAATTTGTGTTTCAGGATGACCATGATCTCAACTTCTTAGATTTACCAGGTATTTATGTTGTTCCTCATCTGGCAGGCTCAGTCTAGAATCATTTAGATGAATAGCATGCCGTTCGTTTCCTAAAAACTCACCTTACCACCTGGTTGTCTGTGGATGGAACCAAAACCGGGGCATCTGGAGCTGAATACATGAGCCTGTATCACATGAGCTAAAAGCCAGTTGTCTAGTGGCCAAGGTTGTAGGCAGACTCCTTATTCTCTCTGTAAGTGGTCTCAGTGCCACTAGATGGGACACTACACTGGACACGGGACGTGTGTGGATTACATTCACACATGAAACACTTGCAAAACATGCTTTAAACTTGCCCACCTTCCTTCCTAATCTGTGTGTGCACTAAACCATAAAGAACTTTGAGATGAGCCAGTGCAGAGCTGAAATAGACTTTTCGGGTGCCTGTTCTAAGGATCAATCAAACTGCATTTGAGCAGGCATGCAATAGGGAAGTCTTATTTACAAGAGATGTCCACGTGGAAGGATTTGCTAGGGAATGCTTTTCCTATACTATGCTTTGAAAAAAATAAATTATCAGACACGGAGCCCAGGAGAGGCGACAGCTTCACCAGACCCTTGGGCAAGTTGTGTGTGGGGTGGGGGGAGCTCCATGCTCCCAGAAGAGGTGGGACCTCAGGTGGAAGGGTCAGGGCAGCCCTCAATGCAGCACTGACCACAGTATGTAATTCTCCCTCTGAACCCACAGCCCTGAGAGCCACCAAGAGCACTCTGTGTGGTGCATCAGGGGTGATTTAAAGGGTCCAAGCTCTTGCCCTTCCTACAGTAGTGGTGGCAGTGGTTGGGAGCCCACCCTTTCGAATTGTTAGGTCTCAGACCAACTGCCCCCTGTGCCCCCCCACCATCAGTGGGTGTGATGGAGCCACACCATGTTACTGTGTGACATGTCACTGTGTAATAGGATCCAGGAACTGCCACATATTTTTAGGAATTAATCTCTCTGTTCAAATATAGATAATGCTGCCAAGACTTTCAGCACCTCAGGAAGACAGGAGCCTGTTGAATCTAAGCAACTTTAGTGCCCTCCAAGTTAATGTCACCTCAAAAAATACATCTCTAGTGATCCACCTGGAAACAGAACAGGATATTCCACTAATACTGTACTTGGGATACGGCTATCGCCCGAACGAGACTAACTATGATATGAAAGCTCATCTACTCCTTAAGAAAAACTCTAGAGGTAAGATCATTAGCCAGTGATATTTGACTCTGGCCACTGCAAACTACTGAGCACCCTTAGCTCACCCTTTCCAATAGAAGCTGAGCATGCAGCATGAGTTCTTAGGCCCAGATCCACAGAGGTATTTAAGCTCTTTGGAAATTAGGATGCTAAACATCTTTGTTAATCTGGGCCTTAATTCTCACATTCAGTGCTGTCATCCAAATTTCTTACAGATGCCAATAAAATAAATTGTAGTGAGGAGCTCAGATTCAGCAGTTTGGACCTGTAAATGGCAATGAACCTCCTCAAAGTTAGAAAGAGTTCCAATCTGTGTCCTGGTTCAGGCCATCTCTAGTAAACACAATGCACAAACAAAAGCAAAGAATAGGAACTTTGAATAATTAAGTGCTAAAAACCCATGCTGATATTTGTTCTGATAAGTGTTCTGTAATTCCATTTATTTTATTAATTGGCATGTGTGCAGTATACATACCTGCATATTGCTGAAACAAATGCTTTCTTACATGGATCTCAATTAAAATGTTTCTGTTCAAGATAAGCCAAACACGTGGGTTCTTAGCCCAGAAGAACTCCTTTTCGGAGAAGGGACTTACTATTTCATGATGGAACAAGACTTGGAAATGGATTCTGCAGCCAAAAGTGATATAACCATAGCTGTAACTTCCTTTGTGTCCCAATGTGTGTTCTGGGATGATCGTCAGGGAAACTGGAATACCTACGGGTGCCATGTGAGTACAGAAAAGCAAAGAATGTTGTCACAGCTCTTCCCCCCAAGACATTTCAAAGCTAGTCTAAGTAACAGTAACACTGGATAAAATAAATGAACATACACCACTGAACTCTTGAAATAAGAGTTCTGGGAGGAGAGTAGGTCATAACACTCAGATCAGTCCAAAATAAAAGGGAATTTAGACACATTTTCCATTGGACATACAGGTTGAATCTCTCTAATCTGGAACTCTCTCACTGTGCAGATTTCCTAATCTGGCATGATTTTACTTAGTTGGACAACCACTTATCATGGGTGTGGCCAAGTTTCCCACAGTCCCACCAGTCCCAGCTCTCAACATTCTATGCTCTTATTTAGCTCTAAGTTACCCCAAGTGTCTTCTAAGAGCCCAGTAAGCAGTGGAATTGTTGGTAATGTGCTTGAAAATATTGACCTCCTATCATCCAGCAAATTCTCTCATCACCGATCAGGTCCTGAGGGTGCTGGGCAAGAGGTTCAACCTGTACGTGCAAGTGAGAAGTGGCTGAAGCATTCTGAATGGATTTGTGAAGTGCTAGAATACCCACTTTGGTGTAGGTCTTGGATCACTGATCTAAACTGGCAGTTGTAGAATTTGCTTACATATAGCAATTCTCCTCTCCTAGCTCAGCTGCCTTTTTCTGTTTCCTTAGCTTGCTAGGTAAGTGAGCTGTACTTGGAAGCCAAAGGTTGAGAATGTTGTGAACCTGACTGTTCTTTGGCTTTCAGGTGGGTCCAAAAACAACCCTCAGCAGCACCCAGTGTCTCTGCAACCACCTGACCTTCTTTGGGAGCTCCTTCTTTGTCACACCAAATACCATTGATGTCAGCAAAACAGTGGAGCTTTTTGGCACATTTGTGCAGAACCCGGTGGTAGTGACAACGGTGGCCTGTATCTTTCTTGTGTATGTGCTGGTGGTTATTTGGGCTAGAAGGAAAGACATTCAAGATGATGCCAAAGTAAGCATTCTGCTAACAGGTAGTGTGATAAGAAGTATTTCTCCTCTGGCCTGCTCTGCTGTGATCACAATCAGCCTACCACTTAGGACAGAGTGAGTGGTCAGCCCCTTTGGAGCTGATGCCACTAACTCTCCACAAAGGGAATGGGTGACCCAAACATGATTAAAGAGCTACCACTGGATGTCCCAATTCTGTAATGTCTTTCTCTTCCATCTTCCGTGTGTTCCCAGAAATATATGAGGAAGGAGGGAGTGGAAGGTTTTAACTATTTGCTTTCATTAAACTTTTACATCCAGAATATATAGGGTGACTATATTGCCTTGTGGCAAATACATGACACTGGCCTCCTGGGATAATGGGGGGCTGCTGTTCCATGTCAGGGCTCCTCAGCGATGGAGGCTGCTGCCTCACAGTCAGGCACCGGGGACGGGAGCTCCACAACCGTGGGATGGGAGCTCCACAACTGTCTAGTGGGGTGTGCCAATAATAGAAGCTATGTATCCTCCTGGCAGGTGGCGGGGACAGGGAACAGGGCAGCTGCACCTCAGCAGGAGCTGCCTCCCTAAGGCACATGGTGTCAAGGAACAAGGCAGCCACCCCGTGGAGGGGCTCCCTCGGTGAGGGAGCTGCCTTTCCTAGGCATGGGGCACCAGGGAATGAGGCAGCCATCCCATGGCAGAACTTACCAGAAATTACCCCCCTTTCGAAAGCAGGGTGCTAGTGTAGCCATGGCCCTTCTGTCTACTTATTTCATAGAAAAGTTTGGTTTTCTGCAGAAATTTGAATACCGGATTTTTGGGGGGGTGTCCAGTATAATTCAACTTTCAAACATTCAGCTTTTACAATGGTAAAAGATCAAAAATTTCCATGGAAAATAGACTTGTTTTGCATCAAAAACAATTTTGATGGAAAATTTTCTACCAACCCTACTTACTTCTGCTTCCCTCTATGCTTCCTGCTAGATATTTGCAGTCAGGCCTACCAGGGTGTAGACTAAAGGGGACTTGTCAATTCAAAGGGACCTGGGACTCCTGGCTTCCACTACCACTACTACTGCAACAGTGACAACCGATGGAGCCGCAGGCCTTTTAACTTACTACTGGAGAGTAATGCCGAGTACTTCATGTGGCTCCAAAGGCTGGAGAGAGGTTCACCATTCTCTGGGCAGTGTGGAGGGCTGGCTGCCCTTGATCCCGCCCCTGCCACTCAAGGCCCCACTTCTGCTGGGAGCACCAAGCCAGGCCCCTCCCATTCTGCCAAGGGTCTGTGCAGTCTGTCAGCTACCCTGTATGCAGTGTCTCTGAGATGGCACCATGCCACATTTCCCATCCACAAGCCTGGAGAAATCCCTGGTCCTGGCACTGTTACTATTTTGCCAGTCACAGGGTTCTCACAGTGCTGTTCTCTCTCTTTCCAGGTGAAGATCACAGTGTTGGAAGATAATGACCCCTTTGCTCAATATCGTTATCTTGTGACAGTTTTTACAGGGCACCGTCGAGGGGCGGCCACAACTTCCAAGGTACTGATGGAATTAGAGGTGTGTGGGTGTCTCCTGAATGTTTAATAGACCATCAGCACGTAGGAAATGGATGTTGTATGTAAGCCTAACCTGTCAGGAAGGTGACAGGCCACCTAAGAGAGCTTTGGTTCCTCTGAGGGAAGGAGCAAGTAACTGTCTTCTCTTCCCCTCCCAAGGCCTGGGAAGGGGACATCTGGATCTGGGCAACAGAGTTAACAGGAGTGGTAGGGTGTGCCTGGCTCTGCCACTCACAGTGTGAGGAGGAATAGGAAAGTTCAAAGGATTCACTGAGCATGATTACATCTGCAGCTTCAAGCACTCTGCTGGAAAACAGGCCGAATGAGTGAAGCTCTCTCTATATGCACCGCCCTGTACCAGAACTTGCTCTTATGCTATTCAGCAGCTGTGGCGTCTTCCATTACACTCTATCCCTGGGATTTGGCATCACTGTCATCACATCCCGCCAACTGTGAGCCAGACCCTCAGTTCCTGATTCAATTTTCACTAAGTCCCTTTAAGAGGCAGCTTGGCAGGGGCTCAGTCGGGAGATCAGGGTTGGGTCCAAGCCAGGAGTGAAAACAAACAAACAGAGCCAGAGTAGATTATCAACACACTCCTGCGGTATGTCTTTCAGGTGACTCTCACCCTTTATGGCCTCGAAGGAGAGAGCGAACCCCACCACCTGACTGACCCTGCCACCCCAGTCTTTGAGCGCGGAGGAGTGGATGTTTTCCTGCTCTGTACCCTGTTTCCTCTTGGGGAACTGCAGAGTATCCGACTGTGGCATGACAATTCAGGAGCCAGTCCATCTTGGTAATCCAGGGGAGAGGCTACGTGGAAACAGCAGGCTATCCCTTATGACGGGGTGGGGGGCTGACAGACTGGCCACTCCCCTGGGCAAGATGGGGGGTGCCAGGCTCCCAGAAGGGCTGTGGCCTCAGGCAGAAGGGACGTGACTAGGCAGCCAACCCTCAGCTCTCCCCAGTGCACGCTGCACCATGTCTTTACCCACCACCCCTCAGAGCTGCCTGGAGCATGGTATGCAGCACTCCAGCAGTGATTTAAAAGGCCTGGGGCTCCAGTCACCATGGCTAATGCAATAGCTGTGAGGGCTGTGGGAGATCAAGGCCCTTTTGAATCTCCAGGCCCAGGGGCAGTTGTCCACTTTGACTGTCCCAGCAGTGGGCCTGCCTTTGTGATACCACTTTACCATTCGGTAGCACTTGTCAAACATTCATGTATTTTTCTAACCCACCCCTCAGAAGCTGGACCGCGTCACCTCCATTTTGCAGAGGAAAAAGGTAAGTCACAAAGGGTATAGCTACACAGCAGCGTTATTCTGAAATAAGCTATTCTGGAAGAGTTA
This sequence comes from Carettochelys insculpta, assembly GCF_033958435.1. Classification (NCBI taxonomy): domain Eukaryota; kingdom Metazoa; phylum Chordata; order Testudines; family Carettochelyidae; genus Carettochelys; species Carettochelys insculpta. Next base: position 34,918,988 of record NC_134150.1, on the reverse strand, counting down.
TTCTGGAACAGCTTATTTCGAAATAAAACAGCTACACACAAAATGCATTGCAAAACAGCACTTAGCTATTTTGAAATACAGTGCCCACACTGAGCCTATTTTGAAATAGGGTCATTGGATGCTTTATGGCTTATTGCGAAATAAACTCTATTCCCTGACTACACAGCTGCCATTGGCTACGTCTACACGTGAAGCCAACATCGAAATAGCTTATTTCGATGTAGCAACATCGAAATAGGCTATTTCGATGAATAACGTCTACACGTCCTCCAGGGCTGGCAACGTCGATGTTCAACTTCGACGTTGCGCGGCACCACATCGAAATAGGTGCTGCGAGGGTACGTCTACACGCCAAAGTAGCACACATCGAAATAAGGGTGCCAGGCACAGCTGCAGACAGGGTCACAGGGCGGACTCAACAGCAAGCCGCTCCCTTAAAGGGCCCCTCCCAGACACAGTTGCACTAAACAACACAAGATCCACAGAGCCGACAACTGGTTGCAGACCCTGTGCCTGCAGCATGGATCCCCAGCTGCCGCAGCAGCAGCCAGAAGCCCTGGGCTAAGGGCTGCTGCCCACGGTGACCATAGAGCCCCGCAGGGGCTGGAGAGAGAGCATCTCTCAACCCCCCAGCTGATGGCCGCCATGGAGGACCCGGCAATTTCGACGTTGCGGGACGCGGATCGTCTACACGGTCCCTACTTCGACGTTGAACGTCGAAGTAGGGCGCTATTCCGATCCCCTCATGGGGTTAGCGACTTCGACGTCTCGCCGCCTAATGTCGAAGTTAACTTCGAAATAGCGCCCGATGCGTGTAGCCGCGACGGGCGCTATTTCAAAGTTAGTGCCCCTACTTCGAAGTAGCGTGCACGTGTAGACACAGCTATTGTGAAATAATTATTTTGAAATAGGCACTATTCCTCATAGAAAGTGCATCTACACTAGGAACTACCTTCGAAGTTAACTTCGAAGTTAAGCACTGCTTCAAAGTAGCCAGCAGAGAGTCTACAGACATTTCCCCAACTTCAAAGTCCTTATTTTATTGCTGGGAATGGAGTAATGCCCTACTTTGAAGTTTCACTTCAAAATAGGGTATGTGTAGATGCTATTGTAGATGCTTAACTTAGAAGTTGCTTACTTCGAAGTAAGCAACTGCAAAGTTATTTTTGTAGTGTAGACACAGTCAGAATGAGGTTTACTAATTTCAAAATAAGTCAACCACTATTTTGAACTTATTTTAAAATAGCAATTGCATTGTGTAGATGCTAGGATTGTTATTTCAAAATAATGGCTGTTATTTCAAAACAACTGTGCTGTGTACACAGAGAGGCTAAAGGATAGAGTCTGACACCCAAACTCTCAGTGAATTGCTCTTTCATGACCTGAATGCTACAGCATCTTCCCGTTATGAATTAGCTCTTTATTTTTATGGCACAGGTATGTGAATCGCGTGCTGGTCCATGACCTGGCTCAGGATCAGAAATGGTATTTCCTCTGTAACTCTTGGCTAGCCATTGATGTTGGAGAGTGTGTCCTAGACAAAGTGTTCCCAGTTGCTACTGAGCACGACATGAAGCAGTTCAGGTAACTTCTGCTTTGCACTCCTGGTGGCTAATTGCAGCAATGTATTTGAAAAAGAAGTGATGCCAAGAGGTCCTTGCCCCGAGCCCATTACCATCAGTGAGGGTCTCAGCCTTGACTTCAGGGGACTTTGGACGAGAGCTAGGCTGTGCCTAGAGTGCCAAGAACTGTCAACAAAATACATGGAAATCGTGCACTGCATTTGCGTATCTTTTGCCAAAAGTTCTGTCAGAAGAGGCTTTTCCAATGTTTAGCTCATCCACACAGGGCCAAATGTTGGCAAAGCCCCTTTGTCAAGACATCCCTTCTTCCTCGTGGAACGAGGTGTGCAGGGATGTCGACATAATGCTCCTGACCGGCAGATCTCTACCAAGAGATCTGCAGTCTGGATGCGCACTCTGTCAAGAAAACTTCTGTTGACAGAAGCTTTGTCGACAGAGACCTGCAGTCTACACATAGCCCTAGCGTGAGGACTGCTTAGCTGCGCCTCCCTGTTACACTGTGTTATTACTGCTCTGACAACCTTGGGAAGATGGGAGGAAGAATGATGGAAGTAGCCAATACAAACTCCAGCACCAGATCCACTTTACCATATACCTTCCCTGAGAGTTTAATAGGAATTGTTTTTGGTTCTCACCCTGCAGTTACAGAGACAGGGCCCCAGGAGATACCTTTTAGGCCTCTGTGAAAGGAATTCGTCTCGTGCATGCATTTTAGGGGCCCAGCTGTACCCAGTGCTAACAAGACCACCTCACCCCATGCAAACAGTGAGAATCCAGTTGAGAGTCATCTCATTATTATTATCTGCATTGTGGGAGCACTTAGCGGAGCCAGCCAGGGCAGGGCTCCAAACTGAGCTCTATTTCCCCGTCGCATTTCTAAGCACTTTCTTGCTTCCCCTTTCTTCTTCCCAGTAACCTGTTTTTCATGAAGACCTCCAAGGGTTTCCAGGATGGGCACATCTGGTACTCAATTTTCAACCGCTCTCCCCGAAGTGCCTTCACACGAGCCCAGAGAGTATCGTGCTGCTTCTCCCTGCTGCTCTGCACCATGCTAACCAGCATCATGTTCTGGGGGGTGCCGAAGGACCCAGCAGAGCAGAAAATGGACTTAGGTAATTAACCGAGTGGCTCTTTGGGCTGGGTGGGAGGTACAAGGAGCCAGGAAGGCATTTCAGTGTGGGATTGCTCAGCGGCAAGGTTTTGCCACCATGGAGGAGCTGTAAGTCTGTATTTTTTCCTTTGCTCTGAGGCTATTTTTGTCCTTCCTCTCTGGCTGACCATGGCAGGCAAGATTGAGTTCACGTGGCAGGAAGTGATGATTGGCTTCGAGAGCTCCCTCCTGATGTTCCCCATCAACCTACTCATTGTGCAGATCTTCAGGAACATCCGCCCTCAGGTGACTAAGGAGCAAAAGGACAAGAAACCAGGGAAATGCGGCCGAGTGTCTCCCAACCTGCCCTCTCCTCAGGCAATCCAAAGTGTTACGCTCACCCCAGAGGCTGTGATAAAGGCAAGTCCCTTTGTACACTGTTACTGAGCAATGGCTGAGAGCATTGATCTGCCATGGGGGTGTACAAAATGCCCTGCCCTGCCCCCTGCTGGTGGGTATATGGATCTGAACGAACTCACAGTTTTGTTGTTACATAAAGGTTGTTACAAGGAAGAGGGAGAAAAATTATACTCTTTAACCTCTGTTGACAGGACAAGAAGCAATGGGCTTAAATTGCAGCAAGGGAGGTTTAAGTGGGACTTTAGGAAAAAGTTCCAGACTGTCAAGGAGGTTATGCACTGGAATAAATTGTCTGGTGGCTGTGGAATCTCCATCATTAGAGATTTTTAAGAGCAAGTGAGACAAACCTGTCAGGGATGACCTAGATGGTGGTTGGTTCTGCTACAAGTGCAGAGGACTAGAACAGATGACCTCTTGAGGTTCCTTCCAGTTCTAGAATTCTGTGATTCTATGTGGGGTAAGAAAGAACTATTTTGTCCTGTACCAGATGTGCTTCATAATTCCTTAAGTAATATGCCAAACTTTCACTGAGGGGTGGCTCTTTGCCAGAGGTCCTCTAGATTCTCAGGAATGAGGTTAAAGAAAGAGAGGTACTTAGCTAGGTTTACCATTGTCAGGGTCAAATTCTCCATGCAGGGGACTCTTGCTGAGTTCATGTACCTCCCTACGCAGATATTCAGCATTCTGGATATGTTGTGAGTGACCAATAGCATTGTGTTGTATGATCACAATCTAGGATAACATTTGTCCCTATGGTACAACTAAATTGACAATACAAGTCATATGTCTAGTCACGATGCTTAATGCACAGCTGAAAGGCGCTCCAGTCCTATCATGATGATTGTGGTACCAGAACCTGCATAGACTAGAATAGAATAAAATCCACAGCCCAGGTGAATAATGTATATTTTCACATACTGCAAGCTTACATTGTTGGACATAAACCTGCCCTAAGAATGTCTAACCTTGTGACCGTCTAAGGTCTTATCCACGTTGGTACACCACCGTAGCTATAGAATCAGTGCAAACTCCCACTGTAGATGATGTGTACCACTGAAGCTTACCATGGTTGCAAACTACAGGTTTGAAACTACAAGTAACCAGAGCCACAAAGTGACTGCCAAGCTATTGCTTCATCTTCCAGGATATTAGGAGAATTGCCAACTCACTGTTTAAAATCCTGAAGAGTCCGCTACCCTCCTCAGAAACAGACCTCGGAAAATCCACTGACATCAACACATTGTTGGCCTTAGTTGAGGACATCATCTGCCAGCAGAACAGAGCTGGGCAAGAGTTTTATGATGAGAGTAAAAAGAAGGATGATCCTATTATCATCACACTGGGGTCTGTAGATATACAAGGTAAGTTGGAAGCTAACAAAATGAAATCCCTGAAAGTGAAGCTGCTGCAATCACTAGATATGAGGACCACTCTCGTAATTTATTTGAATTAAGGAAAGTTCCGTGAAACTGGCCTGTTTCCTTTGCAATCAGCTGTCCTACTTTACAAATCAATGCAGGCTTTTTAGCATTTAGGAGTCAGTATCCACACAGAATTCTAGACCCTTATGTCAGTAAATCCTTAATCATGTTGTCCTTTCCCTCATCCTTTCTTTCCCTGTGCTGACTGTGCTCTCCAATTCCAACTCAGGGCTCGACTCTGCCACCAGGCGTCTGTTGAAAATTATCTTAATCTGTAAGTGGGCCCACTGATTGCAATACCAGCTTGCTGTTAGCGCTTTTAAACTATTTATGCAGTTACAGACTGTACTACAGATAGCCTATGATCAAGGGTGTTTGATCTTTTTGAACTCATTTATTGAAATTCTGAGGCCATTGTCACAAAATGTTATTTGCCAAGTGTGAGGCAAATGGTACTGCAACTCTGGTTGTATAAGTTATGAAAGCTACATTATTAGTACTTGCAGTCACCAGAGATGTGCACATCAGCTTCAGCGTAATTCCCTGCCCTGAAGAGTTTGCATTCCTAGGCCCAGATTCTGTAACGTTTATTGCATGTTTATTTCTCTTTTACCCCTCCTGCATTTCCTTGGAGAAAAAACGAGAAGCCCATCTCCAGAAAAAGAAATGGGTGAAAAGCTGAAACACAATGACTACAACCGCTACTTGTACGTGCAACTCCAGCATGTAGAAATGGAGTTGGAATTACTGGGACCTCAGAAATTCCAGAAGGCTCAGAGTTACATCCAAGCAGTTAGGCAGGTCCAACACATGAAGGGCCTCCTAGAAAGTTCTCTCTCCTCTTCTGGATCCATCAGTGATAGGTAACACTCAGCCTCATCCTTGGCATGTGTAGATGTGGGTCATTGGTTGAAATCCAGACCAAACTGGTGGGGACGGAAAGTAATTGCTATCAGATGGCTGTTTGATAATTGTATAAACACTCTGAAAAGCAGCCAGGGAATTTCAGTGGAATGAATACTGCACACTGGAATAGTAGTGGCAACTTGTCACTCTGTCATTTACGCCTCAAACACCAAAAGTTCCAATGCACTAAAACATTATAATAAAGAGCTGAGGGCAATTTCTGCGCTCCAAAGTGCTCCAGGATCTGTAAAAGAATGGGTTTATGGGAATCTGTTAGCAAACACAAGAGGCAAAAATAGGCCAGAAAAATCTGATTTTTAAGTAGGAAGTATTCAGCATTTCATATAGTGATGCTGGTCTTCAGGGTCTCTAAGCCCTTGTTAATAAGAGCATCCAACAGCCACATTGTAAGTGGTGGTCTGCCAGCACATACTTTAGAAACCCTATTACGCTGTTTTTTTAGAAATAAAGCCAGTAAATTGTGCTTTGATCTTATATTAGTGCACCTATTTGTATCTGTATACCTGTGAATGTGTGCCTGTATTCTCCACTACCTACTTATTTATATCATATTTCTTAAAATACATTGAAAATAGTTAATAGTTTTTAAACTGTAACTTTCATAAAAGGTGTTTTTATGCCTGATAACTCCAGAGTTTGATGTTGTGGTTTGCTTCCATCTCATCAGTAAATTGACTTTGTCACTGTGGTTGACTTTCCAGGTGCTCCCCTACTCCAAGTTGCTCTGAGGATGGCAAGAAAAGTTCCTCTTTCAAATGCTTGCCCTGGTGGTTTGTCTTCATTGGCTGGTTCCTCATAGTGGCCACCAGTGGCGTGTCTGGATTCTTCACCATGCTTTATGGGCTACATTATGGCAAGGAAAACTCTATCAAGTGGCTGATCTCTATGGCCATCTCCTTCTTTGAAAGTCTCTTCATCACACAGCCCTTAAAAGTAAGGTCACTATCAGGACAAAACACTGGGTAGGGATCCTACAGCCCTCTCAGACACATCACTCCCAATGAAGTGAATCTGAGTTTTGCTTTCCAAAGGACTGCTAGACAGAACTCCTATAAAAGAGATCAAATAAGAAAGGGGTTCAGTTACAGTTGAGTTATAATGTCGTGTTAATTCCTCCAGGCAGGAATCTTGTTCCTAGGCATTAGCTTCACCTTATTTTATAGCTTCCAAGCTGATGGAATCTCCCCATTTGGAGAGGTGTGGCCAGAGTGGGGTTTGTTCAGCAGTTTGGGTTCCATTCACTTTCTGATTTCTTGTTCATGGAATTATCTTGTGTTTGTAGAGCAAATTAGAAGGCAAAATTCTCCTCCCCAGTCTGCAGTGCATGGATCAGAGCTGACTGTTTAAGGCAAGGTCTAGACCACTCCTTGCAGAATTCTGAACAAATAGTAAATGTCTTTCAGGTGCTGGGATTTGCTGCTTTCTTTGCTCTGGTTCTGAAGAAGGTGGAGCATGAAGATGAGGAAAACACTGCCATTGAAGGCCCTCTGTCCACACCGGGTAATTGTGTGTCAGATGCAAAACATGTAGGGACTAATGAATGAATGTGAAATGTCTTTTCTGAGACTTTGAAGTGCTATATTCATGCATATGGTCAGGGACGACAAAGGTGACCACTGTCTGTAAGCTTTGCCTGCTCCTGATCCCTGGGCCCACTGCTCTAATTTACACCAGCTAATCCAACACAGGAAGGGATCCAAGGAGTGCCCAGGGGCTCTAGGTTCATCATTTCCCCCAAGCATATTTCTAAAATGCCCTCTAGATTGTGGGGGTGTGAGGGGAGCAACTACATTGGCTCTGCTAACTGGGGATCCCCCCCCATGCTTGAGGAATTCTCAGGTGCCCCATTAGAGTAGGTTTAGGGCCCTTTGGCATTGTTAGAGCGTAACAATCTATACGAGTACAGAAAAGCTGCTGCAGGCACAATGACAAGGAGAGCATTCAACCCGATCAGAAATCTACTGAGGAAGAGACCCTATGCAGCACAAAACATGGAGGCCACAAAACCAGAAAAACAAAGTAAAAGTTTTAGATCAAAAGAATAAACTACCTGCCCCCATGTGCATTTTTTCTGTATCTCAACACACACACCTTTGACCTAGTGCTGCTGTGAGATTGCTCTGGGAACAAGATGGGGATAATTCTATCATTCAGAACTTGTTTACTTTCAGGAGTCCAATGTTTGATCCTTCTTCCCAACCATCAGTAGCTCTGTCCCCTGTCAGCAGTGGGAATGAACCATTGGTCTCGTTCTCAGTAGTAGTAGACCAAGTGAATAGGTCCTACTGCTATTGCTGCTTGCAGTGGCCGTCCACATTCTCACATGCATGCCACAAACTTCAGCAACTGTGTTTCAGTGTTCAAAGAACAGAATTTAAAAGAAGAGAATAATATTTGGCAGACTAGCTGAAAACATAAGAACTAGAGTAACAGAGTAGAGTTTCAGAGGGATGCAAATATGGAGACGTTAATTTAAATGAGTCAACTCTCATCAAAAATACCCAAAACAAAATTGTGTTTGGAAAAAAGACTGTACAGGGAATGCACACAACTTTCCATTCCTGAACACAATGCAATTTACATTAGTGCTGTGCTAACTGCCCTGTGTGCACATCGTGCTGTTTTGCAAATAACTCTGCAACTGCACAACTTAATGAAAATGCATAAATTTAGCACAGTGTGATATGCTACACTTTTCACTAGATTTTAGTATCAATAGAACTCAGCTTCAAGCTTAAGAAAGTTCCCTCCATATTCTTCTTTGCCATTGTTTGTAACTCCTTAAACTGTTGCTTTCACTTCTCAGCTGCTGTTCCATCCACAGTGCAATTGATATGCTGCAGTTCCCATAATGCAACTACTAGCTCATGTCAACCCACTAAACTTTATTTAACTAGTGTATTTAAATGTTATGTAGTCAACAGGAGCTCCATTCTCCAGAAAGTGCAGGGTACTACACTCGCTGCCACAGTTCTCAGGTTGCTTACAGGCATCTCCTACTGGACACAAATTGGGTTACCTAATCTGTTTGTGTGGATGGGGCTCTTAGTTCCCACTCCCCTAGTCCCTTTGGCTTCTCTCAGATTCTCCAGTCCCAAAGGGAACAAGGTATTGGCTGTTTAATTGGCTTGCTGGATCTATCTGACTCCACCAATATACCAGGTTCACTGTCTCCCTGTAAACATCAGGGGTGGGGCTGGTAAATAGCCTTTTCAAAGGCAGACCCCAAAAATCTTCCTGGAGTCTCCTCTACAAGCTATAGGCCACCCTGGACTCTCTCCCAGAGCTTCTCAGCACCTGCTGGGAACTTCCCATTTTAAGCCCTTATTCCATTCTTAAATATGATTGACAGGGCTGATGGGGTGGGGCCAGCCATGCCCACAGTAACCCTATAGCCCCTTCATCACTGAGTGAGGTTTATAGGCTCTATCACACTCCCTCCCCAATATACCCCATTACAAAGTTATCCAGTAAGCAGTTTTTGTTCTGCCAGACTGGTAGAATCAAGGAAATGGTGCTGCATCCCCAGAGAGAGCAGTTTTGTGTTTGATTTTCTCTTTTCTTTCACCCTGATCTTAAAAGGCCAGCAAGTTCTAGGACTGATTTCATTTATTCTCCAGGTGGAAAGGGGAGTTCGGTAGGTAGAGGAAACTGCTCTCACCTGGGAAATAGCGTTTTGCTGTAGCATTTGCACCAACCCTCTCACAAAGGGTACGTCAATTTCTGGCAGTGGACTGGATCTCTGCCAGACTTCCCTGTATCTTTCTGAAGTGTAAATCCTCCTGCCTGTGATCAGCCCTGCATGCCACACACAGGCCATTCCCCACTGAGTTGGGATCTATTTTTATCTTTCTCTTCATCTGAATCTTCTTTTTCCCCTTCTCACAACCCAGACGGTGTTAAATTATTTATAGTACTTTATATTTGTAGTTTGTTTTGAGCTAAAACCCCTGGGTTCCTTGTGCTAGCTAGTCGGTAAGTCTCCATTATTTTCTGCTTTTGGGATGTTCAGCCTTTACTGCTAGGGTTAATTATATATGTGTAAACATATCACATAAGTGTCTGCATGTATGTACCGGATGTACACATGCTGTGGGGCATGTCCTCGGTGGGTAACAATAGTCTTGGCTCAGTGAACACTGATAGGACTATAACAATGTGCACCAGCCCCATGTGGCTTTATCATTCACTGCCGTATGAGATGGGTGTGGGGGAACACAGCTGGCAGAGGCATTCCAACAGCAGGGACCAGGGGCACTGCAGGAGTGCACACAAGGAGTGCAATGGCACAATCTGCTAGCTTGCGCTGAAAGCGGCTGGCCTGGAACCAAGGCCCTGACTTGCCCAGTTCTCTTTGAAGCCTCTGGCCCTGCTGCTAATCCATGCCCCACATACTCCATGAGCACCTGCCATGCATTCTTGCTGCCCTGCATACAGGGCACATGGGGGACATGCTGCCAGTCCCCTACTGCTGTGGGATGGTGCAGGCTGCAGATGGAGGAGCCACATGTTTGCTAGTGCTATTTCCTTTCTGGTCCTTCTCTTTCTCCCCTCCCTTTGGTCCTATTTGTCACTTCTTATTTTTGCCATTTTTTATTTTTTCTCCTTCTCCCTGTTTTTGCTGACTTTTCTCCCTTCCCCTCCCGCACTGCTGGGGATTGGATCCGTTAGAGTGGGGCACCATTTCGTGCCTCTCAGAGCTGGTCTGAGACCCCTAGGAGCGGAGAAGAGACTTTTGCACTACTGGGTTGTGGCCAGAGCCTGCAGCCTTGTGTTTGTGAGCTGCCATCCACATTTGAACAGTGGGAGTCGCAAGGGAAAATCAGATGCTTTCTAACTGGGCACTTTACTGCAGAAGTAGCAGCATGTTTGCAGCGTTGGATCAGTTAGTTTCCCAGCACCACTGATCCTCAGCCTTACATCTCCACAGGCCCTGGAACTAGCCTATTGACCCAGCTCCTGGTTGCTTGACTTCACCCTCCTGGCTGAAAAAACCTGTCTCACTAGAATTATCCCCCCGGAATAGCTGGGGCCCCACAGCAATGAAAAGCAGGGCTTGGGGGTGCTGCTCATACCTGGCCTTTTATCTATTTTGCACACAGGTGACTCAAACCCTCTCTTTGGAGCTCGAAGGGACAGCAGAAGCAACATTTACCAGCCACCCCCTGCCACAGACATTGAGAGAATGAAGAACAATCACATCAAGGAGCAGAAAGCCTTTGCTTTAATCAGAGAAATATTGGGTCGGCAATCTGCCTGCAGATGATCTTGTTTTAGTGACAAAGCTCTTCCATGCGTTTGCAAATCAGCATTAATATCAGCCTGGTGGGCTCCTTGGGTGGGAAAGGGACGGCTTTACACAGGCTTGCCTGTTGGATATATGCACTGTAAATAGTGCAGGTGGAAAGACGGAAGCAATAATGGGATAATAGCTGGAGGTGCCAGTGGAGCTAAATGGTGGAGGGTGGAGGGGTTATGAGGAAGGGGCAAACAGGGCTTACTTGTATTTTAAGAGAACAGGCCAGAGGAGTGTGAGAATTTATGAAGGCAGAGAAAGAGCAAGAATGGAGACTTGTAGCTGGGGGAGGTAGGTTTGCTCCTTCCTGTGAGCAAGAATTACCCATAGTTAATATCCTAGATGCCATTCTTGCTTCCTCTGATGTCAATGAAAAGAAGTCACCTTGACTTCTCTTCCACTAAGAGCATATTTGAGGCTGAGTTCCCTTCTACAGCCTGAGTTACTGGTGTCATCCTATCATTTGCCTGTTCTTTTCTTGAACCCTGCTCAGCTTTTAATTGATGTCATGTGAGAAAAACAGAACAGCATAAGCCAACCCATTTAAATTCAGCAATGATCTGATGTAGTCCAGAGACAGAAATTTTGCCAGACATCTTCTTAGCCTATTATCAAATGATAGTAGCAATAATTGTCATGTTTCTCTGTGCTGGACAGATATCAGTTCTAACCTAAAAGTATATTTACTGTTCTTTCCAGCTTACTTAGGATTTTTATGGATGCTACTGTTGGTTGCCTATGGACAAAGAGATCCCAATTCCTACTACCTCAACAAACATATTGAAAGCAGCTTTACAGATGGGTTTCGGGATATATACACCTATAAGGACTTCTTCACATGGGCAAGAACTACCTTAGTCAACAAGTTATATGGCTCATATCAAGGTGCAGAGTTCTGACTGAATTTCACATTGTATGACTTGGCATTCAAAATTCTTGACTTTTGTGCATCCTCTCAACTTGTCCATGTGAACTGGGCTTCTGGGGAGGGACATAAGGGTGCATGTCTGGTATCCTGACAATTTACACAAGGTAGTGTCATCTGGGACATTACTCTGATAGCTGATTAATATCTGCAGAGCTGGATGGGTATAGCTCATACTGGCTACGTCTACACTAGCCCAAATCTTCAAAATGGCCATGCAAATGGCCATTTCGAAGATTACTAATAAGGCGCTGAAATGCATATTCAGCACCTCATTAGCATGCCGGCAGCCACGGCTCTTCAAAATTGCCTATTTTTGCTTCCGCACAGCTCGTCCCAACAGGGCTCCTTTTCGAAAGGACCCTGCCAATTTTGAAATACCCTTATTCCTATCAGCTCATAGGAATAAGGTGATTTCGAAGTTGGTCGGGTCCTTTCGAAAAGGATCCCCGGGCGGCAGCGAAAAGCGGCAATTTCGAAGAGCCGCAGCTGCCAGCATGCTAATAAGGCACCCACGGCCATTTCGAAGATTTGGGCTAGTGTAGACACAGCCACTGTGTATTAAAACATAAAAGGTCAAATTCTTCTTTGATGTACTGCCATGGTAAGTCAGTAAAATGCCCCCAACTTGATTTTGTCCTCATACTTCAATTATTTTTTTACATAATGGACAAGGTCTGTATCTTATTAGAACATTGTGTAATCTGTGTCTAGTGGTGTACTAGAATATATGTCTGGTGGTTTTTCCACGAGGTTTTGTCATTTGAAACAAAGCCAAACAGCCAGAGGACAGTAGGTGTTGGTGATATTACCAGCTTCCCCACCACCCCCCAGAGACCTGTGCTCAAGGGATTGGTCACCAATGAACACAAGTTCTGGAGTCTCATTCTGCAAATCCCAAAACATACATTCAGCCCATTTTTGGTGCTCAGAAGTGTCTTGGTGCTACTGAAGTGCATTGGCAGAGTTGTGTGTAAGGAATCCCCGATATAATAGACCAGGACTCATGCACTCTAACGTTCTGTTACTGGATCTTGTCTGTCATGGGGTGAGCTCAGACAGTTTTCTTCCCCTCTGTCACCTGCGCCTTTCCCAGAAGTGTAACAGAGATAACAATACTGGCTGCTTGTAAAATGCTTTACCTTCTATGGATGAAAAGCTCTCTATAAGAATGAGCTCTTACTATTCCATCATGCCTGACTCAAACCAGGACAATTAATCTTTTACTTTCTTATTAAATTCCTGTTGGTTTTGTTTGGTTTTGTTTTAAGAAACAGAATCCAATAATAAGACAAAGTCTTTCAGAGATGGAATGAATGAGAGTTGAGACTATATGACCATTGCACCTGCCCTATTGTTAACACTGACTCTTTTACCTCTCTCTCTTAGGCTTCATTACTGATGGCAACTCCAAGCTGGTAGGCAGTGCCCGGATTCGTCAAGTGAGAGTGAAAGGAGACACCTGCCCAATAGCTCCCAAACTGCAAGACTCGGTCCAAGAATGCCATGCTCCCTATTCTCTCCAAGCAGAAGACACGACTGACTATGGGGAACATTGGAATAACTCAGCCTCTGATAACTCTTCTGACTTGAGTTCTGCATGGCAATATCAGAGCCAGTCCAAACTAAGAGGGCATCCAGTGTGGGGTAAACTTGCCATCTATAGGGGAGGAGGATACGTGGTTCACTTAGGAACTGATACTAAGAATGCAACCAGGTAGCTCTTTTATTGTGTTTGGGTTTTGCTCAACTGCAGTTTTGATTTGATTATCACCTTGTGTTAATCACATATTAACCAGAGTGTAGTCCAGGATCATGAGCCATTTGTCTAATGTTAGAACGATGTGCATCCACATGGATTTGATTTATACATGCAAGTACCATACAATAAAAAAATCAGCGCTGGAAAAGACCTAGTGCTTCCGCCCAGTCAGTTCAACTTCCTCTTCTGCACACCCCAGCATTTGATCTAGTCTACTTTTCAGTATCTATATCAATATATTTTCTACTTCTTTCCTTTACAGATCATTACATAGTTTAACTGGATACCATTCTTAGCAATATTTCCGCCTAAAACTTCCCTTATCCTTGTTCATCCCATTAGTCTTCCTAAAATTTTTGTGGAGAACCTTGTGCTTTTCATCTCCCTCCTCAGTGTTTATGCTCTTCAGATAATTGCAGACAATTATTATATCCACCTTCTACCCATGGTTAGAGATGAAGAAGTGAATTTTCCATTACAGGAAACAATCTGGCTGGATACCTTCACAAGAGCAGTGTTTGTTGAATTTACAGTCTATAATGCCACTGTGAACCTGTTTTGTATTATAAGCCTTAGGTCTGAAACTACCATGTCTGTGAATAACAACAGAGATTGCATCTAGCAATGAAATAAGAGAATATGGAGGCCTTGTGAGCCGAAGGGTTGGAGAAAAGTTGGCAGAAAAGGGACCTGTGTATTTCCAACAGGAAGTAGTGTCTAGTGTTGGAAACCCAAGTGGACCTATGTGTCTATAGCTAAATTAGATGGTGTTGGAAATAGATGCACAGAAACCTGACTTTTGCAATGCCAGGCTAGATGATTGAACCAGACATTGTCTTAACTTCAGTACTAGTCAAAAATAGGAGTAAAAGTCTTAGACTAACTGCAGTATAGTCGACAGAGAAATCTCTCTGTCTGGACCTACACATCAGGTGTTCTTTTAAAAGTCCTGTCTCTTGTTCCCCATTTCTGAATGTCGTTTCTGAACACTCATACCCCTAGTGTAACACCACGCACCTGTATATGAGTTAAAAGTGATTGTCCACTCTCTCTTTTGTACACTCTTTGGCAGAATTCTCCAGTATCTATTCAACAACGTCTGGCTGGATACCTTCACAAGAGCAGTGTTTGTTGAATTTACTGTCTATAATGCCAATGTGAACCTGTTCTGTATTATAAACCTGATGTTTGAAACAAATGCATTAGGTAAGAGCCCACTTTCAATTCTAGCACTTTAGGCTCTTGCACAGTGGTACACAACAAGCCACAGACTTAGACGGAGGACTTTCAAAAGAACAGAGCTGAACACAGCTTTATTTTTCAGGGGTCTTCTTCACACATGCCAAACTTCAGAGCGTCCGGCTGTACCCTTACACTGATGGGCTACACATCTTTGTTGTTGCGGCAGAAGTGATTTATTTCCTATTTGTCATCTACTACATGGTAGCACAGGTAAGACAGAGCAGAAGCGTCAGTTTCCATGAGTCACACTGCATCTGATTCTGGTCTCCACTACAAGGGTTTTACATCAGTGTCACTGAAGCAACTTCATTGGTGTTGCTCCTTGCCTAGTTCCAGCACCAATGTCAGCTGGGTGCAGCAGTAGCATCTGCCTTGAGTGCTTCCCATCATATACAGGCTGGTTCAATGGCTCTCAATACCCCAGCTATACAAAATGTTCCACCATTCCTGCCAGTGTGAGGTCTAAATCAGATCCAGTACCTTTAATACATAAAGGGAAAGGGGGACTTCCCTTGAATAGAGGGCATGCTGGTGTAAAGCCAACAGAACCTGATTGTCAGCCAATGGCATTTAACCTGCAACCTTAGAGAATAAAGCCAACATCCTCTACTACATGAGACAAAAGCCAGCAGACTCCCTGCTTCCTTGACCCTGGGAAGAAGAACAATAGAGAACCATATAAGGACTGATTGAGTAGATATGCAGAGGTCTCTTCTGATGCAGAGGGAATCCTCTGAATCCCTAATGTTGGACTGAACTGCTGGTAGCTCCTGGCAGAGCTGGAGGCTGAAGCAGCAGCCTTAGCAGAAACAAATGGAACTGAGTTTATTGAAATAACATGGCAGTGATGTATATGATTTACCCTGTTCACTGTATACAGTCACACTGCCAAAATTCTTGCTAAGGGCTGTTGAGATTGAAACTCCTGTTTTCACAGGGAAAGCTCATGAGGGCCCTGAAATGGAGGTATTTCCACAGCAAGTGGAACCTGCTAGAGCTGGCCATTATACTCATTAGCTGGAGCACCCTCTCAGTGTTTGTGAAGAGGACAATCCTGGGGGCACGTGACATCAGCTACTACCTGCATCACAAGCATGAGTAAGGTCTTTCTCTGCCTTAGCTAGTGCCTCTGGTTTCCCAGTACCTCTGCTACCCAAGAGACGTGCTCTCCAGGGGTAGCTGCATTTCGCTGCTGGAGAAGGTGAAGCTGTATGGCTGTATTCTGTGATTCATGTAAGCCTTTTATGGTTGGCTGCATGTCAGTGATAGGAATTAAAGCTAGCACAGCTGGGGAAACACTAAAGAGCACCAGGCATTAGCACCACTTTCCCTAAGACGGGGAAGAACTGATGGGCCTTGCTGGTGCTGGAAAGTGTACCCCTATATGACCTATATATCCCCACATCTGAGATATATTTCATACAGGGATAGAGATATGTATCTATATCCACCTGTTTCCCACATCTCAGGATAGCTACCTGGGTGGCAGAGTTACCAACAGGCATCGCTGGGCCCTAGGCAACGTGGGGACTCCCAGCTCCAGGCCCTCAGAAGGTTTGGCTAGGGGCAGGCAGCCTTCAGCACTGTGCTTTCCCTAGCCAGCCCTCAGCACCACTCAGCCAGCACCATGGGTGGGCTCCAGCAGTGATATAAATGGCCCAGGGCTCCAACTGCCACAGTAGCAGCAGTGATGGCTGGGAGCCTTGGGCCCTTTTAATCACTGGACACCTGGGGCAACTACCTCCATTACTCTTCCCCCCTCACCATATTAGTAGCCCTGCTAGGCAGGTACATGGCAACTGTTTAAGAGCCCAGAGCAAAGCCACACATCCCTAATTCCTAGGACAGAAACTAACAACCATCCAGCCACAACAGGAAAGAATACAATAGACTGTGGTAGAATTTACACACCCTTGTGGAAGGCTCTGTTGCAAAACAGACTAACAACTGTACAGAAAGTGTTGCCCCTTTAAACACCAAAGCACAAACAGAACCAAGTATCTCTCCAAGCTCATCTATGTAGTATGGGTTGCTTCAGCCCAGTATAGCCCTAATCCATCCTGCTCTAGCCCTATTGCTGGAAACCCTTCCCCCTTTCACTGCTAGATTTATTACCCAACTCCCTGCAGCACATTCTTCTCAAAGAATTTGATGGATGTTAGTTAGTTCTCCATAGCTGGCCCAGCTCTGCTATCCTGCAAATCTTAGAAAACTGTGGTTCTTGTCAGAGCAAGATAGTAAACTCCTTCCCTGCCATTGCCAATCTTTAAAGAGGGCCTATGCACCACATTACAATACTCAACAGCAAACTGAGTATTTGCAGCAGGTCCCTGTTCCTGAGAGATTTGCTGAGTAAGAAATTCCTGGCCTGACAATTAGAAGTACTCCAACTTTTGCCTCAGATTGGCCAACCAACACAGATGTAAAACATCACTATGCACAAGAGACTTAGCTGCAAGGAGGCAGGAGGATAACATCTGAAAAAAAACCATGGATTAACTTTGCAGAGAAGACAAGCTCTGACTGAGTAGTGCTACCAGTGTGCTCACTAATTGCGGGGCATAGAAATGGTTTGAAAGTTTTTCATGCATTGTTTATTAATCTTCTTTTCTCTTAGGTGTGTAAGTTTCAATGAAACAGCAACAGCGGATGCAGTTCTTGGCTACCTACTTGCTTTCCTAGTGCTTCTGTCTACTGTGAAATTGTGGCATCTCCTAAGGCTTAACCCTAAGCTAAACATGATCACCTCCACCTTGAGAAGGGCTTGGGGTGACATCTCTGGATTCATCATTGTTATTTTAATCATGTTTCTTGCCTACTCCATTGCTGTGAGTATATTTATGGTTCCTATTATTTGCAATCTAGTAGTGGCATATAAAATTAATAATTTCTGAGTATTGAAAACCACATGGCTCTGAAATTTAAAATGAAATAAAGCTGTACACCTCGATCTTGGGTAAGCAGTTTGAGGGCTCCAATATGCTGCTGGAGGATCCACTCTCTGGCATACATGAGTGACAAGGTAAAATATCTACCTGTTTGCCCTTTGCAAACTGAAATGAAGTCCAATAAACAAACAAGATGATAAAATATAGATTTCCTGTTCATAGCATATGTGTGCCAAAAAGCAAAGTGCAGAAATATATATTCGGTGAGTAAAGATCTTACAGAACAACCGAAAAAGGGAGACTGACTGACTGACAGCACCAGATATGCTGCGGTCTGAGACATGCAAAGTAAACACAGGGGAGATTTGTTTGGGTTTCTGCCTGTTGCTGGTTATGCAGGAATAAAGTTCATTATTATGTAAACATACTAGTTTATTCAATCAGGTTAAAGAATCACTGCATCATAACTACCTATGTGTATTTACTGGTTTATCTGAAACACTCTATGTACATTACCAGGTAGAGAGCAGGTGGATATAGAACAGATATAGTCAGTCTGTCACTAAAAAGATTAGGTAGTAATTCTAACTACTTCTGCAAAACAGCAATAAATCCAGATCAAAGAAGTAATTCAAAGGACAATTTTGTGCTTAAAGCAGCAAACTGGGACTCAGACCAAGATTCAATTCCCCGCTCTCAAACAGACTTTTTGTGTGACCTTGGCCAAGTCAGTTAATTCCTTTGTGCCTCAGTTCCTAACTGTAGACTGGACATAACAAGTCCAGTCTTTCTTTCATCTACTTATGTTATAAATTCTTTAAAACAAGACTCCCTTTTTTTAAGTGTTTGAACACCCAGCATAGTATGGACCAGAGTTGGTGGAGTGCTGTTGTTAAATAAATCTCCTGCATCCCAAAATACAACTCCCCTGACATTGTGTTATATTTACACTCATCCAAAATGCACTTGGTACAATAGAGGCACAGAGGAAGATGTATTCCCTACCCCTTAGGAGTTTCATTCATTAACAAATACACTAATTGGAGACAGATACTGCTTTATAGTATTGTTGTGTATTAAATACCCCAGAGATGGCTGCATGTCCAGTAGTAGATGGAAATGATTTCTGTGTATATAGTTTGTGGAAGAATTTTGAGATCTTTTAGAAGACGGGAACCACTGGTCTCATACTGAGAAGTGCTGAGCAAAACCACTTGAAGCTAATAGGAGCTGCAGGTGCCCAGCATTGCTGAAAAATCAAGTTTCTATGAATACAAAATATTTTACTGCAGTTATGATCATCAACCACTTGTTTCCTTGCTGCTGAATTACACCCCAAATCTGGTTCCCTCATTCTCTCTCTAGCAAACACTCCTGTTACTGACATAAAGAAAGTCTTAGGAACTTGAGTAAGATAACTTGTTTGATGGACCCATTACTCTGCATGTTCATCAGGACCTAACCCCCAATCATGAAGGCGAAGTAACTCACAGATCCTGGGTTCTTGCCTGTTCCATGTAACTATGATGTCAGATCACAACAAGCTATTAACTAAATGAACAACAAACTCTTTCATTTATGACATGAAATCTGCCTTCTTTCCCTTGCAGACAAATTTGATGTTTGGTTGGAAGTTGCACTCTTACAGAACCCTTTTTGATTCAGCAGAGACAATGGTCAGTCTTCAGCTGGGAATCTTCAATTATGAGGAGGTACCAGAGTCTTCTGATTAATTTTTTGACCTATGCAGGTTGCACAAACACAGCACAAAAAATAGAGTGACAGTTCCATGGGGCAGGAACTAACTAAGTTGCTTTTATATGCAGATAAATAAAATGAAAACTTGAACCACAAAATCATATTATGATTTTCTATATTTAGGCTCAATCCATCTTTGACTCTAGTTAGTCTCTCCATTGAGTTGAATGAGAGGTAGATGAGGGCTATAAAGAGCAGCCATATGGTCTCAAAGTGATTTATTTTAAATTAAAGAAAAGTAATCATGAAAGGGGGAAAAAAAAGGACAGGGGTGGGGGAGTAGAGAGAAAGCACAACATGTGTCTTGTCTGTACCATGCTACATTGGCTGTGCTTCACAAAATGGCAACAGCGGCCAAGGCAGAGAGCAGACTTGTAGAAATATTCAGGTGCAAAACCAGAAAAAACTAACCTCTAAAATAGTTGTATTTTAAAAATACTTCAAATATTAATTTTAACACAAATATGTGGAGGTAGACCTGACACCAAATTAGCCCTGAGCAGTCCCAATATTTGGAAAAGTTAGAGCACAAAATGCTAGATCATGATTATGATATATGAATAACATGATTATTTCTGTCTTTACCAAAAGGCGTGGTGATATGTGCTTTTTCCTGTTTCAGAAAGATTACAGGGTAGCCGTGGCATTACCTAAGGAGGAGAAAACAAGACAGTAGCAAAGAGCTGAGGAGTGAAAAGGGAATAGCAAGGAGAACGCACATTTTGGTGGAGTTAAGAGAGTGGGACTTAAGACATTCAATTAATCATTAAAAAAGCCTTATGTGGCTAATTTCTCATAGAAATGGCAGCACTAGTGGAGGTTCTTAAACAACAGACGATCTCATTAATGAAGAAAAAGTGCCAGTTCTGAAATGTATACACAACTGCAGAACAGCAGATAAATAACTCAGCAGGGCACTTTGAAACTATTTTGAGAAATCAACACCATTACATTTGACTGGTTTCCCTTTCTAGAACATTGCTCCAGCCAGTCTGGCGTTCTGTCCTGCTGAACTGAAATCTGAATAGTACAGATACCACTACTTTGTTTTTCACGAAACATTAAATATTTGGTGCCATTAGGGAAGAAGTGCTCACTGCACTCAGCCGGCACAAAGGAGATTTTTTGGTTAGCGTTAGACATGTATCTGATTTTAAAAGCTCAGCTCCCTGTTTTATATGTGGGAGCACTTTCTTAAGAAAGAGGACTAGTGTGCAATATAATTTCACACTCAAGTCTCCATTTTATTTAAACTCCTCCGAACACTTCACTAAGAAGTAAGAAATGTACTCAAGTTTTAAACAGCCACCTTCTCACCTAGCCAATGCAAATTTATTGCATGGTTCAGTCAGACAACAGAAATTACTATCAGTAGTATATGTGGACCCCCTGCAATGCTGACCAAACATTCTCTTCAAGACTCAATATATGTGCACCTTTTTCTCTCCAAGGGGAACTGTGTTTGCAGAAGGGTACATTTAGTGTGTGAGTTTTTAGTACATTTTTAACTCCCTGACCTCCCAAGAAAGATTCTTCCATGTTACAACTTTTTTTACAGCCAATTCCTTTGTGTTTTAAACTAGTTCCTATTTGTCACTTTTCATTATTCGTGGCTGTGCCAGGTTTACTGTGGCACCAGTACCTCCATGGAGCCAGGCCCAGTCTCAGAAAGGCCTCTGGCCTGCTCCACTTGCACTGTACCCCAAACCCTGCTGGCTTCTTCCACCTACCACTTGTTTATCTCAGTCCACCCACCAGTTTGCTCCTCTATGTCCCCATCTCCCTGGATCTGGATCCTAGTGCATTTCTGGTTCTGGGCAGTGTCTGCTTCCCACCACCCTATGGGGCCCTGCTTATCTCACTGGAGCAGAGCTGCCTAGAACTGGTGCAGAAGCCTTGCTGGTCTCAGCCAGTTGTGGGGGGCTTGGCTGGGCCCCTCCAGGAAAATGGGTCTTCAGGGAGTCTGACTGGAGCAGGGCTCTGGCCTGGCTGATGACATCACTCCTGAGAGGTGGGAGTGATTCCCTGCCTGGTACCAGTCCTGTCTACACTGCTGGCTCAGTCTGACATACACATTTGACTCCTAGCAGGGTTGATGAGTTCAGCCGAGAGGCAGAGGGTGGGGAAGTGGGTCTTGGGGGGCACTGAACTGTGAGGTGGTGGGAAAGATATGTTGGGGCACTAAGGAGTGGGGGTTCTGGGCAGTTGTGGTCAGGCTGTGAGTGGAGGGCACTGTGCTTTTGTGGGGGAGTATTGGGCATAGCGGGTTGGAGGCTCTGGACATAGGGAGTCAGAGGGGAATTGAGTGGATGGATGGCTGTGTGGCATGGCATGGGCCCTCTCTTGAGGGGAAGGGGCATGCTGGTAGTGCAGGGATAGGTGGGCACTATGTGTCTGGCAACTGCTGGTTAGTAAATGGTACTGTCGGACTGGACTGGGCAGAAAAGGGTCACCCCTGCCATGCCATGCTCCATTGCCTCTGGCTGGCCGCTTGCTCTGGACACTCACCTCCCCACGCCATGTTCTACTGCCGCAAGGGGACCCACAAATATGTTTGGGGCCGGGTCCACAAACGGTTTATCCAGCCCTGTTCACAGGCTTCTCTTCATTTGTACTGAAGGTTACTCTGTAGTCATATTATAGCTTTAAAAATTGTTTGGTGCTAATCTCCGTGAATCTTCACCTTTTACATAGTTATCTTGTTCATGCCATCCTGTCCTTGTATGAAACATTTGTCAATCAATAAATATTTGCCCAAGCCTGCAAACAGTTGCTACCATTAGTTATGTTTGCTGCTGTGAGAAATCTCCTTGAAGTACTGAAAGCATGAATCCCAGTTGTGTTTGCAGATGTCACATAGGATAAAAGGGGAAAAAATAACCAAAATAGCCTGTTTCACACAAGCAAGGGCATTTTCAAATATATATTAAATGCACCAGATAAATGTGTGGGTACAGTCATTTATAACAGCATGTGCAAAAGCCCATGCTTTTCTTGTGCATTTTTGGGAACTATGTGAACAACTAAGCCAGAACTACAGTGGGTGGTTCAGAGAACTGACAATGGGCTAAAGAGTTGGCTTACCTAGGTTCAAATACCATCCAAGAGGCCATGTATAAAACTTTTTGGATTAAATCAGTTTGGTGGTTATCAGAACAGGCATTGTTTGACAAGCATCCACATCCATAATTACCAGCCTCAGCAAAGAGGCCAAAGACGGAATTCATGCAGGCGCATATCTGCACTGTTTTGTTCTAGAAATAAGCAGAAGCCTTTTATTTACAGGTCTGTCAAGCTGCTACCTTCATGATCACTAAATTTACAGGCACACAGATAAAGAAAGCTTGGCCCATAATATATATGGATGCATGAAAGCATGCTCCATTAACTCTGATGTGTAGTTACATCTCTGCATAAAACTCACTCCTAGAGAGAGAAGACGCAATATATTCGATTGCCAATATGGATGTCCTTTTCAGGGTATTAAGTTATCCCACTTCTAACCTTTTATTGCTGTAATAAAAAACATAAATGCCTTATTTTAACTTATTTGCCAGGTCTTGGACTATAATCCAGTTTTGGGCTCTTTCTTAATTGGATCCTGTATCATTTTCATGACGTTCGTGGTACTCAATCTGTTCATTTCAGTGATTCTGGTTGCTTTTAGTGAGGAACAGAAACATTACCAGGTACGTTCATCTAAACAGTTTCATTTAATGTTTACACTACAGTAGCACACAGAGGCCTTGAACCAGGCCTGCTGACGGGGGCGGGGGGGCAGGGAGGGGGGCAGTTGCCCTCGGGTCTGGCCTTTTCAGGGTGTTCAAAGTTCCAGCAAATGGAGCCCTGGGCCCCTTTTGAAGTGCCAATAGTGCTGCTCCGCCAATCCATGTAGCTGGAGGGTGTGGGGGGGCACAGAGTGGCTGTTGGCCCTGCTGCCTTAAACTGATGTCTTTTTGCCCTAGAACCTGTACAAATATTGGTGAACAGGGCCATCCTGGGAGGCAGGCAGGGCTTGGGGCAATGCTCCCCCACCGTGACCCTAGCACAGGGCTCAGAAAAACACCCCTGTGCTGCGGGCCCCACCCCTTCCCCATCCTGTCCCTTTACCCCCTCCCTGACCAACCAAGCCAAGGATTACCTACAACAGCGATGGCAGGAAACAGGAGCAAGGGGTTGTCTTCCTTCATCCCTCTCCCATACTCATCATGTGGGCAGTGCAAGCAGCAGTCAGCTCTGCTCCACTGTGCCCTCCCAGCCTGCTGAGCTCCTCTGCTCAGTAGGTGGCAGGGAACAGAAACCACTTCCTGCTGCCACTGTGAAGCAGGGCTTAGTGGGCTGGCAGGGAGCAGTGTGTTAGAGTGGAGCAGGCTGCCCACTTGCTGAGTTCAAGGGTGGGGAAGGGTAGGCAACTGCCTACTGCTGCCCACAGCTGCTCTCTCCCGCAGGTAATCCTTCCGCTTCCTGTCCATAGGGCAGCTGGGTTGCCCACACAGTGCCCCCAAAAGCACGTTTTTAAATCCTGGCTATTAAGAGTTCACAATATATTTCTACTAAACACATCTGAACTTTTGTAAAGTTACGCTGCTCTTTCCAATTCATAGAACCGGTATTTCTAAGTCATTTTATCAACAGAAATACGTACACTCTCAAAACATCTTGTGCATGTTAGTCAGACAAGCATCGAGCTACCTACTTTTGTGTATTAATCTTAGTTTTATCTGTAATTTCTACTTTATACTCCTATATCAAATCCAGAATAAACTTTAGATTGAAATCCTGGTTCCACTGAAGTCCATGGCAAAACTCCTATGGACTAGCACAAGGTCAGAATTTTACCCAGAATATTGCAACAAGATGGATATTTTTTCAGTAACAGTGAAATACTGCATAATCCACCTGAATCCATTTTTGTTCTGTTTAGATTATTTTAGTGTAATTTTGGCCCAGTGGTAGTTTGCCATTTACATCACTAGAGCCAGACCTTCATGCCATATGTTTAAACTAACAATCTATACACAACTGTAGAAAACGTGGGCCTTATATTTGTCATTTTTTTAGGCTTCAGAAGAGGAAGAGATAGTTGATCTAATGCTAATGAAAATTTTCAGTTTCCTTGGGATTAAATGCAAAAAGGAAGAGAAGCCAACCAATGGTGAACAACTGAAGGAAGCAGCTAGTACCTGAAAACCATAGTGACCAATTGCTTTCTGTAAAGTCTCGGCTGCTATCTATTTTAAACTACAGCAGCAATGGCTGGCATTAGATATTATAGTTACTACGTGTAAAGTGGTATTACATAAACAGAAATATGTTCAATAATTAAATATTGTGGTGTAAGACATTGGATATTACCTGTGAAACAATAAACAAATCTAGAATGTGTCCAATTATGTACAGTAAACTCTTTCAAATCTGGCAGCTCCAGGATTGGGAGGTTGATGGATATTCAAATATTCTGGATAATAGAGTGGAATACTTAGCAATGTGTAACACTAAAACAAGATTACGTATTAAGAAGCAAACAAATGTATGCAGAGTACTTTATTTACCAACAACAGTAGTATTGTACACTGTAACATATACTGTATTTGCTGTATGTATTTGTATTCCCTTTTACTATACTGTACTTATGGAAAATGTAACTAAAATTTACTTATTGAATAGTAAAAGAGAGGTAGCCATGTTAGTCTGTATTCTAACAGAACAGCAGTCATTGCAGAAGTCATCTGAAGAAGTGGGTCTGCCCTAGGAAAGCTCATCGCCTAATAAATCATTGTTAGTCTTTAAAGTACTACATGACTGCTGTTTTGTTTTGTTAAAATTTACTTATGGTTAAAATGTCAGTTATGTGAGAGTTTTGGATAATAGAATGCTGGATATGAAAGTGTTTACTGTATATTGTCTTATAATTTGTGTACATTTACTATCATATAGTTAATAAATGCTGTGTTCCCTGCAAAACTTGTCTAAAAATATTTGATCAGAAAACCTCCAACAGATAGTGTCCCACTTATTTAGTCTGTGATTTAAATGCCTTAGAAGGAATGATTTAAAATTGGCTTGTGTTGAATATGCAAAGAGTTGCCATCATATTATTACAGCAACTGGGTCATGCAGAGGAATACGAAGGTCTCCTTCAATGGAACTACTACAGTTTGGAGACCAATAGAGATCTTGAGAGAGACAAAATGGGTGAGGTATTACACTTTATTGGCTAAGTATTTGTTGGTCCAATAAAAGATAATTCTTCTCACCTTCACCAAAAAAAAATAAAGCAGTCCTGTAGCACCTTGAAGACTGAAGAAGTGTGTCTTGCCCACAAAAGATGATCACCTTATGAATAATATTGTTAGTCTTTAAGGTGCTACAGGACTGCTTTCTTTTTTTGTGAAGATACAGACTAACATGACTACCTCTCTGAGACTACTTCCCAACTTGTCTCTCTAATATCCTGGAACCGCTGGGGCTACTACAACACTGCATACAACACAGACCTTTCACAAACAAACCAGCAGCCACGTAGCACTTTAAAGACTAACAAAATAATTTATTAGGTGATGAGCTTTCATAGGGTAGACCCACTTCTTCAGATCTGGAGATATGCCATTTCCAGTACAGCACTGACAGTTTTATAACACAGAGATCCCAAAAACTGTGAAATAAAAACTGACAAATCAGATACATAAGACTTAAAGGAGGGAGTGCAAGAGGAGGGGAGTGAAATACTAAGTGTCCTGCCTGAGATCACTATGAATATCAAAGATAGGGAAGCTGTCTTTGTAATGTGCATGGGAGGAGGGTAGGTCAGTGACTTGAGCACCAGCCTGCTAAACCCAGGGTTGTGAGCTCAATCCTTGAGATGATCTGGGGCATGTACATTTAAAATAAATAAATAAGACTGCCAGGGGTGGTGATAGGTCCTGCTGTGAGTGTAGGGGAGTGGACTCAATGACCTCTCAAGATCCCTTCCAGCTCTATGCATAGGTAATGTATCAGGTAATTGCTATCTTTATTAAGACCAAGACTCAACAAATTGGAGCATAAACTGTAATTCACACCTTTCTCTTTGTAATCTGCTGTTAAAGGCTCTTTATTCAGTGCATATTCTCAGATCTTTAACAGTATGGCCCACTCCCCATGCTTGCTCTGGCTTATTTATACCTGGCCCTGCAGATTTCCAAGACCAGCATCTGATGAAGTGAGTCTGTGCTCACGAAAGCTCATGCTCAAAACTTTTCTGTTAGTCTATAAGGTGCCACAGGACCCTTTGCTGCTACAGATCCAGACTAACACGGCTACCCCTCCGATACTGCACTGAAATAGTCACTCAGAGGTTTATGTATATTCAAATTCCTAATGTCTGCTTTGTGTCCATTCATTCTTTGGCAAAGGGATTGTCCAGTTTGCCCATTATACATCTTTGATATTGGTAGTGATCTCAGGCAGGACACCTAGTACTTTGCTCTCCACCCTTCACCCTCCCCACTTTCAGTCCTATGTATTTGATTTATCAGTTTTTATTTTTTTTTATTATCTCTGTGTTATAGAACCATCAGTGCTGTACTAGAAATGACATATTTCCAGATCTAAAGAAATAGGTTTGCCCCCACAAAAGCTGATCATCTAATAAATTATTTTGTTAGTCTTTGAAGTGCTACATGACTGCTGGTTTGTTTTGTTAGAATACAGACTAACACGACTACCTCTCTGTTACTATATACACATCAGGTCAAGTACACAGGCAGAAAGGTCAACTCCTGAAAAGAGCAGTTAGGCTTAGTTTATACTAGGAAATTAGATTGGTATAATTATGTTGCACTGAAATATGAAAAATCAACAGCCCTGAGTGAAACTGAACATAGACAATTCAGATGAGAAATAAAAGACAAAAATAAATTAAACATTGGAACAATTTTTCTAAGGATATGGTATTACGTTTTTACATAAAGACTGAAGGTCTTTCTAAAACATAGGTTCTCTCGCCTCAGGGAGTTGCAAGGTTATTATGAGGGGTTGCAAGCAGTCTCCACCCCAAGCTGCACTTCATCTCCAGCATTCATAACTGTGTTAAATACATAAACATTGTTTTTAATTTATAAGCAGCATTGCACTCAGAGGCTTGCTATGTGAAAGGGGTCACCAGTACAAAAGTTTGAGAACCACTGTTCTAAAAGATACGCTATAGCTCAAACAGAAGTTATAGGCTTGATGCAGAAATTATTGGGTCAGGTTCTATGGCTCACATTGTACAGGAGGTTGAACTGCATAAACATAGTGGTCTTTTCCGGTCTTTAAATCTCTGAATGAAAAAAATACATGGCAACTCTCCCTATTTAAGAGATGCAGTTCCTGGTTACAGACACTGAC
Source organism: Carettochelys insculpta (assembly GCF_033958435.1). Taxonomy (NCBI): domain Eukaryota; kingdom Metazoa; phylum Chordata; order Testudines; family Carettochelyidae; genus Carettochelys; species Carettochelys insculpta. The sequence continues at coordinate 34,891,306 of NC_134150.1, read as the reverse complement.
TATCATTCCACTCTGTCCCTCCTTTCTCAAAACCAAGAATCCCTATTTAAACTTTTCACCTATTATCTTGTTTGGATTGTATCACACTAAGACCATTATTACTATTTTGACAGGTAATTCCAAAGTAAGTGTAATCATAGCATCTGAGCTCTATTATAAAGACACTTCCACATAGAAGGCACAACATGAAAGGAGCAGGGCTCCCTGCCCTCTCTACACACTCCTGCAAAGCTCATCACCAGAAGGGCTGCAAATTTGCCAAATATCACAGTTAGCTTCAGTTTCATTACACGTACCTCCTTCACATCAATACGGTAAACTCCTTCATATCCAGCAGCCTTGGGACCGGCGGTTGCCAGATATTCAGATATTCTGGATAATAGAGAGGCATACCTAGCAAAGAAAAACAAGATTAGATATGAAGAAAGAAACAAAAATTTATGCAGACTATTTACCAACAACAGTAGTATCGTGCACCGTAACCTTATACTGTATTTGTTGTATTTATTTGTATTTACTGTCACTGTACTGTACTTATGGAAAATGTAACTAAAGTTTACTTATGGTCAAAATGCTGGTTATTTGAGAGTTCCAGATAATAGAATGCTGGATATGAAAGAGTTTACTTTATTAAGGAAGGGACTCAACCTTTCCTATATTCACTCCATTGACCCTAAAGCAGTGGACTGCTGATCCCTATGGATCTATCTACAAACTATGTCTGTGATTTCCAAAATGGAGCACACATCCACTCAAAAGTATCGCACATTACAAAAATGTAGTAAATCACGTCCCAAAGGGAATCTGGTGAATGGTGGGCCCTTAGCTCATTCCCTCAAGGTTTCTTCCCCAAGACTGCCCTGGTGCCTTGAGCTGGGCAGTGCCTCATGTGCCCCCAGAGTGATCTTAGCAGCACAGCCACAGGGGTAGGCGGTAGGCCTCCCATGAGGCTGCCAACTCAACCCCCCACAGCCCCTCTCATCCCATATACCTCCCCTCCCCCCATGACCTCTCTTATGCCCCATACACCTCCCTTCCTGCCTGTATAGCTTCCATTCCCCAGCTTCTTATTATAATTGGATATACACATCACCTAGAACCGGAAGGGACCTGGAGAGGTCATCTAGTCCAGCTCCCTGCCCTCTTGGCAGGAGCCAGCACCATCCCTCGCAGCTATTTGCTCCAATCCCTAAATGACCTCCTCAAGGATGGAGCTCACAACCCCGCTTTAGCAGGTCAGCGCTCAAACCACCGAGCTCTCCCTCCAGTCCTACCCCACCCCAAGTTCTGTTCTACCCTCTCCTCACACTCCCTCCCTCCCAGCCCCCCTCCCACAACTTCCCCTCTCCCCACACACCCGTCCCTCAGTTCTGGTCACCGCCCACAGGCCCCGCCCCACCCCGCGCGTATCCTAGGGCGGGGGGCGGGCGCGTCGGTTAGTCCCGCCTCCAGCTCCGGCCGCGGGGTCAGGCACCGCGCGCCTCTGGGCTTGCCGGGGCTGGTGGGTGCAGCGCTGCGAGCGGCTGCGATGGCGCTGCGAGCGCTGCGGAGGGTCGGGGCCGGCTTGGCGCCGCTCTGCCCGGGACGCTGCGGCCCCCTCTCCTCTGCCTGGCCGGGCTGGGCTCAGGCAGCCTCGGCCCGAAGCCTGGGCACCAGCCCGCTGCTGTGGTCCGGTGAGTCCGCTTCGGGCCGCGGGGGCGAACCGGCGGCCGGGCCCACGTGATGCGAGGCCGGTCCGGAGCTGGGGTTGAAGTCCAGTTGTACAGGGCCTGCTGGGGGTGGGGCACGGCTGGGGAAAAGCGGGGGGCGCTGTGGGGGTTGGTGGATGGTGCGTCGTCTAGGTGCACATGGGGCCGTGGGAGCTGCTGCTGCAGGTGGGGTGCTCCGTGTACCCCTGAGTTTATTGGCAATAAGCTGTACCCTCCAGTAGTGCTTCCCATCGCAGCCGAGCAAGGTGCACAGCTAGCTGTGGCGTCCAAGCTCTCTTTCTCCCTGGTGGACCTCTGGCAGTTTTCAAATGAAGGTTGGGAGCAGACTCCTTTGGAAATCGAAGGCCTCGCCTGGGGACCCCAGGTTGGAAACCGTGGCGCTTGCCTTGGAGGAAAGAGGAAGGGTCTTTTGTTGAAAATAGTAAAGCAAATCACTTGCAGAGTGGGGTGTATACTCGAGTGCACTTAGCTAACACTCTCAGGTATCTGTTAGTCTACAGGGTGCCACAGGACTTCTTGCTGTTTTTGCAGATACGGACTAACATGGCTACCCCCTGATACTACGCTCACAGGCTCAATGCTACAAATCTACTTGGCTCATTGACCTGCAGCAAAGGGAGTTTGTCTAAAAATCGCATTATTATGTTGCTCTGCTCAACACATTTTTAAAGGGTGACCCAGAAACAGAGTCACATAAGCAAACCGTGTTCCACTCCATGTATCCCCGTTTTAAAACAACACATTTTGCAAAATGGGTGGTAAGCTATTATTTTGGTCACAGATGCCTTCTCTGCACTAGCAAATATCTTACATGATTTTATCAATAGGGGGTGCTGTAGTGGGGCTGCTATTGGTATAAGCCCTAGGTACCCATGGTGCAGCCATTTTTGTCAGTGTGGCATAATCTGACCACTTGTTAGCCTGTGCACCCTGGTGACCATGCAGAGCTTCCTGCTGATATTAGCATGTGAGGAATTTGCAAGTGTGTGTTATGCCTTAGGTGGTTTTACTTTACTATGCATACTGTGATGCAGTAGCAGTTTAAATGAATACCTGGCCTAAAAGAAGGCATTGGCAGGCTTTTTTTTCCCCATAAACACTGTCACTAAACATTTTTTACATATTCATGGATAGCTGTCATATGCATATAGGAGAAGATGACAGATTAGGCCCAGATCCTGCAACTCTTAGGGTTTATCTACACTAATGTGGAAGATTGACTCACACAGGGATCTTAGGGGGTTTGATTTCATGCATCTGGTTTGGATGTGCAAAATTGAGCTCTCACGGGTCGCAGTTGGCTCCTGTACTCCTTGCAAGGTGCAAGGAGTAAGGAAGGTCGATGGGAGAAACTGTCCCATAGACCTCCCCTGTAAAGACAGACATATTAATCAAGCGCTGATATGTCAATTTTTAACTATGCAATTGGCGTAGCTAAAATTGCCTATCCATGGTCGACTTTCTATGTCTAGTTTAGACAGTCTTACTCAATGTAGAACCATAGAACTATCTCACAGCTGTCAACAGGTGAACCTTTGATGCACCAGCAAGTGTGATTATACATTGAAGGAAATGAATCACTAAGCTTTTTCTCTCAATTGACTATGTGAATTGAGATCTGAATGAGCTTTATGGAGGTACATTCATCAGGGTACAGAAGAGCATTTGCATGGAACTACTTGCAGGATCAGGATCCTGGGCTCTCTCTATATTAGGGAACTTGGACAAGTGTAACTACACTGATGTAGCTATGCTTTATACTGATAGGAATACCTATTGTAGATGAGCTACACTCGTAAAAAAATTTGTCTTGCAGCAGTGTGACTTACTCTGCTTGTGCTTGATGTCCAACAGGTACTTTTTCTTTGAGATCAGTGATGGGCAACCTAAGCTAGTGAATGGGCTGAATTAATGGCTGTCCTTCATCTCAGTGGGATGCAAAATTGTCATAACCAAGATGGTCTTCTGGGATTGGGTAGTTTTTGCTAATTGTGCTTGCATACCTAGAATTTGCAGGGTATTCCCATTCAACCACAGCAGTGCTTTGATTGGATGCAGAGAAAACATGTTATGTGCAATCAGCAGGCACCTTACTTCACCTTGCTTTGTGTGCATCACTTTAGTAATGCTTGTAGGAAAATAACTATGCATATTGAAACCAGCAGAATGTGGCAGCCTAGCATGTGGGCTACACTAGAACCCCAAAAGAGCCACAGCTTGCCCACCACTATTTAAGATAAAACAATGGGACCTCCTTCTCCTTTTGACTTGGTTATCATGCTAAAAAAGATTTCTAGCAAATAGTATGTTATCCATGAAGTTCTTAACTCCCCTTGTTGAAAGTGGAAGTCACAGTGTTGCAGAAATGTCTTTAGGGATGTCTTTCATGGGATTAATGCGGGATGACCTAATTAAACAATTCTGAATTTGAGGGAAAACCCTTGCAGTTGGGTTGGATGCACAACAGCAAATACTATTCTTAAACTGTCATTTTAATTTATAGTGTGATCTCTTTTTCCAACTAAACCCATCTGGTAGTGCTTCTTGCTGCACACTTTGAGCTAGTAGCTTTAAATACTATTTTGTATGGCATGTTAAGATTATCTAGATCTAGATTTTGTCACCAATGATAAGGCCTCTACTTCGGTACTAAAGATGTAAATCAAGGTTCTTGCGTGCTCTCTCTCTCCTTTTTAATGTATCTCAATGCTTTTGGAATTCACACTTGTTTAAATATTTTTGGCATCTAAAGCAAAATGGTGCAATTCTGATACACATTTCAAAACCTCGCATGTAGTCTTAGTATTAAGAATAATGGCACTTCTGAAAAGTGTCTGCACATGCAGTCTATACTGTAGTTGAACAGTAATGTTCAAAGCCAATCTGAAGAGAAAAGTGTTTTTAACTGCCAGTGTATTAGATTATTAATAAAAATAAAATAGCAATTTTTTTTCTGAAATATCAAGTCTGTTTACTTTTAGCCCGCAAATTCACAGACAAGCATGAGTGGGTATCTGTTGAAAACGGTATTGGGACAGTAGGAATCAGCAATTTTGCACAGGTATTGATTTTTTTTTTTTTGTTGTTTTAATGTTTACTTCATAAATTCCTGCTGCTGTCCTTGAGCTTTGTATCGTGACGCTCTTCTGTTGTTTTGTATTGCATATACTGTACACTGAAGCATATTATGGACTTACATCTCAAACTGTTTTTAAAGCATATTATTCCTCTTGAACATGTGCAGATAAAACTTTGATTTAAAAAAAATTTCCATAGCATTAACTTGATAGCATAGACTTGATGAGCATCTTAGTTGTTAAATCAAAACAATAACAAATCAGATTTATTACTTTATTGCTTATAAAGTAGTTTTAATCTTGGTTTGTAGATTGCTCATAAGAGCACTACCCTGTCTGAGGAAATTATTGCATTGTGCATGTTTAAGCCAAATTCTGCTGATTTTTACTCTTTTGATTTAAGCAGAGTTGTGAACAGGAATAAAATTTGGTGCAGGAAATCTGTAATGTGCATGATATAGTCCTTAGCGTCTTTATCTGCGGTGCTGAACAAAGCTTGGAGTATTAACTTTCAAACCTTTGGGCAAGGCTAGTTTTTTAACTTTAATCCCTGTTATGACAGGTTGAGATACTAATTAAAAACTGTATTAAACAAAACAAAAAAAATCCATAGAAACATCTGAATTTGCTAACAACCAAATGTGGGATATTGATGCAGAATGTATAGCACAGTGTCAGAAGCTTTGAGTGTACAGGTTGAACCTCTCTCATCTGGCACCCCTGGGATCAGATGGGTGCCAAATGAGAATTTGCTGAACACTGGGAGGTCAATATTTTCTAGCGCATTGTTAACACTCCCACTCCTTAGTGGGCTCTTAGAAGACATTTAGGGGTAAGTTACAGCTAAATAACAGCACAGAACACTGAAAGCCAGGACTGGTGGCTGTAAAGAAACTTCATGGAAAACTTGGCCACAACAAAAAGTGGTCATCTGGCCAACTAAAATCATGCTGGATTATGGAATTTGCCAGATAAGAGAGTTCTGGATTAGAAAGGTTCAACCTGTAGTGGGATTCATGTTCTTTAGAATAGCTTTTTTTCTGTCGTTATGCTAATGAGGTACTGCATATTCATCCTAGCACTTTATTAGCATCTTCTGAACTGCCTCATTAGAGGGGGCATGTGTAGACCCAGCTCAAGAGTTCTGTAATGTGGTCCCTGGAGGAGTATTATGTAATTCTTTCTCATGGAATCATAACACAGCCTTAAGCTTATTAAAACCATAATACATGATTACATCTTGCAGTTTAGAGGGCATGAGAAGCTAACTAGCTTTCAAGTAGTATATCAAAAATGATTTCCGTTAAAAAGTTCAGCCTTTGAATGGGATGGGCACCAATATTAAGCAGCGGGATATAATTTTAATCTAATTATTTGTGTAGTTACTTAAATCCCTCACCCACGTACTCATTTAGCCTTTACTGGTATATATTCCTGATGCATTTGGTTTGCTTTTAGGAAGCATTAGGAGATGTTGTTTATTGTAGTCTTCCAGAAATTGGGACAAAGTTGAACAAACAGGGTGAGTATTTTAATTTTAAGGTGTTAAACTGTTGCTTTTACAATTGTCTTGGATTTTAATGTAAATTAACATTATTATGCCATTTCCTCATTTTTGTTGATTTTCATATAGTTGAACATTGTCCAGTATTTCCCTTGGAGCCTTTAATGTTTCGTTTCATTTCATTACTGTGATTGCATATTTATTGGATGTAAAATCTATATTGTGCATATTTGTAAGATGGCTAAAGGCCTTATTTCTGGATTCTGAATTTTAGAACAGCAAATGGAGTTCTCAGGTCATGCTTAATTGGAGAATTTGCCTTTTAAAATTATAAAGAGACACTTATGGTTAAATTTTTAATTACACAATTATATAGCATTGCTACAATAACCTTTTTTAAAATTGTTTAATGTTCCATACTGTGATTCGATAAATATGCCACCTACAAGGACAAGCTGGTTGTCACTGTTTTTGCAAGTTACTTTTTGGTTGTGACGTTAATCTACACAACAGCGAATGTAGTGCTTTACGCGTTCAAAGCTTTGAACCAAACGTAGATCTCCATGACAAATCAACAGAGCTGGAATAAGAACTTGATAATTTCCAGCTTCCAAATTCATGCTTAGCTCATAGTACTTTTCAGTAATTTAATTATGTATTAAATTATTGAGGAGTGTAATAATTTGTAAAGCACTACAAAAAGTGCAGGAGGAGGCTTTTTCTTTGTTTTCCTAAGGAGTGCGGATGTTCTGGTACATGTTCCAAAAATCATTCTTGTCTAGAGACATAAATAATCCATGGACTACAGATAAAGAAAATTACAAAACAAGATTACAAAAGAAGTAACGCAGCAGGATCTCTGTTCGGAAATCCTTGTAGTTAAAAATGTCCCTAACTGACTGTTAGCCAAATCTTCTAAATAAGTTGTGAATGGTAGATACTGTAAAAAGGCCCTTTCCTTTTGGGCTTCTAAAAACAAAAAGCCCATGCTTGCTAATTATATTATAGTGAGAAATTTCATTCTTCCTAGTTCCTGTCTGGTCCATGAGCTCTAACCCTGATTCTGTACTGTGTTCATCTAATTCCATATTCTCTCTGACCCCATTATATTCTGTGTTCAAACTAAGCTGCTGTTCTGACAGTTCCATGTTCCTCTCTCTCGCCCTGTTTCTGACTTCATTACAGTTTATGCTTGCTTACACTGGCATCATCCCAGCTGCTGTTGTAGTAATTGTAGAGCTGTATATAATCATGAAAAGGGGATAAGCATTTCATTCCATACATGGACGTAAAAAATGAGGGCACACCAGTCTACACTGATGCTGTGTCACTTCAATTTTGCTGAAAGAAGCTTTATGCCCCTTATTGAGGTAGATTTATTTTGTTGGCAGAATAGCAAATTGTGGCTGCCCAAAGTAGCTTTGTAGCATGTACATCTCCTATTTTGTCAGCAAAAGGCAGCTTTTGCCAACAAAACTTTGTAGTGCAGGCAAGACTTCAGCATGGGGGGAGACTGGACTATTGCTTTGAATATTTCACAGGCAGATTACCTGAGGTATAGATCTAAAGGTTAGTTAGCAGCTATTCAGAATGGATATTTGTACCATACAGCAAAGGGCTGGCCCTTCTCTGTTGGTCAGAAGTTTGCTGTGTAACTGAAACTCAGTTTTTGTTTTGACAAATAACATGATGTTTAAACATTTTTATTTTGATCTACAGTAAACTCTACCGTATCTGGCAGCCTCAGGACCGGGAGATTGCTGGATATTCAAATGTTATGGATAACCAAGATAGCCATTACTGACCCAGTGCTCTGGGGCCAGGCCTGAGTGGCACGAGGCTCCCAGCGACTTGCCCAGTTTTTTTCCCCTTTCCCAGTCCAGAAGGGCCACTTCCGGGTACAGGTATAGGTGGGGCTGTGGCAATCCACCTGCTGGTGGCTGCAGGTGCAGAGCAATCCAGGCCGGTTCAAACCTGCGCCTCCCTTCTGTTTACATGCCATTGCCAGGCAACAGCTGAACTTTCCAGAACATGGTGGTGTCTCACAGTGAGCCTGGGGCCTCTGTCACTTGGCAAGAGTGGTGTCTCCCACCCCGCTTGGCGCAGCGCTCCCTGCGGGGCCCTGTGAGAAAAACACTCGCCACACTAGAGCTTCTGGCAACAGCGGCGGGCTTCACCTTTAGCCCCACTTGGCTGAAGAGGGGTTGGGGGCCTCTGCAGTCCCTCAGCCTAGCACAGGTCAGCCCTCCCAAGACCCTGTCTTAGGGTCTCACACCACGGGCTGGGGTCTGTACTGTAGCAGCGCTCCCCTCCTCAAAGCCCTCGGCAGCCCGGCTCCTGGAGCACTGCCTCCACCAGTGCAGCCTGCCTGGTGGTAGTTCCAGTTATCAGAGAGTACTGGTTAAAAGAGAGTTTGCTGTATTGAGTTTTGAACAATTACACAGAATTAAAAGATTTGAAGGGTTTTCTTAGATGTGTAGCAATTTAAAAACAGAATTGCAGAAAATTATGGGTGGGTGAGGTGTTGCTATTTAATGACAGTAGATATCCTTGTATCAAATTCTAATAAGTTCGTGCTTACCTATCTGTATATTTGTTAGGGACAAAAAACATCTTTGCTTATGTGTGCAATGAAATCAATATTTACTGATTAAAAATTGAATTCTTTCAAGCCTAAGTAAGGCGTAACGGGTGAGCTAAGTGAGAAATTCCCATCCTTTGTGCATCAGCAGGTAGTTATCCCTCGACTATCCCTTCATCCTGAGTACATAGTGTAAAAAGAAATTTCAAATGTGAAGACTTGTTATTGTAATGAAACCACAGGCTTATCCTCAGCCTTTAGGGCAGTCTCATCCTTACTTCCTTGTTTAGTTAAGGGATGCATCATCATTAAACCCTTTATGTACAAAAGTAAATCTATGCCTTTCTGCTTAAAAAAAAAATGAACACAATTCTGTATTGCAGATGAGTTTGGTGCTCTGGAAAGTGTGAAGGCTGCTAGTGAACTCTACTCTCCTCTCACAGGAGAAGTAACTGAAATTAACACCGCCCTTGCAGATAATCCAGGACTTGTCAATAAATCTTGTTACGAAGATGGTAAGAAGCCATATTTTCATTTTCAAGGTGTAAACAGCACTTCTGTGATTGAGAGCCAGATGGTATCTCTGTCACATGCTGATCTTCTGTTGTCAGTATGTCTAATTTAATTATTTGAAGCTAAAAATGCTGTGAAGGGAACATGGCCTGGTCTGCACTACAAAGTTAGGTCAATATAAGGAATCTTACATCAACCTAATTATGTCAGTGGTACTGCCTTGCTTCTGATGATGCTTGCAGTCTGCTTCCACGGGAGGGATAGACTTATGTCATTGTAGCTAAGGGACACCGTATAGACGCTGCATTACTTACATCAGTTGCTGGCTGTCATTCCTGTCAATTTCACAGATTCCTGGTGAAGTCCTAAAATTGACTGGAAAGGCTGGAAAGCTCCTTATTGTGAACCAAGTGCCTGGCTCAGGCTGTCACCCCAGGGTGGGTGGAGGTCTCCAGATACGGTCTGGACTGCCCTCCCCCACAAGGCCTGCCGAGCCAGGAGCCCGGGGTGTGGAGGGCCAGCCAAACTCCTGGGAGGGAGCTGTGCATGGAACTGAGTCCATGTTGTAGTCTGGCTTGGAGCAGGAAGTTGAGAGCCATTGGCTTCCTGCAGGGAGTAGTGTCAAGAGGATGAAGAGCAGGTAGGCTTCTGGAAAGGAGCTCTTCACAGAGCTAAGAGCTTGGGCTCTCAGCCCTCTCTCCCCTTCCCCCATCCCCTCCCAGCCTGCCTGTGCCTCTTAAGTCTGCAGAAATGCATCTGGTCAGGATGCACACCAACAACAGGAGGAGGAGAATATGGACGTGAGCATACACAGTAATTTCTGCAGTGACTGTAAGTTCACCTAACATAGGTCTACTTAAGTTCCTCATGTAGACTTGTCTTGGGTCTCTGAGCATCTTCCAGCTCCAATAAATACCATAATATGAAGCTATTAAGCATTTTAGTCCTGTCTTCACTAGGAAACTCACCTATTGTTTACAACTTCTAGACATCTTCAGAGATAACTATACTGTGATTTGAGTTTTAACCTTCTACTAAATAGCAAAGGAAGAATGTATTTTGAGTGGTTGTTTCCTTCTTTAAGCTTAAAAGAGCTTAAAAGCATCTGCAGATTGTTTTGCCATTACTAGATGATCAAGTCCTCGAGTCTGCCCCAGTTTTAAAGAGCTGTAGGTACATGAGGGTGACCTTAAAAATGGATTTCCTTACTGTATGGATTTAGATACACTTATTTTATAGGGCCACTTAATTTTTTTTAAAATGTGATTTAATTTCTTACAGGTTGGCTTATCAAGATGACTGTGGACAACCCTTCAGAACTTAATGAATTGATGAGTGAGGACGCATATGAGAAATTTATAAAATCCATTGAGGACTGACTTGGAACAGTAAAATAAACCACTATAAAATACTTACTTCAGTGTAGTTTGTCATAGATTAGTGGTCTACAGAAGGTCTGACGTTGGGCAGCTTGAAAAAAATTGCATACTGCAGAAATTTCGGGTAACATTTCAAGATAAATATGCTGCCTCTGAATCATGTTGTAACAAAGATCAATCTTGTGACAATAAGAGATTGCAGATAGGAAAAAATGCTTAACATTTGCTCCCCTTTGAGTTTTTTTTTTTTTTAGCCTACTAAACTAAATTCATAATTTTCAAAGTTTAGAATGTCATCTGAAGAAAATAAATGTAGTTAACTAAAAATATGCACTTACAATGTTGCAGCATTGTAATGTACAACAGCCTTACCAGCAGCAGGGTAACTGTTGCTTTCTTCATCACTACAGTTAGCTGTCCAAATACATTTATGTAGCATAACAGGATGTAGTGAAACAAAATCTGCATTGGGTTTCAGGTGTACACAGCAATTTTTACTTGAAAACTGATCTAGCTGTAGCTATTTTCTACAGATAAAACTACAGCCTTGCAGCAAACTAGATGACAGAAAATAAAAAAAAAAACCTGATTTTACCAATTATGTTTGCTGGTATTTTGTATTCCATGTAGAACACATCTTACATATTTTATACAGAGTTTATATCCTCCTTGGAACCTGCAAGATTAATCTACCACTTGCACAGGCTTTGGACTCAAAATACATTGAACCTTTCAGAGGCTCTGGATTTGTATAGTCTGACTTTATATTTGCATTCTACAATGACTAATATCTTATTTTGACACATGTGATATTAATGTATCCCTCTCTAATGCTTTAACACAATCTCATGCCCTTCTCAGCCAAAACCATGATGGGTTCGTTGATGTATTGGAGAGGACCCGAACTTTAAATACAAGGCAAGCTGTTCCTGTTGTTTATACCGACTGAAGGATAGTCCAATGTACTTAAAAGAACACACTTGATTTAGGCCTACAAGGAGGATGAGACTCTTTTTTTGGAAGTTTAATTTGGGAGGTGAGAATGATGTGATTGAGGGAAATTCAGTATACTTCGATTTTCATATGAGTTCCCAAGCTATTTGGATTTCATTGTTTTTCTCTAACATTGTACAGAGATACTGAATTTTAACATGATTTTTTAATAGAAGTAAATGCAATCCTCTGATAGCTAGTAAACAGCAGTTTCTTTAATGTTACCACATTGGGAAATGGGTGCTGTGATCATATGTGACTGTTCAGGATCATGTATGGCATCCTCTTGTGTAGTGAAGGAAAACCACCCACAGACTACAGAAATGTCAAACTTCTGGATTGTAGGTAGGGAGTGCCACCATAATAGGAAGTAGTAATTTTTAAAATGTATTCTAACTGCGATAGTACCACTTGTGATAGCCAGTACTTCAAGATGGCTGAGAATTGTGGTATTAGGTAGCCTGAGACAAATATCAGTAGGCTGTGAAACATAGTATATGTCCTACAGGTGTTGTTTTCTCTGTCAGAATATCTTGGGGTATTATTGTGAGAGGGTCTTGTTGGGGTGTACTACTGTTCTTTCACCTGCAGATCTGCAGGGAAATTCTTCCACTATGTAGTCAGTCTCTTTCTGTTCATACTTCATTATGACCCCAGGAATGGCACTGACAGTGAAATCTTTCATTCATCTGGACACTTGTGTTGTCTGACTCTCATGCCCTTTTGGAACTGTACGATAAGGATTGTCCTAGGAGGCTGGACTTAAAATTCTGTGCTTACTGACTCTTTAGGTCATCACAGATAATCAAAAACAGCTCTCCTGATTCTTGACTATATTGTCTTCAGCGCATCTTACTATAAAATCACGATGCTTGTTAAAACTAGGGACCCGATTACAGCCAGAGAAAGAATCCACATGCTCTTGTAAGGACTGTTGCTGTCTTTCTTCTAGATCTGTAATGACTTTTTATAGAAAATTGTTTAAGGATCATAACTTTTGAAATAGTGGATAGTCGCAGAGAGGTAGCCCTTGTTAGTCTGTATATTTCAGTCTGTATCAACTTTGAAATAGTAACACTATGATAGATCTACTTTTTAGGAATTAAATTTATGTACATGTTGCTAATTTTGTCTAAGGCAGTCCTATTCATTTGATGATGCATTTTCCATATATTTCATAATGTCCTGCTTCTGTGTGACTATTCTTGAGACTGCTGGCAAACTACTATTTCACAGTTTAATCCTTATTTACTTGCGATTTTTAAAGCTGCCTCACTTTCCCTTCAGGCTGAATGGAAGTCACATGATGCTGCATGTGATATAAGGCTCTAACTCTCCAGCATAGTTCCTAATACAGTAAACCCTTGATTTTTTCCGGACCCTGGTTTAGTGGACTTTGGGAACAATGGACAATTCCCCCTGTTGTTCCTGAAGGCTGCTGGGGTCCATAAAATCATCCTTTCCCACCCCCCTCCCCAAAATTGAGACAGCCTGGAGGACCTGCCATCTCTGCCATCAGAGCTGTTTCCAGCAGTGGCGGCTCTAGTGAATGGCAGGGTTATTTATTGTGTATGTGGGTTTTTTTGGTCAGTGGTGGATTGGGGCTCTAGGAGCCTAGCGGGGTTGAGGGGGCAGTAAATCTTTGCATTTAATGGACTTTCAGGAATAGTGGACACCCCTCCCCACATTAGTCCATTAAATTGAAGGTTTACTGTATTAAGTAGATTTGTGATCAAAAGATGCAAACCCACTCTTCCCATTTAAAAAAGAAACTGTCAAATGTTACTTATTTTCCAGTAGTGTTTTGTAAAAATAACATTTATAAAAATACAATTAAAAATGTTTCCATGCTCAATTTAATTTCTTTTTCATAAAAATGTTTAAGCTTTAAAGACGGTCCTTTTTTTTGAACAATATAGTCCCTTATTATTTTTGTACAAAAGAATAACACTACCCATCCTTCTTTTACCAGTTATATCAATGCTTTGTTTTGGGTTTGTACTTAATTTTCATACTTAATTATAGGGTTGCTAACCATCCTCATAGCAGAAGGACATCAGTTGTGCATTCAGATGATTTTTCTCTTGTTGTTTTTTGTCCTTTATATTAAAAAAAAAAAAAAATCTAGAAAAAGGAGCTGTTTTGACCATTATGTCAACTTCTGTATCTGGTGTAGACACAGTCTTAGTGAAGTGGGCTTTGTAAAGCATTTCTTTGAGTTGATATGAGGTAGGTAGGCAGGGAAAGAGAGAGGACTGCATTAGATGTGTCTGTATGAAAGGATGTTTTTCAGTGTCAAATTCCTTAAAAGGAAAATAAAATTATATAATCAACTCTTGACTATCACCCTAAGCCTTGCAAAAGGATCAATGTTCTGAGATTGATCCCCTGATTGTTGATTTAGTATCTCTAAATCATCTGCACATCACTCTCTGGCTGACCCTGGTAACTTGACTTAAGGTACAATGATATTCCTATGTTATAGAGCTGGAAGGGATCTTCAGAGGTCAAGTCCAGTCCTCTGCCTCCACAGCAGGACATATCACCATCCCTGACAGAGATTTTTTTTTTAATCTCTTTGCCCCAGATCCCTAAATGACCCCCTCAAAGATTGAGCTTACAGCCCTGGGTTTAGCAGGTCAGTGCTCAAAACGGCTGAGCTATCCCTATTCATATAACTGTGTACCTTAAGTCAACTTTCTGCTGTAGTGTAAATGTAGCTTTAAAAACATTAGTCATTTTTACGTGGCGCATTATATGACCATTAGAAAAATACTGTTAATCACACAGTTGGCCTAAATTTAAACTTAGGCTATAATTCTTCTTTTGAAGTTTAGGAATTTATCATTTACAAGATCAGGCTTATATTTTGTTCAACAGTTTGCCCTGAAATGTTCCTTACCATTCCCAAGAAAGTTCTCTAGGCATTAGAAGACACCACGTCCCAGGTTTTCTGACTAGCTGACCAATATAGCACCGAGAACAACTGATCAACAAGCTCTTTTTAGGCTATACTTAATAGAATTCCTTGCATGATCAGTATTCAGGCTCCAAGGTGAACTCCCTTGTAACTGAATTACAGTTCATAGTTATACCCTTTTGTATTTTTTCTTACTATTTGTTCCCTATTTTGATCTTTGACATGAATGAATCATGCCCCAGAACAGTTTATGTACCGGTTTTCTTAAAAAATGGGTTGTGTAGGGCATATGTTTAGAAATTTAAATACTGAACCTTTCCTTAACAAAAAAAAACCCAAGAAAATATCACTTAGCTGCAGCAATAGTTTTGGAACAGTCGGTACTCCTGCATAGAATTTGATCAGCAATATTTGGGCCCGTTGTGCTGAATCAAATGTAACAACTTGTAAGCACAAATATACACCAGTCACCAGCATATGCCAAAACAGATGAAAATAGAACTTTGATTTTCTGAAATTGTGATCCAGACAAATCATTTCCACTCAGACGCCTGGTCTACACAAGGGACCAAAGTTGGTCCCCGATACACAAATGGTGTGACTAAAATTGTGTAGCTCAAATTGACTTACCAAGATCACCTTTTTCCCCCTGCTGATCAGGGATTTTTGGGCTTGTGCAGAGATCCCTTACTCTGCACATCAGCATGGAGTACTAGGATCGAGTCTAGCCCAGAGAGATCAATTTGGCTGCATCTTTACACACCTGGCAAAATCAATGCCTGGGAGATCGCCTGTGGTGCACCCAGCCCAACATATAGACATATCCTCAGAAACTAAAGGGAATCCAGGTATGTGCAAATAAATCTGACAGTCCATCTATTATGGGGCAGTAGTGATTTACACACAAACCACTGTGGTTTGTAGCCATAGTGGTATGACATGTTTTTAGTCTATAGCTTTCTTTCCTACTTAAAAATAGTGCTTTGAAAATAAAAATAGACCAAATATCACTGGTGGAAGGTGACATAAAAAACCTTTATGCATTATAAAAATGCATAATTCCAGTTCATGTTCCTTTGAGGTTCATTTTCAGAATCCCAACCACTCTTCAGATGGTAAAATAAGCGGGGGTCAAGCCAGAAGACTTGCATAAATACTTAAATGACATCTCTCTCAAAAACTAATTTAGGGAAAGGTACAGATGCATCTTAAAACTTAAAGGGTGCGTCTACCCTAGGAACCTACTTCGAAGTTAACTTTGAAGTGAAGGGCAACTTCAAAGTAGCCTGAGGAACACCTACACACGTTTTCTCTTACTTTGATGTTAACTTCAGAGTAAAGGAGCCAACTTCAAAGTCCTTACGCCATTCACGGGACTGGAATAGCGCTCTACTGCAAAGTTTAAATTTGAAGTAAGGTGTGTGTAGATGCTCAATTTTGAAGTCTGTTACTTGGAAGTTATACTTTGAAGTAAGCAACTTTGAAGTTATTTTGTTGTGTAGACATAGCCAAAAAGAGTTTAAAACTGGCTAGCAGAGCATGGTTTAGCTGCATTTGGGCATGGGGAAGCCAGTATTTGGTAACTCCTCCAGCTGTCAGTATATGCAATTGCTCTTTCTATTCATGGAAGCTCCACTGGAAAACAGGGATAATTTGAACCTCAAGCTCCCATGCTTATATTAATGCAGGGTTGCCATATACATGTGAATTTATTCTAAACCAGACGATTGCAGTTGTCACAGCTTCTGTGCTCCATGGCAAAGATACCATCTTTTTTTCTTTCCTTTTCCACTTCTGTTGACAGTTTGTCTTGCAGGAGAGCTCCACTAAGGACAAAAATCGTTATCCAGAGATTACAAAACATAATCGTCAGACTGTGGTTGGCCATGATATGTACTTTCTATACCTATTGACTGTTGTTCTGTTTCAACCTCATTTTCTAAGCACATTTTACACTATCAAAGCAGCTGTTCTTCAAAGTCCATGAAGATGTTCAGTTTTCATTTTTGCTCTTTGCTGCTGAACTCTGGCCAACAGCAGGAAAGTTTACTGGAGTTTATTCAATTTGCACTTAGAAATTCAGAGTGAATTTTAAATGAAGAAAAAAAAACAGTACCTGGTGTTGCTGAAATAGGCATTGGACGAGCCAGTGTAAAAGTTTATTCCTGTTCTGTGAAAAGGCAAATAAGGGCAGGAGGGCTTGAAAAACATGGAGAATAAAAATATGCTCATTTGACAAGGTAAGTCATTTTACCCTCCAGTCCTTACAGTGAAAGGTTAAATATCCAGGCATTATTTGCCCTTCATTTGCTGTACTGCTGTCACAGATGCCACTGAGCTGTCTGAGTCCAAGTATGAAATCAGCAGAAACATAGGGCATTTATTTTGAACACGTGTTCTTTAAAATGTTAGTCTTTTCTCCTTTAAATCAGATGGATGCAATAGAGCTGCCACAATCTGGAGAGAATATACCTTGCCTTCTGACATTACCTTACTTATGTCTGTTTAAGATCCTGGGACTGACATGGCTACAACCACACTGCATACTTCTGACACTGTCATTAATTCAAGCAGCTGCTGAGATGTAGTCAAGTGTGGAAAAGTATATATCCTCTCCCTCAAGGCTCCCTTGGCCTGCACTGTAATTCGTGAGGTTGCTCCCAAACATGGGTACCCAGAATGACAACTTTCTGCACTACCCGCTGAGCCACAATTCACCATCACTTTCAGGAAATGCACTTAGAAAAAAAGGATAATCCTGTGAGGAGAGCACAGGACTAGTGGTCAGGAGAGCTGTCAATTCCCTATTGTGTCATTGCTTCATCTTAGCAAATCTCTTAACCTAGTTCTGATTAAAAAGTGTGAATAACAATACTTCCGTGCATTCCCTGGTTTCATTGACATCCGTAAAGTGTTTGAGATGTTTGGATTGAAATGCATGGATTATTATGAGAGGAAAACATCCACAGGCAACATTCATCCATATAAAAATGAGCTAAAATAATCATAATAGTGCTTTGTAGCTCTCCAGTAGCTTGTACCGGGAGAGGTACTCTATAAATACTTATTCATTAAGATCTAAAGTGCTGTGGAATGTAGGTGGCTTGATATTTTACAGCTGAGAAATTGGCATAACACGGAATGACTCCATAGCTATATAAGTGAAGCCAAGAAAAGAACTCCAGAAGGCCAACTCACAGATCTCTGATCTAACCACTAAATTTGAAATTGTTTTCCTGTAATTACAGGCTTTAGAAAATTCATCCACTGAATTGTTTTTTGCATTAACTTAATTTAATCTAATTTCCATGAGCTACCTTTGTAAATAATTTTTCTATGTGCTATAATAATTTGTGCTAGATAAAATTAACCTCTCTTTAACCCAGGGCATGTTTGAGAACTCCTCTGAATCTTTGGTTACACTCTTTATTACCTCTCTGACATTCATAATACATCTCTCAATAACATGCCTGAGGAAGGTAGGCTTTTGGGCTATGTCTGCATTTAGGAAACACTTGGAAATGGCCATGCTAATGGCCAACTTGAAGAATACTAACGAGCGCCTCATTAGCATGCTGCCGCCTGCGGCACTTTGAAAGTGCTGTGTTTCGCTTGTGTGCAGCTCATCTACACGGGTCCTTTTTGAAAGGATCCTGCAAACATCGAAATCCCCTTATTCCTATCAGCTGACCTGTCTGATAGGAATAAGGAAATTTCGATGTTTGCAGGGTCCTTTTGAAAAGGACTCCCGTGTAGATGAGCTGCGCGCAAGCGAAATGTGGCACTTTTGAAGTTCCGTGACCAGTGGCATGCTAATGAGGCACTCAGTATTCATTTCAGCACCTCATTAGTATTCTTCAATTTGGCCATTAGCATGGCCATTTCAAAGTTTTTCGTAAGTGTAGACACAGCCTTGGTGAAATATTCTGACCCAAAGTGGGAGCATTTCAGTCATGCTATGTGTATATAGTTTGTCATGCACTTTAGAATCCTTCAAGATGCAAGGCTTTATACAAATATATGAACTATTATCATTCACTGCTGAGGAAATATGATCATATTCCTGCAGCAGAGAAGGGAATTATTAAACAGATTAAGGTTGTACCTACAGTACTGAAAAATGCAATCAGGCCTGTATGACAATAGTATTCATGGGCTAATACTGTCATCTTTACCCCCATACTATTTTTAC
This sequence comes from Carettochelys insculpta, assembly GCF_033958435.1. Lineage (NCBI taxonomy): Eukaryota > Metazoa > Chordata > Testudines > Carettochelyidae > Carettochelys > Carettochelys insculpta. The sequence continues at coordinate 34,872,438 of NC_134150.1, read as the reverse complement.
TTTGTCATCAGGGTCACCAGACATTGATATTATACATTCAGTATCAGTTTCACAGACAATTTAAAATTAGTGGTAATACAATTACTTAAGCAGCTCTGACTACTGAGCTACACAGATGGCCCATCTCTGTTTCTTAAACACAGCATGGGCTTGTCTACACTACCACCTTCCTTTGAAGGAAGGATGGTAATTAGGGTGTTAAGAGTTTACTAATGAAGTGCTGTGCTGCACAGGCAGCACTTCATTAAGCAAACGGCCCCCCCCCCCCCCCCCCCCCCCCAAACTTCGAAGTACCATCTCGCATCTAGCCACGGCTCACCCGCTGGCACCTCGAAGTGCCAGGGCAACTTTGAAATCCCTTTACTCCTCAAAATTTGATCATGAATATGATCATGTTTCCTCAGCAGTGAATGATTAGTTCATACATTTGTATAGAGCCTTGAAGGAACCTAATGTGCACGAGAAACTATACACACACAGCACGACTGAAACGCTAAATTAAATCAAAACTAAATTAAATCAAAATTTTGAGGAGTAAAAGGACTTCGAAGTTGCCCCAGCACTTCGAAGTACCAGTGGGTGATCCATGGCTAGATGCAAGCTGGCACTTCAAAGTTTAAAACTTAGAAGTTGCTGCAGTGGGGGCCGGAATTTGCTTAATGAAGTGCTGCTGTCCCCATGCACCGCAGCACTTCATTAGTAAACTCCCAACACCGTAATTACCATCCTTCCTTCAAAGGAAGGTGGTAGTGTACATGAGCCCGTGCTGTGTTGAAGAAACAGAGATGGGCCACCTTTGTAGCTCAGAAGTCAGAGCTGCTTAAGCAATTGTATTGCCACTAATTTTAAATTGATGTGATATGTGTGATATTTCAAATTCTCTCTGTCTGGTGCTTCAAGTCAATCAATGACCTGTGGATAGGGTCCTCTTTCCTCCTATTGATATATTTGGAAATTACAAGTTTCTTGTATTATCTTTCCCCTACACTTTTAATAAACCAAAATGACAATTAAAAAACCATGATTATTGTCTTCATGTCATCCTGGCTATCTGAGAAAAAGAATTAAAATAATAAATCTGTCCAGAATTATCCTCTGCTCTTTAATTGGAAATGTGAGATTTCTGATTCTTTGTTCTGAGGGGAAGTGTCAAAGAGTGCAAATGAAAGAAATACCTTAGTACTACACTGGGTTTTTTGGAAGGGACAAGTGATTTTGTTGCATTGCCATTATCACATGACATCTGAGGCTGGGCAGAGTTTCATCTCTGCAATTGAAATAGCATACCGAATTGAAATACAGTAGTTATCATTTAAAACCTCAGTGCCATAAGGTGATGAGAATCTGGGAGAGTCAGGCTTCGTTTTCTGTCTAAATCATTTTCTTCCCAAAGTCCCTGCATTAACATTCCCATCTCTGTTTTATTTAACTTCTCCATGAAATTCAAAGGATGGAACCAAAGACGTGATTAAATGTACTGAGGGAGGCACTAGGGTTACCATTTAAAAAAGAGGACACCCCTGTGAGAGAGTATATCTGCATCAGTATCCGCCGACTCATGTTGTATTAATGTACTATACAGCAGTCCCTCGAGTTATGTGAGGGTTGTGTTCCCACACATCCCTGCATAACTTGAGTTTCATGTAAGCTGGGGACAGCTTTTTGTCCCAGCGGAATGCACGTTCTGCAGCTGGGGAAGCAGCAGGAGCACCTGGAATTCCTTTTGAAAGCTAAGTCCTGGGGCTGGGGGGGCAGTTGGGGAGGGTTGAGCCTGGCAGTGGGTTGGGGCCCTGGGAGACGGGCTAATGGAGTTAAGCCTTGGGTGAGTTGGGCTGCAGGGCAGGCAAGTGGGTTGAATGGAGTCAGAGCCGGGCTGTGGGATATATATGTGTGTGTGTGAGCCACTGATGAGTGTGGGAGGTGTGAGCCGGGCTGTGGTAATGAGCCAGAGCTGGGGTGGAGGTGAGCTGTGGTGCATGGTTGTGAACTGGGGCTGTGGTGGGGGGATTGAACCCAGGCCCTGTGGACCAAGCCAGGGCTGGGGGGAGTCAGATTTTGAGTTGCGCTTAACTTGTGTTAATGTTAAGCACAGCTTGAAATCACGCATTTGGAGGGTTTCCTGTTGTTATGAGGGTTAGCCAGCAGCCTGAAAGTAAAAGGGTTAACCTTCTTAGCCAGGTGCGGTTGGCCTATAGGAATGTAGGTAAAAATTTAATTTTGTCTCCTCCCTCTTCTGTTCTCTGTTCTTTTTCTTTTTCCAGCCATGAGGGGGAGAGAGACAGAATATCTCCCTCCAAAAACAGGCCCTCCAATCTTCTGTAAGTAGGGTAAAGTTTAAATAGATCCGTTAGGCTTTATTGTTTTATGGTTTGGGAAGTGGGATCTAATGTCTGTGCACTTATTAAAAATGTTCTGTTACTCTCCTTGTAACTAGGTTCTAGGCCCATGGTGGAGACTCCCCTTGTGTTTTACTTTGTGACTCATCCATCTAGTCATAAGGCTTGCAACACAAATATTGTTGAAATAATAAAAGTTCTCTCTTTTTCTTTTTATTAACCTGGTATTGGTTAATGTTTGTGTCGTGGTTTTTACTTTTGGGCTAAGATTTCCCAAGTAGTCTCTCCCTCGTTTCCTTATTATTACTTGGGTGGTGGCAGCAAATTTTATCCCCAAAATCTAAGGTTTTTAGGATTTTTAAGGGGAAGTTTATACCAAAGCCAGGTAAATAAGGTTTTAAAGGTACTTTTGCTGGCCCCCACTTCTGCATTTATCTTGCTAGAGTGGGGAAAGAACCATAACACCTGTATACATACACTTCCTCTCAGGGACATTCCTTTTTTGGAAAGGTAAAATATAGTAACCCTCCATGTGTCCTAGTTCACAGGGAAAAAAAAATAACCAACAAAGGACTAGAACTACCATGATATATCAAACAAAAAAGCAGTCAAGTAGCACTTTAAAGACTTACAAAATAATTGATTAGGTGAGCTTTTGTGGGACAGACCCACTTCTTCAGACCATAACCATACCAGAACAGACTCAATATTTAAGGCATAGAGAACCAGAAACAATAATCAAAGTTGACAAATCAGAAAAAAATTATCAAGGTGAGCAAATCAGAGAACAGAGGGGCGCGGGGGGGGGTGTCAAGAATTAGATTAAGCCTTAACCCCCCCAACCCCTCTGCTCTCTGATTTGCTCACCTTGATAATTATTTTCTGATTTGTCAACTTTGATTATTGTTTCTGGTTCTCTATGCCTTAAATATTGAGTCTGTTCTGGTATGGCTATGGTCTGAAGAAGTGGGTCTGTCCCACAAAAGCTCACCTAATCAATTATTTTGTTAGTCTTTAAAGTGCTACTTGGCCGCTTTTTTGTTTTGATAGTATATAGACTAGCACGGCTCCTTCTCTGTTACCATGATATATATTCAACAAAACAATTCATATGAGCCTTATTTGTTATAAAAATCATCTTTCCCGCCTGTCTCACCAATAGGCTTGTCTCCGCCCTATCTGTATAACATCAGGCCTATTTTTGCTTCCCTTGACATCACTAGCAAAATGCCTTTTAAAATTAAAGAAAGCTGGACCAGGCCCTTAGGTCATGTCTACACTATAGAGTTATTTTGGCATAGCTTATTCCAGAGTTGTTGTTCCAAAATAAGCTATTTTGGAATAATATGCCCACACTACAGAGAAGCCCTGGAATAAGCAAAACTTATTTCAAAATAGCACATCCACACACGATAGAGCCTATTTTGGATTAGAGCCCCGAGAAGCACTCTGGCACTATGTCTACACAGCAGTGTTATTTTGGAATCTGCTATTCCAAAATACAGTCAATACATCAAACTGTACCATAGAATTTCTAGGGACAGAAATTCCATGCTAGAATAATAAGACTACAGTAGGAGGAATATATACCCACCATCTGACCAGGATTGGTAATGGTGACTATAAAATGCTTGTGAAGATCAGAGAAGTTATAAAAATAGAAAACTCAGTAATGGAGGATTTCAACTATCCCCATATTAATTGGGTACGTGTCATCTCAGGATGGAGTGGAGATGTAATTTTTCTAAACAGCATTAATGATCGCTTCTTGGAACAGCTAGTTCTGGAACTCACAATTCTTGATACGGTCCTATGTGGAGCACAGGATCTGATCTAAGAGATTAATATAGCTGAACTGCTCAGTAATAGCAACCATAATGTAATTAAATTTACCATCCTTAGGGAAGCCCACACAATAGCATTTAACTTCAAAATGGGGAACTACAAAAAAATGGGGACGTTAGTTAAACAGAAATGAAAAGGAGCAGCTGAAAGACTGGGCTGCTTGGAAACTTTTAATGCTCTACAGAATGTGTCTGTAAGCTGTTCTGTAGGTTCCAGGAATTTTTGAAACTCTATGCCAAAGGGATAAATTTGCTCATGCACGTGCAGGTTTATTGCCCATTGACTTCAAACAGGTGGTATGGCTGTGTACGAGTGCAAATTTTGGCTATTTTTTTTTTTACGGCCTGTAACCAATTGAACTTTTTAGCTTGTCAGTTCAACAGATAGGTTTATAATTATCACACAATTTGTACCACACATCTTTAATGATAAGTAGCAGTTACAGGTTTATAAATATACTTTTTCCACCATAGTGATATAACCATGACTAGGAATGATTTTGGTAGAGAAGATAAGTAATTTTGTTGTAAGGCAAAATAAATTACATTTCTATTCACAGGCTTCAAAAAGAGCAAAGGCATTAAAAACCCAGAATCAGCTTTTTATATTATCAACATGAAATAATGTAAATGAACTAAAAATCAACAAACCAAGATTCATTTTTAAGTGCAAACGTTACAGAAGAATATCAAACCCAATTTGCCAATTCATGTTCAGGAGAAACAACTTTTTAAATCACGTCAAAGTGAATCAAAATATACAACAAAAACTATTAAAATAAGTTGCATATGTTGCTAAAAGACCATCTTGAACAGCTAGTATTTTCACTTTGATTAGTGAGAGAAACAATATATGTAACACTGTAAAAGCAAAGTTTGTTTGGTTCACATAATTTTAAGAGTGGAAGACACTTTAGAATATAGGTCTTAGTCCTGCAATTGGATCCATGCAGGCAGGCCTTTCCATTTGAGTAGAGTTCCTTGGATTATCAAGGGGTGATGTCCTGAAGCTACTGAAATAAACACATTTTACCCAAATCAACTGCTCAGATGGATCTGATTGAAGGATCAATGCCATAACTTTATTACGGATCTACACCAGCAATGCACATGCTTAAAATGTCAGCATGTGAGGTCCTCGACCTCAGTTGTACTTACTCTGTGTGTTTAAACTCGAAGCATAAGTTTGAAAACTTTGCTGGATCAAAGCCTTAATAGTATTGTATTCAGAGTATTTGAAGATATAAAATAATAAATATTACAATATGAATAAATAATAATGCCATATTTGGGGGCTCAAACCAAGCAGCTTATTTTAACAGTACTGCAGAACGGATTTGATATACCCTACCTTCTGAAATGCTATTTCTTTTCATATCAGCTATAAAGGGCATGGTTCTGCCCTACTGAAGTCACCTGAAGCTCCACCACTGATTGCAGCCAGAGCAGGATAAGGCCCACACTGCAAACATTATTTTAGTAATGTTTTTCTTATCAAGCTCTTTCGTATGGTTCTTACAGATACCACAGACCAATGCAGACCATTAAGTAACACATCACGTTGATCTCTAAAAAAAAAAATAGGTGTAGCACAATATTGCATAGAAAAAATCCCTGGTATAAATATTCTCACATTGGATATGGAAGCTTTTTGCCTACATTTTACTAGAACAAAGCCCATACATTTTAAGTAGTACAACTCACATTTAATGACGATGTCCTTGATTATGTTCTTTGGAATTGCTAGTGTATGTATTATTTCCAGAATATTTTTATTCTGCATGCTGTTGTTCAGTATTAAAAGACAATACACATTTTATGTTTTTGAATTTTACAACAAATTTAACTATTTCCACTCCCTAACTGTATAGTGAAAATATCTGTAAAGCCTTAGAATAACTTCAGAACTAACAACTTTTCATTTCAATTATGTAATTAATATGTTAACTGGTGATCCTTCACTGACAGTATACAAACTCATTAATGTTCTGCTAAAAAGTCATACACGTCCATTTCATTGAGAGGCAACGTTTCTTATAGGGAGTACTTGAATTTTATGGTAGAGGATGTACAAACAAATGAAATCCATCCATAAATAGGATGCGTATTATGCACCACGCAAGCAACTGAAACATACATGTGAAGGAGAGATAAACATTACATACATCATCCTCATAAAAAACTAGAATTTCAGATTCCACCTAGAATATGTATTTAAAATGATATTTTTATGAGATGCACATGTTGAATAAATATATTTTATAACACAAATTACAGTCACAATATTACTTTCTACACCTGATAATGACATGATTTTATAGGGTTACCAGGAAGACACACTTCTCATTAGAACATCTTTCACAATTACATTATGGGAAAATAGTACCTAATTGTTATGACTGCTGCAGACACTGGACTGCTGGCACAGTAAGAAAAATATATGTGGATTAGTATGAATTTTTAGGTTTTTGTTATAAATTGCATTTTAATGGGAAAGCAATGAATAGTCTGTTCAGAAAATAAGAAGAATAATTAAGGAACACATTAAATTTCTTATTAGTCATCCTTGAAAGGCACCTAAAAATTTATTTTATGGTTGAACATGTTATAAAACAAATTATAAATGTTACTACAAATAAATTTACATTTAGGATTATATAGATTTAACAGATTTTTGCCTGTAGGTGATATCAAAACATATTTCAAGTATTTGATAAAAGATCATCTTACACATGAACATCTGTTCATTTGAGTGATTAATTTACCCCATACACAAAATCAATTGTATGTTTATCCTTTTGTTTAACATGTAGAGGCACAAGTATCCATACTCAAAAAATATATATTTATGAACTGATTGTTGTGAATATACTCAAGTAAAAATTAGTTTATCTTAAATAATTATATTGAAATTGACTGTGCCAATGTTCCAGACATTGATTTTAAATACTACTGGGGAGTACTATGATTAGCTAGTTACTGAGGTTTACTTTATAGTTACCTGAGTGTCACGTTTCCTGGCATTATGTTAAGGACTGCTAATAATGACCAAAAAAGTTGGAAAATATAGGCATAAAAGGCATTAGAATCACATGTAACAAATTCACAGAGATAAATGTGAAGTAGCAGACATTAATGTGCATCGTACATACAGTACAACTTGACTTACAGTATTAAGTACCATTATATTGCACAATACATAACATGGCACATTTCATAAAGCTACAATTCTTGCACTGTAAACAACAGATACAGCTGTACATCTACGAAAGACAAAAAAGAATAATTTTACTTAAAAGTAAAATACGTCATTAAATATTATTGCCTTGGCAAGGTCATTGTGTTATCAGTTGGAAAGAATGCCGTGATAGATTGACACAACTCACAGCTGAAACTTTTCTAGAAAATATCATCTTTGAAAACATTCATATAGTCCTAAAAATACTTTTAATGCTTTACCTTGGCAATATTGTATCTTTGTTTTGTGAGAATATATTGTACACATTTGGTTTTAAAAAATCGGCCTGCTCCTGCTCCCATTAAAGTCAATGGAAGTTTTGTCACTGACTTCAAAAGAAGCAAATTCAGGTCTAATGTTTTTTCAAAGCTGTCATATTTACAAATATTACATTAACTTCCATTTTGCATTTATACTGCTCCTATGTATCACAGTGCTATGTAGCAAGCAAGGTATGGTATTAGACTGAACATATGAACAGATGGCAAGCATACATAAATGTTACAGCGGGGAAAAATGCTATCAGTGAAACTAAAAAAAGTTTATTGGAAGTCTAAATAAATTCTCCTTAAAATAAATTATTTTAATAAATATTAAACTAATTCAATGCACAGTTAGAACAGTATAACTTTAGCGTATCATTGATATGATTTAAATGCCCAACCAAGACCCTGCTTCTACTACCACTAATATCAATAGTAAAACAACGTAGATAATTTCTTCAAGAAGACCTAGATAGAGGATCTGCCAAGTAGCCATCAGGCAGTCACTTTTACCCACCACCATTAACACTCTCTAAACTATCCAATCTCCCCCGTTTGGGACAGAGATATTGTCTGAGTGCAGCCAGCAGGCTCCTCTCTCTCCCACCCACAGTGAGCTACTCACCCTGCCCAGACCTACTCAGCTGATGTGGTGTCCTGTTGGCAGGGGGTAAGTCTTCTAATGTATGTAGATGCTTGTGGAAAAAGACTGGGAACAATATTCTGCATAGATTTTTGTTTGTTTCTTAATATGGAATCTTGTTTTCTTTAGTGTTATGCATTGCTAGATATCCCTCTCTATTATCCAGAATATTTGATTACCTGGCAACCTCCTGGTCCTGCGGATGCTGGATATCAAAGAGTTTACTGTATGAGCTTTTAGAAAACTACTGCCTATCCTTACAAATTTGGATTGAGTCATGCAAACACACACATATATAACTTGTGTACTACATGTGTATTCATGCTGAAATAATCTGCCATCTGATGAAGACAAAGTTATTGAGATGCATAAACTTCGAGCTTTGCCCAGCTCTGAAAGGCAAAACAAATTAATAAGAAACAGTTGGCTTGCAACTTGGATCTTAGCCTACATTTTAAAAGTGGAAACCCAGTTACTCATCCTGCTAATTCACTATAATGGCTATGTCTACAGTAGCACCCCACCTTTCGAAAGGGGAATGCCAATGAAACACTTCTGGATATGCTAATGAGGCACTGCAATGAATATGCAGTGCCTCATTAACATAATTGCAACCACAGCATTTCAAAAGTGCCGCTTTTGATTGCATGTGGCTTGTCTACACAGGGTCCTTTTCAAAAGGACCCCATGTAGACAAGCCACGCACGATAGAAAGCAGCACTTTTTTGCGGTTGCCATTATGCTAATGATTATTAGCATAAATTAAATTATTATTATATTAAATAAATGATTAGCATATCCAGAAGTGTCTCGTGAGCATCCCTCTTATGAAAGGGGGGTGCTAGTGTAGACACAACCAATGTGTTTACAATACCTCTGCTGAACAGCATACACCTAGCTTTCCTGACTATTCAAGTTCATGTTCCAGATTTATATTTTACAAGTAAAAGGCAATAAAGTATCACAGTAGCATTGCACATTTTCCACATTTATACACCAATTCCGCCAGCAAAACTCTAGCTGAAAGCAACAGCAATTCCACTTACATTAGGACAGCAGTTCAAGTCTAAAACTCAGAACTACTCTTTTGTTTTGATTATTAAACAAGGTAAAACTATAACCTGCTAATTAATATTTGGTACACAGGCATCCTTTACGGGTTTCTGAATTTAAAACATAAGATTCAGTTTATGATAATAGGTATTTTAACAATTAAAGATCTAGACACTTAAGTAATCAAACAGCACTTAGATACAATCTGTTTAAGATAAGTGTTTCAAATCACTATAAAGTCCTATAGAGCTGAAAAGGGTTGCCATAGTTTTCATATTTCCAAAAGCCATTTAAAAACTGTCACTGTAAATTTTTCAATCTCCATAAGCAAATAATTGTATATGTTGTGTTTAATATGGGTATATACTAGCTATTGTTTTCGAAATAGCAGTCTTTCCATGTAATTATTAATCTGAATAATAGACATTTTTATAACTGTATCTGTTTCAAAAAGTCAAAGCAAAAATATATCAGAACACCATAGCATCTAAAGAGAGATTTTCCAAGTGCTTCTTCAATTATCAAAAAGTGCTCTTATATAGACAGTAGTCTCTCTCTCTCTCTCTCTCATAGTAAGGCTGTTATAAAACAGGTTAACTGAAAAAAATATTTAGGATATCCTTATCAAAATATACCTTCTTATATGATTTAATCATGAACGATTTAAGGCCTTAATTCTATAAGTATGTGCATGCTTAGCTTTGGACACACTGCACAGCGTAAAGCATATGCATAAATGTTTGCAGGATCAGGGCCTAATATTCCAAATTGTGAAATACACAGTAGGACTTTAATAATATATTTATATTACTAGGTCACTCTTAAAATTAAAGGGTTTGGAAAACAGTAACACCATGAGAAATGCTTTTTGCTATTATTCCTCATGGGACTAGAAGCAGATGCAACTGAAATCATGTGAAAAATCCTCTTCTCGTGACATTTCCTGCACCATTCTTCAGACTCAAGAGATTTATGTTGTAAGCAAATTTGGATCCTTGTCTGAATCAGCCCCAAACTGGAGACCAATCTGATAGCTTTCTTTGACAGGACAACAAGTCTTGTGGATGAGGGAAAAGTGGTGGATGTGTTATACTTAGACTGTAGTATGGCATTTGATATGGTCTTACATGGTCTTCTTAACTGGGCCAATACAACTTACATGGGGCTACTATAAAATGGGGGCATAACTGGCTGGATAAACCTTCTCAGAAAGTAGTTACTAATGGTTCACAGTCATGCTGGAAGGGCATAAAAAGTGGGGTTCTGCAGGGGTCTGTTTTGGGACTGGTTCTATTCAATATCTTCATAAATGATTTAGATGTTGGCATAAAGACTATGCTTATTAAGTTTACAGATGATACCAAGCTGAGAGGGGTTGCAACTGTTTTGGAGGATAGGGTCAGAATTCAAAATGATCTGGACAAACTGGTGAAATGGTTTGAGGTAAACAGGATGAACTTTAATAAGGAGAAATGCAAAATACTCAACTTAGGAAGGAACTATCAACTTCATACATACAAAATGGGAAGCGACTCTCTAGGAAGGAGATTTAAGTGTTATAGTGGACCACAAAATAATATGAGTCAATAGTATGATGCTGTTGCAAAAAAAAAAAAAAAAAAAAGCAAACATGACTCTGGGATGCATTACCAGGAGTGCTGAGAGCAAGATATGGGAAGTCATTCTTCTGCTTTACTCTGTGCTCATTAGGCCTCAGTTGGAGTATTATATCCAGTTCTGGGCACCACATTTCAAGAAACGTGGAGAAAATAAAGAGGGTCAGAGAAGAGAAACAAGAATTATTAAATGTCTAGAGAATATGAGGGAAGACTGAAAGAACTTGGCTTGTTTAGTTTAGAAAAGACAAAACTTAAAGGGGACATGACAGCAGTTTTCAAGTACTTAGAAGAGGGTTACAAGGAGGAGGGAGAAAAAATTGTTCTCCTTGGCCTCTGAGGATAGGACAAGGAGCAATGCGGTTAAACTGCAGCAAAGGAAGTTTAAGTTGGACATTAAGAAAAATTTCCTAACTGTCAGGGTGGTTAACCACTGGAATAAACTACCTAGGGAGGCTATGGAATCTCCGTCACTGGAGATATTTAAGACCAGGTTAGATAGACATCTATCAGGGATGGTCTAGACAGTACTTGGTCCTGCCATGAGGGCAGGAGACTGGATACGATGACCTCTTGAGATCCCTTCCAGTTCTAGTGTTCTATGATTCTATGTGGAGTACAGTCCTAGAGCAGATGGGTGGTCTTAACTCCCACTAACATCAACAGAAGTTAAGGGAGCTCCACAACAGCATCATGCTAGATCAAGCTGCTTTTGAAACTTGACTATTATTATCAACATAAAAGTGTAACCACAGACCATATACAAATTCCCATAAAACTCCATCCTAATGCAAACCAAAAAGTTTAGGGCCTGATTCCAAAGCCCACATTCACATGAACAGTTTCATTGACAAAGACAGGCATTAACACTCATGCAGAAGCCACATTCCCATACGCATACAAATGCGTTTGCAGACTCAGGGACCTAATTTGGTCCCAGTACATTTCGTATGCAACTAAACTTCTTAATAAAACTTATTTTATTTTAGAATAAAAAATATATTGGTCTTATTCACAGTTAAGAAGATACTAAATACAGACTGAAAAGCAAATACTACTGTATGTTTTAAATTTTGTATCCTCTAAGACGAATTGGAATCTGGAAAAAGACCCAAAGGATGGCCAAAATTGCATACATTTAAGGATGTACACACTCAAGATCTCAAAGAAATGGACATGGACGTGGACAACTGGAAAGATCACACTCAGGACCACAGCATTTGGAAACAAGAGCTCAATAAAAGTGTCTGGAGTTTTGAGAGGAAGCAGACCTGCACAATAGGGGAGAAAAGAGAGTCTCTGCCACGTCACATTGAAAGATGATGTTTCAATCCTAAGCCAAAGGTTATGATTGTGACAAATGTGGCAGACTCTTTCGGATCAGATAGTCACAGCTGCCATAAAACCAACTGAATAAATTCTTTACCTCTCAGAGTGCCTACCCATGCTCTCGAGACTGAAGGATGCTTACCACTAATTTTACATAATCATTTTGTGAAAATATATATATATATTGCTTTGTCTAGGTTTAAAAGAAATGTCAAGATGAAGCAGATGTAGGGGCCTTTATGAAATCAGTGGGTTAGTGAAGTTATTTCTAGTACTTAGGACAACTGTTTTCAAAAAGGCAAAACTGCACTTTTATGTTACGTAAAAGATAAGATTCACACTGAAAATCACTAAAAAGGATAGGGATGGTATGCAAAATATAATAATGGAGAATTCTAATGTGCAGTGAAAATTGGCTCAATTCTCATAGTTGTTATTCAGGCAAATCACCACTTGCTTCAATGGGACATAAGGACTCGGTCCTGCAAATATGCATGGAAGTAATTTTACTTATGGGAGCAGTCCCACTGAGCCACATCAGACTTACATATAAATATTTACAAAAATTAATAGTTTTAAAAACAAACATCAATTGAACACAAGTTTTTGAAAAAAAGTTGCATTATCGGATATTTGTCTAAATATATACATTAAAAACTAATTAATGCTAAACTGGTTACACCAAGTATGGAGGTTTACAGCTAGATTTCCACGTGTGCCAATTTGCATGTGCTCGATATGATGCTGCATGTTCCATATGCAAACATGGATTTGCAAGACTGTATTTGCACTCACACAAATTAGTATCTGCTCGCAAATGTATTTGCAAATTAATTTTTAACCGTTTAACTGCACAAATAACAGCACAAGTTCTAAAATGAAAAACTATATTCTAAATTGAGGGATTATTTTTGTAGCATGAAAAATAAACCCATGTAAAGGATCTTCTCGGCTCCACCACGCACCCTTGGTTTAGGCCCCATACTGTAGACTTTGCTCAGTGAAATAAAATCCCAGGCTGGCAAAGTAACATGTTTGAGTGGATTCCTGTGCCTACACAGAACTACACTGACATCAGTGGGGAACCCAGTAAGGCTCAAAACTGTTATGACTGTGCTGATTTGGGGGCTTCCTTCAGAAGTACTACTCAAGTGAGCTAGGGACTGGAGCAGGCTCATTATCATATTTGTCCTCTAAATCCCAGGAATTTTAAGGGGAGCTGGCCTTGGCTCCAAATCACTGGAGCCAGCTTGCTTGCACTCTAGGTCCCCAGTGCTGACTAGCAGCTAGAGGCCATATAAACACTGCACTTGCTACAGATTATTCTGCAATTGTCCAATGCATATTTTACAGCAACTTCTACTATAACAACAAAAATGTAGCAAGCTTGAAGTGTAAGATATAGTAGAACACACAAGTTACAGTACAGGACTTTCATACTTCTTAGGCTTTGCTTTCATGTTGCCTTGATTCTTTGCTAGAGATTATTCTGCAATTGACCAATGCATATTTTACAGCAATTTCTACTATAAAAAAAATGTAGCAAGCTTGAGGTGGAAGATACAGTGGAACATACAAGTTACAGTAAATGACTTTCATACTTCTTACACGTTGCTTTCATGTTGTGTTGAATCTTTCAGATATTTGAAATGTTTTCCCCTAAAGTTATTAAAATAGAAAATATAAATAATTTATATTTATTTGTAAACAGAATTCAAAAATATCTTCTAGTTCTATATAAACCATCATTTTAAAACTAAGAAACTGTGACTAAGTGCAGGGCAAACTAGACCTGTGAGAAAAGTGGCAGGATTACAATGGACCGGATAAATGACAAGGCAGAAGTGGATAACTGTAGATAACACTGAAAACTACCTCAGATTTCCCAAGATCGGGTAGAAAAAAGCTCCTTAGGAATAGTTCCAGCACCACCGAGTGCAACTGTAAGTGAAATAAAAAAGAGATTTGGATGGACCTGCCAAACCATACTTCCTGGTCCCTGGCCACAGAGCTCCCGGCGGCTGTGCCAGCGCCATAGCGAACGGGTGCCCGGTGGATTCTCACACGATCCGCCAGGAGGCTCCGGCAGGAAATTCCTCCGCCAGGCGCATGGGCTGTGTGAAAGGCGCTCGGCGGCCCGCCCAGGCTGCCGGCTCAAGTGGCCCAGGAGGGCGGGAGATCGGGTCTCCAGGCCGCTCAAATGAAGTGGATCCAGGCGCCGCCGCCGTCGGGCTCCTGGGGCGGGGAGGTGCGCGAGCGGCCCCGCAGCCGGTAGTTGAGCCCCTCGTTGTTGTCCCAGTACTCGGTGCCCGCCACGCGGTAGCGCACGGCGAACTCCAACATGCCCCCCGCGGCCGCCGCCGGCAGGTGGAAGGAGAAGCGGTCGGTCAGGCCGTCGGCGGGGCCCGGCGACATGTAGGCGGCCGCCACCTCGGCGCAGCTGACCCAGCGGTTGAGCGTGTAGCGCACGGACACGGCCTTCTCGTAGGCCAGGTTGAGGACGCGCACGGCCCCGCGCAGGCCGACGGGCTCGACCCGCACCCACTCCAGCTTCACCTTGTGCTGCCGCACCCGCTCCGCGAAGCCGGGGCTGGCGCCGGGCTGCGGCGGGAAGAGCGGCTCCAGCAGCGGCGCGGGGCCGAACAGCACCGGCTCCAGCTCGCCCAGCGCCGGCGGCTTCCTGGTCTTGAGCAGGTCGGCGGCGCGGGCCGGCAGCGGCACCTGGGGCAGGTCGGCCTCGCAAAAGTGGCGCACGGAGATGAGCTCCAGGCCCAGCGAGTCGGCGAAGCGCACCGTCTTCCTGCGGGACGGGCTCTGCTGCAGGGCGGGCTGCAGGCCGCGCTCGCCGGGCGTGGGCAGCGACTTGGCTCGCCGGCGCAGCGTGGGGCTGGGGGGGACGGGAGGCACCGAGGGCTCCCGGCCGCGGGAGGGCTGGGGCTTGTCCCCGGCGGCGGCCGCTTCTCGGACCACGGGCGGGGGAGACGCCTCCCCGTGGGGCTCCGGGCTGCAGTCGCCCTTGCAGTGCTCGGCCAGGCTGCCATAGAGGCAGGCGCTGCAGCTGAAGTTCCGAGGCAGGTAGAGTCGAGGAGGAGGGGTGGGCACTGAGGTGTGAAGCGACGTCGCCTTATCCATGGGAGGCGGGGGGTGGGGGGACACTGGGATCTGCGGGAAGTCCGCCGCTAGCGCTGCGCCGGAGCCTAATGCATCGTGCTGGGTGGCGCTGCCGGGCAGCCTAGGGCATGATGCGGCGCAGGGTCGCGTCGGGTCTCTGGGGTCCGAGTCTAGTAGATGGTGCTGAGCGGCAGCCCGGCTGCTGCTGGGACGATGGCAGCCTCCTGCCTGGTGACAGCCGAGTCCCTCGGAGCTCTAGGCTCCGCCGCTGCGTCCGCGCCGGAGCCTGGTGTACGATGCTGCCGGGGTTTGCTGCCAAAAGGCTGCCTGCGCCCGCGATCTAGCGGTAGTACTGCGGTATCCGTTAAGATTTGGGGAGAGACTGTGACGCGCTCCGGCTCCCTAGTGGCTGCTGACGCACTGGAGTCATGCAGCAAAACACGTATCTCCGTGCCTCTGTCATCCTTCTCCTCCTCACTACTCTGCTCTCCGCCCCGTCAGTCCTCCCCTCCCTCCCGCGCTGCGCTCTCCGCGTACTCCACCGTCTCCCTTGTCCTCCCCCCTTTATCATCCGCCCCCTCTTCTCCAGCTATCTCGCCTCCTCTTTCCTGGGTTTCAAGGTTTTTCCATCCATCCGTTTGCACCTGCTTCTATTCTTGGTCTTTCCTCAAGGATCTGATCCCAAAAGGGAGGTGGTAGGGTTTCCCCCATGGCAGCATTACAATGCACTGCTTTGTGCACCGCTCTTCCTATAGCATCTGTAGCAGAAATAGCAGCGCCAAGAAAGATGCAAAGCCCAGTTTTGAAGGGCAAAAATAATTGATAAGAAATAGCTGGCTTGCCAGTTGAATCTCACAGTGTACATTTTAAAGGAGGAAGCCCTGCTAAGCTGCTATAATGTATTCACAGTAGGTTTGCTGAATAAGGTACACCTGCTACAATCCAGGTAGAGATGTGGGTTTGTGCAAAATCTAATTCCCAGTCTAAACAAGGACTGACTAAAAGTCGGAACAATTTTATCC
Source organism: Carettochelys insculpta (assembly GCF_033958435.1). NCBI lineage: Eukaryota > Metazoa > Chordata > Testudines > Carettochelyidae > Carettochelys > Carettochelys insculpta. Next base: position 34,855,983 of record NC_134150.1, on the reverse strand, counting down.
TTTATTAAATTAGTTTAGATTAGGCAACAGTATCCAAATAAATTACACTCTCATGAAGACAGGTGGGCAGCTCTTTCTCAGAAGAGGTTCAGGGATCTAACAAAGATGTTTTGTTCCAGATGCTCTCTAAACTGCATTTTGCAGTACTGATTTTAACTAGTAAACTATTAAAAACAACAGCCAGGCAGCAGAATAAACACACACTACAAAATATCCTTGACACACAACTCTTCAATTGCATTTTTAAGCAGGGTCATTTTCACCTTCATCATTAATCCCAGCGATCCCTACTGCCAGGAAGTCTAGACTGAGGAGTCTGTGGGTGGTGACGTTAATCATGAGACATGTCAGTACTTTAAAGATTCAGAACCCAAAAAACAAAACTGCCAACAACAACATGCCAGCAACCATCATAGTTTCCCTGTTAACCGAAAGTAACGTCAGCATGTCAAAAGGGAGTCCTGTTTAACAAATATGAAGAAATGTCTGGTGGTTATATCCAACTTCTATCTCTCTTATGCTGGGTGGGTCATAATTGGGGAACAAAAAGGAATGCCCAACTTTTTTTTTTTTTTTAATTTGCTTCACAGTGAAATGAAATAGGCTTGTAATCAGAACTCTAGGATAATCATTTTTGGCATCATTCATGTGAAAGTAAAACAGCAACCATTATATTTGAATTCTATTTGCATATACACTAGTCCAGTATATTGACATTGTCTCCATTTCTTGTCCTTTGCCCCTTCTTATCAGTGCAATGAATGTGTCAGGAAACCAGCACAAACCTCTTGTCTTTTCGTTTGCTTTGTTTGTTTGCCTGAAGAAGTAATGGAAGATGCACTGGATCACCTGATGAATACCTGCTCTGTTCATTGCCTCTGAAGCACCTGACTGTCAGAAGACGCAATACTGGGCTAAGTGGAAATTTGATCTGACCCAATATGGCATTTCTTATATCTTTATGTGTCTTGATTTGTGTGCTTGAATTTTGTGAGTAAAGATTATAGGAGCCCATGCAGTGAGTAACAGACATTTTAATTCCATAGAGCACAGATAGACACACAATATTCTAACCACTTATTTTAAACTTATTCCTAACAATAGGAAGGTTCATTTCATGCCTGTAGTTCTATAATTAAAATGATTGCTGTCATGTTTTTGTTCATTAATTACTTTAACTTCACAACCACTAAATTATACAATTTATTATAAGATTAATAACTGTTCAATAAACTACCCCTGTGTATTCATATCACCTACAGGAGCCTCAGATTTGTAAACAAAACAGGCTTAGATCTGTTCAATGTTTGTATGGGAAACCTTCAAGGAAAACTTAGATGCTAAGTGATGAGATGATTCTTTAGGTGGCCTTCTTCTGTTTGTAGCAATGTCCCAGCATGATGCCAGAGATCAGTCTAAGTCTGAAGGTGCTGTTCATGCAATATTGTCACATTCTTGCATGCAGTTCAGACAAATGAAATGTGTCACTGGTTGTCCTGTGACTGAATACATTAAAACACTCTAAAGCTGTAGCTGTCTAGGTGCTCCCAGCCAGCATACAAGCATGCCCTGTGTTAAGCAGTCCTGGTTCAGCAATTGTGTCTCTGGCAGCCTTCTTGTTACATCATATTTATGCTCTGTTCTCTACCAAAGTTGGTTACGACCAGCAATGTGACTTCAAAACAACCCCACCCTGAATTTCCCCAAATTATCCTGAAATGTTCAACATTCAGAGGAATTGCTCATTAAAGAGACAAAAGGACTGTTTATTACTTTAGCTGTTAACAATCGCTTCAGTTCAAGCACAGCACTGGACTGTTGTAGATTAAAAATAAAAAGTTATTAACAAAAAGAACGAGGTTTTAAGTGAGTTGATGAACAAGGGATAGACACAATGGTTACAAGTAAATAAAAATAAAACTCACTGTCTATGGCTAAGACTTAATAAGCTAAAGCCTTGATTTAAGATGCATTTCTTATAATTCTTTCTTTTTTTCAGCCATTGCTGACTTTCTTTCAGGCATTGTCTATACTATCAGGATAACTCAACATAACTTATCTTAGGTTGACTCACTGCAGTGTCTACTCCACATTGCATTGACAGGTGACACTCTTCCATCAACTTACCATAGATGCCTCTCATTCTGGTGGAGCACTGGAGTTAACTGGAGAGCACTCTAAAGTTGATTTAGAGGATCTTAACTACACCCACTAAGCTGACCTTCCACTGCAACCATCACAGCAGCATTGATCCTGGTGAGTGCACATATGGCTTCAGTCAGGATCTTCCACAGAAATTAAAGATGCTAGTTTTCCTTTTGTTCTAAGGTGAAAGATCTTGTCTAAGCCTGTTTTTCACCTACCTTCAGTTCCCAGAGGTTTCTTTCCCCTTTGCTTAAGAAACCATTTTTAAGATGGACTTGTCTTTTTTCTTGTATCTTCTGAAATGCGCTGTTTTGTCCCAGATGATCTCATGCTGTTTTTCTGTTCCTGGGAACTTCCACTCCCCTTAATGATTCATATGACTTCTGTTATGTTTGGTTATACCAGGCTTCATTTAATTGGAGACAAGTAGGTAGCTGCCTTCCCTCCTGTCTAAAAGAAAATCTTTCTCCTTTTCTTTGGTCGCAGATTTCAAAGCATAATATCAGTGAGTTTTAATTCCTCATATAGTTTTAGTACATACATCTCGCAGTAGTACTTGTCATTGCATTATTACCTTTCATGAAAGACCTATCTGATACACTTTTATAACCCCAGGATATTGCACACAATCAACTGATTCACATATCTTTTGACGTTCTGACTCCCATCAGAAGCTATTTCCCCACTTGCTAGTAGGGATGTAACAAATGTCTAACACCAGTAACTGTGTAACTGACCAAAATTCTACTGGTTACATGGTTAAATGTTTACCCAGGGATCTATAGGTAGGAAGGGTAGAGTGCTAGAGGGCTACCCTCGTGTCAGGGGTCCTGGCTGCTGTCTCCGTGCCTCAGGCTCTGTCACCAGCAGGCATCCTGGCACATGTGGGGCATTGGCTGCTGGCCCCATGTCTCAGATTGTGATGACGGCAGGCATCCCACTGTGTATGGAGTCCCAGCTGCCAGGCCCATGACTGGGGAGCTACTACCAGTAGGCATCTTGGCGTGAGTGGGGTTCTAGTTGCCAGCCCCATGCCTCAGGGACATGGGCCAGCCACTGGGACACCATGCATACTAGGATGCCTGCTGGCAGCAGAGCCCAAGACACAGAACTGACATCTGGGTTGGAGCATAACTGTGGGGCAACCTGAAAGCATCCTGGAGTCTCAGGATGGCAGACAGCATCAGTATCCCAGGCACAGAGCCAGCAGACAGGACCCTAATGGAGTTTAACTGTTAAGAGAAACTGATAAGTATCTTATGAATCGCTTGTTAAGCAAATTGTAAGAAGAGAAACATAACTCTCTACGGCCGTGTCTACACGTGCCCCAAACTTCGAAATGGCCATGCAAATGGCCATTTCGAAATTTACTAATGAAGCGCTGAAATGCATATTCAGCGCTTCATTAGCATGCGGGCGGCAGCGGCGCTTCGAAATTCACGCGCCTTGCCGCCGCGCGGCGCGTCCAGACGGGGCTCCTTTTCGAAAGGACGCCACCTTCTTCGAAGTCCCCTTATTCCCATGAGCTCATGGGAATAAGGGGACTTCGAAGTAGGCGGGGCCCTTTCGAAAAGGAGCCCCGTTTGGACGCGCCGCGCGGCGGCAAGGCGCATGAATTTCAAAGCGCCGCTGCCGCCCGCATGCTAATGAAGCGCTGAATATGCATTTCAGCGCTTCATTAGTAAACTTCGAAATGGCCATTTGCATGGCCATTTCGAAGTTTGGGGCACGTGTAGACATAGCCTACATGCCCCATACGTACATCACACAACAGTATTACTGATCAGTGAGTTATTCATTTTCCACTGAGAAATCATCTCTCTAAAGGAGAAAGTAATCAAGGAGGTTGACAAATATATTTACTTAGGTCAGCAGCTGAACTGAGACAACACATTTGAAGGGGAATGCAGCAGAAGGAGAAAGGTGAGTTGGGAAAGTTCCCACAAATGTCTAAAACCAGTAACTGTGTAACTGATCAGTATTCTCCATGATCACATACCAAATGAGATCAGAAGGTACACAGAGGTGGTCAATGCAGTGCAGGCAATGTACAATGTAAAGTGGAAATAGGTGAGTCATGTAGTCTGCAGGTAAGATGCTCTGCATTACGGACTGGATTCCCAGAGACCATAAACAACGGCTGGGCTGACCAAAAATGCACTGGGCTGGTCCTATGACAATACTCTTCTGGCAGAAATTGAAAGAATATGCTCACAACAAAATAGAATGTTGTTGCATCAACTTGAATTAATGGAGGGACAGCCAAGGAGAAGCTGGACAAAGGTGATATTACATGTACCCTTCTGGGTACATGGCATGGTATAGTGATACACATATAGGCTACGTCTACACGTGCAGCCAACATCGAAATAGTCTATTTCGATGAATAACGTCTACACGTCCTCCAGGGCCGGCAACGTCGATGTTCAACTTCGACGTTGCTCAGCCCAACATCGAAATAGGCGCAGCGAGGGAACGTCTACACGTCAAAGTAGCACACATCGAAATAGGGATGCCAGGCACAGCTGCAGACAGGGTCACAGGGCGGACTCAACAGCCAGCCGCTCCCTTAAAGGGCCCCTCCCAGACACAGTTGCACTAAACAACACAAGATACACAGAGCTGACAACTGGTTGCAGACCCTGTGCCTGCAGCATAGATCCCCAGCTGCCGCAGAAGCAGCCAGAAGCCCTGGGCTAAGGGCTGCTGCCCACGGTGACCATAGAGCCCCGCAGGGGCTGGAGAGAGAGCATCTCTCAACCCCCCAGCTGATGGCCGCCATGGAGGACCCAGCAATTTCAACGTTGCGGGACGCGGATCGTCTACACGGTCCCTACTTCGACGTTGAACGTCGAAGTAGGGCGCTATTCCTATCTCCTCATGAGGTTAGCGACTTCGACGTCTCGCCGCCTAACGTCGAAGTTAACTTCAAAATAGCGCCCGACACGTGTAGACGCAAGTTGGTGCTGCTACTTCGAAGTAGCATGCACGTGTAGACGCAGCTATAGTGATACATAGTGGAATAGTGAGTATATTAGGCCTTAGAATGGTTGCCCACACCGAGTAGTGAACCTACAGTAGGCCGTTGTGTTACAGCTGTAAGAGAGCATATTGTTCTTCACATAGCAGGTATACTTAGGACTTTACTGGTGACTTTAAAATCTTCCAATTCATTCCTCCAAAGTAATTAATCCAATCATAGAAATAAGGTCATTAGAAAAATTAGTGCCTCAAAAAAGATAAGAAAAATGTCAACTCAAAACAGCTTTGGGCCAGCCATATCAGAGCAAAGTGAGATGCAAACACTACTCAGGAAATTAGTGGTAAATAAAACATTCTACATTATTTTACTCTTCTCTAGGTAGAACCTGGATGGCCACCTTACTCCCCATTTAATTGGTTAACTGGTTAAACTAAATATTTAATCAGTTAACTAATTAAACAGAGTTTTATATATTTAGTATATATATTTTTTCCTTAACCAAACTTAAACTATATTTAATTTTTTTTTATTTCATAATTATCCTTACATAGGCATTCACTGATTTGTTTCCTACAAGACAAGGTTTAGACTGGCTGAGTCTTAGCGTGCTGGCAAGGAAGGTGGTGATATTTTTAGAAGCAGACATACAGCTTAGTAGAAGCAATGCTTTCACTCCTGCTGTGGCAGAAGGGTAAAACAGTGGTTCACAGTTTGCGGCGTCCTGAGCATGACATCCCTGTCTTCAATAAGCTGGCTTCTGTTTTGGTGGTATCTTGGAAACCAGCCACGGGAAAACCTTAAAGCCACTAGAAAAAGTGTGGTTATTGTGCAAGAAAAACCAAAGGGATCCTTTTCTTCCCTGATAAAAAAAAAATCTTTCTTCCTCTGTTTGAATTTACCTTAACGTGTAATTCCAGCCAGGCTAACCTGGCTGTATTTTTAGCCTACCATAAATTAATCAAAATAGATCTATATCTCTGAAGTCCCTTATCAGCTCCACTCCTGCTTGACACTTCTAAAAGCCAAGATATTAGTGTGATTCAGATAAAACTCATTAAAGCTCCTTTTGAGCTTCTCAGTACCTTTGAACTCGGGCTCCTTAAAAGTAAGGTCATGTTCCTGGTGGCACTGAACTTGGTTTGTGGTTGTGACGCTGAATGATCTTTAGACTGAGTGTTCTGCCTAATATCTAGGTTTCGGAAGATGAGGTAGCACTATGAACTCATCTGATGGCTGGCCTACATGAACATTCAAATAGCTACCTCTCAGTGATGTGAAAAATCCATGACACAGAGACACAGTAAAGCCAATATAAACACTGTCCCAGTGTAGACACGCAACAATAGAATTCTTCCTCCCAGTTAACTACTCAGGGAGGTGGATTACCAACAAGAGTAGGAGAACCTTTCCTGTTGCTGTAGTAAATATTTACACTGGAGTATTACAGCCACTTACAGTATTCTGAGTGAATACATAGCCTGAGATTAGGAATGCTGGTAGTAGGACGACCAAGGTGCTATTCCCTCCCCATTTTACTGGGTGGGGGCGGGGTCTGCTTTAGTTGCTGCCAGTTAACCTTAACTGGTTAACCATTAACATCCCTGATATAAATTAGTAAGAAAGAAAAGGCCCTAATTTGTCTTAAGAATAATAAATTATAAGACTGGAAGGTAGCATGGGATGGATGGTTCAAAAATAATAAAATTGTTTTAAAATAAACAAGCACAAATCTTCCCACTGTCTGCTGGTGAACAAAGCATGGGATAGGAAATAAAGTAAAGGAAAGCCTTAGGAGAAAGGAAAATAACAAAAGATAAACTGCTTCCGATCAGGTTTTAGCAAATTAGTTGAAGGGTATAAAGAGAGCTAGCATCTCTAGTCTTCCAGATGAGAAACTCCAGCTTTCAAACTTGCTATGCCCTTTCTTTCCTAAGTGACGGATTGGTAAACTGGCCATTTTGCTCTCCTTATATCACTCAACCTCTACAGTCTCTGCCTGGACAGCCAGAAAGCACTGTCTGGGATGCAGTTTCTGTTCCCCAGCATGACCGCTAAACTGTCCTCCCCTATGCTTGTTAGCTTGATGGCTTTACCACTTAACTCTGCTTGTAACCAACTTGGACAGACGAGTTAACACACATCCTTTGTCTAGGGTAGAGTGGATGTTATGCTTTGCATCTCAAACAAATTTTAAGAACATGTTTCCAGCATACATCTGTACTCTGGTACATCACACAATGATTTTCAGTACCAGCATGTAACAGATGTATATATGAAACTGTACTAGATAATCTTTGAGGTATACATTATGACAACAATGTGTTGGGGATATGAATGGGTCAACTCTGATCTGAGTATGTAAAAGTAAAAACCAGGCCACAGGGTCTAAGTTCCAGAGCTCTTCAGAGAGTACTCTTACAACAGTAGTAAAAGTAGAGACAGATACAAAATAAATAATAAAAAAGATCCAGCTCTGACCACAATGTAAGGAAGGCCCCATAGAATAGGATTCATGATGTTGTAAAGAATGGACAAGATTTAAAAAAACCACACATGCGTGCGCATGTGCACGCGCGCACACAGAGAGAGAGAGAGAGAGAGAGAGGTAGGGTGACCATCCCTCCTGCCATTTGGGATGCCAAAATGGTGTCCTGACTTATTTTATAAAAGGGACTAATTGTCCCATATTTGCTGCGCAGGCGAAGCTGCTGGTCTGAGACACAGTACGTGCTCTCCCTGCAACAGAGGGAGCCAGCAGTTTAGCCTACTTTCCCCTTCCCAGAGGCTCGAGGGGTGGGGGGAACACCATGATTGCCCTGTCCCTGCTGCTTCCCCAAGGCTTGGGTGGGGGGAGCACCACAGCTGCCTCATATCCGCCGCTTTCCCCAAGGCTCACGGAGGGCAGGGGGGAGCATTGTGGTTGCCCTGTCCCTGCTGCTTCTCCAAAGCTTGGAGGAGCGGGAGTGCCAGCCCTCGCTCCCCGCATCCTGCATGTGGCCTTGGGAGATATGTTCACCCTATACAAAGCATACTTCCTGCAGGGTGCTCCTTTACTGATGAGAATACAGAGTGGAAAGGTTCGAGAGTGGTTTTAGTCTTGTGTGACACTGTCACTTTAAGAGGAGGCTTGGCTTATGCTCCAACCCACAACTGAAGTCCTCAAGGACGTTAAAGTTTATAACTTTAGCTGTCTCACTCTAAGAAGCACCAGAACAAGAATCCTGCACAAATTGTGGACACAATTCGTAAATCCTAAGCTCAATTCTTCTGGATGGCAAGTGCCATTTTAAAGTCAGTTATTACTATTATGTCCAGCAACAATTTGATCAACAATAGGTAATTAGCTTTAATATAACCACAGTATTAACACAAAAATCTACACTAAAAGAACTTTATTAAGGTAGCAAAGTCAAGTTGTCATAAGTTTTGAACTACCAAAATTAAGGTTGTAGAGAGAGAACATTGAGAGCACAGGAGAGACGGTCTCCCTAATTTCAGTTTTGCAGCCAGATATACATGCTGCGCAGCCCACAGAAGTCCACAATTGCAGCAATACGTTCAGTGCAAACAGAGTCTTCAGGAAATATAACTACTAAAATCTAAGATGCCTCTACTAAGCATGTGCTAATTGTGATCTTCCAAAACCCTATAACCGGGGCAAATGTGGGAAGAGCAGCAAAGGGCCAACAAAAAGAATGTCCCTGACGCAAAAGACAGCTCTCTGCTAAATTTCAAGTCCCTACATCAATATACAGAGGTATTGGAGCTTTCCAAAGAAAAGGTCAGTAGAATTCTTGAAAGTGGGCAAAACAAGGTATTTTTCCCTAGTCTTGCTTTCAAAAACAGTTGAACCGGTTTGCTGAAAATTTCAGACTCCAGGCAGACAGCTGACATGCAAAATTTTAATCCAAACAATTCAAAGTTTTACAAGTTTAAAGTAACAAAAAACAGGGTGGTATAATGGGAAGTGTTGAGCAACCTTTATAACAGGAAGTACTACCAGCTCTACATACAGTAAATACTTACACATCAAGGCTCAAATTCTTAGAAGCATGTATGCACTATGACACATACGGGAACTGCATATATAGACTCTGCCATGTACAAACCCTTTAAGGTTTGTAGGCACAAATCCATATATCTGTGCAAACCCTGATTTGTTCACAACTAGGGGAGGTTTGAGCAGTCGGATTAAAGTGTAACAATGCATGGCTGACAAGTGATCTGTGTCACTGTCAAGTGTTGAATAAACACATTTTATAGTGATGTATTTAGAACATAAACCAGGAAACTTTTCTAAAGAATGATCCCATCAACAGACTAATTATTGAATCTTTAGTTTTATCTTTGTCCCCTTAGAGGAAAAATTCACAGGGATTTGTACAGTATGTTTTAGAATGCTTTTAAAAAGCCATTGGAAAAAAAGTTTTCAATGGTACAGACCAAAATACTAAAATGACTGTTAAAGATATGAAAAAGAGGACAAGTCTTATATTGGGCGGCGTCTGTTGGTGAGAGACAAGCTTTAGACAGAGATCTTCTACAGGTCTGGAAGTGATGATCTGGTTGTATTCCTCCATTATGTTCTTGAGTGTCCTTGATTCCAGACACTGCAGGAGGCATCAGATGTCAGCATTAGAGCATGGGGGATGGCTGCAAGATGACATCATAGTGGGTGAGAGAAGGATGCATTAAGAGGAACATGTTGGGACATAATTAAAGGGGTCACTGCTGCACGGGGAGTGCCCATTTTCAATATGCAGAATAAATTTAATTTTTGGAATTAGAATTGTAAAAAGATGAACTGGTTTAATGTACAAAGTAGATACAGCTATGAGACATCATATGTCTGCTAAGAAATAAAGTGTATTATGATTATATTAGTTTTTGAGTCATAGTTCTGATTTTCAGTATGTGAAACCAGGACATGAGACTGTGCTCTCATTTACATCTGTGCAATCCAAGTAATGTCAATGGAGTTATGTGGGTATAAAAGATTAAAATTTGGTCAAAGATTTTTATAAGCAGAATTCATCAGGGCCCTTTATAAGGGCCTAATATTGACATTTATATTAATAAATTGTTGGTTTAGCAATTATATATTGGTACTGTGTGTTAAAAAATCTCACCAAATTATTCAATCCTAAAGGTGTGCTTAGATTCTTCATTATTTTAGAGAAGCACTAGATCACTGCTAAATAGTACAGTTGCCTTAAATCTTACCAGATTATGCAGCCCTATCTATGTGAATCATAGTGCTCTAGTGAAAATACATGACCCTAAATGTACACTAGTGCAGTGATCCGCAACTAGTGGTGCTACAAAGTGGCACTTAGGTGCCTCTGAGCCATGTGCTGGGAGTGCTGTCCAACCACTCTGTGCGTGTGCTCTATCACTTGGTGGGAGAAGTGTGTGGCAGCAGCATTGGAGGTTCTAGGGCAGTGGCGGCTCTGGTGAATTGCCGGCATTTAGTTAGAGCAGGGGGAAAGGGGCCTAGGGGGTGCCTGGCTGTGGTGGAGCAGTGGGGGACTGGGTGACAGCAGGCAGCTGGGGATTCGTGGCTCTGGAGGCGGGAGGGGGATTGGATTAGAGATGTGGGGCTGGGGGGTTGCTTTCTCTGCAGGAAAGGAAAGGTATTAGGGCCACGAGGAAGGCCTAGGGGTGCCTGGCTCTGGGGGATGGGAGGAGATTGGATTATATATGTTGGGTGTGCCATGTAACAAGTGCTGAAGTGTGCCACAAGGTGATAAAGGTTGCTGAGGAACAATCTAGTGATTAGAATGGATGGAGGGGCTGGAAGCCAAGGCTCCTGGGCTCTATCCCAGCCCTGGGAGGAGGGTTGGAGTCTAGTCTAGTGGTTAGAGTGGGGGTGGGATCCAGGACCCCTGGGATCAAAGCCAGCACCAGGAGAGGAGTGGTGTGTAGTGGTTAGAGGGGAGGGATGCTGGGTTCTATCCCCTGCAGGAGGGGGACTTGTAGCCAAGAATCCTGGGTTCTATTTCAGCCCCACCCCCACTTCACTGGGACTAGTGCAGTGCTCTCCAACCAGTGCAGCATGGCACACTGGTGTGCTGTGAATTGGCACTTAACATGCCTGAGAGTTGTGTGCCAGGATTGCCATTTGCCACTCTGTGCATGTGCCCCACTGCTTACTGGGAGAAATGCATTGCAGCAGCAGCTCTGTGGCAGTGGCAGTGGTAGCTCTGAGGAGTTGTAGGCACCAAGTTAGAGTGGGGAGGGTGGGGGTTCCTGGCACTGGGAGAGAGGTGGGGGACTGGATTATAGTGGGGAACTGGGGGTGCCTGGTTTTGCAGGAGGGAAGGTATTGATTTAGAGTGGGGGGATTGGTGTGCCTGGTTCTTAGGGAGGGGATTGGGATTGAAATTGAAATTATAGTGAGTGCTGAAGTGTGCCACAAGGTGATAAATGTTGCTGAGCACTAGACTAGTGAATTTTTCTTCCTCGAGGTCTATTGTCCTCTAAAGCAGTGTTTCGTAAACTTTTTGAGACCATGGAACACCACATAATACCTTAATGTGGCACACCTATGAAACTTTTCTCCAAAGAAATTGTGGTCAGACCAAAAATAACAAACATACAGACAAACAGCAACATATGTAGCAAAAAAAGGAATTTAATCACCTATCATGGCAATGAAGAAGTAACATTGTATCTGGTTTTGATAAAAGAAAATATATACCATCAGTGTATGATATCAAAAAGATCATCAGGTGCTTGTGGCACACTTGTGAATTGTTCACAGAACACCCGGCCCTTAGCTAAAGGAAGATGAGAAAACAGTAAGGCCACATCTACACTAGCAAGTCCTTTTGGAAAAGCAGGCACTCCTCCAAAAGAAAAAGTGGAGCATCCACACACAAAATGCACTGTTTCAAATTTCTTTTGAAAGAATGTGGCACTTCATCCGGAGGCCCTGTTCCGCTACTGGACCAGGAAGAGCACATTCTTCCAAAAGAATTTTTTGGAAAAAAGTGTGTGTAGACACTCCGTGTCCCCTTCTTTCAAAAGAGCAGTTCTCCATGGTGCCAGCCTGCTGGAGTGCTGAGACGCCTCTGCCAGCACCAGTGGAGCTCTAGGGTATCTGCCTCCCACTTGCTCTTAGCGCTGCTAGGACCCAGAAACCCCATTACAGGAAGCTCAGAGCGTGGAATCAGCAAGCACGTGGACTGCTGCACCACATGCTCTGCAGCCACCACGGCCAGCAGCCAATCACCTTGGGAGATGCAGGGCACCCTCAGGGAGCAGCTGAGGGCTCCCAGGAGCCCGCCCAGGGCATGAAGCAGAGGGTTCCTTCCTGGACTGAGCCAGAGCTCCAGGATCTCCTGGGGCTCTGGCATAAGGAGGTCCTCCAGGACTTAATGGGCCACCGCCGGAATGTCTCCGTGTTCGCTTGACTGGCCACTGGCTTGGCCACCCAAGGCCACCCTGCCTGAACCGCTGGTCAGGTCCATTGTAAAGTTAAAGAACTCTGCCACGGATACATGTGTGCCTGGGACAATGCCAGGCAGTCGTGGCAGGACCCAGCCACCTTCCCATATAACAGGGAGCTGTACAGGCTTCTTGCTGGCAAGGACAGTTCCCCACCACGCAGCACCTTGGACACTGCAGCCCTGGAACCTCCTGCTACACCGGACAGGGAGCCAGTCCCAGTCCAGGACCATCCCGGACCTGGCAGCCAGACCAGCGCACTGGACCCAGAGCTTGAGATGCCCTCAGCCTCTTCCAGCCACGCTACCTTGAGCCGGGCATCTCCCCACCTCTTTGAGAGACCCTCCAGTAAATGCATGGCACGTTACATATCCCAGTGTGGCGGGAGGGGGCATGTCCCATTGGCCCAATCCCAGATGTCCCACCCAGGAGTGTGTCCCTGGAATGCAGGCACACTCATAGGTGATGCCCAGCACCCACTCCCATGGACAGCGCCATGAGCTGCAGACATACTGGGGAGGCCAGCCTGTGCCCAGCTCACCCACCACTCAGGTGGGGATTCCCCTTTACCTGGACAACCCCCACTTTGCCCCAAGCCCATTCCCCAGCCATGGCCAGCAACATCCCCAAGGCATCTTGGAGGCCATGCACACCACAGACCACCGTGCAAGAAACACATGCCACCACTGTGGGGACATGCCTGTCCCTTGGGTCACAGGTCAGGGCAGCTGCCAATGGGGGGCATATGACACAGCAACCAGGGCGAGGATGGGGGACTAACTCCCCCTCCCTCCTTCTTCCCCACATCCATCACTTACAGCTGCAGCATCCGAGAGCTGGGGGAGCCCCAGCACACCTCCAGGGCTGGCTAGCCCCATCCAGGCCAGGGGACTGAGGAGCCTGAGAGTGAGGGCCGAGAGTGCTGGACCAGCCCCACCACTGGGGTCCCAGCAGGCCTGCAGCCAGAGGACCCAATGCCGAGGCTAGGAGGATGAGGCTGCCACATACAGAGCCACCTTCCACCACCAGAACACCCTGGTGGAGTGGCAGCTAATGCTCAATGAGGCCAAAATGGCCTGGCAGCAGGACACATGGGCGGAGGTGGTGGGCATACTCTGAACTGTGTGTGGGGCCCTCATGGAGATGCCAGCCCACCCTCATACTCCCCAGCTGCCCCTGCCCCTGCCCACCCAGAAGCCCAAGGACCTCACCACCCACCTGCTGGCAGACCTCTCACCCGCCACCCTCTGGGGCCTTGCAGCCTGGCTCATGGCCAGGGCGGGCCCCACCGACGCAGCCCCATCACCTCCCTATGCTCCCAGGGCCTTCCCACACCACAAGGGGAACCCTGCATCCGGGATGGGAGGGGCTCCCGTGGCTGCTGGGGCTCACAGCTCTCCTCCCTGAAATAGTGCCCCCTGTCCCTGCGCCCCCCAGGTTGTGATGCCTTCCCTTCTAAGATCCCCACTGTATATAGTTACCTTCTTCATCTATGTAAATAGATAAATACGCAGTTTTTATTTTTCTACACTTTCAATGTTCAGTAAAGTTAGTTGCTTGCAACACCCCTATGTCCCCCCCTTATTGGTGCAAATGATGAGAGATGGTTGGGTTGGAAGGGTTTGTGGGGGGTACCCGGCTGGGGCTCACTGGGGCCCATGGGTGAAAGCCTCACGGAGGGCTTTCCAAATGTGGAGCTCATTGTAGGGGCTGCCCAAATCGGGGCCAGCCTCAGCCATCAACCCTTGGGGGAAGATCTCCTCCCTGGCCTAAGTGAGGTTGTGGAGATCACAGCAGAACCCCCACTACCTAGGGGATATGCTCCACCCCAACACTGAGGCACATGAGGAGGCACCTAAATCTTGCCTTCAAGCGTCCGAAGGTGCACTCAACAGGGTAGCATGCCCATGTGAGCCAGCTGTTGAAGACCTTCAGGATGGGGTGAGGTGGCAACGTCCCTGATGGTGAGCTCCTGCTGGGGGATGTAAGTCCTGGTGTTGGGACAAACTTAACATGTTATTAAATGGCTTTTGTTAAATCTCCCATGTAGATTCAGGTGGAAAGGGGACTCCATCTTGATTCCCACTTTCAACATGGAGTCCATACTAGGTTCCATTTTGAAAGATGGCTACCTGGGCTAAGTCATCTTCTTCCCTCAGAAAAGGGCAGGAAACTAAAAGTGGGAAAAGGTTGGGTCTCCTGGTCAGAAGCTGCCCGCAGACAAGAGCCTATAACAAGGGGTGGAGCAATCACCTCAGGGCTCTCGCTCTCGAGTGTCTCCTGTCAGCACTAGCGATAACATCTAACTTTGTGCACCTTTCTGCAGAAGATCTAGGGGAGGCCCCGGGCAACTAGGACAACACTACTATACTGTGAGGCTTCGTAGGCCAGCCACAACCTGATGGCTAGGGCAAGCAGTTATACTGTGTCAGGTCTTGTAGGCCAGTGTAATCCTTATTTGATTTTGTTAAACAGTGGTGAGGGAATAGTCAGTCATACACACACACGCTTGCCATTTTCTCCTAGGCATTTCCCCGTACAGAAAAGAAAAGAACAAAGGAAAGAAGAAAGAGGCAGATGCTGTTTCCATCCAGTCCCAAATGCCATGCTGTCCCTGACTGCCATCCCTCTTCCTCTCCTCTGCAGCTACCAGACTTACCTGATCTTCCATCAGACTTCAGGGCTGCGGTAAAGAGTGGGGAGGAAGAGAGGGAAAATATTCACCTGTATATAGTTGTACGCAGCATGACAACATAATCTTATTAATTAGTTCTTTATTTTGTTTGTAGTTAGATTTTTTACTGTTTGTTCACCTTTTTAATTGGTGTCGTGGTTAATACATGGTAACTAGATTCAAGAAAGGCGTCAGACTGGTATTCGGGCAGGGCTTGTTCTAGCCTCCACACTGTTTATGGAACAGAAGGGCTTTCTGGCCATGCAATCCCATCTGCAGCATTTCCTGGCCTGCTCTTTCGAAAGAGCATCTGTGGCTGTGTGAAAACACTCTTTCAAAAGAGTGGATAGTTTTCAGGCCACTTTTTATGCATATAAGTGATCTTCTGGAAGATCATCTTCTGAAAGAGATCATCTGGAAGACCACTGTAGTGTAGACACAGCCTAACAGGAAATGACAGAGGTGTTTATCACTTCTTGTTTCAGTTTCCACAAAGAAGGTTGGTGGTGACTGGATGCCTACAACAGTGAATGCTGTTGAAAAGAGGTAGGTTTGGAAGTTAAAACAGGAAAAGAACAAGTTAAAAATTCCTGAGAAAAGTTAGGTGTTTTCAACTTATCAGGCCTGAAGAAATGCATCCTTAGACTACTCAAGCAACTGATTAAGGAGGTATCTGGGAGATTAGATATATTTTTTAAAAGTCCTAAAAGATGGGAGAGATTCCAGAACACTGGAGGAGGACAAATATAGTGCCCAACTCTAAAAAGGAAAATAAGGACAACCCAGGAAACTACAGCCTAGGAATGTTAATGGTTAACTGGTTAGCCTCATCATAAGCCTTTTCCTATTTTAACTTCTGAGCCTAAATGAATGAAACTTTTCCTATAGCCTTCTCATACTTTAACTTCTGAGCTTAAACACACAAGGCTTACCAGTTACAGTTAACCAGGACGGGCTGGAGCAGCACCAGAGGCTACCATGGACAGGAGCTGCTTCAGTGCAGCTGGAGTGTTTCTGCCTGCAGCAAGCCTGGGGCGCTGGGAACTGGGGCTGTTCCCGCTGGGGCCAGACTACTCTAGCTGTGCTGGAGTACCTCTCACCTGTGGCACATCCATACTGTGGACCAGTCATCTTAACTTGTGTGCTAGGAAAGATAACAGAGCAAATAATTAAGGAATCCATCTGCACACGGCTAAAGACAATAAGGTGTATGTAATCATCAGCATAGATTTATAAAGAACAAATCATGTCAAACCAACCTGACAGCTTTCTTTGATGAAATAACAACCGTTTTGTATAAGAGGGAAGCAACAATGTGCTATACCTAAACGCTAGTAAAGCATTTGATACAGCTCTCGCATGACTCTCTTATAAATAAATAAGGGAAATACAACCTAGCTGGGGCTATTATAAGGTTGGTGAACAAGTGGTTGGATAACTGTTATTATAGAATGAGGTGTTACAGGACTTCTTGTTGTTTATGCAGGAAGGATATAATAAGTGGGGCTCTGCAGGGACCAGTTCTGTTCAATATCATCGACAATTTAGATAATGGCATAGCGATTATGCTTATAAAGGTTGAGGAGGATACCAAGCTGGGAGGGATAGCAAGTGATTTAGAGGATAGGATTATAATTCAAAATGATCTGGACAAAGTAGAAAAATGTTCTGAGGTATACAGGATGAAAATCAATAAGTACAAGTTTCATGCATATAAAATTGAAAATGGCTAGAAAGGAGTACTCCAGGAAGGAATCTAGGGGTCATAGTGAACCAAAAACTAAATATGAGACAACAGTGGGATATTGTTGCAAACATCTCCCCTACCAAAAAACAAACATAATTCTGGGCAGCCTTCCAAATCTCACTTATTGGGAAGGGGAGACTTCATCCCTAGATCCTCATTTTAAGAAGTTTTCAAAGTGTCCTTTGCCTGATATGTGGGATTTTGCCCATTGTCCTTCAGTGCAGCATTTATATTTGCTAAAACTTCTTCCCTCTGTAATAACAGCCTGAGTCAACCCTCTGCTGGGGTGAGGTGACATGTCACCCGCGGGGGCATCTGTGCAGCTGCCCGTCCTGCAGCATAAATTAGTAACCATGACCCGCAGAATGGATGAGATCTTTGCCCTGGAGCATGAGGGGCTGGTGGTACAACCCTAGCTTTGACAGGCCATGGTAACACCTCAGCAAAGACTTTGGCCCTTTCTGGGGTGGCTGTGAAGACTCAAGGAGATCAGGGTAGTTCCAAGCTTCCAGCGTAGCCCTAAATGGCTCCTCCCAATGCTGCCTCCCCCTTTGTTCTCCTGCTCTTAACCCCTCCACCACCTCCTCCCTCAGTCCTTCTACCTACTCCAGCCCTCGGCCTAACACTGCCTTCCTCTGCCCCCCCTCCGCTTCCTCACCGCTCCAGCCTGCCCCTGCCTCTGCCCGTTCCCTCAGCCCTCCCCTCGCACCACCTCCCCCTGGTTCCCTTCTCCCTCACCCCTCTAGTCCCTCCTCCCACCTTTCCCTCAGCCGCTCCAGCCCTCCTGCCTCCCCCTTAGCGCCCCCCCGAGGCCTTCTCTCTCGCCCCTCCCCACGGTTGTTTATGGCGCACCTGCGACCCCACTGCGCATGCGCTCGCTGCCGCCACTGCCCCCTCCCACGGCCGGTCCGGTTGCCCCGGGTAACGGCTTCGGGTGGGAGGAGGCTGCGAACAACAGCGGCATCGACGCCTGTACAGCTCCATCTCCCCGCCGCCCCGGGACCGACAAGTGAGGGCGGCAGCTCGAGGGGAGGGGAGAGCCTGGGGATGGGGGCGAGGGGGGAAGAGGCTGGGGGTTGGGGGAATGAGGGGGAGGGGGAGGCTGGGGATTGGGGGGACGAAGAGGTGTAGATGAGGACTGGGGGACAAGGAGAAGCTTGGGAAGGTGGGGGCTGCGGTTTGAAGGCAACTGAGAGGAGGGAAGGCACGTGGAAAGGGGCTTGGGAAGTGGCTCAAAGAGCAGCTTAAGTTGCGGGACAGATAAAACACACTCAAGTTTAGTTTAAAAATACACACCCACATCCCATCTCCATCTCCATGTGAGGTCGAGTTACAGGGAGGTCAGTGTTTCAGCAGCAGCTGTAAACCCATTGCATTAAAATAAGGATATATGAACAGTAATTGCCAGGTTGATTATTTAAGACATCTTATTGCAGCTTTAAAGAGTATATAAGCGTGGGGCATTGGAACCATGATGAAGTCCTCCAAGAAGAAAGAACTAGATTTAGAAAAAAACGTTACCAGCGAGAAAGGAGAAAGCCAGTGGCAATGTATCTACCCAAATGAGAGGAGAGAGAGGAATCAGGTTTATACTCTTCTTAACATCAGCAAAAATGTATTTGAACAAGATGAAAGGTCCCTGGAATATGTCATCAGGACTGGATGGGAGGAAGCTGTAAGTTACATGTTGAAAAAACATCTTAATAGCAAAAAAAAGAAAGAAAAATTCGGATGCAGTTTTGAAACATTTGCTAAAAATTTTTATTTTAAAAATCGTTTGTTTTGATACCAGGTATTAACAAAAAAAAAAAAGCCTCAGCCAGAGTCAAAGTTGAGAATGGGAAAAACCATAACAAATATTTAACACTACAAATGTTTAAAAACCCAAAAAGCTAGGAGCTTTACCATAGTTGCTGGGAGCTGCTTAAAAAAGCTCTGAAGTAGCTTTAAGAACATACTGAAAATATTATTTAGAGTTTTATTATTAAACTAATGGTAGAGATTTAATTTCTTACAAATCAAGGAACAGATACTGCTGCCTGTGGGGGGGTTGGGAAAAGGAAGGAAACATGTCAGAGCTTTTAATTATAGTTTAGGGTAAAATGATATGCTCTTCATCCAGAAAAACAAAAAGAAAATGGAATAGTCTGTTCTTCATTTAGTATGTGTAGTAAGATTGAAGCACAATCATCAATTTTTTTCAGTGTATAATCATTCACCTATAGATAACAAACAAAGCTGCAAATGATTCTTTGATCCAATTACAAACAAGACACGTTTTGGAAATCAAGATACTTCATTTTTGCTTTAGTATAAAGGATTGGTCATCTTCTTGTAGTTCCTTCAAACTTGGTAAAGTGGATGTACAACTCGCAATTTTTATCTTTGTTGCTGTCTTGTAGCATAAACATATGGAATACCTAAAAACCTCACTAAAGCTTCAGGTTCCTTATAGCTACAATTGTGAGTGCAAATGGTATTCATGTTTGTTTGAAATAATCTGAATTAGTTGTTTTTCACCTTTTTACTTACAAGACAGATTGGACTCTTAAAGAAAAAGTGATTAAGATTTTGAAGGATTGGTTATCCTTAGGTTTGGGGTATATTATCCATTATATCAGACTAGTAATACATAATTCAACTATGGGGCTAGATTACTTATATAGAATAGGGAAATGGCTTGGTTTTAGTAGTTAATGGATTTTTCTGAATGACACAAGACAATGGGCTTAGATCTTGTCATTCTAGAGTACAGTTGCCATATGTCCAGGTTTTCCTATGTATTGTCTCTTTTATGAGCCTCTATGTGGGTGGATTTTTCAAATAACAGGAGAGATCTGGGTGTTTTTTGGAGCAAGGGCTGCAACTCAGAGTCCTGATTGTTCTACCTCCTGGTTGGCCCATCCCCTGCATCAGCAGGTGTTTGGTCCATTCCCCTGCAGCGAAAGCTGATGAATCCTGTCCACCCAGGCCTGGGGAGAGGATCCCACAGGGCAGTGCTGACTGATGGCTGTCGGTGCATCTTGAGCTTATGCTAGTGGTCCTAACACCATGACAGGGAGCAACTCTGCCCCAGTATACAGTGAATACCACATGGCAGATACCCTGCTCCCTCCCAACAGCTCCCTCAAAACTGTCCCCCTCCAGGTTCCGCCTTCCCAGATGTCTTGTTTTTGAGAAACTGAAATATGGTAACCCTGTTTTGTTGGGACTGAGAAGGTGCAAAAGAACTGATAATTGTGTTTTAGCCAATATTAAGTGAGGCCACACACCAAAGACATTCTTGTGTTCAACTTATCTCCACTCTTCCCCCACCTCCCTGCCCCAGTCTGATGCGGTTGTCTACACTGGTTTCTTGAAACCTGTTTTTACATAAGACACATGGGCTGTGTCTACATTTGCATTCCTCTTTTGAAAGAGGTATGCAAATGGAGTATATCAAAAATGCAAGTGAGGTACAGATTTGCATATCTGACACCTCATTTGCATATTTCAAAAGTGCTTCTTTTGAAAGAAGTAAACCAGTGTAGACGCTGCTTTTTTGAAAGTAAACGCCGTCTTCCAAAGAATCCTTCATAAAAGCATCATTTAATAGGAAGGATTTAATATAAAGCTTCATTTAATAGGCAGGATTATTTGGAAGATGGGGTTTACTTTCAAAAGAGCAGTGTCTACACTGGTTTTCTTCTTTTGAAAGAAGCTCTTTCAAAATAAGAATATGCAAATGAGATGCCAAATATGCAAATATGTACCTCATTTGTATTTGATTTCCCTCATTTGCATACCCCTTTCAAAAGAGGAATGCAAGTGTAGACGCACCCATGGTGTTGGATAATATGATCAATTTTGTTGTAACTTATTAATGTGAGTAAATATTTCCAGGTCCAAGTCTTACTTCTCTGGTACTTGTTGAAATAACTGAAAGGTTTAGACTTTCTAAATCTTTAATGTACAATCTACTAAGCAGCTTAGGTGCCTAAATCCTGTGTGACTGTAACTCCCTGCACTCAGTGGAGTTCCCACTTGGCTGTCACCTAACCCTGGAGCCTAGTGGTTTTCAAACCACTGACTGTCTCAGGGTCTGTGACAGGTGACCATGAAATTAAAATTTCAGATCCAAGCAAAGGCATTCTCTTCTTATGACCAAAATTATATGAATGCCCCCCCGCTACAGGTCAAAACCTGGATGTGTTATCACACAATGCTAAACTATGAACATCTTTCTCACGATGCATCAAGTGCTGAGGTGAGCACATTTAGAACTGAATTCTGATCAGTCAGTTTTCAGTCTAAGACTTTGATGCTATGGGGTGCATAGGCCACAGCTTGAACTTCTAAATGGGCCTACACCTCCAGTGGAAAACTCTCAGGGGTCCTCAGATGAAAAAAGTTTGAAAAACTACACTGTAGATACCTAAACACAGTTGGTGTAACTTTTCACTGTAAAACTTAAGTGCTAAAGTTCATAGTCTGGGGCATGTGCCCTGGTGATCCACTCTAGGTATCCAGGTGCTTATCTTTTTGCTTCAGCCCCACAGTGATTCATAAGCCAGGGAAGATAGGCATTTGGCTGCATAAATTGAGTGTGTGGCCTGAGCAGATAGGTGACCTTTGAGGATGACTTCCAGATCAGATCCCATTCAGATTCATGTCTCTTTACATTCATTGCTTTTTAATGTAAAGGGTTTCCTCATGAGTAAGTCTTTCTTATTTTTTTGTATTTTGGACTGTAGCACTAAAAACTTTTCTCACAGATGAGATGCAAAATCACTTCTATGTATGTGCTGCTCTTTTGGGGTCCTGTTTCTATTTCTAATATAGGGTCACTACTTATATTTGGTAAGAATCTGTCTTAATTTTCCCCATTAAATTGTACAGAGGAAAGCAGCCTAGTGTGGAGTTCTGTAGAGGGATTTTATAAAATGGTATTTCAGTGTTCGAGCTCTGAATTTCAAGCAGTCAATAGCAGGTGATGTGGTTTTCTCCCCTCAGCTGGAAGTTTGTGCTGCTGAAATCTCCATGCGATTGATACTAATTAATGAAAAGCTAAGTAAAATCCATTCCTGGTCATTCTAGTTGTCAGTAGTGGCAGATATGTTGTTTTGATTGAAATAGCACCAGAAGTGCAGTTGTTTTATATATGGATCATAAAAGAAATATCCCAATTCTGTTCTGTATTCGTTTTAGGAAAGAAGTGGAAACTAAAGAAAAGTATAACGCTCTCTAATCCAAGACTTTTGAAGAACCACGTTTTTCTTCAAAGATAATATACAACAAATTGAATTTTTCATGGTCTTAAGATATCACCTCTGAGTTTTGCAGTCCGGGACTGTAAAACAGCACTGCAAGCATAAACATCTATGGAGGCTACTGTTTTCCCTGTTAATATCAAACTTTTTTCGAATGCAGTTTTAAAAGGGCTTGACTAAGAATAAAACACTACTTGATAACTTGGCCCAAACAGTACATCTAATTAACATGAATGTAATTAGTTAATCATGACTTCTGTTGCATTTGTATGAAGTTCATTTTTCTTCATGTGTAGAAACAAGTAATATTTAGATTTAACATATTTCTCTGTTCCCAGGTACAAGGCTGGGGTAATGCTGCTCCATTTGCTTGCCTTCAGTTGCAAAAGCAAGCCAAGAAGGCAAGGGCAAATGAACCCGTTAACAGTTGCCTGTTTTGTGTAGACATGGTACAGAATGACAGAAGTGTGAACCAAGAGACCAAGACTATAAGAGGTCAATCAAAATCTGATTGTAAACTAAGCACTCTTGCTACAAGTGATGCCATTTCAGAAAAGAAAGAGTTTCCACTCCACTCTAGCAAGTCTTTCAGTTCTGCTACAACAGATAATAGTAAGAGAGAAGGCTGTAATGGCAAGTTACACTCCATCGAGACATTTCAAGGTGAAAAGAAAAGTTTGCCAGTAAAGGAATACAGTATATGGCACCCAGAAAAAATGAAAAACCCAGAAACCCTGAAGTGTAAAGTTGTGAAGACCACTGAGCCTACCCTGCCTGCTCCAGATAGCTCTGAATCTTCAAACGAAAAGTCTTTGCTGGTATTGCCACCTGTGAAAGATGCAACTCCAAAAGATAGCGCAGATCCTTCTTTAAAGACGAATAATGCAGTTCTCTCTCAGGCAAATGAAAAAATGCTCAATCCTACTTCAGCTGAGACTGCTTCCAGCAGTAAAGGTACTAAAACAACAGAACAAAAGAGTGAAAAAGAAATTGATTGTATCATTCATGATGCAGTTAAGGAGAAACAAACTCACAAACCATCATCCTTTGTCCCAAGGCTGCCAAAAGCATCATTCCTGCAAGGAGGCCCTGACCAGTTACACTGGCCCTGTGCTCTTTGGCCAGATAGTAAAAATACACACACTTCTAATAGTGTTGCTTTGAGAAAGAACAGTCATCTTGCTAACATGCAGTTTCTGCATACAAAAGGAGTACAGTACTTAAACTGTGATGAGATCAGAGGTCCTTTCACCAACAGTATCAAAAGCAGAAGTCTCTCAGGAAATGAGTCAAAAACACAGGTGGTGCAACTGCTTCCTGGACTATTCCCTTCCTTAACGGTCAGCCATGTTGCAATAACAGCAATGTCTTCTAGACTGACTTAACACTTTTACAGTGCAACTTCATGTCATTTTCTTCTATTTGTTTGTGTATGAAAAAAGGATTGAAGATGCATTTTACTTGTGCTCCTTCTGAGCAGACTGGCCATTTGTTAATTTCCATGGGTGTTACTTCTATGTATCAGTTTAATACTGTGCATTACTTCCAGGTAGATTATTTCCAGTTCATAGATTAACTGTCTCTGTCTATGATATATGGTGTGCCAATTCCCCATTGCCCCACATTAATTTATTTAAGGTTCTGCTAGAACTAAGTGCATTCACCTCATTCATGTGCAGCTTTTGAGGTTTTGTCCAAATGGACAATTAGACAGTGGCAAATTGGGGCGTGACTACCTCACACCAGTCTGGCCTGCTCTAACTGTCCATGTGTACCTTTCTGGTATGTGTAACAATTGATAGTGGGTTTTCCTTAGCTGAACGTGCCAATTTGTTGATGCATATCAGTAGGGTGCACACAGAAAGTTAAGATATGACAGATTAGTATAGACTAGACTCACATCCCAGTTTACCATAGTCTTCATTGTTCATGCAGACAATGTCTAAGTTTGGTCATGCAGGTCCTGGCCCCAAAATGGGTTTTAGCACAAACTTGAGTCCATTTGTATTCAGCAAATCCCTTAAGAATGTTCTTTATTTAAATTATGTGCATCAGTTTCAGATCTATGGGGCTGAAGTAGTTGCTTAAAAGCTTTGTGAAACTGGGACTAGCAGAACTACTCAAGTGGTCAGGGGAACAGCAATTCCCTCACAGTGATGTGGTAGAATATTGCGTTATGTTTGTTGTCAGTGGTTGAAATATTAGGTTTTTGTGCATGTTGCTTCTCTGTTTCGTTTTCATGTTTGTTAAGGTAGGTATTAGTAAACAGGGACTTTACCAAGTTTTGACGTTTCAATGTACATGTCATTGTCATGAATTAGCTGTCACAATTTCCTCCATAAGACACAGGTTACATTTGCATTTACAATTTAGGATAGGTTAAATAAAAATTATCCACAATGCCTGCATGTTGCTCAGTAGAGACAGATTTTCTGTGACTGGCTGCTACCATTTTATTCACTCCCGCTTCTTAATGCATATAACAGTAACTTGGAAGTACTAGTAAGATTCCCAAATATGTTCAGCTCTTATACCAGATCCATCTGGCTGGTTTAAGTTTCAGAGAATCAGTCAACATATGAGATTTAATTTTGAATTTAACTTGTATAGTACAAGTTGAACCTCTCTCGTCCAGCACCCTGAAGACCTGACTGGTGCCAGCCAAGACAATTTGCTAGATGACAGGAGGTCAATATTTTCTAGTACATTGCCAACACTTCTGCTACTTACTGGGTTCTTATAAGATATTTAGGGGTAAATTCAGCTAAATAACAGCACAGAAGACTCAGAGCTAGGACTGGTGGTTGTAAACAAACTTCATGGGACCATGGGAGACTTGTCACATGCATGATAAGTAGTTGTCCGGTTACCAGATGAGGGAGTTCTGGATTAGAGAGGTTCAGTCTGTATTTTACTTTCAAAGCAAGTTTACAAATTCTACATATTAACTATTTATTCACTTATATATGCATCTGCTTTAGAACCAAAGAGAGGAAGCTTTCCTAGGCAGTAACTAGAAGTGAAAGCTAAGAAAAGAAAGGACTTTTTATTTTAAAAAGCTAAATCAAGAAATCACCCTGTGATAAATTTAGAGAATACATACTTCTGTTATTTGAGAGTTTGGGTCAGGGTAGTAGGGTCATCCTCAAATGGGAGCACAATCATTAGTTTGGTAGCTCAGCTTTGGCTGAGTGTATTGGAGAAAAATTGTAGAACTATCATACCTTATGAAACCTGGTGTTTATTTCAATGAGGCTTTAGTCTGAATAATGGCTGTTGAATTTGACCCTGTATTTTCAAAGTAAGATTCCTTCCTAACCTTTCTTTAAACATTTAGAAAAGTTCATTTTATAGTGGCCTAGCACTGAAGATATCTGATATGTGGTTGTGCATGTTTACTTCTAGGGACTTGGTATATGTGAAAGCTAAAGAAAAGCCATTTAAATAGAAATCCAGCCAGGATAGTGAAAACAAACTCTTCTTTCTTAATGCTGTGAAATAATGGATTTCATGGTACATATGGCATAATACTGTAGAAGAACTGAGTGCTTTTTTAGTATAACTTTAGTTTACAATTACTGTAGCAAGATAGCATGAGAGCGCCAAGTAGAAAAAAAATTTTTAAAACAGGAATTAGATTATGCTGTTATTCAAAAACAGAACTGGCTGTAAATGCAAAACATTGTTTTGTAGAGGAAATATATATTTTGTTCACAAGAATCAAGGCAGTAAAAAAGACAGAACGTTATCCAGGGTCAGTCTTAACTATGCAGTTCTATCAGAGTACTACAGTTACACATGTCTGATAATCTGTCAGCGTAGACGTGGTAAGTCAGTTTTCTCCTTCCATCATCCATTTCAGAATAGCCTAAATCTTTTTTCAAAATATGTCCTGTAGATCTGTATCTGTTCTTGCTGGTGCTTTTAGATAGAAACACTTTTGCTAGGGGGACAACACATAAGGCAGATGTTATTTCTATGGTCTTTATTAAAAAGTAGCAGTGGCAGTAAACTCCCTACTGATTTATACCATACCACTGAATTCAACTATCAGAAAAGTGGACTTTGACTCCCACAGGGAACTGATGGGTGTGGTTCCCCGGGATGCTAACATGAGGGAGAAAGGAATCCAGCTGACCTGGCTTTATTTTAAAGAAGCCTTATTGAAAGCACAGGAACAAACCATCCAATGTGCAGTAAGAAAAGCGAATATGGTAGGTGACCAGCTTGGCTTAATAGTAAAATCTTTGTGGAGCTTAAACACAAAAGGAAGCTTACAAGAAGTGAAAAGTTGGACAGATGACTAAGAGTATACATATATTTCTTGAGCAGTCAAGCTTGTAATCAGGAAGGCCAAAGTGTAATTGGCATTGGAGCTAGCAAGGGATGTGCAAGGTGTAAGAAAGGTTTCTACAGGCATGTTAACAATAAGCTGGTAACGGAAGGTGTGGAACCTTTACTGAATGTGTGGTAATCTGTTGATAGTGTGGGAAAAGCGAAAGTACTCAATGCTTTTTTCTGCCCCTCTCTTCACACACATGGTCAGCTCCCAGACTGCTGCACTGAGCAGCACAGTTTTGGAAACAGGTGAGCAACCCTCAGGCCATGCTACACTAAAGCAGTCCTTTGAAAGAAGTTCTTTTGGAAGATCTCTTCTGAAAAAACTTCTTCTAAAAGATCATGACCATGCATAAAAAAAGCAGATCGAAAAATCAATCTGCTCTTTCAACAGAGTGGCTATACCCTGGCCACTCTTTCAAAAGAATGGGCCAGAAAATGCTGCGGATAGAAAAATCCAGTGCCATGGGGACTGCTTTTAAAAAAAAACACCAAAAAACAAAACAAACAAACAAAAGTCTGCAGGGCATCTACACATTTTTTTCTTAAACTCTCTTAGCAAAAGGAGCTCTTCCTCATCTGGGAGCAGAAGAGGAGCCCCAGAAAAAGTACCATGTTCTTCCTATTTAATATCTAAAGAACGCATTTTGTGTGTAGACGCTCCGTGGAACTTTTTGAAAGAGCCTGGGCTTTTTCAAAAGAACTCACTAGTATAGATGTAGCCTTTGTGGGGAAAGAACAGGGTTAAGAACTGTTTAGAAAAGCTGGACATACATAAATCCTTGGGGCTGTCTCTAATGCACCCAAGGGTGCAGAGGAAGTTGGCTGATGTGATTGTAGAGCCTGTGGCCATTATATTTGAAAATTTGTGGTGTTTGTGGAGAGGTCCTAGACAATTGCCCATCTTTTAAAAAGAGAAGGATAATTTGGGGAATTACAGACTGGTCAGCTTTGCCTCAGTCCCCAGCAAAATCATGGAGGGAATCCACAGCAAATCCATTTTGAAGCACTTGGAAGAGAGGAAAATTATCAGGAATGATCAACATGAATTCACCAAGGGCAACTCATGCCTATCCAACCCGATTGCCTTCTATAACAAAGTAACTGGCTCTGTGTATACGGGGAAGGCAGTGGACATGAAATACCTTGACTTTAGAAAAGCCTTTTATACAGTCTCCCATAAAGTAGTATAGACTGGATAAATGGAATGTAAGGTGGATAGACAGCTAGCTACATCATTGGGCTCAATGAGTAGTGCTCAGCAGCTCAAAATATCAAGTGGAGTGCCCCAAGGGTCAGTTCTAGGGGTGGCTTTATTCAACATCTTCATTAATGACCTGGATAAGGGGAGGGATTGCTCCCTCAATAATTTTGCAGGTATCACTAAACTAATGGGAGAGGCAGATATGTTGGAAAGCAGGGATAGGGTCCAGAGTGATCTAGACAAATTGGGGGATTGGGCAAAAGAAATCTAGTGAGGTTTAACAAGGATAAGTGCAGTGTCCTCCACCTGAGACTGAAGAATCCCTGATACAGGCTGGAACCAACTGGTTAAGCAGCAGTTCAGCAGAAAAGGACACGGGATTACAGTGGATGAGAAGCTGGATGTGAGTAAACAGTGTGCCCTTGCAGCCAAGACAGCTAATGGCATATAGGGTTGCATTAGCAAGAGCATTGCCAGCAGATCTAGGGAAGTGAGTATTCCCTTTTCTTCAGCAGTGAGGTCACATCTGGAGTATTGCATCCAGTTCTGGGCCCCCATTACAGAAAGGATGTGGATGCATTGAAGAGGGTCCAACGAAGGGCAACAAAAATGATTGGGGTCTGGCGCACATGACTTATGAGGTGAGGCTGAGGGATCTGGGCTTATTTAGTCTACAGAATAGTGAGCAGGGATTTGATAGCAGCCTTCAACCATCTGAAGTAGGGGAGTCTGAAGAAGATGGAGAGAAGCTGTTCTCAGTTAGACATATGACAGAATGAGGAACAATGGTTTCAGGTTGCAGTGTGAGAGGTCTAAGTTGGATATTTAAAAAATGCATTTTCACTACAAGTTGAACCTCTCTAATCCAGCACCTCCAGGATCTGACCAGTCCTCAATGAGAGAATTGGCTGGATCATAGGAGGTCAATATTTTTTAGGAGCATTACCAACACTTCCATAGCTTACTGGATTCTTAGAAGACATTTCAGCTAAATAACAGCACAGAACACTGAGAGCCAGGGCTGGTGTATGGAAACAAACTTTATGGGACCCTGGGGAACTTGGCCACACCTTGGATAAAAGGCCATCCACCTAACTAAAGTCATACAGGATTACAGATGTTGCCAGACAAGAGAGGTTCAACTTGGAGGGTGGTGAAGCACTGGAATGTGTTACCAAGAGAGGTGGTAGAATACCCCTATGATCACAGGTTCAATCACTGATGCTGGCAACTTGTGTCTGTTGGTGTTATATACTATTTATCCCTACAGGTTTTTAAAGTCCAGCTTGACAAAGCCCTGGCTGGGATGATTTAGTTGGGATTGTTCATTGGGATTGTCCTTGTAAATAACCAAAACATGTAGAAAGAGCAAATCGGTCCAAACATCTCCTTTCCAGGCTCAGTAATATGTTCACTATTCACTAGGTAGTGATATTTGAACATTATATAAGCATCTGAAATTACTAACACTTCTGAGAAAAGGGAAGGTGGTGACTGACACTTGAACACACTGACACTTCAAAGAGAAAGTGGCCCATTACGGTAGGAGAAAGTCACAACTTCCACATTCAGTGTAGTAAATAAACTTGCATTACCTGGATGTCAGCAAAACTGATAATAAATAATTTGACAGATGATAGGAGAAAGGCAGTCAATACAGCAGAAAGCTGAGCCTTGCTTCTGCAACATCTAAGTTTCAGAGGTATGTTAGATGAATGAATTTTAAAATATCTGTAAATTTTTTTGAACACTTGATTTTTAAGGCCTTGTAATCCATTTGCAGTAAAAGTACTTACTGTATTCATGATAGTTTTACATTCACCTCCCTGCCCCATTCTTGCACATCTATTTTGGATTTTATAAATTTATTAGATGTTTTAATGGAAGTGTTGGTGAACTGCAAGTAA
The DNA here is from genome assembly GCF_033958435.1 of Carettochelys insculpta. Taxonomy (NCBI): domain Eukaryota; kingdom Metazoa; phylum Chordata; order Testudines; family Carettochelyidae; genus Carettochelys; species Carettochelys insculpta. Next base: position 34,826,287 of record NC_134150.1, on the reverse strand, counting down.
TATTAACAATCACAAATATTTAAAATCTCAACAATAACAAAGTAAATGGATCAGAAAGGGAAAGAACATATTACTCCCCTACACCTATGGAATTTGACTAGCACCTTTCATTTTGGTCAGAGAATTGAGTGGGAAAGAAAAGGTCAAATGTGTCAAGTGAACCTCCAAATGACATCAAACAGTATAGAGGCAAAAAACTGCACAATTTCTTATTTGTATAATTATAAATAGCAAAATTCGTCACTAAGATGTTAAGAGTGATTACAGCTACCTTACAGCCCTCATTTTTCAGACGCAGTAGGCCAAATTCCAATGTCAGTTACCTGCAACTGAAAAAAAAAATCACTTTTTTATTATAAATATTGTACATTGTAAGCATATGGTAGACCCAATACTAAAATCCAGGTCTCTTGCCTCTGAATGTGGTTCTTCCATCATAGAATTACCCTTCCTTTCCTCCATTGCCTTCTGCTAAGTTGTTCTGGGATTTTGGGGGGCAAGGCTGAGATCAGAATTTGGCCCAAAGAGTAGAACAGAATTGTAGCTGTGTAGGTGAACTTGGAGACTGTGCTAAGGTGTGGAACACCACAAGAGTTCCTCTGAGATGTAGTTTCCTAGGCAACTGCAGTTATAGGTGAAGATTTCACGGCAGATAGGAAAAATTCCAGTGAGCCTTTGCAAAACTAAACTTCTCAAGCTGCTTTGGTTGGAAAAGAAAAGCTTTTCTTTTACAGGCTGCTAAGAAATGTTGAAAAGTGGAAATCTGTGAAAGTCTCATCCCACCAGAACTGCACCAAAACTTGCACAGTAGTCCTCTCTTAACATGATCTCAAAAGAGTGAAAAGGCCTGTAGTCTCTTCTGCAGATTTAGGACTGGGAGGGAGAGCTGAAAAGAACTTTCACAGAAGGGGTCAAGGGAGAAGAAATCCTTTATAAATTTCAGGCGCTTTGGCTCCAAAGAGGATTTGAAAAATTATAAATCAGGGTCAGAACCACAAATGCACTTATCTACTGCCTTAAATTATTAGTTTTTTTATTTTTTATTGTTACAAAATCCATTTATATTAATGTACATTTAACTTGCTTTTGTACCTCCAGGTAAAAGGCTGGGGTAAAGATGCTTCTTTCACCTGCTACCAAGGCCAAAATAAGTCTAAAAAACAGAAGACAAAAAAAACAGTCACTCACTTACCGCACATAGATATAGTGCCAGCTACCAACAAAGAATTAACTCAAACAGCCAAGTCTAATAAAGTTCAATCAAAACCTAACTGTAAAATAACTACACATGCTGCTGGAGAGACAGTTTCAGGAAAAGAAAAGGTTCCGATCTGTTGTAGACAGTCTTTCAGTTGTGTTCCTATGAGAGATGGCACTAAAGGAGAAAGGAGTAATGGCAAATTGCACGCTACTCAGACTTTTCAAGGGGAAGAGAGTACCAAGAACTTGCCAAGAAACAAGTACAATAAAAAGCAACTGGAAAAGCTGATAAACGAGGCCCTGAAATGTAAAGACATAAGCCAGCCATACACAAGTCATGGTAACCTTCATGAAAGCCTAAGTTATATGACCATAAAGACATTACAGGTTCTTTTTCCACTGAAAAAAATAACTCCTTGTTTGGTTCTAGAGCCTTCTATAAAGAAGAAGAGGCAGCAATTTTCATCCAGGGAAATGAGAGAACTTTCAATGCTGTTTCAACCGAGACTGCTGCCTGTATCACAGTATTAAAACAAAGCAAGAGAGTGAAAAGTGCCTTGTTGACAGCTTGAGCAATACAGAGATGGAGCAAATAAAAATCCATGCACCATAGCTTTTCAGTCCCTCACTCTTAAATGTGTCATTCTTTCAGAGATTGCACTTGTCCCTTGCACAGGAGGTGTCTGGGTGCTTCACTGCACAGCTGGAGTTCTTACCCTTAAGACAACTCAGATCAGTCTGAGCACCTTCTTTCTCTCACACACTTACCAGCATAAAGGGTCAAGCCCCTGGAAACCACTTTTGGTTCCTTCCTACTGTTAGAGCTCCCAGTTGATACTTCAGAAGTTGTTTACAGATATCAAGTAAAGACCACCTGTAGACACACAGCATGCCAAGTTTAAAAAAAACGAAAAAAGTTCTTGGGATTCTATGTAGTTCTGGCAACCTCCTTGGATGCTGGTCCTGATACTGGATATGTATGTCATGTTCTCTGGAGTTCAAGCTCTGCCACTCTTGCAGCAAGACTGCTTAATAGTAACCCCCTGGTTGCCTTGAGTACTTGTGGAAAGCTCATGTGAGTGACAAATGTGGCATCTGAATTGGTCCTATGGCTTTGTCAACATCAGTAGTGCACCTCCAGTCTACTGCTATTGAGAGGCACAATTGTCATTGGGACCCATGAAGACACACTGGAAACCAGACGTAGTACCGGGGGCTTCCAAAGACGAATCGGATAAGCTTTTCAAAAGATGCAGGAGGGTGTATGGAAAAAAAAAGGCACCTCTAAATAGACGACTTCATTCCTTGATGCCAAAACCCGTTGCAGGTCTGCTGTAATCCGCTCCTGAAGCATCCGGATTGGCATGCTGTGCTAAAGTGTTTGAGGCTGTGTGTGTCTAGTTAAAACTTTCTGTATTGCCATCACTGGTTCCAGAGACTCACCTCATACTAGGGGCTAATACACCCTCCAGCATCTTCACCTCCTCACTGAGCAGCTACGGAGTACCAGTGAAACTAGTATAATCTAGGGGAAAGCCACAGATTATCTCCCAGGCACCCATCTTTAGTATCTGAGCCTTCTTCACTGGCACCAGCTTGATATCCAGAAGCTCTTTCTCCAGATTTTGAAGTGAGATCCTGTGTATCCCAACCTAGTCAGTCACAGCCAGAGGGTTATATCACATGCCTGCCCTGATTTCTGCATCAATAGCATCTGGGAGATTATAGAAGGGACCTTTAAATTCTAGCTGTTGGAAGAGTGCTCACATTCTGTTGGAACAGACTAAGCCGCTGTAGTCAGGCTATGTCTACGGTACCACATAAATTTGATTTTATTAAATTAGATTTATAACTGGGTTTTATAAATTCAATTGAGTATCCTCACTTCCCACAAAGTCCACACAAAGTTGAATTTGTGCTGCCACGCTAGGGTGGCCAAACATCAACTGTTGCAGTAGTATGTTCTGGGAACCTATCCCATAGTTACCTCAGCCCCGCATTTTGTTCCCTCCCCCTGGGCTCTGCTACACCCCCACTGCTGGCAGTGGTCAGCTTGCTGCCTGGTTCCTAGGTCCCCACAGCTTGGGGAAGCCAGGGAACTGACCAGTGCTGTTGCACCTGGCTTTGGGGAGCTGGATGCAGCAGGGAGCTAGGTGCTGCGTTGGTCAGTTTCCCAGCTTCCATGAGTGGCAGGGAGCTGGGAGACAAGTGCAGCAGTACCCTGAACTTGCAGGAGCTGGGAAGCTGACCAGGGCTGCTGTTCTGTTCAGTTTCCCGGCTCTCACCAGTGGCAGGGATCTGGGAGCCCCCAGGTGCAGCAGCACCAGTCAGCTTTTGGAGGCTAATGAATTCAATTCAAAGACATGGCACGTCAACACTAGCCTTCATTTGAACTGTTAAACTCTACCCTATACTACACCCACCACGATATCATATTATCCATATTAGTGGTCCCTGAATCGAGCTAATGGTATTTACAGCGAAGACAGTCAATTGGGACGATCGAGCTAACTGCCTTAAATTAGAATTTCTCTCAAAGTGTAGACACAGCCTTAACTGTTGCACTTGTCAACAGAACAAAGGGCTGCCTAGTTTCCACACCAAGGATTTTTGTATTCACCTAAGTTATCAGTTAGCTAACACGAAGCCCATGGATAGAATACTAGGTTGCTCAACTAGATTCAGAGCAGCCTTTGTGACATTTCTGGCTCAGGCACCCATATTAGAGATGTGCACAGTAGCAATCTAGGCATGTCACAGTCTCTCAACAGCCTCTAGCCTGTTAAATTCAGACAAATGATACTTTAGTCTCTGTAAGCAAACTGCAAAACCACATCCAGATGCTGCTGCTTGTGAATCACCTGCAGTGGAACAGATATGTCCAATCACAAAGAAAAAATGGTTACTTTCTTTTCTGTAATGGTTTTTCTTCTACCTGTACTGTATACACCCATTCCACCCTCCTGCCCCCACTGGTATCTTTCTAGTAGCAAAGAACAAAGGAAGGTGTGGGGTGACTTGGCCTTTTACTCCTGCAGTGTGCAAGACACAGAGGGTACTTGGGCCTTCCTGGTGAGTACTGCTAATAAGAAAAACACCCCAACCCTCTGTGCATGGAAGCACAGAGACACCAAGAGTGGAACAAACATGAAACACTTTAAAAACAAACACAGAAAGGTTATTAATTTTTCCCTGCAAGATAACCTCAAGCAGCACCATTGGCATTGTGTTCTGACTTCAATTATATTCAGTATTTTCCTGTAACTAGTTCTAGCACCTTGAGAACAGATAACTTGCCAGCATGAAGTTTCTGTGAAAAAGTGGAACATTGAACACAGAACAAAATGGAGCCAGGGCTGCTTTCATTAACAAACAAAAGACCAGACTCCCAGGCTACATCTACGCTAGCGAGTTCAGTTCTGCTCCTAAAACAACTGTATTACTATTTGTTACAGAATACATTTTTTGTTTTTATACAGAATGAATTTTCTGAATGTTGATTTGTTAAAGATAAGCCTTATAAAGTTAAAAAAAATGCAGCTCCTTATGAGGCCATGAGGTAACTCACTGCAATCTAGGGACATGGAGACAACTGACTTTTTCAGGCTTAATAGGGTTTTTACCCTTCATAACCCTTATCACCAGAGGCTGAAGAATGTGGAATACCATAAAGAACTATCTTTCTCCAAAAAACAGCCACCCATTTTTTATTACACTTATAAGTGATACTCTAATGCACTCCTGAAGTGTGTATTTTCCATTGCCAATTTAGGCACAGTCCTATAAAAAAATACAAGACAAAAATCAGATTGAAATTAAGCTTTACTCCAACATATTATGTATTATTTACAAGATTACTCAAGTGCTTCATTTGTGAAAAAAGTGTTTTAATGTGTACTTTATGTATAAAACACTACAACTTTAGAAGGTAACATGAGAAAAATACAACAGAAAAAACCTTTTGGCACAGGGGGTTTTTGCATGCATTATACTAAACAGTTTCACAACTACTAAGACAGTTCTTTGGGATTGCCACTTGTAACATTTATATAAAACAAAAACCCACTTGCTTCTGGCTGAAGCTTGTTTGTCCACTAGAAGCTCAAACTCCATATAGTGAGGGGATAAAGTAGACTTCTGCTATTTCAGATGCCAATGACAAATTTAATAGGCTTCAATAGGCTTTGGAACAGAAACATCCACCAAGTTTTGTAATTAGCCTTAAATTCTCAAATTTTAAAAATTAAGAATGGATACATTCTAGTAAAAGTTTAAAAATGAAAATAAGGCTGGTTTGAGAACATGGCTCATAACCCACCTCTTCCATCTGTGTGCTGAAAATATATTCATGCTACTATCAGCTCTGTAGCCAAGTGAATGCTTGAAGCATGTATTTGTAAGACTGCACAATCCAAAATGGAAACCACTGTTTGAAACTAGAAGAATGTCCTTTCAGTAGGCATCTTCTTGATGTATTGTAGCAGCAGCTTCCAAAGTCATCGAGTGTTTCCCCCTCTAAAGACAGCATTAAGGATGATGTATGGGGATGGTATAAATAAGAAGCAGCTCAGCAGAATCCTGATATTTTAAGTCGCAGAAAAGTCATTTGGGGATTTCCACTATTTCAGTTTTTCATGAACTGGAAGAGTTATGCGCACACAGAAAAACAAACTTTGCAGCAACGCGATTGCACATCAATACAAAGTTGAACAATCTGATTCTATTCATTGCATAGCAAAGAAATTTTAACAAGAGTATTCCAGCTGTAGACTGACAAATACTTGCACGGATTTTTTGCCACTCGAACATGTAGACTAATTCATATAAACTAATTTAAAGATGCTTCAGGGGCTGAGAACTTAAATTCCTGCAAATTTGCACAAGGCATTCAGAAAAAGTGTATTGTGTCTAATCTCCACCACAACCTAGTTACCACCTAGTGTTTACAGGCAGCTTTAAGGATGGAAGCCTATTTGCACGGGGCTCGTTGAAACAAATGCAGCGGCATTTTTAAACAAATCAAGGTGACTGTACAAATGCCTTTGTCAAGAATGACATTTTGGTGTAAGTTTATTTGGAACAATAGAAATCTGTACATAAAGAATGTTGTCAAAATCACAGAGCATCCCCAAATTAGATTAAAGCAAAGGAAACTGCAGGGAGTTACTCTGCACAACTTTCATAATAAAAGATCATTTAACAACAATTTGGTTGACCTCAGCATTGTAATTTCAGCACCATATATTCTTCTCTTAAGAATGACTTACACTGACTGAATGAAGCATACCCATATTAGCCACATCTGTGTTTTATTCAAACATATTCTACATCCATAATTCTATGTTAGATAACCTTTCAATTTTATATTCCTATCCTTCCTACATTTACACATTTAAAGTTAAGACTGTGAACAGTACCACTGAAATAAGTTACATTATTCACCTGCTTAACGTTAAGAATGTACCAAAATATCGGCAGGACTAAAGTAGCACTAGACAGTTACTTGAATTCAGAAGCATGCTCTATTACCCTTTATGCTAATTCAGAGTAATCAGGTATTAATATGGATGCAGACACAATTAACAGCAAAATTTAGACTTTTTAAAGAGGCATGGCATGTGTGCTTGGAGATAAAGTTTTCAAGGGGTATGAAAAATTGGGAAAATCAGATGTGGCTCTAGAATGGTTTAAAGCTTGAACAAATTCAGCAAGATCTATTATACAGTCTTAGTTTCTTTAAGCTGCTTAACTCTTAGTTGAATATAAATACTTTATGCTGTTTTAGGATTTCAGATAATGTGGAAGTGTTTTGTATACAAAGCTGGTGTCTAGCAAGCATACATGTATATTTAAGAGTTAGATTTGTTTCATCCTAGATTGTTAATTTGTCAGGCTGAGGAAACAAAAGTTTCCCTGGAACTGAAAAAGTTTTTTTCATTATATCAATTGCTCAGATATTTACAAGTGTATACACAGAAATGGGTGTCTGCACATTTCTGCACTCTCAGCATGCTTAACCTCTGTTATCACAGTTCAATCTAAATTTTTACTATACTGCCATCAATAAATTCAAGGCAGCTCTTTGTTAAGCTTAACATACCAAGTTTTTCACTGTCCTTGTGCTTATACTTTGCTGAATACAAGAATAGGGACTGAGTTGAACTTGTCTCTTTTGTATTAATGAAAGAGAGTGCAATATATGCAAATTAAACATAAATGTCAATATTCTTTCAGAAACTGAAGTCTTTTTTTTTTTGTGTTGATATATGGATAGGTTTATGTGCACATACATGGCTATTTGGCCATTACCAATATGCCATTTCCCTGCCAGGGTGCATGTAACACATCCTATTTACAAGCAGCTCCAATCCCTAATGTACGCTATTAATTAGAAATGTCCACAGTTGCTTTAATCACCTCTTTAAGTGTTTTGGCATTGGTGTTTCTCTCAGTAAATCTGCATGGCATGAGGGTTATATATGGGTGTATCCAAGAGACAATATAAACTAGTTTCTGGATTGCAAGACAAAAGTTAAAATTCCTGGCGGGCTATAAACAGATCTTCACTCATGCTTGAGTGCACTCTAAAATGACTGACAAAAGAGGGAAGAATTCAGCTATGACTGAAAATATTACATATGGTTGTCCAAAGGTCTGATCCAAAAGCCCACTGAGTGCAACAGAATACAACTTACTTCAATGGCTTTGGATCAACTGTAACAGTGTTTTAGGGGGCTTCATTTTCCTTTGAAGAATTAGGTACTAAGCACTGTCAGTGGTAGAGTACTGGATCTGGTTAACCAAATGGCTGATCCATAATGTTAAATCCCACATTCAGGTTTTTCCCCACACACCAATAGGTCATGGGATGCATGATTGGGTGGCCAGTGACAGCCCACTTAAGTCTAGAATGCAAGTGGAGTTCAGAGTGGTCTAACACAGGCATACGAGAGCCAGCAGTTGAAAGGATGAGAAATTGCAATGATGCCGGAAATGAAAGAAAACAGAGCAAGTATGACTATATGGAGAAAGGTTTATGTGAGAAGGCTACATGGTATGACAGGCTATTTTGGGTGCCAAAAAGAAAGTCTCCCTTTCTTCACCAGCTAGTCCACTACAGCCAACAAAAGGGCAGTAGAACATCAAAGGGATTGTTAATAACAGAATCCCACCTAAAATCAATTTTGCAGACTGACATACTTAAGTTAGTGCAAATTTTGGAAGACCAATGAAAGAAAACACTGCAATTTAAAAAAAAAAGTCTTGGAAGCATTAATGTTTACCTGAAGATCTCAAATCAAGTTTTAATGCATTTATTCAGTGCCTTACACAATAGAGCTAAATTTGATTGTGTAGCCTCTCTCACCTCTTAGAAGTGTTAATTAGTAAATCCAGAACTAGGGATATCTTAATATTGGGGAATCCATCCTTTTAGTGTAAGGAATTTTCCACAGACTCATTTTCATAAATTTCCAATGTAAATAATTCTATACAATCAGAATGATATTTATTTATTTAGACTGTAGGTAGCTTTGGGGTTAAAGTGTCCCATGCCCATCAAAACAAGGTGTATTTACTGTTCAATTGTTTCACGCCACTAGATGTTGTTTAACAAATTTCAGACTGATAACAGTACACTCATTTAATGTATTGCCCAAGTATCAAATGTTAATTCTATGGGCATTGGGAGAAATGGGGCCAAATTCAGCATCAACACCCTATTGCCTTATAATGCTCCATTACTACATATTTGAGATAGATAGCATCGTGATATTCATTTAAGACGACAACTGTTCAGGAGAACCAGCAGTGTCAACACATTTCTATTAAAAAAATGCTGGTGGTATCTGCCACTGAGAACAAGGCATGCACAATTCACTCCTCTGCAAAGTGTTTGAGGCTTAAACCAAAGAAATGCTAATCTGCACGTCTGCATCATGAACCTGCAGGGTGGCTAGCTATTCTACTTGGACGGCTAATAGTGGGAAACTCACCTGCTGTAATTCTGTTGCCTGAACGTATCACAGAAATTGATTCCCATGCTTGAGTTTTGGGCTTTTACAGGAAGACCATGGGAAAGACCTCTTAAAACCAAAGCATAAATATTGCTATAGACAGGATGGATTCATGCAGACACACTTCACCCCCCTCTCCTTCACAAGAACTGGGTGGGTGAGAAGGAATCCAGTCATACAATATCTTCAGAGAAACAGAATTACATGCCTGTAATTTTCCTTTCTCTCAATATACCAAGTTGGCTGGGTTCCTGCTTCTAGAGACCAAGAAACTTGAGGGGACTGTCCATGAAGCAGCAGATTCACCAAGTCATGGAGTGCTAGAACTGCAAAAGGCAGTTCTGTACATTCAGGATTGTGGAGACTTCCAGCATACTCCCATATTGGAGAATACCAGGGGGATAAACAGTGGACAAGCAGCACAGGGTATGCACTGAAGGCAGGTATGCACAAGGATCTGTTGCCTGCATTACAGTTTCTGGGTACATATGCCCACCAACTCAGTTTGTTGGCTTGATAATAGAACAGTTAAAGAAAGCAGGAAAAGCCAAAAGCCTCCCCAGGAAAAGATCCTGTAGTATATTAGTTTAGACCCACAAAGCAAGAAACAATCACAGGCTTGTACTGGGAGCTGTGTCCAGAAAGGAAGGGCTATAGATCAGTTGCATCAGGTCTCCAAAAACAAAACCTTCTACACTGACCAGGGACTGTTGAACATCAAAATATAAACCCAATACCTCTTCTGTTCTTGTAAGTAGGCAAGTGTTCCTTTGCAAAACTGAAAGCAGCATTGTGGGTCCTTAATATTACTAGTGAATAAAACGTGCTAAGGAGTGACTCTGGGATCTGGGCATGACCTTTAGATACAATCAGCCGAGGCCATACTTGAAGGGATATGCTCCAGCCCCTTCCTTTCTACTGCAGCCAAAGGGGTTATTCCTTTAGTCAGTACAGTAACTGGACACACACCAGCTTAGCAAGAGGCAACACATAACAGAGGATACGAAGGTTTGAGAAGCCAAAATTCTAGAGCTCAGTAATGACCACAGATGAGTAAACATGCTCCACAGTGATCAAAGAACAGACCAGAACCTGCAATGGGCTCAGGTAGCCAGCATCCATCTCAAATACATCTACAAGCAGAGCATGGTTCTACCCAAAGGCAGTTACCAACTAGTCTGCACAGGAAGCTGCATAATTTGGCTGCATGAAATTTGAGTGCACTGGTGACTTAAGGGAGAGAAACTCAGGCTTTGTTTGGCTATATGCAATATGTATTTTGTTCTTCTTTGGACTTCACACTCTCAGAAATCATGTCGTTTGGTACAGCCAATCACCAATACCAGAATACTATTGCAAAAAATCAAGTTTCACTATGGTCTTTATGGTCTAAGCTGGTACCTGCCACCTTCTGGCAAATACTCCCAGTTAGAGCACCACCTCTCATGTTTCTCTCAGTTTATGAACACTGCAAGATTCAAGGCCTCTGGACAGTTGAAGCTGGGTGCTTTGGTTCAAAGCATAAACATTATCTTCTCCAAGGATCATGAACTGACAGACACAGATGGGCAAACCTCTCCAACAATTTATTCTTGTGCATGCAAGTGGCTCCACAATCCACTGATATCTACGAAGCTGACCTCCTCAGCTGGGGGAATCCGGAGTGTGATGTCCAATGCTCTAAGACACCTAGAGGCAGCACCTTACTAATTGGCACACTACAACAGTGCTCCAGAGTACAATGCTCAAAAAGGAATCAGCTATGAAACACTGGCCTGAAGTGGGTTGTGGAGGCACATAAACTGGTATATCCATGATATCAGGCATGCAATTCACTGACAGCACATCATACTAAGCCATCCCTGGCACAACATCGTTTTGGTGTACCGTAATAAATGATTACACTGAAGCTGCACTTGGGTAAAAGCAGCCTGAAATGCTCCAAGCCAAGCCATTTAAGCCATTACCATAACAAACTCTCCCATATGGAAGGCTCTGCAGTGCGCCAAGCCATCAGCACTTCCAACTTACTTCCTCACCACTAATGCTGTGGGTGAACATCTGCCTAATGCACTATGAGAACAGCTGGGCAATGCACCTGTACATCAGATAAATTACTTCATGGCTTTGGTGCCTAAAACATTATGGGTGACCTCTTTGTATACAAGCTGACCAATGCTCCAAGAGCCCTCAGGACTGGCATGCTAGTCAGAAATACAACAAGCCTCTGTTCTGAGACACCACAATGTAGCACTGACCGAAATACAAACAGCAAGTGAGCTTCAAGATGTGCCTTTGTTGGGAGAGTATCACTCAAATGCCCAGCTCTGGTGTGATCTAAGATTATCTCTATTTGTGCATCAGGGTCCAATGGTGCAGCAGGCCCTGACAGATCAATGATGCTGTTAGTGCCCTTCAAATTCACTGTACTCTGATGCAACTGTAACACAATCTATGCCTCAATAGCATAAATTCCTCTGGTGTGTAGAGCTCTGACTACACAGATCTTGCCAGTGCTGAGGCATTCTGACCTCAGTGCAATGCTCCAAACACAAATGAAACCAAAACCATCTGAATTCTTGGAAGTCCACTGCAACTGCCACCACTTAAGCTGCTCCAGACCAGTTACACTTTGGAATTTCCAACCAACGCAGATAGACTATTCTGCCTTTTACATGCTGGTCTTGAAAGCTCTGCCCTTTTCATAAGCTGGAGACAGGGCAGCATGAAATCCAAATATTTCTGGATGGCACATACAGGTGCTCTAAGGCAAGATGCTGCTGCAACCAACCTTCCAGACTGACCTGCAGGGCAGAACTGGATGCTCCTGAAATAGAGTTACAAGAAAATAAAAAAAGTTAGTAACACCCCAGAAATTCCAAAGGACAGAAAAGAGTGATGCAAGACTAAAGACTGGCTCACACAGTAGAATAACTGCCTTTCCATTGAAGTACATGCCTGTTGTAACTGATCAGCCAGGAGAAGAGAGTAGATGAAGGAAATCTCCATGGCTTCCTTGAGTATCACCAATTTTAAAAACAGATAATTGTTGACAGGGAATACTTTACAGGGAAACCAGGGGCATAAAGGATGGCTTAGCTCATTCTGCAGAGGAACAAACCTGTTGCTATGCAGGGAAGTCAGCAGCCTAAAACTCTGAACGTTGTGAGCTCTACCTAGTCTTGCTCTGGAAGAGTAAGATTTAAGTGCAGTAATTTAGTCAAGAGACTATCCAGGAAGTCAGAAGTTACAAGTCTAACAGTTCTAAGGTCTTTGGTAAGGTTGATAGTTCTAGTATAACAAATCTACTATTCCTCAAATTAGCAAATAACTTGCTACTGGTATGTGAATTACAGTGTAACCCAATGATCTGTTCCAATCTTTCACTCACACATTCTAATATTTAGAATTTCCCTGATTTGTTTCTTTGAAAAAATGTCAGTTAGGAACACAAATCCTTCCTTGAAAAGCCCAAAAATACTGTAGACTTGTATGCTGTTTCATTACAGCATATGCACTAAACTTACTGCATGATAAGTGTAAGAGTTAAGTATCTCAGAAGGTTTTTTTTACATCCCCTTAACATTAATGCTAATTATACCAATTGAGAGAGAAGTAAAAACAAGTTTCGTTTCTCACACTAGTTACACTTTAAACTTATATATGCGTAAATCAGCAAATGGGTATTACAGGCTCGTTTTTGAGACAACTGCTTGAAAACCACATCTAGTAAGAAATGTTTCTACATTCTTTGTATAGGATTGGTAAGATAATATGGGGAGTTTTATCAAATCTAAGTTTTTAAAAAACAAAAAGCAGCTTAAGCCACTGAGGGCTTCCTGGGGAGGGGGTTTGTCAGAATTAAATAGGCCTCCTTTTGCTCCAAGATTATAAGCTTAGGTTTGAGCCAGAAATATACAGGCATAGACAAATATAAAAGCCTGAACTGAGGTTCAACAGACATGTTGACATAGCATTGTTACACAGATCAACAACGGTAGGCACCACAAGAACATTCACTCAGAAAGTTCAAACTTACATTAACAGGTTACAAATGTGTAGACATTTATGCACATATAGAACAGCTGAAGTACCTTACAGGAGAAAGTTTTTGACCAACTGTGCGTGGGCAACTACATTCCATGTATATAACTTGGTCAGTGCCTTCTCCTCTTCCCCACCCCAATAACTTAGTTTCAAATCCAAAGAAAAACAATATTAAGCAACCCTCAATGGCTTTCTCCAAACTTCTGACAAACCAAGGAACACAATTCTGCACAGGTCTGTGTTTCTACTGAACTGAACTGTGATTCCATTGTATTCCAGGCCAAGTCAGCCAGAAGAAAGTCATCCATAGCTGTTTGTGTCTCATTGCTGGTAAGGAATAGGTTTCCCAGAGTCTCAAAGCAGCTATCCATAGTTTGTGTTTCAGCACTGTTCAGCTGGACTTTATTTTCTGTATTTTGACTTGCCATATTTTTAGCAGCAGAGTGTATTTCTGTCTGAGTTTCGGTATCAGATGAGTCAGTGCTCATGGAGAAGCTGGACTGCTTCAATATATTTCCTAAAGGCAAATGGGTGCTATTGTCTAAGAAGGAATTTAAATCTGTCTGTGTCTGGGTATCAAACATTTCCAAACCTAAGAAGTTAGAGTTTCCCCTGCAACTATACGATTGAGTGGCACTGTCTGAAAAAAATAAATCAGTCTGGGTTTCAATGTCCAGGGATTCCAAGGCTGGCTCAGAGTTCAGGTTAGCAAGTTCACTCTCCTCAGTTTGAGTTTGTATATTGGAGGCTGAAAAAAACTCTTCAATGTCAAAGTCTATGGCTGTGCTTTGGGTTGGGCCAGATGGCAGATGTGTATCAGCACCAGCGCTCGTGTCAGACAAAAGACCACGGTTATCCAATGTCTGGCCAGACATGTTACCTGAAAAGATATTTTCTAGGTCACTTAGTAAGTCCATTGTCTGGGTTTGATTATCTGTCATGTTTTGCTGCGGGAGTACATTAGTCTGTGTATTGAAGTTGATAATGGGCTCAGATTTTACTGTCTCCTGACTTAGGGTCTTGCAGTTGCTTCTTTGTAGCAAGCTCTGATCCATGTTTGCAGCCATTAAGTTGTTTTCTGGCAGCCCAATCTGGGTTGAAACATTGTAAACTGGCTGAACACTGTCAAAAATATCATTGCACATTACAGCCTGGTCCATTTGTACCTTCCCATCAATAGAGCTCTGTATTCGATTGGTCTGAGTCTCTCTAGAAATGCCACATGACTGGAAACAAGCCTGAGCAAAAGCATCAGTCTGGGCAGCTATGGAAGAAGTCAGTTTAGAACTGGGCAACAGTGTTTGAGTCTGAACACTGATTGGTAATGAAACCTGTGAACTGAATGTTAGGTCTGTCTGAGAGCAAGAGGATACAGAAGAATCAGGAGTCCAGGCTGCAGCTGGCACAAAGTTCTGTGAAACATAAGACAAGTCGGTTTGAACATTTATTGAAGAGATTTTATTCTTGTGACATGCTCCCCCCACGTCTTGTTCCATATTACTTGGTGTTACCTTGCCCAAGTTGACTTGTACATTGGCGCTAATTGGTTCAACAGCACCAGAATTTGCCATTTTTGAAATAGGCACGGTGTCTTTAAATACAAGTGCTTCTGCCTCCAATGCTGGTATCAGAATTCCAACAGACTGAGGTAATAAGTGAAGAGTACTCATAACAGAGCCTCGATTATCAACAGCCATCACAACAGGTTTGACAGAGGAATCAGTTGCCGTCACAAAAACAGGCAAGTGAGCAAACTGCATTACTGGAAGTTTAACCAACGCTACTTTGGGCTTTGGCAAAAGCATCTTCGGTGTACACTCTGGCTGTGGGAGAGTTTGCTTACTGATATTAGAACTGCAGGAGCCTTCCAAGGAGGCCATTAGTTTCATCTCAGAGGATTCCAGTTCCTGAGTACAAGTACTACTGGTGCGTGCATTGATGAATGCTTCATGCACTTTCTCTGCCAACTGCTGATTGGAAACCACAGTGCACATTTTCCTTTTCTTACTAGGTGGATCCCTGTAAACATGATATATTAAGAATTTATCTCACAGTTTACAGACCAACAACAAAATCCTCCCTCCCAGCTCTTTCAAGTCATGGCACTAGACTCGCAGGGGTAGAGATAAAAGTTAAATCCTTCTGTAGGTCTGAACTGGTAGAAAAACTAATCCTGACTACGAGCTTTTCTTCACTGTAAGAAGGGAATGAGGAAAACACTTTTAAAAAAGTAAATATTGCAATCTCTCAGCCTTTTGGGTTATGGTGTTTAAGAAGATGTTCCAAGTTTCTAAAGTAGGTTGTTAGTTTTATAGACAACTGGAGCCCAGATTTTCTAGCCCTTCCAAACAAGAATGCACAAGTATTATAATCATGTAGCATCTCACTCTGCAAAACAAGATATAAGATGACTCAGTAAATACATTGCTTTATGCGTGCACATTATTAGGAATAATTTATACACATCCATTTTTTATACTTAAGGAAAAGAACCACCAATCTTATTGTCTTACTAAGGAAAGCAGCTGACATATATGGTGTGGGGTAAGTATTAAGAGTAAAAAATATTTATCATTGCTTACTTCAGGCTACATAATATCCTGGGATATACACCTTCCCAGTCCAAGATCTTTCCCCTTCTACTTTCATTGGACTGCAGAATGCACAGCTGGCAACAACAATCACTATTAGTTAAACTACAAAATGCAATAAATGTCACCAGCAATAGGAGGACCACAGCTGGTGGCATTTCCTATGCTAGACATTAGAAACTCAATCTTACTTTGTATTAGACACTCAATTCCCACTGCCACCAGTGGAGCTATAACTACTGTAAGCAACAGAAGCAAGAAACAGCAAACTGTATTAGTGTTGGTGGGCATTAATTGCATATAGGCAGCACACCCATCAACGGAAAGGATTTAAGTATGAGATGCATGTAAGAAGATGCCAGAATACTTAATACAAAATAAATCACTTAATATGCAATAGCTTCACGGTTACCTGTGCTCTGCAGGGATTTCATGGCCAGTTCTGTAAACATGAGACAGTAATGCTGTCCTGCTGGCATAAGGGCACCCACACGTACACTGGAAAGTCTTGCCACAGTCTTCTATATGCCTTTTCAAGTCCCACTCTGTGCCATATGAGTTGCTACATTTATCACATTTGTGCTTCTTCTCAGCATGCATTTTCATAAAGTGCTAAAATTCACAATGAAAGTTAGACAAATTAACAATAAAAATAAATACCTAAAAGCTCATTTATTTGCAAGACGGATACTGAGCTCGCACATGCAAAATAATTCAGGAACTATGCTAGTCTTAGAGGGGAGTGAGAAAACTTTCCTTAATTAGAAACACTTTTAAGTGCTTGACAGAAATATTTAGGCATTTACCCTGAAAAAAAAGATTTAAACATTTTTTGCACTGCCTGAGGCACAAACAATATAGTACTATTCTAGAACCATGAGAACAACAGAATGAAGAAACAAGTCTAGTTTCACTCTCCAAGTTGAGGTAGGAGTAAAAGGAAATTGAAAAGTTGCTTCCATTAATTTTAATAGTTTATTTTTTATACAAAAACAGTAACTAAAATATGATTTTACATAGTCATTGACCTACAGTTTTCATTGTTTTACCTTTAAATCTTCAGACAATACCAGAGAATGAATTTGTTGACAATATCTTACACTTGGTTATTAATTTTACATCAATTCCCATAGCTTATAACTATAAATTAACTACATCCACATAACGCTTACAGGGTCTTCTCCTGTATCATTGACATCAATGGGAGATTTGCCACTGATTTTCAGCGGGTACAGGATCAAGTGCACAATGCCTCTCATTCAAAGATCTTGCTGCTTTACTAACATTATAGCTAAATCATCAAAATACGCAACCTGAGAAAGTCTCTCTCTCTTTCTAAAAAAGACTAGAAAAAAAGGGGAGAGGCTAAGTGAGTTGTCCAAAGTTCTCAGAGAAAATAATTAAAACCCTTTATTCATGGCCCTGGGCTCTAACCACTATATAACATAACTGCAGGATCCAGTATGGCAGTGGAGTGACAGTGATGATGAGTCACAAATGTTAGGATTTGGGTTTTCAACAGAATTTAATTTTTTTCATAAAGAAGTCATATGAGAATTTCTTAACAAGAGATAATCCTGATTAACCTGCACTAGAAAGCCAACTGTGTAAAGAAATTAACTCTCGAGACAAAAGTACAGGAATTAATCTTAATTTTTAAGAGTAGATTAGACAGACACTTATCGGGGATAGTCTCGACAATGCTTAGTCCTGCTGAGAGGGCAGAGAACTAGCCCCAATGACCTTTCAAGGTCCCTTCCAGTTTTACTGTTCTATGAATTCCTACCATTTAAGACAGCTGATAATTTAAACCATCTTATTGCCCTTGGAGTCATACTGCTGATTTTTTTTTTTTATCATCATAGGACATTTAGAGAAAAATAGCAGCCATACACAAGCTCTTCAGAAAATTTGTATATAATGACCTTTTCTAAATTCTTCATTTTTAACCAAATTTTTAAATCAGAAACTGATGCTTTCTTGAACTTGAGAACATGCCAATCTTGTTACACACAAAGGCTGAAGTCTTCCAAAGTAGATCTGCAAGTTGTCATGTGCACATACACTGGGGTTTCTCCACACACTTGCTCTGAAATATGAGCTTACACACTGGGATGCCTAACATGTTTGAATACAGAATGTCATATACAGTCTTGAAGATTTGGCCCATGTTGTCTCCTGATTTCTCTTACACTATTCCTCAAAGAAAAGTAGTCCAGAAAACAATACCTGTTTTACAAGTGAAAACTGGGAAAATGGTCTGTTTGGTCCTCTAGGGCAGCCTTCAATAGGACAGCAGTAGAATTTCTGTGTCGTTTTCAAACCCTTCCTTATTGATGCATTTATTTTTCCATCCTGAAAAAGTAATTTTTTATTAAAGTTGGCAAGTGAGTCTGAGCTATTAATATTTGGAAGACAGAATAACTTTTGCTCAATATTTAGTTTATCTGCACTGACATACAAGCTAAAAGCTCTTTCTAAGTAACAGATAACTCCATTTGAGCTGAACAAAAAAAGCAATCTTGTAGCAATTTAAAGACTAACAAAATGATTTATTAGGTGATGAGCTTTAATGGGACAAACCCACTTTTCCAGATCTGGAGATGCTTTTTTGAGTTGGGTAATCTGCTCAGATACCACTTTGTAACTATGCCAGCAGAAATCTCCAGGAATCACAACAGATGATCCTACTGTGCTTTACTTCCAAATATTAAATTCTACTCATCATAGAGAAAATGGTTTCAGAATTTAAACAATTTACATCTGCCATTGTTAAAACTTTTTTTTAAGAGTCCACAGTGAATGGCTCTACAGTTTCAACCTCCACACTTCCTTTCAGTAAATACTTAGTATTCCAGTACAATGTGGTTTTAATTTTGAGTATTGTATTATGCTTAGCATTTCCAACCAATAAGATCACTACTTTACAATTTATATTTGCCTGCAATAATCACACTGCCAAAGTTGCTAAAGCCAGTAAAATAAAAGAACTAAAGTTTCATGCCCCACTTAATAAACGGGATGTCTGTGTGTACACACTTGAATGTTCACAGTAACAACTACAGAATCAGAGTGCCAAAAGGGACAGATTCTGCTTAATTAATTGTGGAAGATACTACACCTCACTCTCAAATCACATTCTACTTTTAATAGATTTCAGCCACCTATGCCTGGACCCTTTGCTAGTAATCTACTACTATCCCTCGGAAGGAAATTTGGGCTTAAATAGTCAGCTGTTCCAGAGCAAAATACCATGCTTCTGGGAAGCACAGAGACCAAAATAGCACATCTTTGCTGTGTCCACACTATGAGATAAATAAAAGGTACCTGCATCTGTCTCCAGAACACAGATGAACATATCACACTCTGCATAAATATACCCTGCTTACCTGAGACTTCAGAGCCCGGATAGATACTTCGGAAACATCCAAAGAAACTTGGGACAAAATAAAAGCCTACCAGTACAACAAGGGCTACTTAACACTAAACCTAATTGAAATATAACGCATCACCAGAAGTTGAGTTTTGGATTTAAACAGGCCCCTTCCCCCCAGAAACAAATCACCCTGGGAACAGAAAGACAGGCCCTGCACCTGACCACAGAAATGCACAGCCCCAGGGAGCATGGGACTGTACAACCTTTTGTTGCAAGTTAATTGTACTGAATGGCACAAGTCCCTACAATGAAGTTTAAAGAATTAAATGAATGAGATGGTCAACTGTCTCAGTTTATCAAAGAGAAACTGAAGGATTCTTGAACTTTGTTAATTAAATGTTTTGTGGAGTTTGGGGATAAAGATTTTACTTTCACTTGTTTTCTACTGACTCCTGAAAGTATTGAAATAAACTTCAGTTAGAAAAAAATCAAAAACCACTAAGTTCCAAGATAGTTATCTTGTGACACCATAGTCCACCACCGGTGCCTCTGCCAAGTTTTTCCCCATCCCTATAGAGAATAAATTTTGTTACACGCACTGAGGCCTATGTGGATGTGCACAACCAACAGAAACATATACTGCTGGTTGGGAGTGCTCTGCTAATCAGCTGGACAGTATTTGCATCTCTCCTGTGTGATGTCCCAAATGCTCAGCTTTACAGGGAACACAGTTAATCACCATCACATTACTAAAGGTCAGATTATTTTGTAAAGGTATATTAAATGCCTAAAGAAACAGATAATCACCTAGCAGAATTCTCAAGAGTGCCTAGAAACCCAGCTATCCCTAATTTCTGATAATTCCACTAGATGAATATCTGCTTTTCTTTAGGCACTTATTTAGTTATCTGCCCTAACAGCAAAAACAGTTTAGTAAAAGGCGTGCTGTAAAAGAGGGCTGAACATGGAAGAGGCAGATATGCATATAGAGATAAAAAGTTTCTATAGTGAGAACTGTCTGCATATAGCTCTAACGTATTTTTCAATCAGTAATGATCAGATACATGGCCATTAGAATCTATATTTCCAAATACAGACTCTCCATAGACACTGTCTGAGACACACAGTGCTCCATTACTCGCCTGAGCTATAACCAAGTGGAACAGTAGAGTACAAGGAATCTGATGAGAGTACAAGGCACTATGATAACAAGCCTGAGAACTATTTGGGTCATGTACACAAATGCATGGGTCTGGATTTCATGCACCGGGAGAGAGGTATCAGACACCAACGGGCGCTGAGCCCACAGTTATTGATGATGATGAAGGATACTGAGGGAATTGGCACATGTCATTGCCGAACCTTTGGCCATTATCTTTGAAGACTCTTGGAGATCAAGAGAGATCCTGGATGACTGGAAAAAGGTAAATGTAGTGCCCATTTTTAAAAAAGGAAAGGATAATTCAGAGAACTACAGACCAATCAGCCTTACCTCAATCCCTGGGAAAATAATGGAGGGGATCCTCAAAGAATCCATTTCAGAGCACTTGGAAGAGGGGAAAGTGATCAAAAGTAGCCAATATGGATTCACCGGGGCAAGTCCTGCCTGACCAATCTGATTAGCTTCTACGACGAGGTTACAGGCTCTGTGGACATCGGGAAGTCAGTGGATGTGATATACCTTGACTTCAGCAAGCTTTCGATACGGTCTCCCACAACAGTCTTGTCTACAAGTTAAGGAAACATGGATTGGATCCTTGGACTACAAGGTGGACAGAAAGCTTACTTGACAGTTATGCCCAATGGGTAGTGGTCAATGGCTCAATATCTGGATGGTGGCTGGTTTCAAGTGGAGTGCCGAAAGGCTCGGTTCTGGGGCCGGTGTTGTTCAACATCTTTATTAATGACCTGGATGAGGGACTGGATTGCACTCTTCGCAAGTTTGTGGATGACACAAAACTAGGGGGAGAGGTAGATATGATGGAGGGTAGAGAGAGAATCCAGAGTGACCGGGATAAATTGGAGGATTGGGACAAAAGAAATCTGATGCGATTCAACAAGGAGAAGTGTAAAGTCCCGCACCTGGGGTGGAAGAATCCTAAGCACTGTTATAGGCTGTGGACCGACTGGTTTAGCAGCAGTATGGCAGAAAGGGACCTAGGGGTTATGGTGGATGAAAGGCTGGAATGTGAGTAAACAGTGTGCCCTTGCAGCCAAGCACACTCACGGTATAGTAGGGTGCATTAGGAGGAGCATTTTGATCAGATCTAGAGAAGTGGTCATACCCCTCTATTCAGCGCTGGTGATGCCACATCTGGAATATAGTGTCCAGTTTTGGGCCACCCCCCCCAATATAAAAAGGATATGGATGTGCTGGAGCAGGTTCAGTGGAGGGCAACAAAAATGATTAAGGGGCTGGAGCACAAGACCTATGGGATAGGCTGAGGATTTGGGCTTGTTTAGTTTACAGAAGAGAAGACTTAAGGGTGATTTAATAGCAGCCTTCAACCTCCTGAAGGGGAGCTCTAAAGAGGAGGGTGAGAAATTGTTCTCAGTAGTGTCAGATGACAAAACAAGGAGTAACGATCTGAAGTTGAAGAGGAAGAGGTGTAGGTTGGATATTAGGAAAAACTATTTCACCAGGAGACTAGTGAAGCATTGGAATGCGTCGCCTAGAGAGGTGGTGGATCCTCCATCCCTTGTGGTTTTTAAGTCCTGGCTTGACAAGGTCCTGGCTGGGATGACTTAGTGGGGGTTGATCCTGCTTGAAGCAGAGGGCTGGACTAGATGACCTCCTCAGGTCCCTTCCAGCCCTATGATTTTATAGCAGTTTATGTGGGGAAAGAAAGCATTTTATTTCCTTCCAACAGCAAACTAGGAACAGAACAGTTAAATTCTGCAGTAACTGGTTCAAAATGATCACCTATGTAGATCCAGAAGTACTGCATGTGCCTCAAAGCACAAGCTTGGATGGTTTAGAAGAACCTCATCTGTTGGAACTGTGCTCAAACCCTATGTATCCCTTGTGGCTCCTCACCCAAGGATGCATCAGCCGATGCCATTCAAATCCTTCTATCTGGTTTTGAGGAGAAATACACATGGGACAACTTGACCAATAACAAACAAGTCTAACTGGCTGTGTCCCAGAGAAAATGTCATGGTTTGGTCCCTGGGAACTATTTATACCCATGTTCTGTAGCACAAAGTGGCCAGGGCCTCCAGGTGCCATAACAATATAAATACAAATTAAAAATGATGAAAGAGCGTTACAAAGATAAAATCCCAAAATACTCTTAATAGTATCCATTATTCTTGACATCAATTTTTTATGTATAAAAAGTCATCACAGAATTACTACATAGAGACAAACTGAACTCTAAGTATGCATATACAGGTTGAATCTCTCTTCTGGCACGCTGGGGACCTGACCGGTGCCAAACCAGAGAATTTGCTGGACTATGGGAAGTCAATATTGTCTAGCACATTACCATCACTTGTACTATTTACTCAGCTCTTAGAAGACATTTAGGGGTAAATTACGATAAATAAATAACAGCACAGAACGGAATCAGGGCGAGTGGCTGTAAACAAACTTTATGGAACCATGAGAAACTTGTCCACACCCATGCTAAGTGGTCATCTGGCTAACTAAAATTTTGCTGGTTTACGGATATTGTCAGATGAGATGGTTCCGGATTAGAGAGGTTCAACCTGTTCTATTAAACAAGTTGATACATTTCGCAATGAAGGGTGAGCTTCTAGAAGATGCATCGTTCTCCCCATTGTAATAAAATAAACATGAAACACTAACCTAGAACAGCCATCAATGCCATATACAGTACCCTTTGAACATCAGTAGCTTTAGAAACACTTCGGCAGCTTACTGTGTTTCTAAAGAATACTAACTGTCCTTACAGAGCTCCCCACCAAAAGGCACGGAAGACGCAAGGAGCCAGAGATGTGGTGTTGGACAAATGGCAGGCTGTCAAAGTTTGAGTACACATGTGGGGTCAAGTTGAGAGCCTGGTTCAGTATGTACACCTGGCATACATTATTTTATGCATGATCTGGGCTGTGGGAACCAGGACCTAGCTCAAGTACAGAATCATGGGATTTGGTATGCGGAACCAATGGTGCACATCAAGAGCTGTAAAAACACCAACTCCATGGATGCTCTGGGGCTGGAAGGAAGTTCAATATATCCTTGGATCAGGGTGAGTGGATTTTGGGGTGGAAGGTGAGAGGAGTGGGGCCTTGTGGGCTTTGTTCAGGTGCATGGTCAGGGAGGGGCCAAAATATGCGGTTCAGAACCTGGAGGATTTTGGGGCTCAGGAGCATGCTCATGGCAAAGAGTGGTTGGTAACTGGAACCAATCAGGCCTGCTTAGGTGCTGGGCATACAGAATGGTACATGGGCCTGGTATGCCTTCTTCAGGTACATGATTAGGATATGGGAGGTTTGTTACCTGAACTCAGTGAGCCAGGGATCTCTGACTCCATTGGACCTTGTTCAGATGCTTGGTGGGTGGGGAGGAAAGGCTATAACGGGTTAGGGACATTCAGTATCTGAAACAGCCAAGCCTTGCTCAGAAATGGGAGGGGAGTGATGTGATGTGCCAAATATATGGAGTGAGTTATACGGGCTGCTGATGCCACAGCCCAATGAATATTCATAGCTCAGTGCTCACCTCCAAAGTTCAGAGACCTGAGTTTCTCAGCTGCCTCATGCAGAGCTGCAAAGGACCCACAAAACATCAGTGCCTGAAGCACCAGCTCGCAGCTGGTGATCCCTGCCTATTCTACTTGTGTTGCAGTAGGGAGGAGGATGTGACATGGCAGCTCCCACATTTCCAGCCCTTCCCTTCCCTCCCCATCAGGAGTGACCACAAAGAGGGTTTCCATAAAGCAAGAGGAGAGGACAGACCTTGCATCTGACCAGCTGCCTGAGGGGGCTTGTGTTAGTGGCTGGCTTTAGGGAAAATGGTACTGTAGACAAATTTTCCTTTTGGTGCCCCAACCTTCATGGTCCCCGCCCCAAAGGCTCCCCATACTCTCCTCTTACATCCCTCTCTATGACATGCTCCCTTTTTTCCCTAATGACACAGTGAACCACACCCAGCACCTCCCTCCAGTGTCCCAACGTCTGCATTCCTCTCTCCTCCACCTCCCTCCTGTGTACTGTGCTCTCTGCACTACACCCCTTCACTCCTACTCCTTGTGCCTCCTGCACCCCTAACTCCTAACACCCCTCCTGCAACCACGTGGAGAAACTGACTCCACCCCCCAGACGCACAAAGCAGCTGGCATTGCTGCTCACTCTTACACTGGACTGCTGCTCCTTCACCCACATGCACCCTAGGGGGTGCACAAGGAAAGGGAGAATTCAGCTGCTTGCTGCCTCAACACAGCCCAGGTGGGGAAGTGACCTGAGTGCAGACACCCCAGGTGTTGCGTATGGGGGTAAGGGGGTAGAGAGGAAATGTTTCCGATTCACATTGATGTTATTTTAAAGACACACATCAATTTACAGTGTTCCCGAAGGGAGGAACCCGAAGATGTTCTGGGCACCACCAAAATGTTTACAAACCTACTGCCCTAAGGAAATGTTCAAAGGTAAGGAGGGTTGGTACTCAGACCATGGGGGCAATGGCTGGACTCGGGGGTACTGTGCCCACACCACATCCAGGCGGAATGGGGAAGGAAGGTATCCAGACCTGGGGGTGGTGCCCAGGGCACACCCAGATAGGGCAGAAGGGTGGGCCTGGACTCAAGGGGATAGGTCAGTGGTATGAGCCCTGGCCTGCTAAACCCAGGATTGTGAGCTCAATCCATGAGGGGGCCATTTAAGGAACTGGGGCAAACAGATGTTTTTTTCCCTAAAAGGGGGGACATTGTGCTTGGTCCTGCCAAGAGGGCAGGGACTGGACTCAATGACCTCCCAAGGACCCTTCCAGCTCTATGAGATGCACGTGTCTCCATGTACGCTCAGGAAGGGCAGGGGTGGGTAGGATACCCGGACCCGTGGGGGGGGGGGTACCTGGGGCACGCTCAGGGACGGCGGGTGCCAGTGTCCCGACCCGGGGGGAGGCCGCGCTCGGGGCACGCTGCGGGAGGGTCGCTACCTGCACGCGGTGGGCCTTGCTCAGGTGCATGCTGAGGGCCGGGCTGTTGGGTAGCACCTTGCCGCAGCCGGGCACCGTGCACAGAATGTTGGTGCGCACGGCCCGGGACAGCTCAGTCACCGACGGGCGCACGAGCTCCCGCGCGACAGGGCGCTCCCCGTCAGGGGCCGAAGCCCGCGGCCACCCCAGCCGCTCTCCGCTTTCCGCCGCCGCCGCAGCGCCTGGCGCCGCCATGTTGTTTTCGACCGCTCACAAACAAACCGGCCTAGCAGCAGTACTTCCGGGTGGGCGACGGACGCAGCTTCTCCACAGTAATGAATATTCATAAGGCGAGCGTCGATGGCCACGCCTCTCAGTCCTGGCCACGCCTACAAATGCGCTTCCGCTCGGCCTAGTCTCGCCCGGTCTAGTTGTTCCTTTTCCAGCTGCGGCAGGCGGCGTCGTTCCTCGGAGAGCGCCAGGGAAGAGGGGTGGGGAAGCTCTTGGGCCCAGTTCTGACCGGACTTAGGGTCGGGGGCTCCTAGGCCACAGGCGGGCACTCCGAGGAGGCTGTTCCGCCCCGTCACGGCCCCGCTGTGCCCCAGGGGTGGCGCAGCTGAAGGGCACCGAGGAAGTCCCGAGCTGCTGGCCCGTGTGGCCCCCAGCCGGCCCGGGCGGCAGCTTGAGCGGAGGCCGCACGTGAGCACGTGGCGAGGCAGGTTGGCAGGAGAGCTGCAAGAGCGCACTTGGGATCAAATTGCCAGTAGGGGGTTGAGGCGATTAATGATGGGGGCGAACCCCCCCCCCAAGGCAATGGGCAACGCCGACTGGCAAGAACATCAGCCCCTGGTGGCTGCAGACTGGAGCTGGCACCATGGAACATCCCAACTGTCTCTCTAACTCGGGCAGGGAAGGGGCAGAGCCAACAGGGTACAAAATGGGGGAGAGAGCAGAGCTGAGGGTTTAGTTTGGGGTGGAGGAATACAAGCAGCCCAGAGAGCTGGGCCTCCTGTGGCTTCTGCTGCAAGGTGCTCCTTCCCTCTTAGGCCCTAGTGCTGGGCCCACTTTCCTGCTTGTGGTACAATGCTGAGTGTCAGGGAGAGTAGAGCAAAGAATGCGTGTGGGATGGGGATATAGGGAAATACACACATCTCATAGAGCTGGCAGGTACCTTGGCAGGTCATTGAGTCTCGTCCCCTGCCCACTTAGCAGAGCCAAGCACCATCCCTGAGGTTTTT
Organism: Carettochelys insculpta; assembly: GCF_033958435.1. Lineage (NCBI taxonomy): Eukaryota > Metazoa > Chordata > Testudines > Carettochelyidae > Carettochelys > Carettochelys insculpta. Next base: position 34,799,720 of record NC_134150.1, on the reverse strand, counting down.
TTTTTCAAATCTCTTTGCCCTAGCCCCCTAAATGGCCTACTCTGGGATTGAACTCATACACCTCCCTGCCTCCAATCCAAGGGATGTAAGATAGGAGGAGAGAGCCAGTAGGATGGATAGGGCAGGTAGAAGAGGCTGAGGGAGCAAAGGATGGGGGAAGTGGGGATAGGTGCCCCTATAATGTAATAAACGTATGTGCTTAACGGGCAAAGCAGAAATCAGCGTGGCAAAAAAAAGTGATGACCCATCTCTCCCATGCATCACCTCCAGGATGCCCAAAAGTGATTGCTCATCCTGGGGGACACATACAAAAAATGTGTATTTATAACTTTCCTCAAACCGATCACCTTTCTGCAAAATGTCATCCTGTTACTTTGAAACAAACGTAGCTTCACCTTTCTGTACATGAAATGTGAGGTTAATTATTTTAGTTTGTTTTTACTCTGTGATATGATTGTGCGACATGACATATTGGTCAATCACGCCAGGCTAGATATAATTAAATTGTAAGATTAGAGAAGTATATGATTGATCAGTAGTTAAAGGATAATTATGTATTAGATATAGTAAGGAAGGCTAACATGCAAGAGCTACATGCTGAGGCATGAAAGATTTTAGCTTAGCTATCTGAGTCCTTAGAGATAAGAAATGCTGACAAGTGACAGAAGAATAGCCCAATGTTGTAAGATTACGGGAACAGATTTACTAAAGGTAAGATCAGGGAAAAAAAAATAGCTGGAAAATTAAATTGTAAAGATCACAAAAATGCTCTTTAACAACAGGATTCAGATTGTATGTTACTGCTGATGAGAACAACAGGACTGATGCTTATAGATTTGTCTAACGGTACCTCAAAAATTTTTTAGGGAGGCCATACCAATAAGAAAAAAAAGAGTTGGTACTTTCATGTACATAATATAGGTATAGTTAAAACTCATGATAAAAGACAGTACTCAGCTTGGAAACATTTAGCTTCATAAAATAAACTTCAACAGGAACCATCCCTCTACTGATGATCAATCATTGAAAGACTCATCAGATCTTAACACCAGCTAGGAGGATGCATGTCTTTCGCTGTAATTAGTGTATGGATATGTGTAGTATTTGCGCATGCAGTGATATTCATAATTTTTGTGGTAACTAAAACAATTTTAGACTTTGTTCTTCTGACTATATGTACTATTCCTCCTGGCTTTCATGTGCTCTTGTGAGCACTAGATCTAAAATACATGGCAGACTTAACTCAAGAGTGTAGCTGCTAGAGCTGAAGCCACAAACATCTGTAAAATTATTTTACAGAAAAGGCTACAAGTGGCTTTTATACTAATGAACATCTTGCAGGACAGTACTGTTAAACATAAGATTGTCCTCAAGACCTACCTACAATAGTGATAATTCTAAACTTCATTAGTCTTAGTCTTGAAAAACCACTACCATGTCACCTTTAAGTCTTCTCTTTTCTAAACTTAATCTCAACTTTCAGTCTTCCCTCATAGCTCATGTTCTCTAAACCTTTAATCATTCTTGTTGCTCTTCTCTGGATCTTCTCCAATTTCTCCACATCTTTCTTGAAATGTGGTGCCCAGAACTGGACACCGTACTCTAATTGAGGCCTAATGAGCACAGAGTAGAGTGGAAGAATGACTTCTCATGTCTTGCTCTCAACACTCCTGTTAATGCATCCCAGAATCCTGTTTGCTTTTTTGCCACATCATCACAGTGTTGACTCATATTTAGCTTGTGGTCCACTATGAGCCCTAGATCACTTTCTGTAGTGCTCCTTACTGGATAGTCGCTTCCCATTTTTTCCATGTATGAAGCCATCTGTGCCTTCCTAAGTGGAGTACTTTGCATTTGTCCTTATTAAACTTTATCCTGTTTACCTCAGACCATTTTGTGAGTCTGTATAATTAGACCTCTGGAATCTCCACTACATTGCATCTGATAAAGCCGGTCTTTGCCCTCAAAAGCTTATGCTCCAAAATATCTCTGTTAGTCTGTAAGGTGTCACAGGACATTATTAGAGGGGATAGTATGATGAAGAGAGAGACTGATGGGGGCAGCATCAAGGTAGTCGTGTGTGTTTTGTACTAGTAAGAGCAGTGTGCGTGCCTTAGGATGAAGAACAGGATATTGCATTATCAGGGTCTTAACCTTTCATTTCCTCGCTTTTGTTAAGCCAACCTCTGGAAGGCAGAGCTAGGGAAGTAGTAAAGCTGGTAGTAAAACACTCGAAGAATGAAATTCTGCTTTTCTGTCATAAATTAATATCACTTGGGAGATGGCACTGGGAAGATAACCGGTACATGAAGTGGAAAACTTCATAGGTCTAGTTTCTATAATGACATATGGGTATATGAGAAAGACCCATATAAAGAAGTGATTGATTACCAGTGGAAAATGGACCATTAAGCTAGTCTTCATAGAAGTGTAGTTAGTTGTTGTCCATAATGGAAACACAGATTTTTACATTCAACTTTTTTGGATTATGCTTTCTTTAAGTAGCCTTTCCCTTCTCATGGGGATATTGGGCAGGCCTGAGTTTGAATAAAAAATTAAAACAGATTCTGCAGAATAATCATGGCTTAATAGTATACTTAGACCTTTTCAATTCTGCTGGATTTTATAGTTAGAAGAAATACGCTCACAAACTAGCAGCATATCAGGTACAATAGTGTATAATACATAGAATTCAACCTATAATAATTGCAAAAATATTCAGTATAAAAGTATCTCAAGCCAAAACTTCCTACAAATGTTACTTTCAAATTTTATTGGTCCTTTCAAATGTAAGAAAAAGAAAATATTACACAAACCCTAACTAAATAAGTTAGTATACTTATATCACAAACATTCTGAAAAAATTCTCTCTGTCCATGGACATTAAGTGAAAAAAATTCTAATACACAAAATACATCAATGAACTATTAATCAACACCTAGAAGAGACACCTTTTGAACAATAAAAGCAATCTGCAAATCGTATATTTAAATCTGTAGCTTAAAATATTAAAATGATTAAATTCAAAATGTGTGTAATTATGAACACATGACTCTACTGCAAACCCTATTTCTGTTTAACACTACATTAGCCTGGTATGGCAATCTCTACATACGCAAATGTGCAAGGACTGTTGCAGGGTCAGACTCTAGAAAGATAAGCATTTAAAAAACAATACTTCCCCAAAAGTAAAAGTTTTGCTTTAATAGAAAGTTCCCATGTCCTTTATTCTTATGGGAAAACTTACATAACTATGTTTAATAGTTTAGATACCTAGCTATTCAGTCATATGAAAAAATATTAAACATCTATTGTACCTTAAGCATCACATCTGTTTGTTTAGTATTTAATACCACTGTAATGATATGAAAAATGAACCGAAAGTTTGATATCAGCTTTTGCTAGTCAATCAGAAGCCCAAACATGATTTAAAAAATGAAACAACTATTCAATTACATATATCTCATTATAAATGAAGTCATGACAATAGGTTATTGTTACAAGAAGGAAGTCTTCTGTTGAAATGAAAATGAAAGGAGAAGGCTAGAATGTCAGTTTTCCAAGCAGTGTATGTTAGTCTCCTGACATTCTCACTGATAATGTGTCTTTTATGATTGATGAAAGACTACAGATTTAACCATTTTATTGTGTGATGCTGGCACAATGAAAGAAGGCTAATCTGTCACATTACTTGACTTATTGCATTCTGATTATCTCCAATCTCTAATTTGTTGTGTGCTCACCAAAATACATTATGATCCACAGAAGAACTTCAATGAACTGGTTTAATTAGCTGAATTTAATGTTTCAGCTATCTGCTAGATGACAGGCCATTAATCAATCTCATTGGCTAATCCATTTGTTAAAAACAGTAAGGAAAAAGTATTATCTTAAATTTAAACTAGCATTTAAAATGATTCAAGAGATTACCAAAGAATAAATTAGCTTTAAAAATGGTTATTAAATTTATGTTTTGATTACATGAGATACCAGTAGTTAAGTACATTATATACACAATTCTCTGGGAATGTGTTTTTGCAGTAAAAAGAGTCAGGGGCCTAGACAACTTGGTGAAAGTATACCTCTTCGCTCTTTAATTTTAAAATAGTTTCTGGCTTTTTGTGGTATGCATGTAAGTAAAGGTGAGAGAGGTGCATCAGCCAGACCTGGAAGGAAAGAAAAAAAAAATTACAGCCCAACTCATCCGTCACCTTACCTTTTTCATATGATTTAAATTAAAAGGTACAAATTGAGCATCCATGTAATTAGACAAATTAGACAAGAAAACTCATGCTTTCTTGCAAATCTAATCAGCTAAGGCTATCTGCACAAGAATAGATTTCTATGCTTTCTTCAATTCTATATGTACACAGAATCATTTTATCCACTCTACTATTTACAAAAGATATTCAAGCTAAATGAAAGACAACATAGTAAAATAGTACACCTATTATTCTGTAGCACTCACCGGCTGGTGCTAAGGATTTCAATGCTTCTAGAAGATGGGGACTGGAAAATTTGACTACACATCTGAATGGCTCTTTTTCAGACAGGACATCCATTCTAGGTTCACTTTTAAACATTGTTTCAAGCTGTGAACACAAAGCATTCAGGGTACATAAGCAAGGATATGCTTTTATGGGCATACTACTAAAAACAAAGCAATATTAAGACTGTAGTCCTGGTTTTTGTTAAATGTGTCCTCTCTCCTCTCTACTAGGAAAAGACTTGGAAACAATTTATGCGACTTGCACTTCAGTTTAACACCATACAAAAATGGGCCATTACCAATTAAAACCTGGCTGTCATAACCATTGTGATAAACCATAAGTGAAGCACTTCCTGGTTGTAAGGGGTGCCCCCTCAGGTCCTCATTTTTAATAAACAGACATCCAGTTTTTATTTTAAAAGTTAAAATAGGCCAGCTAGTGTTATTTAGTTTGAATTTAAGTATTAAAGGAAACTGCAAAGGTTAGAAACATTAAATTCTTAATTTAAAGAAATTTCAGGTACAATAAACTCCTTCATATCTGGCAGCCCTGGGACAGGGAGGGTGCCCGATATTCAAATATTTCTCAATAGAGAAACATACTTAGCAATGCATTACACTGAAGAAAAACAAAATTAGATATTAAGAAACAAACAAAAGTGTATGCAGAATACTTTATTTACCAACAAAAGTAGTATTGCACAAAGTAAACTTATACTGTATTTGCTGTATTTATTTGTATTTACTGTCAATACACTACTTATAGAAAACGTAACTAAAATTTACTCAAGGTTAAAATGCCGGTTATTTGAGAGTTCTGAATAACAGAATGTTGGATATGAAAGAGTTTATTTAACTATATTTGCCCATAACCTGTCAGCTGCTGTTTCACAGTCACAATTTCCTATTTAAAAAAGCATCTCCCTATTTGCTGAATGAAAGACCCATGCAAACAGAAAACAGACTGGTGCATAAAATAAATTAAGATAAAGAATAGAGAATGTAGGAGCTGGTTGGAACTCTAATATGTAAGACACATTGTCCGTGTCTACACTACCTCCCTTCTTTGAAGGGAGGATGGTAAGTAGGGTGTCAGGAGATTATTAATAAAGTGCTGCGCCACATATGCAGCACTTCATTAAGCTAATTCCCCCCCATGGCAACTTCGAAGTGTTAAACTTCGAAGTGCTGGCTTACACATAGCCACAGCTAACCCGCCAGTACTTCGAAGTGCCCAGGCAACTTTGAAGTCCCTTTATTCCTCAAAATTTTCTGTTTGCAAAATTTTGAGGAGTAAAGGGACTTCAAAGTTGCCCGGGCACTTTGAAGTACTGGCAGGTTACCCGTGGCTACACGTGAGCTGGCACCTCAAAGTTTAATACTTCGAAGTTGCTGTGGGGGAGAATTAGCTTAATGAAGTGCTGCATATGCAGCGCAGCACTTCATTATTAATCTCCTGACACCCTACTTACCACCCCCCTTGGAAGTAGGGAGGTAGTGTAGACAGTCATTTTCAGACATCAACATTGTAAGAGTGAGAGAAGGCAGGGCAGGAGTTAAACCAAGCCTGTTTGCCCAATTAGTCCCACTTCAGTTCACCTGCAGCCAGTGTCAGGCCTGGAGGAGCATAAAAGGAGGGAAGCCAGCCCAGTTCAGAGCTGACCAGCCAAGAGGCAGAAGCTGGCTCTAAGGCAAGCAGGGCCTGAGCCAGCACTACCACTGGGTTGGCCACTAGAGAGAGGAGCCTCCACTAGGCACAAAGGGGGAGCCCCCTCTCACAAGGAACCCCTCTCCTGCCAGAGGGGAAATGAGATTCTCGGGGCTATGCACCAAACTTATTCTTCAGCCTCTAGGGTGGGGGCTTAAGATCCACACCCTGGGCCCCTACACCACCCTGCCATCGATGAGAACAGCTCATAAATATGAATTTAATTCAAAAGGGGATGCTAAACATGGAAATGATTAGTATCCTCATTTGCTGCGTGGTGGAAAAAAACATTTTAAAATCACAAGTTCTAGCTTAAAAAAAAAATCTACCACCTCCTGTGAGGTTGTTAGATATGAAAGGGAATAAATTGGGGTGGGGTGGGGTGGGGTGGGGTGGGGCGGGGGTAGCTAAAAGTATCAGAACAATGCATTGTTCACGGTTGACTTCTCACTCCTAATGTCCCAACATTATTTGAGAGTCTGTAAACAATCCAATTATGGCCCAAATTCAGACAAATCTCCCTATCCTCTGAAACTTGCTCCAGTTCTTCACTTCACATTTTCACTCCCACTATGTTTGGCCTATTTTTTCACTCATACATTTTGGCTACCTCTGTGCCCTCCCTTGCTCTTCTTTTCAACTTATGTTTCCAGTCTGGATTCTTCTCTGAGGTGTGTCTCAAGCTACTTCAGGCTTGATCCTATCACTGGTATAGTTGATTTTTAAAAAGTCCTGATGGGGCCTATTAGAATTATTTTATTTATTCCTTTGAACAACCCATCGTCTATGTAAACCACTGGTGTCCACAAGGAAGACACATGATTGCCACAGGCCCCCCCCTCCCACCTTCGCCCTCACAGCCAGGCACCCTACCCCCACTGTCCCCAGTGACTGACCAGAGCAGCTCAGCCCCAAGAGCTGGGGCAGCGGCTCAAGTGCTGTGTGGTTGGCTCAGGCTCCACACAGTGGGGCGTCTCCTCAGGTGCCACTCTGCTTCTTGGGGCTGAGTGGCTCTGGCGGCACGATGCTCAAGGAGCTACCACACCACCATGCAGCCCTGGAGCCAGCCACGTGGCATCCAAGCTCCTGAGCCACGATGCTGCTGCCCAAGCTGAAGCACCAACCCGTTGACCCACATTCATCACCATATGCTTCCCCATTCATCACATGTGGTGAACAGGGAGTGTATTGGACACTGCGGATGTAAACGCACTTTTAGGTGGAAGACCTCTTAATGGAATTAGGGGTGTGCCCACATAGCAAATAATTCTTCACGAAAAAGGCAAATATGACCAATGTATAAAATAAAACATTAGCGGTCATCTTTTGGAATCTCCACTGACACATTAAGAGTTTGTTTTGTTATTACAGATATTTCTCTGCTCATCTAGTGAGTGTTATCTGTACTGATAGCTATCTTTATAAAGACTCTGTATAATCTGAGGAACTGGGTCTCACCCATTAAAGTTCATCACCTAATAAATGTGTTAGCCTTTAAGGTGTTACAGGATAGCTTGTTGTTTGTGAAGCTACAGACTAACAGGACTATCCTCCATTTTATCAGTACTTCAAATCACTTTATTGTAGTACAATATCCAAAATACTTTGCTCCCAAGATTATGATCAAATTAGTGTTATCATTACTCAAGTAGAATAGATGATGCTAGATTGAGATATGATCCCGTTTTTGAAAAGTAAGTTCTTTGGGCACAAGATTAATGAGTGCAACGAGAGCTCTGCATTAGAAAGCTACAACTGCAGCTAGTTTATGAAAAATCTAATAATGTTTTATGCAAAATGTCAGAACAGAAACTAGGGAATTCTTTACAATTGTGCTTTACAAACATCTACTGAATAGTTATTTTAACCAAATTAGAAGGATTAAATGTGTTTATCACCTTGTATTGTGCAAATTCTATTTTTGGTTGGAGACCATCGCCAAAGACCTCCTGATTCACTCTCTGGATTCTCTCTTTTTCCCTTTTATTTTCTTGAATTATCCTTGGATCCACTGCAGGGGAAAAAAATCCCACCCCTTGTTAATGCTCATGTGACACTGTTTAGCTGTTATGTAAATGTTCTGTTTACTTGGGAATGATATTTAGATGCAACATGCTGAGAAAAGAATACAAATTCTACAGAAGTCACAAAATGATCATGTGTTAGATGACTGGTCAAATGTGAAAATTCACGACTTACAACCAACTGCAAACCAATAAAACAGGCAGACAAATAAAGGAAAAAAAAGTTTAGCATTGTGTACTTTGTAGGTGGGGAGTAAATGCTTGAATGCCACACACTCACACTCCAGCCTAGCTCTAAGCAAATGCTGGAAGTAGCTTACTTTTAGGAATCTCAAAACATCCAGGCTTTTAGAAATTAGACTAACCTTTTTTAAATGTATAGGAAGATTGCTTTTGGGGAATTAACTAGATTTCATTAGCTATTTTTCAAACACTCAATCTAGTGCTAGGTAAGTCTCTGTTACTAAATAAGTGAAGATATTTCCTGACCTAAAAAAAGACAAGCTTTGGAAAAATTATTCATATCTTAACAGAAGTAATAATGCAACAAAAATTCTCATTACGTAAAAGAAACAGCTTCAGAACTGCATGCTGGACTTCTTTGCTAAGACAACCCTGCAGAAGCCAGCCAGGAATCAAAACATACTGTTATCTCCAAGGGAAAAAAGCAGCTAGGGTTCGAGATGTTCATTGTAAGTAGGATCCATGTGGGCAAAACATCACTTCACATGTGCAAGACCAGAATCTTTTGACTATCAGCACTCCCTAGAGCTATGCTTAAGCTCTGCACATCCTCATGTCCTCTCACACAAGGACAATGAGGGCACTGTGGCCACAATCACTCGATTCTGAAGCCAATTTAGCAATCTGTGCTGAGACTCAATAGGAACAGAGAGCAAGTCATAGGAGCCAGGTGGACAAAACAGTTAAAAGAAAACAGATACATAGTGTTGTCTATCTGAGCAGCCAAGCTAGGATATGAATTAGAATCATGACATGAGTGCCCCATAGATATTTGGAGATTTAGTAATCAGATCCCAGCCAGCCTTGAAAAGGTAGAAGTGTAGTCTGGCACACAACAGTCACTGGCTAGAGGGAGGAATCCAGAAGGACCCCTGTAAATTCTATGGAATGGTACATGCGAAAGATAACCCCTTACAGTGAATTAAACTAATTAATTGAAGACTGTGGAAGATTCTGGAATTGAAGTTTCTGGAAGCTTTCTGTGGGATACTGCTCTCAGAAATCAATTGTCCAAGAACAGGTAGACATGTATCCTTTCGTAGTTCAGATGGACTGTCATTATTGCCAAGCATTTGGGGAATAATCTGTGGACCTTAGTGCAGCCAGGCCAAGACATAAAATGCTGTATTAATAATTGTTTTGTCTCATCATATTCCGAAGATATTTTCAGTGTCAGATGAATTGCTGTCAGAGAAGTCCTGAATGTCAAGAGATGCAAACCAGTTCTGAATATCCACAGTGAAACTCAGAGTAAGCAGCTCTTTAACTGGGCTGCAGAGAACCACAGGTGACACACGTAATTAAATAGATTTAATTATTAACCAATGTAAGTCATTAACCAATAAGGATGCTTTTTTACTTTATTAGGCAATTGTCATTGATAAAATAATCATTTTGTTGTAAGACTATTATACATATCAAAACAGTAAATGAAACAATGAATTCGCACTACTGTGGCTGTGCTGGATACACTTCAATGCTAATTTGGCTCCTGAACAAGGTCTCACTATTACTGCTCTAAAGAGAAAGTGATGGAAGCTGGTGCCATCACTCAGTCAGCAAATGACTTTGTTTAGTCACTGTACGTTCAGGAGAGAATGCATTCTGTCTATTCTTTTGGGTATAAATAAATCATAAGAATAGACATCCCTCTCTGTGAACACCTGAGGTGGCAATTCTATCACTCTTATTTTAAGTACTGAATCCACATCTCTCAGCTATTTCATGAGATGGTGCCCTACAGGAAGATAGGAATTATATGAAGTAGCCTTGTTAATTTCAGAAACTCACTAGCCTGCAAAAAAGACAGCCAACGTGACAACCACAACACAGTAGTGAGAAGGATGTTCTGGTCAGATTTGGACCTGATTCTCAATTTGAGAATCAAACCTGCTGTTTGGAAAACGCACCATGGGATTCCCTGGTAGAAATGAGACTTCTTAGGAGGTGTAGTCAACAGATCTCTGTTGCTGATTAGAGATATTCTCAAAAGTTTGTCTTGGTAGCAGATGTATCAGCAATACCTACTATAGTCATACAGTCCTACAGTGTATGCAAAACTCATCAGTGGGGGAACTATTATCTAATCTATTGAAGGGGAGATATTTTATACTACCTTAATTTCCTGGGTAATCTCAAAAATTATAATCAGCATAGTCCTTTCTATGGTGATGGGTGTAGCTATGTAAAAATTGCTGTATCAAAGTCATTAAAACACTGACGGGAGAGACTGTGGCTATCTATCCTCTGAATTGAGACATCTTAGACCAGGCCTCTCATCAAATAGAACCTTGTCAACAAAGAGTGTTGACCACTGTTCCTAGTCAGGTGTTCATACATAGGGCTTGACAGATTGCTATTTGTAGAAGAAAAGATACTAAAAATTTGGCCCTTCTGTCCAAGAGGTTAAGTCTTCTAAGATCTTTGTCCTAAGGAATGGCTTGGGACACTTGGGAGCAAAAGTTCAGAATCTGTCCTTCCCTCACAGGATGGCCCCACCTAGATTTCTTCTTTACTGCTTATCCACCAGGCAGCCACAAGTCACATGAGAAAACTGTGGGTTTTGGTATTTTTATCCCTGCTTGTTTAGATGCTGGGGATGTTGATGGTAGATGTTGTCCGAGGCCTTTTGCAGATTTTAGGAGTCCATTTACTGGAGAAAAGGAAGAAGAATTTTAGGACTAATTTGTGGGGACGGCTTAAAAGAAAATCTAGAAGATGGACAGACTGTCATGAGACAGGTTAGTTTTACCCCTAATAATTATCTCAGTTTGATTTGTTTCACCTGAGCAGGTGCAATCTGCTTATGTTGCACTCAACTGCCTGAAAGGTTCACTTCAGTAAATGCACTAGTTAGGGACCTAAATGGTGAAAGGGCATTGAGGTTGCTTTCAGGAAGAGTGAAAGGGAAAGCAATTCCCAGGGAAGCAATTCTCTGCGTTTCTAATTTTTTTAAGTTGTACCGTAACACCTAGCAACCAGATGTTTCACCAAGTGTGTTTTCTCTCTCTTTCTTTTTTTGTTAACAAGAAACACAATGATCTGATTCAGTGTCCTAGAAGGTGGGAGGTTCTGTGTGAACATGCCTAAGACTGCACAGCTGAGCAAATAAGAGAAATTAAAGTTTTTCAAGCTCTCTCCAGAGTAGGAAGGATTAGAAGAGCTTGAGAGTACCTCATAGGAAGGAATTCCCAGCTGCACCTTCCTGTTTTTTGCAGCAATACCAATCGGGTGGGGTGGGGGGTAGGACCTGTGACCTTGGGGAGTTTTTAAGCACAAGCCTTTAGTGGCAAGGTATTTTAAAATCTCTTCGACTGCAGAAGGTGGGGGGCCTACAAGTGCCAGAGTGGGGAACAGCCTTGACACCAGACCATCAGCTACAACAACAAAGCTGGACATGGAGCTAATCACTCATTAGCATGAGACAACTGAGTGGAGGAGAAAAGTCTTTCTGCAAAGGTGCTACACTGCTAACTCATACAGGCAGGTGACCATGTCACCAGATGCTGGAATCCATCTTGAATTTTATACTCTACCATGGACATGTAGGGTGAAAAAATCAAACACAGGCTTTACCCTAGGGAAACTGTATATAAGGCAAGTAAAGTAAACAATAAAAGTAGTTTACTGGCTTTATAGACTGCCTGTCCCCCACCCCAAGAGGATCTATAAATACACCTGGAAAGAAAACCACTAATGACAGGGATGGGGACCTGCAGCACCCAGATGAGAAAAGACATGTTTGGCCTGAGAAGGAAATGTAGTGAGAAATTATGATTTGTTACAGGATGTCTCAGTGTATTAAACAGCTTGCATGCTTTGTTTTATTTTGTTTAGTAACCTACATTAATCTGTCTGCTATCTTCTATGGTCACTTAAATTTAACCTTTTACACTTAAAATTATTTTTATTAATAAACCCAGTGTAAATAATTATGGAAGCGGGGGCAGCTGGGGACAAAACCAGGATGAAGGTGGGGGAGGGGAAGAGCAGAATGCGGTGCATCTCCCTCACTTATAAATTGGGTGAACATTTTATGAGCTTGTGTAACTGCCCACAGGCAGATTTCAACCTGGGACCTCTCGAGCTTAGCGCAGGTGTCTCTACAATTAGAGCTAAAAGCCAACTCCCTCTCAGCTCAGGCCGTAGAAGACACTCATTCACTTTCTGTCAAGTGGTGTAGGTGCCACTACATGGGACAGCAAACCACACCTAGTTGTGGGGGTTATACTTGCTCTGTATAAAACTTTATAAAGAGCAAGACAGGTTTATCTGGGGTCCCAATGGGGTTGTGTACCTTGGTGCTGTAGCAAGTCCCTTTGACTGAGCCTTCCAGAGCTGATTTGATCTCAGTGTCTGCTTTACTCTGTTGTGGGCTGTAATTCCAACTCTGAGCCAATGCTGGATGAGATCGGAGAGTCTGGCTCTGCAAGACTGGTGGTGGGGTGCCCCAAGGGGCAGGTGAGCAGGGTCAGTGGTATTTCAGCACATCAAGTGAGAGTCTCAAGGGGATTTCTGTGACTGAACCCTTCACAAACGTAATATAGTATAATTATGTAGCACTTCAGAACAAGAAACATTTAAGAGTTGAGAACACAAATCTGAAAAGTAATATTTAAGAATAAAGCTTATTTTAAAAGCTTAATTATATTTAAAAGAAACACATACCCTTTTCCGGAGCCACATTTCTTTCTTGTAGGGGTCTTGGGTGATATGTTTGAAAAGTCTGAAAACAAAATACAAAACAGTATGGGAAGAGGGAGAATAAACGGATTATGAAGCCATTATCTTGTACTAGAAACTGTTCTGGATAGCTTCTGAAACAGTGCTCTCCTTGCTTTTACCAAATCTGGTAAGTTAAGTATTCCACATACTAGTTTTGGGATGTGTCATCTTCCCTGACTATACTCAGAAAAGAGTGGAAGTGCTCTTTAAATAAATCACCAAATTAGTACTTTATTAAGCCTAATGAAGTACAAAACCTTAAGATTAGGTCATTTTACCCAATTCTAAGCCATACTTTAATTGATAATTCAGAAATAGTGCTAAAAAGCAGTAAGTGAGAAACTAGATCTTAAATCATCATTTTATGTTACCTTACAGAAACGCTGTCCTCCTCAACTCTTGGAATAGATTTTCCCCACCTGCTGGGAAGTTTAGAGCCATGTCTGAGACAGAAGACCAAGACTTATCTTAGAATAAACTTGAAAAATGTCTCACCTGTCTATACCTCTTAAATACAATATCTTTAAGGGAGTCTAAACAATGGCTTCGGAGCTCCATTTCATGGATGTCATGGTAACTGGAAGCATGAAGCAGTGCCTTTAAAACAGAAATTAAATTATTTTTATCACTACTTCTTAACTCATGAGTATGTTTACATTAAAAAGTAACACATTCCTGTCTTACGCTGTATTTTTATTCAACTATTAAGTTGTAGATTTAGTCATTCTGCCATCCAACAGGATTCTCGTGCCAGAAAAATCTAAAGATAAACAAGCAGTTAGAAAGCTGTATGATCCCTGAAGTAATGCAATGAAAATACAGTTGAGGTAAAGATGATCTTAACTGCTGCCACCGCCATCACCACCACCACCACAAAAAAAGCAGTTAAATTCTGCATTATCTTAGCTTGATTCTCTGCATGATATAATATGAACTTATTCATACACAACTGGAAGGTACCCCATGAGTTTAACCCAGTTCCTTATTACCACAAACAACTCAGGTCACAATCTTGTCCATAAACTTATCAAGCTCCCTGTTAAAGCTAACTAGATTATTTCTTCACCTCATTACACTCTCATATTGGAATGCTGGTCCAAAACCACACTGATTTGATGGCTAGACGCCTTTAACCTAAATAGCATTTTTCCCTCCCTCATGTTTACTCTGTAACGTATTTAGAGAAGAGCAATCATACTCCCATGGTCTTCATTTTCCTAAGTTAAAACAAGCCAAATACTTAACGTCCTATCGCAAGACAGATTCTCCATTCCCCTGATCACCACACTAGTTTCTCTGAACTGATTCCAGTGGGAATTAGTTGTTCAGTTCTGGAATTCCATGTTCGAGAAAACAGTATCCCACATAGGCCACGTCTATACTAGCCCCTTCCTTTTGGAAAGGACATGGTAAAGAGCAAGTTGGGAAGATGCTAATAAGGTGCTTCCATAAATATGCAGCATCTCATTAGCATAACGGTAGCCACATGCGATTCAAAAGTTCTGCTTTCGAATTGCACACCACCCATGTAGACGGGGGCCTTTCGAAAGGAACCCCTGGACTTTGAAAGCCCCTTCTTCCTATTTGGTTTTAGGAAGAAGGGGGTTTTGAAGCCCAAGGAGTCCTTTCGAAAGACCCCCGTCTACACGGGTGGCACGCAATTCGAAAGTGCCACTTTTGAATCGTGTGCAGCTGCCATTATGCACCTTATTAGCATCTTTCCAACTCGCTCATTACCATGCCCCGTCTGAAAATAAGTGGCTAGTGTAGATGTAGCCATGAAATCTCACCAGTGCATTATAAAACAGCATTATTACTTCCATGTCATTCCCACAAATACCTGGCCTGATTCATTCTAGATTAGAATCAATTACATGGCAGGTCTTTTTCTTGAACTATTGGAAGTTAACGGTGATGTTGCTAGAAAGGTAAATTTCCATGAATTTACACTAAGAGCTCTGAGATTTGCCTCACAATCTCACTATCAATGATTTGGACACTTGGGATACTCATTCTTTGAGCCAATACATCCAGTTTCAGGCTGCCAGGTCCCAGAAGCTTGGTGGTCACCCTCAGAACATACAAAAAGGTAACTGATTTTTTTTTTTTTTTTTTAATATTTTGAATATAATAAAACATCAGAGTACCAGCTGACCAGTCAACCTTACCCCTTACTTGGAGTTAGAAGTATGCAATCAGGCAGCATTAGAGAAAACAGGTAAATACAATACAATACTATGTTAAACATAAACTACTAAAAATAAAGGGAAAACAGCATTTTTCTTTTGCATAGGAAAGTTTCAAAGTTGTATTGAGTCAATGTTCAAATTAGACTTTTTAAAGAACCATAACATTTTGCTCAGAGCTACAAACAAATAACTTTCATTCCCAATGGTTTAATAACTCTAAGATGTTATGGTGCCCACAACACCAACTGCCAGTCTCCAAGAATGTCACAAAGGTAACAGGGATGAGGGTTAAGGGACACCCAATAATGAATGGTTTTCACAAGTGGTAACATGACATGACCCCTATTTTTGTTAGTAACTGTGAGACCTAGGGCAGAGGATTGGGATACAGGGAGGATTCCGACCTACAGAAAGGGTGCAGGATCAGAGAGGGGTTTATGACCTGGGGCAGGAATAAATGAAGGGATTTGTGCCTGGAGGCAGTGGATT
Organism: Carettochelys insculpta; assembly: GCF_033958435.1. NCBI lineage: Eukaryota > Metazoa > Chordata > Testudines > Carettochelyidae > Carettochelys > Carettochelys insculpta. The sequence goes on along the minus strand of NC_134150.1, from coordinate 34,783,853 downwards.
GGGGTTCAGGGTGTGCGTTACATGAGGCAGCAGTACATAAAGGGGGCAGGAGGCAGAGAGGGTTGGGGAAATGGAGGTGCTGGGGTGCCAGAGGCAAGCTTAAAGCGGCTCCTGGACAGCAGGTCCTCAAAGCCTACGTCTACGTAGCATTCCTCTTGCAAGAGAGGAATGCAAATGAGGGAACCCGACATTGTAAACAAAGTGCCAATTTACAAATCTTGTACTTCATTGCAAAATCACACACAATTGCACTGTTTTTCACCAAAATAGCCGCCCCTTAACAGCCATGTAGACAGGGTTCTGTCAGCAAAACCCCCTTTCCCAACGGAACACTTATACCTAAAAAAGGATGAGGTATAAAGGGTTGTCAGGAAAGGGGGGTTTCGCCGACAGAATCCTGTCTGCACAGCTGTTTGTTTTTCACTGAAATGTCTCTCGACAGCGTGATTGTGTGAGATTATGGAAATGAAGCACAAGATTTGTAAATCAGCACTTCATTTGCAATGTCAGGTTCCTGCATTTACATTCCTCTCTCACAAGAGGAATGCTGTATAGATGTAGCCCAGATGGCTCCCTATCTGCCCTGCCCCTCTCAACCAGATGGCTGGCTCCTGGAGCCAGGTGCTGCACCAAGTGCAGCAAGCAGGGGTGGGAACAAGGCTTTGCATGCTGCCTGACTGTCCAATGGGAGCTGCAAGATTGTGCTGGGGCCTAAATAGCACGTTAAACCTCTTCCTCCACCATGGTGGTGCTCAAAGATGCAAAGTGTCTCATCTCCTCCTCCTCCCAGCAAATCCCACCCTCCACAACCCCCGCAACTGGCTGCTCTGAGTGGCAGAGGGGGAGGAGGGGAGAGGGAGGCAGGAAGACTGGCTGAGACTCCCACTGGGCTGCAGGATGGATACAACACATGGGCCATATTTTGCCTGACCTTGATCTAGCCGAGTATCAGGAGCCCCAGAGGCAATGAACAGAACAGGCAATCACGTGATCCATCCCCTGTTGTTCATTCCCAGCTCCTGACAGGAACTAGGTACACCATCCTTGCCCCTAGTCACTGATGGATCTATCCTCCATGAATTTATATAGTTCTTTTTTGAACGATCTGGCAAAGCGTTCCACAGGTTGACTATGCATTGTGTGAAAAAAACCCCTATCTTTGTTTTAAATCTATTTGCTAATTCCTAGTTCTTGTGTTGTCTGCTCCTCACAACACTGCCTTATTTTTCTCTGCACCAGTCATGATTTTATAGACTTATATTAGACCACATACCCACAGTCATCTCTGTTAAGATGAAAAAACCCAGTCTCAATCTCTCCATATATGGAAGGTGTGCCATACTCAATCATTTTTGTTGCCCTTTTCTGAACCTTTTTCAATTTATCTTTTCTGAGATGTGACTACCACATCTGCACATAATACTCAAAATGTGGGCATACCATTTTTTTATTCTGTTAATTACTCCTTTCTTAATGATTCCTCACAGTTTGCTTTTTGGAGTGCCATTTAAATGAGTGGATGTTTTCAGAGAACTAGTCACTATGAACTCAAGAACTTTCTTGAGTGGTAACAGCTAATTTAGAACCCATCATTTTATGCATATAGCTGGAATTATATTTTCCCAATAAATGCAGCATTACTTTGCACTTATCAATACTGAATTTCATCCACCAAAAGTTTTGTGTGTGCTTGAGGCTCTGAACACACCCAGCGAAATCCATTTTGGGATCTAATCTAACAATTATGTTATGTTTGCAGGCCAAACTAAATTTTAGACTTACCTCTGTGATGTTTCCTCACCATGTCAACAATCCTCTTTCGATAACTAGGAACAACATAATGAGAGCTATATCAATCAAATTTGTTCCCTACCTGACAAAGCAGGGGTATGCTGCTCCTAAGATTAGAAATGAAGACATAAGGAGTTTGCGAGTGATACACAACATAGCTGGGCTTGTACTGGTTTGGTTTTGTATACTGAGTTCCCCACGCAATTCGAATCCATATTGCGTTATCCTCATATTCTCTGAAGCTGATAGTCACCTGATTAGAAAAGTCAAAAGCTACAATTTAGTTAGGCACTCAAATTAGACACACCAAAATTAAAGTTGTGTGGGTTAACCATTCCTGTGTCTATGTATTATATGTGGTATGCAACTCCTGATGAATAAGAAAATCCTATCAAATTGATTTCCACAGGTTTGCACTTAATTTCACTAGATGGAATTTGGCCTGTAATATTTAGAAAGTATCATTTCATTTGAGGACTTTTTAAAATTATCATAAGCATCCACTGGAGCAATGGTAGCTAGCAGCAATGCCTTTGTATTGTATGTAGAAACACCAATGACAGTAACTTAAGAGCTTCCATTCTAATGAGTCTTTCACATGACCCATTTCACAGGTATGACATTACATTAGTAGCTTTCTAGCCTAAGGACTTACTACCTTTTAAAGAGCTCAAGGTCCACAGTCAGTGCCTTGGGGTAGTTTATCTGCCTTGAATACCAATTCAGGCTGCCGTTCAACTTGTTATTGATTTTCAACTCACCCACCCATACCTAGTTACCCATACACAGCCACCAAAGAAGGGAAGCCACCCTTTGGTAGGTGCTGTCTCAGGTTCAGGCAGAACCAGTCAAGCTCCTAAACTACATCTAAGGAAAGGGCAGGGGGGAAGAGGAGGAGACAACTAGCCAGTTACAGTAATTTTGTCTTCCCTTCTTTGCAATGCAAGTGAACTTTTTAACAGTTACAGCGAGAAAGAATAAAGCTGTTCACAATGCTCCCAGTCTATTAAGGAAGCACTGACCCCTTCCCAAAGGGACAGGGTTTCATATATTGATGAAAAGGAACACAGTCAGTTAATAATCAGCTCAAGCAACTCTTCATACACATTCACCTTTGATAACCATGAGTAGTTCCCTCAGCCACATGTTGGACACTACTTTATACAGTGTGTAACCCAAGACCACCACTATCTAAAAGGCCTAGGTTTCTCAAACGTCATTGTGTCACAATCCACTTCTGACAACAAAAATTACTATATGACCCCATGGAATCTGTGTTCAGCGGAGTCCTGCTGTCCCAGCTGGAAGTGAGAAGGGGTGGGATGGGCAAAGCCCAAACCCAAAGGCTTCAGCCCCAGGTTGTAGGCCTGTAACCTAAACCCAGCTGCCCAAGGCTAAAGCTATCTGGCTTTGATTCAGTTCTGGGCAGTTGGATCTGGTTTCAATTTTGGCCCTGAGCATGGGGCTGGGGCTTGGGCACCAGGAACCCTAAGCATTAATATGGGAACGTGACTCATTTCATGTGAGAACTGTTGTACTAGACAATATAAAATGTTACCAAAACATAAACACTATATCGGGGCAAAACTCACAAAGAAAATATTTCCACATGGTGCAAAAAACTGAAACATAAGCTGAAGACCAGGTGGAAAAAACGGTTTACTATTTCTGACTTCATTTTTATTAATGTTGTGAAGTTCAGAACTGTTTATATACCTCAAACTTTTACCCTCTGTCTTCTGCTTCTTGGTAAAATAAATTACACTATTACTCCAAATTCTATTCAGATTTTTCTGGTCAGACATGTTTATTCATATATTGGTTAAGAGAGTTGGTTTACTGATTAATAAAGTTCAAATCTGTCAATCTAGGCCACAGAACACACAAGCTGTAACATCTCAGATGTATTTGTCCTGAAATACTGCACTCTTCTGGCATCTGAGAACAATACTTATTTTTCATATTGAGTCATACTTTTGAAACCTGATTCATCTACGTTTGTCTCATTTGGGTATTTTCTGAAGCATAGGCTCAACACTTGTTTTGCATTATGAATAGCCAGCAGACGGAGTGTTACTTAATACTGAAAATGTAAGGAGTCAGAAACAATTTGATTTCTCTGGGGCCTAAAACAGTTAACACTATATTTTAAGACCAAGCGCTGCCATTTTTCATTCCACTCTCAACTAGAAAAAAAAGCAAGTCTGAAGGTAAACTACTACTGGGCAGAATACATAATTTCTCATTGGTTACTTCAAATCCAACCTCCCAGAACTCCAAAAATATACATATTTACTTCAAGTTTTGGTTTAAAAAAAGAGAGACAAATCACGATTTTTTTAAAGACTATGTAATAGCCACCATTTTATATTAGAGAGATGCAACTCACTTAGAATGGTTTTCTTACATTTTTCAGAGCTGACTGAAGACTTCTCTTAAATTTGCGTTTGAAATCTACCAAGTTAAAAGAGTCAGTTTCTTCACCTGTTATACAAGAAAAGATACCACTTATTGTGAACACAAAATTATGACTACATTAGACAACCTGTAGTTTGTGTTATAGCAAAAAGATATTACATTGATGTAGCATTAACGCAATAATTTAAACATTTATTGTAACCACTAGATCAATGTCTGTTTAATCTATTCACAGAGCAGGAAGATGGAGTTCTGGCACTTTTTTTTTTTTTTAAACTCATGAGCAATGACATATCATGCATACATGCAAATTCATGCATTCCCTTACATTGTCTCACCTTCACAGATAGACTAGATATGGTGCACCTAGCTTGTGTGGCACCCTATCCCGAATGAGAGAATTTGCTAGATGAAAGGAGGTCCCTCGCCTCTGACTTCCCAGCCTGCTGCCCCTTCAAGTCCCGGTGGCCCCCTTAAACCAGCTGGGCTGCTGAAACAGCCACAGCCCCAGGGACACGAACCCCACTAGGCTCCCCTGCACAGGGCTGCTGCCCCACTCCGTTGCTGGGCTCCAGCCAAGCAGGGCTCCCAGCTGCTGGGCCTGATCCTAATAGCCTCATGGCCTGGGGCTCTCTGATCCAGTAAAAGCCATGGTCCTGCTGGACCACAGATGTTGCCCAATCATAGAAAATTCTTGTTTTGGGAGGTGTATCCTGTACCTAACCTAATGTATTGGATTTTAGTAAGATAATCACTAATTTTCATATCTGTGTATGGTCCAAAACTGAAGGTGGTGGTGGAGCCAGTATAAACTAAATAATAGCTTCTATAAAAACTGAGAAATTTTCTGTATGTGGGAAATATGGACCTTTTCTGTAAGTGAGAATCCTACAGAGGTGTATCTTTAGAGAAAGATGTTTACTTACCTGCTGCTTTAGTCATTTGATAAACAGTCCACACTTTCTTGTTCCGATAGGTGTGGTTGTCTGTGGAGATAAAAGTTGTCCAGTGATGTAGTTAAAATGGAACACTAAGACGACATCTATATTTATATTCTTCCATAACATCTCTTCCAAAAACACCCCCCACAAAAAAGCAGATTTAAAAAAAGAAAAAAGAAAAAAGAAAATCAATCCGCTCTTTCAACAGAGAGCATCAACACAGCCCCCACTCTTTCAAAAGAACAGGCCAGGGAACGAAAAATCCACCACCAGGAGGACTGCCGTTTTGAAAAAAGGGCCTGCAGAGCAGCCACACGTGCTTTTTTTTTTCCTCAGAAAGAAGCTTTCACAAGAAGGAACTCTTCCTGATCGGGGAGTGGAAGAAGGCTTCCAGAAGAAGAGACGTGTTCTTCCAATTTCGGATCAGAAGAGCGTATTTTGTGTGTAGACACTCCATGTAGTCTTTTGAAAATGGGCTGGATTTTCCAAAAGAACTTGCTAGTATCGTCACAGCCCAACTGTTTTGAGTAAAACTACTGACATACAATATTTATCCTTGGATTACTTGTAAACAATTATCTTCATATTCAAAAAATATCCTAGTGATCAAGACTGTTCTAAGCTACACCTAGCTTCTAATCTACATGGCATCTTTATAAAAGGAGCATTAAAAATAGGCTGTACTTTGGTTAGATAATTAACGAAGAGGTTACTTTCCTTCAATTCACTTTTTATAAAAGGAATATATTTATGTTACCGAATGTTTTGCTTAACTCAAATTAAGTCTTTTAGGACAACTAAAGGAAAAAAGACAGACTTAAGAGTTTATAAACTTGTAACTACATGGAGTCATCAATATATAGGACACAGCTAGAGCCCCATATAACAAACAAGTAACAAGATAGAAATTTTGCAATCACATACTTTAGTTATCCACACAGAACAACAGTTAAATGCAAATCCAATATTCAAGCTATAGTTAGGTTGAATTTAGATTTATATCTGATTAGAAGCAGATAGGTATATCATATGCTACTGCCTAACATGCATAGGTTCAAGACGACATAATTTTTAGTGTGGTGCTCATACAGGAATCAAAGCTTTCACCCTTAAATTTGTAATAGTTGTAGATTTGACCTATAACCTCAGTGTTATACAGGATTAGTTGTCTGTAGTCAGATAACATATGGATATACGTGATGAATTTGTTGATTTGCTATAGTTTTAATACAAAAAGACACTAGTCAGCAACTGCTCCTTGTAGCACACAGTCCTGCAATCCACCAGGGGAAAGGCAATTAATTGTGGACAAGTGGACAACAGGATTTTGTATAAAAATAATTATTTTTAACAATTTTAATATAGGATGGAGTTTCAGAATACCAAAGAAGCCCATCAGAGTAGCACTTAACTTCAGAAAGCAGAGCCACACAAAAATGAGAAAGATAGTTAAATGGAAATTAAAGAAATATTCATGAGAATTAAATTCCTGCAAATGTATGGAAACTATTTAAAAGAACCATAACAGAGGTGCAACCTAAATGTATAGCCCAAAATAAAATAAAATAAGCCCAAACAATAGCCAAAAACACAACCCAACCCCCTTTCCCCACCCCACAAAGAAAGAAAAGTCACCATATTTAAACAAAGTAAAAGGGTCAGTGAGAGGTAGAATGGCAAATTAAAAATTGGAGGTTAAGTGCTACCGAGGAAAACAAAAAGGAACAAAAACTAACAACAAGTGTAAAAGTAAAAATAGGCAGGCCAAAAAGTTAGCTGCTCTTCAAATTCTAACAAAGATTTTTAAGTACATCAGAAGCAAGAATCTTGCTTAATAACCAGCAGGGCCACTGGTCAATTGAAGTGCAAGAAAGGAGCACACAGATAAGAAGGTACTGCCATGGATTTATGGGAAATAGAGTAGTGGGGGGAAACAGTTTCCATACTGAAGAGGTAAATTGCCCAGTCCCACAGGGATCTGTACTAGGAACAGTGCTGTTTAGTATTCATATGAGAGCTGGTTAAAAAGTGTAAACAGGTGTTAAAGTATGCACACAATACAAATTTATTTAAGACAAGTTAGGTTGACTGTACAGTTACCAAGGGATCTCACACAAGAAGACTTGGCAAGAAAATAGACCAAATTCCATGTTGGTAAGTCTAAAGTAACACACACTGGAAAACATAATCCCAACCATACCTCTTATCCTAGGAGAACAATATAGGAGTCTCATGGAAAATTCTTTGAAAAAGTCTGCTCAATGTAAACAGCACTCAAAAGAGTTAACAATCCTAGGAACTATTAGGAAAGGGGTAAGGCAAAAACATAATGCCACCACATAATTCAGAATACACCCACACTGAATACTGTATGCAGTTCTGGTCACCTTGTCTCAAAGATATTAGAATTAGAAAAGGTACAGAGAAGGGCAACAAAAATGATTAAAGATATGGTTAAGCTTCCATATAAGGAAAGATTAAAAACAGTGGAATTCTACAGCTCAGAAAAAGAGCTAAGGATATATAGAGGTCATAACAATAGATGTGTGTAAAATCATGAACAGTGTGGAGAAAGTGAGACATAGTGGGGGTGTGGGGGCTCACAGAAGGTGCAAGGTTCCTGCTGAGGGTAACCTAGGTGACACCCATGTACTGCAGACAAAGGGGGAGGTGGAGCCTGAGGGTTTTGAATTGGAACTGGGAGTTGGAAAGCAGTTAGTCTGGGGGAGAAAGAGAGAAAGGAGTGGGCAAGTCCCTGGCTGGAGGGGCGGGGGGGGGGCCCTCAGGGACTTCTCTCCCCAACATGAACTGGAATGACTCTGCCTGCTGTACTGACTCTTCTGTACAATGTTGTGTCCCCACGCTGCATCCCTGTTGGCTAATAACCCTGCTGTTCTCCTGCTGAGTGAGTCACTCCTAGCTGCAGATGGGGTGCAGAGCTTGGAGGCCCCTTAACCCCCATTACAACACATCATTTATCACTTCACCTATCCCAAGAACTAGGTGTCACCCATTGCGAGGGGGCGGGGAATCAATCACCAGTTTTAAAAACAAACATAAGGAAGTACTTCACACAACACACAGTCAACCTCATGGAACTCATTGCTTCACGTTGTTCTGAAGGTCAAAAATAAAACTGTGTTAAAAAATAATTAGATAAGTTCATGGACCAGGATGCAACTCCCTATGTGCTCCCTAAAACTCTAACTTATCTAGAAGCTGAGAATGGATGACATACAATAGATCACTTAATCATCTGTTCTGTTCAATTCCTCTGGGGCACCTGGCATTGGCAACAGTCAGAAAAAAGGATACTGAGCTAAATGGACCTTTGGTTTGAGACAGTGTGGCCATTCTTATGTTAAAAGCATAGCAAAATCTCATAAGAAAACTTCTAATTAAAAGAATTGATATGATAATGTCAGACAAAAAAGGTATTTTTAACTTACAAATCATGTCTAGGATGGCTGCTTGCTTAATGCTTGCAGAGTTTTCCTGCAAGAAAATATTTACAAGTGTATGGTGAACTGCAGAGCTTCTTTATACCACTTCATTAAAATTGTACTTTAAAGAAACTGCCTTGAAGTTTAGCCCCAAAATTAAGGTACAGGCTGAACCTCTCTAGTCCAGCACTGTCTCATCCTGCAACAGCTGTGATCTGGATAATCACATGGATCAAGTTTCCTGTGGTCCCATAAACTTTGTTTACAGTCACCAGTCCTGGCTCTGTACTGTAATTTAGCTGCAGTTTACCCCTGTGTGTCTTCCAAGAGCTCAGTAAGCAGTAAAGTGTTGATAATGGGCTAGACAATAGTGACCTTCCATGGTTCAGCAAATTCTCTTGGTCAAGTCCTGGGGATACTGGACTAGAGATTCAACCTGTACTGTTAACATTACTTGCATTACATTAATAACCACAACATGCTGGCACTTTCTAAGCACAGAAAGACAAAGTCTGTGTCCCAAGGAGCACGCAGCCAAAAAAAAATACACCACCACACCTACTATTTCAAATATTTTCTTGTTTTCAATTATTTTAAAGAAAACTATTTGCATGAACTTATGAACTCCTATTGCAGAGATTTCAATTTAAAGATTGCTGTCTTGAACTAGTACACAAGTGTAAGTGAAAGTCACTAAATTTTATAGTAAACAGAAGAGAACATGACTAGCTTTACATTGTCCAAATAAAGTAAAAAGTGATTTAAGATTTTCTTCCCATCAGTTTTATTTAGTTTTAAAAAGTCATGACTATCTGAACATAGGTAAAAAAAGTTTTGACAAAACACTCTTTCTATTTTAAACCTGCAGAGATGTGGAAGGGAAGAGCCACAAGACTCACAGGCCAGATCAAAGCAAACTGCTTGCTGGATCTAGCCTGTAGGCTGTAGGTTCCACACCCCTGCTCTACACTAAATTAAAAATGAAGAACTGGGTCCAATTCAGATCGAAAACTATTATCCTGTGCCTTGATTAAGAAAAAATAAAGTTAATTTGAGAATGAGAACATTTTCTTTGTTAAGTGTGTGTCAAATGTTAGAAAAATACCAATACTGGCTTCCAATATGCCATCCTACTATGCATGTACAGGTTGTACCTCCCTGGTCCGGCACCCTCAAGACATGACTGGTCCCAAACCAGGCAATCTGCCCGATCAAGGATGTCAATGCTGGCCCCCCTGTTGCTACTGGATGTGGGGCTCTGCTCCAGCAGCAGCAGAGGGGCTGCACTGACCAAAGAAGTACCGTGGGACTCTCAGGGCAAGAGGCAGGCTGGCTGCACAGTGTTTCTCAACCTTTTTTAAAAAAGTTCTCCTTAAAAAAAAAAAATTATAAGTACCCCCAGGCTTCTCTGGAGTACCCTTGAGCTATGTTTACCGCTGGTTGACAAACATGGTCATAAGGCAAGCGGAGGTCTTGAAACAAGTACTGTTTAACCTTCGCAAATTACAGTACTCTTTTCAGGAGTCAGATTTATTTTGCATACCACCAAGTTACAACTCATTTAAAAACTACTTACTTACAAAAACAAGCAAAAATATCACAGAAGTCTACTACTGAAAGCTTGCTCACCTAGTGCCATCTCATCATCAAATAAATGAATGGGAACAGATATATTGTACAGTACTTACATTTCAGCATCAGCCATATGAAACAATAGAAAACTAGTCATTGTCTGAATTAACTTTTAGATTGTACTGATTTGACTAGTGGTTTTTATATAGCTTGTTGTCAAACTAGGCAAATATCTAGATGGAAGACCTGAGTGCACCTCCAAGGGCACATGTTCCCATGGCTGACACTCACTGGCTGCAGAGACCCAGCAGTGCAGCCCAACAAGAGTACACTGAGCCTCCCAAACCCTGTCACTGGCTGCAAGGCTGTGTTGCTGGACCACAGGCACAGGGTACCCTGCTTCTTCTCACAAGCATCTGTATCCCTGCTCCTCGCTCTTCCCTCCTCTTTGAGCTTGTGCACTGCAAATGAGCTGTGAGAGAGCAAAGGAGGAATTGCTGAGCCCAGGGCCTGGCTTTTCCCCTTGAGGTGCTGGACCAGAGGTCGAACCTCTATAAGGAAAATGTTTCAGACAGACCAATTGACCAACCACCCGACTATTTACAGCACATGTTATCACCTCACAAAGATTAACCACTTCTTGTGAAATTCTTTCCTTTATCTGATGCACATTTATGGTTTGCAGCTGCGTCTTGGAGAGGAAGTCCCATGTTGTTAGCATTTCCATGATTTCACGGCGAGGGATTTTCAGCACAGTCCTTCTGATATACTCAGCAACTGTCTCATCCATTGTGAAGCCACTTTAAGAAGCAATATTAAACAGTTATAAGCCACTGATGAGGAAAAACAGAATGATTAATTCCAAATAGCCTGTATTGTAAACTCCTTCTGAAGCTCCGGTGTTGGCCACTGCTAGAGACAGGCAGTGTAGCTCATTGGTATCCAGTGAGACAGTTTTTGTGGTTCTCACAGACTCTACAAAGAACCACCCTATTTCAGACTCTTAGGGTACGTCTATACTACCAACTTTCATTGACAAAATTTATGTTGACACCTAAAAATCAACAAAAATCGCCAGAGTGTTCACATTTGCTCCCTCTATCAACAGATCATGTCCACATTGGGGGTATCATCACTGACAGCATGAGCAATGCACTGACAGCATGAGCAATGCAATCCCACAGCGCTGTTGGAAGACAGAGCTAATTCTTTCACATCTTGGGTTCCCTCTGTCTGCTCCTACAGCATCCTCAGCTGCTGTGAGAGGCATCATGAGTAGCTCTAGGACCTCTCTGTGCTTAGGAATGTCAAAACTGCACAGCTGTCTCTTCTCCCTCCCCATCCCCCAGCAGCACTCTGCCTGAGCTGAAGAGCTTTGGAATGATTTCTTCTTTCTTTGTTCCCCAAACAGAGCAGCTCACTCAGCTGTCAGATACTTCCCAGGGCTCTGATGGGGGAAGGCACATGCAGAGATCAAAACACTGAGCAGAGCCACCAGGCACTGTGGGATACTGGCTGAGGCCAGTTGTGGCCACAAAACATACAACAGCATTTATACCGGCTCTCCATGGACAACAAAGGGAGAAGAGAAAAAAAGTTTCTCATAAGTTTCTGTCGCCAAAAATGGGTGTTTCTCCTGGCAAAAGCCTCGCTGACAGGTGAACGCTCACACTGCTTTGGTGACAAAATACGGCAGTGTAGACATTACAATAGCTGCTCTTTTGAGGTAGTAGCACATCTGCGCTACCCTGAGGATGGAAAACGCCCCAGTCTTAGGTTCGGGGAGTCACCGCCCACGCTGCTCCGAGACTGGCTATCGCCGCCTCCGTGATGAGGTCTCGGGGCTGTTCAGACGTTCGTGAGCTCCCGCCGCTGAGCCCTCCAAGCGGTTGCCCTGCTTCAGAGGACACGAAACAGCCCAGCGCCGGCACCAGAGCGGGCCGCTCCCCGGTTGCCATAGCACAGGCCGATGTACCACTCTCCTCGCCGCCTGCCGTGCCCCGGGCTAGCACCAGGCGGGCAGCAGCGGTGTCGATCGGGAAACGGCCGGGGCGGAAGTTTGGTAGAGCCGGACCCGCACGCCAGACCCCGTCTCCCTTGGCGGAGCCGTACTGCGAAGGTCCCGCGAGGACCTGCCGCCTCTCCGCGCCACTGCGGCCCCGTCAAGCGGCGCGCGTGGGAAGACGCTGCAGCCCGCCCTTCCCTAGGGGAGATGGGCGTCACTCACAGCCCCCGCGTGGGCACGGATCCCACTGACGCCCCTCGAGCATCCCCTCAGGGCCCAGCCCGCTTACCTGTCAGGGGCGCCCCGTCGGCGCCGTCCGCTCGCAGACATCGCCCCAGCGCAGCCTTTCGGGCTCAGCACTCCAAACCGGCAGCTTTCCCGCTAGCCCTAGGCGCCCAATCAGCCAGCGTCCTCCGTTTGAACGGCCCAATCACAAATGCCCTTTCTGCCCCGCTGTGCGAGGGCAGCGTCCGGCGGTAGGTCCCGCCCCATCCCATCTCCTTCCGGGTCATGGCGGCTCTCCCCGCTGGGTTACGTACTTGTTAGTGCGGAGGTAGAGGGCGGCTGTTGCTGTGGCTGTTGACGCGGTGTGCTCCCCGGACTGGAGTAAGTGGAAGGGCAGAGCCGCCGCTCTGAGGGCAGAAAATGGTTAATTCCCCTCCGACTCAGGGTGCTCATCCCCCCGCCCAGCACCGAGGTGTTCGCTCCTCTAGTTCTGCTCCCGCAGATGGGGGAGAAGTACGTGCACACCCCTCCCCCCGCATGCACACGGGCTCAGAGAGCGAATGGGGGTGACCACTCCCGGGCCCCCGCCGGGGATACACCCCTGGTGTCCCAGCACGCGCAAGAAAAGAGAGCCCATCTCAACAGCGGGGAGCATGAATCTCTTCAGGCCCCTTCCACAGAAGAGGGAGCCCCTGCAGCTAAGCCAAGCTGCCTTACTTCTCTAGCTATGATTACACTCGGCTGGAGAGGGTGACGAGGTGACACACGATGTGGAAGCTGTAGATTAGGGATAGTGGGTCCACGACCACTAAAAAATCAGATTTCTTGGTCAGGATTTAGGTAAGGCCCAGACAGCAGAGAAGCACCTATCAAACAGAAATATCAATAGTGACATAAGTAAAAAGCTGTTGAGGATCTGTTTAGAAGCATCTGGTGGCTTGGATTTGCTCCACTGTCCATGTGTTATTTCCCTTGACTCTGTGGTAGAGTTTAAGCCTTAAAAAGTATGGGAAGAGTTTACCTAAATTGGCCTGGCTCCTTTTCTGTGCACCTGTCCTTCTGTTTCTGTTCCTGTGTTGCACCCAGCCTTGAGGTCTCTGTTCTATAATGGCTTGCATTCCTACTGGGGCATGGTATGTCCTCAAGATGGACGTCAATAAATGTAATAAACGTCCTTATATCTATTAGGGTTTCTTGACAATTAGAGGAAAATAGTCTTATAAAATAAAGTGCATGAGAATGACTAGAGACAGAGAAAGAGAGAGAGCTAGCTGTTACAACCTTTTTTATACAACATTAATTTCCAAAATATGATTCACCTTTAGTATCAAACTATAGAAGTAATTCAAGGGGTGGGGGGAAGTCTAGTCTTCTGTAGCTTTTGATAAGTAGACAATGGCCAGGCTAGGGATGTAAAATCCTGGTAAAGTGGCTAAACAGTAGGTAAACTTACTGGTTAAGTGGTTAACCAATTAAAGGGGTGGGGCAGCTGGAGAGGCTGCTTTAGCTCAGCTGGGCCTGGGATCAAGGCTCTTCGGGGTAAGCTGGAGTGCCCCAACCACTGGCATGCCAGAGCCTGGGGCTGCTGTGGCCCAGCTGGAGCTTCTCTGTCTGTGCGGTGGCTGGAGCAGTACTGGTCCATGGTGTGCTATGGCAGAGATGCTGCAGCTGGGTTGGAGCAGCCCTGGTCTAGCAGGGGCACTCCAGCCTGGCTGACGCAGTGGCTGTGGCAGGGGGCATGTTCCAGACTGGCTGGGCTGGAGCAGCGTCCTCAGTGGCCCCTAGCCCACTGCAGAAGGGGGCAGTTCTGGCTCTGGCTGCACTGGAGCATCCCCCCACTTTTAGAGGACTTGTGGGGCTGGAGCAACCACCTGCCTGCCTCCTGGGGTTTGTAGGAGGGTTCTTCTCCCATTTGTACCACTTGACTAGAACTGGTAAGCCTCATTCTGAATGGATGGGGTTTACCTGTTAATCATTAATATCCTAGGCCAGGCAAAACAACTGTCAGCAGATGAAATGAAAATATACTTGCAGTTTGATTTGATAATCTATTATAGTAGTAAATAAAGCAGCGAACTTCTGTTGTTTTTTTAAAACTTGTGGTGTTTAGTAAAACCAGGACTTCCCTAGTATGTGTTAGCTTACTTGTGGCCAATCAGTTAGAGACTAAGCCAAAATAACTGTGGATAGAATGTAAAAAGCCACATATTATATATTTATTTCTATCTATGTGGATGTCTGTTATATATTTAGATTTATAATGTGTGGCTCAGTGCTCTCCCCTTCCCTCAGAGACAGGCACCCCCAGCCTCCCTCCATTGCTCCAGAGCCAAGCACTCCCAGCTTTCCTGCTCTAACCCAATTCCCCATGCCTCTCTCAGTGCTAGGCATCCCTGTTTCCTCCATGCACTATCCTGATGCCCATTATGCAGCTCAAGAGCCAGGATTTGGTCTACCCTGTGCTAGCCTAATTTGTAAGATGTTTCCATCTCAGCTTTCGTGGATGAATTTCAATACAGTATAAAGTTGGATTTGCTTGTGGATAAGCTTGCTGAAAAATAGAGATTATTCTTAATTTGCCTAATATGTTGTCTAGACATAATAGAATGGAAACATTATTACTGGTTACTTACACAAAGTTTTTAAACACACATCCATTGTTACTATTTTTTACATAATTTGTATGAAAATGAACAGTTGATAGTATTTGCAACTTTGCACCTTCACATGATAGTTGTTTGTAAAGTAATACGAATGAGTAGTTTATGCCCAAAATTTGTTTTTTGGCTTTTGAGTTGTGTATAATATATGAAGATATTTAATTAACATTAATAAAAACAGTTCTAGAAAGCCAGATAGTTTTCATTTTTCAATTGAAGTGCAAAACGGATTGGTCAGGGTATTTTATTTTTTTTTTTTGAGTTTTCACTAACAACATTATCAGTGGGGAAAAATAAATTGCCATAGGCAATTTGGTAAGCTACTCTCTGCCTAAATATAGTCGTCATCATCATCTCTTCCTTTTCATGGCTACTACGCCACCATGTGGGCATCCTTATCCTTTTTGTAAAGCATTTTGCAAATGGTTTAAAAGCAGAATTGGTGATCAACCAATCTAATGACACATGGAACTCAAATATAACGTATTATGGGTGAGTTTAGATGTTTAAACTTGTTTTTGTCTTATGCTAGATGAAAAACATGGAGGCAGGGTTTAAATTAGAATCTTTATAAATGCAGGGGCTTCCCAGAGGTGAAAATAAATCACTGTCAGAATTAAACACCCTTGACTTTCCTCAATCTCTAAAAGCTGAAAACTATCACAAGAGTTTTGTTTGCTTTGTATGTACGTACAACAGATTTATACAGACAATGTCAGGAATTTCATCGCAAAAGGCATCATAAAGATTACTGTTAATTATTTTCATTGTGTGTGTAGGTGGAAGGGGAATCAAGCAAAGCAGTTTTGTCTGTATTTGAATATTCTCTTTCAGGTTATGTCTAGATTGCCAGGAACTGTCAGCAAGAGATATGCAAATTGTGCAATGCTTTTGCGTATGTTTTGCTGACTGTTCTGTTGGTAGAAGCTCGTCCACTTGGGGCCAAATATTGGAAGGCCTCCCTCTGTTGAGACATCTCTTCTTCCTCATGGAACGAGGTGTACAGGGATGTTGACAGAATGCTCTCGACCGGTAGATCTCTTCTGAGAGATCGGCTGTCTGGACATTCACTCTGTTGACAAAACTTCCATCAAAAGAAGTTTTGTTAACAAAAGCCTTCAAGTCTAGACATAGCCACGTTGTCTTCTATCCAAATATGCGACATTGTTCCTTATTGGAACAAAGTGCATCTTGTTGACATTGGACAATGAAAATAGATTAGTCAATAGACAATAGTTGAACAGTATCAGTGATACTAAAAATAGTACTTAACATTTAAGTATTTTTAACAATAATGCTTCAATAAAATATTTTAACTGTGTTTTCCTTTAAATATTAATGGGAATTACCACACTGGGGGAGTAATAAATATTTTATTTAGGTATCACAGGGAGTTTCTACTCTTTTGATTAAAGACAATGGATGCCAGTAATTTGAGTTTTTGAAACTGACTTGTTTAAATACAAGATTTTTAGGGTATCTTTTTAAACAGTATGTCTTGAATTGATCTTTTTAATGGTTTACACAGTTTTTTTTCCCCCTGTTTCCCTGCTAATGTTATATTTGTCAGCCAGTAGCAAGTAGGTCACCCAAGTACAGGAGTATCAAACATACTTGTGGCCTTCTCCTTCTTGTTGCTTGTCTGCCTAGCAGCCACCGTAATGAAATAAGACTTGCTAAATAGTAAACTGTTTGCTGAGAACTGCAAAGTAATCTCTGTGATTAAGGAACTTCCATCTGTAATTGCTATTTGAGTGCTCCAGGGCTGGAACATCAATGGCAGAAAAATAGTGAGTGCTCAGCACCCACCGGTCATCCTCTCCCTATCTCGGTGATTCCCACTACCTAGAGGGCCCAGCAGATCAGTTCCTTCCCTTCTCCCCAGAACCTCCTGCCTGCTGGGGATAACTGTTTAATGATGTACAAGAGGTGCTGGAAGGGAGGGGGAGAAGTGGAGTCTTGGGAGAAGGGGTGGAGTGGGGATTGGGCATCTCTGGGGAAATCAGAAAGCTGGCACCTCTACTTTCATCCTATGCAGCTGTGTTTTGTCTTGTGAAGGAGCTGGGGAAGAAGGGATGAAGTGCTGTAGGTTCCTTTTGCTCTTAAAAACCATGCTTGGGTCTGGAAAGTGAAGGAGCAATATATCTCCTGGTCGTCTTCTAACACCTAGTTCAGATTACTTCTGGTCCCATGATGTGGTCTGGGACCAGATGAAGATGTAGATTCAGCCTACTATCTTGTTTCTTCCCTCTACCCTAGCAGGGAGAGGGTAGTAGGTGGCAGCGTGATTGGTTACTTGGCCCAATATTTGGGGACTACAAATCCTCCTGTTTGTTACTACAAGTCCAAACATCAGAACCCTGCCCTCCGACTCCCACTGGTATCTTATTGTTTCAATACTTGTTTTGTTAAACTGAATAGATATAATTAATTTCTTGGCAACCTCGGAGAATAAAGAAAACTTTTTACAGGGAGGCATTTACGAGCTTATTCGGATTGTTGCTATTGAGGCTAGTCTCTCTCTTGTGATTTTAAATTGTTATTAATAATAGGAATTCTTAAACAAATATATTTGGAGTGGTTTTTGAATTTGATATTCTTTTGCAAAATAGAATTAATGGATATTCCATGAGGAGCTGAAGACTTCTCTTTCTTTCTTGCAAAAAGGTAAAAACAATAATGCTGTATTACAGAACTTCTCCCTTTCTCAAGTAAGTTAGGAAGGGCAACTTGTGGAAATAAAATATATGTAATGGTCTTGAATATGTTGGTGTGTCAGATATGAGCTTGGCACCATTTCACTATCATTTAAAATCTGTTGTTGAAGGAACAATCCTGTTCAGGTTCTGTGTGAACAGATAAGTGGTTGTGAATAAGGCAAAGCAAAACAAAACAGCAGTCATGTAGCACTTTTTAAAGACTAACAAAATGATTTATTAGGTAATGAGCTTCTGCGGGACAAATAAAAAGCTCCACTCTGGGTTGAGTGAGTGAAGCATCAGCAATATTGGCAGAAAAATTCAATAGGACAGGACAGGTAGTGTTTTCTGGTCAGCGTTACTGAGAGTTTTTTGGTGTGATTCTGGGATGCATTAGCGGTAGTGTTGTATGCAAGACACCAATTATTATGCTGTTCTCTGTGCTGAGTAGGCCTCAACTGTAGTACTGGGCCTATTTATGCATGCCACATTTCAGGAAAGAGGTGGATAAACTTAAAGTACAGAGAAGAGGAAAAATTATTAAAGGTCTAGAGAACGTGACCTGTAGGAAAGATTGGAAAAAAAAATGTGTTTGTTCAGCCCTGAGAACAGAAGACAAGATGGCATGATAACAGTTTTCAAGTGCATAAAAGATTGTAACAAGGAGATGAGAGACTAATTGTTCTGCTTAAGCTTTGAGGCTTGGCCAAGAAGCGATGGCCTAAATTAAGGGAGAGTGGCTTAGGTTGCACACTAGAAGAAGCTTCCCAGCTGTCAGGGTAGTTGATCACTTGAATAAATTGCCCAGGGTTGTGGAATCTCCAGCTTTGGAGATTTCAAAGAGCAAGTTAGACCAACACCTGTCAGGGATGGGTCTAGATCAGCATTTCCCAAACTTAAAACATTTGCATACCCCTTTCAGAACTTAAGTCTTATCAGCATACCCGCTCTCCCAGTGCTGTCCCAGTGTTTATCTCCTGACTTTTCATAATTTATTTTCTGTTGTGCACCCCGGGAATCCTTTTGTGTACCACGGGTGGTACGCATATCACACGTTGGGGAAAAACTAGATCAGGGGTCAGCAACCCCTGGCATGTGCCAAGAGTGGCACACAAGCCGATATTCATTGGCAGGAAGGGAGCTCAGCTCAGCCCTGCTCTCTGCCTCCTGGAGCTTGTATAAAGAGTCTGTGGTAGTTCTGTACAAGAAAATGCAAGGAAGGATTTACAAGTACTTAGCTAGGTCTGAAGACAATTAAGTGTTAATTGTCTTCCAAACTGGTTCAGCACTTCGTGCACGCTCTCTTGGATTTTCATACACAGAGCTGAGGCTTTTGCAGCAGCCCCCACAGCCATATTCACTTTCAATACAGCTGCTGCAGATGAAAATGTGGAGAGAGATTTTTCTGCTGTCTGAAGAGCAGACTTTGCAGGTCCCAGGTTAGCAGTGGCTATTTCAGGCAGATACAGGAATTTCCTCCCCCCCCGCTTCCCCCTTCGGACAAAACTGTCCAAATGGAACAGAACAACTCAGCTGGGAGGAAAGCCCTTGCCTGCCCGACCGCCCCAAGCTAATAGCTATCTTTGGGAAGAGGGGATTTCTGCTAAATTTACCTGCTGTGAGGGCTTAGGGTTGATCAAAGAAGGGGGAGAGGGGCAAGAGTGAACAAAAGCAAGCATTTAATTCTCTTAAACCCTGGAGTTTAACATTACTAGTACAGCTGGAAGGACTGTGGAGGTTCTGGATAGGGTAAAGGAACTGACAAGTGCGATTCAGTGGAGGAACTGAGCATGTGAGAGATGAGTAAAGCAAATTCTTCTTGTTTTGGCTTAATAAAGTAGACACTGAGAAGGGGAAGAATGTTTAACTAATTGCCCTTGAGCCTAGAAAGGTGGGAAACTGAGGTGTGGTGATAAGCCCAAATTGGAAAGGGAGTGGCACCCAGCAATATACCTAATAAAAAAATTTTATGATGGAATCCTGTTTTGCCTGAGAAACCTCTAGTGTATTAAGCTCTGAGGCTTCCGGACACTACAGTGGTTGGTCCTTCATAACAAAAAGCAGTCAAGTAGCACTTAAAAGACTAGCAAAATGGTTTATTAGGTGAGCTTTCGTGGGACAGACCCACTTCTTCAGACCATAGCCAGACCAGAACAGACTCAATATTTAAGGCACAGAGAACCAAAAACAGTAAGCAAGGAGGACAAATCAGAAAAAGATAATCAGGGTGAGCAAATCAGAGAGCAGAGGGGTGGGGGGAAGGTCAGGAATTAGACTGAGCCAAGTATGCAGACAAGCCCCTATAGTGACTCAGAAAGTTCCCATCACGATTTAAGGTTTAAATGGGAACTTTCTGAGTCACTATAGGGGCTTGTCTGCATACTTGGCTCAGTCTAATTCCTGACCTTCCCCCCACCCCTCTGCTCTCTGATTTGCTCACCCTGATTATCTTTTTCTGATTTGTCCTCCTTGCTTACTGTTTTTGGTTCTCTGTGCCTTAAATATTGAGTCTGTTCTGGTCTGGCTATGGTCTGAAGAAGTGGGTCTGTCCCACGAAAGCTCACCTAATAAACCATTTTGCTAGTCTTTTAAGTGCTACTTGACTGCTTTTTGTTTTGATAGTGTATAGACTAGCACGGCTTCCTCTTTGTTACTGTGGTCCTTCATAGGAACTGAAATAAGATTTTTGCAACTTTCTCCATCTCTGAATACTTAATCACTCTCTAGGATATACTAAGTAGGGAAGAACAGAACGTTTGTTTTTCTTTTAGTGTTGAGTCACACACAGGTTTCTTTCATTTTTGTAATCTTAGATCTCATTCATTATCAGTATTACCATCTCATAATTTAATTCCAAACCCTAACTATTTAGAACTTGAAAAAAGGCAAAAAAGTACTGAAACTCATGTCATTACAATTGGAAAATGCTTAAAATGTAATCCAGTGAAAAATGAGAAATTCCCTGTTATATATAGGAATGAGCTGTGCTTGTTGTCCATGAGCTGTGTTTTGAATCCAGTATTAAATAGCTTTTTGCTCCCTAATTTAAGATTGCTATTTTATTCGGAAACGTCCAAGAAGGGAACAATTTCACTGTGACCATGTCTTGTACCTACACTGCATTTTAAAGATTTGGCTCTGTCCTGCTGACCTTAACGCTGTCTTAATTAAATTCCATTCAAAATACTGCTAGGATCATCTTCCTAACTGGTTGGTCTATCCATGGTCCTCTCTCCAGTGCATGAAATAATAGTTCTTTGTTATTAAGGCTCTTTTCCATCTACCTCTAGCCTGTCGACTAGATTACTAAGTTATTGAGCCATCAGTCCCCATTTTTGCTATGTCAACAGCGTCTTCTTTGATTGCACACCTAGCTTTCTCACCTGCAGGTCTCTATGCATGGGAAGAATTCCCATTCTAAACTCATCAATCTGCCACCTTTTTATAAACCTGTACTTGAAAGTCTACCTCTGGTGTGATGCCTGCTAATCACTACTATCTGGCATAGTTTGAGCAAGTGGTGATCTGAAACTTCTAGTATTAGAGGGATAGCCGAGTTAGTCTGTATCTTGAAGACAACGATGATGGTTCTAGTTTTCTAAACTTTTAATTTTGTTCACTCTTCCTCCTACCCATTTGCGTCCTATTTGGCTGTGAACACACTTTGGCCAAAATTTCAAAAGGGCCATGCTAATGGCCAAATCTGAGGATGCTAATGAGGCACTGAAATGAATATTCAGTACCTCATTAGCATGCTGCTGTCCGCAGCACTTTGATCAGCTGATAGGAATAAGGGGATTTTGACGTCTGTGGGCTCCTTTTTAAAAGGGCCCCATGTAGCCGAGCTGTGCGCAATTGAAATGTGGCACTTTCAAAGTGCTACGGCTGGCAGCATGCTAATGAGGCGCTGAATACAGTCATATCTTGAGATACACCCATTCGAGTTACGAGAATTCGACTTTACAAGGAGTTTCATTAAATCCCCCTACTTCAGCTTCCGAGGCATTTATTCGCATTTATGAGGACCGATTTGGAAGCTGGCGGCTCTGGTAGGCAAGCACCGAGGGAATGGAGTTGGCTGCGTTGGTCTTGACTAAGAGGCCATGCAGGGGGGCAGCGGCAGCAGTCTGGTGTGGGGAGGTAGGCTCGTCCAAGTCTTGGCAGTAGATCACCCTGTTCTGTGAGATGTGGATGCTGGGCGTGCAGCCCATCCCAGCCTCGCTGCTGCCGCTCACCCCCCGGGTAGCTAGGGGACCACCGCTGCCTGCCCTGCGCAGCTATGCCTTGGGCGCCACTTGCCGTCTGTGGCACTCCCTCCCATTTAGCTCCTGGCTTGCCTGCCGCTGCTGCCTTGGCTGCCACCCACAGGGCCTCTCTGCTGCGCAGCCCCACACGAGAGAGGCATCGCCCTTCGCCAGCCAGGGGCCCTCTGTGCCTGCCTAGCTCCCAACGTGGCCAGCCCCTGGCAGTGCCCCCTCCCCACTTAACCTAAGCTGCACGCAGGCCGGGCTGCTTCCCCATGCCCTGCTCTGCCCATCCCCTTGCACCGGATTTAATGGGGTTTGGTGTTAGCATAAATGGTGTACATTTTGGGCCTCAGGAATGCATGCAGTTTTTTCCCATTGAAATTAATGGAAATTACATTTTCGACTTACGAGAATTCACCCTAAGAGGGTTTTTTCAGGAACGAATTACCCTCGTAAGGTGGAAGAAGACTGTCTTCATTTCAGCACCTCATTAACATCCTTTGGCCATTAGCATGGCCCTTTCGAAATTTTTGCCAAGGGTGGTCACAGCCTTATGTTTAGTCCACTTGTCATGTCCTTTCTAACATTGATTTGGAAGCCCTTGAAGACAGCATCTCTTTGTCTCAAACAGTGGTATCCCAGATCCTGGTCTGTGGCTTCCAGGTGCTGCTACAAGAAAAGTAATTTTTAAAAATTCCTACACATCAGTCTTTCTCTGTAAATAGTCTGTTTTTAGTGGCTTCCTGTCTAGTTTAAAATTAAACTTGAATCACTGTGTATTTTTGAAGTATTCATTATCCTTCTGGGACTAGGGCTTCTGATGAGTCTTCTTTGCCTTGGCTTTTTTTTTTTTTTTTTTTTTGTTTAGAAGCTTTTCTGCAGAACCAGACCCCTTTAAAAAAAATTTGGTGCATGTGGTACTGAATTTTTTTGCATATATGACCACGGTTTTGTATTAGATTTTTTAAAAAGTGTTTTGGACGCAAAGCTTTATGTAGTCAGGAATACGTTACAGAAAGATGTCAAAAAAGAGATGTATGATAAATCCAATGTTTTGCATTGTCAGTCCTATCTCTTAAATGAAACAAAGGTGTCCCATTTTTACAACCCCCCACCCAGTTTGCTTCTCATTAGGATTTTTAATACCTCATGGACATATTGGATAGTGTGTAGTGTTAAAAATTAATATTTTAGACTCCTAAATCTCCACAAAGCAGATTACATCCTTTCACTTGGTTTCCTTTGGTGGCCTATGTAGGGACAATTTACTTAGAGCAAATAATACCCAGAATTGCTAATTATGACTAAGAGAATTATGGACCTTAAGAGTAATCCAGATTTTGGAGCTTGGGCCGTATCTTGGAGGCCATGTAATATAGCTATCTGTCAAGGATAATAGCTTCTCAAAGTACCTGTTTTAGCTGTCGATTCCCAGATATGGCCTCTCATCGCTTCCTATTTGCCTCTTCTTATCTATGCTAGTATACAATAAAATACTTCATGGTCCTTAATTTTTGATTGTCTATTCCATTCAAAACTGGTTCAGAAGGTAACTTACCTGTCATTGTTTATCTATAGCTCCTTTTGGCATTCTTCACCAAACTCATTACATAATGAATATCTGTATTGTGGTTGCCAAATATGGTGTGAGAAATATGTAAAATTAACCCATTTCAGGCAAGATTTTTAAAGAGAAATGCTAGGAACTGCCCAATTTGAGTCCTGTCGCAGTAGTTAGTTCTGCTCCATGATGAAATATACTACTGTCTCTAAATCAATGCACAGACTTCGTATTTTGTATGTCTGTCTATATACAGCAGGGTCTCGACATTAGCAAATACCACATTCACAAATTCAATTATTTCTGAGTGGCCTCGCTTCCTTGGGACTCCAGGGCTGGGAGCGGCTGTGATGGCTTTCACAGGGCTCCAGGTGGGGAGTGCCAGCAGCTGCTGCAGCTTCCTTAGCACCAGGAGGGCCCGCAGCTGTCGTGGCTTCCCCAGGGCTCCAGGGCAGGGAGTGCCCGTGGCTGCTGCTTCCTGGGGCTCCGAGACGCTACTGTAATCACTTCAAACCATACTGGTGTTTGCCTGCCATTTTAAATCCCATTTTTTCACCAAAGCAATTGGTCTACTTTCCTAATATTATCCTTGAGCTGTGCTGCTAATATTTCTTTCAGAGCAATTGCTTGTTTCTCTTGATATTCTTTATCCAACATTTCTGTTAATAGATCTCTCTGAGCAATTTATACATAAACATTTTTTCCAAATATTTACTAATATTTAGTAATATTTCTAATATTTAGAAATTTTTTCAACATTTTTCCATTTTTAATGCTTAGTAAGATTTCATCTGCATTAAAATTCTATTTACATGGATTTGTTCATTACTGAGAAGCTATCTTAGAATAATTTCTTTTTTGGGGTTTTGCAAGAAAACAATCTACCCCCAATTCTTTCTTCATTACTCTTCACATTTCTCTTTTCAAATAATATTCTTGACAGTCATTCTGCATTTTCTCACATTTAGGGGTCTGTTAGATCCACCTTCAGATCATCAGCTTCATTGTCTCTTTGTAGGCTTGTGAACATAAATATTAGTCAGCATTTAAAGCACTATTTATTCAAGGATCTCAAAGCAAGTTTACAAGTTTGAATTTGTTCTGACCAGTGGTGTTCTCTTATTGGCTTTTTTGGGCCTGGCTTGGAGTAGCTGGTCTCTGGGTATTTGTCTGGCCCTGTCGATTTGTTTTTTTTTTTTTTTTATTTCTCCTGGTGGGTAATTCAGGTTTATGAATATTTGGTAAAGATCTTGTAGTTTTCGATGTCTGTCAGTAGGGTCAGAGCAAATGCGATTGTACGTAAGGGCTTGACTATAAATAATGGATCTTGTTGTGTGTGCAGGATGGAATCTAGAAGCGTGTAGGTAAGTATAGCAATCAGTGGGTTTCTGGCCCAAAAAGCCAATAACAGAACACCACTGGTCATCACCTACAGCCCCCAACTCAAACCACTGCAATGCATTATTAAAGACCTACGACCTGTCCTTAATCAGGATGCCACACTCAAGAAGGCCTTAGGTGACAGGCCTGTTCTCTCTGACAGACACCCTCCCAAACTTATGAGGATTCTCACGAATAACCACAGTCTATACCACAGGAACACCAGTCCTGGAACTTTTCCTTGCAACAAGGCCCGTTGCCAACTTTGTCCACATATCTATTCTGGAGATACCATCACCAGACCTAACCAGGTTATTCACAGAATCACGGGCACATGCTCATGTTCTTCAACTAACATCATATATGCCATCATATGCCAACAATGCCCAGATGCTTTGTATATTGGACACTTCAAACTCTCTTAGACAAAAATTAATGGGCATAAAACAGACATAACACTCCTGATTCACAAACCTGTCAGCCAGCACTTTAATAGAGTGGGCCATTGTGTTAATGAACTGAAAGTCTGTGTTTTACTGATGAGGAATTTACACAGTAGTTTGGAAAGCATGATGAACTCTCTTTTATATTCAAATTCGACACGTTATCATGTGGTTTGAACCGGGAAGGGAATTTTCTAGCTCATTGTAGGGACTTTTTTGCATACTTGGCTTTATCTAATTCTTGACTCCACCTCCCCCTCCACCCTTCTGCCTCTCTGCTCTCTGATTTGCTCACCTTGATAATATTTTTCTGATTTGTCAACCTTGGTTACTATTTTTGGTTCTCTGTGCCTTAAATATTGAGTCTGTTCTGGTATGACTATGATCTGAAGAAGTGGGTCTGTCCCATGAAAGCTCATCACCTAATATATTATTTTGTTAGTCTTTAAAGTGCTACTGGACTGCTTTTTGTTTTGATAGTATATAGACTAGCACAGCTATATCTCTGTTACTATTCAACGTGCAGACCGGTAAAGAGTTCAGTCTTGGAGCTCTGGGTTCTTTAAATGCTGTGCAGCTGTGGCTCACAGCCATGACGCCAACAGTCATCATAAAAGCAAGAAAGTCCCTCTCTAGTTTCTACTGCTCCCGTGCTCTTTTTGGGGGGTGGAGGGAGGGACACAACAACCCTTCTATCCCAGAATTGTCCCAAATGCATTTCACAATTTTTTCTTCAAGTTTGCTGCTCTTTTATAATGACTGTGCACAAGCAGCCTGTTAGCTTAACTGAGATTAACACAGCTTCCATTTGACATATGCAGCACTGAGTTGGTGTCTAGTAAAAGTAAAACAAGTTTATTAACAGTGGAATATGATTTAAGTGATGCCAAGTGGAAGGAATAAGGATAGAAATGGCTACAAGCATCTAGACTAAAATGTGATTTAACAAACTAGTCTTTTGTTCAAAGTATAGACTGAACCTCTCTAGTGTGGCGCCCTTGAGACCTGACTTGTGCCAAACCAGAGAATTTGCCAAGCCATGGAAAGTCAATGTTGTCTAGCAGCATGACCAACACTTCCACTGATTACTGGGCTCTTAGAAGACATTTAAGGGTACATAGAGGTGAATAATGGCACAGAACACACAGAGGCAGGACTGGTGGCTGTAAATAAATTTTATGGGACTGTAGGATCCACTTCCATGATAAGTGAGCGTCCAGCTAACTAAAATCGTGATGAATCACAAACGTTGCCAGACCAGAGAATGCTGGAGTAGAGGGGTTCAACCTGCAGTTTTCTCACTATAGTAATTTTTTGGCTAGTCTTTAGCAAAAGTCCAATACAGAGAACAAAGCACTTAGTTTCTTTGTGTGAAAGATGAAGGATAAAATGGCTTTTGGTTTTGCTTATATCTTCCAAGAGTTTATTGATCCTGTTGCATGAGACAGGAAGGCTTCCTGTGAATGCAGTCACTGCCTCATTGAGATTAAATGCATCAGAGAGGTAGCCGCGTTAGTCTGTATCTTCAAAAACAACAAGAAGTCCTCTGGCACCTTATAGACTGACAGATATTTTGGAGCGTAAGCATTTGTGGACTCTCTGGAGTGTGTGGGTGCCTGGGTTTGGGGGTTCTGAGCCTCAGTTTGTTTATTTGGTGTTTGGAGTGCTGAGTTGTGTGTTTGTTTGTTTGAAAGGCCATGTGCTCAGGCTGGCCATGTGTTCAGGCTGCGTGCCAATTGGCTGAGTGGTCGTCAGAGGAAGGGGCTCTCTCAGGTAGGCCAGAGCTCTAACGCCCTGCTGGCAGGTGACCAGGGAGCATGCGCCCGGGTGGTTGCGAACAGGGTGGTTGCGAACAGGAGGGAGTTTTGAGAGAGGAGTTTAGGGGGGAGCTTAGAGGGAGCTGAGGGACCCGCTGCAGCATGAGGAGCTGGGGGGGGCGAGATCGAGGGATGTCAGTGGTGGGCAAGTGGTTTGGGGGCACCTGGTACAGCTGTGAGGATGGCAGCACCCACAGAAGCTGCTTGCGGTGTGCTGGCTCAGATTGCATGGCTTCCAGGCCCAGTCCTACACTCCCTGCATGCACGCGCCGCTCCAGGTCTGTGGGGCTCCAGGGACAGCCGTAGCCAGATGAAGAGTTGGTAGCTTTGGGTGGGACCCAGGATGCAGCTGGGCTGCAAGATCGGCATCTTCCTGGAGGACGTGGGGCTGCAGCAGCGTGTGGCCAGGTGCAGAGAGGCCGGGGAAGAGGGACCTGGGGGCAATGAGAACTGATAGAGGGCAGTGTGGTGCAGTCAGGAGACATGAGAGTGGATGAGGGGAAAAGGGGACAGGGAGGGAGGATCTCGGGGTGATGGTAGCTGATGAGAGGCAGAGGGGTGGGGAGGAGGGTCCTGGGGAGGTGAGGAGGTCATCAGGGGGAGCTTTGGGGACATGTGGCGCCAGGGAGGTACAAGAGGTAGTGGGACCGTACCCACGTACTCCATACCGCTCTGCCTTGTGGGTTATCCTGGAAAGGAGCAAGACTAAGTGAGTAAACCCTGACAGAAAATCCGGAGGGGAGTCCTAAGGTGGTTCTGAGCCAACTTCTGGCATTGACCCGGCAACTCCTGCAGCTGAGCTGGTACCAGACGTAGGGGTTATTCTCTCCTTTGGACTATGTCAGGAAAGCTGAGAGGGGAACACTGGCGTCTGGGCAGCCCAGGGTCCCAATAATTGCCCAAGCTCGCACCTGGAGAGGTACTCCAGCATCGCTAACAGCATTAAACCAACCTGGGAGGTAACAGATACCGGCTATAAGCTCTTGCTCATTTGGCGTAGAGAACGAGCGCCCAGGGGTTGCCTTCGACGGTGGGAGAGATCGTCGCATCTCACTGGACAGTCACCGCCCGCCTCAAGCTGGGCAGCCCCCAGCCAATAGGGTACTGTCCTGTCACAGTTCACCTGCCTCATTGGGTGCATGAGGCTTAAGGTTCCCAAACCTGACAAGTGACCTGAAAGCTGAGCACCTGGCAAACCAATAAGAAAATCAACAAGAAAAGGAAACCATCAAAGTTTTAAGCTTGCTTGCTGGAATGTGCGGACCATGCTGACAGGTCTGACTGAAGATCTTCAGGACATCAGCGACACCCGAAAGACCGCTGTCATCAATGAGGAACTGAAGAGGCTCCAAATTGACATTGCTGCTCTGCAAGAGACACTTCTCGCAGATTCAGGATCTCTAAAGGAAAAGGACTACACCTTTTTCTGGCAGGGTAAAGCCCGAGAAGAACCCAGGAAGCATGGTGTTTGCTTCGCCATCAGAAACACCCTTCTACAAATGGTGGTATTAGTCATGGGTGGATCAGAAAGACTCCTTCAGGTCATACTTCAAACTTGCGCCGGTCCTGTCCATCTGATCAGTGCTTACGCCCCAACCCTGTATGCCGCACCAGAAGTAAAAGACAAGTTTTATGAAGTGCTTAGTGCTGCCATAGCACAAATACCTGCTCACGAACAACTGTACGTTCTGGGTGACTTCAATGCGACAGTTGGAGCCGATCGTGACTTGTGGCCTTCCTGCTTAGGCCACTTCGGTGTGGGAAAAATGAATGACAATGGACAGTGTTTTCTTGAACTTTGCACGTACCACAATCTGTGCATCACAAACACATTTTTCCAAACCAAGCCACAGCACAGAGTGTCATGGAGACACCCACGCTCAAAACACTGGCATCAACTAGACGTGGTCATCGCTAGACGTGATAACCTCAAAAACATCCTTCTGACATGCAGCTATCATAGTGCTGACTGCGATACAGATCACTCATTAGTTTGCTCCAAACTCAAGGTGATTCCCAAGAAGCTGCACCACTCTAAACCAACTGGAAGGCCCCGCATCGATGCCAGAAAGACGGCTAACTCAGAGAGAGCTGAAAAGTTCAGAGCGACCCTTGAGGAGAATCTGCGCAGCAACCCTGGGGGTGCCGATGTGACATCCAGATGGCAGCATCTGAGGGATACAAGGTACAACACGGCCTTGTCGGTGTTTGGAAGAAGAGCTAGAAACACAAATGACTGGTTTGAAGCTAACTCCGATGACATGATTCCAGCCATCGAAAAAAGCACGCTGCGCTCCTGGAGTACAAACGTTCGCCAAGCCAGAATACCCTGCAAGCCCTCAGAGCAGCCAGAAAAACAGTACAGCAGACGGCCAGGCACTGTGCCAACAACTACTGGCTTGAGCTATACAGCAGCATCCAGACCAGTGCTGACTCTGGTAACCTCAGGGGAATGTACGAGAGCATCAAGAAGGCATTAGGACCCACCCAGAACAAGATGGCGCCTCTGAAATCCAAATCTGGTGATGTCATCACTGGCAAAGCCAAACAGATGGAGCGCTGGGTCGAGCACTACTCCAAGCTGTACTCACGCGAGAACATTGGGGTCGACTTAGCCCTTGATGCTGTCAAACTCCTACCAGTAATGGATCAGGAACCAACTGTGGATGAACTGAAGAAAGCCATCGACAACATTGCAGTAGGAAAGGCCCCGGCCCAGGATGGTATACCACCAGAGGTAATCAAGTGTGCCACAGACACTCTCCTGGAACCCCTACATGAGCTACTGTGCCTGTGCTGGAGAGAGGGTGAGGTTCCACAGGACATGCGCGATGCTAACATTGTAACATTGTATAAGAACAAAGGAGACAGAAGCGACTGCAACAACTACCGTGGAATCTCCCTCCTAAGCATCACTGGTAAACTGTTTGCTCGCGTCATCCTCGTCAGACTCCAGAAGATTGCTGAGAGGGTGTATCCTGAATGACAGTGCAGATTCCGCACAGAGAGATCTACTGTCGACATGGTCTTCTCTCTGAGGCAGCTGCAGGAGAAATGTAGTGAGCAGAGGAAGCCACTCTATATTGCCTTCATTGACCTAACCAGGGCCTTCGACTTGGTCAGCAGGGATGGCCTGTTGAAACCGCTCCACAAGATAGGTTGACCGCCACTGTTACTCAAGATGATCCAGTCTTTCTACGAAGATATGAGAGGAACCGTGCAATACAATGGCACATTATCGAATGCTTTCAGCATCAGGAGCGGCGTCAAACAAGGATGTATGCTTGCTCCGACATTGTTCGGGATCTTCTTCGCACTCCTTAAACGCTCCTTTGGATCTTCAACAGAGGGCATCTTTTTGCACACAAGATCTGATGGGAAACTGTTTAATCTTGCAAGGCTGAAAGCTAAATCTAAGGTGCAGGAAGTCCTCATCAGAGATATTCTGTTCACAGATGACGCTGCTGTTGTGTCACACACAGAAGACCAGCTTCAGAAGCTGCTGGATCGATTCTCCAAAGCATGCAAGGACTTTGGGCGCTCCATCAGCCGAAAGAAGACAAATGTATTTGCTCAGGACGTTGCTGATTCTCCATCAATCAACATTGACAACTATATGTTAGAGGTCGTCCACGAGTTCGTTTACCTCAGGTCCACCATCACTGACACCCTGTCCTTGGAGACTGAGCTAACTAGGAGGATCGGTAAAGCAGCCACAGCTCTGTCCAGACTCAGTGAAAGAGTGTGGAATAACAACAAGCTGTACACTCACACCATAATGCAAGTCTACAGAGCCTGCATCCTTAGCACCCTCCTTTACGGCAGTGAGACTTGGACCCTGTACGCCCGCCAGGAAAAGAGGCTGAATGTCTTCCACTTGCGCTGCCTCAGGTGCATCCTTGGAATATCATGGAAGGACAGAGTGTCCAACACTACCGTCCTTGAGCAAGCTGGAATCCCAACTATGAACACCCTCCTCAGGCAGTGTCGGCTCCGCTGGCTTGGCCACATCCACAGGATGAATGACGGAAGGATCCCAAAAGACATCCTGTATGGTGAGCTAGCCTCTGGTAAAAGACCTCCCGGACGTCCCCAGCTGCACTACAAAGATGTTTGCAAGAGAGACATCAGGGAAATAGACATCAAGCCAGACAGCTGGGAGGAACTAGCAGACGATTGCAGCAGATGGAGGCAGGAACTATACAAGGGCCTTCAGAAGGGTGAGTTGAGGATCAGACAGCTAGCAAAGGAGAAGCGATCCCACAGAAAGCACAGCAAGGACCTGCCAGACACCCATTACATATGCAACAGATGCAGCAAGGACTGTCACTCTCATGTGGGTCTTCACAGTTACAGCCGACGCTGCAAATGAGGATGCCAAACGGAACTACGAAGGGCACGATCCATAGTCTATGTAGACTGAAGGATGCTACTACTAAGCATTTGTGGGCTAAGACCCACTTTGTCAGATGACGCAGGTCTTTGCCCATGAAAGCTTATGCTCCAAAATATATTAGTCTATAAGCTGCCACAGGACTTCTTGAGATTAAATGGTCCTTGTTTGCCTGATGTCTTTGCTTACCCATTGTGAATGTGCTTTTCGTTGTCTGCTTAATTTACATTGGCGATGCAATGTTGTTTTACAAGCTTGACTTCTTTTGGCTAGAACCTGCTGGGCTTACGCACTGATTGCCACACACATTTGAAGGACGTATTTTCAGCACATTTATATAGCTTTTAACATGTCAACCATTAATGCAAAAATATTAATGATCAGTGAGTTACTAGTTTGAACATATTCTAGTTACTAATGCATTACTCATTTTTGATACAAGACATCTTCAAAATAATATGACAACTCTATGTGGGGTTCAAACAAAATTGGGCTGGCCAGTTGAGAGACATTGCTAAATACCAGGAAGCACATTGCCCTGTGGCATTGGGATATTCTTAGGGTCACATAGGGATCCTTTCGTAATGGATTATTTATCCTCAGTGTTAGGTCATGTCTTTTCATTGAGCAATTCACTTGTATAGCTATACTGGTATGCTAAATGGCAAAGCTGTCCCAGTGTAGACACAATTACATTTGCACAGCTGCACTTTCACTAGTATCACTATCAAAACAAAAGAGCAGTCATGTAGCACTATAAAGACTAACAAAATAATTTATTAGGTGATGAGCTTTAGTGGGACAGACCCACTTCTTCAGCTGATAGCCTTACCAGAACAGACTCAATGTATAAAGCCTAGTGGTCCAAAAATTATCAAGGTTGATAAATCAGAAAAATTGCCCACACACCATGTATATAGGACAGACTGCAAACGCTATTCAACAAAGAATGAATGGACATAGAACAGACATCAAAAAAACTCCAAATACTCAAACCTGTCAACCAGTACTTTAACGGAGTGGGCCATTCTGTTAAAGACCTGAAAGTTTGTGTTCTACTGAACAGGGACTTTAGCAACCATCTACAGAGGGAATGCTGAGAGCTAATATTCATATTCAAATTTGACACATTAACACATGGTTTGAACAGGGACAGCAGTTACCTGACCCATTATAAGGACTCTTTTACATACTTCGATGTTTTATCTAACTCTTAACTCTCCCCTTCTTCCCCCCCACCATCTCTCTGCTCTTCTGATTTGTCAACCTTGATAACAGTTTCGGATGTCTGTGCTTTATATATTGAGCCTCTTCTGATAAGGCTATGATCTGAAGAAGTGGGTCTGTCTCACAAAAGCTCATCACCTAATAAATTATTTTGTTCATCTTTAAAGTGCTGCATGACTGCTTTTTTGTTTTGTCTCTACACCAGTGTCTTCTGCCAGCACAGTTAAGCCAAGGATCAAAACCTCTTCACATCCTTGATCAATATAACTATGTCAGCAGACGTTTATCGTGTATATGTAAGTTTAGTTGAGCTTCATGTGCTTTGTCAAATATCTTGATGTAGAATATTATGCAGCGGGAAAAGCAGTTTTATCAATGTTCATTACTTAAGGTGTAAAGTGACATGAAAACCTCTTTCTAGAAAGAGATTACCTTATTTTTATTTCCTTGTGGAATTCTGAAGGCCGGATCATTCTGATAAGCAATGACACATCTTTTTAGGCAGACAAATTCAGTCAGTGGAATCTGTATTTGAGTTTGATATATCAAGTGTTTAAATCACCTTTACTCAAAGTGTGTTGTGCAGTTATGATTGTTGATAATGAGGCTGAGTTACCACTTTAGTGACACTTGTTATGTGCAAATTTACTCTGTTTCTATTTTTAGTTTCTTTCTTGTTTTGGGGATTTGTCAAAGATGAACTCAGATGATTACATGTCTTAGAGTGCAGTTAGTATACTTTCATACAACCTCTCTAAAGAATCTTGTCTTTTTTCCTATTATACACATATGAAATATTATCTTGGTATTTACTAGTTGATGCGAATTATAGCGTCTTAAAAATCCAGGCTTTTTGATACATTTGTCAACATTTGGAAGAAAAAAAGTAAAATTGTAGTAAATTGTATGTTAATTCCCTTCATAATTTTAGTAACTAATATATAAGATACTTTTTTGCTAGTATGTTCTGATAAATGTTTTTGAGAAATCCTTTTATTAGGGCAGGTCTGCACTTAAAACACTGTGCTACTGTAACATGCTAGAGAAGACACTACCACAGTGATAGGAGAGCATTTCCCATTGGCCCAGTTAATCCATCTCTATGCAAGGTGATAGCTATACTGAAGGGAATGTTTAGCAGTAAAAGTGTACGGATATAACTTATTTATCATTTGCAATGTGTAGTTTGAATTTTGCACTTGAACTGTAGGCAGTGAAGTTGATTGTTACTCTGTTACTTTTGTTGGCATGACACTGTCATTTGGAGTGCGAGCAGTTTGGGGTAGTATATAGATCCCCTTCCCCAAATTCTTCATTGTCTTAAAATTGACCACTGAGTGTTTGGATCAATATTTGATTTTGACACAGCACTTTAGATTTTGTTTAAAGCATGTCTTTAATAAGATTTCTTTATCCATTTTATAATTAAGAAGACATTTTAAATTAGACACAGTATTTAATTTTTGAATGTGATTATCTTTTCTTAATGGCAAAGTACATTCTTATAGTAATAAACTCAGGCCAAACAAGGAATCTATCTCTGTCCACCAAGGGAAGAGCACATTTTTTTAAAAAATATGCTAGCATGCTTCTGGATGTGCATGGGTTTTGCATGCTAATCTTACTTCAGATGTTTTTTAAATCCTAGGCTTTTTAGTAATTAAAGGGTGCTGTACTAATACCCCACGATTAGTAGCTTTTTTTCTGTTTCCTCACATTGTATTCTCTACCTCATCAGTTTCTTTGCCTTTTCTTCTCCTGTTTATGCCCCTCTAATTTTGCTGGGCACATTTCTGTTGTATTATGCCTGATTCCCCCACCTCTACCCCATCCTTGACAAAACATATCCTGCCACTCTCTTCCTATGACATGTCTAAAGGGGTAGTATTTTTACTTGATCAACATGCAGTGATTTTGTTGGTGCTGAACGTGTTCAGCACAGTGTAGGACTGGACTCTTTGAATCAGCGTAATCAAAACAAGATTATGGACTTCTCTGTGGGGGTTAAGACAAAGATGATGATGCTTTGTGAAAGACATTTATATGAAACATCATATGTACTGCAAAACATCCAGATACAATTATTATTAAGGATGACTATTCAGTTTTAATTTTTCTGCTATTGTGGGTTTACTAACCTCTTGTGATACATTTTAGAAGTATTGTAGAAAGATTTATTTTGTGATTTCTATTATAGCAGTGAGTGTTGTATAGCTGCTCAAAATTTCACCCTTTTTTCCCACTACCATCTCCAGTCAGTCAAGATCATTTCATTGAATTTTGCATTTTAACTTGTGTACCCTGGCACAAATAAAAAAAGTCAGTGATTTTGTAGTACCATAGGAACACCAGAATTCCAGGTGACCTATATGCTGCCCCATACCCACATGGGTAGTGGACATGTAGTGAAAATAGATCATAGTCTGGTTTGTAACTTATCCTTTAAATCAGCTTCTGTACCCAATGACTAGAAGATTGCTAACGTAACACCAATATTTAAAAAGGGCTCTAGCGGACAGCCTGATGATTACAGACCAGTAAGTCTAATGTCAGTACTGGACAAATTAGTTGAAACAATAGTAAACAATAAAATTGTCAGACACCTAGAAGAACATAATGTGTTGGGCAAAAGTCAATATGGTTTCTATAAAGGGAAAACATGTCTTACTAATGTATTAGAGTTCTTTGAAGGAGCCAACAAACGTGGACAAGGGGGATCCAGTAGATATAGTGCATGTACATTTCCAGAAAGCCTTTGGTCACGCCCCTCACCAAAGGCTTTTAACATGAATTAAGTTGTCATGGGAT
Organism: Carettochelys insculpta; assembly: GCF_033958435.1. Lineage (NCBI taxonomy): Eukaryota > Metazoa > Chordata > Testudines > Carettochelyidae > Carettochelys > Carettochelys insculpta. The sequence continues at coordinate 34,748,223 of NC_134150.1, read as the reverse complement.
AAGAAGGAAGATCCTTTCGTGGACTGAGAACTGGTTAAAAGACAGGAAAGAAAGGGTAGAAATGAATGGTAAATTTTCAGAATGGAGGGAAGGGAGTATCAAGTTCACCAAGGATCAGTCCTAGTACCAATCCTGTTCAGTTTTTATTAAAGGATCTGGGAAAAAGGGTAAACAGTGAGGTGGCAAAGTTTGCAGATGATACTAAACTTGTGAAGAACTTCAAAAAGATCTCACAAAACTAGGTGATTGGGCACCAAAATGGCCAATTACATTTAATGGGGATAAATGTAAAGTCATGCACAATGGAAAAATAATCTCAACTATGTGTACAATATGATAGAGCTGATTTATCTGCAACTAATCAGGAAAGAGATCTTGGAGTCATCATGGATAGTTGTTTGAGAACATCAACACAGTGTGCAGTGGCAAGCTGAAAAGCAAACAGGATGTTAGGAATCATTAAAAAGGGGTAGAGAATAAGACATTATTTTATTGCTGTTATATAAAACCATGGTATGCCCACATCTTGAATACTATGTACTGGTGTGGTCCCCTCATCTAAAAAAAAATACATTGGCATTAGAAGATTCAGAAAAGGGGCAACTAAAATGATTATGGGTTTGGAACAGGTCCCATATGAAGAGAGGTTAAAGAGACTAGGACTTGTCATCTTAAAAAAAAGGAAAAAAAAGACTATTTTAATCTTACAGAGTGTATCTGCAGTAGGAACTGACTTTGAAGTTAACTTCGAAGTTAGGCACTACTTCAAAATAGCCAGCAGAGAGTCTACAGACATTTTCCCTTACAGTAAGGGAGCCCAACTTTGAAGTCCTTACTCCATTCCCGAGAATGGAGTAGTGCCTTACTTTGAAGTAGGGTGTGTGTAGATGGTCAACATTGAAGTATGTTACTTCAAAGTTGTACTTCAAAGTAAGCAACTTTGAAGTTATTTTTGTAGTGTAGTCACAGCTGTAGATAGGCACCCATAAGTTAATAACACAAAGAAATGGACGTAGGCTGTATTTTTCATTTTTTAAACTACCTGTTGTGTTTAAATCAAATTATAATCTGAATAAACAAACTCAGCTACAACTCTCTTCTGATTTTGATTTAAAATTAATTGTTTTTCTATTAGTGAACTGCAAGAACTTCCTAAGAGGAGATGTGTCAGAACTTAAGATTTACTTTCATACATTAATCTTGACAGGTGGAGCATTGTTCAAATTTTAGTTCTTGAACTGCACAAGATACCCTTAACTCAAGATGCATCCAGACTTGTCTCCTCACCTACATAGTGAAGAATGTAACCTAGTTATCAGTCTGCTCCAAGCGTGCCACAAAGAGGTAAGAGTTTTGAAAAGCAAAACAAGTGTGTGCGCGCGCGCACGCGCGCGCTGGGGTGTGGGGAAGGGAAGGAAAGGTGCCAGTATATTACCAAGAATATTGTGTGGTCATAGAGTGAGATCTCTCCCTCAGGCAGAACCATGAACTGTTCTTCCCTACTGTCACACGTGCACTACATTTATGAAATTCTGGCCATGCTGGAGACTGATGGTTCAGTCTGTTTGTAAATAGATGCGCTAGGCCTACTGGAAGTGATAGGAAAATGCAGAGTGCCTGACACCCATTACATGGAGATGGAAAATTTGAACAGTTGTTGGGGTGTCAGTGAAATCTGGTGATTGACTTCTAAGTTTTTAAACTGGATCCATCAGCAGCAACTAAAGATTTAAACTGCAGATTTCTGTGAAGTGGCTCAGGTTTCCTTCATTTTTTTTCAAGCAAGTAGAAACTTGGTATCAGTCACTTGGAAAAAGTCTTCATTTTCACTGTCTGTGCAATACATTTTAAATGTAGAAGAGTCATTCTGTTTATACAAAACCTAAATAATGTGTGTCTGCTGTATGCTATATCTCTGCTAAATTATTTTCACAATTGGTAGTTTTACTCAAAATCAGTGTTACATGCAGAAGTATTTCTATATCAAGACATAAAAAGTCCATTTAATTTCAGTTGCTTTAGTTGAGATGAAGAATAAATTTAAATATTGAATTTTAATGAGCAAGATAGTGGCCTGCCCTGTTACACATTGAATGAAATATTTCACCTCAAGATGTTCAGACATAACATTTGAGTCTTTTCATGGAATCTGTTGCTTTAAAATATATTGACCCTATTAAGTGCATTCTTCTCCTTTGCTCTAATGTTTCTATTAGAATTTTTAAATAGCTTCAGAAATAAAAATAGTGCATATGAAACTGAATAAACTCAAAATTGACTACAGTAACATAGAAGGTTAGCAAGAACCTTAATCTATACTCAAGGGAAATGGCAAAATTGACCAATTAAATGTACAGAGCAAACTGCTTTCTTTTGTCAAACTAGTTTTAGTTGCTGTTCCTAGATTTTACTTATATTTCTAGTACATGCAAAAAACTGGATACATCTGATTTTCCATTTGATCATTTAACCAACAGAAAAAATTAAAAACGACTAATTTATAAATCCCAACAAAATATCAGAAGTACAGAGTTAAAGTGTGTTTTGCTGGCAGCGTGGGCGTAATGCTGTGACATGACGTTCTTCTTGATTCTTCTGGACAAAAAAGTGTATTTGCATCATGTCAGCACTTGCATGAAGATGTGAAAAGCCAAACAGGCACTCTGGTTTAAGAACTGATAAATATCAATTTGTATTTACATGGGCAAGGGACACTTCTTCAAAAAGGTATCAGTAGAACTGTAATTGAGAATCAAAGGTCTAAGCCTTTATTTGTCAATCCCAGTGGGTCTTTCAAGTCCTTCACATATGAAATATCAATAGAATAGTGTTAATTCATAATACATGGGCAACAGACAAGCATGGAACTCTTCCACTGACCTTCTTTAGGTTCATGTGTCTTTCAGATGCCATAAATTATTACATTATTACAGTAGTAATGATGATTGAAATATAGAAAGGACTTCAGGCTGTGTATAAACTATATAATTTGTGACTTTAAAATTTCTAGTTATTTAATATAACAAAAGGGCAGAAATGTAGCACTTTAAAGACTAACAGAATGACTTATTTGGTGATGAGGTTTTGGGGACAGACCCTCTTCATCAGATCTATCTCATTTCCAATACAGATTGACATTTATCAGTACAGCGGAACAAAAAAAATTACAATAAAAACTGACAGATGAAGTACATAGGACTGAGGGAGAGGGGTAAGGGAAGGGGGATGTTAAGTCCTTGTAATGAGTGAGGTAATTAATGTCTCTGTTCATACAGTGTGTTAGTATGTCAAATTTGAATATGAATTCCAATTCACAAATTTCTCAATATAATCTGTTTTTAAATTCTCTGTGTCTAAGACACAAATTCTCAGCTCTTTAACAGAAGACTTGAGAGTATGCATTCTATAACAAAGAGACTTTAATAGCAGATTACAAAGGGAGATGTGTGAACTGGAGTTCATGCTCAAATTCAAAATATTAACACTTGGTCTCAATTGAGAGAGCAATTATCTCACACATTACAAGGACTGCTTCCCTTCCTTTCATATTTGTAATGGTCTGAGACAAGACATTTAGTTTCTCCCCCATCGCCGCACCCCCTTCAGTTCCATGTATCTGATTTGTCAGTTTTTATTTCTATTTTTTTGGACCTCTGTGCTATACAACTGTCAGTCTGTGTTGGAAATGCTATTGATCTGAAGAAGTGGGCCTGTCCCACGAAAGCTCATCACTTAATACATTATTTTGTTAGTTTTTAAAGAGCTACATGACTATTTTTTTATTAGAATACAGACTAACACAGCTACCTTTCTGTTACTATATTTCAGGACAGTTTCATTATTTTCAGGTCTGTCATGTCACTCTTCCTGTTTTTGTTCTGTTTCTCAGCTGGGCTTGTAGAAGGTATACTCATCAGTCTTAAGAGCAGGAGTCATTATTATTTGTTCAAATGAAGTCCCTGGCAGGATGCTGCACCAGAACAGCAATATCTCAAGTGCACATATGTAGCAGACATAGTCTCACTTGTGAGGATTGAGGTGTTTGTCTCTCTTGTACCCCGTGTGCAACTGTTTGATCTCTTTTTGTCTTTGCAGCAAGAAACATGACACTTCCTTCTGATTATCCTACAGATGGATAACAGCCTTTTCATACTATGGTAAAGCTGAAACATTACACATTTAGACATTATCAAGATAGGTTCTATGATTTAGTCTTATTTGAGAAGCAAATTTGATTGCTAATGGAAGAGAGGAGAAAAGACTAATAATCCTCCCTTTTTAGCTTGCTCTCCTAATTTCCAGAGCATATAGCATACATGTTAAAAAATAATATTGTGATTGTACAATGACAGTGTTTTTTCAAACTGAAATGAGGTGAGCCATTACCTGACAAGGTTCACTTGTGAAACTGTAATTTAGGCAAGCACTTCTAAAGGGAACCTGTTAACATAAGAACGTCCATACTGGGTCAGACCAATGGTCCATCTAGCCCAGTATCCTGTCTTCCAACAGTCACCAAAATGAAGCTTCTTATGAAACAGTTTTCTTATCCTAACTTCTCGTTACTCATTTCCCCCCAAACCCACACCCTTGCTTTACTGTATCAGGAAGCAGAGATGTATACTTTCCTGTCAGTGTCTTGTTCCCAATTAATATTTCATATTAGACCTATGGAGCAGATGTTCTTTGTTTTTCTTTCGTTCATCAATTGTTTGGTATATCTCTTTTTCTGAATGACTCCCCCCCAGATTGGTGTTTGTCTAAATACACACTAGTTTTGGCTACTGTGGACTTCCCCTATTGTTGTCACCCTTTCTGTTCTGCTAGCTTTGAGACCCATTTTTTCACTTTCACGCAGGTGTAGCCATACTATCGTCCAGCTCTTCTGTACAACTTATTCCTGGGGAATTCTGCATCACTTCAAAATGCAGAATTTTGCAAAATTCCTTGTTTTCCCTGCTGAATTTCAGGCTGCCACTAGGGGCATCTGGACTCTGTAAATCCCATCTTGCAGTGAGTAGAGTGCCCAGCTTATCAGGGCTGAAGGCTGCACACTCTTTGGTCCTCATCTGCAGGAATGGGAGAGAGGCCTGGCAAAGGGCATGGGAGAGACTGTCTAGGAATGACTACAGCAGAAAGGGATCTAGGGGTTATAGTGGGCCACAAGCTAAATATGAGTCAACAGTGTGATGCTGCTGCAAAAACAGCAAACGTGATTCTGGGATGCATTAACAGGTGTGTTGTGAACAAGACATGATAAGTCATTCTTCTGCTCTACTCTGCGCTGGTTAGGCCTCAGCTGGAGTATTGTGTCCAGTTCTGGGCGCCGCATTTCAAGAAAGATGTGGAGAAATTAGAGAGGGTCCAGAAAAGAACAACAAGAATGATTAAAGGTCTAGAGAATGTGACCTATGAAGAAAAACTGAAAGAATTGGGCTTGTTTAGTTTGGAAAAGAGAAGATTGAGGGATGACATGATAGCAGTTTTCAGGTATCTAAAAGGGTATCGTAAGGAGGAAAGAGGAAAACTTGTTCTTTTTGGCTTCTGAGGGTAGGACAAGAGGCAATGGACTTAAACTGCAGCAAGGGAGGTTTAGGTTGGACATTAGGAAAAAGTTCCTAACTGTCAGGGTGGTCAGACAGTGGAATAAATTGATGAGGGAGATTCTGGAATCTCCATTGCTGGAGATATTTAAGAACAGGTTAGATAGATGTCTATCAGGGATGGTTTAGACAGTACTTGATCCTGCCATTAGGGCAGGGGGCTAGACTCAATGGCCTCTTGAGGTCCCTTCCAGTCCTAGTATTCTACGATTCTATGTCTCCTGGAATGATAGTAAAGAAGCTGGGGAAAGTAAAGGCTATTAGAGTACTGGTTTCTGGATTGTGGACTGCCTCCTGTCTGGACTTAGTGGGGGTGTCTTGTGTCTGGGCCTGGTTAGGGTGACCAAATGTCCTGCTTTTAAAGACAGTCCCGTATTCGAGTCCTCCTGAAGGTGTCCAGACTTTTTCTTAAAAATGGTCAAATTGTCCTGTATTTTATGTCCCGTCTCCCCTTGTCCCGCCTGCATCAATAATAGCGCATTCTGTCTTTTGCCGACCAGTGGTCTCCAGTGGCTGATGATGGGGTTGGGTGTGCATTGCTCCCCGATCTGGTCCAGGAGGGCATCCCTGGCTGTGTTCTGGCTCTCAGCCAGCAGAGGCCTCGTCCCCACTCCATTTCTGGTGGCTGGCGAATGCAAGTAAATGCTGGGCAGTGGCCAGTTACGTTTAATCTCTTCTGTCTGCCCATCAGCTCTTTACATTCTCCCCCTCTTGCTGTCTTCTCCCTGCTTTGTCGTTTTACTAACTTTTCCAGCCCTGTTCTTCCTCCATATTTCCCCCAGGAGGGCATGTCCCACTCCCATCACTGCTCAGAGAACCAGGCCCTTGTTGGAGCACTCAGCTCACCAATAGTCTAGCCAGTAGGCTTCTTCCAGGAAATATCAAAACCCTCTGGACCCAGGACACTGACTAGGAGGAGCAGAGCCCTACATATGCCAAATCTCCACACAGTGCTAGCACAAGGAAGCCTCTCCACCCCTCAGCTAAGCTCTGGAGTGGCAGGGGCAGGAGGGCTGAGAAGCAATTACCCGTCTGTTAACACCCTGTCACTACAGGCTCCAGAGCAGCCCCTTGGGTCAGAGCTTAGTTCCTTTTTCACCCAGTCCCATCCTGGATCTTGCCTCCAGGAGGTATAGTATTGTTCCATCCCCAAAGCAGCCTCCCCTACTGAGCCACCTCTCTGGCTGGGTTCACTGAAACCATTGCAGTCAGGGTCTCTGGGCCCTGGTGCACAATGCATTCTTAGGGCTTAACCCTTTCCTGCCCATACTATCGCTTGGGGGGGTGGGGGGCAAGAGGTGGCTGTGTTATATTGCTGGCTGGAGGTGTTAGCTGCCTTTCACCTATGTGCGGGCAGGAAGGGATAAGCTGTTTCCAGCCACAGAGAAGCAGTGGGAGGGAGAGAAGAACTCTGCAAAGACACAGCCAGGTCATCTTTTTCCTCTCCCCTCCCCACCCTCAACTGCAAACAGTTCCCATCCCTTCTCTGCTGTACAGTGCTGAAAGCTGCTGTTCTTCACTTTCTCGTGATAACCCTGCATGTCCCCTCCCCACGTTTTGCCTCAGGAGGACACAGCACCAGCTTACCAAGAGAGGGCAAGTATCAGAGAGGTAGCCATGTTAGTCTAGCTTCGAGAACAAGAAGTCCTGTGGCACCTTATAGACTAACAGCCAGTCCTGGTCTCTGTTTAATCCTTGATTGATGGAGTAAATTTGGCTCAACCGTCAGCCAAGGATTAAATGGAGGCTGGGAGTGGCTGGCCCCTTACAAAAGTAGTTTCTCTGCCACATCCCTCCTGACCGATCTGACTTGTTTTTTCTCCTTTCTTGATGTATACTACTGATAATGGGCCATTTCCACCCTGACTGAATAGACCTTGTCAGCTCTGGCCCTCCCTTTTACTGGGACCCCACTCTTCAAATACTCTTCTGAAACCCCTCCGCCACAACTCATGCATCTGACAGAGCGGGTCTTTGCCCATGAAAGTTTGTGTTCCAAAATATCTGTTAGCCTATAAGATGCCACAGGACTTTTTGTTGTTCAAGAGAGGGCAGTTCATCCCACGAACCTGCTGAGGCAGGAAGGGACAGGTCAGGTCGGTGGGTCACTCCCTCACCTCCATTTGAGAGAGGTATATGGAAGAGCATATGTGTGTGTGCTTTGAGGGTAATAAAGTAGATAAAAGATTCCAACTACTCAGTATTGTTTTAGAAGGAGATCAGTCAACTTGAGGTTAATTTGAACATTTGTGCTACACAGTTCTGCTTCATTGCTGGCGAACTCACTTGAATACACACAATTTTACCAACTGTCCCATATTTAGCATAGGAAAATATGGTCCCCACACAGCCCGCTCTCTTACCCCCTCACTTCTGACTGGGACTGAGTTGTTGTAGGGGTTTCTTTAACTCTATACTCTTGGCGGAAATCTTTTTTGGTATCTATTGTTGCCGTATTTGTTGACAGTATTTCAAGATAAATTACAAAAATAATCGAAACTCGTTTTAACAAAATATGCAGAATTTTTAGCTTTTGGTGCAGAATTCCTTCCCACAAGTAACAAATAGAATGACCTTCCCAGGTTGGTCCATAAGCTCACTGCCAGTTGTTCCTCAAAATCCCCCCGAGGACTCAATCTTTTCATGAAGCATAAAAGAAATAAAACAAATCCTGTATCTTATTTATATGTTTAAAATGCCCTTTTATTCCTTCATTATATACATTAGCCTTCACTGAGTTAGCACCTGATTTTATTGGTGTTACCCCATTCTTCTTTGTCTGCCTTGTAATTCCTCTCATTGCACTGTACCTGAAATTAGTAAACCCCTCAGGGCAGAGATCATACAATATTAATCTGTGCTTTGAGGCACATAGCTCAGTGTTACAGTCTATACTTAAATAAGACTGAAATTACGTACTGCATCCACTGTATTCTGAGATTACTTTTGAAATTAATGTTTGAATCAAAAGTATATGTAGACATACAAAAATAAGAATCTCTGCTGGTATGTAATTTAGTTTGTACCATGCCAAAAATCTACAGTGGCTAGTAGTTGAACAGTATATATATTTTTTTCCAAATCCTTTTGTTCCATACTGAAAATATACTAAAATAATGCTTGGATTTCTAAATGAGCAGGTGTGAAACATTTGGATTGAAACTTGACACTCAGAGTTTCTGCATGGGAATATTTCTGTGCTTCATCATTAAGAATAGTTTAATTCTCTCATACTGGGTAAAAATGGTAACTAACATGAAAAGATTTTGGACAGAAGAATGTAATATTTACTTAATTTTTTTATCCTAATCCAGGAAGACTAAAGCCTTTTATGTACACATATAAAGTAAGCACATGTTTGCACATTGATGCACTATATCTAAATAAATGTAAATAATAACATTTTTGTACTTGTCATATATTGTCTATCTTAATATATTGTAAACATCTAGTACTATAATATTGCACTGTTATGCTAAATAAATTTACACCCCTGCACAGGCTTATGTACTAAATATTGGCCCTTTTATAGTGCGTGATGAGTTGCTTGCCACTGTGGTATTTTATAATGGTGAGGTAAGCTGTAATGTCCAGTTCTAAACATAAAAAGGAAGAGTTAAGGGTAACAGCTTGCACTCATGACCTATGACTTTTATTATTGTTCGTGTGTGAAAGGTGCTCAGTTGTGATATTCAGACACAAATAATATAATTTCCTTTCCAGTCATATTTACTTAAACAGATTGCAGGTGGGAAAATTAGTGAAGGTTGAGTATTGATATGTGGTTCACAATAAAGATAACTGCTTTTGCAAAAATGGATTATGTCATGGATGTGCATGTGTAGGAGCATAACACACTTATCTGAAATATTTCCAAATTCCTTCTCTCCCGCTAAATAGGGCTTTGTAGGAATCTTATAATTCCATATAGAACTAAATTTCTTATTCACCCTATGAACCAAGTATTTATGTGAAAGGAGGAGACTGGTGACAGTGAGTGAGCTACTGAATCTTAAATGCTCTGCAGAATACTTGAGTTGGGTAGATACTGGCAGTAGCTAATCTTTCAGAGCACCTTGTGAAGCATGGAGTAAGGCTGCTGTGAGCACTCACACAAAAATCAAAGTGCAAATATAGAGTCTATTTTGTTAAGAAAAAAAATAGTCTGTATTCATTAAAATAAAAATGTTCTTTTTAAACAAGATTTGCTTGTAGTGGAGTAAGAGCTGGAGTAAGTGAGGGCTTATCACATACACTTACACTGTGTGGTGTCATCTGATGTCCTCTGTCAACTAGAGAGAGGTATAAACTTGCTAATTGTAGCACTAAAGTGAAGTGTCTGTCAGGGCTTTCATTAACCCCTTCCTATTCCTAGGAGTTTTTAAATGCTGACATTTATAACTCCAGCTGAAGTTTCACACACATGTTGATGGTATTGCAATTCTGACATGCATAAGTCATATGTTTGCTTATAAGCCACAGGAATGTAAATAAAACAATTTGCTACAATTTAAATGAGAAGCAAGTGTCTGGTTTCTATTTTAAATAGCCTAGAATTCAACAGTCAAAACTTTTTCTGCATAGTTGCTGTTATTTCTAAAATCAATTACTAACCTGAACTACTGAGAACATTGAACATCGTGTCTGTATACCCCACACATAGAGGCTCATTTAGGCATACTAAACATTAACAGATGTGTATTACTCTTCATTATAATATTGTGGGCTTCACCATCCTTTTTTATTTTTATTTTTGCTATCTATAGCACCTCCATATTGAATGGCATAGTTAAGTAAGTTGGGGTATAAAGGGAGTTACAGTAAAGACCAGTCTTCTTTTAAAGTTATTCCTTTGTACCAAACCCCCTCTGTACTGTTCCCCTTCACATTTTATTTTGCTATGGGTGTGTTCTGCACAAGCTAGACCAAGCAGACTCAGTCAGGCCTATAACTGCAACTATTTTTCAATCTGAGTTTTTGTAGGTTTTTGAATAATTTGGGTGTCTTATGTACCATTCTTCTGCCAAACCACATGTCATCTTGATTATCTTTCTGTGAAAATGGCACTTTCAGGAGGTCCGGACGTATTTATGAACAATACTCTTTGATGGATGTGACATTGTTTCAAAAAGTGTTGTCTTTTAGATGCCATACTTCCATGGCAGACACTAGACTTACTTAGGGAAGATAGCTGTAGACAGACAGTCAGAACAATGGCCATCAGTTTTACAATCACTATTTTAGAAATGAGGTACGATTCAAATGTGTGTGAAAGATCAGGAATTGCAGTAATCTGACTCCTAACCAGAATGAATGCAGTCTCATGTCATGGGTTTGGCGAAGTTGGAAATTAGGGCTAATCTGAACAGTATATTATAGAGACTCACTTTCCTGTCTCTGTTGGGCTTTCTTCTCTTCCGTAGTATCAGTCTCCCTCTTTATAGCAACTGAAGATATTTTAGACAAAGAGCGCACTCTGTGCCTAGGATGGCATGCAGTTTGATCTGAAACTCCAGTGTTGGACTTTCACCTCTAAAAGTTGTGAAGAAGAATCATTGTACACTGTGCCCTATCCTGGGGATTGAACATATCCCCTCCATTATATTTCTAATCCTCTTCTCTTGGAAGAATCTGTTTATGATGGGGTGCTATTGTAGAAGACCCCTTGGGATTGTTCTCTAGTGTGCTGATCATCCCACTGACACTTGCCTCCTTGCTCACTGGTGCTCCTTAGCACTCTGTCCTGCTGGGCAGATCCTCTGGTCTCCCCCAGACAAGATATAGAGTTGGTGTTACGGCTCCCCTGCAGGGCAATGCAGACGCGGATCCGCTTCAGCTCTGGGAAGGTGCAGTTATAGGGCACAGCACCTGGGAATTCAACCTACACAAGGGATCAAAACCCCAAACAAATCCATCTTTCTCAGTATAAGAGGTATACACAGTGAAAGCTCATCACGTAAGTCCCCTTTGTCAATGAAAGGAAGATATGCACAGTTATGGTAGTTCCCTCCTCTCCCCCCCCGTAGCAATTATTTACATTGGCCTTGATCTTAAAAAAGAGTTTTTATTAAGTACATACAGTGGGATTTAAGCAGTTATAAATAAAAACAGACAGAGCAAAGGAAGTTACTAAATGAAACTGTAAAGAAAATGCATTCCTGGGTCTAAATTCACTAAGAAACATCACAGGTTGATTCTTACCCTAAATTGATGTTCTCATGTCAGGTAAAAATCTTCAAATCAGAGCTGCTGTTTTGTTCCGATTTAGTTCAACAGCCTTACATAATTCTTTGTTTCCTCTTAGGGTGTGTCATGCAGTTTCCAAGCCAGGCTGAAGACAAAGAGCTGATAGCTTCCATTTGTTTAAATAGATGCCCCCCCAACCCCCCAGGGCAGAAATCTATTGTTTGGCCAACCCCCCAACCATTGAATAACAGCAGATCAAAATGGAACCCAATACCAGTTGTTATGATCCTTCAAGCACCAACCATCTTCTAGCCTTACAGGACAAGCACAGCTGTTTACAAGCCATTACGTTGATCACCCAGTCATAAGGGCTCCAGGGCACATGAGTAATGGCTCTCATCAGCAAATTTAAAACTGTAATCAGACTCACACTTCATATTTCTAACTTCATTCAGAAAAATTACGCATCAAAAGGATATACAGATTAGCAGATTGTAATGTTAAAATTCATAGGTTACATGAGGTATTTTGTCCAAAGCATTTCTGAGTTATGTATATTTACATTCATAAGCCAATTTCATAAAGCATGGGGGGAACTCTCACATGTTCCAGAAACTTTTTAAACATGAAGGCTGTGGCCACACTTGGTGGCCAAACCTTTAAAATGGCCATGCAAATGGCCATTTCAAAGATTACTAATGAGGTGCTTAATTGAATATTCAGCGTCTCATTATCATTAGGACGCTTCCAGCCAGGGCACTTCGAAAGTGCTGCTTTCAAACATGCATGACTTGGCACAGCTACACAGGGGTCCTTTTCGAAAGGACCCTACACATTTTGAAATCCCCTTATTCCTCTCAGCAGAGGGGAATAAGGGGATTTCGAAATGCACAGGGTCCTTTCAAAAAGGACGCCTGTGTAGCTGTGCCAAGCTGCGCGTGTTCAAAAGCAGCACGTTCGAAGTGCCCTGGCTGGAAGCATCCTAATGATAATGAGGCACTGAATATTCAGTTCAGCGCCTCATTAGTAATCTTTGAAATGGTCATTTGCATGGCCATTTCGAAGTTTTGGACAAGTGTGGCCACAGCCTAACAGTAACACTGAAACTAGTGGTACTGTTAGGTGTGTAAAGATTAAGATCAATAAGTATGTGCTTTAAATATATTGCTAATAAACAATGCATCTAATTTTAATTTGCATTTCTTATTTAAGAGTCTGATCCTGCAGTGTGCTGAGTGCCTCCTGGTACTTGTTGTACTCACAATAAAGTAGATAGAAGAGTGAACATCTCCAAAGTTTGGGCCCTAACTAGCTAACAAAGGTTCTAAAGATACAGCAAATTCTTTTGAACTCTGCACACTTCAAAAAGAAAAATCCTTTTCAAAGCATGACATCTTTTCTGCGAGAGAGGAAGTGGAAGGAAGAATAGAACACAATATTTCTATGGAGCCCTAGTGCTCTTCCAGCAGAAATTTTCAATTATATAACACGGTGAATTGTGTTTTCTCTCCCCTAACTACTTAGCACAAATTTTTGAGATTTTTTGGCCACTGCAATGAACTTGACCGTGAGATGCGGAAATGCCTAAAGAAGGAGGTAAGGTACTCTCTCAAAGTATCTTAAAGTGTAACTGAAATACTTAGTTTTATTAGCATGGATAGGAACAGTGCAGTTGCCACTTTAATTTAGTGTACAATATGTAAGTATAGTTTTTCATGCGCAGACCTCTGTGAGTGCAAATAAGAGACCAGATTGGGCCTCATCTGTGCAAGAATGTACAATCAAAATCATCTCAGCAGCAGGCCCCAATCCTGAAAATGAAATGTTGTGGACAGACCTCCTGAGTTTATGTAGAAAAACTGCTGAAGCCAGCAGAATGCCGTAAGGGCACAGGTGTCCATGTTTGTGGATCCAGTTGCAAAACGGCATCCTAATTTTTTTGATACTTTTCCAGTTAAATTTTTACTGTGATATTATATAAAGCACTACTTAAAATAACTGTTGAGTTAATTTTAGAGTATTACTCAGTCTTCCATAAAATTGAATCAGTAATTATCTTTTTCCTTTCTTGCTACCCTGCTTTGGCCTAGCAGACCAGCTAAATAGTCCAGAAGTACGTTACGTACTTTTCGATTCACAAATAATTCTGTGTATCACCCAGAAGGATCTCTTTCTTAACACTTGTTTGGCAACTGCACTGTTAGCTTGCTTGCTTTGTAAGTGTTTTTAAGCTTAGCGGTGTATTTGTCCCTCTTCAGCAGAAATGTTAATGCAGCTCTAATGCACATAAAAACAGAACTCACTATGACATTAAGTTAAAAAGAAAGAGCGCCTCTTCTGTTAAAACATTTGTGGTTTTTTAAAAATCAATTATAGGATTCTTTTCTAGAGAGCCAAAAATAGGCAGATGTGTAATACAGGTTGAACCTCTCTAATCTGGAACTCTCATCTGGCAACATCTGTAATTCGACATGTTTTTTGTTAGCTGGGCAAACAATTAATCATGGTTGTGGCCAAGTTTCTTGTGGCCCCATAGAGTTTGTTTCCAGTCACCAGTCCTGGCTCTCAGTGTTCTGTGAAGATATTTAGCTGTAATTTACCCCAAATGTTTTCTAAGAGCCCGATAAGCAGTGGTAGTGTTAGTAATGTAACCTCCTGTGGTCCAGCAGATTCTCTCTTCTGGCACCAGTCAAGTCCTGAGAGTGCTGGATGAGAGAGGTTGAATCCGTACCTTTCTTTTCCCTTACATATCTCTAAGAAAATAAAACGCTTCTCAACAGAAAATGATTAACATTCCACATATTATATAAAAAAGTCGAAGAAAGCAAATTGCCTTGGTATTTGCTTTTCACGAAATACCTATTTGTGCCGTATATAACAGGAAACAGTAATGACCAAGTTCTGTCTGAGCACTACTTCACAAAAGTTATTGGCTTCTGCGAACTATTCACTGAGCTGCAGAACTGGGCCTTATGCATTTCTTTATAGATATAACATTTCTACTCAGGACTCTGTTACAATACTGTACTGCAGACAAAAAATAAAAATGAGAAAAAAAATTAATCATATTGGAACACCAACTCTCCTGTAGATAGGGCTTCTCAAGCATTTCTGTTTAAAGGATGAGTCTAAGTGCTCCAAAATATGCTTGGCTTGCCGTGAAACTTGTCATATCTCATGGAGGTGCAGGGTAGGGTTGAGATCCAAATTTAGGGATTTTTTTTAACTAATTTAGTCTTTCTATTTGGTTCTTTTGTACTTGTTTATAACATTCATTATTAAAAGCTATTTGACTTTCTCTTAACGTTTGTTATGTGGTGTTGTAACGTATGGATTTTCATATGGTCCTTTCAGTGGAACTTACAAGTTGGCTAAATTTGTAGGCCCAGTTGTCACAACAGGCTTCACTTTGGCCTTTACACTTGTAATATCATGCCTGGAGGGGAGAGTATTGGTATACAGTAAAATGCCAAGTTACTTGCGGGTTGCATTCCTTGCAGCTCCCACGTAACTGAAATTCTCATAAGTTGGGGGAGGGGGCTGAGGGGCTTTCCCCCCATCCCTCTTCTCCCAGCAGCAGCGTCCCCCTGGCTTCCCATAAATGGGGGAAGCCATGCTCCCCCCCAGTTCCAGCCCACCTGCTTCCCCCCAGCAGGATTGTGACTTTAATACTTATGTCAAAATCATGTAAAGCAGGGGTTTATGGTAGTCAGAATTTGTGGGTGTCAAATGATAAAATGCAGAATTGTGCATACACAGAGCTGTATATGCTAAGTTAATGGCCATGTTCTGAAAATGTGGCTTTGAAAAGCCAGATACTGAACAGCCAGAATTGCTCGCCCTACATTTTCAATCCTTGGGAAAGCCCCTTTGTTTGTGTGCAGGCTTTAACTATAGTACAAGCTCAGTGAAATAAAAACTACACATGGATTTTTCACAACCCTGAGCAACATTACTACAACTACTACAATGAGTTTAAGAAATAAAAAATTGACTATTAGTACTTCCTAATTTAGGTATTGGTAGTCAGTGCAGATCTGCTTTTAAAATGTTTATCTCTAAACCGGTCACACATAGACATACAGTTTTATGCTGTAAGCAGTAAACAATTTGCTGCACTTTGAAAGTTACAGAAGCTTTGCAGATGCAGGCAATTGCTTAACACAGACTGCATATTTCAAAGTTGAATGTGAAAATAAAAATAATTTGGGGCCACTGGTAGAACATAGATGGAGAAGACAGGTTAAATTATCCAAGCTGCTATTCATGCTAAAGTTCCCAAAAGTGTATTTGTGAGTATTTTGTCTAGTGTAGTTTTAAATCCCTCAAGTGAAAGGGTCTTCCTTGGTGGACTATTGCATGGGTGAGTCTTTGTCTGTTGGGGCCATTTTTAGAAATACATGGGCTGAATAAGGGAACGTTTTCTTTGTTCACTTTCTGATATGCTCCTTTAGTCGTTCTTATGAGTGCCAGTCCCCCGTACTACCCTTCTTGGTGTTCAGGTGTTTCAGCTATTCAGAGAACAATCACTTCTGTTGGTTTTACAACTATTCTAAAACATTCTGCTTTGATTTATGAAGAAAATTATGTCTAATGCCTCTCCACTCCTGCCCCACTCCCTACTATTTTGATTTTTGCTGCTCTTTCCTGAAATGTATTGAATCTTTGTACACTAGGGTTCCCATAAGTGTATACAGTGTTCTAGATGTTGTACTTACTTGTACCATATTATTAGACAAGTCTGGGGTTTATTTAAATGTGCATAAATATCCTGGAAGAAAATAAATTTGAGAATGTTATGTGCAGGATATAAGTTTCTGTCTGAGCTTGCTGAGCTCTTGCCAGTTCTGGCATTAGTCACCAAAATTGTCTGTGTTGCGGTCATCCAAGACACTGAAGATGGTCAAATCTGTTGTGCATTTGTTCCAGACTGCATGAACTTCAGGGGGTGTTCTAGTTGGTTTCTGTTTCAGCTGAGATCAGCAGTTACACTCAAGAAATCATTTTTTGGGATTGGATACATTCATGCATCTGGTCGTGATCACTGGATACTTCAAGCTGAAAACAAGACTTCCTGTGTCATTGTAGGGTGGTTCTGTTAACGTGGTGTGTCCTGGCAGCTGGCTCCTGTTAATATCCAGAATACTGTGAGGGAATGTGTTGCTCAGACATTGGGCTTCTAAAGGGACATTATAACTAAGCTGGGTAGAATTAGAAGGTGTTTTTTTGAATAACTGACAGATAATAGCGTTTTTCTAGTCTATTTAAATGTTCACAGTTGCAGGAAATGTGTGAGGTAGAGAGATGTCAAACAGTAGCTATTTAATGACGGTGTAGTTTGAGATTCAAAGAGTTAAAGCTTTATAACAAAACATGAATTGTCAACATCGCATGTTCAGAGACCCAAGGAAGTATCTTTAAATCACACTAAGCACTCCAACTGTGTTTGTTACCGTGTCTATCTGTAAATTGCAGTTATCGGTGAAAATATTTTTCATCAACCTGCGTGTGTATAGTGAAATCAATGTTTTCTGACAATTACAAGTAAAAATCTAATTCTTCCAAGCCTTATTTATAACCATCATCTGTCTGACAAAATATGCCAGCAGGAGCATAAAGCTGTCTATCTCTTTGGCTGGGAAATACAGATATATATGGATCACAGATACTTAAGTAACAAAGAGGGCAATTTCATGGTCCAGGATGGCTTTATTACTTTCTGGATTTACATCTTACCATTAGGGAGAAATTGTCTGGAGCAGTACGTTGGCATGGTGCTTACATGCTGGCACCACTATGCTCATGACAGTTCAAGAAATTGCAAGAAATGGAGGGCTATTTGCAAACTTGCATGGCAAGTTAGCATGGCTGCACCAGATTTTGCTGTTGGCGGGTGGGGGGGTGAGGTACCAGCAGTACAGAGGCCATATGGATGTGCCTCTACTGGCTAATTCCCGCCCCCCCCAGTTGCCAGTCCCTTTTGCCTGAAGAGGACACAAGGGGGAGTTAGCCGGCAGAGGCACGTCCACATGAACACTGTGCTGCTGACAGCGAAATCTTGCGTGGCTATGCTAATTTGCCATGTGAGTTTGCAAATAATCCTCCACTTGCAGTTTCTTGAATTGTCATTAGCATAGGGCTGTTGGCAGTGGCGCTGTGCTAAAGGGCCGTGTAGAGATGGCCACAGTATCTTGGGGATCCTGATATAGCTATGTTTCTCATTGTGAGATAGCTGGGTAGATAAATTTGCCCCATAGGTATGGTATGCATGCTGTGTTCTTACTAGAATTGTTTTTCAGTTTTACTAGTTGCTTCAGTCTGAGAAAAGTGCTCTTTATTATGAAATAGACCCTTGTTAATTTTAAAGTAAACTGAGTCAATAAAAACATGAATTAACGACACATTGTTTGCATTGACAACCTTTTAAAGCAAAAATACGTGTTTCCTTCCCAGGTAATAAGCCTGTGTTTCATTTTATATTCAGTGTCGCAACTTATCTATTATTCATTTATTTCTTTGTCTTCCAGTACCAAGAGAACCGAGCCAAGAGCCAGGCACATGCGAAAGAGATGCGGCAGAAGCTCATTAAAGCTTCAGAACACTCTGAGAGCTGAGCTGTGTTGCAGATGGACAGCAGTACATCATATGGACATTTGTCTAAAAGCTGAAGGAAAATGTTTTCATGTTTTGTCTCCATACACTTGGCTATAAAAAGCTATGTACTGAACTGATGTTTGTAATAAAAATGGCTGAAGTTTGCACTTATTGCTGATAAGATACTTTAAATATTTGGCCAGAGATTTAATGGAATATATCTGATGTTTCTAGGGTTGCCATAGTGTAAACAATGCTTATATTTGAGAGGGAAACAGGGTTAAATAAAAACAAAATAAGCGCGTTCTGTTGTTGAGCCCCTGTGATAAGTTATAAGCTGGAACCTGTGAGAAAAATAAACTGGCTACACCAATCTTAACTTGAGGTTTCATCTTTTTTAAATATTGCTCATTACAGTATGCCTCTCCAGTGATTGTTCTCTACTTTATAATTTGTTTTATTTTTTAATCTCAGCGTTCTGAACTCTGGGTAACTGCATGGAAGTAGCAAATGTATATATATTGATCGCTTTAGCAGGGCAATGGACATGATATAGCTAGACTGCCCAGAAAAGGTCTGGACAGTGCATAACACACATGGTGGGGTGAAATCCAGGACTGGGAAGGTGTTGGGCTCTCCCTGAAAGTGATAACTAATACTGAGGGAAGCTGGAGTGTGATCAATATGTAGCTGGCAAGCCACAGCTATACACAGTTGCTCAGGGTGTGACCTGTGAGAAGATAGGCTGCTTAGAGATAAAATTGTATATCAATCTTGGTTCCTAATATGGGCTGTAGAAGCCTTGGCCCATGTGAAAATATAACTTTATATGATCCTACAATTTCATTTACTTTAATTTCTTACACTCAGCATGCATGGAATCAAAACAATGTCGTCTTTCTCCAGACAATCCTTGTAATTCTGCATGCAGGATAGTGCACAATTGGAATGAATATTTAGGCCCATTGACTGAACCAGATTCAAGTAAATTAGGTGACACTTTTTTTTTTTTTTTTTTAAGTGTACATAAAATACATAGCGTTATTTGGAGCACATTCTTGGAATGATGAAAGCAATGTTAAAAAATATTGAAATACGCAGCTGGAAAGTTAGAAATTATAGATATTAAAGTTGTTAATCTTAGTAATTTATGTATTTTCAGATGTTATCTATAGACTTAGGTAGACCTTTATGCCACATTAATGAAATGCCTTCAGTAGCCTACCATTATTAAATGCTGGCACCTCTGCATTTTAAAAGGACATTTGACAAATACATATGATGTAGACTGGTGTGAAATTCATTGTTCATTCAAAGTACCATGGAATACATAGAATAGATGGGGTTGATGGAGAAAATGAGAGAGCAAAATCTGACCTACTCTAAGTGTTCCTTTTCATTTAAAAAACAAAGCCAACCCAAGCAATTTAGCACTGCTATTTAAATGAAGTGGGTTATCTGTCTGGACAGTTAATGGATTTCAGAATTGTAAATCTAAATTATGCACTTCATTTTATTGATTTCCACTGGAAACAAGATGCATATCAATTATTTCTGGCAGTTTTTCACATTGGAATTGCTGATTATTTGTAACTAATATGGAGCATTTCACCTGCAAGTTGCATTTAAAATCTTATTCGGGGCACTAATAATAAATTATCAGGTAGCTCTTTGCTCTGTCGAGTTCTCATGAGACAAGCACTCCCATCAAAAGCTGCTAGCCATCAAGTTCTTAGAAAAACATGACTGTTCATGAGGACTGAACTATTGCCTCACTACTTCGGGGGTTTACCCCGATCAGGTGTTCAATGAACAGAGCAGGGAATGTTGCTCATCTGAACCACTTGTGTGGCAAGTGGACTGCTAAGCCAGCACCTTAAAGGGTCCATAAATTTGCATTGATCCCCAAAAACCAATCATGTCACTGTGAATCAAAATTACAGTTGATTGAAAAAAGACTTCAGTACACTGGAGGCTGAAGACTGCCCTTGCTTTAAAATTATTTTCTGCAAAAGTCAACAATATTTCTAGGGCTTCAAAGTCTGACGTAGAGCTGTGGCCCAAACTGGCAGGATAGTGTTGTCGTTTTTAAATCCAGAGATCAAACATACTATATTTCAAAGACATAACTGTGCAGAAGGATCTTGTGGAAGATTCATTACCTAGGAAAGATCACACTGATGGCTTTACAAAATTTGTTCCCAGTACAATACTTAAGCACTTATAATCTGATAGCTTGTTTTTTGACTCAGGGAAAAGAAGCTTACTACCCCGTGAGAAGCTGGGTATATTTCATAGGGGCTGACATAATACAGTCACTAACAAAGCAATAATACCATGAAATATTTCTTGTTTATGAAACTGAATAAAAGCTGCTCAGTATTTCTTCCCCCAAAACAATCAGTTCCAGCATAACAGTAATATGCTGAAAGATCAGAAGTGTGCTTTTGGTGGTATAAAATTGGTAGTTTAACTGTTTGTCTCATACTTTCAGGGATTAAAGTTAGAAGGCATTATTGCATGTGTATAAAAACATGAAAACTAGGTTTGACCTTCACTAGTGACAACATGGGGCAAGATTTTTCTGTTGTGATTAAATATGTAAAATGCAGAACTAATTGCTGCTTTAGACTCATCCTGATGCGGTTTATTTTCCACGTTTTGAACAACAAAGCTCTTTTGTTTCCATTACATAGTTATTTCCTTTCAAATTGGTGTTTTGAAATGCAATCCTTAAATGGGAATTGGAATACTTTCCGAACGCAACTTGTCAGATAGTACGTTGCCACTTGCAAATGATTCTCTCTGTACCCTCAGATGTTCATCTCTTTGTTTCAAAGACTGCGAAGAAGAACATTGCATCTGATTTAGAACTTTAATATACTGATGGAGGCTTTATAATCATACTGCTGTACTCTTTTATTGTAATGAAATCTGCTAGAAATACGCTTTTTGACCCAAAAAAATTATCCTTCCAGAGGAGTAGTTATTCAGCAGACAAGTCCTATCTGCTGAATTGCAACGTGCTAGATGTCTATACTCTAAAATATAGCTCTTTCAATAGTGTGGATTACACTTGCTTGTACCATTTAAATGTCAAAAATAGTTTTGTTGAGAGAGCAAATACCTTGTCTAAAACAATTTCTCCCCCACCCCTGCCCAGACACGCACACACTGTGACTATAGACAGGCTTTGATTGACACAACTTAACTAAAAACATTTAGTGTCACAGTGACTGATCACCTAAGGTAGGTATATAATCTTATTTTATTACATGTCCTTCTAGCTAGTGTCTGAAGTAATTGACAGCAATATCTATGATGTGCCATGAAAGAAGATGAAGCAGGAAGAATTGTTATACACTGTACTAGAAATAACATCCCAGGCATACTGACTCTCTCACAGCAGTGTACCTTTCCTTTCAGTACTCTTCAGTGGTGTCATGAGTCTTTTTTTGGACATTTATTACTGCTGAAGCATTTCCACTTAGTTGAAACGTTAAGTGTACTGATACAAATTGGAAGCTACATGCACTTTCCCAGCAACTGCATTCACCTGAGGCTTGTATGGGTAGTGCTAAGCCTATTTTAAAGAAGTTTTGAGCTGCAAACCTTCAAGCCTGCTGTTTATTAATTATTTATCCAACAGATCCTAACATTGCATCATTACATGGACATCACTGACCACAATCTGAACAATGGGCCCGGCACTTGAAAGCAGATGCCAAGCTGCCCACCTCAGACAACATTACACGTGCCACATCTAGACAGTTGTAACACAAAAACTTACTGAAACAGCCCTAAAATGTAGTTTGAGCCATCACCAGTGTGGTTGTCTCATTATTCGCTTCTGTACATCCAATGTCCAAAAGCAAAATTTGCATCATTCATGGCTTAAAGTGCCTGGGAAATGCAGTTAACTGAGTTTCAGGATAGGTAATAGAAGTTGCAAAAAGCTACCCTGCAGGGTTGTTTCAGACCAGTCAGATCTGCATTACCCTACAACCCACCACTGAGCCCACCTGCCTTGTGTAATCTCCTCCTTGGTCCTGCTGGGCTGGCTGCTTTTGTCCTACCCTGCCCAGACCATGTTTTCTCAGTGGCTGAAACTGTATTGAAGAGCTATGTGACTGCGGTCAGACTGGATCCAGCCAAGGGTAGCCTGTCCCGGTCTCAAGCACAGGGGGCAGCAGTGGCAGCTCTTTGAATCCAATAGTAGCCGGTCTGTAGTTTACCCAGGCAACACAGGAGCAGCCCTGTCTCCCAGTCTGTCAGCTTCTGTAAGGTGTCACAAGACAAAAATTATGTTGGGGATGGACTGAATTGGTTAGGAAAGTGGAGGTGTAGAATGACTGAAGAGTGAAAGGTGATGAGTCCAGGTCCAGCCCTTTTCAGCAAACCAGGCACTGCAAATCACTTTTGGAAACCTTGGCAGCTGCTCTGGTAGCTGGGAAGAAGAAGCTTTCATTGAGTTCCTAAGCCCCAGCCAGAAGGGTATTTTAGGAGGCATGAATTGCTCAGGAGACACCTCCCTGCCCACCCCAGTGCCAAGAGAAGGAGGGAGAGGCTAAGAACAGATCTTCTTTAGAGCCACCTAAAATGTACATCTCTGTTTTGCCTGGAGACCTCAGGGGAGGTCTAAACAGTGATCGTGATGAACTTGCAACTCAGGGATCACAAATGGGTCTAAGGGTGTCATGCCCAATCTCTTTCTTTCAATTGATGGCTGCAGTGGGAGGCCTGAAACCTATTCCTTGTTTTAGCTTGTGGTTAGGTAGAAAAGGCTGAAAATCAAGCTTGTACATTCTAACGGTCTTTAGTGGCACAGGTGAATTCCTTTCAGCAGAGGTGTTTGAATATTTAAATACAGATGTTGCCCCTGTATGTAATCCTTTGCTGTTTGAAAATCTTGGAAGTCTGTTCTTGAAACATTGTGTTTTTTATAGTTTTCTTAAATAAAATTCTTGATTGAGATTAATAATTGATGCCCAAATCCATTTATAAAATCCAACTTTGTTTTTTACCTCCTTGTCTTCTGTAGTCTACTTGGTAGTCCCAGTAACACTGTTAGAATAAACAATTTAGTTAGGCATTGTTATCCTCTGCTCTTGTCCTGTAGCTGTGTTGGTTTACAATAACTAGCAGAATGGTTCTATGATCCACGGCTTGGAGTTCCTAAGTGCTACCACCCTGCAAATAGTACTACTGTTGCGAAACAACCCTAAATTTGGAAATGCTTCTTTCCTTTATGTTGGACATGGATAAACCTAACCTCTGTTTCTTTTTAATTTTGTTATAATGAACTGGTGTCGTATGACAATAGAAGGGTATTTTGGAAATAGTAGTTCAAGTGCTTGTTCATGTCAGTTCTAGTCAGGTGTATGTGCACAGCCGCTGAAAGATTTTTCCTCTAGTAGCGTGGGAGGGTGGGGTCCAGGCACCCACTGGAGTGGCACTTTCATGGCACTCAGTATAGTCTATCATTATCTGTCTATCATTATAACAAAATTAAAAAGAAACAGAGGTTAGGTTTATCCTTGTCCAACATAAAGGAAAGAAGCATTTCCAAATTTAGGGTTGTTTCTCAACAGTAGTATTATTTGCAGGGTGATAACACTTAGGAACTCCAAGCCGTGGATCATAGAACCATTCTGTAGTTATTGTAAACCAACACAGCTACAGGACAAGAGCAGAGGATAACAATGCCCAACTGAATAGTTTATTGCCAATCTCCCTTCCCCGCTACCCGAGTTTGTTCTTGTTGCCTGTGACATCTGGAACTTCCTGGTAGTCTTGTTGTCAGGTGTGCATTTGACAGCCAGTATATAGTTATGCATTAGTTTTAGTTAGTAGTCACATAGGGTTAGTTCTGAAGTTTCCTTTGCAGGCGTTCCCCTCCAGTGCTATCTCAGCATTGTGGTATGCTCTGGTCTCCATACTTCAAAACCTGTGAAATCTGTAGCAAGTGTATGCCCAGATTCAGTCCTTTCACTTTGTGTTTCAAGTGTTTCAGAGAGACCCAATCAAAGGGTCTCTGATGGATCTGAAGGGCTTTCATCACAGGACATAGAGAGAGGAATCAGCTCCTGAATTTCCTACTGATGGAAACTGCACTCTGCTCCCATGCCCTGTGACGAGTACCTCCCCTTCAGCATGAACTACAGCACCAGCAGCATGGAGATTAGTGATGAGTAAAAACAAGATTCTCTGCACTTTTGTGGCTCATGCACAGCAAGCAGGCAGACACTGGTGTCAGTTGCAAGCGCTGCAGAAGAGGCGGCCAAAGAGGGTCCTTCTCCCCTCAGCTAGGCCCAAGGAGCTGGCCCTTATGAGCCCCAAGTCAGGCAGCACTCATTTGGCCCCACTGCCAGTGATGATTCTGTTGACGTGTGCCTTTGTCAAAGGGTAGTTAAGTTCAGGCCCTTCTCACTGATGCTGAGCTGAGAGTTGCATCTCCCATTGACCCTAGAGGCATTCAAGGCAATGTAGAGCCTGCTCCATTTCATGGCACTGTTCTCCCCATGTAGCCAGGATAGATTGTTGGCACCAGTCACACCCCCAGCACCATCAAGGGGAAAGCCCACAATTATGTCCTGGTAGTTTCCATCATTGATGCACCACTTCTGGCACCAAAACAGAGTCAGCAACCTTGTCAGTCCCTAAGCCCTTTGCACAGATTGTTGGCACCTCAAAGTACCACTCCGTGTTCCTTTTGAGAAACTTGATGTCAAAATTGGACTCGTATCAATCTCATAGGAGCAGCATCGGATGATGCAGGTCATCACAAGATTGGCATCTTTACCAAGCACCATGGCACACACAGTGGCAGCCCCTGGCACAGTGGCCCTTTTGGACACCCTGGGCTTTTCAGCAAGGCCAAGGATGAAGCCAAGGGTCACATTCCAAGGTCCGGTCGGTGGCCTTGGCCACTTTTGTGCATTCTCTGGAACTGTTGGTGTCAGCAGGATCAGCGATAGCTCTGTCATTCTCTGATGCCACCATTCCAGCCTCTGCAGCACCAGCATAGTCCTATGCCTGCCTCAGTGGTATCTGTGCTGACTGTGCTGGCACTGAGTTATGCAGTCCCAGCATTGATAGGCACAGCGCAGTCCGTGTCAGCCCTAGCCTAGGAACTCCAAGCACTATGGGACCTCTTGGATGCAGAGGAAGAGCAGCCATCCCTTATGTGGATTTCTTCCTCTTTCTTTCCAGATGAGAGGTTGGCAGGCACCTTGGTAGCCCCAGCATTCAAGGACAACAGGGTTGTGCAGCATTTGCTGCAGCAGGTTGCCTAGGGCCTGGTCATTCAAGTGGAGAAGGTGGTGAAGGACACAGTTCCAAAGATGGATGTCATCACCCTCTCTGGACCTGCACGTACTGCCTTGCCTGTCATAAACACCATTGCTGACACCACAAAAACCTTGTGGCAAACCCCTGGTTCATTGCGGCCCATGGGTTGGCATGATGAAAGATGCTGTTTTGTTCTGTCCAGGAGCTATGAACATTTAAATACCCGTCCCCCGCACCAGATTTTCTGGTTGTGAATGCTGCTAACCAATGTGAGCACCAAGACTCTACGTCCCTCCCCAAAGGATCAGGAGGTGAAAAAAACTTTCATTTTGGTGGAGGGGAGGGCAAATGCATTCTTGAACTTCACATCAGGTCTCACTGGACAGAATCAGCAGCCGTCTCAGTCCCTGAGCAATGGTAATGGGGGGTAGCCATGAGAATGGTCTCCTGGTTATAGCTCTCAGGTCTGCTACGTAACGTCCAGCAATGTTTAGGGTTCAGCTGTTTTCTCTAGAAAGATGGATAAAAGGCTACGTAGCCTAAAGGACTCAAGAGTTGCCCTGAAGTTGCTGGGCCTCTGCATTCCCGCCATGCAGCAGAAGCAACCTCCTCCAGCAGTTCGACCAACCAAAGAACTGACAGGATGGTTTCTGGAGGAAGAGTATGAGCAGCAGAAAGAGGGTGCCTGAGGCCACCTTTATGCCAGAAACAGGCTTTTTGAAGTTGTGCATGAGGATGGCATACCAGTGAATGAACTGAATCCAACCTATCTTACCTTCTCGTACTATCCTATTTTTACCCAGCTCATCCCCATTATTACATTGGACTGATAGGTGCACAGCACAGTAGAAAAAGGATATTCCTCCAATTCTTAGCTGTCCTGCCCTTTCACCTCTCTTCCCCATTCTTATTCAGGGACACTTCTAAAGAGCAACTCCTCCTACAGGAGGTGCACTCATTCATACCATTGGAAGCAGTTGGAGAAGTTCCTCAGGAGGTGAAGGTCAAGGCTTCTATTCCCAAAGGTAGGTTCAGGCCCATCCTATACCTAAGAGCTCAACAAGTTCATGGAGAAGCTCAAGTTCTGCCTGGTATCTGTCCTTCGTCATTCCTTCCTTGAATCCCAGGGACTGGTATGCTTCCCTCGACTTAAAGGACACACACTTTCACTTTCACCTCTTTCCAGTGGTGGTTCAAGTGGCCGGTAATGTGCACATAGGTACCATTCACCAGTCCTCAGCTATTACTCTCTAGAGATAAATACATCAGCCTTGGGTTGGGCAGTACGTCTAGGAGGCCTCAGGACACATGGCCTTTGGCCTTGGGCAGAAGTTGCTCTCCTCATCAGTGTCTGAGAGCTGAGAGTGGTATGCCTGGCATGCCAGACTTTGAGCCCGCTTTATGGGAAGTGTGCTTCAATTCTGACAAACACCATGACAATGTTTTTGATCAACAAATAGGGAAATTCATGCTCTTCTCTCCTGTGCTAGAAAGCCGTCAGCATGTGGGACTTTTGTGTAGAACATTTGAGGGTGCATAGGTGAACCATGAGAACATTTAAAAGATTGGAAAACGTGACTTTCAGTGATAGACTCCATGAAAGCGCTAGCAATGAAAAAAAGGTTAAAGACAGACTTGATTACTGTGTATAAATATCTACCTGGGGAGCAAATATTTAATAGTGGACTCCTCAGTCTAGCAGAGAAAGATATAACACAATTGAATGGCCAGAAGCTGAGGCTAAACAAATTCGGACTGGAAATAAGGCACAAAAATCTAATAGCGAGAGGGCAACCATTGGAACAATTTACCAACGATTCTTCATCATGGACAATTTTTAAATTGATATTGGATTTTTTTTTTCCCCTGAAAAGATATGCCCTGGGAGTATGTTGTGGAATTTCTGTGGGTTTGTGTTATACAGGAAGTCAGACTAGATTTTCACAGTGGTCCCTCCTAGCTATTACTTTTCCTTTGGATTTTAATGTCACTAGTAACACACCCATCATAAAGTACTTAATACAGAAGAAGTGTTAATTTTAAAAAGGCTGTAATCCCACGCTCTCTAGATGAGCATGTTAAATCAACAAGCTGGCATTTCCTGTTTGTAACAGAAATAGAGAAGTGTTGAAATTTGGGGGTATCAAGGGTCTCAATTCAAGTTTAAAACACATAGATACAAATAAAGTAAAACTAAACAGAACCCAAATATTTCCAATCAGAGGGACAGGGTTTTCCACAGTTGGTCTGGGTTGTGTGTTTAATTAAATAAAATAGATCATATAATTCCTAGAAGTTTACAGAATGTTATCATTTGCCATCATATTGATGGATCAAAGCAACTGGATTTTACTGTGATGACTAATTTTTTAATTAGGTAGAAGTCTTGAACTATATTATCTTGGGAAAACCTCCAATCAGCTCTTTACCCATCTTCTGATACACAGCCATGCTGCAAAAAGGCCTGTGGGTTTTGGTTTTCAGAAGGACCAAGAATAGATAGTGTAAAGGATACCGCAGTAGTGACAAGGGAACCTGAAACACCCATCCTGCTATTTTCGAGTCTACTAGCAGAATGGGGCTGCAGTTTGGAACTCATTTCTGGCAGCCCTTTGATCTTAGATGTTCTCTGTAATCTTCAGTATCTTCATATCACTTTCTAGTAAAGCGCAGTTGATAGGTTTGGGAATTACAATTGTCTTCCTTGCAAATTTGTCTTTCTTGTAAATGACTGGAGGGAAAAAACTCAGAGGAAGGGACTGCGGGGCAGGATACCAGATTCCCTGTTGGCTAAAGATGGGTCTGGTATAACCTTTTTCCCCACAACTCATTAGTGTTTGTACTTCTTGTCTAGGAATGTCAAGAAACAGGACATATTTATCTATTTGCAAATAAGATAGTAAGTTCAGTTAACAAAGTGATGGGTCTGACAGTTCAAATCACTTCTTGTTGCTCCTGTGCTAAGTTTAATTTCTCTGTCAGAGTTGAGTGTGGCTTGTTTGCACCACCAGGCTTGCTTTCTGTCTATCATGGAATGATATTGGTGTCATTAGTGCACACAGACATCATTCTAATCTTAATAGATCTTTTCTTTTTATTATGCTGAATTAAAAAATTGAAATTATTTCTATTGGTAATATATATCTGCCTCCTCAATTCTGTATTGGTGACAGCTGCTTCTTAATATAAACAAGACACTTTCATCTTGTGGGATGGTGGCTCCCTGTTAGCCAGCTTTACTACTAGATATTCTTTCACTAGCTTAAATGCTCTGACCATTGCCATTCAGAAACTGGAGTTCAAATCCAGCCTTGGATCACAAGCAGAAAAGCATTTTGCATTGTCCCTTCATCTGCCGTTTCCTCATTTCACAAAAGCTACCACACAAAATGAATATGATGTTGCCTCCATTAGTTACTGTGTTATGTGATTTGGAATTAGTAAAATACTGTGTATAAAAACTGACTGTTCTTTAAATACCAAAAATAAATACAACAACAGTAACACTGATATGTTGAAGATGGTGATCTAGGTACCCTCTAAGCTGCGTGGCTGTTTGGCTGTGTAGCTAACAAACCCCACATAGGGCAGTTACACAGAATACCACATCTGCCCACCAGCTGCAGCATGGAGCTGCTGACCCTGTCCTGGCTGGGACACAGGCGTCTCTACCCTGGCTGAGTTCACTGGAGCTGTGGTGGCTGTGGAGAGGAACCTCACACCTAGTCCTAAGCAGAAGCACCATTTCAGATTGGCAGGAAGGGGGCAGAAACCTGGGCATGCCATGATACTACAGAAGAGGGCAGTGTGAGGATAGTGGCTTTGGCAGTGTTACTGAGCATGCTCAGTGCAAACCAAGAAGCAAATGGGGATGTGTGGGGATGTCTGTTTGCCCTATCCCCTACAAAAATCACCTCTTTCTAGGTGCTAATAAAGCACTTTAACTCTAATTTCTTTGAGTGATTGCTCATGTTCATGCAAGAGTCTCTGGAAAACTTTTTACCCTAATGCTTTCCATGGGCTTGGCTATGGAGCCCACTGGCATGATGCTGCTGTGGTGGTGTAAATAAGACACAGCCATTGTGGCAGGCTTATGCCTTAGGGCATGCAAGATATGGCCCGTGGACCAGATGTGCCTGAGGCAGTCCGTAGGCCGGGGAGCAGCCAGCAGCTGATTTAAGTAGCTTCTGGCTCCCTGTAGCTCTCTGCTCCAGACACTTGGAGGGTGGGGAGGTGTCATGTGCTGCTCCTGCCCCCTTACAAAATATCTTATCTCCCATTGGCTAGTATATGGTTTCTGGCTAATAGGCGCTCATAATTTTGCTGGGGGGTGGGGGGTAGGAGCAGTGTGCAAAAGCTTCCTGCTCCCCTCTGGCACCTGCATTGCTGAAAGGTTCAGCAGCCAGCAGCTGGGAATGCTAAAACGTAAAAATAGAATGACCATTTTTAGATCCCTTACATAAAGAGGAGATTATAATGTTTAAGCTTCAGCTTCTGTCTTGCCTCATGCAGCTCACTGAACCCTCTCTCATTTGTTGTCTATTCCTTTCTTCACACCTTCCCTGCCTGTTTCCTTGGGCATTTCATAAATACTGGGGGGAGGGAGGAAGAGGGCGAGGAGAGATGCTCTTATAGGCCCCATCCTGACAAGAGTTAAGTGCTTTACAGCATTGCTATGTAAAGGCATGAAGTGGCTGGCCAGGAGGTGCCCAGAACATGACACAATCAGGCTCCTCCATTCAGTGTTACAGAACACAGAGTTTATTGAGAGGGATGGAGCTTTTACAAAGTGTCTGGTGCAGCCAACATCCCAGTTGTTTGATTTTGTGTTTGATTCCTCATGCTCAGAGTATTCATCACTTATTTGAGTAACATCTCTCTCAAATGTATATGTAGGTAGCTTTCTTCCTACAATTTTTGTGTGATGTTCAGTACTGCTGACCTGCTTCTCAAGAACCCATCACAGTGCCTCTAAAGGCAAAGAGGCAAAGAAGAGTTTAAAAAGAGAGATTTTGTAGCAAACCAAAATATCAAGCTGTGGTGGGAGACTGGATAGTTACAGATTTGCTGAAATCCTGAGATTCTAGCCAAAACTGAGGATTTAGCTAGGTAAAAGGTCCCTTGGGAAAGTTTCACTCTGTTTAGGTACTAGGAAAAGTATGTTAGTCTAAGAGACCATTTTAACTATGGCCCATGCTTTCAAAGATAAGAATTTCATTGCAACAGTATGAACAATTCAAAAATACAAGTCAGCTTGGAATACTTAAGCATTTATAAGGAAATATTGTTAGCCATTGTTGTCTTGTCGGAATAGAATGTAAAGCAAAAAGAGAATAATCAGACTGTCTGGACCAAAATTCCCAGCAGTAGAACTCATCTAGTAGAATTCCTAGCTAAGATCGATCTAGTCTTACAAGTTTTCTTTAAAGCCACATCAGGGCAAAAGCATCAAAATATCAGCTGTCATATCTTTAAAAAAATTGTCATACATATGATGTGCGTTACTTGAAAATACTGAAATGAATGGTACTGGCTTTCAGCTGGACTGATTCCTTCCCACTGACAAAGAACTGTTGGGGGCAGAGGTAGAAAGTATAATACCAGTGATCTGGCACCCTGATCATGCGTGATAGTCTGTTTTTTTTAACAGCTACAATGGTGGTGAGATGAATTCTTCCACAATGGAGGAAATAAGTGATGCTAACTATAGTATGCTGGGACAATAACGTGAAAGACAGTGCAAAGTTTGGTGGAGTTTGTCAGTCTGGGTAGATTTATTGTACAGGTAGAAAGTCCTGGCTCATGTATGGCTAAAAACGTTGTGTAGTGAATCAAGAAGATGCTTTTAAACAAGCAGCAAAATACTCCAGTGAGGTCACTGTTAGAGGTCTGGAGCAACTGACATTACTCAGATCCTTTGTGCAAATCAGCAGTGTGCTGACTGAAATTCCTTTTCACTTGCAGCCAGTGAAAATTATGCTGTCTTCTGAACCAAATAGCTTTAATTTCATCTGTCTTTTGGAATGTGATTGCCAGCGTTACAGCTGTATTCATCCCAGGGTGTTGGAGGAGAGTAGTGAGGTAATGTCATTTGTTGGATCAATTGCTGTTGGTGAAAGATGTGTGGTCTGACAAGTTGTCTCATTCACCAGGAGAAGTTGGTCCAATAAACAATATTACGTCACCCACCATGTCTCTGGGGAATGCCAGTTTGGAGGGAAAATCTTTCCCATATGTGAGCTTGATCCTTTTCTTTCTCTATTTTAATATAATTGTGTTTTACTAATAGCACTTGTTTGCACTGTTAAGATAAAAATAGCAGAAATAGCAGAAACATGCAAAAATCCACATGTTTACAGCATGGTGGTCCTTTACAATGATGCACTACACTGTCTGTCTTTATTAACACAGCCCCCCTACCTTTTATATTAACATCATGAAAAGTTTAATTATTGAAGAAATGGGTGGGATTGAAGAGGCTTTTGTAGTTAAAATGAGCCTTTCAATTTTTCTGATGTAGTCTAAGCAAATGGTGAATTGGAAGCCAAAACAGATGTTAGGGAGGAGAAAAGTAGATTTTGGGGGCTACTGGTGTCTGATAGGTAAAGAAAACTTGGAGAGCGAAGGAGGGTAACCAGGTGACAAGTGCAGCAGAAGTAAAAAAGAGGAGGCCAGAAATAGCTCTTTGGAAAATGCCAAGAGAATCTACAGAACATAGTGTGGAGAAGAAGTTTCAAGGCTAGCTGATGCTGTCAAAGGCAGCAGAGAATGAGTATGGAGAAGATATTTAGATATAGAAAGGAAGAGCTTGTTAGTGACTAGTCACTTTTTTTTTGCAGTGGTATTCTCAAAAGAGTGGCTTGAAAGTGGTTGCCAGTAACTTGGTGATGAAGAAGAGACTCTGGATATTTAGCACAGCAGATGATGGTTATTCAAATCATAAGACACAGCGTCAAGTTCCTGCATTTTGGAATATCATAATACTGTTTAAATATAATCTGAATGGCAGAGCTCCAAACCATCTTTGCAAAGCAGCCTATATTTATGTATTATTTAATACAAATTTAGACAAATTAATAGTATTAATATGCCCCTCAATGTGGGGAGTATGTATTGTGAGATACTAGATTATCAGCGTTTTACACTTTCCCAGAAAATTATTTTTTTTAAATATTTTTTTAGAAATCCTTGTGAAAGCCTATAGCTGGCACTAGCCCAAATACAGATTTGTTAAATTATGCCACTGTTCTTTTATTTTTCCCACAGTTGTTTTCTTGTTTAATGCAGATCCATTTGATAACATCTTGCCAGCTTTCTGATACACAGGTGTATAAATATTAGTGTAATATTCCATTTATTTTTGGATGTTTAATTTCAATTTTCCTTTTCACCTTGATTTTGTAAAGAATTAGGATGTTTAAGTTATTTTTATAAATGCCACATACAGTTCTTTCTCTCTCTCTCTAGCTCTGGCAGTTCTAAGTGGGATTCAATTCTTGTTTCATTTCTAATATTTCAATGACTATTGCTGTGATCATTCATCCCATCACACAAGAGTTTGGCATGAACATATTTCTCAAAAAATGAAATGTGACAGCAAGACCCTGATACTCAAAGCTCTGTCTCCTACATCATGGCAGCCTCCTATGGATGCCTTCAGAGCCCATCAGAACTGCTACTGCATTCCATCTTAATCTTATAGTCCCTATGTCTCAAATCTGAAGCACGGTTACAACAGCAGCTGTCAGCCTGCTTCTCAAAGCTGCATGCCTAAATAGGACATAATTTTAAGTTAGCAGTTTTTCAAAGCTAGGCTCACAATGACTAAGACAATGATTAAATAACATCAGTCTCCCCCTACCCCCAATGTAAACACAGCAGGCTCAATATTCAAAATTGTGTGCAATAGTTATTTATCTAAATTCACCTTTAGACTCCTACATCCTAATTTTAGGCAATTGAATCAGCATTTGTAGTTAGGTATCTGGGCTTGCAGACTAGACTAAGTCAGGGGAAGAAGGAGACAAGTTCTGACACAGAGTTCAAGGGCAGCACAAATCAGATCCTTAATTAGTGTGTATGGAGGACAGTTCTCCAGACAGTTTATCAGTAATGTTGGGGGTAAGTGTGTGCATGTAGTATATTATTTTCTGCTCTAGATAAAGTGAAACAATATCTTTCCCATTCATTGCAACATTTTATTTGTTTGCCCTTTGGCATGTGTTATACTCCTCTGGATGTAAGAATATGACTGACAATCAAAACAAAAAGCAGTCAAGTAGCACTTTAAAGACTAGCAAAATAGTTTATTAGGTGAGCTTTCGTGGGGCAGACCCACTTCAGACCATATCCAGACCAGAACAGACTCAATATGTCTGGATATGTCTGAATAGGTCTGGATATGGTCTGAAGAAGTGGGTCTGTCCCACGAAAGCTCACCTAATAAACTATTTTGCTAGTCTTTAAAGTGCTACTTGACTGCTTTTTGTTTTGATAGTGGATAGGCTAGCACGGCTTACTCTCTGTTACTATTCAATATGACTGACAATGGAATGCAAGTGCTGGTAAATGTTAGGTTCCTTAGTTAATGTTCCATTCACATATTTATCATTGTTTTTTTAAAATTCCTTGGACACTGACAAAGCACAGACTCAATGGTAAGCAACCAGTTTCTGATATTGTAGTATAAATGTGGAAGTTTCTGTGGCCTATGGCCACGTAAGGAATAATAAGTCTATGTTCCCTGTCGAAAGAGGTTAGTTACCTATTGGATATTATTAACCAATGGGTCAAATAAAGCAATTCCCCAGCAATGCATTTGGTTCAATGCTTCTACTATCTAGTAGGCTATAATGAGAGACTGTGAAAGGGTTTTCATGTTGAAAGTGTTGGTTTTATCCTAAATTTAAGTAAATTGTCTGGGTGCTTGTAAGAGAAAAGCCAGCTTCATTAGTGAGTCCACAGCAAATCACATACACACAGACACACACAAAATTAGGAGAAGAGTCCAACGCATATGTTTAAATCAAGTCAGTAGCATTTGTACTAGACCAGGAGCAGGTAGGATATGGCCCGCTGGTTGGACCTGGCCGGCAAAGCCTTTTAATCTGCTTTGTTGGGACTACAAGGCCGGCTGTTTGCCTGCTGCAGTCTGAGGCTGCTCAAAATAGCTGGTGGCTCCCAGAGAAGCACACGGAGGGAGCTGCCAGCCATTTTGAGTAGCTTCAGGATGCAACAGGCAGGGATCCTGCTTTGCTGTCTCCCTGGGCTGCTGCCTGGGAGCTGCCTAGATACTCCTGCATATTCTCCAGCCCAGTCACCTGTACTTTCACCCTAAACAAGAATTGTGCTGTTTTATAATATACCATACAACAGCTGGAAAATGAACAATGGCTGTCTAAGTAACAAAACATTCGCCCTGTTTACCTAGTTTTGCAGTAAATATTTGTGAGTTGCAACCATCTTTACAATATCAGCCACCTTTGAAATAGCTAGAAAATCCTTACTGAAGCAGAGCAGTCTGTTCCTCAGTGCAGCAATTGTATTTGTAATGCTCAGACATTGTTTCTAAAATAATAATTTCACTCACACACACAAATGCAAAAAACTGTCATTCTATTTGTAATTTTGGTACAACTACATTGAATTTTAAACAGATGAAGTATGTGTCCAAAATAATACATTTTTCTAAAAAAAATTATTCTTCCTTCCTGCTGACTCAGACTTCTCCTCAGCCTGGGTCCCTGCAGCACCACTTCATGGACTCCCCAGCTCTGAGGAAGAGAAATCTCTCAGGGCATCAGGAGGCAATGGTGGTAGGAAGATAAAGAAAAAGCTGCCAGTGGTCACTGGGCTGAGATGAAGCCAAGTGCAGCAGGAAGGCCAGGTCTGATAGCAGCTTTTCTCTCTGGCTCCCCTTTTCCCATCCTTCTGCTGCCCCAACCCTGTCTCTGCTCAGGTTACATGTATAAAAGCAGGGTTCAGTGGCATAGCAGATTTTGTGTCCTTAGGCCCAAGGTCGTCATACAGAACTGCATGTGTGCCTAGCCCAGAGGTCCAGAAATGGACATTAAAATCACAGGAATGAAGGATCTCATTCAGGCTTCGCAAGAACTCTTCCAGCAGGGAGCCATATCCCATGATTCACCATCAGTTTGCAAGACTTGGCAGCACTGCACATTTGGGTACAAGAAAGTAATTAAAGAAATGGAGATTGTTAATCCAAAAACTGGAGGCACAGACAAATTTGAGGAAAAAGGAAGCTTTTTATATCAGTTTTAGTCTAACATGACATATGCTTAGATTACCCCACTTATAAACCAGATCGCAATGTGGCTTCCTTCATCTCCCTGAATTTATAGGTAAAGAGCAACATCAGCAGCACAGTAGAAGGTACAGGTTGAACCTCTCTCATCTGGCATGCTCGGGACCTGACCAGTAGCAGACGAGAGAATTTGCTGGACCACTGAAGGCCAATATTGTCTAGCAGCATTATCCATACTTTCACTGCTTACTGGGCTCTTAGAAGACATTTAGGGGTAAATTACAGCTAAATAACAGCACAGAACACTGAGAACCAGGACTGGTGGCTGGAAACGAACTTTATGGGGGCCACAGGAAACTTGGCCACACCCATGGTAAGTGGTCATCCAATTAACTAAAATCATGCTGGATTATGGAGTAAGCCAGACGAGAGAATTTCAGATTAGAGAGGTTCAACCTGTATAAAGTGGGTGTCTGTTTTTATCTGGAATACATCTTATTGCAACATCCAGCAGCCCCAGTCAGGACTGATGGTTATTTTGTTCTCCTGGGGGTATTCTGTGCCATTACACATATGCAGAATTCATATCCGATACAGGTGTTTTTTCTCTGCAGAAGAGAGATTCTGCTGCACAGGTGCTGCAGTTATACCTTTCTTCCACTAGGGGCTGCTGTGGCATCAGATGAGAGGGCAATCAGCAACCAGAAAGGGAGGGTCAGGTGTTGAGGCATGGGGCAGACAGAATGGGGCTCCAGGGGGGTCACAGACAGAGGTTCACAAAAGCTAGTTGGGAGGAGAGACTGTGGTTCATGCGCAGGAGCTAATGATATGACAGCACTGAGCCAGAGGCTGAATGAGAGCACATCTGCAGGGCCACATGGGGATCAGGGCAGAGGTACCTGACAATAGGAGAGGCTAAGTGATCAGCCAGGGTCTGCATAGGGGAGGCTCCCCAACTCCTTAACAATCCTTGCTCTCCACACTTTTCCTACATTCTCTGGCTCTTTCTCTCAGCAGCCCTGTTAGCCCTGACTCTCCCAAACCTTTGTACTGTTTTTGAAGCATTTATTTAAATTCCTATACAGAAACATATTACTCCAAGTTCTGTATAGATATGCTGCATAAGCAAGGCTCCTTTTAATATTTTCCATTCATATGGAATAAATTTTGTTATATGCACCAACACGTGCAATAAAACACGTTGCCTTCTATGGGAGGCTGTGGGGTACTCTGCTAATCTGCTGGGTTTCATTTGAATCTCTCTTGAGTGGCTCCCCAAGTGCTCAGCTCACAGGGAACACTGCTCCTAAAAAAGGCCAAATTTAGGTTGCTAGGAAAGAGACTGAAATCCAGAACATCTTTGGTGGCATTCTCTGAAATGCTTCCAGTTCCACGCGCAGGGCCAGATAGACAGGCAGAACTTCAGAGTCTCAATGCGTGGATGAGACGATGGTGTAGGGAAGAGGGGTTTAGATTTATTAGGAACTGGGGACACTTTTGGGGTAGGGGGAGCCTATACAGGAATGATGGGCTCCACCTAAATCAAGGTGGATCCAGACTGCTGGCATTAAACATTAAAAAGGTCATAGAGCAGTTTTTAAACTAAGAGGTGGGGGAAAGCCGATTGGTGCGGGGGAGCACCTGGATCGGACGGAGACTTCTCTTACACGAGGCTCCATAGACAGGGATTCCCTAGAAGTTAGTCAGATAGGGAACGTGGGAAATAATATATGGGCAAGATCAGATGTGAAACAATCGTGCATAAAAAAATCCACCGCGTCTGTGAAAGGCGGACATATAAATAGTGGTAGTTTTCTAACATGCTTTTACACTAATGCTAGGAGTCTGTCTAATAAGATGGGTGAACTGGAGTACCTCATATCAAAGGAGGAAGTTGACATAATAGGCATCTCAGAAACATGGTGGAATGAGGACAATCAGTGGGACACTATCATACCGGGATATAAATTATATCGGAAAGACAGAACAGGTCGTGCGGGTGGCGGAGTGGTACTATATGTGAAGGATAATATAGAATCAAATGAAGTAAAAATCCTAAAGGAATCAAAATGTTCCATAGAATCATTATGGATAACAATTCATTCCTCTAATATGAATATGGCATTAGGAATATATTACCGACCATCTAACCAGGACAGTGATAGTGATGCTGAAATGATGAGGGAGATTAGAGAGGCTATCAAAATAAAAAACACAGTAATAATAGGAGATTTCAATTATCCCCATATTGATTGGGTGCATGTCACCTCAGGACGGGATTCAGAGATTAAATTTCTTGATGCCTTAAATGACTGCTTCTTGGAGCAGCTAGTACAGGAACCCACAAGGGGAGAGTCGATTCTCGATCTAGTCTTGACTGGAACGCAGGATCTGGTCCAAGAGGTAACTGTTACTGGACCGCTTGGAAATAGTGACCACAATATAATAACTTTTAATATTCCTGTGTTGGGAAGAACACCGCAGCGGTCAAACACTCTGGCATTTAATTTCAAAAAGGGGAATTACACTAAAATGAGGAAGCTAGTTAAACAGAAACTAAAAGGTAGAGTAATTAAACTAAAATCCCTGGAAGCTGCATGGAAACTGTTTAAAGACACCATACTAGAGGCCCAACTTAAATGTATACCCCAAATAAAAAAACACAGTAAGAGACCTAACAAAGAACCACCATGGCTAAACAGCCATGTTAAAAAGGCAGTGAGAGAGAAAAGGGCAGCTTTTAAAAAGTGGAAGTCAAATCCTAGTGAGGAAAATAGAAAGGAACATAAACACTCCCAAATTAACTGTCATAATGTAGTAAGAAAA
The DNA here is from genome assembly GCF_033958435.1 of Carettochelys insculpta. Taxonomy (NCBI): domain Eukaryota; kingdom Metazoa; phylum Chordata; order Testudines; family Carettochelyidae; genus Carettochelys; species Carettochelys insculpta. The sequence goes on along the minus strand of NC_134150.1, from coordinate 34,709,460 downwards.
GCCAAAAAAGAATTTGAGGAACAGCTAGCCAAAAATTCAAAAAACAATAGTAAAATGTTTTTTAAATACATTAGAAGCAGGAAGCCTGCTAAAAAAGCAGTGGGGCCCTTGGATGATAAAGATATAAAAGGAGCGATCAAGGAAGACAGTGCCATTGCGGAGCGATTAAATGATTTCTTTGCTTCAGTCTTCACGGCTGAAGATGTTACCGAGGTTCCTAAATCTGAGCCAGCCTTTTTAGGCAACAAATCTGAGGAACTCACTCAGATTGAAGTGACATTAGAGGAGGTTTTGGAATTAATTGATAAGCTGAATAGTAACAAGTCTCCAGGACCAGACGGCATTCACCCAAGGGTTCTGAAAGAACTCAAATGTGAAATTGCGGAGTTATTAACAGTGGTTTGTAACCTATCCTTTAAATCCACTTTGGTACCAAATGACTGGAAGACGGCCAATATAACACCAATATTTAAAAAAGGCTCTAGAGGAGATCCTGGCAATTATAGACCGATAAGTTTAACATCAGTACCAGGCAAATTAGTAGAAACACTAGTAAAGAGTAAAATTGCAAGGCACATAGAAGAGCACGAATTGTTGGGCAAAAGTCAGCATGGTTTCTGCAGAGGGAAGTCGTGTCTGTCTAATCTATTAGAATTCTTTGAAGGAGTTAATAAACATGCGGACAAGGGGCACCCAGTGGACATAATATACCTAGATTTCCAGAAAGCCTTTGACACGGTCCCACACCAAAGGCTTTTATGTAAATTAGGTGGTCATGGGATAGGAGGAAAGGTCCTTTCATGGATCGGGAATTGGTTAACAGACAGAAAACAAAGGGTTGGAATAAATGGTAAATTTTCACAATGGAGGGGGGTAACTAGTGGTGTTCCCCAGGGCTCAGTCCTGGGACCGATCCTGTTCAACTTGTTCATCAATGATCTAGAAAATGAGGTAAGCAGTGAGGTGGCAAAGTTTGCAGATGACACCAAGTTGTTCAGGACAGTCAAAAGCAAAAGGGATTGTGAAGAACTACAAAAAGATCTCAGCAAACTGAGTGATTGGGCAGCAAAATGGCAAATGAAATTTAATGTGGGTAAGTGTAAGGTAATGCATGTTGGAAAAAATAACCCAAATTACACGTACTACATGATGGGGTCAAATTTAGCTACGACAGATCAGGAAAGGGATCTTGGAGTTATAGTGGATAGTTCTCTGAAGACATCCGCAGTGTGCAGCGGCAGTTAGTAAGGCAAATAGGATGTTAGGAATTATTAAAAAAGGGATCGATAATAAGACAAAATATATCATACTTCCCCTATATAAAACTATGGTACGCCCACATCTCGAGTACTGCGTGCAGATGTGGTCTCCTCACCTCAAAAAAGATATATTGGCATTAGAAAAGGTTCAGAAAAGGGCAACTAAGATGATTAGGGGCTTGGAATGGGTCCCATATGGGGAGAGGCTAGAGAGACTGGGACTTTTCAGTTTGGAAAAAAGGCGATTGAGGGGCGATATGATAGAGGTATATAAAATCATGAATGGTGTGGAGAAAGTGAATATAGAAAAATTATTTACCTTTTCCCATAATACAAGAACTAGGGCACACCAAATGAAATTGATGGGTAGTAGGTTCAAAACTAATAAAAGGAAATTTTTCTTCACACAGCGCACAGTCAACCTGTGGAACTCCTTGCCCGAGGAGGCTGTGAAGGCCAGGACTCTATTAGGGTTTAAAAAAGAGCTTGATAAATTTTTGCAGGTTAGGTCCATAAATGGCTATTAGCCAGGGGTAAAGTATGGTGCCCTAGCCTTCAGTACAAGGGCAGGAGATGGATGGCAGGAGATAAATCACTTGATCATTGTCTTCTGTTCTCCTTCTCTGGGGCACCTGGCATTGGCCACCGTCGGCAGATGGGATGCTGGGCTTGATGGACCTTTGGTCTGACCCAGTATGGCCATTCTTATGTTCTTATGTTCTTATCTGTTTGTCAAAAATTGTTTCCTAAATTATCATTTTGGTCTGAATTGCTACGGATATACTTGCTGACAAGTATTTTGAAATGGCCAAAAATAACTGAAACTGGTGCGATTATATTGTGTCATTTTGACTAATAAGATATGGAAAATTTTAAAATACTGTGCTCAGAATTATTAATTTTTAGCACAGAATTCCACCAGAAGTAATTGTGCCATGCACTATGTGAACACAAGAGAAAACCTAGTTCCTGCCCAAATTGTTTTCAGACCCCTTAGACACCCTTTGCTGCTCTTCAAGGGATCTTGTAGACTCATTACAATGGACTGATTGGACAAAATCAGAGCAGATGGCTATGAGAAAACTTAGCCAGCTCCTTACGGTCTTTTGGGAATGAATAAATACGTACATTAATTCAATGAGCCTGGTTCCTTTTCTGGGTGAAGTTTGATGTAACAGAGCATTTATCATAAAAGTAAACAGTGTCAAAAAGAGAGAGAGAGACAGAGCCTCATCAGATTGAGGTAAAAATGTTTCTAACCTGCAAGTCAGAGTTTAAACCTAATAGGATCTCAAGTGGATTAAAACTGCAGATAAACTAAAACAGTGCTGGTGAAACTAGGCCCCAATCATTAGAACTAGTTGTTCTCACTGGCCTCATTACCCATTTTACTTTTGTGCAGGTGGTCACTAGCCTTTCTAGTCCCCCATGTTGCTTGAAATAGAGAAGCATAACCCACACACAGCTCTTTTTTTGCCATGCCCGTTACCCTTGTTGATGCTGGGTAGTATTTTAGTGTGTAAGAAGTATAGATTCCAATCACAGCCACCCCCTGAATAAACGAAGATACAATTCATTCCCTGAAGATGACCCTTGCAGGAGATTGTAGATTAGCTGAAAGGCCATCTGCAATGTGAGTGTATTGTATGTTTCTAAAGTGTGTGTGTCTTGTCATGACACAAGGAACGTCTCTTGCTGTGCCACTATATAGAATAGGAATAATATTTTATATTTAATTAAAAATGATAAAATTTGCCTTCAGAATCAGTAGCTACGTTAAAGTTGCAAAGGGCTCAACTCTGCCATACTTACATATGATGAGTAGCGTTTAGTCCAGTATCTTAGGAGTTAACACTTAAAAGCATAATTAACTGAGTCGTTGTGGCAAAAAGAAAGGGGACTGGGTCTAGGTGTCTGTGTATGTTAAAGTGAAGGGAGAGTAAATTGAGAAGAGTATAAATGTAGAAGAAGGCCACCGATTTTATTGGAGTCAATCTGGATTCATATTGGGAAAAGCAAGATCTTTTAGGCTTTATAAACTGAAGGATGTTGCAGAAATAAACAGGTGAAAAGGCATTAGGCTTACAGCAGGACAGTAATAATATATTCTAAATGAAATTACACACTTTAATTAACTGAAGAGAGTTGGCAGTTTTTCAAAACGACATTATTAAGGGCCCAAAAGCAAGCTATGCAGCTGCATAGGAAAGCTAGAAAGTATGGTAAAAGATCACCTTGGCTTAGCCAGGAGATCTTGCATGATCTCAAAATCAAAAAGGAGTCATATGAACAGTGGAAATTAGGAGAAATTACAACAGATGAATATACGCAAACAATGAATGTATGTAGGGGCAAGTTTAGAAAGGCCAAGGCACAAAACGAGCTCAAACTAGCTAGAGACATAAAGGGTAACAAGAAGTCATTCTATAAGTATATTAGAAGCAAGAGGAAAACCAAGGACAGGGTAGGCCCCACTACTCAGTGCCCATCTATAAAAAGGGGAAAAAGAACACCTCAGGAAACTACAGACCAGTCAGTTTAACTTTTGTGCTGGGAAAGATAATGGAGCAAATAATTAAGAAATTCATCTATAAACATCTGGAAGAAAATAAGGTGATAGGTAACAGCCAACATGGATGTGTAAAGAACAAATCATGCCAGACTAATCTGATAGATTTCTTTGACAGGATAACAAGTCTTGTGGATAAGGGAGAAGCAGTGAATGTGGTATACCTAGAGTTTAGTAAGGCATTTGACATGGTCTCGTGTGTTCATCTTATCAATAAAGCAAGCAAATACGACTTAGATTGGGCCACTATAGGTGGGTGCATAACTGTTTGGATAACCATTCTCAGAGAGTGGTTATTAATGGTTCGCAGTCATTCTGGAAGGGCATAAGAAGTGGGTTTCTACAGGGGTCTGTTTTGGGATGGGTTCTATTCAATATCTTGAACAATTTAGATATTGGCATGGACAGTACGCTTATTAGATTTGCAGATGATACTAAACTGGGAGGGTTTCCAACTGCTTTGAAGGATAGGCTCATAATTCAAAATGATCTGGACAAACTGGTGATATGGTCAGAAGTAAGCAGGACAAATAATAATAAGGACAAATGCAAAGTACTCCACTTAAGAAGAAACAATTAGCTTCATACATATAGAATGGGAAGTGATTTTCTAGGGAGGAGTATTGCGGAAAGGGATTTAGGGGGTCACAGTGGACGATAAGCTAAATATGAGTCAACTATGTGATGCTGTTGCAAAAAAAGCAAACATGATTCTGGGATACATTAACAGGACTGTTGAGAGCAAGACACAAGAAGTAATTTTTCTACTTTACTCAGTGCTCATTAGGCCTCAACTGGAGTATTGTATCCAGTTCTGGGCACTACATTTCAAGAAAGATGTGGAGAAATTGAAGAAAGTCCAGAGAAGAGCAGCAAGAATGATTAAAGGTCTAGAGAATATGAGCTCTAAGGGGAAACTGAAAGAACTGGACTTGTTTAATTTAGAAAAGGGAAGACTTAGAGAAGACATGGTAGTGGTTTTCAAGTACCTCAAAGAGGGTCACAAGGAGGAGAGTGAAAAATGTTTTTCCTTGGCCTCTGAGGATAGGAAAAGGAGCAATGGGCTTAAACTGCAGTACAGGAGGCTTAGATTAGACATTAGGAAAAACTTCCTGTCAGGGTGGTTAAACAGTGAAATAAGTTACCTTGGGAGGTTCTGGAATCTCCATCGCTAGTGATATTTAAGAGCAGGTTAGATAGATACCTATTGGGGATGGTCTAGATGGTGTTTGGTCCTGTGGAGAGGGCAGGGAACTGGACGCAATGACCTCTTGAGATCCCTTCTAGTTCTAGTGTTTTATGATTCTAAGAGACTCTCAGAAGGACTTCACATATACGGATCGTGTTTGAACCACTTTAAATTCACAGATTTAGTTGATAATGGAGGCATGAAAGCATGGTGATAATGAAAATGAACCCAAAACAAATTTCAGATTACTTCAGGAATGTACCAAAGAGAGGAGATGGCAGAGACAGGAACATAATTGAACTAGCATAAGAGAATACATAAAAACAAACCCTGGACAGCTGTTGCGATCAAAAGGAAATCACTTAGCTAGAACAAGAGAAATGCAGACCAGGACTATGTTGAATGCTTTAGGAAGAATGGATAACTTTACACGAGCTACTTTGTGATTATTAAAATAAAAACCTAACACCTACTAATGAAAACTGTTCATGCAGCAAGGAAGATTGAGGAAGATTTTTAAAATATATAAACAGGATCAGAAGAACTGATCAAAGATAGGCGTTATTTCATAGGATTACCACAAGCACCATTTAGAGTTGAGGGACCAATGGAATTTGCATTCTCTCAGTTCTCATCTTTACATATCATTTTCTTGAGTTACAAAAGAAGTTAACTCTGAATAGCTGGTGAAAAGAGCAGCATTCCACAACTCCAGGTGTGTGCTTCAGGGAGGAGCCCTGCTGTTTTGATGGGCTATGTTTATTGGAGATACACTCCGGGAGAAAGGGATTCATGGGTGGTGGCTGTAAGAGGCAAGGGAGGCAATGTCTCTCCTGGGTCTTAGTGCTCAGTCTTACTCCTTTTCCTGTTTCTATTCGGACTATTCCTGTAGGCTCCCACAGCAGGTTGTTGCAGCCTGGGGGATCTTCCCCTGGGGTGGATCTAATAACTTAAAAGTGAAAAGTCTTTCAACTTGCCAGACATATTAGCATAACATTGAACTTGTGAGAGAGCCATTAAGTGGTAATGAAGCCATATAATCGGCATGTGCCAATCTGGTGGTATGTACTGTCAGTTTCTGAATTTACTGACAGAATAGTTGTGCACTATTGTAATATGTCAACAACACCTTTAAAATGTACATAAAATATTTCATTAGTTTGCTGATGAAGATTACAAAATCATATTTCTAACAAAATCTTTGCATACATTTTCAGATACCCAATCTGAGTATTCATCTTTGGCCTTAAATGTTTGAATCTTCAGAGATAAAGCTTTTTTAAAAATAAATTCTTCAGAAGACCACCTTTTATCTAACATACACATTTTAATTTTAATTTTTATAATACAAAAACTGGCTTCGAAAGTCTTCCTGTCCTTTATGTTTGTCACTACTATAATCCTTCTCCTTTCACCCCCTGTGTTGAAGACGGCCCTTAAAAGGATGACATCTCTTTTCTCCCAGATTGTTAGACAAATGAGTTTCCCTTTCTTTTCTTCTGATTACTTGGTGACTAATTTTAAGAGACCCCTCCACCAAAATCAGTATCAAAGTTCTTTGTTATGCCTAAAATACTTGGAAACATATTTTTAACTTAAACATATGGGCTATGTCTACACTTGCCCCACACTTCAAAAGGGGGCATGGTAACCAGGCTGATGGGAGATTACTAATGAAGTGCTGTGATGCATATGCAGCACTACATTAGGCTAATTCTCCCCTGCAGCAACTTTGAAGTGACAAACTTCGAAGTGCTGGCATGCCGTGTAACCACATGCACTTCGAATTCGTGCAGGCACAAAATTTTGGGGATGAAAGACATTTCGAAGTGCCTGTGGCTACACGGCATGCTGACACTTCAAAGTTTGTCACTTCAAAGTTGCTGCAGGGGAGAATTAGCCTAACGAAGTGCTGCATATACATCGCAGCACTTCATTAGTAATCTCCCATTGGCCTGATTACAGTGTCCCCTTCGAAGTTCAGGGCAAGAGTAGACATAGCCTTGGTGAAATTTCATAAACGTGTCTATTGTCTTGGTAGTCACACAAAATAAATTAGTGTTCCCTTTTTCTAAAAGCAGTGAACTTTGTTATGAACAGACTAAGGGCTGTGACTAATTTAAAATAATGTCTTTGTTTCAATGAATGAAATATGCAGTAATCTGGAATGATTACTTTATTAAAAGCTGAGTACATTTAAGATAGAAAATCATCTTAGAAATACTGATTAAGAAAATGTAAAACAGAGATCTGCATCATGTATTTAATAATATTTAATATTGTATTCATCAGGACAGCTGACTTGCCCCCACTAAAAGTTTTTGCAAATAAATCTCTAACAAACAGTAGAGTATATTAAAAAAAACCCTTAACTGACATTTTTATTCCCAAATTTAGTGCTTTTAATAAGGTACCTTCTGCATGTCCAGTCTTCACAATCTGGTGTGGGATGGAAAAATGCTCCATTTTTATAAAGTAATTTTAGAATAGTCTTTTTAAATGTAATTTGCTACACTTGGGTTCAGGGTTTTGTCTGGAAGAGGTGAACAGAGAAGGGCAGGGAAGAGAAGAGAGGGACAATGGGGAGGGACCGGGGCTTGGGGAGAATAGGAGTATGACGGGTGGAATATGGGCAGAGCCACAAACTGAGAAGCTCTGATTATAGAAGGTTCCCTGCTTCTCCCACCTCTGAACATGGTGATGCCTTTATACTAGGAGCTACAATCCAAGTCCTGCAAAAAAGAATGGTGTGCTTGAACCTGTGACTGTTAACAAGGCCTGCATGGTTTTCTTTAAAGAATTTGGCACCCAAGAAACCACCAGGTCAAAGATGCTATAAAGCATCAGCTGTGAGCATGTAAACCTCATCCTTAATCAAAAAGAATCATAGAATCATAGGGCTGGAAGGGACCTTAAGAGATCATCTAGTCCAGCCCCTTGCCTAAAGCAGGATCAACCCTAAAGTTCAAGATCAAGAGGAGAACCAATGGTAAACAACAGGAGTGCCATTTTAAAGACCCAGGTGAAGAACAGTATCTGACAAGGCAGAATCATAAGGGCAGATTGCCACCACCCACAAAAGTTATATGGGGAAAAGAAAGTGGAGGAAGGTTTGCTGCTCAGTGGTTCTCACTGAGGGGCTGGGATTTTTCCCTCCTGCTGAATGAGCAAGGACTTCAGCCCCTGGAAGCCACAGATCCTCTGTGATTTCTCCAAACCTTGTGGCAGTATTTCAGGACCTTTAATGCAGAAGAACGGCACCTCCCTGTTTGTGTTTCTCTCCTGCAGGTATGCTGGCAGCATTAACCCTAATGTCTCTGGAAATGGCTTTCAAAACAGGAGAGATGGGTGGCAAAAGCTGCCTGGCTTCAGGCTGACCTGACTTTCCAGCATATTTTTTGATGGATCCAAGGAACTATTTTACCCACTGTTCCTTTGCTCTTTTTTCCTCACTGGGATTCCCAACCTTGTTGGGGCCCACTTGAGGTAAGGAACAATCTCACCTTTCTGTAGCTGGGTCTACACTACAGCACTCTGTCAACAGAAGAGGCCTTCTGTTGACAAGACTAGGAAGCGTCCACAAATGCTTTTTGTCAAGAACACAGCAGTTTTCCCAGGAGAGTTCTGTCTTGACTGTACGAGGCATAGCGCCTCTGTCAATGGATTCTGTCGAAAAAAGTAGTGTAGATGCTCCGGGGGGTGCTCTGTGGACAGAGATGGCTTCCAGTTCACCGGGCTGCCCTGTTTGCAGAGCTTCCAGTTTGCTGTTGTGTCGACAAAAGGCTGGGTGGTCTGGCCATTCTCTGTCAACAGAGGGCGTTGACAGGGGTAGCCTGTGTTAGGTATGGATGTGTTCTGTAGAGAGTGGTTCTGTTGGGAAGTATCTCTCGATAGTGACTTCTGTTGACAGAAGTCTGTAGTGTATACACACCTTGTTTTTGGACAGAAGGAGACATCCACACTGAGGCTATGTCTAACACTTGACTAAAGAGATTTGTCAACAGAAGTTTTTGTTGGAAGATATTTTGCAACAAAACTTTTGACTGCCAAAGCAGATCAAAAGATTTAAGGTGGGTGAGGGGGATGATCCAGTACATGAGTTTTAGAGACAGAAAAATCCTACGAGCTCCCTTTGGTCATTTCTCAGTGGCAAGGGCAGGATTCTCTCTGTAGCACAGAAAGTTGTGGTGCATTCTACTTACACTGATCTTTCACTGCTTGTTTGCTGCCTCATACTCCATCAGTGTCCAGGCAGAATTTGCCTGCTCAGCTGTTTGAATGCACCAGGTGCATACAGGCTACTGGTTGCAATGGGATATTTATAGAAGACACTAACATAGCAACACACAATGTGCAGAAAAAGGAATTACACGTACTTTTGAAATTCAGCAATGCAAAATTCCATTTGCTTTCTTACCTGGGGTAACATCTTTTGACAGGGGCCAAGCAAAGTATTTTATTGCCTTCCTACCCCAATCTTTTCCCTCACTGTTAAAGGAAATGCCAGAGGTTGTACCTGGCGGGCACCCCCTTGCTAAAAAGGATGAACATTCTTCTTATAGGCTATGTCTAGATGTCTGACAGTTCTGTCAGGAGAGGCTTTTCCAACATTTGGCCCATCCTCACAGGGCCAAATGTCAGAAAAAAAACCCCTCTGTCAAGACGTTCCTTCTTCCTTGTGGAAGAAGGTATACAGGGTTGTCAACAGAAAGCTCCTGACCAGCAGATCTCTTCCAACAGATCTGCAGTCTGGACATGCCCTGTCAACAGAATCCTGCAGTCTGGACAAAGCCATATGGGTTGCTGTAGCACTGGTTGAGAGCACCATATGCGGGCCTCTGGTTGTTTGTCTTAGGGATGTGACTCCCCTGTTTCTGAGCATGACTGCAGTCCAAAAATGAAAAGACAAACAAAATAATCCTACAGTTTACTGAGCAGTCCCGGCACACCCAGTGTTCCTCACAAGGCAACAGATAAATATTCTCTGGCAAGGGGTCTGAGAGCCCCAGCATGAGGGTCCCATGTTTCAGAAGGGGAAGATACTCCTTCTACCTCTCCATAAGGTAAAGACAACACAGACTTATAATCAGCTCCAGCTGAGTGTCACTTTGCTCTGAGCAGGGTCCTCCTTTTTAAGCACCCATCCATCTCCAGGCTTGTCAGGTCTTACAGGTGTGCTGGGAGAGGGCACATTGTGCCATAGGCAGGTAACAAGATACCAATGTCCAGGTCTGGTGACAGACCGCCAGGCACTGGGCAATATTTCAATGGGGTGTGGGAGGGGAGGGGCTTGGCTCCAGGATCCTGGCAAGGATGGGGCCTTGGTTGGAAGGGGTATGGCTAGGGGCATCCAGCCCTCAGTGCTGCCCAGACCAAGCTGTGCAGGGTTCTGTAGGCAATTTAAAGGGCTGGGACTCCAGCCACTACTGCTGCCTCAATAGTGGCAGTGGCAGCCCTGGGCCCTTTACCAGGGCAACTGCCCTCTTTGCCCCCCCCACAACTCCGTTGACGGCTCTGTTGGTGCCTTTTCCAGTACTCTTCATTGTGGGATTGCACAAAGCTTTAAAGAAGCTTATTTCTCATTTCAAAAGATGCCTGTGGTTTTGTGTGAGGGGCATCAAGTTGTCAGCTTTGGTGGGTTTCGTGGCAAACTAATATTTGGTGCCAGAAGTGCCTAGGGTTTTAAATAGGCACTCCTTTTTATATCTATAGAAATACAAAGAAATAATTCATAACAGAGTTCAGACTCACGCACAAACTGCTTCCTGTATTATATGTATTTTGCAGCTTGAAATGAGAACCCAGACGTGCCTCAAAAAAGCTGCTGTTATGGTGTCTACTCCCACTTCACCTTTTTCAGTCTTTTCTAAATGGGACTGTAATCAAAAGAAAGGCAGGCAAACCTAGCAAAAACATTACTTCTGATATTCCAGCTCTGATTCCTATAGATCAACAAGAAAGGACTTGCCATGTACACAACTTATAGGCTACGTCTACACTAGCTCCAAACTTCGAAATGGCCACGCAAATGGCCATTTCGAAGTTTACTAATGAAGCGCTGAAATGCATATTCAGCGCTTCATTAGCATGCGGTACTTCGAAATTGACGCGCCTCGCCGCCACGTGGCTCGTCCCGACGGGGCTCCTTTTCGAAAGGACCCCGCCTAGTTCGAAGTCCCCTTATTCCCATGAGCTGATGGGAATAAGGGGACTTCGAAGTAGACGGGTTCCTTTCGAAAAGGAGCCCCGTCGGGACGAGACGTGCGGCGGCCAGGCGCGTCAATTTCGAAGTGCCGCGGCCGCCCGCATGCTAATGAAGCGCTGAATATGCATTTCAGCGCTTCATTAGTAAACTTCGAAATGGCCATTTGCGTGGCCATTTCGAAGTTTGGGGCAAGTGTAGACACGGCTATACAGAGGTAATGTTGAGGAGCAAACTTCTATTACAAGGGGAAGAAAACAGTGAAGACTTCCAATAGTCATGAAGATGATGCTTAGTATATTTTTAGGTATCTACCAATCAGAGGTGGAAAAAGTACCAAAAAAGTTACTTGACTCAAAATACAGCTGCTTTTGGGGGTATGTACAGGTCACCGGCTTCCCTCTGGAAAACTACTTGTGTAAAAATACACAAAAATGTGTTCATGCACACACACACACACACACATCACATCTTGATTATGCTCAAGTATCCAGAAGTGAAAGCAGCTGCACTTTTTGTCAAATAACTTTTTGAGTACTGTTCCCACCACTGCCACCAAAAAGTCTCTGGTGACACATTTTTGTGCATTATCTAGTTATACTCTTTATCCTTGTTTCCTTTTTGGGAATCCTTTGCTACACCATGTCTCTGCCCCCTCTAGATATCTTCTACTTACGCTTTTCCTTACCTATGGAGTCAGCCTGTCAAACTTTGTCTCTCAGCTACAGTTTCCATAGGGATTATCTAAAGTGTACAGGTGCTTCTCTTGCTATGTATAGAAATGTGAAGGGAAGATAAGGAGTGACTGCTACCATTGGAATGTCCTACAGCTGCATTTCCAAGTGCAGTTTGTGGCTCAGTACTGGTCCTTGGGAAAAAAATACCAGTCCTTAGAAAATATAAAAATTATTGTATGTACTATTATTATTGTGAATAAATAATAAGCAGAGAAAATTTATTCATTTTTAATTCTTTTTTATATGCATTTATATTTTTGGGCCGCAAAAAAAGTTACTGAAAAAAGCGGGTCCCAACTATACAAAGTTTGGGAAACCCTGCCCTGCAGGATGTCTCCCCTTCCCACTCACTGCTCCTTCAGTGTGTGAAACTTTCAGTTTTTAAAAATCATATGCCACGCACTGATGGTTATGGGTTTCCACTGAGGAGCTCTGAGCCAGTGGGCCTCATGTTGTTTTCCAAGGCATATGGAGCACTTGCGGAGTTGCAGATTGTTTCCCCTGCTCCCACTCCCTTGAGTCCTTTGCTATAGTTTGAGACAAAGGACTGTGGGGGCGCTATAGACTTAATGTTTGCCAGGCACCCAGAGGTTGTAGTCTTAACTGTGGTGGGCTTATTGCCTATCGCCCCTGTGTCTGCATATATTCCCACACGTTTCATATGCTCATTACAATTTTCAGAATAGATATTTGGTATATAACATTTTCTTTTAACAATAGGGTAAAGTAACATGACTTCTTTTCTTCCGTCAAGGAGATGATGTGATGGCCATGGGGCTAATCTTTGAAAAACTGCTGCTGTCTTTAGGAGTTAAAGATTCACTGGCATTTTGCATCAGAGCCTAGTTTGGTCTTCTGTGTTTCTGTCATCTGCCTCAGTGCTGACCTCTATCGCAGAAGGGCTGCAGTATTGACTGCGCAGAGCTGTAGAGAAGTGTTGAAATGACAGCCACTGGATCAGTTTAAAAGCTGTCAGCAGCAGTGCAGGCACAGTGCATGCTTTGCAGTCTCTTTTCCCCACCGCTCCTATTGCTTTCAGACGTGTGTGCGCATCATGGAGAATAAGCTGACATGTAAACAGTCTCACTGATGCCTAAGTCTCTTTCTCGCTCCCAAGCTGGCAGCAGTTTCAGAAGCAGCAAGTCAGTTCACTGCCAATCACCCAGGAAGAATTGTTGTTGGTCTTTTATTTAATTGTGAATTTATATGGGGCAATATAGGGGTGGGCCTGGGTTCACTAAATGAGAACAAACTCTGGAGGTTTTTCACCAGATGCACTAGAAAAGCAGTCTCCCATGTACCAACAGCTGAATCTCTCCTTGAGCAAGTCACTGAACAGTTCAGCATACCTTGTATTTCGCTGGATATAAATAAACAGCAGGCTACGTGAAAGAAATAACACTCCAGAGAAAACACAATCCTAGCGCAATTAGAGCATTTCTGTTTAAATAATTGCTTGCTGAAATCGTAAACTTGTATCCAATACTCAAAGGATTCAGAAAATTGGCAGTTCCAGGCAGATCTCTCTGTTCTGTTCCTTACATTGAATATCTTTGTTACCCATTCCTCTCAAACACAGGTATGTCAAGATAGACTTTCTTTCTGCCATGTTGAGTGGTGCTGAAAATAAGGCAATAACAAAGGATGTCCTTGCAGTAACCTAATCTTCAGAGGGAATTGTGGGAGGAAAGGCAGCAAACACAGTAATTTAGTGCTGCTTCTCTGAAAAACATGACCTCATGTAGCCAGCGAAGGGTTTGGCTTCATTATGGGTGTGGATAAGACTGTCCCCAGGGCGTTGGCGAGACAGACAGTAATCTCAAGGCGCAAGTACTTATGTCAATTAAATAATTTTCTCTTGCCTTCTCACCAACGTGGAAGTGTTGCTCTGTGCGTTTGGGATTTTTAACCAAAAATATATGTGGCTTAGTGCTAGAAAAGAGACTGAAAACATGTTTTATTCTTGGCCTGGCTACCAACTGGCATTGTGACCTAAGGCAAAACACTTGGCTACTTTGCGTGTCCACGTCCCCATCTGTAAAGTGAGGACATTATCCATCTATAAAATGCTCTGAGGTCCTTGGTGGACGAGATACTGTGCAAGCACAAAACATTGTTATTTTCACTCCACTAAGTGTCTCTCTTTCCCTGTCCCTGCCCTACTTATGAATGGACCACAAAAAGGTATCAGGGATATGAGTTAAATGAAGACTCACAAAATCCAGGAAATTCTGAGTTCAAAGAGAATTGCTACCATAGAATTCATCACAGGGCTCTGAAAACTCAAACAGACATCTCTGTGCTTGTGGTATCTAAGCCTCAAGCCGTCTTTATGGGCAGCTGCCAAATAGGAAATTGAAGAATGGTACAAGAACCAGGAGCTTGGAACTTCTTGGTTTTCATGGGATCAAGTGAGTCATTTTAATAATTTTAACATAGATTTGTTGTCTAGTTTAAAAATGAAGTTAATTGACAGAAAAATATTGTGATGCCAGCAAGCTGTGTGTGCCTACACTTCGCAACATCTAAACACCGAAAACAGGGTCTATATTATACAGTGACCAACTCAGAAAAATCAGATGTTACCCTCAGTGTTCCCCCCAACTTTTTCCAACCATGGGTGGAATATATTTTGTTATGTGCACAAAGGCATGTGCCGATGTGCACAACCAGTAGAGACACATGCAGCTGTCTGTTGGTGCTCTGCTTATCAGCAGACTCCTGAGTGGCCACCCAAGTGCTTAGCTTACAGGGAACACTGGTTACCCTCACTCATGGTGCTGAAAGCTGTATTGATTTTGGGGGCAAAATTTGCCTCTAATCTGACAACTGCATTTTGCAAGTGCATTTTTCTTTCCATAAATTCAAGAGGTCTAGTATGTTGCTGCACTTGTGTGTCTCCCTAAATTACTAATACAAATACACTTTATGTTCATGGATCTGTGTATAACCCATAATTTAAATGTGAAAAAGGCAGGTGCTGTTTGAGAGGCCACACTTTAAAGTGTGTAATTGCATCATTTTTCCTCATGAGCTGCTTCTTTAAGATGTTCTTTGCTTTTTTTACCCAGCTCTTGAACAGTTGGTAAATGTCATATGCGTTTCTTACACGCTCTCAAATAGTTCTCCATATTGTCCCCATTGCCAAAAGGTATAATTCCTTTGCCAAGAAAGAAGCAACAGAAAATCCACAGGCCCTTGTGGGGCAAGCAAAATATTGTGACCTAAGCCAATGGCCCAGCTAAGCTGTGCTGCGAAAAAAAAAATCTAGAAATGGAAGGGGAAATATAGGTGACAGTAAGCCATCTGTTTATGTGGTGCACAGTCACTAATTCCTGTCCCCGCTGCTTGATAAACCAACCATAATGCTGATCAGTGACATTATGGACCAGTGCAAAGCAGATTTAACGGGCCAGTGACTTCAGCACTGTTCTTTTTTGTTGCTGAGGTCTGGTGAATATGCACTGTTTGGGTAGAATTGATGCAAAAACATCAAACAGCACTTTTTTGTGGCCATTAAACACCTCCTTTGTCTGGCATTGCGTCAACTCCAAGAGCCATCTATTGTACTATAGCCTCTTCTGAGAAGCACATCATCCCTTAAAACACACAGTTCAGGACATAAACTGTGATAAACTCTACAACAGCAGTGGAATCTAATGTGTGAAAATGCAGGCCTGATTCTTCCCTAACTTACACCAGAATAACGCAATTAATTTCAATAGGATTACTCATGATTTACACCACGCCATTGGAAGGAGAGTCAGCCCCATGGAGTAGCACCATTTTCTGATGATACAGATGATGGTTATTTCTCTTGTGATGACTTTGAATAAGTGCCAAGGAATGTAATAAATTTCACTATTCTTAATATATATGAAATTGAGAGGCCTTGTAGGTAGTAAACTACACATTAACCTTTAATACTTGTTTGTTTCCATTGGTTTCCAGGGAAGCTAACTAAACATTTTAAGTACAAACAGGTTGATGTTGCCATACTGGAGAACAGCTAATGGAATATTGTTACTGTTCTTAATGTTGACGTGACTTTCTTCACTAGCCATATGACAGTTTTCTCCTAGAAGAAAACTACAGTGGAATTTGCTGCATTGCAAATCAGAGCAGCGTTTGGTCCATTTTTACTAAGATTTTTACTAAGATATTTTAAAATGTCAGATTTTTATTGCTGTATTTTAAAAAAAACCAAAACACTTTTAAAAATAAGGCCTACAGAGCATTAGTAACCCCTGGAAGACAGCAATCATTAACAACGAGCTGAGGAGACTGTGGATGAACATTGTGGCCCTCCAGGAAACAAGGCTGTCATCCTCTGGATGTCTCAGGGAGAAGGACTTTTCCTTTTTCTGGCATGGGAAGCCTCCAGAAGAGACCAGGGAATACGGTGTTGGCTTCGCAGTCAGAAACAGCCTAGTTGGCTCAGTCATACCACGAAATGTGGGAACTGAGAGAATGCTGAAAATCCAGCTTCAAACACCAGTGGGCATGGTCAACATCTTCAGTGTCTATGCGCCTACTTTAACTTCTGCCCAGGAAGTTAAGGACAAGTTCTATGATGAACTTAGCATTGCCATCAGTGAGGTACCTTCCCATGAGCTGCTATTCAACCTTGGCAACTTCAATGCCAGAGTTGGCAGCGACCACCACAGCTGGCCATCCTGTCTGGGACAGTTTGGAACAGGGAAGATGAATGAAAATGGACAGCGCCTCCTTGAACTCTGCTCCCAACATGACCTCTGCATAACCAATACCTTCTTCAACGTCAAACCCCAGCACAAAGTTTCATGGCGACACTCAAGGTCAAAACATTGGCACCAGCTTGACCTCGTCCTCACCAAACTCAGCTGTTTAGGTAATGTCAGGGTGACACATAGCTACCACAGCGCAGACTGTGACACTGACCATTTGCTCGTGTGTAGTAAGGTGCACATCCAGCCGTGAAGATTCTTTCATTCCAAAAAGGAAGGGGGACCGCGCATTGACACTGGCAAGACTCGTAACCCTTCAAAAGTATGCGAGTTTGTCCAAGCACTTGAAGAGGCCTTGCCCCGTCCAGACGACACTGATATCAGCAAGACATGGGAACAACTACGGGACGCTATCTATAATACTGTGATATCTACCTTTGGGAAGAAGACAGTCAAGTCTGCTGATTGGTTTGAAGCCCACACTGAAGTGCTGGCACCCCCAATTGAGAAGAAGAGACAGGCACTGGCTGCATACAGGTCCTCTCCCAGTGAGGTGAACCTGCAGGCGCTCCGGTCTGTTCAGAGTCAAGTGCAGCAGGTTGCTCAGTGGTGTGCCAACGATTACTGGCTCCAACTCTGCTCCAAGATTCAGCAGGCTGCGAACACTGGTAACATGCGAGGAATGTACGATGGGATCAAGCAGGCCATTGGTCCCTCACAAAGAAAGACTGCCCCACTTAAGTCAGCCACGGGCGAGGTCTTGAAGGACAGAACCAAGCAGATGGAACGCTGGGTGGAACACTACTCGCAGTTGTACGCCAGAGAGACTGTAGTTACAGAGAGAGCCCTGAATGCCATCGAGCCTCTGCCCACCATGACTGAACTCGATGCTGAGCCCAACTTGGAGGAACTCAGTGACGCACTAAAAGCACTCTCTTCTGGAAAAGCCCTGGGGAAGGACGGTATTCCCTCAGAAATCCTCAAATGCGCCAGTGGTACCCTAGTTTCAGAGCTGCATGGAATACTTTGCCAATGCTGGAGAGAAGGCGGCGTACCGCAAGATATGAGGGATGCCAACATCGTTACTGTCTACAAGAACAAGGGTGACAAAAGCGATTGTAACAACTATCGCGGCATCTCCCTTCTCAGTACCGTGGGGAAGCTGTTTGCATGTGTTGTTCTGAAGAGGCTCAATGTTCTTGCGGAGAGAGTCTACCCTGAGTCTCAGTGTGGGTTCAGAGCTGAACGGTCCACCATAGACATGGTTTTCTCTGTTAGGCAACTACAAGAAAAGTGCAGGGAGCAGAACAAACCTCTGTATATTGCCTTCATTGACCTGACCAAGGCATTTGACCTCATCAGCAGAAAACGTCTGTTCGCGATTCTGGCTAAGATCGGCTGTCCCCCAACTCTGCTCAGCATTATTAGGGCCTTCCATGAAGGCATGAAGGGGACCGTCATATACAATGGATCCACATCTGAACCCTTTAAGATTCTCAGTGGAGTGAAGCAGGGGTGTGTGCTGGCTCCAACACTGTTTGGCATCTTCTTTGCAGTTTTGCTCAAATACGCTTTCGGAACTGCCACAGAGGGCATCTCTCTCCGCATGAGAATGGACGGCAGCCTCTTCAAACTGTTGAGGCTTAGAGCGAAGACCAGGGTGCTTACGAAGTGTCTAAGGGAGTTCCTTTTTGCTGACGATGCAGCTATTGCTGTTCACACTCATCAGGAACTGCAGTCACTCATAACTCGCTTTGCAGATGCATGCATGGAATTTGGCCTCACAATCAGCTTAAAGAAGACCCAGGTGATGGGCCAGAACGTGGGTAACGAGCCATCTATCGGTGTGCTAGACTACGAACTGGAAGTCGTCCATGAGTTCGTGTACCTAGGCTCGACGATCTCAGACAGCTTGTCACTTGATAGCGAGATCAACAAGCGCATTGGAAAAGCCGCCACAACATTCTCCAGGCTGGCAAAGAGAGTATGGGCTAACAATAAGCTCACTGTACACACCAAGGTGCAGGTCTACACAACCTGTGTTTTGAGCTCACCGCTGTACGCCAGTGAAACGTGGACTTTGCGCTCAAAACAAGAGCAGCGGCTCAACACATTCCACATGCGCTGCCTTAGGCACATGTTCGGTATCTCATGGCAGGACAAGGTCCCCAATAGCGCAGTGCTTGAGAGGGCAGGCACCGCCTCCACGTTCACCCTTCTCAAACAGAGGCGTAAGCGCTGGCTGGGCCATGTCTTACACATGACGGATGGCCGAATACCGAAGGACCTCCTCTTCAGCGAACTGGCGTCTGGAAAGAGGCTGAAAGGGTGACCTAAATTGTGCTGCAAGGACACGTGCAAGTGTGACCTCAGCGCTCTCTCTATCAGTGTGAACACCTGGCATTCGCTCGCCTCAGACAGGCATGCCTGGAAACAGGGAGTGAAGGAAGCTCTTGCTATGTATGAAACTACCTTGGTGGAGGAAGCAGAAGACAGGAGAGCCCTCAGGAAGAACCATGCCAGTGATACCAGAGCGACATGTGCCTACTGCTGCTCACAGTGTGGGAAGGACTGCCACTCCCGGATTGGATTGCACAGCCACAGAAGACGCTGCTCGAATCTGTCCAACTGGGGCGCAAATCCATGATCCCTCGGGATTGAAGGATGCCTACCTACCTGGTGCCAAAGGGAGCTTTACCATTGACTGCACTGATTGCAGGGTTAGACCTTCACTGAATAAATACTGTGACTGCCATCTCTTCTCCATGCTCACCATTCTGTCATCCTTTATTGTGTAGACTATAGGCTTTTCTGGGGAGGGCCTTGTCTCTCTGTGTATGTGGTTACGGAGCCCAGGACATTTTGGGGTGATTTGAATAAATTAATAACCACAAACAAGTCCAGTTGTAAACTGCTCCACACTGTCAGACCCCTGTTGAAGATAGTGGGATCCCACAATAGGGCAGTGATTTTCTTGGTTGGAGCAGTTTGCCGGGTGGGTGCCAATGTCTGTACCATGTTTTGTAAATGGCTGATTGGGTGATAGCATACATGATACACTGTCTATCTGCAGGGCCTACATCTTGAGCTTTTCTTTTGGCACCCCCTGTAACATTTTGTTTGGTTATAAATAAGGGTGAACAGAAGCCTTTCATTTCTGTATTTTAATTGGGAAGGGCCCTGCGTTGCTTTGCAACAGAACTGAAAGCAGTAAAACTGGTGCTCACATGATCATGTCAACACTACTACCTCAGAACAGAGATAGTGCTTTGTGTAATATTTTGTGTTTACTCTGACACTACAACTCAGAAGGCATAAAACTACCAGTACAACAAAGGGGGTGGGTTCCGAATGAAATAAAAGTGGGACTGTACTAAAATAAGCAAGAGAACATCTGAGATGACTTCAGTCTCAGCATTCAGGACTAAAGATCCCCTTTGCTCTAACTTAAGTAGTGGACAGCTGAATCTAAGGTGCCTGGAAAGTTTGCACCAGTCTTTTGGTTTCACTCTCTCTCATCTTGGTTAATGGCGAACTCTTTCCTGTCTCTGTTCTAAAAAAAAATACTTTTCTCATAACTTGTCCAATCTGAAAAAAAAACCACAGTGATTCAGAGACTGCAAGACAGATTTCCCTTCATAGAGAAACTGCCTTCAGGACTAGCACATTTCCAGGAATGACTAAGAATGTTCTTGAGTCATACAATCATGGTTACTTAGGTCATAGTAAAGTGTCTTTTGTTAATTGTCCTCAGCCAAAGATTACAGGCCTGGTTTTTTCATTGCTTAGCACCTTGGGCAATTATTTCAGTTTGTGAAAATGTGTAAAATGCTTCCAAAATCAGAAGAGCAGAATTTTGTAACCCACTCTGCAGAGGTATAAACGCCAGGTCCTCTCTTAGGCTGTGTCTACACTGGCACAAAACTTTGAAATGGCCATGCAAATGGCCAAATTGAAGATTAATAATGAGATGCTGAAAAGCATTTTCAGCACCTCATCAGCATGCCATGGGCCACAGCTCTTCAAAATTGACACTTTTCACTCCCTCACGGCTCGTCCAGACGGAGGTCCTTTTCAAAAGGACCCCACCACCTATGAGCTGATAGAAATAAGGGAATTTCAAAGTTGACAGAGTCCTTTTGAAAAGGACCCCCATCTGGACAAGCCATGCGGGAGCCAAATGGCCATTAGCATGGCCATTTTAAAGTTTTGTTCCAGTGTAGACGTAGCCTAGAGTGGGAGACCACTCCATCCTCCAGTGGAGAATATGTACTTTCCTCTTGCTGGTTTCTCTCTTTAGTAACATTAGTCCTAAACCCAGCTCGTATGTCACTGCTATTCTCCATAAGCAGCTGCTCACAGGGATAGCTCTACAAAACTATTGCAGAATATTCCAACTTCTGCAAATGCAAATACTGTACAGTATTAGCTAGCAAGAGCTGATGACCATTCCAAGCTCAGAAGTGCTGAGATGGAGCCAGATTCAGCTCCTTTTCAATCAAGAGAGTAACGGACAAGAAAATCTGACCCATTGTCTGCAGTTTCCTTTGGCAGCCAGAGGCCAGAAAGGCATTTCCCTGCTGGGGTTATGGGGATAGGTTTGTTATGTAAAACTGCAGTCCCGCTACCCTTGCCAGCAGGATCCAAAGTTGTGGAGGTCAGGTTGTATTGACTTGAGCCACTGAACTGACATGTTTTCACAGCCGGAGCTAAATTAGATTTTCCTCCTTGTTTCCATTCCTGGCAGTAAGGTATTGATCACAGACATTGTGGTCAGTGTCATATGAACAGAGAGACCATTGTCCCGTATAACTGGGTTCTAAACAGACAAAATTATAGACACCTAAAATACAGTGAATGCCTATTCCTACTTGAGGATGTGTATGAAGTGACCCTAGAAAGAGGTGATTGCTGAGGTGTGATGTTGGAAAAGGTGGGGGGAGCCATGTTGAGTGTAGCAGAGGGATCATTCAGAGAAGTAAAGGAACTGAAAGGGCCAGCAAGAGGAAAAGGTCAGAGATGTAGACAGGGTGCAGCTGTGGAGGTTGAACTTTATGGAGGAAAAGCAGCAGTCCTGTAGCACCTTAAAGACTAACAAATTTATTTATTAGGTAAGGAGCTTTTGTGGGTAAGACCCACTTCAGTAGATTTCAGAAGACTAACACAGCTACCCCTCCGAAACTATTTTACGGAGGAAAGTGGGAGATGCCAGTGAAGGAGTCATGAATGCTTTTTTCTTATAACGATAGGCTACAGCCGAGACGCTGTCGCAGAGAGATGGAAAACATTTAGTCAGCAAATTCCTTCTTGAGCAAACCAGCAACACGCCTGTGAAGAACATTATTGTAAATTACTTGTGTAACAGTTGTGCTTAGAAACTGTAGTTGAGACCAGAGCCCTGCTGCACTAGACATTGTACTTGCAGCATAGTAAGGGGCAATTGCAGTCTTGAAGGGTTTTTGATCTAAATAGTCAAGACAAATACTGTGAGAAAGGAAGCACGTGAAACTATGTCAATTTATTGTAAGCTCGTAGATGGGGCAGGAACAGTATGCAGTGTCTGAGTCTATGTCTACAATGGAGTGTTTTAAACACCAGTTTATTGGTTGCCCTTTAACTCAAGCTAGTTAACACATTGGTGCCTTATTCAAATATATTAAGGTTAACATGTACAAACGTGTTACCTAATTTTGCTTAATTGGCAATGAGCTTGAGTACACAAACACTCCATCTCATCATACATATTTCATGTTATGAAAAGAGCTTTTTAAATCATTTTAGATAATCTAAAGGACATATTTTTTGGCTCAGTAGTAGCTTTTTGATGCATGTGGTATAAGAACATAATAAGAGCCATAGTAGGTCAAAACAGATGTCCATCTAGCTCAGGGATGTCCAACCTTTTTTTCATTGGGGGCCACATGGCAATTTTTTACATGTTCTGGGGGCTGAACACAAAATAGCCCAAAACCTGCCCCTGCTCCCATCCCCAGGCTTAACCCCTCTCAACCCCAAACCTGCCCAGCCATCCCCAGGCTTTAACCCCTTGTAGCCCCAAAGCCAGGATTAACTTACCTGACACAGGAGCTTCGGATGCTGCTGCCCCTGCTGCACCTTCGCCGGGCCACTGTCTCTTCTTCAGTGTGGCTGTGTGACTCCCCCTAACCCTCTTACTCTCTCCCCCACCTGCAGCGCATGTGGCTCTCTGCACTGCCACTCTGAATTAATGGGACTCAATTCAATTGGTTTAATGGCTGCATTCCTCCTGCCGGCCGTTAAACTGATTAAATTGTGTTCTACTTTTTCAGCACAGCAGGGCAGGGAGCTTGAGGAAGGAGTGAGTGTTGGGGACTGCAAATGGCTCTTTAAAGAGTCACATGTAGCTTGAAGCTGCCCAGCTGCCTTTCAGAATGGTGCTGCCGCCAGCTTCCTGGGCCAGATGAAAAGGCTCCATGGGCCAGATTCTGGGCCACAGGCCATGTGTTGGACACCCTGATCTAGCCAAGTATCCTGTTTTCTGACAGTGACTAATGCAGGTACCTTCGTGAGAATGAACAGAACAGGTGATCATCAAGAGATCCATCCCCTGTTGCCCATTCCCAGCTTCTGACAAACAGAGAT
The DNA here is from genome assembly GCF_033958435.1 of Carettochelys insculpta. Classification (NCBI taxonomy): domain Eukaryota; kingdom Metazoa; phylum Chordata; order Testudines; family Carettochelyidae; genus Carettochelys; species Carettochelys insculpta. The sequence goes on along the minus strand of NC_134150.1, from coordinate 34,686,177 downwards.
GAGGGAAACTATTCTTGCCCATCCTGGCTAACAGCCATTGACGGACCTATCCTCCATGAATGTATCTAGTTCTTTTTTGAGCCCTGTCATAGTGTTGGCCTTCACAACATCCTCTGGGAAAGAGTTCCACAGGTTGATGGCGTGTTGTGTGAAAAAACATTTCCTTCTATTTGTTTTAAACCTGCTGCCTTTTATTTTCATTTGGGGACCCCTAATTCTTTTGCTGTGAGGTGTAAATATCACTCTCTTATTTATTTATCTACATCAGACATGATTTTCTAGATCTTAGTCATATCACCCTTTAGTCATATCTTCTTCCAAGCTGAAAAGTCCCAGTCTTATTAATTTCTCCTCATATGGAAGCTGTTTCATACCTCTAATAATTTATGTTGCTCTTTTCTGAAACTTTTCCAATTCTAGAATATCTTTTTTGAGATGAGGTGACCACATCTGCATGCAGTACTCAAGATGTGGGCCTACCATGGATTAATACGAGGGAATATGCTATCTTCTGTTTCTGTTTCTTCTATTTTTATTCTCTAGCCAATTTTTAATGATTCCCAACATTCTGTTCGCTTTTTTGACTGCTGCTTCACATGGAGTTGAGACGTTTACAGGAAAGCTATCCACAATGACTCTCAATATATTTTTGACAGCTAATTTAGATATAATTTAGATTTCTCCTCCAACCAGCTCTCATTGTTCAGAAGTTTTGCCACATGGGGGGTGGAGAGGATAAAGGTATCTCTGGGGTGGGATGGTGGCATCCAAAAAGCACAGAACAATCTCTGGAGTGGCAGAGAGGCTTAAAGTCCATCTAGAACTGTCAGGAGTTGGTTTTAGGGTCTCAGCTGAAGGACCATCCTGGCCCTGCTGCAAGTACCTGCACACAGCATACTGTGCCTGGGTGCTGACCTCTTCCTTGCTTAGGGAATGCTCAACCCTGCACTGCCCCAGGGCCTGCTCCCACTCAACCCCTTCCCTCAATCTCTCACCCCCTGCCCAGCCTCTTTCCACCCCCTCATTTTTTCCTTCCCAGTTCTATTCCCTTCCCTGACCTTGCTCCATCTCCACGGCGCTCTTCCCCTTCCCCTCCGGTGTCTCCTGCGTGCCATGGAACGTCTGATCCAAGATGGGCGGAGACACTGGAAAGGGGAAGGGAAAGGGGAGGAAGGAGTTGATTGGCTGGGCTGTTGGGAGATGGGAAGTGCTGGGCGGGAAGGGGAGAATTTAATCAGCCGTGCTGTCAGAGGGTGGAAGGTATGAATGGGGAATGGAGGGGATGGAGCTGGCTGCCAGGGGGTGCTGAGCATCCACTAATTTTTTTTTCCATGGGTGCTCCACGCCTGGAGTGGGTGCCTATAGTTCTGTGTGATGGAACTCCAGGGCTCACTTCCTCAGCCGGTGTGAACAGCCAGAGTTCCCAAAGGAACCATGTCAGTTTGTACCAAAAGAGGGTGTGCCCTCCTCTGTCTATCTCAGCCTGATGAAGGACTGTCAACCTTGCCAGGAATCACACCCACAGCTGAGTGTGTCAGTCTTGATACTGGCTCTACGTCCCCCATGTTACAAAGGCCAAACAGCCTGGCTTGGCATCTTGTGAGAAAAGTGTGTGCTGGGTTTGCTCCACAGGAGGGAGTTTTTGCTGGAATGGGTTAAATTTCCCATCTCAAGACTTTCCCAGAATGCAGTAAAGGGCCTGTTAATACTAGGAACAAAGGGGGACTTCCACTCAGTTGCGATGGTTATCCAAGCAGCAGGCAGGAGGAAATTGAAGTGCTCTGAATGTTTGTTGCCATTGTATCACAGAAGTGCAGTTGCAAGAGCTAGAGTATAATCAGCTTTTAGGATTCCATTATAGCAGGCTTTTGAACTAACATCCCCAAAATTTGCACAGGTTTTAATGTTCTTCCCTCAAGATGTGGGGTTATTTATTTATTTTTTTAAAATAGAACACAAGCAGAGTATTACACGTGGGACAAACTTTGTGGTTATTATAGGCACAGCACAGGCAATAACGTAATTTTGAACATGACAGCATTATCCGTTGTACTCCAGAGCTGAGAAATTACATCTTTTCTATGCTGACAGAAGCAATACTAAAAGTTAAAACATCATTTATTAGGTTCAATAAAGCAAACTGATGGATGTACTATCTGCTGCAATATATATTGCCCCGAAATTGATGCTGCTGTTATTTTTTTTAATGTCTTAACTTTTAGTGACTTGTATTCTTATGAAAGAGGAAAGGGGAAAATAAAAAGAGATCACAGTGCCTGCCTATAATGAAGTCTTTATTTTTATTCTTTAGTGTGAATATTTCTTGATAATACCCTACCGTTTTCTAAGCAGCTTCTGAGGGAGGAAAAATAGCTCTTGGTATTGGAAGCAAGAATTAAGCAGCTTGCCCTGGGGATTCTAAAATGAATTGCTAGGGTCACTGCTGTTAAAATGATTTGCCCTGGTGTTTTGGGTTTGGCATGTGTAAAATAAAACAAACTGAATTATCTTCCCTACATGTGTGCATGGTAAAACTCCCACTTGGTCAGCACTGATTGTCACAATGTGTAATGTCTTGATTATGAAGGAGAGGATGACCTGGGGCAGATGGAAAGTCTCTGTCAACTGGTATCTAACTATCTAATTATCTAAATCTCAGATGTTCCTATCTTCCCACTTTTTATTCCTTGGATAAAAGCTTGGGTTATTTTTCATTACACTAATAAGAGAAGGGTTGGGACTGGCATACTTACTGCTCCATATGGTCCACATAATAGTATACTTACTATCTTATTAGTATACTTACATCTAGTATATTTACTATTCCATATGGGAAGCGGTAGTTTAATGCAAGGGTGCGTAGCTCTCTGAGATATCTCAATCTGCTTTGTTCATTTCCTGCTCTTTGTATATTTTGAGTAAATGAATATTTCTATACAATATTTTGCATCAGCTAAAATCTCATCTCTCCAAACTGGGAGGGGAAAAACAAGGTTTGCTGTAATTAGTCTTCACCAGCCAATGCATAAGGCTCTGAGCATGCACATTTAGTAAGTCCTTTGGGACATCTCTGTGACTAAGTTCTTCATTTAAACTTGCTGGGAACAATCTCTCAGACTCTAGAGGTCAGAGGAACAGCAGTTTGGTATCTGATGCTAACTAGTTAAAAACTACTGCGTTAGGTTTCTGAATCAGAAAGCCATTTTAGAGAAAATAAAATACCCCAAACCTGTTTGCCCTGTTTTAGAATCAATTCTTCCTGAGGTTCTGATATGTCCAGTTAAGCTTCCACTCATAATTTTACCATGAGATAAACTGTTTCAAGAGCACAAAGGCCATCCTCAAATGTTCTCCAGTGGTTTTTGCACCTATAATTTCATATAACTATTTAATTGTAATATAGTAGCAGCTAGACACTGTAGCTAAATTGCGCCGGTCTACAAATTATAGTAAATATAATTGTTGCCCCAGAAAGCTTGCAGTCTAGGAGAAACAAGAAGTTCCACAGAGCTGAATGCCATTTTCAGTTCCTATCCTGTGTGAAATTCTGACATTTCAACATTTGTTTGTGGCCCAAATTGGGAGGAAAATTTTAAATGTTAATTTTTTTTCATGGAATGAAAATTCTGAAAAATTGTAGTCCAGAAATATCAAAACATTCTATTTTTGTGTTTTCGAGAAGTCCCCTCCTCCCACAATATTTCCAAAATATAAATTTTCATTTTGATTTGTGAGTGTGACCTGCAGTGCTTCATTTCTACTAAGTGAAATGTTAAATTGCATATTCCCATTGTGGTGCTTTCACTGATGGGAGCAAAGTCTCAGAGGGATAGCCCTGTGGGTTTGTATTTATAAAAACAACGAGGAGTCCTGTAGTACCTTGCAAACTAAGCCAATGTTTACACTGTGCCCTTAACTCAAAATACAACACATCATTTGTGCTATGCAAACTGTATATAAAGGCCAGGATAGCCCAATGGTTTGAGCATTAGCCTGCTAAACCCCAGGTTGTGAGTTCACTCCTTGAGGAGGCTATTTAGGATTGGGGCAAATAAGTGTCAGGGACAGTGCTTGGTTCTGCTAAGAGAGCAGGGGACTGGACAAGATGACCTCCCAAGGTCCCTTCTAGTTCTAGGGAATGTGCACATATATTGAGCCAATTTTAAAATAGGTAATTTTGGGTTTGATGCTGTCTACACAGAGGCAAATTTTGAAACACTGTGCTGTTTTGAGTCATCCCTTACTCTTCCTGCAACGAGGGTTAGAGAGATGCCAAAATAGTATAATTGATATTTCGAAAAATATTTTGAAATACCAGGTATGTTTCCTAGATGCAAAGTTAGTATTTTGGGATACCTCAGAATCCTGAAAAAGCGTTTTCTCCTCACACCAGGCTTTTCGGATGGACTACATCAGCCATGCTGCACTCAGAGTCAAGATTCCCAAGCTACATTTATACTAGAGAGTTTAACCCAGTTTTCTCGACAAAACTCGCAGAGCGTCCGTGCTAAAAATGCATTCTGTTGACATACTGTCAACAGAACTCTGCACTTTTATTGACAGCCTTCTGCCTCTCCCCTATGAGGCAGAATGCCTTTCTTGACAGAATCTTTCAACAAAAAAGCTGTGTAGATGCTCCCGGGGGGCCTTTCTGTCAATTGAGAGAGCTTCCAGGTTGCTTGGGCAGCCCTGTCTGCTGTGCTTCTGATTGGCTGTTCTGTCGAGAGACCAACCGGGCAGTCTGGCCACTTTCTGTCAACACAGCAGATCGATAGAGTGATCTGCTTTTGTGTGTGTCAACAATCTGTTGACAGAAATTTTGTTGGAAGATCTTCCAACAGTAACTTCTGTTGAAAGATTGCTGTAGTGTAGACATAGCCCCATGGTGTGCCATGCAGAGGTTGGTCAGAAAGAAATCAGTGTTGTCTTATGGGAGGTGTAGTACTCCAGGAAGTTCACTCTTAAGAGGGAATGGGGGTTCAAACTACAACTCCCATAAGACAATGTGATTCTCAGGGAAATGCCATATGATATATGATTGATCAGATTAAAAAGAAAACAGGTCTGTTTATCAAAATGAAATACTAGTATATGGAGATACACATCTCATAGAACTGGAAAGGACCTTGGGAGGTCATCAAGTCCAGTCCACTGCCCTCTTGGCAGGACCAAGCACCATCTTTTTTTTTTTTTGAGCTAGATCCCTAAATGGCCCCCTCAGTGATTTAGTTCACAACCCTGGGGTTAGCAGGCCAATGCTCAAACCACTGGCTCAGCCTGAGGTTACACCAATTCAAAAAGAAAACATTCAATTTTGATTTTTTCAATGGAAAATTGATTTTTTTAGATAAAGGTAAGATTTTCTTCCAGAAAAATTTGAATGTTCAGAAGCTGCAGTTTTGTAAGAAAATCAGTCTGTTAGGAAATTCCTGGCTATTTGCTAAAGTTCTACCAGGTGAAATACCCCTTAGAACTTGAGGATCAGCATCCACCAATTGATAGAAATGAATTATTTTCAATGTTTGAAATTCAAAATAGGTTAAACTTAGGCTACTCCTGTGGGAGCCCATAGTCTCCAAAAGCAATGTAGAAAAGCATGTGTTAGAAGTGTGAGGGTCAAAAGCACTGCAGAGAGGAACTCTACAACTTCCTGCACACTGAAGATCTGAGCAAGTGATGCCTGCAGCTCATGGGAGTGGTGTGAAAGAGAGTGGACTGGCCAGAGCTGTTCCTACTGAGGCCATCCACAACATGGCTCCACTTGAGCACACCTTTACCATCTCTGCTACTCCCTTACTCTGCAGCAGTGGTAGTTTGTCATCTGTTTGGATGCCTTGGTCAGCACCGTGAACTTTTCATACTGATGGGGAAAGCTGCTTGTTCCATATACTGAGATTTGGTAAAAGCTTTTTAAAGTGATGTAGTTGGAGTGTGTTTCGTTATCTGGCAACAGCTGTAGAATTATATTATCTCCTTTTTAAACTTTGAATTCCTATTCCTGTAAGGAAACAAATGAGTGACATAATCTGAAATGAAAGTACTACAATTTTCAAAGCATCATTACTACAGTTTAGTACACACAAACGTATAAAAAGCACGTTAGCAGTGCTAAGTGCTAATCCAAGGCTACAACTGAACACCAATATAAACCAGGTGAAAGATTAACATTTTCTTACATCATATTCTTCCAGAAAAGGTACTGTAAAATGCCAATAGCACAAAGCTTGGAAACTAATACTTTTTTTCTGGATAAATGATTTTCTAGTACAGTGAAACCAATGTATCCAAAAAATAAGAGAGCCATAGAGGAAATAGCTTCTACTACAGCAGTGTGTATCACACTGCCTGTGTTGGAGGTTTTCTTGCTTGCATTTCTGAAAGCAAGTTGATATTTTATGATAAGAGAGTATAATAGTTATTAAAATATGATACAATCAGTTACGTGTTATGAAATTAACTACCAAATTTCTGCTGGCTCTTTTGTTTGTCAAGGTTCAGTAACTTCTGCACACATAAAAGGAATGTGTGAAATGAAAACATGCTAGAATTAGTTGACAGACAAATAAATTGTTTTAATACAACCAGATAATAGGCCAGATTCTCTGCTGATGTAAACTCTATTAAGTTCAGTGGAGCAAAGCTGACTTTACACTAGATGAGGATCTGCCCCACAATACTGTTTACCATATTTGAGGCAATGATGACTTTTCTCAGTCTCTAATGATTCTAGAAGAAATTAGGGAATCAAGGAATGGCCTTAAATCTTTTTTATTGTTATTGATAGTAACAAAAAATTCTATTTGAGTGCATATGAAAGGAGTAAAAACAAATCCAGGCATAACATTTTATCTTCACATATTATACTCCCTGTGAAAATCACAGAAGACATAGCCCAGTTCCTGTATCCCGTTTTAAAACTGAGACTCAGTTTGTATTGTTGATACTGTATCAGCTTTCTGCTGCATTTGTTCACAACCAGAAATGACTATTGACTCTCAGTATACTTGGGTAGATTATTGCAGTTTATAGTAAAACTAGTAAAAATCTAGCAGAGGTTTTGCCAAATCAGTAACAACAAGAAGTTGGTTTAGCAGGGTTTATTTTTTTTATCCATTTGGAAATAGGCATGCATTTGCCTTTCCTTGTATTAAAACATGTTATCTTGACAACCTTTTGCAGTTATTCTCAAAGGAGTGCCCTCTTCTCCCTGCCCCCCTTCCATTTTCTGTTATGGAAAGAAAAATGGAATGAAGTATGTTGAATCTGACTAATACTACATAAATGCCTCAACAGCAGTCCCAGTATTTATCAGTGTGTCTGTTCCATATATAATATTAGTGAATTTCACTAGATAGAATGCTGTGACTGTAGCAGGGGGATTTTGGGTTTCTGTGTGGGACTGCAGCAGTAGTCTAGTGATCCGTCGGAATACAGGAAGTTCTAGAAATTTGGGTGTGTCAGTGCAAAAGTGAAAGTAAAAATACAAGTAGATGAGCACTAAGGAAGGCAAACAAAATCCAGACTCATTTTACTGGCAATTATAGGCTGGGATATGATAGTGTGAAGGGGGGTGTAAGAGGAAATGCATTCTGGGTTACCTTTTGCACACAGTTACATGTTCTCGTTCCGTTATATACTTTATGCTGTTTGAGAAGTTGGAGCTGGCACAGACCTGGGACTCCCACTCCCAGCCCTGCCCCCCATGCAGGAAGGCAGCAGGCGGAAGGAAGTCGCCAGCGAGCAACAGACCCAGCTTTTCAGGGCTTCCCCCACACGCCACAGGAAGCTGGCACCATCTCCATTTTGCAGGAGGTAACGCCAGCGTGGGCTCTTTCTTGGGGTGAGGGAGATTGATGGGGAGCCTGTGTCACCTCGCTCTCCGCCAGGAATTTCTTCAGTTCCTCTAGTTTGGGAACCTATGATCTAGATCATCCCTGACAGGTGATTGTCTAACCTGCTCTTAAAATATCTCCAATGATGGAGATTCCACAGCCTCCCTAGGCAATTTATTGCAGTGCTTACTCACCCTGGCAGTTGGCAAGTGTTTCCTGATGTCCAACCTAAACATCTCTTGCTGCAGTTTAAGCCCATTGCTCCTTGTCTTATCATCAGAGGCTAAGGAGAGTAATTATTCTCCCCGCCTCCTGGCAACACCCTTTTAGGTTCTTGAAAGCTGTTATATCACCTGGTGATGTATTGCATGGCTGTGAGGCTGTGTCAGGTTTATGTTATAGGATGCATGTGACTATGATTCAAGCTGGAAACAGACGCACATTTTGATCTTCCAGCTGTAGCCAGACTGTTACTTAGGCATGATCTGTACTGTGTAATATGTTAAAGTTTTATTGCAACTTTAACAAAAAGTTAGCAAGGTTAACATAGCAATATTGGTCAAGGCTATGAAAAAAATGACACCCCTTTCAAACATAGATATGTCGGCCAACGTTCCCGCTAATCATTTCCATCCATGTTTGGATTTTTCCATCTCTGTGTGGAAGAAATGTTTGTGTGCACTGAGGAATGTGTGACTGTGCTCCTCCAGTAGAAACAAAAAATCTAGCTGTGATCACTCCGCTAATCAGCTGGGCAGCATTTGAATCTCCCCAAGTGGCTGCACAAGCGCACAGCTTACAGGGAATGCTGATGTTGACCTACTCCCAGTGTTGACTCAGCTGTACTAACTTTGAAGATATGACATTCTTATATTGATGGAAAAATCCCTTCTGTCATTGTAAGATGAATCTCTATAGCAAGGTTCTGCTGGCATAATTATGCAGGTATGGTCTCCATAATGTAGTCACAACTCTAAAGTCTGAGCTATTGTTTAGTTAAATTGCTAACACGACTTCTTTGCCTTGTGACACTCCCCTGGAGAGAGGTGCTCAATGAAGCCACAGAGTGACACTGGTGTTTGTAATCATGTGCATTTAAATGATAAGCTGAGGAAGTGTTTACACATGACAGCAGGAGCTGCTCTCTGCTGGTTTTGAATTTCTGAAGCAACTGATATGAGCAAGTGGAAATAAATGGTAAGCCTCAGCTGCTCAGGGATTGTATGTATATATATATATATATATATATTTCCAAGTACTCTGAAAAATGGGACAGTTTGTTTAGATACAGTACTTGATGACAATATGCTGTTTATATAGAAAATCTTTTTAAATGAACCTTTACTTATACTAAAGCAATTTATGTTATATTGTTAATACGTATGATTTATACTGTAATGTTTTCATTGGAGCCACAGAGAGAAAAGGCTAAGTGGACCGATGTCTCTACTGGACAATAAGTCAACTGAGTTCACGTGAATGAGAGCAGGTAGCATGAACCATTGTTAGTCACTGACAAGTGCCCCCAGTTGCAAAAATTGGGCATACGTAGAAGAGAGCACAAAGGATATGCTAGACGCAACCAGTGCAATATACAACTGTGTATAGAGCTCAGGGTTTTTACTTACAGAGTATTGAGCTCAGATGTCATTTTATAGTTGATTGTTCATATTCCCCATATTTGGAGGCAGACTTTGAGCTGTGGGTTTCATCTGTATACTTTCAAAAATGTACTGGAAGTACAATCTTTTGTGCATGTAGAATTACCCATTGACTCAGTGTTTTCATGGACATTCCTCTTGTTGCCTGTGAACTGGGGAAATGAGCTCTCAAACCAGCTAGCTCACAGGCACAGTTATGTAGATGTACATGCAAGTCTGCAGATTCAAACATTTGTGTGCAGTGTTTTATAAGTGACAGCCATCAGAGGATGGTTTGAAGCCTGGGGTGTTGCTAGTGCAGGTATCTTCTGGGATTATTAATAAAGATTATGTCAGCTGCTGTGCAGTAGACTTGAAGTTTAAAGATATTTCAGCACAAATCCTGTTACAAATGTTTTTTTATTGGCTAGGATTTTGAACTTTCACACTGACCATTACACTAGATGCCATGAAAACATCGCCCGTCTTACCAGACCTGAACATGCACAGTAATGGAAGAGACACTGCTCAATAAACAAAGCAGCACTTTGAGTGTTGCAAATAGGTTTACAGATAATGAAAGGGTTTAATCCATGCTGTTGGCATTCTCAAGTATCTTCTGCTTGAGTGCTACTTTGACAGTAGTGCATGTCATAAGCACTCTAGTTTTTCCAAAGCATCATTGAAAATAGCCTGATGGAGGGGCAAAAAAAAAAGTAAAACCATGATGCTTCATCCCGCAATTGGGATGAATTAAATTGTTTCTTTTGGAAGAAACTTTTCAGGGTACAATACAATATGTCCTACATCAGTGTTTCCCAAACATTATATAGCGGGGACTCATTTTTGTTTCAGTACCTATTTTTATGGCCCAAAACTATAAATGTATATAAAAAAAGAGTGAAAAATGAATACATTTGCACTGTTTATTATTTATTCACAATAATAATAGCACATAATAATATAAATCTTGATATAAAAACTTAGGTGCCTAACTTATTGTTATTACCTTAATTACAATTTAACTATTGGAATTTTAACAGTTGTAAAGTTTATAATTTAATGAGGTGAATATAAGTCATTTATTATGTGTGCACTTTATAGCATTTAAGTAACTAAAAAGAGAACGAATAGTAAAGATGATATTGTTTTGCATCACATAGCAACTTTCTGTCACGAGCAAAAGAAGAAAGTTTTCTCCTCAAATCTGGTTCAACATTCAGTCTATTTCTATATTTATTTTTGAAGAAAACCAAAGATGAGAAACTAGTTTGGAACTTATATGTCGTGACAAAAGGCATTGAGAATTTGACTGCTTTCTCAGATAAATGTGAATATTCATTTCTACCACTCAACCAAAAATCAATCCAGGAGAGTTTATCGAAGTTCTCTTTTAAGGCAGAGTCACAAGAAAGTTCAAGTAATAAATCCACTTCTGATGTATTAAATTGTAATATTTCTTCATTTTTGGTGTCAACAGTAAATGGGTTCTTAATCCATGTTTTACTGACATCAACTGGAGGAAAATATTCATTAAAGCTTGATGTTAGCCCCAAGAGATGTTCTTTGATTGCTGCAGAAATCGCATCTGAGATATTAGTTTCAGCATATTTTTCTTGTAATTCAGTTAAAGTATAAAAAGATATGAAGTTTCTCTTGTTAACTCATTGTGCCCATAACTGAAGGTTTTTAATGGTTGCTTCTTTTTCACAATCTTTGCAAATATTAGTTTTAGTGCCTTGTGAATTCAGACTTAACTCATATAAAAATAAATATGTCAGATAAGTAAGCCACCATTGTTAACGAATCAAATTCATGAAACCTGTCTTTAAAGTTAAATATAACATCTTTTGCCAATGGAGGGTGCCGCTCCAAAAATAATAAAACGTCATACTTCATTTCAAAGTGTCATTCAAAATGTTTCCTTTCAGTAGGCATCAAACCTCACCGTGTAATAAGAAATGCTCATTTTCACTTCCTAAGTCTTTGCACAAAGCAGTAAAGATTCTGGAATTCAAAGGACGAGATTTTCTATAATTTATAAACGTTACACATTCTTGAAGAGTGGAACTCAAAATTAATGGCCTAGTTTTCACAACTATTGCCTCTCTGTAAATACTACAATGCACTCATGCACAGTCTGGCGCTACAGCTCGAATTCGCAGGACAAGCCCAGTGCGAGACCCTGCCATTGCTTGAGTCCCATCACTGCTCAGTCCAACACATTTTTTCCAGTCAACATCACTTTGAATAATAAAATCATTGATTACCTTAAAAATTTCATCAGCTGTTTTTCTTGTCGGAAGTGGTTTACAAAATAAGAGATTTTCTTGAAGGGAGCTTTCGTAAACATATCTAACAAAACACCTCAAATTGGCAGAATCTGCTATATCAGTGCTTTCATCCACTTGTAATGCAAAAAACTGACTATTCTGTATTCGACATACAAGAATTTCCTCAATATTTTTCACCATATCGTCAATTCTCCATTTTACTGTATTGTTGGATAAAGACAGTCAACACAACTGGTTTCTTTTTTTTGGTCCACAAATACAAGATGTAATAATATGCAATGCAGGAAGTATTAACTTTTTGCCAATAGTATGTGGATAACTTGTTTTGGCTATTAGTTTTGAAACTTCATATGAAGCCAACACAAATTTTTTATTTGAAGAGCACACAGAAAGTGCACTTTTCATGCTTTTTTTATTAGAAGACAATTCATTTCTCTTATTTATGAAAAAATCTATGGGCTTATTTGCGTATTCTGGATGTTTGCATTCCAAATGGCATTTCAGTTTTGATGGTTTCATGCACTCATTGGATAGTTCTACGTGACATATTATACATAATGGCAAGTGATTATCACTACCAACACTTATGAAACCAAATTTCAAATACTTGTTGGAATACTTGCAGGTCCAAGAAGTTTTTATCTTCTTATTCTCACTTGTATTAGGCTGCACATCATTTGAACCCTCGCTAGTTGCATTTCCAGTCACATTCTTCAGCCATTTATCCATGCTGAAGATGAAGACGAGGGGGTATTAAATTGAAAATAAATGAAGAAAACTTAAGTGGTTAACCTAAAAAGATGTACACGTTTTCACACTGGGCAGAAACAAACTGAGATTGCTGTGACATGTGGCACGAAACCCAATGACACACATGCGGCAGGTGGGAAAATAGGAAATGTACCAAATTAATAGGATAGGGCACGATAGTTTGAATACTCGTCAGCAGCCTCCACTTCCCCGGGGCTCTGAGGGAGGAGCACCAGCAGCTGCCGCTTCCCTGGGGCTCTGGGCAGGGAGCACCAGTGGCTGCCACTTCCCAGGGATCTGGGGCAGGGACTGGTATTTTTCTTCCACGGACCGGTACCGGTCAGTGCACCACACTTTGAGAAATGCTGTTCTAGAGTCTTGGGTAGCAAATAATACAGCAGAATCTTCTGGGTAGCAAATAAAACAGTTATTTTTATGTGAAGACTTACATGCAATATATCCCCCACTTCTCATATGCTAACAATTTTTTTTCTAATTGGCTGAAATTTTTCAAGTTTGGAAGACTGATTATGTTTAGATTTTCAGCAAATCATTTCAGCTTTCCAAAATTTTGCAAAACTTATTTATTTTTAATCCAATTTACAGTGGCCTGAATGTTAACACTCAGTAGAGGCACATGCAAATCCCACATTTTCTGACATTCCTGTGCAAACATCCTCATTTGTTTACTCCATTCCTCTGTGCCTCCCTTCTGTCCCTGCCTCCTGGCTCTTCCCCAGCAAGGTCCCTTTTTCATACAAATTACCCATTAAGGTTGTGGAATCGCCATACACAGAGATTTTTAAGCAAAGGATAGACCAGCATTATTAGAGAGTCAGGTTGATACTTAGACCTTCCTCAGTACAAGGGACTATCTTAGGTGACTTATGGGGTTCCCTTTCAATTCTATATTTCTAAGATTTCTATGATTTAGGCCTTATCTCTACTATGTGGCGGATCAACGCAGCAGTGATAGATATACCAGCCATCAGTTTATCACGTCTATTGTAGACACAATAGATTGATGTCTGAGCTTGCTTGCATTTACACTGACACTCCACCAGGATGAGAAGAATAGCAGTAGTTGATGGGAGAGCAGCCCCCATTGACCTTATCACATCGTAGACACCACGGTAAAATATGTTAACTTTAGATATGATGTTTGCGTAGCTGACGTAGGTTGACAGTGTGGGTAAATGTAGTCAAGGTCTTAGAGATCTGTTTAACCAAGAGAAGGTGAAAGGGTGACTTGGTTTCAGTCTGTAAGTGGCACAAATACTTGATACTAGGAGCTTCAGTCAAGCAGAGGAAGGTGTAACACAGTAGAATGGCTGGAAGTTAAAGGAAGACAAATTCAGACTGAAAATGGAGCACCAAACCACAGGAACAAATCCCATGGGTCACTGTAGATCCTTCATCACTGCTAATTTTAAACTCAAAGTTGGATGTTTTTCTAAATTATCTTCCCAAGGAATTAATTGGTGAAAATATTATGGCCTGTATTATACAAGAGGTTAGACTAGATGATCACAAATTTCTCTCTGTCTTGGAATCTGTGAACCTAGGGTAGATTTCTACTGTAGGAACATAGCAAAGAATTTGAAATGAAGACGATAACAGAGACAGAGGAGGAAAATACCAGACTGAAGCAAAAATCCCTGTCCTGCTCCAAATCCCTATAGAGTTGCCACAACAAAGCACACCCAAGAGAGAGAACTCATGAGTGCATGCTGCATAAGACAACAGCCCGGTAACAACTACCATAACATGATTTTGTATTATGCTCATGTAAGAGTTCCCTTTAGTAGTGACGGTACTTTACTGATGCTGAAAACCAAATATGATGTACAAGTAGAGAGCCAAGAGTGCTGCTTCCTTGATACATGAAGCCTCAGGGGCACATAAACCAGAGACCAAACCGTAGCATTCCAGGTGCAGCTGCAAATCAGGTAGGTAAGAGGGGGCACAATCACAAGTCAGTACTAGCAGGTCCATGCAAACAGATACATACTTTAAAATGAATGCAATTTTAGGTATGCATTGCTAAGGGAAGAGACCATATGCATTTAGATACATCTACATAGTTAAACCCTTAGGAGGTTCTAAAGTACATAGGACACGGCCTAGACACCTTGAGAAGGAAAGGCACAGCCTGCTGGGGTACACAGTGGTCAACCATGAGGCCAGGAATTAAGCCCAAGAGTGATAGATATCCATAGGCTTTTAAAGGTAGAAGAGAATCCTAGTTTCCTTTTAAAGAATAGTAAGCATCATAAGCATCAGCCTGCCTATTTTTTTGAAACAGAAAATAGCTTTTCCAAGTGAGAGGTTGGCAACAGGATGGAATGGCTTGAATGTGTATACAAAGAGTGAACCCTCTCCTCCTGGTTTGCTTAGGTTGCAGCTGGAGCTGATAGCGAGCTATGGCACAGGCTTTGCAAACCCATCTGGAGCCCTTGAGGGTTCTTGCCCGGGCTGAAGTTCACACTACCAGAGCACAAGTTTTCTGGGACCTGAGCTAATAAGATTCAAGGCTAGCTCAGGTATGTCAGCTCAAACTAAAGTTACCTCCCTGTGGCTGAAATATACATATACCAATTGTCAGTTCTGCCAACATGCATTAACTCATACCAAACAAAGTGCTGATATAGCATCGTCCAACTTTGCCATTCCTATGAACTCAAAAACCATGCATTACCCTCCTTCCTCCCCCAAATAATGGGAGTGGATTAAAAATCATTAGGGTTTTGATATATTTTTGTACAAAGTAATACATTTGGGAGTAGTTTTATTTACTCTTTGGTTTTCCAGCCTTTTGGGTAGCTTGGGTCATGTTTTAAATTATGAAATATAGAAAGCTTGGGTCATGTTTTAAATTATGAAATATAGGCTATGTCTACACGTGAACGCTACATCGAAATAGCTTATTTCGATGTAGTGACATCGAAATAGGCTATTTCGATGAATAACGTCTACATGTCCTCCAGGGCTGGCAACGTCGATGTTCAACATCGACGTTGCGCAGCACCACATCGAAATAGGCGCTGCGAGGGAATGTCTACATGCCACAGTAGCACACATTGAAATAAGGGTGCCAGGCACAGCTGCAGACAGGGTCACAGGGCGGACTCAACAGCAAGCTGCTCCCTTAAAGGGCTCCTCCCAGACACAGTTGCACTAAACAACACAAGATCCACAGAGCCAACAACTGGTTGCAGACCCTGTGCATGCAGCATGGATCCCCAGCTGCAGCAGCAGCAGCCAGAAGCCCTGGGCTAAGGGCTGCTGCACATGGTGACCATAGAGCCCCGCAGGGGCTGGAGAGAGAGCGTCTCTCAACCCCTCAGCTGATGGCCGCTGTGGAGGACCCCGCAATTTTGATGTTGCGGGATGCGCAACGACTACACGGTCCCTACTTAAACGTTGAACATCGAAGTAGGGCGCTATTGCTATCCCCTCATGGGGTTAGCGGCTTCGACGTCTCACCGCTTAACGTCGATGTTAACATCGAAATAGCGCCCAACACGTGTAGCCGTGACGGGCGCTATTTCGAAGTTAGTGCCGCTACTTCGAAGTAGTGTGCACGTGTAGAACGGCTATAGAAACTTTCTTCTTTTTCCCTTTTTTTTTTCCTAAAGGAAGTCAAGATTCTCACATAAGCATTTGACTTCAGCTGCAGTGGCTGTAAGGAAGCCACCAAATATTCCTAGACTTGTGATAACTTAACAAGAGTTGGCAACACTGCAGCAGAGACACGCAACCATGCCAAATTGCAGTGAAATCTGCAGTCTACACCCTCTAGAAGTCAGTCAGTGTTACATACAGTGAGTTAATTTGGTGAGGTGCTGTGTCACAGAAAGTACATTCCCTATTTCCAGGAAAGTTCTGTTTGTTCTCAAATCAAATCTATATAAAACGAACTCAAGGTCTACGATAGACATTTTATAAATGCACATAGTTACAGACTGAAGCAACAAACTGCTTTCCACTTCTGTCCTCTACCAAATTTAAAGCCAGCTCTTTACTGCTGAAAGGCTAATCCATTAACTTTCTGCACCACAGTTCTCTTATACTTCTTTCACCTGTTTTCAGCTGCTTATAGAAAGCAGACCTGTGGATTAATGCAACCACATTTGGTTGCAATAAAGGAATCCTCCCAGGTTCAAAGTAACCCTATTACTTCATAGTGAAATTTTTTAAAAGCAGCTCTGTTTTAATGGGAATTCCTCTGCCACCCAGTGCTTACATGTTTTTGTGTATCCTTATAACTGTGCCAGTCATATCTTTTAAAGAGCCTTTTCAGCTGTGTTGTAACAGCTAACACACTGTTGATAGCATACCAGTATGTGATTTAAGAGAGCATAATAAAGATACTGAGTAATGGGGGTTTGCAAATGTTAATTATTCAGAATGTTTTATAAAATTTCTGATTCTTAAATACTTGAAAGGGCTTGAGTCACAAAACTAAAAAAGAGCAACATTAGATGATATTTGGGCGTTTTAAAAATGGGCCAATTCCTCAGCTGCTGCAGAAGGGCATAGATCTAATGAAGTCAAAGAAGCTGCACTCATTTTCACTAGCTGAGTATGTCCTATAAGTTCAGCCAAAACTGTGAAAATTGTTGATTTCTAATCTTTAGTTTGTAAAATGATGGGTTTTTCTAAACGCCCAGCAAAATCGATTCCAATGGAGACTTGGTGATGCACGGAGTGTGGTCTTGGCCTGGCTAAAGAAATGACATATGTTTTCCACATGACTATCATCTCCAACAGGCTAAACATTCAGCTTTTTGGTAGCATGACCAAGAAAGTCTCTTGTGATACCAATCAGGTGCCTTGTTTCTGCCAGGATCCAGAGAGCCCATTCTATCATGCAGTATGCCCTGGATATTGTGGAGCAATGGTGGCCAAGAAACAAGGGCAGAAACAACCTAATTCTGGATCTTGGTTTGCTTCAACACTGTTTCTTCCATCACCATGTTCTTTCCACTGTTTCCTTTATATATTATACCATGCGCACAGCTATTTGCTTGCCAGAAGCTATGTAGTGCAATGGCAAACACAATCAGAGATGCGTATCCAGTACCTTCGGGGTCAAAGTGTAGAGAAGGGTATGTAACGTCTTGGCAGGCAATAGAAAGAGCTGTGTCTCTGTAAACAACCATTTACTGCTTTACTGAAGAACAGAAACAAACAGATCTAAATCCCCTTTGCCAAACACACATAACTTCCATAAACACTCATAGTTAATATTTAATTATCCTAACAGCAACCTTGATCTAAGGTTTTTAATGCACTTTAGAAACACTGAGCCCATGCCTACTGAACTCAGGAGTGGGCCTATTAATTTATTCAGTCCATATTGAAAGAACTCCTTGAAATAAGTATGATAATATCACTTATATTACTGCTTTGATGGGTAAACTGCGGAATGGAAAATCTCAGTGATTTGCCTCAAGGTCATACAATGAGTCAGCAGTAAAGCCAGGAATTAAGCCCAAGAATGCTACAGAGCCATAAATAACAAGCGGTCACGTAGCACCTTCAAAACTAACACATTTATTAGGTAATGAGCCTTCATGATTAAGACCTGCTTCCTGTTTAAAACATCAGGTGTAATCCAGACTAGTCACACCTGTAGATATACCGAGTGCAAGAGGGCTGCAGCCCAAGTTTCTAATCAGAAGGGATATGACTCTGTGCCCAGGGAGAGGGGACAGCTAAAGGCCTGAGACAACATTGTGGCTACGTCTACCTTAGCCCCTTCCTTTTGGAAGGGGCATGGTAATGAGTGAGGTTGGAAGATGCTCATGAGGTGCTTCCATGAATATGCAGCACCTTATTAACATAATGGCAGCCACAGTGATTCAAAGGTGCCGCTTTTGAATCGCTTGCTGCCCATGTAGGTGGGGGCATTTCGAAAGGACGTTCCAGTCTTCGAAAGCCCCTTATTCCTATTTGGTTTTAGGAATAAGGGGCTTTCGAAGACTGGGGGATCCTTCTGAAATGCCCTCATCTACACAGGCAGCAGGCGATTCAAAGGTGGTGCTTTCGAATTGCCACAACTGCCATTATACTAATGAGGTGCTGCATATTCATGGGAGGGCCTCATTAACATCTCCCAACTTTGCTCATTATTATGTCCCTTCTGAAAGGAAGGTGCTAGTGTAGACGTGGCTTCCTTGAGCAGACCATGGAGGGTTATGAAAGGTGCAGTAACTTAAACGGTGATACTCTCCTCATTCCACCCCTCACCAAGACAAATTGGCTGATTCACTGTGATTGTGATAGGTCTAAGGCACGCAGTGAAGCAGAAGACATGAAGTTTGAGTGAAATGCTGACAAGATGGGTGCATGAGGTTAGGGGAAGAAGGAAACAGAATAAAAGATGGGTGGGAAGAGGCAGATGAGTAGATCTTCACTTAGGCTACGTCTACACGGTGAGATTTTTTTGAAATAATGTATGCAGTTACCTTATTCTGAACATTCTGTCACGCGTCATATGATGAGTGGTCCCGGAACTGGAATAGCATGCCCAAAATAGCAGTGCTATTTTAAGTGCTGTGAAAAGCTGTGGAATTACTTTTTTGACACAAAATTGTATCCCGAAATAGTTCCCACCATGTCCAGATAGCCAGAGTGTAAATTCTCACTGCACCAATGGAATGGGGAAATCATTGTGAAGCTTGTAAGCTAAACCTGGAGTAGCCAGTAAATGGATTTAGTGAGGGGCAAAGCACTAGATGAGAGATGATTTGAAGCTGCTTCTTTCTAAGGCATTGGTAGGAAATAAAGACTTGTGTCTCAAAATCAGAATAAGAGAAATTAATTGTGCCTGGAGATTTGATCAGTCCTAGTGCTAGAAGTCTGAGTCAATGGGAGTTCTACGAAAGATACAGGATACAGCCTAACCCAAGGAGCAGTGCAACAAACTGATTATTTTATAAAATGTTTACTGAATTCCAGACAGCAATTGCTAATGTAATAGCTGTGAGTACACTGCAGAAATAAACTGTTGAATGAATGATGCTGTTAACCTGCAAAGAAACATTCAATCTTTGTTAGAATATTTGGTGAGACAGATGTTTAGGTTTAATGCACTAAACAGATTCAGTGAGTAAAATATATGAGAATAATAGAAAGGTGTTCTATTGGGACTGACATTGAGGCAAACACAATTAGAGATCATGAGCCAGAAAGTCCACCAAAAAATTCAGCTCTATCCCAAAATGACACCACCTGGTATCCTCGGGATGATATAAAAGCCTCAAGGACTGGTGGAATCTAGAATGGTTTGCAGTGGTGGAACAGCTGAGAACTTCTGGCACTTTACCAGTCATTTAGCAGAACATTGTCAGAAGCTTTCTCCATCTGAAGATTTATATTTGTATGAAAATGTCAAATGATCCAGCCACAGCACACAAATGTAATCTGTTATATTATCTTGGCATATGATAACTGCAGCCTAAAATATGTCATTTTCCTCATTGTCACATATATATTTCTGGATTCCCAGGGTCTGGGTGTACCTGGGCACCAGTGTGCAGAGAGAAAAGAAGTTCCAATGATTAGGGCATGTGCCTTGTCCACAGACTACCCAGCATGAATTCTCTGCCACTGTCTCCCTCGATAACCTTGACAGGTCAGTCAAGGGCTGGCCTACTCAGGGACGCTGAGGAAAATTAATGTGAATTAATTATAGGTGTGAATTTAAAGTGGATTCCTAAATTGCAGCACAACCCTGTGTACCTGCTCTTATTAGCTGTGTCTACACGTGCACGCTACTTCGAAGTAGCGGCACTAACTTCGAAATAGCGCCCGTCGCGGCTACACGCGTCGGGCGCTATTTCGAAGTTAACTTCGACGTTAGGCGGCGAGACGTCGAAGTCGCTAACCTCATGAGGGGATCAGAATAGCGCCCTACTTCGACGTTGAACGTCGAAGTAGGGACCGTGTAGATGATTCGCGTCCCGCAACGTCGAAATTGCCGGGTCCTCCATGGTGGCCATCAGCTGAGGGGTTGAGAGACGCTCTCTCTCCAGCCCCTGCGGGGCTCTATGGTCACCGTGGGCAGCAGCCCTTAGCCCAGGGCTTCTGGCTGCTGCTGCGGCAGCTGGGGATCCATGCTACAGGCATAGGGTCTGCAACCAGTTGTTGGCTCTGTGTATCTTGTGTTGTTTAGTGCAACTGTGTCTGGGAGGGGCCCTTTAAGGGAGCGGCTTGCTGTTGAGTCTGCCCTGTGACCCTGTCTGCAGCTGTGCCTGGCACCCTTATTTCGATGTGTGCTACTTTGGCATGTAGACGTACCCCCGCAGCGCCTATTTCGATGTGGTGCCGTGCAACGTCGATGTGCCAGCCCTGGAGGACGTGTAGACGTTATTCATCGAAATAGCCTATTTCGATGTTGGCTTCACGTGTAGACGTAGCCATTCAGAAGTAAAGTGGCCTTAATGTAATTTAGTTTAATTCACTTTTGGGCTTAATAGGACCACTTTAAAAATTCATTTGGATTAACTTCCCAGAATGTCCCTAGATATGGAATCCCTTGCTCTCTCTGCGCCTTGGTTTCCCATCTGTACAATGGGAGTAAAAACATGGCCATACCTCACAGAGATATTGTGAGGGTAATTACACTGCAGATTATGAAATACTTGGATACAGTCAAAATATGGGCTGTATATGGGCAGGGACCACCTTATATTCTGTGTTTGTACATCACTGAGTACAATGGGATCCTGATTCCTCACTATGTCCTCCAGGCATAATGGAAATACAAATACTATTACTAATACAAATAGGTGTATAACTATATTTACCATCTACCCAGCTGTGAGAACAATCAAATTTCCAGCCATGCGATTTTGTAAGTGCAAAACAAGTGACTTAGGAAAATGGCCTATAATACTGAACAATCACATGAGTCAAAGATACATAGAACGTTTATCCAGGGCCAACTTAATACAGAGGGCTAAGGGGCTGGTGGGGCTCTCTACAAGATCTCTGGGCCACCAAATGTGCAGATCCTTTTGCGGGGCCCCCTTGGCCTGAGGCCCTGGGCTGCAGCAGCTGAAGTCCCTGTATATTATCCAGCCCTGCCTGGCTTGAGGGGGGAAAGAGGCAGCTTCATATGCTGTTGTCTCCCTGCCTGTATTGGAGCCACATCACCATGTGTGCCGAGGGAAGCTCAGTCATTGCGCTGCTTGTGCGTGGAGCCGCCACCCCTCGCAGCTCCTAATGGCCAGGAATTATGACCCATGGGAGCTGTGGGGGCAGTGCCTGCACTCAAGCACAGGGCCGAGCAGCCTGTAATGAGCCACCTCCTTTCATCCCCCCACCAAAAGGGAGATGCCAGTCATCCCACATCCCAACCCTTTGCCCCAGCCCTAAGTCCCCTACTGCATCCTAAGTCCCTAACTCCCTCCTACACCCAACACCCCAACCCAGGGTCCCAGCTCTGAGCCTATTTCAGCACCCTAACTCCTGCCCAGAACCACACCCTCACCCAAACCTTCTGAGCCCCCTTCTTCTCCAAGCTCCTTGGCTCCCCACCTGTAGCATCCTTCTGCAACCCAAACTCTTCATCCCCAGCCTTCAGCTCTCCTGCTCCCACCCTCTTGCCTCACCCACAGCCCCCCTTCTGCATTTTGAACCCCTCATTTCTAGCCTTACCCCAGCATCTAGCCCCCCGTACAAAAGCTAATAGCCCTGGACCCCCAAAAGAGTTAATCTGTCAGTGCATTTATCACATGATTAAAGTCTGCAATCCTTCTTATAGGACCTGATCCTATGATCATGGAGACCAGTAGTGGAGCTCTCTTTGACTTCAGTGGAATGGGATCTGGGTTTTGGAACTGATCCTAGAAGATGCTGAGAAATCTTAACTTCTACTGAGCCTGCTTCTCAGCTCTTATAAATCAACACTGAAGTCTGCCATTCAGTGGGTGGTGATTTCAATGGGCATTGAGGACACTTCTCACCTTGCAGGATATGAGGTACTTTGTGATTTGAGCTGAGCAAGAAATCACCATTTGCCACTTGGTCACAGGTGTCACAACAAAGAACAATTCTGATAACACAGTTGTTTCAAAATTAATTCAAAAGGAATAAAGTAACTTACAAATGAAAAGATGTCACACATGCCACTGGTTTGTTTCAGATCAGACGTTATTTGTGCACTGCTGCTGAACTTTACTACTTAATTCTAATGGAAGGCAGATAGTTGTCTATTATCCAATGGTTAAAAGTACATATTTCAGTCTTGGCATAACTCCAATTTAATATGAATAACCCAATTCTTATTTTGTAAGCACAGGCAATATCCTGTAAAACAGATTCTAGGAGGAGACTAGGAAATTGGAAAATGTTAACATTAATCACAAGGTCCTGTTTATAAAATATTAATTGTCAAGAATATTAATGGGTACATTTTAAGATATTTCATTTGCTCTTATACGTATGTATCACACCCTAAATGCATCTACTGTATACCTCATACACAAACACATGTATGTTTAGTAAGAGCTAAGTATTATTTATTATTAATGACATGTCTAGTAAACCCCTTCATGGCAAAATTTGAATGATATATGTTCACAGCGTCAAACATTTTATTATCCAAACAATTGTCATTGTAATTCCAGGGATTATTACCAGAACACTATAGTATTGTTAAAACCAAATCACACAGCAAAAGAAATTTGGTTTCTCCCTTTGCTAATTTTTAACGATGTAGAAAACCAGTTTCCCTTCAACAAGGTTATTTTCTCTTCCTTGATTGTTATATTAGCTGTCTCATGTCCTCATCTCCTTGTCTATGGCAAGATCTTTGTAGAACCAAACAGTGATCTCGTACAGGGCATTCAGATCTGACCTGCATCTCTCTATTACAGAAATGAGTGGAATTGCCAGGCTCGTTTTAGTACGGTTTCTGTGAACAAATTTCTTAAGGATAAATTTTCCCAGGTCTGGTTTTTCAATCAGCTGCACTCCCATCTTATAATAAGGTATATTTCTCTAGTTGGTTCATGAGTTGGCCATGTGAGACAGTATTAAAAGCCTTATTAAAGTCAAGATACATTTCTTTCGCTGCTTCCCTCCATACAAAAGGCTCGTTATCCTATCAAAGAAGGATATTAGTTTAGTTTGAACTGATTTGTTTTTGACAAATTCCCGTTGACTGTTATTTGTCACATTATTTTGTTCCAAGTTACTTACAAATTGATGGTTTGATCATTTCCTCCATTACCTTTCTTGGTTCAGATGTCAAGATGACTGGCTTATAATTCCCTCAGATAAACTGCTGATGCTCAGTTGCTATATGGCTTGATTTCTAATACTACTTTAATCATTTTCATAGCTCTTCTCTGACCCTCTATTTATAAATATCCTTCTTTATTTGTGTACATCGGAAATGAATGCAATATAGCAGCCGTGGTCACAGCAGCACCAGATGTCCTTCTAATGTAGCTTCTTTTGCTGAATAAGCCTCTTGTCTATCCACACACACACACACACACACGTTTAATCTATATTTGATATACCTATCTTTTAGAGCTGTCAAGTGAAAAAAATAATTGTGATTAAGTGTGTGATTAAAATTCTGATAAACCATGTGATTAAAAATTAATTGTGATTAATTGTGCGATTAATCCCGAATAACAATAGAATTCTATTTATTAATTTATTTCTGGCTCGTTTCAAATGTGTTGATTTCTATTACAACACAGTATACAAAATATACAGTGCACACTTTATTTTAGATTACAAATATTTGCACTGAAAAAAGAGAAAGAAACAGGGTTCCCTCTAATTTTTTCCATCAATGGGCAGGATAAATTTTGTTATGTGCACCAAGTCATGTGCAGATGTGCACCACCAATAGAAACACATGCTGCTGGCTGTGGGTGGCTGTGGATGCTCTGCTAATCAGCTGGACCTCACTTGAATCTCTCCTGGGCTGCTGCCCGAGGACTCAGCTTACAGTGAACACTGAAAAGAGAGAATATTTTTCAGTTCCCTTATTACAAGTACTGTTTTACAGTCTCTTTATCATGAAAGTTGAAATGTAGAATTATGTACCAAAAAACTGCATTCAAAAATAAAACTAGGAAAAAACTTGTAGAGGCCACAAGTCTACTGAGCCCTTCTTCTTGTTCAGCCAATTACTTGGACAAAGAATGTCTTTGTTTTTTGTTTTAAACATTTGCAGGAGACAGTGTTGCCCACTTATTGCTTACATGTCACCTAAAATGAAAACTGGACTGTTCCTGACAGGTGTCTGTCTATTGACTCTGTGAGAAAGGGGTTTTTGTTCCTTAGAAATTTATACCTCAGATAGTGGAGTTTATAAATCATTGCTGTGGATATTTAAATCTAATTCTCGTCTACTTGTCTAACTCACAATGGGAACAATTTAGCTGAAGCATGATTCCCTCTCCCCATAAAAGTATACATGTGCCAATCCTACCCTGAAGCACACCTGTACAATGGATGCTGGAGTCCATTTTGCCCTCATTTAGATTAGTGTAAATCACTGATGTTATTAAAGATAGATGAATACAACTGAGGATAGAAACAGGTTCAGTTTTTTCTTTGTACCTGGTTTGGATTTAACTCCTACTACATGTTGGCACTGGCTCAAATGTGTTCTCATTACAGTAACTTTTTAGCTAATTCTTTATCATTCAAGCCATTTACCATCACCAAACTGAGAATGGTTTCCAGGAAGGCAGCCATCCCAGTGAAGTGCATCCCCAATTCACAGGAGTATGTGGTGATATTCTAACTTTTTAAACTATGTCACTTAGCAAAGTATGTCTGAAATAATCTCAAATATGCTCTTCCAATGCTTTCTGCATAAAACAGCTGAACTCATCCGAATCACATTTTATACAACAATTAGAATTTCCATCTGGGCTGCAAAACTGTGTGCCAAACGTCAGCCCTAGGGGAATTAAAACAGCCAAGATAAAAAGCCATCAGAACAGACCTTTTGCCATAACTGTGTTGCTAAATTAACATGAGTGTCAGCCACAAGTCTCTAGCATTTTTGTTTGATCTCTGGCTCTTCTGATGGGTTCAATATGTTGCAAGCACTGTATATCACTGTAACCTGTGTGGATGTTGCTGATCCCATCCTCATTCCATCTGTCTGATCCCAGTAAGTGTTTCATAAGAGACACATTGTGGTGAGGCTGCAATATATAAGTTGTTTTGGGTAGCTAGATATTATCTTGTTCTCCCACACCCCTCAGTCTCTCGTAGGTTATTGATGAATCAACAGAATCTTTGATGTGTGATGGTTAGTTATGTTTATTATTTTTCATTCTGGCAGTGGCTAGTGTTTTCAACCAAAATCAACAGCCCATTATGCTGGTTGCCTGCTTTTAGGAGCTGTGACAGGGTGTGCTAACCCTGCACTGGCCAGAGGGTAGGGGCCAGGTTTACTGGGTTACAGTCCCTCCCCCACAGCCCTGCTGGGCATGGTCCAGCTGCAGCCCTACTGTGAAGGCCAGAGAATCCAGTCAGTTGGGGCTGGCCACCAGTGGGGAGGGAGCTCCTGCCCTAAATCAGGAGGGGCAGCCAAAGCCTGAGCAGTGCTCTGTGTACCCAGACGGGGTAGGAAGTAGCCCAGGAGAAGGGAGCTAGAAGGCAGCCTGGTGAGCTCTGCATGTTTTGGAGGGATTCCCAACTGAGCTGGTGGTCGGGAGCCCTGGGCTGGGGCCCAGTGGAGAGGCAGGGCTTGGACCCCCCTACACCCACCCCTGTGGCCCCAAGGAACGGGGACTATGAACTGTTATATGAGTGACTTGGCCGCTGAGGCCTGATGGGAGTGACTCGGCCGCTGAGGCCTGGCTGTGGAAGTGACCAGGCCATGGGGCCTGACAAGCCCGAGATAGGCTGTTACTGCCGGGGCCATGGGGCCATACCAACCCAGATACTGCAGCTGGAATGTGGACTAAGCTGCCGCGGACTATGGATGAGTGGCTGGTGCTGGGTGTAACCCCCAGATGAGGCATGGGGCAGGAGCCCCCCCCCCACAGGAGCTTACAGTCTAAACAGACTAGACATACAAAGAGTTAGAGGGGCAACAGAGGTCAAGTTCCTTGGTACATATGGTCACAAGTATTTTAAAATATGGCTTCTCTCTAAAACTGACACTGTAAAAAAGACTTGTGGAGTTTCATGTTTTTTGTCCTAAGAGATTTCCATCTCAAAGAGCTCAGTTTACAAAGACAAAGACGGCTTTTCTAACTGCAGGACAAAATTTGGCCTTTGGCGACATTCGGTTACCATTGTCACATGACTCTCCTAATGAAGGCTGTTTTACCATGAATGACAGGGATCGGGGCTGGTTACATCAGAGGAAAAGTGAGAACATGAAATCCTGAGAAAAAGCCCTCTATGCGCAGACATGATGTATGCCACACTTTTAGTGTATAAATTGCAGTCTTATTGATGTTTTCCATGTGCAAAAGAGGAATCTATTTCCAGCTGAGTAGTTAACAGGTTTATTTGGAAAATCTGTGCTTGAAACAGAAGCTGCTGCAAGGACTGACTGTGACAAAGTGCGCATTTACTCTTCTTGTTTTGTATGTGAGCCTGTGTATGTCTCAGTGAGTGACATGAATACTGTGGATGCTTCAATTTCACTTTGTATTGCACCAATGTGTAGGTGGTGGGAATAAGGGTGTGTTTTGTGGAGGCAGCCCCAGCTGCCTGCACATATGCTATGTCTGGCCCTTTGTAGCCTGAGCCCCAGGAGGGGAATATGACCAGGTGACTCTTGGTTGAGGAACGGATACAAAATTTGGAGGAAGAGCAAGGGGCTTGTCGGGGACCAGGCAGCTGGAAGTGGATTAGTCTCAGCTGGCGGAGGCATGCATGGGGAGAGCCAGAGCCATGGGCTTGACTGACTGCTCCTGTTTTCTGTGCCAACAAGGTCTGTTCCACTCTGTGTCCCCATCAACTAATAAACACTCCATTTTCCATGCTGGCTGAGAGTCACTGCAGCCTTGGTGTTCAGGGCCCTCCAGCTCCCTCAGCCTCACCTGGTGGACTCAGTGAGGGAGTGGACAGGGAACCTGAATGCTCTGAGTCAGACCCAGGAAGGTCAAAGCTGTGTAAGCTTCTTGTTCTGATGACAACACATTCAGAGAAAGAAGGTATCCTGCCCCAGAGTCCTGACTGGCTTCATACACAGCAGTTCCAAACTACTGCCCTTCACGGCTCCGTGACACTTACAGTCCCAACTCTGCTCTCAGGAGTCACTTCATTACTATCAGTGGAGTTACTCATGTATGTGAGAGGAGCATCATGCCCTGTGAACCACACCAGCTCTCTTACGCTTACATGTGTCTGCCTGTCAGGCCCTGCTGGGCTCATATCCAGGTCTACTGAGTCATCCCAGTCCAGTCCTCCATCTGGCAGCTAACAGGCAGCTGTGGGGACCAGGATCCATGAAATTGATCTCGGGCACAACTCCCACCTCCGTGCTCTGATTGAGAGAGTTCCAAGAGCCCTTATGGGGCTGCAGCCCCCTGTTTAAGCCAGAGGAGGAAACAGGAAGTTGTCCATACTACTGAGCTTCCCCCTGTTGTGGACTGGTTGTCTGGTGCATGCCTGTTCCTGCCCTCTGATTCTCTCATCTGAACCTGACTTCCTTGTATCCTGACTTGGTAATTGACTCTTGATCACTGCCCACCAATTTGTGTCTTGATTTCGATCTTCTGGTGTTCAGACCGAGTTCGGTCCCTGGTAACTGGCTCCCGATCCCGCAGTCTGTGCACAACATTAACCTCTAGACCAGGCCACCCATTCCCTGGCCCTGACGCCATCACACACACAAGATTAGTCAAAACAGATCCCTGGTGATGTTAACATAATTTAATACATTTCCTGATCTAACTAAGCACTTATTCCTTAAACACCCCAAAGTCCTCAAATGCAATGGGATGCACAAGGATTGCAGCATCAGGTATTATAATGAAAAACTTTGTGTTTTGGAGCCTTTTCAGTCCCACTGCTTTACCCATTTCTGATGCGTAATGGTGGAGACTGGGACAGGGGAATGGGCAGCTCAGGGGAGTACAAGAGATAGCTGCAGAGAGGAATGTGGGCCCAACTGATTAGAACCAAAAGGGGCTAATAGGGCATCCATACCTGTGTCATTGGCCTCCTGTGCATCTGCCCTAGGGTTCAGGAAGGCTCTATTCTATGGGGGGACAAACTCTAACTCTCAATATAGTCGCAGAGAGGTAGCCGTGTTAGTTTGTAGCTTCACAAATGACAAGCAGTCCTGTGGCACCTTAGATACTAACAAATTTCTAAGTCGTGCACTTTTGTGGGTAAAATCCACTTCATTGGATGGGATTTGGAGTGGAAATACAAAATCCAGGGTTTATATAGTAGGGATAGGCAAGGGAAGGAAAAAGGAAGCCACCTGTCATCTGTAGAGCTGGTTAATGAAGCAAATTAAGCTGGATGTTCCCCACCTTTGATATTTGCAGGAATGAGAAACATCCAGCTGAATTTGCTTCATTAATGGGTCCTACTAGTGACAGGTAGCTTCCTTTTTCCCCCTCTCCCCCGAACCTCTGCAATAAGAGGTGAGTAGTGAGGTGGCAAAGTTTGCAGATGACACAAAACTATTCATGATATTGAAGTCCAAAGCAGACTAGGAGGTGTTATGGGGGAATCTTACAAATCTGAACAAAGCAACAAAATGATGGATGAAATTCAATGTTGATATGTGCAAAATAACGTGCATCAGAGAAAAATCCCAACTACTGACATACACTGATGGGTTCTAAATTATTTATTGCCATTCAAGAAATCACAGAGTCACTCTGGATAGTTCTCTGAAAATGTCAACACAGTGTGCAGCAACAGTCAAAAACTCACAGACTGCTAGGAGTTGTTAGGAAAATGATGGAAAATAAGACAGAAAATATCATAATTCAACTACATAAATCTCTTGTGCTCCTACACTGTGTTCAGTTCTAGTTGCCCCATCTCAAAAACCAGTGGAATGAGAAAAAGTTCAGAGAAGGGCAACAAACATGACCAGTTGTAGGGAATGGCTTTCATATGAGGGGAGACTAAAAGGATTAGGGCTAGAAAAGAGATGACTAAATGGAGGTATGCCAGAAGTCTATAAAATCCTGAAGGGTGTGGAAAAATCAAAGAGAGAATTCCTAATTACTCTTTCTGACTCAAAAAAAATGGGGGGGTTTCACCTGATGAATTTATAGACATGGGATTTAATACAAATAAGAGGGAGTACTTTCTCACGAAATAAAGCTTGCTTTTGGAACTCATTGGCCTTATATGTTGCAATGGCCACTAAAAGTATAACTGAGTTAAAAATTGTAGGTGAATTGATGGAAGATAGGTACATCAATAACTATTAGCCAAGATGGCCAGGGATGCAACCCTATGTTTGAGGTGATTCTGAACCACTCTAAACCAGAAGCTAGGTGGGAATGAGAGGGTGGATCACTTGAACTATCTTGTTCTGAGCATTCCCCCTGAAGCTCTGGTACTGACCAGTGTCAGCCAGGACATAGGCTAGATCAGGGGTTGGTGAACTTCAGCTCTCAGCCCATGAAGGTAATCTGCTGATGGGCTGTAAGACAGTTTGTGGACATTAATTGTCTGCAGGCTGGGCCACCCGCAGCTCCCAGTGGCTGTGGTTTGCCATTCCCAGCCAACTGGAGCTGCAGGAAGCCATGACCAGCACATCCCTGTAGCTTCCAGCTGCTCCTGTTGGCAGGAAACAGCAAACTGCAGCCACTGGGACCTACAGGGTCTGTGCCTGCAGAAACTCCGTATCCTCAAACTATCTTGCAGTCCACAAGCAGATTACCCTGGCAGGCTGAGAGCCAAAGTTTGACAACCCCAGGGATAGACCAACCAGTGGACAATCTTATTTTTTCAACCTTTCTGTAATTATCTGTAGATAACACTTGGGAGTGTAACAATAACTGTGTCGTCACCTTCCAGTGCTGTGCACTTGGCACCATCATTTAAACCAGTGAAGAATGAATGGAAAGAGATATAAAACATTGCCCTACTGGCTTGGTAATATTTTATACCCACTTGGCAGTAACGTGAATGGATATGCAACGGGTGAGGGATGGAGAATTAGCTTTTCTAGATTTCCCTCTCGCAAGAGAAACATCTCCAAGAAACAGAACTGTACAGTAGACACCCTGCAGTGCAGCATGTTTTGAAAGGGGTTCAATCATAATGTTCCTTTTTCAAATCTTTCCGCTCCATCCTATGTATACAACACAAGGTGGGAAACCTGTGAAGTAAAGCCACGCATGTAGAGACCCCTATTTGGACTGGAAGTATCGTAGACCATTTGAGCAATACATTCATCATTAACATGGGCACCCTTCAGAGTGTCTGAGCAGTGCTATAGCTCCTAATTAACCCACTGTAGTGAAACCACTCTCTGCTCAGACTTGCAATGAAGTCAGTTCAGTTAGGCCTGTGTAAGGATGCCAGGGGTGGACCCTCTCATATGTCAGCATGTAAGTTTCTGTCATTGTTTAAGATTTGCTTTTTTGTAGCATTTCTCCTCTTTAAGTTTGGAGAGCAGCTGCGAGTCATGTGAGAACTCAGAGCACGTTGGGGAAAAATCCACTAAATTATTTCTTTTCTATGATGTGTTTCTAACTTACTCTCCAGAAAACTGCTCTCTAGAGTGAGAATTAAATGCATTCCTGATGCTTGAGTCTCTGCTCACAAAATGCTGACTTGTTTTATTGGTACAAAGCCATCATACAGTGGCGGTGTATATTTCATAAATATTTTAGACCCTAGTGGCAAGTTCGAGCATTTACTTTTACTTAGAACAGTTTTGGAAACTTTTAACCTTAATTCAGATACAATGTGGCCTGCTGTTTCTATAAAGATTTTTTATGGATGCTTTTGGTTAGGGAGCTGTTGCTTGAAGTGCAATTGTTAGGAAGGGGGGAGGGCTTGTTTCTCTTTGTCTTCCCTGTGCTTTGACTAATTACTGCCATATAAAGAAAAGGTTGCTGGGTTTGATTTTATTTTACTTGTTAAAGGTACATAGACCCTAGGCACCTGACCCAAAGCTCATTGAAGTCAGCATGAGCCTTTCCATTGGGTTAGGACTCAGAAGAAATGCCTTTTATTTCATTTAGTTAATCTATTTATTTAGGTCATTTGATATGTAAATAAGTAAAGTATTTTCCGGTGGTATAGTTCAGGCAGTTAGGATAGCTAACTTTAGCTTTGTCAGTTAGGTTAAGCTACCTTTGTACTTCCCAAGCTTAAGACTTGTCTGGCTCCTGGCATAAGTTAGAGCACCCTGAAGGCTGCACTGATTTACATCTGGCTGGATAAGTCTTCTCAGAAAGTAGTTATCAATGTCACAGTCATGCTGGAAGGGCATAACAAGTGGTGTTCCGCAGGTATCAGTTTTAGAACTGATTCTGCTCAATATCTTCATCAGTGATTTAGATAATATCATAGAGCATGCTTATAAAATTTGCAGATAATACTGAACTGGGAGGGATTGCAAGTACTTTGGAGGATAGGATTATAATTCAAAATGATTTGGACAAACTGGAGAAGCAGTCTGAGGTGTACAAGATGCAATTCAATAAGGACAAACGCAAAGTACTCCAGTTAGTACAGAAAAATCAGCTTCTTGCATACAGAATGGGGAAGGAGTACTGCAAAAAGGCATCCTTGCGGTCATAGTGGACCACAAGCTAAATATCAGTCAACAGTGTGACACTGTTGCAAAACAAGCAAACATGATTCTGGGATGCATTTACAGGAGTGTTGTGAGAAAGATGTGAGAAGTAATTCTTCTGTTGTACTCTGCCCTGTTTGGGCATCAACTCGAATATTATGTTCAGTTCAGGCAATGTGTTTCAAGAAAAATATGGAGAAACTGGAGAGGATCCAGAGAAGAGTAACAAAAATGATTAAAGGTCTAGAAAACATGACCCATGAGGGGGGACTGAAAGAATTGGGGTTGTTTATTCTGGAAAAGTGAAGACTGAGAGGGGACTTGATAGAATCTTGCAAGTACCTAAAGGAGTGTTACAAGGAGGGAGAAAAATTATTCTCCTTAACCTCTGATGATGGGACAAGAAGCAATGGGCTTAAATTGTAGCAAGAAACGTTTAGGTTGGTGTAGCAGGTTCGGGCTCCCGGAAGGGTTCCTCCCCTTCTGGTTCAGGGGGTGGCCATCCCACCCCACTGCCACGAGTACCAAACGACCCCCAAGTCACTCATTCAAGGGGTTCCCACCTTGCCTCAGATGGGTGAGAGACAATAGTTCAAAGTCCCCTGCCTTACTTCAGGCAGGTTCTGGGGAAAATTATCTCACATCAGGGCTTTGCCCGAGGTCCAGGCATGAGCAGGCCCACAGTCTTAGAAGGCGCCCAGCTCTAGCTCAGGGCAGGGTATCAAACATCCAAAAGGAGCCCCCACCCTGGTGCAAGGCAGGACAGACCCAGGCCCTGGTGCATGGCAGGGCAACAAACAAACACAACACAGTCTTATAAAGCCTAGACCCTAGCTCACGGTGGGGCAGCAAACATCCAAGAGAGCCCAAGCCCTGGAGCAAGGTGGGGCAGGCCTAGCCCCTAATTCAGGGCGGGGTAACAAGCAAACAGTTCAGGAGGCCCCTGACCCTAGCTCAGGACAGGGCAACCAACCCAGTTCCAGCAGTTCACCCAGTTCTATGAGGGGCACAGACACCCCTGTGCTGGCAGAGGGGGAGACTGCCACCTGGCAAGTGGATGGCATGGGGACACAGGCCCACCCACTCCACCGTGTCCCAGGCCAGCAGCCCTGGTAGCAGCAGCATGGCCTGCTGCGTGGGCCAGCAGGGAATCCAGACTCGGGGTGCAGGTTGAGGCTGGTATCCTGCTACCTCAGGCTGGCTCAGGGTGCAGGACGAAGCCGGTCTACAGGTCAGTCCTCCAGGTCCAGTGGGTCTTCTACAAGCCGGTTCCGCTGGGGTCCATAGGTTACCAGGACCAGCAGGGATCCCAAGCAGTCCAATCTGGTTCTCGGCCTCACCCAGCCAGTCCTCAGCATTCCACGCAGGGAGTCCAGAGCCATCCTCTGGTCCCTCTGGAGGCTCAGCCTCAACTGAGTCCTCAACCTGGGCTTTTGTAGACCTGGCCCAACCTCCTGACTTTGGGTCAGGTGACTGAGAAGGCCCAGCCTCCATACAAAATGGCTCCCAGTTGGACATTAGGAAAACTTCCTAATAATAGATTCATAGAATCAGAGGGCTGGAAGGGACTCCAGAGGTCATCTAGTCCAGCCCCCTGCTTCAAACAGGATCAACCCCAACTAAGTCATCCCAGCTGCAACTTGTCAAGCTGGGACTTAAAAAACTCTGGGTATGGAGAATCTACCACTTATCTAGGCAATGCATTCCAGTGCTTCACCACTCTCCTGGTGAAGTAGTTTTTCCTAATATGAAACCTTCTCCTTTCCTTCTGTAACTTCAGACCATTGCTCCTTGTTCTGCCATCTGACACCACTGAGAACAGTTTCTCTCCATCCTCTTTAGAGCTCCTTTTCAGGAAGTTGAAGGCTGCTATTAAATCACTCAGCAGTGATTCTCTTCTGTAAAATAAATAAGCCCAAATCCCTCATAGGTCATGTGCTCCATCCCCTTAATATTTTTGTTGCCCTCTGCTGAACCTGCTCCAGCACATCCACATCCTTTTTATATTGGGACCCCAAAATGACACAATATTCCAGATGTGGCCTCACCAGTGCTGAACAGAGGGGAACAACCACTTCTTTAGATCTGCTCGCAATGCTCCTTCTAATGCACCCTAAGGTGCCATCAGCCTTCTTGGCTACAAGGGCACACTGTTTACTCATATGCAATCTTTCATTCACCGTAACCCCTAGGTCCCTTTGCACTGTGCTGCTGCTTAGCCAGTCAGTCCCCAGCCTATAAGAGATTCTTCCGTCCCAAGTTCAGGACTGTACACTTCTCCTTCTTGAACCACATCAGATTTATTTTGGCTGACTCCTCCAATTTATCCAAGTCACTCTGGATCCTATCTCTACTCTCCGACATATCTACCAATCCCCCCTAGCTTTGTGTTGTCTGCAAACTTTCTGAGGGTGTAATCCAGTCCGTCATCCAGGTCATTAATAAAGATGTTGAGCAACACCGGCCCCAAAACCGAGTCTTGGGGCACTCCACTTGAGACCAACCGCCATCCAGATATTGAGCCATTGACCACTACCTGTTGGGCCTGACCATTGAGCCAGGTTTCTATCCATTTTATAGTCCATGGATCCAATCCATACTTCCTCAACTTATGGGCAAGAGTGTTGTGGTAGACTGTATCAAATTAACTAATTGTCAGGGTGGTCACTGGAATAAGTTGCCTTGGGAGATTGTGTAATCTTCATAATTTTTGCTATTTAAGATTAGGTTGGCTAGGCATCTGTTGGGGATGATCTAGATGACATGTGGTCCTGCTGTGAGGGCACGAGACTGGACTTGGTGACCTCAAGAGGTCACCTCCTGTTCTAATGTTCTATGATTTTATACTTCTCAGTAGCTATTCCTGGGAACAGTCCCTCTGTTGGAGACTAAGGAGGAGATACAGTGTCATTACCTAAGGTGAATCCTTAGAGGGCTGGATCACAGGCTTTATAGTAGCTTTTCTTATAGTTATAAATCTGGGATTAGAATTGAGGGGTTGCTGATTACAGCTCCTGCCACTGGACAAGTGAACATTTCTGCCTCTCAAGAGACCAATGTTCGTGTGACCCCTAACTTTGAAAATCCCCTGGTGGCTCAGCTGGCCGGATTTTTTAGTTGCCTATTATGAGCCTAATGACCAAACAGTGGACTTGGACTGGCTTGTTTGCCAGAGTCTGAATCCCTGACAAGCAGCTTGCAGTAGCTGCATACAAAATAAACAAATGAGGGGTGAAGATAATACAGATCTTGAATAATTAGGCATGGGAAGAGCTTTATGTGAATGCCTTTATCTATTTAATGAACCTCTTGTAGACAGTGAATACCCTATAGCTTGGTAGGCAGCATATGTAATCACTAACTAGAAGGCTAGAAAGACATAGCCGTATCAAATTGCTGATCTTTTGATGTAGCTGAAAATATATCCCTTATTTAGAGACACATCAAAAGCACACATCTGGTTGACTGTGAATAACTTACTTTTAGAAGATAGTAATTAACTTGATTTTAACAAGTCAAGATCGCTGGTTTGTAGTGCTCAAATAATTTGCTTCATGATAGCAACTCTTATGTGAGATGCTGCTCTTTATCTAACATCAAAGTAACATTAGGTCAGTACCGTCACCCCAAGTACATTCTTTAACTGCAAAAAGACATTTTCTTGCCTATCTCTGTCGTGGAGTTTCCAGCTGAATTACTAGCAGGACACTGAGCAAAACAAAGGGTCCAGTCCCACTTAGTGCCTGTATAGGAAAAGAAGAGTAAAATCCTTAATGTGAAACGTGACCGAGAAGCCGAGAAAGGTTTAAACAGAGCACAGCTTTTCTTTGCTCACAAGGGAGAACGTCTGGGTGGTTAAGCACTGGAATAAATTGTCTAGGGATGTTGTGGAATCTCTATTATTGGAGATTTTAAAGAGCAGCGTTAGGGATGGTGTAGATGTGCTTGGTCCTCCCATGAGTCCAGGGGACTGGACTTGGTGACCTCTTTAGATTCCTTCTGGGTCTAGTATTCTATGATTTTAAGGTTTAAACAGGTCACAGCCTTTCTTTGCTTACAGGTGAGAAGGGGACATTTTGAATTCTGAATTCTGTTTTAATTGGGGTTAAATTCACAGGGGGAATTTGGGGGTCTAGCTGCCCTTTAGGTGGCTAAATCCAATGCTTAGGCATCACTTGCAGGGCTGACAGCCTCCCTGGGCCCCTGGACAAGGTGGGGTGTGGCCCTGCTCCACGCCCCAGAAGGGGCATAAGGGGTGGGGCTGAGGCAGCCAGCCCTTTGAGCCATGCAGACTACAGCGCACACTCCCCCAACCCCCCAGCCCTAAGTGCTCACTACACATGCTCCAGCAACTATTTAAAAGACCCGAGGATCTGGATGCTGCTGCTGCTGCTGCTGCTGTACCAGCGGCAGCGGCCAGGAGCGCCAGGCCCTTTTGTATCAACACTCCCTAGGGAACTGCCCCCTTTGCCCCTTCCCCCGCAACAATGGGCACCACAGGCCTTCACAAAGCCACCATTTGGCTACGACCTAATGTTGGAAGAATAAAAAGTCCCTAGATGCCTTTGTTTCCATTGTAAAGCACTAGGTGCCTATGTTTCTTCCGTGAACACAGCTGCCACAGTCCAGCTGCCACTGACCAGCTTGGTGCTTAACTCATATCTAAGACCTGGTGGATTCCCTCACTTATTGTGGCTGAGGGGATCTACTGTGGTAGCACACCCAGCCTCGTAGAAAAGGAGTGGGCATGCTCCCATTTGAGCTTGTAACTCAGTGGCTAATACCACTTGCTCAGGATGTGGGAAATCTTGCTTCAAACCTCCACTCTGCCTAATGTAGATAGGGACTTGAACCAGTCTCCTGCTTTCCAGGGCTATGTCTATATTGCAGAGAACTGTTGGCAAAAGAAACACAAATTACACAATGCGTTTGTGTATCTTTTGCTGACAGTTCTGTCGGGAGAGGCTTTTCTGACATTTGACCCAACCATATGGGGCCAAATGTCAGAGAAAAAAACCTCTGTCAAAACATCCCTTCTTCCTCATGGAACAAAGTGTACAGGGATGTTGGCAGAATGCTCCTGACTGGCAGATCTCTTCCAACAGATTTGCAGCCTAGATGTATGTTCTGTTGACAAAACTTTTATTGTCAGAAGCCTGCAGTCGAGACATAGCCTAGGAGAGTGCTCTAAACATTTGCTAAATGGCATTCAAGGGAAGGGTGTCTCTGTCTTGCCTGTAGAAGCATTTCTACTTTGTGTGTTCATTGGGCCATAGAATGAGAATAACTGACTTGGTAGCCGAATTGTTAACACACTCACCTGGGAAGGAAGCCTGGATTCCAATTCCTGCTCTGTAGTTTATCTTTAGGCACCTAATACCAGGAGAACGTGAGATATACCTTTGTGATAGAACTGGAAGGGACCTTGAGAGGTCATCAAGTCCAGTCCTCTGCCCTCATACCAGGACCTAACTTATTTGGCCCAGATGGTCCCCTGAAGGGTGGAACTCAGAAGCCTGAGTTTAGCAGGCCAATGCTCAAACCACTGAATTATCCCTCCTCCACAGGTGCATGGCTGTGAATCCTGACTGGTGCTAGGTGCATAATTCCCTTTGAGGGTGGGACTTAGATTACACGCTCATGTATTGTAGGCGTGTGGACACTTAACTCCTCAGGTTTGTGAATTTTACTAGGTGGCAGGAGGCCTGTAAGTCTGAGTGGCACAATGTCTAAGTCCCCCTTGTAAATCCAACCCCTAGTCTCAGTGCCTCAGCCTCTGGGGCTAAATCCAAGCTCCTTAAATATGGAACATCTCTTCTCCATAAGCTTAGTGTTGTTAGTCAGCAGCATGTGGTCTTTCTCACCATCAGACTGCTTTCTGTTCATTGCATGCCATGTTGAAAGAGGACACCATGGCCCCTATCATGGCCTTCATCTAAAAGCCATCAACATCAGAAGAAAGACCTCAGTGGGCTTTGATTCATCCCACAGGTGAGTCAGGTGGTGGTGATGTCATCCTGAAGAGAACAACAAGCTCATTATCAAAATTTGGTTCATAGTTCAAGACCCTTCTTGCTTTCAAACAGATATTAATTTTGCCCTCAGCTTCTGTTGACATGAAGCTAGCAACCTTCAGGGAATTCCAACGGGTACAGAGCATTGCAGTGCATCTTGTGAGCAACCTGGACTACTGTGAGCATATCAAACCTGTCTTCCCCTTTTTATTAACTACTATTAGAAGGCAGGATGCTAGGCTAGATGGACCTTTGGTCTGACGCAGTATGGCAGTTCTTGTGTTCTCATACATCATGGAGTCAAGTTCAAGGTTTCAGTCCTTCAAGGGGTCAGGCCTGAGATACATAAAAGTTTGTCTAAAGCTCTTTTGACTTGACTTATACCCTTGTACCTGAGTAGAGCATAGGTCATCTCAAGTCTCTTCCACTTCATTCTGCCTCAAGACAAAACTTCTAGTTGACCCCAAGAGTTCCCCCATTGTTGTCCTTCAATCTCAGTAGGTCGTCTCCATTTTGTCTGAGGTCTTCCTCTTTTGTGTTTTCCTTGTGGGTTTCATGTGAGAACGTGATGGACTAGGATGGATGATGGTTTTCTGAGAGTATGGCCTAGCCATCCCCACTTTCTTCTCTTGATTTGAACATCAAATGGTTTTTGTCATGCTCTGTTCCAAAGCTCTTCATTTGTGACAAAGTCTTGCCATTTGATGTGAAGGATATACCTCAGGCATCTGTTTAAGAATGTCTGTAGCTCGTTGTTTGAAGACTTTTTAGTTTGCCAGGTCTTGCATCCTTACAAGAGCTCACTCTTCACATTTGTGTTGAAGATCTGCAGTTTAGGCTTCACAGATATTATTTGTGAACTCCATATGGAATGAAGAGTCTTGAATTGAGCTGTTGTTTTCCCTATCCTGACATTGATATCATTGTCTGTCTGTTCCTCCATCACTGCCCATAGTACTCCACAATTAAATGAACTGTTCCATATCTTCCAGGTCATCTCCTCTGGGGTATGGAAATTGTTCATATACCAGAATCCTGGCATTTCATTGTCAATTTATTCAATGCATGAGGAAACACTGGAGGCTGTGTATGTATTGTGTATAATCCTGGAGCATTAATATCCTTCCTGTCCTGCAGGAAATTGATCAGCACTTTACAGGAACTTTATGTTATTCCATGGAAGTTCCCTGTAGGTAGAATTGTAGTCCACCAGGGTGGTACCTGCTGCACTGAGCAGCATAATTCTTTTATTATATTTGAGCTGGGAGCTTCACAGAAACTAGTAAAATGATATTCTGCAAATGACTTCCTTCACAAAAATTGCGTCCGGTTTAAGATCATTCAAACAATTGAGCCTGGTTTATGATGTACACTCAAAAATATTTATGAGAGGGCTGTTGAATGCATTTATGCAAATATTCTAGCACACCCGTCACCAGAGCTTATCCTTGTCAATACAGACTTTCCTTTACAAAAATTATTTCCTCTTTTCTTCTGTATCCCTGTGTCTTTGTTTCACACTCCCTGTCTGATAATTAATTTATTCCTTGGCAAAATGACAAATTACTTCTTTCTTTTTATTTAAATGAGAAATTCCAGTCTTACTCACAAAATACACTTTGACTGCTCCAGGTGAAAATTACCATGTCAGGCCAGACGGACACATTAATTGGAATCCAACACGGCTCTGAACTATTCTATTTTTATGATAAATCAGTAATGAGCAAATTTGTAAAACCAAGGGAAAGAACTGTTTGAATTAAAGCAAAATATTCCAAGCACAGTGGAAATGATATGAGCGCTAGAGTAGGTTATCTGTCCAGCTTTCCTGGTAACTTGAAACCCTACTCCAGGCTACAAGCACAGGGCTTTTTGACTTTTAAACACGATAAAGCAGACTTGAGAGTCATAGGGAGAAGTGTGTCAAGCTTTCTTAAGCTTACTGGGCCTTGAGTCTTCTCAACAGTAGCAGTACATTGGGGTGGAAATCCTGGCCCCATTGAA
Source organism: Carettochelys insculpta (assembly GCF_033958435.1). Lineage (NCBI taxonomy): Eukaryota > Metazoa > Chordata > Testudines > Carettochelyidae > Carettochelys > Carettochelys insculpta. Next base: position 34,645,908 of record NC_134150.1, on the reverse strand, counting down.
ATCCGTGTGAGTTTTGCCATTAACTTTTCAACGGGGCCAAAATTTTACCCTGGTGCTCTCCTCCTCATTGTTCTAATCTCACATTCTTCCATATTATAGAGTTTCTGGTCATTTAGATGGTTACACAATTTGCACTCAAAAATGTTTTCCCTTGAGGTCCTCTCAAGAGCTGTTGCCTCCTTTTCTTCAAAGCCTGTCCGTGGTCTTCCTGCATGTGCTGTTGTCCCTGTGAAAAGAGCAGGGCTCCAAATGAGAAACGGTTTGTCACAGTGAGATGGTGCTTTGGGTTGTTTTTAAAACTCTTCTCGTGTGAGAACATTAATTCATTGCATGCATCTTTACTTTCTGATGTCTCAAACACAGCGTGTTCTGATCTGTGCTTTTCTGTAAAAGGAGGACCATCACAGGCATTGGGTTTGATGAGCTTCTTTTCCTTGTACCTTTCTAGTATATTAATCTACACCACCACTGTAGCATCCTGAAATGATTTATTCTTTTCAGGTATATGCTCAGGGAAGATACTGAAGATAAACTGGACAAAACTCATTTCCAATTCAAAGGCAAAGTTTCTACAGTGCTCTTTCCTTCTAGAATAGCACTTTTCATCTTTAGATGTCTGTTAAATTAACCCTGTCCAGTTGTGCTTTCTTTCAAGGGCTAAACAGGGCACACCTGAGGTAAAATTTTTAAAGAAGTTAGTAAAGTAGGGTAATTTTTCTGAAATCACTTAAGTCAAGTGATTTGGATGTGAGCTAAGGTGCCTAAGTTTCATTGAAAATCAGCTGGAAGTTGGCTCCCAAGTGCCTAAGTCATTATTAAAGGTGGAATGAGGCTCCTCTGGGTACAGCTGTATTTCAGGGGGTTTTAAGGGTTTAGTGCACAGCTCAGGGAGACATACTGGAATATAGCCACAGCAGCATGAGTTGTAGGATGGTCAGCCACCCAAGTACATGCATAGTGTCTTGGATGGATATGAACTCTGGGCAGCTCCCCCATGCTGCTTGCGTCACCACAGCTTTCCATATATTTTTAGTTCAGTAGCTTGATCATAGTGACGGGATATTTCCTCAAACAGGGAATGACGCTAGAGTTCCCAGTAATCTGAGCATGTGGGTGGCCACTTTAAGAGATTCGGATGCCACTCAGCTGATTGGCAGCATGTGTTTCTACTGGTGGTGTACATTCACATATGCCTAAGTGGACATGACAAAATGTATTCCACACATGGATGGAAAAAATTAGAGATAATGACATCCCCAGCTTGAAGTGCAGATTCTTCCATAAATCCTTTAGTCTGGCCTCCACTGTCTTGGTTTCCAACTCAGCCTGGCTCTCAGGTCCAACTCATTTCACAAGGTCGGAGTGCCCATGTCCTGTTCCTGACAGTTTTCATGGATCACTCAGGGCACAGAAATGGGCCCAGGACTGACAGAATAGACATGGCTAGTGGTTTGGGAGCAGTGGCTGTGCTTGAGAAGTCTGTCTGCTTTCAGATGGACAATGAAGCCTTGTAAATGTGGTAGTCCAGCTGACTTTGGGGAACCAGCTATTGCATAAACAAGTCAGCCATATGCCAAAAACACAGAATACCAGACATCCTCAGAGTTCTGTTCCGCAGGCTGTCCTCTCACAGTGGATTCCAGTCCTCATAAACTGCTGGGAGTCTTTACCAGTAATCCCTCTAAATTTTTCCATCCATGGGTGGAATAAAATTTTTTATGTGCACCAAGGCATGTGCAGATGTGCATCAGCGAGAGAAACATATGCTGCCGGCTCTGGGTGTTCTGTTAATCATCCGGGCAGCACCTGAATCTCTCTTGGGTGCCCACCCAGGCACTCAACTTGACCTGCTTGCAATTAAACTGAGCACAGGAAAAGGAAGTTGTCCATACAGTTGGGTTTCTCTTGCTGACCCTGCCTGCTTTCTAGCATCGGACTACTGGATTGTTGTCTGACATAGCTAAGACTTTGATCCTGGCCTGGCTCATGACTCTAACCACTAGATCAGACTGCCCACACTTCAGTCATGATATTTAAGCACTTTTGAAAATTTTATGTCTCTATCAGCTTAATAACTGAGTATTTCATAAAAATGTAAATAAACAGACGTAAAACTGACTTTGTTGATTTACATTGTTCCCAGCGGGAGAAATGCTTAAAGGAAACACGGAACAAAAGTACTGCTATGTAGGCTGGACTGTTTACCTTTAATAATCTAAGGGCTTTTTAGTAACATTAATGAAGGACTACGTTTGTGTGCAACAAGACTGTTTTAAAGTTGACCATGTCGTTAACACTTCATAAACACTATGTTTAGGAACTGGTTTGCAGGCCTTGTGGAAATAATTGTCTTTCAAGGGAAACTGCAATATGTTAACCCATGACAAGAGTACAGTATTTCACTACTGAATATAAATCAATAATTGTTGACCTACGGTGCTGGTTAAACAAGATTAAATCATACGTGTGTTCAAGGCCTCTGAGGATGATATTATACATGGCCTCAGAGGAAAAGTTCTATATAAATGCAGCCACAGAGCATTACAAACATCAATTAGGCCTGTGAGTGTTAAACATTGATTAGCTCTCATAACGCTCCTGTGAAGGAGCTAAAGGTTATTTCATTTTCTTAAAGCTGGTTAGCCTGAGGTATAAAGATTTAAGTGGCAAGCATAAAGTCATGTAGCAAGTCCAATCAACACCAGGAAGGCCAAGAATCTTAGCTCCCAGTACCTTGCCATAAAGAGCTAACCCTAGTTCTGCCCAACAGCATCTAGAACTGTAATTTACAGCATTTTCAGTCTTTTCTCCATGCTGGTACAGTATTGCTGGTTCTGAGTAAATCATGCTTGTATCTCTAACACGTTTCCATGCATTTATATAAACTAAATTATAAGTCTAAAATCCAGCATTACTAGCCCCAGGTCTTCAAACACAACGACATGAAATTGTCTTAAAAATCATCAGGTTTACATTTTAATTAAATACTTGGGTTCTTTTTATTAGTTTTCAGGTTGGTTGGGGTCATGTTTTCAAACTCAAACTCTTCTTCAGAACCATGAGGGCTAGCAACTCTTGTCTATTTCCCCAAAGGAAAATCTCTATCCGTACTAATGGTTCTCAAAAATTTTTGGCTCACGGCCCACCCTGCTCAAGACATGGACCATGAGCTAATCACTCATGATGACACAGTGTCTTCACTTATTTTTAAATATCTTAAACATTACATTATTCATATTAGGGTATAGTAGCTATAACATAAGGGGACATATTTAACCAGTTAGAAAAGAAATATTATTAATAAAAATAAAAATAATTAAACAGTTTAAATGCTTTATCATGTTAGTTTACCAAACGTTGTTTTAAATAATGTAAAAGATTATGGCTAAAATAAAAGTTTTCAACTTTGTCTTTTACGGCAGAGGTGGGGAATCTTTTATGGTTTGGGGTGATTGATCCACAGAAAAATCTACTGGGGGGCCACAGAAGTGAGAGACAACTCCCCGTCCCTCAAAATAACCTCTCCAAACTCTGACTGATGTGGCTTCCAACTGAGATGTAGTCCCCGAATTATGCAAGGGTTGCACTCCTGTGCACCTTCATGTAACTCTAAAACTGCACAATTCGGCGGGGCGGGGGGCAGGGAAACTCACCAGTGTACCAGATTCTCCCAGGCTTCCCCAGCTGAGGGAAACCAGGCAGGTAGACAGCCGCGGCTGCACAGCTTCTCCCAGCTAGGGGAAGCCAGGGAGAAGCTGTGCCAACATGGCTGTCTGTCCACCTGGCTTCCCCCAACTGGGGAAAGCCAGGAGAAGCCACAGCAGTGCAGCTGTCTGCCCCCTGACTTCCCCCAGCTAGGGGAGCCGGGAGGCTGGAGCGGGGAGCTTGCAAGTTAAGCGCAAGTTGAAGTCATGCATATCAGAGGTTTACTGTACCTCACTTTCCTGGTGCTCCAGCCTTATGGGAACTAGTGCGGATCAGCTTTCAGAGCTTCCCATGGGCCAGATTAACTCTTTCGGAGTCCTGGGGTTAGTAGATTTTTTGTGAGCCCTACAGATTCTGGGGTGTGGCCAAAATTAGGGGCTTAGTGTGTGTGGGGGGCTGCCATGGAGTAGGCTAGGGATGGGGGTAGATGTGGGGGGGGGGGTCTGGGTGGGAGGTAGGCTGCTATAGAGAGCTGGGAGTGGGGTGGCCAGGCTGGGAATTTGAGTACAGGAGAGGATGAAGGGTTGAGGGTGTGAGGTCTGGCCAGCAAGAGGGTGCAGGAGTGTTCTGGGGGTGGGGGGGTGACCAATTGCAAGGTGGCTGTGATCCGCAGATCATAGTCTGAGAACCGCTGATTAATACATTTGCAATTTGAAGTAGTTTTGTTTAAGTGGTTGTAGGAAAAAAATAAAATAAAGGTTTTCCACTTTTGGAAGGGTTGTGTGTGTTTCATCTCTTTCAGCTAAAGCTGACAGCTTCTGAGGTATGTTACTGTTGCACATTGTGGAAGCTAGATAATGTGTGCACTTAAATAAGGAATAGTAACAGCCTGGGCCCTGGTACTGTATGGCGCCAAGCACATAAAGAATTAACGGGGTTTAGTACGGGTGCAGAAATTTGCTTTTATGTTTGGCGCCAGATTCTTTATGGGTCTTAGGCAACAACGCCCAGCTTAGTACATGCAGGGGGTGGTGGCGGCGATGGAGTACCTAAACCCTACACTGGGCCAGAAGCGGTTAAGAAGTGATTGTGTGCTGAGGTGACTCCACCCTGCCACACCCATAGAGCCACCTGCAGCTGAGGGAGGAGCTTAGACCAGAGCCAGGCGGCTGGAGGGAAGGCGAGGCAATGACACAGGAGGAGAGACCTGTCTTTGGAGTGCCTGAATAGGATGTGGCCTGCCAATGGCAGCTGTGCTAGTGGAAGGGCCAGAGGGAGATCCGGGTTTTAGGCAGCTGGGAGGTTTTTCTCTTGAGCCGACAGCATCCTGGGAGGCAGAGTCCTGAGCTGGAAGTCTGACTGGGGGGCAGGGACTGCAGCCTGCCTGAAGCCTTGGGCCAAGGGAGAATGTGACAGCCTGGAGTAGTGGGAGTGAAGCCCAAGCATTAGGACTAGTGTGAAGCTGAGCTAGCCTGGACAGGTGACTGGCTGAGTCCTGCTGTTAAGTGCAAGACTGTTAAGCCTTGTGGAGAAGAAAATGGTAGGAACTAGCCCAGGGAGGCAACTCTGAAGTACTGCAGGGCATCTTAGTTTCCTTGGTTGGCGACTGATGGAGAGCGAGGGCCTGGAGACAGACTAAAAGCCTCCGTTTCTACCCCCGCCCCCAGCAAAGAGAGGAGACAGACTTTGTAAGCCATGTGTCAAGGGCATGCTGCAAACAGAGCCCGAGAGGTAGGCTGAAGACTCCTTTTCTTCGTAGGGACTTTGGTCCATTAACCTGAGAGAGGCTGAGCTCAATTGCCAACCCAGCCAGAGAGCTCAGACTCTATCTACTGAAAGGTGGACCATTGCTGGAGAGGGATGCTGGAGACAGAGGAAAGCTGGGAGTGACTTTACCACCTGGCAGCACCCCACAGGTAAACCAGGCCTCGTCACAAGAGGGTTTTCATATTGCTGTTCTGCTCATGAGTGACAAAGTGATTGCTTCCTATGCTTCTGAGCTGTGCCAATTTTTCACATGGGTAAGAGTAGGCACTAAACAGGCATCAGCCAATGCATAGAAGAATCCACAGAAGGACTGTGCCCCTTCTGAAATTTTATTGGGATAGTGCTACGCAACAGGAGCCTTAACACACGGCTCTGTGCTACTTGCATGGTGCAGTCCTGTGGGCAGGGTCACCATGCCAAAGCCAGAGAACCCTTAGCAGAGCCACTCCTGTAGTTAGAATGGCATCACTGACAGCAGTCCTAGGTTTGAAAGTGGCATGCGCCTTATTGTGTCATATTTCAAAGCAAGGGAGTAGCGCAAGTGGAGCTGAAGTAGTCTTAGAAAATTATTTTGAAGACAGTAGTTCTTTGCTAATTTTTTGAATCTGAACAGCAGGTCAGGTGGCATGAAGTTGTTACACTTACTAACAGCACTTGTTGCCATGATCTTTGGAATTTTTTGATGATCAAATTTTAAGTTTAATGTCATCTAATAAAAATCTCTGTTTTCTGAAATTCTTTTAAAATGTAGGAATCCGTTCAATGTTTTTATATATCCCTTTATAATAGCCCCTTTTCTCCCTGGCAAGTTTGTTTTGATTCCTGTAAAATTGAAAATCACTTAATTGCAATGAAGTTTCAATGTTTTTATTCAAAGCAGCTTCTCACAATGTATAAATACTGCATATTAACACACATGAAAAATACAACTTCTAAGGCACCCAGAAATGTGTCCATACACTAGTTACAGGACCATCAACAAATATATTGTGTACAATTTGATGTAGACAGTCAATGTTTGATATATCAAGTTACAGTTCCCTCCATACGTACCAGTTTCAGAAAATATTTACAACACTGTGATAAAGGGGTGCCTTTACCCTTATTTAATATGATGTACTCATTACAAATATTAGAAACGGTTTTAGTCTGTTCCATGACATTCCAACAAAATAACTTAAGGGCCTAATTTGCAAAGTTCTACATTTAATTTCTTGTGCAACTTACTTGTTTGAAATTAAAAAAAATACATAGACAGATTTTTTGTGTTTTTGGTTCTTTGCTTCATCTCAGAGGTTTTGTAATAAGCCTTACCAATAGATGTGCCAGCTTAGCAAAACATTGTTCATTTCCCAATAGTCTAGTGGATACATCCCCCCCACCTTACCCTGAAAAAGAGTGAGAATGAAATGTTGGTAGCAGGAAGTGACCATTTGATCTTCACTATAAATGTCAGACTAGTTCACTTGCTAAGTAACTAATGTTCTGTTAGAATAATGGAGTTCTTTGGTCCTTTTGTTTTTATGGAAGGCATAATATTTTTATTCATTACAAATCACAATCTTGTCAACCTGTATGTAAGTTAGTGAATAACTTTCAGTGTAGTATTTAAAGTAGTGGTAAGATATTTAATATGGCTTAAAACATATTGTTAACTGGGTAGACGCAGATAACACATCCAGGACACAGAATACTCAAATGTACTATGATTAAGATTGTCTATAAGTCTCTTATGTAAACTTCTTTAGTGTCTCCTAAAGAGTGCTGGCTTTAGCCAGATTTGACTTTTATAGACCCAGCCACAAAAAGCCTGAGATTAACTACTATGGTTGGGAGAACAATATGCACAGTTTATATAAAACAAAGCCCAAACTGACTAGTCTCTAACTATGTTGCTTAAAAATACCCCCAAACCAACCCGTATTATCCTTTTCACAAGAAAAACTTAAGGCCCTGTACTCTGATTTTGCCAACTATTTTACAGAGAATTTTTGGGGCAGTCCTTAATACCACATATGCAGTTGCAAAGTTTTTGTTGTACCTAATGGTAAGGCTTATTCACAAATGTAATAAATTTACAAATTACACTTTAAACTCAGTTATTTCAAGGCTGGCAAAAAAAAAAAAAAAAAAGACCTGCTCTTCTCCCTTCACCCCTGCCCACCAGCAAAACTGTCTATAAGTCCCTAACATTAAAAGAGCGTTTTATTCTAGTGAAAAACTATTGGCACAAAACCATATGCTATCGATTAAAAGAACAGTTAATAGTAGTGAAAAAGATTGCCTAAAACGCATACCCTAACCTACCACAGAAATATAAAAGTTTATATTCTGAAAATATATACTGTATTAAAGTTTGTAAGGTTATTCATTTAAACAGAAGTGTGTACTGAAATAGGAAACTAAACAACACTTATCTACAGCAAAAATATACATGCAAGACAACACAAAATAAATTGCTTACCTTGAATATCTACAAATGCAAAACTGCAGATTTTTAAAGATTGTACAAAACAATTTACACAAGAATAAAATAACATACTTAACAACAAATTGCATTTATATTTTTAAATACTGTGAATATTAGTAAAGGTACCCAGACTAATATATACAGTACATCAATGTGTATGAACAGCAAGAAAAGACAAACATGAGATCATCAGTTCAGTCTTAAATATTAAAAAAGGAAGCTTTTCAAAGTAGCCTTTTTCTGAAAGACAAACAAATTCTAAGGAAACTAGTTTGTAACTCTTTAGATGTGATTAATTAAACAACATGAAATATGATTAGTGCCTTTTACGAAAAAATACATTGCAACCATTCCTTTCTCAAACGAAATATTAATGTAAATAATTGAAAATGCAGTTGAAATGGTGCATTTTAAAAGTTGATTTAATCATGATTCTTTTTTCCTCCTCCTAAAATCTTCTGTGGAAAATGAATCTTCATACTGACAAGAGTAATCTTCCTAGTTAATCAACATATAACCACCACAGTGTGGAAATCAAGTTTCTAATGTTTTATTGACACATTTTGCATGACCTGGAGTTGTACCTCTCTGGACCAGTGTGAGAAAAATGCACATTGGGGCATCATGATACTTATTCCTGATTTTTCCTCTGCCCCCACCCTCCAAAGTCCCATACTGCAAGCCTGATCGTATATACACTTATGCATATGACTAATCATGCTCAAGTCAGTGGAGAATCACTCCATAATCATGTACAATATTGCATTTTGAAGACATTTAAACAAATTCCAACTGCCATTTTTTTTAGACAGAACTTTGGGGGTGGAGATTTCTGATGTAACATAGCGCTCTGTGTACCCTCTACCTCCCAATGGCATAATTTGGCCCTAGAAAAATATATAGACTGTAACTGTAAGGTACTTTACTTGTAACTGTGAAAAAGGCAAAGACGGATGGAGTTTGCAGAAATCTACTGCTCACTGGATTTATCAGTTTGCAATCTGACCAAGAATGTATTGACTTTTTTCATTACAATCATTTGAAAAATTCCTCAGTTCATATGAAATCTGGCTCAAGGATGGAGAGCAAGTACACCACTCACTAAAGAAACAAAAGTGCAAATTTTCTGCTTTGAGAGATTTTGATTATGGCATCTTAATGTGGCAGTTCAATTCACTGAACATGTTTGTTGTTAGTTCCTGCTCAGCTGGCTACTAGTAACACAGAAAGTCGACAGAACTAGCATTCAAAAGTCAGTCATGTGTTGGGGGAAAGTCACATTTTTAAAACAGCAAATTAGATTTTTTTTTTTGTCATTTATCATGGACTCTTTTTATTGACAGCCAGATTTTTTTTTTTGTAACCAGATGATGGAGTGGCCAGCCATGGAGCATTGGAAAAGCAAAACAAAGAATGTCTCCACCCAGTTCAAAACCTAGCACCATTTTATAAATGTTCTATCTCAGACCCAGGTGCCTCCAGAGAAGTAGTTATCCCACAACTGGGCAATCAGGCATTTAGGCTAAGGCTCACAAGGGTTTGTTTCTAAGCTTCAGATGGAAAGGAGATGTTTAAACCTGAAGAACAATATGATGCCACATAATAGCACCATGCACCCTGTTATTAATGTCCAGCTAATAGGCAAATAGTGAACTTAAAGCATTTTGTTGGCAAGCCCTTCGTTGCTTCTCAAGAAGGCAGGAAGTGAAGTTAGGCTTGTGTGGGACTCACAATTGCATCACCCTCTGATTTTCCTTAACAAGTCTAACAAACTATGACCCTACTTCAATATATCTTTATAGTTTCACACATAAAGGAACATGCACATGGCTGTCACTTTTACTACCCCACACATTTAGTAATTTCTATGTGTTCTTTATTGTCTATATAGCTCACTGCTGAAAGTGCACTGGGTCTCTTGCATTCTCATGTGAAACTATTAATCCAGTCCAGGGAAGTATGACAATATCTATGTGATCAACAACAAACAGTTGAAGACGTACAAAATAAATAAGTTAAATAAATTCAATGAAAGAAGAAATTCTAGTAGTTTTTTTTAAACTGACTTTACATACACATAAATTATCAGGTTTTCCGTTACATTGTTAGAACTTAAAAAAATAATTAATATTTCTGAAGTTTAATAATCTGGGTCTCCAGAGTGCTACCATGACCTGATTTCCCAGTTAAGTCCTCAGTGTCAGCACAGACCTTTGTTGGAAAGCAAGAATAAATTAAAAAAAAGACAGACAAACCAAAACATTACAGATAACATGCCTTACTGGGCACAGTAGCACTTTTCAGCATGTGGAATGTACACTTCTAACATGATGAGCCTGGGAAAGATACAGCACTCAGTAGAACCTATGTGCACTGACCAAACTTGCCTCCATCTTTATTACACAAAATCAAACCAGCTAGAGGCAGCTGTGTAACTTCTCAATTTAACTCACAAGGAAATTGACACAACCACAGGTATTAAGATACACTGTCACAAGGATGCATTCCTTCTGCATTTCAAACACAGGTAATGTTTGAACTCTGTTTACACTTGGAATGTTTTCTTGAAGTTAAACCATGACTTCAGACTTCATAAATTTTGTCTTGCAAGTAGCTGAATAATGAATCCAGTCCTTTGGAAGAACTCCACAGTTGTTTTAACATCTGACACTCTTTTTCATTCACATCTTCAAGTCCAGATTTCAGGAAGCTCCGCACTAGACATTTAGACTCTTCTAGTACCTAAATTGAAAATATTAACAGACTTTGTACATTTCTGATTGTTCAAATTATTATGGACAGCAGTATTAACAGTGCTTTACCACTTGAATAACTGTGTCCTTGATACAGAAATACTGGACCTGATTTCTCCACATGCACTGTGCAGCCACAACTCCACCTGGAGTCAATGGAAGCTGCCAATACTCAGCAGAGGCATTTGTGTTTATGCATTAGTGCCAAGAGTTTTCAAAAGTCAATAATGATTTCAGATGCCTCCTCAGATCCCTTTAATTGAGACACAGATTTAAGCCAAATGAGGTTGTCTCCTTTTTTTAACATACAGAACCTGGAAGGGACTCTCCTTAGTTAAATTAAATTGGTACATGTTTCCAACTTTCATTGTGTTGTAGGGATGTGGGGGTAATACCAGACAGTGTTTATAGAAAAAGGACACAAAGGGAGCAAAGGTCTACCAAGCAACTGAGTCCCAGACTAAGACATTCTATCAGTTTTGGACTCTAAACTGTTATTCCATTGTTTCTTCTGAATAGACTGTAAATGGGTCAATTATAAGCAACAGGGTTATTGCATATCTTTTGGTCCTTTTTGGTTTTGTTTTGTATTTTTATGAACAATTGTCCACAGTGAGCTAGGAGGAGACCATTGTATGTGGCCTACTTTTGATCTCAATCTTAACTTCTTTATCATTTTTAACACTTGTGATAGGTAGCCTCATATTTTGTCACATTTTGGCCGTGTCTACACTAGCCCCAAACTTCGAAATGGCCATGCAAATGGCCATTTCGAAGTTTACTAATGAAGCGCTGAAATGCATATTCAGCGCTTCATTAGCATGCGGGCGGCCGCGGCACTTCGAAATTGACGCGCCTCGCCGCCATGCGGCTCATCCCGACGGGGCTCCTTTTCGAAAGGACCCCGCCTACTTCGAAGTCCCCTTATTCCTATGAGCAGATGGGAATAAGGGGACTTCAAAGTAGGCGGGGTCCTTTCGAAAAGGAGCCCCGTCGGGAGGAGCCGCGCGGCGGCGAGGCGCGTCAATTTCGAAGTGCCGCGGCCGCCCGCATGCTAATGAAGCGCTGAATATGCATTTCAGCGCTTCATTAGTAAACTTTGAAATGGCCATTTGTGTGGCCATTTCGAAGTTTGGGGCTAGTGTAGATGTAGCCTTTAACACCTTCCTTCAAGGTTGAAGATTCTCTTGTACCTCTGGTCAGTGTGCGGGAGAATGCGGTATGTATTGAGCCCTACGTATCTGTGGATATCTGCTTCCTACCCACATCTGTGGATGCGGATAGCTGCAGATACTGGAGTGGATGCCCATACAGGGCTCTCCCTTATTGGTGAGGGATATGAGGGAGGAAACTGGAGGGTGCCAGGGCAGGCCCCGGCCCTGCCAGCAGGGAAAGGATGCAAGAAGCTCTATCCTAAATCTCCAGGCAGAAGGGGCTGAGTGCCAGCTTAATATAGAATATATCAATCTGACCCAATAAGCGTTTGCTGCATTTCCAAAGACCATTTCATGGCAGGCTCAGTTCTGAGTTTCTTTTCTGAGATGGCATCTACACCTGATTTAATTAAAAATCTTCTGTGCTTCTACTGTGTCTTGAGCAACATAAGTGAAGTCACAGGATGCTAAGACTGCCAGGGACATGAAGTATTACTAAGGAACTAAGTACAAATGGCTGCCAGGCGCTTTCATTTTGTTACTGATGTTTTATGGAAGCTGCAGTTTTCACCACTACCTTTTACATTCCGTGGCTTTTGGCAGTTTAGATGGCACTGGGGCAGGAATATACATGCCTCCAGGAAAAGGGCCTTAGGAAGTGAGGGCTATGCAGAGATTATAGCTGAGCTGCTAAGCTGCAATCAGAAAAAAAAGAAGAAATAACCCCTGGAACCAGATTTTGCTTCAGGAACCTTACATGGATCTCACTTCTGCCACATGGCCTCCTTGTAAAGACCATGGCAGTGCAGTTCCATTGGACTGTGATAGTACAATCCCACTGGAGCGGAGGAGAAGCTTCAGGACCTAACAGTGCACCATGGAGGTGCAGGTCTCCTGCTGATCTCCTGCCTCTGTGTAGATACTGGGAAGGGAGAAGTGAAACAACCCGTCTTCCCAACAAAACAATGAGGGAAGAAATCCATGAGCAATCCTTGCACAGATTTCCTTCCATCAATCCCTCCCCACTGCAGGTTCTACTGCAGGAGTTGAGAACCTAGTTCTAGTACATCACTAGCCTTTGTAGCACACCGTGCCTGTTTTCAGCAAAATTAGTTATGGATTCTCTTGGCCTATAACTGAACAGGTTTGCATTTCATTTCTTAATAGTCCTTGTTATCTGGATGATAGGAACAAAAACTGATAGATTTCTTACCACTGCGCTGCAAGATGCCATTTCCTTTACTCGCAGCATCACTTCTTGGCTGAACGTTGTTGGCCAAAATACTTGTGACACAAGTCCTCTGCTGCAGGCTTCCTGTGCTGTTAGCTTTCTCCCGCAGAACAACATTTCATTTGCCTGCAAACGCAAAAGGCTCACTCAAGATCTTGTGTGGTAAATTCCCACATTCATATATCACAAGAGCCTGGTGATTTGGTCCAGTAAGACTTCACAATATTGTCTTCCTTCGCTTTAGTGACAAGTACTGATAAAGTGTTTTTTGGAGTGACATTTGAGCATTGTATGGGCAAATTAAAAAAAATTAGCTGTGCACATCAGCATATTGCTATCAGTGAATTTACAAGAGTAAAACTGTCTGTGTATAGTCTCAGAGGAGTAGCCATATTAGTCTGTAGCTTCACAGATAACAAGCAGTCCTGTAACATGTTAGAGACTAACAAATTTGTTAGATAATGAACTTTTGTGGATAAGACCCACTTCCTCAGATGACTGGGGGAGACAAATCAAATCCAGTGTTTACATAGTAGGGGGCAGGTTTTGGGGTGGTGTGGGGAAAGATTACCTGTCATTAGTGGGACCAGCTGGTAAAGCAAATTTGCTTCACCATCAGCTTGCTCATTTGCTTGGTCCTAGTGACAAGTAATTATTTTTTCTCCCCTCCTTCCTTCCCCTCTCCCCACTATGGCTGTGTCTACACTAGCCAAAAACTTCGAAATGGCCATGCAAACGGCCATTTTGAAGTTTACTAATGAAGTGCTGAAATACATATTCAGTGCCTCATTAGCATGCGGGTGGCCGCGGCACTTCAAAATTGATGCGGCTTGCGGCCGCGTGGCTCGTCCAGATGGGGCTCCTTTTCGAAAGGACCCCGCCTACTTCGAAGTCCCCTTATTCCTATGAGCAGATGGGAATAAGGGGACTTCGAAGTAGGCGGGGTCCTTTCGAAAAGGAGCCCCGTCGGGATGAGCCGTGTGGCCGCGAGCCGCATCAATTTCGAAGTGCCACAGCCGCCCACGTGCTAATGAGGCTCTGAATATGTATTTCAGCGCTTCATTAGTAAACTTCGAAATGGCCATTTGCATGGTCATTTCGAAGTTTTTGGCTAGTGTAGACACGGCCTATATAAATCCTGTATTCTATTTGTCTACTCCAATCATCTAAGGAAGTGGGTCTTACCAATGAAAGCTCGTGACCTAATACATTTGTTGGTCTCTAAGATGCTACAGGACTGCTTATTAGTTGTTCATATATAGGCAATGCTATGGCATCACTCTGTGGCAGCACATATGGGGGCCAAATTTTGATCTTCTTTACACAGGGTAAACTAAGTGACTTAATGGAGTTACTCCAGATTTATGCTTGTAAAACAAAGAGTACAGTTTCAAGTCCCAATGTGCCCTGGTAACTACTACAGGTTGAACCTCTCTAGTCCAGCACACTCTGATCCAACAACATCTGATGTCCAGCATGATTTTAGTTAGCTAGATGTCCATGTATGGCCGTTTCCTGTGGTCCCATAGAGTTTGTTTATAGCCACCAGTCCTGACTCTCAGGTTCTGTGCTGTTATTTAGCTCTAATTTACCCCTAAATATCTTCTAAGAGCCCAGTAAGCAGTTCAAATGTTGGTAATGTGCTAAGCAATATTGACCTCCTGTGGTTTGGCAAATTCTCTGGTTCAGACCAGTCAGATCCTGAAGATGCCAGACTAGAGAGGTTCAACCTGTAGCTAGCTATTGCAAGAACTTAGTATGATGCAGAAAGATACTTCGAACCCTTCTGTATTAGGTTTGCCAAAGTGCCTTTTCCCTTTCTTGTCACATTCTTGGAAATGGTGCCTTTTCTGATGTGTCTTGGGCCTCTTTACTAGACACTGCAGAATGTTTCAAATTCTGTGGTCATTTTGTGTTGGGAACAGAATAGGGATAAGGGGATTTTTTTCCCCAGGATTTTCATTAGGGCAACTGTTAGCAACAAGCAAAAACACAGTATGGAATTAACCACGGCTGCTAGGAGAAAACTGCCTTACCAGAGCAACACCCAGTATTTGTGGGAATGTATAGGATGAACAGCCAGCTGGAGTGAGTCGAATTGTCGCATATGGGGTCTGAAACCAAGCCTTCTCACTTGCCCAAACGATATCACACAGTGGTAAGATAGAAGCTCCCAACCCAAGAGCTGGGCCATTGATAGCAACTACAATTGGCTTCTTAAACTGAATAAAAGCTTTTACAAAATCCCTAAAATAAAAAAAAATTGAACTTATTGGATAGGGAAACACATTAGTTCTTAAATTTAAATTACTTATTAGAAAACACATTCAAATGTAAAATAATTTGCCCAGTTTTTAAGCCTTCTATTTTCCAACTGGGCTTTTCCCCGGATGTACAGTTCAGCTGATTTTTGTCTAATCAATTTATCAGAATATGGTGGAATATCAAATGATTTTTCTTTAACTGTAATTGGTTTGTGGAGTAACTGGAATCCCTTGAATGTTGTGGTATCTTTGTGCAGTATGGTTACGGCTAGTATTATGTGTGTCCCAGTATGTGACGGGTTGTATCTCTAGTGGCTCTCACTGGCTACGTCTACACGTGCACGCTACATCGAAATAGCTTATTTCGATGAATAACGTCTACACGTCCTCCAGGGCTGGCAACGTCAACGTTCAACTTTGACGTTGGGCAGCACCACATCGAAACAGGCGCTGCGAGGGAACGTCTACACGCCAAAGTAGCACACATCGAAATAAGGGTGCCAGGAACAGCTGCAGACAGGGTCATAGGGCGGACTCAACAGCAAGCCGCTCCCTTAAAGGGCCCCTCCCAGACACAGTTGCACTAAACAACACAAGATCCACAGAGCCGACAACTGGTTGCAGACCCTGTGCATGCAGCATGGATCCCCAGCTGCAGCAGCAGCAGCCAGAAGCCCTGGGCTAAGGGCTGCTGCACACGGTGACCATAGAGCGTCTCTCAACCCCTCAGCTGATGGCCACCATGGCGGACCCCGCTATTTCGATGTTGCGGGACGCGGATCGTCTACACGTGCCCTACTTCGACATTCAACCTCGAAGTAGGGTGCTATTCCCATCCCCTCATGGGGTTAGCAACTTCGACATCTCGCCGCCTAACGTCGATTTCAACTTCAAAATAGCACCCAACACGTGTAGCCGTGATGGGCGCTATTTTGAAGTTGGCGCCGCTACTTCGAAGTAGCGTGCACGTGTAGACGCGGCCACTCTGTTCAAGGAGGGCCAGGAAGGATTCAGGTGGTCTTGCTTAGCTAACCTGATGGAGTCCTTTCAGTATGTTGCAGAATGAAAGAGGGAAATTCAATGGGTGTTGTGTACTCATGTTAGAAAATCCAGGGCTCTGGATGTAAGATTAATGATAAAGTACTGTACTGAGCCACAGAATAGGAGATAAAACAGGGTGATCTAAAGTATAAGAGAGGTAGCTGTGTTAGTCTGTAGCTGCAAAAACAAGAAGTCCTGTGGCACCTTATAGACTAACAGATTCTTTTTGGACCATAAACTTTTGTGGGCATCTGACGAAGCGGGTCTTTGCCCATGAAAGCTTATGCTCCAAAAAATTTGTTAGTCTACAAGTTGCCACAGGACATTTCATTTTTTTGGTGATCTAAAGAACACACACAAGCTGAAACAGAGACACAAGAGAGCCACAGACTGGAGAAAACACATTGAAATGAGGCTATAGAAGTGGTTTCCCAGAGGATCTTTGTTAGAAATTTAGATTAAGTTATAACAAAGATCTCCACATCACCCTCTCACAACAGATTTGAAATGGTGGAGAATGGTGGGGTGGAAGAAGGAAAGGAAGAGGAAATAACACAGTTTGATGCAAAATGATTTGGCTCATTTAGAAGACAGGGCATTAAGTGCAATAAGAAAATTGATATAAGTCACTTGCCTTGTAGGAACTAGGGTACGGACTGTGTAAAATGTAACAGTCAGTACGCTGATCAGGAAAAAAGTGTGGGTGCAATTGTGGACAAATTATGAGACTGAGGTGACCTATTGCTGTGCATCTGAGCGCAGGATTTGGATGCTGGAGATGACAGCAGATCTCATGAAAAGAGTAAGGCCCAATTCAGCAAAGTTCAGGTTTATGCTTAACTTCAACCATGTGACTAGCCTCACTGAGGTCTGTGTGACAACATACAGTCTTAAAGTTAAGCATGTCCCTAGGCACTGTGCTGGGCTAGGATGTAAGAGAAAAGCATTTTTCCTCAACAACAAAATGAAAAAGAAACTTTGAGAAGACCCAGTATCACACTCAATAGTGCATGACAGGGATTGAAATTGGTAGTGATGTTTTTCATAGAGGTAGAGTATGATCAATATTGAGGCCCAATTTTGAGCATGAAAAAATAAGGAGTGAAGAGGGAATTTAGGAGCCTTACCTCAGACAATGGACAAACACAGGATTAGGTTACCAGGCAAGGCAGATGGATCAAGCATTCTGTATCAATGGGCTCAAAAGGCAAAGATGCATTACTGGAGAAGGAGGGAATCAAGGGGATTTATAGTTGAGGATTGGCTGAGCAAAGCAAGGCCCTATGATCAACTCAATGGCATTCCTCTGCCTATAATGTGACAACTTCAACCAATTCCAAAATTTCAGAGACTGTTCTGGAAACCAACAGGCACGTTCTTATTGAGGGTTTTTGTTTTTGTTTTGTGTGGGTGGGGTTCAAGATCAGAAACTGGAAGAGCACATGCAGAGGAAAATCCAGAAGGTGCATAAAGGCAGATAATCACCTGTTGCCCCATGCAGCTGCCTTCACGGATCAGAGGCATCAGCCAAACTTACTGAGTGGGGAGAGCTTTGGCAGTCTGGTAGAAACAAGACAGCCTTACAAGGAGAATGTGGGGACCCAAGGAGAGGGAAAGTGGCAAGCTAGACAGTGAGGAGGAAAGATTTTTGTGAGGTTAGAAGCTGTGCAGAGCAGATGAATGGGTGGTGGTGGTGGACGGGACGCACAGACTGGTGTGGGGAAGCAGGGACTTGGAGAGTACTAGGGTGAATGGAAATTCTAGGAAGTATAGACCCAGCAGTGAAGAGGTATGTGAACTAGGTGAGGGGACGGTGGAAAGCAGGGGACACACAGAGGACACAGAGGAAGAACCACTAAGGGTACGAGGGCATGGGCATGGATGGGGATGAAGGAAGGAGGAGCCCACACTAGGAGGAGGCCAATGGAGAGGGAAGAATGGAGGAACACACAGAGATCCTGGCATGGAGATGGAGTGGAACTTGGGGGCTGCATAGAACCTGGAACTGGGCAAAGAGAGTCCCTGGATTGTGATGGAGGGGAGATGGGGACACTCCAAGCATGGGGCCATACAGAGCACCTGCTACAGGAGACAATGCTAGGGAGTTGTGGGTCTCTGCACCATATTGCCATCCCGCCATGCCATGTGACAGATGGGGGAATGGAAGACAGAGCCTCTGTCAGAGGGAGGCAGAATGGGAGACAATGGTATGGTGGGATGTGGACACAGAGGACATATAGATCCTCCGTGGCATGAGAGAAAGGCTGGGGGAAATAGCAGAGGCCCTGAAATAGAGTGGCACACGGGGAGTTTGCAGGGGAATGGAGGAACAGAAATGTTAAAGTACATGCAGGGTGCTCAGACTACAGAATCAATGAAACAGGTGGCCAACCAGTTATCCCATCTTTCTGTTTTGTCTTCAGAGGGCAGACAGGTTAGCTCAGATGACTTCATTCCTTGTGTCTCATATTCTCTCACATCTCTGTACTCCAAGGTTGTATGTTTAGTTACCAAGGGGAAAGATCTTGGTTTCTTTTCAGGACATTCTTAGAAGTGCAATGAAAATTGTAAACACTAACCATCATGAAAGAGGAAAATGTTATGTTTGGAAGGCTTTTGTTTTTTACTGTCTTTTTATACTCATTTGAATCTTGCAATGAGAATCTGTAATGGACACAAGCACTCTCAATGCAAGATCAGTGCTTGTAGTCTGTCAAAGAGCCTGTGAAACAAATAAACTGTAATCCCATTGTTTTGGGCTGTGACGGACGTATGAAAACTATAGCACAGCAGAAGGAATCATCTGTGAGAATTCTTCTCTGCATCTCATAATATTGATATGAACACATTCCACTCTCAGAGAATGGACACATGTGGGTTTCTATACATTGGCACACCCTACCCACTGACAAAGCAACATTTTCTCTCTTACTATGATGTTATTGTGTCAATCAATTAATTGTGCCTCCCTTTTCAGGGAATAATTGACCAACAGAAAAACTTTGACAGTTAAAAGTTTAAAACTATTCTGTTTCCATGCTCATAAAATCTAATCCCTCTGGGCCAGAATTGGATATACTTATTGAGATAAATAATATTATTCTGAGACTACTACTGATTTTAGCATAAGACAGGAAAGAAAATGGACTGTGTAAGGACTCAGTCTGCCTTCATCTGAAATAAGAATCCCATTGACTCAACTGCTTGTTGTCAGGCCCTCTGAAGGATATAGCAGTTCATTGTATTCAATACAAATCTTATAAAATATAGTAAATATTTTTATGTAGTAAATATTTGAATATATAAAATATATTGAGCTGGGATTGTATGTTCTCCATGAGGCAGACAGATGTGAGACCTGGGAGTTCAAAGGACCACTTTGAAAATATGCAAGACATAATGGTCTTTGGGACATCGAGGCTACGTCTACACGTGCACGCTACATCGAAATAGCTAATTTCGAAGTAGCGACATCGAAATAGCCTATTTCGATGAATAACGTCTACACGTCCTCCAGGGCCGGCAACGTCGATGTTCAACTTCGACGTTGCTCAGCCCAACATCGAAATAGGCGCTGCGAGGGAACGTCTACACGCCAAAGTAGCACACATCGAAATAAGGGAGCCAGGCACAGCTGCAGACAGGGTCACGGGGCGGACTCAACAGCAAGTCGCTCCCTTAAAGGGCCCCTCCCAGACACACTTTCATTAAACAGTGCAAGATACACAGAGCCAACAACTAGTTGCAGACCCTGTATATGCAGCACGGACCCCCAGCTGCAGCAGCAGCAGCCAGAAGCCCTGGGCTAAGGGCTGCTGCACACGGTGACCACAGAGCCCCGCAAGGCCTGGAGAGAGAGTATCTCTCAACCCCCCAGCTGATGGCCGCCATGGAGGACCCCGCTATTTCGATGTTGCGGGACGCGGATCGTCTACACGTCCCTACTTTGATGTTGAACGTCGAAGTAGGGCGCTATTCCCATCCCCTCATGGGGTTAGCGACTTCGACGTCTCGCCGCCTAACGTCGATTTCAACTTCGAAATAGCGCCCAACACGTGTAGCCGCGACGGGCGCTATTTCGAAGTTACTGCCGCTACTTCGAAGTAGCGTGCACGTGTAGACGCAGCTTAAGGGTGCATCTACACTTGCATTCCTCTTTCGAAAGAGGTAGGCATATGAGGTAAATTGAAAATACAAATGAGGTATAACTTTGCATATTTGACACCTCATTTGCATATTCTAATTTCAGACAAGCTTCTTTCGAAAGAAGAAAGCCAGTGTAGATGCTGCTGTTTCAAAAGTAAACCCATCTTCGAAAGAATCCTTCTTCCCTTTATTTAATGGGAAGAAGGATTCTTTCGAAGTTGGGGTTTACTTTTGAAAGAGCAGCGTTTACACTGGCTTTCTTCTTTCAAAAGAAGCTCTCCTGCAATTAGAATATGCAAACGAGGTGCAAAATAGGCAAATTTATGCCTCATTTGCATTTTAGATTTACCTCATTTGCATACCTCTTTTGAAAGAGGAATGCAAGTGTACACGCACCTAAGTGTGACATATTCCCCAGAAAATCTGCTTAGAGGTTAATGCAAACTTTCCACTCCCAGTGACACAAAAAGCCCTGCCTTTTGAAGCTGCACCTGGAGGAATGGGTAATTTACTGATTATTTGTTCCCCAAGACTGCAGATCACTGGTCCAACCTGTATAAAGAAATAACCACACTGCAGTTGGGATTCTGCATCTGAATCTGAGACAGATATGAACTTATTACCACAGCAAAAACCCAGTTGTGAGGTTTGAAGGACTGATGAGCAGTCAAAGTTGGAGTTAAGGTGAGCTCTGTTAAGTTTTTTAGCATTCATGTAAGTCCTTCATAGTTTTTACTGTTTTTCCTGCAATGCTCTTATGTGATAAATACATGTGTTTGCTTAGAATGAACTGTGTGATAACTTACAACTGAGGACCATACACAACTGGGAGTCCGTGGGGAGAAAGCAAAGAATCATTGCTGGCTTTTTTGGCAGTCTGGTTTGCTGGGGAGATGTGTACATGGGGAACTGTGTAGCCTTAAAGAGCTCCCCAGTTTGGATGCAGTGAGATATGGGTCTCTGTCCAAGAGAGGTCACTGTTGGGAGCATAAGGAATACAGGTGCAGTTGCCCTGAAATTGATAATATTGCTAGCAGTAACCAAAAAACTGAGATCATTAAAATGGCTTGGCATCTGTTAGATAATTCCAGTGCCTTTTTTTTGTTAAATAAAATAGGTGCCAGCACTCAAGTCTGATGATTCTTCATATGGGTTACGGTATTCAGTTTTAATGCCCCAATCCCTGCACTACTATAGGACCTGCTGGGGCTCCTGTCCTGGTCCCTGTGCTGCTGTGGTACTGGTGGTGAAAATTTTTCTGGTGTTCTAATGGAAAAAAGGTGCCAGAAGTTTGTTCCAGTGTGCTCCACCAGAAAAAAGGCCTGGATAATTCTCTTACTTTTTATCATGAAACTACTGAACCTAAACACGATTTCCTAGTGTAATAGAAGTCAAGCTCTATAGCAACCCACCCCCGTTAGTAGTATTTCTGCATAGTAGTGTCAAAGAATGTACTGTATAAAATTTAAAAGCTCTCAAAAGGGGAATCCATATTTTGTAGGAAATAAAAAGTCTAAGCCAAGCTTTCAGCTGGTGTGATAAGATGTAGTTCTATTGACTCTAATGCAATAACCTTGATATACACCAGTTGAAGATCTGGCTGTATATTTATATCATTGTGGATATTAGGAATATTTAATGGCTTATAATGGAGACTGATTTATAGACAGCACTTCATAAACCCTAGATTTCTATTAAAATTATCTGATATGTTCAGCAAAACCATATTTCAGTTAGGAAAACAGAACTACATTTACATATAAATTATGATATAAATGTAAGAAAAATATCAGAAACCTTCCAAATAAAGCCCTGAATTGCATTAGAAGCCTGCTATATTAATATGACATGACTAAGTCATATATTCCCATTTGTACTGAAACTCATTAAAATGACAAAAACTGAAACAAATAAAATGTGTCTTTGAGGAACAATGTTAAAACATGAAGCCACAGCTAATTTAAAAAACATCTCAATTTGAATTTGAGTCTGGAGGAAGAATTTTTGAAATACTAGATGCACTGAGGTAGTGGAACTAAATAAACCTGAACACATTGTACTGGAAATAAAGCAGTTTTGTCTCTTATAAGGACATGCTACAGCAAACTCATTCCTTTTTCTTGGTGAGTGAATTTGCAGGACTGTACTTAGGATACAATCAACACATATATACACAACACTCTACAACCTGACAAATAACTTTTAAAATCACGCGCTGCATTTCATAATTTAGAGATCATATGTAAGCTTGGGTCACCTTATAGCTTCTGCAATCCTAGTGCTTTCTTTTCTTCTGTCATTGGATAACCTGCCAATTAAATATGAGTAATCTAGGCCACTACAGAATACACTTCCCACTGCGCTGAGAAGTAAGAGTTTACTGTCATCAGCTGATGCATTGCACAATGCTCTCCGAACTTCCTTCATGATCTGTGGATAAAGAAAAGTAAACAATTCGACATGCATGCCTTGCAAGATAATTTCTCTTGCTTTACAAAACTCTATTTGTTGTTAGAGATACATATTTTGGCCATTGTAATATAAGTACTCTATATTACAACAGTTAGTGTTTACAGAGCCCTGACATATTCTTTGAAGTGCTGTAGATTAATTTTTTACAAGAAAGTGTTTTTTGATTATCTTATAGAGGAAATGCTGGTTCCCCAAATTGTGTTATTCTTTTAATATGTAGTAGATTTCAAATAGCTCTTGTTTTGCTCTTATGACTTTTAAAAAAATTAACTGATGTACATCATTGTACTATTAAAGTGGCTATCACAGCAATAACATGGTAAGCTTTAAGTATTTGACTGAAATATATAAGCATTGTCCTTCAGTTCTTCCACCTGTTCAGCTAATTCAGTCTGAGTCAGTCGGCTGGAATAATACAGTTGTAAATGCATACAGTTATGGCGAATTTATTGTTCATAGCACTACGGTCAGCGACATTTTTAGTCTACAAATGCTATCATAATAAAAACCACTAGAAAGATGAGTAACTTACTGCTTGATTTACTATTATATCAAATTATTTGTAAATACTAGTCAAAATGTTTAAGACATTGACATATTCCTACTGAAATAAGAGGTTGTAATTTTTTCAAGATCATCTTTCCTAACCATTTTTAAAAGGGAAATAATATTTCATAAATATCTGCAGGTGGTTTGCATGACGACCCTGATTGGGCAGGGTGTGTATGCATACATACAATTTTAAGCATGGGAGTAGCCATGTTGACCAGCTACTCTTACTGATTTGCGCGTGGGAAATCCTGCCTATTGACGCCAATGGAAGTTTTGTTATTGACTCCGGTGGGACTATGATTTCATTCAGTTCATCTACTCATATGCTGAAATTTTTGTACATATTTAAATGCTTTACTGATTCAGGACCCTAAGCATGATGGGCCGAATTCTGCTCTCATTCCACACTGAAAAATGTGGATGTACAGGTAAATTTTCAGACAGCAAAATGTGACCTGATAAATTACAGATGCAGAGAAATAAGATGTTCAAGTGGCAACTACTTCTTCTCATAATTAATGCTTGCAAAGTGTTCTACATCGCTGAAGTGCTATAGAGACATGTATTAATCCAAACCTATTTTTTAAAATGTCACCAAATGTGCGGGTACAATTTTGTGCCTGCAACTTTTTCTGGGCAGGCTTTGCACATCCCAATTCTATAATATATGGAAACAAACTTGCATTTGCTTGTGCAAATCATGCAGCATGATATCTATCTAATTTGCATGTGAAAACACTAAGTTCTGAATTCTAGTGTTTATAAAATTTGTATGTGAGAAATGGCAGAGCAAATTTTCAGAAGGTGAAGCCTTCCTTTTGAAGGTGCATGTCTACATGCTTGCAGTCTTGACTGTGGGTGCAAATCAGGAATAAAAGGAAGAAATTCTCAGCTCAGTAGTTAGAATTCATGTATCAAAATGGCAGCATCAATTACATGAGGGCAATTTATGCTTAAATCACGGAGGCACAGCCTTAGTCCTTTTGAGAGTACTAATCCACACATGCAAAAATGCAGCTGGGGAAACAATATATGCAAATTTTGCTGTAGCTGTGAAGAGAGAACAATCTACTCAGTGTTTGTGCATGCGGTTTTAAACCTGCTCAAAGCTAAACATTTATTTAAGAAGATACAGAACTACATACGGTAGAGCTCTATTAGACTGACTGATCCAACACCTTGCTCTTATAGGATTGTTCTCTTCAGTCTATTTTTTAATGTTTTATGTTTCCCCAATGTTGATGACTTCCACTATTTCCTTGGGAGAATATGTAGCATACTCAGTATCTTTAGGTAGTAATATTGTGTGGCCAAATCAGAAGTGCAACTTCCTGATGACGATAATGGGGAGTTCTGCGTCAAATGGGGTGAGAAAGTATGACTCTCCTGTCAGTTCATTCCTCCTGATAATCAACTGTAGTGTTTCCATCCCCATGTGTTTGTTTACATACCTACAGCTTCTCTCTTCCTTGATGTTGCCCTTCATATACTTGCTTTGTTCTTAGCCCAGACATGTATATCTGTATCTCTGTGTTTTCCCCCACAGGAAATATTTCTAGATTTAGGTTTAAATGGACAGAATCACAGACATGCAGGGCTTGAAGGGGCTTGGAGGAATCAAGTCCCGGCCTGCCTTATGGCAGGGCCAGGTATGATTAGATTGTCCCTAACAGATTTTTGCCCAAACTGTTTTTAAAAACCTCCAGTGATAGGGATTCCACAGCCTCCCTTAAAATTAACTCCCTTCATACAGTAAAGTCTGTTTTAACCCGGATTCAAATAACCAGACCTCTCAATTAACCAGCTTTATATCCCATGTGTGAGTGGCCAGCGGCTCCTCCACTCTCCTGCCCAGTGCCCGCTACCTAGAGAGGTTCCCCGCAAGACCTGGTGCCCCACCCAGAGCCGCTTGTGCCACAGACATGTGCAAACTTCACAGAGTGGATCCCCACACAGCATGACACCGCACCCAGAGCATACTGGAATAGCTGGCATGTTGGACTATTTGGCAAGCTCCCAGTACTGGGGCTCCTGGCTATGAAAGAATTTGGTGTAGTTAGAATTTTTTCCCTAATATCTGACCTAAATCACCATTGCAACAGAGTAGGCCTGTTACTTCTTGTCTGATCTTCAGTGAACTGATCACAGTCCCCTTCATAGTAACCCTTAATATTTGAAGACTGTTATCAGGTCTCCCTCCAGTCATCTTTTCTCAAGTCTAAATACACTCAGTTTTTTAATCTTTGTAAGGTCAGGTATTCTAGACCTTTAATCATTTTTTTGTTGTTCTTCTCTGGGCTGTCTCCAATTTGTCCACATTTTTCTGAAAGCATAGTGCCCAGAATTTATTATAATCCTCCAGCTGAGGCATCAAGTGCTGAGCAGAGCAGGACAGTTACATCTCAGGTCTTACATACAGCTCTCCTGTTTCTGCACCGAAGAATATTAGCCTTTGTTGCAGCTGCATCTCATTGTTGACTCAACATGTGAGCCCCTATAACCCCAGATCCTTTTCAGCAGTACTACTATCTAGTCAGTTTGCCCCCATTTTATAGTTTTGCAATTTTTCCCTCCTAAGTCAAATACTTTGCTCTCATATTTGTTGAATTCAGACCAATTCTCAAGTTTGTCAAGATTATTTTCAACTCTAATCTTGTTCTTCAAATTCCCTGCAATGCTTGGTGTCATCTGGAAATTTTATTAGCATATTCTCCATTTCATGATTCAAGAAATTAACAAAAGTATTGAATGGTACCAGACCCAGGACTGTCCTCTGGATGACCCCCCAGATGTCCCTGAAAGTCTGACAGCAAACTATAACTACTTTCTCAGTAAGGTCTTCTAGCCATTTGTGCAGCTGTCTCGCAGTAATTTCATTTAGACCTCATTTCCCTAGTTTCATTAAGAGAATGTCACCTGGAACGGTATGAAAAACCTTACTAAAATCAAGGCATAACATATCTGCTGCTTTCCCTTGGTTTGGCATGTTTTGTTCCAGATGAATTCATGCTGGCTGTTCTTTTTTAACCCTGTAACCTTAAAGGTGCTTGCCAATTGATCAATAATTTGTTCCACTATCTTTCCAGGTGTTGAAATTAGGCAGACTGGTCTATAATTCCCTGGTAACTTTTCTACCCTTTTAAAGATAGTATATTTGCCATTCTCCAGCCTTCTGGAACCTCACCCACTCTCCAGGAATTCTAAAAAATAATTGTTAATGGTTCTGAGATTGCTTTGGATGGTTCCTTAAGTACTCTATAATGAATTTCATCAGACTCTGCCAAACTGAATGCGTCTAATTTACTTAAATATCTTTAACCTAATCTTTCCATATTTTGGCTCGCTTTCTTTTCTTTTCTCTTCTCTTCATTGTTAATACTGTGTTGAGTATCTGTTGACCATTGAACCTTTCTGATGAAGTCTGACATAAAACAGGCATCAAACTCTGCTTTTTTGTCTCTTTTGCTCCTAATGTGTTTCAAGAACCTCTTCTTATTGCCTTTTATATCTCTTGCTAGGTGTAACTTAATTTGTGTCTTAGTCTCTTATTTTATTCCCTACCTGATCATGCTATTTTTATACTCTTTCTAAGCATTTTGTCTTTGTTTCCACATTTTTGTAAGATTTCTTTTTTAATTTTTCAGGTCACTAAAGAGCTCCTGATGGAGCCACATTGCCTTCTTACTGTGCTTCTTTATTTGTCGTTCGCCTCAGGATAATTTGCAGTTGTGACTTTAATACTGTTTCCTTGAGAAACTGATAGTTCTCCGGAACTCCTTTTTCCTTAGATTTTCTTCCCATGGGACCTAACCTACAAGTTCCTCAAGGTTAATGAAGTCCATTATCCTCATTCATTTCATGTTTGTTTTCACCCCAAACACCTTCCATGTTCAGATTCACTTCCAATTCCATCTTGTTGGTCAAAATCAGGTCTAAGACGGTTGTCCTCCCGGATAGCTTCCTCCATTTTTGGGGACAAAAATTTGTCCCTTATACATGCCAACAACTTAATGGAAATTTTGTATTTTGCCAAATTATTTGTCCAACAGCTGTCAGCATACTTACATTACAACCAGGTCTTGTGTTTTGGCTATTTCTGTTTTTTTGTTCTAGAAAACCCTTATCCACTTCCTTATTCCATGGTCTACAGAAGACCCTCTACTAGCATGTCACCCTATTTTTTATCCCTTGTTAGTCTTTATACACAGAGACTCTTAACTGGCTTGCTTTCTATCTCCTGTTGGTCCTCAGAACAAATATTTTTTGATGTATAATGCAACACCTCCCTTTTTAACACCACAGAGAACCAGCAATTTGGTAAAAAAGGGTTTATTAAATGTATATAACTCTCTCTCCTCCATCCCAACTTTCTCCTTTGTTTTTCAGTGCTGAAGATTGTTTGCAGAGGGAGCCAAAGGACTTTAAAGGTCAGTTTCTGGGAACTGATCCCTGGGATCAGCCTGAATCAGAGGAGGTGACATGTATGACATTTAGGGAAAAAACATTTTAAAAATTTAAATGAGAACTTATTTTCATCCATACAATTGTGTCATTATTTATATTAATATAAACATTCAAAATTAGAAAAAAAACCTCTCCAGAAAACTTAGTCCTTCCAGTCCCCTGACAATTTTTATTGTTCCCCTCTCTAAATTTGTTAATACATCCTATTTGAATTAATGATTTAAAAATTCACAAGACCAGATCCTCAGCTGGTGTAAATCAGCTAAATCAACAAGGTAGCCCAGCAGGGGCTCAATCTAGTATCTACTGCTTTGCTGAAATCGACATATATTAAAATTACTGCTTTTTCTAGATTGTTTTTAGTAGATCTACGAAGTTAGCATTCAGGTTTGTCTGGCAAGATTTCCTTTTTATAAACCTATACAAAATGTACTTAAACTGCCCAACATATTAGACTGCTATTTAAGAGCTTTGTTGGGGTGTTTTCCCTTCCTCATGCTTTCTTACAAATGAGAGCTTTTAAAGACTTTTCTTTAAATTTTGTTTATGTTCAAGAAGACTCACTGAACTGGGAATTTGTCCCTGAGCTCACTAACAGGTGACTTCTGTAAATCAGTAGAAATGCCAGGTTTAAAAAATTAAACTTCATTTATGTATTTAAAACTGTAAGAGTCCATCTGCTGATTTTTTTTAAAACAAACGTTCTCTAAAAATGTTACAATCAGCAAAACATTTTAAGTCCCTGCTATCATTTTTGTAGCTATTCTGCAGTAATTACTTCTGGTGACCTCATGAGTTATATATTTATTTCTACTGTTTATTGATACTTCAGCACTCCGTAAGCACACTGAGTCCTTTCTAGTCCACAGCTATCTGATAAATTGTATGGGGATAAAAATCCCACTGGAATGATATGGCAGGCTTCAATCAAGTTCTGCCCTAAGAAGCAATCTGCCTGCTAAAGGAATAATAATACAGATAGTTGTCAACTTGTACCTTACATATTTCATGAGAAGAAGCATGCAGTAAAACCAGTGATCTGTCATATCCATAAAACTATAAGCATTGCATTTTTTCATGACTAGATGAATGAATGTTGACACTTCAGATGCGTACCTCCACTTTCAGTTTTTGATTCAGAAAGCATATGGAAGAGTTTTGTCAGTCTACCAAAGACACTAGCAGCCTAGAATATATGTTCTTATCTACTTTGCTTTTTAACCCAGTGATGGAATTTATGTTGAAAATTTGCAGGACTCTCTTTAAAAAAAAATAAAGTACCAAAGCAAAAGAAAAAAATTAACATTTCTTGCTGTTAATTTTGAAAGAAATTGTATCTTTTTATATATAAAAGAAAATGACCTCATTAGTAATCTGAATCTTTTTCAAAAAGCACAGTGGCACTGAGCCAGTTTCAATCAATGCAATTCAATCAATACTAAAAGACAGGAACATTGGCACTTTTTATGTTCAAATCACCTCCTCGAACAATAATTGTGATGAAGTTCCTAGCAATGAATTATGATTTCCTTTTAGTCTTAGCTTACGTCTCTTTACTCTTGATATCAATGACCCCAGTGACAATAACTTGAATGGCATGCCATAGTTGAGGTTAATATATTTTGTCGGGCAAATATTTGCTTGGCTCTGCTCTGACACATTCAGAGAACTCTATAAATGTAACCTTTGGGGTTTTAGACATCTTTAATTAAGTGAGGATAAACAGTGTCCGTCATTAGTTTAACAAAACAGCTAAAGCCCAAAGATGTCCACCTGTGGGTGGGTCAAGAGGAATCACAATGGAAAACAGAAGCTAAGGGCAGAGTGGCCTTTGTGTAATGCATATTTTATTATGACTCTCTGCTGCACAGGTCTTGTGCCTTTTCTGCTTCACTGGTGGTAGCAACTTTGGGAGATCCATTGTTGCCAGATTACTTAACGTCCATGTCAACTAGACCTGCTCTGAGCAGATTTGAGCAAACCTTTTTTCCTATGTTCCAAATAGAGTCTGAAATGAACATAACTTTTAACAAAACCAGGCCCTCTGTGGGTGTGTGGTTAGTACTAGTAGAAGGTGTCAATTTGACAACCCTGAGGCCTGAAGCTTGGTGTTCACCCACAGAATATTGCAAACTTCTCCACATTACCATGCCGATTTGTCTTAACCCTGCCTAGGAAGAACCCCATCCTACTCCATTCTGCATGGCCTTTGGTCTTTTTGCTGAAATGGTGGATTTCAAACAGGCAAACTGGTATGAAAAAACTCCACACCCTGTTTCTAAGCTCTGACCATCTAGGCCTCAGGTATTAATATAGCTTTAGAAAGGAAAAGGCTATTTATTTCCTTGTTTATGCAACCCGCTTCAGTACTGATCTCAGCCCAGCACTGGAGCAACATTATCTATAAGGAGCGGCTGAGGGATTTAGGTTTATTGAGTTTGCAGAAGAGAAGAGTGAGGGGCGATTTGATAGCAGCCTTCAACTTCCTGAAGGTGGGCTCTAAAGACAGTGGAGAGGGGCTGTTTCAGTAGCGACAGAGGGCAGAACAAGGAGCAATAGTCTCAAGTTGCAGTGGGAGAGGTCTAGGCTGGATATTAAGAAAAATTATTTCACCAGGAGAGTGATGAAGCACTGGAATGCATTACCTAGACTGGTGATGGAATCTCCATCTCTAGGGCTGTGTCTACACTAGCCCAAAATTTTGAAATGGCCATGCAAATGGCCATTTCGAAGTTTACTAATGAAGTGCTGAAATACATATTCAGCGCCTCATTGGCCTGCGGGCGGCCGCGGCACTTCGAAATTGGCGCGGCTCGCCACTGCGCATCTCGTCCAGACGGGGCTGCTTTTCGAAAGGACCCCGGCTACTTCGAAGTCTCCTCATTCCTATCTGCTCATAGGAATAAGGGGACTTCGAAGTAGCCGGGGTCCTTTCGAAAAGGAGCCCCATCTGGACGAGCCACGCAGTGGCGAGTCGCGTCAATTTCGAAGTGCTGTGGCCGCCCGCATGCTAATGAGGCACTGAATATGTATTTCAGCACTTCATTAGTAAACTTCGAAATGGCCATTTGCATGGCCATTTCAAAGTTTTGGGCTAGTGTAGACACAGCCTAGAGGTTTTTAAGTCTTGGCTTAAAGTCCTGGCCTGGGATCATTGTTAGGGTTGATCCTGCGTTATGGAGGGGCCTGGACTCAATGACCTCCTGAGGTCCCTTCCAGCCCTATGATTCTCTGAATATTGTCAGTGCTGCAGATCTGAGAGAAGTACGATGTATTTGTTTGCATGGCTCAAGCAGAGAGGTGGGCTGTTAGATTACTGGAAAATGCAAAAGAGTAAGTCAGTTTGGCTTATCTGGAGGATTTTGGGCTCCAGCCATACTGTGCCATGACCTTGAACTCTTTCTGAGGATGAGCTCTCAGGGCCAGCACAAAAGTTAATGTGGCAAATCTTTGGTTTGCCTCAATCCGCAGTCATTTAGTTATAGTTCAGCAGGCTCATATTTATACATGTTGGCTACAGCTACACTGCATTCTGCTTTTGGAAGCAGAATGCAAATGAATGAGATAAAAATGCAGATGAGGTAAGAATTTACATATTGCGTGCCTCATTTGCATATTCTTATGCAATCTCGCTTCCAGAAGAGTCTTTTCTGGAAGCAAAAACAGCCGGGTAGATGGGGTTCCTTCGAAAACAGGGTTTGTTTTTGCAGGAAACTCCATCTACACAGCTGTTTTTGCTTCTGGAAAAGCCTCTTCTGGAGGCAAGATCACACAAGAATATGCAAATGAGGTACAAGATATGTAAATCTGCAGCTTATCTGCATTTTCTATCTCACTCATTTGCATTCCACTTCCAAAAAGCCAAATGCAGTGTAGCTGCAGTCAAAGTGTTTGCCTCACAATGCTGTGATGGATTTTATTAGAATGATGAATTTAATATAATTTTATAGGTATAGTGGGTATTATTAAAATGGATATTTGGTCATCTTTAGGATTTACCTTTGTCATGGTGTTCCTTATAAATATGGCAAAAACTGTGGGTAATAGGTGTCTAGGTTTTTATGGTACAGTGTTAATTTGTACCCAACATGAAACACTGAGGAAAACATTCCATGCTGTATGTGAACTATTTGGGGAAAAAGGTAAAACGTAAGGCATATTACATGCGGCAATAGTTTTAACTGTGTCTAATTATTGGGAACAAATTTCAAAATGACATTTCTTAATTAAATAACAGAAGTCTTGGTAAACTATACAAAATAACCCTACATTCTAGCAATAGAATGACTGACTCAGTGGAAATCAACAGTGCCACTAATACAGTGACACCCTAAGTCTCTGTGCACTTGAGTGCAGGGCTGGGGCATCAGTTTGTGAAGAACAGAATATGTAAAGATATCTAATGGACAATTAAATGCAATCTGTAAAGGAGTAAGATGATTTCTAATATTTTAAATTCTTATCCTGAAACGTGATTTGAGATGCGTAAGTGTATAAACTCTTGCAGTACTATCAAATGTATTGTGTGAGAGGCTAGAATTCTACTAAGGGTGATACCTTTAACATTTAAACAACTATTTCTTAAAACTGCATAAAGGAATTAATGATCAAGTCCTTCCTTTCTTCATTTTTTATTTGGGAGAGGAGATTACTTGAAAAAAATGATTTCCATTGCATATAATAGTTAGACCCATCTGGATAAAATTCCAAGCATGGTAAAGTAGAATATTTGAGATCCATAAATTTTAAAGAGTTACACAATAGGGATCTCTAGCCCCCAAAATACAGATTAAGAGTTTTCTTACTTTTTGGGTTAACCACATTCCTGTCAATTAATATGGCTTTTTTTTTGCTTTTATGTCTGCATACTTACCTCTGGGGTCAGTGCATTGTTATCTGATGTCTGGCTGGAAAGCAGAATGTGCGTGAAACCATCTTCCTTCCGGACAACAATGTCCCTGAACCGACAGTTACTTTCATTTTGACGCACGCTGTACCTGAGTCTCTTATCAAAGACATAATCTTTCTCACCATCCAGTTTCCTTTTCACAGTGCTGTGCAGGTTCAGGCCTCCGTTGGCCAGAGAGGAACCTTTCAAATGCAAACAACCAAAACGGACACATGTGATCATGTCTGTACCGCCAAATGAAACAGTGTACTGTCTTATTAACTTCAATTTCATTTTGTCTAGAGCAGCCTATTCCAAAAGTGGTGAGAAACATGTCCAGCAATAAATGCAGCCCATGAGCTCCAGGGTGTGCTTGATGGCTCATTTTTACAGCAGTGCAGACTGTGTATTCCAGCATGAAACATTCTATCATGATCTGAACTGGAAATCACTCAGAGCTAGGTCAGTCTTTGCATTTTGGGACTGGTTGTCTCAACAGGTGTGCCTGTAGTGCAAATGAGAGTAACTTTAACGTAGGGACAGGCTTCTTGATTATAAGTCTCTGCAATGTCTCTGTGAGGTAGAGCAATTCATATCAAACTGTTATAGCAAAGTTGACTGTATTACCACTCCACTCCTTTTCCCTACAGCTCCAGAGTTCACTATTAAAGACAGTATTTTGTCTATTATTATCCCACTGTGGTATCTAAGATTATGCTCAAAATAGGGTATAATTTGATACAAGGTGCTCCTTTGGAAAAGCTGCAAGGAAAGAGAAACACACTTGCCCATCTGGTGTTTGTATCCAAGAATTGGACAGTTTTGGGAGGTAACTATTAGTCATCTCATGACAAAATGCTGGTTTCCTCAAGATCCTCTGATCTGCTTACTTATTGCTCCAGTAAAGGAGCTACATTTTAAAAAGAATGGCAACTTATTTTTTATGGCCAGCAACAGGACCATGTATTGCATGTTACTGGAGAAAATGGGACTTCTCTCATGGGATTATGGTATAGTAATATGGACTGTCCTTATAATAGAAAAGCTTTCACATGAAATACATACATAAGGGAAGTGCCAAAAAGAGGACCGCCATTCACAAATTTGGTTACTCTTTTTAGCATACTCAGAGGATGAGGGCTTTCCAGCCAGCAAGCCAGACTCGTTAGCCAGGTTCTTTGAATATTAAGCTGATCCTTAATAAGTAAATATGAAGAAGTATGTCAACATCTTGCTGTAACTTTACATTAATAAAGTTTCCTCCTCCCAAATTAGGACTAGGACATAACAGTGGCATCTCACAGACTACTGTGTAGTAACAGTGGGTATATACTGACTTTTAAAAATCCCCTCTATGTTTAATATTAGATTATGCATAAAAGGTGTTAATATGAGTGTCGTTTTGCAGAACACATACTGATAGGAAAACACTAAACAAGTGACAAGAAATACATGCTTCCTCTTTAGAAACAAAACCTACTACAACAAAATAGCATCTTACTGGGAAAACATTGAGTTTATCCTGAGTTTTCATTGCAGTAAATTGTAATTCCTGCTTTATTTATATTTATAATTCCTATGGGATATTCAGGAAATGTTATCATTAATAACAATGCACAAATAGGCCCGAGGTTGTTATGGAGTTATAAAAATATCTAAAAAACATGCTTCCTGTAAGTCCCTCCTCCTTTTGCTATTATAAGTATTTTAAATGTCATTGCCATTAAAAATAATGGGTAAATAAAATAATTAGTAAGTTCGTGGAGGAGAGATCTATCCTATTGCTACTGGTTATGGTTATTAGTCAAGATGATCAGAGACGCAACCACATGCTCTGGGTGTCCCTAAACCTCCGACTGCTATAAGATGGGACTGGATGACAATGGGTAGATGACTTGATAAATTGCCATATTCTGTATAGTCCCTCTGAAGCTCCTGGCACTGGTCACATCTGTCAGACCATTCTTATCTTTTTATAGACTGTGCAAAAGCTGAAGTTAAAGTTGCTGAATTCTCTTGAAATATTGGCTATTAAAAAGCAAAATAAAAGAGAGGAGCCCAAAATACTCCAAAGATGCAGGAGGGAAAAAGAGGAGCACAGTCTTCATTCAAACCTGAATCTCTATTTCATCATTTGTTCTTATCTCTGGAGTGGAACAAGCCAACCTCCTGATTCAGATATTAACAAAATTATTTTTTTAAGGCAGAGGAGGGATGGAAATTAGAAATTGGGACACATTAAAATTTTGTAGCCTAGATAATCTTTGCTCAATTAAACATGCATTGCTACAGAGGAGTGTAATGATGAATTTAGTGAATCACTCCCTAATAGGAACCAGCCATCTTCCTTCTTCAGTCTTAATATTTTCATTTGCTTGATGTTTGAGTAACTAATTCAACTACAGAACTAGTCATCAATAAATGTATGACTCTGCAAATGTTCACATTACGTAAAATATGTTTATACCCTGCAGTCAGTATATTTTAGTACTAAAATATATTGTGTCTAATAGTATTCAGCTGATTTTTGGGCTGACTTTTTATATAATATTTGTTAATTCTAAGTTTTTAGGGATTCAGTAAAAAACATAGAACAGTTAAACTGCCAATACGCTTTTGTAGAGCTCTAGCAGATGCTTTCAATTAAATAACAATTTATTAATTCAAATGTTAACAAATTTAAATTCTCTCATTAGTTTACAAAGAACATTTGAAGACTTTAGGGGGTTTTATATGAATTATTTTCAAATGTGAAAACCCCCAAACCAACAACAGATGCCATTTAATGTTTGAAATTTTACAAATTAAAACTTGTACATTTTTGGCTTCTTCCTTTTTTATAGTCACTCATTACTACAGTGCAATGACTTGTCTGGTAGTTTATCCCCATTTTTTTATTTATTTGTTTTTGTTGTTGTTGTTTAATGAATTATGTGCAAACTGAGGTCTCTATCTTTCAAATACAACTTTAAACTCAGGAGGCGTTCCATGGACATCAGTGGGAGTATTAATGTGCTTCATGATAAGCAGTGTAGAAATGCCTGCAGCAGTGGAGTCTGAGCAACTTGCAGATCTGTTCAACATTCAGAATTGGCCAACAAATACATTGTGAAGGCATTCCAGCCTGTTACTGTTTGCCATCAACTTCCTTTATCTCTTTTCTATTCACTAATGCGAGGTCTCCACTGACCTGTTCTTCCAGCAGCTTCATGCTAATGAGCAGTCTCGCAATTGCAAATGGCTACTCATTAACATAATCTCAGGGCTAATTAGCCTAGCCACGCAAGATCTTCCTGTTGGCAGAGGATGCTGCCGGCATTAAACAGGCTGTGTAGACCTGCCTCTGCCAGCTAAAAGCCCCTCTGTCACCAGCTCCTTATGCCTGAAAAAAGCAGCAGATTGGAAAGCAAAGTGATTTCATGATGTCTCCTTGAGTCCTTGGCCTGTGTTAGGGAAGAAGACAGATGTGATAATCATAGTTGTTCTTTCTGGCCTTTAACTATATGAACAACTTCTACAGCACATTAAAGACTAACAAAAGGATTTATTAGGTGATGAAATTTCATGGGACCGACCCACTTCTTCAGATCTGGAAATTCTGATAGCAAAGTTTAAGCAAATAAGTACTAGGGCATTCATCAATTTAACTTTTAACAAACATTCTTATAAATAAAATGTCCTGTATAAATGTTCATGTGAAATAAATAACTGGGATTATGAATAATTCATCTTTTTTTGGACCAAAGATTCCAAGACCACTTCTGTGCACTATTTACTCGGCTTCGTACTCACTACATTGTTTGGTCCATCAGCAAGGCTACTGAGGAGAGAGATTTTGCAATAAAGTCTGAAGAACTTAGGAAATTGGATAACAGAATGGACATGAGTTGTAAGCAACCTCAGGCTAACTGCACAGGTAATCTGCATACTACTGAGGAATAAGCAACAGCTGTTCAAAGTGCAGATGGTACAGGAAGGCTAGGAGATTAATTCTTAAGGGAAATCCACCACAACAAAAAGCCTCTAGTCAATCCATTTATCATCATTATTTGTTGCATCTCACTTAGTTCAAATAGTGTACCAAGTGGGGAAGTTAAAGATGACAAAAGAAGCTGTTAACCTTGCAGCAGTCATTAGAAGCAAAGTATGTGTCAACTGAGAGGATTTTAACCAACACAGATGCTATGTGCAATCTATGATGGCACCTAGATTTTCTAATTTATACTTCCCCAAATGATACTGCAGGTTGCATATAGACCTTCTGTTGGTTAAAATCCTGTCAGCTGACACACACTTGACCTATAATTGTTTTAGATTTCATTGAAAGATGCCAATACAACTCAATCAATGTGGTCATTTCTGTGTGAGACCTAAAGCTGATTGTAAATACTAATAATTATTCATGGATTAAAGGGAGGAATTTCTGATAGTCCCATGATAGTGCAATTCTATATCAAAATGCTGACTGACGTTGCCTGACTCTCAGTATTAATATTCCAACACAGAACATGGACACATGCTTGGAACATGAAAACCTAAACATAATTTAGTTATCTACTATGGGATGAGCCAAGATAGTGAATATGAACCTCTGCAGCTATAATAAAATGTCCTCTATTGAACATTCATCCTAGGACAAAATAGGGGCTAGCTGTTATCACCTGTTTTAGTAGATGGCTGGGTAATAGTTAACACCTTAATATGTCAAGATGAAAAATGACTGTCGCATGGAGTAAAGTTAACCATCCCCCAAACAATGAATAATGTATGTGAAATAAATTAGAGAAGTCACAAAGGAACAGAGAGCTTTAGGTACCTCTGAACTTGGTTTCCCAGCCTAAACACAGAGATGATATATTTAGTTCAGCTTTTTGGTGCTGTTTACATGGGACAGTGAGCAATATTTCCTTAATTTAGCTAGGTCTATAAATTAAACACAGGGTTATAAGTAATCTGCAATAAAATTTATGACGGTATGTAGAAAGATCCATGTAAAGATCGTGAGGAAGAGTCAGAAAAGTCATCAAGGGGAAAAATTATATAAGTATCTAGAGATCTCAGCTGACTTCAGGGCCACTTCAGGGTGCTGAACAAAACTCATCCTGATAGATGTACTGTCTAAGAACAAGTAGACATACAAAGGGTGGGAAAGGAAACAGAACTGACATGCTTAAGGTCATATAGCAGTTCTGTAGTTCAGCCAGGAACAGAAGCCAGTTAAGTGCACCATGCACTACAGCACACTGCCTCTCTAGGTACCATGTTACCTAAATAGTGGTAAGTCTCTCATACTTTAACCAAGTTTGTTACTCACTTCTTGCAAAGATATCCCAGAAAAGCAAATTAAAATAAGGTCCCAGAGACAGTTCTGCTGCATTAAACTCTCATGTGTGTTTCTGGTAATAGTTTAGATCCATGGAATCAATTCACCAGTGGGGTAACTAAAATCCACACATTTCTACCCAGAGTGACCTGAGAATGTGAGACAAGGTGGGTGAGGTAATATCCCTAATTGGGACAGCTTCTATTCTTAAGAGAGACAAGCATTTGACCTTACATAAAGCTCTTCTTTGGGTCTGAGAAAAGTACTAAAGAGGATCACAGGTGAGTGAGGTGGAACAGGCTTATTCAGCACAATCAGTTTGGATTTAAAAGATATATGTAGGTGAAGGAAAGGGGGACAAGACAGTAGGGATGGTGTGAGTTGGGGTTGTTATTGGATTACAGATTGGATTTATGGTTTATAATAGCAGTGTCTTATGAGCAGGACAACAAATGGTCATCAACGGGACATTCAGTGGACACTTCTCAAACAGAGAACATTGACTTTGCTGATGATGTTGTTGCCTTCTTTTCACACTAATATGAAAGCATTAAAGAACAGGCTAAAACATTAGACAAAACTTCCTCAGTGACTTGACTGAATATTAACAAGGGAAAGACCAAGGCAATGAGAATCACCCAGTCCAACAACACCATCACACTGGGAGAGAATGACGTGGAAAATGTGGAGCAGCTCACCTACTTGGGGAGCATTATGGGCAGAGGCAGAGGAACAGACAAAGATATCAAAGCCAGGACAGGGAAAGCAACTGCTGCATTCAACACTCTTCATTCCATATGGAGTTCAAAAATAGTATCTGTGAAGACAAAACTGTGGATCTTCAACACAAATGTAAATAATGTGCTCTTGTATGGACACAAGACCTGGCAAACTAAAAAGTCTTCAAATCACAAACTACAGACATTCATAAATAGATGCCTGTGGTACATTCTTCACATCAAATGGCAAACCTTTGTCACAAATGAGGAAAACCATCATCCAGCATAGTCTGTCAAGCTCTCAACTGGAACCCACATGGAAATCACAAAAGAGGAAGACCAGACAACGTGGAGAAGATCTACTGAGATTGAAGGACAACAACTGGGGTACTCCTCTTGAAGTCAGGTAGAACTTTTGCCCCAAGAGAGTGAAGTGGAGGAGACCTGAGGACAACATACGCTCCACTTGGAGTACAAGGGTTTAAGTCAAGAAAGCCATAGCAATGTCTCTATTCAGTAAGGCTTTGTCTACACTAGAGAGCTTTGTTGAGAGAAGGGGCCTAAATGGTTTTTAGCATCTAGCCAGGTTATAGATTTAAGCTCCCATTCTTTGGGACCTCATTGTTCTGAAAGTGTTGTTATGCAGGTTTTCTTTGAGGATGGGGACTGAGAAATCAGTTTCATCCACAGATGATATTTTTTTCTTAATTTTTTTTCTATATGAGTTCATTTGAACATAAGAACATAAGAATGGCCATACTGGGTCAGACCAAAGGTCCATCGAGCCCAGCATCCCATCTGCCGACGGTGGCCAATGCCAGGTGCCCCAGAGAAGGAGAACAGAAGACAATGATCAAGTGATTTATCTCCTGCCATCCACTGCCCTTGTTATGAAGGCTAGGGCACCATACTTTATCCCTGGCTAATAGCCATTTATGGACCTAACCTGCAAAAATTTATCAAGCTCTTTTTTAAACCCTAATAGAGTCCTGGCCTTCACAGCCTCCTCGGGCAAGGAGTTCCACAGGTTGACTGTGCGCTGTGTGAAGAAAAATTTCCTTTTATTAGTTTTGAACCTACTACCCATCAATTTCATTTGGTGTCCCCTAGTTCTTGTATTATGGGAAAAGGTAAATAATTTTTCTATATTCACTTTCTCCACACCATTCATGATTTTATATACCTCTATCATATCGCCCCTCAATCGCCTCTTTTCCAAACTGAAAAGTCCCAGTCTCTCTAGCCTCTCCCCATATGGGACCCTTTCCAAGCCCCTAATCATCTTAGTCGCCCTTTTCTGAACCTTTTCTAATGCCAGTATATCTTTTTTGAGGTGAGGAGACCACATCTGCACGCAGTACTCAAGATGTGGGCGTACCATAGTTTTATATAGGGAAGTATGATATCTTTTGTCTTATTATCGATCCCTTTTTTAATAATTCCTAACATCCTATTTGCCTTACTAACTGCCGCTGCACACTGCGTGGATGTCTTCAGAGAACTATCCACTATAACTCCAAGATCCCTTTCCTGATCTGTCGTAGCTAAATTTGACCCCATCATGTAGTACGTGTAATTTGGGTTATTTTTTCCAACATGCATTACCTTACACTTACCCACATTAAATTTCATTTGCCATTTTGCTGCCCAATCACTCAGTTTGCTGAGATCTTTTTGTAGTTCTTCACAATCCCTTTTGCTTTTGACTGTCCTGAACAACTTGGTGTCATCTGCAAACTTTGCCACCTCACTGCTTACCTCATTTTCTAGATCATTGATGAACAAGTTGAACAGGATCGGTCCCAGGACTGACCCCTGGGGAACACCACTAGTTACCCTCCTCCATTGTGAAAATTTACCATTTATTCCCACCCTTTGTTTTCTGTCTTTTAACCAATTCCCGATCCATGAAAGGACCTTTCCTCCTATCCCATGACCACCTAATTTACATAAAAGCCTTTGGTGTGGGACCGTGTCAAAGGCTTTCTGGAAATCTAGGTATATTATGTCCACTGGGTGCCCCTTGTCCGCATGTTTATTAACCCCTTCAAAGAATTCTAATAGATTAGTTAGACACGACTTCCCTCTGCAGAAACCATGCTGACTTTTGCCCAACAATTCGTGCTCTTCTATGTGCCTTGCAATTTTACTCTTTACTAGTGTTTCTACTAATTTGCCTGGTACTGATGTTAAACTTATCGGTCTATAATTGCCAGGATCTCCTCTAGAGCCTTTTTTAAATATTGGTGTTATATTGGCCGTCTTCCAGTCATTTGGTACCAAAGTGGATTTAAAGGATAGGTTACAAACCACTGTTAATAACTCCGCAATTTCACATTTGAGTTCTTTCAGAATCCTTGGGTGAATGCCGTCTGGTCCTGGAGACTTGTTACTATTCAGCTTATCAATTAATTCCAAAACCTCCTCTAATGTCACTTCATTTGAGAGCATAATGATTACACAGTCTTACCCATATAATCTCTCCTCTCCGCCACTTGTTTTCCTTGCCTTCTTCTCCTCAGACTACATGACTGGAGGGGTGTTAGCAGGCCACTTCACTTCAAATGGTCCTTTAAAATATATTAAACAATCTGTTCCACCTTATATTTAGCGGTGACAGTAGGTATTTTTATCAGACCTGAAGAAGCTTGAAAGCTTCTCTCACTCAACAGACGTTGTCACAATAAAAGACATTACCTCAACTACCTTGTGTCTCTAGTATCCTGGGATCAACTTGGATACAAGACTGAAAAAGTGAGTATTTTGGTTGCATTTTACTGTTTCCTATAAAACAGAACACGTGTAGGGTAGACTGGGGTGGAGGGGGAGGAAGCAGGAGATTGGGATGATAGAGAAAATTTAAATCAAGGACACCAGGTCACTATGAAAGTTTTCAGAGTGGAAAGGCAGTGGTTAATGATACATAACAAGCAGAAAGTTTTCAGAATCTGTGAGCAGAACTAGAGCAACATAAGAAGAAGACTATTTAAAGGGAAAATTTTGATGCTGTCAAGGAATTTGACACAACAATCACTCTCAATTGCAGTATCATGAAAGCAGATAGCAATGCGATAACAGGAGACAAATGTCATCAGAATACTGCTGCAAGCTACAGAAAGTTTCAACAGATATTCTAGAGTTTACCTACTGTTGGTTTTCCTCATGGCCTGGCCTATTATTGCCATTCACGAGTGCAAGGCTAGTGGGGAATTCAAAATTGCCTCAGTGTCTAACCTGCCAGGCTAACCATGCACATCTCTTCAGGCATGGCAAGACAATAGATGTTCCTAGTTTATGGCCAGATGCAAAGGAAACAAGAACGCCATGTACATTAACCTACATCACATCCTTATACTTACTGACACGAAAGAGCTGAGAGGATGTGGCTATTTCACAGGACATACTTTGGTATGTGCTGAAATGAACTAGTTAGTATATATGGCAAGTGCAGCCCCCAAAGGGACGGAACGAGTGCTTCACAATGTATTTTGATTTATGATGGTCTCTAATGTCCACCAGGAAAAAAGCTTTTACCCTAATGGAGGCAGATGTAAGTACTCATGTAGTCATTTGTTACCTAGAATGGCAGAAGAGTACTACGTAACAGAACTAATAAAATGAAGTAAACTTATGATGGAGGAAAATTAAGAGCAAGTGGCATAACAGAGAATGGAGACTTCTTTTATACTGGTGAATGTATTAAAAGGTGAGATTGAACACTGGAATTTTAAATATACAAATATTAATGTACATTCTGAGTTCTTGAATCTTTTATCACCAGTTGCTGATTCCCTTAAAAGCTAATAGGAGATGTTAAGCAGTACTTGATCTGGCCTTTCAAAGTTAGGGCTGAATTCTCCCCTTTGGTGGAGAAGTCAATGGAAGAGGTAATATTCCAGGTAATTATTTCCTCAGTAGGGAAGGTGTATCATAGAATCATCGCAGAATACTAGGACTGGAACGGACCTCAAGAGGCCATCGAGTCCAGCCCCCTGCCCTAATGGCAGGACCAAGTACTGTCTAAACCATCCCTGACAGACTTCTATCTAACCTGTTCTTAAATATCTCCAGCAATGGAGATTCCACAACCTCCCTTGGCAATTTATTCCACTGTTTGACCATGCTGACAGTTAGGAACTTTTTCCTAATGTCCAACCTAAACGTCCCTTGCTGAAGTTTAAGTCCAAAGCCTCTTGGTCTATCCTCAGAGGCCAAAAAGAACAAGTTTTCTCCCTCCTCCTTATGACACCCTTTTAGATACCTGAAAACTGCTATCACGTTGCCCTTCAATCTTCTCTTTTCCAAACTAAACAAGCCCAGTTCTTTCAGCCTTTCTTCATAGGTCACATTTTCTAGACCTTTAATCATTATTGTTGCTCGTTTCTGGACCCCCTCTAATTTCTCCACATCCTTCTTGAACTGCGATGCCCAGAACTGGACACAATACTCCAACTGAGGCCTAACCAGCGCAGAGTAGAGCAGAAGAATGACTTCTCATGTCTTGTTCACAACACACCTGTTAATGCACCCCAGAATCATGTTTGCTGTTTTTGCAACAGCATCACACTGTTGACTCATATTTAGCTTGTGGTCCACTATAACCCCTAC
Organism: Carettochelys insculpta; assembly: GCF_033958435.1. NCBI lineage: Eukaryota > Metazoa > Chordata > Testudines > Carettochelyidae > Carettochelys > Carettochelys insculpta. Next base: position 34,602,411 of record NC_134150.1, on the reverse strand, counting down.
ATCCCTTTCTGCTGTAGTCTTTCCTAGACAGTCTCTCCCCATTCTGTATGTGTGAAACTGATTGTTCCTTCCCAAGTGAAGCACTTTGCATTTGTCCTTATTAAACTTCATCCTGTTTACCTCAGACCATTTCTCCAATTTATCCAGATCATTTTGAATTATGACCCTATCCTCCAAAGCAGTTGCAACCCCTCCCAGCTTGGTATCATCTGCAAACTTAATAAGCGTACTTTCTATGCTAATATCTAAATCGTTGATGAAGATATTGAACAGAACCGGTCTTAAAACAGACCCCTGCGGAATCCCACTTGTTATACTTTTCCAGCAGGATTGAAAACCATTAAGAACTACTCTCTGAGTACGGTTGTCCAGTCAGTTATGCACCCACCTGCCAGTAGCCTCACCTAAATTGTGTTTGCCTAGTTTGTTTTATAAGAATATCATGCGAGACCGTATCAAATGCTTTACTCAAGTCCAGGTATACCACATCTACCGCTTCTCCCCTATCCACAAGGCTCGTTATCCTATCAAAGAAAGCTATCAGATTGGTTTGACATGATTTGTTCTTTACAAATCCATGCTGACTGTTTCCTATCATCTTACCACCTTCCAAGTGCTTGCAGATGATTTCTTTAATTACCTGCTCCATTATCTTTCCCGGCACAGAAGTTAAGCTGACTGGCCTGTAGTTTCCTGGGTTATTCTTATTCCCCTTTTTATAGATGGGCACTATATTTGCCCATTTCCAGCCTTCTGGAATCTCTCCTGTCTCCCATGATTTTCCAAAGATGATAGATAAAGGCTCAGATACCTCCTCTATCAGCTCCCTGAGTATTCTAGGATGCTTTTCATCAGGCCCTGGTGACTTGTAGACATCTAATTTTCTAAGTGATTTTTAACTTGTTCTTTTTTTATTTCAACTTCTAACCCTACCCCTTTCCCACTAGCACTCACTGTGTTAGGTATTCCTTCATCAGACTTCTCAGTGAAGTTCGAAACAAAGAAGTCATTAAGCATCTCTGACATTTCCAAGTTGCCTGTTACTGTTTCTCCCCGCTCACTGAGCAATGGCCCTACCCTGTTACTGGTCTTCCTCTTGTTTCTAATGTGTTTATAAAAAGCCTTCTTGTTTCCCTTTATGCCTGTATATTGTGGGCAAATGGTTTAGTCTCCTAACTGTGTAGATCCTGGGAAGAAAACAAGCTCATGAGCTGAAGAGGCAAAAGCTGTCTCTGCGGCTCTCACAGTTGCTCTGCGGAGTCCAACACAGTTGCTCAATGGGCCAAATTTCCAGATAGTTAAGACTAAAGCAGACTGTAAAGAATTTCAAAAAAGATTTCACAAAACTAAGTGATTGGGCAACAAAATGGCAAATTAAATTTAATGTTGTTAAATGTAAAGAAATAGGCATTTGAAAAAATAACCTGAACTATACATACAATATGGTGGGGGCTAATTTAACTACAACTAATCAGGAACAAGATCATGGAATTACTGTGGATAGTTCTCTGAAAACATCCATGCACTGTGCAGCGGCAGTCAAAACAGGAAACAAGACGTTTGGAATCATTAAAAAAGGGATAGTTAATAAGATGGAGAATATGTTATTGCCCTTATATATAGCTATGGTACGCCCACATCTTGAATACTGTGTACAGACAAGGTCACCTCATCTCAAACAAGATATATTGGCATTAGAAAAGGTTCAGAAAAGGGCAACTAAAATGATTAGGGGTTTGGAACAGGTCCCATATGAAGAAAGATTAAAGAGGTTAGGACTTTTCAGCTTAGAAAAGAGGAGACTAAGGGGGGATATGATAGAGGTATATAAAATTATGAGTGGTGTGGAGAAAGTGAACAAGGAAAAATTATTTACTTGTTCCCATAATACAAGGACTAGGGGATACCAAACAAAATTAATGAGCAGCAAATTTAAAACAAATAAAAGGAAATTCTTCACACAGTCAAAATGTGGAACTCCTTACCAGAGCAGGCTATGCAGGCTAGAACTATAACAGGTTTTAAAAAAGAGCTAGATACATTCATTGAGGTTAGGTCCATTAATGACTATTAGCCAGGATGCGTAAGGAATGATGTCCCTAGCCTCTGTTTGTCAGAAGCTGGAGATGGATGGCAGGAGAGAGATCACTGTTTGGTTCACTCCCTCTGCGGCACCTGGTATTGGCTACTGTCTGCAGACAGGATACTGGGCTAGATAGACCTTTGGTCTGACCCAGAATGGCTGTTCTTATGTTCTTCATGAACACGCAGCTGTGTGTGTTGCATCTGACAAAAGTGGATCTTTGCCCACGAAAGCTTATGTTCCAAAGTACTTGTTAGTCTATAAGGTGCCACAGGATTTCATGTTGTTTTTGAAGATACAGACTAACTCAGCTACCCCTGTGATACATGCACACAAAGTACACTATGAGTTTGCTGGTGAAAATTGTATCAGTGAGATGTGCAGGTAGGTGATAGCCCATCCAAGTGTACATGTGTACAAAACTGGGCATGCATTAGTGAAGGCCACTTTAGGGAGCCATTGAAATATAGTTCCCAAATGTGATGGGGTCAAGGCAGATGGCCACCAGAAAGTAACAGAAAGAAGGTGTATTAGCTCCAGCTTAAATAAGTCCCTGTTTCCCTTGTAACCAAACAAGGTCTACACAGGGAGGCAATCCAGAACAAGCTGATGTAGTTAGGTTTGACTGGGACACTTGGAGAGAATTAAGGACCAGCTGGAGGTGGTTAAATGCCTCTCTAGACAGTTTAGCAGTGCACCAGGAATGGTAAGAGGAGGTAGGAGAGCAGGAATTGTAGAGGTGTCAGTTGGGCATCTTGCAGGTACAGAGGTGAGGAGAAGGGAGTGCCCTGCCCAGGGAACAGCCCCTTTGAGTCCCAAAAGTCTGAGAGATAAACACCAGGTAGAAGGGGAGAGACTGAGTTAAAAAATCTAGTTTGTTACCTTTATGTCTGGAGAGGCCACCAGAGATTAAGAGGTTTTCCCCTTCCCTTTTCCCCTTGCTATGCCAATGATGAGAGTGGCTAAATCAGGCTATGGTTTGACCCTGAAGTAAAAGGGTTAGTCTCAGAGCTGAGGAGAGCAATTAGACTCGGAAAGATAATACTCAGTTTACCGCTAACTAGAGTCGCAGGACCTACTGTAAGAAATTAGCTTTGTCACAATATATTAATTTATACTGCACCATCAGTATGTGTGGTATTTTATAGAGACAAAACACAGGTTGGTTAATTATAGGGTTACTAATTTAATGGCCTAATTATAACGATCAGGTTAACTGAATTATTACTTCATTATTGCTATAATATGAAAGGCCCCTTTGGCTGAGAGTGATAGGATATGGGGCCTTTCACCGCTAGGCTCTCAGTTGGACTATAGCCAAGTATGTGGATGACTGAAGACTTAACAGCTGTCTTGTGTGAAAGGAGTTAGGGTTGTCAGTCCAGTACTAAGTGGACATACGTCAACAACACAACTGGCATTTGAATTAATGCTAATAAGCCTCCCGTAAGTGTGCAAACTGAGGGGGGAACATATATGTCTTGGCTGTAAATTAATAGCATTGCAGATTTCTTTGATTCACCTGCAGTTGGTCACACTCTGCATTTTCTTCCTGGGAGGGGATGTGACTCTTCACTAGCCTATAGTAAAAGCTTTAAAAGCTTTATTTTTAACCTGTTTTTCTTGCTTCTCTTCTTCCCTGTTTTCTATCCATTCCCCTCTAATTTTGGTTGCATATTTTGTTCCCTTTCTCTTTTCTCCATTGTGCATGTGGATCACTGCAGGACTGCAGCCAGACATGGAGCTTTTGGAGGAGATGCAGCTAAGCTTAAAATGCAGAGATCAAAATTCAGCTTCATTTTGCTGTAGGAAGAACATAATAGACTGAAAGGAGCAAAGCACAAAAGTAGAAGTGAGGGAGTTGGGGAGATACAATATAAAAATCATTGTAAAGAAATGTTCTAAGGGAGCTGGGGCCATCTCCTGTTATACCATAAGTGTCAGCACACCTGGGAGCTCAGGGCAAGGAAGGTATGTCCTGAAAAAAAGCTCTACCAAGGGCATTATTCAAACAAAGATTGGTAAATATTTTGTTTGTATGAGGATAAATGAAAGGGTCATTTACCCCTACAGTTCTCCAGTGTAGCCCTCCTTTTATTGCCCCCTTTATACCAAAATAAGACAAGACATAAAAGGAAGGCACGTGTAAAAGCACTGCATTCTGAATAAATACACTGTGTACTGGAAAATGAAAATGAATAAATAGTAATAGCTATTAAAAACTTGACCCATTAAAACTGATCAGTACACGAAAGCAAAATTACTTGAATGTTATATACATAACACAGGTGAAGCTCTGTTTTCAAACAGACTCATTGACCCAAACACACAAAGTGCAGAAACCAAGGGTGTTAAGCTTTCACTGAAGTCATGGGGATTACTCATATGCTTAAAGTTCAGTACCTGCTTCTCTCTGTTTTCTCTGGACTAGACACGACATTTGGATGCTCAGGTTGGAACCTGATACCTTATTTTCAGCTTAAAGTCTTACTAAAGCTTGACTAAAGTGCACATGGGTGCCTTGATGCCTGTATGACCACTTGAAAAGGTTCAAGATCACGAACACTTTGTGAAGCTTTAAATTTACAAAAAGGAGGCACGAAATTCTTATAAAATCCTAAATACCAGCAGTGGTTATATAGTGTGGCAACTGCTGGGTAACTTTAATCAAGGTTATGGGAATAGCAAAGAAATATACTGCATATGCTCATGTCACTCAAATACCAAAATGATAATTAAAGAATTAATAACACCTTGATGCCCATGACAGGGACAAAGTAGGCTGGCCCCTGTGAAAAAATACTACACCTCTTGAATATACTCAAGTTCTTTGAAAGTCTTTCCACATGATAGTGGATAATGGAAAACTGGATGACATGATATAATTTATATAGAATTTCAAAACGCCATTGTAACTTATTCACAAGAGGCTATTAAAGAAACTTGACTACCATGGACTAAAAATTGGCTAGTAAAATAAATAGTGGAAGAGAAACCACGTGTTTCTTCATGACAAACGATTCACAGTTGGATTCCCTAAGGATCTGTAGTATGACTAGTTTTTTTTAAATCCGTACAAATGATCTGCAAAGAAAATGACATGACAAACATCTATAAAGAACAAAATTTGGTTAGTAAAAAGTAGAAGAGATTGTGAGTAGAGAGCAAAGATATGTGAATTGGCTACACAATAGCAGATAAAATGCACAATGGAAGGAATTTGAATTACTTATACATATTGCTGGATTCTAAATTAACTGTAACTACTCAGCAAAAAGACTGGAGGGTCATTGTGAACACCTCAATGAAAACCTCTGCTTGGTGTGCAGCAGCATTCACAAAAGCAAACAATGCTAGGCAGTATAAGGAAAGGAACAGAAAATATTAATACTGAAAACAGTATAGTGCTATTGTATCTGTCAGCAGTACACCCTCACCTAGGATACTCTCTTCAGTTCTGCTCACACTGTCTCCAAAAATATCCAGCAGAAACAGAAGGAACCAGAGAAAGGCAATGACAGCACAGTAATGAGAAGCATGGAAAGACTTCCATATGGGGAAAGACTGAAAAGACTGGCACTCCTTGACTTATTGAGCTGACGCATTGTAAACTGGTTGCTCCTATTTACCTTTTCACAGAATATAAGAATATTCAACCAATATAAAAGTGAGAAACTGATAACATGAAATACACAACACATGGAAATTAAACCAGGGATCAGTGACAGCTTAGTACAATTTACAAAAGCTCTATGGGCAAGAGGAAACTCCACAAGTATGTTGAACAGGATGATTTTTTTTAACAAGGGCTATAAATTTCGTTTGCAGTGGCATAAGCCAACCACTAACCACAGGTGGTAAGAACTGAATTGCCTCAGGACAGGTTAATATAAATTGTCTACTACAGGTTTCCTTGTACTGTCCAGTGAAGTCTTTGCTTTGTACCTTCCTATGAATCAAGTCACTGTAAGAGACACAGTCTTCTGGTTTCATCTGGAATGGCAATCCTGAATGACTACCTCAGAAATGTTACTAGTAGCAGTGAAAAAATACCTTAAAATTACTCACACGTATTTTCACAAAGTTTAGGCAACAAATTTAGTACTAGGATAGTTTCCAGGATTCTGCCTTTTCTGACAAAATGTCAGGGTTTTACATACCCCCACTGTCCCCCCCCAACTATTTCTCAGTATCCCTCCCCCACAAACACCTGTAAATAAAATACACCAGAGGGGTGTGTGAGAAAATCCACGTTGCCTCACATAACTCAGTCGGCAAAGGGAGTGAAGTGAAGAAGTGGATGGATGGGAAATTGTACAAATTGAGTGGAAACAGTCTGGACCTTTTTCATATGATTATTACTCATGCAGCAGGACAATAACTTTTCCACAAATGGGGCAACATTATCAATTGCCACAGTTAAAACTCAACAGAAAGGATTGTTGCTCTTTAAATCACATACCAATTCCATTCACAACAGGCACGTCATTATTAACTTCCAACATTCTGGGCAAATCATGTTCTCCATCATGGCCATTTAAATCCACGTTTTGTTGTTGTGAGCCATTCCCAAAATGTCTAGAATCCTTCTCGTGACTAGCATCACCATTCTGTAGGCCATTGTGAGGCTTTTTCAGGGGCATGATTTGTAAACCACTAGGTGTAGTTCGGTAAGTCACGGTTTTAGCAGCTCTGTCACCAGCAGCTGCCGGCTTTGCTGTGTACCCTCTTTTCTGTTTTTGAAGAGCTGGGTTAATTCGTTTTCTTTTATGTGTTGACCCTTTGGCCTTCCCAGAGTCAGGAGGTCTGTGTGATATTTTCTCAATAGATGACCCTCGGCTTTCACGTAAAAATTTGGGTGCACTGGTTTGTTTCCCATGTTTTGCTCGCTTTTCTCTTGTGATGTGTAGTCCGTTGAACTCATCAATAAATTCCTCACAATGCAAAAGGTGATGTTCAGGTTCCCAGGTGTCCTCGTTGCTTCCGTAGCCTTTCCACCTAATAAGATACTCCCATTTGCCCTTTTTGTTCTTCCTTTTGTCAACAATCCTTTCAACCTAATAGAAAAAGAGGAGATATTATTAGCTGTTAGAAAGAAAAACAATTCAGTCGTGAAAAACATTTTAGAGCCTGGTCCACCAATGGCCCTTTACACTGCCAGAATCAGGTCCCTAATGTGAATATAAACTGATACTGCATTCTGGCACTGAACATTTTATACAGTCTTGGCAGGCTAATCAAAATTTTTGCCAAACAGATCAAATATATCCTCATTCTTTAGAAACCGCTCCCATCCCTCCCTACACATACAGTCGTATTGGATCCTCAGTAGACCCTGGGTAACAGTTGATGTAGCTTATCAGACTCCAGCATATAGTGTTTGTTATTTCATTTATGTAGTACAGCTAAATATCCTCCATTTGACAAAAAATGTTCATAAGCAGATCTGGCTGCATATACAGAAGGGAATAGCTGGCCCTAACTCAGGGAAAATATGAGACTTACGACCAGAAAAGACTGTTTGTTACGACTGAAACTGCTTATCTAAAAGGAGACCCTAATGTCATCCTCCTCAGCTGTGTCTCCCATTGAAAAAAGCTAAAACATTTTTTTGCTGCACTCTTCGTACACCGAACCTCTATTCTGTGGCTCGGGAAGTGTGGGTTCTATTACTACCTGAGCTATATGAACTGCTGATATGTCATCTCTGACACTATCTTGCAAAGAAATTGTGCTAAATTATATGGTCATCCTGTGTATTGAGGGCCACATTTTCAACATTGCATGTGCACTTTTATACTTGACAGCTCTCCTAAACTCAAATTTCTCTCTGCATGCAGTGATTGCACTGAAATTTGTGCACACACACAAGTGTATGGGAATTTAGAACATTTATTTTTGAAAATCTGGCTTCTGAGGACTGATACTGAAGTGAAACTAACCAATTTGCATTTGAAACCAAACTTAATTCAGTTTTCTAGATGTGTGAAGTGGAAGAATAGGACTGGTAGGGGGAAAAAAATGAAATAGCTACTCAATGCAACAAGTTCTATTGCTCCCCTGTCATGAAAAGTCAGTGTGTTAACATGCACTATGCCACTTTCCTCAACTTATTTTCACTTATTCTCTCCAAAAGAAAATTCCTGCTTAACAGTTATCTACAATTCGTTTCTGGAGATATCTAGTGTTAGCTCCTTAGCTACCTTTGACACTATAAAAATATTCATCTGAATTCATTTTGCACATATATATACTAATTTGTTTGCACAATTAGATTTTTCCATGTGCATAAATTGAGGCCCTCAAATTCTAAAGGCATGATTTAAAAAAGCATACTGAAAAACTGCTGACCAGAATACTTGCCAATAATAAATTCTAAGAAACCATTTATGTTTCTGTCACACTGAGCAAACTTCAGGCTGTTAATCTACTATGTATTTTAGAGAGTTTGTTTGTTTAAGAACTCACCCAAACCATAAGAGCTAGGACCACCAAAATCTGCTTCATCTTACCCTAATTTACAGCAAAGTAAGGGTTTTGTGGTACCAGAAAAATGGGATGTACTTGGAATGGGATTCCTTCTGATAAAACCTCACAGAAAAGAATCACCAGGCAGATGAAAGGGGCTGCATGGGGGCGTGCTGCCCCCTCTGCCCTGAGCTTTCCACCCCTAGGTGCCCTTTCAGGAGGGTGGTCTGAAGCTCCCCCTGCCAGATTCATACAGGGATTCTGCTGGCTGTTCCCCTTCATCACTGTTAAGGAACAAGGGGAAAATGCACAAACTTAATTGAGTTAAGGGCCTGAACAACGTTGAGTAAATGTGCTAGTGAATAATAATATAATCAGGCTTCTACTTCTACCTGCATTCTTCGGTGGTGCTTCAGTTTAATATATTAGACATCACACTTATAATGAGAGGGTGCATGAAATCACTGAAGGAGCTGAACATCAAGAGATGATGATTAGAAAGGAAAAAGCTAGTATTTATGCATTTTAATAGGCAACTACGAGAAAGGGAATACAGATTAAGAACAGGATGATCCAAGGAATTGAGTCTGAATTTTCATAGTTTTAAATAAAAAATAAATATACAATTTACTTAGTATAACATCAATAGAATCCTGAAGGAAAGAGATCCATTTTGAGAACAGAAAATAATTCATTAGATTTACCACAATTACACCTAGAGTGCAACAACACTCATTATCAGTGACTGAGTTCTGTTTATTAAAAGGTATAAAACAAGTGTCCAGTGCTTTTCCAGATGAGATCTGAAACAAGTCCCACATACTTTTATCCATTCCCAGATTAAAATTATGTTGAAATGTGGTAAAGGTCAACAGTACATATTCATAATTTATGTTAAGATACATTACATGGCTATTGTAGGGATCCCCAAGCTAAGCATTATAAACCCACAGAATCCAGATTCAAGGTTAAATTTGGGGAGAGGAGAATGTAAACATCTTAAGTTATGGAAATGCAGTTAGGATATACAAACAACCTTAACTCTGCATTACACCATGCAATAAGCATAAGGTGACCATTAAGATATTTTACTGTCTGAGGTCTAGATTAGCTTAAATTGGGGTTTTAAAAGACACAGTTTTTTCTCTTTTCCCTCCACATGATGAGATTGTACTAGCAAAAACATGATCTCCAATGTCACTGGTGATCTGCCAGTATCCCTACTACACTGGCTTCAGGTCAGAGAATGGTAGAGGTAGATGACTTCAGCTTGGCTATTGAGTAGGACAGTACATCCACAGTCATCCTGTTGGACCTCTCAAAGGCATGTAGTAGTACTGATCACCACAAACTACAGTTCCACCTCCAAGAGGTAGTAGAAATGTAGGAGGCACCTCATGGCAGTGTGAGGATGAGAGGGTAGTGAGGTGAAATTGTTCCTCCATCTCTGCTCCACTCACCTGTGGTATCCATCTCAGCTCATTCCAATCTTCTGTCTTATTAAAGATCTACAGACAGCCACTGGGAAAACTGGTGAAGCAGCATCTCCTTTACACTGAATACAACGGTACCATCACCAGCTTTCTCAAGTCAATGGTGAAGAGCAGCTGGCTAAAGCTGGATCTAGGCCAGGTGGAGGCAACTTGTAGTGAAAAGAAACAGCACTTAGAAGAACTAACATCTTTCATAAAGTCTAATCTTAAAGACGTCTGCCCTCTGATTTTTAAACTACCTTGAAGCCTTGTGATCATGCTGAATGTAATGTTACCAGATGTCTACATGACACTAGGTACAACCCTCGCCCCCAACCTATTTCTGTTTGTGGCTAGCAAGAACATTTACTATCAAATTATGGAACGCAGTCTGTGGTCATCCACATGTTCATGACCTTGATTACTGCAACGCACTATGTCAAGGAAAGAAGCAATGTGTCCTGGAAAAACTCCAGATGGTACAGGTTGGACCTCCCTGGTCCAGCACTTGACCAGTCATGAAGGAGAGAGTTTTTTGGACCTGGAGAGGTCATTGCTGGCCTTTCTGCTGCCAGCCTCAAAGTTCTCCCAGGAGGTGAGGGGGCCACCAGCCTTTGAGTCACAGGGCTCCCCTACCAACTGTGCTGCTGGCCCCAGCTGTTCTCCTGGCCCTGGCTGCTCTCCTGGCCTGCAATTGATTGGGACTCTCTACTTTTCATGAGCCTGAATTTGCACTATATTGCATCTGATGAAACAGATCTTTGCTCATGAAAGCTTATGCTCCAAAATATCTGCTAGTCTATAAGGTGCCCCAGGACTTCTCATTCCTCTTTGGAGTGCTGCTGTGCCCTTTAAATATATTCAGAAGAAGCACAGAAGTGCTTCAGCTTGGAAATGAATTTCATATTTGTTCCCCATCACATCTTTCAGCAGGGTACTTGTGTTTTAGCAAAAACAATGATTCTCTTGGCCCCTCAAACACCTAACACATTTATTTTGGCATAAGGTTTTGAGGCTGGAACCCACTTTGTCAAATGTAACATGCATCGTCACATGGTGCAACTTCCACCATTTTCCTTCAACCTGAAGTAAACATCAACAGCATGAGTGGACATATTCTTTTCCCAAAATAATTGGTTTTAATTTCTACTATGTCAGCTGAAAAATGCTCTATAACAATGTTGCATTTGCTATAAGCTTTCAGAAATTAATTGGAATTTTTCTTAAGAAATAAATCTAACACTTGTGATTAATGGAAATGATATTTTAGTTTTTCTTCCACTTTCATGTACAATTTCCATTCAAGTAGCCTGTACAGAAAGATCTGTTACTTCTGTTTATTCTCCATATTTCCCATCAATTCACTCTTTAATGAAAAATGAATAATACTTGCAAAAAGCAGTCTTGGCAGTGTATGCGGCCCTTTGAATGTATTATATTTGGTGTGGGAAACTAGATTTTTAATTTAATTTATAAAATGACATTAACCAATTATGGTATAGTCCTCGCTTTTATAAGCACAGTGCATTAGAAGTTTCATAGTTAAGAGTGTTGGGAGTTTACACGTCAGTACAATACTTCCTAAGACTATACTATAAGCATGCAAGCTAATTCTGGGAAAACCAAAAGGTTACAAAATGTGTACTTAGAGAAGAAATGAATCTATGACCTCTGTGGAAATGCATTTATAACACTACTTTTTGACTTTTAAGTGTGGATAATTCTTAACCTTAGCAGTAGTCTCACCTATATAGTTTAGGAGGAATGACACAAATAAAATACAATCTTTTTGATTAAACATATATATGCGGGGACAATATTAGTTTCAGATCATGAAACAATGGTACAGAGCTGCAAAACTTTGTAAACTAAAATGGGAACACAGAATTTGTAAATGCAATTAATCACTGCCTGAGGAGAAAACCAATTAAATGGAATTACTGAAATTGCACAAGTCAAGTTTATGAATGTTCATTCTTGAATTTCTATATATGGGGTCTCCCAAATTTGTACTTCATGGACTGTTGAGCAGAGATTATGCATACTGCATATACAGCAAGCACATTTTGCTCATTAATAAAAAGATACTTTGAGAAGCATACAAATACAGAAGGAGCAAATCAAATTCCAAAGATATTGTGGCTATAACCCTTAAAAATAATTTTTGTCAAATCAATGACTTCAACATGCATTGGTGTATAATTAAAGCACTGTGCACACAGTCACAATTCAGATAATCAGATTTACACAGCATATATAAAACTCTTCACATTTCCAGCAAGACCACAAATAATTCAGGCCACCTAATAAAGGAAATGAATCACCTTTCCAACAGGATATGGTTGGAAGATTACACACCTAAATTCGAATTTCCAGACTGAGCAGAAGAAATCACCTCTTTTCAGACCACAATATCTGCCCATGGACAGATGCTCTAAATAGTAATCTGTGACACCAAAACAGCTTCTGTCAATATGCAACAGTGTGCAATGTGGAGGAACAGACTGACTTCCTGGCATGGACTGAGATAACTACCTTTCATTACTCTGAGTTACAGTACTTGCATGACTTTTGTGTGTGTCCTTCATTTTGACTTTTGAACCCATGTTGTGTGCCAGTATGCTGTAAGAGATGGAAAGGGCTTATGCAGAAATGCTCAAGTAAGGAAACAGATACAGACCATTTGATCCGACATGCCTGCCTTTTAAAAATTCATTACTGTACTAACTTCCTGCTTTTTCCACTCTATCACTTACAGTCCCTCTCTTCTTCAGAGGTGTCTCATGAATTTTGCTTCTATCACCTTCCTTTGTAACTAATTCACATATTTCTGACCTTTTGATTTAATTTACAGTAAGCTGATAGTCAAAACTCAGAGACATTGTGTAGTAAAAATAAAGGACCATTTCTTTAAAAATGCTCAGCTCACACATAAAAAGCAGTGGGAACATCTCAGTACTGGGTCTATTTTGAAAATCCAGCACAACATTGAAAAACTAGAAGAGATCCTGTGACCCAACTGCAAAAGCCCTGTCTACTGAACCTGCACAAGGAAGTAAAGGAGAAAAGATACATACCTATGAATTTATAAAAGTAAATGTACTTGTTTTAAATCACTCTCCGACAGAGCTTCAACAGACATCTTCAGGGAAAAAGTTCTACTGCTTCCCCTTCCTAGCTTCTTTTCTAGGCTTACCAATTTCTAATCCTCCGGAATGTCTCCTGTACTGAGTAGACTTTCAAAATGCGCATTAAATGTTTGCTGGTTTACCTGCTCTCTACCTGCCCTGAAGGCTACAAAGAATACTCATAATATAAAAGAGAAACAATGGAACCGCAAAATGGTATTTGGAAACACATGAAATGTTTCTATATAGGTACTGCTATGAAGTTTGTGGCAGCATATGCCTGGGAGGAAAGTAGAGAGTGGGCAAAGGAGAAGTCACCCACCATTTTAACAACTGCATCAGGACTGGAAGTTGACACTCAGGAGTCATGAGAAGTTTTCATAAGCAAAGATTTTTTTTTCAGGGGCGGTCTTCACTCTTATGGTGTACCTGGATTTGTGGTCCTGCCAAGGAGTATAAATATTGGAGGAGTATATTGTACAGTAAACTTGACACTGTGTCAGTATAGTTTTCTCCCTTTCTTTGTGTCAGGAATCTCCTATTTTTTTTTTGAGGTTGAAACACTGGCCAGCTCATCTTTATACAGTTTACACTACAGAAAACTTCAGCTCACAGCTTGTGAAACATCTACCTCCCCAAATGCAACTATGGCTGTTCTACACATGCTCACCTCTATAGCTGCCTCCCGCATCTTTTCTTAGAAGCCCTACCACTATCTGAAATATAATCTCCTTAATACTGAACTCATCTTGTCTTCCAACTGCTCTCCTCTGTCTCTTTGTACTACTTCTTTCTGACAACAGCCATTATGTTTCCTGTCTTCATTCCCATCAGCTCAGTACAATCTTCTCTCTCTTTTTCTGTCCTTCTCTAACCATTTCCAGTTTCTTACAAGGTTCAATGCTTCTTCCTCTCTGATATGTTTTTCTTGCTGTCTCTCCTTCCAATACCAATTTTCATTCTCTTGTCTTCTTTCACCTCCATTACTGCAACCTTCTCCTGGTCTGATCTAATTGCCTTTCCCTTCTCCCTATGCCAGTTTGTCAAAGTACTGGCCGTGTTCAAACCATATTCCTCTCCCTAACGTTAGGGGGATTTTCTAAGTCACTTGACTGCATTGGTGCTTACAACACACATTCACATGCTTCACAGAAGTCCATAGTGCCATGGAGCCTTTCCCATTGGGCAGGGTCCATTTAATTTCAAATGCAGATAAAACTTCCTAATGGTACAGGTTGGACCAACCCGCTTCCTATCTTTTGTGGATTTTAATTTTGTCATCAATGTTTAGCAATGTCTTGCTAGCTGGGCTCTCATCCAAAAGCCAGCACAGAAGGTTCCAATGTATATTCCAATAAAAGGCAGATTCTTAATGCAGTGTGTGGATTTTGAAATTCCATCTGCCATTAAATTGTAAGAATTAATATTTAAATCATTAAAGGAACACTGCCAAGGCTGCAAGCAGTAAAAAAAAAAAGAGACCTACCAAGCTTTTACTTGTGGTATACATACTGTAACACCACCCATGGTGAAAGTACTGTGTTTGCTAACTATTCATCTGAGCAGTCAGGGTAATGAAATATACAAGAATCCTACTGTGGAAGAAGGAAATTTTTGTACAATTCAATATTATGACTACTCTCAAAGACAGAAACAGAAAAGAGGAGTAGAGAGATGACAGGACATGCACATTTTTATGACAGACACTCTCTCTCTCTGCCTTGAATGTTTTGTTGATAGGCTGCTTAGCAGAGCAGCTGGTAACCAGTGCTCCCTGCAAACTGAGTGCTTGGTCAGCCATCTAGGACAAATTCAGATGCTGCTCAGCTGATTTGCAGAGTGCCCACAGCATATGGCGGTACACATTGCACATGTCTTGGTGCACATAAAATTTATTCTGGCCATGGATAGAAAAAATTAGAGGTAACACTGTTGGTAACTCTTACATTTATTATTTTTAAGCAACACTGAGATTCTCCTTTTGGAAAACGTTAATTTTTTTCCGGATTAAGAGCTTGGGTCATTAGGAATATTTCTTGGCTTTGGATAGATTTAATTTACATAGACAACTTTAGTTGTACGTAAAAAGATTAAAAGATAGACAACTCCCTTGTATTATTACATCAACAAGACCAGAATATCTACCAGTGAATGAGGCTTCTTTAGGTTAATCAAAGAGTAGTTAATTAAAAATTTCAACGTAGTTGCTAACTAGTTCTGTGAAATAATCAAGTATTTTCCAAAATAATATTGAATACAGTTAGTTCTCATTGAAATACTTAATTCCCTTCTCTTATAAAAAGTGTATATGCCTGTCTAAATAGTTCAGAAGTCTCTCAAAACAACAAAGCATGGAGCATAACGTGGAAAAATAATGAAGACAGGTTTCCCATTTATTTTAAAGAATAATGATGCAATTATATTTCCAAATCACCATTTTCTAAGGCAGAGATAAACTGTTCTCTTGCACAGTAAGTAATATTCTTCGATGACTGTTTATTTATTTCTACAAAATCACAGAACAGGCTGCAAGGCTTCCCAAAGTCTCTGCTTCTGTTAGATTAAAAATCAGAAGTTGGCTATGACTGTACACTCTATAAACCCGTGAGTACAACTTATTTCAAAAGGAAGCTGTTAGATTTGATGACTAATACATTTGATGATAAAAACTTGTTTTTATTTAATTACTAAACTACAATTGGTATTTTTTACTCTGCAACTAAATTTGTTTTGTATGATGTAGTGGATAATTTAAGTATAGAAACAATATATGTGTTTTCAGTGTACACACTAACACAGGAAAATAAGTACTGGTTCCTATTTACTGCTGTAAATGAGATTTAAAAATAAACCCTGTACATTATTTTAATGCAGAAGATTCAAGAAGTAGATAAACTTTAAGTACAGCTCTATTTGTATGGTCTACTTTTTGTGACTAATATCAATGACTATAAAGGTAACGAGGCATCAAAATGTTCAATGTGGAATGAGATTTTATATTTTGTAAAGCACTACAATGCTTGCTCATCACAGGAGATGAAAGTTTTTCTTTCAGCTTTTGTGGCCCATATCCTCAAATGGTTTAAACGGACTTACGTCCCCTTGAGTTCAACACAGCAATGAAGTGGTGTACCCAGTGATAAGCTGGACCATCTGAGCTTGGCCATATTTCATGTGCATAAGGATGTAATTTGTTAATGACAGCTCTAATAAGCATTAAGAAGTAAGGCCATGATTCTGATCACACTGGCTTTTGATTTTGGATCAAAAGAGCACATTTTGTGTGTGGATGCTCTGTGTGTTCTTTCAAAAAAGGGACAGATTTTCCGAAAGAACTTGCTAGTGTAGACACAGCCTAAGAGAGCTGGTATTTCTGTGACTGCAGCACAGGAATATGCTGGACAGATATTAACATTACTCATGTTTTTTAAACAGGTACATGAACAGATTAGAAGCAGGTATATTTTTAACTTTGATGCTATTACGGATGCTTTTCACTAGCACCAAACTAAATGCTAGGAGGTTATTTTACAATGTCCAGAAATGCAGGAAGCAATTACTAGTTTACGTAAATGCTACCTGAAACCATTAGCGTTAATTAGTTCTGTCTGTTGTCTTTTGTGTTTCTATTTCGTCATTCAGTTGCAGGTTATTTAGGTCTCTTGTTCTGGTAAATTTTTTCCAGTCTTTTCCTTTCCTCTGTGGACCTGATTAATGCCCACTGAACCCAGTGGAAATATTACCAATCGTGTCATTTGGAGCCTATTACCCCTTCCTCACAGATCAGCCAGAAGTGGTGATTGAGAAAATAAAGATAATAATGAAGGTGCATTTCTAATGGTATACATAATTGTTTGAACTTCTGCTCTGTAGTGCTCCTCTTTCAGCATCAGCACTAAAATAAGCCTCCTCATTCTTGAGGCAGGTAAATATGTTTATAGCCATTTTTACACAACAGAGTGTAAACACAAGCAAATAAAGGGGGGGCAACTTCTATGAAGTGTTTTCTTATGGATCTAATATTAAGAGGTACTGAGCACACCCAACTCCATGGAAGCAAACAGTAGATTTATCTGTTCAGAGAAAATCTTCTTTCTGCTTCTTGCCCTGGGGCATTTGAGTAAGTATTCTTCAGGGGCAGTTTCTTGTCTGCAATCTAGAGGCAAGATGACAGACAAGTGGATTCAACAGATAGGAGAGGGGAAGTGTAAGGTTATAAAATTATACTGATCAGCATAAGAATAACTACCCAGGAGAAAGAATAGTAACAAAGAGGAAGCCGTGCTAGTCTATACACTATCAAAACAAAAAACAGTCAAGTAGCACTTTAAAGACTAGCAAAATGGTTTATTAGGTGAGCTTTCATGGGACAGACCCACTTCTTCAGACCATAGCCAGACCAGAACAGACTCAATATTTAAGGCACAGAGAACCAAAAACAGTAAGCAAGGAGGACAAATCAGAAAAAGATAATCAAGGTGAGCAAATCAGAGAGTGGAGGGGTGCGGGGGAAGGTCAAGAATTAGACTGAGCCAAGTTTGCAGACAAGCCCCTATAGTGACTCAGAAAGTTCCCATCACGATTTAAACCACGTGTTAATGTGCCGAATTAGAATATAAAAGCCAGCTCAGATGTTTCTCTTTCCAAAACGGTGCGACAATTCCTTTTCTGTAACACACATACCTTTAGGTCATTGACAGAATGCCCCATTCCATTAAAATGTTGAGTAACTGGCCTGTGGATCTGTAGTGTTTTGATGTCTGCTTTGTGCCCGTTGACCCTTTGTCTAAGGGAGTTAGAAGTCTGTCCAATATACAAAGCATCTGGGCATTGTTGGCACATGATGGCATATATGATGTTAGTAGAGGAGCATGAGAAATTTAATCATGGGCACTTTCTCATGCTCCTCTACTAACATCATATATGCCATCATGTGCCAACAATGCCCAGATGCTTTGTATATTGGACAGACTTCTAACTCCCTTAGACAAAGGGTCAACGGGCACAAAGCAGACATCAAAACACTACAGATCCACAGGCCAGTTACTCAACATTTTAATGGAATGGGGCATTCTGTCAATGACCTAAAGGTATGTGTGTTACAGAAAAGGAATTGTCGCACCGTTTTGGAAAGAGAAACATCTGAGCTGGCTTTTATATTCTAATTCGGCACATTAACACGTGGTTTAAATCGTGATGGGAACTTTCTGAGTCACTATAGGGGCTTGTCTGCAAACTTGGCTCAGTCTAATTCTTGACCTTCCCCCCCACCCCTCCACTCTCTGATTTGCTCACCTTGATTATCTTTTTCTGATTTGTCCTCCTTGCTTACTGTTTTTGGTTCTCTGTGCCTTAAATATTGAGTCTGTTCTGGTCTGGCTATGGTCTGAAGAAGTGGGTCTGCCCTACAAAAGCTCACCTAATAAACCATTTTGCTAGTCTTTAAAGTGCTACTTGACTGCTTTTTGTTTTGATAGGAGAAAGAATGATACACTCCTACCTTTTCAGAAACCACGCTCAGGTGAGCAGGGTCACTAGGCAAGTTTTAGATCTCAGTTATCACGTCGGCTCCTTCAGAGTCACTTGAGGTTTGTTTTGTGGTAGTTAAGATCAGAATCTATCTCAATGTAAAATCAATACATAATGGAAGGAACAAACTACTACTTTACAGATAATGCTCAAGACGGTTATGGAAACTGTCAGCAGATATCAGGTTGATATGTTTTCAAGAACCCGCAGACTTACTGATTAGAAGGGTACATTAAAAGACTAGGCAGTCTGCAAAGGCCATGAAACAATGGAGCAGGAGCATATTTAACTGACTGGATGTAAGTGCATGTTCCAAGGTCATCAAAGGCAATGTGTGTGTGAGAGACTGTTTTCTCACAATGTGAATGAAAGAGCACTTGCTGTGGAGAAGTCTTCACGTTGCTGTCCTTGTACATGTTGGATGCATGTGGAATGAGCAAGACTCTACACCATGCTGCATGGAAAACTGCAGTGTGTCATAATGCAGAAAGTAACACTTCGTAAATTCAGAATAGAGTCCTCCGCATTAATCAGTTTCAACTTTTTGCTATTTTATATGACCAAAAACAGGCAGTGAATCCAGTTCTTCCCATCACTCCAATTAACCATAGCTAGAGTGCTGATTAAAGAAGTTATAATGTCATCACAGAACTCTTACGGCAGTAGAAAATGAAGTACAAGCACCACAGGAAGGATAGAATAAGACTGATACGCAGCAGAGCAAAACATTCACACAGTCCTCTCTGCTCTCATCAAGGACAGCTAAACTGAGCCTCTTATGAGGCCACTTATATCCAGAATCTTCTGCTGTTCTTGGCACCACTCAAAGTGGTGTCAGACTTGACACACTACACAAGACAAGCACCATTAGGTGCTGTTTGCTGGTTATTTTTGACCTCTCAGCTTCCTTCATTATTCTTGATCACAAGGTTTCAGTGAGATGTTTTCAGAACCTCTCCAGGATATACGGTGTTGCTGTAGAGCGAATCCATTCTTTCTTTCTGAGAAGTGTGACAGAGTGGTATTCAAAACTTCTCATCTGTCCCGAGAACTCTCCCATGCAAAGTACTACAGAGTTGTGTGTTGTTGTCCATCCTGATTAACACACCTCTGACACTTCTGGGCAGTAGTGAGGAGACCTGGACTACAATTTCGTTATACTGATGACACCCATCTCTGTGTCCCGATTCTTTGGGTGAATAGAGGCTTATCCAGGATAAAGGTTAAAACTGGAGCTC
Source organism: Carettochelys insculpta (assembly GCF_033958435.1). Lineage (NCBI taxonomy): Eukaryota > Metazoa > Chordata > Testudines > Carettochelyidae > Carettochelys > Carettochelys insculpta. Next base: position 34,582,493 of record NC_134150.1, on the reverse strand, counting down.
AGAGGAGGCTCCGGTGCCATCCAGGAATGGCTGCTGGGGAAAGCAACCAGAAGAAATGGTAATTTAGGTCAGTCCCTTTGACTAAGGGAGATTTCCTGCCATTTGTTAGCTGGATAAGGATTGATTTAAATCTTCATCTGCTCATGAATGGACATACAGAAGTAGTAGCTCAGACTTGGGTTTTCTGACATGGGACTGTTTACAATTATTCTTGCCTTCATCATACTAGGATTAGAATACTGCAGTGTACTCTCCATGGCACGATATCATTCACAAACCTAAACTGGTAAAGTTTGCAACTGCTTCCTCATTAAGTGAAGGTTCATGCAGAGAACTTATATTGGTGCTTCAAGATCTTCATTGTGTTCATCTAGTTTGTGGGTGGAAATTCAGATGTTGATTTTTACTTGAAGTTTTTGGTCACATTTTGCATTAAGGTGCCATTTAGAAATGATTTATTTTTAAAAGGTGTTGTAATAAATGATTGTTAGAAACAATTATAGAGTCTAGCAGTTAATTAGGGTATTTAAAATCATGGCTTATAACCATCTATATTAATTTCTACTGATGTGCTCATAGTCTTCTATAAAATAGATTACTAATGTTTGTAATATGTTTTTGACATCTATTAATCACTTACTAACTCTGTATAAACTATTTATAACTGGGACTTCAAAATAAAATTGAACCAAATTTTCTGTGGTAGTTGTGATTAGTTTATATGTCTAAGCAAACAGATGCCAAGCTTAGGAAGCTGCTGGCAGGAAATTTCCAGTGAGCAACTCTGGAAGTTCCTTCCTTGATCCTGGTTGACTTCCTGGTCACACTGCAAAAGTCATCTATTCTCACTAAGCAGGTGTCTACACTTGCATTCCTCTTTCAAAAGAGGTATGCAAATGAGGTAAATAAAAATGCAAATGAGGTATAACTGCGTATTGACAACTCATTTGCATATTCTAATTTCAAAAGAGCTTCTTTTGAAAGAAGAAAGCCAGTGTAGACGCTGCTCTTTCAAAAGTAAACCCCATCTTCGAAAGAATACTTCTTCCCATTAAATAAAGGGAAGAAGGATTCTTTCAAAGATGGGTTTACTTTTGAAAGAACAGCATCTACACTGGCTTTCTTCTTTCATTTGCATACCTCTTTTGAAAGGGGAATGCAAGTATAGACACACCCTAATATTTTAGGGTGCACAGGTTGGTTGCAGGGTCTTGTATAGGCTGGCTTCTTAATCACTAAATGAGCAATTTGTGACATTAATGAGGTGACTTTAGCACCAGGAGCTATTTCACAGTGTAGCTCATTTAAAAGGCAGGGAAAGAGTAGGCTATATTTTAGTGTTTACTTGGAAGTTTAGCATACAAGCAGTTTTATCCAGTAGACAGACCACTGGATTGGGGCTTAGAAGACAGAGGTTCTTTTCTGAGCTCTACCACTGACCTGCTGGGTGAACTTAAGCAAATCACATCACCTATCTGTGCCTTGGTTTCCTCATCTGTAAAATGACAATTTCTTTGTAAAGTGATTTGAGATCTATGGATGAAAATTGCTATGATAATTGGGTGGAATTATCAGAGGTTGGGAAGGTGTTGCTAAATAAATGTCTAAGTTATCTGCAAGTTGAAACTTTATGATGATGAGAAAGTGTGGACTGCTTTTTTGGAAGCCTAGAGAACAGTGTAAAATGAAAAGAAAAGAAATGAAAATGAAAAAAAATATATATTGTTTCTCTGTATTTAACATTTATGCCAGCTGATATCTATATTTCACATTTATGTGAATGGCTTATGCAACACAGTGTCCTGAAAAGATCGGGAGAATTGAAGGATGCTTGGAGAGAAGAGCAGGTTCATATGATGAATGCAAGGGTTTTTTTTGTTGTTGTTGCTGAAAGCAAAAATGTACCATGCAAGATTAGATGATTATGCAATTATGTATAGAATTGATCATCCTGCATCAGTTTGTCCTCTCCTCCAAAGAGTACCTGGTTTACAATGGCATACATAGGAAAAATAAGTGATATTGTGATAGTGATAGTGATAGTGCAGAAATAAGTGATAATGTATAAGGTGAAGGGATATCATAACACTTATTACTGCACAGCTCTACAGAAAGTGAGACAAATGTTGGGGAAAGCACTACCCCATTGTGGTTGTCAGTTGCAGACTAATATGAAGAACTTAAACCTCAATTGAGTTGAAATTTTTATAAAAATATTAGCTAACCTTTCAGATAAGAATAAGCCAAAATATATTTTACATGGATTTACTAAGGATTTTAAGAGTATGTGCACATGTCAAAGAACGCTATTTCTGTTTGATGAGTCAAGAATCCATTTTACACTTGTAGATCACAAAAAAATAATCTGCAGTGAAGCTGATCACTTGAACAGCTGCCTTTCAATAGAGAACTTAATCACAAAATTTATTGTTCCCAAATTACTGATTGCTGACACGTTTTTTAGCACGTGTAAAACGTAGTGTACACCTATAGCACCCTATGAATAATAACAGCTATTAATAATATATGTTGGGCCAATGAGCACTCTGTGATGTAATACTGAGTGCCACAATAATCCAACATGTATATTTGGTTAAATAGTCAGGACACACTGATGACATAATCCATTGGGGCTAGCTTTTGAATTGCAGTAGGAATGGTGAGCAGACTAGATGTTGAATTCTCTATCATTCTGACAAAGATCTCCCCTTTGGTATTGAATGTTATATGCAGTATTCAAATATACAATGTGCAGTGGAGGGGCAAATAAAAGGCATACAATTCACTATGTTATGTTATCGCCATGATTTCTGTATACTTGATTCTGCTAATAGAAGCAATTGTGAATAACCAGCACAGATTTTAAAAGAGTAGTAGTTGGGAGCTGTGAGTTATTTTTAAAGGGAAGTTTACCATTCTTTGAAACACAAGTTATTAGTTTTTAAAAGATACATAAGTAGTTAGCTGATAGCTACAGAAAAAAGTTGGGAAATATACCTCTTTATTGATAGAAAGAATGCTCTAAAGATGAGGATGCTAAGAAATATCTTGTATATAACGTCATCAATAGCCTCTTAAATTTTATTTGAAACGTTGTCTCAAAGAGTAGGTGTATAACAACTTACACTGTTGGCCATATGGCATTATTTAATTTTTAATTCAACCTGACAATCTGAATTGCTTACATTATTCATCTAAATACTCCTTCCTTATATACGTTCTGTTTTAGTAGTGGTTTACATCCATTTTGCACTGATATCAGTGACTGCATAATTGCAGGACAATGGACAGTCAGATACAAATTAATCAATAAGCCACTTAAATTTTGCTAGAGAAGTATCATTTCAGTTTTTCTTCAGCAGGACAATCTGAATACCTGTGACCCATTTTTTGTTGTTTCTGCTAAATGTGATGGTAGGTGTTTGGGGACCAATAGTTGAAAAGTACATTAACTCTAGAATATTTCCTGTCTTTATTCCGGCCACATAATTTGCATTTTGGAATGTGGGAATGTCCCTTACCAGTATAATCAGGTACTTATAAAATTAGTAAGTCAACAGTATGAAATCAAATTAAATAACTAATTGTGAGATCTCAGTGTCAGGGTTCAGTAGCATACTTTAAAAAGTTGCAGTTAAAGAGATCAATATTATCTTATGCTTTGTGTTGTTTTCAATTCTAAAGATTTTCTTATGAATCTCTGGATTTGTACATGAAACCTACACTTATTTCTACCTAAGTGTGAATGTTTGTAAACTGAAGACCTTAGTTATAGGTAAATAGTAGCTGCAAAAATCCAGATAGTACATGTATTTTAAATTACTCCACTATTTCAGATAGTGTAGAATAGTTTTTTAACCTAAAAGTGATACTCAGTTTGTTATCCACAAAATAAAATAAAATTTGACTCATTCTGCAGTCGTAACTTGGTTGGTTAACATTCTTCTGCAATAAATTGCTGGTTTTAATCCACAATACTTAAATGTTAGGGCCACTACCTTGTTTACTAGTTGATCCTAGAAAAATGGTGGCAGAGACACACTTTATGGACCTTAGTCCTATTTCTCTCAAGTAAGTTGTTTTGGGCATTAGTGTGGTTCCAACATGTATTTGTATAACAAAGATATTTAAACACATTATTTTAAATATGAAAGTCTGAGAATTACAATACAAAAACTGTAAACATTTATATATGGTAATAACCATTCAGAACATTTCAACTAAAATAAAGTAAAAATGGCTTTCTTTAGGAAATTGTTTTTATGCAATAAATGACCCTCAACTACAAAATGTTTAGGGATGAAGTGACCTAGGAATACTTTTGTAAGGAAATGAGCCATCAATTATCCATTCTGTACTCTGGATTTGCATATCAATTTGCATATGACATAGCAAGTGCAATAGGGCCCACCACAGATTATGATGATGTCAGTTTAGGACTTGTTGAAGTACTGCTGTTTAGTACATTTGTGCTCTTCAAGCATAGTAGTCCAACCTCATTTGCTTAACTGGGATGGAGGTCTATGAAATGCAGAACAATATTTATACATCTACTGACTCCTAGAAGTTAAGGCCAGAAGGAGCCATTATGACCATCTAATCAGATATCCTGCATTACACAGGAATGAATTTCCCCCAATAATTATTGAATCAAGTCCTGAACTTTTTAGTTTAAACAGTGCATATCATTCAGAAAAATATCTCACCTTTATTTGAAGATCTCAAGTGATGGGCAATCCACCACTGCTATCCGTGTATTGTTCTAATGGCTAATTACCCTCACTTCTAAAATAGTGACCTTATATCTAGTCTGACTTTGTCTAAACTGAACTTCTAGCCATATGATCTTGTTATGCCTTTGCTCCTAGATTAAAGAATCCTCTATTATCAGACATATTCTTCCTTTGCAGGTTCTTGTAGATGATCATCAAGTGACTTCTAGTCTTCTTTTTGATAAAATAATTTAAACTTAGTAACTCTCTCATTGTAAGGCAAAATTTCCAAATCATGAATGCTTCTTATAGATCTTTTTTGAACACACTAAAATTTTTCAATATATATTTTTTAAAAATGCAGACATCAGAACTAGACACTATGTTCCAGTGAAGGGTCACTGTTCATCTGGAACATTATCTTTGACCTGACTGCCTTGGGTGACCTTGACAGAAGTGTGAACTTCAGATAGCATTCTCAGGATCATGGAAATACTTAAGCTGCTTTGTTGCATCAGGGTCACAATCCAATGTGGCAGATCAACTATGAGGCCCTGATGGAGAATTCTCCTTAAATTTGGATGCCTAACAAAAGTTGTTGCCATCCTCTGACTTTTCCAGGACAATATGTCCATGATGCTTGTCTGCATGGCCAGATTAAGGTTATGAGGGGCCTCAGGCCAATGGGAGGGAAGGGCCTAAGTATGAATTACATATTACAAAAATATTTATGAAGTCATCAAAAATTATCTATATATATTTGCATATTATTTATGTAACATTAACAAGTTTATTCTTCTCTTGCTACACTCAGTTCTTCAAACAATTTTTCCCTAGCTTTAGCTGTGGCAAAGTCATGAGTAACAGATGCTATGTGGTCCTTCTATTAAACTTCCTCTCTCCTAGGTAGTTGAGTGCTCACCTGTGAGGAAGAACACCTCAACATTCCCTATCCTGCTTATCTGTCAGTCTTGTGCTTCTACCCTCAGCTCTCCACATGGACCAGAGTGGAAACGGAAGCCCTGCTGCAGGTGTTTCCCCCAGCTATGGGCTCTACATTACATACCCTATCTCACTGTACCTGCAGACTGAGAGGCAGTTAGCTTTTGTTATGTAAAGGAAAACCACTCAGGGGTAAAAATCCACTCAAGCAGAGGAAGCAATAGCGGGAAAATTACATTGTATTTTAGGCTATCTTGTTCCAAAAGCTCACTCCCAGCATTGCACTCGTTAAGGACAATGAATTACTGTTTTCACAGTGAATCCAAATATTATTTGTGGGATGACACCCAGTTAGTGTAATTAATCTCCAGTGATTTACCATATCACCACACCACCATTCTGTCACCAAACTCTTCCACAATTAGCATGATAGAATAGAACCAGAGGACTGCAAGGGATCTCAACAGGTCATTTAGTCCAGTCCCTTGCTCTCATAGCAGAACTGTCTATTCTATATTGTGTGATCAGGAGCTCTGACATGACATAACATTAAAGTCTGAGTTCTCTGTTCAGTGCATCAGCTACGGTTTTGTATGTTTTAAACTTTCTGTAAAGAAAAGTAAAAGAGAGGTAGTTGTGTTAGTCTGTATTCTAACAAAACAACAAGCAGTCATGTAACACTTTAAAGAATGCCCCACAAAAGCTCATCACCTAATAAATTATTTTATTAGTCTTTAAAATGCTACATGACTGCTTATTTGTTTTGTAAAGAAAAGGTAACAGCTAGAATTGGCACAGATCTTAAGATGGTTGTCCAAGGCATAACATTTAGCATGTTTTTTTATTATGTTAGCTCTGAAAAATCAGTATGGAAACATTAAACAAACTTGACTTAAAGCCTTTCAGCTTTTGAATAACTGAACACTGACAAAACAGAGTTAGGCCCTGTTGTGTTCTCTGCCCCCTCCAACAAAAATGCTTCATTAAAAATTAGCATCTAAAAAGAATAATTGGGGATCTTTCAAAAGAACAATCCAACCAAGGCTGCTGTAGGGCCAACCATCAGGTCTGGTGTTTGCTTACAGTCTGATGCAGAATAAAGGATCAAGCAGACTGCAGACTTTGCGTTTCTTTTTTTCCCCCCATTAAAGTGCTCAGAGTTTTGGGATGAAAGTGAATGAAATTCTTTTTATCTAAGTATGAAAAATCAGAATGGACCAAAATCTATATATATGTAAAAATCTATCCTCCTGCACTGGGGCCTGAAGTAATTAAGGTTGCAAAAATGTAACTGTCAACAGAAATTGGCCTTTGTTCTCATTCCCTTTTTTGAATCACACTCATTCCATGCTTACCTAGCTTCTTCCACTTGGAAAAGAAGTTAGTTTGAGTTGTGGTAGAAAAATGAAGACTAAGGTCAAGTTTATTTAGCTTTAAGTTTTTGGAATGAAACAAAAAGGAAATCAAATGTGAGGTACTTTTATGATGGATCGAACTGCTAGAGACCCAGCAATACATATACTAATGGCAACATTTTTTTTTAAAAAGGTTAGTTCAATTCAAGCTTTTCTTTGGTCTGTCTTCTATTATTTTTTCACATTAAATTATTTTTAGAAAGAGATGAATTCCAATTACAGCAAAAGAAACTTTTGACTAAAAGGAAGCAGATGGATTGATTTAAATAGAAACTTTTAATCATGATTTATATCACCAATCAAGAAACCTTGATTTAAATAATTCATTTTAATCTTGTTTTGCATTTGTATTTTTTACTTATTTTTGTAAAGATTGATTCTCATTGGCTGGAAGCCATTAAAACAAGTTGATTTGCAACTAACTGTAACCTTTTTGTTGAATTTAGTACTTCTGTTTACTAACCAGGAGTGTATGTGGTATCATACAATTTAAGCAATTGGTTAGCTTAATTTTTATTTATTCCAGATTCTAAATGTTCACATTTTTTATGTTAGAAAATGGTCAAGATGAATTTCTTATTTACTAAATGATTGATTTTTTTACTTGTGAATTTGCACAGAAACTGAAATTCAATAAATAATGCATGTAGAGCATTTTAAAAGTGTTTTTATTAGTTAAAACACTATCTCAAATATATGCAGTGTGCAAACTTTTTTCTTATCAGGAAGTATATTAAAACATGTTTTGTATTTAAAATTAACTGATTTGTTAAATAAAGGAAGTAGTGGCTGCAGTTAGTGCATGCAACACTGATTCTGATCACTATGTCCTTCCAGATTTTGGAAAAAGTCAGCAAACTTTCCCTTCTTTTTTCAACTACTCCTGGCTTTTTAACTTTGAATGAATTAGTCACTGAACTATGCTAAAGCTACTCTACACTACTAAATAAAGTTGAATTTATTAAAGTTGACTTTTTACCACTAGATTTTATAAAGTCGAAGTTGAGTGTCCACACCTGTTCACAAAGTCAACTTAGTGTGCCCCCACTAAATTGCCAAAGTTTGACTGTTGCAGTAGTGCATTGTGGACACCTATCCCAACAGTTCCTTCAGCCCTGTTGCATTCTGGGTTTTTTGCTGGTGCATTATGAGAAAAAATGCCCTGCAATTGGTTGTGGGTGAGTGATGTCATCTTCCCAGACTACACTGCCCTCACTCCCCACTGGTGTTAAAAACAAATGGCCATATTTCAGAACAGCCATTTTTCTCCTGAAATTATTTGAGTTGTTCGCATTACAGAAAGAGGAAGCTTTTACAAAGAGTTTTTACAAGAGACTTTAAATTGACATTAAATACAAGTGAAGAGAGAGGCTGAAGAAGCCAGAGAGAGAGAGAGAGAGAGAAATTGTGAGCCATGACCACACCAAAGTGAAGAACGGACATTTTTCAGAAGTCTTTTCCCCCAGGGAAAATACACCAAACAGGAATGGTTCAAAGTGGGTCTATGCTGTTAGTGAAAGATTTCATATTATTCTCAAGGAAAAAAGATACAGTGACTTCAGAAGGAAAAGTATGGAATCCCAGAGAGGACATTGGTTTGTGTGACTATAAAAGAAGAGAAGAAAAGACAGAGGACGTTGGTTTCTAATGGTTAGTGTCTCTTCCGCTGATAAAAAATATGCCAAACAGGAACGGTTCAGGAGATGAAGCCCATGAAACCCAAGTGGAACAAAGTAGGTCTGTGCAAACAATGAAAGACTCCACATTATTTGCTTGGAAAGAAGGAAATGTATGGAATCCCAGAGATAATTGATTAGCATTACTATAAAAGAAGAAGAGAAGGAAAGACAGAGAGTGTTGGCTTCTAGTGATTAGTATCTCTTCCCCTGATGAAAATACATGTGACTAGTAAAAGAATTTATATTATTCGCAGGGGAAGAAGATAAAATGAAAAAGTGGTGGTGTAACTTGCTGAAGGAGCCAGGTTTGAAATAGAGAGAGAGAGAGAAATTTGTGAGTCATCACCACCTAGAAGTGAAGAACACTCTAGGAAGCCATTGTACTGACATCTCCAACATGAGGTGACAAGATCGTAGCAGCTCCCGATTCATTATGAACCACCAAGACTAAATAGAAGAGGAGGAAAGAATCCCAGAGGGCGTTGGGGGTCTAGTGGCTGCTGGAAGGAGCTATTATCCCGTCAGAAGTAGCAGTGGCTCGAGAAGAGAATGAAAAGTTAAGGAAGCATTAGAAGATAGAAAAGTTGAGGAATGAATGAAGGGATTCCTTACCTCTTCTGGGAAAGAAGGCCTAGCAACTACCTGTGTTGAGACAGAAGGGGGAGACAGAGCCCACACGCTCCATTCTATCGTAGGACATCCTCCCACAAGCCACACAATTTGAGAAAGGAGAGTAGTCTGTATGTCCCCCAGTAACATTCTGCTTCCTTCCCAATGAGGGCAACCCCTCTCAAGCAGTGAAGCCCTGCACAGAACAGGACAAGGCGCTGTCTGCAGGCATGGTCTGCACTGTCCAGCTACCATGTGGTGTAGTGTGGTGGGGGCAGCCCCATCATACGTGAAGCAGAGAAAACAAGTTTCTTGTCCTCCCCTGCTAAACAGCGTGCAGGGAATAAGCCTTCATCCTGCACAGGGCAGGACAAGCCACTGTCTGGAAGCATGGTCTACACAGTCCAGTCTCCACATGGTGTGGTGGGATGGGGCTATTCAATAGTGGGGGTGAGGGGGCTTGCCTGCCAGCCACATGGTGCTTTGGAAGGGGAGGGGGCTGCCTTGCACAAATGTGAAATGCAGAAAACAAGTTCAGCAACCTGCTGAAATGGGAATAAGGGGACTTCGAAGGAGGCGGGGTCCTTTCGAAAAGGAGCCCCGTCGGGACGAGCCGCGCAGCAGCAAGGCGCATCAATTTCGAAGTGCCGCGGCCGCCCGCATGCTAATGAAGCACTGAATATGTATTTCAGCGCTTCATTAGTAAACTTCGAAATGGCCATTTGCGTGGCCATTTCGAAGTTTGGGGCTTGTGTAGACATAGCCCCTCTGATATACCTTAAAGTAGTAGAGGCATGGTTAAGGGTGACCTGAGATGATTCTCACAAGGCACAAATAACTTGCCCAAGCATTTTACATTGAATGAAGGAAGATTTTCTCCTGGTATTGGAGAGGTTTATCACAGAAACATTTAAAAGATTGCTTGGTGAGACTATTCTGCCTGGATACACAGAAAGGTACCTTTGGACATACTATTGTTTAACTGCTGGGACAAATTGTGAATAAAGAAACAAAAATTTAGTTATTTTTTTGTATTGAAATTCACCCAGTAGTGAGTTTCCGCTGAAATGAACCCAATCTTTGCATCTCAGAGATCAGTGATCACTACCAGGCAAAATAACTTGGATAGCTTTGGTTTTGTTGGTATGAGACCACTTGTCCTGGCCAACTTAAAATGAGTGACAAAATACTTTAGTTCACTACTTAAAACAGTCCTTCAGAGAAGGAGTTGTCAAACTGAATGCCAAGAAGGGACCAGAAATGGACCAAACACACTGTTTTCTAATATTTTTTAAATGTTCAAATGTTTTCTGAGCATGTTATAGTTTCTGGAAGCAGCAAATAATGTAACCAGCTTCACTGACACTATTTTAATGTTCTAAAAGCATGCCCTAGGTTATCGCACATTAATTGTTTGGATGATTACTTAGAGATTTCATGTCTTCAAGCCAAGTCTAAAATTAAGGCTTGATAGGAATATTCACGGTGGTAATCTACAAAGAAAAATGTGCATATATCTGTACTGACTAAAACAAATGTTCTGTAAACATCACAGCAGGTATATAATTTTCATCTGTTAGCTATACTTACAACACAGGTCAATACCAAATGTTTCCAATTTCTAGCCACCTTCTCTGAGTTGCTATAGTGAGAAAAATCTGTTTGTAGTATATATTTTCGTCTAATTGGTTAAAACATCTGCATTTTTTGTCAAATACACTTTAAAACCAAAGTCCATCTCCTGCCACTGAGCTGCGAACAAAACTCCTGTTAAGTCCAACTGATCCAGGGTGACCTGGATAAATTGGAGGATCGGGCCAAAAGAAATCTGATCTGGTTCAACAGGAAGTGTAGAGTCCTGCACTTGGGACGGAAGAATCCCAAGCCTGGTTATAGGCTGGGGACCGACTGGCTAAGCAGCAGTACAGCAGAAAGGGACCTACGGATTATGGTGGATGAAAGGTTGATATGAGTAAACAATGTGCCCTTGCAGCCAAGGAGGCTAACGGCATATTAGGATGCATTAGGAGGAGCATTTCGAGCAGATCTAGAGAAGTCATTGTTCCCCTCCATTTGGCACTGGTGAGGCCACATCTGGAGTACTGTGTTCAGTTTTGGATCCCTCAGTATAGAAAGGATGTGGATGTGCTGGACCAGGTTCAGCGGAGGGCAATGAAAATGATTAAGGGGCTGAAGCACATGACCTATGAGGAGAGGCTGAGGGATTTGGTCTTATTCAGTTTGCAGAAGAGAAGACTGAGGGGTGACTTAATAGCAGCCTTCAACTTCCTGAAGGGGAGCTCTAAAGAGGATGGGGACAAACTGTTCTCAGTGGTGACAGATGGCAGAACAAGGAGCAATGGTCTGAAGTTACAGAAGAAGAGGAGTACGTCAGATATTAGGAAACGGTACTTCGCCAGGAGGGTAATGACACTGGAATGCGTTACCTAGAGAGATGATGGAATCTCCATCCCTAGAAGTTTTTAAGTCCTGGCTTGACAAAGTCATGGCTGGGATGACTGAGTTGGAGTGGATCCTGCTTGAAGCAGGGGGCTAGACTCGATAACCTCCTGAGGTCCCTTCCAGCCCTCTGATTCTATGATTCTACATTCCCAAGATTGGATGATACAAGATACAGCATAAAATGAGGGAATACAATTTTGGTACTTGCACTAAAATAAAAGGAAATTACATTTATTGGTCACAGATCTAATATTGCTGGAATAACACTTGCCATTATAGAGATCATCTGAATACCTATTTAACAGAAAGTAGGCTACTTACCTATAAAAGCTTCCCTGCTTGACTGTAAAAGTTTTCCCTGGTTCTACAGCCACAAAACCAAGTTCTGATTACCAAAGCCTCAATCTTCATACAGTAGCCTACTCTTATTTCTGTCTCACGGACAAAGTGTGTGACTCCGTCCTAGCTAACTGCAAAAGATAGCAACTCTGCTTAAAGGGATGATGTTGCAGGTGGGCGAGGAGTACCAACACTTTCAGTGTGTTCTATTCCAAGTAGCCACGGTTTTCCTTGAACAGATCAGCTAGCCATCCCCATTGCTTTTCGGGGCTTGCACAGGTTGAGAAGTTCTCTTGGTCAGGCCCTGACGTGATATCTTGTTTTCACTGTCCGAAAACCTCTCTACAGGAACTTCATAAAGAGAAAAAGGGAAAGATCAGACTATGGCATTAGCAGTTTATGTTCTAAAATATGTAAATGACATATTCCCCTAAGAAACATCTGAATCTTTTATATCAGATCCTTCCCTAATCATCTGTGCCAAAGGCTATGGATGATGCCTTAATAGAAGTCAAAAAGCATTGACATTACACCATTATTAGGTTCTGAGGCATCATTTAAACTATGCTAAATTCATAACAATGCAGAACCAAATCCCTTTAGTACATTGGAATGTGAGGTCAACAATATTTGGCTGAAGGTTTTTTTTTTCATTGAATTTTTACAATATTTTCATATAAGCCTTTTTATTTGCTACATTTCACATGCTTTTCAGCTTTTGCTATTAATTGATATAAGTGTGTGATGAAGCAGGGAAACTGCCAGTCAGCACACCCCAAAGCTAAAGAGTGCCTTTGGGCCTAGCTAGCCCCACCCCACTATATCTGCAGCCAGTACCAATCTTGACGTGGGGAGAAAGGAAGAGAGACAGACTCAGTTTAGTACTCACTGTTGATGAGGCAGAAGCTAGCCCCCACCCTCGACACTTGAGAGAAAGAAATGCTAGCCTACCAGCCAAGGCAGCCAACACGGAGTAAGCACTCAGCCACGGGAGACTGCAAAGGGGAACTAGAAGCTTGCAGCACTTGAGCCAACTAAGGTAAGCAAGCTCCAGACATTGTGGACCTTGCCCCCAACAACATGTGGCTGCCCTGCTTGAAGAATGCTGAGATCATAGTAAGATGTCACCCACAATCCAACAGGGGACCCTGCAGGAAGCAAGCTAGCCAGCAACCTGGACTACAGGGATCATACCTCAAACTGACCAGACATGTAGAAAGTCCCAGGGCAGTAGATTTTGACTCTTTGTTTAGTGCAAACAGCCCTGCATCCCAATTCACAGGTATACATACACAGAATTCTGAGCCAGGACTGTTGGAGAGGGAGGGCCTGGGTTTGCCCATGTCTCTTCCTCCTCTGCCATAAAGACTGAGACTCCTCAACCAAGTAGGGGAATGAGAGCCACAAGCTCTGATTATTAGACTGTCTGGCCTTCCAAGCTACCTGTTATCGCATTATTCTAAAAAAAACCCGCTAGATTTCATAAAAGATATTTCTCAGTTTTAAAGAGTTACAAAGTAGACAGTCCAACAATGTTATATATCCTATAGTCTAAGTTCATTAAGAAAGCTGCATTGTAAATTAGAGCAATTGCATACCTTTAAAGGAAAAAAAAGTTTATCATCTTTAGTCATATTTATTTCTATTGTAAGAAGTAATTCTACACTTTAAGCGCCAATCCCCAGCTGGGCATAACAGAGAGAGCTTGCTGAGTGACTGAGTCATTTCTCTACGAGAAGAGTGGAGGTAGATTGTTGCCATGTTGGCGGGCCTTTTCAAGGTCCATGTCCACACTGGCCATCAGACAAACTACTGACCTTTGTGTCTTCTACAGCAATAGCACAAATCTAATTTTGGGCCCTCAGCTCAATTTGATTAACAAATTAAAAAGAAAACAAACAAACTCTAGTCTGTGCTAGGGATCTTTAGTAAAATATTTGCATAGTTGCTAACTCAGTTTTAGCTCCACTGTTAACGATACTGACTGAGCTTCAATATAGATGGCTTTTTTGGCTCTAGTATCCATTTTCAGCACACTGCTGAAATGAACAAACCTGTTCAATTAAGCGCTGAAAACAGGTGCCAGAGCAGGAGTCTCAGCTAATGCCAGTGCTTCCTGAAAGAGTGTTAGTAATGGTGCAGATTTTTTTGCTAAAATTCCTTAGCCTAGATGAAACCCAAATATCCATGCTTAGTACATTATTAAGCAGTGGAGACCAGTGTTCAACACAAGGGCCAAGAACTCTCCATAAACTCCCAGTTGTCCACAGAGTTTCAAACACTTCAGGAATGGAGGTTGTTCGTAACTCTGAAGAAAACATTCTGGTTTTTCTTTCAAAAGTTTACAACTGAATATTGACTTAATACAGCTCTGAAACTTTACTGTCCAGAAGAAGAATTCCTCTTTAAATTACCTAAACTTAAATGATACCAGCAAAGAAATAGTTTCCTTACCTTGTCAGATCTCTTTTTAAACATTCCCTTAATTTTTTTTTTTTTTAACTTTTAACACAGTTCTCTGCTACATTTGCTTTTTTGGCCTCTCATGTTGCCTGACTGTGTACTCCTAGTTCCAATGAGGTATGTGATTGATGAGTAGTTCATAACTCTGGTGATCATCACTGAAGTTATACTGAGTACAGAATTTATTATGTTCCTTAAACTATTTCTCCACTTTAAATGAGCTGCAGCTCATTTTTAACAGTTATGCTCTGTTCTAGCACCATTAACTCACAGAGTGTGATCTCTCCGACATAACAGTGAGAAGCCACTGTTCTAGTTGACCAGCTGTCACCATCTTTGAAAAGGGGAACATTTTCCTAAGTGTTTACATTTCAGTTCTAAATGTGCTGCAGCTCCAGGTTTACCCCATTCTGTGATATTTCTATATGAGTCACAGGTCAGAGCAACCCTCTGGAGAAACTGAGTCAAAAATCTAATCACCAACAAAGTAAAAGTAATATAGAACTCCTGGAAGCTATGCATTTCTGGCTTAGTAAATTGGATTATATATGGCCATGCAAATAAAAGATACTGTACTATTTTATTACAGAAGAATCAGTTGGAGAGGAAATGAAAAGTTACTGTTAGTTCTTCTGGTAGATGTGAGGCTTAGTAATCAAATAAGTTGTCCTGGAATGTGATATGCCAAATATTACAAACCTGGTTGGAAATCTCCTTAATGAAATGCCATTATATGTAGGGGTGCATATGTTCAAATACACATTAAAAATCCCTCCAGTTCTAGCTGTTGGTCTTAAAAAACCCTAAGCCTTAAACTTTCAGGTGTGATATGCTGGTAAAAATGTGGGTGAAGATCTGATCAACTCCTATCCTATTTCAGGTCAGGAATAGCAGAGATGTGGCAAGATTTTGGAATGGCTATCTGCTGGGGACAGCAGGAGCATCAGCAAGTGAAAAAGTACACTGGGGGACAGATGCTATTTGTGTGAGTAAAGAAATGCTGTCAGATAATGACTGCACTTACCAGTTTTACTTGGGAATCTAGAATTTCACCAGAAACTAATGCTAGACCAAAAGTGGTAGCTGTTACTGAAGGAATTCTGATTGTATCCTGAGAATAGAAGCAGCAAAGAATTTTCTCCTTAATTTGTAGACTGTGATTTAGTTAAATTCTGAAATGGACCATGAGGAATTGGTGTGTGAATACTCTAACACTGAAGGATGGGAAGTAGTGTTAAATCAAAAACCAGTTGGGTAACAAAAGATTTTTTATTGTTCATTATGCAATGCTCCTCTTCTCTGTGCACTTCACAGAACAGTTGTTGACAGCCCCTGGAGAAAATTTGCACGTTTAGGTGTACCAATAAGGAATCCAGTTAACAAGCAAAAGAAGACTTTGTTTTCTAAACATGGCAGGGTGTCACTGACATTCAGTTAGAAAAGATACATCATACATATAACAGTGCCAGAGTTGTGGAAGAATTTAAAACACAGCTCCCACTGTCAGCAACTGGAAACCTCATATATATTGCAATATTTGATATCATGTCTAACAGTGAGAGCAGTATTAACATTGAGAGGCACTGCAAATACTTATCCTTGGTGTCACAAAGCCAGTTTGTTGTTTCAGGGTCAGAGAATATTGATGGGGAAAAGGATCATGCTTATGACAAAGCTAGGAAAAAGAGAAGTTACTCATCCAAGAGAGACTGTCTTCCCACACGTCTGCTAATAATTTCTTGAAGGAACAGCAAAATCCATAGTCCTTACAAGACTGTGAACCAGGACTGACCCAATCCACATGGTTAGCAGTGATGTTTATTGATGGAAGTGTGTCCTACTGATATTCAAGCAGCAAAAGGTTGAAAAGAACAAAAAATCTGTTACGTGTGAAACAAAAGAAATGTTGCGTCCTTATTAACTTGCAATTTCTTTTATTGTGATCCACTTGATAAATGTGACACATCATGTTGTTTGTATAAAGCCTTAGTCAGCAGGGAGAGATGGCAAGGCCACTTTGGCACCACTGCTTTAATCTGTCATCTGATGCAAGTGCATGCCAATGCACAGGAAAGGCAGCAGAAGTTATTTATTGCTGGAAAGGATGCGGCAGGAGAAGAACAGGCAGGGAGGAGACTGAATTTTCTTGCAGTGTCATCAAAACATTCTTTACTGAAGATAGGGGAGGGACAGATTTTTCTATTGCTGCTGTCGTATCACAAAGCAGTATTCCTGGCATTAAATCTGGGGACATTATTTATTCCCCTAGTGCCTTCTAATAACTAACAAAAACTTAGAGTGCACTTAACATTGGAGTAAACCCCACTGAACCTGGCACTTCTGTTCTTTGAGAAAAACAAGTATAGAAAGGGGTTCCCTTAAAAAAGCTGAGTTATGTTGAAATAAAATAGGGAATAGACTTATGGTCTATGGCCATGATGTTCCAAAAGAAGGGGCATGTATTATATAATATAAAACAAGAAAATGACACTTATTGGCAAGTTGCAACTCTAGATTTCTCTTACTGCAGCTTTCCGTATTGTATCCTTGAGTGATAGATTCTAAACATAGCTAACTAATTAAACAAACCATGCGGCATATCTAAGCTAAACTTTTATTTCTATCACCATCCAACACAGCAAATAGCTTGGAAATTTACTTTTCAAATTACACTTATACTAAAAAGCATATAGAGAGTCTTAAAGAATGATCCATTGCAGAGTGAATTATTTAAGTTACCAAGTTACAGTTGATCCACTCAGTCATATTCATATCTTCATCCACATAATTTTCTCCCAAAATGCAGATTTTTCTTATGATGTGTTGTTCTTGCAGTTAAGCCCTGCATCATCTTGCACTGCTTACACTTGACACATTTTCCTTTCTTACTCAGGGAACAAATTTCTTCAAAATATTAACTGACAGAATCTGTCTAACACTCCAAAGCCATGACAACTTTTCTGTGACAAAAGTATGGGGGAATACAGGAAGCTATGTTTGTGCTGAGTATTGTCTTCCCTTTTCCTTTCTAATCCACTCTGCCATTCCTTTCTATAGTGCCTCCATCTTTCCCATATATTGTCTCTCTGTCTTTAAGGCTATGTTTACATTAGAGGGTTTTGTTGGCAAAAGTGGCATTTTGTCAACAAAACCCGGGGAACATCCAGATTCCCCAGGCATTCTGTAGACAGTAAATCAACAGAACAGAGCCCTTTTGTCAACAGCCATATCTCACTTGCCATGAAGCATAATGCCTCTGTCAACAGAGATCTGTCGACAGAAGCCAGTCTGGATGTTCTGTGGGGTCCTTCTGTTGACAGGAAGGGCTACCTGGTGTCTAGCTGCACTACTTCTGGTTGTCCATTTTGTCAAGATAGCAGCTGGGCAGTCCAGCTGCTCTCTGTCAACAGAGTGGATTGTTTTGCAGTCAGGCCGCAATGTGTTGATGGAAGTTTTTTTTGGAAGATATCTTCCAACAGTAACTTCTGTCGACAGATTGCTCTAGTGTAGACATAGCCTGAGTTACTGAAACATTTCCTGTTATTGTGTTCTAAGTCTGCGACCCTTTCTTCATGGGAGACCTATGACTTCTACAGCATATTGAAAACAACCATGCCCTGATTTGAAGTGCTAGACATCATTCAGAGATAGCTTGCTACACCTGTTTCTTAGTCGCTTCGATGGGAAGACAGTATGTCTCTGTATGCAAAACAGAAGAGAATCCTCCCAGTTTAAGCAAAATGCTATCGTAAGTCAGTAGTGGGCAATCTAGGCTAGTGGATGCAGCCCTCCTATATCTCAAAGGGCTGCAAGACTGTTGTAACCAAGATGGTCTCCCAAGACAGGGTACTTTTGCTAACTGTGCTTGCGCACCTAGAATTTGTGGGGTGTGCTGATTGACCCGTAGCAGCTCTTTCATTGAATTCAGAAGGAACGCAGCTATCACAATCTATGTTGTGTGCAATCAGAATGCACCTTACTTCACATGCTCTTGCTTTATATGGGTGTCATTTTTGTAAAACCATGTTGCCCTCCACTGTTACAAGTCATAATATCTACTGAGGTATCCACTGTATGTAATCTTGTGTTTCTGAATTTTCAGCCATAAAATCATCAGTACTGGGATTGTCTTTATTGGTTTTCATGGCACACAAGACATCACAATCCAATAATAATAATAATAATAATAATAAATAGAATTCATTGTTAGGAGGTTTCTCCTATTAACAAATGTAATGCCAACAGACCACAGTTGTCTATAGACAGAATGAAACCTGGAATCTCTGGAGCTTAGTGCAGGAACCTTGACTACATGACCTAAGGGCCACCTCACTTTCAGCTAAGGCTGTAGAGCAGACTCATTATTCTCTCTGTAAGTGGTCTCAGTGCCACTAGATGGGACAGTACACCACACAAGCTTGTTGTTCATTGTTTACTTTATTATTAATTGTGTCCTCTGTCATCTATCATGATATTTACACCATTCATATACTTGCAGATGATTGTAATTTATGCTGCAGCCATTGTTTGTTTTGTCACAAATTTAGTCCTTTTTCACATACCAATTGATACAGCCACTATTTCTTCATGTGGTAGCTTTTCCTGGAACACCTTTGGTTTGTAAAAATCTTTCTGTTACACAGGACTAAGTCAGGGATTTTTAGAATAACCTAAGGGAATAAGGTACACATACCCTACTGCAATTTAATAACAGTTGGGTACCTAACTCCCTTGAGAGCCCTTGAAAATCCTAGCATAGATACACCATTTTGAGTAAAATTGCAGCACAATCACTCTTAGAAGAAGTATTTCCTAGCTGCAATGTGAGTTGATGCCTCTGGGCAAAAATTTCAAGAACAGATGCCCAAAAGTAGGCTCCTAAATCCATATTTAAGCACTTGAATAAGTGGCCTAATTGTCAAAAGCACTGAGCACATACCAGTAGTTTAGATGGAGTGTCTTGGTACTTAGCATTGATAAAAACTCTACTTTAGGTTCCTAAATACAGATCTAGGAGAATAATTTTAGACACCTAAGCCTGCATATTTTGGCTAACTTGTTTCTCCAAATGTCTTTTTGCCTCTGCCTCCCTCAGCTAATTTTGTCAGTGTTTTTCTTTCCCTCTTAGTTGCACCAACCTCTTTTTCTTCCTTATACAGCTAGATTAAAACAAACCATTTTGTAGTTTAGCCACCAAAGATGTCACCTCACTCCTCAGTCTTTAACAGGCTTAGTTTCTTCCTCATATTCCCCAACCTCTGGTATCTCTGAAAAAGATTTTAATCCACTGAACCCTAACACTGACAAATTCTATTTTTAGTCCTGGGGGAATTCTGCAATTGTTGCATCTGGAGTCAGTCAAATTGCAGAATTCCCCCAGGACTTTATTTTCTGCTGCCATTAACTTTCCCTGCAAGCCCTACTGGACATTATGTACTGTTGTTTGGTTACCTCTCTTTTTTGTTGTTTCCTGAGCAAAGCTGTTACCCTCACATTTGTGAGATGACGCTTATGGAACTACACTGATTGCTTCTTTTGCCTTGCATTCTTCTTGTTTCACGGGACTTTTATTCTCTGGTGTCTCTTAGGACTCTTCATTCTTCTTCCACACTCAGGGATTTTCATTCTTCCACTGTTCACTAAATTTCTCAGTATTCCCAAATTTGCTGACTTGAATTCTAAGCCTATAGTTCTGCAGCACTCTGTGAAGCATTCCTTATAGTGCTGGATTCAAGTAACTTGTAATCAATATCCCCAAGATCTTCCTTGTTATCCTTATATTCTCAAAAAGTTCTTTTCTTTTGTGCTCATCAGCAAAATGTGAATCCAGGATAGTTTTTCCAACGGGTTAGAATTTCCATATCTTGAGATCACAATGCCGTCATCTATAAAAATTTGGGTAAGGGCCTCCTGAATGCTGATGCACATTTAGCCATACTGGCTACTCAATAGCTATCTGGGTAATTAACTTGTCCCCCGTGAAAGATAATTTGCAGTACTGAGTTCACTAAAATTTGTGACAACAAATTTTCATTCTTCCTCTTCTCCAATCCTGAAGATTTGCAGTCTGTTGTTTTCTCTTTTGGATCTCTCTTCCTGCACCTCTCAGTATTTCTCTACCATTTTTGCCACTGAAGTGTATCAGACTTGGAAGATATTATGCTTCCTATACTCCTGCCTTTTCCTTTCTACACAGAGTGCATCTGACATTCCAAAGTGCGAATAAATGATCATGCCCCAACTGAAACGATCTGCTCCAGTTTCAGTTATTGGAATAAAACCACAAAAGTTTCAGTTATGTCCTCTTTGTCATCATCTGCATAATTTACTTCTGGGTTACTTCATGTTCTTGTATGTGTGGAGACAGTACTAAACGAAAGCACCTTTCTTCGCTATAATTCTTGTGTAATTCCTGTCATTCTGAATACAGTTCTTGTGATAAAGACTGTATTCTTTTTCTGTCTTATCGTGTATGATGACATTACATGCTTGATTACTGGAGTTATTCTAAAGCATCCATTCTCACACGTGACTACTTCATTTAGACCTGCCATAACAACACCTGCCATTTTTGGAAACTAAGAAGTTGTTATATCCATGCATGAGTAGGAACCATTAAATACAGTCTGTTCTCTTTGCAGAAGTTCTTCTGATTATTCATGAACACCAAACTCTCCTCCATCCATGCTTCTCTGTTAACATCCAATATCTTCTCTCTATTCACGCCTGTCATTAGAAACTTTTCTGAGATCACTCCCTCTTCACACATTCCAGAAGTTATTCTTGATTCTAGCAAAACTCCCATTTGTGCCCTTTGTTCCTCCATGAACTACACTTAGCAGGAATTCCCCAAGAACATTCAGGATATGCTGTACCTTCTAGTCACACTTCTAATGCTGAAACACTTCCTATACTGTCACAATGAAGTTTCTGAAGGCAGGATGCACCCAGTATATTAATTTATTAAATGTAAAGATTTTATACTACATCTTGGTAATCAAACCTTTAAATTAATGAGATTTTACTAATTTAAAAGATTCTGTTATTAGTTTGAGGAAATTCCAAGCATAACATTTCAGAACATTTTAGAAGAATATCATTGATATATACCAAGCACAATTTAAAAAAGTTAATCTTTCATCAAATCTTATCATATATTCATGTTCTTTTTTGTCTGCCTTCTCCTATCCCGGGTGAATAGTATGCTGTGCAAACAGAAGATATCTCCTTTACAATCAGCCTGTTATACTCCCTGATGTCCGAACATAACTTGTAACGTTACAGTGAATGAGAGTGTGAAGTAAAAAAAATTTTGGCCTCACTGAAAATGGAGTAGATTTGCTGAACAAGAGATTGCTGTTTCCATTAAAATGTATTGATAATCAGTGTTTGGATGAAGGGCAATAAGGGAAAAGTATACAGCCATTTAGAAAGGTTTTGGTGAAATATTATTAAAATAAAGATTAGGCATTTTCATATTCAGTGGAAGAAAACGTAATATTCTGTCGTGTGTGTATATTTCTGAAGATGCACCCCAGATGAAAATTAACTGTAAGTCCTAGAATAAACCCTTTTAGCACAGATCTTGAAATGCCTTCATTATTCATAGAAGAAAGATATATTTGGCCATTAGAAACACCTTCTTTCATTAATATCTTTGCAACAATACTAATTTTACAGGTTAACTCATTCTACACATATCACTAAGAGGCCTTTTAATTTATCGTCATTTCTTTTGCAAGGATATTCAGCTGGAGTTGAGGTTGTTAGTTGCACTTGTTACTACTGTTTATTAAGCATAACATATATGCACAAGCGACAGCATGTGGAGATTCTGGGTGACACTGCCACCAATAGGCAACTACCTATGTTGTGCAGGGGCTACACCAGTTTCTGGAACAATACAGCATCAGGTGCATACAAAGGTGGCTTATAGCCAGCTTAGTCCCCACTTCCTCTGAGCTGCAAAGTTTTGTGCTGCACCTTCAAGAGGCACAGCAAAAATCACATCCTAAGTAATGTAACATCAGTCTGCAAAGAAAAAGGTATTTCAGCAGATTTTTTTTCAGCACTATTTCCATTATTATTGTCTCTCATGCTAGGTAACCCATCAGGATGCACTCTAATGGGTGACCTATGTCCCCTGAATTGATAAGTTAAAGCAAGTCTCATTGGCTTCCACACTATTTTTCTGTTTGTACCTAAACAATGTCAAGAAAGATATGAGAAACCTTGACAATAGCCTGCACTATGCAGATCACTGTTTACATTATAACTGATAACTACAGAAGACTGAATTGTACACTGTATCTGTCGATGATAATATTACAACTGGTGCATGACCAAAGAAAACAGACATACCATATTTCCTCCACAGCCTAATAACACTGCCAGTCTACAGCATAGGTGCTTTGGAGTAAACAAAACTCTTGTGGCATTATTATTTAAACAAATTTAAAAAACAGTTTTCTTTCACAGGGAAACAGAATAATAATCTTATTTTCATTTACATAAAACATGTTGGGGCTCCTCACAGTTCATCATCATTTCTATCCCATAAATATAAAATAGTTTCATATAAATAGTTTGATACAAATTTTACATGATTCCACTCTACTGGCAATGCCAAGATGCTTAGGTTACAAAATATATTATGAAATTATTTGCCAAGATATGTAGGTATGAGAAGACAACAAATAATATACACTGATTAAAATATACAATGCCAAGAAAATGCAACACCGCTAAAAATCAAATGAATAGACTAAGAAACATTATTCACGGAGTAGTTAGCCATTACAATGACACCACTGATAAAAAAAATTAACTAATTTTCCTCAATATCAAATTACATATAAATTTCATAATTATTTGTATTATACTTGTTCTAATATATTTTAACTTAAATACAAACAGTTATTTAATGATATGAAATTTTTGAATGAAACACAAATCTAACTGGAAAACATTTTGTATTTTTACATTTTTATAGCTAATAAAATGCTGCCAGAAGAGTTATGATGTAAACATATATGCCTCTAGAAAGTGAAGGGAAATATACTCAGTGTAATTTCTTTTGAGGAAATATACTTACTCTTGTCTATTTTGGTTAAACTATCATAAAGAGTATATTTCCAATAGTTTATCCAATCAAGAACCTGTTTATTGCATGCACATTCCTGAACTAACCTACATTTAGAGGAACTATATCATTTTCTGGATGAAAAAAAAAAAACTTCATCAAGATGGTCATAAAACTCTTACGTGATAGAAAATCATTTGGTTTACAATAGCTTACAAACTTAGAATGTCCCAAAGCAATTTCCAATGCAATGAGGAAGTGGAATACTGGTAACTCAGTGACAGTGGAGGTAAACATGACATCAAGGTGGTCACCATAATTCTTCATATACCTTTTGATACCAGAGTCTCTTACTAAGGCCTGGTATAATCTTAAAAAAAATTGTGCCGAGTACTATACTGTAATTAGGTTGGCCTAATCCTTAGTGTAGACGTGGCTAAGTCCACAGCTATCTCATGTGGGAGAGACGGATTAATTATACTGATGGAAAAATCCCTTTGTAAATGTAAGAAGCATCTATGCTACAATATTCTAGTGCATCAACGGGCAATCTAGGCCAGTGAATGGGCCCCATGCGTGGCCCTTCTTCTTAGTGGGCTGCAAGACTGTCATAATCACAATGGTCTCCTGGGATAGGGTAGTTTTGCCAACTGTGCTTGTGTACTTAGAATTTGTGGGCTTGCTGTTTAAACCATAGGAGTGCTTTAACTGGATGCAGAGGAAGCGCATGGCTCTTACAGTCAATGTGTTCCATCATCATCCATCTCACTTTATATGTCCTTGTTTTATAAGGGTGTCGCTTTAATAATTTAGGTAGGAAAATAATTCCACAAATGGAAACGAGCAGAATCTGGCAACCCTGCACAATAAAGATAAACAAAATGTCTCATGGACCAGGCATACAACTCTGATTGGCTGTATGTTGCCCACCACTGCTATGGTGGCACAGCTGCATTGCCGCTGTACCTGCTGTCATGTAGACATGCCTGAAGAGTGGGAACATTGCCAGAGTTATCCCCTACTCTTTTCTGAGAGTATTATGAATGTTTTTCTTTAACATGCAGAATTATAAGACGTTGAGTAGAAGGACCTCAATTTAACTACTTACTTAAAGGCTGATACCTAGATTTAATGTCACTCAACAAATTACCCACTCTAGAATAATATAATACTGTCACCACTGGGTACAACATCAACTGTAGTGTCCATCTGTATCCAGAAAGCTTCCCTCCACCAATGAGACTTCTAACAACTGAACTATAATAATATTTCTACGAATTATCTTACTTTAAGGGTATGTCTGTGGTACTGTGGGTTTGATGTGCTGTGATTGATCTGCCAGGTTCGATTTTGCTGCGTCAGTGAAATGCAGCAAAATCAATCTCTCTGGGCTCTGCCGTCGACCATGGGGTACTCCTTGCCGCATGGAGTAAGGGACATCAGTGCAAGCCTGAAAAGCCCTGATTCACACCAGGGAACAAAGCCGATCCTGATACGTCAATTCTAGCTATGCTAATAGCATGGCTAGAATTGTGTATCTGGGATAGACATTGATCCCTTACTTATCAAGGTAAGCAAATCAGAGAGCAGAGGGGCGGAGGGGAGAGTCAAGAATTAGATTAAGCCAAGTATGCAAAAGAGCCCCTGTAGTGTCCCAGAAAATTTGCATCCTGGTTCAATCCACATGTTAATGTGTCAAATTTGAATATGAAAGAGAGTTCAGCGGTCTCTCTTTCCAAAGCAGTGTGAAAATTCTTCTTCAATAAGACGCAAACTCTTAAGTCATTAACAGAATGGCCCACTCCATTAAAATGTAGACTAACTGGTTTGTGGATCAGCAGTATTTTGATGTCTGTTTTGTGCTCGTTAACTCTTTGTCTGAAAGAGTTTGAAGTCTGTCCAATATACAAAGCATCTGGGCATTGTTGGCACATGATGGCATATATGATGTTAGTTGAGGAACATGAGAATGTGCCCGTGATTCTGTGACTAACCTGGTTAGGTCCACGAATGGTATCTCCAGAATAGATATGTGGACAAAGCTGGCAGCGGGCTTTGTTGCAAGGAAAAGTCCCAGGACTGGTGTTCCTGCAGTATAGACTGTGGCTGTTGGTGAGAATCCTCATAAGGTTGGGAGGTTGTCTGTAGGAGAGAACAAGCCTGTCACCTAGGGCCTTCTGGAGTGTGGCATCCTGATTAAGGATAGGTTGTAGGTCTTTAGTAATGCGTTACAGTGGTTGAGTTGGGGGCTGTAGGTAATGACCAGTGGTGTTCTGTTCTTGGCTTTTTTGGGCCTATCTTGGAGTAGGTGGTCTCTGGGTATTTGTCTGACCCTGTCGATTTGTTTTTTTTATTTCTGCTGGTGGGTAAATCAGGTTTATGAATATTTGGTAAAGATCTTGTAGTTTTTGGTCTCTGTCAGTAGGATCAGATAAAATGCAATTGTACCTAAGGGCTTGACTGTAAACAATGGATTTAGTTATGTGTGCAGGATGGAAGCTAGAAGCATGTAGGTAAATATAGCAATCAGTAGGTTTCTGGTAGAGTGTGGTACCGATTAGGCCATCCTTGATTTGTACTGTAGTGTCCAGAAAAAGTATCTGTCGCATGGAGTAATCGAGGCATAAATTGATGGTGCAGTGCAGATTGTTAAAGTCCCTGTAGAATTTTTCTAGAGACTCTATACCATGGGTCCAAATCAGAAAGATGTCATCAATGTATCTTAAGTAGAGGAGAGGTAATAGGGTACGAGAGCTGAGGAATCGTTGTTCCAGGTCCGCCATAAATATATTAGCATATTGTGCGGCCATGCAGGTGCCCATAGCACTTCCACTAATCTGGAGGTATAAATTGCCCCCAAATCAGAAATAATTGTGGGTGAGAACAAAGTTAGAGAGGTCAGACACCAGACTGGCTGTGGTGACATCAGGGATGGTATTCCTGATCGCTTGTAATCCATCTTTGTGTTGAATATTTATGTACAGAGCCTCTACATCCATGGTGACAAGGATGGTGTTGTCAGGAACTTTTCCGATGTTTTGTAATTTCCTCAGGAAGTCAGTGGTATCTTGGAGATAGCACTTTAGAAGCAGTTTTGCTTAAACTAAGTGAAGCCAGTACAGCAGCTCATGTAAATAGATTTATTTCTATTGCGGTCAACATTAGAACCAAGAGAGGTATACCACTTCACATCAGTTGAGAATCTAGCTTGATATAAAATATTTTTCTGCCCTCACTAAAATAAAATTTTCATTATTTATAAAATCATATGCACCTTATGTTCCACCTGAAGTCATCATTCTCTGCTTGTGACATCACACATATTCCCACAACAACCAATTATTATGAGAATAAAGCAGTTGACCATAGTTTTGAAATAAGTATATTAACTTCTTAAACAAATATTCTGTTTTCAAGAAAGTTGCCTGTGTAATGAAAGAGAAGGGTGTGACATTGATTTAAAATATAATCCCCTTTCTCAAATATTTTCCATAAGATAACAGCAGTTTAAAGTGTGGCATTATTCTGAATAGTGGCTATGAAAACAGCATTGTGCGCTTCCATCTGTAATACACACTAAAGACTGGTAATTACATTAGGTCAATTTACAGCCCAAAACACAATTTCTAAACTTTAGTTCAGTAAACTCAAACAGGAATGTGAAACACAAGTAATATTTTTTCTGATTCACACATCCACACAGGTTACAAAGATTCTGTGGTCCATATTCTGCTCTCATGTACATCTGTGCAGCAGCACTGTTTTCAGATTCTGTGCTTGCTAACAGTTGTGTAGTGAGCACACGTATGAGACAAGAATTTGACTCTTCAAGTCAGAGCTTAATTAACAATCCTGTTAATGATGTGAGTGGGAATAGATTCCAGCTTACTCTCACATAGCTGTATTAACAGCAGTAAAATGTAGTTAAATCTTATTTTTGTCACTGATGTAGGTATGCATGAACATATTCAGGTATTATAGCTCTTGATTTACAGTTCCGTTTTTAAAAGTCACTTTTCCAAGTAAAGCACCACTTAATGAAAAATGTCCATTAGTGGCTAATAGTTTTAAATAATGATGAAATTAGTGTGGTCCAGCAATATCTACCTGTCACATTCCTTGCAAGAGTCTTAGATTCTAGTTCATTAGATCTCTGAATTAAGATAGTGTTGAATAAAATAACATAAGTGGCATTGCCTAGTAATTATTAAAGAGCTATGAGAAAATGATTACATTTTAATCTCATTGTTCCAAAAGCCCTGATTATGTTTATTTATAATAAATAATGAAAAATACAGAAAATTTTAGGTCAAAATAAAAAAAAAATTCAAAACAAGAATGCCCAAGTGAGCTTCAAAAGATTCTGTGTATTATTGATAAATTATTTCAGATATTCATTATCATAAGCCAGCACTTATGTTTTATTGCACTAAATTACATTCCCTTTGCTAGAAAAAACTTGCTTGCGATGGTTTGAAGTAAAAGTTTTGTTTCCTGTACTTTCATTGTATAGTTAGTACTAGTGCAGAAGCATTCCTAAGAGACTTAATTCTATTGAGAGAGGGTTTGTAAGTGTTGAAAATAAACTCAAGATGGAGAATACAAAAGGATATGCCAAGGTAATGATGGCAAAATTAATGACCACCAATGAGAAATGCTGAAATTTACTCTTGATTATTTTACTGTTCTCTTTATTACTCAGATTAATAAGGACATTGCCTCAATACATTCAACAAGTTGTCTATATTAGAAAGCACAATAGTTCTATGCAGCTGATGGTCACTGTGGATACTGGGTTGCCAAACCTTTTATTTAAATGTTTATTGTTATAAATACTGTTCTCCATATTTCTTAAATATTTAATAAGATTACATCTCCTGAGAAAATATAGACATACTGCAGCGCTTTCTCACCCACCTGGAGAAGTTGAGAATCATAATTATGTCAAAAAAGCAAACCAAAACTGCCTTTTTGTTCAGCCAGTTAATGCTTAGCTATGCTTAAGGTTCTATTCTATATCTTACACTGTGTTCATCAGCATAAATGCCTCTCCACAGTTTAATTTAATCTGCAATTTCTTAAAGGAAAAAACTGCATTCCGACACAAAAAATGGAATATTTGTGTTTGGTGTCTTAAAAAATTAGCACCTACTTTCTGATAATACCTAATGCAAGATATTATGCCCAAATTTAACACATCTTGGTTCTAAGATGCACAAACCTAGAACCCTATTATCAGTAAGGACAGAAATCTCTAGGCATGCTCCTCATTTTGTAGAGTAAAAGTAAAACTAATGTGTAATTCTATAGAATCAGAACATATCTCAAGCAGAGATGACTAGAAGCCATTTGACATTGAAAAATATAGGTGGAAAATAGAAACTATTGAAGGGCTTTGGGTGTAATCTTCCATTTCCTTTACAGTTTGACTAAATTTATCTTCAAGTCAACATTATGTTGAAAAAAACTCCATTTTTATGTAATTTAACAATACAATATGGATTGTTTTATAAACATTACATCTTGTTTTCAAAACTTAAGTATTTGTATTGAATTACATTTTTCACACATTACATAACATAGACACAAACAAGTAAAATCTTAACATGGCTTAGATGAGTGACAATGCAATATACTCTTTTTTAGTCATGACTACTATAGTCTGTCAGATGTAGTAAGATCATGTTTATCCATACCAATTGCCTACTATTATCTTGCTTGATTCAGAAAACTTGAGTAAAAATCTTTGAAGGACTGAGATACTGTTAAGACAGTTATATACATACTTAGTAGATTCATAAGGTGTGTCTACAATTAAAAATGTTATGCAGGGTGCTGTAAGCCCTAGACCATTCAGAATAGAAGCCTATTAAAGGTGATAATCCTAAACTATTTAATATGCGTCTTGCTATGAAACAATTCTACCTCTCCAAAAAAGCAACAAAACAATGCTATATACAACCAGAAGTGAAAAACTGACTCCAAACATATCACATGTTCATGGTGATAACATCATCTCCCATGCTACCTAACTGATATTTGACATCACTATCTACAAACTGTTGGAACCCTCTTTCTAATGATGCCAGGAAACCCCAAAAGCTCATGAGATGTGGGGATTCTGTGTGTGCTTATGAGTGGAGGTTCAGCATTCATTTAACCAAAGCCTGACAAATGCCTACTTGCAGCATATCAGAATATAAACTGTTCATCTTTCCAGGGGTTCTTTCTAGCTCCAGTCACAAGTACTTTCACACTAGAAGGTTTTTACGCCACATAGATTGAATTGCTAACTTAAGCACTGTTCAGTCTCTTCCCAGCAGCTTAATATAAATGCAATGATCTAACACAATGCACTATTTCAGAAGGTCATGTTCTTAACATATCAACAAAGTCGAGGCAGAGATCCATTCTGTCACTTACCTGTTCTCATGGACACCTCTCTTCCCTATTACAGATAAGCAAACTGATAAGCAAAAATACTGTAGTCCAAAAGGAATGATGAAGCATGAACCACAGGCTGCCAAGAACAGCATTCAACATTGCCTATGTACAATTCATAGTACAGTTGAAGATGGATGCACAACCTAGACTAGTGCCTTTAAAATGATCATGCTTCCATGTACTTCCTAGGTTACAAGTCTGGATTTCACATAGCATTTTCATGACACCTTGTTACTTGCAGAATTTCTACACAATATTTAGTGAACCTATTTCCCATTCCTACAGAGCACCTACTAATTCAGAGTATAGCTTTAAATTCATGAATAGGAGCTGTAATGACACAGCCAGTGTCAATGTTAGCGGTATGTGTTTGCTTCCTTTTAGAGCCAATCTAGACATGTAATGAAATGTGTCTGGAGTGCAGGGTTATCTAAAAGTTCTCCACACTCCCAAGAAGTAACAAATTGACAGTAAAAGAAGTGTCCAACTTATCTTTTACTTCACTGGAAATTATGGGCCAAAGTCATCCCTGATAGACCTTTTATAGACTGGAAACGAGACAGGGCGCCGTAAAGTTGATACAATGCTGCTAATAACTAATTACAAATTGACACTACAAAATCTATTAAGAAATGGGGGGAAACAAGTTAACAATATTAATTTAAATCAGTACATGTCTCTGAGCATTTAATCTCACCTATGAGAGGCTAAGTTCAAGGAAAAAAGTCCAATTGATCACAGATCCTATGAGAACAGTTAATTACAGATCCTGTTAGTTTTAGATGCAATCCCCAAATTCTATGATCAAAATAGAGAACACACCTGGCTACTCTTATGGCACCAGACCAGTCACATCCTGATACATGAATGCTCCAAAAATTGTGGTACTTGGATGGAACTGGAACATGACAATTTCTGGTTGCGAGTCTCAAGTTGTACAATTTAAACAAACAAGAAGTTTAGTTATTCCAGTATGATTGGGAAAAGGTGGACCTTCATGCATCCTGGCCCAGTCTCAGTATTAGGACTGAAGGAATATTTTTAAACATTTATCTGATAGAATTTGGGGCTTGGACCAAATTCTGCCACAATTCAGGTGGATTCATTTGCTTGACCAGGTACTTGAAGTGTCTGGATCCAAACTGTCCTGTGGACCAGCAGGAAGGTTTGACTTGTTCTTGCTTTGGACGTTTAAAATGGGCTGCGCTCAGAGTCACTGGATCCAGCAGGACGCTACTGCCAGATTTGGCTGCACAGTCGGAGGTCCGGATTTGCTTTTAGGAGCAGTGGGAGCATCCAGTGAGGAGCACGGCAGCGAGCGCCGGCTTTCCCCTTCCTCCCGGGGGGCACCGAGGTACAACCACCGCCTCCGGGGACCTGCCAAACTTTGACAGGCACCCTCCCCCGCGCGGCCCTGATCCACCCGCCCCAGCCTCCACCTCCCGCCGCCCCCAGGCGCAAGGTGAAACCAGCGGGCGGCTGCTCGTGCACTTTGCACGGCCAGGCGCGGAGCCGCCTCCATCCCTGCGCCCTCCTCCCCAGCAGCGCCGCGGCACATTACGCCCGCAGCCAGCCGGGCGGCCGATTCCGCACGTCCAGCGCCGCCGATGACTTTACCTGGACTTTCTCCACTCTCCGGGCGGCTCACGCCGCCCATCCTACCGCTAACTCTGCCCCGCGCTCGCTCCTTCCTCCTTCTCCCTTCTGCGAGGCCTGCTGCGCTCCGGCCCCACGGCAAGTAGGGGGAGGCAGAGACCGAGGGAGGGGGCAGTGGGGGAGCGGGGGGAGCGCCCCCCCACTCCACTGCCCGGTTCCCCCCCCACCCCAGCCCCTGCCTGGGCGATTTCCTCCCCGCCCCGGGAACTCACCAGGCTCGGCTCAGCCTTTCCCAAACAAGCCCCCCGCGGCTGCCGCCCCGCCCGGCCCGGCCCGGCCCGGCCGCCCGCCCGGGCTGCTCCCGTACCTCGTAGAGGTCCCCCGAAGCCATGCTGGGCAGCCGGACCTGGCTCCGCGGCTGCCTCGCCACCTCGCCGCTCCCCCGCTCGCCGTGGAGTAAACTGTGTGGTGCGGAATGACAGGCGCTGGGGCCGGCTGTGCGCAGAATCGGAGGCGAGGCGAGGGAGGCAGCGAGCGGGCGGGCGGGCTGGCGTAACCAGCCAGCCGCTGTGGAGCAGGGCGCTGCGCTCAGTGGCTTCGGCGAGCCCCCCTCCCGCCGAGGGGAGGGCTGCGCCCGACACGCGCCGCAGGGGAAGTCCCCGGCCCCCCCACCCTCGCGCGCAGGCCGCCCCCCTCCCCACACCCGGCGCTGCCCTCCCAGCCGGGGGCGCTTCAGAGTCTTCCAACAGCCAAACGGGGGCGAGCTGAGTGGAGCCCGGCACAGCACCGGCCGGAGTGGCGCGGCCCGAGCCTCCCGCCCCGCCAGGCCAAGGGCGGGACAGGGTAGGGGGAGCGTGTGTGTGTGTGTGAGGGGGTTACAGGGCGGGAGGGGAGTGCTGGGGGTTTCTCCTTCCGCCTCCTTCAGGGACAGGACGGCCACCGAGGAACCCAAGGGGGTGGCCGTGGCTTCTTCGAGCCCTGCCCCCGCCCCCGGGCCACTGTCCAGGAAGTGGAGGTGATAGGGGCTGCCTTCTGATAACCACCCGTGAGGCAACCACCAGGAGGCCCTGGTGCTCTTCAGGCCACTCTTCCCTTCCACTGACTCCTGCCAAGTCGCACCCCCTCAACAGCCAGCAAAAAAGGGAGGATTTCTCTGTCTTGGTTCAGCCCAGCCACTGGTGGGGTGGCGGCTGTCAATGGAGCTGGCCATGGCCGGGTAGTCTTCATCACACTTGATGTCTTTTTGGAGAGCAAAATATGTGCTCCTTTCTTGGAGGATGGACGAAGATCAACTTGCTCCAAAAGGCACATTTACCTCTTTCTTCCCGCCTTATAGCCCCTTTATTTGCAACAGCAGTGTCTGAGGTGAGGCGCCTTTGAGAAAAGTTTCTTCACAGAGTAAGTTTGCAAGGTACCTTGTGTTCCACCTTTGCTTGGTCTCTAACATCAAATGTTGGGGTAGCCCATTAGTGTGTGGAATCCATGCAGGGAATGAAGAGAGCCCACTAAATGAAGGAGTCCTAGGTCCATGCTTAATGTTAGCTTGATACTGTTTCATTAGAACAGAAAGTTACTAGCAGACTAGCTATGCCCTTGGGCAAGGTTGTCCAGGAAAAAACCGGAAGAAAACAAGAAAGAATGCAGCTGGGGATTCCATACTCTAGAACACCCAGATTAGAAGTCTTTTCATAGAATCTGCAGAATACTCATGATGGAGCCTCTGCTTTCCATAGGATGGGATAGGATCTGAATTTGTGTGCAAGGAAACCATCCAGGTACTTGGACATTTGGAGCAACATTTTGACTAATATGTTTGAGGAGGTAAATGTTCTTTTGCAGTTGGGTGACATTACAGTGACATACAAGATTGCCGCAAGACTTCACAACCCCAGATCAACCCAACAGGGAAGACCTGATCCCTCATCTAAAAAGTAACCTTCTCAATAACAGCTTTCTTGACAATGGAGAAAAATGCAAGAGGATTCTGCAGTACTTTGATAGAACCATTGCATCCTGACTTCACAGAGATCCTGTTGTCATCAAACACTGTTACATGGTTTCAGATTTGAAGCTTTCACATCCTTGTAAGTCACCTGTAAATAGCGTAGTCCTTTGCATGGTTCCTGGACAGATGGCGTTGGATGCTGCCACAGTGTGGCTTTGTTTTGAGCTTGTTTTCCATTTGCCCACACTTGATTGGTATTTGACATTTTGGTTGTATGATCTCATATTTTTGAATGCTTCACCAATGCATATGAATGTGAGATTTTTTTAAATAGAGACAGATTTGAATAGAAGGTGGCAGTCGGTGATCAAATATTATATAGTAATTCTACTTCGTTATTCGTAAATTCAGTTATTTTTGTCTTGGCATTGCATTGTCTTCTGAATTTTCATTCACAATGAAGGATTCAAATAAAATAAGTATTAAATATAGCAAAATGAAATAATATGATTAGTGACAGAAATTTACGAATGCTCAGTACTAACAGTTGGTTTATTTTAAATTTTATATTCTCTATTACTCTGACAAAAGTATTAGATATAATATATGTTGACTGACTATTCGGCCTACCAGTATCCTGAATTGTGAATATTATATCTGGTGATTATGAACTTGCCAGCTAACCAGTTTACTATTGAGATATGGGTCAATAAAAACTATTTTACAGTAATTTGGCATTTAAAGCCATTTATGGTCATGTGGTTTACCACATGATATGATCAATTTTAAATTCCTAAAACCAAAGCTAGTTTGTTTACAGAAAAGCTAATTGTTTGGTAAAAGAGAGTAAGTACAGGTTTGCTTTATGCTTCCCAATTTTCCATTAATATTTTAATTTTTGAGGTCTGATATTTCTGAATCCTTTCATCATATAACTACTAAATATCATAAAATATCCACATTTGGAGCATAATTAGTAATTGCCACCATACAGATTCCTTAATGCCCAAGAAATATATTACTGGATAATCATACACAATGGGTTTGCTTTGATGATGTTGCAGAACTACGTTGTCAGAAAACAAATTATTTTATAATAAACTGGGATTGGTAGTTTACAGTAGCATCTCAGCCCTTTAGAATGTTCAGTGTGCAGAATATTCCTTATAAGTTGCTAATTTTTAATTCATTGCTGTTAAAAATCTAGTTTGCAGGACACATCTGCTCCTTTTTTTCTCTTTTCCACAGCAAAATATTCAAAATGGCAGTCAAAATAATTGAGTCACTGCTCAAATTAATCCCACAGCTTCCTTTTAATATTTTTTTGGTAAGAATTAATTGCAAAGGTGTCTAAAATAAATTTAAAAATGTCCCTTTTCCAGTTGTTGAAGAACCTATGGTACATATTGATAATCAAGATCTCTTTATTCTTCCATGTCCTAATGTTCTCAAACCAGTGACAATTAGAACAATCATTCTGTAGCCACTTGTGGAGAAACTTCCAGGAGGTGGATGCATCCTTTCAGGAATATTGCACCATATTTAGGTTGTGAACATTATCGATAAAATGGCTTTAACAGCTGTTATAGTACAAGTTGGATCACAAGCTAGGCCATCATTACTTGTTTGATACTTTAAAAAGAGGAATGCTTTAGTGAATACTTTGAAGAGGGGAAACATCTTTTTCCTGATTACTCATTCCTTGTTTTTAGAATGTGCAATCCCTTGGGGATGCAATGATGTGTGAGTCAATAGTAAGGAGTAAGATGAGGACATTTATGAATATCTAACCCATGAAAAGTTTATTGTGGTCGCGATGATTTTTTCCCCCTGCTTTAAGTACGTTTGTCAAAAAATGCTAGAGATATTTACCTGCTTAGTGAAATACACATTGTTTTTAACAAATCAGTTTGTCTGAGTAATATCCATTTGTCTTTCTCAATAAGTCAGAAAGAAAGTCTGACAACAATGGAAATTTATTATTAAACTGTGTTTCATTTTCTACTGACAGTTTTTGTGGGGAACAAATAAGTTTTTAAATTTAAGAGTATACATTTTATTCTGAAGTGGAGTTACTGCAGAATTAAAGTTGTGTTGTGAAAATCACATTTTTGGACACTATTACAAGGATTGTACCAAATATTCATAACAAAATATGCATGTATACTACCTTTTTATTATTCCCTATTCCCTACCAGTTGCCACCCCAAGAGACAGTGAAAGAAAGGCAGAGATTCTGAGAATGATGCCCAGGAATCACACAGGCTGTGTCTAGATAGGCAAATTGTGCAATGCATTTGCATATCTTTTGCTGACAGTTCTATTGGGAGAGGCTTTTCTGACATTTGGCCCATCCACATGGAGTTAGATGTCAGGAGAAAACCCTCTGTCGAGACATCCCTTCTTCCTCACAAACAAAGTATATAGGGATGTCAACTGAATGCTCCCAACAGCGGATCTCTTCTACGCACACTTGACAGAACTTCTGTTGTGTTTTAGTGACAGTAGTGGTTTGTAAATACAGGAAAGGAATGAGATGAGTGATGGGAGTCCGTAAACATGGATCTTTCAAGATGAAAAATGAGAGGTGACCAAAGTATTAACTTTGTAGTGCGGAGGAAGGAATGGGATTCAGAGAACTTGCAAAGGAAGTCTTGACAGAACATGGCAATTGTCTATGAATAAGACAATGGAAGTTTTGACAGAGCTGGAGAAATGCATGCTGATTTTGAACAGGCAAAGAAAGGCGTCAGAAACACTGTCAAAGGCGTGAAAACAAAGAAGACATTGGACAGCAAGATATGGGAATCATCAACTTAGGGATGGTAGTTAAAATTGTATGACTATGAAGTAAGTATGAAGGCAAAATAGGAGGGGATTGAGATTCGAGTCACTAATTTGTACACTTTGTAGAGAGAGAACGTTGATTTTAAAAGGTGTATTCTTTGTACTCGTGATAATGCTGAAACATCTTCATTTCAAAGGTAAACAAATGGTTGTAATCATTTGGTTGATTCTAGATTAAAAAGATGTTCACTAAATTATGTACAGTGAAAATCTTTATAAATTAAACATTTTAAAAGGCTAGCCAAGATATCACAATGTATTTAAAACAAATGGAAGGTAAGAAAAAATAATACAAATACTCTTCGAGAAATTGGACAGGTATCCATCTGTCTTTTTAGACATTAATACCCTAACAACTTTGTATAGAATGTAAGGACTGATTGAATCCAGTGATCTTCATATGTGAACTGAATGGTATTCCTTGAGCATGGAAAGTATACTTTAATTGCAAGTATTGTTAAAAGCACCTTTAACCTGTTCTGTTAATGTATGCTTGCTGCTTTTCACAAAAAATATGACACGACTTTGTACTATTTTGTCTTTTCTGTTTTGTGGGAATAATTCAATACTTTGGCCCTGGATGTGTGAGAAAATGGATGCTAAGAAAATATCCAGTAAACTACCCCAAGATGTTAGGAATAAGGGGATTTTGAAGTTGCTGGGGTCCTTTCAAAATGGATTCCCATCTGGACGAGCCACGTGGCAGCGAGCTGCGTCAATTTCGAAGTGCCGCGGCTGCCAGCATTCTAATGAGGAGCAGAATATGCATGACCATTTTGAAGTTTTGGGCTAGTGTAGACACGGCCTCAGTGTTTTGTGCTGTTATTTAGCTCTAATTTACCCCTAAATGTCTTCTAAGAATCCAGGAAGCTGTGAAAGTGGTGATAATGCTGCTGACATTATTGACTGCCAGTGGTTCAGCAAATTCTCTTGTCTGGCACCATTCAGATCCCCAGGGTGCCGGATTAAAGAGGTTCAACCTGTACTACATAAGTGACATGGAAATACTGGACATATTTTTCTAATACTTTCACTCATCTTGCGTTTTTTTGAGGAGTTATAGAAAGAAATGGAAAAGAAAAAAAAAAAAAGGAACCACAGAGGAATTCAGACCCTGTTGAACAGTTAGGTGCTTTGGAAAATGTGTTGTTCAGAAATAGTCCATAGACCTGATAGTGCAAGGTAATCCATTTGCTTTGTGGACTTTCGTGGATCC
This sequence comes from Carettochelys insculpta, assembly GCF_033958435.1. Classification (NCBI taxonomy): domain Eukaryota; kingdom Metazoa; phylum Chordata; order Testudines; family Carettochelyidae; genus Carettochelys; species Carettochelys insculpta. The sequence goes on along the minus strand of NC_134150.1, from coordinate 34,544,741 downwards.
CTGTCCATCATAAGGACATCATTGTGACCCTGGAAACAGAATTTGCATACCTCCCAAAATTGATAACCTGATTACTTGATATAACCAATGTGTTTTCATTAGGTATAGGTCTCCAAGGCAGCTAAGGAAATACTTGGAGGACATGGATACAGTCTTCTGATAAATTAATTACACACGCAGTATTCTTTCCAAAACATTTAATTGATACAAATAACATCTCTTGACAGAATAACAATCTAAACACAAATCTTTTATAACAAGTTCAAGCATTTCAGACCACATTGGCTCAGAGTTTGAAGTGATACTAAGTAGCTGATCCTTGCTTTTGGTGATTTGTCATTCCCGGTAGCTGACAGCAATTTTTCATGTTCATTAAGTTTTACATATATACATCCCTTTCACAACCTGCACACGTCTTTATTAATCCCACCACTTATATATACTAACACACTACAGTATGCTAAAACTATGACTTTGTCTGATAAGCTTAGCTGACTGCACAGTATCTTCTTTTTTTCTCATTTGATTACTTCTCTTCTGTGTCCTTCTTTTGTCATTGTGTTTGCTTCTGCTTTTCCTTGTCTGTCTTGTCTTCATCTGCTTCATGTTTGCGTTTTTGGCTCTCAATTGCATTCTCAACCTCTTCTCAGCCTGTCAGTGGTCAAGTGACACACTGACCTTTATACCATCTTCAGTTCTTCTCTTAGACACGATATCATTCTACTTATTACTTCTGTTATATATAATCATTGTTTATTACCTTATTTCCCCACCAATTCTATTATTTGTCCTTTTGCTTACATTATAAACATGTTGCAGTGCTATAATCTGGTTTTTGGTTTTTAAATGTTATTTGACAGTGACCCTCCATTTAATGGTTGAGAGAAGCTTGCTTTTTTAAAATGGAAGCCAGGGGCACAAAATGGAGTTTTTCTGGCACTGCTATATGGATCAATTTGTTTGACTGGAGCTGTGTAGAAAAAAAACAAGAAGACAGAGAAGGCTGTAGAGATTTAAAATAGAGCATGGAGCGATGGACTATAAAAAATAAAGTAGAAATATTATATGCCATTTTTATGCCATATAGAAAAAGAAAAGATAGAAATTATCCTCATAGAGAAGGAGATGTCACTATCAAAACAGCATTTTCTGGAATGAGCACCATTCTGTAATGACAGTCACTGAAAAGAAGAAGATGAAAATATGGTAGCGGGTAGAACTCATTGCCGGGACAGCTAACTCATGACTAGTTATTGATATTAGTCACTGGAGAGTACATTGCTTTTTCATTATCATTACAGCCACATTGCAGCCACTGCAGAAGATACATTACTAACAGGTATTCCTGTTCTAGGACAAGTATGACCATGAAGGACCTATCCAGACCCCATTGAAACTAATAGGACTTTTTCCTCTGAGTTTTATGGGCTTTGGATCTGTGCTTGGATTCTACCTAAGTTACTAGTTAATCGTTCTCTCTTCTTTTTTGATTCCATTAGGCTATGTCTATACAAGGTAAAGTAAGTTGATTGCAGATATGCAATTCTAGCTATGTATCTGTGCTCAGCTTGCTTGTCTGTCCTTACTGAACAAACTCCCATCGACCTCCATTACTCATCATCTCTCACAAGGAGTATAGGGGTCGACTCCGACCCCTGAAAAGTCAATTTGACACATCCCTACCAGATGCACAAAACTGAACCCCAGAAGATGACCTGCTCCAGACTAGCATAGACATGGCCTTAGTCATATTTATCATTCATCGTAACACCTACAAACTTATTTTGGATGTGTAGGCTACCTTCTTGTGCTAAGGCAAGAAAATAAGAACTTTAGCTTCTTCACTATTGAGCTATCTTTTCCCTTGCTTTCAACCTGAAAACATGTTTTTTTTCTCGTTGCTCCCTGTGACACCAAGGATACATCTTTTCAAATTTTGCTCTATCTTATTTGCAAGCGCAAGAATAGGAAAATGATCAGATGACACAAAAAAGAAGCAGATGAGAAGAATATTTTCCTGATTCTCCTGTGTGTCCAAAACATAAAGGCTATGTCTACACTAGTCTCCCGCCTTTCAAAAGGGGGATGCTAATGGGACATGTTGGTATATGCTAATGTGGCACTGCCATGAATATGCAGCACCTCATTAGCATAATGGCAGCCATGGCAATTTGTAAGTGCCGCTGTCAAATTGCATGCTGCCTGTGTAGATGGGGGCCTTTTGAAAGAACCCCCCCAGTCTTTGAAAGCCCCTTATTCCTAAAACCAAATAGAAATAAGGGTCTTCTGAAGACTGGGGGATTCTTTCGAAAGGCCCCCATCTATGCAGGCAATGCGTGATTTGAATGTGGCGCTTTTGACTCACCATGGCTGCCCTTATGCTAATGAGGCACTGCGTATTCATGACATCGCCTCATTAGCATATCCCAAAGTGTCTCATTAGCATCCCCCTTTCAAAAGGTGGGAGCTAGTCTAGACACAGATAAATGCTATGTCTACACTACAGTGATCTGTTGACAGAAGTTACTGTCAGAAGATATCTTCTGACAAAACTTCTGTCAACAGATCATGGCCACACATGAAAGTGGATCGCTTTGTTGATCCACTCTGTTGACAGAGGGGCCAGACTGCCCAGCCACTCTCATGACAGAATGGCCAACCAGAAACACAGCACACAGAAGCCCAGAAGCCCTGTCTGTCAACAGAGGGCCCCCTGAAGCATCCACATGGCTTTTTATTTTGGTGACAGATTACATTGGGAAAGGCATTCTGCCTCATAGGAAGAGAGGCAGAAGGCTGTCAACAAAAGTGCTGAGTTCTGTCTACAGTATGTCGACAGGGCACATTTTTAGTGTAGATGCTCCATGAGTTTTGTCGACAAAACTGTGTAGATGTAGCTCAAATGAGAGAACAAGGTCACAGACATCTACTGTCTAATTTTTATAGAAGTAGAAATTTGCAGGTCTGAAATGGGTGGCTGTATTGGTCTATTCCAGTGGTTCCCAGCCTTTTCAGTAACATGGCCCACCTCAATGAGATCAACAATTCCATGGCGCACACACTTTTTTCAGCTAATTCGATTTATCGTAAACATCAAATTTACTTCTATTTAGTATGCTTACAGTCTTACTAGATCACTCAATAGTGAAGAAGAAACTAAAGTTCTTATTTTCTTGATTTAGCACAAGAAGGTAGCCTACACTTCTAAAATAGGATTGTAAGTGCTATGAGGAATGGTAAATATGGCTAAGACCATGTCTACACTAGCTTGCATCTGGCAAAGTGAGTCTTTGCCCATGAAAGCTTATGAAAAAGAAGTGTAAAACAAACTAGGTATGGAAAAATATTGTAACTTTTTTTACAAATTTGTTATTTTTATAGAAAACTGCTAGAAAATAAAAAGTAACATTTGATGCTTTTTTAACAGGGATGATATTTTTGCATCTTTTGATCACAAATCTGCTTAATATTAGGAACAATGCTGGAGAGTTGGGTCCTCAGATCAGGTGCAACATCACGTGATTTCTCTGAGCATGACTCTGATTGTTTCAGCACAAGTCGCATAACAACTATAATACAGGTTGAACCTCTCTAATCCAGAACTCTCTCATCAGTCAACATCCATAAATCTGGCATGATATTAGTTGTCTGGATGACCACTTTTCATGGATATGGCCAGGTTTCCCTTGGTCCCATAAAGTCTGTTTACAGTCACCAGTCCTGGCTCTGAGTGTTCTGTGCTGTTATTTAGCTGCAGTTTACCCCAAATATCTTCTAGGAGCACAATAAGCTGCAAAAGTGTTGGTAATATACTAGACAACATTGACCTCCCATGGTCTGTCAAATTCTCTCGTCTGGCACTGGTCAGGTCGCAACAGTGCTGGACAAGAAAGGTTCAGCCTGAATTATGAATGTGTTATAAATATTAATATACTAAATACTATTCAAATACATAATATTTTCGATGCACACATAATTTCATATTTAAAAATTTAGAAGGAAAAACATCAGTAATATCAAAATTTTTTCACGGAACACTTTTCCACGTTGCATGGAACACAGTTTGGGAAACACTGGAATCAGAACATGAAACGTATACCATGCCAAGCATAATGTTAAGAGTTAACATGCTATCTGGAGATAGCAACAGCCATACTGGGTAGGACAATGGTCCGTCTAGTACTGTATCCTGTCTTCTGACAGTGGTCCATGCCAGATGCATCACAGGAAATGTAAAAAGCACAACAATTTACTGAAGGCTTGTTGGTTAGGGTCAATCTTCTGGAGTTCGATTTTGTGCATCAGGTGAAGACAAGGCAAAATTGATCTCTCTGGGCTCCGCAGTAGACCCCTGTACTCTACGCTATTGCATGGAGTAAGGGAGGTCAGCATGAGAGTATAGAGGCTAGGTCTTCACTAGGGAAATAAGTTGATTCTGATACATCGATTGTAGCTACACAAATGTCATAGCTAGAATTGTGTATCTGAAATAGACTTATTTCTCTAGTATAGACTTACCTGCAGTGACCTATCCATCCCCTGTAGTCGACACCCAGCTTTTGTCAGCCAGAGATTTAGGATTGTTCACATCCAGATATATTAAAGTAATTAAAAAGGAGCAACTTGGTAAACAGACAAGTTGGAAAACAGCAGTAGAACTACCTGAACTAAAGAGAGTCACTTCCTCAGAAAACCCCTGCCATCCTCACCCTACATAAAAATAGGTTTTGATATAATAAAACACAGGCAGGTTTCTATCTTCCCCCAACAACTTGTTCTAAAAGAATATTGTATTAAGCTGCCAATATCTATTAATCTACAGCTATTTCAAATTGTATTCATATTTTGGGAGTACTGACATTTTACACATTAGCCCAGAATATGTTTCTTCTTTGTTCATTTTTAGTCTTGGATTCAAAATTAGGGCTTTGTGTTTTTAATTGCAATCCACAAAAATGCCTCTGCACACATAGTATTTATTACAGTGGCACAAACAGTAAGAAATATCTGTTTAAATTTGCCAATGGTTGTGAAGTGAAGCAAGGACACATACCATTTCAGAAAAAAGAACAGCTAAAGACATATTGATGCAATTTCTCTACTAATGGGAGACAAGTGAAAGACATAATACGAATAGAAAGTAATGCAAAATCATAATTGTGTTGTATTTATTATATGTTAATATTAATTATTTGCACTTGTGCCATTTCTTTCATCTGCGAATCTCAAAGTAGTTTCCAAATGCATGAATGTATTATTATCCTGAACTCACTGATGGGAAAATGTTAATACTGCAAAGCTAAATGATTCACGAAGCTAACGAAGAGTTGTAAAGAGAGGGGTGAAACCCATTTCTCCCTAACTCTGAATTAACTGTGCTTCCTGTATTATTATTTAAGATGATTGATTGATTTTGAAGAAACCACTTTTGCAGTTAAAAAGATTCTGAACTTTGGAGAATTACCATGGATTTCAATTTGATTGCTTTTTAGGACAGACACATGCATAAATCCACAAAATAAATGGGGAAAAAAGAATGGCGGGTAATAGTGGCTCAAAATATGATTACTTTTTAACTGGACATGAATAATATACTCTTGTTTAGGAGCTTGAAGCAAAGAGCTGTTGGATGTTACTGATCAGGAAAAGATTCTTTAGACTAAGCAAGAGCAAATGAAGAGCCTTGAGTTTATATGAAATCTATTTTGAAATTTATTCTGTGAATAGTCATGTAGGTGGAAGCTCCAGCTATCTTCCTGGCCTTGTGTGTATTTATGAAAAGTTTGTTTGGAAGACTGGAGATTAACAAAGGCGAGAGTAAGTACTTATCCCTGTTGATTTATTTTATTGAATATATTGTCTGTTTTTAGTCAGGTGCTTTATATTTTAATCAGAACCAAGATCTGAGAATACAAGAGATATTACCAGCTAGTGGAATTCTCAATTTATGTATGGTCAATATTGTGGATAAATTAGTAGCTATACAGATGGAATTATATTTTTAAGTGTGATCACTGTCAGTGACTGCTCAGTGTTTTGTATGCTTGTTCATAGGACCAATCATCAGGACCAACACTGACAGCATGGGTTACAAGATTGGGCATTGAAAATTAATTAAATTGCCAAATTAAAAAACATTCTCATGCAGTTTGTATGATGATCCACCAAAAAACAGATATTCAGTTGATCTCTTTCTCAGATATTAGGTAGACAACTGTTTATTTATATACTGGTATACATAGTCTATGAAATTAAATTCATCTGTAAATTTTAAAGTGTTGAGAATTTCAGGTGTACTCCACAAACGTTCTAGGGTGCATAAAGTGCATTGTTAGGCACCACTGCAAAGCACAAAACTCTTGCTTGGCTGCCATCTAAGCCTGTATGTGCCTAAAGTCTTAAGTTACAGTTAAGTTTTTGTATTAAAATAGCCATAAGAACTTTTGTTCCTGACCTCGAGCATGTTTACTGATAAGGGTTGCCAACTTTCCTGACCAAACAGACTGTATGCAATCACCTCAAATGGCACCTGGTTTGGGAGACTGGCAACTTCAGCTTCTTCTTCGAGTGGTCCCCGTGGGTGCTCTACCATAGGTGTCGGGCTCGCCCCGGCGCCGCACATCGGAAAATCTCCAGCAGTCTCCGTCAGGTCGCGCATGCGCCGATGCGCGTCGGTCCTTCGCGTGCTTGCGGTCACGTGTGCGATATGGTCCCCGCCAGTTCCTTCTCAACCGCCAACAGCTGCAGACGGAATCCACTCCGGCTCCAACGCCTGAGACAGATAAACTCTGTTTTACTTATTGATAATAGTTATAGTTATAGTTAATTGTTATTTAGTTGTTATAGTAAGTTAGTTTTACTGTGTACATAGTTTTTAAAGGAAAAGGGAGCGAGAAAAAGGACCGAGGCGGCCGCCTTCGGGCGGGCCCGCTATCTGAAAGCCTTCAATGTTGTTAATTTAACTGTTAACGGTTATCGGTTGCTGCTTTGATTGACTGCTAAGTGCCCTGTTAGCACTTAAGAACCTTAAAGACTTAAAGCTAAACAATGTCCTCACCGGGTTTTAAAAAGTGTGAATCGTGCCGGGAGGCCATGCCTGCCTCAGACGGGCACAGTAAATGTATTCGGTGCCTCAGGGAAGCCCATGTCCCCCAAAAGTGCCCTCATTGCTCTAAGCTAACAACTAGAGCTCGAAAGGACAGAGAAATGAGACTCAAAATGGCCCTTTTTGACAAGGCCCTTCAGCATGCGACATTGGAAAAGCTCCATAAGGAGGGCTCTTCAGGTTTGCACAAGAGGAAGGCGGCCTCTCTGACCTCCTCTGTGCAGAAGAAGAAAAAGACTTCACCAACTCGATCCCTGCCAGTTACCTCTATGAGCGGGATGAGTGGAACACGGGGCCTGGGCCCGCTGGCCTCTTCTGCTGGGAAGGCCGCAGCGCATGTATCTGTGCAGGAGCCTCCGGCTCTTAAGGAGGTGGCACCGAGGGCTGTGCAGGCACCGGAAAGGTCGGCACCGGCTGCTGCGGCACCGAGCCTTACGGCTCCGACAGCACCGGAGCGAGAGCACCCGGCACAGCCCAACGGTGCTGGACGAGACTTCCTGAACGGCACCAAGGACAGTGGCACCAAGCGCGGCACTGGGGACAATGGAATCCAGCATGGCACCGACTACGGTGCCAAGCCCTCCGGCACCGATCAGAGCACCTGCGGCGCCCGAGCGGGGGAAAGCGAAAGCAAAGACCCGGCACCGCAGCCCCTCCCCTGAGGTCATTGCACTGCCATTATCATCTTGCTCTCCCCCAGAGATTCAGCGGGCAGCAACTCCATCAGCCTGCCGCAGGCTTCCATCCCCATTTCTTCAACTGCCATCTCCTGGACTTGGACATTTTTCACCAACTTCAAGCAGGGATTCCTATGAACACTATCACAGGGGATCCCCGCCTATGTCAGTGTCATCTCGATGGTCACGCCATTCTTCACATCACCTCTATGCTTTCAGGTCGTGGTCCAGGTCCCCATCACCGGGCCCTTGCCCTTGTTACTGTGGCCGTCATTACTATACGGGACATCGACACAGGAGCTCCGGGTCTCAGCGTAGATCCCCGTCAACGCCTCGTCAACATCACAGCACACAGCCTCAACCTGGGGGAACACCACAAGTTTCCCAGTCAGAGACTGGTTCAAAGGATCTGGAACTCCACCTGGAAATCTTAAAAGTGCAACCATGTGAACAGAGTCAGGAACCCGAGGACTTGGAGGAGATGTATCACAGCAATGCCTCCTCGTCCTCCCCAGACGAAGCTGTTGTTCCTGGAGATATCTCTCCCCCAGATGACCTAAAGCAATTTCAAGAGCTGTTCAAAAGGGTGGCTCAATCACAAGACATTCAAGTGGCAGAGGTGCAGGAGAAACACCATAAGCTCCTCAAAAACCTCAGACCTCCGGCTTCATCTAAGATAGCCATACCACTGGATGATGCAATTATGGAGTCAGCCACTAACATATGGCAGACTCCAGCCTCCATCCCTCCTACTAACAAGAGGGTGGATAAGAAGTACTTTGTCCCTTCCAAGGGCATGGAATTTCTGTTCAGTCACCCACAGCCTAATTCACTAGTGGTTGAATCCTCGCAACACAGAGCCAAAACATCCCAGTATAAATCCGGGGGATCAGACAAGGATATAAAGAAATTAGACCTCCTCGGCAGAAAGGTTTATTCATCATCTACCTTACTGCTACGGATGGCAAATTACGCCGCTCATTTGTCGAACCACAATTTCGACAGCTATTCTAGACTTACCTCCCTCATGGACTTCCTCCCAGAGGATAAAAAGCCGGTCCTCAAAGCAATCGTCCAAGAAGGCTATGCAGCTTCATGAGCAGGAGTCCAGATTGCCTTGGACGTAGCGGACACAGTGGCTCATTCCGCAGCCACTGGGGTGGTAATGTGCAGGGAATCGTGGCTGCAGACGTCCAGCATTCCCAAGGATCTGCAAGTAAAAATCACAGATCTTCCTTTTGACAGGCAGAAATTATTTGCAGAATCAACTGACTCAGTTCTACACTCTAGTAAGGACTCGAGAGCTACGCTTAGGACCCTGGGTATATATACCCCGCCATACAGGAGAAAGAAGTTCTACCCTCAGCAACGGCGTTATAGTTATCAACCACAGCACACTCATTTTCAACGGGGGTATGATGAGGGGCGCCAACAATAGCCACAACAGTACAAGGCCCCTAGACGTCGGCCACAGCAGGGCCGCGCCCCCTCCGGACAAAACATAGGACAGCAGGTTTGACGAGTATGTCAGGGACTGCAAAACCAAGACTGTCTCCCAGTGTCAATCTCAACATATGTTTCACCATCGACTCAAGCCATTCTACTCTCAATGGCAAAGCATCACCACAGACAAATGGGTATTGGAGATTATAGCCACGGGGTACACAATCCCTTTTCAATCATTGCCACCACCGAATCCTCCCACCAGTCCCCTTCTCAGGGATCCCTCTCACCACATAAAATTGAAACAGGAGGTGGACCACCTCTTGTTCATAGGGGCAGTGGAGGGAGTACCGGAACAATTCCAAGGCAAAGGTTTCTACTCCCGATACTTCCTGACAGAGAAGAAGACAGGAGGTTGGAGGCCCATCCTGGATTTACGGGCCCTCAACCAGTATCTGCGCAAACAATGCTTCAAAATGACTACAATGGCTTCCATAATCACTGCACTGGACAATGGAGACTGGTTTGCAGCCCTTGACTTACAGGATGTGTATTTCCATATCACAATTCATCCGGCGCACAGACGTTTCCTCCGGTTCACAGTAGGCAAAGAACATTTCCAGTACAGAGTCCTTCCATTTGGTCTCTCTTCGGCACCCAGAGTTTTCACCAAAACCCTGGCGGTCGTGTCAGCATACCTACACAGACAGGGCGTCTTCATTCTTCCGTACTTGGACGACTGTCTGCTGAAAGGAACTTCCAAAGCGGAGGTCTTACAGATGATACGCATCACCACAAGCACATTTACTTCACTGGGCCTCATCATCATCCTCTCGAAGTCAAAAACCGAGCCCACACAAAATATAGAATTTATAGGAGACCAAATAGACTCTGTTACATCAAGGGTATACTTGCCCGATGCCCATTTTCGCGCCATCGAATCTCTGGTACAAGTAATAACATACAGCCCCACTGTTCCAATCCTAACATGTCTACAGTTGCTGGGGCACATGGCGACCACCACATTTGTGGTAGAAAACGCCAGACTGCACATGCGAGGCTTGCAGCATTGGTTGGCGACCATGTACAAACCATCAGCCCATACTGTTCACAGGATGGTATCACCCACAACGGAGGTGCAAAGGTCACTGGCATGGTGGGCAAGCCCCAACAACTTACTAGTAGGAGTACCTTTCCGCCAGCCGCAAATTACTGTTTTTCTCACATCAGATGCATCCCATATGGGATGGGGGGATGCACATGGACAACAAAGCCACTCAAGGTTTATGGTCCCCCATGGAGAAGACACTGCATATAAACATACTAGAGCTCAGAGCAGTGTTCAATGCGTGCAGACATTTTCGGAATTACCTGCACGGGAAAGTAGTCGGGATAAATACCGACAACACCTCCACCATGGTTTATATAAACCGACAAGGAGGGGCCAGATCTCGTGCACTCTGTGTGGAGGCTGTCCGGTTGTGGAACTGGTGCATTGCCAACAACATAACCCTAAGAGCTTCATATTTGCCTGGTGTCCACAACGTAAAGGCGGACCAACTCAGCAGACACTTTGCGCCCACGCACGAGTGGCAGATCCGTTCCAACCTGCTCCACCGAGTGTTTCACAAATGGGGGTTTCCCCAAACTGATTTGTTCGCCACTCACAACAAGAAGAAATGTCTCCAGTCCTGCTCCAGAGCGGGCATAGGACAGGGATCCTTGGGGGACGCTTTCATGATCCCATGGAAGGGCCCTCTACTCTATGCGTTCCCTCCCACAACACTCATACACAAGGTTTTGGAGAAAGCCAAAAGGGAGAGAGCACACGATACTCATAGTTCCAACCTGGGATTGACAACAATGGTTCCCACTGCTTCTACGCACGGCACGTCGCCGGCCATTTCCCCTACCAGCAGTACCGGACTTTCTCACACAGGCTCGCGGGTCAATACTGCATCCGCACCCGCAGGGACTCCGCCTACAGGCATGGCTAATCCATGGCTCAGCGCCCTAGAGAGTACATGTTCAGAGGGAGTGAAGCAAGTCCTGGAGTGTAGTCAGAGGACTTCCACCAGAAGGACTTATGAGCACAAGTGGACGCGTTTTACCTCCTGGTGCTCTTCCAAGCAGTCGACACCTCTGGACGCCCCTATAACCACAATTCTGGACTACCTGCTAGAACTCAAACAAAAGGGGCTCTCTCTATCCTCGATAAAGGTTCATCTCGCGGCTATATCAGCTTTTCAACACGAAGGAGAGGGAGCAACCATATTCGCCCATCCTGTTGTCATGCGCTTCTTAAAGGGGTTGGCAAATCTGTATCCCCCTCGGAAACCGATACAGCCGTCATGGAGTTTGGACTTGGTCCTCCACACGCTGTTGGGACCGCCCTTTGAGCCATTGGCTACGGTTTCCCTTTGGTTACTTACCATGAAGACAACCTTCCTTCTTGCAATTACGTCAGCTCGCCGGGTGAGCGAGCTTGCAGCAATAATGGCCACACCGCCCTGCACAGTGTTCTCAAAGGAAGCAGTGGTCTTGCGATTACACCCAGCCTTCATTCCAAAGGTCTCTTCAGACTTCCACATTAACGAACCGATAATATTACTCTTGTTTTATCCTAAGCCTCACAACTCAAGCAGAGAGGCACGGCTGCACTTATTAGATGTGAGAAGGGCATTGGCCTTTTACATAGATAGAGCTAAGCCTTTCCGGAAAACGGACAGACTCCTGGTGTCCCTCGCACCCAGGTCGAAAGGGGAAGGCCTATCTTCACAGAGGATTTCAAACCACATAGTGTCATGCATAAGACTGTGCTATGAGCTTCTCAAGTCTCCTCTGCCAGTTCCGCCCAGGGCTCACTCCACTAGAGCGATGGCGGCGTCGACGGCCTTCTTCAAGGGAATCGCGCTGAGAGATATCTGCAGAGCGGCGACTTGGTCATCCTACGACACTTTTGCCAAGCACTACGCCATGCACCAGATGTTTGATGAGGATACACGCCTGTTGACAGCAGTCCTTTCAAGGGCAAGCTGCGCATAAAGCAGGTACCCACCTCCTTTTTTGTGGGGGGTTACTGCTGGGTAGTTACCTACGGTGGAGCATCCACGGGGACCACTCGAAGAAGAAAGAGAAGTTACTCACCTGTGTAGTAACAATGGTTCTTCGAGATGTGTCCCCGTGGGTGCTCTATTACCCACCCGTTCCTCCCCACTTCGGAGCTCTGTTTTGTATTTTTCAGGGACATCCGGAGCGGTTGATCAGGAACTGGCGGGGACCGGATTGCGCACGTGACCATAAGCGCGCGAAGGACCGACGTGCATCGGCGCATGCGCGACCTGACGGAGACTGCTCGAGATTTTCTGATCTGTGGTGCTGGGGCGAGCCTGACACTTACGGTGGAGCACCCACGGGGACACATCTCGAAGAACCATCGTTACTACACACGTGAGTAATTTCTCTTTTACTGCCTCCTGTAAGGCTATGTTTACACAGCAGTGGTATTTCAAAATAATCTATTTTGCAAGAGATTTTTCCAGAATAGCTTATTTTGAAATAACACATTTACACTCAAAATGCATATTGGAATAGTGCTCAGCTATTTCGAAATTGAGTTTCGAGACACAATAGAGCCTATTTTGGATTAGAGCCCTTGGATACACTTCAGCTTAGTTCAAAATAGCCTGTATTCCCTGTGTACACAGCCCTGTTCCAAAATACCTATTTTGGAACGGGTGCCATTCCTCCTAGAATGAAGTTTATGAAATTCAAAATAAGACATCTGCTATTTTGAAATTTTCTAAATAGTGGTTGCATTCTGTAGACGCTCGTGAAGTTATTTTGGAAATGTGGCTGTTATTCCGAAATAACTTTGCTGTGTAGACACACACTAAGTGCCCAGAAACCTATCTCCTACCTAAGTCCCAGAGCAAGTCATAAACTAAGGAAGATAGGCATTCAAGGCCCTAAATTGCTTTTGGAGGCCTAATCCAGTAGCTGTGCTTTGAGGCTGAATAACAGGGCACAAATTGTAAGGTAGAAGATGTGGTGCTTCATTACTGCCTTTACCCTAGTATATAGAGTATTCATCCAGGATGTGAGAAACCCCTGATTCAAGTCGATACCCTACCCCAGTGACTTCAGTGGAGCTACATCAATTTACATCATCCAAGAATCTGGTTTGAAGTCTTTATATGGAGATAAATCACATGTGCTGCCAGGAATCAAGGAGAGAGCTTTTGCCATCTGAATTTCTGTTACCCAGTCTCGCTCCATACTGTGAGCACGTTGACTCAAGTGTCAGCTCAAAGTTGCACTGTCACTGGCTTCTAATCCCAGTGTTATTATTATACTATGTCTTCTTCCTTGATGGAACAATCTTTGACACAGACTCCCTGCCTCCTCTGTGCTTCCCTTGTTTGGATTGCACCTTTAACTTCTGTAATGAAGGCAAACCACTGAGGTGAAATCCTGACCTTGCCCTCTTCTCCCATAAAAGTCAATGGGAGTTCTCTAATTGACTTCAATGGGTCCTGGGTTTCATCCCAGCTCTTAATATGCTTCTGAGAGATAATGTTTAATCCTACTGTCTACAAAACACTATTAGATCTGAGTGCTGTGTTACAGTGATATACTGATAAAATTTTTAGAAAGCAAAGGAAAGGCTCTGTGATTTTTTGCAGGATCCTTAACTACGGTCATAAGCTTTTTACTTTAAATTTAAAATTTTGATGTTATGTTTGTACACACTGTACACAGGTATATGAAATAAAGTGATCAAATTAGCTTGTGTAGGTGGAGATAATCTACACAGCCTCAAACAGCTAATAGTAATTAAATGGTATGGTGGCAGAATGTACACTTTATTAGCGCACCTATTATCCACATTGTTTTACGGTCATCCTTCACTGCATTTTGTACAAAGTAGTAGCACAACTTTAAAGAAAAGATGAAGGGGGTAGCTAAATATGAGTGTGATGCATGAGTTGTCTGTGATTATTTTAATATGATTGCATTGCTCTCACACTAATAAAAGGTGCAATGATAAAGTAAACCAGTAATTAGTCATTCAGAATTTGTAAGTGGCCAGTCTCTGAATTGTGCTGCTGTCCATTTACATCTGAGGTGGCCCAGCTACTTGGGAGGTTCTGGCTGGCAGACTGTTGGAGTTCAGGGGTTCTGGAACAACTGACACTCTGGCCAGTGAGTGGTGAATGACTGGCTCGAACAACACAAATGGCATGTTGTGATCAGTGCTCTCTCTGTATGTGCTGATAGATCAAATGATCAAGGTGATGTTCACAATTATACCTTAATCTTTAGATGTAAGGCTATTCCTAAGTCCACTTGAAATTTTCTGAAAGATCATCAGTTCAATTCCATTTCAGGTCAATAGTGACCCAAAGATGCAATCATCTGATAGCTGTTTGATGAACCTATATGAAAATGAGCTTGGGGTCCTCAGTCCAGTTTGTGCTGCATGTTTTACAGTTCACAAAGAGCAATACATTTTCTGGGTCAGTGTTAGAAGACATGCTAGGGCTTGAATGGACATAGAAACAGAACTTCTCTATTACTTTCAGTCTGTTTAAGCCCCCGAAGCTATACGGATGCTCTATCTGGGCACAGTTTATTCTGTAATAGAAGTTTCATATTCTTCCCCATATAAATAAGCTGGTTTCTTGATGACAAATTAGAGAATTGCCCAAGAGGAAGAGCATGTACCACAGAGTGGGAAACTAACATACACACAAAGGTCTCAGCATAGCTAGTTTGCCCGCTTCCTTCTTACCAATGTTAGGCATTAACTTTTCTGCGTAGCTTTATTTTCAGGTCAATGGGTGGTTGAGTCTAGTTTATATGCTGAATGTAAACAGCAAGGCTGCATCTACACTAGCAAGTTCTTTTGAAATATTTTTTGAAAGAAGGAGCTCTTTCAAAATAACCAGCGCTGCGCCTATACACAAAAATCATTCTTTTGAAATAAAATCAAAAGAACACAGTGCTCCTTTCAAAAGCACTCTTCCACTCCTATTTCAGGAAGAGTGCCTTCTTTTGACAGAAGATGGCTACGTCTACACATGCACACTACATCGAAATAGCTTATTTCGATGTAGCGACATCGAAATAGTCTATTTCGATGAATAACGTCTACACGTCCTCCAGGGCTGGCAACATCGACGTTCAACTTCGACGTTGGGCAGCACCACATTGAAATAGGTGCTGCGAGGGAACGTCTACACGCCAAAGTAGCACACATCGAAATAAGGGTGCCAGGAACAGCTGCAGACAGGGTCACAGGGCGGACTCAACAGCAAGCCGCTCCCTTAAAGGGCCCCTCCCAGACACAGTTGCACTAAACAACACAAGATCCAGAGAGCCGACAACTGGTTGCAGACCCTGTGCATGCAGCATGGATCCCCAGCTGCGGCAGCAGCAGCCAGAAGCCCTGGGCTAAGGGCTGCTGCACACTGTGACCATAGATCCCCACAGGGGCTGGAGAGAAAGCGTGTCTCAACCTCTCAGCTGATGGCCGCCATGGCGGACCCCGCTATTTCGATGGTGCGGGACGCGGATCGGCTACATGTGCCCTACTTCGACGTTCAACTTCGAACGTTCAACTTCGAAGTAGGGCCCTATTCCCATCCCCTCATGGGGTTAGCGACTTCAACGTCTCGTTGCCTAACGTTGATTTCAACTTTGAAATAGCGCCCAATACGTGTAGCCGTGACGGGCGCTATTTCGAAGTTGGCGCTGCTACTTCGAAGTAGCGTGCACGTGTAGACACGGCCGATGTGTGTAACTCCGCGGGTCCTTTTCTTCAAAAGAGCCGTCCTCAGGGTGCCTGATTTTTTGATCCCTGGCCCATTCTTTTGGAAGAGTGGGGTCTTTGTAGACGATCTCTTTCGAAAGAGCAGATCACTCTTTTGATCCACTTTTTTGCGTGTGGACACACTCTCTTGAAAGAAGCTCTTTTGGAAGAGATGTTTAGACGGACTTTGTTCAAAAGATTGCTGTATGTAGACATAGCCCAACAAAATAAATTTGGAGTGAGACAAGACTCCTGAGGGCAACCTCTTTCTAATGGATTCTGTTCCATCAATGATGAGCAAATCCAGTCTCACTACTCAGTTCTCCTAATTGTTGTATTTAAGGGTGTCTTTGTCTAATATAGGAGAATTCTGCTGGACTTCCTATCTCCAGTTCTGTGTAGACCATATGGGTACTCTCTTCTTTTGTATTACTGACAACAGTCAGGGAACTAGCAGCATGAGGGAGCTCCAAATATTTGGATGTGGCCATCTTCAAATATTTTCTTAACTGAATCTTAGGCTGTCATCTAGGGAAGAGCCTGATATTTTTGGTAGGACATGAGGGGACAGAATATGCAAATGTATGGGGCAGTGTCACCTCTGGGCAGGCTGGAACACTCTGATGCTAAGGCTAATTTTGCCTGGGTCTAGCCCTAGGGGCTATACAATCCCACCTTACAGGGGAAATGATAATTTTAAACCATTTGTAACTCAGCTACTCTGGAATGTGATTTCACAAGACAAAGAAAAGGCTCTTCTTTAGCCGGAGGGTTGAACAACCTTCACAATAATAAGCTTCTGCTGTAGTATTATGTAGGATAGATATCTGAGTGATGTAGTCCATAAAGCCAAGCTGAACAAGACCACCACATTACAACTGGTAATTTTATTTGTAAGATACTAATTTTCTAACTTCTGTCTTTGTGCAAATCTGTGATATATGATGTGAAAACAGTCTCAAGTGCAGCCTGAAACTAAATTATGATGTCACTATTCAAGGTTTGCCTTCCAGAGGGGGATCTCTGGTGCAGCTTTTCACACCTTTGCTTTTCTTTCACACACTTGTCAGCAGAGGAACTGGAAAAGAAGAGGTGGGACAGTGCTTAGCCTCTCCTTCTTATCCCTAAGGAATGAAATGAGGAGGAGGAGCTGCTACTGCTGTCATGTGTCTTGTCCTGAATCATTCTCAGAAAAGTTCAGGGGCCTTATTGGGATAAATAAAACAAAATATTCCAAGAAATAAGAGATGGAAAACATTTATTACTGTAGATCTCTCTACCAAGTCAGTGTTAGATTGTTCTTCCAATGCTTGATCTATATCCTTTCAGATGTCTAGAGCAATGAGGTCTTCACCAGTTCTACACTACAGTAGATGTTACTATTAAGAAGTCTTCCTGAAATTTAGTCAATGGTTCCATTTCATGCCATTTTCCTTATTTACATGTTATCTACCCACTTAGTGTGATGTCGTCACTTTCTAGGCAATCTCTCTTCAATTGGTTCCTGCTTTTAGCCATTTCTCCTCCTATAAGTATTGCTATTGTGCTCATTGCTGTGTTATATAGGGACTGTGTTCCAGTGCCAAACATAATTAAGAGATAAGTAATATTTTGCTACAAGTTTGTACTAAATTCTCCATCTCTCTCCTTTTTAGTATCTAAAGACTGTCAATAGGAAAGTTCCCATTAATTACAGTGGGCTTAGGATCAGGCTCTTAAGAAACCATCATCATGAAATCAGATTTGTTATTTTAGTCTTAAACCAAATGCCTCAGGATCTGTCTGCTTTTAATGCCTATGAAAGGATATAGGTTTTGCACCCTGCTGTAAAAATGCTGAGGTCAAGCTGCTCATTATTCCGTACAGGAGTGCATCTGTAACATTTCTTCTTCCACACTGGCCATGTCTACACTAGCCTCAAACTTCTAAATGACCATGCAAATGGCCATTTCGAAGTTTACTAATGAAGTGCTGAAATGCATATTCAGTGCTTCATTAGCATGTGGGCATCTGCGGCACTTCAAAATTGACACGCCTCGCTGTCGCGCAGCTCATCCCGACGGGGCTCCTTTTCGAAAGGACCCTGCCTACTTCGAAGTCCCCTTATTCCCATGAGCTGATGGGAATAAGGGGACTTCGAAGTAAGTGGTGTCCTTTCGAAAAGGAGTCCTGTTGGGACGAGCCGCGCGGCAGCGAGGCACGTCAATTTCGAAGTGCCACGACCGTCCGCATGCTAATGAAGCGCTGAATATGCATTTCAGCGTTTCATTAATAAACTTTGAAATGGCCATTTGCATGGCAATTTCGAAGTTTGGGGCTAGTGTAGACGTAGCCACTGTGTGGAAATCCTCCACTCTTTTCATTCCCTTTATTACCACTTTTCCTCCCACAATGCTTTTCACTATTCTTCCCCATCTCTCTCTCCACCCCCCATCTCTCCAGTAGTGGAAAGAACTCTTGATTCATGTGGTAGCTGAAAGGGTGCCGAAGCTATGAGCCTTGTCTGGGGAATATCATTTGGGCCATGTCTACACTTGGCCAAAATTTCAAAAGGGCCATGCTAATGGCCAAATCAGAGAATACTAATCAGGTCCTGAAATGAACATTTAGCACCTCATTAGAATACTGCCAGCCACAGCACTTTGAAAGTGCCGCAGTTCGATTCCATGCGGCTTGTCTACGCAGGGCCTCTCAGCTGAGAGGGGTAAGGGGATTTTGATGTTTGCAGGGTCCTTTTGAAAAGTGCCCCATGTAGATGAGACACGCGCAATCGAAATGCATCACTTTTGAAGTGCCGTGGCTGTCAGAATGCTAATAAGGTGCTGAATATTCATTTCGGCACCTCATTAGTATTCTCTGATTTGGCCATTAGCATGGCCCTTTTGAAATTTTGGCCAAGTGTAGACACAGCCTTGGAGTGGATGAGCCTGGCTTGGCTCAGCTAGGGTCTGTACCCACTACTGCTCCAACAGCTCATAGGCCTTTCAAGTGTAGTACGCACCTTTCACATGCAGCATACACCACTAGGGCTGCTGCTTAGGCAGCAGTATGCACCTGGCTTTTTAGAGATTTCATGGTCAACTCTTCTTTCATCATGATGCTGAATTTTTCCTGAGCAATGGAAACAAGAGAGATCATTTATAACAGTTTATAACTCAGTGAAATCTGAATGCCAAAAAAATGTGTACTTCTCTAGCCTGAGTGCTTTCTCCCTACTTAATTTCAAGGGCCTGCTGCAAACTATGTTGATTTGGGAGATTTATAACAAACAGAACTATTTGTAGAATCTTTTAAAATGGAACATAGTAGGCATTGTAAACATAGTGGTTACTAATGGCATTAATGTTAAGGTTCTAAAAATTTCTGAATTTGAAAGGATGAACAGGGGAAAGAAGTTGTATGTTCTGACTTTCAGTAGGCTTTGCTGAGCAATGGTGTGGGTCAACCACATAAATGAAAATGAATGAGTTGGCCAACGTGAATGGCTGGTGATCCAAGTCAGTTCTGTAGCTATTAAATTCACTGGTCACAAGCACAGAACAGTTGTTTAACTCCCAAGAAATAGGAGATGTTTGTTCATTCATTTATTTGAAAAGTGCTTTGTGAACCTCTCAGATAAAGGGTGCAATATATATAAAAATGCATTTTATGATTTTACAGATCTACAGTGGGAATGCCTTAAGCTGTATTTTCCTGCCATATTTGCACAGAGGATCTGTACTGACACACAGCATCTTTCAGTGATGCAAAGACTGCAAAATTTTCCTGGAGAAAGGGATATCAAAACTGGGAAAAGGAACAGTACACATTGAATTGTAGTCATTTTTGCATTCCTTTTTGCATCCACTTTTGCAAACCTTTTAGTTCCTCCTTCCCCACCAGTTTTCTCTGAAAACTATCCTATTTTTTTGCTTTGCATTGGACGTTTTTTTCCTGCAGGGACAGGAGAATGCAAATTGCATCCTCTTGTTCCTGTGGTGGCAAGTGTGCTGGTTGGGAAATTCCCCTAGCACAAGTGGTAGTACTGCAGGAATGGACGGTACAGAAATCTGGCAGAGGTTCGTTAGGAGCCCATCAGTGAGGGTTGCCTGAGAGATAATGTGATAGGTCATGTGTATATATATTGGTAAATAAAGGGGCAATAGCTTTTTAGCACCTATGTAGCACTTCAGGCTGTAGATCCAATTTAGTACCAGGCCCAGCTAAGGAGGAGGATGGGAAGCCACACAGGCAGACCTGAAGTGAACTAGCAGAAGAAACTCTTAAGCTGGAGGCTGCTAGGGACTCTGGGAGTAACCTAAAGGAAACTTGAGTAGAGATCTGGGAAGAAGCTGTACAAGGACAGCAGGTGTAGTTGTGATTGAAGTCCTTTGAGAGATGCAGATACATGGGGAAAGGTAGGAGAAGCCCAGGGAGGTGGTAAAGGATTGTGAAGAACAGCCCTTAGCCTCCTAAGGCAGGGACCCTGGGCTGGAATTGAGAGGAAAGGACAAGCCCGGATTCTTCTCCACTTCCCCCAGCCAGAGGGGAAGTACAAATCCCAGGCAAAGCTGAAGGTCTGACGTTAAGTTTACTAGTCTTTGGGGCTTTTCTGTTTGGACTTTTCTGCTACCCTGCAAGAGGAGAGATGTGAAAGGTGATATGGCTGGAGGGCTGGGACACAGAAGCTGCAGAACCAAGACCACCATGATTAGACCAAAAGAACATTTGCAATCCCTTACTGTGGTTTTCAGGGATGGGGATTTGCTCCATTGATGTCTTCCCCCACCCCCAAACAGTGCCTCTTCCACCTGCCTAGATCATGTTCCTTCTGAGCCAGTGCCATCCTTAGTTAGAAAAGTAAAACCCCTTGATACAGTTGCTAAGAAATTTAATTTTCTGTCAAAACCATTTTGTCAACCATATGAGGGTCTTCATCCAAAAATGAAAATGTAACCATTTTGGCAACAAACTTTTTTATTTTTTTTTGTGACAGAAATATTTTCATCAGGATTTTTCACAAGATTAAAATATAACTTCACAACCAGATATGTTCCCTTATGTTGAGGTTTTCAGACAAGTTGACCTCACCTGTTAAACTGAGTTTGAATCCTCACAGGGACAGTGAGCTTGATAAAAACTATTTTCTTTTACTCTCTAGGCTTTCATGACAGTACAGTGCAGTGCTTCAGTATCAGCTGTCCATTATACACCAGTTTTTAATACAATAGCAATGAAACTCTCCATCATTACATAATCTTTCCAGCATTTCCTAGACAGAGAAAAGTAAATGTGCTTAGACTGCTTTTACTTTAAGATATTACAATTTAGTTGTTATTAAAAAGTGTTAAAAGAAGGCTGGTCTCCTTTGTAGCACCTATTATAAATACTGAAATATTGAAAAGTACAGTAGGGTGTTTTATGCTGCCAATAATGGGCTGATCTTTACATTAACACAACTTGCAGGATGGTTTAGTGCCTCTTAGTGAAATTAGTATATATTCAAAAGTTAGATTAATGCTTTGAGTCATAACCTGGCTTTAAAATTGTGCACCCTGTTGCTTATAGTTTTATAAAATCTGCCTTTTCATTTGAAAATTGTCTATGGTGAAACTGTGGCTTCAATGCCATTCTTTGTTGCCTTTAAACCCACACCTGGAAGTTACTGAGTTTGCGTTAGTGTTGCACACTACAGAGTGTGGCACTGCCTGAATTAAGCTCAGCTTTCCATATATTGTTTTTGTTAATGTACCTGACAGACCTATTTTGCAATATTTGTATAACAGAAAAAGTAAGCAAAATGTACAATATTATGTTTTTGAATCACTATTGTTGGAAAAGAGCAGTAATGGGAAATCAGACTTCATGAAGAAAGGAGAGTCCGTGATAAGCTGTAATATGGGCTTGCTCCGTCCTTCAAGACTAGGATAAAAATATCATGACTAAATAACAATTTTAACTGAAAAATAGGAGTTGCTTGTTAGGAAATCATGATTTTTTTCAAAGATGCAGCACTTCATTCTTAATAAGTTTAGCTTGAAATATATGTTGTACATATGTTCCCTCTTCTTTTTCTCCATTAAGAAGTACATTTCTCATTGAGATTTCAGAGAAAATGTATATTCTGGTACGAGGAGTTGGCTGTATTTGCAGGTTTTGCCACTATTTTATGTACAGTATATTGAACTGGCAGGGCTAGAATATTTTATTTGTACTGCAGATGATTATAAAAAAATAGACGCGGGTTCTGTGGAGACTTTCATTTGGTACTGCTGAAGGGGGTGTTAGTCACCCGTGTGTAGTGAATGAGTCAGCACATTTCAGAGCAGGGTGGTCTGCATAGGGAAGGATGAGTAAGTAAGTTGTCCAACCACTGTGTTCTTGGAGAGCTGGTGCATTTAAAAAAAAAAAGCCACAGAAGCTAAGGAGTTTGATTTTATCTGCAATACTTAGATCAGACTTGGCCGACTCCTGCAGAATCTTCAGCTGTGCCTGTAGTGTGTTTTTTGACCCTGCAGCTAAAGTTGGATGACTCAGGATAGTCCTGGCCAGAATGGGCAGAGCCCATTTTCAGTTCAGTAATGTAATATTTGTTTGTTTTTGTAATTTAAGGATGTAGAGACTAAGTATTGATTGGAATTTTTAAGGCTCTAAAGTACAATTTTTAAGCTATCTTTTGTTTTAGAACATCTCAAGATGGAGCAGACACTTCCAAAACTAGAGTTGTCTCCTGAAAGCATGTATCTGTATGTTTATATATAATTGAAAAGTACTTTACAATACCTTTTTCCAAACTAATGCCCATGATAAAATGCATATATTAATAATATGGTGCATAATGTGCTTTAAGTTACTTGGTTCCCACAAAAATATGCTATAATTTTTTAAAGATCACACTTGCATTAATATTTACAGTTGTCAGTATTACAATAAATGTGTGCATGTTGAAGACAGTGGGTCTGCTTTTGTTTATCTTTAAGAATATATGTAAGTGTTGGCCATATCAGGCCCTAATTTACAATAACTGTAATTCCCAAAGCAGATTCTCTGAATTGTGCGTTTT
Source organism: Carettochelys insculpta (assembly GCF_033958435.1). Lineage (NCBI taxonomy): Eukaryota > Metazoa > Chordata > Testudines > Carettochelyidae > Carettochelys > Carettochelys insculpta. The sequence continues at coordinate 34,521,660 of NC_134150.1, read as the reverse complement.
CAACACAAGCCTTTAATGAGTGCTGTAGTACAGCTGACCACCCTTATCTAGTGTACATCCGTTTATTGAAAGAAAGAGCTAAGTATAACATTAGAGTAAGCACATATGGGCTGTGTCTATTCCCATGAGCTCATGGGAATAAGGGGACTTCGAAGTAGGCAGCATCCTTTCGAAAAGGAGCCCCGTCTGGACGCGCCGCACGGCGGCAAGGAGCGTCAATTTTGAAGCGCGGCTGCCGCCCGCATGCTAATGAAGCGCTGAATATGCATTTCAGCACTTCATTAGTAAACTTTGAAATGGCCATTTGCATGGCCATTTCGAAGTTTGGGGCACGTGTAGACACAGCCATGATGTCCCTACCCTCTCTTTGCCAGGAGCAGAAAATGGGTGATGGGGGTTGGATCACTTGATGAGTATGTGTTGTGTTCATTGCCCTTGAAGCACCTGACATTGGCCACTGTCAGAAGACAGGATACTGGGCTAGATGGACTGACCCATTATAGCTGTTTTTATGTTCTAGTATGATTATGCAGCCACAAAAAGCATACATTGAGGATGTTGGTAAAAAGGAAGGAACTGATAAATGAATTCCTGTGGAGGAATTTCTTTATTTTGTTTCTGCTGCTCACCATTTCCTTGTATCTTTTTAAAAAACATCCTCTAGAAGGGAGGTGGTGTAATATACAGTCATTTCATAATAAAAATGTTATCACTAGATAAACAAAAATCTCAAGCAATAAATAGGGGGGTTTAGGCTTTGAAAATATTACTCAGTACATACATAGCTAAGGCCCAAGTTTGAATTCCCTGGTGAAAAATACTTGTGATTCCATGCCCCCAGCAATTTAGAGTCAGCTTCTCAAATAGCTAGAGGACATTGATTTTGCTGATGATGTCACCTTTCTTTTACACTGATATGAAAGCATGGAAGAAAAGGTCACAACGCTAGACAAAAGTGCTTCAGTGACTGGACTGAGCATTAACAAGGGAAAGACCAAGACAATGAGGATCAACCAGTCTAACAACAACACCATTACAGTGGGAGGGGATGACCTGGAAGAAGTGGAGCAGTTCGCCTACTTGGGGAGTATTATGAGCAGAGATGGAGGAACAGACAAGGATATCATTTGCAGGATAGGGAAAGCAACAGCTGCATTCAAGACTCTTCTTCCCATATGGAGTTCACAAATAATATCTACAAAGAGGAAACTGCAAATCTTCAATACAAATGTGAAAAGTGAGTCTTGTATGGATGCAAGACCTGGCATACTAAAAAGTCTTTAAATCACAAGCTACAAATATTCATAAACAGATGCCTGAGGTACAGCTTTCACATCAAATGGCAAGACTTTGTCACAAATGAGGAGCTTTGGAACAGAGCAGGACAAGAACTGCTTGACGTTCAAATCAAGAAAATAAAGTGACAATGGCCAGGCCACACGCTCAGAAAACGATCATCCAGCATAGTCCATCAAACTTTCACACAAAACTCACAAGTAAAACACAGAAGAGGAATATCTTGGACAACATGGAGAGGATCTACTGAGACTGAAGGACAACAACTGAGGTACTCCTGTAGTCAGTTTATAAGTTTTGTCTCAAGACAGAGTGGAGTGGAGAAGACTTGTAGATGACCTATGTTCCACTTCCAGTACAAGGGTGTAAGCCAAGTAAGTGTAAGTAAGTAAAGCCTTATTGACTTTAAGATTCCTGCTTGCCTTGGTCAAGTCAGTTTGTCACACAGACACCCCACACACTCTCCAACCCTGTGGTATCCTATGAAAGCAGAAAAGAGACCGGCAAGTGCTTGAACTATGGAATGGAAAGTGTTATATATATATATATTCATCTTGGGCGAAAGTACAGATTTTTGTGCAGAAGGAAGGAGAGAGTTGTTTGTAGTTCAGACACACCAAGGAGAGAAAAAAATGATTAACCCCTCACCAATAAACAGACGATTACGTACTATATTATTTTACTCTAAATACATAGTATTGAGTAAGGTCTTTTGTGAAAGCTTGCAGTGTTCTAAACTTAGTAATCCATTATGAGATATATATACATTGCTTTTTTTGTGCCATTACTTGCCGACGCCTTGGCAGCCCTAGCCATGTGATTGGCTAGGGGTGGGAGGTGGGGAGCTGGATGAGTTCCAGCATCTGTTTTTTGTTAAAAAAAAAAAAAAGTCACTGTATATATGCCAGCTAAATTTATGATGTTTATATTTGTGTATATAGATAACTGTGCTCATAATCTGAGCTGTCTCTCTTCAGCCTCATCTCATAGCAGGGTGGTAAGCAGTCAAGCAGGGAGGAGCCCCTCCCAAACCAGTTGTTTACATGAATAGCTAATAATGTTACACGAGTTGTTTAATAATGTCCTTTTGAAAAACTGCCAATTGAAGATAGTTGGCAGTTTTTCAAAAACATGTAATTAAGGGCACAGTAATAATCTATCCCACTGCATAGGAAAGATAGGCAGTATGGCAAGAGGCCACCTCACTTAAGCTGGAGATCTTAAATGATCTAAAAATAAAAAGTGTATAGAAATGGAAACTAGGTCAAATTACAAAGGCTGAATATAAACAAACAACACAATTATGTATAGGCAAATTGAGCTCATTTTGCACTTCTACCTTTCTCAATCTAGCTAGAGACATAATGGGTAACAAGAAAACATTCTACAAATACCTGAGAAGCAAGAGAAAGACCAGGGACAGAGTAGGTTTGTTACTCAACAAAGAGGGAGAAACTCTAACAGATAATGTGGAAATGACAGAAGTATTAATGACTTTTGTGTTTTAGATTTCACCAAGGTGGCTGGTGGTGATTGGATGCCTAAGTTTGTGAATGCCAGTGAAAATGGGGTAGGTTCAGAAGCTAAAATAGGGGAAGAGCAAGTTAAAAATTACTTAGACAAGTTGTCTTGAAGTCACAAGGGCCTGATGAAATGCATCCTAGAAAACTAAAGGAGCTGACTGAGAAGATATCAGAGCTATTACTTTTGTCTTTGAAAACTTGTTGAAGATGGGAGATACTCCAGAAGACTGGAAAGGAGAACATACAATGCTTATTTATAAAAAGGGGAATAAGGACAACCCAGATAATTACAGACCAGTCAGCTTTACTTTTGTAAAAAGAAAGATAATGGGGCAAATGATAAAGGAATCAGTTTGCAAACGTCTTGAAGATAACCAGGTGTGAAGTAATAGCATGGATTTATACAGAACAATTCCTGTAAAACCAGCCTGGTAGCATTTTTTTTTTAAATTTCTAACAGGGTAACAAGTTTTGTGAATAAGAAGGAAGTGGTAGATGTGGTATAACTAGACTTTAGTAAAGCTTTTGATACAGTCTGACATGACATTCTCATTAACAAACTAGGGAACTACAACCTAATGAAGTTACTGTGTGGTGTCTACCTAACTGGCTGGCTAACCACTCACAAAGATGGTTCAGTCATGCAGGAAGGGCATAATGAGAAGTTCTCCAGAGAGATCAGTTCTGGGACTGGTTCTGTTTAATATCTTCATCAGTGATTTAGATAATGGCTTATGGAGTAAACTTATAGGATATGTCTACACTTGCATTCCTCTTTTGAAAGAGGTATGCAAACGAGGGAAATAAAAATGCAAATGAGGCACATATTTGCATATTCGGCACCTCATTTGCATATTCCTATTTCAAAGGAGCTTCTTTTGAAAGAAGAAAACCAGTGTAGATGCTGCTATTTCGAAAGTAAACCCCATCTTCAAAAGAATCCTTGTTTCCATTAAATAAAGGGAAGAAGAATTTTTTCGAAGATGGGGTTTACTTTCGAAAGATCAGCGTCTACACTGCTTTTCTTCTTTTGAAAGAAGCTCTTTAGAAATAAGAATATGCAAATGAGGTGCCAAATATGCTAATATGTACATAATTTTCATTTTCAATTTCCCACATTTGCATACTTCTTTTGAAATGCACCCATAAAGTTTAATAGATATTTTGGAGCATAAGCTTTTGTGGGCAAAGACCTACTTGGTCAGAAGCACAAGTGGGGTTTCCAGAGGTGGGTCTAAATTTAGGGTTAAATTTAGACCGTCCTCTGGAATCCCCACTCATGCATTTGACCAAGTGGGTCTTTGCCCACAAAAACTTATGCTCCAAAATATATTTTAGTCTATAAGGTGCCACAGGACTTCTTGTTGTTTTTGAAGATATGGACTAACTCATCTACCCCACTGATACTTATGAAGTTTGTGGATGGTGTTGCAAGTGCTTTGGAGGATAGGATTAAAATTCAAAATGACCTGGACAAACTGGAGAAATGATCTCAGGTAAACACTATGGAATTCTGTTAGGACAAATGCAAAATGCTCCACTTAGGAAGGAACAATCCATTACAAACAAAAAATAGGAAATGACTGCTTGGAAAGGAGTACTGCAGAAAGGGATCTAGGGGTCATAGTGGACCACGAGCTAAGCAGGAGTCAATAGTGTTACACTGTTGCAAAAAAGCAAACATTATTCTGGGATACATTAGTAGGACTGTTGTAAGACCTGAAAACGAATTCTTCCATTCTGTTACACTCTGATTAGCCCTCAGTCAGAGTAGTGTGTCCAGTTCTGGGTGCTACATTTCTGGAATGATATGGACAAATTGGAGAAAGTCCAGAGAAAAGCAACAAAAATGACTAAAGGTCTCGAAAATATGGCTTCCAAGGGAAGATTGGAAGAGTTGGCTTTGTTCAGTGTGGAAAAGAAAAGACTGAGAGGCAATATGATAAAGTTAATTTATCTAAAAAGTTATTACAAGGTGGAGGGTTACAAGAAGGAGGATAGACAAACAATTGTCAAGGATGGTCTAGATGTTGCTTGGATCTGCTATGAGAGCAGGGGGCTGGACTCAATAACTTCTAGAGATCCCTTCCAAGTCTATGATTCTATGAAAGGAAATATGTTTAAAGTCCATCTGCAAATTAAAAACTAAATTCAGCCAGTGATGAATGTGTTTCAACCATCAATTTAGACAAAGACAGATTTACATCTAGCATCTTCAGTTAGAATTCCTGCTAATTATAAATGGTAAGATGTTATTTCTAACTCTCCTTTTGTGTTTACAGAAATCATAAGTTCTGTGAGTGCTTGTTCATGTGCGTTACAATCAGGTGTACTTGCATGGAAGCTTGAAAATTTTTCCCTTAGTATCATCCATTGGGTCAGTCTGGGCTCCCTGTGGAGTGATGCTGTAGCCAACCAGGCTCAGGTTCCCCAGAAATGAGGCTGCACCCAGAAGGCGAGTGCTATATTTGGTTTATTGAAAGGGCATCACACCCATGACGGGAGCCCCGGAGACGCCGCAGTCACCAGTGGGGGAAAACCCGACGCGTCGGAGCTTCGCTCGGGGAGAGGCTCTGTAACAGGCCTCCAAACACTAGCTGATAAAGCTGAACTCATTAACATAAGATTGTCTAAAATTGCCTGTGCATTTCTTATCACTATCTCTTGTGGCCTACTGCCAGCGTAGCCTTGAAGTCTTGGCAAGCGCGCTTTGTTCTGCAGTAGTTCCCATGGCAGGGTTAGTTATTTTGCAGCTTTTCACCTTGCACAGACTGGTCTGTTTAGATTCTCCTGAGGATTCACAGAGGGGTTGGACTGCACTCTCGGCCATTACAGTGTCTTCTCGCACCCTACAGGTGCCATTATGGTGCTTAATATATAGCCCTACTGACTTGCCAACTTCAGGCACCCTCCCTGCCTGGCCACTTTCTTGTTACCACGCAGTGATGGCAGCTGGAACCTCTTGTTCTCACAAGCACCATTAGCAGTATATTATTTGTATGTTAATAGTTAGTAGCAACTATTGTAACCCCAGGTCTATCAGTCTGTCCCAGCATAGGACTTAACCTAGTCTTCTTGGTTCAAATGGGACCACCATTTGAATGATTAACTACACGCTCCCTGCTTTCTCTCTCTTATAAGGTGGCTTTCCTAGAGGTTATAGCCTGGGCTAGATGGTTTCGGAACTCTGGGTCCTGACATCAATGCCTCCATACCCCACATTACTTAAGGACTAGGTGCAGCTAAGACCTTGCCTCTCTTTCCTTCTTAAAGCAGTATCACAATTCCACATCAACCAGAACATATTCCTCTTGGTAGTCTATCCTAAGCCACATGGCAGGAGTTGGGAACAAAGACTCCATGTTCTGGACAGCCACAGAGCTTTGGCCTTTTACACTGGGAGAGCTAGGCCATTTAGGAAGTCAGTCCAGGTATTTGTAGTGAATGCAGACAGGATGAAGGTCTCCTCTTGGATAGTCTACTGTATTTGCAGGTGTTACAAACTCACAGGAGTTCCTGCACCTGCAATTACAGCCCACCCCATCTAGAGCACAGGCTTCATCCACAGAGTTCCTGGCACAGGTCCCAACTCAGGAAATCTTTAGAGCAGTGACATGGGTGTCTATCCACACTTTCAAAGCATGCTATACAATTACCCAGAGACGATGCAGCCTTGGGCAGGGATTTGCTTCAATCAGTTTGTGTTTCTGACCTCACATCCTGAACATAGGTGTGTGAGTCGCCTGATTGGAATGCACATGAACAGTCTCTCAAAGAAGTAAAAAATGGTTACTCACCATCTTGTAACTGTTGTTCTTCAAGATTTGTGCTTATGCCCATTTTAGTACCCCCCATTCCTGTATCAGGACTGACGGCAAGAAGAAGCTTAAGAGTTCGCAGGTCAGCAGGGTTATATGTTAGGTACTATAATGGTGCCATTCCAGGTGTGTCCAGACTCACATCTCAAATAATAAGTTACGAAAAAATAAGTAGCTGTTTTATCTTTATACCCCAAATTATAATCCCTGATATTTTAAGATGTAATATTGTTACAAATAAGGTCTGTGATATCAAATTGCTTTGGAGCAAAGCTATTGATAATTCCATTCCTTTTCCTACAAAGCTTATATATCTTTTATCTAGTACTGTGAAAGTCTGATACATATTTACTTTGTTTATATTTCTTTGGTAAGGAAAATGCTGATTAAGAACTGTTGTGGAAAGCAATTTTACTTTTGTCTTGCTTTTTCACTCAAGTTATAATTTACATGGTTGCCATGTTTCCAAGATTCTGTAATAAATGAGCTACAAAACCTGATGGTATGTCCTGGTCACATTAATAAATGGAGACAAAATACTCTAAGGCTGTGGCCACACTAGCCCTTCCTTTAAGAGGGGCTATGGTAATGTGACACTTCACAATATGCTAATGAGGAGCTTCCATGAATTTGCAGCACCTTATTAGCATAATGGCAGCCATGTTTGCTTTGAAACTGCCAGTTTCAAAAGCACACCAACCGTGTAGCCTGGGGCCTTCCCACGTGGTTTTGGGAAGAAGGGGCTTTCGAAATCGGGGGGCCCCCAGCTACATGGGCAACGTGCGTTTCAAAACTGGCAGTTTCAAAGCGTGGGCAGCACCATTATGCTAATGAGGTCCTGCATATTCATGGCAGCGCCTCATTAGCATATTCCAAAGTACCACATTACCATAGCCCCTCCGAAAGGAAGGGCTAGTGTGGCCACAGCCTAAATGATCTTGCTGTTCACATTTTGTTTCCAGTATGTTTTATGTGTGGTAAATAAGCTCAATAATGGTTATGTTTCAAGCATTTGAGCCACAGGTATTCCATTTGATTGCTAGTGGTTCATGAATGCCTTCTGCAAATCTTTGAGGGGTATCAGACTGGACTATGGAAAATATATTCCCTACTAAATTCACTTTTCACAATTTTACTGTATCACGATTATTCTTTTCTTACTTTTATAAATAGTATAGATTTCAAAAATTTATATTATATTTTCGACCTTAAGCATTTTATTCGTAGGAGTCATTCTACAGAAGCCAGCAGGTTTACACTGACATAAAATGGGCATGAACTGGGTTCTGTGTATGCTGCTGCATTCTAACCTATGCAATCTTTTGTTAACATAAAATAAATACCAATCCCTATTAAAATTATACAGGTCTTGATTTTTTGTAAGCATACAAAATGAAGACAGTTAGGAAAATGGAGTCAGAGAAAGGCTGAAATAAGTAAGAGAGGTCACAAGCTGGGAAGTTCACATGCTGTTAAATCAAGTAGTTGTACCAACAGCTTATACAATAGGACACCCGTTGTTGCCGTTATGACATGATCTTCAATTCCTGACTTGGATGGCAAAACTTGAATGAGGGTGCTGTAACAGAGGAGTAACCCACTTCAACTTCCTTTGGCCTTAGTTCATTTAAGCAAGGAACCTTTTCAAGACTGTTTTAACATATTATTTTCATTTCCCTATTTGATTTTAATGTCTGTTATACTTGGGAAAAAGTGACCCTAATGTTAATATTGTGGTGTTACTTGTTTGTTCTCAGTTAGTATATACATTCTGAATATTTCTCAAAAAAAAATAAATTTTTTTTTCTGCCTGACATTGCAGCTTGTTTTGTGATATGAAAATCAGCTGTGTCTTCTGGCTTGGGCAATATTTCCAGTTATGAAGAGTCAGTATTCAGAACTTTGCTAATAAAGTGTGTGAATGGTGCAGTAATCATCTTACTCTTCCTTATCTGTATTTTCTGTCCGTGGTAAAGAATAGTAAAACCGTATTTTTATCACTAACGCAGGCTAATGTCAGTTATTTGGTCATGATCACAGTTTAAGGCACTGTAATTGTATGGGTCACAATGAGAATACCATTGTAATGTAATTGAATATTGCTGAAATATATAGACAACACTGACTTAAAGCAATTCAGAGGACTGTAGAAAAAGCAAAACTCTAATTTGCTTTAACTAAGATTCAGTATATGATGGAGATTCAAGTAAACTTGTTTCATCCTGAGTGGAATAGATTTTCAGAAATGTGGAGCAACAAATTCTAAGTAGAAGATAGTACATTTTGAGTGGCTACATCTACAGCTAAATCCAGTGTTAGTTCAGCTTTTGCTCCAGTATTTGTGATGACTTTTTCCCAGAGACAATCTGTTTTTTTGTGATGGAAAGCTATAGGTTATTGAGATAAAGCCAGAGCTTTTTTTGTGCTGGTATTTGCCAGAGTAGTTCTTAATGGTTCTCAATCCTGCTGGAAAAGTATAACAAGTGGGGTTCCGTAGGGGTCTGTTTTAGGACTGGTTCTGTTCAATATCTTTATCAACGATTTAGATATTGGCATTGAAAGTACGCTTATGTTTGCAGCTGATACCAAGCTGGGAGGGGTTGCAACTGCTTTGGAGGATAGAGTCATAATTCAAAATGATCTGGATAAATTGGAGAAATGGTCTGAGGTAAACAGGATGAAGTTAATAAGGACAAATGCAAAGTGCTCCACTTGGGAAGGAACAATTAGTTTCACACATACAGAATGGGGAGAGACTGTCTAGGAATGACTACAGCAGAAAGGGATCTAGGGGTTACAGTGGACCATAAGTTAAATATGAGTCAACAGTGTGATGCTGTTGCAAAAAAAGCAAACATGATTCTGGGATGCATTAAGAGCTGTGTTGTGAACAAGACACAAGAAGTCATTCTTCCGCTCTACTTTGCGCTGGTTAGGCCTCACCTGGAGTATTGTGTCCAGTTCTGGGCATCACTGTTCAAGAAAGATGTGGAGAAATTAGAGAGGGTCCAGAAAAGAGTGACAAGAATGATTAAAGGTCTAGATAATGTGACCTATGAAGAAAGCCTGAAAGAATTGGGCTTGTTTAGTTTGGAAAAGGGAAGATTGAGGGGTAACATGATAGCAGTTTTCAGGTATCTGAAAGGGTGTCATAAGGAGGAGGGAGAAAACTTGTTCTTTTTGGCCTCCGAGTTTAAAACAAGAGACAATGGGCTTAAACTGCAACAAGGGAGGTTTAGGTTGGACATTAGGAAAAAGTTCCTAACTGTCAGGGTGGTCAAACAGTGGAATAAATTGCCAAGGGAGGTTGTGGAATCTCCATCGCTGGAGATGTTTAAGAACAGGGTAGATAGATGTCTATCAGGGATACTTTAGACAGTACTTGGTCCTGCCATTGGGGCAGGGGGCTGGACTCGGTGGCCTCTCGAGGTCCCTTCCAGTCCTAGTATTCTATGATTCTATGATTCTGTGAGTACTGAGTACCATCACTTCAGCAGCCACAGCCACAGCCACAGGATGGGGTGTGAGGGTGTGGAGAGAACCGGCTCCTCTTTTATTAAAAAAAAAAAAAAAAAAAGCATTGGAGAAAGCTAATAATTTACATCTTAGTTCTACTAAATGGACAAGAATTGGAATAAATAGCATTATATGCAGCCGCGGTATTGGTAAAACCATGGCTATAGAATGTTAAAATATTATGGTTTAATATGAATTACAAATTCATCTTTTCGAGCACTGATCAGATTTAAAGTACTCACTTGTGAAGTCCAGCAATGCTTTTTGTATAGGCTCTATGAGGAAGATGAACATAACATACAGATTTTAAGAAGAAACCAGGATGAACAGAATGTTGTTTGTTAAATTTATACCAGAAGATAATAACTGCACTTTAACGTGAGAAGACAATAAGCACCAATGGGTTTCTTGCTCATATTAAATTGTACAAAGTTATTTGACAGTCTAGGCTAGTGGACAAGTAAAGGTATTTGGAGACATGTGGATGGAGAAAAAAGCATTGATGCCTGATCAGCAGCGACACAACTGCTACTGCATCTTTGAATTATTTTAGAAAAATCATTTATGACTTGATGCAGGTGCACCAAGATCAATGGAAGACTGTCTACTAATTTTAGTCAGAAATGGATCAGATCATGAAAAAAAGTACAGAACTTCCCTTTGGAGTTTAGGGAGCACCTTGGAAATCTGTACTTCAGCAATGAGTACAGTCCTTCTCAAATTAATGTTGTTTGATCAGAAATGTACCTCCAACACCTTTAAATATTCTATTAAATGAGGCCAAGTGTCCAAAGGCAGCCCCAGGCAAAGTCTCTGAACAATATATTTTGGGTAATAGCATCAAATCAGCAGATAAAATACAGAAGCAAAAGCAGGTGAATCTGACCCTAGTAAACTCATATGTTGTTATCTGGGGGTGGGAACAAGGACATCTCAGAAGATTTATTTCAGTACTATGTTAATCCTGGACTGATACAATGCCTACTAGGAATGGATTGCACAAACTACTTGTTCAGTCACCTTCAATGAAAATGGAAGGTAAGGGATGGAACAGTATTGTATTTAATTGGCTGTTGCCAGACATGATGGCATGTGGAAGTAAGCTGTTTTAAGGGCTATGGAAGTTCAGGCTTAATCAGAGCAAGTGTCATCATATAATGAGTAATTACAAAAAAATTCAAGTGTTGCACTTTTCTTGATGGTTGTCTTCAGTGATTGCTCTGTGTAAAATATTTAGGATCAATGCTATGGCAATAGTTAGCTGACTATCTACCTCCCCAGTGAGGCCAGTTAAATATTTCCAAGCGATGTTAATGAAAGCAAGATCAAACCCAGAGCGATTAAAATCATTCTTGTGGAAAGCCTGGTAGCCTTTCCAGAGTTGAGTCAGCAGCCAGTATTTTATAATGAAACAGGATCAAATCTAGAAATCTTCCAGTCTTTATGTTATCAAAATTTGAAGGCTAATTCTAAGAGAGAAGGAGAAGTTTTCTGGAAGCCCAGGAGGAAATTGAACAAAGCCAGTTGAGCTGTTTTTTAGATGTCTGACTGTTCAGTAGTTGTCAAATGTTCAAACCATGTTTCTCTTCCCACTCAAAACCAGTTGTCCTCAAGTCACATTCCCCACCCAATGTACTCTATGACTATGTGATGCTTTGCAAGTCCTTCAGAACATAGGCTCGCATGGGCTACAGCAGCTGAGAAGAAGAATGGACTTAAGGTTTAGTTGTGGCTGAGGAGGTATGTGACAGTTACATGGAAGAGAGGGTCAGGCCTTTCAACTTACGTTATCTGCTACAGCATTTCAATAACTTACCACACTATGCACTGGAGTCTCTATTCACTGAAAACAATCCATCACCCATAGTTTTATGCACTATCAATATATATGATGAAAAGATCTTAGAGTTTAAAAGCCTGTTTTGCATAGAATAGTTTGCATCACATAACTCATGAAATCTGAGTTCAACTTAAACCTCTAGTGCTAAGTCTGACAACCTCCTTTTTAGAACACTTACTTGGAGATGGGGTGATGAATTTCCAGACTCCATCTCTGTGCCTGTGCAGCTTAGAAGCACCATTGACCTGATGAGAAGAAGGCAGAAAGGATACGAGATTCTCAAAACCATATTTAGAAACCTTATTTAGCTTTGATGGTACTGTTTCCTGTCTTCACTCTGTAATGGATGAAATTCAGAGTATTGTCTCATTTTGTCTGAGCTGATGGACTAGTAGTTTGTTGCTCCTTCTAGTTCATGGAAATCTTTAATTGAACTAAAGGAACAATCCCTGCCATAACATTTTAAAGGTTTGTTTCAGCTCCCTAGGTAGATTTAGGAAATGTAGTTTCTTAATCCTTAATTGCTTCTTCCAAGAATTATATATCTTATAATTATTCATTCTTTTTCAGCATGGATAACCATGCAGTTTTTCCTCAAATGTCTTGACGCCTTCTCTCTTGCTATATTCAACCCCAAACTCATGGGAAGGTCCATCTTTTTCTTGTTCTTGTTTAGTAATTTTAAACTATATTTGCTTTTTAGATAGAACTGGTGAAAGAAAGTGTGATGTTAATTTATTGGATTACTCAATTCTGGAATAAAGTTGTTTTCCTTAGAAATTTATTTTGAAAAGAAACTTAAAAGAAACCTCTGGAAATATTGAAACCCCATTATAACATTTTGGAAAATGTTTCAATTTTTTGTTTGGAAAAACCTTTTCTTGTTGAAATTTTGTATTTTGAATTTTTATGTAAGTCAAGCACTTTGACATTCTAAGTTGGCTTGGCAAAGTAATCTAGAATAAAATTAGTTGAGTGAATGTCTTACTGATAAATTCTACCTGACATTAATGGACTTGCATGGGTGTGACTAAAGGCAGAAACGGAAATATTTAATGACTGCTCAGGAGACAGGTTTTGTAAGATTTTTTTATTAGCTATGTGAACAGTTTGGCCACACTGAGACTGCTCAGTTTCAAATAGCTTAGTAGTCATTGTCTCCTGCTGGCCTGGCCTTAGATGTAGGGAAGCAAGGCTGTTTCCTTGGGCCCCATGGCCTCCAGGTCTCGCGCTCTGATTGATTTCAGCATTCATTGTGCACTGGCTGGGATTTGTTGTCAGAATGTTGCCTTGGGTCCCACCCCTGGCTGGCTCCTGCTGGGCTGGCTCTGGTCTCCTTATGATAGTCAACTTGTTATCTGTTCTCTGCTGCTCTTAGTTTTTATGCCTTATTTATTTTGTAAATTATGTGGAAACAGGTCATCAGGTTTAATTTCTGATAATCCTTGAATCAAGATGGAGTCATTGGAATAAAGAATAATATATAGTTTGACCCTCCTGATTTTCTTAAATAAATCTCATAGTAAATTGAATTTACATTTGAGTTAAATACTTATTTCTATTTGATTGAATTATTTAACCTGGAGATATCTTCTACAGCTATTTTAAGGCATGATGCGTCATATTCTGACATTTCTAAAGGAATACTTTTAGAGCTCGTTCCAAAATGTTTTTTTGTGGTAGACATTGACCAAAATGGAGAGACTGCTTTTCAGAGAGAAAATGGAAATTTTTGACCAAAATTTTTGATGTAATGTAGAAAAGTTTGATTTGGAAATGCTGCCATTGTGCCTTGAGGTGGTGGTAATTTGTCTGCCTCATTCTGCTCTATTAATTGGGCTTCTTGGCTTGATTACATCTTCTGTGACTACACCATGGTTTCCCCTCTTGCTGAATCAATGCAGTGCATCATTTCACAAGGATGACTGGGCAACAAAAGGGCTGATCAATTTCAGTGCTGGCAAAAGCAAGAAAATGCATGTTGGAAAACAATCCTGAAATGATGGAGTCAAAATTAATTTACGATTCAAGAAACAGATGTGGGAGATATACTGGATAGTTCTCTGGAAACATCTGCTCTGAAATCTCTGTTCAGTGTGAAGTGACCGTGAAAAAACAAAAACAAACAAAACCCTAGCAGACTGTTAGGAACCATTAGGAAAGGAATACATAATAAGACAGACAATATAAGAATGACACATATAAATGCATGGTACACCCACACCTTGAATACTGCATCTACTTTTGGTTGCCCCACCTCAAAAATATATTAGCAATGGAAAAAAGCAAAGAAAAGGGCAACTAAAATGATGGAGTATGGAACAACATCCATAGGAGGAGACATTAGCAAGACTGGGACTATTCAGTTTAAAAAAAGAGATGACCAAATGGGAAATATGACTGAAAGCCATAAAATCATGACTGGTATGGAGAAAGTGAAAAGGGAAGTGTTGCTTACCCCTTAAGTTAACACAAGAACCAGAAGTTGCCCAAAGAAATTAATAGGCAGGAAGTTTAAACCTGCCCACTACCCAAAATATACTCTTAGCTCCTGAGTAGAGAAGATGGAGGACATCTTGGCTTGGATCCTGCATCAGCCCCAAATGGCTACTCTTCCCCTGGAGATGGATCAGGTGAGGAAGGTAGCCACTCAGCATGAGTTTTTCCCCCTAAGCAGGGCCAAAATTCATAAAAAGGCTGAAGTGGCTCTTTGTCACTGCAAGATTGGTACGAGCCCTCACCAAAACTTCTGCCAAGGAAATCATGAGAATTGACAGTGCAATATAAGTAGGACCAACATAGTGCCTGGCCTTTGTGGTAGCTTGGTTCATGAGTGTATTTCACCCACTAGGAACAGGGAGCCTGACTTTGAGTTCCCAGAAGGGATGGGGCCTCAGGCAGAATGGGGGCTGGGTTCTAACTTCCCCCACCAGCCCTTCAGTGATGCCTGGTACGCCTGCAGCAATTTAAAGGGCATAGGAGTCTGGTCATTGCTGCAGTATCAGTGGCAGCAGCCAGTAAGCCCAGTTTCTTTTGAATCACTAGGTTCCAAAGTGGTTGCCTCCTTGCCCTCTCAATTTCCCCTTGTTGGCTGGCCTGTTTGGGAAGAACTTGACCCTGTATTCTAGGTCTTTCCACCGGCCACCTGGCTGGGACAGGTGCTTGTGGGAGTCCTGCACTGGTTCTTTAGGTGCATCATTTTCCTATGAAGTATTGGTCTGCTAAAGGCAGTATAATGTATTACACAGACCAATGATCTGTTCTTTTTTGGTAATTCCTAGGTTCATATGTATCTCTTGAGAGCACCTTTTCTTTTTTCAGGACCCTGTTAATTAGAGATTAAAGTGAGAATTGTCCTTATCCAATCAGGCAGATTCTCTGTAGTGATTGTGCATATTCCATTCAGAGGCTCTTATAGTGCATTCTTCCCAATTTGCTGTTCCAGTGTTGACCTGGTTTTCAACCAGGCACTGATTCAACAGTGCAAAAAGGCTTGATTGAATTTCTGCTTTCAGTTTTCAGACTTCTTGGTATCTGCATGCAGCTTTACTCAAGAGAAGCGATTTCTTTATTCGTTCTACTCCCCACCCCCCGGCACCTCAGCACTTGTTCATCTATTTGTCTCTTTCCCTGCCTCTCACTTTATCTGAATGGGATCAAATAGGTGAGCTTAGAGTCTAGAGTAGCTCAGATCTGACTCTTCCTTGTTCATCTAGATTTTTCTATCTCTTTCAGACAAAAACTTAGGCTTCTCCAATTCTTTTCCCCATGGGTCCAATCTAAGTATGTCTTCAGTATGTTTGGGCCCAGCAATGTGGAAGTATAGAAAGGAATTTGAAAGCTGTATACATCAATTTTGCTTGCTTCATGTTGGATGGTGGGTTCCCAATATATGCGAGGAACAAGTACTTTATGCTTCCTCTCCCTCTTTCATTCCTGTGTTTGGGAAGCAGGGCTGCATGGTGTCCATGTGAAAAGCATCAAAACAAGGATTGTGGACAGGAAACAAACAAGCTTCTAGAACCCCTTGACAGGAATCTATGCAGGAAACCCGCACTGCACATCAACTTTATTTAATGCCAGGCCAAAAAGCCCTTTGAATCAAAGTGATACACTCACTAGGAGATTTCATTTGCTTGTTAAATATTCATAGTTATCATACCAGGAGCTTAATCTTCTGTCACATTGTTTTGAATAACAACTAAATTGCAGTATTTACTCCCCTAGCCCCTCATAAACATTATGGCTATGTCTACGCTATCCCCCCCTTTGGATAGGGGGATGCTAATGAGACACTTTGAGATATGCTAATGAAGTGCTGCATATTCATTGCAGCACCTCATTAGCCTAATGGTGGCCACGGCACTTCGAAAGTGCTGCTTTCGATCGCGTGCGGCTCATCTACATGGGGTCCTTTTTGAAAGGACCCCACACACTTCAAAATCCCCTTATTCCTATTGGGCTATCGGAATAAGGGGACTTCGAAGTGTGTGGGGTCCTTTCGAAAAGGACCCTGTGGAGATGAGCCACGCACAATCAAAAGCAGCACTTTCAAAGTGCCATGGCCACCATTATGCTAATGAGGCACTGCATATTCATTGCAGTACCTCATTAGCATAACCTGAAGTGTCTCATTAGCATCCCCCTTTCAAGGGGTGGGCTAGTGTAGACATAGCCAATGATAGATTGACAAGAACACACATTTTAGATTAAACTGTTTGGCACAAAACTGCAGGTAAATTAAAGAAAGGCCATTTTACAGACAAACAAACTATAGACGTCACAGAAGGTGTGTATGTCTGTGAGAAGGGGTGGTACACACTGGTAATGTAGGTGAGATTCATACCCAAAGGCTGGAGAAAAACACTTAAGTGTAACAAATGATGGCATGTAAGTTTTCTGTTGCTCTGTGAATTGATCACAAGAGATCATTACTGGTAGTAGTTTTGGCTGGCACTTTGTATTTCTGAACACGTGTATTAATGTCACCACAGATTTCCTCTGAGCCCAAAAGCATATGCCAGATGCTGTGCCTCATTACAAACAACAGTGTGAGGAAGTGGGTTGAAGGGTGAGAAGGGAGACCAAGCACTTGCTTTGGGGGTGGGTTTTACCATTTGCACTTGCTCTTCAAATGATACAATAATCTCTAAACTGTGCAGAGGGATTCCTATTTTAAACTGCATAAGGTAACAGAGACCCTATAAATGGAGACTGAATCTTCATTATTGCTAGGTGCATAGGAAATGTGTCAGATTTTGAGGTAATTGGCCTATGGATATGTCTAAACATAGGCACTATACCCCAGGGCTTGAACTAGTTTCCATTACATACAGGCTATACAGTTTGTATAGAGAGGGTGCTGAGAGACATTGAACCAAATTGTTCCAGCATCCCTGTATCTAAAGAAAGTTTTGTCTTCTCTCAGGAATCTTTGACATTATAAATGTTTAAAATCCTCTATTTTAGGTTTTCAAAGAAGTACTTATCAACATTTTAGTTAAATACTGTTAGAGGTCTCAGACCAGTGGGAATACAAATCCAGGGGTCAAATGCTGCCTGCATATCTGTGCACTTAAATGTAATTGAAACCAGTGGGGTGTGTATGCAGTCAGGAGGAGAGGTGAAACCCTGATGAACTTCACAAATTGAGTATTTGTCTAACGGTGGCTGCTAGTGAAGCCAATATTAATTGGGTGCAACAGAAAATAGAATTTGGCTGCTGTCTTCATTAGACTGATTTTAGTATGATGAAAACTGACAACAAATCATAGATCCTTTTAAAAAAGAAGCTGTGCATTCTTCACTGTTAATTCCTTTGCTGTTGTGCATGGGAAGCAGGTTTTATTATATTTCACATCATATTATTAAGTGTGATATTTTCTTTTGTGGACTGATAAAAGTCACAGCCTGAGTGACTTGTGGATGCGGAAATGATTTGAATAATCTCCTTGAAGAGAGTATAAGAACAGCACATGGGTAGGGCCAGTGTCTACTTGCATTAATTTAAGAGTAGAGGCATTTTGTGTGTGTGAACAAAAGAAGAATTAAAATTTATGCTTCTAGAAGTGAAGTTTATTTGTATTTTTTTTTCCGGGGCATATGCTGGTAACATGATTGTTGATGTTCCTTAAAATTATATTTCTTTCAGTGTGGCATTGATGTTATGGTATTTTAATGCTTATGTGCTGTGAGTATTTGTGTCTCAGAGATTTGTCCACAAAATGTACAGTTTAAGGAAAAATGTATACTATACCAAATTATTAAATTTGTTATTGTCCTTGGTCACAAGAGAAAGCATCCAAAAGAATCCGCCAAAGGGGCATCTAACCAAAAAAGGGGAAAAATGGTCTTTACATAAAGCAGATCTGTGACATTTTTCATCCCCACCCAGAACTGGAGTGAACAGGAGCAGCTAACAGGGAGCTTGCTTGGGAAAGCATCCTAGAGGAGCTCAGGTGAGTGTGGCATTTGGGGGGCTGCGTTGTGAGCTGGAGGGTTGAATTTCTGTCTGTGGTGTCTGTGCATTTGTTTCATTTTGCAGTGAGGGGCAGTTTGCATAGCTGCCTGTGTGCCTGAGCATCTCTTTTGCAGAGAGGGGCAGTTGGAAAGCATGTTTGGCAGTTTCATAAGTTTGCAAGGTGTGAATTGGGAGAGTTTCCTTACAGGTGGGTCTTCAAGGGCTGATTCGATTGGAGGCAAAGGCTTTGAGCCGGGCCTAACCAGCTAGCAGCTCTATAAGAAGGCAGCCCCAGTGAACCCTGTGAGCAGCGAATAGGAGCTGCTAACAGGGAGTTTGCCTGGGAGTTCGCCTTCGGGAGGAGCCCCATACCTGTTTTTACCTTTCTTATACGGTGTTTCTCTTGTGCCCTTCAAGGCGGCACTAGAAACAAATAAAGAATCTCTGTAAAGGGAAAAAATGGAGAGTGATATGGCTGTTGAGAGGTCTGTTGTTGTGACCTGCATGTCATGTGCCATGTTTGTCTTCCTTCCGAACGATAGAAAGGAATTTCTATGTACCAAGTGCAAGCTTGTAGCCATTTTAGAAGAGAAGGTTAAAGGAATTGAGGCTCAAATATCAACCTTCAGGTCCATCAGAGAGGGTGAAGACTTTCTGGATAGAAGGCAACAGATAATACTGCAGGAACAGCAGGCTACCCAAAACAAGGAGGAGAACTGGAAGCATGTTACCTCCAGGAGGAGAAAACCAGTTCAAGTCTCTCCAATTCCAGTGGAGTTAAGTAACTGCTTTCAGCCTCTCTCCACAGGTGATACGGCAGAGATAATTGGGGCTGATACAATCCTTGGGAGGTATCTGAAAGAGTCCCCATGGTTTAGAAGGCATGGGATGCGCAGTCCTAGGGATGGGAGTTCTGTGACCACCACCCCTAAGAGAAAAAGACGAGTGGTGGTGGTCGGGGACTCCCTCCTAAGAGGGACGGAGTCATCCATCTGCCACCCAGACCTAGAATTCCGGCAAGTTTGCTGCTTGCCTGGCACTAGAATTCGGGATATTACAGAGTCGCTGCCAAAAATTCTTAAACCTGTAGACTATTACCCCTTCCTACTTTGTCATGTAGGAACCAATGATACAGCCAAGAACAACTTTGACGAGATCACGGCAGATTACGTAACCCTAGGAAGGAAGATCAAGGAATACAGAGCACAAGTGGTCTTCTCCTCTATGCTCCCTGTGGAAGGAAGGGGTCCACATAGGGATCGTCGAATCACAGAGGTAAATGCATGGTTGCGTAGGTGACGTAGCTGGGAAGGATTTCGTTTCTTTGACTATGGGATTCTGTTTTGTGAACAGGGATTGCTAAGAGACGGGACCCACCTCACTAAAAGAGGAAAGAGCATCTTTGCGGGCAGGCTTGCAAACCTAGTGAGGAGGGCTTTAAACTAGGTTTGTCGGGGGAAGGTGACACAAACCCTGAGGTAAGTGGAGAAGGAGGAGGGAACAATCAAGTGGGTTTCCTGGGTGAAGAGGAGAAAGTGGGGCAATTGGCCCCTTCTCTAAGATGCTTGTACACTAGTGCCAGAAGCCTAGGGAACAAACAGGAAGAATTAGAGGCCCTGGCACAGTCAAACAAATATGAGGTGCTTGGAATAACGGAGGCTTGGTGAGATGATTCGCATAACTGGAGCACAGTCATGGAAGGTTATAAATTGTTTAGGAAGGACAGACAGGGAGGAAAAGGAGGAGGAGTTGTGCTTTATGTGAGGGAGCAGTATGATTGCTCAGAGCTCCAGTATGAGGAAGGAGAAAACCCAGTTGAGTGTCTTTGGGTTAAGCTTAGAGGTGGAAGTAACAGAGGTGATGTTGTAGTTGGTGTCTGTTATAGACCGCCAGATCAGGGAGATGAGATAGATGAGGCTTTCTTCAGGCAGCTAAGTGAAGCTTCCAAATCACAGGCCCTGCTTCTCATGGGAGACTTTAATCATCCAGACATTTGTTGGGAGACCAGTACATCAGCACACAGACAATCCAGGAAGTTTTTGGAGAATGTTGGGGATAACTTCTTGGTACAAGTGCTGAAGGAACCGACCAGGGGCCGTGTGCAACTTAACCTGCTGCTCACAAACAGGGAAGAACTAGTAAAAGAAATAGAAGTGGGAGGGAACCTGGGCTGCAGCGAACCTGGGCTGTAGATTTCATGATCCAGATAAAAGTAAGAAAGGTGAGCAGTAACATACAGACCCTTGATTTCAGAAGAGCAGACTTTGACTCCTGGAGAGAACGAATGAGCAGGATCCCTTGGGAAATGAAGATGAAGGGGAAAAGAGTTGAAGAGAACTGTCAGTATTTTAAAGAAGTCTTACTGAAGGCACAGGAACAAACAATCCCGCTCCATAGTAAGAAATGCAAACATGGTAGGCAACCAGCTTGGCTTAACAGGGAAATTCTTAGTCAGCTTAAATTCAAAAAGGATGCATACAAGAAATGGAAACATGGACAGTTGACTAAGGAGCAGTATAAACATACGGCTGGAGAATGCTGGGCAGTAATCAGGAAAGTGAAAGCACAATTGGAAGTGCAGCTGGCAACGGATGTGAAGAGTAACAAGAAGGGTTTCTACAGGCATGTGAACAATAAACGGGTTATCAGAGAAGGTGTGGGGCCTTTACTGGATGAGGGAGGTAACCTAGTGACAGATGATACAGGAAAAGCTGAAGTACTCAATGCTTTTTTTGCCTCAGTCTTCACGGACAAAGTCAACTTCCTAGACAATGCAGTATGGGAAGGTGGAGGGCAGCCATCTGTGGGGAAGGAACAAGTTCTGAGCTATCTAGAAAAATTAGATGCATACTAGGGTGCATTAGGAGGAGCATTTCAAGCAGATCTAGAGAAGCAGTTATTCCTTTTTATTCAGCACTGGTGAGGCCACATCTGGAATGTTGTGTCCAGTCTTGGGCCCCCTAGTATAAAAAGGATGTGGATTTGCTGGAGCAGGTTCAGCGAAGGGCAACAAAAATGATTAAGGGTCTGGAGCACAAGACCTATGAGGATAGGCTGAAGGATTTGGGCTTGTTTAGTTTGCAGAAGAGAAGACTTAGAGGTGATTTAATAGCAGCCTTCAGCTTCCTGAAGGGGAGCTCTAAAGAGGAGGGTGAGAAACTGTTCTCAGTGGTGTCAGATGGCAGAACAAGAAGTAATGGTCTGAAGTTGAAGAGGGAGAGGTGTAGGTTAGATATTAGGAAAAACTACTTCACCAGGCAGGTGGTGAAGCACTGGAATGCGTTGCCTAGAGAGGTGGTGGATTCTCCATCCCTTGAGGTTTATAAGTCCTGGCTGGACAAGGTCCTGGCTGGGATGACTTAGTGGGGGTTGATACTGCTCGAAGCAGGGGGCTGAACTAGATGACCTCCTGAGGTCCCTTCCAGCCCTGTGATTTTGTGAACTGATTCCACATATACTCCTTTCAGAATTGCACCAAGTTCCTTGCAGTTAAATTAATTATTGCTTTACAGTAAATATGTTTGCTTTTGTTTGGTTTCAGCTGGCAGTGAATTAGGCCTAAATTACTTGATGTCTCTGCTAGTTTTTGAGCCATAAAGGATTAAGTTTCAGCAGGAAGTTAGAAGTGGTGCTATGAAGTGCCATGCTTCCTGTTGACTTCCATGGACTCTTTATTATGCAGAGAGAGGCACTAGTTTCAGGTGCTGAGACAGAGAATTCAGACAGTCTAGACTACAGCACCACAAAGTTTAAATTCGAGATTGTTTCTTGTTTTTGAATGCTGAAAGTCAAGTTCCAAATATCTCATGTTAAGCACCCCAAACGGTGACCACTTTAGGAAGTTACTCATTCAAATGTTTACTGGAAGCGACCAAAATATGTTGCTAGGATCCAGTTTTCATGTCGTAGTAAATGCTGTCTTCTCTGTGTGTCACTCAATGCTTGTGAAAGTGGTGGATATTCTGTGGTGTCTTCCCAGCTGTATACTAGCAATGTCTGTACATTTTTGGCTTTACCTAGCTACTTTAGGTTTCAGATTAATAATACTAAGTGTACTTTAATGTTATCACTTCATCAGATAGTTCAAAATTGGAATCCTGAATGTATCCTTGGCCTTTCATAGCTCCCTGCTGTGCAGGGAAGTAAATGAATATGTGGAGATACACTTCTCATGGAGCTGGAAGGGACTTTAGGAAGTCATTGAGTCTAGTCCCCTGCCAAGTACCATCCCCTTTTATTTTTTCCCCTCCCTATTTTACCCTGATGCCTAAATAGCCCCTGGAGGGATTGAACTCACAACCCTGGGTTTAACAGGCCAATGCTCAAATGCTGAGCTATCCCTCCCCGCATAGCTGTAGACTCAGTGATCATCAAGTCCAGTCACTTGTGCTCACAGCAGGCCCTATCACCATCCCTGGCAGATTTTTTTTTTCTTCAAACCTATTTGCCCCAAATCCCTCATGGCCCCCTCCACAGTGGAACTCACAACCCTGCCTTTAAGGGGCCAATGCTCAAACCACTGAGCTCTCTCAGCAGCTCCTTTCATGATCTCTGCTGAGCATTTTTGGATTATGATCCCATGTACAAGAGTGGTACTAGATCCCTGGTACTTGGTACAAGAGGAGGAGCCTGTGCGTACTACAAGTGCAGGGTGGCAATCGGCTGGGAAGCAAATGAAGAACCTAAGCACAGGAAGGAAGAGCGTAGGAGTCGACCCTCCCAAAAATGTTTTTTTTTTTTTTTGCACAGTAGGGAGCATCTAGCAAGTCAGGTACACCTGTCTGTTTGGTTTTTTTTTTCACATAATCCAATACAGACTTCTCCAAGGCAACTAAACAAGTAATATTAAACAACAAAGTAATTACACTAACCAAGTGATGCCAAACAAGCAGGCAAACTTTGATTCACTTTCGCCATCCTTGAAAATTTATTCAGCATTAGCAGCCTCTTGAAATAAAAAGAGTTTGTGATACAGTAATATTGTAGGGGAAGATCAAACTCATTCTTTCTGGTATGTTAGACTTTTTTAAAGCTGTTTTCCCAAGACTAAATTCCTGTGAATATAAAAATCCAGTGCTGGCATATATTATTAACGCCAAACTCTAATTTATTCAGTTTCAGACTAAGGCAGAGGGCAGTATGTTCTCTTCACTTAGGAACAGATCAGTCTAATTTGGGAAAGAGGCTGTTATTCTGGGGGCAGATTTTCACACAGGCCTGAGATCCTTCCACAAATATATGAACTTTGCTATCTATGTCTGGACATATAGGCTATGTCTACATGGTCCCCATCTTCAGCCCTGCCTCTGGCAGAGCTATGCTAACAAGGTATCTGGAAATTGCAAATAGCTTCCTATTTGCATACTCGCATGGCTAATTAGCCTAGCCATGTGAGATGTTGGGGTAAGGGACTGGCAACAGAGGGGGGTTCAGACAGCAGAACCATGTCCACATAGCATGTGTGACAAAGTCCCTTGTCAGCCTCTGTGGGTTCCTGTGCTTCCTGGCGGATCTGTGCTGCCTCAGAGACTCACGGAGGCCCCCTTTTCCCCAGGCCCTTCCAAAGGCAGGGGTCTCAGCTTAGCGAGCCATCCTCATCATAGGCAGGACCAGTACAGGGAGAATAATACCAGTCCCCTTGCAGGCCCGCACCTGCTCCAGTAAAGTGATCCCTCGGGGGAAGGGTGGGGGGAGTCCAGACCCACCCTCTACCCTGGACTCCGGCCCAGGGTCCCTATGAGAACAAGAGGCAACCAGCAGGACCTTTACCCCTGCCCCAAAGTAGTAGCCTCACCCTGGGCCACTTTGCCCACCACTCTTTTCGCTCTGCTCCTGCTCCTGCTCCTCTGGTGCACCTCCCAAACCCTTCCCCCCTGCTACCAGATGGGGAGCCTTTTATAGGGAGCACAGGGCCTATCTGACCAATGAAGGTCTGGGCCTAGACAGGGGACAGAAATGCTCTGTCCTCCAGGCTGCGGGGATCCCACCTGGGGAGCCCCACGGTTGGGAGGTGAGTACTGGGGGACAGGCAGCCTTTGGCTGCTTCAGCCCCCTCTGGGACTGTCTTTTGGCCCCTTTCTTGGGCCAGCATCCCTTTCCCTGCCTTGGGCAGGTTGCTTCTTTCCTCCCCCCACTCCACCCTTCCTTGCTAGTTTCCCTCTGGAGCTGCTGGGCGGGTGGTGTGTGGGGGGACTCTTGCTGCCCTGCCTCTTGGCAGGGAAGGGGGTACCCTTCCCCCCCTTTTTTTCCATCTTCTGGTGGGGGAATTTTCTGGCCCTCCATTTGGGCCCACTCTTTCCATCTACTGGCTGCTGCATCCTCGCTTCTTCGGAGGAGGAAGGGTCTTTCTTGGGCAGTGGCTGGGTTTTCCCTCCACAGCTTGCTGTGGAGTGGCTGGGAGGGGTGAGTTTAGGTGGGGTCCCTCTCCACCAGGGCTCAACAGGGGTGGCTGCGTAGTAGGGGGTGGGGTGTTTGGGTGTGGTCCCTGCCCCACCCCTGCAGCCACTGCCTCCTTTGCCGCCCCCCCCACACCCAGCTGCTGCTGGGGCCCTCTCCATCTGGGTCCCACCCTAACCATCTGCCCCTTCCTCCTTCCTCTGTTTCTGTGAGGCTCTGCAGCAGCTGCTGTGGGCCCACCCCTCAGGCACCCATGGGCACATCCCTCCCTTTATACCCCCTGCCCCCCGCTTTCTGGTTGGCTCTGCCACCCCCTTTCTTCACCCTCTTCTCCCTCCCCTTTGTGCCCGTGAATCCCCCCCACCTTCTTTTGTTAGGTGCCTGAGCTGGTGGCTGGAATGGGGAGACGGGGTCCACCTTAGTCACCTCTCGGCCCATCAGGCCGGGGTGGCGACCCTGTTCTCCCCAGACCTTCAGCCCGAGGTGCTGGGGAGTGTTGAGGTCGTGCCAGGCTGCCTGCTGTATCTGTGGGTATGGGTGGAGGGGCTGCCCCTCCACCTCATCAACGTCTATGCCCCAACATCCAGCCCGGAGAGAACATCCTTCTTCCGGCAAGCGGCAACCTTCCTTGACTCCATCAATCCTCGCGAGCGCCTGGTCCTCGGTGAGGATTTCAACTGCACCCTCGCGGAACAGGACCGTACGGGGACGGAGCAGTGCCCGGCCGCTGCGGACATCCTCAGGGAGCTTATCAGTCATTGCTACCTGGTGGACATCTGGCGCAGCCACCACCCAGATGAGGACACCGTCTTTACCTACTTCTGGGTAGTGGGCCACAAATCCATGCACTCCCGGTTGGACTGCATCTACATCTCTCGCCACCATCTCTCGCGGGCCCACTCCTCTAGCGTGTGGCCGGCCCCCTTCTCGGACCACCACTTAGTGGCTGTGAAGGCTTCCCTCTCGCCGGGGAAGCGGGGGTCAGCCTACTGGCATTTTAATAACAAGCTGCTGGAGGATGTGGGCTTCGTGGCATCCTTCCGGGAGTTCTGGCTGGCCTGGCACTGGCAACAGTGTGCCTTTCCCTCGGTGCGGTGGTGGTGGGATCTGGGAAAGGTGCGCGCATGGCTCTTCTGCTGTGACTATACCCAGGGGGCTAGCCAGCAGCAGGATGCATTGATAGGACAGCTGGAGCGGGAGGTTCTTGAGCTGGAGAGGCGCCTGGCCACCAGCCCCGGAGATCTATCCCTCTGCGGCACGTACCGGGAGAAGCGGGACGAGCTCAGTGCCCTCAATGCCCTTTGGGTACAGGGGGCCTTTGTGAGGTCGCGGATCCAGCTCCTTTGGGAGATGGACCGCGGCTCCCGCTTCTTCTATGCCCTGGAGAAAAAGAGGGGTGCCAAGAAACATATCCTCTGCCTCCTTGCGAAGGATGGCACCCCTCTTATGGATCCGGTGGAGATGCGCGAGAGGGCTTGTGCCTTCTACGCCACCCTTTTCTCCCCGGATCTGACCGACGCCGACGCCTGCAGAGTGCTTTGGGACCAACTCCCTTCGGTCAGCATGGGTGACCGGGACTGGCTAGAGCTTCCTGGCTGAGCTCTCGGAAGTCCTCTGTCTCATGCCCACCAACAAGTCCCCGGGCATGGATGGGCTGACCATGGAGTTTTACTGCGTGTTTTGGGATGTCCTCGGTCCAGACCTGCTCAGCATCTGGGCCGAGTCCTTGCAAAGCGGGGTCCTCCCCCTGTTGTGCAGGCGGGCCGTCCTCACCCTGCTGCCCAAAAAGGGGGACCCCCGTGACCTTCGGAACTGGCGTCCCATCTCGCTTCTCAGCATGGAGTACAAGATTATCGCTAAAGCCATCTCCCATCACTTGGGGTTCGTGCTGCAGGACGTGGTCCACCCCGACCACACCTACACCATCCCGGGCCACACCATCTTTGACAAACTATCTGGTCCGGGATCTCTTGGAGCTCGGGTGTAGGGATGGTCTGTCGTTTGCCCTCCTGTCTCTGGATCAGGAGAAGGCGTTCGACAGGGTGGACCACGGGTATCTCCTGGGCACTCTGTGGGCTTTTGGCTTTGAACCCTGTTTCATCGGGTTTCTCCGGGTGCTGTACACTGCCTCAGAGTGTTTGGTCAAGCTCAACTGGATCCTGACTGCTCCAGTCAGCTTCGGGCGAGGGGTGCATCAAGGCTGCCTGCTCTCAGGCCAGCTCTACGCTCTGGCCATTGAGCCCTTCCTCCGTCTCCTTCAACGAAGGTTGACGGGGTTGGTGCTCCGTGAGCCAGAGCTGCGGCTGGTTCTGTCAGCGTACTCTGCCGACGTACTCCTTGTAGTCCAGGACCCGGGAGACCTGGTGTGGTTGGAGGCCTGCCAAGCCGTTTACTTGGCAGCCTCCTCTGCCCGGGTCAACGGGGTCAAGAGCTCTGGCCTGGTGGTTGGGGCTGGGTGGCAGGCGGGCTACCTCCCACCCGCGCTTCAGGCCATTCGGTGGAGCGTGGGTCTGCTATCCTATCTAGGTGTCTCTCTATCTGCCACACATCCCTCTCTGCCGGAAAACTGGAAGGGTTTAGAGGGTAGGGTGGCTGAGCGGTTGTGGAGGTGGGTGGGGCTGCTCCAGCGCCTCTCCCTACAGGGGAGGGCATTCGTGCTTAACCAACTAGTCCTGTCCATGCTCTGGCACCATCTCAACACCACCATCCCCGGGTTTCCTGGCCGCCCTCCAGAAGCTAGTTCTGGAGTTCTTTTGGCCAGGACTGCACTGGGTCCCTGCAGGGGTTCTTCATCTCCCCCCGGAGGAGGGAGGGCAGGGCCTGACCTGCCTACACACTCAGGTCCATGTCTTCCGCCTCTGGGCCCTGCAGGGACTCCTTAACAGCAATAGTGCAGATAGTCCAGCGTGGAGCACGCTGGCGCATGCTTTCCTCCGTCGCTTCCGAGGGGTCCGATATTACCGGCAGCTCTTTTATTTGCCTTTGAGAGGCCATCTGCGAGACCTCTTGGAGCTGCCAGCCTTCCACCAGGACCTCCTCCACACCTGGTGGCTGCTGTCAGTCTCCAGGTCTTTAGGGGCCGCCACAGGGGAAGACCTCTTCGCGGAGCCCCTGCTACACAACCCGTACCTCCGTGTGCAGGCGGCGGAGTCCCCCGCGGTGTGCCAGAGACTGGTCCTCAGTGGAATCACCAGGGTCAGAGACCTCCTGGACTACGGCCGGGGAGACTGGATGGAGGCCCTGGCGCTAGCCCGGCGCATGGGGCTCTCCACCCTACATTCTCCCTGGCACGTACTCAAGGAGATGAAGGCCGCCTTGCCACCCGCTGCTCATGTCTACCTGCGCCGGGTCTTGCGAGAGCTTGCACCCTGCCCCCCTCTCACTCCTGGCCCTCCGGATCTCTCCGTGGGTCCCCGGCTCCGTGAGCCTTCCCGCCCCCCTGCCCTGCATCATCCCAGCCGGTGGCACACCTTGCAGCCGGTCCCCTTTCGAACCACGCCCAGACATCATCTGTACACGCTCGTGCTTCACACGGTCCACTATCCAACCCTCATGTCCCGCCCAGACCACAAGTGGCGGGACCTTCTGTCATCTTCGGAGGGTGGGGAGCCCAGGTGGGCCAGCCTTCATTCTTCCCTAGTCCCACGGCCCGCTGGGGACATCAGCTGGAGAATCCTGCATGGGGCGGTGAGCACGGGCATGTACCTGGTGTGGTTCACCCCCCTCCTGGATACCTGTTTCCTTTGTGGCACGGGGGAGACCCTGGCGCACATTTACATCGAGTGCGTCAGGTTGCAGCCCCTCTTCCGGCTCCTCCAGAACCTCCTGCTGAGGTTCTGGCTGCACTTCTCCCCGCACCTCCTGATTCTAGCACACCCCATCCGTGGACCCACTAAGTCGCAGGACCTCCTCATCAGCCTCCTCCTGGCTATGGCCAAGGTAGCCATTTATAACACTCGGGAGAGGAGGCTGGCAGGGGGGGAAGCCTGTGACTGTGGGGCCTATTTCCGCTCCGTTCTCTGCTCATGAATCCGGGCAGAGTTCCTTTGGATGGTGTCCACTGGCTCTCTTGACACCTTTGAGGTGCAGTGGGCGCTGTCCGGGGTTCTCTGCTCGGTGTCCTGTTCTGGTTCCCTCGCTTTAAACCTTTGACCTCCACTCCCATCCCTGTTTTTTCTTCAGTTGTCCCCCGCACTCTGTTGGGGCCATGTTTTGTTTTTTTTTTTTTAAAGGGATCCCTCTTCCATTAAGAGGGGCCTTTTAGTCGTGGGCGGGCTGTGCCCACCCACTCCCTAGTCTCCAAATAGACCCAGTATACTGTCCTTCTAGAAGGCTCCGGAAGCTTCCAAGTAAGGGTCTACCACCGGGTTTACCACACGTTTACTGCCAGCACTACCCTCTGCCGACAGCGATGTGGCCCTAGTGTCAGTGATTGCATGTACGTAAGAGTGACTGTGAGGAAATGGCATTTTTTTTGTCAAAATGTGTGCATAGACCTTTGAGAAGAACTGTCAATATTTACTGTAAGATTAGTAATTAGTTATAAATTAGCGATTACTCATTTTTCTCCCTTAAATACTTTTTTCAGTATATCCAAATTAGATTAATTTGCACTCCAGCCTTTTGCTTTAATAGTCAATGTAATTATGCAACCATCATGGAAAGGTTCTTTGGCATTTAATAGAGACAAAACTGGCAGGGTACAGGAACTTCACAGGATTCTATAGGAACTTTTGTAACAAACCACAGAATGTAATTGTAAAGGAAATATAAACAAGTGCCAAGTGTTACAGTTAGGAAGGAAAAATCAAATCCACAGCTACAAAATGGAAAATATCCTACAAGGCAGTTGAACTGCTGAAGAGGATGGAGACAGTTGGGTATAAGAAATTAAATTACTGTAATGTGCTGCAGTTTTGGAAAGCTAATATTCTGGAATATTTAACGGAAGGACATATATAAGACATGGGAGATAATAATTGGCCCATTCTGCTTGGCACTGGTGAGATCTCAGCTGGAGTATTTGTCCAGTTCTGGATGCCACATTTCAAGAAAGATGTAGACAACATAATGAGTATCCAAAAATTATACAAAAGCTTAGAAAACATGAATGGGTAAAGGCTAAATTAGGTATGGTCAGATGAGAAAAGAAAACTGAGTGGAGAGCTGATTAGTCTTCATTTATGTTAAGGACCTTGTAAAAAGATCAGTGATCTGTTGTTCTCCATATGCGCTGAAAGTAAGACAAGATGTAGTGGAACTTAGCATGCAGCAAGGAATATTTAACTCAGATTTTTGGAAAAACTTCCTAAGTATAAGGATACCTAAGCTGTGGAATAGCCTTCCAAAGGAGGTTGTGGAATCTGTTTCATCAGAGGTTTTTAAGAACATGTTAGACAAACAACTCACAAGGTGGTCGCAGTGACCTGAACTAAATGAACTCAGAAGAGCTCATCCAGTTTTACATTTCTATGACTTTATGATACTCTACGTAAGGTTTTTGGATCACAATATGAAGTGTAATATTGGAGATATCATTCTTTGTTTATCTTTCCATAAATTTGGGTTTTTAAACATGTTGGTATAATTTATCATTTTCTAAGTTCTGTAAGATATTTTTGTAATTGCGCTTTTAAGTCTAGTTTACAATGGAAGATATTTTTCACCCTGATTTGAAAAAGTTGAAATAGTTTCCCTGTGGTAAATTGCTACTGGGGTTTCCCTGCAGGGGACGTCTGTTCCCCATGTTCTGGTGTTTCCCCAGGATAGGCTATCTTTTTGAATCTCTGGCCAAAAGTTGTTGTTGTATAAGATGTCATTCCTGGTGGCCGCTCCATTGTCCAGGAGGGTGTCAGAGCTGAGCGGCCTGATATCTAAACCACCTTATATGATGTTCTATCAAGATAAAGCACACCTACGTCTGCATCTTGCATTTTTATCTAAGGTTGTAATGCCTTTCGCATATCTTTCTACCTTTTTTTTTCTTTTTTTTTTCTCCCTAAAACTTCATGCCTTGGACTGGGACTGGATGCAGCATTTCCTGGATGTACAAAGGGCCCTGGCCGGCTATACTGACAGGACTAAACCATTCTGTAACTCCTCCCAACTTTTTGTGGTGTTTGCAGACTTTATGAAAGGTACCTCTATTACCTCCCAATGCATGTTGTCCTGGATCAGGTCATTCATTAAGATCTACTATGAGCAGGCCAAAGTCCCTGCCCTGCCCCTCACAGCACACTCAACATGGGCCCAGGCCTGTTCCTCATCATTCCTGGCACCACATGCTCATCTTGGACATCTGGGCTGTGTCTACACGTGCCCCAAACTTCGAAATGGCCATGCAAGTCGCCATTTCGAAGTTTACTAATGAAGCACTGAAATGCATATTCAGCGCTTCATTAGCATGCGGGCGGCAGCGGCGCTTCGAAATTGACGAGCCTTGCCGCCGCGCGGCGCGTCCAGACGGGGCTCCTTTTCGAAAGGACGCGACCTTCTTCGAAGTCCCCTTATTCCCATGAGCTCATGGGAATAAGGGGACTTCGAAGTAGGCGGGGCCCTTTTGAAAAGGAGCCCCGTCTGGACGCGCCGCGCGGCGGCAAGGCTCGTCAATTTCGAAGCGCCGCTGCCGCCCGCATGCGAATGAAGCGCTGAATATGCATTTCAGCGCTTCATTAGTAAACTTCGAAATGGCCATTTGCATGGCCATTTCGAAGTTTGGGGCACGTGTAGACACAGCCCTGCAGGGCAGCAATGTGGCCATTGGCTCATAATATGCCCTTGTACAGCAGGAATGGGAAGATGCCAGTTTTGGCAGGGTGGTCCTGGAGTGAGCTACCAAACAAAGATAAGATCTGGTCCCATCTCCAGGGCATACTGCTAGTAAGTCACATAGTGGAATGCACGGGAACAATCACTTGAAGGAGAAAATTAGTACTCACCTTGTAACTGTTGTTCTTCAGGATGGGTTGCTCTTGTCCATTACAGACTCTCCAGCCTCTCCTCTGTCAGATTGTCTAATAGAAAGAAACTGAGCCGGGGCTTGGGTAGGCAGGTTTTTTTATAGGCAGTGTCACCACAGGGGGTGCTTCAGCTGAAACAATGAATACTGCTGGGGAAAATCTTCCCAAAACCATGCACATGGCATGCACACACACATATTGGAATGCCCAGGAGCACCATAACTTGAAGAAGAGTTACAAAACGAGTAACTGTTTTTTCTCATTCCTTGGCCACAGTGATAGGCATGTGCCTCACCCAAACTTCCTTTCTAACATGTAATCACAGTCCACATCAATCAGGACATTCAGTTGCGGGTATTTTAGCTCAAGTTAAATCTTCCAGAGAAGATGCTCATCTTCATAGACTGGATTTAACACAAGACCTGGGTTTCTATCTTCACCAGATGGAACCCTTCCCAAAGGTTATTGGAGTGTATTTTGTCATGTTTGAGTCCTCTGGGATGCACCTTCTTCTGAGACTCACTGCTCACTCCATAAGGGTAACCTGCTTCTGTTGCCTTCACCTTTCAGTTACATTTGCAATGCAGTAACCAAGCATTGTGCTGTACTCCTGTTCTCCAGAATGATGGGGCCTTTGGTGAAGCTGTTGTACACTTTGTACTGGATCCAACTTGGCAGCTTCCAAGCTGTTAAGGTACTCCTTGGCTGCCTTCTCATGAGGAGTACCCATAGGGACATATTTTGTTGAAAGAATGGTTACTTACTTTTGGCCATAACTGGGGTTTTTTGGGACGTTTTGTCCCCATGGCTGCGTCTACATGTGCACACTACTTCGAAGTAGCGGCGCCAACTTTGAAATAGCGCCCGTCATGGCCACACGTGTTGGGCGCTATTTCGAAGTTGAAATCGACGTTAGGTGGCGAAACGTCAAAGTCACTAACCCCATGAGGGGATGGGAATAGCGCCCTACTTCGAAGTTGAACGTCGAAGTAGGGCACGTGTACACGATCTGCGTCCCGCAACATCGAAATAGTGGGGTCCGCCATGGCGGCCATCAGCTGAGGGGTTGAGAGACGCTCTCTCTCCAGCCCCTGTGGGGATCTATGGTCACCGTGTGCAGCAGCCCTTAGCCCAGGGCTTTTGGCTGCTGCTGCAGCAGCTGGGGATCCATGCTGCATGCACAGGGTCTGCAACCAGTTGTCGGCTCTGTGGATCTTGTGTTGTTTAGTGCAACTGTGTCTGGGAGGGGCCCTTTAAGGGAGCGGCTTGCTGTTGAGTCCGCCCTGTGACCCTGTCTGCAGCTGTGTCTGGCATCCTTATTTCGATGTGTGCTACTTTGGTGTGTAGACGTTCCCTTGCAGCGCCTATTTCGATGTGGTGCTGCCCAACGTCGAAGTTGAACGTCGACGTTGCCAGCCCTGGAGGACGTGTAGACGTTATTCATCGAAATAGCTTATTTTGATGTCGCTACATCGAAATAAGCTATTTCGATGTAGCGTGCACGTGTAGACCTAGCCCATGGGAGCTCCAGTACATGTTCTCTTTTCCCCTTTGTTTTGGAGTTTTAGCTTGCTCTGAGGTTGAAAAGCAAGTGGAGTAGTGGGATGTCTGCCCTTCTCTGTGTGTCCTCACTCTGTAGTATAAGTTGGTGTACAGCACAGGCAGAGATGCATGAACTCTACCAGCAGAAAAATCGCTGAGTGAGAGTACATAGGCTGCATATATACTCATGTGAAGCAAACTCCAAGTACTATACAAGGTAACTAATTTCTCATTTTAGAACTCCATTTATGTAAAAGGTAAGTAATCTCTCCTTTTGACACAACTGATTTTGAAGGCCACCCTTCACATCGCAAATGCCTATGTACCCTCAAGTTTCAGAGAGACCAGCATCTGATGAAGTCAGTCTGTGCTCACGAAAACTCATGCTCAAAACTTTTCTGTTAGTCTATAAAGTGCCATAGGACCCTTCGTTGCTGTACCTACACTCAGTGGTTCTTCTAATGCTTTTGTACTTTAGAGGATGTTATATTCCATCTAGTATTTCTCCAGTAATTCCCTTCCTTTAGTCTGCTCCCAGATATAGGCTTTAACCTGTGGAGAGGAAGTTGGCAAATATTTAGAACAAAGATTACAATTATCTGCTCAAATAGAAATGCCTATTGCAGAGATCAAATATTGTGCTATTAAAATGGCTTTCTGCAGCCATATGATTCTATTTGATATCAGATCCTCAGTTTACACTAATGGAAATTTGATGCTTTATCAAAGTTTAAGACGAAAGATGAGGTTTTCAGAAGTGCATGGCATTTGTCTACCTGTTTCCACAGAAGTCCATGATAAATCACCTATTGGCTTCAATGTATCTTTATAAAATTCTACCTTTACATCTACTATCCAGTAAGTAAAAATGAAGGCAGAAGTTATCTTTAATGTTAAACTAGATCTGAGAGGAAAGTATCAAAGAATCTTCAATTATAATATATATTTAAATTGAATAATCTGTTAAGTGAAAAAAGGCAAATGTAAATAAATGAAAGTAGAATGTAGGCAGTGTATTTAAGAAGATTAAACCTGTAGAATACTAGTAACAGAAACAAGCAGAATGAAACACCATACACTATCAGTGTTTCTGAGAATAGTATTAATGCACATACAGTGACTCTCAAAGGCATTTAATTTGTATTATGTTCCATTTTACATCACTTACATCTCTTAATGCATGAGGGAAAATTATTAAATCAAATGTAATAGCCTTTGACTTTGTCTATTGTAATTGGACAAGGGCACCTGTTGGAGAGGAAGAATAATTTCAAAATTGCTCTCTGGCAAAACCCAAGACCCTTACTAAATTTGATAACATTGTAAAAAATATGTAGTTTCCATGTTAGTTGATCTCTGAGTCAACATATTGAGATAGAATGTATTGTGAGATCCTGTCCCTGTGTGCCACTCAGTTGATATGAGGGGCCTGGATTCTTTGCACAATTTTCTAGCAGAGAATTCCCTTTGCTGCAACATCTGAATTGGACCAACCTCTGCCGTCTCTTCCAAAAGATCCTTTGGCTTCAAATGTTTGCAGAAAAAGGGCCTTCCAGAAGGGGGGTTTCCTTCAGAACGACCCGTTTCCTTCCAAAGGAACCCTGTCTACATGGCAGCTTTTGCTTTTGGAAGGGGATCTTCCATAAGCAAGATCTCACAGGAATATGCAAATGAGGCACAAGATATTTTAATCTGGGCCTCATTTGCATCTTCTGCTGTGCTCATTACCATGCCCCTTCCAGAAGGGAGGGGCAGTGTAGATGCAGTCAGTGTGTTTAGTTTAAGAGTTTTTTACCTTTCATCCTGATACAGCAGAGTCTGAAATCTACTGTCTCACATAAGAGTTTGATAGCCTGCAATCCTTGATCTGTAGGTCTAATAGCCTCAGATTTGTTCTGTAGTGAACATTTGCCTGCAACACAAAAGTGGCAAAAAAATTGACATGATCCAAAAAGGCCTAAGGCTGGAATGTTGCAGGTCAGGGCTGACCAGTCTTGGCAGGGATTTATGGTAATGCTTGCAAAGAAACTACCAGAGCAGCACTGCGCTACCAGCCTCTTTCACTTCTGAGCAGTAAGATTCACTTGGCCAAATTCTGCTCTCAATTTCAACAGTATAACTCAACTGCAATCAATGGGCTAAAGTTAATACATTGTCTGGCAGAAATATATCTAGGATTCTGTAGTCCAACAAAGTGGGAGTAGTGCCAAAGAGGCGAAGCTAGTATTGGCATTACCAACACCTGCATTTCATTCTGTAAGGACAGATTGCCATGTCAGCTATAACTTAATACTTTAGACTTTTTGCATAAAAAGAAAAAAAAATCAGAAGTTTCTACATTCCTGAGGCAGGATTCATTTTAGGAGAAAACATCCTCCTTTGCCAGAACTGCAAATGCTCTCCCCATCATGCAGCCTTTTATCCTTTCGCAACTGTGTTGCACAGCAGACAAGTTTCCTGTAAAGTGACGAAGAATGCAAGTCTCCAGTGTAATTCAGATAGCAGATTTCTGGTTTGCACTTTCTGTCTGTACAAACATCTGAACTTCTGCGGATGAAAAAGTGCTTGCAGAATTGGTCTCTTAATTGACAATTAAATAATTATGTAGTCTGTGCTTAAACTGCTTTTTTTTCTTCCAAACTGCACCTGATTTAGATGTCTTTAAAGATGCTTGTGGGTGAAGCATGTGTTTGTGGGTTTGAATAGATAAAGAGATCACAGAATAACCACAATTCTCATCAGTCTTATCATCTTCAAAGACAGATGCCTTCGAAAGGTCAAGACTTCATCAACCTGGTTTTGATCAATCTATTTTGTGCAAGAGGTGGGGTTATTCTGCATTGGCCCAAGAATAATCCAGGAATCTAATCAGGCCTGAAAGAGGCAGGATTCCTTTCTGCATCCACTTGTGCCAGGTGGGTAGCCTGTGAATGGCAGACTTCTACCTCTTGAACATACTGACTCAGCTGTGCTGGATGGTGTACTGGGTGAAGCTGGCAGAGTCACACCATGATCCAGTCTTCTATAATTAGATACTGATGTAAGTGACAGATTTAAGCCATTGCTACTGAAGCTATGAAACTACTTTCATCATTGCTTGATGTAAACTGGCCTACAGAGCATGAGGCTTTCAGATTTAACCCTAAATAAATACTTTTGGTATTACCAGAGGCTCTCTAACTAATTTATTGTTTATGAAAGTGGTTTCATTTTAATCAAAGCAGAACTGTTTGTACTGAACGCTGCCTCGATAAGCACACATTGAAATGTATTTGCTTCTGTTTCAACAAATAACACAGCAAATATTTAATACACTTCGTAACAGAAATAACAGACTGTTAGTGATTTGAAGTCTCCTTTCCTCATTTTTTATACAACTAATAATAGGTTTTGCTGCTGGCATGAAAAAAGGAAATATTTTGTTAGTTGCGTTTTAAGGGATTGAAGTGAGTAAATTGGTCTTTATCAGAATGGAAAATCACTGTTTAGTTTTCATTTGAGATTTAATCTCACTAAGAATACAGAATATTGTTAGTATATCTTATTTTCCTACTGCTGCTATTTGAAAGGATCTAATGTAAACATTTATCAGCTC
This sequence comes from Carettochelys insculpta, assembly GCF_033958435.1. Lineage (NCBI taxonomy): Eukaryota > Metazoa > Chordata > Testudines > Carettochelyidae > Carettochelys > Carettochelys insculpta. The sequence continues at coordinate 34,484,715 of NC_134150.1, read as the reverse complement.
TAAGAAAAGCTCTTTGAAATTATTAATGCTAAAAAGGTATCTTGCTTTTGCAAATAATCTGATTAAACTGAACTGTGTCTAAAGAGTTCAGAAAACCAAAGCAATTCATTAGGGAAATACCTTGCATAACTAGAAAATATTTTAATAGAACAGGACTATTTCCTGCAGCTGAGGATTTTTGCAGAGTATTTCAAACAGTTGAACTCACAACAGGAAGTAATTGCTGTTGAAAATAAGATCACATGACACTGCCTATGCTGATAAAAGAAAAATACATCACTTGGTAAAATTGATATATGTAGTCTAGTTAATGTAAAGTCATCAGGGCACTTTAACAACATTACACATTTTAAATTATGCTGCAATCTTAGAAACATGAGAATTAAAAACAAGTTGCATGAAATGTGAGGATTAAATGAACATTAGAAACATGCAAATCATGTGAATGACTGTGATGATATGACAGGTAGGTAAGGCAGCCATTTAAAAAAATGTAAATCCTCAAATTATGAATCACATTCAAAATCCGATATTCTTACATGTGTATTATAATGACGGGAAATGTCTAAAGCCACCTATTGGTGAAAAAGGAGAAGTTGTTGGAATTCTTTCTAACTTTCTTTTGCTGCTAAGAGAAGCAAGTATAGAGAAAAATACGTTACATGATAATGTGCAAATTCACAACCTAACAATACCATTCTTATTAATTTGTATCTTTGTTAGGTACTGAAAGTCAATGGGAATTTTTTCATGAACTCAAATGAGTCTTAGAGTTGGCCTTTGAAAAACACTTCAAAGTCTTCAAAATACACTCCATGTATTGAGTTAATTAAAGCTCCATTTTATAAGGTGAACATTCCTATTAAGTATCGGAGGGGTAGCCGTCTTAGTCTGGATCTGTAACAGCAACGAAGGGTCCTGTGGCACCTTATAGACTAACAGAAAAGTTTTGAGCATGAGCTGTAGTAAGAGGCTTCTTAGTAAGTAAGTAAGTAAGTAAGAAGCGTCTTACTACAGGACAAGCCCAAGAGAGAAACCAACAGAACACCACTAACCATCACCTACAGTCCTCAGCTAAAACCTCTACAGCGCATCATCAGGGATTTACAACCCATCCTGGACAATGACCCCCCACTTTCACAGGCCTTGGGAGGCAGACCAGTCCTTGCCCACAGACAACCTGCCAACCTGAAGCAAATCCTAACCAGCAACTATACACCGCACCACAGTCACCCTAACTCAGGGACCCATCCATGCAACAAACCTCGTTGCCAGCTCTGCCCACATATCTACACCAGCAACATCATTACAGGACCTAACCACATCAGCCACACCATCGTGGGTTCATTCAGCTGCACATCTACCAATATAATTTATGCCATCATGTGCCAGCAATGCCCCTCTGGTATATACATCGGACAAACTGGACAGTCTCTATGTAAAAGAATATATGCACACAAATCAGATATCAGAAATGGTAATATACAAAAACCCGTAGGACAGCACTTCAATCTCCCTGGCCACACAGTAGCAGACTTAAAAGTAGCTATCCTACAGCAAAGAAATTTCAGGACCAGACTCCAAAGAGAAATTTCTGAGCTACAATTCATCTGCAAATTCGACGCCCTCAGCTCAGGCTTAAACAAAGACTGTGAATGGCTGGCTAAATACAAAAGCAGCTTCCCCTCCCTTGGTGCTCACACCTCCAGATCAACTGCTGGTAGTAAGCCTCATCCTTGCTGACTGAGCTAACCTTGTTATCCCCACCCTTGCTCTGGTTTATTTATACCTGGCCTTGCAGATTTCCAAGACCTGCATCTGATGAAGTGAGTCTGTGCTCATGAAAGCTCATGCTCAAAACTTTTCTGTTAGTCTGTAAGGTGCCACAGGACCCTTCGTTGCTGTTACATTCCTATTAAGTAACTGATTTTTAAAGCCTCTTTTCTCTGTAGTCACTATAAAGCAGGCTTCATTGTGTAACATTCTCTTACGAGAGCAAACATGAGAATATTTGGCTGTAATTTACTTGTTTTGACACACATCTGACAAATGGTAGAATATCTGTGGTGATAATCTCCTTTTAAGGTAGCATTAACATATAATGGGCATGGTTCTAGTGAGGTGCTACACAAATTGATAAAAATGTTAAAAGATAAAAATGTAGGACCAAGAATAAATAATCTGGAAGAAAACATAACATCATTGCCAACAAAATTTTCAGTTGACATGCAAATTGAGGGAATGGCAACTCTGAAGAGAACAGATCACTGATCTACAACAAGAAGTCCTGTGGCACCTTATAGACTAACAGATGTTTTGGAGCATAAGCTTTCATAGGCAAAGACCCGCTTCATCCCTCTGACGAAGTGGGTCATTGCCCATGAAAGCTTATGCTCCAAAACATCTGTTAGTCTATAAGGTGCCACAGGATTTCTTGTTATTTTTGAAGATACAGGCTCACTCAGCTACCTCTCAGATACTGGATCTAGAGTTGTGATTTGATAAGTTATTAAACAATATTAATGGCTATATGTATACATTTAAGGACAAATAATGTAGGCTATATGTAGAGTCCCACATATTGGGTATCAGAGCCTCTGAAAAAAGATTTGGTAAGATTTGGGGGTGGAAGTGGATAATCAGCTGAGCATGAGTTGCCAGTACGTTGCTATGGCAGAAAAGGCTAATGTTATCTCTTCATGCATAGACAGGGGAATCTTGAATACACGTCCTGTATTACGCTCTGGTTTTGCCACTGCTGAAATATCTTGTTCAGTTCTGGTGTCTACAATTTAAGAAGGGTGTTGCTGTGATGTAATATTTTCTCTGCTTTATGAAAATATGCTTATGATATGCATATCACAATTAAAACATGCTTTATGCAAGATGGTTCATGTCAAATATTGGTGAGGTTGTGGCTTTTGGAACATGATTATCCTATTTGTATGATTGCATGATTTTTGTAGGAGAAGTTTGTAATATTGATCTGTGTATCTGTATTTCATATTTGCTGCTTTGGTTCACTGCCACTGCTGACAGTACCAGACTCAGCGAGAGAGTGTGGAATAACATCAAGTTGTACACCCACACCAAAATGCAAGTCTACAGAGCCTGCATCCTCAGCACCCTCCTTTACGGCCGTGAGTCTTGGACCCTGTATGCCCACCAGGAAAAAAGGCTAACCGTCTTCCACTTGCACTGCCTCAGGCGCATCCTTGGAATATCATGGAAGGACAGAGTATCCAACACCGCCATCCTTGAGCAAGCTGGAATCCCAACCATGCACACCCTCCTCAGGCAGTGGCGGCTCCGCTGGCTTGGCCACATCCACAGGATGAATGATGGAAGGATCCCAAAAGACATCCTGTATGGCAAGCTAGCCTCTGGCAAAAGACCTCCCAGACGCCCCCAGTTGCACTACAGAGATGTTTGCAAGAGGGACCTTAGGGAGGTAGACATTGAGCCGGACAGTTGGGAGGAGCTGGCAGACACTCGCAGCAGATGGAGGCAGGGACTACACAAGGGCCTTCAGAAGCGTGAGATGAGGATCAGACAGCCAGCAGAGAAGAAGCGAGCCCAGAGAAAGCACAGTAAGGACCTGCCAGACATCCATTACACATGCAACAGATGCAGCAAGGACTGTCACTCTCATGTGGGCCTTCACAGTCACAGTCGACGCTGCAAATGATGATCCCAAATGGAACTACGAAGGGTGTGATCCGTAGAATCATAGAAGAGTAGGACTGGAAGGGACCTCGAGAGGTTATCGAGTCCAGCCCCCTGCCCTCATGGCAGGACCAAGCACTTTCTAGACCATCCCTGAAAGCCATCTATCTAAACTACTCTTAAATATCTTCAGTGATGGAGATTCTACCACCTCCCTTGGCAATTCGTTCCAATGTTTGATCACCCTGACAGTTAGGAACTTTTTCCTAATGTCCAACCTGAACCTCCCCTGCTGCAATTTAAGTCCATTGCCTCTTGTTCTATCCTCAGAGGCAAGGAAGAACAAGTTCCCTCCCTCTGCCTTATGACACCCTTTTAGATACCTGAAAACTGCTATCATGTCCCCCCTCAGTCTTCTCTTTTCCAAACTAAACAAGCCTAATTCTTTCAGCCTTTCTTCATAGGTCATGTTCTCTAGACCTTTGATCATTCTCGTTGCTCTCCTCTGGACCCTCTCCAATTTCTCCACATCCTTGCTGAACTGCAGTGCCCAGAACTGGACACAATGCTCCAGCTGAGGCCTAACCAGTGCAGAGTGGGGCGGGAGAATGACTTCTCGTGTTTTGTTCACAACACACCTGTTAATGCATCCTAGAATCATGTTTGCTTTTTTCACAACAGCATCACACTGTTGACTCCTATTTAGCTTGTGGTCCACTATAACCCCTAGATCCCTTTCTGCTGTACTCATTCCTAGGCAGTCCTTTCCCATTCTGTATGTGTGACACTGATTGTTCCTTCCTAAGTGGAGCACTTTGCATTTGTCCTTATTAAACTTCATCCTGTTTACCTCAGCCCATTTCTCCAGTTTATCCAGATCCTTTTGAATTATGACCCTATCCTCCAAAGAAGTTGCAACCCCTCCCCGCTTGGTATCATCAGCAAACTTAATAAGTGTACTTTCTATGTCAATATCTAAATTGTTAATGAAGATATTGAACAGAACCGGTCCTAAAACAGGCCCCTCCGGAACCCCACTTGTTATACTTTTCCAGCAGGATTGAAAACCATTAATAACTACTCTCTGGGTACGGTTATCCAGCCAGTTGTTCACCCACCTTATAGTAGCCCCATCTAAGTTGTATTTGCGTAGTTTATTGATAAGTATATTATGCGAGACCGTGTCAAATGCTTTACTGAAGTCTAGGTATACCATATCCACCGCTTCTCCCTTATCCACAAGGCTCGTTATTCTATCAAAGAAAGCTATTAGATTGGTTTGACATGATCTGTTTTTAACAAAACCATGCTGGCTGTTCCCTATCACCTTACCACCTTCCAATTGCTTGCAGATGATTTCTTTAATGACCTGCTCCATTATCTTTCCTGGCACAGAAGATAAGCTGACTGGCCTGTAGTTTCCCAGGTTTTTCTTGTTCCCCTTTTTATAAATGGGTACTATATTTGCCCTTTTCCAGTCTTCTGGAATCTCTCCCATCTCCCATGATTTTCCAAAAATGATTGCTAAAGGCTCAGATACCTCTTCTATCAGCTCCTTGAGGATTCTAGGATGCATTTCATCAGGCCCTGGTGATTTGCAGACATCTAATTTTTCTAAGTATATTTTAATTTGTTCTTTTCTTATTTCAACTTCTAAACCTACCCCTTTTTCACTAGCATTCTCTATGTCAGGCATTCCTTCAGATTTCTCAGTGAAGATCTACGTAGACTGAAGGATGCTACTACTACTGCTATTACTACTGCTGACACTTTCGGTACAACAATCAAAATGCCAAAAAATGTTAATGGCTTATTGAGGAAATGCATACAAGCACAAGGATTACCTTTGGAACTGTGTGCTATAGAAATCTCTCAGAGATAGTACTACAGAGTGGGAACTGTTTGACCCAGGTCACATCAAAATTGATTTCCAGCAATTAGGAAATTGGTATAAAAGAGGGACAATGAAGTCATGGAAGGTCCTCACTACTCCAACAGCACACCTGGAAACACCAGAGGAACAAAGGCTGAACACCTAAGGTATAAAGTGGTGATCCCAGTCTGGAAGGACTTTTAACTTTCATAAGAAAACTTCGGAAAGCCAAGGCAATTTATGTCTTGAGAATCTGTCTGACTAGTTATCAATTAGGGTAGGACTTAGCTAATTTATATTTTACTTATCCAGTGCGTTAAGGTCATTTTGCAGTTTGTGTTTATTTACTAAGGTAATCTGCTTTGTTCTGTTTGTTCACTCTGATAAACACTTACCATTTACCTTTGTAGTTAGTTAATAAAAGTGTTCCTTTTTATAATATAACCCAATTCGTGAAATTCATGTCTGGGAAGGGACAAGACATTGTGCGTATCTCTCTACATTGAGGGAGATAGCGAATTTTTATGAGTTTGTGCCGTGCAGCTCTTTCTACATAGCGCTAGACAGTATTATTTTGAGTTTGTCCCCCCAGAATAGGTGTGGACATGAGTGCTGGGTAAGTTATCTCACACAGAGCTGATACCAGTCTTTGTCTGCAGCTGGAGGTGGCCCTACCTGCATATGTGCTCCAAAAGGCTGGAAGCAAAGCAGGAAGAATCTGGGGTGGCAGAGCAGGAGAGGCACAGTGAAGCCCCACTCCATCAGGTGGCATCCCAGATGGGGGTCTCCCATCACAGTTGATGAATTGAAGAGGGTTCAGAGAAAAGCCATGAGAATGACTAAAGGATGTTAAAGTATGTCTTATAATAATAGATTATGCTCTTTGAGTCTATTTAGTTTATCAAAGGGAAACTTAATGGTGATGTTTTTTAAACTACAGGTGCCTAAATGGGGTGGGGGGAGTAAGGGAGAGCAAATGATTGATGATGGAGTCATGAAAGTATCAGAGAAAGAGTAATATGATCTGAACGCTGGAAGTTGAAGCTAGACAAATTTAGACTAGAAATAAAGCACAGATTTTTATTAACAGTAGTAATTAACTATTGGAATAACTGACCAGAGACCATGGTGGAGTCTCCATCATCAGCAATTTTTAAATCAAGATTGGATATTTTTCACAAACATCTTCTCTTAGAACTTTGGGGAAGTTCTATGACAGAGGTCAGTAACCTTCCCAAGGTGGAGTGCTGAAATTTGACCTTTAGACCTTTCTATATGGTCCAAGTGCCAGTGATACTTTTCAAAGTCAGTAACAGTCCTACCTACAGCAGCTTCATTAATAAATAAATGAAGATGCAGAGCTTTACCATTTAGGTGTTGGTTGGTAGCATGAGCTGGTTGTTTGTTAATCCACAGGCAGCATGGCTTTGAGCAAGCTCCTGGCTGCATGGGGGAAGAGGGGCTGGGCTGAGCTCCTGCCTCACGTGCTGATGAAAATCAGCTCATGTGCCACTCTTGGCACCCTTGCGGGGGTTGCTGACTCCTGTTCTGTGGTCTATGTTAGACTGTAAATATGGCGAGATTATCGTAATGGGCCCTTCCAGCCTTGCAATCTGTAAAGCTATGAACCTGTAAAACAAAAGAAGTTCCATGATGCTTCAGCTATCAAATTATCAACCTACATTTTTAATTAAATGTCTACTTTATTAAGATATGTTTTAGTGTTCTCAATAAGTTTTTAGAAAATCCAGATAGGTAGCAGATGTTATGTATTTGTTGATCTCAAATACAAGGGCTTTGGGGGTAGAGAATAGAAATTATTTAATTTCCATTTGAACTGTTCTGGAAAAATTTTATGGGTTATTTTATAAATTAATAATGAGCGTCTGTTATAACTGATGCAGCCAAGGCTTCTTCATGGCCTCACAGAAGTCAATTGGAATTTGGTATAAAAGCAAAGGGGACAGGACTGGGCTTGTTATTTTGGAGATCTTTTGTATTTGTATGTTATGTTATGATTGGCTATTGGACTGGTTTCTTGGAAGATTAAACTGTAAATGTTAAATCAGAACAGCTACATGGTATCTAAAGAACAGCAATTATTGGCTGCAATGTGAAATGATTGGCTGTACTGACTGGAGTCAGAATATTTGTCGTATTTGACTTTGTTCTGAAGTTCACCCCAGGATATGGTCTCCAAGGGCAGTGTTCTCTCTAATTTTTTCCATCCATGAGCAGAATACATTTTGTTATGTGCACCAAGGCATGTGTGGATGTGCACCATCAGTAGAAACACATGCTGCCAGCTGGGCGGCACCTGAATCACTCCTGGGTAGCCACCCAAGTGCTGATTTTACAGGGAGCACTAGCCAAGGGCACTGTCCACCTGTAGAAAATAACCAGAGTTCCATTTGGGTCCCCTGCCTGTACGTAGCTCAGAAGCCTGTCACATCAGCTCTATAATGTTCGTCTGCTTTTCATACCTTTAGCACCACCACCATCACAGTACAAAAGGGACTGCATTTCAGCATAGAAGCTAGCTCATAATGTACATGATGAAGTAATTTCAGTCCCTAACCACATATGTTCATGTGTAGCTGGGATGCTTATTAAGAGGAAGGCTATTATTAAAATGAATCTGTTTCAAAGTCTATTGATCAGAGCAGTTAACTTACAGTTCTTATTCAAAATTATAACCTTTTAGAATGACCGGTTTTCATAGTGTCATGCGGAATTGACCCCTGCTGGTCACTAAGTAAGCATGTAATACTTGACCGTTTATGTATATTCATGGAAAAAGCACAGGAAAAATTATGCAAGAGTTGCTTTAGCTGCAGGGCAATCTCGCAGTCACTGACAATTTGTGTCTATTACACAACTATTTACTTTGCTTTTAAAGGGGAAAAGTCAGTTACCAAAGCAACTACTATATTGTATTCTACTAATTCTGTTTTTGAGATGAGGAACACTGTAAAGGTGTATACATTCGTATCCCTTAGGAACATGTCAAGTATCGGAGGGGTAGCCGTGTTAGTTTGGATCTGTAACAGCAACGAAGGGTCCTGTGGCACCTAGGAACATATACACTTTTCACAATCAGAAGAATTAGACCTGTTTTATAAACATACTTTTTAAAAAAAATCTATATTTTCTTGCTAACTTTTCTACATTCTATTTTTCTAACCAGTTTTCATCCCTGTTTTTGGTTTGAGGCTACATGGTGGTAATGGATAAGTCAAATATGAGTTTGGATATAAGGATGTATTCATATGTGTATTTCTGAGCACTATCACATTGTTTATATTAAGTAGCATTAGCAGCTCTCAGGTTCAGTAAGAGTTGTTGCTGTGATACAGTCAGGTCAGAGGGCTACAGGAGAGTGATAGAAGGGAAACGTATTAGTGCCAGGTTAAATAGGTCCCTGTTCCCAGGGTCTAACAGAGTCAAATCTAGACCCAGCAGGAACTTGTCAGAATCAAGTAGGGCTATCAAGTGCATTAAAGCATCTGGAGCCCATTAGGAGGTTTCCAGAGGCAACTGAGTCAGACTAATCAGAATATCTGGGCCAGGTAAAAACCAGTTGCAACTGGTTACAAAGGGCTCCTCTTCTGTTAGCTCTGTGTGCACAAGAGCTGAGGCGAGAGGGTGCAGTGGAGGATCTGGGAGGAGCAGGTGCAAGTAGGAACCAGAGAGAAGGACCTGTGGATAAGAAGATGCTGGGGAGGGCCCTGGGGAAAGGTTCAGGGAACCTTAGCTGTCACACATCTGTTATTGGAAATATTTGCAGGGAGGTGCTTTCATAGGGTCCCTGGGTTGGAGCCCAGAAAAAAGGATGGGCTAGGGTTCCACCCACCATCTTCTCCCTGTTACAGCACTGGAACTGGACTGGTTCTGGTAAATGGGTTTGGCCTATCCTGTACGAAATTGGAGGGGGAACAGATACTATGGCATTTGGTTTCCCATTTTCTCCGTGCTGGCCAATGATGACAGTTCCTCAATAAACAGCAAGCTGGTGCCTTAGAGAAAATGCCTAAACTGAGAGCTGCTATGAGCATCTGAGGCAAGCAATCTGCCTAAAAGCATGGGTCCCACCAAGATTGAGGAAAAGCTTTGTCACTCTGCTTTTTATGTAATTACTGAAGAAGTCTCCATATAAATACAAGTGGATGACTGGTTTATCTGTTCAGCTAATAAAGTGTCTTCCTAGCATTAGTTGTGAATGTTCAAAGCAAAATATGTTCATTACTTGCTATAAAATAAATGCTAAAGCATGTAAAATGTTTATATGATATTGCTATTAGATGAACACCTCTGGTGGAGAGTCACAGTGGAATATAAAAGCATATCAACATAAGTTACAGTAGTTCATTTCTGTCCTAAACACAGTCATGACCTGGTTGCAGAACTTGGAAATGCTTGTTGTTATTGTGGCAGTGATGGTCCAAAGGGCAATGAAACACATGGAGTTTACGGAGAACAGGATTTTATTAATGAAACTTGATCTCATTCTGTTAACAGCTTGTCCCTGAGCAGATTGTGATTTCCTTGCAAATACTTTGGAATAACCATTAGGTTCAAGACACAGTTTGTGAAAACACCTGGATGTGTAGCTCACTGTAAGTAGTGCATTGTGAATGTTCACTGTCAATTTGAGTTGCTTTTGATTAGGTACATACGTTAGGTGATACTTTTTTCTCGGTTGGAGGAATCAGGTTTCTTGCGCTGTCTCATTATCACAAGTCTGAAATTCCCTTTCTGTTAAATATTTTGAAAATTTTGCTTAAAATATATTGTTTCTATGATCCTTTTTAACCAGCAAATGATTGACTAGATTGTTTGTATATTGATTCCACCCTATAGACAGTTATCTGCATAACTAGCTTTACTGAATGGATAAGTCCCACTGAAGACAATGGGACTACTCAGTGACACTCATGGCTGTATGCCTGTGATGCACAGTGTGTACCATTGGTATGAACAGTACTACCTGGGTTGGGGGGGAAGAACAGTTTGCTCCAGACATTCCATTTGTGAGGTCTGCCAAACCAAGGGGCATTGTGACCCAGTGCACTGATTTGCAATACTACTCACTGATACTTGTGGTCCCTCCATCATTAGGCAAACCTGAATTGTTCTTTGATATTTAAAAGGAGAGAGTTTCAGTTATGCTTACCATGTGGAAAACCTTTGGAGCTGCCTCTGGGACTATTCGCTTAAGTAAATTGTATTCATGTACTTGTGTGGTTGAAGTTTCAGGCCCAAAATTAGCCCCAAAGAGGCTCAACACTAAAGCAACTTTGTAAAAAAAAATCTATGAACATCTCTGGAAGCATTTTGCCCAGGCCAGAGCTATCGGTTGAGTGTAAATTATCATGGCTACATTGAAGTCAATTGAGCCAAGCTCATTACACTAGCTGATGATCTAGTCCTTTCATTCTTAAGATCTTTTGACCAGGGTGGTGTTATTAATCAGTCCATAAAAATGGTGGAAATGTTAATGGCCTTGCTGTAAAGCACTTTGAGATCTATGATGAAAAGTGCTAATAAGAGCTAGGTATTATTATTCTTAATTTATTGTACAATACAGATAGGCTTCTATAGTGTAGTAGACGAAATCATAACATCTAACACATTGTATGCATCCTTGTATCTGAGTCCTTCAGACCACTTCAGGACAACTTCTGTTTCTGGAATGAAGATTAGACTCCCTGGCAACAAATTAAAAGCCAATCAAGTGTTCTGACACATCTCTGTAAATTGCAGAAATCAAATATTACTCTTCTGCAGAAAATCTGGCTTTTAATGTTAGTTAATTATTTTAAACATGTAAATGTCATGCTACAAATACGTGCATTAACCCCTGCAGATAACGTATAAATGCTTGCAAAGCCCTAAAGATGTGGAAAAAAACTTGTTTTAGTTTCTCTTTATGCTTTAACGCTGCATAGTAAGCACTTTTCCTGGCTCCCTCTGCTGGCTATGAGGCTAGCTTGGCTTTCTTCCAGAATGATACTGCTTTTGCTGATTAAAATAGCTATAGTAGCTCTTTCTGTTCTCTTCTTCCTCTGCTCTATGAATTCTTTGCTTAATTACACAGTTGTTATCATGACTTATTCTACCTTTCCCTTGCATGAGTCACATTAAAAAGGAAACATTTTTTTAAAATCATTTGCACATTGCATTGAAAAAGTATCAAAAGGAGGGCGGGAGAAGCAGCTGAGTTATTAAGGGGCTGCAGTCAACAGGAGCTAACTTTTGAAATCATTTAAAAGACTATGGCTACGTCTACACGTGCAGCCAACATCGAAATAGTCTATTTCGATGAATAACGTCTACACGTCCTCCAGGGCCAGCAACGTCGATGTTCAACTTCGACGTTGCTCAGCCCAATATCGAAATAGGCGCAGCGAGGGAACGTCTACACGTCAAAGTAGCACACATCGAAATAGGGATGCCAGGCACAGCTGCAGACAGGGTCACAGGGCGGACTCAACAGCAAGCCACTCCCTTAAAGGGCCCCTCCCAGACACAGTTGCACTAAACAACACAAGATACACAGAGCTGACAACTGGTTGCAGACCCTGTGCCTGCAGCATAGATCCCCAGCTGCCGCAGCAGCAGCCAGAAGCCCTGGGCTAAGGGCTGCTGCCCACGGTGACCGTAGAGCCCCGCAGGGGCTGGAGAGAGAGCATCTCTCAACCCCACAGGTGATGGCCGCCATGGAGGACCCAGCAATTTCGACGTTGCGGGACGCGGATCGTCTACACGGTCCCTACTTCGACATTGAACGTCGAAGTAGGGCGCTATTCCTATCTCCTCATGAGGTTAGCGACTTCGACGTCTCGCTGCCTAACGTCGAAGTTAACTTCGAAATAGCGCCCGACGCGTGTAGACGCAACGGGCGCTATTTCGAAGTTGGTGCCGCTACTTCGAAGTAGCGTGCACGTGTAGACGCAGCTTATAACTTATTAACAAAGTGCTAACACATGCTCTCATCGTGTTATTTGTATTTGTTTTCCTTCAGTATGATGTCTGTTTTCTCATCCCTGGATGCAATTTATTAATCTGCCTTAGCACTTTTCATCTCTAAAGCATTTAGCAAATATGAACTCATTAATTCTGACAATTCCCCTGTGAACTAAATAAGGAAATAATATCTTCATTTTACAGATGGCAATGCTAATACAGTGAGGGTAAGTAACTGACTTTCCCAAGGCCAAAAAGCCCGTCCCAAGCAGACAGGAGCTTGTCTGTGGATTAATAAAAGACCAGGTAATGCTACCGACCACCACCTAAATGGCAAAGCTCTGCATCTTAATTTATTCATTAATGAAGCTGTCGTAAGCAGGACTATTAGTGACTTTAAAAAGTATCACTGGCACTCAGACCTCACTTATGCTACGTCTACATGTGCCCCAAACTTCGAAATGGCCATGCAAATGGCCATTTCAAAGTTTACTAATGAAGCGCTGAAATGCATATTCAGCGCTTCATTAGCATGCGGGCGGCAGCGGCGCTTCGAAATTGACGAGCCTTGCCGCCGCGCGGCGCGTCCAGACGGGGCTCCTTTTCGAAAGGGCCCCGCCTACTTCGAAGTCCCCTTATTCCCATGAGCTCATGGGAATAAGGGGACTTCGAAGTAGGTGGCGTCCTTTCGAAAAGGAGCACCGTCTGGATGCGCTGTGTGGCGGCAAGGCGCGTCAATTTCGAAGCGCCGCTGCCGCCCGCATGCTAATGAAGCGCTGAATATGCATTTCAGCACTTCATTAGTGAACTTCGAAATGGCCATGCAAATTTGGGGCCTTAGAGGTCAAAAGGTCAAGTCTTGACTCTCCACATCAGAATGATTGCTGACCCCCTGGGCTAGGGGTTAATGGCTTGCATCTGGTCAGAAGATATTTAGGTTCTTGTCCCAGTTCAGGATACAAGGAGAGAGAACCCAGAGAGCTCTATAGAAGAAGAGTTTTGGGGCTTGCAGAAAGGGCCTTTAAATTGGGAACGATACCAATTCAATAAACTCTTTTTTAAAATACACGAAAACGTAACAAACATCAGAAAGCATGAGGCTATCAGAATACAATACAATCCTATGCCTCCTTCTACTAAGATAAAGAATTACTCACTGACATTTGCTTACAAAGGATGATTTCAGTACAGATTTTGGAATTAGAATAATTTCCAGTGTGTTCCCACAAAATATATCAAGAGAATTAAAGTATTAGGGGCCAAATTAATCCCCAATGTAATTCCATTTATATAAACTAAGTTACAGCAATTTTATTATTACTACCACTGCAAGTATTTACAGTGCATGGTAGATGGCTGTCATGGTGGTATCTGCGTGCTTTTGGACTCTCATATTTGGCATTTTCTGTGAGGACTCTTTCTTGAGGAGTTACTGCAGTTTCTGTGACCAGAGAAGAAGGAACCTATTTGCTATTGTTGATGGAAGCATAGAGTGGGGTTGTCATTTACATTTAGGCCTTTGTACCCCACCCTGGCAATATGAAAATTACTTAAAGGGTCATGCATGACATATGAATAAATGGAAGCTGGGCATAAAAGATGTTTCCACCTGACTGTGCATATATTCCCTTGACTATTATTAGAGATCAAGATTGGGATTTTCAGAGCAGTGAAGGGGATTTAGTCACATATCTTCCATTATAATGAACAGAAAAAAACCCACAATCACTTAATTGATGACTGATTTCCTTGCACTGCTTTGAACATCCCAAATTGTTGGCATTGCTGATGGGAAAAAATGGGTGAAAGAAATAAGCAGAAAGTACAAATAAGAGGCCATAGTGTATTAACAGTTTGTGTTTGTGTGTATTTGTGTGTGTGTGCATGTGCCCGTGTGAGAGAGGGAGATTTTGTTCTTATTGGTAAGAGGCTTAAGAGCTTCCTCTCTATTAAGTTTTCCTTTTGAAAGGAGGATTGTTCAAACATTTAAATATATTTAGTTGCATTTCATGTGCTTTTTCCTTCTCTTCATGCACTTTGGCCGTGTCTACACTAGCCCCAAACTTCGAAATGGCCACACAAATGGCCATTTCGAAGTTTACTAATGAAGCGCTGAAATGCATATTCAGCGCTTCATTAGCGTGCGGGCAGCCGCGACACTTTGAAATTGACGCGCCTCGCCGCCGCGCGGCTTGTCCCGATGGGGCTCCTTTTCAAAAGGATCCCGCCTACTTCGAATGGGAATAAGGGGACTTCGGAGTAGGCAGGGTCCTTTCGAAAAGGAGTCCTGTCTGGACGAGCCGCGCGGCGGCAAGGCACGTCAATTTCGAAGTGCTAAGGCCGCCCGCACGCTAATGAAGCGCAGAATATGCATTTCAGCGCTTCATTAGTAAACTTCGAAATGGCCATTTGCGTGGCCATTTCGAAGTTTGGGGCTAGTGTAGATGTAGCCTTTGTGTTTGATAGATTTGTCTTTTTACCAAGGCTCCACGTGCAACATTATAACTATGTATCATCCTGCCATTTAATCTGAATCAAAGGAATAGTTTATCTAATGTGACAGGTATAGTCATCTGTTGTCAAAGCTGTGATAGTGCTGACCAGGATTATGTGGATGAATAATCATCTTGATGTTGCAATACGGAAGGTGTGGGTTTTGTGAACAAACTGCAATAGCACAGAGAGATGGAGTGCCACTGAAGTGAAAATGATGGGATAGACTGGATGCTAATGTGAGATATAAAGACATCAGAAACTGACTAGGGGCATTAGGATAAAGAATTTGAGGATGTTGGTGAACATAATGAAGGATATATGAAATTATATTTGGACTATCTAGAAGAGGGTATTTGGAATAAAGTAGAAAGAAAGTACTTTTTAATGCAGAGTGGTCATACATCTTTTGTGAGTACTGCAGTGATTTTGGTTATCCTAAAATGTATTGGGCTACTGAGAGTGAAATCTTTCACTGATAAAGACTCAACAGATATATTTCTGGAGGCAACATCTAGACTGATGAACACTCAAGAGGAAGAGAAATTTTCCTAAACATATTCCTAAGCAGATGAGCTGAGCACGTGAATGATTTAAAACTGAGTGATATCTTGGCCATGGGAATCTTATGTATGAGATTGAAGTAGCTATGATGAAATTTATGAAAATTAGCAGTTTGGGTTGGGATTTTTAAAGGTGCCTGAGGGTGCTCACATTCCAGGGAAGTTGAATGGGAATTGGGCACTCATGTTCATTGGGGTCAGTACTGGACTTTTCGAAGCCCTAAATTATTTATCTAATCTGGGTGTACACACTCAGTTGTCTGCATTCAGAATTATGAATGTGGATCACAGGCAGAAGGGAATGGATAAGAAAATGAATGAAACGTCCTTTAGTGAGGGTGCTGAAGAGAAGCAGAAAACAAACAGTGCAGTAAAAAGTTGAAGGAGGAGAGGAACATGTCCCCTAGAGACATGTTTATAGAGAAGAGACTGTACATACTAGGGGGCAGCATTATGGATAATTTACACAATGGTGGAAGAGGCACAGGGTCACATGACTGACAGTATTGTCAACTATTCCAATTTTACCATATTTTATTAATTGCTTTTCTCGTAGCTCCAAATCCTAAAACAATGTGAACATAGTCATGGACTTAAGGCCGCAAGGGAACATCAGATCTTCTACTCTGACTTTCTTTCCATCACATGCCAAGTATATGAAAACTTAACTTTAATTAAAATAATAATTTTCTGTCTTCCAATTTTCCTCTCTTTGATGCAGAGGAAAGTATGAATCATATGCATCTTAAATGATGAAAAGCCAGAAGGCAAATAAGAGCCCTGTATGGATTATGGGTTTTCATTTTGTTTGGCTAAACTCATGAGACTCTTAATTATTCTAATCTCAAGATTTCAGGGGTATGACCCATGTTGTTGAATGCTTGGTTTGGCACTACTGCTTTGAGATCTCTGTAAAAATGATACTTTCTGTTTCTTTCTCAAAGGCAGCTTCAAGGTGGAAGGCTGCAGGGATCTTCGTGGCTCCTGGAGAAGCCAAAAACATGGTACTGCTGGAGATCTTTGTAAGTTAATGTTGGCTCTGTCAGAATTAACCTGCTTGATCCAGTGTTCCAACACAATGTGAATATCAAAGTGATTTCCTCTGGCTCTGTCCAGCCACTTTTCTCAAACCGTGTTGCCCAACTATTGTGTGGAGCAGCAGTTGTTGTTATGTAAGGAGGGGGTGAGTGGCTGCAAAGGCCAAACATCCATTTTGGAAAGCAGGGTTTAGACTGCAGAGAGCTGCAGACTGCAGTCATCAGCAGGCTGTGATGGTGGCTGTGATTTGTATGTGATGGGTAAATAAAAATAATGTACTTAAAATACAAGGTCTTCCTGCCTCAAAAAGGGAAAAAAAAACAACCATTTAGTGCTTTCATTAGATGCTTTTGTGGTACTGGAGGATAAGGGAAGTAGCATGCCTTTTCTGTCAATCCCCTACCCAACCCTATTTATTGATATTTCTGTAATATTCACACCCTATGTGCTATCTTTTTCATTATATGATTCGACCCGGAGGATACAGTTGACATTAATGAGATGTAAATGACAGATGTGGAGCCAGATGACAACGTGATCAACTAAAGAAATAAGAAACAGTATCAAGAACAAAGAAACAGCTGTAAAGGACAAAAATGATCTGGCAAATAGTGTCATTGCATAGAGTTTTTCTTTCTTAAATTAATGCATTGGAAAAAAAAGGATAATCTGAGCACCAAAAGTTAGCATGAGGTGGCTGATACAGCAATTAGTAAACATTTTTCCAGGATATATATGCAGTAGGGAAATGAGGAAGAAAAAAAGATTAATTTTTTTGAGAATAACAGTAGGGAACCAGTGACAGAAGATAAGGGAATGGCATAGATGTTAAAAAGGTATTATGCATGCATTTTTTTTACATGAAACAAGGGCATTTGGTATTTTCATGGGTCGCATCATGAATAATGGAAGAAAAGTTTTACTCAAAAGCCAGGGGATCTTAAATTAAGAAGGTGCAGGGTTGTATGACACAAATCTAAAGAACGTGCTAAAGAAAATGATTATGAAGACTGGCGGAACTGGAAAATTATTTCATGATGTTCCCATTGGGATGTGTCTGTCTTGTTTCACGAGTACTCTTGGCTTTGTGTAGCCTCTGACATCAGTGAAATTGTGTGCAAAGTTGGTGTGAAATGTTACCATTGAGATTTTATAGCTCTTTACACTCACATTGCTCTGGGACAGATGATTGCACAAAGTGGCAGACAGCAGTAAGTCAACCACAACTTTTTCATAAAGATTTCTAAGTATGGATACTTGAAATTATAGTTTCTCAATATGGTTTCCTTAGATGTTCTGCAACATTCTTTAAAATTCAGTGTTCCTTTGAACATTCTTCCTGTGCTACCATATTCATGGAAAGTAATCACAGGAAGCTGCAACCTAGTCAGAGCAGATTTGTTTAAAAATTCAATGGCATATTTGTAGGGATTTGTTTTGGAGTATGTGCCCAGCTCTAATTTATCATTCAGTCAAAAATTCACCATGGTAACTTCAGGGTCCAGTTCCGCCCATCTTCCTCAGGATGAGTCACTCCATGAGCGGTCCCAAATGTTATGATCTCAGTGATACTACTCAGATAGTTAAGTACTGTACTGAATTATTCAGCGGGAATAAGGGTGGAAGAATCAGAATTTAGAATAACATTAACAGAATGGTTGTAGCTGTGCTGGTTCCAATATATGAGAGAAGTAAAGTAGGTGAGATAATTTCTTATTGGACCAACTTCTGTTGGTGAAAGAGACAAGCTTTCATTAACTGAACTAATTTTGCTTTTCTTAGGATAAGACAATTGCATATAGTAAAGGACATTTGGTTTAGGAGTTGCTCTGTGTGAGTAGGTCTATGTTATGGTTCATTGTGGTACTCATACCTACTTAATGCTGTATGAACTATAAAATTTCCTGATTTAGTTGTAATTGGTGAGTTTAGAAAATTTAACTTCATTTATGTGTTTGTTTGTCTGGAATCCTCTTTTTGCGCATTCTGAACTATGCAGGCACAATTCCTTCACTATTTATGCAAAATGTTTGTCTTATTTGGGAGTCTCTGTGGAAATGGAAAAGGAAGTAGGTTGTGAATTCTGCAGTATTGGCACAATACCTGAGCACTGAAACACATCCTGGTTTTTAAAACATCCCTCGATCTTGCAGTTTGACAAATTAGGTTTTAAAGAGTGGTAGTGCATACATTTGCAATGAAGCCAGCAACCCACCTTCATTTCCATGAGGAGAGTAGCTTAAATAAATCACTTAAGGATATGTGATTTTTCTTTTTTGATATTTCTGGCTTGAAGAAATGGGGGGATTTGAAATGACTGAATGCAGTAATAAATAGGTGACACTAAGGGTATGTCTACACAGCAGCGTTATTCCAAAATAAGCTATTCTGGAAGGTTTATTCTAGAATAATTTATTTCGAAATACTGCTGCTACACACAAAATGCATTTCAAAATATCACTTAGCTGTTTCAAAATGCATCATCTACACAAAACAGAGCCTATTTTGAAATAAAGCCAATCAACATATTATGGCTTATTTTGAAGTAGGCACTATTCTCTGTATACACAGGCCCTAATTCGAAATAGCTGTTTCTAAATAGGCACTATTCCTTTCGGAATGAGGTTTACCTATTTAAGAATAAGCCGACCACTATTCTGAAATTATTTCAAAATAGCAGTTGCTTTGTGTAGATGGTAGCAAAATTATTTTGAAGTAACAGCTGTTCTTACAAAATGATGTTGCTGTATAGACATACCCTAAGCTTCCTATATAAAAATTAGAATAATATATGCTTTATGTTTCGTTATTTTAATGCAGTTTTCTAATTAGAAGTGTCTTTTTATTGAAGAAATTAAGCATTTGTGAAACATTTCAATCATGGTTGTTTTAAGCGAATATGTTAAAATTCATTTTTCATATGAAAAGATATGATTCTCTATTTTTCTTTTTTTGCACCAAAGCAGCTTAAATGTTCTATAGGCTTAGGCATGGATGGGCTTGGGGAGGCAAGCCATAGCTCTGCCCCTTCTGTGCCCACCAGAACCCAGCCCTCATTGTGGCTGCCTTCCCCGCACCTGCATTCCTAGTTCCCTTTGTTATGGTGATCCCCCTTCCCCAGGTTTTTGCATCTGCCCCGAAAGTGCTGAGCAGCCACATATCCCTATCTCCTTTCCCTTTTCAGTCCCAGAGTGCCAGGCAGCCCTAGCTTCCTTGGCTCCAGCTCCAGCCCCAAGAGCAACTGTGTAGCCTCACCTCTGACCCCAGGAACAGCTGGGCAGCTACATGGGCATGGTCCTAGCAGTAGCTGGGCAGACCAGACCTCAGTGCCAGCCCCAGGAGGAGACAGGCAGTTTTGCATTGCAGCCCCAGCCTTCCCAGGTGGCCAGAGGAGTGGACAGGCAGGAAGCCACACTGCAGCCAGAGCCCCTGCCTTCCCCTCTGTCTGGAGTGTCGCTCAGGCGATGACGCAAGGAAGGTCAAGTGCTATTCAGATAAGTATCTAAAAGTTACCTACATGACAGACGTGATCAAATGTTTTATTTTTTTCTGAGGAAAAAAAGGTCTTTTTATGTTATGTTGTTGAAAAAAATTTGGTCTCTCTCTCTCTCTCACACACACACACTCACACACACACAATTAAAAATAGTGATCTTTCTCCTGGCAAATATTTTCTTACTAGCTCTACGAGGTGATCTGAACTTTTCAGGGAATTCTTGGATCACCCTGGTTTAGTGCTCCCGTTTTAATTTTGACTTCTTTTGAAAGAAGCCCAAGGATTTTTCTCTCATTCACTTTTTCAACTGGTAGCTTGTCAAATGCAAATTCTTCTCTGGTATCTTCATGTGTACCCTGATGGCAGTGACCTTCCCCTACAACAGTTGAGTAGCAGCTATATAAATGTCTCTCATCTCTCCATCTTTCATAGCAGTCCTCAAAGCCTTTTCTCTTCCCCATCTTCTAAAAGAATGGGATTTTCCTAAAGCAGAAATTGAAAACAATTTGAGGTGGGGAGCCCTTTTCCTCTTAATCCAGTGTGACATTGGCCAATACACCGTGAGGTATCTTTATATTAGTGCTTATTTTATTTTAATTTCTAAAATTGAGTTCTGAAAACAGTAAAAAGGTCAGACTGTTCTCTGTGTCCAAATATGTTTCCCTAGTCTGAGCCCTGTTGAACAGTCTTGTTTGTTTGAGATTGATCTTTACACAGTTGAATTTTTTTAAATTAGCCAGTGCAGCAGCTTCTCTGCCTTTTTACTGAAGGGAGGGACAAGTGTTATTATCTCAGCTTTATAAATGTTGCCAAAGAATAGTAAACATAGAATCTGTTTCCCACTTTGGCTACAGCAAGTACTGTGGGGCTACACTTACAACAGCTTCATCTAATTAAGATAATCCAGTGAAAATTGTTTCTATAACCATAAGCATCTGAAAATCTTGGCATCATATTTGCTCTGAATGAAGTGTGAAAGAGCTATTGCACATATTACATCTCAGTCACATAAAGCAGCAAGTGTCTTTTAAAGTTATACCAATGATGAACATAGGTCAACCTGAGTGCCGCAGAATTGTGATTATCTTTGCAAAAAATGTACAAATGTAGTGTTCATGACAGTGCCAGATTAACCACGCTAGAGATGGATTCTTAGCTGGACAGAAGACAGGGAGACCTTTCCCTCAATGACTTAGTCTTAAGGGTTTTTTTTGCATGCATACTCTGTCACCTGAGGGCACAAACATTAGACTCATTCTGTTGAAGAGCAAGTGTCAAGGAGGCCCCACAAATTTCTTTCTTTCCTTCGTTGTCAATCCCTCAAATAGAGGATGAGCTCTATGACAGATTTACACATAGGTCGTGAGGTGACTCAGTAGTCTGATTCAGAATCGCAACTCCATCTGCAGTTGGTACAGACATTTTGTGGCAGGCCTGCTTTGATGGCAAGGTGCTTCTTCTTAAAAGGGACCACTACCTGAGGGAAGATATGGGGTGAGTTGGTGGCCTGCACATCCCAGCTTGTGAGATCCACATCAGTTTCTTATCATACGCTTTTAGTGTACTTTTGTAGCGTTTCCTCTGACCACCATGGTATCTCTGATTCTGGGGATAGAGGACCTGTTTCAGGAAGTGAGAGTCTGGCATCCATACTTAATAATCCCACCCAGTGAAGTTGGTCCATGAAGACCATTGCTTCAGAGCTGGTGATGTTGGTTTCAGTAATGATGCTGGTATTAGTGTAGCACCTGATGCCAAGGGTCTTCTGGAGACATCGTTGGTGGTATCTCTCCAGATACTTGTGGTGCTGTCAATAGGTCACTCAGGTTTTGCATCCATAAAGGAGTATATGAACAATAATTCTTCTACGAGTGTCCCTGTGGGTGCTCCACGTTAGGTGTCGGGCTCGCCCCGGTGCCACAGGTCGGATCATTCTAGCAGTTTCTGCCGGACCGCACATGCGCCGGCGTGCGCCGCTCCCTTGCGTGCTCCCGGTCACTTGTGCGATCCAGTCCCCGCCAGTTTCTCTTTAACCGCCATTGGCTGCAGATGGAATCTGCTCAGGCTATGGCCAGAGTCAGCGTACTTAACGTTCTTAAAGTGTTTTAGAGTTTCTTTTTCAGTCTTTCAGATTAAGTTAGCTTGTTATTGTTTTCCAAAAAAAAAAAAAAAAAAAGAAAGAGGAAGGAGTTAAGCTTGCAGTCTTAGTAACAAGCGGAGCACTGGAGGCCCGGGGACATAGGGCCATTAGGCCTCCTGCCACGGCAGGCTGAGTCAGAGAGGGGAACAGGCACAGAGAAGGTGCTAAGAAACCTATTAACATCTCAAAGACCCACCATAATGTCCTCTTCAGGATTCAAAAAGTGTGAGTCATGTCGCGAAGCGATGCCGGCCTCCGACGGGCACAGTCAGTGTATAAGGTGCCTTGGGGAATCTCATGTCACCCAGAAATGTTCCTTCTGTGCTAAACTCACAGCCAGAGCAAGGAAGGACAGGGAGATGCGGCTCAAAATGCTGCTCTTCGACAAGGCCCTCCAGCCAGATGTGCCGGAGCGGCTGCAGCAGGAGGGACCCGCAGGGGCCCATAAAAGGAAAGCTGCCTCCCTCACCCCATCAGCACAAAAACGGAGGAAGCTCTCACCAACCCGATCCCTGCCGGCAGCCACAGCGAGCGGGACGGGTGGAGCGCATAGTCCCCAGCTGCAGTTACAGTGGAGCGACGGCGGCGCGGAGACGTACGTGGCAGAGGCTGAGCCTCCGATAATCAAACAGCCACCCCGCACCCCTGGCAGGGCGGCGGCCAGGCAAGCGCCGGAACCGGCGGCACCACAGGCAGTGGCACCGATGCCTGGGGAACCGGCGGTGCAGAGTGCGCAGGCACGCGGCCTATAGGCACCCGGGGAGACCACCCGCGCGGCACCGCAGTGGAGCGTGCCGAGCGCGGCGCAGACAACGGGGCCGAGCTCCCCGACGCGAAAGGGGGTGGAGCCAGCCCCGCAGGGGAGGGGAAAGGCAGCACAGAAAACCCGGCACCACAGCCCTTCTCCAGACAGGGCTGCAGGGCTGCTCGCTCTGAGCCCTCTGCTCATGCTGCGGACCCCAACAAGAAGGCAGGGGTCACCCCCAGGCTATCCTGAGCCCCCGTCCCTGTTCCTACAGCCAGCCTCACCATGGCTCGGACGACCTTCGCCCTTTTTGGGCTTTGAACCTTTGGAGTACTACCAAAAGTCAGTCTCTCCAGTATCTCAATTATCCAGACGATCTCGCTCCCCCAGGCGCAGGGGGTATGCGCCTCAAGAGTGGTCCAGGTCCCCATCTCAGGAGCAGTGCCCGTGTTGCCATGGTCGCCCCTATCACGTGAGGCATAGACACCATAGGCATACTCCCAGGGACATATCCCCCCAGACGGTTCAATATCCCCGAGGACAATCGCGGACGGGGACGGAAACACAGATATCTCAGGGGGAGTTGATTCTGGAACCTCGAGATTTTCCCTCGCAAGTATCTAGCAAGAGGATGTATCACCATCAACAGGACCCAGAGGGGTCCAGAGAGGCTTACCCTAGCGGTTCCTTGGTATCTTCCCCTGACAAGGCCACGGCCCCAGGGGACGTCCATCCTCCGGACGATCTCAAACAGTTCAAAAGAGCTGTTTAAAAGGGTGGCCTTCACTCAAGGCATCCAAACAGCAGAGGTGCAGGAGAAACACCATAAGCTCCTTAAAAACCTGAAACCTCCGGCCTCTTCCAAAATAGCTATTCCGCTTGATGAAGCAATCATGGAGTCCGCCACCACAATATGGCAGACCCCTGTGTCCACTCCGCTTATGAACAAGAGAGCGGATAAGAAGTACTTCGTCCCGGCGAAGGGCATGGAGTTCCTGTTCAGCCACCTGCAACCAAATTCTCTGGTGGTGGAATCGTCTCAACAGAGGTCGAAAACTTCTCAGTACAAGACAGGGGGAACAGGCAAAGATGCCAAGAAACTAGAGTTGTTCGGCAGAAAGGTCTACTCCTCCTCTACCCTACTGTTGAGAATGGCGAATTACGCAGCGCATCTAGCGAACCATAATTTTGACAACTACTCCAGGCTGACTTCCCTCATGGACTCGCTTCCAGAGGACAAAAAGCCGGTGCTCAAGGCCAACGTGCAGGAAGGCTACGCAGCATCAAGGACGGGAGTTCAGATCGCCCTAGACGTAGCGGACACGGCAGCATGCTCAACAGCTATGGCAGTGGTCATGCGCAGGGAGTCCTGGCTCCAAACATCGGGTATCCCGAGGGATTTGCAGGCGAAGACCGTCGATCTCCCCTTTGACACGCAGAAGCTCTTTGCTGAATCAACCGACTCGGTCCTTCATTCCAGTAAAGATTCAAGAGCTACTCTTAGGACTTTGGGGATTTACATCCCTTCATACAGGAAGAAAAAGTATTACCCTCAGCAAAGACGGTACCAGTATCAACCACAGCGTCCCCAGTACCACAGGGGTTACGAGCAAGGGCGACATCAACAGCACCAGCAATACAGAACTCCCAGGCGACGTTCCCAACAGAGCCGTGCGTCCTCAGGGCAGGGCCAAAGGTCACAAGTTTGACACACAGATCCAGGGCTGCACCATCACTACCATCGCACAATGTCATCCGAAGCTATTATTCCACCATCGCCTCCAACCATTCTACGACCAGTGGCAAAGGATCACCACAGACAAATGGGTACTGCAGATCATAGCCACGGCGTACGCGATCCCCTTCCAGTCGCTCCCACCGCCACGACCTCCACCCAGGCCCCACCTAAAGGATGCCTCCCATGAAGCGAGACTCAAGCAGGAGGTAGACCATCTCATACTCATAGGGGCAGTGGAAAGAGTGCTGGAGCAACTTCGAGGGAAAGGGTTCTACTCCAGATATTTCCTCACGGAAAAAAAAGACAGGAGGCTGGAGGCCCATCCTAGATCTTTGGGGCCTGAACCGGTACCTGCACAAGCAACGCTTTCGCATGATTACAGTCGCCTCTATACTTACGGCACTGGACGACGGAGATTGGTTCGCAGCCCTCGACTTACAGGATGCGTATTTCCACATAACTATCCACCCGGCTCACAGATGCTTTCTCCGGTTTATGGTAGGCAAAGAACATTTTCAATACAAGGTTCTGCCGTTCGGCCTCTCCTCGGCCCCCAGAGTCTTCACCAAGACCTTGGCAGTGGTGTCAGCCTACCTGCACAGACAGGGGGTGTTTATATTCCCATATCTGGATGACTGCCTACTGAAAGGGGCCTCGAAGGAGGAGGTACGTCGCATGATACGCGTCACAGCAGGGACGTTCTCTTCGCTGGGCCTGGTCATCAATCTGGCAAAATCAAAGATAGACCCCACACAGGACATAGAGTTCATAGGGGCACGTATAAATTCTATCACAGCAAGGGTTTATCTACCAAAGACACGCTTTCGAGCCATCAGTTCCCTCGTGCAGGTCATCACCTTCAGCCCTACGGTGCCGGTTCTGACGTGCTTACAGCTGCTGGGCCACATGGCAGCAGCGACGTTTGTAGTACAAAACTCCAGGTTACACATGCGCAGCATGCAGCACTGGCTGGCGAGCGTCTACAAACTGGCAGCACATACCGTTCACAGGGTGGTGTCGCCCATGACAGAGGTGCGCAGATCCCTGCAAAGGTGGGTGAACCCCAAGAACAGGCTAACAGGGGTGCCCTTTCACCAACCACAAATATCGGTTTTCCTTACTACAGACGCCTCCCACATAGGGTGGGGAGCACACATGGGCGAAGAGGTGACGCAAGGACTGTGGTCCTCCACGGAACAGTCACTGCACATAAATATACTGGAGCTCAGAGCAGTGTTCAACGCCTGCAGACACTTTCGAGACCATACACAAGGCAAAGTAGTCGAGATCAGTACAGACAATACCTCCACCATGTTTTATATAAATCGGCAAGGAGGAGCTCGGTCCCGTGCCTTATGTGCGGAAGCAGTCCGATTAGGGAACTGGTGCATCGCCAACAATATAACCTTGAAAGCCTCGTACTTACCAGGCACTCACAATGTGAAGGCAGACCAGCTGAGCAGGCGCTTCGCAGTCACGCATGAGTGGCAGATCTGTTCCGATCTGCTACGACCGATCTTTCACGCATGGGGTTTTCCCCAGATAGACCTGTTTGCCACTCAACACAACAAGAAGTGCCCACAATACTGCTCCAGGGCAGGACTGGGATGGGGGTCCCTGGGGGACGCATTCGCGATCTCCTGGAGGGGCCCCCTGCTTTACGCATTTCCTCCCACACTGCTTATCCACAAAGTCTTGCAGAAAGCCAGGAGAGAGGGAGCCCGAATGATCCTAGTAGTCCCAACATGGGATCGACAGCAATGGTCCCCCTTACTCCTGCGCATGTCGGACCATCCACTGATGCCCTTGCCGGTGGCGCCAGATCTGCTCACGCAAGCTCAGGGGTCCATAGTGCATCCACGCCCCCGAGGCCTAAGACTACAGGCATGGTTAATCCATGGCTCAGCTCCCTAGAGAGCACATGTACGGAGGAAGTGCAACAAGTCCTAGAAAGTAGCAGGAGGACTTCCAGCAGGAACACCTACAAGCAGAAATGGACTCGCTTCACTGCATGGTGTTCTACCAAACAGTTAGCCCCCCTTGCTGCGCCTATACCTGTAATATTAGAGTATTTACTGGACCTCAAGAGAGGAGGACTCTCCCTATCCTCGTTAAAGGTCCACCTTGCTGCTATTTCGGCTTTCAGACATGAAGAGGAAGGGCACACGGTGTTTGCCCATCCCATGGTTACCAGATTGCTCAAAGGGCTGGTAAACCTATAACCCCCTCGGAAACCGCTTCTACCTTCGTGGAGCTTGGACCTGGTGCTTAGTGCACTAACGGGACCACCGTTTGAACCTTTAGCCATGGTTTCCCTCCGTCTCCTTACGATAAAGACGATCTTTCTTCTCGCAATCATGTCAGCTCGCAGGGTGTGCGAGCTTGCAGCAGTTATGGCAATGCCACCCTGCACAGTATTTTCCAAGGAGGCGGTAACCTTACGGCTGCATCCAGCCTTTGTTCCCAAAGTTTCTTCAGAGTTTCATATTAACGAACCTATAGTTTTACCCTCGTTTTATCCAAAGCCTCATAACTCTAACAAAGAGGCGCGCCTACACCTCCTGGATGTGAGGAGGGCGCTGGCTTTCTATATAGACAGGACTAAGTCCTTCCGGAAAACGGATAGACTCCTAGTCTCTCTAGCTCCCAAATCAAAAGGAGAAGGTCTCTCTTCGCAGAGAATCTCGAAGCACATTGTAGCCTGCATAAAAATGTGCTACGAACTCAAAAAGTGTCCTTTACTGGCCCCGCCCAGGGCTCACTCCACTAGGGCGGTGACGGCATCAACAGCCTTTTTCAAGGGCGTTGCGCTAAAAGACATTTGCAGAGCGGCGACCTGGTCATCCTATGACACCTTCGCCAAACATTACGCCCTTCACAGGGTATTCCAAGAGGATACCCGTCTTTCGACAGCGGTAGTCTCGGGGACAAGCTGCACATAATCCGATTACCCACCTCCTATCTTGGGTTACTGCTGGGTAGTCGGTTGGTCAAGGAACTGGCGGGGACCGGATCGTGCATGTGGCTGGGAGCGCGCAAGGGAGCGGCGCGCGCCGGCGCATGCACGGTCCGGTAGAAACTGCTGGAAAGATCCGACCTGCGGCGCCGGGGCGAGCCCGACACCTAACGTGAAGCACCCACGGGGACACATCTCAAAGAACCACCGTTACTACGGTGAGTAACTTCTCTTTGTCTTGATCTGGATCTTGGCATCTTGCTGTAGTTGATAGTCCACGAAAATATATCAGAGCAATTTTCCAAAGGAAGCACTTGTGCACTGGATCCTGTGCAAGATTTCAGGTCATTTTGTGTTTTGAGAAAGCTGGCTACTATGGTAGCAAAAGTGCCAAACTATCTCCAAAGTCTGATTTTTTTTTTTTGATCGTGATTTATGGTGGGTAATGTGAAAGTCCTGAACTAGGCTTATGGAGCACTTTAGTCTCCCCAATATTAACTGAGAGCCCTGAGCTTTGGTGAGTTGTGCAAAGAACTCCAGTAGGGCCAGAAGATCATATTCTCAGTCCCTGTGTCTACACGAGCCCCTTCCTTTCAGAAAGGGCATATTAATGAGTGGGTTCGAAAGATGCCAATGAGGCACTTCCATGAATATGCACTACCTCATTAGCATAATGGCGGCTGCAGCGATTTGAAAGTGCAGCTTTCAACACTATCTGGTGTTAGGAAGAAGGGGCTTTCAAAAACTGGGGGATCCTTTTGGAAGGTTCCTCTCTCCACGGGTGGCGCATGATTCGAAAATTGCACTTTCGAATCGCCATGGCTGCCATTATGCTAATGAGACGCTGCATATTCATGGAAGTGCCTCATTAGCAAATTTCGAACCTGCTCATTAACATGCCCCTTCCAAAAGGAAGGGGCTTGTGTAGACCCAGCCAGTGCATGTAAGGATAACATAGTTATTAGCATACTGAAGATCAGCAGTGGACCTCCTACAAACTTTAGACTTTGAGTGGAGAAATCAAAATTATAGAGCTGCTCATCTGTTCTGTACTGGATGTTAAGTCCATTGGGGAGGTGATCTTCAACAAGGACTAAAAAAACCTACTAAACAAATGGAAGACTGGAGCAATAATGCATCCTTGCTTAACCTGTTTTGATGATAAAAGGTTCTGTTTCAAGACCACTACAGAGAACCATGGCAGCCATTTGATCATAGCTGAGCCTTAGAACCTTAATAAATTTTGGAGTGTAGCCAGATCTGGCCATCACCTTCCAGAAGGATTTGTGATTAACAAATTAAAGACTATGAACAGGTCCTGATTTTGCTCCCAAGGGTTTTCCTGGGTTTGGTGGACAATGGAGATCATGTTGGTTATCTAAAACCACACTGAGGCTATGTCTGGATTGGAGCAATTTGTCAACAGAAGTTTTGTCGGAAGATGTCTTCCGTCAGAACAACTGTCATCTGATGCCAGTTTTGTCAACAAAACTCTCTAGTGTAGACATAGCCTGAGAATCTGACAAAATTTCCTCAGCAAGGGGAATTAATTGGTTTAAGATGACACAGGCAAGACTTTTCCCTGATGTGGATAGCAAGGCAACTAATGCCTCAATACTTTCCACACTCCGACTTGTCTTCTTTCTTAAAAATTGTAATATTAGCCTTTCTCAAGTCTTCTGAAATCTTATTATACCAGATATGCAAAAAAAGTTTGTGGATCTTCCTTACAAGTTTTTTACCTCCAAATTTCATCTGGAATGCTATCTCGTTCTGCTGCCTTGTTTTTTTGTTTTTGTTTTTGTTTTGTTTTCATAATGGGTCATGATACTACTTCAAAGGTAGGAGGGTCAGCAAGAGATTTTCTTCCATATTATTAGAGGTATAGATTCGATAGTGGCATTAGAGACGTTGACTTACAGTTCAGGAGTGATTCAAAATGCTCCTTCCATCTGACTTAGATGGCTTTGCTATTCTTAAAATATATTGACCCGTCTTGTGCTCAGAGTGACGTGGGTCCATAAGCATGTGGACCATAAATGATCTTTATTGCTAGAAAAAAAACCTCTTCATGTCATGTTTATCACCATAAAGCTCAATCTGTTTGGCTTTTTCTCACCACAACTTATGTTGGATATCAAAGTTTTTTCTTTGGTTTTCAGCCTTGACTTGCTCATATGAGTCTTTCTTCTGCTGGTGTGATATGTCATTTTGCTGCATGTAAAGATCTTTACTTTTATATTTGAGCAGGCTCTGAATCCCAGAATTCTTCTAATCAAATCAATCTTGGTGATTCCAGGTGACATAATCAATAGACTCAGCACATACTAAGAAAACGGCAGTCTTTAAACCCTTGAAACTGAATGTCTTTTGTGCTGATTTTGCCTGCTTGCAATGCCCAGAGACAATCTGGAAATTTCATTATTGCTCTAATAAGGTGATGGTCTGTCCAACAGTCATCAGTTCCAAGAATGGCTCTCATGATATATACATCCTTCTGATCTTGAGTTCTAACAATAACATTGTCAAAAAGGGGCCAATGCCTGGAGTGATATGGTCTCCAGGTGATCTTATACCTCCCACTGTGTCTAAAGAGGAGGTTCTCTGCAAACTGCCCCATTATCCTCTCTCAGATACCTTATAATATCCTTCCCTCCTCTCGTTTTATTTGCTTGATAATATCTTACTTGTCTCAAGTACAATGGCTGAGGTATCTCTTTTGTGCTTTACTATTTCCTTTCATTTTCTTTTCTATATAATCTCCTGTTTTATATATACCATTATATATACCTGAGTTTTATATATACCATGTGCTCCTTTTAAAATCTATCTTTGATTAACTCTTGCACTTCTTCAATCATGTACATTACCCTCTTGGCATAATTAGTACTATATGACAT
Source organism: Carettochelys insculpta (assembly GCF_033958435.1). Lineage (NCBI taxonomy): Eukaryota > Metazoa > Chordata > Testudines > Carettochelyidae > Carettochelys > Carettochelys insculpta. The sequence goes on along the minus strand of NC_134150.1, from coordinate 34,454,141 downwards.
GCAGAATTCTTGAGCATACATTAATGTATCTTAGTTTTTTCTGTATCCTCTGCTGCTCTCTCACTGGAGTTCACCAAGAAGTACTCTGTTATTCATTCAATATTTCCTCTACTAAATATATGACTTCTTTTTTCAATTCCGCTTTTTGGCATCTCCAGCCACGAAGATGAAAATGCAAATTACTCTTTGCTGTTGAATATTCACATTTTTTAATTTCATGAAAACGTTTCTTGTTTTGCAAATTCAATTTCCCTTAAATTGATCAAAAATAAAACTAGTAAATTTCAACTAAAAAAACCCTGACATTTCTTAGTGACATTTTTTTTGCCCAGCTCAGTCACAGTCTTCCACAGTTTGTGACTTAGATAGAATTCAGTTCACTTTACTAAACAAACACTTAATTCTCCTTTGACATACGTAGGCAGTAGAATAGCCTCTTATATTTAGAAAGAGTCTAACAGAACTTGAGGACAGGTGATTCTTTTGAAACCCTGTTAGTGATTGGGTACTGACACAAATGCTGGTTCCAACTGTGGACTGCAGGAGCCCTGCCTGTAGTGAATGGAAGTTATTTAAAAGCTTCATTCAGAGAGCTTTGAAAGGATGGGAAGATTTTGGTTGCAAATGCTGTGCACACTTTTTTTGACCTGCTTCTCTAACATAATAGTACATGTTGCTAATGTGTTTAAAAATTAACAGAAAATATAGGAAAAAAATCCTCTTGTGTACACACATACAATTCCACCCCCCCGGGCGAATAGATGGCAGAGAAAATGAGTTACATGTGGCAGATGTTAATCACATTACTTAATTCAACACTAGAATGTGCTCTGGTGATGAGACTGGCATGAGAACCTACACAGAACAGATTTTTATAGGGGGCTGATAGTGCCATTTAGACTTCAGATTGCTCAACAGTTCCTATTGTAGGATCCATTTCTTGCTTATAACTTTTTGAAAACATTAACCATTTTGGCTGAAATTTCCCATGATGGGCGTCTGTTCAGATAAAATTGTTTGGCCCTTTCTGAGACCAGTCCATAAAATAGTGCGTGATCGTATTATTAAAGACTGTATAAAAATGGGGGCCAGTTAAAGTTGTGCAGAGGACTATAAATTTGGCACTTCCCAGCTTTCAGTGATAGGCTTTGCAAACGTAATGTCCATTTGAAGTCTTTTTGGGCGTGAAATAGAATAAAAGCGGGTCAGACTTGACGTGAATTAACAAGACCAGCACTTCTGCAAAACAGAGAACGCTGGAATGACTCAGTAATTGTTTTAGTTCAGGGGAGGAGATTTACAAGTGATTTGACTGAAAAGGAACTTTATTATTGTAGAATTTTAGTAGCAAATTTTAAAGATGTAACTTGTTTTTCTTTTACGAATCATGCTGACTCTATGCTGGTGCTTTATATAGTAGAAGATGTCTTTGTAGTATTTTTATTTTGGACTGTCCTAACTGTCAACACTGGGGAAAAGATATTGTCCTCATCTGTAACATGAGGGAAATAAGGTTTAGTCAGGCTTAGTGACTTGTCCAAGATCTCATAACAAGTATATGCAAGAACTGAGACTGGATGTGAAGTTTCTTGTTCTCATACCTTAGAGATTATCATACTGGCCTATGCTGCCTCTGTCCGTTTGCTGCTGGGTAGTCTTAGGCTCAGAAACACTGTTAGGTTTCTTGCCTTGTTAGTATCTTAGCCTATTCTGAAATGGAGGATCCTAACCTTTACAAGGTGGCATCTAAAGCTAACAGCGAACAGGTCACCACAGTCATTTAGTTCCCTCTAGCTCTCTTTGTCCTGAGCAAAGTACCTCTTCCAATCACTTCACTGAAAATCCAGGGTCACCCTGCCCCCCAGTTTGGAATAATAGCACCACATCACAGAAAGGCCCCTACATGAGATTTAGCTGCCTTCTTAATTCTTATACAAAAAGCACATTTTGATAGAGGTATGAACGAAGCTGTCCTTCCAGGGTACAGCAGCATTTTCACCAAACTTTGGAAGGCTTTGGGATGGAATTAGCACTTAACAGGCCAGTGCAGGAGTAAGATCACCCATGACCTGAAGACTGAGGAGTAAAATACTAGCTGTTTGTTTGTAAGGATAATACTCTGTTTTACAGGGGTGGAGGAAGCTTGGGAAGTGATGGCTGGATGGAAACCATCCCATATAGCCTGTCTGATGCCAGTGTGTAGGTTTCTAAGTAGGATATGGTGCATGTCAGAGGGGCCTCAGCAGCGTTATAGAGGAAGTCCCACTGAAACCAGTAGGGTGCTGTATAAATGAACTGGCTCACTTGTGAGCATATGCATAGTGAGGTCTACTCCAGCGCACGCTGTCTGAATGGATTGAGCCTTCTCTTCTAAATTGCTCAAATGCAGTCTTAGAAAGGGAGAACCAGCAGTCACACTTTCACTTTGATCTGTGCATAGGCTGGTCATTCTGTGGCTCATGCTCATTTGTCTAGGAAAATCTCTACCCCTTACCCCACTCTGCACCTCAACATAAATGGCTCTCTCACCCCTGTTTATCACATATTTTTAAAGTGATGCAATGGGGATGGACTAGATTATTTTCCATCATGCTCTTAATGTTGTACCTACATGAGAAGGTAGGGAGGGCAAGTATGAAATTATATCGTATTTGTTGTAAACACTCTGCTGGAAGTAGGATTCACAAAGTATACAATGCTCAAAAGATTTTCTCCTCCCTTAAAAGTAGCTCTGGAAAGAGAGATGTGCTCTCTATTAATGAAGAAAAGCCGCTGAAAGTCTCCTAGTTAGATGAAAGAGGATAAAAGTAATTTAAAGCCAGGCACACTGGAACAGTGGTTTGGTTTTAAAATGAATACCTGTATTGAACTTCTGGAGAATTTTAAATAAGCTTTGCTAACAAAAATCCCTGTGAAATCCTTAGCTTCGTAGCTAAAATAATTGAAGCCATATTAAATTTACCCTTAGGATTGTCTGTAGGAAACCCTTCTAATAAGATCTATATTTAACAGATAATAATGTATTTACGGTGGTCACAGCCTATCTAATAGAGCAGGAATAGATACACTGTGTTTGATCAATATCTATGAGTAATAGGTTCTTTTTATTAACTATAATGGCACCATAGTTAATTTTTAGCCTACATTATATGGATGTCTACATCCTGCTTGACTAAAACGTCTATTTTTCCACAAACAACCTAATATAACTACTTTAATAAAGTTCTTTGAAGCTGTGAGCACCAGCCTGTTGTATTTCAAGTATCTAGCCTGTTCTTAGCATAATGCATTTTCACATTGATGTGTATAAAAGCTGCTTGACAAATATAAGCAAAATTCATCAGGAAAGTAAAATATACCAACAAACAATATTTGGCAGAGACTTTTCACTTCTTCCAGGTACTATTAATTCTGTCAATCAGACACTAAAACTGAGTTCAGTTTCAGTGAAAAATAATGAAAAGTGAAGTGTCTTGTTATTCCATACCTCTACTCAAATAATCAAACTGCTATGTTGTCTCATAGTCAGGAGAGGCAATTTTAATACTCCTGAGGTCTTCTCCTTCCTTTCCTACTGACTTTCTGTGTGACCTTGGTCTCTTCTACATTTTCTAAAACTAATTTTAATCACTCTTTGATTTCTTAAACTTTGGACATCCTATATTCCTCCTTGCTGTCTGCTCTGACTGCCTTTTTTCCCTAGAATGCTGGCTGGAAAAAGGAAGCTCTAGACCTTGGGGGAGAAACAATTTTGATTTTTTGGAGGATTTAGAAATTTAGAAATTCAGTGTTCTGATCTGGAATTAAAACCTACCTCAGTCCCCACCCTGAAATTCTTTATGAAAAAATAGACACCCAGCTCTGAGGCTGTCCCAGAGCATTAGATCTGGGAAGCCCTGGGAGTCCCACCTAGGTGCCTGTCCATCTAGCAGGAACCTGGAAGTGAAGGGTGCCCAGCAGCTTGGATTGCTGAGGAGTTGGGCAGTCAAGCTGACAGATAACCAGGCAGGTTTTGAAACCCGCCTGGCATGCAGAGTTCTGTATCAGACCATCTCCATCGATTCTGCTTGATTTCATGCATTGACAAATTCTGATGAAACTTTTCCCAGACAGACGTGACTATAGGAAATTTGAGATGGTCCATCGGTTTTTAAAACTGTAACATTCCTTGGTATGCATCCCAAAAGATTACTTCTTATTGGTGAGCTCTTCTGAAGTAGTCCCAATTGATTCAATGGAACTTCATGCATGAGTAAATTCTCACTAGTGGGAGTATGAGATTCACAGTCTGGTAGCACTCAACTTAAAGGTAATTGTATTTTTTGTCCATTAGTCAATTTGAAGCTAATGGTTGTGCTTGCCCATTAATTGTTTAATGTTTTGGAAGTAATGAAGTGTTCCTTTAAGACAATCCTGAGAACTCCTGCACTGCTGGCTGATCAGTTGGCAGGGCATGAAATATTACAGAATCTGAAGTGAGCTGATGGAGATCTGCTAATAGCAGTGTCAAATCCATTCCTCTGTGTGTCTAAATTTACTACTCAAAAACTGTGCAAATGTCAAGATTGCCAAATTTTTGTTCCTAGTTGTAATTTTCTGTAATTCTCATGATATAGTCCCAGTCTCCAACCCAGCTATAATAATTCATATTAATTCTTCTATTAAGAAATTACGCTTAATGTACTGGAAGATTTTTTTAAAAAGTCATACGGCAAATTGGAACGTCTTCAGGATTTTAAAGCTTATTTGTTTTGCAAGCTTCACAATCAATTTACCTGATTCTGTGTCTGGCCTTTGAGTTTGCCTCTGCCACAGCCAGGAAAGTCAAGCCTGTGATGTGCTGCTCTTGTGAAGCAGGGATTCATGTTCAACAGATTTCTTTGTGCTATTGAACTGACAGTTCTTTGACTGCCTCTCAGGCTGATATTACATACCTTTCCTTGCCATGTGTGTCAGAAGATACTGCACGTCAGCATCAACGGACATGGCAACATTTCTTGATGAAAAGAGTGCGTATCACGGGAATGTACTATATCAGCCCATAGTCCAGTTCTGTCTTCTCAGTATTCAGAAAACATCCTCCACTTGCAAAGGGAGGAGAGCTGCTTCCATAACTGAGAGCAGCGTCAGCCAAATATGGGCTTGTTAGTATAACTGATAATAAACTAGAGATGTTTCAAGGAAGTGATGTTTAGATGCATGCCCAGATGAGGTTTAGGCTGGAGTTTGCCAGGGAGGAGGAGTTCTTAGATATTGTTTATGAATGGTAACAGAAAGGAAGCCGTGTTCGTCTGTACACCAACAAAACACAGCAGCAGCAGAATGTAGCACTTTAAAGACTAACAGTATGATTTATTTGGTGATGAGCTTTTGTGGGACAGAAGAAGTGGGTCTGTCCCATGAAAGCTCATCACCAAATAAATCATTTTGTTAGTCTTTAACGTGCTACATTTCTTCTGCTCTGTTTTTTTTTTTGTTTGTTTTTTTGACTGGTGTAACTCTTGTGACATCAGTGAATCTAGTAAAGATTCTTAGGAAAGAACTGTGTAAGAATGCATGTGTTTCCATTTGGAACCCTTGGAAAAATGCATTTAAAAATAATCCCCTAAACATTTCTGTGGTGTCATTAACTCATTTCTGCTTAGCACTGTACTATACAAGAAAGCATGTTGTTCTATCTCAGTAAAATGGATCTTCAGCGTAGAGCAGTTTCTTAGGCTTTTCATGTTGTTGACACCCTCCCATTTGAAGTCAAAAATTGTTATGATCCCCTTACAGTTATGATACAATGCACAGTAAAAAGTGGATCTACAATAACATAAGTCTAGATAATTTATTTGTATGTTTATTTCAAGAAGTTTGATGGTGCTTGACTTTGAGGGGAAAAGATAAGCGGAGGGCAGGTGGAAGCAAATTTTTTTTTTTTTGCTTTATATTGTAACTATTAGATTTACCTTGGGTCCTTCACTCAGTTATGCAGGTTTTTAAAACAGATTTACCTTGGGTCCTTCACTTTTAAAATAAAAGGAAAGTGAACTTGATTTATTTAAATGATTGTATTTTTCAAAAATACAGTGTTATTTCAGATTTCTTTAGTAAAGGATTGTTAACATTTGTCAGTTTAGTTTTTTTTTAGTAATTTTTTAACACATGAACATAACATAAGAATGGCCATTACCGTGTCAGACCAAAGGTCCATCTATCCCAGTATCCTGTCTGCTGACAGTGGCCAATGCCAGGTGCCCCAGAGGGGGTGGTCCGAAGACAATGATCAAGTGACTTGTCTCCTGCTATCCATCTCCAGTCTTTGGCAACCAGAGGCCAGGGACACCATTCCTGCACCCTGGCTAATAGCTTCATATGGGCCTAACCTCCATGAATTTATGTAGGATGGGAATTCCATCAAGTGTATTTTTTCTTCATCCCTATAAACTTTTATCACTTCTACGTTTTAACAAAAAAATGGCTGTGGTCAATATGGTTTCCAATAACGTTTTCTTCTAGTTTTTCGACCTTAAACATTAATTTAGCTGTGCCACAACAGACTGGTACTACAAATTTCTCCAGTTTATCTCTTTTCTGTATGTAAGGCTTTTGAAAAGCAATCCTATTCCAGGTTCATCCTGCTTTTCTGGCTCATCTTGATTCAGTCTTTTTCAACATTTGCTCACTTATGTCTGTTTTGAGGACTGTAATTTCTCTGGTGATTGTCCCCTTTTCTGTTTAGTTTTCTGAGATGCAGTCCCATTTCAGGCACATCCCATTTTCCTGTCACAAGCAAACTCTCACATTGCTTTACGTTATGATAATGGAAAGCTGCATACCGAGTTCGATGGTCCCAGCTCTTAGCATTTTGGAACAGTTCTTGATCAGACAGACAGACAGACAGATTCTCTGAAATGTATAATAAATACATTTTTCAACAGTTAGGGTGCGTCTACACTAGCTGGCTACTTCGAAGTAGCTGGCACAACGTCAAAATAGTGCGTGTCGCGTCTACATGCGCTGTGCACTGTTTCAAAGTTGAAATCGGCGGTAGGCCATTGGGGCTACTGGATTGGGGATTGGGGCCACTGGAGCCCAGGAGCCATCATAGCAGGGTGTGGTGAGCTGAGGGATTGAGCCACTGGGGCCAGGAGGCAGAGCAGGGGGCTGAGGGGCTGAGAGATTGGCTGGCCACATCCAGGAGGCAGAGTGGAAGCCAAGGGATTGAGGCTGCTTGAGGTAGCCCTGGCCTTTGGCTGCGCTGGGCCTACAAAGGCACAGCAAAGTACACTACTTAATATGGGGCAAAGTGGTACCCCCAATTTAGTGGTGCTCTATGCAGCTGCATACTCTGCATATGCCAAGGGATGGCCTTGGTGAGCCTGGCAGGGCCTGCCAAAACCAAACAAAGAAGATAAGATAATAAAAAAAAATCTTTTCAGCATAGAAAATAACCCAGAAAATCAACAGTAGTGGGAGCAGTTTTACACAAATATCAGATTTCTTCTGTTTTTTATACTGGAGATGTCCTGCTACTTGTTTTACCAACAACTCATTTGACAATTTCCCACTCAGTTTCACTCTTAACTTTCCAATGTACTGGATCACTGCACCTGCTCCTTAGAAAACCATACTCCCATCATTGCAGGTAGTGTGCAAAGTATCATCATAAGGGTATTAATTTGCCATATTTCACTGGCTGATGTTAATTCTTTTCTCAATGATAGTGAAGCCAGAAGTAAGGATGGAACCACAGCACTTATCAGGGAGAAAGGTGTCAATATGGTCACTGTCACAAGAGAAACAACTTTAAAAAAAAGTCCCTTCCCCATGTTGTTAATGTCTATAAAATCTAACTAATTTACTTTGTTTTTTATATCATGGCTTATTTAGGGTGGTGTGATTTTGAGGAGCTGAGTGCATCCTGTAACTGATGTAATTATATCTCCCTTATATGGCCCCCACTGCTATATATCTGAGCACCTTTAATCTGTTTTGTTGTATGCATCCACGCACCACTTGCAGGAGGTAAGGCAGTATTGTTATCACCATTTTACAGATGAGACCTGAGCCATAGCAAGACTTAAGAAGTACATAATTTCAAACCTATGGAAATCAAAGGAAAGACTCCCATTGACTCCAGTGAACCTTACATGAGGTCATGAGTTATTTGTTCACAGTTACACAGGCAGTCTACGGCAGAACAGAAAACTGAACCTGCATCCTATTTCCCAGGCTAGGGTGCATTGTCACCAATGGGAAATTTGGCTAATTAGATGAAAAGTTGGCACATTTCAGGGGCCCTGAAATGTTTTTGGTGTGTCTGGAAATCATCTGAAAACTCAGGGCTGTCTGGTAAAGTTTGGATGTTACATCTGTGATCCTATTGACTTCGATAAAACATTTACATAAGAAAGGAGTGATTGCACTGGTACGTATAACTGTTGTATTTGCTTCAGCTATACCATAAAATAATGAATATATTTTACTTTTTTATTTTTGTACTTTGTTTAGACATGCGAAGTATTGCAAAATGCTAAGTAATATTAATGCTTTCGAAAATTAATTCTAGCAGCTGAGAATGTTTGAATGAGCATGGTGAGCAGGGTCTCTTGACTCATATAGTCACACTTTATTTCACACTTGTCCATTGATCACCACAGCTGTTCTGTGCACCTTTACTGCTCATTCTGTCTCAAGGTTTCCCACATTTTTACACAAACACAAGACTGCATGTTCAGGTGCGATCAAAATGATATGATAAACTGTGCCATCACATCAAGCATGAGTCATTTGTAGACACACATGTACCTAGCAGATTAAAAAAAAGGCTCAATGGTAGTTATTTCAATAACCAGTTCAAGGACTGAATTATTTAGTATTTAGTTGTTTGCTTTTCTGTTTTTTCCAAAAGTAATGTTTTATCTAATATGTAAATTTGGGCAAAAACTTGGATCAGCTAAGGTGCAGGTTAAAACACTCCTGAATTGTTTGAAAAGTGCTCGGAGATTGATGACTCTTTGGAACCAGCAGAAATTAATTTCTCAATGCAATTAGTTATCAGCAACATACTCTGTCATAGTAACGGAGAGAAAGCTGTGCTAGTCTATATACTATCAAAACAAAAAAGCAGTCAAGTAGCACTTTAAAGACTAACAAAATAATTTATTAGGTGAGCTTTCATGGGACAGACCCACTTCTTCAGACCATAGCCATACCAGAACAGACTTAATATTTAAGGCACAGAGAACCAAAAATAGTAATCGAAGTAGACAAATCAGAAAGAAATATCAAGGTGAGCAAATCAGAGAGTAGAGGGGTAGAAGGGTGGGGGAGAATCAAGATTTAGATTAAGCCACGTATGCAAAAGAGCCCCTATAATGACCCTTCTCTTTGGTTATCACCTACAGCCCCCAACTCAAACCACAGCAATGCATTATTAAAGACCTAGAAACATACCTTGAATCAGGATGCCACACTCCAGAAGCCCTAGGTGACAGGCCTGTTCTCTCCTACAGACAACCTCCCAACCTTATGAGGATCCTCACCCACACCACAGTCTATACCATGGGAACACCAGTCCTGGAACTTTTCCTTTCAACAAAGCCTGCTGCCAGCTTTGTACACATATCTATTCTGGAAATACCATCACTGGACCCAAGCAGATTATTCACAGAATCACGGGCACATTCTGATGTTTCTCAACCAACATCATATATGCCATCTTGTGCCAACAATGCCCAGATGCTTCGTATATTGGACAGACTTCAAACTCTCTGAGACAGAGTTAATGGGCACAAAACAGACATAAAAACACTCCTGATCCACAAACCTGTTAGCAAGCATATTAATGGAGTCGGACATTCTGTTAATGACTTAAAAGTCTGTGTTTTACTGAAGAGGAATTTTACAACACTCTTCAAAGAGAGGCTGCTGAGCTCTCTTTTACATTCCAATTTGACACATTAACACATGGTTTGAACCGTGATGTGAATTTTCTGGGTCATTATAGGGGCGATGGTCTGAAGAAGAGGGTCTGTCCCATGAAAGCGCACCTAATAAATTATTTTGTTAGTCTTTAAAGTGCTACTTGACTGCGTTTTGTTTTGAAACTCTGTCATATGATACTTCTACAATTGAAATGGAAAGGGAGGAGTGGGTAGAAGTGGGCATTTTTAATTTGAGGATAGCTTCATAGTGCTTAACAGGTGAACAACAGTCATCTCAAGAATAAGGAAGTGATTGCTAGTGAAAACAGAGCATCTGGTGAATAGGTGGCTGTAGCTATGCTAACCTTTTTCCTTACTATTGTTAGACTATGTCTGCACTAGGGAAAGTAAATTGATTGCAGGTAAGCAATTCTAGCTATGGCAATTGCATAAGTAGAATTGACATATCTGCAATCGACTTACCTGACCCTCCTCACTGAGAAAGGTCAATGGGAGAATTTTTCCAATTGACCCCTCTTATTCCTTGCATCTTGCGAGGAGTACAGTGGTTGATGCCGACCTCTGATAGGTCGATTTTGTGCATCCTTACCAGACACGCAAAATTGAATGCCAGAAGATTGACCTGAGTGGATTGATCTTCTGGGGTAATGTAGACATAGCCATAGAGTCTTCTTGCTTTCTGCATACTCAGTCTGATGTGCTCACCGGTGTCACTCTCTAAATCCAGATGAAAGAGGGTACCTAACTCTTATTTCTTCACAGCCATTACGTCTTCCTCCAGAGGACTGACAAGTCTCTCCAGGCATCTGTTCTTTGTAGGGCAATTTTTAATGTTGTGTCTTGTGCTTTGGTAATTAGCCTCTTGATTTTGGTAGGCATTTTTCTGTAGTGCACCCTTTCACTCTGATGCTATAAATAAATGCTTATAATAATAATAACACTCATAGAGAAATAGTGTCTCTTCTGGCAAACTCAAATCACACTGGTGTGCGCTGAGTAGTAAGGCAATAAACCCAAAGGTATGCTGTCTGCATGCTACAGTAACACACAGCTGTGTCAAGAGTCACAGATTTCATTTTGCTGAAATAAAACTAGCTCACATTACTTTGTGCAAGATAAGAAAGATGGATTGTGATACTTTATTACACTGTCAATCAACTGGTAACCTAACTATCCTTTGTGCATTTGGCAATAAATGTCTGTGGGAGTGGGGGGTGGGGGCAAGGAAAACAAAACAGAAAACCACATTGTTTTAGAAGGCATTTATCATAAAACATATAAAGCTTGGTGATACCTTCAGACAGGATAGACAACACACACCAAATCAGTTATATTGTGAAATATCAAAAGCAGGTAGATTTTATGAATATCTATAACATACTGGGCATGGAGCAGTTTTGAAAAAATTGAGACAGAACAGTGAAAATTGAATACGTTTCTTTAGTTCCAAGAAGTTTGTACTGTAGAAATACAATAATTTGTTTTGGGTACATACAGCTGTAGACATTAATTGTCCTGCTAATGGAAGCCATTGCAGCTAAAAGCCGAGCTGCCATAGAATACAGCTAAATTGCAGGAACTGACCAAATTATCTATTTCTTTCCTGGAAAACTGCTTAGAGATACCTTATTTTGTTTACTAATAATTTGGGGGGGGCATGGGGAAGGGAGGTACATAGCAAACATGGCCAATTAGCTTACTTGTTCATTTCAATCATAATCCACTTAGAATGATACACTAAATCAAATACAGTTTGTACAACCTAAAACATTGTGACTAGAGCTTTATAAAAATTACAGCAGCAATCTGATTTGACATAATATCCCTTACAGAAATATTCAGGATATTTTAAAATATTGTCATAAATTGCACAGCCAGAAAGGACCATTGTGATCATCTAGACTGGTTACCAGTATTACACAGGCCATGGAACTCCCTCTCCCCCTAAAAAAAATTCCAAAAGCATATCTTAAAAAAAATCTGATCTAGATTTAAAAATTGTGAGTAATGTTCCCCTACTTGGTAAATTGTTCTAATGGTTAATTACCTTGACTGTCAAAAATGTACACCTTATTTCCAGTCTGAATTTGTTAAGCTTCAAAAATCAGACTTTGGATCGTGTTATTTACCTTCCTCTACTAGACCTGAAGAGCCCCCTCACCATTAAATATGTGTCCCCAGTGCAGATACTCAGACTGTGGTCAAGTCACCCTTTAACCTTGTCTTTGTTAAACTACATAGATGGAGCTTCTGGAATCTGTCATCATAAGGCATTTTTTCTAATTCTTTAATCATCAGGTGGCTCTCCTTTAAATCCTCTCTGGCTTATCAACATCCTACCTGAATTCTGAGCATCAGAACTGGAAGCAATATTCCAGAAGCAGTTGCACTAGTGGCAAATACAGAAGTAAAATAATCTCTCTTTGCCTCCTCTTGATTTCCTTCTTATCTGTCCAAGGGTCACATTATTTCTTTCAGTGACCTGTCCTTTTCATTGTATACCACTCCACAGTTTGTGTCATCTGCAAACTTTATCACTGATTTTATGTTTTCCTCCACGTCACCAATAAAAATGTTAAACAGCACAGGGCCCAGAACCAATGCCTGGAGGACCCTACTGGAGACACTCTGGCTTGATGACAGTTCTCTGTTCACAATTACATTTTTAGACTTAACAATAAGCCAGGTGCTTTTTTGCATTTAATGCATGGTGTGTTAATCATATGTCATTCTAATTTTTAGTCACAATGATATGCAGTATCACAACAAATATTTAACACAAGTTGAAGTATATTACATCAACACTATTCCCTTTGTTTAGCAAACTTGCAATCTCATCCAAAAAATCAAATTAATTTAACAGGATCTAGTTTTCATAAATACATGTTGATTTGCATTAATTACATTATCCTTTTTTAATTTATTAATTTCATTCTATATAGCCACTACATTATCTTACGTGGGATCAGCATCAGGCTTATAAGCACCCATGTAACCCTTTCAAAAATTGGTACATTAACTTCCTCTCCCCGCCGGCTTCTTTAAAACTCTTGCATGCAAGGTATCTGGACCTGCTGATTTTAAAATGTCTAACTTTCACAGCTTCTGTTTCATATCCTCCAGAGAAACCAGTGGAAGAAACATAATCACAATATGATATTACATCATTTCCTCCCACCAACTCAGAACAGAAATATTTATTCATCACTTCTGACTTGTCAGTAATTCTACTATTGTTGCCTACATTTCCCCTCTAAATCAGGTTGGGGTTTTTAACCAATCTTCCTCAATTGTAACTTTATAAGGTGTTCTTAAATGAATCTCAATTATCTCTCACATTTTTCTGAATAAATTTTCCCTCCCAGCTGATTTGGCTCCTAATTGTTTTTAGCTTTGTTGAACTGTTCCTATTAAAGCACCAAGTATATGTATTAGTAAGCTGGATGCTTTGTACACATAAGTGTGATTAAATCATGATGACTTTCCCCTAAGTTACTCTTACTTTTAGTTCTTGGATCAGTTCCTCTTTATGTTTTAAGGCAAAGTCCAATAAAATGTAACATTTTTTGAACTAGGAAACTGTCATCTATAATGTTCACAAATTCCAAGGATGTTTACTACTGGCAACGTGAATGTCAGCAGCTGTGAAAGGGGATAGCGGTACTTAATGGTCAGAGACGGGTTTAGGAATCTAGGGCTAGGCTGGGACAAGGCTGGAATAACAGCAAGGCTGGAGCAGGGCTAGCAATAGTCAGAGAAGAAGACTGGAATGGATGAAGATGTGTGAAGTCTGTTTCCACTGTCAGGCAGGGGAGCATTTCAAGCCATAAAGTAGTGTGGAGTAGATTAAGTTGCTGTTTCTCCTATGAGGTTTATATGGGTTCCTTGAGTCACCAGACCAGCTCCTGGTTTGTGGGTTGGCTGGAGCATAGCATAAGAATGACTCATAAGCACATGTTTTAATCAGGCTGTAGTTCATGGATGACTCATCACCATATAATGAAATCTCCAGCATGTGCCATTCAAACTGAAGTCCCCCATGATCTCTTAGTTACTTTCCGACGCATTAGAGATAGTCGTATAAGAAGGTGGTCATTTCTTCTCTTAGAGTGATTTGATTATTTGTATCAGACGCCAACTAATACCTTCTCTTGTGTTTTATCTATTAGAACATTGATCCACAAACATTCAAGATCACTACTTCCTGCTGAGTTCTCAGTGACTCAGAAGGAGGTAATGCCATTTTTGACACAGATTGCCACTCCCCTTCCTCTTTGCCCACTCTATCCTTCCTAAATATCTTTTAACCATTGATTTTTAACATTCCAGTTGGGCAAATCTTTCCCTTGGTTTAAAGTAATTGCCAGCAAGATTACATTCGTGCTCATAAATGAGCAATTTTAATTATTTGTTACCCAGGCTCCTAACGTTGGCATATAGGCCCTTCTAGAATTTTGTTTCTTAATTTCCTTTGATTCCTTGATTAATTTTGTTCTCAATAACTCAGTTTTGTTCTAAGTGCTCTTATCGTTCCTCTTTTGCCCCACCCTTATGTTTCACCTGTCCTAACTATTGTAGCTAAACTAAACCCAGTGAGATTGGTTACCCTTCTGATAGGGTGGTGGTCATCCAAGCTATACGGCCTCCTCTTGTAGAAGACAAAACAATGTTCTACAACACCAAAAGACTCCTTAACCACATTTGATTACATAACTAGTAATTCAATTGCAAAATCTTCTCCCATCCTTCACTTATAGGAGATTGCTTGGGCATTCTTTTTCTTCTGCAGGCTTCTGAGATCCCTGAAGTAATTTACTGTCTGTGGGATATCCCACAATACAGTAACAGAGAGGTAGCCATGTTATTAGTGCCAGTGTGAACTATAGCCAATGGATCTTTGCTCATTGGCATCAGTACCCTATCCAATCTGAATGATGTCTTGTCCTAGTATCTGCATTTCACTTGCAGAATGTTCTTTTTATTCTTTTGAGCATTGAATCTCCAACAAGGGCCATTTGTCTTCCTTGGACCATTAGACAACTCTTTGTGGGCAATAGGGGCCACAGTATTTTGTTTGACTGCACTTACCATTTCTTGGTTTTCCTGGCACTTTCTTGTCTGTCTTTCGTATTTCTAAATTATTTTGGGAGAGAGATGAACTATTCAGAAACCAAAAAAAGCATTCCTGTAGCACCTTAAAGACTAACAATAAGCTTTTGTGGGACAGACCCACTTCTTCAGATCTGGAGAATATTGATAACTGAGAGGAAGAGAATTTAAAAAAAAAAGATGAAAAAACTGACAAATCAGCTAGGTAGGGCAGAAGGGGAGGTGGAAGTGTGGAGTTAAAAAAGCCTCTGCAAGTGTCTGTTAAGTGTGATACCTGTGTTCACTGAAAATATTAACAGTGGGGAAATTGTCCTTACAATGTGTAATGTGTGCTGCTAAACTGAAATGCTGACTTACCAGTTTATGTGTATTCAGAAACCTAATGTCTGATTTGTGTCCATTCATTCTGTGATGCCATGATTGTCCAGTTTGTCCAATATACATGGCAGAGGGGCACTGCTGTCACATGATGGCATGTATCACAT
This sequence comes from Carettochelys insculpta, assembly GCF_033958435.1. Taxonomy (NCBI): domain Eukaryota; kingdom Metazoa; phylum Chordata; order Testudines; family Carettochelyidae; genus Carettochelys; species Carettochelys insculpta. Next base: position 34,438,612 of record NC_134150.1, on the reverse strand, counting down.
TAGTGGAAGTACAGGAATATCATATAATCATAGAATCATAGAAGAGTAGGACTGTAAGGGACCTCAAGAGGCCATCGAGTCCAGCCCCCTGCCCTCATGGCAGGACCAAGCACTTTCTAGACCATCGCTGAAAGCCATCTATCTAACCTCTTCTTAAATATCTCCAGTGATGGAGATTCTACCACCTCCCTTGGCAATTCGTTCCAGTGTTTGATCACCCTGACAGTTAGGAACTTTTCCCTAATGGCCAACCTGAACCTCCCCTGCTGCAATTTAAGTCCATTGCCTCTTGTTCTATCCTCAGAGGCAAGGAAGAACAAGTTCCCTCCCTCTGCCTTATGACACCCTTTTAGATACCTGAAAACTGCTATCATGTCCCCCCTTCAGTCTTCTCTTTTCCAAACTAAACAAGCCTAATTCTTTCAGCCTTTCTTCATAGGTCATGTTCTCTAGACTTTTGATCATTCTCGTTGCTCTCCTCTGGACCCTCTCCAATTTCTCCACATCCTTCCTGAACTGCGGTGCCCAGAACTGGACACAATACTCCAGCTGAGGCCGAACCAGTGCAGAGTAGGGCGGGAGAATGACTTCTCGTGTTTTGTTCACAACACACCTGTTAATGCATCCTAGAATCATGTTTGCTTTTTTTGCAGCAGCATCACACTGTTGACTCATATTTAGCTTGTGGTCCACTATAACCCCTAGATCCCTTTCTGCGGCATTCATTCCTAGGCAGTCCTTTCCCATTCTGTGTGTGTAACACTGATTCTTCCTTCCTAAGTGGAGCACTTTGCATTTGTCCTTATGAAACTTCATCCTGTTTACCTCAGCCCATTCCTCCAGTTTATCCAGATCCTTTTGAATTATGACCCTATCCTCCAAAGAAGTTGCAACCCCTCCCAGCTTGGTATCATCAGCAAACTTAATAAGTGTACTTTCTATGTCAATATCTAAATCGTTAATGAAGATATTGAATGGAACCAGTCCTACAACAGACCCCTACGGAACCCCACTTGTTATACTTTTCCAGCAGGATTGAAAACCATTAATAACTACTCTCTGGGTATGGTTATCCAGCCAGGTGTTCACCCATCTTATAGTAGCCCCATCTAAGTTGTATTTGCGTAGTTTATTGAGAAGTATATTATGTGAGACCGTGTCAAATGCTTTACTGGAGTCTAGGTATACCACATCCACCGCTTCCCCTTATCCACAAGACTCGTTATTCTATCAAAGAAAGCTATTAGATTGGTTTGACATGATCTGTTTTTAACAAAACCATGCTGGCTGTTCCCTATCACCTTACCACCTTCCAATTGCTTGCACATGATTTCTTTAATGACCTGCTCCATTATCTTTCCTGGCACAGAAGTTAAGCTGACCGGCCTGTAGTTTCCCAGGTTTTTCTTGTTCCCCTTTTTATAAATGGGTACTATATTTGCCCTTTTCCAGACTTCTGGAATCTCTCCCGTCTCCCATGATTTTCCAAAAATGATTGCTAAAGGCTCAGATACCTCTTCTATCAGCTCCTTGAGAATTCTAGGATGCATTTCATCAGGCCCTGGTGATTTGCAGACATCTAATTTTTCTAAGTAAATTTTAATTTGTTCTTTTCTTATTTCAACTTCTAAACCTACCCCTTTTTCACTAGCATTTTCTATGTCAGACATTCCTTCAGACTTCTCAGTGATGACCGAAACAAAGAAATCATTAAACATCTCTGCCATTTCTAAATTCCCTGTTACTGTTTCTCCCTCGTCACTGACCATTGGCCCTACCCTGTCCTTGGACTTCCTCTTGTTACCAATGTATTTGTAAAAAGCCTTCTTGTTTCCCTTTACGCTTGTAGCTTGTTTGAGCTCATTTTGTGCCTTAGCCTTTCTAATCTTGCTCCTGCATGCTCGTGTTGTTTGCCTATATTCGTCCTTTATAATTTGTCCTAGTTTCCATTTCTTGTATGATTCCTTTTTTAGTTTGAGATCATGCAAGATCTCCTGTTTAAGCCAAGGCAGTCTTTTGCCATGTTTTCTATCTTTCCTATGCAGCAGGATGGCTTGCTTTTGGGCCCTTAATAATGTCCTTTTGAAAAACTGCCAACTCTCCTCAGCCGTTTTTCCCCTCAGTTTAGTTTCCCATGGGACCTTACCTACCAGCTGTCTGAGTTTACCAAAATCTGCCTTCCTGAAATCCATTATCTCTATTGTACTGTTTTCCTTTCTACCCTTCCTTCGAATTGTGAACTCTATGATTTCATGGTCACTTTCACCCAAGCATCCTTCCACTTTCAAATTCTCAATAATTTCCTCCCTATTTGTTAAAATTAAATCTAGAACCTTTTGGAATAAAAAGTTGTCTGCAATGCAATCCAAGAATTTATTGGACAGTCTGTCCCCTGCTGTATTAGTTTCCCAACATATACCTGGATAGTTGAAGTCCCCCATCACCACCAAATTCTGGGCCCTGGATGATTTTGTTAGCTGTTTAAAGAAAGCCTCATCCACCTCTTCCACCTGGCTAGGGGGCCTGTAGTAGACACCTAGTAGGACCTCATCCTTGTTTTTTACTCCTCTGAGTCTAACCCAGAGACTTTCAACCCGTCCATCTCCTACGTCCATCTCCATATGAGCTCCTGATCGTGTAACTGACGTGGTTAGGTCCAGTGATGGTGTCTCCAGTGTAAATATGTGGACAGAGTTGGCAACCGGGTTTGTTGCAAGGAGAGGTTCCAAGATTAGTATTTCTGTGGTGTGGTGTGTGGTTACTAGTGAGAATTTTCCTGAGGCTGATTATGAAGTATGAAGACCAGACTAACATGAAATATGAAGACCAGACTAACATGACTTTTATATAAATGCATTCTGACATAGGCAAGGCAAGGGAAACAAAACAATCAGCACTCAAAAAAAAATCATGCTTCCTAGGATTTAGTGCAGTGCATTTAATTCTTTAAGTGCCAGGCAATATGATTTCCTTTTCTTTTTCCAATTAGAGCAAAGAAAATTGGCAACATAAAATGTTGTTGGTCATTTTCTTGCAATTAGCTGTGGATAATAAGCAGGGATTTTAGTGTTGCAGTGAAGTACGTTAAGTAAATTTGAAAATGGAATAAAGGGCAAATTGAGTGTTGGAATATCATCCCAATGGAGGAAATTGACCTGGTTCAATTTGAAGCTTTTTGGTTCTCGCCAAAGGGATAAACAGTTTTAAATAATATAATAGAACCTTCTTTTAATGGTGGAACGTGGAATAAAAAGAGCATAGGATTTAAGAGATCTGGTGGGAGACATAAGCCACAAAGAGCAGGTAATATCCACTGGTATGGTGTTTATAAAACAAAGTGTGTAAACAAACCTAAAACTAAACAGCATGTTCCTCAATTCAGGAGTAAGTTTCATTTACCTGCATTTCCCTTCAACTACATGACTGGTAATGGCTGCAAGCTTAGTGAAGACATCCAGTTGAAGCTATGTGCCCCTATGGGTATACCTGTCCTTCAATTAAACACCAAAGGCTGGCCTGAGTCAATGCACTTGGGCACTGGCTGTTGGAGTGTAAAATTGCTTTGAAGATATTTGGGCTTAGACTGGAACTTGAGCTTTAGGAGTCCATGGAGGAGGAAAGTCTGAGAGGCCCAGGCTCCAGCCAGATTCTGAAAGTCTACAGAGCAATTTTTAGCCCTGTAGTATGAGCTACAGCTGACAAGCCAGCCATGTCAATGTGCTGGGGCTTTTATTCCATCACAGACACATCCTATAAGGCTTTCTTATAAAATAGAGTAGGTCAAATTATCTGCTCTTGCAAATGGTTGCAGTTCCTTAGAACTTGTCTACACAACAAGTTACTGTGCAGCAGGCCTATTGCATGAATCTTCCACATACCACCTTGCAACACAGGAATGTCCTGGGTGGATACCACTACAGTGCACTGGGTCTTTAGCTGTATTGTAGCAGCATTCACATGGGATGTTACTTCATGGCCACCTTGTGATATGTAAATGCAAACCCTGGAGTGCTCCACACTAGTTTGCCATGCGGACAAGCGCTTAGAAATAGAGTTGCATGGATATATATTAGCAGAGAATTTGACTCTCTGTAAATAGAAACATTTTAAAATAGGATATTTGTACTGAAAAATTCATGTACAAAATTTCATGAACAAGCAAGGATGTCAGATTAAAAATGGCTTGAAATTTAGTCTGGAATACCTATAATATGTATAGAATAGTGCTTGGAATATGGAACCCAGGTCTATTATGAAGCATTCCTGGACGGTATTCTTCTAGGATTAAAAGGAAAAATTGGCAAGTGCTTTTCATGGGCTAATCTCTTGGGTAGAAGTAGCGAAAATGTTTGAATATGTTTATATTCCTACAGATATGCTACACCATGTTTTCTCTTGTTTCTTCTGTATATCAAAATTAACAATTCTCACCACAGTTTGTATGCTTATCTGCTCTACCTAATTACATTGTCTGAAGCTGGGTGTTACATACGGGGGTAACTGATATTTTAACGATGCAGAGATTTGTATCAATATTTTTAGACAAAATAGGAATTGAATTTTGTGGTGATGCCTCTTGGCCTTGCAAAAAAAAGCTCCTTAAGTTTTGCATACGCTGACTTGCCATATGCCTGTTCTTGGTGTCGTGGTGAAAAATCCCAGAAAAAGGCCATCTGTCTGAACCTTATTTATTGTTATTAATATTGTTTGTATTATACTAGTACATAGGTGCCTCAAGAGAAGAAAGGGTCCTATTGTACTAAGCACTGAGACATAAAGTAAGAGAGAGTCCCCGCCCCACAAAGCTTACAGTCTAAATTGGGGTCAGCAACCTTTCTGAGGCGGAGTGCTGAAATTTGACCTTTTGACCTCTATGTGGGTTCCAAGTGCTGGTGATACTTTTTAAAGTCACTAATAGTCCTACTTACAACAGCTTCATTAATAAATAAATTAAGATGCAGAGCTTTGCCATTTAGTTGGTGGTTGGTAGCATTAGCTGGTCTTCTGTTCACTTACAGGGCAACACGTGGCTTTGAGCAAGCTCCCAGTTGCATAGTGTTGGGGGTGGGGGGACTGAGCTCCACTTTGTGTGCTGATGAAAATTGGCTTGTGTACCACTCTTGGTACCCATGCTGGGAACTGCAGATCCCTGGTCTAAAGAGACACAGTGTTGGAGAAAGGCAGAGGTATTATCTCTGTATTACAAATGGGAAATGAACAGAGTAATTAAGACTCACACAGGAAGTCTATGGCAGGGTTTAGATATGGACTTCGGAAGCGTCAGTTCCAATCCACTGTTTTAACTGCAGGGAAAGAATGAAGTGAAAACTCATGTTAAGTTTCTTTCTAATAGTGAGTACAAAGGTGATGGTTCTGGTAGTGTGACTAGAAAAGAGTCATGATAAGCAAATAAGCAGGTGGTGCTTTGGTACTGTGCATATTCAAATTCCTACAATGCTGGGGACTGATTTCATAGGCAATTCTCAACCTAAGCAGCTAAAGAACTGGGCCTTGAGCATATACAGTTTTTGGAAAGCAAATGTTTAAAGTAAACTAATTTTTCCCATATTTTTCTTTTTCTTTTTTCTTTCTTTCTGAATTTCATTTTTTTACCACCTGAGACACTATTTCCTCTCCATTTGTGCCCTGGGAAAATGTGATAGGAACTTGCAGTTTTTTCTAGAGAGAGTATTTTCAGCTTTATATTAATGTTTTCATGCTGTATTGAAAATGTATGTGGTCTGAATCCTGTGAAGTACTGACCATGTGCACTGTCCAATGAAGATACCTGTAACTTGGATTATTTTAAGAGGTGGCTGGCAGTTGTTCTGCTGATTTTTGACAAATCTCCCAGGATTGCCTAGCTGATCCACACAGGTGTGGGATGAGGCTTGTTAAAACTACAGAGCTTACTATTTGTATGGCATTGGAGATGCGTAGTTTTGGCCATTTTGGAATGTACTATGTGGTTCAGGTAGTCTGTGAAGGCCTTCCTGGTAGAATGGAATATTTTAAGCATCAATCAATGAGGGCTTGAGGTGCTGGGAGATGTTTCTCTGAGAAAACATAAACTCTGGCCTGGAATCGGGGCTGAAGTGTCTGAGGTGGGTGCTGCTTCCTCATCTCCAGGCAGGGGCTTAGTATGGTTGCAATGTAGTGGGAGGCAAAGCCCAATAGGAAGTCCAGCCCTAAGGGGCATGTGCAACAGCCCTCTGCTTCCCTGATTGGCTTTCTCTCCCCATATAAACTAGCAAGCCATTTCTGGTAGTTGTTTGAGCAACATGGGCTTCAGGTGTTCTTCTGTGTCAGACCCTCCCCCGCACCATTTGTGATTTCTTACTGTGATTCACCTGGGTCCCATACTCTGGGCTCTTGAGCTTGCTCCAGCTCTCTACCCTGATCCTGGTTTACTGTCTTTGGCTTATTGCTAACTCCAGTGAACAGGCCTGGCCTGGCTCCAATTCTCTCCTCATGGTAACACACTCTTATTCTGCAGGTTTGACTTGGCCTGGCTGCAGACAGATCACTGACTTTCAGGCCAGATACTGAGCAGCTCACCCTGTGACCTCGTTGTGACAGAAAATCTCTCTCACCTCCTTAGTGATCTGGCAAAGGCTGGAAATGCTGCAGATTTTTAACTTGCTTTAAAAAATATATGTTGTTCAAAACTAGAGTAGATTAAAAAAAACAGGAAAATTATTTTGATGAAAACTTTCCAGACCAGTTTCAGCTGAAACTGTTTTTTTATTGGTCATATTCCAGGCCTTATTTGTCACTGGGATAGAGCTTCTTACCTACTTACAGGTTATGGTTCTTCACTCAACTAGATTCGGCTGGCAGAAATTAAATGAACCTGAAGATGAGTTTTTCTTTTTTAAAAAACAAACTGAATGAACTGCGTGACCTGCTTCTGCCACTGATTTAAAAATACCTTTGTTGAATGCTGACAGTGTGCTACACCGAAGTTTCATTTAAACTAGTAAATGGTGAATAAAAATGGAACAGGACATGATTAATGTTAATGAGCAAAAGTCATAGTAGCCCCAGACAGAACAAACAGCCCATGTTAGTGGTTAGAGTACTACATGTCTAAACCAGATGCCTTTTTCATCATTGTCTCTATGTTACATTTCTCTAGGAATATAAAATAGCATTTAAGAATCATCCCCAGGGTACATTTTTAAAGCAGATAAGACAATTTCTTCAGCTAGATTGCAGCTGTAACTCTTTTCAATTGTAATTGTATGCTGGAGAGGTACATTGCTGGTCACAATAACACTTCTTTATGTTATTTTCTTTTAAAGGAAAAAGAAATGTAACCTTGGTGTCAGTTTGTAAGTTGTTTCAGAGGTGTTGCTGTACAAAGTCAACATGAGAAGGCCATCTTGATGACACACAATGACAGAATTAAGAGAAGATGTAGTTTCTTTCTGAGGCAATCTATTTAGGGTTACATTTTTATATTACAACAAGCTGTTTTACGTCTGGAAGTCTAATGCACTCATACTTTCTCCTTTGGGCAGGCTATTCTAGATGAGTATCTTTTAAGATGAGAATAATCAAACAGTGATCTCCTTGGTTAGCAGCTTGTTTTCTTCAACTGCTCCTTTGTTTCTGGCTTTTTATTTGTTTGTTTATGGTAGCGAATGAAATGTTCTTTGTTCAACCATTGCAGCATCTGGTGGGGTTGGGAAGAGGGTACTGTGCCAAAGCATAATAAATTGCAAAAGGACTTTTCTATCCAGAGAAAACATCTTACAAATAATATAATTTGAAATGGCTACAGCTTGATTAATGACAAATTAAATCTGCATGCATTAAAATGTCTCAATTAACAATCTAACGGTTGACATTCTGCATTGTGTTCTAGTTTTCATTGTCACAAGTTGGATTTATGCATGTGCAGTGATCTGCACTGATTCTGGAACGAGGTCGAGCACAGTAAAAGTGCAAGTTTAGGCCATAAGTGATCTGACTGCAGACCAGATGAGACTGAATGCATTAGTCTTGGTAGATCTCAGAAGCTAAACAGTCACAAGCTAAATTAGTACTTGTATGGGGGAGTGTTGGGTGTTGGTGCTCTACTTTAACAAATATCTAGTTCACCCGCAATTTTTTAGGTTAGATACAAGAATCCTTGGGTGAGTTTGAACTCTCAAGACTACACGACTGACCCTTCTGGCTTTAAACACCAGTGAGTCTGTAGTATTTTCAGAATAAAATGCCAAAAGTTAACCTCCTAAATACATAGCTTGATTTGCAAAAGTGCTGAGCACTCAGCAGCATCCTTTCAAGTCAGCAATAGGGGCTGCATAAACAAGGAATAGAGCCTATTTTGAAAAAAGCCATAGTGTGTCCAATGGCTTTATTTCACAGTGGGCTCTATTGTGTGTAGATGCTGAGCGGTATTTCAAAATGCATTTTGTATGTAGCTGCGCTATTTCAGAATAAACTATTCTAGAATAACTCTTCCAGATTATTTTATTGAGGAATAAATCTGCTGTGTAGACATAGCCTTACTGAGCAGTCTAAATATCGCCTTGGGACCCTTTTTCTTATTTATATTCAGTATTCTTGAATTTATATTAATTCTTGGAAACCTTTGAGGTCAGTTAAATTGTTTGCTGCATTGATGTAAAATTTGATTGCGACAATAAAATTGCTTAATGCGAGTTTGGTTGAATCCAGTGGCCCAATACTGGAGTTAGAGACAATGGGTTAATTCAACTTCACACTGCATAATGTTTCTCAAAAAGAACTACTCTACCAGCTCTGCGATCATTAATCTACAAATGCATTTTCTGTGAAAAATGATACCACATACTTTTTATAACACATAAATACAATCTAGCTCTTTCTTTATCTTGAGCATCAAATTAATATGAATAATATTTTGAGAAGTACAGTAATACTGTGTCTTAGCCACTCTTCACGGAGGCAAAATCACATTTTTTGTACAAAGTAGTTGTGGCAATATTTTCTGTTTTAAAACAGAAATCTATCAATCAAATTGGGAGTTGTTATGGTTGAAGTTTCTCTTAATAAGGAAAAAGTGAATGTGGGTTTAACCTGCTTAATTACTCTTGTACTTCTAGAACAACAGTCTTTTATACATGACAGAAAGTTACCTGCTTCAACTGTCTGACTGCAAAGGAGAGTTAAGATTAAATTAGTTGAAAATAGTCAAGATTGACAAGGTAGATAGATGAATGTTACGTTAAATTCCTGAAGAAGATAAATGAATTAAATATTCAGCTTCCCACCTGGAAGGCTAGAGAACATACTGCTGCTGCATTTGTGAGCTGTTAGGGTATTAATTCACAGTTTATCACTATTGTTTTTCTGCTTGATTAGACATACTTTTGGAGAGTCTGCAGCAATACCACCTTGAGCAGCGGTCCTGCTCAGCTTCACAGTCCACCAGCAGTGAGCTGAGCCATTTGTTACATTGGAAACAAGGAAAGTGGCACTTTAGGGACTGCAGAAAGTGGGCTAAGGATCCAGCAGAAGGAAATAATGTTATTGGCACCTGTGCTTCTGGAAGTATCGTTAGATGTGACATAAGATTGAGATCTGGCCATTAGAGATGCCATTTCAAAGTATTTGTGAAGGTAATTTAAATTCCAAAGTTGACAATTCTGAATTGGGGTGTTTCCCATGCTGTCAAAGTTTGTATGGGGCACAGACAAGACATCAAAAGACTTGTCAGTCCTGGACTAATCTTTGCATGTTCTCTTTGTTAAGTCTTGAAAGCTTTTCTTTTGCCTGCTAAAATAATGCTTATATTGGGAAATTGCTGGGATGCTCATTAGATTTGTTTTTTTTAATAACTGATTAATAATCTCATCATTTTTGCAAGTCTGGACAATCTTTCAGTCTTCACTTGCATATTGACTGAACTGCCACTTACAGCTACGTCATCAGCAAAGTCTAAATCATCTAGGCTGTGGCCACACTAGCTTCTCCTTTCAGAAGGGGCATAGTAATGTGGCACTTCAGAATATGTTAATGAGTTGCTCCATGAATATGCAGTGCCTCATTAGCATAATGGTGGCTGTGCACGATTTGAAAGCGCCGCTTTTGAATCACAAGCCACCTGTGTAGATAGGGGCCTTTTGAAAGGACCCCGCCCCCGGACTTTGAAAGCCCCTTCTTCCTATTTGGTTTTAGGAAGAAGGGGCTCTCAAAGTCTAGGGGGTCCTTTTGAAAGGCCCCAGTCTACACAGGTGGCGTGTGATTTGAAAGCGGCGGTTTTGAATTGTGCGTGGCTGCCATTATGCTAATGAGGCACTGCATATTCATTGAAGTGCCTCATTAGCATCTTCCCAACTTGCTCATTACCATGCCCCTTCCCAAAGGAAGGGGCTAGTGTAGATGCGGCCGTTAGTAAGCAATGCAATGCCTCTGCTGTATCCATGTATGCTTCCTCTTAATGAAGTCAATGGCAATGCCAAACATCACAAATGAGACAATGCTATTTAGACATTGCCTTCGTTGAACTATTGACTCAAATATGAGTTTACATTAATGGTGCAAGCTGCACCTTTGATTTAAAGCCTGAATAATTATATTTGTTGACTGACTATAGCAGTTGAAGTTCAAGAGTGAAGGGAACTTCCAATATCTTTTTATAAAGCTGTGAAGTTTATATGAGGAGGTTTGCCTTCAATGTTTTCTTTGATTATAATTTTTAGGGGAAAACCTGGTCTACACTTATTCCTCAGGGATGAAATCTACCATACTCTTCCCTTTTGATCAGTCACTTCCTTTCTTCTTTTTAAGATGATACTATGACTTTTTTATTATCTTTTGTTTTTTGATGTGAGATGTTACAATATCTAGTTCTGAGTGCTTAGTTCCTTTGTCAAAGTCAATAGTTTCTTTTGGTGCTAGCCTGTGTAGCATCTCTTGAAACTTTCCTTTTTCTATTAGGTTCTTGGCTTCATTTGTCCTTAGCATGTGTAAGCCAGCAATACTAGTTGGAATATTGTTGGTAAAGTGTGTCACTATTACCTCTTTCAGCAGCTGCTTCAGCTTCTTTAGTGATATTATCCAGAGACTTTCTCCTGTCCTGTGCTGCTTTTTACTATTTTGTCCTTTATTTTATATACTTTTTGCTACTTCTCTTTTTAGAGATGTTTGAATCATTGATGCTTGCTTTCAATTGTTTCCCTTCTTTAACACAGTTCCATATATTTTTAATTACCCATGTTGTAGGTTTACTTTATCTGGAAACCAGCTCTAGTCACAGAGAAAGGATCTTGACATCAACGCTGGTAACTGCTCTATTTAATTTACAGACTACAAATTGTGATATCTATGTGTATGAAAAGATAAAACTATAAAACCACGTAAAAATGATTTTCCATAAAAACATGCCCTCAATATTCAACAAAATGCCTGGGTTTAGTAACCAAGTCACTAATATTCTTAACGAAAACTGAATGGCTAAATTTTATGCAGGTCTTTGAAAACGGGACAATTTTATGTCAGTATAAATTGAGGGTGGAGGTGAAACACTTGCTAACTTTATATACCATCCATCAGTGGAAAAATTACTCATCTTCATTTAGTTAACACTGCCACTCTTATCCCAGCAATAAATGTGAGAGCCTGGACTGGGTTTTCATTATCTAGCTAACACATCTGAAAAAGGGCAAGAGGAAGAAAGACAAGAAACTAATTCCTCTTAGGAAACATGCAGTTTCACTTCCAGTGTGACTTGTTGAAGTCACATTCTCAGACATGCTTACTCAGTAACTTTCAATGCAAGGTCTTTAAGGGGATTTCCTACATCTATGTTGTATACATTTAGAGGAGTTAGCCCTTCTCTCCCAGTTCTGTTTCTTGAGGTGTTTTTGTGTACTGCATGCTTAGCACACATATTTGGAGGGTAGATAGACAAATAGGTGCATTTATTCAACTTTGCCTGAGAGTAGTGTTAACCCCACTGCAAAATCCCAACACCATACCTTATGTAGCCCTTAAATCCCACTTCATTCCTCAGTATAGTTCTCCTGTAGTGTGTAAGTCTAAGAAGTTGTGCATGCTCTGTGCACTGGGGTAAATATAGCCCTCTGTCTGCATGTTGGAAAATAAGTCATATTCTCCTAGGTCTAACTGCACCATTCCAAACACAGCTGTAAGCCATATTTAAGTAACAGTTATCACCTATAATATCTGCTCCTAGGTTTTATGGTTCATGACATTCTTCTATCACCTTATTTTTTCTCATTTTTCTGGAGTTGAATCTGTGACTTGTCATTACCCCCAAAGAGATGCTAAATTATTTATCTTTAGCAATTTAAGCTCATGCAGCTGTGGTTGTTTATAAGATCATAGTTGGTTTTATAACAGATATGGCCTTAGTGGTATTTGTGAAATGGACAGTGATGGAATGACTTAGTACTGTTGTATTAAAACAAAGTATCTTTGGAGAGGCCTCTTTTAATAATATCAAATTTGTGTTAACAAACTGCTACAAACAGAGCGCTGACAGCTGATGTGGGCCCAGGAGCAAGGAGGCCTAGTTCCTTACCAGTGGAAGGGGTAGAGCCAAGGACAGATGAGACAGGACTTAGGGCAGTGAGCTCTGGGACCCCTCCATTATACGTGGACTGGCAACACTGCAGCACAGTGCTTGGCAGCATTTCAAAGGGGCCCTGAGCCCCAGCTACTGCGACTGCTACCATGGTGGTGGCTAGAGCCCTGGGCCCCTTTGAAATGCTGGGCCAGGGGGAAATTGCTGCCTCTGTCCCTGCAACCATTGGTTGGCCTGCTCACAAAGGGCCTATCCTTGCAGTCCCTGCAAAGGCACACATTTTTCAAAATGCTTTTTTGATATGCAGATGAATCCAGGCAGAACAGAGATCTCTGCAGACCCATGTGTACCATGAAGTCATACTCTCTCTATCACAGCATATGAGAAGTCATAGGACTGACAAGGACAGAGCTGTTAGCTGGTAGATTTCTTTAGCTATGACCCCATATGGGGACCTGTAGGGTGCGAGAAGACATTGTAACAGTCGAGAGTGCAGTCTGACCCCTCTGTGAATCCTCAGGAGAATCTAAACAGACCAGTCTGTGCAAGGTGAAAAACTGCAAAATAACTAACCCTGCCATGGGAACTACTGCAGAACAAGGCGCGCTTGCCAAGACTTCAAGGCTACGCTGGTAGTAGGCCACAAGGGATAGTGATAGGAATGCATAGGCAATTTTAGGCAATCTTATGTTAATGAGTTCAGCTTTATCAGCTAGTGTTAGTAAGCCTGTTACAGAGCATCTCCCTAAGCGAAGCTCCGATGCGTCGGGTTTTCCCCCACTGGTGACTGTGGCGTCTCCGGGGCTCCCGTCACGGGTGTCACGCGCTTTCAAGAAACCAAATATAGCACTCGCCTTCTGGGTGCAGCCTCATTTCTGGGGAACCCGAGCCTGGCTGGTTACAATTGGCGCAGCGATCAGGGTTCTCCAGGTATGATGCCGTTTTGGTTGAAAGTGAGGGAGGCAGGGAAGCCAGCGCTGTCCCTGCAGTGCATACCAGGATGGCCCTTGTCAGAGTGATGGGGGCTGGTAGCGTGGATGGTGGCCTGTTGGGCAGCCCCAGCAGACTGGCTAGAGTTGCAGGAGGCGGCAGGCGTGACGCCGGTACAGGTAGAAAGGGCGTTGCGTCGGCTGCGGCTGAGCCGCTGGCCAGGGATGGAAAAAAGGGCGGTGGAAGAGGTAGCATGGCTTTTCCTAACTGCCCTCCAGGCCCCGGATGATGAGCTTCTCCGCCTGCAGAAGGTGCTGGCGGTGAAGGAGCAGGAATGTCATGATTTGGCGGATGTGCGGGCAATAGTGTAGGAGGTGGTTACCTCGCAGTCTGAAAGGACGCAAGAGTTAACCCATCGTTGTGAGGTGTTGGCGGCGAGAGTTGCGCATTGGCAGCGTGTGAAACTAGGGAAAGAACTGGTGTCAATGGCCCAAGTGCGTGTGGTCCTTGCGCTAGCCACTTGGGACCCTGAGACCTGTGATGGGAACATTTGGAGCTCTTCCTCATCTGAGGAGGAGGAGGAGGTGAACGGGGAGGCTGTGCAAACTGACCTGAGACAGGTGTGCCCCATTCGGGAGTTGAGGGCAGAAGGAGGTCACTGCAATGAGGTCTGGCGAACGTTTAAGACAAGTGAGTTGCAGGCGATGGTGAAGAGTTTTAAGCAGGAGCCAGGGGAAGGCCTGTTGGCCTGGCTAGTGTGTGTGTGGGACAACGTGGGCAACACTGTGTTGCTGCTCTTTGCGGAACTCCACCAGATGGGCGTGTTGTCCCAGAATTCACAGGTCAGGCAGGCGCTGCAGACTATGCAAGGTCTTACTGATGCACAGGGAAACGCCATGGAAGCGCCATCCCTGTACTGCTGGTTGACTGCGGCGGTGGACCAGGTCTACCCCTCCCCAGGGGAACTGGAAGCACTGGCGAGGCCCTGGTTTACAATCCCAGCAGGGGTGAGTGTGCTGCGGCAGCTGGGCATGGCGAGGGTTGTGGCTTTCATCGACATGGGACCAGAAGATATAGGGGTCCATAAATCCATCAAGGCCTCTCTTTTAAGCTTTGCCCCCCCTCGAGCTGAAGGCCTCCCTTATGGCCGTGGTCATGGCAGCGGGCGGGAATGTAGGTGACTTGGTTGGAACGTTGATGCAGTTAGAGACTGTCATAGCTGCGAAAGTGGTCCGTGCCACAAAAGGAAAAGGTGGTCAGGCGGGAGCCCCTGGACAGGAGAAAGGGCACGCTCGGGTGACCCGGAGAACCATGTGGACGGACTTGCTGAAGGCAGACGTCCCCCATGAGGAGATCAATGGTTTGCCAACACCAGACTTGTACAAGCGTTGGTTACAACTGCCACCTACTCAGCGGAGTGAGGATGTGGGTGCCTCCAAGAGGGTGGGCGAGACCCAGGCACCACAGAAAGGTACAGGATCTGGGGGGAGGACAGAGCCCAGCGCCCCCGTCAACTGGACCCTTCCCCCTAGGAAGTGATGGGGAGGTGGGTCCCCAGTAGTACGGGCTGTGGCAGTGCAACAGGTATCAGGGGACCGGCGCCCATTCATTCCGTTAACCATGAAGTGGCCCCAGGGAGGGGAGCAGCATGTGCTAGCTCTGTTAGACACTGGAGCCAAGGTGACCATTCTGCATTCTACCCAGATTGCGGGTCACGTGGTGGTCGTGCAGGGCCTCGGAGGAGCGGAGACCACCGCTTATTCGGTGGAGGTCACACTAACGTTGGGGAAAGCCCCTCCCTTTCGGGCGACAGTGCTGGCTGCACCTTTGGGTGAATACATCATTGGAATGGATGTCTTGCGTGGCCGGTGTGTGGATACACAGTATGGGTTGTTTGCCTTTGGGCACCCCCGCTACATTCGGGCAATCAGAACTGTGGAGCCCCTACTGCGGGGACATCACAAATGGGATTCTGTGTGCCTGCCGGTCCCCCAGACCCCGATGTCAATCAAGCAGTACTGCATTCCTGGTGGAGAGCACGAGATTAGTGACACTATTGCTGCATTGCTACAGGCAGAGATTATTCGCCCCATGCTGAGCTCCTTCAACAGCCCCATCTGGCCAGTGAAGAAGCCGGATGGATCGTGGTGCATGCCAGTGGACTATTGGGAACTCAATAAGGTGACCCCAGAGCTTACAGCTGTAGTTCTGGACATGGTTACCATCCTGGAGCGCATCACTGTGGCGGCCTTGCCGTGGCATGCAGTCATAGACCTGGCCAATGCATTTTTCTCTATTGACATTCATCCCAAGAGTTGAGCAGTTTGCCTTCACGTGGCTAACAAAGCAGTACACGTTTACCATGTTACCACAGAGCTTTAAGCACTCCCTGACAATCTGCCATCAGCTAGTGCCAGACGATCTGGAGCGTCTGGACCTCCCCGACCGGACGGCCTGCTACCACTACATTGACGACGTTATGATCTCGGGACCAGATGAACCGACTGTTCAAGCTGCCCTAGACACCGTCATAACAGGAGCTTGTGCGCAAGGCCACCCAGTAGAACTGGACAAAGAAGCACCAACGAGCCTTTGATCTATGCAAAGAGGCAGTGGTGGCACACGCCCGCCTCACTGCACTGTTGCAGGGCCAACCGTTTGAACTGGAGGTAACAACCATCGGCAACGTGGCGTCCTGGGGTCTGTGGCAGCAGGTAGGAACCCAGCGAAAAGAACCCATCGGCTTCTGGTCAGAAACCCTCCGCGAAGCTGAAGGTGGGTACACCCCCCTGGAAAAGCAAATCCTAGCAGTGGTGTGGGCTTTGCAGAACACTGAGCGGGTCACGGGCGTTGCCCCTGTTACTGTACGAACCCCGGTCCCCTTAATGGGGTGGGTCATGGGTACCTCTGGACTGCTGTAGCAACAGCCACAAAGAGCGGCCCACGTAGCAGTAACAGCTCCAATGTATGGGTAACGTTGGCACAAACTACCATCAACGCGTCTGCCTTTTGTCTGCCCCACAGTATGGCCGTGGGACAGCTCATGGACACATGCTTTATAGGTGTCAGTGCTACTCCTGCTCTCTTGCAAAACTATACCCTTTTGTGTAACTTTGCTTTCACTGCTCTCATAGGCTACGTCTACACATGAAGCCTACATCAAAATAGCTTATTTCGATGTAGCAACATCAAAATAGGCTATTTCGATGAGTAACGTCTACACGTCCTCCAGGGCTGGCAATGTCGATGTTCAACTTCGACGTTGCGCGGCACCACATCGAAATAGGCGCTGTGAGGGAACGTCTACACGCCAAAGTAGCACACATCGAAATAAGGGTGCCAGGCACAGCTGCAGACAGGGTCACAGGGCAGACTCAACAGCAAGCCGCTCCCTTAAAGGGCCCCTCCCAGACACAGTTGCACTAAACAACACAAGATCCACAGAGCCGACAACTGGTTGCAGACCCTGTGCCTGCAGCATGGATCCCCAGCTGCAGCAGCAGCAGCCAGAAGCCCTGGGCTAAGGGCTGCTGCCCACGGTGACCATAGAGCCCCGCAGGGGCTGGAGAGAGAGCGTCTCTCAACCCCTCAGCTGATGGTCGCCATGGCGGACCCCGCTATTTCGAAGTTGCAGGACGCACAACGACTACACGGTCCCTACTTCGACGTTGAACGTCGAAGTAGGGCGCTATTCCTATCCCCTCATGGGGTTAGCGACTTCGACGTCTCGCCGCCTAAAGTCGAAGTTAACTTCGAAATAGCGCCCGGCGCGTGTAGCCGTGACGGGCGCTATTTCGAAGTTAGTGCCGCTACTTCGAAGTAGCGTGCACGTGTAGACACGGCTATATGCTGTTATCAAGTCTGTTCCACAGGTGCACGCTGTGTTGCCAGAAGAGCATCAACCACCTCACTTGATTCCTACTAGCCTTGGAATTCACAAAGGGGTCGCGGAGAGGAGTGTAGGTTCCGAGAAGACATTGTAACGGTCGAGAGTGCAGTCCAACCCCTCTGTGAATCCTCAGGAGAATCTAAACAGACCAGTCTGTGCAAGGTGAAAAGCTGCAAAATAACTGCCATGGGAACTACTGCAGAACAAGGTGCGCTTGCCAAGACTTCAAGGCTACGCTGGCAGTAGGCCACAAGAGATAGTGATAAGAAATGCATAGGCAATTTTAGGCAATCTTATGTTAATGAGTTCAGCTTTATCAGCTAGTGTTAGGAGGCCTGTTACAGAGCCTCTGCCCGAGCGAAGCTCCGATGCGTCGGGTTTTCCCCCACTGGTGACTGCGGCGTCTCCGGGCCTCCCGTTGTGGGTGTCACGCGTTTTCAATAAACCAAATATAGCACTCACCTTCTAGGTGCAGCCTCGTTTCTGGGGAACCCGAGCCTGGTTGGTTACAGGACCTCTGATAGCCTCCCATACTTCGTAGGCTTACAACTTGGAACTGTTATAATCCCATGTGAATATTAGTTTGCTTTGTTATCCTTCCTCCTATTTTTGTTACATTTACTCATTATGTTTTACCTCAGATTAGATTGAAAAGTGGGACAGAGAACACATCATCCTATATGTTTGCATCTAGCACAATGTGGTCTAAATCTGGATTGGGGCATTTGAGATATAATGCAATACAAATAAGCAACAATACTAGTTTCTCCCACAAAATTTCCACTCCCAGCCCCCAAAGTCAAGGCTTTTTCCAATATGAGAGGCACTTGAAGACAAAATCACAGCCAAATGAATTTACTAGGTAGTAAAGTAAGAAGACCACTAAAGCAATCTGATCTTGTTCGCTAAACATAGAAAAGGTCTGTTTTAAGAGCAGCTAGAAATGGACTTAGAGCTGAAAAAAAATACAGGGAACTCGCCGAATACTATTTTATAAGATTAGCTGACAAACTGGAATATATGTGGAATCACCTTCACACAATCAATGTTGCAGACATAGTTGATCATAAATTAAACCTCAGTGACAGTAAGGTACTGCCATGCCTATACACCTCAGAAGCAAAAGGAACCAAGTGTACAATTCCAGAACATATTAAAACTACCATGTCTACTACCACAGCAGATGGAGCAGCGCTCTCATAACCAAAGGAAGCAATCAAGAAAATCTTCTTCTGATCTCTGTAGCAGCAAAGCTCTTGTCTCAGGTGGTTGGTCTGTCCCACAATTACTATTAAAGATAGGTTGCTCTGGCATACTGACAGTTAAATAAATTAAAATATTACTTTTAAATCCAGATTAATTCCAGGCACCATTGAGATGGCCTATAGTTATTTACTTTTGAAACAATGTTAAGGACACTTTAGTGTGTATATCCTGCAGATCAAATTTCTCACTAAACACAGATTTTAAAAATATCACCTACTTGTTTACTTGTCAGGTAATTCCTCCCTTCCTTGTCCTTGCTATGTGATAGACTGCTTTCATGCCACGTAGGTAGTTTTTCCGTACAACTGAGGCTACTTGTCTGTGCTGTGGGTGCTTTCATTGTGTTGACAACTATCATGGCTGCTATTAGGGACTGAAGTAGAGGCCTCCAGAGCTAAATTACCAATGTCTCTCCCTCTCTCTTTTTCTTCAGGATGAGCTAAAGAGCCCAGTTCTCTAGGTAGGGCATTAGTAGTCTCATATAATCTGTGATTTGTGTACAGAGCAGGACACATTACACATCGGCCAATGCATTACACTTGCATAATAGGATATAGGAGAATCACCCTAGCATAGGAGGCTCCTCTCGTCATGTGTATACACCATAGTCATTGTCTTTGACACTGTCCATCCTGAGTGCCAACATGTGGGTCTCATGGCCAGTGAATATAGGTCATGAGTGGGATTTCCCTGAATTTCAGTAGTAGCCCCTTGGGATCTATGTCAGCCAAGCAAGGTAAGCTGGCTTGAGGTCCAGCTTGCAGCCAAACCCAAATCAGGTAACTCAGAGCCACCCTAACACACCTACTTCTTTGAAATGTGCAGTGTACTCTTTAATTTTATTTGATGTATCATCTTACCCGTTTTTTTTAATCACCATTTGGGAGAAGGAGCTGGTCCCCCAGGACTTGAAAGATGCCCTGACTGTACACATATACAAGAGAAAAGGTGACAATGCATGCTGTGATGACCACCGGGGCATCTCTCTGCTCTATATAGCTGGTAATATGCTGGCCCACATCCTTTACAACCTGTTTTCACTTGATGTGTTCAAAAATGGTACCATTCCTGCAATACAGTGAAGATTTCATGTTGGTTGAGGCATTGCTGACATGATATTTACAGCCAGAGAAATGTAGAAAACAACATCAGGACCTTTATGTGATTTTCATGGACTTGACCAAGGCATTCAACATAGTCAACAGAAATGGCCTCTGGAAAGTACCTGGGTGAATGGGCTGTCCTAAAAAACTATCTATATTATTCAATCTTTTCATGGTGGCATGCTAGGTTGCATCTTTAACAATGGAGAGACATCAACACCTTTTGAAATTTCAAATGGTACAAAGCAAGGATGTGTCCTCGCTCCTGTCCTGCTCAGCATCTACTTTTCAATGATGCTGCTAGTTGCTTTCAAGGACTGCACATTGGCCGTATGTATTCAGTTCCAAACAGATGGCAGTATCTTTCATGTCCAGAAACTTCAGGTTCACACCAAAGTGTTTACTACAACTATTCATGACCTGTTGTTTGCTGATAACTGCATTGTTGGCTCATTCAGTGAAGGAAGCACAGGTGCTTTTTGATCACTTTATTACTTCTGCTCACCATTTTGGACTCACAGTGAGCCTCAAGAAGACAGAGGTTATGCCTCAGCCTGTTTGGAAAGAGACCAGCACTCCAGCGATCACTACTATTGTTACCATCCTTAAGTTGTTGACAAGTTCTACTACCTTGGAAGTGTACTGTCCTCTAGCATAAAACACAGGATAACTCAGGGATAAGGGATTGGCAACAGAGGGAGTTTTAGCTGGCAGAGGCATGTTCACATGGCTTGTTTACTGCTGGCAGCAGCCTCTGCCGGCACTGAGATCTCGTGCAGCTATGCTACTTACCAGTGTGATTATGCTAATGAGCAGCCATTTACAACTGTGAGACTTCACATTAGCGTGGAACTGCTGGGAGAACAGCTCTGTGTAGACGTGCCCATAATGTACTGCAAAGGAGAAATGTGATTACCAATTAGCTGCAAGAGACTTCATTGAGCCAGGTTAACCAGAAAATTGTTCTTTCTGAAAGATATTTCATATGTGGGGAAAACAAAGATAATTCTTTTTCCTGTTTCAGTTCAAATGTACATGACACTGAAATGGAAACCATATCTGAATTTCAGAGTGTGGTTGTAAAATTAGAAACACATTTGTTTTGGGGTATTTTTAATCTTCTGGTAATATTCTTGTTTGTTTACAAAAAGGAACATTAAGTTAGAGATTGGTCATTGTGACATGGCAGTTGTATCTGCTTCACAAGCTATTGTAAAATTATTCTTTTTTCCTGGTTTTCAGCCTGCTTAAAAATTTCCAAAAATTTGCTATTGGATTTCTATGTTTCTGCTAACACTATTTTGACCTTATTTTATTTGTTTGCAGTTAAAATAAATGTTTCTGTTTGGATCATTCAAGGCTGAATGATTTTGCTTTTCACACTTCAAAACACAGCTCACACATTTTCCCCATGAAGATAAGTAACTCAGAAATGTCTTAATTTGAAATTTGGCATGAATTTATGCAAGGCCTGATGTTGAACTCGCTGCTTTTACACTCATATAATAATTCATTTGACTTAAACAGAGTTTCTGATTTACAGTGGTGTGAGATCAAAATCACACTTTCAAATTCATATCCTACCTTAGTGATGTTTGAGTTTCACTTTAGAGTGCTAGATTTTCATGAGAATTTTGTTGAGGCATAATGGGGATTGTTAAACATGGCATTTCATTCTAATTAAGAAACATCAATGTTGTAGCCATTATAACTGGATTATTTGGTGAATCTATCTCCCCTTCTTCCCATTTATTCCACTGAAACTCTTACCAAATTTAATCTGGGAAACCATGGTTGTAAAATCAAACTAAATGCCAGATGATCTTATCATTACTTGTCTACCTGTGCTGCACTTTTAATTTCAAAGAGCTTATGAAATGCTTACTGATGTATTATCTTGAATAGTTTCATATTCTAAATACACATTACATGCATCTTCTACATGAGTATTTCTGATATTGTATGGAAATGTCATGGCAGTATTATCCTGAGAGGTCCTTTTGCCACTTCTAAGTCATGCACCCTTATGTGTGTATAGCCACCTACTATTGTGAATCAGCCCTTTTCAGAGGAGGAAGTCTGGCAGGGAACAGAGGATTGTGGGTTTCTGTTGCTGCCATAAAAAGTAAGAATAGTTCTCTGGAAAACCAACAAATGCATCAGTATTTGTCTAGGCTGCAGTAGCCTTATTCAGATCTGGGCCCAAAGCCAAATTTCATATAGTTTCATTGCTTGTTACTCGCAATGCATAAAATGCAGCTGTGATTGATTCTGGACTCTATTTTTCACTTTTGAGAACTGGCTGGAAGTCTTTTCCAACATCAGAGACAGTACAGGGCTGTGAAGGAGCAGTATGGGACAAACCCCATTCTTTAGTGTAAAGCAAGTCAGTGATTTCTTATCCTGGCCATACATTCTCCTCTACTACTTAGCTGCCATGATTTTCCCCACCACAACATTAGCAATATTGTACTTAAAAGTACCATTATTTTGTTTAACAGATTATATATAGCTGAAATAGTATTGTTTTGCTGTTGATTATTTCTCAAAAAGCTCAAGCTGTTCCCTTTGCTTGGGGTGTTTTTCAGCATACTCTTTATGTACCACAAGATTCAAGAATCACAGGACTTTGCTTATTTCTTATAGGTGTTCATGTGATATGCATCTTAGTGATGCCCTTTCTGTACATGGTTTAGAGCATGACAAAAAACAATTTGTGGAAATATGGAGCTGATGCCCTATGATGTTTTCCATTAGCACCAGTGGTGAAATCTTGGTCCTACTAAAGTCAGTGGCAAAACTCCCACTGAATTTAGTAACAGGATTTCACCCAACATTTTAAAAGGACAGAAGCAAGGAATGTAGAACAGTATTGAGACATCTGGGTTTCAGGATGTAAAAATTGGCTACCCAAAATCTTCCTTAGGGAAATATTCTGGGGAATTTTGTAGAAAGTGGTAACCTCTCTAGGATTTTTGTTTTTTTTATCATCCTTAGGAACTTAAAGGAAAATGACCCTTTGTAGCAGAATTCTATAGAATATTAAGCTCTCCTACCCCCTAAAAATGGAAATGAGATAGAAATAAAATAGAAATAAAAATATAGAAATGAGAGAGTCTCCTATTAATTTATGTAGGGCCTCAGAGTAATTTCTATAAAAACTTCTTTGTTTTTTAGAGTAGTTTCTACAGAAACCTATTGGCTTCATGCCTGTTAATGACTAAGACTTTTCCTTAAGTGAACAGTGTTCCCTTATTTAAGGAAGGTAATCTTTTTTCTCATTACATTGGCTCATTGCTGTGCTGATCTCCCAGTCAATTATCTGAAATTAACAGTTCTTGAAACATGTCTGAATTTCTTCTTTTTGGCTCCCATTCTGTTATATCCCGCTCCCTCCCCAACCTCTAGGAGTCTTTATGGAGATAAATCATGCAGCCTTTCTTTTCACAAGTATCAGAACAAATTTCATGAGCTGATGACTTGACTCTAGTGCATGGTCAGTTCGCTATCCAACCCAATGTTTATTGGATTTTATGAGCCAACTGAGTCAGCATAAGGCTAGCTTGCCAGTGCACACTTTACTGTATCTCAAATCCTTTCTTGAATAATCCATTAAGACAAGGAAGATATTAACTAAAATGGGAGACTAGGCTGCCTGGTGCACCAAATCTCTTAAAGCCATTCATTTAGGTATTAATGTAGACTACCTGTAGTATTTTAGAGAACTGTTGCCAGGGTGGGTAGGACTACAGAATAGTACAGGTTGAAACTCTCTAATCTGGAACTCTCTGGTCCGGTAACATCCAGAATCTGGCATGATTTTAGGTAGCTGGATGACCACTTACCATGGGTGTGGCCAAATTTCTCATGATCCCCTAGAATTTGTTTACAACCTCCAGTCTTGGCTCTCAGGCTATGTCAAGATTGCAGCCTTCTGTTGACAGCCTGGAGGTCTCCCAACAGAAGTCTACCACTCCAGGAGCCTTCTGCCGACATCCCAGTCATCCTCCTACGAGGAAGAAGGGAAGTATTGGCAGAGGGGGATTTCCTGACATTTGGTGCCATGTAGATGGGCCAAATGTTGAGAAAGCATCTCCTGACAGAACTGCTGGCAGGAGCTACGCAAATGCGTTGTGCAATTTGTGTATCTTTTGCTGAGAGAACTCGTCAATTTAGACATAGCCTCAGTGTTCAGTGCTGTTATTTCACTGTGATTTACCCCTAAATGTCTTCTAAGAGCCCCGTAAACAACGGAAGTGTTGGTAATGTGCTAGATAACATTGACCTCCTGTGATCTGGAAAATTCTCTTGTCCGGCACTGGTCAGGGACTGAGGATGCCAGATTAGAGAGGTTCAACCTGTAGTGGTAACACTGTGCATGGAGGATTAATACATACCATTATTAACAAGTTGAGAGTTACCTCTGCTTGTGCAAGATGTTAGCTGCATATCCTTGAGCCACTGTGCCTCATGAGGTGTTCCAGGGAAAGGGAAAGCAATGTTGCTGCAAGAGCCTTTTCTTGGAGGTTTTGCCAAAAGGAAGCAGCTGTAATTCCTATGGGAGCTGCAGTGCAAGCGCTGCAATACAGATTCCTCTCCTCGTCATTCTAGCCACCCTGCCACTTCCCATAAAGCTATTGTCAATTTTCACACAACATGGATTATCCTGGATCTTTCTGCCACTGGAATCCCTATGCAAGGGCCTATGCTGGATTTTTTGTTGGTACCTAGCACTTATGCTTTGGTGTGTGGTCTCATTAGCTTTTGGTTGCTCTTTTACTTTGATCTAATTTCCGAATTTTATAAGCTGCTCTGCACTGGCTGTACTTGGAGCAGCTGCAGGCATTTACAGGCAAGGAAAGTGGTTGCATAGTAGCCTGAACCACTTGGACAGTCTCAGGATAGCTCCTCCCTTCTGTGTAGATTTTTCCTTAAAATTTTCACAACTTGTTGACAGAAGAATTAGAACCTCAGATAACAACATATAAATAAGCACTTTATTTTGAAGGGTGAGATCCCAAAAATGCACTAGTGAATGAAGAATTTGCTTTGTACATTAAAAAACGTTGGCCAAATGTGAAATAAAACATGGGTACTGAGGGCCAGATTTTTGAACTTATTTAGGTACCAAAGAAATGAATAGGAATTAGTTGCCTAAAGGTCTTTGAAAAATCTGGCTCACTATCCCATTTGCCCTACCTCACTGACTTCTCTGAGACTCCTTGAATTAGGAGGGGAGCATAATTTAATTTTAGAGAATAGCAATAAATCATGGGGAAAACTCCTATTACATTAATTAGTAATGAAACATAAAGTATTTTAGAAAAGCATATTCTGAAGACCTGCCAAGCATACATGAAAATTATCTTGTTTCTGTAGCATCTCTGGTAACACTTTATATGAGTGTTCCATTTATAAATGGTTAATGAGTGATCAATATAAACACATTAGAGACATACGTGGTTTGTAGTGTTGATGGCCATAAGCAATGGTCACAAGCAACTTATTAAGGTTGCTAACAGTTAACTTTAATAAGACTTATATTAATCATTTTTAATCTTTATAAACTATTCATAAAAGGAACACTAATTTAAAGTGTAACCAAACAGCTTTTAGAATTTGACAGCAGGAATATAATTTTCTCTTCAGTTCCTTAGGGGATTTCCAAGCATCCATGAAGAAGTCTATTTTCTGTTTTGTTCTACAAGGATTTTAATCTCCTGGATTCTGGGACAATAACACAAATATAGATCTCTCCTCTAATGAAGTTCAATTATTTCAATACTTCTCTACCAAATTCTGTAGCTGTTTCAAAAGCAAAACTCCTAGCAGGTTGAAAGGGGCAGGGGAGCTTGTGTGAATTGTGCTACCTGGGCTTGATCCAAAGTCTATTAAAGTTAGTGAAAATATTCCCATTTATTAAAATATTCTTTGGATAAGGCTCTTTAAGAAGCAAGTATTATTAATTATTAGGACTGATCCAGGGCTGCAAGCTTTGGCCTTGTGGCTGTTGGCAGAAAACTCTTTCAGTGGAAATATCAGTTTTTCCCAATTAGAGTAGATGAAAGCGGCATCTAATACATTTATCACCTGTTACTTCTGCAGTGTCACACATATGATAGCTCATATATAAACAAGTAGAAGGAAGGTAGATCACATCTGGAACATCCTGGGTCAGTTGTAATTCCACAGACTTGGTGAGGTGGTGCATCAGTGCAACAGCACCCCCCCGGCCAAGCTTGGCATATTTCCTGGGCTCATCTAGCCCTGCAGGGTTATAAATCATAGAATATTAGAGCTGGAAGGGATCCCAGGAGGCCATCCAGTCCAGTCCCCTACTCAAAGCAGGATCAATCCTAACTAAGTTATCCCAGCCAGGAGTTTGTCAAGCTGGGACTTAAAAACCTCTGTGGACAGAGATTCCACCACCTCTCTAGGTAAAACATTCCAGTGTTTCACCATCCTCCGGGTGAAACAGTTCTTCCTAATATCCAACCTAGTCCTCTCCCTCTGTAACTTCAGACCATTGCTCCTTGTTCTGCCATCCATCACTACTGACAACAGCCTCTCTCCATCCTCTTTAGAGCCCCTCTTCAGGAGGTTGAAGGCTGCTATCAAGTCGCCCCTCTCCCTTCTCTTCTGCAAACTAAATAACTTCAAATCCCTCAGTTTCTCCTCATAGGTCATGTGCTCCTGTCCTCTAATCATTTACTTTGAACTCTCTCCAGTGCATCCACATCCTTTCTATACAGAGGAGCCCAGAACTGGATACAATGCTCCAGATGTGGCCTCACCAGTGCCAAATAGAGAGAAATAATAACTTCTCCAGATCTATTGAAAATGCTTCTCCTAATGCACCCCAATATGCCACTAGCCTTCTTGGCTACAAGGGCACACTGTTGACTCATATCCAGCCTCTCATCCACTATAATCCTCAGGTCGTTTTCTGCTGCACTGATACTTAACCAGTTGGTCCCTAGCCTAGGATTCTGCACTTCTCCTTAATGAACGTCATCAGATTTCTTTTGGTCCAATCCTTCAATTTATCTAGGTCACTCTGGACCCTATCCCTACCCTCCAGTGTATCTACCTTTCCCCATAGCTTGGTGTCATTTGCAAATTTGCTGAGGGTGCAATCCATCCCCTCATCCAGGTCCTTAATAAAGATGTTGAACAATACTGGCCCTAGAACTGATCCGTGGGGCACTCCACTTGTGACCAACTGCCAACCAGACATAGAGTCATTGATCACCACCTGTTGGGACCAGCCATCTAGCCAGCTTTCTGTTCATCTAGTCTAGTATCCAGTCCATACTTACTTTACTTATGGGCAAGAATGTTGTGGAAGACTATATAAAAAGCTTTATTAAAGTCAAGGTATATCGCATCCATTGACTTCTCCATGTCCACAGAGCCAGTTACCTCAGCACAGAAGCTAATCAGATTGGTCAGACATGACTTGCTCTTGGTGAATCTATGTTGACTACTCTTGGTCACTTTGCCCTCTTCTGAGTGCTTCAAAATAGATTGTTTGAGGATCCCCTCCATGATTTTTCCAGGGACTGAGGTAAGACTGACCAGTCTATAGTTCTCTGGATTGTTCTTCTTTTCTTTTTTAAAAATGTGCACTACATTTGCCTTTTCTCCAATCAACCAAGACCTTTCCTGATCTCCATGTGTTTTCAAAGATAATAGCCAATGGGTCTGCAATGACATCTGCCAGTTCCCTCAGTACCCTTGGATGCATTAATTCCAGATCCATGGATTTGTGTGCATCTAGCTTTTTTAAATAGCTCCTAACTTGTTCTTTGCCTACTGTGGGCTGCCCACCTCCTTCCCATACTGCATTGCCTAGTGACGTAGTTGGGAAGCTAACCTTATCTGTGAAGACTGAGGCAAAAAAAGCATTGAATACTTCAAACTTTCCCGCATAATCTGTCACCGGGTTACCTCCCTCATCCAGGAACGGCCCCACACCCTCCCTGATAACCCTCTTATTGTTAACATGCCTGTGGAAATCCTTCTTGTTGCCCTTCACATTCCTTGCTAGTTGCAGTTGTAGTTGTGCTTTCGCTTTCCTGATTGCTCCATGGCATTATTCCCTGGGTTGTGGAGGTGCCCAGGAATCTGAAAATTTTTTTATAAATTTCCCACTCCAAAAGGGGTTTGATAGGGAAACCCAGGCCCACCCACTCTACAGGCCCCACCATTCCAGCTCAAGGCCTCAGAGCTATGTAAGTAGGATCAGGGTTCTTCAACTCTGACAGTGCCCTGAATATCTTCCCACCTTCTTCTGCATTTTTCCATCCTTTTGATCAGTTCATCCCTTCCTGGTCTGTTATCTTTGCAAAGCCCTTGACTAGCTTGCTGACCTGAGCTCCCTTCTCGAGTTTCAGAGGGATAGCTGTGTTAGTCTGTAACCTCAGAACAACAGGATGTCCTGTAGCACCTTATAGACTAACAGATATTTTGGAGCATAAGCTTTTGTGGGCAAAGACCAGCTTCATCAGCTGCAATGTAGTGGAGATTCCAGAGGCAGGTCTAATTATACAGGAACATGAAAAGGAAGGAGTCGTCCTTCTCCTTTCCTACTCCTTCTCCTTCTCCTTCTCCTTCTCCAGTTTGCTGACTACTCTGCCAACCAAACCCCCATCACCATTTCTTGGCCATTTTATCTTTCCACCTGTTGTGAAGCTTCCAGTCAGCAATGGCTGGGAGTGCCTCTATTAACCCTTTGGTTGCTAAGCTTGTGTGGGTTACATACCAACCCCCACCCCCAGACATTTGGTTATTAGCAAAATTAACTTTTAGTGCCCTATTAGTCTGCTCCTGCAGCATGTATCTCTAAACAGGGTGGATCTTTCTATTTGTGAGAGATGTTAAAATGCCATTCAAACAGTGCTTTCACCTTCTTTGTTGAAAAGACAAGCAAATGTAAGATAACACTCTT
Organism: Carettochelys insculpta; assembly: GCF_033958435.1. NCBI lineage: Eukaryota > Metazoa > Chordata > Testudines > Carettochelyidae > Carettochelys > Carettochelys insculpta. The sequence goes on along the minus strand of NC_134150.1, from coordinate 34,409,933 downwards.
CTCGCTAATGATTAAGATTTATAAAGGCTAGCATTTGTCTGGTCAAAAGTGGTGAGGTGCATTTTCTGATAGAGGCAGATATATAATGGCATCTGAAATAAAAAAATAAAAGATTGCTTCACTTAAAATCAACAATCATCACAACAAAATTAAAATGCAGAGCATATGTTTGATTTCTGAAATGATCTGAATGTGATGGTATAAATAGTCCTTGCACTATACAAACAGAACTACTTAAAACAATTGAGTAAAGAAATGTAAAATGAATCATTTGCAAAAAAGGAGGAGGGGAAAGACATGAACTATTATGCTCAGATATTGCAATTTGCTCTATCATAATGAAAGCCCTTTTTATAAAAAAGAAAATTCAACTAATGTAGCTTTGATACCTTGTCATTTAGTAACAATTATGAATCATTTCTACAGAAATGTCCCTCTTACAAGCAATCTGAAGACAAGAAATTGTATTACTAATTTTTCACTCTTTATAATGGTTCTAATCATCATTGAAGACCATCATTATTATTGTTACTCAGTTTTAGTAAAGCCTGCCAGTTATGCCAGATTACATGTGGGTATATGGGTTTGTGTGGATTTCTCATTGCCGGGGACTTCTAATGATAATAAAATATTTGTTCATCTAACATGAACTAAAGCAGCAAAAGACCAATTGCTGGCATTCCCTGAACCACTTTGTTACATTTAATAGTACTGGTAAAACCTTCTTTCTACTGTCACCAATACAGTTTCCATCTCTGATATACAGGTTGAACCTTTCTAATCCAGCACCCTTGGGACCTGACAGGTTCTGAACCAGACAGTTTGCCAAACCACAGGAGGTATTATTGTCTAGTAGCATTACGTACACCGCCACTCCTTACTGGGCTCTTAGAAGACACTTAGGGGTAAATTATAGCTAAATAACAACACAGAACATTGAGACCAGGACTGGTGTCTGGAAACAAACTTTACAGGACCCTGGGAAACATGGCCACACCTATGGTAAGTGGTCATTCAGTCTACTCAAAGCATGCTGGATTACAAAATTTGCCAGATGAGAGAGTTCCAAATTAGAGAGGTTCCACCTGTACTTTCATTTCCCATGAAGATGTTCTTATGGTTAATATTTCCCCATCATGAACCTTATGCTGAGACAACTTAAGGAAAATGAATATCTGAATATTTCATACACACTGGCTATGTCTACACTAGCCTAAAACTTCGAAATGGCCATGCAAATGGCCATTTCGAAGTTTACTAATGAAGCGCTGAAATACATATTTCAGTGCCTCATTAGCATGCGGGCGGCCACAGCACTTTGAAATTGACACGGCTCGCAGCCACGCGGCTCGTCCAGACGGGGCTCCTTTTTGAAAGGACCCCGCCTACTTCGAAGTCCCATTATTCCTATGAGCAGATGGGAATAAGGGGACTTCGAAGTAGGTGGGGTCCTTTCAAAAAGGAGCCCCATTGGGATGAGCCGTGCAGCGGTGAGCCGCATCAATTTCAAAGTGCCGCGGCCACCCGCATGCTAATGAGGCACTGAATATGTATTTCAGTGCTTCATTAGTAAACTTCGAAATGGCCCTGTTTGGGGCTAGTGTAGACACGGCTACTATGTGTAGAGATGAACCAAGACTAAAATGCCGTATCTGAAGAACTCTGGCTTTTGGTGAAGTACGGATCTGAACAGAATTATAGAAGGCATTGGCTGGCCTTCACTCTGCGTTGGAATGAACCAAAGCCTACTGAGTTCAGGGTGGGTCAAGTCTCTAACGTCCCCTCTAGCTTTCTGCCTATGAATTTGGCACAACCAGATAAACATGCTTCTCCCAAGAGAATGTATGGTGGGTTTTACACTGTCCCCAGTGCACTCATCTTCCTGTTTTTTTTTTTTTTTGTTAGGATGCACTAGCAGCCACAGAATTCTTGTTATTCATCCAACTCCAATCTAAAATTTGTCTCCAGGAGGAAAAGCCTTCTCAAGATCAACAGAGGTTCCACAGAGTTGGATTTTCAGGTCTTCACCCACGTTCTTTTCTTGGCCACTTCCCCCCCCCTCATCTCTGCCTTCTTACTGAAGTCATGTCTGCCAGAGAGAATTAAGGCAATTTGGACTTTCCTGGGGCTCCCATGTAGGAGCAAGTAATCTTATCAGGTCACAAGACCCTTGCACTGCAATTCATCACTTGTTGTAGGGTCACCATCAGTCCTGTTTTGGGCGGGACAGCCCTGTATTTTGGGCCCCATTCCAGCGTCCCGATTTATTTTGCCAAGGGGGCTAATTGCCCCATATTCTGCTCTTTTAGCAGATGGCTGCCCCTGGTTCTGGCTCCCAGTGGCTTGGGGATCTGGGAGCTGGACCCACACAGCGGCGTGGCTGCTGTCTGGCTTCCCCAGGCTAGGGGAACCAGACCCATGTGGCTGCCACCCAGCTTCCCCGGCTGGAGAAACTGGGAGCTGGACCCGCAAGGTGGTGTGGCTGCTGCCTGGCTTCCCCCTGCTGGGGGGAGCTGGATTGGTGTGGCTCCTGCCTGGCTTCCTGCAGCTGGTAGAAGCTGGGAGCTTTGCTAGTGGGGTGGCAGCCCCTTTCCCGGTGCCCCAAGTCATGGGTCAGCCAAGAACCACAGCTGCCCTCCTTGCAGCTCCTCTAGCAGGGTGGCAGCCTGCACCTTGAGCAGTTGCTGCCTGAATCCCAGGTAGGGTGACCATCTGTCCCATTTTGGCTGGGACAGCCCCCATTTCCTATATTTGGCTGGTGAAGATATGGTCACCCTAACTTGTTGGCACTGTCCAGTGGTCATCGGACCTACATGACATTGTCAATTCTAAGCAGAGATCACCTGAAGAGAGGAAATCTTTAGCCCTCTAAGGCATTTGCAAAATCTGACCAGGAAAAAACACAACTAATTTTTTTGACTCAGAAGTTATTTTGATACCTGCTGAGTGTCTTAGAAATGTGCAGTTGCACATCCTAGAATTAATCACTAAACACATAAAAGGTGAAATGAGCCCCGCTTCAGTTGTTTCAGTCTTAATCTTCTAGGAAATGTACAAAACAGACCTTGGGAGACATTGGAGTAAACAGCAAAATTCCTATTGACTTTGGAAATCGAGGATTTAATCCTTTTTCTCTACTAACCTGAATAATTGGAAATTAAAGATGTAGTCGTAGATAATGTTTAGACTTTTAGTTTTAAAATATTATGTAAAATATCCTAGCTTGAGTAGGATCCCTTACCTGGAGTTGTAAAGATGCCTGGTACTGGTCTGCTCATACTCTCACACTTATAAATATTAAAATGAACAAAAATGTATATTTTTATGCTTTCTATTTCAGGTCCCTGAAAGTTTCTCTGACAGGTTACTAGGCAAGGGACTAGAAGTGAAGCAATTAAATAATCGCTGCAGGGAGTTACTCAGCACAGTAATTAATTACTGGTGTATTCATTTACTGTGGGAGGAGCAGAGGAAGGACAATATTTCATTGAATTTCGAATTGTATTTATTCATATATGCATTGTGGTGTTACAGCACAATTGCTATCTGACTCACTGGAATCAGTCTCTCTCTCCCCCGCAATCCCAACTCCATTGTAACTTGGGTCCGTGTGATGTTACTATGTGACCGGTTGCATAAAACACAGAACTTTCACTTGTAGGCATGCATTGAGAGTCAAACTTGGTGTCTTATAGATATAGCATTCACATTTAAGACTCTAATGATCAAAATCCTGCCGCAGAAATAGGAAGCATAATTTGGTATCATACTTACTTAGGGAGGCCGTCATTGTATATTCACACCTCAAAGACAGTTTGGAGGTGGACCTGAGTCTGCAGATCAGTGGCCAGTAGACAATGGGTCTACATCTGTGTCCTGAAGGAGATGCAGGAGTAGACCAGCCTCTCTTGTTTTCCAGTGCAGCACTGGCACCAGTCCACAGGCAGCCACTCATCCCACATTTCTGGCTACAGTGTGTCAGCCAAGAGGAATCAAGGGGAAAAAGGAAAGTGGAGTTATGAAGTAAAAAAAATCAAGAAAATAAAAATTCCAGGCAGCTGTTGCCAAGTGAAGGCTGGTAGTAGCAATACACTAGTCTATTCACTGAGTGTGCTGCATAGTTGTTCACTAAATCTCAGTGCTGCCTGAATTTTTATTTCTGAACACTGTATTACTCAAGGCCTGTTGTGGTTTACATAGTTAGCAATATCTGATGTGCATCAAGTCAATCTAGCTCTTTGTGTAACTCTTCATTCTTTCGACAGTTTTGAAGAGACAGAATAGGGCTGGATAGAGCATTTAGGTGCAGCCCTCACCAAAGGGTGGTGGTTCAATGGCATTGCCTCAGGAGTATGCCTAGGAGACATTGTGCCTGAGAGGAATGATATCTTCCCTGCTTCTCCTGGGTTCTGACATTCACCAGTAGGAAACTACACCATGCTCCAAGAGAGTCAGCTTGTTAAAGAGATGGAGTCAAGGTTTGGCTCATTCTACACCCACATTCTGGGAGTGAGGAGGAAATAGTGCATCTGACCCTAAGGACCCAGCACAGCATGCAGCAGTATGAGAGTAAGGTTCTTGCTTTCCTGTGTGAGTGTGCAGTCCATCCACGTCACAGCCTACCCCTAAATAAACAAGACCCTTAGTTTGTCACCCTTAAAAAATAAGTGCTCCCTTCTCTATGAATAGCTGCACTGATTCCAATAGGAGCAAATGCAGAATAATTACTACTTTGTGTGGGCAAAGGATGGTGGAATCAGGCCCTACACGATTATTTCTAAAGACTTAAAAGAATCCAGCAGGTTTCTCTGTTTTCAAATCACCAGCCTAAATAAAAATGATTAGACTGCTTTTCCTTTTGCATCTGAGGGAGGAAACATACAGAAAGAATGACAAATTTGTATTATTCTATATTAATATTCCTGTTTCTAATTTGTGAGATTAAATGAATCTCACTGAGGGCTATATTATTCTCAAATTCTAAAATCAATGCAAGGTATGTCACAAACATCTCCCTTGGCAGGTTGACGTTGAAAGAAACATATAACTCAGACAGCTTGCGCAGAATTCTCACCAATTTAATAAAAAGGAAAACTCAGTGATGGGGATGGGAACATTAAAAAAGAAGAGACTCTAACTCAGGTATGAATAGCGTCCATGATAACGTTGAAATAATACCTTAAATTAATCAGTGATGGATTTCATTCTGAAGAATCCCACAATGCTTTACAAATGATACACATGGATCCGTTTATCCATTAATTGAAAGGTGGCCCTTCTGGTCTGAAGCGCTTGAAAGTGATGCAAAAGAGAATTATAATCCATTGACTCTGCAATGGGTATTAAGGTAGATGGAATCTGTCTGTCATTGCCTAAGGTATATAGGTATGGCAGCAGGATAGATCACGATGGTGTCTGAGAACCATTCATTGCTATTCTACGTTAGTGCTGTCATCTTCTTTACCAGGCTTGTTTGTGTGTGTTTAGAAAAAGCTAGAAATAATCAGGACCTTGGTTTTAAATCTGAGGCAAAAAAGGCATTCCCAGAAAGAGCACGCCGTAAGATCACGTAGGGACATTAATTTACTTTTTCCTTCTGGGAAGAATGCTAGCTGCTGAGTGTCTACACCATTCCTTGAAGGATGTAGCTGCTTTTCCAGTCTAATCTTGTTTGAGGTTGTATTCTGCTCTTGGATAAACTTGTACAATCTTGTTGGTTTTAGTGATGTTTTGCCAGGGTAAGTGAAAATAGAATTTGCTCTGTAACTTGTGAAATCTGATGGGATCATAAGACAAAGGGTAGTGGTTGGCTGTCATAATAGAATACTGGTTGAAGCTTTCTAGTTTGGCACTCTCCCATTGGGTAACAACTGTAATCTGGAATGATTTTAGTTAGCCAGATGACCACTTATCATGGGTGTGGCCAAGTTTCTCATGGTCCCATAATGTTTGTTTATAACCACCAGTTCTGGCTCTCAGTGTTCTATGCTGTATTTTACCCTTAAGTGTCTTCTAAGAGCCAAATAAGCAGTGGAAGTGTTGGCAATGGTACTAGACAATAGTGACCTCCTCTGGTTTGGCAAATTGTCTGGTTTGGCACTGGTCAGGTCCCAAAGGTGCTGGACTAGAGAGGTTCAACCTGTAGACCCAGAGGATGATGGGATCATTTCTAGCTATTAACAAAAAAAAAAAAAAAAAAAACAGGAAATGTTTGAAGTGGTTCCAATCTCCAAACCCTACTATGTAGAACTTTCAGTGGAAAAAAAAGGCATTGTGTATTTGTTTCAGTATTTGGTTTAGCTGAACTAGTGCTCTTTGTATTGACCTTCTGAGAATGTTCATGAAATCAGGACGTAGCAACAGTCACTGGTAGTAAAGGCAGCAGAACTGAGCCCTGTAGGAGTCACTGTTCAAGTAAATAGCAGAAAAACTAAATCATGTGGTATCTGTGGCCCATCACATCTAAGAACACCACTCACATGATGAAGTTCAAATAGAAAGATAAACATTTTTGAAAAAATACTGTTGAATAACGAATGAACTTGAGACCCATTGGGATCAGCTCACAGAAATCCATATAACTAAAAGAAAGGCAAAATAAAATAAATAAATGACTCTTTAGTAATTGCTCATTGAGGAGTGATATGTGATGTTTTCCATACCAGGACCTACTTTTCCTAGTGGTCATCAGGATTCCTCTCCTGTGTAGCCAGTACCCTCCTCTTGTTTATTAATATACAAGAGGAGGGTACAATATACAATATATTAAGAGCAAGCTAGTTGTGAACCTTCTAACACCTATTCCAGACTCTCCTGGAGGTCTCGCACCCTCTCTCTCCTCCTCCCCTTTGAGGACAGTGCTCTACAATGTTCCTTGCTCTCCTTCTGTTCTCAGCAAATGGGGCATCTCTCTATGAAAATCATAAGCGTCTTCTGGAATCCCCTGGTGCAGCTCTGTTGACTTCAAAGGATCTGTGCTGAGGATCTGGCTGTATGTTTGGGATAAGATATAGATACATTTCATTCAGAGGATTTTACTGAGTGTCATTCCTAGTAGTTCTAAAGCATTCTTTTCATAAATCTGGCTTGTCATAATGGAAATAACTCTGAGCAGAATGGACGCAGTGTGCGCGGAAAGTAATGATAGCTAGTCCTGGGCAGTTGAGCTAAACCCATATCTGATATTTTGCTATTTACTGTTTTGAGAACTAGAGCTTCAAATGAATTAATTTTGGATTTTATTACATATTATAATTAAGCACAGAAGTGAACAAGTATCAATTGCAACTGCATGCAGAGCATATTGGGGCAATTTCTACTGAGACACGTTTGGAAAGCCAATAGAATGAATGTTGCTGTGTACTCTGCTATATGTATTAAAATATGTGTGGTGACAGCCTGGCTCCATTGAAGTGAATGGCAAACTCTGATTGACTTCCATCAGGCAAAGATTTTACTTGCTGTTTTTTCAATCAAGCCACATGCATTTGGGGGGGGGGGGAATTGCACTATCTTGTACATTGCAAATATTTGCACATGGCATAGACTGAGGACACTCAGCACATGTATGTTGGGGCATAAGAAACAGAAGTCTGTTCTTTGGTTTGCACTGCTAACCTACTTACGAGTGTATTGTAGCTCTGCCTGCATGTCTGATCTGCAGTAGATAGGAGTCTATTACAAGCTGGTCTGTGGGGACTTGGTTCTGTAGCTCTATCTGTAGCAATTTGTTCTATTTCCCTGTTCCGTTTCTGCTTTGTTAGCACAGATGATGACTGATACCCATACTTCCTTCATTTTACTGGGGCTGCCATATATATATATGCACACACACACCTACCCATGAAGGACTGGGTTCTTTGACATGAAATATCTCCTCTATCAAGCACATTTTTACCTTCATGCATCTAGCCTATTTCAGGCTTTTAAATGACCAATTTGTGTTTAATAATATTTAAAGCCAGAGAGCTGTACTGTGAAGAATTTTTGCTCTTGTGAAGCTAGAGCCTTTTGCTTCTAGTTCAACAGTTCACAGCTGTCCAGAGTCACAAATGACTGGAAGTGCTTACCAGCTGGCACCTCTCCAGTGTCCTATATGTAATGGCTGTGGCAGTGTCTGTCTAGTTTGTGATGGACAGGTGTCCCTGTAATACAAATCCATTGCCATTATTGCCATTTATTATTTGCATTACTGTAGCACTGGGGAGTTCAAATCCTGGACCAGGACCCCATTGCACTTGGCAGTGTAGAAACGCAGATCAACAGGACACCATAATTGGCACCTTTCTTGGCATTCTTTATAGACTGGACCCAGACTCAGAGACACTTGCCTTTTCAAGCTGGCTCCTCTATTTTATGTTAAGGTACGGCAAAGAGGCAATATAGGGCAGGTTGCACTGCCACTGTCTGTGCTGCGTCTGTTCCGTGAATAGGGCACTCCAATATCCAGGCCTGTCAGTCCTCTACTATTAACATGAAAAGATAAACTCAATAATTAATTCAAAAGTAGTTTAATCCAACCCTGTTGTCTGGCTGATGAACTTGTTATTTTGTTCACAGGCTTATCTTAGCCACACAGATTTACAGTTTGCAGGGTGGAGCTTTGCAGGCCTGGATACATGAGGACACAAGTTCTTAGCTGTTTTAAAATCTGAGGACCGGCCAAATGAAGGAAAGGGAGTGAATATTAAATATGACCTTCTCCTAACTTGTGCACTCTCTTAAATCTCCTCATGAAGAATAATTGTATCTTGTCTTTTCTAGGCTACGTCTACACGTGCACGCTACATCGAAGTAGCCAATTTCGAAGTAGAGACATCGAAATAGGCTATTTCGATGAATAGCGTCTACACGTCCTCCAGGGCCGGCAACATCGATGTTCAACTTCGACGTTGCGCAGCCCAACATCGAAATAGGCACAGCGAGGGAACGTCTACACACCAAAGTAGCACACATCGAAATAGGGATGCCAGGCACAGCTGCAGACAGGGTCACAGGGCGGACTAGCGCTTCCGGGGCAACAGCTAGCCGCTCCCTTAAAGGGCCCCTCCCAGACACACTCAGCCTGCACAGCACGCGGTCTGAGGAGCCATAGGCACACAGACCCCGGGCGACGCAGTCATGGACCCCCAGCAGCAGCAGCAGCAGCAGCAGCAGCAGCAGCAGCCGCCAGAGGTCCACCCAGCCCTCCCGGCAGGAGCAGGGCTTGCCCTGCTCCATGCCATGCGGGAGGCAGCTGAGCACCTCCTTGCCCCAAAGGAGGAGATGCCCCCAGGGCAGCAGGGCTCAACCCCTAACCCTGCAGCACCCCGCCCCCCGCCCCGCCTCACACGCCGGCGGCTGTGGAGCTACCCCACCAGCACCGACTGGTGGGAGCGGCTGGTGCTTGGGGAGTGGGACGACGACCGCTGGCTCAGGAACTTGAGGATGAGCCGGCAGACATTTCTGGAGCTGTGCCAGTGGCTCACCCCCGCACTCGGGCACCAGGACACCGCCATGCGGCGTGCCCTCACAGTGCAGAAACGGGTCGGCATCGCTGTCTGGAAGCTGGCCACTCCCGACAGCTACCGATCCGTGGGGCAGCAGTTTGGTGTTGGCAAGGCCACCGTTGGGGCTGTCTTCATGGAGGTAAGAGAACCCACGGGGGGAGGGCAGGGCAGGGGAGGGGGGCCCGGGCAGGGGAGGGGAGGGGAGGCCAGGGCAGGGGAGGAGGAGGGGAGGGGAGGCCAGGGCGGGGGAGGGCAGAGGAGGGCAGGGCAGGGGAGGGGGGCCCGGGCAGAGGAGTGCAGGGCAGGGCAGGGCCACGCACACGCTGCTCACCCCTCATTGGTGCTGTCCCATCTGCTTTCTCTGCAGGTTGTGCGTGCCATCAACGCCATGCTCCTGCACAGGCTCATGAGGCTGGGGGACCCACATGCCACCATCGCAGCCTTTGCCACCCTGGGCTTCCCCAACTGCTTCGGGGCTCTGGATGGGACTCACATCCCCATCCGCGCCCCGCATCACAGTGGACGACGCTACATGAATCGAAAGGGCTACCATTCTGTCGTCCTCCAGGCCTTGGTGGACAGCCGGGGACGTTTCCAGGACATTTATGTGGGCTGGCCTGGCAGCACCCACGACGCCCGGGTTTTCTGGAACTCGGGCCTCTGCCGCTGGCTGGAGGTGGGGACCTACATCCTCCAGTGGGAGATCCCTCTGGGGGACACCACCATGCCCTTCTGCATCATCGCAGATGCGGCGTACCCCCTCCGGCGGTGGCTCATGCACCCCTACACGGGCCATCTCTCCGCTAGCCAGGAGTGCTTCAACGAGCGCCTGAACTGTGCGCGCCAGGTGGTGGAGTGCTCATTTGGACGCCTGAAGGGACGCTGGAGATGTCTCCTGACCCGCCTGGATGCGGGCCCCAACAACATCCCCCAGATTGTGGGTGCCTGCTGCGCCCTGCACAATTTGGTGGAGAGCAAGGGGGACACCTTTTTCCAGGGCTGGGCTGCGGAGGCCGACAGGGCAGACGTCCAGCCACCTGCTGCCCCCAGTCGGCAGGTGGACCCCGAGGGGATCCGGGTCCGGGAGGCCCTGCGGGCCCACTTTGATGAAGAGGCCGTGGGGTGAACTCTGCCCAGGCCCCCTACTGCCCACCCCTTCCTCCACCACACTCCTGCCCCAACGCCTACACCATGGAGCACCCGACCGCACCCCCCTCCCACTTTTCCTGGACAAATGACAGCACACACTGGTGGCTGAACTTAAACGTCTTTTTGTTTCAGAACCTTTTTTTTTTAACTGTAAATATTTGAACCAAAAACAAACTATGTACAAACGTGGAAAAAAACTAATATGTACAAAAATAAAACAATACAAAGAAACAAGTGTCTTCAATAATAAAAAGAAAACCAGGGAAGATAAAGGGGAGAACTATTTACATGGGGGGACGGGGCAAACGGGGGGCAACAAATAATAACTGTAAACTATATACAAGGGGGGGGGCCACGTCCCGGGCCCCTCGCCCCTATAGCCCGGCACTGGGCGTTGGCGGCCGGGAGCCCCGCCGCGGTCGCAGCCCTGTCCGGGGCTGGGTCGGGGCGGGCCGGACTGGAAGGTAGGATGCCCGGCGAGGCTCAGGTGGCTCCAGGGGTCCCTCGGCGCTCCGGCCCTCGCCGGTGGGTGGCGGGGCGACGGCGGACGGGACGGTGACGGGCGGAGCAGCTGGTGGTGGGGCTGGTGGAGCAGGCAGGGTGGGCGATGCGGCGGCCGGCGCGGCATGGGGGGGCCAAGTAGTCCACCAAGCGGTTAAAAGTCTCCATGTAGGCCTCCCAGGCCTCCTGGCGCCAGGCCAGCGCCTGCTCCTGCTCCTGCAACTGCAGGTGCTGCTCCGCGACTTCCAGCTGCCGACGGTGGATGGCCAGCAGCTGGGGGTCCATCGCCGTCGGCTGGTGGTAGCGCGGGGTCCGCCGTCTAGCCCGCCATGGGGCTGGTCGGTCCTCGGCCGAGGGGCTGCCCTGGAGCGATGGTCCCGGAGGGCTCTCCGGGACGACTGAGGCCTCGCCGGTGCTCTCTTCCGGTCCTTCTGATGGGGCAGGTGCGGGACACAGGAGAGGAGGGGGGAAGAAGAATGGAGACAGGTGTTAGTATGGGCCCCGAGCCGTGGCCTTTGTCCCCCCAGCCCTGTGCTGCAGGTTCCCCATCCCCGTCCCCGGGAGATGCTGCTGTGATGGATGGGGTTCAGGGGTCCCCCTGCACTGCACCCTGTCCCCTGGTGGGAGCGACTCTCACTTCACCCCGCAGGGTCTGACAGCAGGAGAGGTTTCTTAGGCCACAGATGCCCAGTTTCTCCCAGGAGTGACAGCACCAGCTGTCGGAAGAGACAGTCCTTCCAACCCGTCGTAGGGAGAAGACCCCAAGGGGTGCCCCTCTGGGATGCAGCTTTCCCCCTCCTCAGGCTGGCTGCCTTCCAGCTGTCCCTTCCCCTAGCCTCTACCTGTGGCCCCCGCCCTTGCCCCCTGATTCCAAGCCAGCTCGGCTCCTCCCTCCTGTTTGTTCAGGGCAGAGATGTCACCTGCCAGTTGTAGCCCCAGGATCCTCCTTTGCCCCTGGGGGAGCTATTCGGCTCTTGTTGCTCCATGTGTAGCCTGAGTCTCCCTTTTGCACTCCCCCCACTCCATCACATGCTGCTGCTGCGGGGTGTCCCACCCCCTCCTCCCGGGGGCCCCTCGAGGTTCTGCTCCCCCCTGCCCCGGGGATGGGGCATGGCACTGTCGTGCGTGGTGGTGGGGGGGCAGGGGCTGATGCAGTGCTGTGAGGGCCATGGCCCTGCTGTCCTTGGGGCCATGGCCATGTGAGCATGTGGGGGGCCCTGGACACATATCTATTACATCCCACCCCTCAAGGCCAGGGGTGTACACCAGAGGCGGGTACCTACCTGTCGGTCTGCTCCCACGGTCTGGAGATCCCTGGGGGGCGGAGGCCCGGCTGCTGCTCCGGGATGGCAGGAGGAGGATCTGCAGCCCGGATTCTGCAGAGGAGGAGCCCCCCTCCTCCTCCTCCTGCCGCGATGTTCCGGGGGGGCCCCTGGGGAGCGGGGCTTGCCTCCGGGGCGGACTCCGTCTGCAGGGCCTGCTGGGGCTCGTCGGCCGAGGTGTCAAGGGTGGCCGGAGGGGAGGAGGTGTGCCGGGGGCCCAGGATGTCCCTGAGCTCCCTGTAAAAGGGGCAAGTGACGGGGGCGGCCCCAGATTGGCCGGTCGCATCCCGGGCCCAGGAGTAACCCTGCCGCAGCTCCTTCACCTTACTCCTGACGTGGTCAGGAGTGTGGGCAGGGTGACCCCGGGCAGCCAGGCCGTCGGCCAACTGAGCGAACGCATCCGCGTTCCTCCTCTTGCTCCCCATTACCTGGAGCACCTCCTCCTCGCTCCAGAGCCCCAGCAGGTCCCGCAGCTCGGCCTCCGTCCAGGAGGGGCCCCGCTGCCGCTTCCCAGCCTGGCTGCCCTTCTGGCTGGGCTGTGAGCCCTGGCTCCCCTTGGGGGGGGGTCCCCTGGGCGCACTGGGGGGGCTGCCGGGCAGCCATCGCAGCTGGGTGAGTGGCTGAGGGAGGTGCAGGCTGGCCGCGTGTGCAGGCTGCTGCCTGCACGATCCCTCAGCTTCCTGCACAGGAAGGGAGGGGGAGGGGACCTTTAGGGGGCCGCTCCACGCGGCCACCAGTGAGCTGAGGGGCTGGAGAGAGCGTCTCTCAACCCCTCAGCTGATGGCTGCCATGGAGGACCCGGCAATTTCGACGTTGCAGGACACGCAACGACTACACTGTCCCTACTTCGACGTTGAACGTCGAAGTAGGGCGCTATTCCTATCCCCTCATGGGGTTAGCGACTTCGACGTCTCACCGCCTAACGTCGAAGTTAACTTCGAAATAGCGCCCGACGCGTGTAGCTGCGATGGGCGCTATTTCGAAGTTAGTGCCGCTACTTCGAAGTAGCGTGCACGTGTAGACGCGGCTCTAGAGTGGTATTTTCTCTTACCCTTTGTGGTGAGACCACAGTGAGCTGATTGACCACATTTGCTGTTGCAGATCATTCTGTTTGCTGGAGATTAAGACCATCCAATGTATCTTTCTTTTGTGATTAGCACACAACTGAAAATGCACAAGTGCTGTATCATGCCTAGCTCAACCCAGTGCAGAAGATGGGGGTGTTGGGGAAAGGAGCTGTTGGCACAGTCTAATCATCAGGCCTCTCCACAGCTCAGAAACCTAAGGCTGACAAGAATCCAGGCTGGTAGTGGGGGCAGGGTTATAAACCATTTCCCACTCTGTGCTAGTCAGTTGAATGGCTGCCCTTGGGGCATAATTTTCTCTCTCTCTGAAAAATGCTGTAAGAGGAGAAAAGTTCTATAAAATGCAGTATTTATTGTTTCTCTAAGCTGCATTGGCTGCCTTTAACTTAAATCAATAAGGCTAGAGAACAGGGAAAAAATAGCCGCAGATAAAATAAACCAGAAAAATATGCAGTCCAGAATAAACACAAATATTCGCTGATGTGGTACGGTCACTGCATGTGCCTTGCTTCTTCCCCGCAGGTGGCTCATGCACATTCAGTAACGTTGTTTTGTATTTTGTGTGTTAGCAGATGGTTCTTTGATATAGAATAAAAAGTGTTCCCATATTGTGCTTAGTCATATTTTGAAGCTATTAAAAAAACCAAGGGAGGAAATGTGTAGCCGCAAACACGGTAAGCAAAAGGCTGGGGGGAACAAAGAAAAACATCTGCATGAGACAGGAGTGAGCTAACTTTTTACGCTGGGCACTAATTTTTGTCCTTGCAATTAGCAGGGTTCTCCCAGCCTGCCTAATGTAATCCAAACCAATGGAATCTTTGTTAATCAGTCTATAAATGTGAATACACAGACACTAAAACAGAAACATATTTCAACAGTTTTAATGAGATAGATCAGCTTGAGACCCAGCAGTGGATCATGCTGCACCCCTCAAGGGGGTCTGCCCCCCACTTTGTGCATTTCTGAATTAACCTGTCTCAGAGTAGTATATGTAACTATAAGTGATCCATAGAGTTTAACTGGATAGGATGTAGTTTCATGATGAATAGTTCTGAACTAAAGTCCAGGCTAGAGGTCAACAAACACCTCTGCCACAGACTTCCTCTATGAGCTTGGGCATGTCACTTAGTCACAGTTTATCAGTGTTCTATCTTTGAAAGCTGGTAGTAGTATTTCCTTCCTCTACCAGTTGTCTGTTTTGTCTAGTTAACTGCAAGCTCCTTAGGATGGTTACTACCTCTTGTTATGTGTTTGCATGTTTCCTAGATGTTCAAATGGACTTTGATTTTGATGAGAGCCTGATGGGGCTAATGTAATACAGATGAACTTGATTTATGCGAATAATTTGCCACAAATTTTTTTTTGGATAAAGTTAACCCTCTTGTAGTCTATCTGACACCTGCTTTTCTTTTTGTTGTCATTTGAAATTACTGCCAAAGTTTTAGGGATTGATTTTTAAATCTGCATTGAACTCAAGCACTTCTCTTCAAATATTTGAGATAGAAATATCCTGTCTGAGTTGTGTTCATTGGTGTAGGTCAGATACATCACAGTCTGCTCTTAGTGTTTGTTGATTGGATTAGTGAACAAACACATCTCGCATCAATAGTTGTGCATGAAAGTCTAAAATTCAGTTTCTGTAATTCTTGCACATGCAACTGTAAAATTCTGTGTGAACTTTCATGCCAGCAAAACCTGATCTCAAGAATTTTCTGAGAGGGGAAGGTTGAGTCAAATTAATATCTATAGAAATAAAAAAACAAATATTTGTGGAAAAAAATTTGAAACATTTTCCCTCAGTTCTATTTGTAAATTTTTCCTGTGTGGTAAGCAAAGCTCCACTGATATAGCTGTAGACTGAGTAGAACTCAAGAACAAGTCAAATGGCTGTGTCAGATAGATTTGTTCTTGAAAGTCACCATGGAGAATATGCCTGTTTTAATCGTTCATGAAAAAAGTCTCAGATTGCAACATATTTAGTTAAATATCTCTATTTCATTTGAAAAAAGTAATGCTTTTGTGCTTTTCCAAAGAATTGTTTTAACACATTTATTTAAAAAGGGTGAAATGAGAGGAGAGAGAAATGCTACTCAGAGAACAGCTTGTCACAAGGTGACCTACTTTTTTGACCAGTCTCTCTGCAGCCTGAGCTGCTGTTGTGTTAACAGTACATGTCTGAGCTAGAGCAAAATTAGCAGAATCAGTGGCCTTTGACATTGACTTCAGAGTTAGGATTTCCATGTAAAAAAAAGCCCTGAGAGGGAGTGTGTCTGTATCGGTATCTACCAACTCATGTTATATTAATGTGTTCTAATATATCTAGTACATTAATACAATGGAAGTTGGAAGATACTGATATAGTTACACTCTCTCTTAGGGGTGTCCTCTTTTTGGAAAGTTCAAATATGGTAACCCTTATCAATGTTGACAAAGGCCCAATGGTTTATATGAGTCTCTTGGCTGTGCCAGGATGGCAGGATTGAAGCTAGAGGAAGTTTCTTTTCTTAAATTCTTCTCTTGATCCTTTTTCCTTATGAAACTAGAATAGCATATGTTCATGGCATTGGACGTTGTTTGACTAGGCAGTCAGATTTTAATCTCATATGGCCTGTTTGTGCTCTATCACAGCTACTAAGTGGCCCTAATGTTGGTAGCACTTTTCCAGAGAAGATCACCCCAATTGTATGGGTGGCCTTCTAGTGGCATACAGCTGAAATAGTGGCTCATAAAGATAACCACACCCTTTCTACTTCTGCCATGCCAGTGTTTGGCTATATATTCAGCTCCTGGGGGCTGTTTACAGATGGCAGAAGAATGACATTTCTTTAAATCAGAGCATGGAGACCAGTATTGTACAGAGCTGGAGGAAGTCAGGGGAGCACACAGGACCTAACCAGACTTTAAACTTTTACCTACATGTGACCTTTCAGAATTAGATGCATGTACATCCTCACCTGAGCTCTATGCAATCCAGACAGAGCCCAGGATCTTGCTCATAATTATATTTTTCTTGACTGATATTAATGCTCAAAATGACCTAATTTTCAGAAGTGATGCACACCTAGAGCTTCTGCTACTCAAAATGGAGGTGCAGATGCCAGCCCCTCAGAAATTCAAGTCACATGTGCTTCAGGCCAGACCTTATCCCCGTGTCAGTTTTATTATTTCGCCCAAATTTTTTAGAAACCAGCCCATGCTTTAGAAAAGCAAATACTGTTCCTTTGCCTTCAAAAGCCCCTTGTCCATTACTGGAAATTAACAGTTTTATTCTTAAAAGCATATTGCAGCAAACGTTAATACTATGGTTTTTCACTAAAGCATTCATTTCACAAATAAGTTTAATTTAGAGTGACATATTGTAGCTTATCCTGTTCTTTCTTATGACTGGATGTGTGAAGCCGGTTGGTAGTAAAAGGAACAGCCTTCTAAAATTTTGCTGTCTAAAGTATTGTATTTGCATTTGAAAGCATGTGTTGCAACTGATGTTGCCTTTCCATGAGTCTTTGCTTTGGATCCTCTCTGATCCTTGTGAAAGGGTATATAGCAATCTAGGTTGATAGTAAAGACTGGGATTTATTTCTTTATTTGTTTGGATCTTAACCACATAAAAGTCGTCTGAGTCCCTCAGCTTCTTGCGAAAACAAAACAAAAATGAGAAGTTAAATCAGAACTTAAATAAGACTAAACTACATCTGGTAAATTCCATCTATTGTTCAGCAAAATGCTGTTACACACACTTTCTTGGGTTTTTTGGGGGTTGCTGAAAGCTTCACATGAAATCCAGTCTCTTTATTTCAATGTGGGATTTTTCAAATTCACTCTTGGTGTAGCAGCATGAACAAAGCCTTGTTTTTTTTTTCCCCAAGAGAACTCCAGCATGAGCATAAGGCCTATTGCACAGAATATTAGGTTTCTAGGGGAAAGATTTTATTTATTTACTAGGAGTTTTATTATTATCTACCACTACAGCTTTCATCTGAAATTTCCATCTATATCATCATGAAGGCTCTGATCTGGCAAGAAGCTCTTCATTGCAGTTTTGCAGGGGTTTCTTCTGAGGCTGGGATTAAGGTCATAAGTATACAGTTGTCATGTCACTTTTGGGTAGGGTAATTAGCTTCTCTGATAAATGAAGTTATCTATTCATCACTCTTTTTCCAATAGCAACTTAAATTGAGCCAAAGACATCGTGCTTCAGTAGGTTTCACTGTTGGTGGAGAAAAGATGTGAGATATTTTTAAGAACTAGTTTTTCATAAAATGAAACAGGATTGAATACCTTGTTTTGTAATAGTTCCTCTGAATATCGAGTCTGTGTTTTGTATTGTCATTTAATATTATTACTGTTGTTATTATTTGAGCTATTATTATGATCATGTTTGTTAAGCAAATGAGGGCTGACTTTGAACCTGTTAGTTTACTAAATCCTCAGAATGCTACAACTTCTGCCATTGGGTTATTTATTTATAAGTGTGTAATGCAAATCATCTATCCTATTCTTTGAGAAATCATATGGATGTAGTACAAGTATCAGCAACTGTCAATGAACCAAAAGCCAAATTCGGATGCGTCATTTACAGAAGTTGACTTGCGTTTGACTTGCATGTGTGGAGGATGGAATCAGGCACATAGTGTTTTCATTATGGCCATAGAATTTAAAAAGTTACTATATTTCAATAGGAGTATTACTTCCAGCATTAGTGGAACAAATTGATATTTCTAGCTGATTACAAGCATAGAGTTTCCCTTAGGAAGTTAATTTTTAAATCTTGCATCAAGGTAAAGTGGACTGAAAGACCTCTCTTTTTTTAGAGTCTTCAAATGAGTATAGCTCCTGTCACGCTGGACCAGGCCAATTACCATATAATGATTCTGTCTGCAAAACCAATTTAATACTGCTGGACTATTTTCTGTCCATAGACCTTTCAACAGGGTAACCCGTTCTATTAGCAATGAGATGTAATGCTGATTTCCCAAATCCTATAATCTGACCAGTGAATTAATAGTCCTTATACTCAGGTCCTACCAAATTCATGGTTACTTTTGGTCAATTTTGCAGTCATAAGAATTATAAATTTCATGATTTCAGTTATTCAAATAAAGAATTCTACAGCTTTATAGTCATAGGTCAGGACCCCAAAAGGAGTTGGAAAGAGGTGGAAAGGTTATTGTAGGGAAAGTTACGGTACTTCTACCATTACTTCTGTGCTGTTGCTAGTGGTGGCTCTGCCTGTCCCTTCTGCAGTTCCCAAGACAGCCCTGTAGCTTAGGCCTTTCCTAGGATCTGCAGAGGAAAAAGGATCAGAACACCAGGCCCCCACCTGCTGCCTTTCTATGTATGTCTGTATACAGCAGGATGTGGCTGCTCCTTTCCCTGCTGCCCCAGCCTGGAAAGGAATACAACTTCTAGCTCAAAATAACTCTCTGGTACAGCATACTGGAGGGTACTGCCTTCCTTGTAGTGCTGGTGGAATGGAGAGAGCTGCACCATCTGGTTGAGGAGAAGAGGGCTTTTCCAGTACCTGAATAGTCTTCCCTCTCTTCTGGTCACCTGTGTATTTGTGTGTATGTGTGTGTGTGTGGAGGGGTGGGACAGCATCCTCATTCTGACAGGGTCTGAAGCTGCCGCAGTGAATCATTCTCTGGTTATCCAGCCCTTCAAGGGACCACACACTTTCTCCTACAAGCTGCAGCTTCATTTGCATGAGGTCACTCTCTTGTAGCAGCTGACTGACACAATTTCACCTTGTTAGAGAATGAAAAAAGGAAGAGGAGGGTGCATATGTTTGTGTACATGCATGTGCAAATGCTTTTACTTTGCCTGTATTCAAATTCTTGCCTGTATGCATATTCTGGTAGCAGATCATACTGACAACCAAAAATAACCTGGCCTGAAACTATACTCACCAGAATGATTGTCATACAAACAAGAATAGTTTCTATTTAACTCATTTTCTTATCAGCTCAGCACACTGTAATATCTTATCTTCTTCTGGTGCTTTATTTTAGCCCTTGGCCAAGAGTCTATTCATGAAAAGAAACAGCCTCATATAATAAAATAGCTCCCACTTGACAGTATGAAACCAATATGGATTAAAAGCAGGGGTGTGCACAGTGGAGAGTTGGACCCCTTGGGGGAGCCATGAAATTTCATAAGGGGGGCTTATGCGTCTCATTAAAAAAGGTTGAAATATGTTACTGTTTGTGTGTGTGTGTGTGTTCACATTATATACAGATTAATAACATTTTTACATTCTACAGGCTTATTTTCTTTCATGTGCCAAAAGCGTTTTGTTTTTTTTGTTTTTCCAATCAGTTTGGATGACATTAGACAGGTTGGGGTGGGGCCTGCTAATTGCAGGGATGAAAGTGGGGCCCAACATAAAACGTTTGCTCACCCCTGGATTAAAGTACATGTAGCTTGCTTTAGCAAAGTGTAACTGCCCGCAGGTAGACTCAAACGTTGGACCTCTAGTGCTTAGTACAGGCACCTTTACAGCTTGTGCTAAAGGTCAACTGGCTCTCAGCATAGGCTTTAGAGGACACTTATTGTTTCTCTGTGAGGTGGCCTAGGTACCACTACATGGGACAAGTATCAGAGAGGTAGCCATGTTAGTCTGTATCTTCGAAAACAACAAGAAGTCCTGTGGCAGTTTATAGACTAACAGATATTTTGGAGCATAAGCTTTCGTGGGCAAAGACCCGCTTCGTCAGACAGTGAACCACACATGGGTGTGTGGGTTACAAAAGCACATGTATTGCTTCAATAATAATAATGCAAACACTCTCTTTAATGTGGCATGACTTTGACTTTTGGGTACTCTGTTTTTTTCTGGTTGAATTCCAGGTCCAAACTTCTGTGTTGCTTCGTTCCGTTGGCAGCTCCATCGGTTTCTTAGGGATTACACAAAATGTAAGTTTGATCCAAATTCACCCTGCAGATTCAATGAGATACAATAATCTGTGCTTCCGATACAAAATTATTAAACAGCTGCTACATTCCACTTCAGAAGTGGCTGTAATGCAGGGAGGGGTGAAAATATTGGTTGTTAGTATTATTTGTGTTAGCTTGAGTGTTATTCGTGAACAAGGATCCCAACATGCTAGAAATCTTGGCCTCCAAAGAATTTATAATCCACAGTAAAACAACAGATATGCTCAGACAGTACAAGGAAACTATTAGATGGTATTGTTTAGCATGACTGGCAGTGGTATCAGCACACCAGCAGTCTGATTGTTACCAACGTTTTGGTAGGTAGTGTAACAAAGACTGATAGAAGCAGTCACCATCGGCTGATCAGAGGTAGGAACTGGCATTTTAGTAGTGCATGAGAAATGATAGGGTTGGGTGGGGACAGACCATGTAAGGCCTGCAAAATGAAGATGGGTAGTTTGTTGATCTGAGAGAGAAGGGAGAGCCAGCGAATGACCACGGGTTATGACCTTATTCTGAATGAATATGAACCGTTCAAGATTGCTTTTGACAATGCCAGAGAAGAGGATGTTGCAGTAATCAAGACACAAGATTATGAGAACTTGGTTAATAGCTTAAGCTGTGTAAGTGGATGGAAATGTAACATCTTAGAGATGTTATATGCAAAAAATATAGCTGGTTTAAATGGGAGGACCTAGAGATAATACCATGTCAAAGATGACATTCAGTTTACAAGGCTGGGTGTCAGGAGAGACCATAGTCAAAAAGCAAAGGAGGTTGCAAAATTTTAAGCAGAGAAGCATGGCCAAAGGAGGCTGACAGGTCAAGCAGGATGAGGACAGAATACTTGTTGTGAGAGGTGGTTAGTAACAGGAGATTTTGAAGAGAGTCGTTTCAGTGACATGCAGGAGGCAGAAGCTGGATCGAAGAGGTGCTAGAATGGAACTGGAAGAAAGGAACTCTTATAGTGATTGCAAACAGTGCCGTCAATGAGCTTACAGATGACAGTGAGACTGAGTGGTTGTTGGGGAGGTAATTGGGGTCAAGGATTTTTTTTTTAAGATGGGAGAGATGGCAGCATGCTACTGTTGTGAGGGGACAAGAACCTGAAAGGAGTGAGACTTGGAGAAAAAGAATATGGGAAAAGATGAGAGTGAGCATGAATACGATCAGGATGTTGGATGGCTTGAGTGAGGCACGAGTGGAAGGATGGAGAAAGAGAGCAGACACAGTGGTCCCATCCAATGCTTATAGTCACATTTGTAAACCCCTTTGGAACAGTTTGAAATGAAAGACACTCTTGAGGGACCAAAATTTAACAGGTGGTCTGAAAGAATCTATGTTTGTCAAAAGTCGCCATGCAGTGGTATCCGAATTTTCCCACTTGCTTCTCTTCTAAGTGTAGGGCTAACCTCTACCACAACACTGAGATAAAGCTGGGATTCCTTAATACAAGCACTGCATGTATGAAATCTATCAAAACTGTCTTTTGTCTTTATAAAGCAGGAGAAAGTTAGTGTCACCATACTTACCTACACAACAGTTGTTTGTGGTACTTGAGCTGCATCATCTGCACAACTGCCCATGGTTTCATTTACTCCAATCATTTTTATTCATCCATCCATATTGTGCCAGATTCCCCAAACAAGGGACAGAGAGGGGTGCATTTTATACCTCCCTTATTCAGGAAATGCTGGGGCTGATTTGGTGTCAGGCCAAATCAGATCTAAGAGCTGCTCTGACTTCAATGCCTGTTGCTGTGATCTTTCTGTGTGATTGCAGAAGATGAGAACTAAAACATTGGAATTCCCTTGCCATGGCCCCCCAACCTCTGACGTGTCCCCCTCCTTCTCCAGCCTGCCCCACTGAGAGCACCTCCTGTGTTGGGAATATTTCTAAGACAGGGAGCTCATGCCTGTCCTTTGGCTTCTTTGTGCTGACCTAGCTGGTGCAAAAGGGCTAGAGGGCAGCTATGAATCTGACCTGCATATTTTTGTGTAACACTGGACATGCCATCTCTTAACAGGAGAGACTTTCCAGACGGCAGTGCCGACAGCTGCCACAGGCCCTTTTGAAGTGTTGCAGGCCCTGGCGGGTCCAGCTATGTGCCCCTGAAAGGGGCGGAATCCAGGATAGAAGGGGGTGGAGTCAAGGGCAGCGAGCTTTCAGCACTGCTTGCATTGTGGCACTGGGGCCCCTCCATTTCCTCAGAGCCACGTGCAGCTGAAGTGCTGCCACAGCACTTCTAAGGGGTCTGGATCTCTGGCTGCCACCACTATCAAAGTAACAGCAGCGGCTGCTGGAGCTCTGGGTCCATCTGAAAGCTGGGCCTCGGGGGGCAACTGTCTCCTCTTTTCCCCTCCCACCAGTCAGCAGTACTGTCACCAGATATAACATTACCTTGGCAGCTAATCAGTCCAGACTGATCTAGTGATGATATCATATGTGTTCCTCTGGAGGTCAGGCATAATTGTCATTCACAGGTAAGAAATCTCAGGTCACCTGGAAATGCCCTGGTAGCTGAGCTGACACGCTTCAGCTCAACATCAGAATGTGTGAGAACTTATTTTTCAGTGTAAACGTGCCTTTTAATCTGGGAACAATAAGAAATTATATCAAGCGGAGTGCACTTCCCAGGTGTATTTCAAGTACGTGGGGCCTTGGCAGCATAAATAATGGGAGTAGGATAATACCCACATGTATTTTTTATGCAAAATATCCCATGGCATGAAGCTACCCAATATACAAATGATACATATTGCCTTTGTGGTATGAATCCAAACTGCATCTAGCTGGCAGTTATAAATATACCTTCTCCCTCAGACTGAGGAATACGAAGGGGTTGCAGTTGGATAGGAACTCTTCCACTAAATCTAGTTTTCTCACTCCATGCATGAGATCAGAATGCAAAAGGAATGTGTGGAGGAGTACAGCTGGAAGGAATACATAAGCCTGAATTATTCTGTGTGTATTTTCTCTATAATAAAGCGCCCTTTTAAAATGCAGCTAATTTGTGTGGACATTCTGTGTGAATACACATTTCAGTCACTTTCTACAACATGAGCAAATCCTAGTTGCCAGAATGTCACTCTCACAACAGGTTCATAGCTTGTTGGTGGGCTGGGCTTTTACCATACCTTCTTTGAGTAGGGTTATTTCAGGGTATTTAGTGCTTCTCTGCTTTATAACCACTTTGCTGAATGTAGGGAAGTAAGAAATTGGATTGTAACAAAAAACAAACAAACCACTTTTGATGCTAACACAAATAGGAAAAAACAACAAACAACTGGGCGGGCAGGGCAGTATCACATGAGTAATCCAGACTTGTTTACATCCTGATTTTGCAAAGATACAGCTTGACCCCAGTGTAACCTTGAAATCTACACAGTAAAAGGAAATACTATGTAAATTAGTACAGTCAAAAGAAGACAGGCAGGCAGAAGTTTTAAAGTGCACAAAAGATTGGAAATGGAGGCTTGCAAAGTGTGGCTTTTTAACAGGGGATTGCATCAGCACAAAATGCAGTTCATCCATGGCAGGCCAAGGGCTGTCATGAATGGGAGTAACTAATTCTGCAAGACTGTGGTCTTTTCGATAATATGTTTCCTCATCCAAACCTCCACCCAACCCTGCCTGTTCAAAGTATTAAACCAGTAGGACCATTCCGATCTTGACAGTTAGGGCTTCTGACAGCCTTCTCTTTATATAAATAAACAAATGGTGTATGTGTGGGAGAAGGTGCTATTCAGAAAAAATAAGGGTACTGGCATCTGACTCTACAGGTGAAATGCACTCTAGTATAGAGGGCCAGCACAGGAGCTGAGCACCAGTGAAGTTACACTTATGCCCTATTTTAATGGGGCACAGATCTTCACCCTAAGAATTAAAAGGGTATTTTTGCCTCACTTGTATGTTTTTATATATTTCACTACACTTGAGCACCTCATGTCTCCAGCTTGTTTCTCCTGTTCCTATTTTTTTAGGTTGTCACTACATCTGCTCATGGATAAAGAGAACATTTTATATAACATATTTAAATAAATATTTTTTAATAAACACATTAATTATCCAGGAGGCTACAAGACTCTTGCTTCAGGTGCAAGCTAAGCTCATGGTAAACCCTTGAAGGGACACATGATTTACAAGAACATTTAAGATAAGAAGGAGGTATCAAGAATGGAATGATCCCAGTCAAAAGTCCAGGACAGTGCAGGCAGTTAAGGGACATCTGTAGGCAACTGAAGTTTCATGTGAACCTTTTGATGCCACAAGAAACACCAGCAGTGACTTGTATCAATAGTGTGGCAGTTTTCTTTCTGTGCTGAACACGAAAATACTTACTGAGCTGAATGTACCTCCTGAATTATTAGCACTAATGGAGGAAGCTTACAGAAAGGAGGACCTTCATCTTATAAAATCTATTTAGAATATAAATACAATTCACACTTAAGGATACAGCTATACACAATTTTTATAAATGGTTAATAAATGATTAACAGATGTCTTAACAATGTTACAAGCATGAGTAGTCTGCATTATGTATAATTATTAGCAGATAGTGGAGGGTGTAATTAATTGATATAAGTTATGCTGGATAATATTTATTCGGTATTTGTACTATGGGAACACCTAAAGGTAACTTATTGACATGTTAGATTCTGTAACAATAGATTAGGTGCTTATTAAAACATCTGTTATCTATTTATTACACATTTATAAACTATTTATTGTGATACATTAGGGCCAGGCAGTAGCAGGAAAATGGGAGACAGGAGATATATAAGCCCTAGACTAATTAAGGCATGGTTCCCTGGAGCCTAGGGAAGGCTGCTACAGGATAATTGAAGCACCTGTAGACAGACTCCCCCCACCCCCCTAGGAACCTAATGTGATTCAGCAGACTAATTAGGAATGGTTCTCTATAGACTACGGAAGGTTACCACAGGTTAATTGAAGCACCTGGAGCCAATTAAGGCCTTGACAGGGACCTAATAAAACCCCCGTTTCAGGCAGGTAGGCTGGAGTGAGGAAGGGGAGAGGACAGAGTTTGGAGGTGTATGGCTGAAAGCAAAGTGAACGGGAGACTCTGCCCTAGCATCAAGGTTCATGAGTGGAGTGCATGATGCCCAAGAATAGAGAAAAAGGAAGGTACCTGACCCATCTCATAAAGCAGAAGTGTAGGACCACCACAATAACACCTGTCATTTGTCCCATTGTAAATGTGTCCTTTATATAAAGTGTCCAAAATGGTAATGTTTGCTTTCATTCTGATGTTGTATTCACCAGTTTAATGCCATTGGCTTCAGTAGAGTGACTATTCACAATTTACACTGGTGTGAGATCATAAGTCTTGCTATATGCAATAAGGGAGAAAACAGTAGGAAGGCCAAGAAGCTATGAATGCTGAATATGAAAAAAAGGTTAGAGATGGTTTCAGCATCTTGGTCATCTCAGACTTTTCCTCTCTAACATGCTGTGCATGAGCAATAGGCAATTATCAGTTGGATGGCAGGTCCCATCTATCATTTGCACAGTAAGGCTGGTTTTACTTTCCTTCATAAGGCAACTCAAGAGCAGCTTCATGGAAGTCAGTGGAATGACAAACATGTTCAGCTTGTGGAAGAGCAGAAGCAATGCAAGGATCATGTCCCTTGTTCATGTGTGAAATCTGCTGACTCCGTTAGAAAGTTTGGCCTGGAGAAACCATGAAATCAGCTGGTTTCTAAGTTGAAATCAGCTAGCTGCCAAGGCTAGAGATAGGGCAATTTTAGAGACCTCAAGTAAGAGCAGATTCTGTTTCAAAGTTTAAAATAATCATGGCAGAGTGAATCCTACTATCCCCCTGTTGGTGTTTGGAATTTTTTCTTGAAAAGCTGATCTGCCCAGTAAAGTGACTCTGGACACTGTGGCCCTGTGGTGGGTCCAGATCACAGGAAGCAGGAAGACTCTTTAAAGCTGCGTTTCGCCTAGCTGCTCAATTTCTGCTAGGACAGGCTAGTACAGAACTGGAAAATCTTGATCACTTCTTTTTGCATCTGTGACACTGATATCTAAACAAGGAAATATACGTAGCCCAAGCATATTGTATTGCAATCTGTACTACACCGCTGATCATGTAATGTGCAATCATATAAGCTTTTTCAACATAGTTCATTCTGTCAGAATCTGATACTTTTATTCCTCTGAAGTAGCACCTTACTCCAGGAGTAGCCACATTGACTTTGATAAGACCACTATAGCTCTAGATAATATTCAACATGAGAAAGGGTGGCAGAGTCTAGTTGGTAATGTGTCAGAAGTGTAAAATGCTGCTCTCTGGCAACATTGCACTTAGCGTTCACTTTCGATTTGAAGGCAACTTGAACTCTTCAGTATTCTGGAAACCACAAAGTTCTGGGGAGTTTGAAAATTTATCTTTTGAATTGAGAGTTTGGCCATGAGAGAAAAATCTCTCTTCTTGCTTGAAAATAAATTTATGAAATAACCCTATCAATGAGGATTCTAACTACGGTAGACCCCCAACTGACTCAGAGATTTGCATTCTTGGCAACCTCTGCTTAAGTTGAATTTTCATGTAGCTCATAGGCTCCAGCTCCCCACTGCTCACAGGAGACAGGAAATTGACCAGCACATTGCTTCTCCTCAGCTTCTCCCAGCTGTGCTGGATGGGCAGACAGCTGCAGAGCAGCTTCAAGTTGCGCTTAACTCACATTAATGCACGTTAAGCATAACTCGAAATTGTGCATTTCAGGGGTTTACTGTATTTAATCCGCTTGATAGTCAAAACAAACTATTTTCATCCACTTAGCAATTCAGCAATTTTGCCTTATTTTTGCACAAACACATTTGTCTGGTTTCTTTCTAGGATTTAGAAGTAAAGATTGTCAAGTCCTTGCCCTACTGTGTATTTTTAATAAGGAAACATCATGAGTGATTAGAAAGTGAATTTAAGGTGTAATATGCCAAAGATGACAAGTGATGGAGTTAAAAAAAATAATGAAATGACACCAGATATAATATTTTTGTGGAGGGAGGAGTAGATTTTAGTTTCTTGATACCGTTAGCACTTGATGCTGTCTCAGTATTTTTAAAGAATGTCAAGATAATTTAGTTTGATAACACTGTCAGTGTGGAACTGACATTGCTAATTCATTTTCTTATGTAATGAGTGATGTGATCTCAGATCATGGATCCATATTTCTACAATGTTTTTTCCTAGCTATCTTATAATAAACTAAACTTTCATTATTACTGTATCTATATTTATTTTCTTTTCCATCACTCATCTATACATGAAGCTTTCATTATTGTTTTTTATTTCAGTGTACAGAAGTGTCTGCACAATTGGATCTCAGTGTTAATTTATTGTGGGACATCAAGCCGGTTCTATAAATACAGTGTTCATGACTCCAAGCGCCACTTATTTGTGACAGTTTCTATATGATTTTCATTGTTTGTGTTCACTGCTAAATGATATGAAAACATGGCTAAAGGCTAACTTGAAGGCTCTCATAGAAATGCATAGTACTTAAACAGTATTATGGGTTCTTGATTTAATAAGACAGCACAACAGGCAGATGAATATAATTTGAAAAATGAAAGTAGAAGGAGAAAATTATTAGCTGTCCAACTAGCTATGAAAACATTGTTTTGTCAATTGCAGTAACTATCATCCCAGGTGTGTCTGCATGCAGACACACAGCAATGGTGGACACAGCATGGCCACTGTGGACCCTAGGGCAAGGTGTGTGTGTGGGGGCTTAGCTCAGTGTCCCTGGAAAGGGCAGAACTAAAGTTGGAAGGCAGTCAACAATTAGCACTGCCGAAATCATGGTGCTGCCCGCTCTCCCCCAGCTTTTCTCACAGCTGTGTGGAGCAGTATTGCCATGGCAGTTCAAAGGGCTCCAGTGCTCAGGCCACTGCAGCAGCTGGAGCTCCTGACTTCTCTGAAATGCCAAGCCCCTGTGCAATGGCTCCCCTTGCCCATTGTCTATGTCAGTGGGCCTTTTTGGATAGGCTTTTGTGGAATGTAAACTAAACAAAAGATGAAAGGGATGGGGCAAGGGTGTTCCATTTTCTTCAGTCAGAAAATTGGCAACCATACTAGGGACTCTGTCACCAATAAATTCAGGCAAGGAAAGAGACCTGTAAGAGCCATAAATAAGCTAAACTGTAACAAACTAATTCTTTACCATATGTTACCCCAACCTCATATTTCTGTCCAGCACAGGACAGATTTCTCTTGTACTGCATCAGTACCGATGTACGTGCTGTTATCCACAGTGATTTACATCATACCACCAAAGGTTGGTTTGATTTTCTTTCTTTCTTTTTTTCTTTTAACCCTAGTGGTTTGAATCATCCCTGCAGACTTTACTGTACCTTCTAACTTACTCAACCACTGCTGTTTGAATCTCATAGCCTTCCGTAATATTCTTCCATAATGTAGACCATAGAAAGATAACAGGCTGAGATGAACTGCATAATCCATTCAATTCTTTCAATCTTTGTGTGATATCTATTTTGTTTATGTGAAACAATGATAAACTTTCATTTGTAATTCATATGCGTCAGTGCTTAGCTCATGTTCATTTTAAGCTTTGGCAATTCCTTATCAAGGATAGCTACTGAGTCAATAAAATGATGTCTCTCTAAAACTGAGTCTCTCTTCAAGCCAGACCTTGTTCTAAATGCCAGAGTAAAACTCTGACTCATGTTCTTCGGTTAGAATAAAGGGTGTAGCGCTATGCAAGCTTTTTGGACTGAACATTTCAGTCATGTGTAGTGCAATTAGTGGAGAGTAAAATACAATCTTTGTGGTTCGCTTTGGTTGTTGTGGGGTGTGGGCTGATGGAAAGAAAGCAGATGATATAAATAATGTCAAGTGGATTAAACAGTAAGCAGTATATATTCTACTCAGAAATTTTATGTGCAAGTAAAGGAGGTCATGACGTGGCTTCTGTAAACAATGCAGGATGGCATATTGTTTCTAAATCCATAGTTTGATGATTAATAGCTAGAGCTGGTCAATGAAAATCTATTGTTAGAGACTTTTTTCAAACTTTCAGAATTGTAATTTTGAACTGTTTGTAATAGGCCCATTTTTTTTAATTTTTTGTTTTGAAAAACCAATCCATAAAAATTAATCCTGATTTTTAAAAAGTTTCCCAAATGTCTCAAATTTTTAAAATGAATCTATTGAGTGGGTTAACAAAATTTGCATTTAAATCACCATATCAATAACAGGTTTTGTACTATTGTCAAAAACTTTTTCTAAAATACAGTGGAACCTCTGAGTTATGGACAAGAGTTGTGAACTGACTGGTGCAACCAGAAGCACCCAGTGAGGCAGCAGCAGGACAACAACAACAAACGAAATGCACTACGGTGCTGTGTTAGATGAAAAACTACTAACAATAGGAAGGGGAAACTTAAAAAAAAATTTTTGACAAGGTAAGGAAACTGTTTCTCTGCTTGTTTAATTTAAACAAAGATGGTTAAAGCAGCTTTTTCTTTTGCACACCAAAGTTTCAAAGCAGTATTAAGTTCCATGTTCAATTGTAAACTTTTGAAAGCACAGCCATAATGTTTTGTTTGATTACACACATTTCAGAGTTATGAACAACCTCCATTCTTTTGGTGTTCATAACTCTGAGGTTCTATTTTCATGATTTTTTGGAAAAAAAAATGAAGTTAAGCCCCAATTTTTCACAAAAATTTGCTTTACAAATGGCTATTTTTACAGAGTGAAAACTTTCACTTGAAAGATTTTGATTAGCTCTGTTATTAGCTTACTTAACTTTGGCAAAAGTCTAAATGTAATTTTACACTGTATATTATCTAGTAAAATTATAATAGTTTTAAGTTAGGAGGTCTGATAATGATCCCCCCAATACCTAAATTGCCCGATACTGTACTTTTCATTCTAGAAGTTTCTTGTGACTTTTCTATGAGAAGCATTAATGTTTCCATTACTTGCAGCAGCCTTGGCATAATCAGCCAGGGAGACCCCCGCAAGCTGTGGATGTGCTTTCTCTTTGTTCTCTGAAATTCAGTTTAAATTTAGTTCAATTGCAAAATACAGAGGTCTGCTGGCACGCCACTGTGGGGAGGAGGAGATGGCTGTTTCTCAGAGAAGACACTGGAAGTGGATTACTTCTGGCAGCAGGCAATGTTCCACCCCAGCTCCCAAACCCCCCACCATGATTCTGGAAAACAATTATGGTGCCCTGGCTGTGAGAGATAAGGAATTGCCTCCTAAGGTGGAAGAGGAGAAGCCACGTGCCTCCAAGGCTGAGAGGTCTCCAGGCACTACTCCCAGGAGGAAATGTAGGGTGGGGTGGCTGGAGACACACTTCTGAGGAGGATGGAAGCACCCATCTGTCACCCTAACATGACATCCCGGAAAGTTTGCTGCCTGCTGAGGGCCCATATCTGAGATGTTACAGGATTGTCAAGGATCATTCAACCCTCTGATTACTACCCCATGCTACTCATCCATGTGGGCACTAATAGTACTCAAGGTGTAACCCTGAGCAGATCAAAAGTTAGTAAAGGGTTCTGGGACTACAGGTGATGAAGACTAGTCAAAGACAGGGGCTCAGGCAGAGACAGATACATCCTGGAGGGGAATGCCAGGCTGCAAAGATGGTACTACCAGGCGGGCTTTGGCTTCCTTGACCATGGAATGCTGTTCCAGAAAGAAGGACTGCTAAACAGAGATGGGGGTCCAACTGTTGAGGCAGGGGAAGAGAAAATTTGGACACAGAAAGGCTAATCTAGTGAGGTGGGCTTTAAAGGCCCATAGATAAGTCACAGACATGAAGACCTGGGAGACTGGTAGAAATTGGGCAAAGGGGTTGGGCTATAACAGCATGGTTAAGGAAGAGATAAGACAGAACTGGGGGCCAAAATCAAAACAAGTATCTTAGTTGTCTGTATACTAAAGCGAGAATTGTGAGGAATAAGCAAGTCAAACTTGAAATGCTGGTAAATAAGCATAACTAGGACATAGTTGGTATCATAGAGACTTGATGGGATACTGCAGATGACTAGAATATTGGCATAGAAGGACAAGGCTTGCTCAGGAGGGACAGGCAGTTAAAAGAAAGTGAGGTGTTGCCTTAAATCTTAAAAATGTACGCACTTGAATGGAGGCTGAGACGGACATCGGAGACAGATTTGTTGAGTGTCCCTGGGGCAAGGATAAAAGAGGTAAAAACCAAGGTTAATGTCACAGCAGGTGTCTACTCCAGACTATCTGACCAGACAGAAGAGGTGGATGTTTTTAAACATCACAATATCATCCAAAGCATAGAATTTAGTGATGATGGGGGATTTTCAACTATCCAGACATCTGTTGAGAAAGTAACACATCAGGGCATAGATTATCAAGCAAGTTCTTGGAATGTATTGGAGACATGTATTTTTACTGAAGAAGATGAAGAAAGTGTGGGACTGTTATAGATTTGATTTAACAAATAGGGAGGAACTGGTTGAGGATTTGAAAGTGGAAGGGAGATTGGGTGAAAGTGATCATGAAATGAGAGAGTTCATGAGTCTAAGGAATGGTAGGAGGAGGAATAGCAAAGTAAGACAGTGGATTTCAAAAAGGCAGACTTCAGCAAATTCAGGGAGTTGGTAGGTCCCATGGGAAACAAGACTAAGAGGAAAAACAATTGAAGACATTTGGCACTTTTTCAAAGAGACCATGTTAAGAGCATAAGAGCACACAATTCCATGGGGCAGAGCAGATAGGAAGTGTGGCAAGAGACAATCATGACAACTAGATATTTTTAATTATCTAAAAATCAAAGAAGAGTCCTATAAACTTGGAAATTAGGTCAAATCATGGAAAAATTAGAAAAGGGAAAGACATAACAAGCTCAAACTAGCTAGAGACATAAAGGGCAATATGAAAACATTCTACAAACATATTAGCAGCAAGATGGAGACCAAGGAGAGGTTAGGCCCATTACTCAATGAAGAGGGAAAAACAATTAGAAAATGTTGAAATGTCAGAGGTGCTTATGACTTCTTTGTTTTGGCTTTTGCTGTTAAAGTTTGTGGTGATTGGATGCCTAGCTCAG
The DNA here is from genome assembly GCF_033958435.1 of Carettochelys insculpta. Classification (NCBI taxonomy): domain Eukaryota; kingdom Metazoa; phylum Chordata; order Testudines; family Carettochelyidae; genus Carettochelys; species Carettochelys insculpta. The sequence continues at coordinate 34,377,366 of NC_134150.1, read as the reverse complement.
TGAATGATGGAGAAAATGAGGAAGGTTCAGAAGTTAAAATAGGAAAAAACCCAAGATAAAAATTGTTTAGAAAATTTAAATGTTTTCAAGTCACCAGGGCCTGATTAAATACATCCCAGAAGACTGGAAAAGGGCAACCAAGGCACTACAGACCAGTTAGATTAATTTGTGTTCCAGGAAATATAAAGGAACAAACAATTAAGGAACCTATTTGTAAATAGCTGAAAGATAAGGTGATATGTAGCAGTCAGCATGGATTTGTAAAGAACAAATCATATCAAACTACCCTGAAAGCTTTCTTTGATAGGACAACAAGTCTTGTGGATAAGAGAGAAGTGTTAGACTTGATATACCTAGATTTTAGTAAAGCATTTCATAGTGTCACATGACCTTCTTACAAATAAACTAGGGAAATACAGTGACCATAAGGTGGGCTTGTAAGTGGTTGGGTAACTTTTTCCAGAGAGTCGTTAACAATCATTCACAGTCATGTTGGAAGGGCATAAAATGTGGGGCTCTGTAGGAATCAGTTCTGGGACCACTTATGTTCAATAGCTTCATCAACAATTTAGATAATGGCATAGAAAATCCATTTATAACATTTGTGGATGATACCAAGCTGTGAGGGACTGCAAGTGCTTGGGATGATGCCTTTATAATTAAAACTAATCTGAACAAATTGGAGAAATGGTCTGAGTGAGGTAAATAAGATGATATTCAATAAAGACAAATGCAGAGTATCCAACTTAGGAAGGAACAATCAGTTTCTTACATATGAAAAGGGAAATGACTGTCTGGAAAGGAGTGCTGCAGAAAGGGATCTAGGGGTCATAGTGGACCACTAGCTAAATATGAATCAACAGTGTGACACTTGCCAAAAAAACAAACATAATTCTGGGATGCATTAACAGGAGTGTTGTAAGCAAGACATGAGAAGTAATTCTTCTGCTCTACTTTGCAGTAATTAGGCCTTTGGAGTATTGCGTCCAGTTCTAGGCACCATATTTTAGGAAAGATGTGGATAAATAGGAGAAGGTCTAGAGAAGAGCAACAAAAATGATTAAAGGTCTAGAAAACATGACCAATGAGGGAAGATTGAAAGAAGTGAGTTTGTTTAGAAAAGAGAAGACAGAGAGGGGCTTTCAAGTATCTAAAAGATTTTTATGAGCAGGGAGAAAATTATTCTCCATAACCCCTGATAAAAGACAAGAAGCAATGGGCTTAAACTGCCCATTTAAATTGCCTTAAAGGGAGATTTAAGTAAAACATTAGGGAAATCTTCCTAACTGTCAGGGTGATTAAACACCGGAATAAATTGTCGAGGGCGGTTGTGAAATCTCCATCACGGGAGACTTGTAAGAGTAGGTTAGGCAAACACCTGTTGGAGATGGTCTAGATGGTGCTTCAAGCTGCCATGAGTGCATGGCTCTGGACTTGTTTGCCTCTCAATGTTCCTTCCATTTCTAGTATTCTGTATTTCTGTATGAACAGCGCCCACCCCAGTCACACTTGTGTTCCTCAGTAATGTTCTGTCACCTTTCTAAAATCACTGAGCCCTAAAGGGTCTCATTCATGTTGCCACTAAGCAGCAGTAGGCACTGACTATATTGTGTTGGGAGCACCTGAGAACTGCCAGAGCAGGTATAAAAGTTAGAGAGGAATAACATGGGGTGCATGGCTGAGTTTTCCTCATGAACGCTTCCCCCACCTTAGCTAACACATAACTCTGGCATCTCATCCCACCCTTTGAGACCACAACATGAAGCCAGCACATGATATCAATAGCCCTCCAGCCCCCAACTCTTGAATAACACCCTTCTGCTACTACTTGCTAATGTAGTCAGTCCTGTGGCTCAGGTGGTAGACGTCTGTGTTCGAGATACAGGATTCAGCCTCTGCTGGGGTGCATGATGATCTACCACAATCATATTTTTACATCTGTGCATAATATTTTTTCATCTTCACCCTTAAAAAAGAAATTTGGCAAGTTACAGATCAAATACTATACATCTGTTAGATAACAAATTGAAGTGCTCAGAAGTTAGTAAATTCCATAATCGTGCTTCCTTCTGCAACCTTAATTTAGTCCCTGCTGCAAAATTGCTAACTACATAGTTACTTACTGTTTTCCCCATACACCCTGGTCTCCTGAGGTGCAAAAACTGGATGCATAAAAGGGCCAAATTAAGGTTGTCCAGGCAACCATATATCTTAGATTTTCTCACTTTGCCACTTTAATAACATTCTTGTAATATTTGTGTGTGTGTGTACATTTTGTCTGTGGCTAGTGTTTACTTCTTTTAGATGGTGATACTTTGGTACATCCATTGAATCACCCAGTGGTTCTGTAATTGTTTTCATTAGACACAGTTCTTGGGCAATGGCTTGGCAGTGCTGGATTGCAGATGGTCCTTGATAAGGCATGTTTTCCTGTACCTGTGTCACACTCACACTGTGACTGTCAGTCTCAAGGATGCATTAACTCATCACAGGTCGGGAAAAACCTAAGCTATTGATAATGCTCTGCCTAGTGAGATTATTTGAAAGTATTGCTTTACCTCTCATTACCTATAATAAAATAAACAGCAGCCTTCAAGGTGTCATGTAGAATCAAGATTATTATATATTATTATTATATACAGTGCTTTTCTTTAAAAAAAAAAAAGGGGGGAAGAGCCGGTACTCAGCAGGCTCCCATGCCCTCTTCCATCCAATCCCACGGCTGGGCCTTCCTAGGTGCCAGTACTCAGTACCAGCAAATATCAGAGTTTCACGTTGCAAAGTAGCCTATGCTCAGCCACTGCACATGGCTAAACTATATGGTACATACAGGTTGAACATCTCCAGTCTGTCATTCTCTGGTCTGGCAACATCCTTACTCTGGCATGATTTTAGTTAACTGGAGGTCCAATTATCATGGGCATGGCAAAGTTTCCCATGGTCCCATAAAGTTTGTTCACAGCGACCAGTCCTGGCTCTCAATGTTCTATGCTGTTATTTAGCTCAAATTTACCCCAAAATGTCTTCTATGAGCTCAGCAAGTGGTAGAAATATTGGTAATGCTAACAGACAATATTGACCTCCCATGGTTCAGCAAATTCTCTTGTTTCGTGCCAGTGAGGTCTCAGTGGTGCCAGACTACAGAGGTTCAACCTGTAACAGTGTTGGGTTATCTCAGACACAAATCAGGTAGGTGACCAGTATAAACTGGGAATTTTGACATCTACTGTACTTACCTTATTTGTCTGGGCAAAGTGTATTTCTACACACATCTGAAATGCTGAATACCCAAACCTGACACATTAAAAATAAAACAAACAAAACATATCCCGTGCCTTTTGAGGCATCATGTACAGAGAAACTGCTTTTGTAATTTTGCCCTCAAGTAATAAAAGCCAATGTCCCACTTACTGAAGACAATACAAAATTGCATTAGACTTTTATGCTTAATAAATGGAAATGTCCTTTAAAATAACTTTTCTAGGAATATTATCCTACAAAAGAGAATACAAGAATCCAGACTTACAGAAGAGCAGCCATTATTCTGTACACAGCCACTTCCTGCCACATTGTGTTCCCAAAATCTCATCATGTGATTTTCGCAGTTGCTCTCCCTTCTATTTCATGGCAAATCAAAATTTATACAAATTAAATCAATTACAGTCCTTCATACCACCTCATTCAGGGAAGTGTGCTACCAAAGTTTGTGTTGAAAGAGACAAGTTAATTGATTTGCAGTTTTGGTTATATTAATATCCTCATAACAAAAAGGATTCATACCAGACAATGTTTTCTTTCATCAGATGTGATGATCCGTTAGCTAATGAATCTACAAAGTGCATTGTCCAACATAGAGAGAAGGACATCACGCAATCATCTCATTCTGGAAAGGCAATGTGCAGTAAGTTTAAAACCATTTGAAAATTGTTTTCTCAATGTGTCCTAAAACGCATCAGCTTTTAACCACACAGTGCTCAATTTTTGAAGGTGTTCTTTAGTAGTAGGCATCCTTCAGTCTGCATAGACTATGGATCGTGCCCTTTAAAGTTTCAATTGAGGACGTCATTTACAGCGTCTATTGTGACTATGAAGACCCACAGGAGAGTGACAGTCTTTGCTGCATCTCTTGCAGATGTAGTGGGTGTCTGGCAAGTCCTAATTGTGCTTTCTGTGTGCTCGCTTCTCCTCTGCTAGCTGTCTGATCTTCATCTTGCCCTTCTGAAGGCCCTTGTGTAACCCCTGCCTCCATCCGCTGCGGTCATCTGCTAGTTCTTCCCAGTTGTCCAGCTCGATGTCTACCTCTCTGAGGTCTCTCTTGCAGACATTTTTGTAGCGCGGCTGGGGGCGTCTGGGAGGTCTTTTGCCAGAGGCTAGCTCACCATACAGGATGTCTTTTGGAATCCTTCCATCATTCATCCTGTGGACGTTGCCAAGCCAGCGGAGTCGACGCTGCCTGAGGAGGGTGTGCATGGTTGGGATTCCAGCTTGCTGGAGGACGGCGGTGTTGGTCACTCTGTCCTTCCATGATATTCCAAGGATGCGCCTGAGGCAGCACAAGTGGAAGACGTTCAGCCTCTTTTCCTGGCAGGCATACAGGGTCAAGTCTCGCTGCCATAAAGGAGGGTGCTGAGGATGTAGACTCTGTAGACTTGCATTTTGGTGTGAGTGTACAGCTTGTTGTTATTCCACACTCTCTTGCTGAGTCTGGACAGAGTTGTGGCCGCTTTTCCAATCCTCCTATTTAGCTCAGTGTCCAACGACAGGGTGTCAGTGATGGTGGACCCGAGGTAAACGAACTCATGGACGACCTCTAACATATAGTTGTCAATGCTGATTGATGGGGATTCAGCAACATCCTGACCGAGTACATTTGTCTTCTTTAGGCTGATGGTAAGCCCAACGTCCTTGCACGCTTTGGAGAACTGATCCAGTAGTTTTTGAAGCTGGTCTTCTGTGTGAGACACTACAGCAGCAGCATCTGCGAACAGCATGTCTCTGATGAGGACTTCTCGTACCTTAGACTTAGCTTTCAGCCTTGCAAGGTTAAACAGTTTCCCATCAGATCTTGTGTGCAGCAAGATGCCCTCTGTTGAAGATCCAAAGGCATGCTTCAGGAGGAGTGTGAAGAAGATCCCGAACAATGTCGGAGCAAGCATGCATCCTTGTTTGACGCCGCTCCTGATTCTAAAAGCATCCAATAATGCGCCGTCATATTGGGTGGTTCCTCTCACGTCTTCGTGGAACGACTGGATCATCTTGAGTAACCGTGGAGGACAGCCTATCTTGTGGAGCAGTTTGAACAGACCATCCCTGCTGACCAAGTCAAAGGCCTTGGTCAGGTCGATGAAGGCTATGTAGAGTGGCTTTCTCTGCTCCCTGCACTTCTCCTGCAGCTGCCTTAGAGAGAAGACCATGTCAACGGTAGACCTCTCTGCGCAGAATCCACACTGCGATTCGGGGTACACCCTCTCAGCAATCTTCTGGAGTCTGCCAAGGATGACGCAAGTGAACAGTTTACCAGTGACACTTAGGAGGGAGATTCCACGGTAGTTGTTGCAGTCGCTTCTGTCTCCTTTGTTCTTATACAACGTTACAAGGTTAGCGTTGCGCATATCCTGTGGAACCTCACCCTCTTTCCAGCACAGGCACAGTAGCTCATGTAGGGGTTCCAGGAATGTGTCCGCGGCACATTTGATTACTTCTGGTGGTATACCATCCTGACCAGGGGCCTTTCCTGCTGCAATGCTGTCGATGGCTCTCTTCAGTTCATCCACAGTCGGTTCTTGATCCAGTTCGTCCATTACTGGTAGGAGCTCGACGGCATCGAGGGCTGTGTCAACCACAACGTTCTCGCGTGAGTACAGCTCGGAGTAGTTCTCAACCCAGTGCTCCATCTGTTTGGCTTTGTCAGCAATGACTTCACCAGATTTGGATTTCAGAGGTGCCATCTTGTTCTGGGTGGGTCCTAATGCCTTCCTCATACATTCCTCTGCGATTACCAAAGTCGGCACAGGTCTGGATGCTGCTGCATAGCTGGAGCCAGTGGTTGTTGGCACAGCGCCTGGCTGTCTTCTGTACTGTTCTTCTGGCCTCTCTAAGTGCTTCCTGGGTACTCTGGCTCGGTGAGCGTTTGTACTCCAGGAGTGCAGCGCGCTTCTTTTCAATGACTGGAATCATCTCATCGGAGTTAGCTTCGAACCAGTCATTCATGTTTCTAGCTCTTCTTCCAAACACCGACAAGGCCGTGTTGTAAACTGTATCCCTCAGATGTTGCCATTTGGATGTTGCATTGGCACCCCCAGGGCCGCTGCGCAGATTTTCCTGGAGGGTCTCTCTGAACTTTTCAGCTTTCTCCGAGTTTGCCGTCTTTCTAGTGTCAATGCGGGGCCTTCCAGCAGGTTTAGAGCGGTACAGCTTCTTGGGTCTCAGCTTGAGCTTGGAGCAAACTAGCGAGTGATCTGTATCACAGTCAGCACTTTGATAGCTGCATGTCAGAAGGACGTTTTTGAACTTATTACGCCTAGTGACGACCACATCTAGTTGATGCCAGTGCTTCAAGCGTGGGTGTCTCCACGACACTCTGTGCTGTGGCTTCATTTGGAAGAATGTGTTTGTGATGCACAGATTGTGGTACGAGCACAGTTCAAGGAGACGCTGTCCATTGTCATTCATTTTTCCCACACCGAAGTGTCCTAAGCAGGAAGGCCATAAGGCCCAATCAGTTCCAACTCGTGCACTGAAGTCACCCAAGATGTACAGTTGTTCATGAGCAGGTATTTGCGCTACAGCAGCACTAAGCACGTCATAGAACTTGTCTTTTACTTCTGGTGTGGCGTACAGGGTTGGAGCATAAGCGCTGATCAGGTGGACAGGACCGGCGCAAGTTTGAAGCGTGATCTGAAGAAGTCTTTCTGATCCGCCCGTGACTAAATCAACCATTTGTAGAAGGGTGTTTCTGACAGCAAAGCCAACACCATGCTCTCTGGGTTCTTCTTGGGCTTTACCCTGCCAGAAGAAGGTGTAGTCCTGTTCCTTTAGAGATCCCGAATTTGCGAGTCGTGTCTCTTGCAGTGCAGCGATATCAACTCTGAGCCTCTTCAGTTCCTCGTTGATGACAGCAGTCTTGCGGGTGTCACTGATGGCCTGAAGATCTTCAGTCAAGCCGGTCAGCATGGTCTGCACATTCCAGCAAGCAAGCTTAAATTGTTGATGTTTCTCATTCCTTGTTGATTTTCTTATTGGTTTGCCTGGTGCCCAAATTTCAGTCACTTGTCAGGTTCAGGAACCTTAAGCCTCACGCACCCAGCGAGGCAGGTGAACTGTGGCGGGACAGTACCCTATTGGCTGGGGGCTGCCCAGCTTGAGGCGGGCGGTGACTGTCCAGTGAGATGCGAGGATCTCTCCCACCGTCGAAGGCAACCCCTGGCGCTCGTTCTCTACGCCAATCGAGCAAGAGCTTATAACCGGTATCTGTTGCCTCCCGTGTTGACGCAACGCTGTTCAGCAATGCCGGAGTACCTCTCCGGGCGGGAGCCTGGGCACTTACTATGGAGACTCTGGGCTGCCCAGACACCAGTGTCCCCCTCTCGGCTTTACTGATATAGTCCAAAGGAGAGGATAACCTCCACGTCTGGTACCAGCTCAGCTGCAGGAGTTGCCAGGACAGTGCCAGAAGTTGACACCGAACCACCTTCGGACTCCATTCCGGATTTTCTGTCAGGGTTTACTCCCTTAGCCTCTCTCCTTCCCAGGATAACCCACAAGGCAGTGGGGTGTGGAGAATGTGGTTAAGGATCCAACTACTTCATGGCTCCCTGTTACCACGAGTCACCATAGCCCCCTGCAGAGCAATGACCTCATATCCCCAGGACCCTCCTCCCCACCTTTTGCTGCCCCTTCCCCCAGCTACCATCACCATAGGACCCTCCCCAACCCACTACCCCCATCTGCTCCCATGTCCGCCCTCCTTACTGCACTGGCCCCTCTCCCCTCAGCTGCTCTCAGCACCCCCAGGTCCACCTTCCCCCATCGCTCTTCAGGCTCTTCTCTTCAGAGACTCCTTTTTCTGGTAGTGCTGCTTTGCAGGGCACAGGTGGAACACCATACCTGAAAAGGACAAACACAGGGCTCCTCTCTTGGCAAACTCCCAGAGGCAAACTCCCTTCCCTGCTAGCTGCTGCCCCCTGTTCGCTGCTTGGGTGAGTGTGGAATTTGGGGGGCTGTGTGGTGAGCTGGTGGGTAAATGTCTGTCTGTCTGCAGCTTGATCAGCTGCCTAGGTACCTGAGCTTGTGCTGTGCAGAGAAGAGCAGTTTGCAAGGTGTGAACTGGGGGAGTTCCCTGCCAGGTGAGCCTTCAAGGGCTGATTAGACTGGAGGCAAGGCTTGGAGCCAGGCCTGACCAGCTGGGAGCTCTCCCTATAAGAAGGGAGCTCCCAGCGAACAAGGGGTGAGCAGCGAACAGGGGGCAGCAGCTAACAGGGTTTACCTCTGGGCAAAGTGTCCTGGAAGGTGTTCTTTATCCTAAATATAACATAAACTTGGTTTGATATGGCAGTTGCCGTGGTAACTAATTATTTTTTACTGAACCAGGATAAACCCAATAGTTACAACCTGCCACCCCCTCCCAGCATATCTTATCAAGCAAATTAAAATATCCAGTGTACACCATCAATGTACACAATCATCTCTTCCTCCTGAGGGTTTTTTTTTTCAAATGTGACTCGATAAACAATTAATTGTGGGTCAAAGCTGGGTGTACAACTTTCTTATCTGGCTTCTTTCAGTTCCTTACTTATATTATACTGTATAGTCACTGTGTAGTTATGGTCAAAATCTTCCCCAGTTACTATCCAGCTTTTAGACAAGTTACCTGGCCCTCATCACAATAATATATTGGCCTCATGCAACTCTAGCTTCATGGATTCAAGTTTTCAGACCAAATCAATTGCAAATTTTCCCCAAGCAAGGACTGAGTAAGGACAGAATGAGGATCACAGAGTCTAATTAGAATAGCATAATAGGGAACGTTAAAAAAGATGACCTTGAGGTAACCTCACTCAAGTGAGTCAAGGTAGAAATATCAGATGCTAATTAAAAAAGAAGAAAAATCCTAGGGAATATATAAAAAAGAAGTGACACCACAGAAATGGGAAATTCAGGCAGCAATTAGTGTATAGTAGGCTACCATAGATTCATCTGTTGCCTGTTGTTCAGATAGCTTGAGAATTGATCTAATAAAAGAAATTTTACCTCATGAACTTTGTCTCTCAAGCAAGTGGAGTTACTTTATTCCCACAGCTATAGTTCAGTGAAGGATCATATTCTGTAAATACAAAGCCAAGATAGCAAAAGTTTAGAGCCAAGTATTGTTTTAACGGATTCAAAGGATAGGGATTTGAGGTAGGTTTTTTGTTTGTAGAAAAATTCAGAAGATTTAGGGTGAAGTTCAGCTCTCTTTCAGTTCACTGTAAAATTCTCATTACTTACACGAGGCAGAATTGAATCCTTGGGGCCTGATTCAGTGCCCTCTTGGGACTGAAAGACTCCTACTGAGTTTAAATGGCACAGGATTGAATTCTTAAGGACAAGGGTGAAATCCTGATTCCACTGAAGTAAATGGAAATTCTGTTATTGACTGCAATATATGGAAAGCTGAAAAGATGACCATACTGGCTTTTCACCACCTGTAACTACTGAAATTTATTACTAAGAATACATCAATAACTGCTAACATTGATAATTTTACATCCAGTAATGTATAGTTTTGGACATTTTGAATTACAAATACAGCCACTTGTAATGGCAAATATCACATTATTTGGGGCAGATTGGTGTGCTGTGATGAACTGTGTTTGTATAATTTGAATACAGTATGACAAATACATACATATATATAAAATGAAGGCCATCTATAAGCCAATGATAATGCTGGACTCATTACACCTGTTATTGCTTGTATTTTGAGTTTTTTGTAAGCTTTTTTGAGGACAAATTGGTTACACTACGAAAACTGAACCATTTAAAGACATTTTCTGTGTGCACGCAGTTGAGTGGACAAAATTTGCACCACAGTTCTACTTTTTATGATAATCCAATAACTGAAGAGCATCAGTTTAATTCTGTCTTCATTTTGGGGGAAAGGAGGTGGGCAAATTATCCCTCAATCAAACATATAACCTCAAACTCAATATTTTGGCTTGGTTTGGTTCAGTGTGGGTTGAGCTTAAACCATTTCATGTCAGATATAATTAAAAGAGGCTGCAGAAATTACAGGATCAAATGACATAATATTCAATGAAACTGAATTGCATTCGGTGCTTACAAATAGAATTGATACTTCTTAAGGATGCATTTGAAACAATAAGAAGCCAGAACTATTTCAATGGAAAATTCCCCTGGATGGTATAACTTTACTTATACAAAGCAGTATTTGGATGAGAGGCCTGTGAATAGGACCCAGGTCAATCCAGAAATGGTACTCATAATTTAATACCTAAGAGTCTTTTGTCTGAGTCATCATTAAACCAACATCTTAGCATGGTGTTAGACAAAGCACAGTGGCACTGAAAATAATGAGTGAGATGAAGCTAACATGATTTCAATCAGTCATGCTAGGGACATATTTCTCTTAGCATCTTTTAGGTACACAACATAGAAGAGCAATCCATTTTGTGCCATTAACGATGTAATGATTCTGTTGTAAATAGCTACTGCATTAATTCCATTGGCCCAAACAAACTCCAGTTGGACTGCATTCTGCTTGCCTGATTTTTCCCTTGCAGTTTTAGCTGTGTGTAATATCCTTCTATTCTTATTACACATTTATAAATAGCTGCAATGGTTTCTCTAAAGGTGGTGAAATGATAGTTATGTTCATCTCTTGTGTAGAAAGTTAATATTTTTGGGGTGTGTGTGTATGTTAGTTTGTGACAGAGAGAGATGCAGCATGCAAGTGATGATAGGAAAAATCCTCTCAAATTCCTTAAATTTTGATTTAGTTCAATTTACAGAAATGTCTGCCTTTGAAAAAAATGTCAATCAAGACCATCAAGGCTACAAAGAAATCACGACCCATTGATCTTTTTCTGAGTTCACATGGAGGAAAATTAAGGAGTTCTGCCATCCTTGGAGATTAGGGGTTCCCCAGGAATGCCTACAAGAGATACTGTTCCTTGGCTGGTGTAAATCAGGGTCGCTCTATTGCGGTTAAATTGATGAAGGTTTATGGCTGTACTGTTTAACACTAGTTGCGTATCTGGCATCAAATATTTAATGATTGCCAGAAGGTTTGCTTGAAAAGCCACTATGACTATGTCTACACTTGCATTCCTCTTTCGAAAGAGGCATTCAAATGAGGGAAGTCAAAAATGCAAATGAGGTGCAGATTTACATATCTGGGACCTCATTTGCATACTCTTCTTTTGAAAGAAGAAAAGCAGTGTAGACACGGCTCTTTTGAAAGTAAACCCCATCTTCAAAAGAAAACCCTTCTTCTTAAAAAAATAGGAAGAGTGGTTCTTTCAAAGATAGGGTTTACTTTTGAAAGAGCCACATCTACACTGCTTTTGATTTCCCTCATTTGCATGCCTCATTTGAAAGAGGAATGCACGTGTACACACAGCCTGTGTCCCCCTATGAATGACTCTTACTTCAGTCTTTGCTCCATTGAATATGACTAAACTACCTGACTCATTTTCAAGCGCTGGTCTTTCTAGTTTGCGAGCTTATATTTCCTTGGAACACGCTAGCCTCTGTCTCTTTTATGGTGTATGTTTTTCATGGCTTTTGGGCAGGAAGAGTCAATTCTGATTAGGAAATATTGCATCTTCTGAAGGTGCATTTACATGAATATTAAGTATTTTGGTGCAAGGCCTCTGAATTTCACAGCAGAAACCACCCGTGTGAGGGACTATTGTTTTGAAATGCTGAGATAGATTAGAACCATTAAGGCAAGTAATTTCCATCAGAATTTCTGCTGCAAACCTCATTGAGAAATTGATTTCTAAAATGGATCAAAGTAGCTTCCAGATTCAAAAACATCCATTAGTTTTATTAATATGAGAATTAATGCCACAATCTTACTGAGCAGCTAATTGAGATGGAATAAGACACTGTGGATTTTGATGACATTCAGCATACAACAACAGGGCACATCTGCTCTTAAAAAGGCTATGGCTGTTTAAGAAGGCATCACAGATTTACTGTAGTAAACCCACAGTGGTGGAAAAATATTAATTCAATTAGCCTTCTGGAATGTGCCCAATACTCTCAAAAAGATATGTGGAGTTCTTTTCATATTGTTCATTGTATAAATATTGGACACATTCAAGAAATGTTGAACATTCAGCAATCTGATACAAGAAGCCATGCCAAGGAGAAAGGGATGGTTATGTGATGACAAACTAGAAAGATAAACAAGCATTTCTGGAATCAAATGTGAAAAGGGGCCTTTATTGGAAAGTCACATGCTCCCCCAAGATTTTTCATTTTGTTTGCTGGCATTGTGTGTGATGAGTCTGACCAGCACTGACATAAACAAAACTTGGAAAACGCAGCTAGGGCACAGTAGGTCAGAGCAAAGCTGGTGTAGTGGAGCAATGCTAGTATAGACTACCGAAGGAACTGAATATGGCAGTAGGTTGTCATGGCTTGTTAAAAGTATGTTTTTTTAAACAACTAAAAGCATGTAGCTGAGACATCTGTGAACTACCATTATATATCTATATCTATGTCCCATCATACCCTACAGAACACAAAAGGTCAGCTACTACTGAATTTACTTGCATGAGTAATCCTTAGTTGCACTTGTTGGCAACACAAAGTCAACATACGTCAACCCTCCTGTGAGGGTTGTGGGATCAGATATGCTATCCCACATGGGGTGCTATAGCTCAGTGGTTAGAGTATTGGCCTGCTAAACCCAGGGTTGTGAGCTCAATCTTTGAGGGGGGCTTTCCAAGGGTTTGGGGCATATTAGGTTAAAAAAAATCTGTCAGGGATAGGTCCTGCTGGGAGTACAGGCAAATGGACTCAACAGCTTCTCAAAGTCTCTTCTATTTCTATGATATGTTTGTTCCTGTATAGAATGACTATCTTGTGTCTGGGTAGAGCATCATCAAAATATTTTAATCACTGGAGGCAAGGGAAAATAGGTTACAAACCTTGATGCTTATGGCAATACAGTTACATTATGTTTAAACATATTTTTAAAAAGGAATTAACATGGCATAATATGAAAGATTGAGGACCTGATCCTTATTTACACTATGTCCCCTTTACACCATTCTGGCAGTGCAAAGGGCCTTTCCATTACATTTTTGCCCACTTTGAAGCTTATTTTCACTGGTCTAAAGCAGGGGTAAGCAAACTTTTTACACTGGGGCCCCACTCTTTGTCCCTGCAATTAGCAGCGCCCACCCAACTGTCTGATGTAATCCAAACCAGTGGAAATTTCAGTTATGGTCATATGAAAAAAAACTTTTTGGCATGTGTAAGAAAATAAGTCTGTAGAATGTAAAAACTTTATTAACTGGTGTATAAGTATAAATACACAGACATAAAAAAGTAACATATTTCAACATTTTTATGAGATGGTTGAGCCTGAGACCCAGCAGCCAATTGTGCTGCGCCCAGCTTATGAAATTTCATCCCCCCCATGGGGTCATGTCCCCCAGTTTGCTCACCCTGGCCGAAACGAGCATTTCTGTAAATGAGAATCACACACTGAGATTATATCACTGCTGATTTTATTTGCTCTGTCTACTGAAGTATAATATAATCTTGGTTAAATGTAGAGCTGACCCTCTTAAAGCTCTAACTCTAGTTTTATATTAACCCTCGAGAATCTCTGACTATGTTATGAATATTTGTGGAGAGATTCTTTGGCCCTGTAGGCAATGACATAGGTCTTTTTTCCTTTGGTATTGTGTTACATTATTGGCAAGTGATGCAAAGATCTGGAATGGTAAATGATGCACAGGGATTTCTAGAACTCCTTTAATGGCAAAAAAAATGTTCTGAGTTAAGTGCTGTTGGTCCTGATAACCAGAAAAGTGTCTAAACAAGTTGGAAACAAAAGAAGGAAACAAGATTGGGTCAGTCAAATGTTACTGATATCACCACATTCATGAAACAGAGGAGTAGTACATTAGTTCTGACTCTTAATAAAGCATTATCTTATGCATGGATAACATCTTCATTTACCCCAAATGGAGAACTACTGTCTTTTCAAAAGGATTTTAAGTGAGGAGGAGTGGAATCTTACTGAGAATTGGCAATGGAAGCAAATCTCAGATTTGCATATCATAATAAAGGCCAAATTATTGTGAAGATTTTGATTTGCTGAGTATTATAGACTAGTCCTTCTCTCTGTACGTCATATCTTGATCTGTAGATATTCTCCGCAGCAAGCTACCAATCCAGAGTAGAAGTAGAGAGAACACTGATGGCCTGCAGGGGACCAATTGCCACTTGTTCTTCCAGATTTAAGAAATTTGTCCTCCCAAATCTTCCAATTCCCTATAGAGTTTTTTAGTGTAGTCTCTCTTGGCCCAATTGTACTATAGTAGTGTTTTTCAACCTTTTTTTTTTATCAAGTACCTCGTTAAAAATTATAAGTACACATAGACCTTTCTTACATACCTCTAAGGGTACGCGCACCACTGGTTGAGAAACATGGTCCTAAGGTAAGGTAAGGTCTTGAAACAAGTGCTGTTCAACCTTTCCAGATTACCGTACTCCTTGCAGGAGTTTTGCATGCTGCCGAGTTACACCTCAATTAAAAACTACTCACAAAAAACATTCAAAAATATCACAGAAGACTACTACTGAAAACTTGCTGACTTTGTACCATCTTATTATCAACTAAATTAATTGGAATAAAAATACTGTACTTACTTTTCAGCATACGGCATATGAAGCAGTAGAAGCAAGTCATTGTCTGAATGAACTTTTAGATTGTTATGACTTGACTAGCGCTTTTTATGTAGCTTGTTGTAAAATTAGGCAAATATCTAGATGAGTTGATGTATCCCAGAAAGACCTCAGTGTATCCCCCAAAGGGTACTCGTACCACTAGTTGAGAAACACTGTACTGTAGGACCATAATTCAATTTGTGTGATAAGATGTGCCCTCCAAGGAAGTTTTAACTGGCAGAAAAAAATCTTATATAGTCAGCAACTGCACTGCCTTTCAAGCATAATTATTAGGCATTCAGAAACCATGGTGATGGATGTGGAGTTCAAACTTCAATAGGCAGCATGATGAATCACTTCTCAGGATGCTTCAGAGGAGTGTATTTGCTACTGCTGCTTTTTTGTTTTTTACCTCTTAAGATAATAAAAAGCCCTTTAAATTACTCTGCTTTACTTTCTGGAAGTTGGTAGCAAATGTGTGTAGCTTTACCCATCACTGAGCCCACTTTAATTGTATTAGTGGTGAAGCTAGAAAAAGATGGGTAGATGAGGTGTATGCACAAGAAACTTTAAACTCTCTAGGTGTCCTTAGGATTCGGGACAGTGTAATTCAGGGTGCGCCTACACTACTGGTTAAGTAGATGTAACTGATGTTGCCCAAGGGTATGAAGGAACCCCACACAATGCCATTTCACACTGTCCACAACATCTCCTGCTGATGTAGCTTGTGCTTCTTGCTGACGTCAAGTAATTATGCCAACAGGAGACCACTCTCCCAGGCTACGTCTACACGTGCCCCAAACTTTGAAATGGCCACGCAAATGGCCATTTCGAAGTTTACTAATGAAGCGCTGAAATGCATATTTAGCGCTTCATTAGCATGCGGGCGGCAGCGGCACTTCGAAATTGACGCGGCTTGCCGCCGCGCGTCTCGTCCAGACGGGGCTCCTTTTCGAAAGGACCCCGCCTACTTCGAAGTCCCCTTATTCCCATCAGCTCATGGGAATAAGGGGACTTCGAAGTAGGCGGGGTCCTTTCGAAAAGGAGCCCCGTCTGGATGAGACGCGCGGCGGTAAGCCGCGTCAATTTCGAAGTGCCGCTGCCGCCCGCATGCTAATGAAGCGCTGAATATGCATTTCAGCGCTTCATTAGTATACTTCGAAATGGCCATTTGCGTGGCCATTTCAAAGTTTGGGGCACGTGTAGACACGGCCCCAGTGTCATATCGTGTCTTCACATCAACCTTACCTACAATGATCAGAACCCTGTCCCCCTCTTATCCCCAACGCATCCCTCTTGCCCCAGGCATGCCCCCTACTCCTGGGAATGCAACGAGTCCTATATAAGACAGCTGTGGCTGTGTTATGTAGAGTTATAGTAGGAAAAATAACCCTTTCTTTTGTATTTAAACTTTAGTTGGGTTTCAATTCTGTAGGTGCTGAGCACTTCTTTCTTGCAGGATTGAGACCCAAGTAAAGTTTAGATACAAAAGAAAGGATACTATAGCCCAGGTATTCCACACAAAACAGTGAACAATGCCTACAAAATCCTCATGGCCATGGGAGAATTCCCCCATTTCTTGCAAAGCCCTTAAGCACATGCTTTAAATTAAGCATGTGAGTAGTGTCCTTGAGTTCAAGGGGAATACTTATGTGTAAGTGCCGTGCATGATCATGGCTTGCATTCTCAGCGTTTTTCAGGATTGAGTCTCTGGTGAACAATCAGTTGTATTACTAGATACATATCCTTCTGGGTTGCTTGTTTGTTAAGTCTTGTGTGAACAGGGAAAAAAGCCTACAGCTGACTTCACTTGCATCTAAACAGTCACCACATGTATGCAGACATGACCGTGCTTATATGGGGAACCAGAGACAAGATGCTGAAAAATGCAACCGTCTCATGGTGCTGTACCAGTTTCAATCATGGATGTAAGTTCACATTCTGGTGAACACCCATGTGATTGGTCTAGATGTGAGAATGCTACATAGACATACTTAGACCTATAGGCTAAACCTACACCATGCTCTCTGTTTCAGGATACATCCTGAAATAGACGCTGCAGGGCCAAACATCACTCTCGAAATAGCAGGGATCATTGTACAAGGGTTACTGGGAAGTTCGAAATAAGATGCTTTGAAATGTGTTATGCAATTTGCACAATGCAAAGTATGCAATTTCTTTTGAGCTAGAGTAAGCCATGGTCTTAAAATTCAATCTTGTCATGCAGGGATTTCCTGCCTAATAACGGGAACTGTGTTGGGTAACATTGAATGTCTGCAAAAGAAGACACCCCTTTCCTGCAAGACACATGGATTTTTAAAAGCCAGCACTCATATAATGCAAAATATTATGATAGTCTCCTATTACAACTAATCAGTGACATTATGACCATCCTACACACATATTATGGGACAAATAAGAGCAGAATTTGGCCCAAGAACTCATACAATACTAACATGAGAGGAGCCATACCATTTTTTGTCCGACAATTCATCTATTGCAGTAGCCTGCCTGCCAACAGTGACTGATATCAGATACTTCAGAAGGGAAGAGCATAGCAGGGCAATTTTTGAGTGATCTGCCCCCTGTTGGCTCAGCTTCTGGTAGTCAAAGGGAGGGATTACATCCTTGATCATCTTAACTGGTAGCCATCCTCAGACCCATCCTCCATTAATTTATCTAATTATTCTTTAAACCCAGTTGTACTTTTGACCTTCATAGTGTCCCTGGCAATGAGTTTGATGGGCTGACTAGTGTTGTCTGAAGAAGTCCTTATGCTTGTTTCAGACCTGCTGCCTATTAATATTATTTGGTGACCCCTGGTTCTTGTAGTATGTGAAAGGCTAGAAAGCACTTTCTTGTTTACCTCCTCCACATCACACATGACTTTATAGTCATCTCTCTTCTAAGCTGAACAATCTCAGTCTTTATATTTTCCCCTCATAATGAAAAATTTTTCCATGACCCTCATCATTTTTGTTGCCCTTCTCTGAACTTTTTTCAACTCTAGTATTTGTTTTGAGATGGGGTTGACAAGAACTGAATGCAGGGTGGATGGTGTGAGTGGACCATGGATTTATATGATGTTTTCTGTCTAAATTAACATATTTGTGGGACAAATCTGGAATGCCTTACTTGGAACCAGATTCTGCAACCAATGGGCAGAGTTTCCTTACATGAATTGTCCTGCTATTATCAGGTGTTGTGGTGTAAGAGGCCAAGGTCTGGAAAATATAACCTAGCAGTCACAACTAGACTGGTGACACAAAAGTCAAAGGTGTTTATGAGGCAGTGGTCAGTAAGATGGAATCAATAATCAACCTTCAGGATCAGAATCAGCCTGGGGTTGGAAATCAGAGGTAGTTACCAGACTAGAATCAGGAGACAAGGGTCACAGTGAGGGTAGGTCAAAGACTGGAGACAAGCAAAAACAAAATGAGGTCTGGAATCTACAAACCAGAAGTCTGCGTGATGGCCCACAAAACTTCCTGAGGCTCCCTTTAGGGTTAAAGAGTGAGCAATGGCCAATCACAAGGCCAACAGCTGCTGCCACTCTGGTTCCTTGGAGTGGTACGTCCTGCTGTACCTAATTTCTACAGTGCTTCTTGGGCGTGGCTGTACTGTGTGGCCTTCCAGGGGTGCAGTGGAAACATCAGAATCTGCAGATGCAGGTTTTAATATCACATATCATTACATGAAGAACCAGGGAATTATTCTATGCTGATCCAGGTGAAATTGTTATTGATGTCAGTGGTTCAAGTTCTGAAGACCTGCCTCTGGAACAGACTATGCCTAGCTGTTCTGTCTGTGGACAATATTGTCTGGGAAGGGGTGCAAGGAGCTCCCTTCAACACTTGCAGCCAGCATAGACTTCAGGGACTGGCTCTTACATTGTCCCCATGGTCCAGAAGATGAGGAAGTAAGGCCACGATTGTCCCATTAGCTGCACTGACCTTGGAGCTAACAACCCTCTGAAGAGGGGTAATAGCAGGTATGCTCCTTCTTGTTTCTTTGGAGGATCTGATGCTCTGTCCAGGGTAATGTCATAATGAAGGGAATAGGATGTGCCCAGAATGCATCACTGGGTCCTCAATATTTGACTCAGTCTTCCATGGGCATCTGTCTGGGTATAGACACAATAGGAATCTACAGATTTGGGTTTATGGTTGTGTTTGGCCAGATGTAGAAGAGTTGCTCACTGATTGCCCTAAAACCCAGGACTTGCAGATTTACAGATTTCCTCACAGTTGCTGGATTTGTTTCAACAAGCAAAAAAGTAGTACAATTAAGCCCATTCATTGAAGTTTTAAAGTAGTGGATATTTTCCCAGAGAGCACAAAGTAAGGTTATGAAATAAATTGTTTAATGCTGGTATTAAAACTACTTTTAACATTTCCTATTTTGAGCATTGCTTAGGTTAAGAGAAGAGCTCAGCATTAGCTATAGGTTTAGAATTTTTTGTCAGGATGGAGTTGACTGAACCCTTTAGTTAAGCAAATAAGGTAGAGTCAACATGAAAATTAGAACTAACATATCTGGGAAGCCTTAATGAGACACTCATAGGCCTGGGTCAATTTCTTCAATTGTAAAGCAAACTAAGTATTGCATGGTTCCAATGCTCAGCATTTACAGCTTGTATATATTAAGTGCTAGATGTAGCTTTAATTGGAGATTAGCAACCTTTGAATAACGTTAAAGAAAAAGAGCAGCCATTGAGGTGATTTTGTGAACTTGGGAAGGATAACAGCAAGTGAATAAGTGTGTGATATAACTTAATATGATTATATAACAGCTTGTCAATACACTATCTCAAATATCTAGAAGCATATTGTAGATATAGCAAAAAATCTTTGTTTTGTCTGATTAGTACAGAGCTTTAAACGAATATATTTTCTTTTTATTAAATTATATTTCAAATGTGACAATAAAATGTGGAGTAATTCAAGAATATAATGCATCTAAAACAATAATATAATAAACTATACGTAAGGCCTTTTCCCTCACCTGGTTGTGGGTGTTTTTTTTTTTTTTTGTTTGCTTTAGAAAAATAGCCAACAGGCAAAGCAGAGAATAGAAGTTTGAACCGTCAAATACTTGGACACAACAAGGCTGAAGAATACCAAACAAAAAATATCTGTTAGTCTATAAAGTGCCACAAGATTTTTTGTTCCTCTCGAAACAATTCTTCACATTTCCACTATTGGTTAAATTTTTAAGGGTATTCTATATTTTTCTCATATGGATTTTATGCAGCTTAGTACATGAACACTATGAATAATAAACAAACTATATTTGAAAACAATGCCACAGGCTTCCCCTTTGTGGAAAAGTTTACTCATTTTCTGGACAACTATGCTTAGGGTTAGAATCTTCTATCATTCTGGGGCCAAAATAACTCGTCTTGCAGACTGTAGCAATTCAGCACATACAGCAACAAGGTACATCAATTTATTGGACAAGATTTTTTGTTAAACTGCATGAATGTATCACCAAAATGGTCACTGCTGAACCCTGGCTCCAGCCATGCACTGCCACACCCTGTCCCAGTTAAGGAGGCTTATTCTTTTAAAACAAAGGTTAGAACAAATAACCAGAGTGCAGTCTTAAATCAGAAGCCAGCTTTCAGGCCACCAGGCCTCTAGGCAGTTCTTCCAAGGCATCTCTGACACTTTAACTCCTGACAGCTTCCTAACCTCAGCCAGCTCTGTTCCCTCCTTGGAGCAGTACCTCTAGGGCTGCTTCCCTGAGTCCCTTCTTGCTTCCAGAACTTTATCACAGAAGTTAGCTCCACTCCTATATGGCCTTTACTACCTAGGGCTCATCTTATCTCAGACCTTCCCCCACTACAGCTGCCTATTGGGAGCCTTTTATAAGCTCAGGTGTAGCCCAACACTCTTTAATTAGCTTGACAAGGCTCACCAGCTCCAGTCCAGGGACGCTTGGCTCAGTCTATCCACAGGGACGATCTACGCTGTGACAGAATAATTGTAAGATGCATGTGCTGTTTGAAAGGCATGGCTTAGTGCTCCACAAACTCACACTCCATCACTCCCTGTAATCTTGGGAATCAATATCTGAATAAGCAGATGTAACACACTGAGATGGAAAACTGTGGAGAACAAAGCCATTTAATTTTAAGGGTTTATATTGGCAGTAGCTATTTAATCAAGATACACTGATACGCAAACTGCTTTCTGTAACTATTTCCCAAATTCTCTCTTTTGGCTTGCAAAGAGATTTGCTTGTCAAAATTGGCCTTCTAATTTTGGGTAAGAGATACACCATGGGTCTTTTAAATTGTTTTTCTAAGCTGTATGTGGATTGAGAGTGGACTTTGCCAGTAACATCAACAATGATTCAGAATTTAGACAGAAATAACCAATATAGCATTTATTTCTCTTACCCCTAACGATGGGTTCCCCAGGTGACAAACTGACTGTACTTGACAGAATGTAAGTAAGAAAACAAGAGAGGGGACAGCCTGTATAATTCAAAAAGAAAATAGCAGCTGATGAAAGATATCAGCAGGAAAGCTGATGCAGGGAGAAGTGTCATGTGTCCTGGGCAAACTGAGTGCTTTCCTGTTGCTCCTGAAAAATCATAGAATGCTAGAAGTGGAAGGGAACTCGAAGGGCTATCAAGTCCAGCCCCTGCCCTCATGGCAGGATCTAGAGTTTCTACACCACCCCGATAGATATCTATCTAACCTGCTCTTAAATATCTCCAGTGATGGAGATTCCATAACTTCCCTGGGCAATTTATTCCAGTGTTTAAAAGCCCTGACAGTTAAAAAGCTTCTCCTAATGTCCAACCTAAACCTTCCTTGCTGCAGTTTAAGTCCATTGCTTCTTGTCCTATCCACACAGGCCAAGGAGAACAGTTTTTCTGCCTCCTCCTTGTATCCCTCTTTTAGGTATTTGAAAACTGCTCTCTCCCCTCTCAGTCTTCCCTTTCCTAAACTAAACAAGTCCAATTCTTTCAGTCTTCCTTCATAGCTCAATGTTTGGGACAACAATATTGTTGTGTGGCATGGTGGGCAATGCCCCAAAGCTGCAGTGAGTTCTGCATAGTAAGAACCCCTGTGAGGTCCATGGTGCTCTGTTGGGCACAAGAGATCTGCCCCTGCACAGGCGCCAGGTATATAAGAGGATAGAGCTGTTTGGAGGTGAGCAGATAAATAAGCACAAGTGTTTTTTGTTTTTTTTTAAGTGAAGAGGAGCCAGTACTCCACTGGTTCCCCACCTCCTCTGCTCAGCCAATCCCTTGGCTGGGGCTGCCAAGGTGCCAAAAAAAAAAAAAGGCACTGAGAAACACTGTCTACTGGCTTTTGGGGGTATTTAGCACTGAACATATATTTGTAATTCCAATAATGCCATTGGGGTTGTGCTGTGCAAATAGCTCTCATATTACACAAGAGTCAGACTCTAAGATTGAAGATAGCAATAGATACTTCCCAGTTAATAAAATAGAGTCTTTCTTTAAAAGGGAAGTGTGAGGTCTCTGGCACTTTGAGTTCTCAGTGCTTTAAATCTTAGCTCTAGCAAGAAAAAAACACAGAAAGGTGGGGAAGCACAGTCTACTTCAACTCACTGAATTTTATTTGCATCCACCAACAGGATTTGTAGGATTCATCTCCCCTGGAAGGGGTAGGACACTCGTTACCTAATTATAATGCTTATGCACCGCTTCAGAACTCTGGGTGAAGGGAAAAGGCCTCTGAACTTAATATAAGTGCTTTAAAGGCTTTGTGTTGGTATAAGCTACAGATCAATGTGTGTTGTATGTTCCCCTTGTAGTATGAAAATGGAACTGAACAAAGGGTCAGGTTACAGGAGGGCTCTAGTGTGAAGTGACACCAGAGACTCAAGAAAACAAGCTTGTGCTCTGCTGCACCCAGACAAACATAGGCCTCTCTATATGCAATGCTCGCCTCTGTGCATGCACAATAAATATCTTTTTCACACAGTTTGTTGGCTTGCTGTATCACTTATTGCTAATGAAACATCACTTTATTTTTGATCTACAGTGGCTAGCTTGAGCGTCTGGCTGTTTTACCTCAACTTGTGAAAAGTTATATTTTTATCTCTGTTGGTCCCTGGTTTGGCCAAGATAACAGCTGTCTTACTGGCCCTCTGCACAAAAGCACATAGCACACAATGTCTGGGTCTACACTTCCCCCAACTTTGAAGGGGGCATGTTAATTAGGATGGTGGGAGATTACTAATGAAGTGCTGTGGTGATTATGTAGCACTTCGTTAGGCTAATTCTAGCCCGTGGCAACTTCAAGGTATCAAACTTTGAAGTGCCAGCATGCATGTAGCCACGGGCACTTTGAAGTTTTGGGGAATAAAGGCACTTTGAAGTGCCCACGGCTACATGCAGGCCGGCACTCTGAAGTTACCATGGGGCAGAGTTATCCTAATGAAGTGCTGTGTATTCACTGCAGTACTTCATTAGTAATCTCCCATCACTCTGATTAACATGTTCCCTTTGAAGTCGGGGGTGAGTGTAGACAAGCCCAATGTGAGTAAAAGCAGAAGCTACAGGATGGGGCAATGTGCCCTAAGTCAAGTGTGCAAGGATAAATCAAATTGCAAGACCTGTGAAAACCACCCACCATTGTGACTAAAATTAATTAAAAGCTGATGATTGAGGTTAGATGTACCAAATTTCAAAAATAACATAAGATGGGGTTAGGGGGACAACATGCTCTCTAGAGACACAAATTTTGCCATTTAACTCTGTCTCTGAGTTGTACTTGTTGGGTTTTTTCTTTTTTCTTTTTCTTTTCTATTTTAACTTGAACAAGGCAGCATTCCAATTCAAACTTTAATTGCAAATGAGTTTCCAATATTACCCTGGTGATCTGTTTATAAATAGAAACTTACTGTGAAACTGAATGCCTATGGGTAATCCAAATCCTTGTAGTTTTGCTTTTCATCCCATTTTTAGCTCTCTCTCTTTATCAAGCTGGGATTTTTTTTTTCAACAGAACAATTTCACAGTCCAGCCCAAGAATTTTACCATGAAATGCATCTAAGGAATTTCACTCAGTGAACCATAGACTCATATAACACTAGAACCAGAAGAAACGTCGAGCGATCACTGAGGCAGAACCAAGCACCAACCTCATGGCAGGACCATGCAGCATCTAGAACATCCCTGATAGACGTCTATCTAACCTTCTCTTAAATATCTCCAGTGATGGAGATTCCACAACCTCCCTAGGCAACCAGCATTTAACCACCATGACAGTTTAACCATCCTGTCCAACCTAAACCTCTCTTGCTGTAGTTTAAGCCCATTGCTTCTTGTTCTATCCTCAGAGGCCAAGGAGAACAATTGTTTTCCCTCCTCTTTGTAACCCTATCATGTCCCCTCTAACCCTGTGTCTACATGTGCCCCTTCCTTTTGAAAGGAGCATGTTAATGAGCGGGTTCAAAAGATGCTAATGAGGTGCTGCAATGAATATGCAGCGCCTCATTAGCATAATGGCGGCCGCGACCATTCAAAAGTGTGGCTTTTTGAATCGTGTGCCGCCTGTGGAGATGGGACCTTCTGAAAGGACCCCCCCAGTTTTTGAAAGCCCTTCTTCCTATCTGGTGATCTGGTGACCTTTTGGAAGGTCCCATCTCCATGGGTGGTGCGCGATTCGAAAAGCTGCACTTTCGAATTGCTGCAGCTGCCATTATGCTAATGAGGCGCTGCATATTCATTGCAAAGCCTCATTAGCATCTTTCGAACCTGCTCATTAAGATGCCCCTTTTGAAGGGAAGGGGCACGTGTAGCCCCAGCCTAAGTTTTCTCTTTTCTAAACTCAACAAGCCCTGTTCTTTCAGTCTTCCCTCATAGCTCATGTTCTCGAGACCTTTAATCATCCTTGTTGTTTTTCTCTGGACATTCTCCAATCTGTCCACCTCTTTCTTGAATTGTGGTGCCCAGAACTGGACACAAAACTCCAAAATGAGGCCTGATCAGAGCTGAGTAGAGTGGAAGAATTACTTCTTGTGCCCTCAAAAACGACAAGAAGTCCTGTGGCACTTTATAGACTAACAGATATTTTGGAGCGTAAGCTTTCATGGTCCTGTTTAGTCAGAAATATCAGTTAGTCTATAAGGTGCCACAGGACTTCTTATTGTTTTTGAAGATACAGACTAACTCCGCTGTTCCACTGATTCTTGTGTCTTCCTCACAACACTCCTGTTAATGAATCGCATCATGTTTCCTTTTTTTGCAACAGCATCACACTGTTTACTCATATTTAGCTTGTGGTCCACTATGACCCCTAGATCACTTTCTGCAGTACTCCTTCCTAGACAATCATTCCCATTCTGTATGTATGAAGCTCATTGGTCTTTCCTAAGTGAAGTACTTTGCATTTGTCCTTATTAAACTTCATCCTATTCACCTCAGACCATTTCTCCAGTTTGTCCAGATCATTTTGAATTATGTTGCTATCCTCCAAAGTAGTTGCAACCCTTCCCAGCTTGGTATCATCATCAGACTTAATAAGCATACTCTCTATACCAATATCTAAACTGTTGATGAAGATATTCAATAGAACTGGTCCCAAAACAGACCCCTGCAGAACTACACTTGTTATGCTGATCCAGCATGACTGCAAACCATTAATAAACTACTGAGAATGGTTATCCAGACAGTTATGCACCCACCTTAAAGTAGCCCCATCTACATTGTATATCCTAGCTTATTGATAAGAAGATCATGTGGAACTGTACTAAGTGCCTTACAAAAGTCTAGGTATACCACATCCACTGCTTCTCCTTCACCCACGAGACTTTTTATCCTATCAAAGAAAGCTATGAGATTGGTTTAACATGCTTTGTTCTTAGCAAATCCATCTGGGCTGTTATCTAACACCTTATTTTCTTTCAGATGTTTGCAGATGAATTCCTTAATTACTTGCTCCATTTTGATCTTTCCTGGCACAGAAGTTAAACTGACTGGTCTGTAGTTTCCTGGGTTTTTCTTATTTCCTTTTTTATAGATGGGCACTATATTTGTCCTTTTTCAGGCTTCTGGAATCTCTCCTGACTTCCAGGACTTTACAAAAATGATAGCTTAAAGTCTCAGATACCTCCTTTATCAGCTCCTTGAGTACTCTAGAACACATTGCTACAGGCCCAAGTGGCTTGTAGGCATCTAACATTTCTAAGTCATTTTTAACTTGTTCTTTTTTTTATTCTGTTGTCTAAACCTTCCCCCTTCCTATTTGCATTACCTATGCTAGGCATTTCTTCATCAGGCTTCTTGATGAAGACTGAAACAAAGAAGTCATTAAGCATCTCTGACGTTTCCAAGTTTCCTAATATTGTTTCTCCCTTCTCACTGAGGAATGAGCCTACCCTGCCCTTGGTCTTCCTCTTGCTTGTAATATATTCATGAAATGTCTTCTTGTTACTCTTTGGCCGTGTCTACACGAGCCCTAAACTTCGAAATGGCCACTGCGAAGTTTACAAATGAAGCGCTGACATACATATTCAGTGCTTCATTAGCATGCGGGAGGCCGCGGCACTTCGAAATTGATGCGCCTCGCTGCCGCGCGGCTCGTCCCAACAGGGTTCCTTTTTGAAAGGACCCCGCCTACTTCGAAGTCCCCTTATTCCCATCTGCTCATAGGAATAAGGGGACTTGGAAGTAGGTGGGGTACTTTCAAAAAGGAGCCCCGTTGGGACGAGCCACGCGGCAGCGAGGCGCGTCAATTTTGAAGCGCCGTGGCTGCCCGCATGCTAATGAAGCGCTGAATATGTATTTCAGCGCTTTGTTGGTAAACTTCGAAATGGCCATTTGCATGGCCATTTCGAAGTTTGGGGCTAGTGTAGACACGGCCTTTATGTCTCTAGCTAGCCTGAGCTTGTTTTGTGCCTTTGCCTTTCTAATTTTGCCCCTGCATACATGTATTGTATTTCCCTAATTTATTTATAAGAAGATCATGTGATACTGAGGGTGAAGGATATGGGGGCATAGGTGGTGTTCTGGGCCCTTTGGAATTGCTGGGCCCTGCGATATTTGCCCCCATACTCCACCCATTGGTGGGTCTGTTCTTGGGAGTGGGTGACCATTATGATCACAACCTTAGGGGCACATGGCTTCTCCTCTTCCACCGTGGGGAGAGATTCCTCATCCCTCATTGCCAGGGCAGCCTACTGGAGAGAAGGTGAGCTGGGACAAGGTGGAACACTATATTCTACCAGAAGTAACCAGCTGTCACTTTTCTCCCTGTGATGCAGTAGTTTCCTCCTGCCTGGTGCTGTTGAATAGTTTCCTCAACCTTGGAAGTCTTCATATGCATGTTTTCAATTAATTCCTTCTGTGCACTGATGCTCCTCAGCCTAGCCATCTTCTCCTGTAGCTCTCCCTCCTGCTTCCCAAGAGATGCTAACAGTAGATAACTCTTGTTCTGGATGCTCTTCCCCAGCCTGATTTTCTGTGATGGGGGGAGTGTGTTCCACAATCTGCAAATCCACACCAGGACCTGAGTAAAGGCAATCTTGGTCAGGTTCTCTGAGCTGGCACAATACGGATAACAGATTTTTTGGTCCATTTCAGGTCTTTAAAGACAATCTTCTGATTTGAGGGGCTTGATGTATGGGTTTTTTGTAATGTTTGGGGGTTGCCAAACCTGTTCATATCAGAGCAGTCCCACTGTAAGTCTTTGTCTGCACAGGGAAACTGACTGGAACAGCTGATGCA
Organism: Carettochelys insculpta; assembly: GCF_033958435.1. Taxonomy (NCBI): domain Eukaryota; kingdom Metazoa; phylum Chordata; order Testudines; family Carettochelyidae; genus Carettochelys; species Carettochelys insculpta. The sequence continues at coordinate 34,349,739 of NC_134150.1, read as the reverse complement.
AAATAAGCTCTCCTGCCATAGCTATTTTAGAATAGCTTCCCAAATAGACAGTCTCTTCTGGAATAAGAAAACCTTTATCTGATTTAGCATAATCTGCTTCCAAAGCAACAGTGGAATGGCTGGGGGGTGTGCTGGTGCCTGAAATTATTTTGGGTACCGGTTTCTGCCTGTGCCTTTTAATGTGTGTGGAAAACTTATGTTTATCTTCCAACTGTTTGTTATCCATTTTAGCTCCTCATGCCACATGCAAAACATTATGTACTTACTTAGTTGTAGGAGTTGATTGTCAAAACGGATTATAAAAAATAGCATTGTACTACACGGTGAAAGTCATTCAGCTATTTAGGTGAAATTATTTTTTTTAGCCTGGAAAACTAATAATTCATAAAGAATCGAAGCTTAAAGATTCAAGACTTCAGTTGAATAAAATGAGACATTCTGAAGGATTGTATATGCTTCAGTTTTTTTGCCAAAGGCTTGCAAATATACTGTGTGGATATAAAGGACCTGTCAGGCAAGATCTCTAGTAGGCTGGATGCACTGAGAAACATGTAAGCATGAGTGATAGTGTTTGCATAGTAAAGCAGCGATTACAGCATTGCTAGACCATAAGGATATGACTAATGCGATAGAGAGCTGGTAATGCTTACGAAGCTTGAAAAAATTTATAACACAAATTAGTTTTCTCCCCGAAAATGACATTTAAACAGCACTCAGGGAAACTAAATTGGCTCCGATATGAAAATCAACAGGGGGGAAAAAAAAAAGCCAGAGAGAGACAAAAAGAAAGTATGGTTGTTCGCAAGCACATTAATGAATAGGTTGGTCCTTAGTCAATCCTAGAACTGTGTGGTAATCACATACGAGCACTGCCAGTTTGAAAGTCTGCAGAATATTTCCTCTAAGATTTTGAAGAATAGTGTGGAAGTTTCTTTCCACTCAGTCTCTCACTTCAGTACTTAAGCAAAGTCTGTAGGATTATAATATAAAGACAGAGACAAACACCTACAGGATCTCTACCAAGCATTCTGGGTAAACTGCAATACCCACCCGAGGAAGTGAAAAAACAGATCAACAGAGCCAGACGTGTGCCACAAGGCCTGTTACTACAGGACAAGCCCAAGAGAGAAACCAACAGAACACCACTAGCCATCACCTACAGTCCTCAGCTAAAACCTCTACAGTGCATCATCAGGGATTTACAACCCATCCTGGACAAAGATCCCCCACTTTCACAGGCCTTGCTCGGCAGACCAGTCATTGCTCACAGACAATCTGCCAACCTGAAGCAAATCCTAACCAGCAACTATACACCACACCACACTCTAACTCAGGGACCCATCCATGCAACAAACCTCATTGCCAGCTCTGCCCACATATCTACACCAGCAACACCATTACAGGACCTAACCACATCAGCCACACCATCATGGGTTCATTCAGCTGCACATCTACCAATATAATTTATGCCATCATGTGCCAGCAATGCCCCTCTGCTATATACATTGGACAAACTGGACCAGTCTCTACGTAAAAGAATGAACACACACAAATCAGATATCAGAAATGGCAATATACAAAAACCCGTAGGAGAGCACTTCAATCTCCCTGGCCACACAGTAGCAGACTTAAAAGTAGCTATCCTACAGCAAAGAAATTTCAGGACCAGACTCCAAAGAGAAATTTCTGAGCTACAATTCATCTGCAAATTCGACGCCCTCAGCTCAGGCTTAAACAAAGACTGTGAATGGCTGGCTAAGTACAAAAGCAGCTTCCCCTCCCTTGGTGTTCACACCTCCAGATCAGCTGCTTGTAGTAAGCCTCACCCTTGCTGACTGAGCTAAACTTGTTATCCCCAGCCTTGCTCTGGCTTCTTTATACCTGGTCCTGCAGATTTCCATGACCAGCATCTGATGAAGTGAGTCTGTGCTCACGAAAGCTCATGCTCAAAACTTTTCTGTTAGACTATAAGGTGCCACAGGACCCTTCGTTGCTATTACAGATCCAGACTAACATGGCTACCCCTCCAATATAAAGCTTGAGCTTAGTCATCCACAGACTATGAGGAATCAAAAGGGAAAACATTTTCAAAAGTGGCCAAAGATATAGCAGCACACATCCTACAGAAAGTGAATGGGACAATTTTGACAGTCTCTGTGTTGGTTTACCCAGGGCTTGTCTACACTACCACCTTCCTTCGAAGGAAGGATGGTAATTGGAGTTCACTAATGAAGTGCTGCTGTGCATAAGCAGCACTTCATTAAGCAAATTCCCCCCGCGGCAGCTTTGAAGTTTTAAACTTCAAAGTACTGGCACACGTCTAGCCACAGCTCATCTGCCAGTACTTCAAAGTGTCGGGGCAACTTTGAAGTCCCCTTACTCCTCAAAATTTTAAAACTTCGAAGTTGCCATGGTGGCGGGAATTTGCTTAATGAAGTACTGTAAAGAGACAGGTGCATCCTAGAGGTGAATGCCTGGCTTCGAAGATGGTGATGACCACAGGATGCTATTCCAGGAAGGACTGCTGGGCAGGGATGGTGTTCACCTTTCGAGGGGGGGAAAGACCGTATTTGGACACAGACTGGCTAACCTAGTGAGGAGGGCTTTAAACTAGGTTTGATGGGGGCAGGGGAGCAAAGCCCACGGGTAAGTGGAGAACATGGAAACCTGGGTGATGGGTCAGAAATGGGAGGCAACATGGGCAACAATGTCAGAGTAAAAAGAGGGTCAGGGCAAAACAGGGAGGCAAGATCAAATCAATATCTTAGATGCCTATATACAAATGTAAGAAGTATGGGTAATAAGCAGGAAGAACTGGAAGTGCTAATAAATAAATATAACTATGACATTGTTGGCATCACAGAAACTTGGTGAGATAATACATATGATTGGAATGTTGGTATTGAAGGGTACAACCTGCTTAGGAAGGATAGACAGGGAAGAAAGGGGGGAGGTGTTGCCTTATATATTAAAAATGTACACACTTGGACTGAGGTGGAGATGGATGTAGGAGATGGACATGTTGAGAGTCTCTGGGTTAGACTAAGAGGGGTAAAAAACAAGGGTGATGTCCTGCTAGGCGTCTACTACAGGCCGCCTAGCCAGGCGGAAGAGGTGGATGAGGCTTTTTTTAAACAACTAACAAAGTCAAGCAGGGCCTCAGATTTGGTGGTGATGGGGGACTTCAACTATCCAGATATATGTTGGGAAACTAATACAGCGGGGCACAGACTATCCAGTAAGTTCTTGGATTGTATTGGAGACAATTTTTTATTCCAAAAGGTTGAAAAAGCTACTGGGGGGAAGCTGTTTTAGATTTGATTTTTACAAATAGGGAGGAATTGGTAGATAACTTGAAGGTGGAAGGCAGCTTGGGTGAAAGTGATCATGAAATCATAGAGTTCACAATCTTAAGGAAAGGTAGAACAGAGAACAGCAAAACAGAGATAATGGATTTCAGGAGGGCAGATTTTGGTAAACTCAGAGAGCTGGTAGGTAAGGTCCCATGGGAAGCAAAACTGAGGGGAAAAACAGCTGAGGAGAGCTTGCAGTTTTTCAAAGGGACATTATTAAGGGCCCAAAAGCAAGCTATCCCGCTGTGTAGGAAAGATAGAAAATATGGAAAAAGACCGCTTTGGCTTAACCAGGAGATTTTGCATGATCCCAAAATAAAAAAGGAATTGTATAAAAAATGTAAACTAGGAAAAATTACAAAGGATGAATATAGGCAAACAACAGAAGAATGCAGGAGAAAGATTAAAAAGGCTAAGGCACAAAATGAGCTCAAACTAACTACAGGCATAAAGGGAAACAAGAAGGCTTTTTATAAATATATTAGAAACAAGAGGAAGACCAGTAACAGGGTAGGGCCATTGCTCGGTGAGGAGGGAGAAACAGTAACAGGGAACTTGGAAATGGCAGAGATGCTTAATGACTTCTTTGTTTTGGTCTTCACTGAGAAGTCTGATGAAGGAATGCCCAACATAGTGAATGCTAGTGGGAAAGGGGTAGGGTGAGAAGTTGAAATAAAAAAAGAACAAGTTAAAAATCACTTAGGAAAATTAGATGTCTGCAAGTCACCAGGGCCTGATGAAATGCACCCTAGAATACTCAAGGAGCTGATAGAGGAGGTATCTCAGCCTTTATCTATCATCTTTGGAAAATCATGGGAGACAGGAGAGATTCCAGAAGACTGGAAAAGGGCAAATATAGTGCCCATCTTTAAAAAGGGGAATAAGAATAACCCAGGAAACTACAGGCCAGTCAGCTTAACTTCAGTGCCAGGAAAGATAATGGAGCAGGAAATTAAAGAAATCATCTGCAAGCACTTGGAAGGTGGTAAGGTAATAGGAAACAGCCAGCATGGGTTTGTAAAGAATAAATCTTGTCAAACTAATCTGATAGCTTTCTTTGATAGGATAACGAGCCTTGTGGATAGGGGAGAAGCGGTAGATGTGGTATACCTAGACTTTAGTAAAGTGTTTGATATGGTCTCTTATGATATTCTTATAAAAAAACTAGGCAAATACAATTTAGATGAGGCTACTATAAGGTGGGTGCGTAACTGGCTGGATAACCACACCCAGAGAGTAGTTGTTAATGGTTCTCAATCCTGCTGGAAAAGTATAACAAGTGGGGTTCCTCAGGGGTCTGTGTTAGGACCGGTTCTGTTCCATGTCTTCATCAATGATTTAGATATTGGCATAGAAAGTACGCTTATTAAGTTTGCAGATGATACCAAGTTGGCAGGGGTTGCAACTGCTTTGGAGGATAGGGTCATAATTCAAAATGATGTGGATAAATTGGAGAAATGGTCTGAGGTAAACAGGATGAAGTTTAATAAGGACAAATGCAAAGTGCTCCACTTGGGAAGGAACAATCAGTTTCACACATACAGAATGGGGAGAGACTGTCTAGGAATGACTACAGCAGAAAGGGATGTAGGGGTGACAGTGGACCACAAGCTAAATATGAGTCAACAGTGTGATGCTGTTGCAAAAAAAGCAAACATGATTCTAGGATGCATTAACAGGTGTGTTGTGAACAAGACATGAGAAGTCATTCTTCCGATCTACTCTGCGCTGGTTAGGCCTCAGTTGGAGTATTGTGTCCAGTTCTGGGCACCGCAGTTCAAAAAAGATGTGGAGAAACTAGAGGGGGTCCAAAAAAGGCGACAAGAATGATTAAAGGTCTAGAGAATGTGACTTATGAAAAAAGGTTGAAAGAATTGGGCTTGTTTAGTTTGGAAAAGAGAAGATTGAGGGGAGACATGATAGCAGTTTTCAGGTATCTGAAAGGGAGTCATAAGGAGGAAGGAGAAAACTTGTTCTTCTTGGCCTCTGAGGATAGAGCAAGAGGCAATGGGCTTAAACTGCAGCAAGGGAGGTTTAGGTTGGACATTAGGAAAAAGTTCCTAACTGTCAGGGCGGTCAAACAGTGGAATAAATTGCCAAGGGAGGTTGTGGAATCTCCATCACTGGAGATATTTAAGAACAGGTTAGATAGATGTCTATCAAGGATGGTTTAGATAGTACTTGGTCCTGCCATTGGGGCAGGGGGCTGGACTCGATGGCCTCTCGAGGTCCCTTCCAGTCCTAGTGTTCTATGATTCTATGGCAGCACTTCATTAGTAAACTCCCAACACCCTAATTGCCATCCTTGCTTCGAAGGAAGGTGGTAATATAGACAAGCCCCCATAGAATTGTGTTAGGTGCAAAGCAAAAAGTAGGTTTAAAGTTTAAGCTCCTCCTGTCTTTTAAAAATCTTGGCCTCAATTTATGGCAAGGTAAAGCAAGTAACTAATTTATAATATAAAAATAAATTAATGTTTCCTTCAATAAAATAATTAATAAACATGATACTTACAATAAAATATTTGGCTTAAAACCTTGGTAGGTCCTTTTTTTATTGATAACGAGCCTTTGTGGATAATGCTGAACTACCCAACCTCTCAGGATCTCTTGCAACCCTGCATTTCTCTGATTCTATGATTTCTAAGTGAGCTGCTCCCTCAAGTACCAAATATTTCAGACAGAAATTGATGATACCTTTCCAATAACTTATATTTTCCCATCAGCAAAATGGGGATATAGTCATGTTTTGCATTTTGAGTCCTTGAGATGAAATGACGCATAGAAAGAAAAAGCATGATTCATTATAAGCAATCATATCTTTGTTCATCAATCTATGTTATTTGTATTTGATCAGTTACTATGTATTATCACAGATTGGTGGCTTGTCACTTTAAATCTCCTCCCCCACTTATCTTGGATTGCAGATGCTTCTTAGATTAATTAGGATAACTAAGGAGCACCTGTGAGGTGAATACCCCCACTTAGGGGATGTGTACAGAGGCAGAAGATTAGTTTATGAAACTGATATACCAGCAAAAGCTGGAAAGGTGAAAGCATATCATACTAACGAAAGACTGAAAAAGTGAGAGGATAGGAATGGAGAGTACAGTGAGGGAGTCTGCATAATCTCAACCCTATAATCTGCTCTGTCTGCTCTAGAATGGGATTTTTAACATTTGCGTACATTAGTAAATAGATGAAAAGTGAGAGACATTCCCTTTCAAATTAAAGGTGTTTTAGCTATTTAGTTAATATCTCTTGTGGGTTCTCTTTTCTCCCTAGTGACCTCATTTATTTGGTTGAGGTAATTGATGTTGTAGGTGGAGAGATTTGTTAGTGATGTTGTCCTACAGATTCTAGAATTAGTGAAAATGAAAATGACACACCAAGTTTTCTTAGACGTTTATGTTCATTTAATTATTATTGTTGATCTTACACTGTTGCCCAGAGGTCTAGTAAAGATGAGAACTCTTGTGGTATCTACTGTACAACCATGAAAGAGGAGATGGACTGTGGCTCAGAGATCTTTATTAGCTAAACACTGAGATGTCAGAAAGTTTACTTGAAAGTAGAGGATTTAGATCTATGAGAAATAAATGTGGTATTTGTCAACTGGGTATAAGCATCTTTAAAATCATTATCAATGCAAAATTAAAAGTATTTGATTAAACACATCCTTTTAAAGTTAAAACTAAATTAGAAATTACAACGTTTCCAGTTTTCACATAGATTAGTTCCTTTGAGTTCATTATGGTTCTGGGAATAGCCACTGTTTTTTGCTGCCAACTATTTTTTTAAGTTTTTGTTCTGATGTTAGATAACACATAGTACCTGTTCTTAAATGAATTCCACCAAGTACCGCCTCAGAGATCTTGAACTAGGTCCAGATACTCTTGGTGAGTCTAACATTCTAATCTTGCTCTTGGATTCCTAATGCAGATAACCTGGAGAGTTATCTGGCGAGATGTCCTAGTATGTGTACCATTTCAAGCCAAGTTGGGGGTACAAGTTGTACTTTTTTATAGTCAGGTGAGGTCTTAGGAGTCTCAGGTATCTGAGGCACCAACAATAAAAGTCAAAATCTAAAAATATTTATTCCTCTATCTCAGTACCAAACTCTACAGTCATTCAGGCTCTCCTCTTCCCATTAAATTCAATAGGCTTTAGGTCAGTTTTTTACTCCACTAACTCCCTTTTTAGAATAAATGAACACTTTTTCATATACTGAGAGTGAGCAACCCTAAAAATCTCTCTGCTAATCTCAAAACAAAGTTTTTAGATGTTCCTGTATTATGGCCACCTGCCTCCATCTGCACAGTAACAGCATGCTGTCTAAGTTACTCTGCATAGTCATTTTGAAAATAAAGTTGCCCTCAAGACAGCTAGCATTCAGTTTTTGCATGAAATGTGATGTCTTCACCCATACCCCAATAATTCATTTGTTTATCATTTTAATATCAGATTTACCTGGCATTGCTCATGTCTTTCACTCAAACTGTTTTTTAAATAAAGAGAAATTGTCCATGCTTTATTTAGAAGATTGTATTGTTCAAAAATACAAAGTAATATTTATAAAGTTAATTTTTATTTTTGATTTGTTTAAAAAAGGGATTCTTAAAATTAGTCCATATAATTTTTTGGTAATTTTTTTTTAAATGGGAACTCCAGCAAAACTCTTTTTTCATCCCTATAAACTTTTATCATTCACTGTGTTTTAACAAAAAAGAACTACCATTAGTTTGGTTTCCAATAATGTTTTCTTCTAATTTTCCAATTTTAAGCATTGATTTAGCTATGTCAAAACAGAGTACTACTCCAAATTTCTCCATTTTGTCTCTTTTCTGTAAAGTTTATTGAGAATCAATCCTATTCCAGTTTCATCCTATTTTTTTTTTGGATTATCTTGGTCCAGTCTCTTTCACCATTCACTCAGTTATGTCAGTTTTGAGGATTGTATTTAATATGGTGATTCTATCTCGTTTCTGTTTGCTTTTATGAAATGCAATCCTATTCCAGGCACATCCTGTGTTCCTGGCACAAGCAAACCCTTATGTTGCTTTAAATTATGATTAAAGGAACCTGTATGACAAATGTGGCCGTCTTAGCTCTTACCACTTAGGAGGTGTCCTTGATTAAATGGATGCACAGACAGACAAACTCTCTAAATGTACAGTAGATGTCTGCCATTAGATTTTTTAAATTCTGTATGTGAAAGTATCACTTTCTTGACAATTTCTCCGAACCTTTCTCACAGCCTATTTCTATTTCAAATGCTAGATGCAGATAGCAAATAAAAAGGAGAACAGACAACAGTTAGCTGAAATCTATTGAGGTTGTATTGTACATTTTCAATGAGAATTTTTGTATTGCGCATAACTCAGTGAAGAATTATTTATTCAGAGCAAGGCTACTTCATTTTAAAGACAGTTTTTAATGGGGTTTTAAAAGAATGTATAACAAATGCACAAGCAGCTTTTCTCCCCCCTACCTCATGCGAACATATTGAATCTAATCTCTTTTTTGGGGGTCAGAACAATTACTTCTTCTGGCTCCTTAATCACTCCCAAATAAAGCAAGGGTATACCAGCATCTCTCCTTTGCAGTGCATTTATTGTGCCAAATACAATGTCTGCTTATAAACATAAGTGGCTTTAAAATAATCATTATGAAGAAAAATGTGAGTCTTAGTGCCTATTAAACACATAAATGGGAATGGTACTTACATAGTAAGACTAAATTTTGTTCTCCTACTTTGGCCTTCAGTTTCACTTAAGGTGCACTCTAGTTTTTAACTCTTGGTATATGCTGCACATTTGAACACATGTAAATCAATTAGTTGTGCTGCAGGTGGAACATTATTCAGCTAGTTGGGCAGCACACTAAGGCCATGTGTACACTAGCCAAAAACTTCGAAATGGCCATGCAAATGACCATTTCGAAGTTTACTAATAAAGTGCTGAAATACATATTCAGCACCTCATTTGCATGCGGGCGGTCACGGCACTTCGAAATTGATGCGGCTCGCCGCTGCGCAGCTCATCCAGACAGGGCTCCTTTTTGAAAGGACCCTGGCTACTTCGAAGTCCCCTTATTCCTATCTGCTCCCAAAATATCCACTCTTTCTTCTCTTTGTTAATTTACATAAATTAAATCCAAACTCGGGCTCTTTAGAGCTTTGCCCATGAGTAATTTCTGCTTAATGAGAATCAAATATATCTGTCATACACTCAATTAGAAATATTTACAAAACATGTTACATCAGCAAAGGGTAGTGGACATGGGTGGCTTTACATGAACAAGTGATTTTCCGGGAACAAAAGGGGAATTACAATAAAAAGGCTGTTGTGACTTGACTTAACTTGACCGAAACCCTTACTCTGAATACTCTTGGACAAAACTGCTAGCTGACTCCAGGAGTATCCCAGTTGTCCTTCAAACTCAGTAGATCTCCTCGTTGTCCGAGGTCTTCCTCTTTTGTGTTTTACTCATGGGTTCCATTTGAAAGCTTGACAGACTATGCTGAATGATGGTTTTCAGAGAGTGTGTCCTAGCCATCCCCACTTTCTTCTCTTGATTTGAACATCAAGTGGTTCTTGCGCTGCTCTGTTCCAAAGCTCCTCATTAGTGACACAGTCTTGCCATTTGATGGAAAGAATGTACCTCAGGCATCTATTTATGAATGTCTGTAGCTTGTGATTTGAAGACTTTTTAGTATGCACAGGTCTCACATTCGTACAAGAGCACACTCTTCACATTTGTGTTGAAGACCCACAATTTCATCTTTGCACATATAAGGCTATTGTATTCCATTACAAATCATGACAGAATAGTTCAAAATACTATCTTCTAGAACTCAACTGTTGATTGACAGATCTCATCTTCTATGACACTGTTGGTGAGTGATTAAACCAATCCCTGATCAGTAGAGCCAATTACTGATGTCACATAAAAAACCGCCAACTGCTAGCATTGTACGTTCTTTTTGGATCCTATGCTTTTCCTGTAGTGCCTGGATATGCTGACTCTCAAAGCGGTTAAGAACCTGGATTGTAGTTTGCCTCCAGGACAATTTGTCCTGCACTAGAGTTTCCACATGATTGGGAGATGCACCACATGACTTCACATTGGCCTTTAAGGTGTCTTTATAGCGCTTATACTGACCACCAATAGGGCACTTTTCATGAGAAAGCTGGCTATAGAAGACCATCTTTGGTATCTGTGTATCATCCATCCTCATAACATGACCAATAACATGACCAATCCAGTGAAACTGTCTGTTCATAAGCATTGCTTCTATGCCCATGACACCACATGCTTAAGTACCTCCATGTTAGGAGTTTTGTCCCACCAATTCACATGGGTGACCTTTCTCAGACAGAGCATATAGAACTGATCAAATTTCAAAATATGGCGGTGATATATTGTCCATGACTCTGAGCCATACAGCAGGACATTCAGGACAACTGCCTGATAAAATGCTACCTTGGTATGGAGTTTAATACCATGGTCATTCCATTGGCATTTGATCAGTTTTCCAAAGGCAGCGTTGGCTTTGGCTAATTGAGCAGATACATCATGATCCATATTTGTACTAGACGACAGTACACTCCCGAGGTAGCAGAGCTTGTCAACAGCCTTAAGCACTGTACCAGCAGCAGTGATCACTGGAGTGCTGGGCTCTTTCCAAACAGGCTGAGACATAACTTCTGTCTTTTTGAGGCTCACTGTGAGTTCAAAGTGGTGAGCAGAAATAACAAAGAGATCAAAAAGCTCCTGTGCATCCTTCACTGAATGAGCCAACAATGCACAGTCATCAGCAAAAAGAAGGTCACGGATAGCAGTAGTAACCACTTTAGTACAATACTGGAGTCTCTGGAGATTGAAAATACTTCCATCTGTTCAGAATTGAATAGGTATGCCCAATCGGCAGTCCTTAAAAGTATAACTAACAGCATCATTAAGAAGTAGATGTTGAACAGGAGATGAGTAAGGACACACCCTTGCTTTGTACCATTTGGCATTTCAAAAGTGATGATGTCTCTCCATTGGTTAGGATGTGACCAAGCCTGCCATGATGAAAAGACCAAAGAGTGTTGATACATTTTTCAGGACAGCCAATTCACCCAAATATTTTCCAGAGTCAGTTTTTGTTGACTGTGTCGAACAACTTGGTCAAGTTAATGAAGATCACATTAGGCCCAGTTTGTTGCTCTCTACATTTCTGTTGTATCTGTCTGGCTACAAATATCAAATTGGCATTTCCTTGGCCAGAATGAAATCTGCACTGGCTTTCAGGAATGATGCCATTTTTGAACACAGGAAGTGAAAGCCAGTTGTAAAGGATGTGGGCCAGGATCTTACCAGCTATAAGCTATGTCTACACGTGAAGCCAACATCGAAATAGCTTATTTCGATGTAGCAACATCGAAATAGGCTATTTCGATGAATAACGTCTACACGTCCTCCAGGGCTGGCAGCGTCAATGTTCAACTTTGACGTTGCGCGGCACCACATCGAAATAGGCGCTGCGAGGGTACGTCTACACGCCAAAGTAGCACGCATCAAAATAAGGGTGCCAGGCACAGCTGCAGACAGGGTCACAGGGCGGACTCAACAGCAAGCCGCTCCCTTAAAGGGCCCCTCCCAGACACAGTTGCACTAAACAACACAAGCTCCACAGAGCCGACAACTGGTTGCAGACCCTGTGCCTGCAGCATGGATCCCCAGCTGCGGCAGCAGCAGCCAGAAGCCCTGGGCTAAGGGCTGCTGCCCACGGTGACCATAGAGCCCTCAGGGGCTGGAGAGAGAGCATCTCTCAGCCCCCCAGCTGATGGCCGCCATGGAGGACCCAGCAATTTCGACGTTGTGGGACGCGGATCGTCTACACGGTCCCTACTTCGACGTTGAACGTCGAAGTAGGGCACTATTCCGATCCCCTCATGAGGTTAGCTACTTCGACGTCTCGCCGCCTAACGTCGAAGTTAACTTCGAAATAGCACCCGACGCGTGTAGCCACGACAGGCGCTATTTCGAAGTTAGTGCCGCTACTTCGAAGTAGCGTGCACATGTAGGCTACGTCTACACGTGCAGCCAACATCGAAATAGCTTATTTCGATGTTGCGAAATCGAAATAGTCTATTTCGATGAATAACGTCTACACGTCCTCCAGGGCCAGCAACGTCGATGTTCAACTTCGACGTTGCTCAGCCCAACATCGAAATAGGCGCAGCGAGGGAACGTCTACACGTCAAAGTAGCACACATCGAAATAGGGATGCCAGGCACAGCTGCAGACAGGGTCACAGGGCGGACTCAACAGCCAGCCGCTCCCTTAAAGGGCCCCTCCCAGACACAGTTGCACTAAACAACACAAGATACACAGAGCTGACAACTGGTTGCAGACCCCGTGCCTGCAGCATAGATCCCCAGCTGCCGCAGAAGCAGCCAGAAGCCCTGGGCTAAGGGCTGCTGCCCACGGTGACCATAGAGCCCCGCAGGGGCTGGACAGAGAGCATCTCTCAACCCCCCAGCTGATGGCCACCATGGAGGACCCAGCAATTTCGACGTTGCGGGACGCGGATCGTCTACACGGTCCCTACTTCGACGTTGAACGTCGAAGTAGGGCGCTATTCCTATCTCCTCATGAGGTTAACGACTTCGACGTCTCGCCGCCTAACGTCGAAGTTAACTTCGAAATAGCGCCCGATGCGTGTAGACACGACGGGCGCTATTTCGAAGTTGGTGCCGCTACTTCGAAGTAGCGTGCACGTGTAGACGCAGCTGTAGACACAGCTATAGAGAGCAGAGAGATGCCCTGATGCTCATCACAACACATGGTCACTTTACCCTTGTATATTTGTATAACCAAGGCATCTTTGAAGTCCTGAGGGACCAGCTCCTTCTCCCAAATGGGTAAGATGGTACATCAAGTGGCCATCAGCAGCTTTATAAATTTCTGATGGAATTGCATAGTGCCAAGTGGCTTTCCAGATTTCATGTGGTACCTCATCAGGAGTTAGTGGCATGATCAGCTACAAATCAGTAGTAGTAGTAGTAGGCATCCTTCAGTCTGCGTGGACTATGGATCGCGCCCTTTATAGTTTCAGTTGAGGACTTCATTTACAATAGCTCACTGAGGAATCTCGTCAAGAATGCTGTTGTCTAAAGTTGAGGTCTGGTTCAATACTTTTGTGAAAATGTTCGTCTCAGCAGTCAAGGATTTTAGCACTATCTATGATCAAAGTAAGGCCATCAGCAGAGCACACTGGTGTACAGCAATGCGTGGCCCATAGAATACCTTCAGCTTGTCATAGGATGCTTTAGGATCATGTAAATTAACCACATCTTGGAGTTTTAACTACTTGATAGTTTCAACAGTCCTCTTTGATTTGCCGTAATGTGACTTGTGCCTCCTGCTTGGCTCAAAAATATATGCCAGTTTCCTCGAGTCATTCTCTTTATCACTGATCCAAGCCAGGTGTGTCACATGCATCTTATCAAGAAGAGCTTAGGCATCCCTGTCCTTTTCATCAAACCTGTCCTTATGCCTGTTTTTGGAAACCAATGATCTTGACAGCAGTTCTGTATGTTGTTTCTTTGATGTTAATCCAATCATCCTCAATAGCAGGTGACCATTCTGGACCTTTATTGCTGGTGACTAAGGAAGTGTCAAGACTGTGTTGAAACAGTGCTTGTGTCTCAGCTATTGCAAGTTTACCTACATCCAGCTTTTCTCATCATACGGCAGAATGATGACATTTTGTTGGACAAAAGTTTGAGGAGACAACACTGTTGTACCATGTAGTGGTCAGACCAGGAGCCAATGCCATGCATTGCATGAGTCAACTTGACATCAGGAGGAGCTCTTCGTTTTGTGATGAAGTGGGGTTTGTGAAAGTGTTCAGGTCAGTGGTCATGGATTTTAGCACTATCTTTGATCAAAGTAAGGCCAAGTAGTCAACCATATACCAATGCTTAGACCGAAGGTGCATCCAAGTTGTTTTGTGTTTGTTCACCTGTTAGAAGAATGTGCTTGCAATAACAAGCTCATGCTGCACACAGGTTTGAAGAAGAGTGCCATTTGAATTCTCACTTCCAATGCCATGATGTCCAAGCACCTTTGGCCATGTGGTGTAGTCTGACCAACTCTAGGATTAAAATCGCTGAGTATACATAACTTGGGTTAAAAAGCCACTGAAGAGATCACTGAACTCAGGCTACCATAAAAAGCCTCCTTTTCATCATTTGCACCAGTGCAAATATGCTAACAAGTACAAAGTATTGTCCCTGCTTCTGTCTAAGCTTCGCAGTCATAAGGTGAGGACTGATGGCATGTGGCTTGGATTCAAGCTGGAGGACTAGTGGTATCCTGATGGTGAAGCCAACTCTGGCTTGCCTTGGATGACCCTCAGAGTAACCCACACAGTAATCTCAATAGCCTCCAACCTCTTTGAACTGGCTGATACCAGAAAAATGTGTTTTGCTTAATCCTGCAAAATCAATTTTATAACATGCAAGTTCTCTACCAATGATTGCTGTCCTGCATTCATGCCAATCATCATAATTCCAGGATGCAAAGCATATTTTCTGTTTAGTTGTTGCTTTATTCTTGTGACCACAAAAATTGGATAGCCATTCAGTTGCAGTTAACTGATAAGGAGCGATTGGAACAAGTTGTGTTTAGGGATTGTATTCTCTCCCCGTCGTCTTTCAAAGAAAGCAGCGCTGTCCCTAAATAGGGCTGCTTTGACACCTAGGCAGGATACAGGAGCTGCTGTTATTTCCGTTCAGCAGACACATGACCATCACGCCTGGGCCACCTATGTGCAGGTTTGTGACTAAAGGCTTCCAGTGGTATCCTCCACCTGCATCCAGCATCACTTGCCCATCAGCATAGGACTTTCATCAAGAGTTAAATCTTTAGCATCAAGAGAGATACCTTCACATTACCTTCACATATGAATGGATTCAAGTGAGGATGGCCTGTGAGTTCCAACCCCACCCTCTCTTCTCACATGGACCATTGTGCACAGGCACAAGAATTGTGATGTGCACTGGAGGGAGAGAGTGCAGATGTGAGATCAGAGTTTCCTTCTCCTAGATTGATGCACCTAAAAAGGCTTAGCAAGCTCAGTCTGCCCTGTTTGGAATTAGAGTTTCCCTTCTCCAAGGTACTGTTGGCCTATGGCACCTTATTCCGTACAACCCCTCGAGATCACTCCATGGAGGGCTTCCTCAATCTGCCACCCTGAGTATACACCCCAATGTTGTAGTTCTCCAGTGTGAGGCTGTAGTACCCCAGTGTGAGGAAAATACTATACATAAATAGGAAGTCACATGGTATTTGGTAAGTAGTAAAGGACGAATGTTTGCTTTATAGAAGCCAGAGCTAACATCTCCACATAAAAGGCTCTTCCCTCAAGCCCCAATGTTACAACTGCTAGACGTCACGATCAGAAACAGAGCTATTAACACAGGTTCTGATACTGCTGATTGCTGAACTCATTCAGAGCCCTATTAAAGCCAACTGTCTGCTGATGTGCTAACAGTTGCAGGATCGGGGCACAAACATTACTATTGAGGTAAATCACTTTCACCTTGATTGTATATTCTTATCCATGTGGGATTGTGGTGGACACTGGGGTCTGCCTATGAAGGTTCAGGTTGCAAGACTAGAGCCTTTTTTATCAACTAATCATTATAAATTAATAGGACCACCCCACACAAATTGCTGCTGGCTCACCAGATCCGCTGTCATGGCTGGAGCTGCCCCTGTGTGGGCCCATGGCGGCACAGATGCCAGGGCCACAGGAGAAGCCACTGCGACCGTGTGCTTGTCCCACCAAGTGGTGGGACGTGTGCAGAATGGGTGGAGAGTGCTCCATGAATGTGGCACAAAGGAGCTGTGTTTTGCCACACTGCGGTGCCCAGTTTGCCACAAGTGTCAAACGGAAGGTATATTGGACACGTGGAAAAGAGAAGCTATGAACTCTCTTGTGACATGATGCTTTTCTGCATGCAGCTCAAAACAGCAGTGGCTGTTTCAGCAGCTGCCATCTCATGCTACAGTCTCCCTCCCTTCCTCTGTTCATCATCTAAATGGGCTGAACTGGTTTGATGGATAGCAGCATTTGTAAACGGGAAAAAAATGGACGTTTTTTTCAGTACAGTACAGACTGATGCCTTTTCAGAATGCATTGCAGTGTTTTTATATCATACTTACTTTTAGTCTGTATGTGTAGCAAGCCTTCATGGATGAGATGCACCAGACTTAGTGTTATGGAGTTAGAACGGAAAGGGGGGTAGCAGAGCTGTAAGAGGGTGTAAATCAGTCCATTTGGTTTTTCAATCTGTCTTCTCCATGATATTTTAGGGGAGATGACAGCTGTATTTTCTGAAAAGCACATTGCAAAGTGTGGTCTGTAATATTGCATATGTGCATTTCTTCTGAATTTCTTGAAAGCCGTCTCATTATTTGATTACTCTGTGCCATAATTTCTAGTATTAAATATGAAAATTGTCAGTTAAGTGTCAATGACAGAATCCAGTTGGGATTTCTTTCCTAAGATGTAACAAACTACACTGTAAGTGCAATTTTGACTTTATGCCTGACATATGAGAGCTCACTTATATGCCTGGCTAATATTCACTTTCATTCTATTCAATATCCTCTTATTACATGATGCCAGACATTTGAAAGGCTGTGCTTTGCAGAGGATGCATCCATTTGGTTGATGGAGTGTTCCATATGTGAAAGGAAACCAAAAACATGCAACCTTTTTATTGAAGTTCTTGAATTACAACATGAGTGTAATAGCAACTTGTATTAAAAATCAGCTTTTGGCAACTGTTCCTCATTTTTAAAAACTCAATGGATTTTCAAGATATTACAATCTCTGAGATCACTGAGATCACCACTAGAGCTGGACAGTGTTTCTGCATATTTATATTACTTAAAATCATTATTAAAATAATCCAGAAAGTAACTCCATATTGATATTTAGCCAGTTTTTTGTTATGTTCACGGCATACAGAAAAATTAGAGTAGGTCTACACAGCAAAGTTAGTTCAAAATTAATTTTGAAATAGTGGTTGCCTAATTTTGACATAGGTAAACCTTAATCTATGAGGGCTGTGTCTACACTAGCCCCCTCCTTTTGGAAGGGGCATGGAAATGAGCGAGTTGGGAAGATCCTAATGAGGCACTGCCATGAATATGCAGCGCCTCATTAGCATAATGGCAGCCATGCGCAATTCGAAAACATCGCTTTCGAATTGTGCACTGCCCGTGTAGATGGGGGCCTTTTGAAAGGACCCCTGGACTTCGAAAGCCCCTTATTCCTAAAACCATATAGGAATATTCATGGCAGCGCCTTAGTAGCATCTTCCTACCTTGCTCATTACCATGCCCCTTCCAAATGGAGGGGGCTAATGTAGACATAGCCGTGGAATAACGTCTATTTCAAAATAGGTGCTCTGTGTGCAGAAGATGTATTTTGAAATAGCTAAGTGCTATTTCAAAATGGATTTTTGTGTATAGCAGCATTTTTTCAAAATAAGCTATTCTAGAATAGCTTATTTCTGAGTAAGACTGCTTCATACACATACCCTAAATTAGATCAAAACATGACATACTCTTAATGGAAAGTTGCAACAACATAATTTCCTAATCCATAACCTTAACACACATGAACCAAAAACACACAGAGAGAAAACTGGCTGCTTTCTTAGTCAGAGAAGCACACTTCACTCCACCTTGTTGTAGACTGGTTCTTTGCAAACTGGCTGCATCAACCCAGAGATCATATGCTTTGCAATACAGAGCCCTCTATCCTGTAAGCAAGGCCAGGAGTCAAAGAGCTTAACAGTGACTTGTAATTTTAACACTCAGACCTGGACAAATAGTATTAAGTATGTGAATATTGATTCAGATTTCTAAATTCCTTTGCATAGGCCATGTCTGCGCTCCCTTTGTGTTAACTTTCCATGAACATTCCTGCAATTGAATTGTACAAACTATTAAGATGCACTTGGAAAAAGCTCACATATTCAAACAGTTAAAGAAAAGGAAGGCTAAATTTTCATGCATGCATGTTTATGTAGATTTAGCATTCCCTTGTAAATCTGTTTGTGCTAAACTTGCTCACTTGAAAACTTGTGGAAAGTTTTATACTTGCTTTTTGTGACCATTTGCCCTGAAAATTAGTGTAAGGTTGAGCAAGATATTTTATGCAGCCTTCCACAGCTCTGTTAGTTCTGCTGTTGTAAATGTACACAATAATGATGAAGATGTGTGTGTATGATTTAAGTGTTAAGGAATTACTGTATGATGTGATGTACTTAGAATGATCAGTCTTTGGTTATTTGCAACTAATGAAAATAAATGAATTTCATTGAGTGAGATAAAACTTCATTATTTTTGGAATTATGAAGTATCAATACAACTCACCTTAGGGTCAATTTACCTGGTCTGTTTTGACACTGTTATAAAACTGAGTCAGAATTAAGTCATGGAATTAATACGCAGAGTTAATATGCAGCTTCGTTCTGCATATTAACCACTGGGGCAGGGAGCTTTGCCATCTAAAAGTAAAGATCAGGTAAAACTGGACAAAGCCGTTTGAGTGAAATAATAGGAAGAACATCTCATTCTGGCTTCTTCCAATTATTTATAGAGGAGTCAAAACAAAAGAAATAAACACCATCGTCCAAGGTGTGTGCTGTGTTAAAACAATCAGAGAGATCAATCTTTACATTAGCATGGGTATTAATAATCATTCATAGGTCTTAGTTAACTATAATATGAAGGTATGAATCTTGGGGAAATGATGACTTGGGCTTTCTTTTTTTTACCCAGCCATGTATTTTGTAATGTAATCTAACAGCACAAAATATTTTTGCATCATTCATCTGCACGACACTATTAACTTGCAAACCTTACATTCAGAATAATTGTGGACTCATTCACTGCACTGAACTCTAGCTGCAGTATAAGGGGACATGAAGGCATAAGAGAAAAGGGTAAACCTGATATATTATTGCAAGGCTGTCCCTGCTTAGCAGAGTCAGTCCATTATCATTGTATAGCTATAATGTGGGCAGTTATACCACCAGGATGTAGCAGGGCTTGTCCTGAGAATGACAGCAGAGCTGATAGAATTTTTCTTTAGAGTCAGTTATTCAAAACAAAGAGAGGAAATTAAAGGGAAGGTACTGGTGATTCTCTATGCTGCTCATATGGGACAGTCAGCTGGAATCAGGCCCCCTCTCATGGGAGGTGGAAAAAGGACCAGCCCTGGGCCACATGAATTTAAACAAGTGGCCTATAGGCTATTGTGTCCCCTCTCTGATGTGGAAGGGAGAGAGAGAAAAAGAGAGAGAGAGAGAGAGAATTGTTTCATAATGGGGGTAATGGGATTAAATAAAAGCCACATAAAGCTATTAATACAGTTAGACATTACCCTAACTTTCCTATGTTAGTTTTAAGTGTGACACCAGATTTATTTGCGGGGGACTGTTTGCAGTTTGATATGAGTGTGGGTTGCCTGTGAAAGGAGGTGAGTACATTGATCAGCACACTGTGTTTTCTGAGGTCTGTATTTACTTTTTGTCAATGCTCTTTCTTTGCAAATTTGAGTTTACACATCAAGATAAGGTTTTTCTAACTACCAATTGGGCAGGTTTAACCTGGAATCTGTTAGTTAAGCAATGTGTTCCTTCATCTCTAATTTTAATTTAGGATTTGCATTCCCATCTCCTTGTTTTTGTTCTCTTGCTCTTCCTGTGAAGAGGAGCATTCTGCTCTTGGTAACAGATCTATGATTATAGTACTTTAGAGATACAAATGTATGCTGTTTACATGTCTAACTTGTTCTCTGTTATCAGATTTGCCCATACAATCACAGCAATTAGACACGCACATATTAGTTATGCACTTAACTGAGTATTTGTGTGTGCATTCACAGTGATTTTGCACCTATGAACACATTTTTGAATGTGTATTTTAAAAATTCAAAGAGGATTCTGTTAATTACTTTTTATTCTCATCTTACATCCTCTCCCACTGTCCTTCTTGTCTGTTTCTACAGATTTTTTGTAAGAAGTAATATTGATATCACCATAAGGGTTTCCTCTCCATTAAACTAGAATTTTCAATAAACACAAAGTAAATCAAATACATCCTTGAGTTCTACACTTTGCCACCCCCCACCCCCAGTAATCTGCCTGTTCTCATTTAAATCAATAACCTGGCTTAAAAGAGTGGGCCAAATTTATCTCTGAGATATCTTCATAAAAGTCGTTAGGTTGGATTCTCAGGTCAGACTGTAAATCACCTTTTCCACTTACTAACCATGGGGACAGCCCTTGACATTAATTAGAACAGCAAGAGGAATGCACACCCAATACAACCTGGGGGCCTAGCAGTCTTTCTGGTGGTCCAAGATTGCCCAAATGCCATAGGCACCAGTTTCTTAGGGTTCATCTATGCTTACTGGAAGATTGACCCAGTCAGGTCTGGGGTTTGATTTGGCATGCCTAGCAGGGATACGCTAAATTGAACAATTAGGGCTTGACAGTTGAATCTTGTACTTTTCATTCTCACATGGAGTAAGGTAGGTCAATGCAAAAATTTCTCCTGTCAACTTCCCCCTGTGAGGACAGCCTGACAAATCAATCTTAGATATGTCAATTCCAGGAACGCAGTTCTCATAGCTGGAATTGCATATCTAAGATTGACTTTCAGGTCTAGTGTAGACTTGTCCATACATGCATCATTCATGCTTGCCCCAGAGTGACTTGCGTTGGGGTTGGGGGATAACGAGATAGGCATAGATCCAGCTACACTCACTTTATGTCACCTGGGGGCTCCTCTGCATCACTACTGCTGGGGTGGCGTAAAAGGGATTTATAATGGGCTGAGGATCTGGCTGTGTGTTTACACAAGGTGAATTTGTCCCTATATGATCATCTTTGGTATACATCACAAGTTGGTGTCTACATTGTTGTATGACTTCTGTCTTATCCAGGGTAGAAAAGATGTGGCTGCCCACTCTCAATCTTCTAATTATGCTCTCTTCCACTGTATTTGACTGTCCACATCACTGCCCTGCGGTCACAATTTGAAGATCAAGCTAAGCCATATTTTGGTGCTGGGGCAGCCCCTCTATCCATTCCAGTCAGCAGCCTCTTTAGCCTGTGTCCCTGGTTGAGCACATCTGAATATTAAATTAGGGCTTCCAAAGTTTATTGGCACTGGGGCCACTCTGTGAGGACAGGGCATATTTGAGCCAATAGTTATTGTTCATCTAAAATTGGCATTGGGCCAGTGGTACTGGACATGAATGCATGAGCAGTTGCTGGAAAAGAAAAATATGAATTCTGTCAGGCCCAGTATGATTCATTTAACTTACTGCTAAACAAATCCTGCAGGCAATTGCTGTCCAGAGAACGTACAACTCTTGGGCTATGTCTACTCTATATTCCTCTTTCTAAAGAGGATGCAAATGAGGGAAATTGAAAATGCAAATGAAGCACTGATTTACAAATCTCAGGCTTCATTTTAATAATCTCTTCTGTATGTGTTTTTGGAAGAGATTTAAAAAAGAAAAAGGCAGTGCAGAGGGGGGTCATTTGAAAAAAAAATTTTTTTTGAAAGAACTCTTATTCCTGAAAAAAATAAAAAGAGGTTTACAGTGTTCTTTCAAAAACATTTTTTAAAATGAACCTGTCTCCACTGCTTTTCTTTCTCTCAAAAATCTCTCTTCCAAAAATGGGCTCGGATGAGATTATGCAAATGAATCATGAGATTTGTAAATCAGTGCTGCATTTGCATTTTTGGTTTCTGTAATGAGTCAGTATGGCCTCCTGCTGACTCAGAGGCAGAGGAGGCTGCACAGAGGCCCTGGTGGGCGGGCCCGGAGCCAGAACACCAGTGGCCTGCCCCTCAGAGGGTGGGGCCCAGGGCTAGAAGGGCCAAGGGCAGGGCTCGGGATCCGTTAAAGCCTGGGCCTCCGGGCAGGGAGGAGGCACCTGCACGAGCTCCCCGGCGCCAAGGGCAGAGGGTTTGTCACCGCCTGGCCGGGCCAGAGGAGCAACCCCCAGCGGCCCCGAACAACCACGGATCCAGATGCCCCAGGGGGACTACCCGGACTTCCCAGACCTGCCAGGACCCTCACGCTGGCAGAGACCCCCCGCCTTGGAGGAAGCTCCGGACGCAGCCAGACCGGCAAGGGTGAGCGACTCCGAGGCCCCAGGAGCGGCCTGCCCCCGAGTCCTGGTGGACCGCTGCAGCCCCCAGGCCCAGGTTTGCCTCGAGCCCACCGTGCTACCACCGCCAGACTATCCCAATGACATCGACATGAGCGACTGGCCGGAGCCCCCGAAGGTGGACGATTTGGAGGAGACCGACCCCGCAGGACCCCCTGACCAGTTGGACTGGGACCTTCCCCAGGTGGAGGTAGAGGTAGGAAGTGGCCCGGGGAACGACGCTCCCGAACCCATGGTGGTGTGTTGCGGCCTGGATCCCCACTGCCGTGGTCGTGTGTGAGCGACCCCCAGGGCCCCGGGCCGGGTCGCAGTGGAGTGGGAGGGCCTGCGACCCCCTACCCCCTCCTTGACAGGGCCAGCCCGCGCTGGGCCTGTGCTCAAACCCTTGTGCTGCTGCCCCGCCCCAAACTGAGGGCTGGGCCTGTGCTCAAACCCGTGTGCTGCTGCCTGCCCTGAACTGAGGGCTGGGCCTGCACTGTGTTGCAATTGTGAACTGCTGCCCCGCCCTGGACTGAGGGCTGGGCCTGTACTGTATTACTATTGTGAACTGCTGCCCCGCCCTGGACTGAGGGCTGGGCCGGTGTTATAACCCTCTTTGGTTGCCGCCCGCCCCTAGGCCAAGGGCTGGGCATCCCAGGACTCCTACAGTTTCCCTCATTTGCATTACTCTTTTGAAAGAAGAATGTAGTGTAGATGTAGCCTTGGAGATGGTGCCAAAACAAATCCCAGATAAGAACACACTTAAACCCTGGCAAACTTAAAGTTTGAAAGTTGAATCCCCAAAGATATATCATCTTAGCATCCTGAGCTCATCAGTGCAGCACCCCTACTAAATACACTGTAAAAATGTGTGTGAAGTGACAGTGATCATAAATATATGGTCATTAATATGAATATGAACAGAAGCATCTCAAATGTAATCGTAACTTACATAGGGTTTTCATTTAAAAAAAACTGAAGAATTATAATATTTTATACACTGTAATAGTACAATAAAATACTATTTTATTTATTAAAGAGAAAGGCAACTGCTGACACACTTATGTCATTTTCTTCCCTAAGGCTAAGAGACTGAACAGAACAACAGATAATATGCTGTTCAAGACAAAAAAAAAAGTTGGTGCAGTGAAGGAATTATTTACTGAACAATACAAACAATATTACATGTATACATCTAAAGAAGATTATTATCTGTTTTCAGACAGGTAACAAATAGACAAAAATGCAAAATTCATAGAATATAATAATTTCTATAATTTATTCAGTTAGCTGTAATCTGAATTATCATTTTATTATTCTGGAACTACAATTCTGATCAATAATATAAAGTATAAAACTAAGTAAATAAACATCCAGTTGAGTGCTGTTGCATGAGGTAAGGCCTTGGTTTTAGATCAGTGAATAAAATGATATGCTGGATCTTTGAAAGCCAAGGTCTCTTTGTTAGATTAGTTGAGTAGCTGCTTGTCATGTTTACTGACAGATCTTTTTGGTGCCTGTTTACTGCCAGTTTCTTAGTTACAGCATAAGTTACATATGATTATCTTGTCAATAGGATCCTATGATGACATCTGTCAAGTTTAAAAGTCAGCATAGCTGCTATTAGTCAGTAAAATGATACAGAGGTATATTCATTGGCGCAGTGGCAAATGAGTGCTTTACACAGAAAAGGTTGTGAAAATATTTCAACAGATTTTGGGTTGACACTATTCTGTAACAAGATGGTTTTAATCATGAAAGACTAATGTGAGGAGTGGGAGAGTGGAAGGCCCAGGAGAAATGAACGTTTGCTAGTTATGATCATGTTTACCAGAGTAATGACAACTGAACAAGAAAAATACCTCATGTTTGTAACCTATTGTATCTTCCCTTCAGCAGTGCCACTGGAATTTAAAGTCTCCGCTATGTGCTTTAGAAAATTCATTTCCCCAGAGTTTGTAATGTTGCCATTTCAGACTGTGTCAAGCTGAAATTGCCTTACAGGTACTTGGCTCTGACAGAACTTGAATGTTCCTGTAAGTTGAGCTTCCCACTTTCCATGCAGAACTGATCAAAATCCAAATTCTTGTGGGTTTCAGGTGTTGTTTTCTTTAGTAGGTGGTGGACAAATAAATAGCTAGAACTCGAAAATTACTTTTCAAACCTCTGTGGCTGGAGGCTGCTGAAATCAATGGCCCAACCCTCTCTGACTTCATTGATAACACAGTTGGGCCTTCATCCTACCAATGGCTATGTTTATATGAGAGGGTTTTGTGAACAAAACTCACAGACCATCTACACACAAAATATGTTTTGTCAACAGTCTGTTGACAAAACTTGGCACATCCACTGACTGTGTTCTGCCTCTCAGCAAGGAGGAATTATGCCTTTGTTGACAGTTTCTGTTGACAAAAATGCTGTGTAGACTTTCCATGGCACCCTCTGCTAACAGACGTGGCTTCTGGTTCACCCGGTAGCCCTGTTTCCTTCGTTTCTGGTTGGCCATTCTATTGAGAGAGCATATGGGCAGTCTGGCAGCTCTGTGTCAACAGAGTGGATTGCTCTTTTGATCCACTTTTGTGTGTGGACGTGATCTGTCAACAGTAGTTTTGCCAGAATTTCTCTGTAGTGTAGACACAGCCAATGAGTTTAAGAGCTTTGACAGCAGTGAGCAGACACCACTACAGTCCTGTTGATTTCCATAAGGACCTACATTCAACATCAGCAAGAGGATCAGAATATAGTCCTTTTGGTTTTTAAACTCTTTTGGTCAGAGATTGTGTCACTGTCTTACTAGAATGCACCAGACACGTATGATGCTATACAAAGATGGAATAATAATACTGTCATTGTTCAGATCTTCGTTTTTAAGTGGAAGTTGTTGAAAGGTGTTGTTAGTGGCCTGAGAGTTATCAGTCCTCTCTTATTTTATATCTTGTCTTTCTGTGTGGTCTTTTTTTAAAATTATCATGTGCTGATCTGCTCTCTGACCAAGACTATAACTGGATAAGAGCTAAAAACACCAAGCAAGATAGAAAGGAAAGTCTGAAACCAACCTGCTGAAATGAGCAAGTGACACAGGAAGTGAACTTATTCATGAGAACAGAACAACACTTTCTGAGCAGCCAGTTGCCATAGTTTCAAAAGTACAAGTGACCACAAGCATGGGGATTATAAACAGGGAAGCTGTAAACTTACCATTCACAACAGACTATTAATAATTAATGCTACAGCCCAAATAATGGGGATTGTAGCTTACACCTCACTTATACCCTAGGTACTATGGCCTGTATTTGTTTGTGTATGATATACAGATGCTGGTCCTCAACCCTTTAAGAGCCATTCAGGTATACTCTGGGAATAATGGTTGCAAATTGATTTTTCACTGTATTAATGGATTGGAAACATCAGCAAAAAATTAATGTTTAGTAATTATGTCTAATAACAGGTAAGAGCAAATGTGATTCAGCACAGACTGGTTGGGAGTGGGAAAATAATTGAATAAAATGTGAAGTTGGGCTCTTTGGAGCTAACACAGATGGTAAAACAAATAGTTCTATAACATTCAGGTCACACACACTTCCTAATGATGCTTAGCCATCTCATGGGCCTCATCTGTGTGCAAAAGGGTATCCACAGATATTTCTGCCTACTGTGTCAGACCCAGGACATCTGGCTGCTGCATGCTAATGGAAGGCAGATCTGCAGTACGCTTCATGAACAGTTTCCTCTTCCCTATGCACTATTTGGATGCTGGGAAGTGGTGCTAAGTGCTAGGGCTACTGGACCCAGGGCCTGAATGATTGCTTGGGACAATAAATGAGAAAAGGGAAGGGAGGGCATGTCACAGGTTAAAGCAAGCTGAGGTTTCCTCACAAAGGACAGGAAAGATAAAGACACTTACACCAGCTGGGACTTGAACCCACAAGCTCTTACTGGACACACCAATACTTTATCCCTTGAGCCACTTTTCTGAGTAAGTAAGGGTGAGTCTACTGCAGCACAAGCTATAGGCACCTAGGGCTAATAAAGAACTTGCCAGAAGCAGCAGGCTAATCAGTGCACCTGCAGTCCATTAAGGCCAACTGGGGGTTGTTTACAAGGTCTCCCTGTAGAGAAGGTAGAAGCTCAATGTTTGTGGTGGTAAAGAGGTGCACTGGATGAGAGCTGAGGCCTATAAGCAAGGGATAATACTATGGGGGAGTGGGATAGACTCACCAGATACCAGAGGAAAGGTAGTGGGAGGCAGTGTTTGTGGAAATAGCCAAGGGAAGAAGCAGCCAGATTGCAAGTAGGAGAAACCCTGTCTGTTGTTGTTGCCTTAAGGACCCTGTGCTGGAACACTGGGGTAGAGAGCAGGTCTGGGGTTTTCCCACAATCCTCCCTGTACTACTACAGGGACTCCTGCCTTTAAAGGAGAAATGAGGACTACAGAGGAGTTTTCACTCCAAAGTGTGGGCCCTCCTATGATGAGGATGACTCCATAAACTAATTCTTGCCTCTAGTAAAGTGGAAAAGGTTGGGTGGAGGGTCATGGAGAGCCTCTGAGGCAAATATTATCTGCCAGAAGCATAGACCCTCAGGACATGGTCTGAGCTTTACTATATTACCAACTGCAGTTTCAAATTCTGTGTTCAGGCTTTCAAAATCTGGGCTAAAATTTTGAAAAATGCCTCAGTGACTTTAGTCTCTTAAATACCATTTCCCAAAAGAGCTCTGGGAGTCTGAGACTTAAATTGGTAAGTCACTTAAAGAACTTCTGAAAATTTCCTCCTGGTTCATAATGCCCATGATCTTGGGTTATTATGGGACCTGTCTCTTATAGTTTATGTTGCAGTAATGTTCCGTGGTTCTAACCAAGCCTCTTTGTGCCATACATTGAACAAACACTTAAGTGACCATCTATATTCTGAAAAGTTGGCAAGCTGAGGAGACAAGAGGGGAACCAGGCACAGGGAAGGGAAATATCTGGTATAAGGGCCCATGGGTGGTCATTGGCAGAGATAGGAAAAGGATGAAGGTCTCCTCTCAGTCTGTGGATTCTACTGGACCATTCTGCTTTTAGCCAGCCTGCCAGGCTCTGACTGTTTTGGAAATGAGCAAGACATATGCAGCTAAATCACAAGCTGTTACCGGACCTCATTCTTGCTCTCTTTTGCACTGTTTTGGGGTTGGAAAGCTACTTGCCATAGGACTGGTCACATTTACCCACCCCTTTGGCCCATGTTTAATCATTTCTTAATGAACAATACCCTGCATGGTTATCTTGTTATGAGGTGATTTAAAGGGGCAGATATACAGGTGCCTATTCTTGGACTCAGCATTAGTTGGCTTTAGTCTGTAGTCATGGGAACTCTGATTCATTGTTCAAGGACAGTCTGTAATGAATAATGCATTACAAGCCTATTCAGAAAGATTTCCTGTGTGTTATAGTATTAAAATTTTCCAACACACAGGATTCATAATTGTCCTCTGCTATATTTAACAACGTAAGTAGATAATATCTATTGCTCAGCCAACATGTATATTTGGCTGTTGGATCTGTTTGTTTAAATATTTTCAGAGGCTGCCAAACAGAGAACTTCATAATCTATTAAAATTATTAATGAAATAAAGCACAATACTGTGCATTTCCCAAGAGAAATTTAAAAATAAGCTCCGCGTGTAAATGGTGAATTCTATAACTGCAGTACATGAATCTATGTATTCTAAGGCAAATGGGAATACAACTCAGAAATGGCCAGACTGTATTCTAGAGTGGTGGGGAATGTGGTGTAAAAGACTTCAAGCTACAGGGAGGTCTGGTAATATTGTGCAACACATTAATGCCACAGTCAGCTTATGTTGTGTTTCTGTTGGACAAAAAATTAAATCTTGGCATGTCACTGTATCCGCTCCTGATTAAGATAATGTAGTATGTAGGTCTTGAGTTTAATATGCAGAAGTAATTGTTTTTGCAGTAGATGAGTGACTCACCCACTAATTGATTTAGTGGTCATGAAAGTGGGCAAGGCTTATGCTTTACATGGTTCAGTGTTGAAACAGTTATTGAATGTTGGATGGGTAATTGCAAATCCACGCTCAGACATCTTTGTGTCATGGATAGTGTCTGCTCATTGCACATCTTCCAGTGTGCTTATGAAGTATGACAGCAATACAATTAAAATTAAACTTGGAAATATTTTTGTATCAAAAGGAACCTGATTCTGATCTCACACCAGTGTAAAACAGAGAGAACTCCAGTGAAGACAAAATCAGTCTCTACAAAAGGTGCCCAGGTTTGCAGTGATGTGTTTCAGTGTCTAATTTTTTACTAGATGTAGCACTTATTCACACCCTTTTTTGTGGCTTCACTGGAGGCCCTAGGGATTGAACTGACAAAGAAACCAGACTGTCCACTCACACATACAACTGGTCCTTGCATGTCTGTGGGCTGGCGTACAGAAGCTTGCGCTGTGGCTGCCCTTGCTAAGTGTGTTGTAGGGACTAAGGAGGACTCATCATTCTCCAGTGCCATTGGTGTGGCTGCATTCAGTAGTAAGGGAGTAAATTAAGATAACTGTAAAGAAATGTGATAATTTACTTGGGGAAATAGCTTTTTGTTACGCCAGCAGAGAACAAGGTATTGGGATTTAGCTCCAAGGATAAAGCTACTCTGAGTAATATCATGTAACAATCTGAGAGTGTTTGTGTGTGGATTTTTTATAGCTCCATAACAAACACATCCTGTGGGCTGGACCAAGAGTCTGATCCTAAGGCTGCTGAAGACAATGGCCCATTAAATTAAAAGATTCCCATTATCTTTAATCAGCCTTTAAATTACACATTCCTTATTCATACACAACTCCTCCTGAAGAAAATTGGTCTTTGCCAGGTGTATTCTTACACTACTGTCAGCACTGCAGCCTCTGAACACCTTCCAGTTGTGCATTAAGCAAACAGATTACACATCTGTCTCTTGTGCTTTCATTCATCCCCTCTGCAGAGGGAGAAACATTGCAGTGGAGCATCTTTTTGGTAGGTTAGCTGGCTTGTTTAACACAAATATACCTGTTGCTATGTATTTATGCTAGAGAAGGCAAGGTCAAAGAAATTCACTTTGTGCTTGGGGGTGAAGGAGGTGAGGTTTGCGATGGTCCTGAGTTTTGGGGTGGGCGCGAAATCCTTCCACAGTGAAATCCTAGAGGAAGTTCTGACACATGAGCTTTACAATCATTATTGAGAGGCCCATTCTCAGGGCAGTGGAATGGTCAGCTGAGGACTTTGTTTGGGAGCTTTTAGGCAGCCTTTCAGACTTGAGCCTGGACTTTGGCCATAAAGCGCCACGAAGATCAGGACCAAGACCTTGAGCTTGATTCAGATCCTATGGGAAAGCTGAGTGGAGTGCAGAGGACACGTTTGATGTGCTTGCAGTAGCCTGTGTTGCTGAGTGGATGCACTGCAGCCAAGGGTCTCCCAAGGGGTGAGGGGCATGAGGCCTAGGATAAATCAGCCTGTTTCTAATCTGATGGCTGGGCATGCTCCCCTCTGGCTCTGCCCAGGCCCTGACTCCATTTCAACTTGTTCCCTAATGTTCCCCCTGCCCTGCTTCTTCCCATCCTTGCTTCACCCTTACCTCACTTATTTCCATCCTGCCATACATTTTCCTGCCCCCAAGCACCTCTTCCCTTCTCTCAGTACCACCAGATGCCACAAAACAGCTGTCCCATCAGGAGGCACAGTGTTGGGGGAGAGGTAGTGTTAGAGGAAGCCCAGTGGGTGGTCTAGCCCCAGACCACTAGGAGCTGGCCTATGACTGCCACTGCTGGAGGGTGAGACCAAGCCCTGCGTGACACACACACATACACACTGAAGCACAGGGCCTGGAGTGGTCGCCTGATTCACCATACCTGAGGGACAACTCTGACTGCAGCATGCTGTGCTAGTTGGAGTGTCCTACATGCTAAAGTCTACAGACCCAAGTATGCTGGACTGTTGTACTCCAGGTGAGAGGTGACAAAGCCAGGAATAATGTAGGCTAGGCATATGCAATTGCAAATATAAAAATCGAACCCTTATGCAGTGAGATCAGTTTCCAGACATTCAATTGTACAGCATTAGTTACAGATGCTCAAAAGACAAAGCATAGGTCTGACATCCTACTTTGCCTTCCATATAGGGTTTTTCCATAGGGGCAGGAAAACTTGCCTTCTGAAGAAGAGGACAAGAATGTCACTTCATTTAATTGTGTTCTTTTTTACATCGATTGGGATCAGAGTTAAGCAAGACATATTGAACTATTTTTTCTGTATTTATTTTGGCTGAGATACACTTTCAATGGTGGTTTTTATTGTTCTGTTCAACTGATACACACTAACTATGCCTCCTGCTTCACTTGCGGCATGGTACATCAGAATTTGCCATCACTGACATGAAGGAGGGAAGCATTTTCAAGTTCACCTTTTGACCTTTCATAAATATTAGTGCCACAGTTACACTTAGGACCCAAAACAAAAAAGCAGCCAAGTAGCGCTTTAAAGACTAACAAAATAATTTATTAGGTGAGCTTTCGTGGGACAGACCCACTTCTTCAGACTACAGCCATGGAGTGGGCTGTTCTGTTAATGACCTAAGAGTCTGCGTTTTATTGAAGAAGAATATCCAGTCTGCTTTGCAAAGAGAAGCTGCTGAATTCTCTTTCATATTCAAATTTGACACATTAACACGTGGTTTCAACTGGGATGCAAATTTTCTGGGACATTATAGGGGCTGTTTGGCATACTTGACTTAATCTAATTCTTGACTCCCCCGCCCCCCCCCACCCCTCTGCTGTCTGATTTGCTCACCTTGATAATTTTTTTCTGATATGTCCACTTTGATTACTGTTTTGGTTCTCTATGCCTTAAATATTGAGTCTGTTCTGGTATGGCTATGGTCTGAAGAAGTGGGTCTGTCTCATGAAAGCTCACCTAATAAATTATTTTATTAGTCTTTTAAGTGCTACTTGACTGCTTTTTTGTTTTGATAGTATATAGACTAACACGGCTCCTTCTCTGTTACTTAGGACCCAATATTTAAAAAGAACATAATGGGCCTGTTTGAACAAACAAGCTTGTGTGCTCCAGACCTTGCCGTTGCTCATGGAAAAGTGTGTTCAGGCATTGCAAATGTGTCCACAGATTAAACAGTGTGTAGCAATTGGCATTTGCAGGCCCCAGGTGCAAAGACTATAGTGCAGAAACTGATGTACCTGCAAATGTTCAGGTGCCTATTTGAAAATGGGGATGAGGATGTAAATTTATATTCTCCTGATGTTATTAGTTTCATTACTCATACCATTTATATTGTGTATGCTGTTTGGATTTCTTTATTGTGCTTGTGATGGATGTGTCTGCCTCTGAGGGGGAGGGGAGACACTTCCACACAATTACTAGCAGGGAGAGGGTTAAATCTCTATTCTTTAAGATAGCTTTGTCAGGCATGTTCTCTCACTGTTGAGAAATCTGGCCATGGGGAAATCAGCCTGGGGTTCAGCTGAGACCAATTACCTTGTTGTGGAGACCAGTTAACTGCAAGAGGGATGGACAGGAGGTTAGGAAGGTGGTTTCTGCTTTAGCCTTAATACACTGCCTGCAAGGGGCTGAAAGAGGAATTGCTGTTTGTTTTATTTTAGTGGGGAATTGGGTTGTCCTGATGTCTAGTCTCCAAGTAAAGACTAACAGAGAATATCAGAAGACTTTGGAAGAAAGTGGATTTCACTGTCAATGGATGTGAAACCTGTCCTCTTACAGAGCAGGACCTTTTTTTGGTTTTTTGTTTTTTGTTTTTTTGTTTTGTTTTTGTTTTTGTTTTTGTTTTTATTTGGTCGTGTAAGGGTCAACTATTTGTTCATTCTATTATCTGCCATCTAGTGGCCAGACCATAAAGTGCAGTAACTAAACAAGTGACCTGGTTTCTTTTGAAACTGCCTTTTGCTTAACACCAGGATTCCTTCTTGAGTAAGGAAAACAAAACAAAACCAGAAATCACTCTCCCCAGGGAAAAAACAACAAAATCTGTTGCCCATTCCTTCATGCTGGGTTTTAACATGCAGTTATACAAATTCCTCACTGACAGTGGCATGTCATCTCACACCTGAGTCTTCCTTTTGGGCTGATGACAATTACTGATACCCGTTCCACAGCACTGAGAATGCAC
This sequence comes from Carettochelys insculpta, assembly GCF_033958435.1. NCBI lineage: Eukaryota > Metazoa > Chordata > Testudines > Carettochelyidae > Carettochelys > Carettochelys insculpta. The sequence goes on along the minus strand of NC_134150.1, from coordinate 34,316,966 downwards.
TTGAGGTAAATTTCTGCTAAAATTACAAGACAAAGATCTGGAGATATTCCAGTTTAATATCCGCTCTTTCTTATCTATATTAGAAACCGCTATCAGGGAGGATGCCTCAGTTGATCTGGAATTATGAACAGCTCCCTTTCAGGTGCTTTAATTTTCTGAAGCTACAGTAATACTCAGGAGTGATTTTTTTTTTTTTTAAATTCTGGGTCTAGGAGAACCATAGCTGGGCTATTGCAATTTATTTCATGCTATACATGTGACTGTAAAGGAGGAGAATCAGGCCATAAGGTCTCCACATCAAGGACTGTCTTACTGTGTGTATATACAATGTCTAGCACATGGTAGGTGGTACTGGAATAATAATCATATTGCACAAGAAGTTGGCAAATACTCTGCAGTGAGCTAGCTGGCACTGAAAAGAGGCTACACTAGATTTTCCTTTGCCTCTGAATTAAGTTTTAGTAATAAACATCCTTTTACCAACGTACACAGCAAATGAAATCCTGCCTTAAACAGGGAAGTCTGCATTTTTCGGTTCCTTCCCTTGAAGGAGCTGATAGCATTTACAAATTTCTCTTCAGATGCCGTCAGGTGTGCTTGAAATTTTGTTGCTTTCAAGTATCCACTTAGTTTGCCACTTTAGTTCCAGAGTTCTATGTGGAAATCCATGCTTTTTGGCACACCCAGATGAATCAGATGGTAGACACTAGCCCATAAATTGTTGTGGCAGCTTTTCACAGTGGGCAATTATGATTCTTCATCGAGTGTCCCCGTGGGTGCTCCACAATAGGTGTCGGGCTCGCCCGGCGCCGCAGATCGGAAATCTTCCAGTAGTTTCTCCTGGATCACGCATGCGCTGGCGTGCACCACTCCCCTGCGTGCCCCTGGCCACGTGCGCGATCTGGTCCCCGCCAGTTCCTTCTCAACCGCCATCGGCTGCAGACGGAATCCACTCAGGCTACAGCCAGAGTCAGATTAGATAGTGTTTCTATGTGTAAATTGTTGCTTTTTTCCGGTTAAAAAAAAAAAAAAAAAAGAGGACAAAGAGAATATCAAAAATATATATATATATATATATATATATAATAAAAAGAGAGAGAGGAGTGGAGAAGAAGAGTGGACGTAAGGCCAGTAGGCCGCCCGCTGCCCTGCAGGCCGGTGTCCACGATTCGGGTAAACAGGCACGGATTAAGTGCTAAGTACCCTATTAACAGTAAAAGACTCACCGCGATGGCCTCTTCAGGCTTTAAAAAGTGTGAGTCTTGCCGTGAAGCTATGCCAACCTCCGATGGGCACAGTGAATGTATCCGATGCCTGGGGGAATCACACGTTACCCAGAAGTGTTCCCACTGTGCTAAGCTCACAGCCAGGGCCAGGAAAGACAGAGAAATGCATCTTAAAATGCTCTTGTTTGACAAGGCCCTCCAGCCGGACTTGCCAGAGAGGCCTCAACCACAAGGGCCCTCTGGGTTCCACAAGAGGAGGGCAGCTTCTTTGACCCCCTCGGTGCAGAAACGGAGGAAACTCTCCCCAGCTCGATCCTTGCCGGCAGTTTCAGCGAGCGGGACGGGCGGAGCACACAGCCCCCAGCCGCATACTCAGGCAAGTGGCAGCGCACATGGCAGAGGCTGAGCCTCCGGTTACAAAACAGCCGGCATGCGCGGCGCCTAGAGCGTTGGCCAGGCAAGCGCTGGAACTGGCGGCACCGCCGCAGGCGGCACCAACCCCCGTGGCACCAACGGTGCAGGGCCAACAGGCGCAGAGCCTGCAGGCACCGGAGGGTGTTAGCCGCGCGGCACTGCAGCTGAGCGGGCCGAGCGCGGCGCCGACAGCGGGGCCGAGATCCCCGGCGTGGGAGGGGGCGGTGCCAGCCCCGCAGGGGAGGGGAAAGGCAAGAACAAAAACCCGGCACCGCAGCCCTTCTCCGGACAGGGCTGCGCTGCTACTGACAACAAGCCCTCCCCCTGTGCTACACACGCCACCCAGAAGGCCTGGGTCTCCACCAGCCTATCCAGAACCTCCTTCTCCATTCCTCCAACCAATGTCACCATGGCTTGGGCCAACTTCACCCTTTCTGGGATTGGATCCCCTGGAGTACTACCACACACCAGTGTCACCGCTATCTGTGTCATCGCGGAGGTCTCACTCTCCCAGACATCGGGGGTACACACCCCGAGAGTGGTCTAGGTCTCCATCCCCAAACCTGTGCCCATGCTGCCATGGTCGTTCTTATCATGCTGGACACAGACACCTCAGGCCTACACCCAGTGGCAGGTCCCCCCCGGCCGTCCAGTACCCCCGTGGACACTCTCGATCGGGGATGGAAACACAGTTATCTCAAGGGGAGTTAATTTTAGAACTCCAAGACTTTCCTTCGCAGTCCTCCAGCGAGCAGGTGTATCATCGGCTGCAGGAACCTGAGAGTTCGAGGGAGGTTTATCCTAGTGGTTCCTCCTCATCCTCCCCAGATGAGGCCATGGCCCCCGGGGATGTCGCTCCCCCGGATGACCTCAAACAGTTCCAGGAGCTGTTTAAAAGGGTGGCTTTCAACGCAAGGCATTCAAATGGCAGAAGTGCAGGAGAAAAATCACAAACTCCTGAAAAATTTGAGACCCCCGGCTTCATCCAAAATTGCTATCCCGCTGGATGAAGCCATTATGGAGTCAGCCACTACCATATGGCAGACTCCGGCCTCCGCTCCGCCTATGAACAAGAGAGCGGATAAGAAGTACTTTGTCCCGGCAAAGGGCATGGAGTTGCTCTTTGCTCACCCACAACCAAATTCTTTGGTGGTCGAGTCATCCCAGCAGAGGTCAAAGACTTCTCAGTACAAATCGGGGGGATCAGACAAAGATGCCAAGAAGCTACAGCTGTTTGGCAGGAAGGTATATTCCTATTCCACCCTGCTACTGAGAATGGCAAATTATGCGGCACACCTAGCGAACCATAATTTTGATAATTACTCCAGGCTTACTTCTCTCATAGATTCACTTCCGGAAGATAAGAAGCCGGTGTTAAAGGAAATTGTGCAAGAGGGCTATGCAGCTTCGAGAACGGGAGTTCAGATCGCCCTCGATGTGGCAGATATGGCGGCACGCTCAACGGCTACAACAGTGGTCATGCGTAGAGAATCTTGGCTCCAGACATCGAGTATCCTGAGGGCCTACAGGTGAAGATCGTGGATCTTCCCTTTGACACGCAAAAGTTGTTTGCAGATTCAACTGACTCAGTCCTCCACTCTAGTAAGGACTCGAGAGCTACACTCAGAACCCTGGGTATTTATACTCCTCTATATAGGAAGAAAAAATATTACCCTCAGCAAAGACGCTACCCGTACCAACCACAGCGTGCGCAGTATCAACGGGGCTACGACCAAGGGCGACATCAACAACAGCAACAGTACAGAACTCCCAGACGACGTTCTCAACAAAGCTGTACACCCTCGGGACAGGCCCAAAGGCAACAGGTTTGACGGGCATGTTGAGGGCTGCACTATCACTTCCATCGCGCAATGCCACTCTCGTCTCATGTTCCATCATCGCCTCAGACTCTTTCACTCCCAATGGCAAAAGATCGCCGCAGACAAATGGGTGCTGGAGATCATAGCCACGGGTTACGCGATCCCCTTCCAGTTGCTCCCACCGACGAAGCCTCCTTCCAGGCCTCACCTCTGGGACACTACCCAGGAGGCGAGGCTCAAGCAGGAGGTGGACCACCTTATGTTCATAGGGGCGGTGGAAAGAGTCCTGGAACAATTCCAGGGGAAAGGTTTTTATTCATGCTACTTCCTCACAGAGAAGAGAACAGGAGGCTGGAGGCCCATCTTAAATCTTCGGGGCCTCAACCGCTACTTACGCAAGCAACGTTTTTGGATGATTACAGTCGCCTCCATACTCACGGCACTGGACGATGGAGATTGGTTTGCAGCCCTTGGCTTACAAGATGCTTACTTTCATATAACGATCCACCCAGCACACAGGCGCTTCCTCCACTTCATGGTCGGCAAGGAACACTTCCAGTACAGGGTTCTTCCGTTCGGCTTCTCCTCGGCCCCCAGAGTCTTTACCAAAACCCTGGCAGTGGTGTCAGCTTACCTGCACAGGTAGGGGGTGTTTATATTCCTATACCTGGACGACTGCCTACTGAAAGGGGCCTTGAAGGCAGAGGTCCTACACATGATCCGCGTCACAGCGGACACGTTTTCTTCGCTGGGCCTAGTCATCAACCTCGCGAAGTCAAAGACCGACCCCACACAAGACATAGAGTTCATAGGGGCATGCATAAACTCTATCACAGCAAGGGTGTACCTACCCAATGCCCACTTCCGCACCATCAGTATTCTGGTGCAAGTCATCACATACAGCCCCACGGTGCCGGTCCTAATGTGCTTACAGCTGCTGGGCTACATGGCGGCAGCGACGTTTGTGGTACAAAATGCCAGATTGCACATGCGAAGCCTGCAGCATTGGCTGGCGAGTGTCTACAAACTGGCATCCCACACTGTCCACAGGGTGGTGTCGCCCACGACAGAGGTGCGCAGATCCCTGGCGTGGTGGGTAAACCCCAAGAACCTGCTAGCAGGGGTGCTTTTTCACCAACCACAAATTTCTATTTTTCTTACTACCGATGCCTCCCACGTAGGATGGGGAGCGCACATCGGCGACAAGGTGACACAAGGGCTATGGTCCCCTGCGGAACAGACACTGCACATAAACATACTGGAGCTGAGAGCAGTGTTCAACGCCTGCAAACATTTTCGAGACCACATATATGGCAAAGTAGTCGGGATCAATACAGACAATACCTCCACTATGTTTTACATAAATCGACAAGGAGGAGCCCGATCCCATGCCCTATGTGCGGAAGCAGTCCGACTGTGGAACTGGTGCATCGCCAACAACATAACATTGAAAGTCTCGTACTTGCCTGGCGCTCACAATGTGAAGGCAAATCAGCTGAGCAGGCGCTTCGCACTCACGCATGAGTGGCAGATCCGCTCCGATCTGCTACGACCGATCTTTCATACATGGGGGTTTCCCCAGATCGATCTGTTTGCCACCCAGCACAACAAGAAGTGTCCCCAGTACTGCTCCAGGGCAGGAGTGGGGCGGGGGTCCCTGGGGGATACATTCATGATTTCATGGAAGGGCCCCCTACTTTACGCGTTCCCCCCCCACAGCGCTTATCCACAAGGTCTTGCAGAAAGCCAGAAGGGAGAGAGCTCGCATGATACTAGTAGTCCCAACGTGGGATTGGCAGCAATGGTTTCCCTTGCTTCTGCACATGTCGGACCACCCACTGCTCCCTCTACTGGTGGCTCCGGACCTACTCACGCAGGCTCAGGGGTCCATAGTGCACCCGCACCCTCAGGGCCTGCGCCTACAAGCATGGCTAATCCATGGCTCAGCTCCTTAGAAAGCACATGTACGGAGGGAGTACAACAAGTCCTGGAAAATAGCCGAAGGACCTCCACCAGGAAGACTTACAAGCAGAAGTGGACTCGATTCACAGCCTGGTGTTCCACCAAGCAGTTAGCTCTCCTTAACGTTCCTATACCGATAATACTAGAATACTTATTGGACCTCAAGAGGGGTGGGCTTTCCTTATCCTCGCTAAAAGTCCACCTCGCCACTATATCAGCCTTTCAGCATACAGAGGAGGGGCCCACGGTATTCGCCCATCCTATAGTTACCAGGTTCTCGAAGGGGTTGGTAAACCTGTACCCCCCTCGGAAACCGCTTCCACCATCGTGGAACTTGGACTTGGTGCTCAGCACACTAACGGGTCCACCTTTTGAACCATTAGCCACAGTTCCCCTACGTCTCCTTACGATAAAAACAACCTTCCTCCTTGCAATTACGTCAGCTCACAGGGTCAGTGAGCTCGCAGCAGTTATGGCAACGCCGCCCTGCACAGTATTCTCAAAGGAGGCGGTAACCTTACAGCTGCACCCAGCCTTTGTTCCAAAAGTTTCTTCAGAGTTCCATCTTAACGAACCAATAGTTTTATCCTTGTTTTACCCGAAGCCTGACAGCTCCAGCAAAGAGGCATGCCTGCACCTCCTGGACGTGAGGAGGGCGTTGGCCTTCTACATAGACAGAACTAAATCCTTCCGGAAAACGGACAGGCTTCTAGTGTCTCTCGCTCCCAGGTCAAAAGGGGAAGGCCTCTCTTCACAGAGAATTTCAAAGCACATTGTGTCCTGTATAAAAATGTGCTACGAGCTTCGAAAGACTCCTTTGCTGGCCCTGCCTAGGGCTCACTCCACCAGGGCGGTGGTGGCGTCAACAGCCTTCTTCAAGGGCATCGCCTTGAAAGACATCTGTAGAGCGGCGACCTGGTCATCCTACGACACCTTCGCCAAGCATTATGCCCTACATCGGGTATTCCAAGAGGATACCCATCTGTCGACAGCAGTCCTTTCGGGGGCAAGCTGCACATAAACCGATTACCCACCTCCTTTCTTGGGTTACTGCTGGGTAGTCACCTATTGTGGAGCACCCACGGGGACACTCGATGAAGAAAGAGAAGTTACTCACCGTAGTAACGGTGGTTCTTTGAGATGCGTCCCCATGGGTGCTCCACCACCCGCCCATCCTCCCTGCTTCGGATCTATGTCTAGTGTTTTTCAGGAGCATTCGAGGCAGTTGGTCAAGGAACTGGCAGGGACCGGATTGTGCACGTGGCTGTGGGCGCGCAGGGGAGCGGTGCGCGCCGGTGCATGCACGATCCAGGAGAAACTGCTGGAAGATTTCCTATCTGCAGCGCCGGGCGAGCCCAACACCTATTGTGGAGCACCCACGGGGACACATCTTGAAGAACCACCGTTACTACGGTGAGTAACTTCTCTTTCCTTACCAAGACACCAGCTCCATGGCTATCAGTCCAGTGCTAACAGAAATTATTTTCCTATGCATGATACATGCTGAATACATTTGAAGAAACATTTTTTCGTTATACATTTATCATTCGAATCATCTGGACAATACTGGCGACATAGATACTGTGACCCACTCATACCCCAGAAAACTTATGGAGGTCTGTCATGAGATTTCCAACAGAATTTTGCAAACCTTTACAATAAGAAGTAAGGCCCTTATTTAGCAATGTACTTATGCACATGACAGCCTTGAAGCACATGACTAATTTTAATTTTAAAGGGATGAGTCAGTTTAAAACTAAACATGAATATTAGCGATTTCCTGAATTGGAGTCTAAGTGCAGAGTCTGGAAGCAATTTTGTCTGACAGGCACTTGGACCTAGTTGATCAGCTGCTGGAATACTATCTCAGACAGTAGTAGTGCTGTGCGTGTGTATGTTGGTACTTGCCAGTACTGAGTATCCACACCTCAGCAGGTGGGCGGCGGGGGGGAGTGGAGAGCTGGCTGAGTACTGTGTCCTCCTTTTTTACAAAGAAGGCGCTGGACAGTAGGCTTCTATTCCTAGTTCTGCTGATATTGTCCAACATAGTCTTTGGCAAGACTGTTCCTTGGTTGGCCATCTGACAAATGTAAGTTCCTCTTTTGACATGAGGAATGTAGTAGCACAAGTAATTTTACCAGTTCCTGGAGTTTTACATACACTTCTTGAAAAGTTGTTCTGGCTGGTTTGAATGTAGGCGGTGAAAGTAGTCTCTATGTTTTGCATCCATTTTCATAGTTTGGCTTAACTATGGACTGCACAGGCACCAAAACAAGCTGAGACTCTGCTGCTCCTATTAACTCAGTGGTAAGAAAGGAGTGCAGGATTCACCACTTTTAAATGTAAACACTAAAAGTGTTCTTTACTGTTTATTTTTAAATAGAAACTACAATAAAACTTTTAACCCACAACTTTTTTCATCATTTTTATAGGTCTTTTCTACAAAGTTTAGTCTCCTGCACGCCCAACCCTGATCACAATGTTTAAAAATATGTCCTCAGATCAGTGTGTAGGCTGTTGCTTTATGCACATATTCAGTGATGAATGGTATGGTCTACTAAAATCTAGTTGTAGAATACTGAGCAATAAGATTGTATGTAGGAGAGTTATTTTTTCTGCCACAAGACATAAATTCTGAACTATGATTCTTTCACTCATTTATATCTGGGTCAATTGAGAAGAATTCCACAATACAGGAATAGTGCATGTTAGTGATGAATCAGGCCAGATGATTTTCTTTGAAAAATATCCGTAATTATCCAAAGTAGCAATGATTCAAGCTAGGTTCAAAATCCTCAAAAGTGAGATGTACAGCACTCAGTGCAACCTCTCAAGAATATTTTTTTCTCCCTTTTTCCCCAAACCATTGCAAGATGTTACAACTGAGCCTCGTTGTTGGACCGTCAAGCTCTTTAGTAAGCATTACAGCTGTGTGTTTCCCCCAGACAAAAGGAACAAAAATTATTGCAATACGGTTGACTCCTCTAATATGCCTGTCTGAGATTCAAAAAATTATTTTGCAGCCCATGTAATAGTAGTCGCTAGACAATAACCTGGTAGACCAAACAAAGTAAAAGGGCCATCAGTCTCTTATAGGTTGTTGCCTTCTATGGATTAGTCCAGCTATGTCTCTGGGGCTACTGAAGCACATAACAGAGGCTGGACTCATCCTTGCCTTAACTGAATGGCTGCTGTTGCAATGTAAGGTTGAAAGCAGGTGCATTAACATTTGAAGTAATTGTAATGATGTCTGATTGCAATTTCAGATTTTTATTAAGCTGGCCTTTTTAGACTTCATTATTTTTAGTATTTATGATCAGACAATGTTTCCTCAGGGAATATGGTACTGTCCAAATAGATTGCCTTATTAGCTGATATTTACTGGACAATGTTCTATAGGAGAACACTATATATAACTGATGTTAAAAATAAGCTTTCTGTAGAGTTCTGACTAATTTGTGTGCTTATAAAGAGAGATCTTCAGTGCACAAACTCATTTTTCACTAGGGCTATAGCTACACTGCAGGGTTCTGACAGAAGTCACTGTTGGAAGAGATTTCCCAACAAAACTTCTGTTGACAGAGAGCAGCCACACACAACCAAATCGGGATAGCACTCCCCTCTGTCGACAGAACAGCCAGATTGCCCGGCTGTTCTCTTATCAAAACAGATGCCCAGAAGCACAGCAGATAGGGCTGCCCGTTGTTGTGGATGCCCTGTCTGTCGCGAGAAGGCCCCATAGAGTGTCCACGCAACCTTTTTTGTCGACAGAATCTGCTAACAGCAGCTTTCTGCTGCAGAACATTGTTGGCAAAAGTGCTGTGTACTGTCAACAAATCCCATTTTGTGTGTGCATGCTCAGAGTTTTGTTGACAAAACTGGGGTTTTGCTGGCAAAACTTGCTAGTGTAACTGTAGCCTAGGATTTAGACTCGTGAAACAAAACAAGACAAAACAGAGATCTGAAACTTTTGTCACTTCACTGAAATATTGACGTAGAGGATTTCAAACTTGTGTTTTTATTTTCTAGATCTGTGCAACATTTAATTCTGTAGGCAAATATGAGAACTTGTAACCTTTGACTGAGTATGTAGTACCCTCTTTCACACTATTAAGCACCTTTAAAACCTTACGCATCTTAAAGATGTACTGTTTATTCTGTTGGTTATTTGTAAATTCCTACAGACCTGCAGCAGTGACAAATCAGATGACAACTAGATCCTGTACCTTTTGTCACTGGTAAGAAGTGGTTTGAATTTTTTAGAAATGATTCACAAATGCTTTACTCCCATTAGACCTTCAATTCAGAAAGGTTCATCTAAAAGTACCTTTGAAAAACATGTGACTTAACATTATGCATGTAGAAATATTTAATGTACACTATCTCACCCAACTGAGTTACACATACCTGCAACCTTCTTTGTAACAAACTAAAATATGCGACTGTATTGATCAAAGCTTTTTTTTTTTTGTGTCTGTGCATTAAACCAAGTGTTTAAAATCTGGCGAGGTGGCAGATAAGCAAAATCTGAAGATCAACAACTGGCTGGCACTGACTGCAAATGGGACAGACAAATGGCACTAGCTGGTGTCTCAGAGTTCATGCATTTGTCAAAAATAAATATTGAGGAAAAGCCAAGATATTTAATGTATATTTAAAAGGGGAGGATGAGCTGATAACATCTTTCTGTTGCAATTTGTCACTTTTTTCATAATCCCAAATGTGATGTTGATAATCATTTTGTCAGATGAATGTTGGAACACAAGTGGTTATTACTCAGAGAAAAGCAGAATTTTGATTAACACTGAACATTCTCATTTACTCCCCCAGCCAACAATTATCCATAAAATTCTTTTACACAATACTATGGATTTCTCACTGAAATTACCTTTTCTCCTGGTTAACTGTTATCCAGATTTTACCAACTGGCTGGTAGAGTTTAGACCTAACACCAACTTCACCTTAACCTGAGCATTCTTATGTAATAGTTTTGCACTGTACTTTAATGTCTAAATTTTTCTCATTCCATGATTCTGCTTTTCTTTGTATTACAGCCCACCTTTGTACAGAATAATCTACCAACAGCTGATTCCATTGTGATTATTACTCTCACAATTTTCACTTAAATTAAAATGGCAGGCTATTTCATTATATATTTATATCTTCTATAATGAGGATGTGCTAATACTTGATCTGCCCGTACTACTTGTAAGAAGCCCTGTTAAAAACTTTAGTATATGCTAAAATACAGAACTTGGTCTGCAGTTTTTCCACTGCAGTTATTGCTGTTTACACCACTACTAGGGATCCAACTTTGTGCACAAATCAACATCCATAACTCCCAGGGCTTCTAGCATGAGTTGTGATGGGAGTGAGTTTGTGGTCATTATATCCACATTTGAAAACTGCATATATGACTTAAGCCATTTCTGTACATGATAGCCACTCCAACAAAATACTTAAGTCTGCGCTTAATTTTCAACATGGGCTTAACTCTGACTTCAGCTGGCCTTAAGCATGCATTTAAATTTAATTTTGAATTTAAGTATGTTACTGAATAGGGATGAACTTAACCCTTTCAAATACTTTGCTAAATTGGAACCTAAACCAAACTGATCATTAGTTGCTTCATGAATATCACATTAGTCTGTAAAAGAAATTTACAAACAAAAGGATAAAAGTGAAGAACAAATATTGCCATGCACAAAGCTCTTCTCTGATCTACAATGCTGCTGTGTCTATCTTGAAGGACATTTTCATGGCTCTGGAAGTTGCTAGAGATGAAGCCATCTGCGATGTTGACAAACTAAAAAAATTACACAGGGAAGACTAACTTCAGCATTTGCTGAATTATACAGTAAAAACAATATGCTAGATGTTAACAAATTACTTTATTAATAAGCAAAAGTGAATGGTCTAAAATACACATTAAATACTGAGAACAGAACTAACTCTTCTCCCTCTGACACGACTGCAGTTGTTGATTTCAAGTAGTTAGTTCAAGAGTAACTCAAAGGCAAACAAGATACACAGACTTTGACTTATCACACAGGATAATCACTAAACTACAAAACATATTTTATTAAGTTAACATTTGATGATGACTAATTGCTGTTAAAAAGCATTAACATTTTGGTAGAGTATGACCATGTTTACCAACATTCAGTAATGAACAGATGTAATTTTTAATCCTTTAGAACTAATATTTTAGATGAGGGACCATAGGAAGTAGGGAGCATTTTCCTGTACATTACAGAATACATTAAGAATGCTCAAATGTACACTCTACTTTATTTTACTTCAGCACATACATATATTGACTTGTATTATTTCCAGGTAATGGTCCTTTTCATGGCAGCCATTCAAATTTCCAACTGTCATCCAGCAAGCAGATATTGTGGCATACCATCAATAATCTATTATTACCAAGCACCCGGATTCACTTGTTCCCTTAGTTGCTTTAGCCAGGTTTCCTACCACTTCTATTTAGTTCATGGATTATATCAAGTTGTTCCCACACCTGGTCATTGCATGGTGAAATATCTGCATAAAACTATCCTTGCTAATGCTGGAAAAGTTTAAGATTAATACTGTAGTATCATTAGTAACATGAATGTCTACATGCAATGTAATTGGTTTAAAACAATGTTCTACAGGCTGTCAGTTTTGAAGAGAGCTGCAAGACCTGTAGCAATGTTAAAAATATACTGGAAGAAATGGCTCACTGTACTCAGATGTGTCTGCCTTCAGATTCAGCATGTGCTGACTGTTTTATCAGGAGTTTGGATCAGCTTACTTAAAGGTATTATCTGGCATTGCCAGTGAACAATATAGTAACAGTTTTGCATTTTCCATAGTGGAAAGGCCATTTAGTTAATCTGAACCTCTTTTCAGCATTACTTTTAAAATCTTTAACTGAAGCTGTTGTGATTCATTTGTGCATTAGAAACTGAAGGGCACTCAAGATAGCATAAGGTGAAGTAAAACTAATACTTTAGAATGATAAGATGCTGATGTTACAGAGAAAGCATTACTCATATTAATACCATTAGGGCAAAGTGAACTGTCTATCTAACTGTGTATTCTTGAGTTTACTTGGTACAGTTATAAGTACATAAGACTTCTGATTTTAAAAAAGTAAATCTTGTCCACATAAAGAGAATTCTTGAGTTACTAGAATTAGCCAGAAAATCCTTCAACAAACTTTTTAAGCATTTTGTTTTACAGTTGCTCTGAGTATTTATCTACACATACAATATTGATTTTGTTTGAGCACAAGTTTAAGTACAGCTAAAATGGAGACTATTAGCTTGAAAAAAATTCAGCAATGACAAGCTATATATTTTATGTAAGAACTTTAGTGGTATGTTTGAATTTAAATATCAAAGAATTAGTATTAAAAATTACAGGCATATCATGGTCTCTAAAATATTGTTGTGGCAAGTCTATTCACATGGGTTCTGAATAACAATCAGAAGATACTCCTTATCTGTGAAAAGAAAAGAACATTTTAATTAAAATCTGTGGAGGAATAAGATTTTAAATTGAAGTATTACAGAAATGTTAATATTTACTAGTAGTTTACCTTTATAGATTTTATTTGTTTTAACAAATATAATCAAAAGTTTCTGCCCTAAAACATGCTTGATGAAAATGATTTTAGTTAACAAAACTACAAGACTAACTGCTAGTATGTAAAGTAATAGGGCGTGACTCTGCTTATATTAGTTTTGCATTAATGTATCTGCACTGTCTTCACTTACAATTTCTAGTAGAACAGTGAGATTAGTGGCATCAGTGTTGCCACTTTGCCCTGTGCTATTGGTGGAATCTAACTATAGACTTGCCGTATCTAGTGTTGCAAGAAGTACCTCAGTGAAAGTAGTATTAGGGTGGCACAAGTATAGTGAATCCAATGCCACATCCCTCCCTACTAAGTCTATGTCTACACTACAGCAATCTGTTGACAGACATTACTGTCAGAAGAGATCTTCCGGCAATGACTTCTGATCTCTTCCGACAGTAACTTCTGTTGGCAGATCATATCCACACATAAGCAGATTGAAAGAGCAGTCTGCTCTGTAAATAGAGCAGACAGACTGCTCTGCCACTCCCTCAACACAACGGCCAACCGGAAGCTCAGCAAACAGGGTTGTCTGAACCTGAAGCCCTGTCTGTTGACAGAGCCCCCTACCCCAGAGCATCTACAAGGCTTTTTTGTCAAACTGTCAACAAAGGTGTTATTCCTCATTGTGCAGAGCCAGATTGCTGTTGGTGAAACTGCTGAGTTTTGCCACCAGACTGCCCACAAAATGCATTTTGTGTGTAGATGCTCCATTAGTTTTGTCAACAAAACCCTCTAGTGTAAATGTAGCCTAATGGATTAATAACAGAGAGGAAGCTGTGCTAGTCTATACACTATCAAAACAAAAAGCAGTCAAGTAGCACTTTAAAGACTAGCAAAATAGTTTATTAGGTGAGCTTTCGTGGGACAGACCCACTTGTTCAGACCATAGCCAGACCAGACCAGACTCAATATTTAAGGCACAGAGAACCAAAACCAGTTATATAGCTCTAGTCAAGTATTTTCTGACTGAATTACTACTTTGTCAATTATAATTGTTATGTTAATGGTGCTAATACCCTCTGATCAATTGTATAATTCTAAAACACCCTCTTATGAAGGAGAAGCGTAGAATTCTTAGAAACAATATATGGATGATGATTAGTGATTCTTTTGCTATTTGGTGGGGGGAAAGAACACATTTGCCATGTTTGCTGAATTTCTTTTTTGTACAGTAGAGTCTCACAATTGATGAACTTAATGTTTATAAATTTGATTATTTGTGAGCATCCAGCAGTCGCCACTTCCCCCTGGGCCAGAGCACCAGTAGCCACCGCTTCCCTCTGGGCACCCTGCATATTTGCAAAAAATCAACATTTGCAAGGGTTCTAAACACAGAACCCTTGAATGTTGAGACCCTACCATAATAGTTTTAAGAGAAAAAAAAATCATTTCCTTGCCCCATTTTCCATTTTAGAAGTGGATATTTTTAAAGATACTAAAAGCAGCTAACTAGCTCCAATGGAAGTGTTGTACGTAAGACATGGACAGTAACAGCCCAATTGTATTCAACACTGGTGAAGCCTCCACTGGAATACTGTGTCCAAGTCTAGGCGTCAATGTTTAGGAAAAATGTGAACAAATTGAAGAGTCCGGAAGAGAAGTAAAAAAAATTGTTTCGAAAATGACATGCAAGGAAAGGTTAAATTGGTAATGTTTAGTATTGGGTTGGGGGAAAGAGTGAAGGAAGACCTCATAAAATATCTGAAGACAGTTAAAAGCAGTTATTAAAAAGGAACAGTGAGCAATAATTGTCCACTACCAGAGAAGGCAGGACAATAATTAATTAGCTTAATTTGCAACAAGGGAGATTTAGATTAGTTATTAGTGGAAAAAACCCTATATAAGAGTAGTTAAGGTCTAAGACTTCTAAGCAAGATTTGGTGGTTTTAAGAACAGGCTAGACAAAGACCTGTCAGCAGTGCTCTAGGGATATTTGCACTAGCCTAACTGAAAGATGCTGCACTTCTTGAGGTCCCTTCCAGCCCAACATTTCTTTGGAATCTGGTCTTTAAGTCTTGCCTTGGAATTGGTATACTATAATCCCTATGTGTCAAGATGCTAGTGTAGCTGTCCATGTACATGAAAGCAGTGGAAAACTGTGTACATCCTATCCAAATGTAAAAGATTTACAGGAAAAGCGAGCAGTTACCTCTTCTACTTTTGTTTTAATTAGGTACGTGCCCTACTGCAGCAGGGGTCAGCAATCCCTGACACAGGTGCTGAGAGTGGCATGTAAGCAGGTTTTTTTCCCCATCGGCATGTGAGACAGAGCTCAGCCCTGCCTCACCTCCCCCATATAGCTAGGAGCTTGTTCAAAGCTATGCCACCAGTGGATTAACAGACCAGCAAATGCTACCAACAACCACCTAAATGGGAAAGCTCTTCATCTTATTAATTAATGAAGCTGTAGTAACTAGGACTATTAGTGACCTTAAAGTATCACTGGCACTCAGATTGTGCATAGAGGTCAAAAGGTCAAATTTTGGCACTCCTCAGAAAGGTGGTTCTTTGGAGTAAGATAAAATCACAACTTCAGTGACAATTTTGGAATAGAGATTCTATTACCTGGAGCTACCATGATTTCATGTTTCTTTGATCTGATCCGAAGAAAGGTTAAATCATTCTGAGGATCAATATCCCTTACTGTGCTCCTTGCTTTCATTGTGAGCTGATGAAGAAGACCTGCATATTGTACTGTTGTAGAGTTATCTAGGGTTGTTCTGATTGGAATTCCTGCAAAAAAAAAAAGGGGCACATCTGGACTTTGTCTTTTATTGTCTGTTATTAACAAAGTGGAATTAGATTTTGGGTTTTATATATCTTATAGGAAAACCAGTTACATTGCTTAATACTTATGCACATATGGCCATATTCAAAAAGGATGCCTAAACCTGAAATCACTGCCTAGAATCTTTTGAAAATCTCACCAGGTGTCTGTTTATTTCTTTAGGGATATATATACATTAAACTATATGGCCTGTTATACGTATCAATTTCATAGATTCATCTGTTTAAGATTACATTAAGCGTCGCTGATTATGTTTTCTACTATGTGTACTTTAAATATAACCATCTAATAATCATTTTGACCAACTGCATTTATTAAGCATTTTACATGTTTAGTGATGGACTAGGATTGGAAATATATAGTCTCTGTCAAATACCAAAGGGACTGACTTCAAATGGTGTATTTGTATTTGTTGAGCACATTGCAACTTCAGAACAGTTCGTTAAAGTTGCAATATATCATGGACTATAGTCCACATCATATGGATCCAAAATCTTATGCAAGCTTGACAATGAACACATCCCACCTACTGCTGAAAGTCTGACAACATTAACATCCATTTCAATTAATTAAAAGTAATCTTTTGTCAAATGTCCATATTTATAGGCTATGCAGTCATAACAAAACAAATCTTTACAATCATGATGTAACTGCAAAACTCAAAATTACCAGGGTTTAATATTTTTGTTTCACTTACAAAAAAGCTACCTTGGTTTTGACCTGCTTATGGATGCCTCATGATACAAGCCAGTGAGACAATATTCTCTGCTTTCACCCTGAGGGTGGGACAACTCCTAAATAATGGATAGAACTTTGCATATCCCAATGCCACAAAACATTTTGACATTGTAAATAATCCAGAAAGCAATGTCTAAAATGTAAGAGGCAGCAGTGAGTAATTTATGAGAAAAGAATAAAAGTACTAATATTGTATATTTGACTGAACAAATATTGAAGGAACAGAACGTTCAAATACACTTGAAGGGCAATACACGAAGGAAGGAGTGATAATAAAAGAATATTGGGATGAAAGCAATAAAGGGAACATTAAAGACAAATATTTGGAAAAACTTAGAATTATATCTTTAAACTATAATCTCTTTACCATAGGCATTATTTGGGGAAATTAAACCTAACATGCTCTTAATTCTTAATTATCCTGTTCAAAAATAATCTTCCCCTGCAAGGGGATGTAAAAGGATGACCTAATGTATTCTGTCTCTCATATCTATGAAATATTAATTAGCAGAAATAGAAATCTAGCAATTTGGAGGTAGGGATTGAATAAGGACAAAAACAGGTTCTCTCAAGAACATTAGTAAGAGAATGTCTGCATGCTCACAGAAGCTATGTCTACACTAGAGGGTTTTCTTGACAAAAGTAGTATTTTGTTGATAACCTGGGGAGTGCCCAAATACCCAAGGTGTTCTGTTTAAAGTAAAATCAACAGAACACAGCAGTTTTGTCAGCCACCTTATGGTGAGCGGGATAACACTCGTGTTGACAGAAAGCTGGTCTGGATGTTCCAGGGGTCCTCTGTCAACAGAGGGGGCTTCTGGGATGCTGGGCAGCCCTGTCTGCTGTGCTTCTAGTTGGCTGTTTTGCTGATAGAGTGGTTGGGCAGTCTGGCAGAACTCTGACAGAACGGACTGCTCTTGCAATCTGCTTGGCAGTTTGGCCACAATCTGTCAACAAAAGTTTTGTTGGAAGACATATTCCAACAAAAACTTGTTGACAAATTCCTGTAATCTAGACATAGCCTCTGACAAAACTGGGCTTTTGTTGACAAACCCCACTGAGCGTCTACATGCTTAAAATACTCAGTCGAGAGTTTGTCATGGTTCAGCTGGCAGTGTTATACCTCTCCCCAGTCAGGTATAACACCTCTATCTACAGTGTTTCATCAACAGAGTGCCTGCATAAACAGCTCCGTCAACAGAGAAGGCTTCTGGCTCCCTGGGCAGCCCTGTCTGGAGACTCCTGGTCAGCTGTTCTGTCAACAGAGGGCAGGGCAGTCCAGCTGCTCTCTGTCAACAGAGTAGTGTGTTCTTTTGAGCTGCTTTATGTGTAGGTGCAATCTGTTCACAGAGGCTGCCTGTGTAGACATAGCCAGTGGGACCAAGACTGCTAGCTGCAACACTGCATATATTCATATTTCTAGGGCCACTTAAAATGCAGCCATCGCTTAAAAGGCAGCAATGAATAAAAATGTCAAGTTGATATTGGCTTGAAACCAAATGACCATTCCAACAAACTCTGCACCCTTGATAAAATCTGTGAGCCTCTAAAGGCCTAAATAAAGTGAAACGTCTGGCCAAAAATTACCTGAAAATGAACTCACATTAGGAACCTTCCTAGATTAAAAGGAACTGATGCTCAGTTTGTGGGACAAACTGGAAATTTGTAGCACAACCACCAAGAAAATCATTCTTAAACTCAGACGGCTACCGGTGTTAGTCTGTAGCTTCACTAGAAACAAGCAGTCCTCTGGCATCTTAAAAACTAACAGATTTATTTATTAGGTAAAGAGCTTTTGTTTGTAATACCCACATCTTCAGATTTGAGTATATAAAAATCCAGGATTCGTATAGAAGGTGGTGGTGGGGAAATTGTGGGGGGATGCTCCTACTAATGACAGATGACCCGCCCCACTTTTTTTCTTCCACCCTCCTTTGACCCTGCTATGTCAGTGGGTCTGTACTCCCTCAGCTATATAATATCCTGGGACCAAGACTGATAGTTACAACACTGCATATATTTAGATTTCTAGCAGACTATGAATTGTTGTAAAATAGACCTATAGTGGTCAAAACTAATAAAATATACTGCCCTTTTAACAATTGTTGCTCCACTTAATTCCTAATTCTCAAAATTCTGGAAATTTGCCATGTTTCTCTCAGGAGCTGTGTCTACACTAGCATTGTGCTTTCAAAAGAGGCATGCAGATAAGGTGCAGCTTTACATATCTGGCACCACATTTGCATATTCTCCTTTCAAAACAATTAGGAATAAGGTTCTTTCAAAAATGGGGTTTACTTTTGACAGAGCTGCATCTACACTGACTTCTTTTCATTTGAAAGGAATTGGCAAATAAGATGCAGATTTATGTATCTGGAACCTCATTTGCATTTTCAAATTCCTCATTTGCATACCTTGCAAAAGTGTAATGCTAGTGTAGACACAGCCAGGGTGGTGAATCAAAGAAATTGCAGGATATGAGAAATATAAGGTGAGATTTATAGATGTGTGGATATAAGAGTTTGCATGCACGAGGCTGGAGTGGGCACATTTATGAGAGTCTAATCTACCCTGACTACATTTTTGCAAACAATGTCTAGTGGTTACAATGTTTAATAACACAGGACATACTGAAGTGGCTTATGTGTTTACATTTACTGCCCCTCTGAAGTTTATATCAGATTTATAAACTGCAATATATTTACCTTCTGCGTTTACAACAATTGTTCCAATAACCCCTTTATGAGCCTGAATTCTCTTTAGCGTTTCCTCTACTTCTGCCTTAAAAAAAAAAAAAAAACGTCATGGAAGTAAAAGTCTGTTATGCTAACTCTGTCCTAGCTTTAAGGGGGTCAGTGGGGGTAAGAGGCTGGGTAGCCCTACCCTACTCCTACTCACACTCCTGTACCCTTACTGCGGGCTAAGGGAGGAATATCCTTTGATATTCATCCCCGCAGAAAGGCCTCCTGCCTGAACAGGAGACTCCACCTGGCAGGATTTACCCAGGTAAGCAGCATCGCACCGCAGCGGCCCTCCTGGGGCCGTGGAGTTGGTAGGATCCGTTCGGTCGACAGGTCGGGGTTTGAGGGGTCACGTATCAAGGCATCTCCATGCGGCTTTCCTCACAGAGGAGCCCCCCCGCCCCCCATAGCGTGTGTGGCTCCCTGTGCTCCTTCCCCGGCCAGGGCAGCCCCGTCTCTCGGGGACCCCCCGCCCCAGCACGCTGAGGGCTGTCCGCTGAGGGTTGTGCCCCACCCCCCCAGGCTGCTCAATCACTTCCCCTCCCACGGGAGCTGCAGGGCACGGGGCGCGCTGAAGGTCCCGTTACCATGGCCCGGGGCGCGCCGGAGTCAGCGGCACAGGATCCAGAGTCCCTCCTGGCAACGGTTGCTATGGGGCAGGCCCGGAAGTGCGACTGGGAGCGGAAGTGCGGGAGCTGCGGGGGCAGGGGGGCGGAGAAGAGAAGAGCCGCGCGCGAATTCCTGCCCGGCCCTCAGCGTAGGGGAGCCAGGTCGGGGCTCGGCTCTGTGGGTGCGAGGAAGGGTTGGTGCGGGCGCGCGTGTCGCGGCTAAGCGTAATACCCCAGAGAAACGAGCTGTACGGAATATCTCACCTTGAAGTTGTTCCGAGCTCACAGGCAGACACCCTCCAGGCTGGCCCGGTCCTTCCCTCCCGTGCACTTTTCGTTGGTTCCAGAAGTCATCTTGGGTGGGATAGGCAGGGACAGCTTAAATCCAGGGTTATCCCACTTTCCACCCGTCAGTGGGCTTCGCAGAAGGTGTAAATACGTCCTGTTCGGTCTCAATTTTCCTTCTACTCTTGCAGGAAAACTAGTGTCCAAAATGGATCCCAGCATCAGGCGACAGTCTCACACTTTCACAGGGCCCCTGTCTCCATCCTTCGTGACAGAAAGGTTAAGCTGCATTGTCTCTTGTTAATGGGCTATTGCAGCCCTGAGGTGTAATCAATGGGTGAGACATAAAGTAGCAAATATGCAATTACAGGTACACTGTTCTATATTACTAACTTGAGCTGTGAAAATCATACGTGCATACAAACAGAATAATCATATTTAGTGGATTTTAGTCTCTCCAGTGATATTACAAGAGCCATCTTGCGTACAACATTGAGTTATAACAGCTGTGTCTACACGTGCACGCTACTTCGAAGTAGCGGCACTAACTTCGACGTTAGGCGGCAAGACGTCGAAGTCGCTAACCTCATGAGGGGATCGGAATAGCGCCCTACTTCGACGTTCAACGTCGAAGTAGGGACCGTGTAGACGATCCGCATCCCGCAACGTCAAAATTGCCGGGTCCTCCATGGTGGCCATCAGCTGAGGGGTTGAGAGACGCTGTCTCTCCAGCCCCTGCGGGGCTCTATGGTCACCGTGGGCAGCAGCCCTTAGCCCAGGGCTTCTGGCTGCTGCTGCGGCAGCTGGGGAGCCATGCTGCAGGCACAGGGTCTGCAACCAGTTGTCGGCTCTGTGTATCTTGTGTTGTTTAGTGCAACTGTGTCTGGGAGGGGCCCTTTAAGGGAGCGGCTGGCTGTTGAGTCCGCCCTGTGACCCTGTCTGCAGCTGTGCCTGGCACCCTTATTTCGATGTGTGCTACTTTGGCGTGTAGACGTACCCTCGCAGCGCCTATTTCGATGTGATGCCGTGCAACGTCGTTATTCATCGAAATAGCCTATTTTGATGTTGCTACATCGAAATAAGCTATTTCGATGTTGGCTTCACGTGTAGACGTAGCCAACATGTCATAAATACATTTTCATAAAGCATATGGAATACTCCATCAGTGGGTCTGACACGTCTGGCTTGCAATACATTGGTTACAGACGCTAGAGAAGGGGTCTACAACCAAAATAGCACAAAGAGCCATTTTCTTTTCAAATTGAGTTACAAAACCAATACTTCAAGAGCTGCAATGCATGTGAATTCAAGACAGTCCTTAAATAACATCAAACCGTGTTTTTTGGAACCCCTGTTTTAAGAACAGTGCATACACAATGATTTGTACCAGTTAGAAAGTTTGTTACTTTCACCCTTGCAGGGGAGAGCAAATGAGGACAAGGAAAATGCTGCACTTGTGGATAGGCTCTTCTGAAGCAGGAAGGAACAATGTTTGTATCAACCCTTCATTGCTCCCCTTCCCCCCAGTCTCCAGGCTTTACCCACCTCAGCCCTGAAATCCGCCCCCCACATCCCTAGGATTAATTGCCTCAGCCAACAAGCTCCTCCAGCTGTGCATGGTGGGACTCCTTGTGCATCTGGTGGAAGATCTCACACAGCTGGAACTTGCAGGTGTCTGTTGTACTGACGTGTGCGCTTGTGCTCTGCCAGCAGGAGGCAGTACTTCTGGACACATCTGCAGCTGCCGCCTCTTCCTCCTTTACAGTGTGGCTGCATGGCTCCTCCCGCCAGCTCTCCTGTGGGTTTAGCACTTACCCCACCTGCAGCACAGGTGGCTTCCTGCCTTGCCACCACTGAAACAGTGGAACTAAATTTAATTGGTTTAATGGCCAGATCCCTCTCACAACTCTGCCAACCATTAAACCAATTAAATTTAGGGCAGGGAGCTGCAACTGACTCCTTAAAGAGCTGAATGCCGCTCCGGAGCCTCAGGTTGCTGACTCCTGCTCTAGACCTTATAAGAATTAAATTTGGTGGCTACAATCATGAACTTCTATATCAACTTCCAAGCCATCACCATCTGTAACTCATCTGCCTTTCTCCCATCTACCTAGAAGAAAGTATGCACAAAGATATCTCCAGTGAATTTTGGTTTTTCAAATAAAAAAAGATTGTCTTATCTGTGCAGAGACATTAACCTTTAAAAAGCTTTTCAATTTTTTTCTTCAGTCTTGGTTTCTTCATTAAATATTCTCTAAAGGAAGAGGGTGGAATCTGTAGAACTCTGCATGGGCACAGATTTGCTTGCAGAACTGGGAACAATGTTATTGCAAGAACGGTGTGGATTCCTTCATTAGGCTGAATGCTGATATTCCTTTGGATTTGAAAACCAACTTGCTTTACGTGCATGCCTTTCTCATTCCTAGTGTGTTTGTGTTTGTGTGTGTGTATAGAGAGAGATGACTTTGTCAGTTGCATACTATGTGTATTTTAATGCAAAGGTGGAATTTGAAATTTTGCTGTTGGTTGGTTGGTTATACAGAAAACACCAGTCAGAGAACAATCACTTTCCTGTGCTTACCTAACACACAGAATTGGAATATCTTTTAACTTCCATTGCATACTGTTAATTCTTCGCCTGCAGATCTTTCACTGTCTGGTAGGGAAGAAAAATCATGGATAAGTTAGACTAAGGAATACAGGTGAGCATTTCACAGTCTGATGGGGCAAATTTGAAAGAGTTAAAATTCATCAATCTATTCATTACAAATTTCTCAGCTCTAGGCAGCTGATTTTGGTCATAGCCATCAGGTGAACTTGAACCAGTGACCTACACCTGAGAATCCCATTTTCTCTCTCCTGAGGTATAACTTGGATGTTAAAAGTGCCTGAGGTGTGTAAACTGCTACATAAAAGAAGGCAAAAATGCTTTAAAGTGCTTTTGAGTTATTGGAATGAATTCTTGTTCTGTTAGGTAATTACACTACATTCAACAATGCATTTTATATCCAGTGTTGCTTTGGATATAAAATTCCAGTGGAGGGACTTGGGCTCATGTACTTTAAATCACTTTAATGTTTTGATCCCACCTGATTTATGCTAGCAGGCTGTGGATGCAGTGTGATTTAATGAAAATTAAAGTGTTTCACCTTACTGATTATATGTGCTAGTAACTTTTATACAGACAGATATTCAGGCCATCTATGTTCAAGGTTTTTTTATTCATTGGTATTTAGAAAGCAGTATTTATAAGAAAATAAGCTCTTGTGGCCAAAACCACACAATTAAAGAAAACAACATAACAGCAACTATTACGCCAGTGTTTGGGGTTGTCCTCACTTCAGTACATCCTCTATCTTCTAAACAACTTCTTTTATGGTTGAAGTGGGGAATCTCTTTTTCTCTCTGAGGCCACTGCCTCCCAGAAAAAGTCATTGGTGGGCTACACACCATCCCATGGGTGGAGGAGGGTGTGAGGCTTCACATGAGCTTTCATAAGCAAGACCCAATAAGTAATTTTTCCACCCTATGGGCTGATTAGGCCTCAGCTGGAGTATTGTGTCTTGTTCTGGGCACCAATGGGTCCAGAGAAGAGCAACAAAAATGATTAAATGTCTGGAAAACATGACCTATGAGGGATGACTGAGAGGAATGGGTTTGTTTAGTTTGGAAGAGAAAAGATTGAGAGGGGATGTAACTTTCAAGCACGTGAAAGGGATTTACAAAGAGGAATAAAAATTCCTTAACATCTGACAGGACAATAAACAAGAGGTTTAAATTGTAGCAAGGGAGGTTTAGGCTGGACGTTAGGAAAGAATTCTTAACTATCAGCGTGGATAAGCACTGGAATAAATTGCCTAGGAAGGTTATGGAATCTCCTTCTTTCATTGGAGATATAAAATCAGGTTAGATAAACATCCATCAGGGATGGTCTAGATGGTGTTTGGTTGTGCTCTGAGTGCAGGGGACTGGACTGGAGTTGATGACCTCTCAAGGTGCCTCCTAGCGTTAGGATTCTATGATTAGAGTTGCCAACTTTCCCAAACTGGATGTACTGGACACCATTGCCAGAAATGGCAATGGGGTCTGGTCTGTCTGGTTAGGAAAGTTGGCAACTCAATAATAGAATCCTAGAACACTAGAACTGGAAGGGATCTCAAGAAGTCGAGTTCCCTGCCCCCATAGCAGGCCCAAGCACCATCTAGAGTCTCTAAATGTGGGGTTGGGATATAGTTAATAGTTCAAGGATTCAGGTTCTGGTGGGTGCATCAGATTGGGGCAGAGGGGTGGGGTGTTGAGGGAGTGAGGGTTCCATTTGGGGGGTGTGGGATGAGGGTATTGAGGTGCAGGGTCTGGATGGGAGTTAGGATGCTGGAGGGGGTGCAGAATGCTTACTTCAGCTGCTCCAAGAGCTGGAAATGGCTGGCATGCTTTCCTGTGACCCGTAGGGAGTGGCAGGCAGCTCTGCATGCTGCCCTCGCTTGCACACACTGCCTCCGATGGCTCCCATTTCCTGCAGCTCTTGGTCAGTAGGAGCTGTGGTGATAGCACCTGCAGGCAAGGGCAGTACATGGAGCATCCCAGATTTGTGAGCTGGTGCTTGTAGCACCAGCCCTGTAGCGTGGGTGAGGCTCAGGGCTTCTGCCCCACAGTGTAGAGACTTGTTGCGCCACTGAATAGTGACGTGGTGACCCCTATGAACCACCCCAGCACAAGAGACCCTGTATAGAAATCAGAAGTGGTGTCACCAGCTTTGCACTCACTTTCCTTCCTTCAGGGGAGCAGGGATGGGTCAGGGCAAGGAAAGGAATGAGAGGAGTAGCATTCTTAACATGAAAGAGAAGGTTAGGGGAGCCCTCAAGGAGGAATGTTTGCCTGCTCTGGATTCCTTCATCTATCTCTGCAGCATTGCAGGGATGAACTTCCACCCAGCAGTATTTCTGGCCTTGCACCTGGACAGTCTGCCTTGCAGGCTATAGCCCAGAATAATTATTTCTCTTGAGTCTGTGTTCTAAGGGGTGCTGAATTGGGGTTTCCATGAATATCAGCACACTACCTCATTGCACTATGGGAGGTTCCACATACTGTATTACAGTCAAAGGTCAAAAGTTTGGAGCATGATCACACCATTCACAGAAGGAAAGAACAAATAAGAATTAATGGGGGAAATATGCTTTAATTATTGGGCATGCAAATGATTGTGAGCTTTGTGGCACAGTTAGTAACTTGGTTTATAGGGTTAAACTGTAGCACCTGCACTTGTGGAAGACAGTAAACATACACGTGGTCTGAGAAGTCAAAACCTTTGGGGCTAAAAAGATGGATGGACAAGACACAGAGCACACAACAAAGCACACTGCTGGAACAGGTCATTTCTGGTTGGTTTGCAACCCCTGATAACTGGCAACTTCTGTTGGTGAAATAATCACAGAACACAGTTCTGTATCATTTAGCTAAAGTTAATGCAGTAAAACCCCGAGATACATGCAACCGCGGGTAAATGCAACTGCTGCCTCTGACTCTTGGCAGCCTCCCCTGACAGGAGCAGTTTCCTGGTCCCTGCGAACCAGGAGGCAGCCTGGCTCCTGGCTTCCCTCTGTTTGTGCAAGCTGGGAAACTTCTGTCTCCTGTGAGCACAGGCAGTGCAGGTCAGTTTCCTGGCTCCCCGAGTAACGTGAAAATTCAGCTTACGCTGGGTTGCCAAGAATGCAGCCTCTGCATAAGTCGAGGATCTCCTATATTTTCTCAATGACATTTTGTATTTCCAATATCTCCCCTCCACCCTCTCCTCTTAGATCTTTGAGATCAGGTTGCCAGCTCTCCTGGATGGGAGAGCCTGGATTCCATTGCTGTCAATGGCCTCCTATCTGTTTAGTCTCCAGTCCATCCAGTCTGGGAGAGTTGGCAACCCTCACCGCCTCAGGCTGGGGTCACAGCTTGGGTCAGCTTTAGACCCCTGGGCTGACTCTGGGACATCCGTGGCAGAGCTGGTGGGTGTGGGACCCTGACAGCCAGTAGTATGTGCAGCAGGATGGGCACGTGGTGGGACACATGGAGAGCTGGAGGAGACTGTGGCAGGGCCAGATGGAACTTGTGATAGGCTACTGGGACCCCAGGAGGGCTGCCTGGAAGTCAGGAGCTGGGGCTGGTGGAGCCAGTAGTGAAGCTAGCCCCTAGGTCCAGAGAAGTTGGGTGCAAACTTTGAGGTGCTACAGTATCCCATCACCCTTACTTCCCTCACCTCTGCGGATGCTTGTATGAGACTTCCCAGAGCAGAGCTGCTCTCAGTGTCTGTGTTATTCTGCTGTGGGTGGTGACCCCAACTCTGTGCCAGCACAGGGGGAAACCAGAGCTTCTGGGTCAGCAGGACTGAGTGGTGGGGCACCCCAGAGGGAAGGTAGGCTGACTCAGTGATATTGTATGCTTGTATTTGGTGTAATCTTATTTTGATAATTCCCTAAATTGTAAGCTATAGTGGGATTTTTGTAAATAAACAAAATCATGTGAGCACAAGCTATAGCTTAATACCAGTAAAACAATTCTATAGACAATGGATTGAAGGCCTTTCACAGTTTTGTGTGGCACAGAGGTATTCATCATCACTTTTAAACATGTTGCCACTGACTACTATTAAGGATGTAACTTTTTTACACTCAGGAAATCAACTCCAGGTAAATCTGAGTTTCTCACACAAATCCTCTAGATGGGGCTACAGCTATATCCTATTGAAATGATTCTTCACTTAAGAAGCTGCTAGCCTTCAAAGCAATTGTTTAACTTGCTACATGCCAAATAACTTTAACAGGAATTGTACTATGATGTTAACAGATTCCTCTGTAATACTGTTTACAAGTCTACTTGTTGAAGAATCAGGGCATACCCATTACTAATTAGAAAGAGCAGAACACTTTAATATTTAAGTAATAGGAAGCATTTCATATGGCCAAATCATCCCTTGAAGTTTTCATAAATATAACTTCTCGATGCTCTCATACCTATACTGCTGATGAGGGCAGAAATGGCCAAGGAGTGTAGCCTGTTCCGCTGATTAAGTGCAGGCAATCAGTTTCCTAAGATACTCAGCAGATGTTGCTGTTTTCATACGCTAATGGAAACTTTATGAACCATTTTCCTTCCTTTTGAGAGCAGATAAACCCCCCAAAATTGTTACTTATATCGAGAGCAAATTGATAATAGCCTTAGCATAGGTGTGGGACAGACATGGTATAGACACTTCATTTGATAAGTTCAATAAGCTTATACAGAGTGTTATCAAAATTAATATTTGCTCTTCTGCTGACTTTTCTCCATATTAGAGCAAATCCTGAATAGTAAGGCCATTCCTACCTAGCTCTTTAAATATGATCTCTACCAGCCTGGCACTTTTCCTGCAGACTGAGAGATGGATCTGCTCTAGCATGTATTTTTGCCACAATCTTAGGTATAAGGAAACACCCAGCCATCTTCTCCCGTGCTCTTCACAGGGGTAAAAAGTTAGTCTGAAATAAGCAAATCAAATTTAAGAATAGACTTGTCTCAGGGAGACTCCAATATATGTGCGTTGCTTTGTGAGTCTGCAGAGAATATAAGCATTAGGATGGCTTATGATTAAGGCTAAGAATTAGTCATGGGTGTTTTAGTAAAAGTCGTGGACAGGTCACAGTGTGATGGGTTTGGTTTCAGAGATCCTCCTGAAACTCCCATTTGATATGCAGAAATATCACTGAGCCAGTCTACCTGCCCTCCAGCATGCTCCATCACTCAGTCCTGCTGATCCAGAAGCTCTGGTTTCCCCCCACTGCTGGCACAGAGTGGGTCACAGTGCACAGCAGAGTAATACAGACACTGAGAACAGCTCTGCTCAGGGAAGTGTCAGCCACAGGGGCTTGACACAGTACCCAAGTGTACAGCCCAGTGATTCCAGAACCCAAGATAATTCCAGCTTATTCTGTGTAATGTTTTGTACAGGACAAGCTCATACAAGTTTTGTCCCTTTTATCAATGAGAGATATGCACTGGTATTGCACCCCCCCCAACAATTATTTACACTGGGTTTATTAATAAATAAAAGTGATTTTAATAGGTATAAAAAGGAGTTTGCAAGTGACAGCAGACAAGTCAAAGTAAGTTACTGAGCAAAATAAAATGTGCCATCTAGGTCTAATACTCTAAGAAACTTGTTACATGCAATTTCTTACCCTAACATTACTTCTAATCATCTTTTCTCACAAGCTGGGAAGCCTCCGAAGTTGGGCCTGATCCTTCTTCATGTTCAGTTCCAGGTGGTTGTGGCAAACACCTGAGATGGTAAACAGGGATGCCCTGGCATCTGGCAGCCATCTCTAGTGATTAGTATCCCACGTATATATCCCTTTTGCTCAAAACAAGAATCCTGTGTGATCAGTTTAACTTTACACACTTTCAGGGGAGAAGAACAGCATCCAAAATGAATTCCAGCATCAGGTGACCTGGCCACATATCTTGGTAGGACTGTCTTATGGGCAAGGAAGACGATTCACAGCTCATTATACTAAGTAGCGGGCCATTAAGTTCCTTGGGTACTATTAATGGCCCTCACTTAGCATGTCTAGATTAGTAAACCGGCTTATACTTCGTATCTGTAACTTCAAATACAAGAATGATATAATCACACAAATAGAATATACACAGTTAACAGAGTATAACTTTTGAATGTTACAAGATGTATTTTGAACTAAGTATATTCAAACAATGTCATAATTCTATTCATAACCATATTTTCTTAAAGAATATAGGGTTCAACTTCAGAATGGGCAATGAAAAAAAATTCACAGGAACCCATGACCTGTCTCTTACTTTTACTGAACATATCCCAGGCAAAAGAGAAAGCTCAGCTGTACAGTCCCTACACCACCTTCAGTGACTAGGTAGCTGCAGGGCCTCTCTTGGAGCTCCAGTGGGCCCACCTTGGCAGCTGGTTCCCCCACTGCCCACAGTAGCTTGCTGTTCCCAGAGAACCCTAGATAGACAAGAGCTACAGGTGTATGCAACAGGCACCAAAGCCAATAGGAGGAATCTGCAGCTCCCAGCAACCATTCACTGCAGTCATAGAGGTCTCTGATAGTCATTGATTCCATGACTTCCTCAACTTCCATGGTAAAATTGTTGCCATACTTACAATGCAGGAGGAGGGTACCAAATGCAACACAACTTGTTGATGTTTCCCAATCCTGCCTTGCACAGAAAAGGCTCCTTGTTATCAACAGTAATTATGAGCAAGGTTCTGTGGCTGAGATTAAGGTTAACATTTGTTATTGGCCTTAACGTGAATGGCTATATGCAAAACAAAGAAAAAAATTCAGAAAATGAGTTCTGAAGGAACAGCATGAACATGAAGTAACAGTGTAAAACTTCCATTCACATGGAGAGTTGCATCCTTTTGGAGGTAGGCTGATGTCTTGCACTTCAGATGCTTTTTGAGGCTAGAAATGCTTCGGTAAATGTTTTCTAAATCAATAAGCTAAAATGACTTTGTGTTTCTCCTGTATGAATCAAAGGAAAAGTCCTGTCTGCTCAAGGTGATTAATAAAACCTATAGCACTCTCATAAGAGTAGGGGCTTTAATTCCTGGACAAATTCCAAATTGGATAGTGACAACCTGTCTAAAATCCCTCTGTTGCATCTTTTATATAAAATCTAAGTGATTCTCTGCTGAAGCCAAGTGGGAAATGCCAATTTACGTGAAGCAAAGATGCAGTCTAATGTTATTTCCTAAAACTATTATGTCGTATTAAGCCACTCTTGTGTTCCACTCAAACTGGTTGCAGTTCAGTGAACAAGTTAAAAATCTGTATATTGGTATGTGTGGTGCTTTTGAGGTCTTCGTGAGAACAACTGCTTAGTGTAGGACATCTCAGTTGTTATATATACATGCACCCTGTATTCATGAACAGGTACAATAGTGGCCAAAAATTAGATGGCTCACTGTCTTATCGCTCTGCCCACACCCCTAAACCCTGTTTAAATTTTAAAACATTTGATGAAACAAATGCCTCATACAGTCTCCTTAAGTGGCTAACCTTGAGATTTAGCGGGTTGGGGGTGATAGTGAGAGACGGAGACTATGACTATTCTTTTTGCCCCTCTAGGGAATTTCGATCTGAGAATAGAGTATCCCAGCTGGCTGTGATTGCAGCCATAGTAGAAGAAAGATTTGGGGAAACTGGGCTGGAAGTCATTTACATCTCTATAGATGATCACTTGGGAATTCACCTAAATGTGACCAGGAAGCCTTTGCAGAGTTTGGGACAGAGGTGTATTTGCACATGTTGACTGTCCTGAACAAGTGCGTATCTTGTTACCATGATGTGTCTGGTCTTCAAGGGCATTCCTGAATAAAATTCCATGTAGTAGTCGACAGCAACATCAGTCCAGCAGTGCTTCCTAGTTTCAGGTCAGACATGAAGTAGAAATACCAAAGTAAGGTAAGAAAACCAACATTTCTCATCTGGAAACCCCAAAAGAATTAAAGCAAATATCTGAACTTTCTGTACTCACTGAACTGTATGTCATTAAGGTTTTCTCAGCACTAATGAGCAACCTTAGAGTTGCTCAGTCATAAAGTATTTAAAGACCTGTCAGTTTTTCTAAACACCTTCATTGCTATTAACATGACTGTTTAGGGCTGCTTTTGAGGGAATGTATCACTAGAAGACTGGGGAATGAGCTGTCATGTAATTGTTTCTCTAAGTTAAAAAAAAATCCACCTATGTCTTCATAAAATGCTGACTTGCTGTATGTGGCAAAAGACAAATTTCTTGGTTTCCTGGAAGACCAAGTGCAATAATGTGACTTCTTCCTCACCTCACTGAAAACCAAACTTTGCTACCCAAAACACCATCTATCTCCTTCTGTGAAGCCACCTGAGGGGTAGTTTGTGGGTTCTCTTGCTAACAGCCTTTACACTGCAATATATGGCAGATAATGGGAGGGCTGTTCTTGGTAGAAGGCCCTTTGTTCTTGAATCCATGTTGAGTGCTTGAGTGGCCACCCAGGAGAGATTCAGTTGCTGCCCAGATCATGAGCAGAGTGTCCACAACTACCACAGTGGGCATAGTGTGTTTCTATTGGTGTACATCTGCATGTGCCTTGGTGCACATAACAAAATTAATTCCACTCCTAGATGGAAAAAATTAGAGGGAACACTGGTGGTCAGTAGGCCTATTTGGTCAGGTTATCTCTTGGGCAGAGGCCCATCTCTTGTTCACCATCAAACTATTTTGCCCAGGCTGCACTGTTCTGTATACTCTGGTATTCTCACTAAGCAAGGCTGGCTAACCAGGCATGTGGCTTACTCTTTGAGGGGTATGAACAATGTCATTGCCAGCAGTTATAAGTTGTCACAGAGCTACAGACAAGCATGCACATTTATCAGTACATAGGCACAGCTGTCGATTTAGTATGTGTTATGTGTGCATGTTTGAGGCTTATGAGAGGTCACTGATCAGTTTTATGGGGCTTCAGTAGGCCAAAGTCCTTCCAGCACTTCCCAGGGAGAACTGTGGACCCAGACTGCATAGAATATCCTGTCCATTTGGTAGGTCAGAGTCAAGGTCCCACATCAGGTACTCCTGCCTAGGGGGGTTCACATATGTTAATTCAGAGTGGTGTATTGAAAGTCCCACAGATGAAGAAAGGACTTTTGGGCCCATAGTCTGTGTTTAAACTGATGTGGGACCTTGGCTCTGACCTACCAAATGGACAGGATATTCTATGCAGTCTGGGTCCACAGTTCTCCCTGGGAAGTGCTGGAAGGACTTTGGTCTACTGAAGCCCCATAAAACTGATCAGTGACCTCTCATAAGCCTCAAACATGCACACATAACACATACTAAATCGACAGCTGTGCCTATGTACTGATAAATGTGCATGCTTGTCTGTAGCTCTGTGACAACTTATAACTGCTGGCAATGACATTGTTCATACCCCTCAAAGAGTAAGCCACATGCCTGGTTAGCCAGCCTTGCTTAGTGAGAATACCAGAATATACAGAACAGTGCAGCCTGGGCAAAATAGTTTGATGGTGAACAAGAGATGGGCCTCTGCCCAAGAGAGGTGTTTGGAGCCCTGAATGTAATGTGAGCTCATTGGCTTGTACATTAAGACATCTGTGTGGGTGGATTTTTCTGCTTCTAGGAACCTAATTTTCTGGTCTCAGTAAAGCCCTCTGGAAATCCTCCCATCATCCAACTTCTTTGTGAAAGGTACTGTAAGAAAATGTCTGGGTGTTACTTTTTTTTTTTACTTCCATTGGTGTTGTTATCTCTTTGCAGCCAGCTGTGTTGCAGTGTTTATTATGCAAAGAATAATTATTTTGATTATTGGCAATAGGCTTCCTGCTTACAATTTCAAATTCTTCATTTTGGAATTGTCTTCTCACCTCATCCGCTGCAGTTACATATGAATGCAAATCTAAAACACTTGCCAGCATCCTTACTTTTAGCAGCTGTTATGAGAAAATAACAGCATAAAGTTCAATAGCAAGTTGATAAACTATTATCATCATTCTTATGAAGTGAAGATAAATATGATGAAACAATAGACTCAGATACCTACAGCAGAAATCATTTTAATGGTTAAAAGAATCATTGCCTGAAATCCCATTAAAAACCAGCAAGACTGCTATTCCATTCCATTCAAATGTTGCTAAAAGGATTTCAGAATCAGGTTCTTTGATTCTCCAATCAGTATCTAATTTTGTTGTGTAAAATGCTGTGTAGGACTATACTGTTACATGGAACATATAATATGATCTATATAACTCCTACCAATCACTTAATAAAAGGAAAGTATAAATATATCTCACATCATCAAGCATTAGCTTAAACTCATACTGCAGAAATAAAATGATAGAATTCCATCTAAGGTCCCTCCTGTAAGGAGGTAGCCAACAGAGCCAACAGCTTCTGCCATCATCTGGGCAATGTGTGTGGAGGGTGGGTGTCAGTTCCACACTCCTGGAAGGGGCAGGGCCAAGGACAGAAGGGGCAGGTCCCAAGACAGCTGGCTTTCAGCACTGCTTCGAGTGCCACACGCCCCGCCAGTCCTTAGCATTACTTAGAGCATGTGGCAAGGTGCTCCAGCAGCTATAAGCTACCATATTTGAACTTTCAAAAAAGAGAACACTCCTGAGAGGATGTGTATGTGTATCAGTGTCTACCAACTCACAATGTATTAATGTGTTATATACTATAATCTTTTCCTGTGACTCAGTCGGAGATTTCTGAAGCTCATGCGTGTGCCTTTGGATCACACCTGCTACTTTTGATGGTGTAATATGTAAAATTTCACAAAAAAGAAGATAGAGATATTTGTGAAGAGTAATGCCTAGCAGTGTGACATACAGCTGAAGTAGTGCTCACAAGGGTTCTCTTATGGTAGGGTAATTCTCAGCTACCTGATGTTGACAGCTTTTAAGTTGCCTTTGCAATACTTAACATGAGGTAAGGTTCTGAGTTTTGGTGAGAGTAAAGGTTTGCAAGTATGGGCCCTCAATTTCTATGCTGTATAACTGAAGTGTTATTCATATTTAAGACTAGCCCTGCATTTGAAACTTTTATCAATGTAAAACAAACTTTTCGACAGTAGACCTTCCTGGGAGAGAGAAAACACTGACAGATGTGTTTGAAGCAGGTTGCTGTGCTGTCACAAAAACTTACATGTTTAACTGAAAAGATAACCTTGTTGTAAGATGAAGATTGTCCAATTAAAACAAAATAAGCAGTGAAATCATTAAGGTGCTACAGCAGCGTTGTGCATTTCATTACATGGGTAGGAAATTATGTGGCATGATTCTTTAGAAATAGCTCTTACTATGTCTTGCACAAAGTAGATGTGAAATTGGCAGTTATACTGCTTGCTCCATCTCACCTGGCGCCATGCAGAGGCTCATTAATGTGGACAGAAGATAAAGTTGTGGTGCAGTTGAGCTCTACAACAAGTATTGAGGAAGCATGATGCTTCTCAATTGAAGAGGTGTATGCCATGTGTCTTCACTGGACAAGCTAGTCATGGTATTGGTGAGGTCAAATGGTGTCCTCATAAACCCTCATTGCCAGGAAAGGCCACTGTAACATGGAACCTAAAAGGAGGAGGATGTTCTCTCCTGAGGACAAAAAAGCAATGTTTGAAGAAAATAAGTAGGCAGGTTGTCAATGAGCTCAGAATTTGGACTCTCTGTCCATTGGGTGTGAGCTGAAGGGATCACTCCAATTAGTTCCTTTTTTATGATCTTTTTATGTGCATGTAAAGGCATCCCATCCACCTAATCAAGGTAGTCAGAGCCTGATTAGTCATAGATGTAATACAAATCCACTGCACATCAATTGACTGAATCATGCTACACTTACAGCCAACAGGAAGAATTATGACTTCAGTGGTATAACACTGGTACCTTGGAGAACGGCACAGGTAATGTAACCCAAGAATCATTGCCACCAGCTGCAGAAGTCTTTGTTTGGAACTTATCTGTACTTCAAACAAAATGAGAGATTTTCAGAGTAACACAGTGCACTTTTGGGGAGGAACCCATTCAGTAGTTACCGGTTGCATTTGCATGCCCAGTTCCTGGAGTGCTGAATGGAAACTTGCCCACGAATTTTTTGTTCTTTACTTAATTAAGCCTATGTAAAAGCATGGACTAGCAATGAGGTTAATAAACAACAGGGATTGGCTGGTGTAGAATGAAAGGAGTGTGGAAGGTACTCCTTTCTATCTAATGGGGACACTTGGAATGAAGTTAGTGGGTTATTGCTTTCTTTTTATTGTAAATGTAAAGTGAATTAAACCAATAGTTTTAATTACATTTGAATTGTCTATGGTTTTAAAGGCCACTTGAGACACTCAAGTTGCACTTAAAGTCTAGTATTGTAATTAGTGGCATCTAGATGCACTGTAGTGCTAACTGCACTTTAATGAGTTTATTCAGTCCTAAGCAAGCTACAGTATCTATACAGTTCTGATCATAGAATATTGATTTAAACTTTATTTTTGTTTCCTCTAATCCTGTGTAGTTTATCTGGCTTCTTTTGTTAGAACTTGGGTAAGTAAACTCCGGGTTCATGTTGTCGATGCTGCTAGAAATTAGAGGCGTAAAAGAATTACAAATGTTTTAACTCACTTATTTTCCATAGACTTAAATCTTCTCTTTAAAACTGAAGCTTATGTGTTTGTCTTCCATCTATTCTTTCTATGGTTCTTCACGGTTTCTGTCACTGTAATATCGGAATAACTCACAGTTTTTACTGTGTTTAGCCTCAGAACACCCTCGTGAGGTAGGGAAGAGCCATTATCCTTGTTTAACCAGATCTCTAGTGTCATACTATGGTACCCTAAACGTGGAACTTTCTTCCTCCTACTGGACCATCTTCTGCTTGTGAGATTGCTTTCCTTACATAATCAAAGTACCCTCAAACCAGCCCTGGAGAAAACTAGATACAGTGACAGAGAGAGAGGAAAAAAATCTAAACCTGGCAAAGATTTTTCATTCCAGACACTAAATTTCACTGAGCACACACAAAGGGTCTGAAGTCAGGGTTAGACTCTCACTTGATGGTTTTAGAGTGACTTATCCTGAGCCCTATGGGTTTAATTTTTGCACTTTCCTATATGGTCTTCCTTCTTTGAACTATTGGTAAAAATACCGCTCAAACTGCTTGGCAGGGGTGTTGTGGAATACCAAACTATTGAGACTGTCCCTTAAAGACTGAACACTACAGCCAAGAATTTAGTCAGTGAGTTTATTGCTTTGTTCAAAGATTACTGGAGCCCTTATAGAAAAGCCATACAGGATGTAACAGAGAAATAATAGAAAATTATATCCACATTATAAAATTATACTTGGTAGATTATTTATAAAGTTTAACATTTCCATTGAATATTTTGTCTCTGGTTTCATCCCTGCTAAATTCCATCACTTCCAATCTTTCCAACAGAAACCACCTGTAATGTAAGTGTGTATATTGGCCTCATTTGCTGCGGAGTGTGTTTAGTCAGATCATAAATGTACAATTACCCTCTGAAGTCCAGTTTTCACTGCCAGCATGAAAATGAGAATCAGGCCCTAACTTTTACGAATGTTGTTAATAATAACACCCCTTCCCTTCCAATTCCCTCTTACAATTATCTTCTTCTGGCACAGTGGAAGAAGTTTCTTCCCTGCTTTTCTCATCTAACCCATCTACTTTCCCCAGTGACCACATTTTGTCTCCTGATCTAAATTTCACACATCCTCCTCCTCTTCCATCACCTTCACCAAACCCTTCATGCTCTCTCCAATTCCATCTTAGATCCTCTCCATTCTGGTTTGTAGTCCACTGAAACAGATCTTAGAAAAAGTCTGTCATGAGCTTTCGCTAGCCAGATCTCAGAACCAGTACTGTGCCATCGTCTTCCTTCTTAACTTGTTAGCTGCTTTAGACACTGTTAACTGTGCCCCTCTTCTTGAAATCAGGTCCTCCCTTGGCATCTGTGACTCAGCTCTCTCTTGGTTCTCCTCCCCTATCTATAATTGCTTCTTCATTGTGTCCTTTAGAGGATCCTTCTCATTCCACCTTTCTGTGGGAATTCCACAGGGCTTTGTCCACAGTACCTTCTCTTGTCCCGCTATAAATTATCCATAAACAAATTCAAACACTAGCTCTACGTTTTAATGAGGCACAGATTTGCTTGCTTCCAGTCAAAAGTAGAAGCTTACCTGTCTCTGACATCTTGTTGATATCTAGCAATCAGCTCAAGCTCAACATGGCTAATACTGAGCTCTTAATAGCCCCCTTCTTTCTACTTCCTTTTTAAACACTGTTGACAACACAGCCATGTCTGTCTGTCTACCCATCCATCTGTTATCTGTTATATTTAACTTGTAAGCTTTTGTTTATTCAGGTCTCAAATCCGGATTCTATAATTGACTCTGGTCTCTGTCTTATTCAGACTGTATCAAAATCTTGTTGATTCTTTCTGTGTAAGATCTAAAATATTAACTTTCCTATCCATCCACACAATGAAAACGCTTGTCCAGACTCTTATCTCCTGTTGTAATTATTGCAACATGTTCTCCTTTGGCCTTGACAAATAAAAAATCCTACCCTGGTCATAAATTTAGAATGTCACTGCAAAGATCACATCCTTAGCCCATTGCTTAGACCACCTCACCTCAGTCTTTGTACCCAACTAGTTTCCTCTGTTTGTACCCAACCACTGTTTCCTCTCTTTTCCATCACATTAAATGTTAGATGCTTGTTTTCACTTTCAAGGCCCTTCACAACCTATTCCCCAGTCTACCGGTCATCTCCCGTTCAGTATCTCAGTTGACTCCTGCTGTCAGTCAGCCGATGCCAGCCTCTATAACTCATTTGTTAAATATTGTGCTTTCCTTTACGTTTGCCACCTGTGAGGTACAACAACCCCCTGTGAGGACGATCCTCAGCTCACGAACCTGGGAGGGTGTGCAGATGCTTGTGGCTTTGTTATCTACAGTGTTTCTGGGACCAGTCGCTGTTCATAAGCTGCACACCATATCTATATCTATATAATATTTTTGAAACCTACTGAATCAATGGTAATGTACTACCCCATTTAATCTGTGGTTAGAAGCATGGCAGAGCTAATACACTAAACAAGGAGCTACCACTCCTGTAGATAGTGATATTTCTATTGCATCTAAATGTCAGTGCTCAACTATTTTCATAAATCCATATCTCTTTCTAACATTTTCTTTTAGATCTTACCTTGCAGAAATATCTGGGTGATTTACAGGTATTGTTTTGTTTTCTTTTTTTTTTTTGAGTGTCAGGTTTTTGGTGTCCAATTTCCAGAATCTCTGTACTGACCACCCCTCACCCCGAGATGCTGAAAACATAAGACTCTCAGTTACAGCAGTGTAAGTTAACTGCTTACATGAAGATGAAAGTTCTTTCGTAGTTGCAGGATTATTTTCCTTCTTAAAAATTTCCCTTTCTTGTTAATTCTAACAACTCTGAATTCTTTGCTTGCTGTGCAAAACACTTGCTCTGGGCTCAACTGCAACGTCAAACATGCTTATGAGATTATGAATTTTTGCTGTGAACAGGCAAAGGTTGGGGGGAGGCTACAAAGGAGAAAGCCCCTGTTAATGAACATACGTCTTTCAGTAATGGTTTCTTTGGTCTGTCAGGAAAAGAATTTTAAATGTTGACACCTGTCACAGAAGCATTACAGGCTGGGATAAATCACACACTCATTAGGTACAAATTTCAGCACTATTGGAATTTAGCCAAAGGTAATGGTATAATCTTTTACAGCAAGAATAAATACAGCTTATACCCTGAAACACCAACCTCCATAAAACCATGTGACAATAGATCACATTAATTAATGACATATATTAGATGTGTTAGACTTCAACTGGCACATGCTGGTATTAATTCTTCTAGGAAAATAAGCACCATTTTTAGTCTCAGAGTGTTAGTTTCTTGAAAACGACCCATGAGTACAGGTCAGTTACAGGAATGCCTATAATTTTAGGAAATAATTAATGATGCTGTGTAGCTGGTCCATTATTGATTGGTCCTGATTGCTTCCTTGAGCAAGACCATAGTAAAGAGCTAGTTTAAAGAGGAAAGGGGAGCTTTTAGGAGTTCTTTTTCACTTGCAGGGAAAATAATTTTAAATTAATCAATTTTAGTCAATTCCTGGTAAAAAGAATGTTAGCGAAATTTCATCGATGTTAATTCGCTATATTATTAATACAGTTACCATTTAGAAACTCCGTTACATGCAGAAACAATGAGAAGTGCTGTGGCATAAGCTCCAATATATCTATTAGTCTATAAGGTAGCACAGGACTTCTTGTTTTTGTGGATACAGACTAACATGGCTACCCCTGATACTTGTTACATGCAGAGGTACCTGAAATATCCCAGATCTTTTACTGCCATTGCTGCTATGGGAAGTATCTCAGGTGTCAGATTTCAGAACTACAGTGGATGGTAACTCTAGATAAATGACAGGTCCTGCACTTTCAAAAGTGTCAATGCCAAAGTTGACATGGATATGGCATATATCTGACTTCTATGTACAATACCCAGTGACATACCAACTGAAGTTATGCATGTGCAACATGGACCTTCTACCAGGAATGCACGCATAAGAAAATATGAGACTGACTTTTAATGGTGAGCATGTCTCATTCTAGATAATTTAGTAAGCCAAAAGTGCTTGTTAAACATAATGTAAAATGGTACATCTTTTATCTCCGCTTTTTGTCCTATTGATCATTGAGATACTTGAATACAGACTGAACCTTTATAATCTAGAATTGTCTCGTCTGGCAACATGCATAATCCAGAATGATTTTAGTCAGCTGGATGACCACTTTTCATGGCTCTGGCCCCATAAAGGTTGTTTACAGCCACTGGTCCTGGTTCTCAGTGTTCTGTGATGTTGTTTAGCTGTAATTTACCCCTAAATGTCTTCTAAGAGTCCAGTAAGCAGTGAAAGTGTTG
Source organism: Carettochelys insculpta (assembly GCF_033958435.1). Lineage (NCBI taxonomy): Eukaryota > Metazoa > Chordata > Testudines > Carettochelyidae > Carettochelys > Carettochelys insculpta. Next base: position 34,277,240 of record NC_134150.1, on the reverse strand, counting down.
GTTAGACAATATTGACCTCCAGGGGTCTGGCAAATTCTCTTGTCAGGCATTGGTCAGGTCCTTATAGTGCAGGATGAGAGAGGATCAACCTGTACAAGAAAATGACTGTTCTTTATTCTTTCTTTGAAAATGCAGCTTTCAAAAATTTTAAATAGTTCATGTGACTGGTACTACAGAAATAATATAGATACAGGTGCTTAGGGGTTAATTCACCAGGCCCTTTAGAAAAGGTTTCATCGGGTGCCACACAGATACTTGCACAAAATCCACAGCTAAGATATTGCTTTGAACATGAAGGTGTTAAAATTAAAAGATGATGGTCACATGGTCAAATAAAGAGTAATGGGCTATCAAGGTCATATAACTTATCCACTGGGCTAATGGGTTTTCAAGTGAGTTCCCTAACTCTGACTCCTCTCTTCAGGCCTTCTTAGAGAACCTAGCAGGAGCAGTGCCAGTGGGTCACCAGAAGAGGGCTGAGGGAAACCAAAGCCTTTGCTGCTTGGGATCCCTAAAGATACACCAGGCTGCTACATAAGTTTCTCCTTTGGCCTCTCTGGCACATTTCCTGGACAGTGACTCTGTTTGTCATCACTTTTTGGCAATGGAGATCTTCAGCTCACTTGCCCTTGGCTGCAGGACCAGTGATCACTCATCAGAGATACCCCAGTTATTAAACTCGCTCATCTCCCAGAACGCCACCCAAAAATGTGGAACTTCTGGGTCTCAGTTTAACTTTCTCAAGGACATTCAGGAGTTGTAAAACCATCAACACACACACACACACACACACACTTTGCAGTGCCTTACATTTTTATGCTCTGTTGTACTTAATTGTGAAAAACACAGCCGAGTACAAATTAAACAAAATGAGTACTAAACTCATGTCCCTGCCTGAGTTTCCTCACTATTCCAAGACATTCTTTGGGCTGGGGTTTGATTTCCATGGGATGTTCAGTGTCCTGGGGACATCTGCTCTCAAGAAAGCAAGCAGGGTCCCCTGCCCCATGCAGTTGCTACATGCTTACTGACCTCCTCTTCATGGAACCTTTTGCCTAGCTTCTGTGACTATGACCTCTCCTGCCCCAAACGCCCATTCCTTTGTGCGTGTTTATTTATTCCCCTCCTGGTCATTTGGTCTTGTTTTTTGCTGTTCTATGCTTAGTAAGTTTCCACTATTCCTACCTTCTCCTGTCCTATCAGGGGGTTAAGCTAAAACTAAGGCTTTGTCTACACTAGGGAGTTAAGACAATTGCAGATACTCAGTTCTACCTACTGCAATTGCGTAGCTAAAATTGACTTATCTGCAATCGACTTCCCTGGATGACCACACAGATGGAGGTCGATGAGAGAAATTTTCTCATCAACTGCCCTTACTCCTCGTGATATTGAGGAGTACAGGAGTTGACTAGGTGCATGAAATTGTACTCTGGAAGATCAATCCTGACTGGGTCAATCTTTCCAGTTGTGTAGACATGACCTAAAGCTTGCGATGCATTTTAGCATAATCTTTGTGATGGTTAAGAGCTGCATTAACCTGAAATATTTCCCTGTGTTCCTGCCTCTTGATTTGTCAGTAGTGGTGGATCCACATGCATGCAGGCATTCATGACACAGCAGTTTTTCATAATAGAAAGTTGCAGTATCAATCAGAATATGTAAGTTGTACAGCCATCACCCCAGTTCATTACATGACTAAATAAGGATATCTTTCATTTGCTTATTTGATTGGATCATTTAACAAGGCTGAGTTGTTTTTTAGGCTGTGTAATGGGACATTTACTATATTAATAAAAACATACAGTTATGCTTGGCCTGGAACCAAGTCTTGGTTAAATGTCCGGAAATAAACATCTCACAGACACCTGCATGTTGCTGCAGAGGAGACATTTTACCAATTGATTTTAATGATGCGTTTTTGAGCTGCATCTGGCACAGAATATGTTTTAGGCTATGTCTAGATTGCAGGGATTTGTCAACAAAACAGCTGAGGGATGGGCCACCCTGTCCATGCCACCTCTGCACCAGGAGGAGCTGCTGGAGGGTCCATGCGGCAGCACATTGCTGTCCTTTGGGATATCCAGGCAATCATGGAGCACTGGCTCAGAGTTGATGTGGAGTGGCCATGTCGGGCCTGGGACCAGCTAACTTCCCTCTGTGACACTATTGCCAGTGTCTGATGGGACATGCTGTCCCAGCCACCCACAGCCACCCCCGCTGGTCTGCACCTCCCAGTCTTCCTTCACGGTGTGCTGGACCCCTGTTTACTCCAGTGGGTGATGGCTATGGCCCCCAACCCCCATGGGCCCTGTCTCCCCTGCCCCCCACCTCTCTGCCCATTCAGACCATGCCACAGCCCCTCCCTGCCTGTACCACCCTGCTCCTGGCCACTGCCCAGCCCTGATGGGGGACCCTCCATCCCTGCCATGTTCTGAGGCCCTGCAAAACCCTGTCCCAAGCCCCTCCCACTGTAAATACTTGCACAGCACTTCTATGTACATAGTTAGGATTGGCACTGTTTTTTGTTTTGTACGCCAATGTTTCCTGTAAATATTTTTGATTTGCACTGTTTTTGTTTTGTAGAATTTTTATTTGATTCAGTAAAGCCCACTTCATTGTTCATCAAGTGTTCATCTGTGGTGATTGAGCAGAGGTTGGGGCAGGGGAGGGTGCAAAGGAAGGGGTCATGGTGAGAATGAGGTAGTGCTCTGGGCCTGAGGCCTCCACTTGGAGGCTGGGTGTCAAGGGCAGAGTTATTGGGGTCCATGTGAGAAGCTCTCCCTTGGGGCCTCCCTGGTCCGCAGTTCATCCTAATGGGTCCGGCAGATGGTGTCTGTGCCTGGTTGCTCATAGGCACATGCCTCCCATCCGGCATTCACCTCCCACCCCGGGAGGAAGGCTTTCCCCTTCCCCTCCACAATGTTTGCAGGGCACAACAAGCCTCCACAACTTGTTGTGCTGCCCCATGTTGAGGAAGGTGAACCGTGCCTTGAGGTGGCCAAAGACACACTTGGCCTACATTCTGGTGCGGTTCAGACAGGCATTGACTAGTTGCTTGCTGGGGTCCAGCTGGCCGGTATAGGGCTTCATCAGCCCTGGTATGAGGGGGTAGAGCTGCATCCCCCATGATGCTGAGTGGCAAGATGTGCACAACCCCAATGGCCAGCTCACAGCAGAGGATGAATGTGCCTGCCTTTGACACAGGCTGGAGTTGCAGAACATGCGAGCGTCATGTGCCCGACTTGCCTGCCCAACGTAACTGCCCTTGAACTGTCCACTGTGCTTGACTAGGGTCTGCAGCACCATGTAGAAGTACCCCTTCCAGTTGATGTACTTGGCCGCACTGTGGTCCGGGGCATGGATCAATGGCCCTGACACAGTTCAGGGAACACCAAGGCAGTGAATCCGGCAATGCCTTTGTCCAGGTATTCTGTATGGATGTTCCTCCACAGCAGGATTGTCTTGATGGCCATCACAAGCTACAGAGGGAGGCAACCAAACACACACAACAGGGACTAAGTAGGGAGTACCTGGGTCCTCAGCCCCTTCCTGCTTGCTCCCCTCTGAGTTGTCTGGGAGATCCCACCCATGAGGCTGCCCTCCTGGCAGCAGGACTGTATGAGGGTGGGATGGCACAGCCCCTGGGGACGGGGCTTTCCGCCCATGCCTCAAGCCCACCCCGACCCCACTTTCCAAGGGTGCCCTTTTGGTGGTATACCCTCTGCCGCTGTGCAGGGACCACTGCCTGAGGGTGTATTACCTCCATGAGGAGGCCCCGACGGTGGACTTCCCTGTGCCAAACTAATAGCTGTTGTGGGTTGGCAAACTGCCAGAGGACAATTGCAGCCCACTTCTCCACGGGGATGGTGGACTGCAGTTGGGTGTTGTGTCTCCAGACGGCAGGGATGAGTAAGGCAAAGAGCTCCGAGAAGGTGTTCTTCCATAAGCAGAAGTTGGTCAGTGTCCAGCTGGTCAGTTTCCTGGGTCCAGCAAGCAGTGGGGAGAAGGGAACCAGACTACCTCCTGGTTCCCAGCTCCCTGACACTCTGGGACTCGGGAATCTGACCAGCTGACAGCTCCTGTAGCCTGATTCCCATCTCCCCTTGACTTGCACAAAAATTCAAGTTACTCGGGTGTTGCAGAAACACAACCCCCACATAACCTAAGGGTTTCCTGTATCTTAACTCAGCATTCCCCTTTAGTATAGACCTGTCCTAAGTGTTCATCCTAGTGCAATATCTTTAATGAAGGAAAACTAACAAAATGCATAAAAGCTCTACTGACCTGGCCACTAGGCAGATTTCTAGTTACAAAAATAAGAATACTTTCTGTGTCTTTGTGTATGCTGTAGCATCTTTGCATGACCATGTGAACAATTTTATTGTCAAATTATTGTGCTTTTTCAGTGTTGTCTCAAAGAGAATCTTTCACCCCCACCTATGAAGCTTGTGAAATTTGTGATAAAGAGGAACTCTTTCTAATAAACTAGCACAAAGCATCTGCAAACATATAAAGCGTACATAAAAATGTCTGAACAAATATCCTTTCCCCAGTCTGAGACTATTAATGTGGATCAGTTACAAAGCATCACGTGAACACATCTGAAAAAGCATATTTGTAACCAAAATGCCTATGAGGTTGCAACAAATGGGAAGTCCTGTTCCAACCTTTGCCTTATATTTTCTATGTGGGGAAACACAAAAATCCTCTGCAGACCCTTCCCCCTGGCTCCTTCCCGCGAGGGGCATGAGACACCTTGGCTAAATTTCTAGAGGTGCTATTACATGCTCATTTTTTTGGGAACTATTTAATTTTCAACAATTTATAGATCATATATTGAGGAATTGCTTTATTTAGCAATGAAATAAAATTGCATCTGAACACTTGGTCACAGAAAGGTTTGCCAAAAAGGACCAAGAAAGCGTGCCTTGATGGTCCAAGCAAATCAATTTAAAAATTGGAGCAAAGAGTCACAGGAAATCAGTTGCAGTATAGTATTCACTCAGCTTTACCATTTTTAATTTCTTTTTGTTGCAGTAGTATCTGATGGGCAGATCTCTGTAGTTTTAAGTACAACACAAACAACACACAAAGAAAGACCCCTTCCTAAAATACCATGCTGTCTAGGTTACTTTTTATTTCTAGTTCTCATTGTTCCTTAGCCTCCAGAATTTCCATTTCTAAAACTCAGAAAGATCCTGTGACTATGAACTGTTTCAGACCCAGGGAGCTTTTTTTCAGGGAAACTAAATGAGGTTTACACTTGTTAAAAAGTTTCCTGTTACTGGAAAATAAGCCCTTTGTCATCTTTGACAAAATGGTCCTAGGACATGGATATATGTCATTTCTTTAACAAATTCTTCTGGCATCACAGTGAATCTGGTTAATATTTATCCATCTCTTAGGAGACAGTCAAGTTGTGTCAAAGCCTTGTTATCAGATAAGTACATCTTTCACTGTGAGATTTGTATAGAAGAACAAATTTGAGTCTGTCTTAGATCTGAGGAATCTGAATGCATTCACCAAGATGAATCAACTCAGGATTGTTTCACTGGAAGCACTAGTTCATGCCAGGCATGAGACTACTGCTTAGTGTTAGTCAATATGAAAGGTGCTTCATTTTCCATCCCTCAGCCTCCCAGGAAATACCCGGACCTCAAGAAGTGTCCAGGCTGGTCCGAAACAAGTACAAAATGCATTATCACAACAGCAATATTTGCCAAACATGGGTAAATTCTGTTAAATTCTCTTTGTCTCTTTTATCATTTATTAGGCTTTTCCAGATTTGAAGAAGTGGGTCTGTCCCACAAAAGCTCATCACCTAATAAATTATAGTGGTAGCCTTTAAAATACTATAGGGCTATTTTTTTGTTTTGTGAAGATCCAGATTAACACAAATGCTGGTATGTAATCTGTGCTCAGGTAACGGAGAAGCTGGGGACTTCGCTTAAGCTCATTTTTTCAAAAAAAAATTTCTGTAAGTGGAAAGAAAAGCTGTAAAAATATTAGGAAAGAATTTGTAGGGAAAAAATGCATACAGTGATTCTCATGGAATTTACTGTTCTGTATAAGTCCCTTTCACAGCTTTTTAAAACGTGCTATCCTATCATGTTCAGGAAAAGGTATAGTCCAAAAGGATTGAACTGAGCCCAATCTCCTATTTTAGAGCATGATGAAAGGCTAGCATTTCCCCAAACAGCCATGTGCAGAAGGAATTAGTTACTTTGCCTTATTGCTTTCAGAGAAGAAAGGAGTAGAGTTATATTAAAATAACTGGCATATTATAAGCAGTTTGCTCAGATCCTGTGATTATGAGGTTTGTTGAAATGCCTTCAAATTCTAGTATGAGATGCATGGAATTTATGGAAATAAATAAATCATGTAAAGATATGGGGCGACAAGATGCAGTCTTCTCTCCAACTCTAGGTCACTCTTCTTTTTGTCACTTCTGTTGTGTATACATCTATTTTAGGGTAGGCAAAGCAGAGACCTTGTCTTATCATTGTATACAGCGTGAAGTAAACCATGGCTATTGTACAAACCACACTTAGGCAGTAAATGAGTAACCCAGAACTTGATGAATGAATGAAAAGTACCTAAGTAAAATAAATACATAAATTGTATACCCTTTTAAAATTTAGGGTGAGAAATCCAAAAATATGTTCACATTTGAACTTTGAGAAAGTTCGTTTCTGGATTTAGAACCACACGCAATTTTCACAGTTCACCACTATCTATATAATGGACCAAACAAATTGTTGGTAGTTTGAATCCAAAGCTTTCCTCTAAGGCCAAACTGTACAGCAGATATTGGGAATTGAAGGGATGTAAGAATTTGGTTTTATCTACAGTAGTTGGGTCCAGAGATGGGCATGAACTTAAAACTCTGCCTGTGGAGTCAGAGTTCCTGTTTGGGCTCATCACAGAGATGGACCTAAACAGTGAAGTTCTGATTGAATCCAACTTTTCTCTAAATTTAGGATAGGGGCTTAAGGCCCATGCAATGGTTGTGGAATGGCTTAAGAATATATGCAGATAACTCTACATTTTAGATATGGGAGTACAGGAGAACCTATTGGAGTGTGTATTACTTTCTTTATCACTTGTATTGACTTTACCACATTGCTATACTTTTGATGATCTATATCAATATGTAATTTGCTGCTACAGTAGAGTTACAGGTTAGTTTCTACCTTCTTCTAGTGCTGAATGAAGAGCACGGATGAAGTTCCTTCTCTTATCAGAAAAGGTTTAAAAAAGTTCCAAAACCAAATAAAGAGGAAATCCAGGATATTAACTGCTTAATCACTCAGAATACTGGTAACCATAAAGCTTACTTGTATGCTTCCTCATTAACTGGCTCTGGTGGTAGACAGCTATGCCAGGCCATAGCCGCTCCTAGGTGGGACCTAAGGTAGAATGTTAATTGGTTATGTGCTATCATTGAACCAGGTAATTATTTTAACGTCTCTAGAGGAAATCTTCTAAGTCTTTTGGCCTAGTTCATGGATTTCTGTGATGTAAATCAGCAGATCGAGATCGCAAAACACAGTTAACTTCAGTGCAATTGTACTGGCATGAAAATGAATCATAGAATCCTAGGGTTGGAAGAGGTCATTGAGTCCAGCCCCCTGCCTTAAGCAGGACAAAATGAAATCAGGCCTATGAAATTCCTGGTCTCATTGTCAACATCCTGTCATTACATAAACTTTGGGAATGCTTCTTCCTCTCTCCTTCCCTCCCTCCTGCCCTCCCCAAATATCAAAATATCATTAATGTGGATTAGAGACATTCTTCTGCAATTAATTTTTCATACTTACATTCATTTCTATGTTCAGTAAATAATTCTACACATTTCTGATTCTACACTCTGACAATCTGCTTTGCTGTGGTTTTTTTTCTTACCTTTCAGAAAGGAGCTAGATTTGCTTTGTTATTGATGAATAGCCTTCTGACTGGCACTATTCTATTGAACAGAGCTTATTGGCTATTGATTTACATTATTTAACAAAATGTAAAGACTTTGTGACCCTGTCACAGTCTTCATAGATTAAGGCCTAATTTTCAGCACAGAGTACATAAATGGTTGTGACCTTCTTATGCAGCTGGTTAAAGTGTGTGGGTCATTCTCCTCACCTGCCCCATTCAGAAAAAAAAGTCCCTATTGTAAGATTATGTGCTTGCCTATTTATAGGTTCAGTCCTTTTAGGAGATGTTTGAAACTATTTAGACCTGGATCAGAATTTAAATTTTGAATACACCCAGATTCATGGCTGTAATTTGGGGCTGCTTCTATAAAAGACCCCCCAGAAAATCCATTTTGTTTCTTTTGGTTTGCAAACATTAATTTGGAACACTGGAAAAGAGGAGGAAATACATAATAATCTCTTTTGGCTGTCAAATATTATGTTCTCAAACTAAGACAGAAGTGAGGGTAATTTTCAGAACTACAGTTTGAATCGATTATACAAAATGATTATATTTGTTTAATTCAATAATATGTATAAATGTCAAGCAATTTGATTAGCAGATGGAGTGGCATTTATTCTGACCACATATCTACTCCAAAGGATTTATAGTTTCAGAACACTTATGTTTAGTGGCTATTGTTAGTGTTTTGCCCACACTCATAGGTAGCACAGGAACTTCTCTCTGACAAAAATATCAGCATAATGTAATCTTCTTGTTTGTTTGTTCTTGTCTTAGTCCCACCTGTATGGAGTCAGCTTTTCAAGTCCTTGTTCATTTTGGTTTATTTTTATGCAGTTTTTTTGGAAATGCCACCATTGATCAAATCCTTTAGTGTGACATAAGTCTTTCTTGTGTTGGGTCTTTCATCCCTTCTCTTATCCTCCACTTCTAAGTTTAGTCCAGTTACTTATATATTATGATCTCTTCACATGCCCAGGCATCTAAGATGGGATTCCCTCAGGTTTTCTATAATTGGTATTACCTTCATACTTCCCATAATATATTTGTTCCAGAGATGGTCCATTCTCATAATTTCAGGCCTCCATCTTCACGTGTTCATTTCAACTGTATTCTAGATCTGCTTTTGTCTCTTTTTCAGCATTCAGAGTCATACAAACGTGCAGGCCTAACTATTGTATTATAGAATTTTTTTTCCCAATACTATTGAGCCAAGGTATTCTGTGCCTTTAGCACATGTCCCGATGAAAACATTTTTTCCCCTATTGTATGAACTATTCTTTGCTAATATTTTATAATGGTAAATACTTTCTTCCCCTCTTGTATCTTCATTTGGCCAATCTTTTTAGAACTGCAACCGAAGCTAATTCCTGACAGCACAGCCCATCCATTCACATCAAAGTATGTGCTCAGGTTGTGTCAAAATGATTATTTGCCTGTGTGGTTCCCAAGAAAGCATCCACAAATACCATAGGCACCTAGAACTACTTTTTGCGCCATCAGAGTGCCTGTATACCTAAAGTTAATGCTAATGCAATCCTACATTAGGAATGCAGTAAAAAAAATAAGGCTTCTATTGTGTTCTGATTTGTTATTTCCTACACATTCATATTGTTTCTTCTTGATTTGTGCTATTGTGCAAAAACTACAGAATCAAGTCACGAGATTGTTGGGTCAATTAAATAACACAGAAAGGGGCTAGACTTCTCTTTTATTATTCATATTGTTAGGAAGTTTTGACACTTGAAAACTGAGGCCTTGAGCCGTCAGATATGGCAACTGAGCCATCAAATATGTACAGTTCTTATAACCCACATTTTGCTTTCATTTTGAAATAATGAAAGTAAGAGTATTAGGAGTTATCTCCCAATCCCTTTGTGAGCCTTTTCAAAGCATATAAGTATATTAAGGATACGCATTTGTGGGAGGAGCAGGGAGTATTAGGAAGATGATAAAACTTTGATTTAACTTATTCTTCTACATGTGCCAGACTATCACATTGCTTGACAGACCCAAATCCAAAATGGAACAATGCTGAAACAATATTAGAGAGACAAAACAGGGTTACAGAATTGTTCTAGGAGCTTTCCATATTGTGCAGTCATCTGTTCCATGACCAGAAGGGCTGCTGGAACGTGTTTGAAGTTACCAGTGAGAACATGGTCTCTCCTCTAATTAAATTGTCATCTTTGCCAAAATGGTTGAAAGGGCAACTGTCTTAAACCTTTGAACTTTATTTGTAATACAAAGCTTCAATTAGATAAAAGACAATAATTAGCAAATCTTTTATCTTTGGGCATAATTAAATCTTTGAGATGGACATCTTAATCCATGACATGTAATGACAAGCTCATAAATTAATTAACCCTATCAATGAGTGTCTGGCAGAAATCAATAAGTGTTAAAGAGTGATTCAGTATGAGGGGACACCACTACAGTAACACTGTCATTCAATTCAATTTGGTTTAAAGAGCCTCATTTATAAAATACGAGCTTGTTCAAAAGATGATGTATTATTTAAGGGAGGATCACTAAAATATTAACCTTTCAAGTGGTAGAGACAATTTTTTGCACTTTACCATCTTTCTAATGTTTCACTACACACCACGATCAGTTTGTGCAAGTTCTAAGCCAAAAGGTATATTAACTCTTTCATGAAACCATTGTACCTTTGTTGAATTCCTGGTGGTATGTAAAAATGGGTAAAACCAACACAAACAATGCACATCTTTTCAAGTAGCCCCTAATTTCTTTATGACAGATTTCCACAGTGTCTATAGGAAGAAATTGTTGTAAATGATTAACTGATAGTTGAATGTTGTTGTAAGGAATGTGCCAGCAGGAACTCAATGCTGCTGAAGGCTAGGAGGAATGTGTCTCCCAGAGATCATTTGCATGAGAATGCAAAGGCATGCATATGTGGTACCTTGCAAATAAAGACTGATGGGTAGCAAGGAAGCAATGAATTTTGTCTATTGTAAACACATTGTTGTAAAATCACAATTTTTGCTAACACTCAGTATAAGAATTGTGAAATCTCACCAATGTTCCAAGTCGTTGTGGAGGACAGGGCAGTCGTCATAACTGCATAAAACATGGATTACACAGGGCTCCCTGGTTTAAAGCATTGTAAAGCAGAAGGGGAGGGATATGGGTTGAACCAGGTAGCTGAGTGCCTTGGCCATATAGCTATAAGCCTGGTTTGACTAGCCCTCCCCTTCTATTAAAAGATAGAGCTGGATACTAGTTGGTTTTATGAGACTCAAATTTGGTAGATATTAAGAGCTGAAATCACAGGGTTTTGCCTCAGGTCAAACCCACAGTGGATGGCTGGATGGTGTGACTGGTGGGCGGCCGGTAGGAGGAGGAGCAGCAGCAGACGGTGCAACTGGCAGGCAGCCGGTAGGAGGTGCAGCGGCCGGTGCAACTGGCGGATGGCCGGTAGGAGGAGCAGCAGCGGACGGATGGCATGACTGGCAGATGGCCAGTAGGAGCAAGCAGAATGCCAGACCAGCACAAAGGTGGCATTGTCTCAGGTTCCATGAGGGAATGCATCAGCGTGAGATGTCAGTGCCCTCATGGACTGAACCAAGTTGTAAGTGGGGTATTTGAATTGGGGGTGTGGAGAAAGTTGGGTGTGTGGATTGGCTGTTTCCTGTATTGTCTGGTGAGTCTGAGAGGCCAAGGACATTGCTCAATGCATTTGAGCTGGGACAGTTACTTGAGGACTGGTTATGAACTCTGGGTGCAGTGTTTTCCCAAGCTTATGCTAATCGACCTTTCTGTCTCTTTTATTAAATGTTCTTTTCTACACACAGACTCTGTGCTTGCGAGTGGGGAAGAATTGCCTCTGCGAGGTGCCCAGGGGTGTGTGAATTTCCCAGGCTACTGGGTGGGGGCTTGAGCCAGTTCTGTGTGAGATGGATGAAAAGGAACCCCTAGATGTTGAACTCGGCCCTGGTTGCTGCCAACTCCTTCCGGCAGAAGGGTTACACTGTGAAACCTTACTTTGTCAAGTAGTTCTGTCAAGTTGAATGAGTCTATATACATGAGTAACACTGCCTATCTGAGTGAGGGGTTGCTGGATTAGGATAGGTGTAATTAAGTACTTTTTTGTCCAAGTCCTTCAAACTTCTTTTCTTTCTTTCCCTCCTGCTTTTTTCCTTCCCTTTTCCCTTCACTGCTCTCACAAACAAAACTCTTACTGGCTCCTTTGTAGGAAGACTGGAAGATGAATAAAATAAGTAGGGACTTCAGGATTTGGTTCTGTGTGTTTCTGAAGATGTTCTCTATGGCTATGGTTACACTGCAGTGCTCTGCCACTGTCGGGAGAGATCTCCTGACAATAGCTCTATCAACATAGTGCAACCACACACTAAACTGATTGGAAGAGCACTCTGCTCTGTTGACAGAGTAGCTGGACTGCCTGGCTGCTCTCTTGATAAAACAGGCACCTGTGAGCTTAGCAGATAGGGCTGCTCATTGTCTGGATGCCCTGTCTGTCAAGAGAAGGCCTCCACACAGCATCCAAACAGCTTTTTTGTCAACAAAATCTGTCGACAGCAGCCTTGTGCCTCATGGCTGAGAGGCAGAACACTGCTGGTGAAAGTGCTGAGTTTTGTCAACAAGCTGTCAAAAAAATATATTTTGCATGTTGATGTTCCACCAGTTTTGTTGGCAACACTCACTGGTGTAACCGTAGCCTATGAAAATATGATCTCTGAAATATGGTGACAATCACCTCTGTTATGAGCAATATACTAACAGATAGGCTATGTCTACACTAGCCCAAAACTTCAAAATGGCCATGCAAATGGCCATTTCGAAGTTTACTAATGAAGCACTGAAATACATATTCAGTGCCTCATTAGAATGCCGGCAGCTGCAGCACTTCAAAATTGACATGGGTTACCACCACGCGGCTCATCCAGACAGGGCTCCTTTTTGAAAGGACCCCGGCAACTGCAAAATCCCCTTATTTCCATCTCCTGATAGGAATAAGGGGATTTCGAAGTTGGTGGGGGTCCTTTTGAAAAGGAGCCCTGTCTGGATGAGCCGCGCGGCAGTGAGCTGCATCAATTTTGAAGTGCCGCGGCTGCCGGCACTCTAATGAAGCGCTGAATATGTATTTCAGCGCTTCATTAGTAAACTTCGAAATGGCCATTTGCATGGCCATTTTGAAGTTTTGGGCTAGTGTAGACATAGCCATACAGAAGATACAGATTTTGCTCTTCTACAGTCTATGACTAATGGAAAGGTGGTCTGGGATTGTAATTAGAAAATTACTCAGCCCTTCAATATGGCAAGATATGAAACTACAGATGCAGAGGTTTTCTTCTTCCTATCAAATTATAGGTTCATTCTTCACTGGAGATTTTCCTTTGCTAGGGATATTCCAACATGTGTACATATTGGTTACAGGATCTTCTGATACCTGCCTGGGCTGTGTCACTGGACAAGTCATGAGTGGTTCGAGGTTTCTGGCACTATATGGAAGGGTCCCATGATGGTTAAGCTTCTCTTATTGGCCAGTTGGGATGGGCAAAGACTGATGCAGTGGCAACAAAAGGGGCCGTGGAAGCTTATAAATAACTACAGTTGAAAGCAACCACTTCACTCCCACAACATCAATGAAATACACCTTCCCATTAATCTTTTTATTTTGGTCTACTGGTTTTGACTGGCTGAGGAGGTAGACTGGTTGTGGCTAGTACCAGACTTGCACCTTGTTACTTCTAACAAGGAATATATATTTAAATCACATATGTTGCATTACCATTAATCTATAACCATTTAATCTCTTTAAGCATAGAATCATAGAACACTAGGACTGGAAGGGACCTTGAGAGGTCATCGAGTCCAGCCCCCTGCCCTCATGGCAGGACCAAGTACTGTCTAGGCCATCCCTGATAGACATTTATCTAACCTGTTCTTAAATGTCTCCAGAGATGGAGATTCCACAACCTCCTTAGGCATTTATTCTGGTGTTTGACCACCCTGACAGTTATGAACTTTTTCCTAATGTCCAACCTAAACCTCCCTTGCTTCAGTTTAAGCCCGTTGCTTCTTGTTCTGTCCTCAGAGGCCAAGAAGAACAAGTTTTCTCCCTCCTCCTTGTGACACCCTTTTAGATACCTGAAAAAACCGCTATCATGTCCCCCCTCAAACTTCTTTTCTCCAAACTAAACAAGCCCAGTTCTTTCAGCCTTTCTTCATAGATCATGTTCTCTAGACCTTTGATCGTTCTTTTTGCCCTTTTCTGGACCCTTTCCAATTTCTCCACATCTTTCTTGAAATGCAGTGCCCAGAACTGGACACAATATTCCAATTCAGGCCTAACCAGTGCAGAGTAGAGCAGAAGAATGATTTCTCATGTCTTGCTCACAACACACCTGTTAATGCATCCCAGAATCATGTTTGCTTTTTTTGCAACAGCATCATGCTGTTGACTCATATTTAGCTTGTGGTCCACTATAACCCCTAGCTTCCTTTCTGCCATACTCCTTCCTAGGCAGTCACTTCCCATTCTGTATGTGTGAAACTGATTGTTCCTTCCTAAGCGGAGCACTTTGCATTTGTCTTTATTAAACTTCATCCTGTTTACCTCAGACAATTTCTCCAATTTGTCCAGATCATTATGAATTTTGATCCCATCCTCCAAAGCAGTTGCAACCCCTCCTAGCTTGGTATCATCTGAAAACTTAATAAGCGTACTTTCTATGCCAATTTCTAAATTGTTGATGAAGATATGGAACAGAACTGGTCCCAGAACAGGCCCCTGTGGAACCCCACTTGTTATACTTTTCCAGCAGGATTGCGAACCATTAATAACTACTCTCTGAGTACGGTTATCCAGCCAGTTTTGCACTCGCCTTATAGTAGCCTAAGTAGCCTTATAGTAGCCATCTAAATTGTATTTGCCTAGTTTATTGATAAGAATATCAAGTGAGACTGTATCAAATGCCTTACCAAAGTCTAGATATACCACAGCCACTGCTTCTCTCTTATCCGCAAGACTAGTTATCCTATCAAAGAATGCTACCAGATTGGTTTGACATGATTTGTTCTTTACAGATCCATGCTGGCTGTTTCCTATCACCTTACCACCTTCCAAGTGTTTGCAGATTTCCTTAATTACTTGTTCAATTATCTTTCCTGGCACAGAAATTAAACTGACTGGTCAGTAGATTCCTGTGTTGTTCCTATTACCCTTTTTATAATGGGCACTGTATTTGCCTTTTTCCAGTGTTCTGGAATCTCTCCTGTCTCCCATGATTTTCCAAAGTTGAGAGCTAAAGGCTTAGATACCTCCTCTGTCAGCTCATTGAGTATTCTAGGATGCATTTCTTCAGGCCCTGGTGCCTTGCAGACATCAAACTTTTCTAAGGCTTTGTCTACTCTTCCACCTTTCTTCGAAGGAAGGATGGTAATTAGGGTGTTGGGAGTTTACTAATGAAGTGCTGCCATGCATAGGCAGCACTTCATTAAGCAAATTCCCCCCTACGGCAACTCTGAAGTTTTAAACTTCAAAGTACCGGCACACATCTAGTCGCGACTCACCCGCTGGTACTTCGAAGTGCCGGGGCAACTTTGAAGTCCCTTTATTCCTGTTTTTTTATCCCTTTTAGCATAACCTTACTCCTGAGGGGTAAGGGGACTTTGAAGTTGCCCCGGCACTTCGAAGTACCAGTGGGTGCGATGCGGCTAGACGTGTGCTGGTACTTCAAAGTTTAAAACTTCGGAGTTGCCACGGCAGGGAATTTGCTTAATGAAGTGTTGTCTATGCATGGCAGCACTTCATTAGTAAACTCCCAACACCCTAATTACCATCCTCTCTTTGAAGGAAGGTGGTCATGTAGACAACCCCTAAGTGATTTTTAACTTGTTTTTCTTTTTATCTTCTAGCCCTACCCCTTTCCCACTAGCATTCACTATATTAGGCGTTCCTTCTTCAGACTTCTCAGAGAAGACCAAAACGAAGAAGTCATTAAGCATCTCTGCCATTTCCAAGTTTCCTGTTACTGTTTCTCCCTCCTCACTGAGCAATGGGCCTACCCTGTCTCTGGTCTTCCTCTTGCTTCTAATGTATTTGTTAAAAGTCTTCCTGTTTTCCCTTTATACCTGTAGTTAGTTTGAATTCATTTTGTGCCTTTGCCTTTCTAATTTTGCCCCTGCATTCCTGTGTTGTTTGCCTATATTCATGCTTTGTAATTTGTCCTAGTTTCCATTTTTTATATGATTGCTTTTTTATTTTGAGATCTTGCAAGATCTCCTGGTTAAGCCAAGGTGGTCTTTTGCCATATTTTCTATCTTTCCTACGCAGTGGAATAGCTTGTTTTTGGGCCCTTAATAATGTCCCTTTGAAAAACTGCCAACTCTCCTCAGTTGCTTTTCCCACCAGTCTTGCTTCCCGTGGGACCTTACCTACCAGCTGAGTTTACCAAAATCCACCTTTCTGAAATCCATTGTCTCTATTTTGCTGTTCTCCTTTCTACCCTTCCTTAAAATTGTGAACTCTATGATTTCATGGTCACTTTCACCCAAGCCACCATCCACTTTCAAATTCTCAATCTGTTCCTCCCTGTTTGTTAAAATCATATCTAGGACAGCTTCCCCACTGGTAGCTTTTTCAACCTTCTGAAATAACAAGTCTCCAGTGCAGTCCAAGAACTTATTGGATAGTCTGTGCCCCACTGTGTTAGTTTCCAAACATATATCTGGACAGCCGAAGTCCTCCATCACCACCAAATCCTGGACTGTCGATGATTTTGTTAGTTATTTAAAAAAAGCCCCATCCACCTCTTCCATCTGAGTAGGTGGCCTGTAGTAGACTCCTAGCAGGACATCACCCTTGTTTTTTTTATCCCTTTTAGCCTAACCCAGAGATTCTCAACACATCCGTTTCCTATGTCTATCTCCACCTCATTTCAAGTGTGCACATTAGCATATTTTAGAGTTGATTAAACTAAATGAAGGAAAAGTCTATTGCCATCTGAAATCCTTTTCAGTGATGTTTTTAATATGTGTTTGCCCTTGAATTTTATCTGGCATTGCATGTTGGTTAGGATTATCTTGGTGAAAATTTATTTTACAGTATAATGTTGAGGTATTTTTTAAAATAATCCTGTGTGTTTCAACATCAGGACTCCCCTGCTCAGTCAGCCCTGAAGCATCTATACAGAAATGGATGACTAAAATTATCATTTGGTAGTAAGAGGGCCATCAGTGCCAACTTTGGACTAAAAAATTGCAATTCGATAGTCTATCTGATTGATAGCTGTTTCTGTACTATGAAATTAAACCCCACATTTCTTTTGGCTGACCTTCAGTATTAGCTAAATACTTAATGCCCTTTGCTATGTTGTTACCCAGCATTACAATCTTACTGCATTTGTTGAGTGGTGAAAATCTTCTAGGAAGATCTGCTTTTCATTGCAACATTGGGAGCCCTGGATATTAGATAAAGCTTGAATGAAAATTTATTTAAGTAAGTTAGAGCATTTTGATTTGCAACTAGTTACAGAGCTGAGTGGAGGGTGATGGATGGAAACCAACTCTCAGCTTCTTAGAGCTCAGGACTTTTGCTGAATAAAAGAAGTGCAGTAATAGATATATTAGTAGCTGGTCTTCCCACTTAGAAGAGAGACTTATCAAGACAAATCCTCCATTCTGCCAAACCTCTGGTGCTTTCTCTGACAGGGAGCATCTGCATCTCCTCACATGGGATAGATCGGTTCTGGTCCATCTCAAACTACAGTCTGGCTTGGAGCATCCTTAGAATTGTTCACAGCCTGGATATTTCCTGTTTTTCAGGCTGCTGATAGGAATCTAAATCTCTTGCCTCTTCAGATATATTTGCCCTTCAAAGCTGTCATCTGCATTGTCAAAACATACACCTAACAAGTTTCAACTCTAAAAGTCTTCCTATCAACATCGCATCACTTCTGTCTATCACCTGAGGACTTTCGAGTGACAGGCTTTCACTGATTAGTTTGAAGCAGCCTTTAGTACTATTTCTACTGCTTAAACCTTTGTACTCCACGTGGAACATAGGTCATCTACAAGTCTCCTCCACTTCACTCTGTCTTGGGATAAAACTTCTAGCTGACTCCAGGAGTACCCCAGTTGTTGTCCTTCAATCTCAGTGGATGTCCTCCACGTTGTCTGAGGTCTTCCTCTTTTGTGTTTTCCTTATGGGTTCAATTTGAGAGCTTGATGGACTCTGCTGGTTGATGATTTTCTGAGAGTGTGGCCTAGCCACCCCCACTTTCTTCTCTTGACTTGAATATCAAAAGGTTCTTGTCCTGCTCTGTTCCAAAGCTCCTCATTTGTGCCAAAGTCTTGACATTTGATGTGAAGAATGTACCTCAGGCACCTTTTAATGAATGTCTGTATCTTCTGATTTGAAGACTCTTTAGTATGCCAGGTCTCAATCTATACCAGAGCATACTCCTTACATTTTTTGTTGAATATCCGCATTTAGTAGCTCTCCTTTAAAAAGCCTTTAGGCTAATATGGCCATTAAAACTATTTGAATTTCTTGTAATGTTTCACCAGCTGCTAGTGCACTGCACAATAAAGTATAAGTCTTTCTATGGTAATCTCAGCATTTGTTTGAGGGTTAAATCTTTTCTTTGCTCTCAGA
Source organism: Carettochelys insculpta (assembly GCF_033958435.1). NCBI lineage: Eukaryota > Metazoa > Chordata > Testudines > Carettochelyidae > Carettochelys > Carettochelys insculpta. The sequence continues at coordinate 34,258,666 of NC_134150.1, read as the reverse complement.
CAGAAGCTACAACAACTGCTTAGTTCATGGAGGAGTTCGTTTTAAGGAAAAAATACCCTGGCCATGTCTACACTAGCCCAAATCTTCGAAATGGCCATACAAATACCCATTTCGAAGATTACTAATGAGGTGCTGAAATACATGTTCAGCACCTCATTAGCATGCCGCCGGCTGCAGCTCTTTGAAATTGCTGTGTTTTGCTGCCGCACGGCTTGTGCAGATGGGGGTCCTTTTTGAAAGGACCCTGCCAACTTTGAAATCACCTTATTTCTAGCTGCTGATAGGAATAAGGGGATTTTGAAGTTCCTGGGGTCCTTTCGAAAAGGACCCTTGTGTGGACAAGCCGCGCGGCAGCAAAACATGGCAATTTCAAAGAGCTGCGGCCGGCAGCATGCTAAAGAGACACTGAATATGCATTTCAGCACCTCATAAGTAACCTTTGAAATGGCCATTTGCATGGGCTAGTGTAGACGTAGCCCCTATGTTTTCTCTCAAGGTTCCTGTGTAGATGGGGAGTGTACTTTCTCTGTGTTCTTTACGTGCAGTAGTCTGTGTAGTTTTTGAACCTTTGTGTATCTTGAAAATGCCTCTTTATGCAACATATTATTTTAGAAATGGTGAGTGAAGAAGGAGCTCCTGCCTACAAACATAAGAAATCATAATGACGCTCCTTAATGCATCTTTATTGTATATTTTCTCCATCTTTTAAAATCAGATTCATATTTTGTTTAGACTTCTGGGTCTGATTAAGTCATCAGAATCTCATGTCAGTATAGATAGAAATGAAGAGACTGAGCAAGAAAAAAAAGGAAAGGTATGGAGAAAAGCATAAATTCAGGAAATAAAGTTTTCTTATGTACAGAAAGGAGACGAGGTTGTACGAGTGGATAGGTCACATTTAGTGGAAGACTTATGTTTAAAGCGATATCTTTATATTTTTAATAAAGAAGAAAAGACTGGAGCCGCCTGCCCCCCTTAGTTCAGATCAATCTTAAAGTATTTTTAGAGTTTACAATGACTACCACTATGTAAATGTGATGCCTACCTAATTAATGTTCTATAATATTTATTGTATTTCCTATATCAAGTGCTGGGAACTGCCTTGGTAAAGAAAAATATTACACATCTGTGATACTTAATGTCAATGTTTTTCATGGCACTGACTGATGTTTTGATTTAAAAAAAAAAGTATCTGGAAGAGATTATTTTTCTGACCACTCTGACAAATGTCATCAGAAAATATAACAACCAATTTAAGCCGAGATTTCAATTAACTTCAATGCATAGTTTCAAAAGCTAGTCACAGTTTTTTTGTGATTATCGGCTCCATTCCAATATTAGGGGCGTTTGTCTTTCATATAAAAAATTATTATAGCCTAACCCCTGGTCCCAATTTTTCACAGTTGCTATCTATTCACCCTGTATACCAATAGCAAAAGAAAAACATATTGGACATTTTTTAAAAAATCACAAAATTCCTGAAATACATATTAGTCCAAGAGTGTTATTTAAACCAACTGTGGATCTAAAATACTTTGCCACACACTGGAAACAGTTAACCGAAACATGGGCTTGTAAATCAACCACACAAAAAAGTAAGGGCAGCAATGTTTGTCCTCCAAGTTCCTTGTTTATAACAAGGAAACAAAAGAAACTATCATTGAATGGAAAACTTCCCAGCTTGGGGTTCAGCCCAGTCCTGTGATTACTATTAATGAATTCCCATATTCTGGCCAGCCATCTGCCAACTCTCTCACTTTATATCATTGCACTGATCTGGCAGCTTGTTCCCTATGCACTCTCAGCATCACAGTTTCTCTTGCACTGTCATCTTCCAGCTCTGTCATATCATTTGACTTCAGTTTGTCATGTACTGTTCTGTGCCTCCTCCTTTATACTCTCTTACCTCTCTCTGCAGTGCTGTATCATTATCACATCTTCATTCCTCCCTTTCTTCTGTACTCCCTGGCTTGTTATATTCCCCAACCTGCTCATGTTGTTACATTCAGGTTCTTGTCCCTGTACTGTATTATCCTATTTCTCTGTTCATATAATTCAGAGAATGGCTTACCTTGTGCTCCAAAGGCGTCAGTTCAGCATGGTGCTTACACATGCACCAAAATTTATGCAAGTGGTTATTCCAATTCACTTCTCCAGGACTATTTATGTGCTGAGACACGATTAAAGATCCACCTGAAGCAAGACCATAGATTACCCAGTTATTTGTAATATTTTATGTTTTCCCACTCTGTATAACTACTACCAAGGTTTCAAAAAAATATCTGATATTAGATCCAAATCTGAACTTTGCCAGACTTTGAAGGAAGAGTGGTTATCATTTAATAAGCGATCTAGTAATTAGAGCTGGTAGAAATTTACTGAACTTTAAATTTTTGACTAATGTTTTAGTCTAAAATGTTTTTTTGTTGTGTGTGGTTTTTTTTTTCAGAAAAAAGAGTTGGAAACTTTCTAGCTTTTTGAGTAACTATAGTTCAGGTAATATCTGTGTATTTTTTTACTTTAAAAAATCTTAAAAATCCTGTGAAACTTTTTTCTTTACCAATTCTTATTTTCTTATTTTCTGGGAGTTACGTCATCATATGTCTGCATGTCTGTACTCTTGGGTATAATCTACCATACTTAATTTTGAAACCTAATAATCTACATCTGTACTCACCTTAAACCCCTGGAAGACGAGGGATATTTTTTTCAAAAGTGCGTGAGATTCTTTTTTCTCAAACGGACTGAAAGTAAAAGTTTTATTGACTGTTAATTACACTAGCTGCCTTTGAATTTTTTTGCCCCAGATGAAAAATGTCAGTGTTTCAGAGAATCGACATTTTTCAAAGCTCAGTTGATGTACTGTCAGTAGTTCTTGCACATTTGCTGGTCGCACACACCTTTTTTGGCCTTGGTCAACATCTTTCATCTTCCAGTTCTCCATCAACTAACTCCCAAGTAGAATGTTGAATTTTGTACTATTTATAATTCCTTCTATCATATAGAATCCTCAATGACTACAGTGAATTTTAATATCTTTTCTCATTTCCAAAACACTGTACTGGTTGAACTTTATAGGCCTAAGGATCTCCAGCTCTACAGCCAGGCTACTAGACTAGCTTAGGATAAATGTAAATTATAAGCAACTATACCAGTGGCACCATTTATTATGAATATCAGGGAGTTATTTTTCATGCCAAGTCTTAAGTTAAGGCTCAGTTTTCAGTTGTGAGCGCAGAGATCTGGAGCTTCTCAGGGAAAGTGATTGGCTTACATTTTTATTTGTGTGGGTGGGAACTTAACTGCCTGAAAAAGACTGTGGCATTTAACATCCCATCCTGAAATATGCTGGTGCCACTGATTCAGAGTTAGCTTAAAATAACTACCTCCTCACTCCACTTATGGACTGGAACAGTATTTCAATTGTTTTTGTCTTGGTAGTGTCCCTTTAATCTTGTGCCAGACTTCCTTCTTCAAAAATCTTACAGTTCTCTTGATAATTTGCTGCCTCACCTGACTGTGGGGAAAAAACATCAGGTATTGTACACAGTTGTCTAATTAGCCCATTCTGCATTTAAATACCAACATTGCTGGTATGTGATCCTCGTGCACATTTAAAACATATAAGCCAAAACCAATTCCCTACCAGTGTTCTTAATTGTGATTCAAGTTTATTAAAGACAAAAGACATTTGAAAACAGAGCTTGCTTTTCACTGCTTATTCTTCTTGTGTTATGATCAGTTTGAACAACAAACTATGGGTGCGTCTGCACTAGCAAGTACATTTGAAATCCAGATCGAAAGAGTGAGTTCTTTTGAAAGAACGCACGGAGTGTCTACACACATGGCACTCTTTTGAAATTAATTTTGAAAGAACTCCACCATTCTTTCAAAGCTGGTCCTCCCATCCCAGGATGGGAAGAGCGCCCTCCTTCAAAAGATTATTTCGAAAGAGCGCATGTGTAGACGCTCTGCAGCCTGATCTTTCGAAAGAGCGGGTCCTCCATGGCTTCAATCAGCTGGCAGCAGCAGCACTGCTCCCAGCGCAAGCGGAGCTCAATGGCTCCAGCCTTTGGCCGCGTTTCAGGATACAGGATCCCAGAAGCCCTCAGGCAGGAAGCTGAGAGTGTGCAGGCAGCAGGGAGCTCACGCTGCTGCACAGCCTGCTCCCTGGCACAACACACCGGCTGGCACTGAGCCCTCCTCGGCACCATGACCAGTGCTTCTGACCCCCACCCACACCAGGGGTCCCCAAAGAAACCAGGGAGCCCTCCCAGAGGGGGAGCCAGCCCCCCAGGTGCTGGGCCCCCTCTTTGACCGATGCCAAGGTACATTCCAGTGCCTTGCCACAGGCCTCACCGGCCGGGGTCACCCACCCAGACCCCCTACCAGGTGAGGTCTAAGGTGAAGGAGCTGCAGCAGGGATACTATAGGGCCTGGGACATGGCCAGCAGTCAGGGGCAGTGCCCACCAGCAGCCCGTACTATAAAGACCTGGACCACCTCCTTGGGCCCAAGGAAGTGGGAACCCTGGCTGTGCTGCTGGACACAGCGGTTCTGCCATTGGAGCAGGAGCCACAGATGGGGACAGAGGAAGACTGTCCCAGACCTGTGCCTGGCACCAGGCACCCATGGACACTGGAGAACACCAGCGATGATGAGGGCTCAAGCGAGGGGGCCCTCGTCATCGACATCCCATCCAGGCCATCCAGATGGGCCCCATCTGTCCGTACCTCACATGACTTCCTGAAGGACCCACAGGTAGGTGGCCCACACACCAGCCACCCTGGGACTGAGGAGGGGAAATCTGGTTTTGCCCAGGGTTGCCGCAGCCCACCCACATGCCTGACACCCTGGGGCCTGTGGACTCCAGACAGCTGCGTTCCCTGGGCCTGGACTGCGTACTGACATGCAGCGCTCAGCACCACATGGGCAGGACAGCACCACAGACTGGTGGCTGTGGAGAGACCCAGGGGGGCAGCCTGGGGCAGCCTGTGCCCTTGGCACCCACACAGGGAACCCCAGGACATAGGCGTCACAGGGCACCTGGTGGTGGTAGGGCACAAGGTTCAGTGCTTGGGACTCCTGTCCCCCCACCCCCCGCTCCCCCCTTTTATCTCCACAGCTCCCGTAGCCAGCTGCCTGACCAGCCCCACCCCCGAGGGTGAGGGGGAGCTACCTGGACCCCGCACTGTCCCTGCACATGCCTGCCACCGGGACATCTGCCAGCACCACCTGGGTGGGGAGCAAGATACAGGGGAGGCTGCCCATACTGCAGCACGGTGGGACTTTTCCAGCATGCTGCGGGAGTGGCTGGAGATGGAGTGGCGGGCCTGGGACCAGGTGGTGGCCAACCCTGACACACTGACCCAGGCTGTGGACGGCCGCCCAGCTCCAACTGCTGCCCCATTACTACCCACTCCCACAGGAAACATGGCCACATCCATAATAAGTGATCATCCAGCTAACTAGTATGATGCTGAATTACAGATGTTGCTGGTTAAGAGTGCCAGATTAGAGATGTTCAACCTGTAAAGCTTTAAGAATAATTCATGAACTGTTTGAGTGAGAATTAGTGACATGGTTGGTGAATTCCAGGATTAAATTCTCTGAGACCTATTGAGATCTAGGGGAGTTTTTCCATTCACTGACTTCAGTGAGGTCCAGATTTCATATGTGGAATGTAGCTTTAACAGTGGTAGGTTATCATCTTTAGTATAAAACTTCCGTTTAGTGAAAACTGCAGTTGGCAGAACCTGCGGTGTTTGTGCGTCTACATGGAGAGCAGCTGAGCTTCATTTTTAATATTGGCTGTCACGGAAGCATGCAAAAATGACTTTTTCAAAAAAAACAGCCTTGGATTTTAAGTAACTAAATGCTAACAATAATTGATAAGCACCTGCATGACAACCAGAAAGCTTTGGCTCCCAGTGCAGAATATTAGGCTGTAATTTAACCTTATAGATAGTTACTTGTGACCAATGTAATGCTGCATATACTAAATTTGTTTACAATACTTCACTATTCTAGGCTTCTTATATTGTGCCAAGACTGTAGTATGTGTCTCTCTGAATAGCGTTCATGGTGTGGCCTTAAAAGAAGATTTGAAGTATACATTGCATGTGGTTGGGCAGAACTCATGTCCCTCAGGGGCATATGTGTTGCTTTCTCTATGAAACTTCAGTAAATGTGTTCTATATTAACTGCATGTATTTCTTAATCAGACTAAATCCATTTTGTAGTTTGTGACCTTTTTCATAGTTTAATCAGAAATTTATATTTTTCACACATGGGCTTAATTGGGTACACTAGTGGTTATCTGTCACCTCTGTTGTACATCTGTTCATCTGTCTTTGTTTGGCTTCTTAAAACAAGCCTCTGTTATATCCCTCTTGTGTTTTTAGGATGGAATAGATTCATCCTGGTTCTTCAGGCAGTAGTATTCCTCTCAGTTAATGTTTCATATGCCATCTTGATTTGGGGTCTGATTTTTAACTAGTGTACAAATCAATGGACTCCTATGGAACTATTATGATTTGACTCTGTGGTTTCCTTTCTTTGTGTCTAAATACAGCAATCAATACTGTTCCATTTGCAAGCATATTAAGGATTTCAACTTGTGCTAAATTTGAATGACTGATAGTGACACCTATGAAAATACTGATTAGGGATTTATTAAGTCATTATATTCGGTATAAATTAGTACAAATGGATGCATCTTACCATGAGTTATAGAGGCAGGCATGTTTCTGTGGATTCTTTTTCATGAACACTGTGCAGTCCACTATTAGAACAAAATATTGAATAACTATTTACATAATTTTAAGAGGTTCAAATAAAAACCTGACATGCACTAAAAACTGTTAATTGGGAATTTTAACTTATAAGATGCAGTTTTGGAGCTGGTTCAGATGTTTCATATCTGAGTGAAAACATAATTTTCCTTTCTTATCTTTGGGCAGGTCTACACTGGACCTGAAAGTCGATCCAAGATACGCAGTTCCAGCTATGTCAATTGCATAGTTGGAGTTGACTTATCTAGGATCAACTTATCTGGCCATCCTCATTGAGAGAGATCAGTGGGAGAACCTCTCCCATTGAGCTCCCTTGCTTCTCATGATAATGAAGAGTACAGGGGTCAGCTGTTGAGCTCTGTTAGGTAGAGTTTGTGTATATGTACAGTCCATATGTCTCATATATTTGTGTAATCAAATTCACTACTGGCATGTTCTGAAATGTCATGTACCATACGTTAAAATTGCCACATAACCTAAACTTAATGAAGACATCAAGAGAGTACCCATGGGCTCAGGTATATTTCAGCAAGCACTTGCTTCAGTTCTTGAGAAGCTCACCTCAATATTCCATGAAAGGAAAACAAAGGTAAACTCAATTAGATAAAAACCATATCCTAGAAGATTTGAACTTTTAGGTGTTCAAAATGCATTTTCCTCCTTCTTGCTAGTCCAGTAAAAAGCCTTCACAGTACTTGTTATCAATTCTGAAAACAAATTGTTCGGCAATTGTAGTCACTCACTGAGAGTGCAGATTGTTTAACTCAAATGTTGAGATAGGATGAGCATTACAGATAATTGATAATTACCTCCCAAAGCTTAGAATGTCACATTGAAGTGGGAAACTTGACTACCTACAGGGAACACAAGCTTCTGATTTAATCTGTGCTAACTTGCTACAGTACCTGATATGAATAAGTGGCCCCTGGGCTGCTTACAACCCACCCATTATAGACAAATTAATGTCAACTGCTGCCATTCATTTAAATATTTTGAAGCAAAATGTTCCCAGTTTAATGAGAAATTTGATAAATTTATAGGGATAGATTCACATATGCACATTGGTGCCCGACTACCATTCTTGGCATGGAAATCCCAGAATCAGGGGGTGAACGAGATTCACAAAGCCTTTGCTCCGCAGCCTCTGAACCTTGGAGGTGCCTAAACTCTTTTGTCACGTAAATTGTTCACAGTAAAAGTTCCCTAGCTCCCACGTTTCAGCCTCTGAGTGTACAAGCTGTAGACTTTCATCAGGGGTCCAGACACTTAAGCCTTAGACTGATTTATGAGAGGCATTTACCCATCTAACTTGCCAGCAAGGTCTGCTGTGGTGAGCATGCTCATGGCTTGCCTGCTGGTTGGGGTCCCCACATGTGAGCTGACACATAACAGCTGGGAAAGAGAGGAGGCCCTACTTCATACCTTTTAGTTGAGTGGTTACGGCACTCAGCTCGTAGCCTAGAGTACTCACCTGGGATGTGAGAGACTCATAGTTTAAGTCAAGTGGTCCAACTGTTGGACAAGGGATGTTCTGACATGGGGCTCCCCCAGTCTCTCATGTTGAAGCAGCTCCACTGTGGATAAATAACAAAAGAATCACGGGGCCTGGGAGAGTGGAAAAAAGCAAGCAGGAGGAGGACTTTATAGCCTGATGGTTAGAGCAGTCACCTGGGAGATGGGGATCCAACGACCCTTTAAAATTACATAGCCACAACAGAACAGCTTTGAGAGGAGAAACTGAGGCAGCCCCACATCAGAGCACCCTATAACCCAGTGGCTGGGGCACTTATCTGAGAGGTACAGATCCTTGTTCAAATTCCTTCTCCCCTCTCCTGTAGGGAACCAGGAGTCTCCAACATCCTGGGTGAGTACCCTTACTATGGAGCTAAAAGTTTTGAAGGAGGTTCCCCCTCCAGATTGTCTTGCAAAAACAGACATTGCGGTTGGTAATTCCAAGCTGAGGGATGTATCTTCCTCCAGCCTGGAGTTAAGCATTTATTTCTATGACTGGGTGGGCCTTAACGCTCCATCCACCCTGCTTGACATCTGCTGTGGGCTAGCTTTGGGCACATTGGCATTTGTGAATCTCAGGCGAAAGCAATAAGCTCTCCTTATGCATTGAATAGGCAGCCAAGTGCCACACTCAGGCTTTGTGAATCCTGGTGGATTTTCTAGGAGCCTAAAAGTGAGGGCTGGGCATCACCATACTTATGTTTCTTTGTGACTCTAACCAAGGGTAATGGGACTGAAAACAACAGGCAAATGGAGAAAGAACTTTTAAGGCTAGATCTTCTGTTGGTGTAAATTGGCCTAGCTCTTTTGAAGTTGGTAGAGCTATGCTAACTTACTCCACCTGAGGATCTGCCCTTTAAAGGTGGCAGCATACCAATAAAGCACTAAAAAGCCAACTGTAGCAGCCAGCACAAATTCTGGGTGAGATTCTCTACTATCTTGCCCTTTGTGTACCCTATTTAGATCTGTGCAAAATAGATTGTAAAGCACAACTCTGCAGACTCGCACTGATGCCCAGGCTGTGTCTACACTTGCATTCCTCTTTCAAAAGAGGCATGCAAATGAGGTACAGATTTACATATCTGGTACCTCATTTGCATATTCTTCTTTCGAAAGAAGAAAAGCAGTATAGACGCAGCTCTAAACAAAAAAGTAATGGGGAAAGCCCATCCATAATCTCTGGTGAAGTGAGACAATAGAAGACACAGTGAGGCACATGCCCATGTCCTCTATATAACAATACTGCTTGCATTAAAAGCTCAGAAATATCACAGGTGATGAGAGTTCTAAATCATGGGGCAAGTTGAAAATGTTCCTTCTTTGGTTAAAGAGTAGCTTTTGTTCTCATAACACCATATTTAGGAAGTGAAGACATCTGGCCTTTTTCTTGTTGTTTTAGTGGAGGGCCTACAGCATTGTTTCCTAGTGGATCATGCACTGATTTGGGGGACTAGCTCTTTTGAAAATAAACCCCATCTTCAAAAGAACCCTTCTTCCCATAAAAATATAGGCAAATGAAGATATGTGAATTTGCACTTCATTTGCATTTTGGTTTCCCTCATTTGCATGCCTCTTTTGAAAGAGGAATGCAAGTGTAGAGACAGCCCCACTGTGCACAAATGTAAATAACATAGGCAATGGAGGGTCAGACTGAACTTGATGCAAAGAAAGTTCTGAAGAAAGCACAAGACTGATTGCTTTAGTTATTTCCATTTTCCATTTACTTAGCTGTTATAATAAATGAGATTCTCTTTATATCTGTGAGATATAGTTCCCAGCTGATAGAATGGATTTGAAAATAGGTAATGGCTTAGAGAAAAATAACAATATAGTTTTATATTATCTTGAAGGATTCTATTTGTAAATCTATTCTTTTATCATAGATAGGTGTCGAATTCTGGAGTCCTGCCATACTTGACATACTAAGATTTTAGAGTATAAATTAAATTAAAACATGGAGCTTAATTTTTAAAAGGCAGAAGATGTATAGTCAAATCTTTCTCTTTGAAAAATGTGAGAGGTGTGAATTCAGGTATTGTAGCATCTCTAATTGCAGTGTTAGAACAGTAATGGAAGTGGTGATGTGCTTTGAGCTGATCCATTTTACTAGAGGGTTTTGTTGACAAACTTTTGTCAACAGCCTTCTGCCTCTCCCCCATGAGGTAGAACACCTTTCTCGACAGAATCTGTCTACAAAAAAGCTGTGTGGAATCTTCAGGGGGCCCTCTATCAGCAGGCAGGGCTTCCAGGTCACTGGGCAGCCCTGCCTGCTGTGCTACTGATTGGCTGTTTTGTTGAGAGAGCAGACGGACAGCCTGGTTGCTCTCTGTTGACAGAGCGGATTGACAGAGCGATCTGCTTTCGTGTGTGGTTGCAATCTGTCAACAGAAGTTTTGTCGGAAGATCTCTTCTGACAGTAACTTCTGTCGACAGATTGCTTTAGTGTAAATGCAGCACATGGCTACGTCTACGCTATAGAGATCTTCCAGAAGGGCTCTTCCAAAGAGAGTGTCCCCGCAGCCCCTGCTGTTTTGAAAGAACAGTCCAGGGATTGAAAAATCAGGCCCCATGAGGACTGCTCTTTTGGGGAAAAAAAAAAAAAAAAGGTCCTGTGGAGCGTCTACACACATTTTCTTTCGAAAGAAGGCGCTCTTCCTGAAATGTGAAAGGAAGAACGATTTTGAAAGGAGCACCACGTTCTTTTGACTTACTTTCAGAAGAACACTTTTTATGTGTAGGTGCTCTGTGGGATCTTTCGAAAGACCCACCCCCTTATTTTGAAAAAAAATATTTTGAAAGAACTTGCTAGTGTAGATGCAAGATTATGGGGCTGGGTGGACTATATAGTATGAACAAGGTGTCTGTAAAGAGGGAACTGAATCACAAAATTCAGGACCAAATTTCCCCAGAGCAAGAGGGCTTTTTTTAGTTAGTTTTTCACATTTGACTTGAACTTCTCAAAAGTTCTCTTTCTCTCTAATAGAATCTTTCTGCCATTTGGGATCAATTCCATTTTTTTTTTCCAAATAGGCTGAAGAGGGAAAGAGGGTTTACATCCAGGGGCATCATGTGTAACTGTATAGGTATGTAAAAGTGGCACAAGGCACAATGCTATGGAGGACCAGACTCAATATTCTGAGGCAGGATTTAATCAAATACTAAATATCCTAGAAAGGAAAGTGCTTGGGGACTTAGGATAAAAGAACTTTGTTGTTCTGAGAGACCTCAGTTCATGTCCCTTCTGGCTGAAATACTTAAAGTTTCTTTCAGTGCTGGACAATAATAGTGGTTTTTTTTTCTTTAATGGTGTTGAAACAAGTGAGAATAGTGTATTGATTTTTACTGAAATGTGTAAAGTATTTTCACACAGGCCACCAGATGGTGGTGTTTCCTTTGTAATTAGTGCAGTAAATTTGCAGAATCAGCTGCTCCTATTTGACTTAGGTCACTCAAGGACTGCTCAATAAATAGCAGTTTTAAAAATGTGAATGTGAGGACTAATATTAGTTAGCTAAACAAAAAAGGAATGGGGAAAGCCCATCCATAATCTCTGGTGCAGTGAGACAGTAGAAGACTTAGTGAGTGAGGCACATTCCCATGTCCTCTATATAACAACAATCCTGCTTGCATTAAAAGCTCAGAAATATCACAGGTGATCAGAGTTCTAAATCATGGGGCAAGTTGAAAATGTTCCTCCTTTGGTTAAAGAGTAGCTTTTGTTCTCATAACACCATATTTAGGAAGTGAAAACATCTGGCCTTTTCACTGTTGTTTTAAAAGTGGAAGGCCTACAGCATTGTTTCCTAGTGGATCGTGCACTGACTTGGGGGACTAGGGTTCCATTCTTGGCTCTGCCACTGTACTGTTGGACAACCTTAGACAAGTTATTTCCATTCTCTGTGCCTTAGTTTCTCTATTTATAAAATGGGGCCTATGATACTCTTTTTGTAAGCCCGTGGTGTATGACAGCACTGCACATGTTCTACCATTTCTACCCATATGTGAGTCTGTTTAATTTGGGTCAGCAAGCACTCAGCACCAGGACAGAGGACTGATTTTGCTGGGCTGTGGGGGCAGGGCCTTGGGCAGAAGAGGCAGGGCCAGAGTTAGCCTCCCCCAGCCAGCCCTTCGGTGCTGCATGGCATGCACTGCTCAGGGTTCCAGCTACGGGCATTGTCACTGTAGTGGTGGTGGCAGCTGAGAGCCCTGGGCCCTTTTAAGTTGCTGGGCCATTGGCCATATGCCCCCATTTCCCCTTTCGGCAGCCCTGCTCAGGATCCAAGTTCCATCCTACTTTAGGGTCCTGCTGTGACTCGGGCCCGAGCCCAGGAATTTTGCAGCATAGCTATGGATTTGAAGGTGTTTGTAGTGCAGTATGGACATGTCTGAGCTGTGAGTCCTGGGTGCAACCATTGTAAACCCAGGTTAACACTGCAGTGGGGAGGCTCAAGCATGGCCTTGGAAACACTGAGCCCAGTGTAGACATACACTTAGAGATCTGATCTATTTCAGCTGTAAGGAAATTAGTTTCTAGTAGATGACTTTGTCTTGAATCCTTGTGATTTGCTATGTTTAGGTGCTCTTGTATTTTGATGGTTCTGGATCATGCATTTCACAGCAGGGATTCTGTTGTTCCATTTTTAGACATTAGTCAGAACAGGTCAAATAGTGGAAAAAGGTTCCACGACTGTTTGTCTTTTAAAGTGATTAGCTTTGATTTGTACTTGTGCCCCCTTTGGGCAAGGGTGCCATTTTGAGACAGGTTGTAAGGGGCCGCAGCCATGTGTACCAGGTCGCTGCATGCTCTTCCGCCCATTCTCCTGACTATCAGGGAGCGAGGGGAAAGGACACACCTTGTGTACATGCCTCACATTCCTGGCTAGTGAGGGGAGGGGGCAGAGGAGTTATTTACAATCATTGTACTTTTCCCTGGCTCCCTGAAAGAGGAATGGGCAGATGAGCAAGTGGTGACCTGATATGTGCAGAATATTTTTGCAAATAAGTGTCAGCACCAAACCAGTGCGCGAAAGCAAAGCAGCAACTTTTCAGGGGAGATTTGACACTCTTTGAACACGAAATTTCAATTCACTTTTCTGTGCAAGAAAACTCATACCAGCAGATATGAGTATCCAGTTGAAGAACAGACAAATGCCATGTGATTTAGGTGACCAATCAATTAGCTCCAATTTGAATAATTCACAATGAACTGCTTGTGAATGAGGTATAGCCCACGAAGTATTTGCAGAAATTTATAGGATAAATAATTTGGTAAAGGATAAATCTAAGAATATCATCATCTGCTTTCCAATGGCATGTGCAAACCAAAAGGTGAAATTCCGTGAATTCATTATTACGTGCTCACTTCGGGTATTAGACGGGAGCCTGCTTTTTTCTGAAATCCATTGTTTTTATAAGAGACTCTTGATAAATGGAGAGATGTGATGGAGGGACATACACTCAGATTAAGCAGAGGAAGAAATGTCGGTGGTATATAATTTGAAAAAGGGTGAACATGAACTTTGAAACTAGACGGGTGGATACTGTGATTCTAGAAAACTCTTAATAGTTGGGTTGATGGAAGCCAGTCATTTTATCCCTGTCCACCCTTCCATCCCCCCAGAGCTGGGGCCAGGAGCAGGGCTGTGCCTGTCAGAGCTGGGGAGCTGGACAAGACATAAGGGGGCCAAGGCAGAGACCACAGCTGGCTGTGAGTATGGGGCCAGTAGCTGGGGCCCACATAAAATGTTGGAGTGCTGCAGCACCTCCCACACACCTAGTTCCCACGCCTATCAGCAGATAGTACTGAAAATGCAGCGGTTCTGGTATCTGGGTTCCAGAATCTGGGGAAATGGAGAACAAAATTAGGGCTAGGGTAACAAAAGCCTGGACCAAATGGAGAGAAATAAGACATGTAGTATGTGACAGGAAAATATCAGTGAGATCCAAAGGGAAAGTCTCTAAAATGGTGGTCCAGTCAGTTTTGAGGTCTGATGCTGAGTATTGGGAAGCTCAGAAGAAACCTGAGCAGATGATTTATTCCACAGATCTGCAGATGATGAGACCGATAAGCGAAGTAAGCAAGAAAGACCATGTGAGGACTGTGAATATTATATCAGTCATGTCTGAGTGTTTCTTTGAGTAAAAAGAATGAGGGAATGCAGGCTTAGATGGGTTGATAATGTAGAGTGCAGTCCTGGCAAGAAGGTGGGTAAAAATCTAACAAAGCAAAACTGACTGAAGAAGATGGAGAGATTGACTGTAATGTTAAGAGGGGGGTTTTGGGCACAAGCTGAAATATCTAATTGTGCGCAAATTGCTTAAAACCAGGCCACTTACAGCCCAGACTGGAACTGCCTTCTCAATAAGGCAAACCAAGCCTGCTGCAAAAGTACTCCTAGCCCCTCTGGCCAGCCAAAATTTACACAAACAAATCCCACAGATTCTCCAGCAGTAACAAAGCCCAAACCAGTACACTGTTATGCAGGTGAGAGGTTATGAAAACCTATTTCACCAAATCCTGACAGATTCTTCCAGCTTTCAAAAGGACCAGCCACATTCCCAGGTCAATGTATACTTAGATCTTACCCACTGTGACAATCCTTTAGAATTTAAAATCTAAAGGTTTAAGAATGAAAGAAAGAAAAATTGTTCAAGTGGTTAAATTACATACATCAATTAAAGCCATTGATGCACGTCACAGCTGATGGTACAAGCTGCTATCTTGAAAGCCAAAATACATCCTCCAAGGAAAGGATCTCCAGTCCATACAGCCTTAGTTCATGAGGGCTGAAAGACAATAATGGCCACTGCCTGGGTCATCTTTGCAGTCTTGCCATTTAGAGGGAGCTCTCAAACTGCACTGGGGTGGGACCACTCAAATTATGCTGCCTCTTCACAGGATTACTGCTGTGTACTGGGTACCGTCCTCGGCAAGGTTCTCCCATGTTGACACCGATATTGCACTTTTCCATGTGTGCTTTCAGAATGTCCTTATAGCTCTTCCTCTGGCCCCCAATGCTCCTCTGTCCTTCCTTCAACTCCAAAAATGAATATTGGTGCACTGTTCCCAGCCCTGCCCCTTCTGCATGAGGCCCCACCCTTTCTGGAGGCACAGAGCAGGACCCCCCACCATGCTCAGCGGTCCAGTGAGCTGTCTCCCCCACTGCAGGTATAACAACACAATGGATGTTTGAGCTTAGGGTAGGCATAAATAATTTGAGAAAAGTTACTTCTAATAATATTATATTCAAAATGTATTTTACCTGTGCTTAGAAGGATCACTGCTAGATAAAAAATAACTGCTGTAGAATTTGTCCTAGAAAAGTGGGGCATGTCTTTTTGTAGAAAAATGCCCCTTTCCTCAATTAGTCACTTTAATTTTGTCATATTGTGCATACATCACTTTTCTCATAATTTAAGACATTATCAGTATCTATCTTGTAGTTTTTAATATAGGGTGTTTCAACTGAGTATTCAAATATTGCATTGTTGCTACATTACTTTCTTTTGACATTTCTATTTTCACTTATGTGCTATAATTCAAATTTCAGAATAGTATCTAGAAAAAATAGGAGGTGGCATACAATCTCCAAACAGTTGTTTTAATAGTAATAAGAATTTCATCTAATCTTATTTATCATTTCTTCTGTTTGTGAACCAATAGTGTAAAATGTGTATGTCAAAATTAGGTAATTTCCACTCAAAATATTAACAGAAGATGACAGAAGTTATAGTAGGTGATGTAGTGGTCTCTTTTTATATATACATACACACACACACAAGTTTTTGAATACGGAGCACTCCAATTCCCTCACTAAAATGTCTTTAATAATCTGATATGATGCTGCTCCAAGTCCCCCAATTCTGTTCACTCTAAGGGTGCATCTACACTTGCATTCCTCTTTTGAAAGAGGTATGCAAATGAAGCAAATCAAAATGCAAATGAGGTATAAATTTGCATATTTGGGGACTCATTTGCATATTCTAATTTCAAAAGAGTTTCTTTTGAAAGAAGAAAGCCAGTGTAGATGCTGTTCTTCCGAAAGTAAACCCCATCTTCAAAAGAATCCTTCTTCCCATTAAATAAAGGGAAGAAGGATTCTTTCAAAGATGGATTTACTTTCAAAAGAGCAGCGTCTACACTGGCTTTCTTCTTTTGAAAGAAGGTCTTTTGAAATTAGAATATGCAAATGAGGTGCCAAATATGCAAACTTCTACCTCATTTGCATTTTTGATTTACTTCATTTGCATACCTCTTTCGAAAGAGGAATTCAAGTGTAGATGCACTCTAATTGTAATACAGGATGAACCTCTCTAGTCTGGCACTTTTGAGATCTGACTGGAGTTGAACCAGGCAATTTGCCAAACCCATGGTAAGTCGGTATTGGCTAGCAGCATAACCAAAATTTCTACTGCTTACTGGGCTCTTAGAAGACATATAGGAGTAAATTACAGCTAAATAACAGCACAGAAAATTGAGAGCCAGGACTGGGGGCTGTAAACAATCTGTGTAAGACTGCAGGAAACCTAAAATTGTGCCAGCCCATGGATGTTGCTGGACCAGAGAGGGCTGGTCTAGAGATAGTCTTCCTGTATTACGCTTTACAGCACAGCATGTGCATCTTTCATACTACAAAGAGAGACAGCTTCTAAGTACAGCTTCATCAAAGGGGTTTAGTAAACAATAAGGAGAAATTAGCACGTAATGTACAATTGGGAGAGCAATCTGAAAGGTTGGTGAAAAACGCTAGTCTTCAGAATAGCAATTAATGATGAAATAGGGCTAGAACTTTTGTTTGAGTAAATTTTTAGTGTCTGAAAATTTTGCATCATTGCTCAGAACTTGAAGGCACTGTTTTTTCCACTCCTTCCTCCCCTTGAAGTAATGCACACACAACAAGCAAAACAAAACAGGTCAACTACCTCCACTGAACAGGGAAGCTATGTCTACACGGGGATGCTACATCGAAATAACTTATTTCGAAGTAGCGAAATTGAAATAAGCTATTTTGATGAATAGCGTCTACACGTCCTCTTGGGCTGGTGCCGTCGACGTTCAACATCGACGATGGGCAGCACTGCATCGAAGTAGGCGCTGCAAGGGAGCGTCTACACACCAAAGTGGCCCACATCGAAATAAGGGTGCCAGGAACAGCTGCAGACAGGGTCACAGGGCGGACTAGCACTTCCGGGGCAACAGCTAGCCGCTCCCTTAAAGGGCCCCTCCCAGACACACTTGCACTAAACAGCACAAGATCCACAGAGCCAACAACTGGTTGCAGACCCTGTGCATGCAGCATGGATCCCCAGCTGCAGCAGCAGCAGCAGCAGCAGCAGCCAGAAGCCCTGGGCTAAGGGCTGCTGCACACGGTGACCACAGAGCCCCGCAGGGGCTGGAGAGAGCATCTCTCAACCCCTCAGCTGATGGCCGCCATGGCGGACCCCGCTATTTTGATGTTGCGGGACGCGGATCGTCTACACGTGCCCTACTTCAACGTTCAACGTCGAAGTAGGGCGCTATTCCCATCTCCTTTTGGGGATAGTGACTGTGACGTCTCGCCGCCTTACGTCGATTTCAACTTCGAAATAGCGCTCGCCACTTGTAGATGCGGCTGGTTAGTGTTTTGGTTTTGTTTTGGGTGTTTGGAGGGGAAGGGATGTGTGAGGTGTTCTGTCTATGTCCCAGACAGAGCTGCTCCTTTCAATTGCTACCATCTCTGGATGATCTAGGTCTGAGATTGAGTTCAGAAGCCATTGCAAGTGGTTATGAAGGAATCTAGTTTTTCACGACTTCTTGAGAGAATTCATGCATTGCAATGGCTTTCTTTTACCATCTCATAATCTTGCTTGTATCCACCATGAAACCAGAAGGTGTATAATTGGGTTGAATGCATTCCACACCACTACTTATTCAGCTCCAGGAGCTGACGTTCAACTGAGGTTGAAAATATAGCCCTAAATATGTAGGGTTAAATTTTGACCTCCACCTTCATATATGGCAAAAGGTAGTTTAGCAAGTTTCAACTTCCATTGCAGACTGCTTTGGGCTTCCTGCAGTGCACAGGAAGCCACACTCAGTTGACATCTATGCCTTTCCAGAATGGGATGTAAGGTCCTCAACATGGATTATGTATCGTAGGGTAGGCCTACACTACCGGGTTATTTCAGAATAGTTTATTCCAGAGTTATTATTCCAAAATAAAATATGCTGGAATAACATTTCTACACTACAGGGAAGCCCCAAAATAAGCAAAATGTATTCTGAAATAGTGTGTCCACACAAAATAGAGCCTGTTTTGGAACACCGGATGCAGGGGCTCTAATCCGAAATACTATGCCTACACAGCAGCCTTATTTCGGAATAAACTATTCCAGAATATGTTATTTTGAAATAGTCCCTATTCCATGTCTACACAGCCCCTATTCTGAAATATTTATTTAGGAATAGGCACTATTCTTCATAGAATGAAGTTTACCAAATTCAAAATAAGCCGTCTGCTATTCTGAAATTATTTTGGAATAGTGGTTGCGCAGCTGCTATTCTGAAAAAACTTTGCTGTGTGGACACACCCTGACTGTGTCTACTTTGCATTCCTCTTTCAAAAGAGGCATGCAAAGGAGGGAAATCAAAAATGCAAATGAGGTGCAGATTGATTTACCTGGCACCTCATTTAAATATTCTTCTTTCGAAAGAGTTTCTTTCAAAAGAAAGATAACAGTGTAAATGGGGTTCTTTCAAAAGTAAATACCATCTTCAAAAGAACCCTTCTTCCTATTTTGTTTCAGGAAGAAGGGTTCTTTTGGAGATGGCGCTTATTTTCAAAAGAACCTCATATACATTGCTTTCTTTTGAAAGAAGCTCCTTAGAAAAGAGATTATACATATGAGACACAGGTATGTAAATCAGTGCCTCATTTGCATTTTCAATGTCCTTCATTTGCATGCCTCTTTTCAAAGAGGAATGCAAGTGTAGCCACAGCTCTTGAGTGTGTTTGGTCATTAAACCCTCCATCTTGCCCAGATTATTTCCCCCCTGCAGAAACTAAGCAACTTGAGAGAACTCTGGGAAGAGCTGTGGCTGAGTCAGAATAGGGCATTAACTTATGTCCACCTCTGTCATGGAAGTGGCACAGGTCACTTGAATGTAGTCCTAAAGTAACCTCTTGTGATTGATAACACAGAATTAAAGCAAAGTGGGAGTTGGTTTGCAGTCTCTTGTGCTGCCTCTCATCCTGCTGCTGTCACTGTACGCTGTTCCCCCCTTTTTTTTAAATTTTTTTAGTAAAATGTCCCTCACCAGCCTTTAACTCAAAAATGCCACTTTTAATCAATTAAACTCCCCTTATTTTCAAATACGTTTGATGTCTTCTATACAGTGAGCGGTGCTTCTCTCTGGCAACATGGTACTTAACAGGAGCATAATCCATTAATAAAAGATTAGAGTTAAAAACAAAACACAGATTTAAAATGCCAAACGTGTCTCAGTAGACGGTCTGTATAAAAGGCAGTTTCCTAGATAGGAGTTCAAATGCAGTTCTTCCCTACACGTTAAATAATATCAGACATGCCCACTTTCGGATTGCTGTGCTGACCAAAACGGCTGCATTTTTCTTTTTAACTCCATAAGAGTACGGATATTTTGAAGTTTAAGAAACTTGAGCACATTGGAGCACGGCTGGAAGACACCACCACATTATGAAAACCTCATTTTAACTGTCAAAGACTTTCTTGTTTTTCCTTTCCTACCATTGCAGATTGCAAAGATATTTGTGTGTAAATAGATTTTCTAACTGGACGATGATGCTTGTGCCACAGTCCTGAGGCTGAAAACAGAAGAGTTTCCCTGGTAATAGTGACTTCTGATGTCCCAGTAGAGCAAATGAGGCAGGAGAAGGTTGTGGGTGCACAAATGTCTATGTAGGGCAGCAGCAGTGGGGAAAAAAGAGGTGGAAAAATACATAATTTATTAAGGTTTGGGTAAACAGCTTTTTCAAAGTTCGGCAAGATGCGGTAATAGCTTTATGACAAGGCTGTCCTTCAGGACACCACAGATAAGCTGAATGCTGTCCTGGGTTATAAGCATCAGTGTGTTATCTGTTAGGCCCCTGACACCAATTCCTCTGTACAGCTTTGTGCAGCAACACATAAGTAGACAATATATTTGCTTCTCCTCTGCCTCTCCCTAGCCCCATCCCAGATAGTGAGCTAAGGAAAGATCTCATCCTGAGAGCCTGTATCCTCTGACACTTGCCAGCCTTTTGCTGGTATTTTTTTCTTCTTCTTCTTAATTCTTCCCAGGTTGATTGCTCTCATTGGCCTGTCAATACCTTGTGTAATTAAGCTATAGAACCCATCTAACAATGGAATCCACTCCTGGGAAGGAATAACTAGGAAGTTAGCGATCGGGGGTTTGGTCAGGTCTAGGCTCCTAGCTCTGTCACAGGCTTGCTCTGGCTTATTTATACCTGGCCCTGCAGATTTCCATGACCAGCATCTGATGAAGTGAGTCTGTGCTCACCAAAGCTCATGCTCAAAACTTTTCTGTTAGTCTGTAAGGTGCCACAGGACCCTTTGTTGCTGTTGCAGATCCAGACTAACACAGCTACCCCTCCAATTCAAGGCTTCGTAAAGTTTCTCTTACTAGATCCGAAAGCAAGTGGGTCTTGATTTTACAACATACACTGCATGATAGGTAATTAAGGACAAACCTTTCTACTAACCAAGGCAAAGCAATAAGAGGTAAGCCTAGAATGCAAAGCATAGCTCATTAGAAAGGAATGCTAAGCCAGACGCCACAGCTTCTTAGTGCTTCTCTGATGTTATTCATGAATCCTCACAGTGCCCCAGTGAGTTAGGTAAAGCAAGTACAATTGTCTTCCTTTAAAAACTAGAGAAAGTGGCTTAGGAAATTACTGGCAGCAGAGAAACAAGAATTCAGGAACTGCTGTCATGTTACATCATTTGGGCTATGTCTACACTACAGATATCTTTTGAAAGAAACTCTTCTGGAAGAGCTCTTCTGAAAGAACTTATTTCGAAAGAGTACGTCCACACAGAAAAAAGTGGATCAAAAGAGTGATTATTTGGCTTATTTCAAAATTGAAAAACTTCATTCTATGGCTGCTGCTGCATTAGCCCTCTCCCATCAGAGGGGGCATGGTAATGAAGCAATTTGAAGCAGGCTAAGGAGGCACTAACGTGCATATTCAGTGCCTCATTACCATAATGGCAGCCACACAGATTTTGAAGTGCAGTCTTCAAATTGCAGCTTCATGGTATAGATGGGGGCAGCTTCGAAATAAGCACCCCACATAGACATTCTCTTACTCCCACAAAACTAGGTTTGGAATAGCTTATTTCGAAATAAGGCTGCTGTGTAGACAAACCATTTCACACTCGATAAAAATAGAGATTATACTTGTGTAGAACTTGTGTAGAGGGAAGAGCAATCAGATCCAAAGGCTCTGGGAGCATTTGTTCTGTACAGAAATAGTAAAAGACCTCTATTAACACAAGTGCACGCACACACTTCAGCACCTAAAACACTCATATCCTTGCTTCTTGCATGGTCACAGTAGCTAGATATGAAAATAATTGTTATGATTAACTGATGTGGACATGCATATCCTTGTTTTTGTTCTTGTTAACTGTAAGCTTACCTGGGTTTAAAAAAATATGAGGACAGCAATATACCGATTAATTTTAGAAGCCACTCCTGAAAGTGGGGTATTCAACAAGACTGCCTCTACATTAGCAAGTTCTTTCAACAGAAGGAGGCTCTTTTGAAAGAACCCATGGACCATCTACACACAAAGGCCATTTCTACACAGACCACTTCCTTTGGAAGTGGCATGCTAATACACGGAGCGAAAGATGCTAATGAGGCACAGATGTAAATTCCCCACACCTCATTAGCATAATGTCACGTGATTTGGAGTCCGGCAGACTGTTCTTCCGGACTCCAAAATGCCATGTAGAAGCGTGGCCCTGGGAAGGCTTCCAGAAGGAAGTCCTTCTTCCAGAGGTCCCTTCTTCCCAAAAATTTTCGGGAAGAAGGGGCATCTGGAAGAAGGACTTCCTTCTGGAAGAACGCCCAGGGCTGTGCTTCTACATGGCATTTTTGAGTCCAGAAGAATGGTCTTCCAGACTCCAAATCATGTGACATTATGCTAATGAGGCACAGGGAATTTGCATCCATGCCTCATTAGCATCTTTCACTCCGTGTATTAGCATGCCACTTCCAAAGGAAGTAGCCTGTGTAGAAATGGCCAAAAAGTGTTCTTTTGAAAGCAAATCAAAAGAATTTGGTGCTCCTTTTAAAATCACTCTTCCTTTCCCATTTCAGGAAGAGTGGCCCCTTTCAAAAGCTTCTTTTGAAAGAAAATGTGTGTAGACGCTCCACAGGGTCCTTCTTTTGAAAGGGCAGTCTTCTTTTTCCATCCCTGGCCTGTTCCTTCAAAAGAGCAGGGGCTATATGATCAATTCAAAATTATTTCAAAATAGCAGTTGTGTTGTGTAGACACTGGGATAATTATTTTGAAATAATGGCTGTTACTTTGAAATAACTTTGCTGTGTAGACTTACCCTCAGTCTCAGCCAAAAGCCAGGTATTAGGGTCAGGGTTAATAAGGGAAATGCTGACAGATTCAGACACTTAACTATATCAGCATGAAATATGATGCTATAATAACAATATGATTTATTGCCAAGGTGTCTCATATAGACATTGAGGAAGTGATGCGTTTCAACTTCCCACTTATATACATGCATATTTTGGTAGCAGGAATGTATTTGCCAGATTAGGAAAAGAATATGAACAGCACAGAATCCCAGATCTCTGATAGATCTCATAATCTGAATTGGATTGACGTTTTCTTACTTTCATGAACCAGTCATAAGTACTGTGTCTCCCTTGTTTTGCCAGTGCCCCATCCAGGAAATTTTAATAACTGCCTATCTCCACTCAAATTTTTAGAGCTCCATGTCAAGGGACTGCAGAACTGGAAATAAAAACTCCTTTCAAATAGATGCTTGTGTGAACAAAATGTAGGAACGCAGAATAGCTGTTGGAGAGACAAGGTTGGGGAGGTGATATGTTTTATGGAGAAGCCATTGTCTGTTGGTGCAAGTGACAAAGCTTGATCTTCAGCAGAAATTGGACCAATAAAAGATATTACTGTACCCATATTGTCTCTCCAAAGTGTATGAAGTCCATTCTAGTGCAGAAAGTTTACATGTGGAACTTGGGCAAAATGATCTTTCAGTATGCAAAGAGCATGTCTCCACAGTAGTTACCAGACAATATAAAATGCTCAGGTGTTTCCATGGGCTTTGGGTCAGGCACATGGTGCTTTGGTAGAGTGACTGCTATGGACCAGTTTTTGAATGATAATCATCTATATTTTGTTTCTCTTTCAAGGAGAATTTTTATGCATATGTCAAATTGATTTTTGCGTGTGGAAAATTATGGAAATATGTGTATTGTCAAAACACGATATGCAAATTTTCAGAATTTTTCAGAAAACTGTTAATGAACATAGACAAGGTCTATTGTGTGCTCTTAATCTCTCTTTCTGGAGATCTTAAAAGCTTGTTTAAAGCTAAAGTGCTTGTTTTCTACAGAGTTGTTGTCTTGTTCCGTTCTGCTCAAACTGGCATTTGTCTACTGGAAAACAAAAGCATCTGTTCTTAAGCCCTGTGTCTAGTGAACCCATTTTTTCAAGCTTTTTGTGATCCCATCTTCACAGGTTTGCTGTACTCAGCTAATGAACTAGTTTTTTGGCCTAGGAAGAGTAAAATATTCATGCCATACTGTACAGTTACTGTGAAACTGATCTGTCAGCTCTGTTCCTTTGTCAGCTCTGTTTGAATGTCACCTATGTTTCCAGTAAACCTCTGAGCCCAAAATGTTTTGTTATGGGAAAGAAAAAAAGATGTTCACATATTATGAAGACTAAGATTTTTTTAAAAAATAGGGCCTTAAGATAGATTCTCTAGCCTGAAGAAGTAGTCTGACTTTTCCAAAAGGACTGAAAGGTTAGCAGATGTGCGTGGAGTTAGTAGTTATTTGTTCTTATGGCCCATTAAATGGAAAGTGCACTCTGATAGCTTCTTGCTGGTCCTTAGTGTTAATTCTCTATTACAGGGATTACCTGCTAGGAAAACAAATGGCAAGCAGTCCTGTAGCATCTTTGAGACTAATGAATTTATTACATCAAGAGCTTTTGTGGGTAAGATTTTCTTCTTCAGATTAATTTATGACTAAGTGGGTTTTGCCCACAAAAGCTCATGACTTAATAAATTTGTTAGTCTTGAAGGTGCTACAGTTCTGCTTGTTATTTGTGAAACTATAGTCTAACACAGTCACTGAGAATGATAGGAAATGTTAGAGGTGGAAGTTACAAGATAAATGTTTTTAACATATTCATAACTTTATGGAAAAACAAATTAAATTTTCAGTTATAATATTCTGTGTTTGGTTTCTGTTTCAAGGGGTATGTTTATGTGCATGTCCTAATCTGAGCAAAACTCTTTCAGCCATGTTTCAAGGTGGAAACAAAACAGGTTTCTCATTTTTAAACTAAATCATTGGGACAAATTTATTTCATGCCCCCTTTCCCCACCTGGATAATATGAAAATGGCTTAGCTTTGGTACATGGCCTAGCACTAATTTGTACTGAGGAGAATGTCTGTTTCCAAGGCTGAACATTAAGGCTGGTGCCAAACTCTACAAAGAGTCTACAAATCTCAAAGAACTGAACTGGGCCCAGGCCCTTCCATCCTACAACAGCTGGTGGACCTTTCCTTTCCCTCCCCGCACAGGACCTACTCCAGCTTCCCCTTCTATTTGGTAGTGTCTTCTGAGTATTGGAGTTGTGGAGAGTGGGGAACAGCATGCAATACTCCTCTCTTCTCAATATCATTGGGAGCAACTGAATGGCCAACTTGCCACAGCCTTAACTGGTTGTTGTGGTCAAACACACAAAGAAACAAACAAAAGCTCTCTTTTGGAAATGTGTTCAGGGGGATCCCGGCCATTTGGCAGCAGCAAGTTAGTCCTGCTGCCATTTTTACTGCTCTTTGCCTCAGTCTGGGAGTGAGAGGTGCCCTGCGCTGCACTGTGTGATTAAGGAATCCACAGCACATTCAATTCCACCAGGCTTTTCTGCAATATTGCTTCAGTGGTCTCTTAAAATGAGTTATGTGGCAGTATAATTATTGTTTCCTAGACAGTCCCTGTTGCCTTGTCTTCCTGCTAGCTTCCCTGACAAGCTTCACTCTGTTCTCTTAGCGTGGGAAGGTGAAGCATCAGAAACAAAAATGTCCTTCAGTGCTCTCTGGCAACCATACATGGTTCAAATTACCAATGGGTATGTGGATTTGTCTGTGGTCATGCTACATGTCAGTATCTGAGTGGCACTTAGCACCTTGAAGCTCTCCTGCCATAACCACTGGACCACACTACTCCTCTAGAAGAAAGTTAGAGCGAATAGAAGATTCAAACTCCCTGCAAATGGCATTGTCTTTCCAAGTTTTCCCATCCTAATATAATTTTCTTTCTTTCTCACTCTCTCTTTTTAAGCTACAGCACATATATCCACCATCTTGAGTACTCATCTTGAGGGCAGAATATGCCTTTTGGGGATTTTTCTCTTAATGAAGTAACTTATGCTGCAGAAATGCCACAATATCCTTGCAATCTATGTGCTTTCTGAACATTACACTTGAAGTTTTTGCTCCTCAAACACATTGGTTGGAAAGATGCTGTTTTTAGAAGCTAGATATTTTTTATTGGATTTGATGGGAAGTATAAATTGGGTTTGGAAAAGGGCTAACCCTTCAAGCCCTCAATTCTCCCTATTAAGATTTTCCTTGCAACTTGGCCTCTTTTAAACTCCCATCTCGTGCATACTCTCTTCTAATCTGATACCTCAGCGTACATATCTAAACATGATCAGTGACAGTTTTAGCTGCGGGGTGAGACTTTCTGTGACAAGGGCAGTGAGCTCTGATTTGAGACCATTCATTGCAAGTGACTTCAGCTGTCTCTTCAAGTGACATCCAGCTACTTGAGGACCGAGAGATGACGAAAGTTCTTTGGACAGAAAACTTTCACTGACAAGAAGGTGACAGGTCCTTGCACAGCTGGTCTCTGATATGCCTTGGAAGAGGCCCACATAGTTACTAATTTAAGTTTAGCGCTGGCTGGAAGCGTGGAGCAAACAAGTTCTTGTAGATTTGTAACTCATCTGCAGGAGTGACAGGAGATGGAGCTCCACTTATGGTGATGCCATTGTTGTATAACATTTCCACTAGCCCATGTTTATTTAAAGAGTGAGAGAAGTCAAACTGCAAGCAATTCCAGGACCTCATTAATGCTTCTTATCATATAGCTGAACATGGTGTATTGGGTTAATTTGTTCATTTATTTAATGTGAGAATGACCGTTTTTTTTAATGGCCTGACAAGTTACGGTAATGCTATCCTCAGCCCAAGGGGTTTGTCTGTGCAGTGCTTTTTTGCCCTCAATTTCCCTGTGGCTTCCAACCATTCATTTCCATCAGGGGTAGCAAAAATGGGAACTCTAATGGAGAGAGGGCTCCAAGTGGGTTGATGGTTTTTTTAAACGCTGTCATCTAACTCGGCTCCAACATAGTGCTTAAAATGCTGGCAGACACAATGGCACTGTGTGTATTATTAGTGCTTTCAACACTGCTCTCCCTGGTAAAAGTACAGTGGGAAATATTGGGCAAAAGAACCCATGGATGAGAGAGTGGATGTTGTACAATTAATGTATTTTTTTCAGAAGTTGGTGTAAGTGTCTCTCCCTGCTTCTGGACAAGCAGCCATGATTTCAGGGTGTTTCCTATCATGCTAGTATGGGACTGGGCATTAGGAACTTCTGAGTTCTAATTCTTTCTTTACCACAGACTGCTGTGTGGCTATGTACAAATCACATAATCTGTCATGTGCTGCAGTTTTGCCATTTACAAGATACAAATCGGTAATTATTCCCGTCTTGCAAAGGGCGTGGAGGGATTAACAAGTGATGTACATACAGCTACATATAAACATTGGGATATTCTTGAAAAAAATTTTTTTTTAAGTGTTGGAAGATTTCCATGGTGAAGCGCTCATACATAAGGAAGAGCAGAAATATTTTATCCTCTCAAATAGCTGATGAAAAGAACTGTAATGACAGCTCAAAATTTTAAGGATCAGATGAAAAGGACACTTCTTTACACACACACACACACACACACACACACACACACACACACACACACACACACACACACACACACACACACACAGAAATGGAATGACTTATTGCTGGCATTAGAGAAATAACATAACTGTTGGCAGAAAGATAGCCCAAGTGAGATGCATCGATTAAAAAGAAAATAATTGATATCAATTTAAACAAAAGTAATGGCACAGATCCTCAGCTGAATTTCAATCGAACTGTGACCACTCATGCCAGATAAGGATATGGCTCTGTATATGCCCTGGTATGCATATAACCCAATCAATACAGCCTCCTCTCAGTTGTAGGCCCTTACCCTTTGTGTCTGCTGCTCTCTCTATTTTAATCCTTGAGAAAAGAATGTGTATTGTGAACATACATGTTTCTTGATGATAGCATCAAGACCTAATCCATAACTTGTGTGAATTGGCCAGGTTCCCTTGATTTCAGTGGATTATGTGAGTTTGCACCAGCTGAGGAACTGTCCCTATGTAAACACACACATTATTATACAAATATTATTTGTTTAATATCTTCTTGGCACTGTATTGAAGATACCATGGGTGGAGCAGAGGATGATGGAAAGTGGGTAGTTAAATGTTTAATAGGATAACTGTGTGTGAGTAAGACTTTCCACGGTTCAACACATGCATCTCTATTTTGTAATCATTTCCAGCCTAGTTGGACAGTTTTACCTACATATAACGCCAAATGAAAGGTTTGCTATAGATATTTAAAGCACCAAGTACACTACTTACAGATATGTTGTTGACAGTTTAAAAAATGACATATCTATTATTTATGCTGAGCAGTCTGACAGGAGAAATGTTGCCCTATCTCTTGCATGGTAAATGAGAGAAGTGGAACATGGTGTAGCTTGTAGAAGCAAACCTATATGTTTAAAGGAACAACATGTCTTTTCTGCAGCCTAATTCAGAAACAGTACTGCAGGGGCTAAGCCATTCCACAGCCACGTCTGTGTCACTGGTAAAACACATGGTGACTTCACTGGGATCAGGATTTGATCCTCTGTGTATATTTGTTTGAGTATATATGTACAGGGGTTATGTGCACAGACATATCTCAGGTTGGAGGCTGATTTTCAAATGTACTTACAAAAGTTCTGGCTGGGAGAGGCTAATCAGTATTCTGAAACCCCTTAAATTTTCTGTGGCTGATATATATGAGTTGATAAAACATTTGAAAATGTTGCTTGTCTCTTCCCTCTAGGATTTATTTTAGCAGAATGTCTTGTAACAGCTATACAGTTGAAAGAGAAGTTTAGTTTAGACTTTTATTTGTCAAAGTTCTTTCCTGGAACAAATTTGGTAAACTGGGGTTTTAATGAAATCAGAGTCCTGGAGAGGAGATGGAATAAAGATGCAGTATGCAGAGCTGGCTCTGCTCTGGATGCTTGTGCATCATCTTTTGTTAGCGATAAAATGATCATGGGTGTTCCAAGCACCAAAGGAGTAGATGCCTTTTAATTGTAAAAGAGGCAACAAAGAATGTATGATTTCAATATCTAGAAAGAGAAGCTGACCAAAATAAAGAGGCTCAGTCCTTTAGTCTTTTGAGAATTTTTCTGAGTGAGGACTATAGAACTGAACTCTTATATGGTTTTTTTAGCTGCCCTGATATTGCCTTATGATGTTCACTTGGGTCCTCTTCTGCTTTCATATTTGCCCTGTGTAAGCATAAGGTTTTAGCATAATGTGACTGAGAAATGTTTTTGAGTGAAATGCATTTACTTCAGCAAGTGATGGGGAAGAAGGTGCATGCTCCACAAAAGGAGAGAATATCACATACAAGGATTTATTGTTTGTGGAGTTCTGCCTACGAATATACTAATTTTACTGAATTTCATAATTTGAATGTTTGGAGCTAGACAACCAGAAGTCCCGTGGCATCTTATAGACTAACAGATATTTTAGAGCATAAGCTATCATGGGTCTTTGCCCACAAAAACTTGTGCTCCAAAATATGTTAGTCTATAAGGTGCCACAGGACTTCTTGTTTTTGTAGATAACAGGCTAACTCGGCTACCTCTCTGATACTTGGAGCTAGACAGTTACCTCTATTGCACAATGAATATCTAGTAATCGAACTCCATTGTTCCATGCCACTTTTTGGGTGGATATTCACTGGTGATCAAAATCTGACTTGATTTAATATATGTTTTAAAATAGATTTAAATATCCTTTTAGTTAGGTTGTTTTCACTTAAAAAGATTTTTACTAAACTAGCCAGGAACTGCTCAGGCATCTTTTTCTAACCATGGCAATAAACCCCAATGGTGCATTATGTAAGGTATTTAAAATATTTCGTTGCAGTTAAACATCCTGAGTTCAGCTGTTAAACAACAGTAGCCAGGCCCAGTTGCGGAGACGCCTTGCCCTTTGTGTAAGGGTCAGGGACATTCCCCTGAATCAGAGAGAACTTGTACTGTTGGGAGTTCTAGACCTCCCTATCTATGAAGGGAGCTACGGCCCAAACTTCTCACACAGAGCTACTAACAGGATGGGCCCAGTGTGGTGGAAATACATGCTGCACCCACTATGGCTATAGTTCCACTACAGCGATTTGTCAACAGAAGTCACTGTTGGAAGAGATTTCCTGACAAAACTTCTGCCAACAGAGTGCGTCCACACAAAAAAGCCAATCAGAAGAGCGCTCCACTCTGTTGAGGGAGCTGCCAGACTGCCCGGCTGCTCTCTTGACAAAACAAGTACCCAGAAGCACAGCAGACAGAGCTGCCCATTGGTCTGGATGCCCTGTCTCTTCAGAGGAGGCTTCCCCAGAGCATCCACACAGCTTTTTTGTCAACATAATCTGTTGACAGCAGTGTAATGCCTCATGGCTGAGAGGCAGAATGCTGCCGGGGAAGGTGCTGAGTTTTGTCAACAAACTGTCGACAAAACACATTTTGCTTGTGGACGTTCCACAAATTTTATTGACAAAACTGGGGTTTTGTTGGCAAAACTCGTTAGTGTGACCATAGCCTGTAAAAATAGGACAGAAGAGTCATTGTTAATGTCACTGGAGATGTTGAGCCTACCCAATGCACAATGACTTCAAGAACTCCCGGAGAAGTGTTATTGCATCTCCACCTTGGCCATTACCATAGTGGGTCCCCTGTAACAGCTTAGGGTCCGCTCACCTCTGCGGAAGACTGGTGCTCTCCTCGTGCCATAGAACTGTGGCTGATGTTCACATGGGCACTCACTCTGGAGGCCTGCTGGTATAGACACAAGGGCTACTGGAAGGGCAACCTCTGTGTGGAGTCCACAGCTTTGGAATTCATTCTGTATCATTGGTTTGAAATAGTATGGTAGGGTTGATCTTTAGGGCACTTTTCATAACTCATCTTTTTTTTTTCTGCCAGGCAATTAAAAATGAGGGGAAATGATATGGGGCAGGAACTTCTGACAGGGGAGGTGCATGGGGATATTTAAATTGTCTGCCTTGCTGGTGGTCAGTTGTGTGGAATTCTACTGCTGAATGTGAGGCACTTCTGTCATGCCTTTGTAAGCTATAATTGTACCTACAGCATAAAGGTGGCTGCCATTTTTAGTACTGGAATAAATCTGACTCAAGGAAAATCTAAGCCTGAAATACTGTAACAGGACTATTAAAACAAGCTACTGTCTGAGGGCAGCATTTCTGTAAGTATTCTTCATTTTTCCTTTTTCTGTCCTCAAGGGTATTCCCCCGACTCCTTTTCTCCCAATGCGTCTGTCTTTCCTCTCCCCACTTTTCTGTTATGGATAAGATCTTCTCTTCTACTTGCAGAAGTTTCCAGTCTTTGTTATCATCCTTGAAATCAACCATCACTATCCCTTATGATGCTTGTGATCTTGGACGTACAGTTCCACAATCATTTATAAGCTTTGCATTGTGACATGCACTCTGGTCATCCTCATGAAGGGAAATGGGTAAGTCAGCAAGAACAAGAGTTAGGGCTTTGATCTGAGGCATTGTTTCCTGTATCACAGTAGGGAAGAAATCAGCCTTTCTGAAATGCATGTGGCGCACACCACACAATATCGAAAGGAGGGATTCTCAGGATGGGGTTAGAAATTTCTGAGGTATTTTTATGCACCTGTTTAAATACCTCAGACCTGATTTGTTATAGTTTCTTAAACAGGTTGCAGGCATTGATACTGCAGAATGAATGAGGTACCTATGCCCCTGGCTGGTTACAGTTGTAATACCTGTCCTTGCAGGAACTTAGGGATTGCAGCATAGATGCCCCCTAAGGAGGTTTATGGCCAAAGTCTCATCCAGCTCCATGCCAGCCTACAGAGTAGACTGGCTGTATCTGGTAGAGTGAAGTGCTCTGAACTGAAGGAAAAGTGCAGCATAGCTGGCTCGCTCTACACCAGAATGATTGGAGAAGGACTATGCCTTGCTGAGAGGCGGGTCACTTCAGGCAAAACTAAAAGTCATAATTTTGCCCACCTTTAGTTTTTGTTCATGTCTTACTTTTTTTGCTTTTGGAACAAAAGTGACTGAGGGCTCTCGTTCACACCTTTTTCGTAAACTTCTTCAGCAGAGTGGCCTTTCCTACATGGAAGTACTTTTCCAGAAACACACACACTTCTCTTGCTGAGTGGCTCAACAAGTTCTAAGATATTTGAATTAAGACACTTTCAAAGTGACAGGAAAGATCCATGTTTGTGCAATGTGTATGAACCCGAAGAAGCTGAGACTGGAATTGGCACTTACAGTTCTCTGGTCCACTGCACATTCAAGGCCAGATTCTCAGCTGGTGTAAATAGGCATAGCTTCTTCATTGGTTGTAGTGGATCTATGCTGTGTACACTCTCCAAGCAGCTGGCCTGAGGCTTTATGAGGCTTCAGCATAAGTAAAGAAATTGAGCCATGTGTCCATATTTGTCTTATGAAATGTTCTATAGAATGCTATTTTTTTCCCATCATTAAAACATCCCATCAATTTGCAAGCCAGCTGTCCAGTCTGAGAGCTCTGTGTTAGGTCATTAACCTCCACACCCATGAGTCTCAGGTTTTCAGCTCTTTTGGGGTTAGGCATTACCTGGTCAATAGCCATAACCCAGTTTATATTTTTCCCCCTGCGCTTGTCTGTCATCATTTGAGAAGGTCACATGAAGAACCTGAGGTGTAAATAAATCCACCAAGATAAATATCAAACTTTGTGATGCTATTCCATTTTACTGAATGTTTATTTGAACTTCCCACATGGAATCCAGTTAGATAATTTGCCCACAAGGCAAGTTTGATTTCATTTTTCACATGTTCTGCTACTTAGGATTATTTATTCACTGTGAGAGAGCCACAGACTAGCCTGATTTGTTATGAGTGCACTGTAAGGATGGAAACTGCAGTATTCCATTTAATGAAAAGCTTTGTCGTGAGGAGCAATGAATTATCACACTGTTCATCATGTTGTAGTATGGGCAGATGGTCTGATAGGAGAGCAAACTGTGGAGGTAAGAAGAGACTTTTTCCCTGCAGAAATACCTTTACCTTCTGGTCACTTTTATTTTCACTAGAATAACCTCTTATCTCTATTCCAAAAATTGTAAAATACTCCTAAATAATGGGAGGGATCCGTACTTAATTTTGTTCCTATATATACATATATTATCTCTCTCTCTATATATAAAAGTAAATAAATTAGAAAAATGACTAATTTCTCCCAGCTGCATGCTTTTTTCAAGACTTCTTAATTCTAACTTGACTACCATTGTTATAATAAACATATCTTATACCTAGGAGTTTCTTTTGCATGGTTGTGTTTGAGATAAGAAAAAGAGAACAAGCTTGGTGCTTTAATTTACTTGTAATACATCTTGAAGGGAACTGTCATAGGGATTCTACTCCCTTATACCTTACCATATTTTAAGTCAAACTGCCTAATAAAAATTCAGCAAAGTTAACTGCCGCCAAAGAAAACATCTGCTTTGGACATGACTTACTTTATTTTCTAGCAAGAGGGCTCCATATATCAGCGCCCTGCCTTGTCTAATTTCATTAATATGATCTTGTGTCCATCCTGTGGCAGTTTAATGGCTATTATTTGTGGCCTCAATCAAATAAAGCAGTGACCATAAATCCAGCTTCATGTAAATTAATATATAAATGTCAGTCTGCATTACTGTATAATATTTATTATTTTAATTAAATGAAACTGATTGTGACATTTGTTAGATCACAAGTTGCTTGTTAATGGCAATGAATGGCAAAAATGCTCATTTTATGCAAATACGTATTAGATTTAAAAAAAACAGAATTGTGTCATGTTGTTAGAGTTAGGGAGCTCAGTTGAGGCTTCAGTGTTATGTGTTCTCTTATGGATTACAGCCTCTGTTAGTAAAGGCAAGAATGACATGCTCTGGAAAAGTAGCAAAGAGCAAATGTAGCCAGTGAATGCACTTCTGTTGCATCTGGGGTTTATTTCTTTTCCACTTCATAGTAAACTATTTGTTGTTACAGCCAAGTTCTACTCCTATTTGTGCTGGATAACTCCAAGAATTTTCAAAGAGTATTCAGACTCTTTTGCCATTATGAAGGTATCAGAATTTATGGTTTCATGACAAGTCTCAGAGGGGTAGCTGTGCTAGTCTGTAGCTGCAAAAACAACAAGAAGTCCTGTGGCACCTTACAGACTAACAGATGCAAATGAATCTGACAAAGTGGGTCTCTGCTCACAAAAGCTTATGCTCCAAATAATCTGTTAGTCTATAAGGTGCCACAGGACTTCTTGTCGTTTTTATAGTTTCATGTTACACTCTCTAAAAATTAATAATTTTTAAAATATTGAAGTATAATCTTATCCCAAAGATAGAAATCCATTATAATTTGGTGACTTTTTATTTATTCTTTTGTTACTGCATTCATTATAATTTAGATTATACACTTTGCAAAATGCATTTTATTTGCATCTGAGAAAATGTTGGGTAACTACTAAGTTTTTCATGGTCTTAATTCTGGCAAAATTCCTTATTTTGGCAGAACTCCCATGGAAATAAGAAAAGCAGGAGTTGATGTGTGGATCCCCCCCCATTGATATGAGACATTTCTTTGGTTGCAAAGTGTAGATTTTATCAAAACTGAATTTGTAACAGGCTTTCTGGGGTTGAGAACAGCTGCCATATCTCTAAGAAAAGTCACCATTCTTCCTCACGTGCAAATATACTGTATATATAGCAGAAATTTGGGATGAAGAACTTTAATTGTATTCAGGAACCAGCCTCATTATGGTATTTCTGTTTTAATAACAGAAAATATGGGCCCAAAATATGGACCCTGTTCTTGCTGTTAATGAAATGTGTGGAAAAACTCCGATTAACTTTTTTTACCTGGATTTGCTATTTAAAAAACAAACTAATTTAGGACCCAGTCTTCCTCCAACTGATGTTATCTTTCTATATTAAAAGCTTAATTTGTAACTATACTTTTGGAGTGATAGTCTGATCAGCTCCCATTAAAATCAACAGAAAGTCACATGCCAACTGCAATGGGAGATAAATCAGTTCTTTAGACATATTATGAGATGGTTTTTTCAGAGTTGTTTTAAAATGTTTACTATGCATCTCTTCTTTGCTTTCCATACCTTCTCATATGACATTATATATCTTTATGGAGAAAGTGCTCTAACTATTTTTCACATTGGGCTTTAAAGCTTTATATTAAGATAAAACCTTGATTCCTCTCAAAAATTTAGTTCAGTTTTGATTTGGGAATTGTCAATCTATAAATGTTTGCAAATTAGTAGCAACAAATCTAGACACAATTCATTCCAACAATGAATTTTATTGCTCATCTTATCGTCCACAGAGAAGATGATACAGGGTCTTACATATTATCCTTTTGGTCAATACTAATCATGCATATTCATCACGTCTAAGCATTTATGTTAGATGTTGTCTAATAAATATAAATGGCCAATATTAGATAATGGAGGCAAAATGTATAGAATAGAAGTAAACAGATTTAGGCTACTACAACTGTGGTTTTATGTTTTAGACCCTTGACCTCAAGAATGGAATTGCCACCTCCACCAAATACCCCAGCTCCGCTAAAATTTAGAAACTGAATGTTTGTAGCTTTGTAGGAAACAAATAACCTTTTGAAATCTGTCTCCATTTTTGAATTAGCAGTTTTTTCCAAGGTAATTTTTCGTCAATACGTGCCTTAAAAAAAAATCTTCTAATTTCTCTGTACCTGTGTAACTGGATAGATGCCACAGAGTAGTTGCTAGTTGCTCTTTTGAAATTATTGTAACGTATTTCAATGAAGTACTCTCTTAATTTCCTCTTTATCTAATAAAGCAAGCAAACCTTATGCATATAAACTTATAGTATTTTCAAATCTTTTCAGCAGCTAAGATCCAATAGTCTTTGGACTCTGCTCCTCAGTTTTGCATCACATTAATCTGTTATCTTTGTCACAATGAACATGACAATTAACAACATATATCTTCATATTAGTGCCCTTAGCTCTTCACTGATTGCTTCCTTTGCAGCTGATCCTTCAGCCCCTACACTCCTAGGCTGCATCTACACTAGCAAGTCCTTCCAGAAAATCAGGCCCTCTTCTGAAGAACAAGCAGAGCATCCAAACACAATGTCAGTTTCTACACAGGCCACTTTCTTCGAAAGTGGCATGGTAATACGTGGCCTGAAATATGCTAATGAGACACAAATGCAAATTCCCCACACCTCATTAGCATAACGTCACGTGATTTGGAGTCTGGAAGACCGTTCTTCCGGACTCCAAAATGCCGTGTAGAAGCGCTGCCCTGGGGGAGCTTCTGGAAGGAAGTCCTTCTTCTGGAAGCCCCTTCTTCCCGAAAATTTCCTTCTGGAAGACCTCCCGGGGGCCACGCTTCTAAATGGCATTTTGGAGTCCAGAAGAACGGTCTTCTGGACTCCAAATCACATGACTGTATGCTAATGAGGCGTGGGGAATTTGCTTCCGTGCCTTATTAGCATATTTTGGGCCCTGTATTACCATGCCACTTTCAAAGAAAGTGGCCTGTGTAGAAATGGCCAATATGTGCTTTTCCAAATTCCTTTTGAAATTCTTCTGAAGGCCCTCTTCCTCTCCCAAATGAGGAAGAGTGCCTCCTTCCAAAAGATTCTTTTGGAAAAAAGCATGTGTAGATGCTCTGCAGGCCCTTTTTTCAAAAGAGCAGTCTTCCTGGTGCTGCATTTTTTGATCTCTGTCCTGTTCTTTTGATAGAACGGGGGCTGTGTGGACGCTGTCTTTTGAAAGAGCAAATTACTCTTTTGATCCATTTTTTGTGTGCGTGGATATGCTCTTTTGACAGAAGATCTTCCAGAAGATCATCTTTCAAAAGTTCACTGTAGTGTAGATTCAGCCCCAGGGTATGTCTACACTGCAGATTTATTCCGGAATAGCTTACTCTGGAGTTATTTTTCCAAAATAAGATTTTATGAAATAACATGTCTTTGACTACAGGGAATCCCCAAAATAAGAAAAACTTATTCTGAAACAGTGGGTCCCTGGCTTCCTGGGCTCTAATCTGAAATACTTTGGATGTGTCTACCCTAGCCCCTTCCTTTGAAGGGGGTATGCTAAGCCGGCAGGTCAGCGGAGGCTAATGAGGTGCTGTGATACATATGCCGCATCCCATTAACATAAAAGGCTGCCGCGGGAACTTCAAAGCTGCAAACTTCGAAGCACTGACGGGCAGTGTAGCCGTGGGTGCTTCAAAGTACGGACCGAACAAGCAATGACTAGTGCTGATGACTGCTGTACTGACTACCACCTTATTTAATCCACAATGACCACTAGGATTGTTCCCAAATGGAGAAGTCAGAGGAAACAGACCTGATGAAAGATTAACATACAAGGCTTGAAGGACCCCATCAGAAGAAGTGGTTGTTCCATCGCTTCTGTATGCGTGTAAAACCTGGACAACATACAAGCATCATTTGAAGGCACTTGAAGAATATCATCAATAGGGCCTCAGAAGAATCCTAAATATCTTTTGGGAGGATAGGTACATGAACACTAGTGTCCTGGAAGATCGAAAATTACCAGCATTGAAACCATTATCATTTATCAACAATCTTGTTGGACTGGTCATGTGATTTGGATGTCTGATCAGCACCTCCCAAAACAGATTCTGTTTTCTGAGTTGGAGGAAGGACAGAGGAGCATTGGGAGCCAGCAAAAGCAATACAAAGACATGCTGAAGGCACACATGAAAAAGTGCAGCAATGGTGTTGACCCTTGGGAGAGCCTTGCCCAAGACCATCCCCAGCGAAGGGCAGTAATCCATGAGGGGAGGGTGCAATATGAGAGGTCCCAATGCAGCGCAGACGAGGAGAGAAGGAGAAGAAAAGAGCATCAAAAACTGCCTCGGCCCCCTCCAACAGCTACCAACACCTCCCCCTTCTGTAATAAGATCTGTGGCTGCAGAATCAGGCTGATCAGCCATCAATGGGCTCACAAATAGGAGAGTGACATGAAGACATCCTACTCATTATTGATTGACTGCCAAGAATTACATCTCTTTTAAATTTCTTTAGAAAATCTTTTACAAGTTGTATTTGAAATGATTATCTCTTTCTTCCAGAAATTCTTGGGTGGCATCTGCTTGATCCTGAAATTTTACCAGTTTTCAGACATTCCAGTTTCTTGATTCCTTGTTCTAGCATCATGCCTTTTCTTTCAGTATTTCTTTTTCTTCCCCAAGGAAATTTAATATGAATTCTGTTATGTGATCGCTATCCTACTTGCTGAAGAGCAAGGCAAAGATTTCATTTTGTTTTGTTGTGGTTTGTCAGTAAATTACCTTAGCTGACTTTTAAGGTATTACTTTCCTTCTGCTGTTGGCATCTTGTTTAAGTGTCTACAGTAAAACACATATTTATCCTCCATATCCACTCATGAATTCTTTGGATGTTCCTCTTTTTCTGCACCAGTGAGTTGGGGATTGATCCTGTCAGCCATGGACCATCTCTTATGAAAAACTGAATATTTTCAGATTCCACTGCTACCTCAGAGCCTCACAACCTGCAGCCAAAGTGTCTGGGATTCTGGCCTCCTGAGTTCTATTTCTTCAGCACCGACAATTCACTTAGTGATGATGGGCAAATCACGTTAGCTCACGGTTTATCAGCTGTTTTATAAAGATCACTGCTTTGCTGGGGGCTGAATCCTGCCTGCCTTCCTTACCTGAATAGTCGCAAGGGCTTTTTGAAGTTTCATTTATTAATGTTTAGAAAGCTCATTGGGATCTCTGGTTAGAAATCCATGGATAACCATATTCAGGCTCATTGATGAGGAATGGGGGTGGGGGAGAGAGAAGGGGATATCTTCCCTGGGTCTGGTGATTCAGAAGAGCCTGGGGCACCTGACTGGTGCTATTGCAGCAGCTGGAACTCCATGGAATGTGCTCCAGGTGGCACTAAGAGCATAGAGGAGGAGACTGGCTCCAGTCCTGCACCTTCTGCCCTAGACCCAACCCATTCCAGGAACAAGGAGCTTCCCCCTCCCCCGCCGCAACCTAGCCCATGGGCCTGGCAATTCTGTTGCCCCCATGCATCATATTTAGCATTTCACATCACAGTATAGACCATAGGTCACCCTGACACTGTTTCTGTGAGACAGAATTACCTGCCACTGCAATTCTTATCCTTATTTTATTGATTAGAGCAGGGAGAGGAAAATGGCCTAATCCTGCTCCTGTTGAAATAAGTGGAAGATTTGCCATGAACTTCTGTCAGAGCAGGATTAAGTTTTCTCTGACTTGCCAAAGCAAGATGTGAAGTTGATCGCAACCTACTGTCATTCCCATGGACGTCTCTTTTCAGACATGCAACATGTCAAAATTGTCATGTTAGGCACACGCTTTTACATGATTCCATGATATTTTAAGTCTTCCTCTGTACAATACCTAACGTTTTTGATCACTTTGTATGGATCTCTTCCTGTTACATTTCTTGTGTTGTCTTATTTCTTCACTCCCAATATATTTATTTTCTGATGTTTCACTTAACCTAGAAAATACATAAATGTATGTGAGCTCATTTATATTTTCCCTCTGTAAATAACAAGGAGTCCTGTATTACCTTAAAGACTAACAAATTTATTTATTGGGAAATGAGTTTTCATGGATAAGACCCACTTGCTCAGTTTTCCCCTCTGCAATTCATTTGCTTCTTTCATTTATCCAGTCCGGTTCAACCCCTCTGAATTTTCCAAATATTTATTTCTTTAAATAAAACATCCTTATTTTGTCCTTTAGTTTCACTTTATACACCATTAGAAATGCAATTACTGTGTATTGGGAGATATCACCTCTGAATCTCTAGTTATAACTTTATTTAATTGAGCACCTAAAGGGAAAATTTCCCATTCAGTTTTCCCATTTGTACATTTGTAGCTCTGTACTGTGCCCATGATTAAGTTAATCTGCACTTGCAGTTTATTTCTTCCTCTGTTTTTATAATTTAGACCACAGAGATAAGCCCCGTATAAATACCATAGATCAGTGGTTCTCAAATTGTGGGTCAAGACCCCAAAAGCGGGTTGCAACCGTAGGGTTGCCTGCTCTGGCTTAGAGTTACTACTGGTGCATGGGCTTCAATTCTGGGCAGTGGGACTCTGTTATGAGCCCCCAGGCTGGGCTGAAGCCCATGTGGCTCTGCTTTAGGCTTCATACTCAGCACAGCAGGACTCAGGTTCTGGCTCAGTCTTCAGTTCTCTCTTCTGGGGTCAGGTAAGCTGTGTCTACACTACAGAGTTCTGTCAACAGAAGTCATTGTCGTCATATATTTCCCAACAGAACCTCTGTCTACAGATCACATCCACACCTAATAGAGGCTACGTCAGTTAATGCCAGCTGTTGACAGAGAGAGGCCAGACTGCCCAGTCCTCTGTCGACAGAACAGCAACAGGAAGCTCTGCAAACAGGGCAGCCTGGTGAACTGGAAGCCCTCTCTGTCGACAGGCGGCCCCCCAGAGTGTGTCCACTTTTTTTTTGTCAACAGAATCTGCCAGCAGAGGTGCTATGCCTTGTGCAGTCAAGACAGAACTATGCCGGGAAAACTGCTGCATTCTGTCAATAGATTCTCTCCATAACTCATTTGTAGTGTGGGTACGTCTTAGTTTTATAGACACAAGGCCTCTTCTGTCGACAGAACTCTGTAGTGTAGACCCAGCTGTAGAGATTTTTATTGTCCAAAGTATGTCACGATACAAATGATGTTTGCAAAACCCTGCCACAGATGGTTAGATTGTCAGTAGTAGCAGTGTTATTGTTGAGCTGCCCAACATATCAGCATTATAAAAAGAATGAAAGAACACATTTTTAAGCCTTAAAAAATAAAACCCAAACCAAAAGAGAAGTCTCTTAAAAACTGTCCTACACAAATGGGAATTTGGTTGAGGAACAGCATGGCTTAGTTTTCAGTCTACAATTTACTTGCTTAGTACACAAATCAACCATACCAAACCACTGGGTTATGTTAAGATTGAACTCAAAAGATTATGCCTCACTAACCCCAGTGGCCATTGCGCTGACTCTGGTGGCATGCACAGGCAGTGTATGTGGCTGAACATCCTGAAGCCAGATTGCGATCCCTTACTTTCATTTGGTAACTCTAGTTGTTAATGTTCCTTCTAAGCTTTTCCATCTATGTGTGGATTTTTTCCATCAACATGTGCAATAAATTTTTATGTGCACCGAAGCATGACTGAACATGCACCACCACATGATTACAAAAAATGTATCTGTGGGTGCTCTGTTAATCAGCTGGGTGGCACTTGGATCTCTCTGAGTGGCCGCACAAGTGCACAGCTTACAGGGAATACTGCTTGTCTGTTTTTAGTCCCAGTGCCTTCAAAGGGACTCCTTGTGGAAGAAGGAACTACTCTGTAGGAGTAATGTTAATATAATTTGGCACTTACTCAGTTTGTAGCTAGCTTGTGTAATTGTGAGTGAAGACAATTTTAAGAAAGATCTAGATGCACCTGATGGAATAAACTAAAGAGGTTTCAACAGAGGGAAGCAAGTTGGCCAGAACTCCTATAGTCTGTTTGCCTCAGTTTGGGGCAGAGGATCTCTGGGACACCTTTTCCTATATCCCCTCCATACAGTGCGAACAAATACATTTGGATGAAAGCCAGGCTGCATACATTGCTTCAGGCTCTTATTGGCCAGTTGTGACTCCGATAGTAGTAGTAATAGACTAATTAAAGACTGGTTGTATCAATAGAGCCATATTTTCAAGTAATTTGCTTGCTCGGGACAACTATTATTGAGCATTAAAGGCAAAATCAATTCTATACAGATAAATAGAGCTGCTCGGTAATGTGGCTATGACCTTTTGAAGTGACAATCTGACATTAATTTTTAAAGATCATATATTCACATATGCTGTCATTGTAGGGCAAATAACTTGACTGGAAGTAAGTCTATGCATTTTGAGCCTGCATTTACAGTTTAACATGCTGTTACAAATGTAAGGAGGCTCCTTCTCTCTCCTAATTTTTTTTTTCCGCCGGCTTGACAGTTTTTCAAACATATTCACTGTAAGCCCTAACAACCTGTCAACGACTGCCATTATGTGAAAATCGCAAAGACTTGCCGGAGCACTGTGAAAAGTGACAGACATGCCACAAGGATAAGTTCCTCAGACACAGAGGGCTAAAAGTTTTGATAGGTGCTCCAGCCCTTCCAAGTCAAAATGAACAGTCAGATATCTGAAAAAAACATACACTTGTCGCATCTGATGTCTATTTCTTTTCACCGCAAATAGAGGTGTATGTGAAAAAATAAAACATAGATTAGGGCAAACCTGTGTAACATACTAGAGCTTGTGCAGTTTTTCTTGCTGTCAAGAGTATATGTGGTATGAGCCAAATTTGTCACGAGTGCAATTTCTCATGTGGCCAGCACAAGTCCAGGTAAATCTTAGGAGTGTCTGGAAGAATGGAACATTCTGTGTCTTTTCCTTATTGTACAGCTTAATGTGTTTCAGATTACCTCGTCCACGTATCCATTACTTTCCTTTGAGGTTCCCATGGTAGAGACTGTTTCTGCAAAATTCTGAGTGCCTTCTGGGAGGGATTCTCCTCTGGCGTATGATGGTATAATGCAGGAATCTTTTCACTGATATCAGTGGATTTACACTTGTTTAAAGTAGGTGCAAGTGAGCAGACCACTGTGGAGCTGAGCATTTGTTGAAGTCAAGCTGCAAGCTCAGTTTGATGGGTAGAATAAATAAGGCTCATCAGTCACTAGACATGCGTAATATTAGAACTTGCTCATTTTGTGCTCTATTGTTTACACTGCCCATGTCCATACTGTACTAATGTATCTGGAAGAAGACATATGAGGTAAACTCTTATCCCCACTGAAGTCAAAGGAGTTTCATCATTAACTTCAGTAGGGATAGGATTTCATTCATACACTTCTTAAAGGTGGCAGATAACCCAGGGTAGGAAAAAGGGTTGTGTCTAAATCTTTTCATTAATGTTTGTTAAGAATACTGGCAACTGTTAAAGCTGACTGAGCTGACTGTCTGGTGATTCTCCATCTCAGTTTTCTGTCAGTTATTTTAATCGTTACTCATTGCTTTTAACGCATTGTTCTGACATTTGAACATCATTGTCAATGAACAGCAATTTAAGATTTCACTCAGAAGCTCTTTGTAGAGATTACTATTTCTAGAGGTTAGCATGGGGATGAGTAGCAATTGGAAATGGAATCATTAATTCTGGGTTTGGTGTTTATAAAGCCGAATCAAAAACCCGCTTGTTAGATGCATGAGTCTGATGAAGCGGGTATTTGCCCACGAAAGCGTATGCTCCAAAAATCTGTTAGTTTATAAGGTGCCACAGGACTTCTTGTTGGTTTTGAAGATACAGACTAACTCGGCTACCTCTCGGATATAAAGCCAGAGTTTTTCCTTAACTATTTCAGTTCATTTTTAAATTCAAGCTTGTTTTCTTTGCTTTCTAAAAAAGACTCAAAATTGTTTGGTGACAGAAACTTAGAGCAAACCTTCTAAAATATGTTCTCTAATTTTCCTATAAACAATTTTGCCTATTATGAAATACCACAGAACAAAAGCCACCCATTTAATGACAATGATTTATTTTAACTACTTTCAGCGAAAGGGCATTTGCCTGCCCATGGACATTATGTTCCTGGTTACTGCATATGCTCTCAGTTGTGTTTGATAATGCTAATTGAGTTCTATAGGAGAAAGTACCTGTTCCTCAAATTTGCT
Organism: Carettochelys insculpta; assembly: GCF_033958435.1. Lineage (NCBI taxonomy): Eukaryota > Metazoa > Chordata > Testudines > Carettochelyidae > Carettochelys > Carettochelys insculpta. The sequence goes on along the minus strand of NC_134150.1, from coordinate 34,214,858 downwards.
CAGAATAGCTGAAATATGCTTTTGTTTTAATGTCTCTTATTTTTTACTTTTTTTTCAGGTCCTAGCTACAAAATTGAAAGAGTAATCTTCATAGGACATATTTTTCATGCTGACTTTCTTTGCCTTAAAAAAGCAGAGATTTCCATTGATCATAGTTCCCTTATTTAATTACCTTTTGTACAAACAAAGTTGAATTCCTTGCCTTCATATTTGTAACACACTATGTTCAATCTGTACACATTCTCCTATTATTGACCCACCAGATGTGTTTTATTTTTTCAAATCAGTGATTTCCAACTCAAAATACATCAGTGTCAAAGTTCCCCAGTTACTAGATGGTTAATCTCAGGCTAATCTGAGGTCACAGCTAATTTTCAGTCAACTCCCGATTGTTGTTTATCAAACTGACTTCAGATTGTGGCAAAATCTTGCTAACGCTCAAACACATTCTAGATGGACTTCTCATCCTGCTGTTGTGAAAGTTTTGTCTTTTGTGTTATTGGACAGCTGTGTCATTGCTGTTATTGTCGGATTGTACAGGTCATACAGTTAGCTAAGATAGTGTCTATAGTTTATTAAACTGAGGGCTGCCTGTGCACTTGGGTAATGTCTTTCAGTACATGTGTGAGTATGTAAGGTTATGCATCACAGGAGGAAAATATTGTAACACTTCAGTATAGTATCCTGCTTTTGGGTGTCTGGGTTAGAGAATATAAGCTTATTATGATTTTCAGGGAGCATAAACAACAAGAAGTCCTGTGGCACCTATAGACTAACAGATTCTTTGGAGCATAAGCTTTCGTGGGCAAAGATCCATTTTGGCTGTGTCTACACGTGCCCCAAACTTCGAAATGGCCATGCAAATGGCCATTTCGAAGTTTACTAATGAAGCACTGAAATGCATATTCAGCGCTTCATTAGCATGCGGGCGGCAGCCACGCTTCGAAATTGATGCTTCTTGCCGCCGCGCGGCGCGTCCAGACGGGGCTCCTTTTCGAAAGGACGCCGCCTACTTCGAAGTCCCCTTATTCCCATGAGCTCATGGGAATAAGGGGACTTCGAAGTAGGCGGGGCCCTTTCGAAAAGGAGCCCCGTCTGGACGCGCCGCGCGTCGGCAAGGCTCGTCAATTTTGAAGCGCCGCTGCCGCCCGCATGCTAATGAAGCGCTGAATATGCATTTCAGCGCTTCATTAGTAAACTTCGAAATGGCCATTTGCATGGCCATTTCGAAGTTTGGGGCACGTGTAGACACAGCCTTTGTCAGATAAACTTGCATCTGCTAGTCTATAAGGTGCCACAAGACTTCTTGATGTTTTTGCAACTACAGACTAACACAGATTCTCTGATTCTTGTCACGGGGCATAAGAAGGCATCAAGAAGACAAACTGCTTGTATAACTTCTTGTTTTTTACATCTGTCATTCTAGGGTAGGATCCCCATCCAATGCCACTTCCTGAGGGCAAGGCCTTATCGATTCCAGATGGAATTCATGCTAGTGCAAGTGTTGTTCATCAAACCACTTAAGTTAAGCACATGTTTAAGTGCTTTCTTGAGTAACAGCCACAGTCCTGTTGTCACTGTATGGACGTACAAAGGGAAACGGGGACAAGAGTCATCACTGGGTGCTGAGAAGGATGGCTCCCAGTACCTGAGGGAACTAGCACTTTGCTGTGTCTTTGTTTTCCTCTCTGGATTCACTTTGAATAGCAGTTTATTCCATAAGAAGGCCCACTGAAATCAACAGAAATAATTGCAGAGTAAAACACTTCTGAATGTGATTAAAGGGTGGCAGAAATTGGCATGCACTTGCTACCATCTATATTAGCCAAAGGCAGCTTTTGATTAGAGATACTCTACTAGTTAGCTGGTATTTGCCTTTTGCCCACAGCACTTACATCTGAGGAAGCAACTCCAGAATAACATAGGCTTCCTCCACCACCCCTATGCCCCTTCATTCCGATTTGTCTTTTGCAACCCTCTCTGTGACTCTGGAGTTCAAGTGACAAGCACTGTCTGTCTGCCTCGGCAAGTCGTATTTTGACATCAAGGGTACGTGATCTGGAGCTGGTAGTTTGCCTCAAACAGTGTTCATGTGAATGGGTCTGGCAGTAGGGAAACTGCAGGAAAAAAAAGTGCATGAACAGGGATTCTTGTTTTCTCTCTTCAAATCAGATCTATTTGTGCATTCCTACTGGCTGTTTTGAAGAGTCTTGACTTTGAGGACAAAGAGAAATCATTATCCAAGTTACATTCAGTGAAAGCTGAGATCAGTGGTCTGATAAGTGATCATTCAGATTAGCTTGTATGAACCTTCCACATACTGCAGCTTGTGTTTAATGTATAGCATGCAAGGCAACTTATCCAGTTTTTAAATAGAAAATGCAGTGCATGTGATTAAAAACACAGAGTATTATATCTGATTTCTGTTTTAACATTTAGCACCAAATTATAAATCACAGCTATTTTTTTCGCTTGACATCCTTTAGTTTGTAACATGCCCTCCTGTCATATTCTTATTCTTATTTTCCTTACTTTGTTACCATTGTCATTTTCTCGATGACATTATCATGGACAGGTATTCAGTCAGCTTTTATCCTAAGTCATAAAATGTAGGAAATTGAACTATATTTTCTTTCTTGTTAGGAATGACAGTCTGTGAGGCTATGGCCACACAGCCAAGTTATTTTGAGACAACAGCTGTTATTTTGAAATAACTTTGCTGTTGTCTACACTTAGCACATGCTTCTTTGAAATAAACTTCAAATAGTGTTATTTCAAAATCTGTAAACCTCATTGTGGGAGGAATACAGCTTATTTTGAAATAACTAATTTGAAATAGGTGCTGTTAAGATGCGGGATAGTGCTGTCTATGCAGCCCCCATTTTGAAATGCCTATTTCAAAATAGGTGCCGTTCCTCGTAGAATGAGGTTTAGCAAATTCAGACTTATCTGTCCACTACTGGGAAATAATTTTGAAATAACGGTTGTGTTATGTAGATGCTTACAAAATTATTTTGGAATAGCAGCCATTATTCCGAAACAACTTTGCCACGTAGACATACCCTCATTGCGCTGAGTACTGCTGCACGGGCATTGCAGTTGCTCTCCAGCAGAACTGTCAAATATCTAGTATACAACTAAGGATGCCAAGATGAAACACATGGTCCTAAAATGTACAAAAGCAGACAACAGAGTAAAATAATGGGCATTGGCTGTAAAAAGGTATTGCCGATTTCAAGCTGTGTGCAAAGAACAAGATGATTGAAAAATGCTAAACTCTTCTTAGTCTCATCACACCGTGATAAAACAGGGATCTAGACAGCTGTTTAACACCATATTGGGCTCTGTACCATACCCTCGCTGTCCAGGGTGCGTCTGATCACTGGATACAATTTTTTGTTGTTCACAAACAAAAGACTGCTGTTTACCATATGGGCTGAGCCAGAAAAATCCCAAGAAGATTGGGGAAAAACGTGTTTTGTATGGCATATAAATAAAAGTCTTTGAATATTGGAAGTCTCCAGGGCTCAGTCAGCTCTCTTCTACTGTTTGATCTTAGAGCAGAAGATGTTGAAGTTTCATTTCTTGGCACCATACCATATTTCAGGCTAGACATGCATAACCTCTATCTGTATTACATCCTGATAGTTACACAGCCATTAATCAAACAAATTAGAACTTGGCTGTTCGTATAAATTGTTCAGTTGTCCAAGAGGGGTCTGTAGTTTTTTATTTTTTTAACACTACTCTCGGTGTGTTCTATTAAAGGTTTATTGTATTGTGATGTTGAGGGTATATTGCTTGCCGTGGCAAGAATTGCATTAGTTACAAGATAATGTTCATCTAGCATTAGTGTTTCCATTAGTGTGGACAGTTCAAACTGGGTAAAACACACATCTCATGCATAATTTAACAGACTTCATATAGTGAGTCAAAAACTATTATTACAGCAACATAAAAAAACAACAGACTATTTCTTTGGATATTCGTCACTAGGGGATATTAAAAACCCAGGCAGTCATTCTGTGAACTTATTAATCATCCTCAGAGGCAGCAGCAAAGATTAGAATGGAATGCACACAGCCTTTGCACACTATCCTTTGAGGCTCTGCCCCAACTTGGCAAAGGACCCCCAAGTGCTGTGTAGCAAGCAACTTCTCTTGCCTCAGTCAAGTACTCCCTTTTCTTCACAAAAACATTCACTCCCTTTTCCACTCCAACCTGTTTGCCAGTATATGGGATTGGGCTGAGTTAGACACCAAGGGCCTGGGCTCTGCCTTCCTACATGTTTTTTAAAGCCAAGAATCACATGGAGGTGGGAGGAGCAGAAAAATGTCAACAATTTGAGTTTTACACCCCCACCCCCCAAAAAGGGAGAAGTGCCAGAGACTCCATGAAATCCACTAAGGACTTTTCTATCATGATTGATTTCCTATGGGAGATACTCAGGATACATCTACACTGATTGGGAGCTCAACACGGTCAGGGTTGATCTTCTGGAGTCCAATTTCCTATGTCTAGTGAGGAAGTGCAAAATTGAACTATCAGGGGTTGACAGTTAACCCGTGTACTCCTCATTCTCATGAGAGGTAAGGGAGGTCAATGGGAGAGTTTCTCCCATTGACCTACATCAGTGAGGATGGCCAGATAAGTTGATCATAGTTATGTCGATTCCAGCTCTGCAATTGCCATAGCTGGAATTGCATGCCTAGGATCAACTTTAAGGTCTAGTGTAGACCTGCCCTCAGATACTAGGATGATGCAGGGTGGGCTGCATAAAATCCTAAGATAGAATATGTGCATCATTCAGTACATAAGCATGATCCTAGCAGTGCCTGAATCAAACATTCAGATCTGAATGTGAACCAGAGCAAACCTTGGTGCTGGGGTTGGGATCTAGGGGCTCGGCCATCTTAAATAATTTACCCCTGCAAGCACATATAGTATCATTGTAACATACATGCATACACTGCTATTCTGCATGGCAGCAAGGTCTAATGGATAGGGCATGGGACAGCATGTCCTGTGCTCTATGCCTGTCCCTGCCACTGACCTCCAGCATGACCTTCAGCAGGTTACTGTGTCTCTGTTTCTTCTCCCACTTAGCTATTTCAAAATAAGTAGCTTTTACCAGTACCTTTTTGTACTGGCTCTCCATCCCCACTACCCTCTCAGCCAATCCCATGGCTGGGGATGCCAAAGTGCTGGTACTCAGTACCAGCAAATAACAGCATAAAAAAAGCACTGCTCTGCACATATAGTGCTTATTTTGAAATAACTGTTTGGAAAAGGCGGTGTTAAGACAGAGAATAACGCTTATTTTGAAACTGCTATTTCATTGCTATGCTAATGACAGCTCACAAAATTGAAATGGAGGACCATTTGCGAGCTTGTTCAGCTAATTAGTGTAGCCGCACAAGACTTTACTGTTGGCAGGGGGCGTGCCCAGGATGACCAGATCTCCCTGTCCCAAATATGGGATAGGGAGCTATGGGTGGGAGGTGGAGCTTCCTCCAGGCTCCACGAAGCCCCAGGGAGCTGGGAAGGAGGTGGCAGCCCCCAGCACTCCCCGAGCTCCAGGGAAGTGGCAGCTGCTGGTGGAAAAGGTCAGCAGTGCCTGGTGGAAAAGGTCCAGTGGGGGGAGGGCCCAAATATGGGACAATCAGTCCCTTTTAAAAAATAAGTAGGGATGCCTTTTTGGTGTCCCAGTATGGGACCATCCCGCCCAATATGGGACGGGTGGTCACCCTAAGCTTGCTGGCAGTACAGAAGCTGTGTGGATGTGCTTCTGATGGCTAAGCTCCCCTCTGTTGCCAGTCCCTTATGCCTGAATTTTTTCAGGCTTAAGGGACTGGCGACAGAGTGGGGGCTTAGCCAGCAGAGGCACATCCACATGGCCTCTGTACTGCTGGCGTGTCCCCTGCCGACAGTTAAAATCTTGCGTGGCTATGCTAATTAGCCGCAAGAGTTTGCAAATGATCCTCCATTTGCATTTTTTTGACCTGTCATTAGCATAGATGTGGCCACAGGGAATAGGGGCTATTCAGGAATATCTTATTCCAAAATAACTTTGCTTCATAGACATAGTATTTATGATTAGAGACCCTGGAAGCAGAGTAGGAGCTCTAATCTGAAACAGGCTCTATTGTGTGTAGGCACAATATTTTGGAAAAAGTTTTGCTTATTAGTGGGCTTCTCTAATCTGAAATAATCTCTATAGTGCGCAGACACACTATTGCATAATAAGTTTTGTTTATTCTAGGACTTCCCTGTAGTGTAGGTGCATTATTCTGGAATAGCTTGTTTTGGAAGAATACCTCTGGAATAACTCTGTAGCATAGACACAACCTGAATGTCCTGTGCAGATTGGCAAAGCAGGTCTGGGAACTCTCTTAGCTTTCCATGTGGTCACATATCTGATCAGAAGGAAGAAATCAGGCTGCCTTGGGTGATTGCCTTGTGTTTTGAGTTGTGTGAGAAATTCCCCAAGGACTACTTTTGAGCTGTTTGACAATTCACTTTTTGATTGGATACGTTCAGGTTGAGATGTCTGAAAACTGAGAGTGGTAAAGCAAAATAAAACAGGAAAGAATCATGTTTTAAAATAGTGGTCATTAGACAGCTACCCCTCCTCCCCAAGTAGCCTGTTAACTCTCTAAATTTTCCAATCTTCCTTCCTTTTCTTAATCAGCAATTACTTTAAGTATTATGAAATTAAAAGAATGCTCAGTAAGATACTTCAATATAATTACCTATGCCTAACCTTGACCCCAGGCTCTGGAATTTAGCTTTTATAACTCTTTTAGAACTTACATGAATTTCAGTCAAATTGTTTATAACTTATATGGATAAGGAAATGGTTTAATTTATAGAAGACAACCATATTTTGGTGGTAGTAGTTTCCTGATTTGATGGTAAGGAAAGAAATTTTAAAGTTAATCAGTTTATTGATTTTTTTTTTCCTGCTCAGTGCAGGAGTAATTTGAGGTGTGTCAAGGGAAAATAGAAGTTTTGAAATAATAATAATAATAATAATAATAATATTCTTGGTGCATTAGACAAGATCAAAGAAATTGTTTTTGGCTACAAATTGATTGTATGAACCAGTGTTGCCTTTCCTAGGGATTCAAAAACCATGAGTAATGCTCCAGGAAATCAGGAATGTAGATTATATTAAAAAAACCTAAATTTGTTATTTTTATGTGCCTTCCATTTTCTGAGAATGTTTGAATTCATAATTTAACTCTCTGAGTCATGAAGGTTAGAGACTTTTTCTTTTCTTTAAGTGAAAATCTAGAATCTCCTATAATAGCATGACACCTTGAAGCAGTGACTTTAAAAGGAAATTGGGTATTATGAACTCCTGATGAAATCAGGAGAGTTTGTACATGTTGAACCTCTCTTGTCTTGCACCTTCGGGACCTGACCAGTTCTGGATGAGAGAATTTGCCAGACCACTGGGAGACCATATTGTCTAGCAGCACTACCAATATTTCCACTGCATACTGGGTTCTTAGAGAAATTTAGGGGTAATTTACAGCTAAATAACAGCACAGAGCACTGAGAGCCAAGACTGGTGGCTGTAAACAAACTTTACAGGACAACAGGAAGCTTGGCCACAACCATGTTCAGTGGTCATCCAGCCAACTAAAATCATGCAGGATTATGGAGGTTGCTGGATGACATAGTTCTGTGTCAGAGAGTTTCACCCTGTATCAGTGTAGTATTTTCATTTTTTTTATTTCTGTTCCCTTTCCAGCATTTTCTGAATGATGTAAGTACTGATGCTGTCTTAGTTTTATGGGGATATAAACTTAGGCAATTTCATAAACCCAAACCATAAAATAAGTATCTTTGGGCAATGAAGCATTGTTGGGGCTTGGAATTTAGAAGAGGTTTTTACCCAATGATGACGGTGGATTTCAGCTATGCAGCAGTACTTATCATGGCATAAATGGAAACCTGGACTCATATTCCAATTCTTCCATGTGTTTTATGTCTATAATGAACCAAAGTGAGTTTGTGGGGAAGACTTTCTCCTGTGCTGTGGCTTTGTGTGGTATAGGAGATGGAACTGGGGCTCAGGAAGCTGGTTAAGATCATCTGATTCTCAGGGCTGGGCCAGTCCCAATGATGCTCCCAGCAGAGGATTGCCGTAGCATAATAGGCCTCTATGCAAGAAGTGGGACAAGCAAATGCAAAAATCTCAAGAGTGCACAAAGATTTGCCAGCAGAGAGTTCCTCAATGTCAGGAGAATTCTGTATGGAGTATTTATAGCAGGACTGAGGCCTTTCCAGGTCTGGATGACAAAAAGAGGACAAGTATCAGAAGAAACTCTGGCCCAAAATATCTGTCCAGGAGGGAGAGTGCAAAAGATACAGAGATAAAACAAGTTTATGAAAGGGGATGATGCTCTCTTGAATCTGCTTTTTGTAACCTTATGGGCAGTGATTTTTGTAAAAACAAAAGAGGATTGGGTACTCAGCCAGCTTTCCCCGTCCGTCCCCAAGGCCAATCCTGTGGCTGAGGCTGCTGAGGTGCCAGTACTCAGCACTGGCAACTATGGCACAAAAAAATCCACAGCTCAAGAGTGCACTTGTTTGTTCATCTACATCTTTTCAGAATTCCTGAAGTAAATAATAAGAGATATAGTAATATCCCATACAATGAATATAATTTCAACAAATAAATTGTGGATAATTTTTCATCTGAGAGGGTATCACAAGTACACAGTCCAGAGGTATATGCTAATCAGAGTTTCATGATGTCTTGTGTTCATCTACACCTGCGTGTTGTGTTTGTCTTATGAATCACTATACTTAGATATTGTTCAAAATCGGTTTTGATTCCCCCTGAGGACTAAATCCTAGCCTCAGATATGGGGATGTGTGACTGGTGGCAAGTAGTGATTTAAGAACTCTAAGTTAGATTCAGCCTCACATGTTGGCTACATAAACAAGATTTGCCTTTTCTCCCTTTTCTGTACCTCTGCAAATAAGATATGGAAAGCAAGGGCAAAGTGCTTTGGAAGAGGAGCAACTGAATAAGTCAAACAGTATTTTAAATACCTGAATGATACATTTTTCAGAGACAGATGACAGAAGTGAGTGTTAGAGGTTGCAGAGGGGTTTCCATAAAACATCAATGGACACTGGTTTTGAATATATATATTTTGAACTACTTGTTTTATTGACAGGCTGTCAAAACAATGAAAGGGGAAAACACATAGCCATAAATAACAGCAAACCTAAATAAATTGCTGCCAGACAGTTGGTCAATACCAGCCATTGGATGTTTACATTAGATTTTTGTAAGGATGGAGAAGGGCAATGAAATTCAGAATGACTTTGGGGGGGGGTCTAAGAGAACAAGCAGATAAAGTGCCTTATATAATTATTTGCAGAGCAAAGATATTTATTATGTTACAGCACCAGCAGCATGTGACGTGCCACATGACAAGATATACATGAAAAGACAAGACCCCTGGAGCTGGCCTGATGCAATGAAGGAGATGGATGGATGCAACAAAGCATTAGCAGATGAAGGGATAGATTTATGGTGGTGATAGAATTATAGGACCAATAAGGGATGGGGCAGGAAGACAGTAATACTGTCATCTTTGCAAATGCAAAGGCATCTGGTTATCATGATGGAGCAGGTTCAAATGTATTTTTGTTGACTCACTTCATATAGGCTTCCTAGTGGATGTAGGTCCTCCAAGGAGGGATTTAAGTAGGCAGAGTAGCATTAGGCTATTTGAAGGAGGTGGACAATAAGACAGTATTGCTATAATCTTTTGGCAGTGGCATAAAGGGGAATACTAGAAATCAGAAACAGAAAAGTCCTGATAGGTTAACTAGTTAGTTCCCCTGCCAGTCCAGCATTGTTCTCTATGGTATGACTGATAGAAGGTGAGTTGCTTACAAAAGGAAGAGATATAGGAAAAAAAAAAGAGAGGAGAGGCTCTGAATAATGATAGCGAGCCTGACAGCCTGAAACTGAGATGGTTAGACTGTGCAAAAAAAAAAAAAAAAAGAGAGAGAGAGCGAGAGAGCTGAGAGCACTAGCAATACCTAGTACTTTCAATCTTCAAAGTGCAGTATAAATATTGACCAGTCAACAGTCAATCTTCACTACTGAGCCAGACAAATGGTGAGTGAATTGCCCAGGTCCAGAAAGTAAGTTGCTGCAAAACCAAGATTCAAATTTATGAATTCCTGGCCCCCAGTCCTGTATTCTAGCCACTATCCAAACTGCCTCAAAATGAGAGAGAGATTTCAAGATCCTGAGTGTCTAGATGAGAAACATCAACTACAGTGCTAAAGAGTCCACTGCTGAGAGATCCTTTCATCTGCTTAAAAGAGAAGGAAAATATATGATCCTCTGTTCTGATTTCCTGCATAAAATTGGCCATAGAATTGCACCTCAGGATTTCTAAATCAAGACCAACACCTTGTGGTTGAACTAGAGGATGTTGTTAGAAAGATCCATCCTTGGTTTTAAAATCCCACGTGATGGAGAATTTGCAATATAATGCTTTTGAACTGATAAATGACAGGAGACGTCCGGGAAGACTGGGCAAGGTCTAATGTAGTGCCAGTTTTTAAAAAAGAGGGGAAAGAAGGCACTGTGGAACTGGAGATTTGTCAGTCTGACTTTGACACCTGGGCAACTACTAGAGCAATGCATATAACATTAAAATTACAAATACCTGAATGGAGAGGCAATAACCTGTAGCTAGCATAGATTTACTAAGAACAAATCATGCCCAACCAGCTTGACTTCTTTGTTTGAGAGGTTAGCTGGTTTGGTGGACAGGAGAAATGAAATGGACATTATATATCTGGACTTCAGCAAGGCTTTTTGACACAATCCCACATGACATTCTGATCAGTCTGGAGAAATGCAGGCTCAGTGGAACTACCATGAAGAGGATACCTAGTTGGTTAAATAACTACAAGCGGAGAGCAACTACGAATGGAATGATGTTAGGCTGGACAGAAGTCTCAAGTGGGGTTCAGGAGGAAACCATCCTGGACCTGTTGTTTAACATCTTTGATAGATGTTATTTGGATCAAATTTGCAGATGACACAAAGCTGGGTGGGGTGTTGTCAGCACTCTGGAGGATAGAGCTAAAATTCAGAGGGATCTTGATACCTCGGAGGACTGGACTATAGTCAAGATGAAATTCAACAGAGACAAATGTAAGGTTTTACACTTAATGAAGAAAAATCAAATGCATCAATGCACAATGGGAAAAAATTGGCTCAGCAGAAGCAATGCTGAAAAGGATTTGGGAGTTGTTATGGATCACACCCTCAACGTGAGTCAGCAATGTGATGCTCTTGCACCAAAAACAAACAAAAAACCCTGCAATTTTTGGTTGCATTAACAGATACATAGAATGCAAGTCATGAGAGGGAAAGGGTGATGGTGTGGCTCTACTCAGCACTGCTTAGGCTTCTGCTGGAGTACTGTGTCCAGTTTGGTCATTGATGTATAGAAAAAATGTGGAGAAAATGGAAAGAATTTACTGTTGAGCAATAAGGAGATGCAGTGCAAGCCACATAAACAAAGTCTGAAGCAACTGGTTATGTATGTTTAGTTTGGAAAAGAGATTACAGTGGGACATGATTGCAATCTTCAAACGCTTGAAAGGCTAACATAAAAAGATGGAGAAAAGTTAGTCTCTCTTGCCACGGAGGTAGGACCAGAGGCAATGTGTTCAAATCAGAGCATAGCAGATTTAGATTAAATCTCAGGAAAAACTTCCTAATGATAAGAACAGGAGGACAATGGAACAGACTGCCTAGGGAAAGGGTGACCATCTGCCTCATTTTTACCAGGACAGTCCTTTATTTAAGCTGTGTCACAGGCATTCCAACTTTTTTAATAAAATGGGCAAATTGTCCCGTATTTTGCAGGGCTCCTGTTTCCCAGCACCCAGTGTCTTGAGGTGGCAGCCCCTGCTGCCAGGGAGCTCCTCCACTGTGAGGCAGCCCCATTCCCAAACACTCCATGGAGGCAGTCCCCACTACCAGTGAGCTCTGCCATGGGATGGCTGCCTCATTCCCTGGTACCCCCCTGCTGTGAGGTTTTGGGGCCCCCATCCTCCACTCTCCCTCATCAGGAGGCTGGGGAGCTCCCATCCCTGGTGCCTCACTCTGGGGCAGCTGTCCCCATCACTGATGAGCCCTGACATGGAACAGCAGCCCCTGTCCCTGGAGGCCAGTGTCCCGTATTTGCCATAGGGCAATGTGGTCAGCCTACCTAGGGAGGTTGTGGAAGCTCCTTCAATGGAGGTTTTCAAAAGGAGGCTGGATAGCCATCTGTCTTGGATGGTTTAGACACAACAAATCTGGCATTTTGGCAAGGGTTTAGACTACATGACCCTTGTGGCCTTTGCTAACCTTATCCCTCTAACCTTCTATATCTCTGTAATCTGTTCCAGTGACTAATTAAACTCTCCCCCCCCCACCCACCACATGCCCTCTCCATTTTAAGCAATGATTGGTTATAAGTAAGAGATTTCTAAATTCCGAAATGGCCTGTGTACTAAAATGTGTATTTTGCACGTCTAGTGATCACCCTCCTAGGAAAATGTTCTAAACATGACATGCTATTTTCTCAAACTCCAAAGTTCTGCATGTGGAACTTTTCCATAAGGTATTTTGCATTATCCAGAATTATCTTGGTTTCTTACAAACCTTTTGGAATTACTGTTTGTTAAGCTGTGTCATCTGCAGTAAATAACATGTTTTTGTTTTATTTTTTTGTTTGCTAAATTTTGGGATTTATTTGTTGAAGGAAAAATAATTAACAGTGGCAGGAATTTGATTACATCAGTTCACAGAGAGAAACACCCAAATGATAAATCCATAGTGGGAGAACTGCCCATATGTTACAGATTGGCTTAACATGGGTGAGGCATTAAATAAACTAAGTCTGAAAAACACAAACCTTATCAGCTTTATTAGCATTGAACTCTGTGGCTTCCACTGGGGCTGACACACTTAATTAAAGATGCTCTGGTCTAATTAGGTTGCACATCAAATATACAATTACAAGTGTTTAAAACAATCTAGCTGAGCTGCAGTTCTGAGTGATATGAATATTTATTTTCTTCAGGTAGGATCCATCAAGAGAAAAGCTTTGTTAGGCCAGATAATACAAAACAAACAAACAAACCAGAGGGACTGCAGAAGCTGTAATATTCCTTGCAATGAATGATATGTAGATCTTCAATCTGGATGTGGCTAAAGAAGACAACAATGGATTAAGATAGACAAGGCTTTTGTTTGTATTTTTAATCATTATCTGACTGAATAGTTTAAATTTATTGGTGACTAGCTTATGGAGAAATCCATTTCATTCTGTTGATTTACTACCTAAATGATTCTGAAGCCACTTTGTGGGCCCACTGAGGTCAACGGGAAGACGCCTAATGAGTTAGTAGAAGTTGGATGATGCTCAAATGTCAGTGGGAGTTCTACATGTGAAACTCTGCATGTGGAGCAACCCAAAAATCAATGGCAAACTCGGGCAAACCTATGTGTTACACTGGGATGCATATCTAGTCTTGCACCTCTGCATAATGAACTGAATTCTTTTGATTCTATAGTTATCTAACTAGATAAAGTATATACCTCAGTCAGGTATGATTTGGTCAGGGACTGGTTTCAAATGAGACAGGTTTCCAAGCCCTTTTATACTAGATAATACAAATATGGAAACAACTTTTGAAAAGTAACCAGTGATGTTTTCATTTTCCAAAAGTTTTGGGGCCCAAAATTCCTGGTCCGTTAAAATTAATGACAAAATTTCAATGGGGGCGGATTCTCCCCATTGGATTTGATTTCTGGGGTGCAGAGGATATGCAGCTCCTACTGACTGCAAATAGTGTTCTTGGTGCTCAGCATTTTGCAGATCAGAACTGTGCTGGATTTGTAACACCAAACATTGAGCTATTACTTTCAGTCTTTGGCCATGGTTCTGATTGCTCATGCACCAGTTTTACCCTGGTATAATTCCATTCACTCCCCTGTCATTGCTCCTGAGTCACATTGGTACAAATGAGATCAGAATCAGTCCATTGTTTTATTCTGTTTAACCCTACCTTCAGAACACTTTGATTGTGGCTTTCGTATTGTGTATGAAAAGACAAATCTATCTCAGTCGTGAGACTGTGTACCCAGTGTCATTTTTGGAGTTATATTTCAGGTTAGACCCTTGGACCCATTGGCTACGTCTACACGTGCCCCAAACTTCGAAATGGCCACGCAAATGGCCATTTCGAAGTTTACTAATGAAGCGCTGAAATGCATATTCAGCGCTTCATTAGCATGCGGGTGGCCGTGGCGCTTCGAAATTGACGTGCCTCGCTGCCGCGCATCTCATCCAGACGGGGCTCCTTTTCGAAAGGACGCCGCCTACTTCGAAGTCCCCTTATTCCCATGAGCTGATGGGAAATGAGGGATTTTGGAAGATGCTAATGAGGCACTTACATGAATATGCAGCACCTCATTAGCATAATGACAGCTGCATGCAATATGAAAGTGCTGCTTTTGAAATGCACGCTGCCCATGTAGTCGGGGGCTTTTTGAAAGGACCCCCTGATTTCAAAAGCCCCTACTTCCTAAAACCAAATAGGAAGAAGGTTCTTTCAAAATCAGAGAGTCCTTTCAAACGGCCCGAGGCTACATGGGCAACATGCGTCTCGAAAGCAGCACTTTTGAATTGCGTGTGGCCTCCGTTATGCTAATGAGGTGCTGGATATTCATGAAATCCCTCTTCTGAAATCCCTTACTAACATGCCCCTGCTGAAAAGGAGGGATAGTGTGTCCACGGCCACAAAGTTATTTCAAAATAGGGGCTGTTATTCCGAAAGAACTTTGCTGTGTAGACATACCCTGCATTTGTATGCATGTGTGTGGGAGAGAGAAATAGTTCACCCAGTAAATCAAATTCATACCAGAGTTCAGGGAAGAAGCACAATCATCTTGCTCAGTAATGAGACCTCTACAAAATGACTGACTTGTAAGTGGACATAACTTCCCAGAAGATCTAAGATCTATCTATTCTGCAGTGCTTTTTGTCTGTAGGTGTCTCAGTACTTTACATGCTGACCTGAAGAGATCTGTCCTCTAAGCAACACTTTCAGGACCAAATATGCAGTATATTCCTTAGGGTTAGTCTACATGGTAAGTTACCACATGACAAGAAAGCATGTGACTATAGCCCTCCAGCTGGCCACATAATCATGTCCTACTGCTAAGCTTTGGAAACTTAGTGCTGTACCAGTGTCCACATGGGACACGAACGTGTGGCAAGCTGGTGTGATGTAGGTTCATACCCTGACTTGCTATACAGTCAAGGCATTATGAAGACCACGCGGTTGTGTGAGATTTAGGATGGATACTCCAAATCAGTTGGTTAGAAATAAATTCCTATTGGGTCACTTCCACATCTCTGCATCTGCTGAGCTTAACTACTATGAGGCCTGACTAGCACAGAGTGCTGGGATTTGTAGTGGGGATAGGGCTTCTGATTACGCCCTCTTTGTTTGAAGGTTGGGCTACCAGTTTCCCTTCCATATTGTGCTGTGTTCAGTGTCATGCACTCAGTCTGGAACACAGTGTCTTACTTTTCTCAGCAATGTGCTCCCTGCAGGAGCAAAAGGTTGCATGCATAAACTGTGGCAGAAAATGTGTCCTTCTATATGCTTCTATGAATATTGGCGAGTTCAGAATAGAGTGGCAGCTTTATCAGTGAATGTCCTAGCCTTTCTTTTAAATGAAGTTAGACATTTAGGAGTAGATCCAACCTCCTTCTCTTTTCTGAACATTGATTTTGTTATGAGACCTTACAGAGCCTGCTCATTTTAAACTCTGCTTCAGGGCAAAAACATTTATGGCACACTTTAAATAAAACATAGCATGCGTTTTGTACTAACATATGTATCATTGTCCCACTAGCTGGAGCTGATACAATTTCTGACACAGAGTGCTATGCTCATGCAAAATTGATGACATAGTGTTGCATAAGAATGAATGTGACCCTTTAAAAACAGTTCTTTTGCTGTGATAACCCCACTCAGTTTCTGGTTGCAGGAATCCAAATTCATGCTCAATGTGACTGATTTAGTAAATCACTGCATTGGTGTTGAGTGGCTTAAACATTAGACACTAAATGGTTGTTCTTGTCTTCTTTATGCGATGGTTACACCCATCAAGCTTGGTGGGATTTTTGGGTACATATCCAACATAAATGTTTGGTTGGGCTATTGGTAGGGCAAGTCGATGGATACTTGTTGGACTCGTGGATAGATGAGCAATCCCCTACTTCTATGCTTTCTATATCAATGCCTATTTTGTCAGCTTCTATGGTGTGTAGGTAAAAAGTTGACTCTATCAGTACTTTCTTGGAGGAAGTTTTTGGAGATCATACTTAGAAAATTCAGAGAACTTATTTTGCTTATATACAGCTATTTATTTATAATGATATAGGGATGCTAATAATGTATCAAGGCTCCATTGGGCAGGGTTCTTTGTCAAGGAAGGCAGTAACAGAATGTCAAGGAAGGCAGTATCCTAAAGAACTCAAAATCTAAAGAGAAGACAAGAGACAACAGGAGGAGTACAAGGTAACAATGAGACAATACAGGCACTTCTTTGGCTGTCCATTTGGAAAATGCCAGTATGTCAAGGCTAACCAAAAAGTGTTAATACCCTAACATTTTATGTGTGAAACACATTATTGTTTTTTTTCTCCTTTGTGCTCCTGTGATTTTGGTGTGAGTGAAATAAGATGAACAGCTACAAATGCAATGGGCACATTCCCATTCACTACTGTAGGTACAGGATTTCAACCAATATATCAAAGACCATGTTTAGTTTTTGTCTGGACGGGTGCATTGTGCAGGTGGGCTGTGGCGTGCAAGTTTTCTTCTCAATCATTACAGCTCCTTAGCTACAGAAAAAATTAACAATGGAAAGGGTAGATTTTTTATTAATTGATTAGTTGAAACTTTAGAAAGTGACAAGATAACGTTTGGGATTGTTCCCATGTGAAATGCTGCATTGTGCATTTCCTTTGAAATATATTTTTTCATGATTTCAGTGACCATGTGCTTATTAAGATTGTAAGTTCTTTGGGATATGGATCCACTTTTTTGATCTGTGTTCAGTGACTAGCACCATGGCATCCTGGTCTCCAACTAAGGTTCCTTACCCCTACCTAAAACCAATAATAACAAACAATAAAAATGACCTAGGAGAGCACCAGCTGAATATCATGCAGATATTTCAATTGTAAACATCTGTTTTAAGAGATTTCTAATAAGGGGGTTAAAATTTACCATTGGGTGAGACTTAACAGAAAAGCAACCACTGCACCAACCCACCTTTTTTGACACTGATTTTGATGCTACCAAATCCGGCCCATGTCATCTCACAAGCGGCATACTGAAGGAAACTAAGGCTCCTGTAGAGCTTTCACTGCTTGCCGTAGCACGTGCAGAGTGACTGGGGCAAGTGCTCCAGGCACCATAATAGTGTAGATTGATACCCTAGATTCCAGTTTTATCTCTATTTTGAAGGCCAGCCCCACTAACAGCCCATTCGTTCCGAACAGCATGCTGGGCTATTGGCTCAGGAAGAGGATCCCCTCCTGACTCAGCTTAGCTGGAAGGGTTGAAGACTGTTGAATTTCATATTGGAGGCAAAATAATCTTGCCGTACAGTGTGTCACAATTCTTCAATTGACACACTTGGCATGGTTTCCCTAATCCTTGAGACATTACTACAATGAACAACATTTTACAATAAATGTCTCTTTTACTAGTGTTTGTGGTCGGTTGATCTGTTTCCTGTTTTATGATGTTTAGACAGACAGATTTGGATTGTTAAAATTCCACTCAGGCTTGGTACATTGGGGCTGGCCAACACAACAAGCACACTGGTATATAGGTCAGTATGAATCTCTAAATTAGATTTTTGTCAAGACTGTCACAGTCAGGGAAACTTTCCTTCAGTGCTCCATTGAATTGATACATTCTGCAACCTCATGTAATGAAGGCCATCTTTTAATTAAGCAGGTCCCCTCAAAAGGACATCAAACTTAATGCCCAGTTTCAACTGGCCTTTGCACTTGCAGCGTGAGCCTTCTCAAACATGCTCCTTCATGGCAAGATTTAGGCAGTATATTAAAAAGTATATAAAACATGTAAAAGAAAGTCAGAAGTGATTATGGAAACTTGTCATGAATACAGGTTGAACCTTTCTCATCTGGTACCCTTGGGACCTGACCAGCACAGGATGAGAGAATCTGCCAGACCACGGGAGGTCAGTATTGTCTAGTTCATTACCAACACATCCACGGCTTACTGGACTCAAGGAAGACGTTTACGGGGTAAATTACAACTAAATAACAGCACGGAACACTGAGAGCCAGGACTGGTGGCTGTAAACAAACTTTATGGGACCACGAGAAACTTGGCCACATCCATGATAAGTGGTCATCCATTTAACAAAAATCCTGCTGGATTGTGAATGTTGCCAGATGAGAGAGTTCTGGATTAGAGTTGTTCAACCTGTACGTCAGTGTATGTGGGATTAATTATAGACCCTAATGCACCAGCTAGTTTGGGAAATTATTATTTAAGTAGCAATGGACAAGTACAGTTTAGGATAAAAATGACTATATGATTGCACTATGGTACCAGTGGTATGTGAATCAAACTTTTATGACTCTTATTTAGCTATTGATATCAGTGAGGGTCTGCAATGTGTGTGGGTCCAACGTAGAAGTTTCTGCACCTGAACCAGCGAAACAACTAAAAGGCCACGTGCAGGCCTGAAATACCACTTTATTAGGCACGGAGGACATCAGCTTGTGGGGAAACAAAAGCTAAACAAATTAGTTATAGTCTAAAGCCTACAAATCTTCATTTCACTGCTAAAGGTCAGTTTATTCCCTCCTGGATTTAAGAACCCTCTAACAACACAAGTGGAAGCTGCATGTGTTAAGTGCTGTAAACTGAGAAAAGAATACAATAGTTAGAGGTAAGGCAGAGGAGGGAGCAGCCGGAACACCCAGTCAGGGAATCAACATAGAAGATGAAGCCTTTAATCTTACAACAACCAGCTTGAATCTAGCTTAAGTAAGGGTGTTATTGGTGAAATTACTAACGACTTAACAGGAAAAGCCCAGCCAGGCTGTCATTCTTTACACTTAAACCTTTATTACCAGACACAGAGATTAAGTCTGAGATACTGTATTATATTTCTTCATGATGATGATAAGATATGTTTGTTTAAAGGGAAATCATATATGTAGTTACCCATCATGTTGAAGTAAGCCACATATCTCTACCATTTAAAGCAGGCTTACAATGCATCTTTTGTGTTTCTGAGGTCAGTGAAGAAATTAGTTCCATAAACAAGATAAAATGGTACAAGATCTGGTTTAATGGAATCAGGCTTGCATAGAGTGAAGAAAGGATGATTAAAATATTACTTCCCTGACAACCATAATTTTATTTCTGGATGTCTTCACCTCACCCCTCATTTGTTTACAGTGGTGAGTGATGTGTTTGATGAGTAGACCCAGTAAAGTCAATCTTGGACTCTTGCAGTTGTCTGTACTACCAAGAACGTGAGACTACATAGTGAATAAATACTGTGAGAGATGATGTGAATTGTGACGTGTGCAGTTCATAGGGTTCTACTGTCACACACACAAATTCCTAGGTTTGCCTATTGATCTCTGACTGGGTTTGGTTGGAATAAGGGGTTAACTGAAAAGGGGCCCTGGTAGTGGGTCTGCCCACAGCCCACCTCTCAGTACTGACAAACAAACACACAACACTCCGTCCTGTAGAACGTGGAGGTTCAGCGAGGCACGCGTCCCAGTTGTGGCAGGTTGCTTTCAGAACTTCCCAGTCATTGGGCCGGAGCCCTTTTGGGGTCCTGGGGTGTCTTTGCCTCAGCCTTACACATGGCCCTTATAGGCTCATGAACTAAGACATAAACACACCACGATACACAGTTAAAGGTACCTTCCCCTCTGACCATTTGTCAGGGTACTGGGTAAAAGAATGGATACGGGTAGCAAACAAATAACAAGATGCAGACAAATTTAATACAAGCAATATTTTTTACTTACACAATTCAGCAGGTACAAAATTAAAACAGCAAACTGTTGCATTATGTTGCTAGAGCTATACTTATACAGGTTTCTTCGTAGTACCGATATGTATTTGTGCACTACTCTATCTAACTCATGAGCAGATGGGGGGGTGGAGCACAGGGTGATCAGTCCTCGGTGCAAGCAACACTCGGCTTCTCCAGGGCATCAGGAGTCCCTCCACCCCGGGCTTGCTGTTATGCTCCTTTATAGGTTTTCTGACGTCACTACTTCCTGGGGTGATGTATGCCTGTACACCAATCATTTTTAGCATATTTCACTGTTTCCCTTATATGGGATATATTAGGGGAAGGGTATTTCAACACATTTCACTTGGTCCCGTATTTGGGATGTGGAATGGGGAGGGCTCACCAGCCTTAGCTTGATTATCATATTCTTTAAGTCATGTGTTGGTAACCGCTCCTGCTCCTTCAGGCTCCATGTTTGTTGCATGCAGTCAAAGAGGCCCCCCACTTCCCTTTTTATTGTCTCTTCTGAGAAACTTCCCCATTTTCTTTAGCCGAGGTCACAAGTTGAGTGCCTGAGCTATGCACCCGAGGTTGGCCATGCTGATATGGCCTAACCAACATTTGACAAATTGCAGCCTATGATTTGCAATGCCTCATGTGACTGAATAGCCCAATCTAAAATGTGTGTGCTTCTTGGCATTTATTGCCCATGTACCTATCTTGGGAGCTACTTGCTGCCTATGGGCTCTTTTCTTTTCAAGCTGTAAGAGACAGACTTTGATGCCCTGTTGGAGACAATGGCAACACTTGTTATGAGGACTTGCCAAGATTTCCCATTGGTCAGAATCAATTCCCAATTCCTTCATATCTCACCTGCATGTGTCTTTATAGTGAAGCTTGGGGTGTCCTTTTGTTCCCTCTAATAGCTCCCCGGAGAGCATGTCCTTTGGTCTGCATCTGAGAAGGCCGTAGAAATTATCCCTTTATATGAAAAGGCCCAAATCTTCAGGAGACTGGAAGACTCTGCATACTGCTGAGTGCTTTCCATCCCTTTGACTTCAGTGGTGGTGGAGTGATCTTTGTATCTGCAATGTGAATGGTAGTGGAGTAGGACAGTGACTATCTGGATTCGGATAGACTGCATTTGGTTTAGTGCGCTGTTGGATCTCTGTGCTGGCATGAAAGAGATCCTAATGGTTGAAGTTTTGTGTTTGCATTCAATAAGAAGAAGAAAACTGAAAAGCCAGGAAATTTATGAGGCAACCCTTGAATTCAAAAATTGCACTTGGCTTTCTGCAAAATTCACACAGGAAAAGCAAGAGCTCCATGGAGGGATGTACAAATTAGTATTGATTGGATAAGTTTAGAGTTTCATAAAGGGTTTCCTTTCACTTTCCACCACAAAATTGGCATGAACACATAATAAAAAATCTTTATTAGCAGCTTTACATTTTTTTGGTAATTTTAAGACAGCATGAGGATTATCCACTAATAACAATGGATGTGATGAAAGAGTATAGCAATTTATTCATCTCTGTGGCCCTGATCCACCAAAGTACTTAAGTATGAGTAGGCATTATTGACATGTTTAAATCTAGGCATCTACTTAAGCACCTTGTTGAAGTGGGGCCCAGAAAATAGTGTAATATGCATAAATTGCTACTAATATATTTCTCGCCACTTAGATAAGGTCTGCTCCTGCTTCCTTTGAAATAAATGGCAAAATTTGTATTGATTTCAGTGGGCTCAGGACTGAGCCCATATTCAGTACTATTCTGGTTTTATACACTCTCATCACAGACTCATGTGAGCAAGCCAATTATTTTAAAACCAAAACAGAAACAGGTAACTTCCTGTCTTATTTTGCTATAGTTTTTCATTTTATAAACTGCCTCTTTACTAGGCACAAACCTATTGGGAAGGATCGTATATTGATAGTTAAAACTTCTGTTTCAGATTGGATTTTTGCTTTTGTATCAGTTCTTGGAATATTTCTTTGACCATTTGGAAAGTACAAAACTTTGCTTATTGAAGATATTTTAAAATACGTTCATTACTCAAAACTGGCTTACTTTTTTTTTAAAGGGTGAGTTATTGATGGATAATGTGATCCAATCTGTTCTCTCTGAACCACCTAGCGATGATAACATAATAATTATACCTCTTTTATTTGAGGATCTTGAAGTGATTTGCAAACATTAGCTCATTAATCATTGCAATGCTTTGAGGCAGATAAGAGACATATCGGTTCAGGCATCACTTCTCCTGCTTCTGAAATACAGACAGTTCTGAAGGGAACAGAACAGCTGGTTAAATAAAGCACATTGACATCACAGAAGACTTAAGAAAGGGGAATAAAGATGCATATTGTAGGTGGGTAAAGTGTATTGAGTCCTTTGAAAAAATGATATAATACTAGGGCTAGTACCACTTACTTGAGGAAAGTGTCCTGAGATCTTTAACTACAATTGGGAAGGACCACACTTTTATGTCTCATGTAAAAGTTATCCCTAACAGGACAATCCTACTGTACACCATGCTAGGCCAATACTTTGATATTGAGTGAGAAGGAAGAGTAACACCTAATGAAATACCTGTGCTACTTCCTGCCAGTGCCTAAGTGGCATGTAGGAGAACTTCAAAAGAGTAGTAACAGAGAGGGAGCTGTGCTAGTCTATATACTATCAAAACAAAAAAGCTGTCAAGTAGCATTTTAAAGACTAACAAAATAATTTATTGGGTGAGCTTTGTGGGACAGACCCATTTCTTCAGACCATAGCCAGACCAGAACAGACTCAATATTTAAGGCACAGAGAACCAAAAACAGTAATCAAGGAGAACAAATCAGAAAAAAATGATCAAGGTGAGCAAATCAGAGAGTAGAGGGGTAGAAGGGTGGGGGAAGGTCAAGAATTAGATTAAGCCAAGTATGCAAACGAGCCCCTACAGTGATTAACACTTGGTTTGAACCAGGATGGGAATTTTCTGAGTCACCATAGGGGCTGTTCTGGTATGTCTGTGGTCTGAAGAAGTGGGTCTGTCCCACGAAAGCTCACCTAATAAATTATTTTGCTAGTCTTTAAAGTGCTACTTGACTGCTTTTTTGTTCCAAAAGAGTAGTGATCTAGTTTGTGCTTTGTCTGGCTGTTCTTCTGTACTCTAATATGATCCATTTACATTACAAGGTGATAGGGATTTCAGCATAGTAACTAGCTCCCAGTTAGCAGGCAATGCACAAGAATGAGAGAAGGAATTGGCCAATGCCAGTAGACCAAGGAAAGAAGTTTTTGGCTGCTTCTACAATCACCTTCCTTATGTTACTTCTTCATTGCTGTGATACCAGATTAAATTAATTCATTTTGGTTTTGCTATATCTGTTGCTGTTTGTTGTGTGGGTTTCGTTTTTCTTTTTTTTTTTTTTTTGGTCTGACTATTTTTTTGAAGAAAATTTTTAGAGGTGTTCCGCATAAAAAAAAATACTGTTCATGGGCTCAACAAGTTTAAGAATCACTGATGGTAACCACCTGCCACACAATAGTTTGATTGTAATGATTCCCCTTTTTTCTGGGTAAAGTGATGCTTTCAGGGCTGACAAACAACTGATCAGTCCAGAGTCTGGATTTTAAATGACTGACTAGCTGCCCTTGTTGTATTGGTGGCTTTACACTGACAGTAAAGGAGGAATGAGAGTGTATGTCATGACACTGGGTAATGAATCAAGTAGCATGATATTATTTTAAATTGTAAATAGCAATAATATTCTGTCCTTTAGATAGCATCTTCCACCTAGTTGTCTCACCACACTTGGCAAATGTTAATGGATCCAGCTTCACACGGGTGCTTTGAGGCTTGGAGATCATTGTTATCCCCATTTTACACGAGGCAATGCTGAGGCCCCAAGCACTGTAGTGGCTTGTTGGAGGTTGCTCATGAAGGCTGTGTCAGAGCAGGGTGGAGAACACAGATCTCTGCTTCCCATCCTATAGACAAATTAATCTTTAAGCTACTTTTCCGGTCTGATGATCTTCAGGGCTGGCAGGGGCAGATTTAACTTCAAACCTCCAGAGTGCTGTAATCCATGCTGGCTTGAAATGAACGCCCGACAAGTTATTATACTAGCAGGGGGATTGCTGGTACACAGTGTGCTATGTCTGTGCTCCTTCCTATGCCTCTCACACCTCTCCTGTGCTGGAGGTGTCGGGTGAGACTGTGGAATATAGTTAATCCCATGCTGGGGAGTGCCCAGATAACCTTCTAAAGCTGCTCCTACACTGCATGCATCTTTCAGTGGTGCGCAGAGCATGTATTCTGGCACCTCAACGTGGGTTTAAGTAGCAGTGTAGATAGTGGGGCACATCAGATATGGTTGAAGATTGCATTTATGTATCTGATTACATACCCTGCATCGCTCTTTACTCCCCCTGTCGTGCCTTCTGCATTGATTGATTGATTAATTGATTGATTGAAGCCTCTTCCACTCCTACATCTTGGAACACAGGCCCATTGAGAACAGTTCACCAGCATCCCATGTCCTGGGCAACCTTTTCCAGTTCTGACCAGATAGATCCCATCTTTTTAGTACCTGCTTTCAGGTTTCTATGACAGGTGTATCTTGGGAGACCTCTTTTCTTTTTCCTTGTGGGTTCCAATTTAAGGCTTGCCTTGTGATGATGGTGGTTGGTGGTGTGTCCAGTCCACTGCCATCTTCTCTTCCTGATTTCTGCTTCAGCAGGAAGTTGGTGAATCAGTTGCCACAGGTCTTGGTTGCTAATGGTGTATGTCCAGTGGAACCAGAGGACTTTACAGAGGCTGTTGTTAATGAACATCTGAAGTCTTTTGACACACCTCTTTGTTGTTGTCCAAGTTTCTGCCTTCTGTCTACGCTGCTGTTTGTAGCCATGTAGGGTCCTGCTGCCCCCAGCCCCGAGAGCCTTTCCTCACTGCTGGGAAGGTTTGGACAGCTTCCTTCTTGTAGAGCCTTCCCCTGCCAGAGGGAAGGACTCTGGCTACTCCCTGTGGCTGGAGCTGTTCCCCACTACAGATAAATACTCCAGCAGCAAGGGAAGGCTCTGACACCTGAAGGTGCTGGCAAAAGTGGTGTGTAGTGTAGACTCCGCCTGAGACATTTCTGTGGTTCTTTTGTGCTGCTTTTGGGGTAGCAGAGAGCCTTTCTGGAGGCTAGTCCTCCATTTGTAAGGACAGATGATGCACAGAACAGGATAGCAATGCCACGGTGCAATACTCAACATGGAGAAAGCGGCATGTGTAGAAACAGCCTCTGAGTGTTACTTTGATTCCTCTTGGAGAGACTAGCAGTATCTGTGCCCCATCACCCCCATGCCAACCCTGGGCTGCTAACACAGAAGGTGTATCCAACAGAAAGGGACCAATCACCAGCGGATCCCTGCAGTCAACAGCAGAAAGAAAATAGAAACATAGAATCATAGAATCATGGGGCTGGAAGGGATTGTTCTATTATTCTCTGCAGGCCAGGAGACACACGGGCTGTGTCTACTCTACAACAATCTTTCAAAAGAAGTTCTTCTGGAAGAGATCTTTTGAAAGAGTGTGTCCACACACAAAAAAGGCGGATCAAAAGATCGATTCACTCTTTTGATAGAGAGCATCCACACAGCCCCCTACTCTCTCGGAAGAATGGGCCAGGGATCAAAAAATCTGGCACCATGAGCACCGCCCTTTCAAAAAGAGGACCCGCAGAGCATCTACATGCATTTTTTTCAAAAGCAGCTTTCGAAAGAAGGCTCTCTTCCTGATCCGGGAGCAGAGGAGTGCTTCTGGAAGAAGAGCTGCATTCTTTCTATTTTGGATCAAAAGAACACATTTTGTGTGTGTTCTTTCATAAAAAGGGCCAGATTTTCTCAAAGCACTAGCTAGTTTAGACACAGCCTTGGAGTGGCTCTTCGACAAAAGATCAAATCTGGTCTCCTCAGGAATTAGCTCAGTCCAGCCTCCACGGGCCCTCTCCTAGCAGTGTCTGGCTTTTTGTTACCTGCTTGTTCTCCATGACCTTATCAGGACCTGTGTCCCTCCCATACTGTGGACCCCTGCCCTTATGGTACTGCCCTGCTGCAGTGCCCCCTCCACTCTGGAATCTTGTCCCTCAGTGAACCCCCAACCTGCTATACCCACCTTGCCTCAGTGACCCCTTGCCAGTCATCATCTAGCCCCTTACCTCAGGCGCAACCTGCAGTCTGGGCTGGCCACTTATCATTGGCAAAGGATATGGACCTGCTGCCTTTCACTGCCCTGGCTGCCTCCCTGCAGTCCTAGTACCCTCATCCTTGTCTCAGGCCCTGCAGTCTTGGAATGGGATCAGACCAGAGCTCTCCAGCACGACTCAGTCTCAAGAAGCCTCTGTAGCTTCTCAGGCAGCCAGGTCCCTCCTGCTCCACAGCTGGAGCAAGAGTCTTTTCTCCCAGAGGCCCTTTTATACAGCCTGAGCTGAGCTCTAACTGGCAGCTAATGGCCTCAGCAGCTGGCTCCAACATTTCAACCCTCTCCCAGGGCTCTGTTTAACACTTGATCCTCCTGGAGCAGGGTGACCACCCTGCTACATGGCCTCTTGCCCCTTTTGTGACCCTGGTCCTGAGGTGAATGAAGCACTCCACAACTTCAGCTGATGGGCTGGCCTATTATTTATCATTTGTTAAGCACTGATGGCAAGTTTGGTGCTGAGCACAACCCAAGTATCACTATAGTTTCTGCCGTTAGAGAGGTTGAGAGTGTGAGATAAGACCCAGAGTGTAGCAGGGATTTGAAATGAGTTGATTGTACTTACTGACCTTTTTCCCATCATAGTCTGGTAATTTTTCATTTTGGAAGGAGAGACTTTGTGGGAGGGATTTGCATGAATAGAGGGTGGAGTCATGGCACATAGCTTTTGGGAGTGCACTTCCTGCGTATGGAACTGCTTTGGAATAAGCATGAAAGATGGGAGAGGGATAAGGAAATAAGGGTACATATGTGCAGCTGCTTCTGAGGTCAGTGGAAACTTTGCACCTGTGTATCCAAAAACAATCTTGATTGTGTCTCATGTGTGCAGCACTGCACATTGCACTGCATTTTATTGTCTGAGCAGAGCCTTATCTTTGATCCACAAGGAAATAGCTGCTGCGCTTTACAGGTCTTGGCAATGGTATCACTTTCTCTGCACAGAAATAACATATCAAGCTAATTTACTCCTGTGGTGTGCTGCAACACCTATATAATATTAAGTAAACATTGTTGGTTTATATACTAAATGTAATTAAAACCCTGTGCAAATTTTACTCTGGTCACATGAATTTCCTTTAAGGGGCAGCTAAGAAAACAGGGTACTTTTATTTTGCAAGGAAATCTGGCTCTTAGACTTGACAGCCCTGTTAATTTTAGGTCAGGCTAGATGGTTATCAGTTAAAAAAATTCTGCACAGCTTATTTGATTCCCTCTTTTCTGTTGTCAAGGTTCCATGGTATTATTTAATGCTTGTTTTTATTTATCCTACTTAAGCTGCGTCTACACGTGCACGCTACTTCGAAGTAGCGGCAGTAACTTCGAAATAGCGCCTGTCACGTCTACACGTGTTGGGCGCTATTTCGAAGTTGAAATCGACGTTAGGCGGCGAGACGTCGAAGTCGCTAACCCCATGAGGGGATGGGAATAGCGCCCTACTTCGACGTTCAACATCGAAGTAGGGACGTGTAGACGATCCGCGTCCCGCAACATCGAAATAGCGGGGTCCTCCATGGCGGCCATCAGCTGGGGGGTTGAGAGATACTCTCTCTCCAGCCCTTGCGGGGCTCTGTGGTCACCGTGGGCAGCAGCCCTTAGCCCAGGGCTTCTGGCTGCTGCTGCTGCAGCTGGGGGTCCGTGCTGCATATACAGGGTCTGCAACTAGTTGTTGGCTCTGTGTATCTTGCACTGTTTAATGAAAGTGTGTCTGGGAGGGGCCCTTTAAGGGAGCGACTTGCTGTTGAGTCCGCCCCGTGACCCTGTCTGCAGCTGTGCCTGGCTCCCTTATTTCGATGTGTGCTACTTTGGCGTGTAGACGTTCCCTCGCTGTGCCTATTTCGATGTTGGGCTGAGCAACGTCGAAGTTGAACATCGACGTTGCCAGCCCTGGAGGACGTGTAGACGTTATTCATCGAAATAGCCTATTTCGATGTCGCAACATCGAAATAAGCTATTTCGAAGTTGGGTGCACGTGTAGACGTAGCCTTACAGTGTGAAAATCCGCCTAATCGAAGAAGGGCAGAATGTAAAACCTAGGGCTGGGAAGTTCTCTTAGCTTTGGAGATTTGGTAAAGCTGACGTTCCTTCCTTCTGCTGACCCCAGTAGAGCTGATGGCCATCATGGTCCCCAGGGCAAGATAGGAGGGAGGGCTGGCTCAGGACAGGAGTGGGGCCTAGAGCAGTTAGCCCTTAGCGCTGCCCGGACTGTGGCACAGTGCCCCCTCTCCCTCAGAGCCGTGTGGAGCAGTGGAGCAACACTGCTGTGGCATTTCAAAGGGCTTGGAGCTCCAGATGCTGCCACCACTGTTCTCTACCTTGAGAAATGCATATTTTGATAGTGAATCAGAAGATGGCATGACAACATCAGCATCTGGTGGCTTTTTTTAAAGCGACCGCTTTTATCTTTCATAGGTTGATTTTAAAAATATGGCCACTTTACTATTCATCTGGAATTTCTGCGGGATGATCTCTGTTTCGGGATCACTGGTGGAAGGGGTACTTATGAACAAATCCTGGCAATAGCCACTTTCCACCCACACGTTCTCATTTACTCCTGATAGCCTAACAGTTGTGGTATGTCTAAAGCCTTAATCATAACAACAGCTTTTATTTGGGCTTAATTTGTAACAGTCAAAGCATATGTGGAACATACTGTGACCTTTCTCAGGTTCACCTCAAGGAGGGGGTTCATTTCGCATTGTCTCCTTTCTGCATATGAAATTGGTTTTCTGGATTTTTTTCAGTGTGTCCTTCAAACATGTTCAGTGGAGTCAAATTTCATATTTATAGGGTGCAGCTAGGAGGGGTTTCTCTCCTCTTGGGAGAGGGAATACATACTGGGTAAGAGACAGTGGAAAACGTCTAAAGAAGACTAGTGATGGACAAACAGATTTGAATACAAGAGTCTATACTTCTGTCCAGACTTGAATTAGTGGTGTTGTATTAGAATATTAGAGAGAGAAGGTAGGTGAGGTAAAGCCATTTACTGGACCAGTTTTGGCTGGAGAGAGACAAATTTTCAAGCTCAACATGACTTAATGAGGAGCTCTGTGTAGTTCAAAAGATTCTCTTTCAACAAGAGAAATGGGCCCAATAAAATACATTACCTCATTCACTTGCTCTCATGTTTGAATTTGACATTTTAACCTTGCTCCTGAATTTCAGTTTCTATGAACACCTGGGGAAAAGGGCTTGTGAATATTTTCTTTTAAAAGAAGCAAATCATTTTTGCATGTATCTAGAATTCCTAGCTGGAGCTACAGACAATAAACAGATTTCTGTTTTTTTGTTTTTATGCTATCATAAAAAGAATGTTTCCTCTTTAAGAAAATTATTATTGAAAGAGGAACACATGTTAGCTCGAAACCAGATATATGCAATTTTGATAATTTCCAACTAGCTTGATCTAAAGTAGACACACAAAACTAGGTCTGCATATTCTGAGTTAAAGGACTCATACAGTCTCTTTCATATTATCTTTCATTCAAACAAATTTCATTCACATTGCAAATCATTCTTCCATAGGTGACCCAAGGCTTTAGATGGCTTACATGCATTACAACTAAGTAACTTAGAATCAGCAGAGGTGTGAGATGGAAAAAGCCTATTACATAATCTTGTATCTCCCTGGAAATGCAAGGTTGCTACTTATAGTACATTTACAGTACCATAGGGGTTAGAGATGAAAAAGACCCATTGCAAGGTGGAAAGAACTTTGTACAATATTTGTATATTTTCTTGGTCAACTGTGAAGATTGAGTAAGTAGAGTCATTTAAAAAGCTGACTGACTCCTGACTGACTCTAGAAGATCATGTAATCAAGTGTAATTTCCATTTTCAAAAGTGATTTAAGCCCTGATCCAGCAAAGCAGGTAAGCCCACACTTTAATTTACTGGGGCCATAAACGTGCTTAAAATCAAGCACGTGCTTACTGCTCTGCAGGATTGGCAAGAGCAGTTAGTCTGCCTGGCTGCATTGTCTTCTCATTTCTATGCACAAAAGGCCAAATCTTCTGATGACGTAAATCAACACAGGTCAATGGGGTTCAGTTCTGCTGTGCTGATTTACACCAGCCAAGGCTCAGGTGCACTGTCTGTTTGCAAGGGCTCGGCACATAGGGTGGTGAATTTTACCCTAAATGAACAGATGCTAGAGTGAGTGAATCCTGTGCTGTAACCATTTTTATAGGGCAGGTTCTGAAAGTAGAAACTGTGTATTTGGCTTGTTATTACTCCACGCCAACACCCTGGCACCCTGAGTTCCAGCACCCTTGTCTTCAGTAAGTACAGTAGCCATGGCTGCTGAGATCACAGAGTGAGTCCAGGGGTGGAAGTAGGCCCTATACCTAACTCAGAGTCCAGACATTGCTTTGGAATGAGAAAGAAGGAATTTAAAAAAACAAAAAAACTAGAAAACGTCTTTGATTGCTCTGTGGCACATAACAGATGCTATTTCTTTCTTTGTCCCTCACCCACACATGAGGCCATAATATCTACCATGAGAACAGTGATTAAGAACACACAGATGAAACAGAGCCTCAGGGAAAAGAATTTCATGACATAATAACCAAGTCAAAAAGGCCAAACACATGACAACAGCCTATATGGGAGCAAAGGGCAGGGGGTTATTTTTCTTTCCTATGCTCAGGTTCTTGAATTGCCTTTCAGTTCTAGGAGATGTACTGAAATAAAAAAGCACTGGGGCCCTGGGTGCTGTTTAGCTCAGCTTAGATAAGGAAGTGTTTTCTAAAGTAGCTCAGTGACTTCAGAGCACAAGTCCATTCGCGTTCTAGTGGGAATGAATAGAGTGGGAATAAATTAATTTAGAATTAAAACATACTGTACATACCATGAAATCCCAGCAGCATTCAAGTAATTGTAAAGCTCACAGACTTGGGTTGCCGGCCCCAGGGATGGAACCTGTGAGTGTAGAGTCTAAAGCCTTGCACTCTATCACATGAGCTAAAGGTCAGCTCACTCTCAGCTGTAGAGCAAAGACCTCATTCACCCCAGATGAGGTCTCAGTGCCTCTGGGTACTACGTGCTTCCCTGGGCTGAAGAAGCACATCCCCAGCTTTTGAGACCTTCCAGCAGTTCTTCCTGGCCAACGCGCCAGTTGTAACACCAACAGATGCAGGTTGCTGGTCCTAGGGATAGAACCTGCAAGCATAGGGTCTAACACCCTGCCCTCTACCACATGAGCTAAATGTCAGCTGGCTCTCAGCTGAGGCTGTAGAGCAGAGACTTCACTCACCTCAGATGAGATTGCAGTACCTCTGGGTACTACATAATCATTTCAGCAGGACCTGAGGCAAGCAACTATTGAAAGTCAGTAGCATTCCTTCATTGTTGTGGGAAGCAGTGTGCTCAGCCCTCTCCAAGAACCCTATCAATGATGCCTATTGCCGAATTCCCTGAAGGTCATCACATCTGAGCTATTTTGGATTTGTGCTTTTAAGTCACTTAGGTGCTTTTGAAAATTCTACCCCATTAAAGCACGAGATCAGCTGGGTACATTTTGGGATTATCACACACTGTTGAGGCCTGATCCTGTGGATTGCAGCACTCCACAAATTCCTGTTGGCTTCAGTAGGCATCAAGGACACTTAGCATTACTTGGGAGGCACTCAGTACTTTGCAGGGTTGTGAGATTTTTCTACTAAATTCTTGACAAGAGATACTGGTTACTAATGGTGCTGCTTAAAAAAGTCCACTTTATAAAAGAAACCCTGGAGTGTAGGAAATCAGAGCATCCCCTGCACTGGTTCAGACTGCTCTGAAATACAAGCAGCCAAACACATGGCAAATTTTTCAGTGTAAATCCAGAGAAATGGGTTTTGGAGGAGCATGAGAGCAATGCATGCTGCACTCTGCTGTCTGGAATATGTCATATGGTTGATTTTTGTTTAACGAAGGTTTTCGTGAGCAGACAGCTGAATGAATGGGGCTATGCTGTCTGGTGTTCACATTTTTACATTTTTGAGTGACTTTTCTCCTGCTACATTAAATATCTGTATTAAGTTGCAGACAAAGTTGAAGCACACGTGATCAGATATTCAAATCCCTGCATGTGCAAATTCACAGGCAAAATGTGCATGATTTCAACAGGCATGTATTTTCCATAATTGCTTCTGTACTTATAGCCCCTGTGCATACAAATTGATCTGATTACACTTTGTATTACTGCTACAAACGCACACACAATTGCCTCGCCCATACTCTTCAAGAGATGTTTAACTCTCCCTTGGCATTTGTGTGTGTGGGCGCAGTGTCTTGGAGTCGTTCTTTCCTGCCTGCCTCTGAGGGAGACCACTCTGCCTCTCTGTACCAACTAACAGCTGAGAACTGATCAACAGGGGATTAGTACCAGCAACAGTTTGTAGCTAGTCCTCTGGGCGCAGGCAGCAAACAAATGCAGGCCAGGTGGCCTGAGGTGGGTAAGCTGCCACCCTGGAGAAGAGGAAGTTGGCAACAGGACTAGGGGCACTCGGGAATCAACCCAGACAGCGGCAGGGAATCCCGCCACTAGATCCATGCAGACTTTGCCAGAACTGATAATTTCTTCAGCAAACACATCTGGACTAATGTCTGGTTTCCTTAGCTAGTTCTTATCCCTTCCTTTTTGCAGGCTGTCATCACTTGGGATATTTTCCAGGTGGCAGCTCCTTCAGATATGAGGCATGGGTTGATACAGCACAGTCCTTGGTTCAGGGGCCAGTAACAAGGCAGCAGAATTCAGCTCCTTCCCTGGCTTTCTCTCAGCTGAGTTGGAGGCCCTGACTCTTAGATTTCCTGTTCCGCCCCTCTGCTTCCAGCGTAAGAGGTGGGCCCTACATGGCTCTGGCCACTGGGGACCAGAGAGTGGTATTTTCCTGTCTGCATCAGAGGCAGGCCATGCCATCTCGCTCCAGTGTGGATTGTGTATAAAATACACCAGCTCACATTTAACTTGCCTTTTTTATTGCAAAGGAAAAGGTAAAACTCTGTCTCTAGTTTGCCAGTTTATTGCTCACAACCTTGAAGGTTAAAAGCTTCCTGGCAGAAGGGCAAATAGGTTTTTCTGCTTCTGCAGGTTTCATCGAAATATGAGCCAAATGACCGCTCCCACCTTTGAAAACTGAACCAACTGAAACATTAAAGTCCAATCTGAAGTTACAGCAGATGATAGAACAAATTACTGGGTTTTTTTTTTTGAAAGCAGCAACGTAATATTATTTCAGATAAATCCTTCTGCGCCATTTCCTTAGCTGCAACCAGTTGTGTTTATTTGGAAGTAAGGGTTGGGGCTTTGGATTGTACTGTACATGCTTTTGATCAGACACACACACACACACACACACACCCCACAAATAGATATACAGGAAACTCTTTCGTATCCAGCAGCCCCGGGACCAGGAGCTTGCCAGATATTCAAATATTCTGGTTAATACAGAGGTATACCTAGCAATGCACAACACTAAAGAAAAACAAGATTAGATATGAAGAAACAAACACAAATGTATGCAGAGTACTTTATTTACCAACAGTAGTCTTGTACACTGTAAACGTATACTGTATTTATTTGTATTTACTGTCACTACACTGTACTTATGGAAAATGTAACTAAAATTTACTTATGGTTAAAATGCCAGTTATTTGAGTATTCTAGGTAACAGAATGATGGATACGAAAGAGTTTACTGTATGTACACACACACACACACAAAATCACTTTGGCTATGGTTACATTCCCAAGTTTTGCCGTTACTGGTGGAACGTCCTCATATAAAATGCATTTTGTTGACGTAACGTAGCACTTTTGCCAGCAGTGTTCTGCCTCTCAGCCATGAGGCATAATGCTGCTGTCGAGAGATTCTGTCAACAAAAAAGCTGCACGGATGCTTGGCAGAGGGTGGGAGCAGGAGGACAGGAGGGCTTCTCTTCACAGATAAGGTATCCACCACAATGGGCAGCCCTGTCTGCTGTGCTTTCAGGTGCCTGTTTTGTCAAGATTGCGGCCGGGCAGTCTGGCTGCTCTGTTGACAGACTGGAGTGCTCTTCCAGTTGGCTTTTATCTGTGGCCACAATCTATCAACTGATGTTTCGTCAGAAAATTTCTTCCAACAGTGAATTCAGTCGACAGAGCACTACAGTGTAACCATAGCCCCTGATTAACTTCAAAGTCACACCCTGCTGATTAGTTTTATTGGCCATGTATTTTATGTTTCAGTTGGGGATGATAGCAAAAACATCTCAAATAAAGCAAAATTCTTAGCCTCTCTAAGCTGCTTACATGGGGGTTTGAACCAAATGTTTAGGTATGAGAAAATTGGCCAAGTTTGCATATTTGTCGTGTCAACTTGCCTATACAGTACAGAGTTTAATTAGTAACAGAGAGGAAGCCGTGCTAGTCTATACACTATCAAAACAAAAAGCACTCAAGTAGCACTTTAAAGACTAGCAAAATAGTTTATTAGGTGAGTGTGGGACAGACCCACTTCTTCAGACCATAGTCAGACCAGAACAGACTCAATATTTAACAGTCTGGTCTGGTCTGGCTATGGTCTGAAGAAGTGGGTCTGTCCCACGAAAGCTCACCTAATAAACTATTTTATTAGTCTTTAAAGTGCTAGTTGACTGCTTTTTGTTTTGATAGAGTTTAATTTTTTATTAGGGTCTTAACCTTTTTTTTTTTCTTAAAAAATTGTTGGCCATTTCAGCTTTGCTCTCAAGACAAAGAAGCAGCTGAATTGGTTACCTGGACTCTCCATTTGGCTTAGTGGGACGGTGGTGTTCTGCCCAAATGGGAACAGCAGGATTTTTCCTAAAAGGATGGAAAAGGGGAATTCTAATAATATAGATCACAGAGTGAACCTCAGCAGAGTTCCAAAAGAGCCTGGGAGGGAAATGAAATGCCAGCCCTTGCAAACCAGCGTTTTGTTTGGCATCTGCTTGTGTTTATGAGAGATTTCTTTTACGTTTTGTAAATGTACTAGCAAGAAAAAAAAGGTGAGAAAGGAAATGTCCAATAAGCCTTATTAGTGTTATGTCTGATTCTAACATCCTTACCAACACTGAGGCCTTGTCCAGACAGGAAAGTAGCATTAGTATAACCTAAGCTGTGACTTTTACCTGAACAGTGCAACCCTCTAAATGTGATATAAAAATGGCTTTACTTTATATCAGTTGGGAACAGGTTTAAGTTAAACTGAAATAGGGATGTTCACATAGGCTACAGTTACATGAGTGCGTTTTGTTGGCAAAACTCTAGTTTTGTCAGCAAAACTTGTTCAGTGTGCACACACAAATGTGTTTTGTCAACAGTTTGTCAAAAAAACTCAGCACTTTCACCAGCAGTGTTCTGCCTCTCAGCCATGAGGCATAATGCTGCTGTCGACAGATTCGTTGACAAAAAAAGCTGTGTAGATGCTCTGGGCGGCCTTCCCTCGATAGACAGGGCATCCAGAACAATGGGCAGCCCTGTCTGCTGTGTTTCTGGGTGTGCCTGTTTTGTCAAGAGAGCAGAAAGGCAGTCCAACCACTCTGTTGAGAGAGCGGAGTGCTCTTTCCATCTGCTTTTAATGTGTGGCCACACTCTGTTGATAGAAGTTTTGTTGGGAAATCTCTTCCAACAGTGACTTCTGTTTACAGAGTGCTGTAGTGTAACTGTAGCCATAAGTATGTCTACACAGCACAGTTATTTCGAAATAAAGGGCACTATTTCAAAATAACTATGTCAGTGTCTACACAACACTACTTCTATTTTGAAATAATTTTGAAATAGTGTTTGGCTTATTTTGAAATAGAGAAACCTCATTACATGAGAAATAGCAGCCATTTCAAAATATGGACTGCGTAGGCAGGGAGTAGAGCCTATTTTGAACTAAGCCATAGTGCATCCAATGATTCTTTTTTGAAATAGACTCTATTATGTTCTATGTTCTATTACGTTCTATTATGTGTGTAGCTGTGCTATTTCAGATTAAGCTATTCCAGAATACTTCTTTTAGAATAGCTTATTCAGAAATAACTCTGTTGTATAGACATAGCTATAGGCCTTGGCATCTACCCATTCAAAACTTAAGCTTGTGCAACTTTCCCTTTGCAGCTTCTTATGCCATGAGTGGTTTGATTGAAGTTAAAGGGATGGCTCTTGGAGTTAGGTACTATTCAACTATCATGAGTAACAAAAACTGGCCGATTATTATTATTTACTAAAATCTACTTCTCAGTAAATTCTTTTCAAATTAGGGGCTGGCTGCCTTAAGAAACCACTGGTGTTGGCTCCATTGATAATTATACCATTTTTCTCCTTTCAGTAATTGTCCCAGTATGAACTGTGCTATTTTAATGGAAAGTATTAATTATTTTATCAACAATTGGCAGACCTTGCTTGTATTTACTGGTTTTCTTTTAACCAAAACAAAGATTACAGGCCCTATTGCATGCCTCAGCTGCTAAATCTAATCTTTACTAAGAAACTTGGGAACTCCTTTTGCATGAAACACTGTGTAAAGCTTTAAGCACTCTTTGAAGCTGAGTTGTATTAAATGATAGACAAAAAAAGCCCTCTGAAGAATTGGTGCTTAATTACAACTTAATTAGCATAATTATGCATGCTAATAGCATCTCAAATGAATAGAAGTTGTCAGGAGGTTGGGACCATCTGTAAGAGTGCCGGATTAATACATCATTTTTTATTTCTAACAACGCTGTAACTCTTTCCCTGAAAGTGATTTTCATTAATCAAGTTCATTTTTATTATATAGAAAATTTGGCATTTTTCATTATGGGCCATTATCCGTTTCCCCATGCAGTCCTAACACAATACTAATGAGACCCCATGTGGCTACTCCACATTGACAATGGTAGTACAGGTGTATTATTATAATTGTTACAAACAGCACATTGTACCTCAGGACTAGTAGAGTTCTAGTCTCAAGGTATCAGGGTTTCCACTTGGTTCCTTCCCTTGGGTCCAGTACAATTTCCAGAGCTTTATGAAAAACATACATGTTTGTGGTTATGAGGAAGCAGATTTAAAGCGATAGAAGCATGTTTGTTTTTAAACCAGATAACTTGGACATTTGGTAGGTTGTTTTTCTCAGTCTTTCTTGTTGTGTTTGTTTCTGGCCCCAGTAAACTTTGAGCTTAAAAGAAAATGCATGCTACTCCAAAGATCTTTTGAAGGGGCCAGAGATGATGCAATGGGGATGGTAAAAGCATCAATGTTTATTTTAAAAGACTTTTTGTGGAAATGGACAAATTCTAAAAGCATTACTCACTGCTAAGTGCAGCAATAAAACATCAGTGGAAAAATTATGCTGGTATATGATGACCCACGATGAAACTTATGTGGCAAACTCTAATGATACACTGCATACACATAGTACACTTGTGTGCACGTGCACACACACAGGCACACATATATGCACACAAAACTTCTGTGCATCTTTTGAACTGAATCAGCTGGCCAAAGTGCACTCTCCTATGCTGGAGATGCGAATTCACAGGAAACCCAATTACTTCAGATTCCCACCGCAGTATCTTAGCACACAACCTGACCCCAAAGCATGCCTTTTATTTTGGGGGAATTCGTTTGTTTGTTTTGCAAAGACAACAATACTGTATCAATGCGAAGGATTTTTGTTATTCATTCACATTATTTCATGTTTTTGTAGATAATGTTTTTCTTGTTAGATTTTTGCTAGTTTTTAATGTTTTTAAAATAAATTTTGTAAGGTTTTTCTTATTAGTTTTTTTGCCTTTTGAAAAACAAGAGCTTTCTTTCAGATTTTGGATTCCTTTGGTGACCTGACTACAGAGTGATAAAAGCCACTTCAATCCTGTCTATTTTAAGGAGAGGTGGTGATGAAGAATCCACAAACCCCTGTGCTTATCAGCCATTGTGCTCTGTCCCCAGCAGACTCTCAGTCAACCCTAAACAAAAGAAAGTTTAAAATAACTCAGGTGACACAGTCCTCATAACTCAGGGCTTGGTGTCATACCTCTTTGCTCTGGTGTTGCTTTTGTTAATATACATGTGCACAGACGTCCTACTTCTCTATCTACTATGGCTATACACATGTATGGACCAAACCTGCCAACTTTTCCTTCACTGTTCAATCAGTTAGAGACAACCATAAATGAAATTTATATCAAATTGCCCCATGGCTTCGGAACAGATGGAATCTGAGAAGACCAGGTTAGGATCAAGTGGAAATAACATATAAATTAACAGCATTAATATGTAAAACAAAAGCTCAGAAGAGATTAGTCGTTCAAGCATGCAGCATGTCAAAGCATGGCATCAATCTGATTAGAAAAAAAAATTCAGTAGCAGCCACAAACTAAACATCTCTCTCAACATGCATTACATCTGCATTATATTACCAATAACCTGAACATAAGCAGGCAAGATGGTATTAAAAGGGACGTTCAATTTGCTACCATATAGGAAAGCACTGTAATTTCTTTTACTTTCATTTTGAGTGTCTTTGGAGAGTCTGAGACATGAATAAAATAAAAAAGGTCTATCCCAGCATGTGAGGTTTGCTCCTACATCACAGATTTACCTCTCAGCATGGGATCTGAGTGTTAACATGACTGCACGCTAACCAATACAACTACAAGCTCTATGGGTTGTTAAATATGAGACTATTAAATGAATGGACTGAATGCTGTCAGAAGACTAATGTGTGCTTCAGCGAAGTCAACTAAAAATTATCAGTGGCTTCAGTGAAAGCAGGTTTAAGCCCAGAATTGCAAACCACTTGTGTGGGCAAGTGCTGTGTTCTAACAATGCACGCCAGGACTGATCTGCAATGTCCTATTGCTTTCCAGTATCGATCATCTCCTGCGCAGGGATTTCAAACTGGGCTCCATTGTATCACATAGCATGATGTTTTCTAACAACATTAAGCTGCTTCTGGGAATTAAGAACAGAGTAATTTCCCTTGTGACCAAAGATACTTTTGATCCCAGGTCTCCACAAAGAAAAGGCTAAAGGTTCTTGCATCCAGGTTAAGTAGACTGCACATGTACTTAACTCCCTGACTCAGACAGACGATACAATCCTAAAAGGAAGAAAACAAGAAAATAGGTGAACATCTAGGCCCTGAAAGAAACATTAATAAAAATATCTATGTTATTTGAATTTGAATTTGCTGCATGATTCTTGGGTTTTATTCTTGGATTTGGTCAGTTTGTTTTTGAACTGCATATTTATAGTAAGTGGTTCTTGTTTGTCTGCTGTATTTGGACAGAACCTCCCTTTCTAGCTGTACCCACAGTAAGGCTATGTTTATACTAGGGTAAGAAAGTTGACTGCAGATATGCAATTCTAGCTCCAGCAATAACGTAGCTAAAATTGACGTATCTGTGCTGGCTGGCTGTACAGGGGAAGGTGAATGGGAGAGTTTCTCCCATTGACCTCCCTTACTACTACATGTGTGAAATCAGTCTTCAGGGATAGTGTAGACCTTCCCTAAGTTTTAAATCCTGGTTAGCAGCATATCTCTTTGGAAATTATTTGTGGTCTCATCAGAGCCTTGCCTGTCTTCACAGAAAACAATCAAAAAGAGGTACTGTAACTCAGTCAGAAGTGGAATTGACCACATGGAACAATCTGTTAATAGCCTTTGAATGATGTGCATGTTGCTGTTTGAAGACAGTTTGGGTTTAGTTTAATGTGAGTCAGCAAAGTAAATATTTCTTATACACTTTTTTGTGTTGGTAGTATTTTCTGTTACAGGATGATGATGAGGCAGCTGGTCTCTGGGTCAGCATCCAATCTATAATGTTCTCCATCCACTCCTGTACCTTCTGTCTGATCAAGTGACAGGTTGAAGGTGATCTCAGAAGATGTAGGAGGAAAACTGGGTCATAAAAATGTAATAGGATGATTGGCTGAGTGAAAATATTTGACCCATTTGGACTGTTGTGATTAGCAGCAATTGCGTGAGTATCAGTTCTCTGAGGCCCAGAAAAAAGTAATAATGAAATAAAACTGTTTCTATTTAGTGTCGTTCCTCTTTTGCCAGTTTTTCTTTTAACTTAAGCTCTTTATCAGTTTGAATTGTTTTTCCCATCATATTTTCATCCCAAATGCCATTTGCACATTTCTTTATTCATATCCTTTTCAGCAAATACTGATTCTCAGCAAAAAAGATTAATAGAGCAATTCTGTAATGTCTCTCTCTCTCCCTCCTTCCATAGTCCCTCCCAATATGCTGCTATCACTGCAAAATCCAATTGTCTCTTATAGCACAGAAATGCACATCGGTGGCAAAAATGTGCAAAAGTGTGGGAAACAAAATGTAACAACATTAGTGGTAGAAAAGATCATCCAGTCGAGGGTTGGTACAAGAAAACCAGCTTACTCTGTATCATTTGTATCATGATCTGTTCAGGATGGTCTTTATACATGAGACCTGGTGGAAACTCTGAGAATGGCCAGTGGCCATGTGTGGGAACAGATAGGTTTGTTCACTAAAAACCATAAAAGTAGTGGTGTATATGGCCCAAGTTGGTAACGCCAGTGGACAACAACAGTGGGCTGGTTATTAGGAATGACAGGATGGAGGTCAAGAATAGGAGCTAAATATGTACAGCAGATGTTGGAAAGAGTGGCCTGTTGAGAATATATAGGCTCATCAAAGATTTGGGTTGCAAGAGACCTCAGGAGGTCATCAAGTCCAACCCAAACTACATCTTTCCAGCCAGGTCTTTGTCAAGCCCGTCCTTAAAAACCTCTAGGGATGGAGATTCCGTCACCTGTCTGTGCAGCTCATTCCAATGCTTCACCACCCTTGGAGTGAAGTTTTTCCTAATATCCAAGCTACACCACCCAAAACAAAACGTGAGACTATTGTTTCTTGTGTTCTATCATTTGCCAGTTCTGAGAGATGTGCCTCAGGTCCCTAATCATTTTTGTTGTCCTTGGCTGAACTTTCTCCAATTTGACCACATTAATTCTGTAGTGGGAATCCCAAACTGGGTGCAGTACTTCACATGTAGCCTCCCCAGTGCTGAACAGAGTGGAATAATCACTTCTGTTGCTCTGCTGGCAGTGCTCCTACTAATGCTGCCCAATATTCCATTAACCTTCTTGACAACAGGGCACACTATTGACTCCAAAGCCAGATTCTCATCTACTGTAATCCCTAGGTCCTTTTTCTGTAGAATTGCTGCTTAGCTAGTCAGTCCCCAGTGTGTAGCAGTGCATGGTATTCTTCCATCCTAAGTGCAAGGTACGGTAGTTTTCCTTGTTGAGACTTATCAGATTTCCTTTTGGGCCAATCATTCAATTTGTCTAGGTCAGTGGTGTTCAAAAGGGATGTAAGGGATCCCCCACAGCCCCACCCCAGCAGGCACCGCCCTGCCAGATTACTCATGAAAGCTGCCCTGGAATGTGGCTGCAGCCAGCAGGGGCCAGAGGAGCTTCCTCCTCCACTGCCGCCATGTGCTTGTCTCACCACGTGGCGGGGCACATGTGTGGAGCGGCTGGAGGGGTGCCTCATATGTGCAGCTCTCCTGAGCTGCACTTCGCTACACTGTGCTGCCCCGCTCACCACATGTGGTGAACAGGGAGCATGTTGGATGCCACTGGTCTAGGTCGCTCTGGTCTCTATCCCTCCATCTTATTTCCCCCTCCCCACGGTTTAATGGCATCTGCAGACTTGCTGTGGGTGCAATCCATCCCCTCATCCAGGTCAGCAATGAAAATATCGAAGCAAACTGGCTCCAGGACAGAACTCTGAGGCACTCCACTTGATACCAGCTGCCAGCTTGACATTCAGCTGTTGATCACTGCCCAGTGATGCTGATGATCTAACCTGCTTTCTATCCACCTTATGGTCCATCCATCCAAGCCACACTTTAACTTGCTGGCAAGAATAATGTGGGAGACTGTACAAAAGACTTTGCTAAAGTCAAGGTATACCACATCCATCACCTTCCCCATATCCAGAGAGCCAGTTACCTCATTATAGGAGGCAATCAGGTTGGTTAGGCATGACTTGACTGTGGTGAATCCAAGTTGACTGTTCTCTATCACTTTCCTCGCCTCCAAAAGTTTCAAAATGGGTTCCTTGAGGAACAGCGCCACAAGGCTGACTGGTCCATAATGCCACAGAGCCTCTTTCTTCCCTTTTTAAATAAGGGCACTAAATTTGCCTTTTTCTAATTGTCTGAGACCTTCCCCAATCAATTGACATGAGTTTTCACAGAGAATGGCCAATGGCTCTGCAATCACATCAGCCAGTTCTTTTAGCTCCCTGAGAGGCATTGGATCCAGCCCCATGGATTTCTGCATGCCCAGCTTTTCTAAATACTTTTTAACCTGTTCTTTCACTCATGATGGCTACTAACCTCCATCCCATACTATGCTGCTCAGGGCAGCAGTCTGGGAGCTGACTTTGTCTGGTCAGAGTGAGGGGAAAAAAAAATTTGAATACTTTAGTTCTTTGCACTTCATCTGTCAGCAGATTGCCTCCCCCAATCAGGAGAAGTCCGCACTTTCCTTGACTTTCTTCTTCTTGCTAACAAACCTGAAGAACAGTGTTCCCTGTAAGCTGAGTGCTTGGGTGGCCACACAGGAGAGTTTCAGGTGTCACCCAGCTGATTAGCAGAGTGCCCAGAGCCACCTGTAAGGGGCAGCCTGTGTTTCTACTGGTAGTGCACATCCACACTTGCCTTTGGGAACATAACAAAATTTTCTCCACCTACGGATGGAAAAATTAGAGGGGACACTGCCGTAAAACCCCTTTTTATCACTAGCATCCCTTACCAGCTGCAACTCCAATTGTGCTTTGGCCTTCCTGATTATACCACTGCATGCTCACGCAATGTTTTTTATTCCTTCCTTGTCATCTGGCCAAGTTTCCACTTCCTATAAGCTTCCTTTTGGTGTTTAAGTTCACTGAAGATAGAGTGTACTTCACAAAGATGAGGAAAGAGTCATGGAAGTGAAGACACTGCCAGTAGCATGTATATGAGATAAGACCAATCTGTGAGACACATACCCAGGTTCTCACCTGTGTATTTATTTTCCCAGAGTTTGTGGAAGCTCAGATTCAGTGTTTAGTTCATTGTGGAGATAATCAAAAGCCGAACAGTTTGGATCTGGATCCAAATGCCTGCAAAGATTAAGAGATTTGAAATCTGGAGTTTGAGCTGCATACATTGGTATGATTCTTAATGAAACAAAAAGCAAGGAAGTCATGCAGTGTAGATCACATTTCCATTGCTAGAGTTCAGAGCATGTTTCTATAAGCTTATATCTGGACAGGGCACCAGGCTGTTATTTAACTGTATATTGGAGCGGATCACAATGAAGAGAACCTTAACATTCCTATTGTCTGATAAAGTAAGTGACAGCCTCTGTGTGTGTGTGTGTGTGTGTGTGTGTGTGTGTGTGTGAGAGAGAGGGAGAGAGAGAGAGACTATGATTTTTTTCAAGGATGTGGGAGGTAACTGCTTTTTCTATGAGGAGGAGGAGACTGAATCAGGGTTTGCAGGGATGGAGGGCAGATTTTTCCAGACAAAGAAAACAGTAATGCTAAGACTCAGTTTTGTTATGTCCTGTGTCCATATCCCTCCTGAGCACTGTCGATATTATACTTTTGA
Organism: Carettochelys insculpta; assembly: GCF_033958435.1. Taxonomy (NCBI): domain Eukaryota; kingdom Metazoa; phylum Chordata; order Testudines; family Carettochelyidae; genus Carettochelys; species Carettochelys insculpta. The sequence goes on along the minus strand of NC_134150.1, from coordinate 34,170,866 downwards.
GTGGAAAGAGGCTCTGGAAAAGCGTATTTTACTAAAAGCAGCACAGAATGTGCAGTGCAGTATTAATCCAACAAGAGTGCTCCAGTTTCACAGACAGGTTCCTCGTACCATCACAGCTTTTTAAAACATATCACTGAAATAAGTGAATTTCAAAAGTTACTGCTCGTACATTAAGTGCTCTACAGCTGGAGAAACAGCACTTAATGAGATTTAATCACGAGCTAAACCTAGCTGCTCTGGCTAACAACATTGTTATTAATACATAAAACTTCTATTGTTTCTTAATTTACTTGAAATGGTTGTTTAGGCCATTAATTGGCCTATAACAATATAGTGACAGTAAGTTAGATTTCAATCAACATACTCATGAATTGCCAGTATTTTAGCAATAAATTACTAGCTAATAAACTTCTGGTAGCTTCCTTTGCAAATGCCAACTAAAGGCCTAAACATTCCTTGCAGATTTAATTACACATTTAGTGCTCAAGTAATTTTGAATTAATTACCTGCCAAATGGATTTATATTCCATGTACTTAATAAACCTTGGTAAATGCCCTTTTAACAATCTATTGGTATTTAGAATCCTATTTGCTTAAAAAGAATGACTTGCATTGTTGGGTTGTGATGCTTCCCCTACACATTTACAAGCTGATTGTAGTACATGAATCAGGACTGGAAGAATCAGACTTAAGTGAGTGCAGGTGTAAAAAGGGCAGAAGCCCCTGGAGATTCAGCCATTGAAAGCAGAATCAGGCCACGTTGGGCTGAATTTTACAAGGGTTCCTGTTTGCTGACCTGATCCTAAAGCCTATTGAGATTAGTGGAAAAACTCCAGGTGATTGCTCTGGGCTGTGGATAACGCTGGTGGAGTGCCTGGTATAGGAATGGGAGGAGTATGTGTTATTTTAGCAGCAGGAAAGTCAGTGCGAAGGAGCTGTCTTTAGTTGTAACATTCAACCCTCTACTGGGTGGCAGGAGGATGCAGACTGTGTGCTTATCCGACCTCCATGCATTCTGGGATATTCCATTACGTTTACCTCTCTCTACCTTGCAGGTGTCTGGCAAATCTCACACAGCTACAAACTTAACAATTTTTAAAAATGAAAAAGCTTTTTTTCTGGTATTTTGGATACCACCCTCTACCCCCTGGTCACATGTATAAATGCAGGATGGGTCAATGGATACATGGACAGGTACCTTGCCATGAACATTTACTCACTGCTGGGAAGTAGATTTTTCCAACCCCCCTTTTAAAAACTTCTAATTTTAAATTATGCGTATGAAAATTCACTAGGTCACTTGTTTGATGTGCTTCTACTGTCACTACGTCATCTGGGGTGCATTTTGTGATCGATGCAACATCCGTAGCAAGTGATATGCGATTGCCCAGCAGCTTGACATAGTTCTCCTATTCAGAGGTTTTAAAACAGCCTATGTCTTTGCTTCGCAAGCGTTGCCTCTGCTGAAGGCACAATTCGTTAGCCAAAGGCCAAAAGTGTTCTTTAAATTTAATTACTAACCTTTATTAGCTCTCCTTTCTCTTCATGTAACACCTCCTTTAATACATTTTAATGTGTAATGAGTGTTCAGTAGCAATGTTTCTGGGAGATATTTCTGTCAAGTTTCAGTGGCAGGAGAGTATTCATTCTGCACGTATACCCCTTCAGTATGTTACATGGAGGAGCAGACGTTTGCCCTCTGTACATGAAGATAAAGGCTGAGTGGCTGGGGAATACAGCTGCAGGTCAGAGTGAAGAGAAAAGTGCAACAGTAAAATGAAAAAGCAGCTCCTTGGGGCCTGAAATGGAGTTCTACATAAAACAGAATTGTATAAATTCTTCCACGACTGTGGAAATGTCTGATTTCCCTTGTTGTCAAGAGGTCGGGGAAGGCAGGTTTACAAGCACTAGATAACTGATGCAGCAATATTACTAAAGATGTTCCTTTCTTGTCCAGGTGTTTACCCTTCAGATACCTGTTATTGTACCAAACAGGCCAAGCTGTCTAAATAAGTAAGCAATCTGCGGGAAAAATTAGCCAGCTCGTCCTGTGCTAAAAACCATAGTGATGGTATCACTTTAAAATGTGTATTTTATTAAAAATATATTGCAAAGAAAGTTACCTGTTTTTAAACCAAGCCCCACATACATTGCCCAGTGCCACTGACCTCTGTTGCCAGCCCTGGCTACAACTCCCAACAACCCTTGTCACTGCAGCTGACTACTGCACAGACCTAGGGGCAAGGTGTGAGGGGAGCCAGTTTCACACCCCAGAAGGGGTGGAGCCTCAAGCAGAAGGGTCAGGGCCAAGGGCTATTAGCCCTTAGTGCCACCTAAAGCATGGTGCTGAGCTCCTCCCTGGCCTTTGAAGTTGTGCTAGGCGATGGAGTGATGCTCCCACAGCATTTCAAAGGGAGTGGCTGGGAATTCTTGGCCCCTTTGAAACACTGAGTCCCTATGAAGTTGCCCTTCTTCCCTGCCCCCACTGGTTAGCAGACCTGACCTGCCCATTTGAAAGGACTGACTCCCATGCATGCTCTTTCAGACCAGTATTCTGTTATGATGCATCTTTCCTACCAGACTATAGCACCAAATATTTTAGAGTGGTATTCTCATCACCCAGATAGCAAGAGCTTCAGGGATGAAAAATCTCGTAACAGAACTACCCATGTTGCCAAGAAAAGATTGAGAGATGACTGTGCTAGGTAAAGCAAGGGAAGAAGTGGAGACATGGCCCAGGAGGTTGCAGCAATTACAAAATAAGGGTGACTAATTATTTGTCACCAAGTGGATAATTTTAAACTGAAATGGAAAGGATGCTCGCTGATAATGAGGCATCATGCTTCATTGTTACCTGGCAGAAGACAGGTCTCCATTTAATATAAGTTCTGGATTTCTCGTGGAATTTCAGTTCTTGAAAAGTCAGAAGAACCATGAGAATGGCAGGTCTTAGGTTACTTTTGCAGGCAAACATTGCCATTTCTGCCTCAGATTGGATTTTTACAGCATCAAAGTAGACCCCTCTGGTTCAGCAGTTCTTTCCGTACCAGTTTTCAGGCTAGTTAGATAAAAACACTGCCCTCTTCCAAGGAGCTACAGGAACAGCTTCTGTAGCTCAGTGACTTTGTTTCTGTACCTTGGAAGGAGGGAGATTCCTAGTTTCTCCCAGAACTCCATGGCAATCTCCAGTGCAAAGCTTTAGTTGCTTTGTGCAAGGGATGGCCTTTGTTACATAATTTTCCTTTGCGAAATGGCCTAGACTGGTAACAACATACAACATTTACAAAAAGCAATTAAAGACACTCAAACCTGCTGCAAATACTAACCATGGTCCCAAGCCTGGAAAATCATAGGCTACTCAGAGGAGTCACTCATGTTCTTGCAAATGCTTGATCACTTCAGCCTTTACAATGCTGTTACACCTGACCCCTGGAGGCCACTGGGATTGCTCTCCACCTCTGAAAGTGCCAGATCCAGTAATTTATGAGACACCCAAGTAAGGACACAACAGCACATTTTTCATACTTGGTGTGCCTGCTTTTCCAAGCTGAAGGCAGGCAACTGCGTGTATCAAGAGGGCCAAGGTGTGGAATAACTTTGGTATTTTGCACACTGAGCATTTTCTTGCATACAGCCTGATCCAGTGCTGCTGAAGACACCAGTGGAAAGTCACCACATCAGTGGTCTTTGGATCAGGCCCTTACAACTCTATGCATGCAATTGCACAAACTAAACTGTTGCAGTTGGTTCAAAAGTGATGTCAGATTGCCAAGGACCACATTACCATTTTTCCATATCATTTTGTCTGTTTTCAGTAAAGTTGTGGCCGATAACATTTCTACATTGCCTTTGCCTATTTTGTAGTGTGCATGTGGACCAATAAAATTGCTATGTATCCTAATCAGAGGACAGAAATAACCAGCAGCCCTATCACACTCTCATTCCCTGGCATGACAAGAACAGACAATGGCCCTAAATAAGTTCCTGCCATCACAAACTGTGTTGCTTGTTGCCAGTCAGAAATTTCCCCATGTGAGTCAAGAAGGCAGTGCTGTGCAATAAATCAGTGTCCAGAGTTCAGATGTTGTGAGTTATTCATGTTTACAAAAATCTAATAGGAAAAATAAGGCTGCACTTTTTCAGAGGAGCACCAGGGAGTTAGCTGATCAGCTCCCACTGAATTTAGAATTGTTCAGTTCCCACTGAATTTAGAATTTTCAAATTGTGAATGTTTTCCCTTTTACCTGTGTTCCTGCATGCCACTGCATGCAAGAGAAAAAAGAACAAATGTCTACTGGGGTGTGACTTGAGGTGTGTGTGTTAATTTTGAGGGGTTTTTTTTTGTTTTGTTTTTTGCTTTTGCCTTTTGCAAAGCTAACGTTTAAAAACATCCTCTACACTGTACAAGATGTAGAGTGACAAGAGGAAAAAAGTGGAGGAACACCCCATCAACAAAGCATGAGCATTATTAATTTTATTACTATTGAGAGGTGATGAAGGGGATAAGAATTGAAAATGGACGGGAGAAAAGGAGAAAGTGAGAACAAGAAATTTCAAAGATTCAAAATGCTTTGGAAAACATTTGAACCCCCGTTTTATTTCTAAGTTTATGTCTACACTAGAGGGTTGTGTCGACAAAACCCAGGGGGCATCCAGATTCCCAAGGTGTTTTTCTTGACAGTAAATAGACAGAATGCAGCACGTTTGTTGGCAGTGTTACCCTGCTGCCCATGAGGCATAATGCCTCTGATGACAGAGATCTGTTGACAGAGAGCCAGTCTGGACATACTGGGGGACCATCTGTTGACAGACAAGGCTTCCAGGACACTAGACAGCCCTGTCTACTGTGCTTCCAGTTGTCTGTTTTGTTGAGCGAGTGGCTGAGCAGTCCGGCCACTCTCTGTTGACAGAGTGGATTGCTCTTGAGATGTGCTTGGCAATTTGGCTTGTCAAGCATTTCCAAGTGCATATGCTCCTCGTTCCATTTTGAGAGGGGTAGAGGTGGTAGCTAGGCTCCAGGCATCTTATTCAGCAGTCTCCATCTTGTTCATGCTCTCCCTCACACATCTGTGAGGAAGACAGCCATAGCAACTCTGAAATTCCTGCTTCTACTTTGGTGCTGCTACCAGTGAGGCAGGGACCTGGCACAGAGGTATATGGGTCTTATGCTCCCCTACCCTAGGTCACAGTCACACTAGCTAAACCACTGTTTGGTTCTGAATCAATGATTGCACAAGAGTTCACAGTCATGAGATGACACCTTTACATTCTCTGAAGCAGAAGGATATGAATAGGTATGGGACTGATTTTATACTCTAAATCTGAACAGCCACAGAAATTCACATACAGGAACTGTGAGACTCAGGGCCCTTCAAAGCTCACGGAATGAGAATGTTTCTACTGATTTCAGAGGCCTTTGGTCCAAGGTCTTCATGACTGACATTTTGTCTAGAGATGGGCCTGACCAAATTACCAGATGCAAATATCCCTGCACAGGACTTTGAGGAATTTTGGATGCAGATCTTCAGTGTTTGTTAACTTGGCATTTTGGGCTTATTTCTCATGAAGAAATCACTAATGGCCACTTGAGTTTTTTGGTCACTGTCTTCACCCTAGTTTCTATTTTTTTCAATTAGCTTTAAACCAGCAGCATCCTTGCTCATTGTGCACACCACTGTACCTTCCTCATAATACAACACAATCTTTTTTGGAGTTAAAGACACTCAGGCTACGTCTACACGTGCACGCGACATCGAAATAGTCTATTTCGATGAATAATGTCTACACGTCCTCCAGGGCTGGCAACGTCGACGTTCAACTTCGACGTTGGGCAGCACCACATCGAAATAGGCGCTGCGAGGGAACGTCTAGACGCCAAAGTAACAGACATCGAAAGAAGGGTGCCAGGAACAGCTGCAGACAGGGTCACAGGGCGGACTCAACAGCAAGCCGCTCCCTTAAAGGGCCCCTCCCAGACACAGTTGCACTAAACAACACAAGATCCACAGAGCCGACAACTGGTTGCAGACCCTGTGCATGCAGCATGGATCCCCAGCTGCAGCAGCAGCAGCAGCCAGAAGCCCTGGGCTAAGGGCTGCTGCACATGATGACCATAGAGCCCCGCAGGGGCTGGAGAGAGAGCGTCTCTCAACCCCTCAGCTGATGGCCGCCATGGCGGACCCCGCTATTTCGATGGTGCGGGATGCAGATCGTCTACACGTGCCCTACTTCGATGTTCAACTTCGAAATAGGGCGCTATTCCCATCCCCTCATGGGGTTAGCGACTTCGACGTCTCGCCACCTAACGTCGATTTCAACTTCAAAATAGCGCCCAACATGTGTAGCCGTGACGGGCACTATTTCGAAGTTAGCGCCGCTACTTCAAAGTAGCATGCACGTGTAGACACGGCCTCAGAGTTATAAAATACTCTTGAGAGTAAAATAGGGATCAGAACAGTGGGATAAAATGTCAGAACTGCTGGAATTTGCTCTCATATGCGAGTGTGTTATCTTGGATGGTCATTTAACTTTGCAGGTCTCAGTTTATCAAACTGTAAAATTGGGGTAATATTACTTGACTGTTTTACCAGGAGATTCCCTATGCTGAAAATATTCACAGTTCTACGTTTCAATTGGTTTTCCATTTCTTTTGTGCCACCAAAACCAGTCAAAGCAGGCAGAAATTTAGCAATTTAGAAATGCAATAATTAATAATAATTTTCCTCACTGGTGTCACTGAAGAGGTTTGAGCTTATTTGATGAAATGTGCACTGAAAGCACAAGGTGAAGTGATACTGGCATGATATGAATTAGCTAGATGTCCACTGATCATGGGTCTGGCCAATTTTCCTGTGGTCCCATAAACTTACAGCCTTGAGTCCTGGCTCTCAGTGGTCTGTGCTATTAATTAGCTGTAATTTGTCCCTAAATGATTTCCAAGAGCTCAGTAAGCAGTGGAAGTGTTTGTTATGTTGCTAGACAATATTGATCTCCTGTGGTTCAGCAAATTCTCTGCGTTGGCATGAGTCAGGCCCCAAAGATGCCAGTCTAGAAAGTTTCAACCTGTATTAATATTTATTAGACTATTGGCATGCTCATCGTAGGTCCAGATGCTAATGTTTTTGCAATGCATGATGAGACCATTGTAAGGAAGCACCTGTGCAATCAAGCTGCAGTGTATATTGCATCCAGTTGTGGATGACGCCATTTCTAAATGGTGCTGCAGACCCCCCCACTGGCAGCAACATTGGTTAGTCTCTGTCTTGCCCTGAAATAAAATCTGCTGCTTCTTGATTCTCTGCTTTTGGTGATGGAAAATGTGTTTCTGGCTTTGCTGAGAGAAAACTTAATTCGTATTCATTAAGGACAGCTCCATTCCCTGCTTCTGACACTGAACCCTGTATTTGGGACCCAGGGCACTGGTTAATCGACACCCCCTGAAGTTAGTGACCACATATTGTATCAAAATTCTTGATGCCTGGCAACAAGGGATTAAAGTGAAATGCAAGTTAGAAAGTGTTTGTCACTGCCTCCTCCTGTCCATTCTATTCAAGCCACACTTCCTGCCTCTACTATAAATATTTATAACGACAGTAGCCAATGTTTAAAGATTGGGGTGGAAACAGAAATCTAACTGTGTGTCTGCATCTTCCTTTTCAGCATGCAGCAGTGCAGTGCAGCACATTCATCCAGAGGTCATTTGCATTCTTAATGAGGTCACTTGCCCTCTAGTTACAGAGCAAGGAATATGAAACTTCAATGAGAGTTCTAATTGCTAACTGTGGTGGATAGTCCTGATGAGTTAAATAAAGCTGTATGATATTAGACTTCCGGAATTACCAGGGAACAGTGAATGGGTTGAAGATCTAAAGGGTTGAAGATAATAAAAAGGCTCCTTTCACATGTTTTCTAATCCCACACAGTAAAGTCCTAATTCCACAGTCACTGAATGGAAAGCTTAGGGCCCTGTGTTCTGGGTGTATATTACCTTTCAGCAACATTAGAGTTAAAGGGAAAAGAAAGAAAATGTTAAGATTCAGGAACTTAAAATTTACGGTTTAAGTTAGATGAAACCCAAACTTCTGAAAAAGTGGAAATTCAGTTATACTTCCTAACTATAGCTTGCCCTCTTTGTGAGACTACTCTCCCATCTTCCTTCCTCTGTGTCTTTTTACAACTTTCTAAGAAGTGTTACTTTATTAGGATGTTTTAAAGGACTTTAAGAAGCCCACAGCCTGAAACTTAAATGCTGAATGGCTTCTCGACTGGCAAGAGAAGCTTTAAAAGGTGCCATGTGAAGCACCAGTTTGTAATTGGTATGTTGAATGACTTCAACTCGTGGGTTGATACCTGGAATGACACAGGGCTAATCTTTTGAGGTGCTGTGCACCCCCACTGAGCTGAAGCTCCTGGTTCAGGCCCTGACAAGAAGTGGGAATGATTGCTTCATTGTGGTATTTGTATACTTGGGAATTTGTTAGAATCTGTCAACTCTTCCTCTAACTCAACCTCCCACACACCAAGTAAACATCCCCTCCATCACTGAAACACAGAAATCCTGATAAACTGATCATGGCTTTTTTCCCCTTCAGTAGATCCCTTGGACTTAATTCAGCCCTGTACATTTTGGTTTAAAAATAGAAATCATACAATCATTTGTTTTCTCTCTTTACAGGTCAATTATTGTGTTTCATTCTGGGAGAATATGAAAGAAGCTTGGTGAGTGTGAAAACATTCATATATGTGGGGGCTGATTCAAAATCCCCCAAACTGTTTCACTTTAAAGGTATTCTCCTCCCTTTACTAGTCATATAAATGCAGAATCAAAAGCATTTCAACTTGAGCCCTGGCTACAGAGAATGTAAGGTACAAAACGGTGTCGTTTATGCAGAGAGAGTGATACAAATCAAACTAACTTTTAGCTCTGTGGATTCACAAGCCAATCCCTGGCTAAGAAAGGCATTTGGTACTTTCCAGCAGCACCACATACTTAATAAGTGGTTTCCCTTGAAACTGGAAGGGCTTACATTTGGACAGCATATGAGGTCAAGGGTCTTAAAGACTAATCAATGTGGAGTCTTGCTCTTGGAAGATTATATTGAACTGTATGGTGAACAAGTTTGTCACTGTGATTTTATTCTGGATAACTGAGCCATCTGTAGTAACTCAATATAGCCTGAGAGAGGCTCCTTAGGACTTTTGAAGATGACATTTGATTTGCAGGCAGACAGAGTTCCACAAATATGACCCTCAATCCTTTCCCTGCAAGGAGAGATTGTGTCATAGGCGGTTTGAAACATTTCTTTGTGCATTCAGCAGCATACTTGAGAACCTGATCCAAACCCCTGTGAGGTCAATGGGAGTTTTTCCTTTGACTTCAGAAGGCTTTGGACAAGGCTCTAAACGTTCATTTCTTTCCACTTCTTTTAAAAGCAAAATCTTCTTAATTAACATGCATTCTTCCTTCCACTTCTGCAGCTCATTTTCTGTTTCATATTGGCTTTTGAAAGTCTGTTGTAAAATAAATGCTGAGAAATGGTGGAGAAAGGGTAATTAATCAGCTGTGTGATTGCCTTACTATATTTGGATTTTGGAACTAAAAAGTTGCTTCCAGCTGCTCTCTGTCCAATGGGCAACGTTGGACTCTCCTTGACTCAGTGTATGCTAGTCAGTCCATTTTTCGCAAGGTGCTCTCTAGCTATCTGTTGAATCTGCTTTACTCAAGCCAATAACTGAAAGGCTAATCTGTGGACACCTGGATTCCTTGCACTTCCCAAGTCAATAGCAGAGGTTGCATGGTATAAATAATTTATCATTAATTACCTCAGGGGCCAGCAAACTCCAAGGCGGAGTGTCCAGGTTTGACCTTTTGATCTCTGTGAACGGTTTGAGTTCCAGTGATACCTTTCACAGTCAGGAATAGTCCTGCTTACAACAGCTTCATTAATAAATAAATTAAGATGCAGAACTTTACCATTTAGGTGTTGGTTGGTAGCATTAGCTGGTCATTAGCTTGGTCAAATCCACAGCAAGCTTACAGCTGTATGAGGGAGGAGGGGTGTGGCTGAGCTTCCGCCTCATGTGCTGATGAAAATCGGCTTACGTGACACTCTTGATATGCATGCCCGGGGTTGCTGACCCCTGATTTTACCTGATGAAGCTGGGCCACACTCTGTTGAAATACACTCATACACTTGGCCTATTTTTCTCAGTTGCCCTACCTGTTGCTTTGTATTTTTAATCAATGCATTGTTTTCCCAAAACCAAGTAACTCTTCATTAAAACAAAAACTGTGATGTATACCCTACCAAAGGAAAGGCGTTGCCCTTATCCCGCAGCCGTTGCACTGTAGAATGATGCAAATCAGATATCTTCTTTCACCTTAATTACAGCTGATGTGCTGCAATACACCACTGCAAAAGAAAATCAGCCTCACTGCAATGCACAGAGTGCTCACAATACACAATGTAAATCTGAATCCGTGTGTTTGTTTTACACTGGTCAGATGTGGGAACTTGACCTGTTATCGGGTTCCATTTGTGCAACTCTGCTCTGGGTTAAGATTTGGAATTCCCTTGAAGGTCTGGGGTATTTCGATCCAGGGGATTTGGCTCAGCCCCAACTTAATTTACAGCGATAACTATTGGGCACTGGCTTATGGCCCTCAGTAAGGGTCTGTGCCCTGTTGCGCTCCTCCCTGTGCAGACCAGGAACTGAATGAGGCTTCAGTATCACAATTCAGTCTCTGGTTCCCCTTTCACTCCAAGGGAGCAATGAGCTGTGCCATTCTACACCTGGTTACGTTGCTCCTTTCTCTGTGCAAGACCATCTGCTGTGGTTAGGGGCTGGAGTCATGGCTCCACCTGTTTCTCACCTGACTGCTCATTCCCTGCCCTCCTCCATAGAAGGACCATAGATACCCTGCAGCAGCTGTGACCTTAAATATGGGTAATGCTAATGGCAGCCTTTCCATAAAGGGCCAGCCTGGGACCTTGTCTGTAGTGCACTAGAGTTAGGTCGACATAAAGCCGTTATGTGGGTGTCTGCTCTACAGCCTTGCTACCGCCAAAGTAATTCCACCTCCACAAGAGGTGCAGAGCTGATGTCGATATGATTAGGGGGACACTGTGTCTACATAGACACTGTTTTCCTTGCATTGGCTGTTGGCTGCCATATCGATTTCATGGAAGGACTCTGGATCCCCAGCCAGGTTGCTGCCAGATCTCTGCTCCAAACGGGGCTGCCAGCCAGGATCCCAGATTGTGTTGTCCTCCAGAATCTCTGCTGGAAGACCTGCTGCCCCCAGGGGTCCCAGCTACTTGCTTACCTCTGGGAGCCTGGTAGCTGACCAGATTTTGGGTGCAGATCTTCCCATCAGACTCCAAAAGCTCCAGGCAGCTTCCTCCCTACTCCTGTCTGCAAGTGGGGGTGTGAGAAGCCTGGGGGTGGGGCAGGGAAGCTGGGCCAGTGGAGAGCTGCACAGAGCTGAGAGCACTGACTCTTAGCTCCCACCGGGCACTGTCCTTCTTCAGGTGGTGTAAGCACTTCTGGGGTATGTCTACACAGCAAAGTTATTTTGAAATAGCGGCCATTATTTTGAAATAACTTTGTTACCATCTGCACAATGCAGCTGCTATTTCAAAATAATTTTGAAATAGCGGATGAGTTTTTCAAATTTGGTAAACCATTGTCTGAAGAATAGCACCTATTCCAAAATAGATATTTCGGAATGGGGCTGTGTAGATAGGGAATAGGGGCTATTTTGAAATGAACTATTCCGGAATAGCTTATTCTGAAATAATTCTGCTGTGTAGAAATAGTGCTTCCAGGGGCTCTAATCTGAAATACGCTTTACTGTGTGTAGACACACTATTTCAAGTTTTGCTTATTCTAGGTCTACCCTCTAGTGCAGGCATGTTTTTCTGGAATGGTTTATTTTGGAGTAATCTGGAATAAGATATTCTGGAATAATGTTGCTGTGTAGACATACGTCTGGAAAGGACGAGCACCACTGACAGAAGGGAGGTGGTATGGTGGTCAGGCACCGAAGTAATTAATGTGGTGTCTGCAAAACAACCTAACATAAATCAGTTTCGGAGTGTGGTGTAGGCCCACTGGCTTCTAAAGCCTTTCTCAGGCAAATAAGACAATGGCAATTGGCCCAAAGACCCTTTGAAGAATTGTATGCTCTAGTTTTAAATGGATCTATCAAAGACTATCGATGAGACTTGTCGTTTTCCCAGCAAAAGCACTTGCCTAGCACTATATGCAAAGTTGATTGAATTAAGTCTGAGCACTTTCATACTGGCTGGTGCCAGCAGTTAATGAACTGTTGCCTGCGCTGGTTAATGCTGTGTGAAATCAGTCATTTAATTGTAGAAACAACTGATTTCAGGGAGATCATGGCAATTACGAACAGTTTGTAATAGCAGTGGCGTTGGAAAGCAAAACAAAAAGGCTTGCATTAGGCACAATGGAAAAGCTAGCAACACAGTGAGGAAGGATGGCTGGACCAGAGGAAAACCGTAAGGCTCTGCCCTGCTATTCAGTGAAATCAAAAGCTGGATATTGAAAAGAAGCTCTGGGATGTAATAGCAGTTTCTAAATTGTTACAAATTGTTAATATAACTCTTCCGAGTACTTTATTCTTTCGACTTACCTGGTGACTCTGCAAAATCCCAACTAAATAAATGCTAATACAACGGGGAACTGGATGCATGTGTTAATTTCTGTTCCTTTATGAATCAATCCATAAACAACTTATAAAGATGTTATAAATCTTATAAAAATTGCCTGCTCTGATAGTATGTTAAGTGTTTTTATGCAGTTTGTACTTTCCGAGGCTTCAAGAGAAAGTAGTGAACTCTGAATGCTAAGGCTAAATCAGCTACCTAATTAGTCAAACTGCCTTTGCTTTTAACAAATAATTAATACAATAAATGTAATCAGATGATCTCTTCTTTTTTAGTGCTGTTCCACGTGAACAGCATCCAAGAGAAGGCAGCCAAACAATGAATGTACCTGAGCTCCTTGTTGTACTCTGTGTGCATCTGTTTGATACAGATTTACTGCATTTACAAGCCAAATCTCCCTAAGCTTTAGAGAGCTTTTAAGACAATTATGGTGCAGTGTCCCCTTTCTGCTAGAGTCACAGTCTAATCTTGCTAGAAAGCAGTGGAAGAGCAAGCTTGGTAACAAATCTACAGTTTTTACCTTTCATTCATAATGTGTTACTCATGTGTTTAAGAGAACATGTAATGCCTGTGTTTTTCTTAGTGATTGCCTGAACAATGGTGTGGAGATGTAATATGCCCATAGGCAGGAATTTCTGAGGTGCGGGTTGTTTAAATTGTAAACGTGGACCCATCCCTTGCCTGTTGCTAGCAGCTCTCTAGGCAGGGTGCTGGCCAAGGAACCACAGCTCCCAGGGTGCCTAGGATTCCCCCATCATGCTCTGCAGGCTCCCCTGCATAGCATAGCAGGGAGTGAAGGAGAGAAACTGGGCATGGGGGGTGGGGTGTTTCACACCCTTCACACCTCCCTTGTATGTGGGCCTGTGTAAAGGGCTGCTAGTGTGATAAATTTGGGTTGCACAATAACAGCTGATATATTTACCCTTCAGCTTTGTGTTGTGGTGGTGTTCACATACTTAACATTGTTAGTTATTGTCTAGTCAATGTCAGCCCAGAGGTCAACTGTGCTCTGAAACTGAAAGGTAACCAGATCCACACGCAGGGCAACCCATTTTGTTTAAATCCTGGAAGATGGGAAGAACTTGTAAACTGTCACACTGAGATACAGCCTAAAGACAGTTATCTGTGGTCGATCTCTGGCAGTCTCCTGGAGTAGGGATTTACTTCCTATTCAGTGTTATGAAAATCAAGAAAGAGTTAAAAATCATTTCACAATAATGGGAAGCAATTGTATGCCATTTGTATTGTCAGCCTCTTTCCACGACCATATTTCACTGTCTTGTACAATGATATGGTTAGTTCCATTGTGTTTGTAACCTTCCTTGGGTCAGAGCCTCAGCTGTTGTAAGTTGAAGCAACTTTTTTGGTTTGTATAGAGCTATAGTACGGTATACCAGCAAAGGCTCTCACGACTTTGAGATTTTAGAATGGAAAGTGTTCCACACTTATTTTTAATAATATTTGATAATATTTCAATAATATTAACTTATTTCTAAGTTACCCCCACTCTGATACATTTATAAAAAGTAGGGGAAAAAGCATAATTATTTGTATCTTTCAATCATTTATTTTACCACTCAGATGATACAATCAAAGCCCACTTCAGAGAATGTTGTACTCAAACTATGCAGGGTTGATCTGAGAACATTGTTTTGTTTTTAAGCCAAACACCATCTTTTAGAATGATAATGTCCATTGTGTTTTTGATTCCTTTTTTCTTGAAATGATAAAAGGCCTGAGTCACTTGCAATATTCATAGCTCCAGGCATCAGTGACTGGTTTCAAGGCCATGTCACGGATGATCATTTGTAGTAGATTTCTGTAAAAACATGATTTGCTCAAGAAATATAAAAAAGAAAAAGTCTTCTTGAAAGTGTACCTTATTAAGCATGGAATTTTTAAAGGCCTAAAACTGTGGGGTAAGCTTATGCCTTTTAAAACTCGAGCAATGTTGGGCAGGGAAGAAGGCAAAGATGCACTTTGCCAGCTGAAGTGGCAGAATGTTAAGGCAGGCAGAAGATTTAAGGGATAACTTGGTATGGGGCACAGACTAAAGCAGTGCTTCTCTTTGAGATGAGTAATATATGCAGTGTCAGGCTAGGATAACCAGACAGTGTATAAGGAAACAAAGCCATTGCTTTGCCATGCATGGCCAGGGATGGCCTTTGGGGATGTGTGGCCCTTCTAGCCCAGTGTAATACTGTGGTTTGCTCTTGGGCTGGAGGCCAAGCTAAGCCTGACTACAAAACTAACAAGGAGCCTTGTAGCACACTAGAGGTTGATGGATCTATTTATTAGGGGACAAGCTTTTGTGGGTAAAACCCACTTGGTCAGATGCAGTGAAATGGAAATAAAAAGGCAGGTATATATGTGAGAAAATTACTATCCCTGTGAAACTTTGCACCTGACCACAGAGCGAGTCCCATCTGAGGAGAATCAGGTAATGTTCTCTGAAGGACAGAAACTGACTGCAGCAAGGGGGAGCTCAGGAGGCTGTAGTGAAACTGCAGAGAGTGAGAGAGGCTCCTGCATGGAAAACTTTGAGGCCAGGGGAATTGCTCCAGCTAAGAGGGGCTGGGAATGGACCATGACCAGACCCAGGATTTTGGGCTGTGCCCAGGTCGTGGGAAGCCTTTTGTGTTTAGGTTTGAACTTTGTTAATAAATCAGATCCTAGGGAGAGCTGTTGTGATTGGACTGGAAAACCCTTGTGTGGTGTTCATTTTGTGATCCAGAAGGGAAAAGGAGCTGAAGGGTTGCATGAAGGCCTGCCCAAGGCTATCAGGGAGCACTGTGATGCAGTCACTCATCTGTACCAGGCTACCTCTAGAGAGGAGGGAAGGTTTCATGGTTAAGTCACTGGATATAGACTTAGGAGACTGGGATTCAGTTCCTGGCTCTGCCTGAGACTTCATGTGTGACCTTGGTGCAGTCACCTAATCTCTCTGTGCCTTGGTCGCCAACTGTACTTTGGGGATAATTATGCTTTTTTTGTCTGTCTTATCTATTTAGCCTGGGACAGACTCTTACGATATGTATATAGAGCTACTAGCACAATGGGATCCTGATATTAATTAGGGCTTGCTGGTGTTCCTGTAATTCAGATACTAACAATCTTTCCCTGCACATTGCATTCCACAAAGAGACAGCACCAGGGCTGTACACAACTTAAACCTTCAAGATACTGCAGTACCTATTTTGAATTCATGTGGTGCACAGGACTTGTGGTTGATGATTACCTCATCACTTGATGAATACCTATTTTGTTCATTCCCTCTGAAGCATGTGGCACTGGCCACTGTTGGAAGACAGGATCCTGGGCTGGATGGACCATTGGTCTGACCTATTCTAAACAATAAGAAATTCTGTGGCACCTTATAGACTAACAGATATTTTGGACCATAAGCTTTTGTGGGCAAAGACCTGCTTCATCAGATGCATGAGTCTGAGGAAGCGGGTCTTTGCCCATGAAAGCTTATGCTCCAAAATATCTGTTAGTCTGTAAGGTGCAATAGGATTTCTTGTTGTTCTTGAAGATACAGACTAACATGGCTACCTCTCTGATACTTGACCTGTTCTCGGCGTTCTTATGTGGTTGCCCTCTGCACAGTGTGTTTTACCCAAGGAGGTGAGGGAACACAGGAAGCAAAGGCAAATGCTGTGAAGGAACACAGGAAGCAAAGGCAAAACTCCCACTGGTTTCAGTGGGGCTGCGATTTCACTCAAGAATTCTGGTTGCCCTCTGCACTGGAGTGCACGTGGGGTGAAGAGTTGTGGGCTCCGACAGACGTTCTGTCAGACCCTGGCCTAGGATATGCGTGTGTGAGGGATAGGTTTGGAACCTTTTGTGCATACTTCACCTTGCTCCTGAACGCTGGGGCTTTGGATAAAACGGATCCTGGCTCTCACTCCCCCCTGCATTTGGATGTTGTTTTACAAAAAAAAGCCTTGAGTGGGGAAGTTTTGCCAAACTGAAGTCAGCTCTTGGTTTTTCCAGGCTCTCTGAGTTTGTGCTCATTCCAAAGTCCTTCTTTAAGTTGTATGAAGTTCAACTTGATGATAAACAAATACCTAGGATACACTATTAATTAAGCAAACCCTACAGAATGATTTCAGTAACATGCGAATCCTCCTTTTGCTATTTGGGGTGAAATGACTTGAGAAAAGCTATTGTTTTGCAACTGAAAATACTGTTGGAACTTAAGCCTATGTAAATATTTTGGAATGGTTATGGCATAGACAAAATGTAATGCAAGGTTTGGGCTGATTTGGATTTAGATTGGATCTGCTAGTGGGACTCAGCTGAGCTGTAATGGAGTATACGGTAATTGTGTCTAGAGTGTGGCTAAAATGCTATGTTTTCATAATTTTGCTAAGTAGGGTCACAAAGGAAGAAATGTATTCCTGTTCAAAAGACCAGGTCGTGGCCTATCCATCATGGACTTCCTCTTAATGTCTTAGAACAGGGCTTACATGAGAATTAAAGAAATCAGTGGAAGGTTGAATGATATTTGTTTAACACTAGTTGGAGTGGGGGGACAAATTCATCCCTTGTGTAGCTCTATTGCTTTCAATGCACTCTGCTGATTTCTGGATGGCTTTGGCTAGGTAGCTGAAGGAATAGTAAGTAAGCCTCGTCTGGATAAAGTAACAATATCGGAGGGAGTTTGAGTGATCACCCGCATGTTCCATAATTTAGGAAAAACATAAATGCAGACTCAGCATTACCTGTGGTTTTTTTCATCATGATGCCACATAGCCCATCAAATGGAATAGGCTAGTCCTCTGTGATAACACTGTCTGTGTGTATATTGTTTTCCAATAAAAATGTGGATCTGACATCAGGGTGGATGCACAATAGACATTTTAGGACATGCTCCTGCTGAACTCAGTGATGAATCTCCTGTCATTTTTCCTCCTATGATAGTGAACTCCATGGAAAATAAATGATAGTTTCCTGGATTTAAAACTGCATGTGGCTGTTAATCTGTGAGTTAATTCTATGCCCAATGTCATTATACTGCAAAGCAATTTAAAGTTAAAGATCCTACATATATATGTGGATATTGTGAAAGGGTGAGAACAGTGGACAAACTTACAAGCAGGGGAGGGGCAGCTCTGAAAAGCAGAAACAGCTCTGGCAATCAGCTGTTATCACTGGCAGAGTGGGAACAATGGGGGAAGAAGCTGCTATAAATCAGTTGGGGCCAACTGGTCCCACCTGAGGCTGCCACAGGCCTTTTAAAAACCTTCCCCCAAGGGAAGTGGGAAAAAGTGGAAGAGGAGGTTGGAAAGGAGTAAGGAGGCTAGAGCAGACAAGAAGAGAGTGGTGAAGGAATGTAACAATACAGAAGACCCCTGACTTACATGGAGGGTGCCTTCTTGGGAACCCCACATAAATTATATTTTCATGTAACTCAGGGAGCTAGGAAACTGACCAGCACAGCAGCACTGGTCAGTTTCTTGTCTCCCTAATGCAGCAGGGAGATGGGAGCCAGGCTCCAGCTCTTCACGACTCACAGGAGACACATCACTCTTCATTTTCCTGGCTCCTGACAGTAGAGGGGAGTGGGGAACTAGGCTGCCACCTGGTTCCCCGGGGACTGGGAAACTGCTCCTGTCAGGGGTGGCAGCCAAGAGTCAGGCCGCAGCCCCTGACAGGAGTAGTTTCCCCGCTCCTGTCAGGGGCGGCAGTCACATTAATCCAAGGTATGTGCAACTCGAGTGTGTGTATCTTGGGGTTTTACTGTATCAGAGACAGTAGGGGAGATGAGGAGGTCCTGCAGGGAGAGTTTGGGTTTCCTTGCCCCTGGTAACCTCAGGGCGCAGCCAAGGCTGCAAGGACTGGTTACTTGGCCAAATCTGAATAGGGGGCTCCTACTCGCTGCCCTTCAAGCCCAGGGACCGAAGTCCAAACCCTAACAAGGGCAAGTGCCCCCACACTGTGGGTCTGGTGACTGACCAGAGGTCAGGGCCCAGGAATGGTACTGACCCTACCACTATATGTTGTATATGTGTGCACAGTCAAACCTACTCATCTAAGCATTTAACAGGTCTTGGTACTTCACACAAATAGCAGGCATAGAAAGCCTCCTCCCCCAGCTCCCAAAGCAGTTCCGCTAAAGGAATAGCTTATATACATGCCTGATATTTTTTTGGATAACGGAGTAAATTGCAATCTAACTGCAGTATTAACAATTCTGTCAAGTTTCAAGTCTGTGTGAGTTTCTGTGTGTGTCATCTTTAATCACAAATAATTCTTTCTATTTTATATATAGGCACATTCCTGCACACACATCTGGATGCTACAAAAGATACTGTGCAGTAGAAACAAATGCCTACAATTAAAACACAGGCTAAAATCACAGGCCTTATATATAGATTTGGAATTTCAAACATACCACAGTGGCTTGTTTTTGGATCTAGCCCTTTACAAAGGCAGGGCTGTAAGATATGTGCCAATGAATGGATAGGTGGACAGAGCCCTCATTCACTGCACTAAATAAAAAGTGACGACATTTGAGAAAGCTTTTACTGCATGTATGGTTTTTGAAGTTTGGAATTCTTCCTTCTTTGCCTTCTATTAGGCTAATGCTTCTAATAAATTAACAAGTATAGGGCTGCCTTAATGCCAAACAAACCCATAATTTTGAATTTAAATTCTCCTTCTCTTGTACATTTAGTTTGCCGCCTACCAGGCTAGTTGTGGTCAGAAAGTACTTTAGCTCTTTACCACACTATGCTTTCCCCCATGATGTTTAAGGTCTTCGATTATTTTCATATCTTTCATAACTAGACATATCAAAAGTTTATATTTAGTGTCCAATGAGAGGGTGGGATTGGAGGGAAAAGTGATATAATATCCTGTCCTTAAGTCTTTGTGGATTTGTCTGCAGAGCTTGTGGATTCACTGGTTTGGAATTTTTGCAAGCTGCATGGTGATGAAATGACAAATGATGATTCACATTGTAGTTCATTTTCACTCTAGATGTTGGCTTGTCAGTCTATTTTTTTTCCTGACCAAAGCCCATGGTAGGGACATCTTTTTGACGCAGGTTGGCAGGCTTCTATATTTTTTTTTCTACAAATCTTGGAAGCTTTGGAATTGTGTTTTTTTTTAAAACCATTTTACATACTTTCTGGTAATCCTGAGAAGGACTCATGTTTTGATGCTCTCACTGTCATTTACACTTCAGCAAAGCAGGTCTGAACAGGCACCATTCTGACTTGCTAGAAGTCTACCTACCCTTTGCATTTGATGATGTGACAGAAAGCTGTAGAAAATCAGGCCTACTTCGATGAGCCTGTATAATACAAGATTTAGATCCCACAAACCCCTCACTCAGATAAGGAATCTTGACATCACCGGTACCACTGAAGTAAAGGGCTGAACTACTGGCTCCTTTGAACTCAATGGGAAATTTGCCATTGATTTAAACAGGGCCAAGATGTCACAGAAAGAGACTATTCCTGTGACTCAAACTTACTCATATGAGTAGGGGTAGCTGGACTGATTTGTGAATGTACCTTTAGATTTTCGCTTGGCACCATGAAATTGTCACAAGAAGTGAAATGAACACTGCTGATTCCCTTGCATCTTTTTTGATTACTTGTGCAGGACAATAACTATAGCTTTTACTTCTATTGTGTGAATTATCTTTTCATTATGCACAACTGGTGCTTTGGCGTGCTGCAGAAGAAAATTTGTTGGACATGCTGATGGTGATAGAAAACTGTCCTCTCTATTTAGATGTCATGGGTATTTTCTTTTTCTAACGTGAAAATTCTAATGTCATCTATGAACATTACCTTTCTCCCTTGTATAACGCTAATAGTTTTGGAACAGGTGAAGACTTTTTAATGCAATGCTATGGTTCTGGTTTATAGAAAAATGGATCAATTATCAAGGCAGGCTTCAAAGGGGGAGACTGCCCTAAGTTATAAATGGCTCAGTCCCTTAATTCTGTCATAATCCTATTTGATATATAGTTCTCAGTGCTGCTGAATCCTTTTAGGGCTCTTTGATCAAGTGCGTACTTCCAAATGTGATACTTTCTGTCATCTAACTCCCTAAATATAACACCACTTGTCATTAATTTCTGGAAATGTCTGTTGTTCCCCCACCCCTCCTTTTTTTTTTAAGTGGAGAAAACGAAAAGCCTAACTTTCATATCAGCTGAGTTAAGGGAAGATGAGAAAGTCCTACTGGAGGCTGCAGTTCTTTTAACCATGATTATTGACTTACCAGGCCTTCTGCCCTATGGGAGTTTTGCAACCAGCTTTGGTGGTACCAGGATCAAACTCCACCCTCTGAACATTCATCCACCTTGGCATTGATCTACATCCCTCAGTGAAAATATTGGATGTGCAAGTGTAACCTGCACACCTACTGAGAGGGGTTCACTGTCCCCTGTAGCTGCACTTAGACCACTTACAAAGAGAAAGAATGAGTCTCCTCTATAGCCTTTGCTAATAGCCAGCTGGCTTTCAGCTCAAGCTGCAGAGGCTATTGCACTGAGGTCCCAGATTCAGTTCCACTTGCACACTTTTCAAATGTGGCTTTGGGGGCTCCCCTCAAGATGCCTAAGTGAGGCGTGATTTGCAGGAAGTGCTGAGCAGTCACTCCCTGAAAACCAGGTCTTTCTCTAAGATGTCCCGGGTGTGGCATCCAGAAATGAAAGCACCCCAAATCACAAACTGGTCTTGAAGATATTATTTGAGTGTGTTAGCCCCTTGTTGTCAGGCTCTTTGCTATAATTAAACTCCAAGAACTTGACTGACTTCTCTGTGTCCTGGCTAGCTAGGTCTGCTGTGACAGCATGGTGGGACCCTGAATCCTGGAACAAGGAGTGAGGGGAAACCACGGAATAAATCGTGTCTCAATTAATTTCCTATTGTGCTCCAGGGGCAAGCTAGTGATGTGCCCAACACTTGCTGTGAGTGGAGAGTAAACTCCCAAGCAAGCCCAAAGTGTGCTGTGTTTACTGTGGAAAGTGATTCCTTCCACTTCAGCACTACTCCTGGTAGTAGGCAGTAGGTAGTAGGCAGACAGTGTAGTGCAGGGCCCTGCAGGATCGCCCCATGCTTTGTACAGGGGGAGGGAGTCAGGATTACTCCTCAGAGGTGCTCAGAACCTGCAGCCACTTGCCAACCTGCTAAAATAAACCCGCTCAAGCCACTCATTCTCTTTTCTGATCAAAGAATGCAATGGCTTAAGCTGGATTAAACCTGCACTGGTGACAGACTTCACTGCTAGGGCCAGCCTGTTCATTTCCTTCATTTAGCACTGGCTTTGAGGGAATTTAATTTAATTCTTTAGGTCTTAAACATAAGCAGAACGTTCTTATGGTTAATCATTCGTGTTTTAATTTTGAGGTTTGGCAGCTTTAAAACTAACACCGTGGGTACAATGCATTTTATAAAGTGGTCTATAAGAACTATTCTGTATTGCTTTTCACATTTTCTTGCATGGGATTTTAACGAAGGATTTCTAAAAGACCACCATGAAGAATAGTTTGCGTGGGACAAATTTGAGGGGAAATTCTGTTTCAACAAAATGTATAACCAGGACACATCTGATTTTTCCCTTCACCTTTGTAACTTTTCCAGTGCCTTGGGACTATTGATGATATATATATATTTTCTTACTATACTGACTGGTACAGTCATTCTCTTATAGGTAGAACAGATTTGCAAGTGCTTGAAGTTTCCTTACACATCTTCACTTCCCTGAGGGATCAATGTCTTGATGGATCACATTCAAACACATTCAACATCTCACTCAGAGAGTGTGAAAAGGACAACAGAATCACTTTCATTCCATCCATATCCATTTCCCATCGCACTCCCAGTTCTACAAGTATTGGCATGCCCAAAGGGAACAGTGCTTGTCAAGGTCACGGGAGGTGGAAAATGGCTGCTATCAAGGTACAGAAACTTTTGGAATTAACACAGCAATTGTTTGATTTCATCCTCTTTCCAAGGGGGTTTTACTGGGATATTTGCTGTTGGTGTGGATATGTGTGTGTGTGTGTGTAGGGGAGAGAGAAAGGGGGTCAGTGTTGTCCTCTTTTTGGGGTTTTAACTTAATTACCTATGTCTTCCAATAGTTGGTTATTTTTAAAAGATCATGACCATGCCCGAATTTCACAAGGTTAAAAAAAAAAAAGTTTCTTCAGTCGGCTGTTGTTTGGGATGATGGAAGTTATCCTTTGCCAGTTAGAACCCCGTATTCCAGTTGACAAAGTGGGATTAATAACATGGTGTTGGTTACAAGGGCTGAAATCCTGCACCACTGAAATCAGTGACAAACTCTGTTGAATTCAGTGAGGCCAAGATTTCGCCCTAGGAATATAAATGCTGTGGGGTTGAATCAGCATTTCACATCACCTGAAGTAGCCATTACACCAGTTACAAAGTGAGTAGAAAACATTGCATTACAGAATTGGGTGTAAATGATCCTGCAGGTGCAGCACACCAATGAAGCAACCTGGTATGTTCAAAGCATATCTACGTAGGTGATAAAAAATAGAATATATGCATTTGTATAAACAAGTGAATTCATACATGCTGTGGGGAAGGATAAAGCAAAGAATCTCACGGGAGCTACTCAGGAAGTTTCTGTCAAAATGTTTTTCGTGGGAAATAAGTTCTCTCAAATACACAATTTCCTTAAGGCAACTTTTGATTTTTACCATTGTTTCTGTTTTCTGTTGAGAAAAGGAAATATTTAATTGATAAAAACCATTTTGCTTAGGGTGAGTTCAATACGGTGGTTGAGGGTCAGCAATTGCTACCAGATCATCAACAGATTCAACAAAAACTTTGTGAATTTCAGCAGCCTGTGGGGCCAGTAGCCACCTAGGGCCCAGGGTCAACGCTGGGGTGCGGGGGAGGGGGTTGGCTTCCTGCCCTGAGAAGGGATGGGGCCAAGGGCACGAGTGGTGGGGCTTAGAGCAATCAGGCCTGTCCCCCCCGCCTGACTCTCCATCAGAGGCACACGGAGTAGTGCACTTTATGTTGCACACTGTCTTCTTTCAAGCCCCTTCAACGGGACATTGTTTTTACACACCCAGCAGGTGGACCTGTGTGTTTCTGTTGGGCGTCAGTTTAATATGATTGCTGCACAGGAAGAACTAAAGACATTTCTGGCTTAGAATGAGCAGAGAGGACTGACTAGGTATGCTAGGATGTCATGGACCTACGTGGCAAAAAAGCAGGGTATGTCTTGGCACAGCTCAAAGGCCCACCGTTGGGTACTGGGCTGTGTAATAGCAGGGCTGTTGCCTGCTACGGGTGAGTTACACAGGCAGAGTGACTCAGGGAAAGCACTCACCACGTTTACTGGCATTGTGCCTGGCTCTGGCTAGTACTATCAGGCTTCACCTTTTATGAGCACTAAAAGTCCCTATAAATTAATAAAAAAGAAGCCCATCAGCCCATAAGCAATGTTAGCTGTTAAAATGCAGGTGCTTGCAATATACTTAACCCACTTGCATGCTAATGCTGTGCAAGGGCACGTATTTGAAATGTTACTATTGAATTAATAATACTCTGCTAAAAGTAGATAATAATTGATTCTTAGAATGTTCTTTCTGATGGGGCTATCCTTAGTGGTGCAGAAAACTACCTGGCTCTGTACATCAACAGCATGGCTTCCAGATTAGTTCTCCTTTAATTAGGTCATTCTAATTTGCACTCTATTTTGTTGGAAGATCTCAAGCCTCTTTTCAGAGTTTTATAAATTAAGGCTCACACTGCTCCTGTGTTGCGGAGAATGTTGATTCCTGCTAATGGGGATCTACAAAACACAGGCAGGACATTAAGAACCTGGCCTGGTGGCTGTAAAGAAATTTTATGGGACCTCGGGAAACTTGACCACGCCCATGATAAGTGGTCACCTGGCTAACTAAAATCATGCTTGACTACAGAGTTTGCTGGACAGGAAATTTCCAGATTAGAGATGTTCAGTCTGGACAAAGTTTCTGTATAAGGAAAATGACAGAGAGATTCTAAAGTTTCTATATGAGAAGACTTAATACAAGGTTATAAGAAAATGATAACAGAAATTTCTCCACAGTAGCAAGCACAGTAATTATTTGACAGAACATAATGAATTGTCTAATTCTTTCTCAGCATGGTAGGTCGGATGAATTCACTAAGACTTTGTGAAGTACATCTGTAAAAGCACGCTTAGTCTGACACATACTCTGCCAATAAATCTCTTCATTACTGCAGAATGCCACGCATGGAAGGCCAGGCTCTTGCAAAATCCTAACTCTAGAAGGTGCTGAGGAACTTCGCCACAATTTGATTTCAATAAGGGCAGTGAGTGCTCAGCATGTCTGAAAATCTCTTTCAAGTGTTGAGCACCCGGAAAGTCTGGCATTCCATACACTTTTCCTCCTTCCTTCTCCCAGCTGTGCTGAGGAGCCGAGAATTGGGGCAAGTTGCTATCTGCATACCTGCAGGTATGGAAATGCCTATTTGTGTATCAGAGTCCAGGTAGGTGAAGTAATATCTTTCATTGGGCCAACTTCTGACAGTGGAATGTACGAGCTTTCCAGCCCCACTGAGTTCTTCAGGTCTGGAGAGGGAACTGGAGTGGCTGAGCTAAACAGAAGTTGAGCCGGATAGATCTATTGTAATGTTATTTAAATATTTGCAATTATACTGCCTCTTGAAAAGATTTATGAAGTTCATAATTATTCATAAAGTTAATACTTATTATGAAATGGTTGCACTTTGATGCTGGTGTAGGTTTTCTAAGCCAGGATGACCTATATTGCAGAGGTATTTTGTATACGAGGTGATGCAGGGATTGGCTTGGGAATTACCCATGTTTAATGAACACTAAAATTAGAATTTGACTGAAATCCACATAAATGGCTCGACAGCAAGTTCGAGCTGCCACTGGGGAGCTGTGGGCAGCTCAAATTTACCCACAGGCATTTTTGAAAAACATTTTTTTTTCTTTTTGAATCAGCATAGTTTGCTTTCCCAAGCAGAGCCTACTGCTTGCTCTTTAAACTCGCTCCTCTTTGCCTGCCCCCATTTTGGTGTTCAAAGGTCTTCTGTGGAGAAGCTGACATGACCGAAGTATACAGTGCATGCAGGATATGAGCTGTTGTAGACTGAGATGCCTTGCATAGCATGTACCAGGGAAAGTCCATGGCATTCTCTGTTAGGTGTTTTGCTGGTGCAGTTTCTGCTATTTCTGGTATTTCCTCTGATGTCTTTTTCAGTGTGCACTGAAGGGACAAGATATGCCTTTTTGTTTTGGTCTCTGTATTTATAAATGTCAGCCTGTATTGGAAATGAAATTGATGTGATGAAGTGGGTCTGTCCCACAAAAGCTCATCACTGAATAAATAATTTCGTTAGTCTTTAAAACATTTCTGCTGCTTTGTTTTGTTGGAGTACAGATTAACATGGCGACCTCTCTGTTACAGTTAATATGCAACACCTCCTATTCTGAAGCCAGGGTAAAAATATGATTCAGGAACATACTGAGGGCAAAACACGATCACTCTTGGTCCCTCAGCAAATCCACAGACTCTTGTTTGGTAGATATGGTTTGGGGTCCCCTCTGCTGGCTGTGTAGCAGCAGTTAACCAGCAAAACAAGTACTTTGCCATCCCTATCAGCAGCAATGGCCTGCCTGGCATGTTTGTAAAAGGAAAATAGGCCCATTGTCTCTCAGTGCAAACAGCCCACTGGAAGTGATTAGAACTGCATGCTCAGTTATATTAGCAGAACAATTTATTTAATTGTGCTACTTTCTGGTGGAAACTTATTGTAATTCTAGATGCACCTCAAAGCCAGAAATGAATGCAAGAAGTCTTCAAGTTAGAATAATTTAAGAATAAAGTTACTCACATAAGAAATTGATGTTTCTTAAGTTTAGGAATCTGGCCCCAATATATCATCTCAAACAAGTTCCTTTTATCTCTTAAGTCTCTGTAAGTAAATAGGTGGCCCACATTTGTTTGGATGAAAGCAAAATAATTACAAATGCATGTTATAATACCACTGCATATTAAGAGGAGAAGCTACTGTAGAATTAATACCTAGAATCGTGAGGAAGATACATTCTTCCATTGATGGATATGTATCATTCCCAATAACGTCTGTAGGAGTTATATTTGCTTTAAGAGGGAAATTTTTCTGTGTTATGTGTATTTGAGGTCTAGGGTTCTTTAGGTGATGTAGCAAGGAGTTGTATTGATTTTTGAGCCCCTCTTTTCTTACCAATGTTCAGCACTTGACATTGTAGAATTCAGGCACCAGGAGTTCAGTCGATACACAGGCTCAGAATTTTATAAAAAGTAAGTTTTGCAGATCTATGTTCCCAAGCTGGAGATGGATCTCAGCCCTTTAAAACGTAATCCCACAACATGCCTTTATTTATTTATTTACTTATTTATTTAAGTTGTGTTGTCTAAGAACTGCAGGAGGTTGACTTGCCTGGAAAGAGACAAGGCTTTTTATTTCTTTTGACTGCATCTGTAAAGCTTAGTGTGGAATTTACATAATCAATGAGGTAACCCTGTCACCCCAAACAAGGAGTCTTTCAAGAGAATAGTTCTATGCAAATTAGATATTGATTGTGTAATGATTAATTGGCCCCAAGCCTTTGTTAATATGCAGTGGTAGTGTAACATGCATATGTAATTATTTTGCATTTTTTTAGTTATCCAAACAAATGGTGGCCACCTATTTACTTACAAAGACTGAAGAGATGGTATATTTTACTACTGGAGCCAGATTCCCAAATTGTGTAAATGAGTGCAACTCCCTCAAGTCAATAGAGTTAGGGTTTTTACACTAGTTGAAGTTTTGTCCCAAGTGCTTCTGGGGTCCAAGTTTCCCTGAATTATTGGTATTCTCCATCCCAGTGTCATTGCTGATGAGTGATATTATTTGTTACTTGCTGTTTACTCTCTTTTTGACATTTTAAAAAGATATTTCCAGGGGAATGAAATTTTCACAAGCATACATTAGGGAGAATTCTTTTTGGAAGGTTGCACCTGTTACAACCAACCAAACAAGCTGCACTTTTACTCAAGTAACTTTTTGAGTACTTTTCCCACCTCTGTTATGGAGTGAGTCTGAAGTTGCAAGTTTCCTTTTAGGTGCACTTGTTTATAATCACTGGGGTAGATTATGTTGCAGTGCAGAACCTTCTGTAGTTTTAGTTAGAACTCAGGCATGAGGGGGATTGCAGCATGGGGGGTAAAGAGGCTCTAGAAAATAAGAAAAAATAAATTTTAGCATGCTGTCTGAGCAAGCTACAAATTGTACATGCATCTTGAACAAAAAGAGAATTTGATGTGACTGATTCCCCAGATTTTCCAACAAATGAGGAACAGCTGAGCAAAGGTCAAACAAAGTTCTGGGTCTGATCTTGAATGAGAGGTATGTTATTATCTGTTCAGTAAAACACAAAAGGGGTGGGTGTATAGCCTTGATCCAAGATAGGAGCTGATAGGTGGAAAGGCATGAAGAGCAACACAAAAAGGGGTGGTAGGTAATAGGGGATTATAATTCGAAGCATTGTTAGTATTTAGCACTGTTGTCTGCTTTGGGTGAATTGGTACAGTTCTGCTGAAGTCATCAGCATGTCAGCAATTTACATTGACCCTTTTTATTATTTGGGCCTGTCTATGTGGGACTGGGTTGGTTAAGACTGTACTGTTACCCAGAGGAAAATTAACAAATGGTTCTGCCCCCCCCCCCGCCTCGCATCAGAGCTCTGCTGAAGGGAGTAAATTATGGGGAAGTCTCCCCATTTTTCACTGGAGTTCTTTTTGTCTTTACATTTTCAGTGTCTACCATTCGAAAAGCTAGGGGGAAGTGTTTCTGATTTGTCCAACAAGAAGAGACACCTGTAAATCATGGTGTGGAGAAGAGCCTCCATCGACTGAACACTGGTTTAGTTATGAGGAGCAATTTGGACATTGACCACTATTTGTATGTTTCCTTCTTTCAAGAAAATTGGGACAGTATAAATTTGTTATAATATTAATCCTTAGGAATGGAGCACTGTATATTGGAACCCTTCAGCCAGTTCAGACTCTCTGCCTGCCCTGCCCGATTCTCAGTTCGCTTCCCTGTCGTGCATTAAAAAGAAAAGATTCTTGTGACTTTCTTGAACCATCAAGATAGCTAAAATAATTGCTGTCCAAATAACAGTCTCCAATTAGATTTACGCCTCTTCTTACTTTAAAATCCTGTTTTCTTTCATCCGTCTCTCTTTCTGTTTGTGTTCTGGAAAAAGACTGCTTCCAGAACTCATCTCAAGCAGCCATAGGATTTTTGTTTTTTCTATTTTTTTTTAAGATTGATCATTCTAGAGCATTATTTCCCCTTGTTTTTGCACTGTCCTTCATGGTAGCATCTATGTTGTATCTTAGAAGGCTTGATGCATTATCCAACTGCTTTAAAGTGAGCTTCAATGACAGCTAGTTCAGCTGTGCCTTTGCACGGTGATGATGCGCTCTTTCTCTTTCCGCTCATGAGCTGTGCTCAGAAAATGAGTGCATCAACCCCGCTGGAGAGGACACTGCTAGCTACTTTGGGATGTTCTCCATCTCAGTCCCCTCAATACACATGAAAGGATAATAGGTTGTTATTTGACTTGTCAGTCAGATCACATCCTTGAATTCTCCAGTGTGCCTGGGTCCATTTAATGGGGGGTGGAGAAGGGGGTTTCCCTGAAAAGTCTTTCCAGTAGCTGGTTACAAATTGGTCATGGGTCCATTATTGCAGCCATCCAATTAAGAAGGGTGTAACTATTTACTGAAATGTTCCCTGAAAGGTAGATACCAGGCATAGACTGACAATCAGAATCCATTTAGCAGGTCTTTTCCAGACCCGCTAAATCAGTCCCTGGGAGATCAATGCTGAAGAGATCAATCTTCCAGTAAGTGTAGAGAGGCTTAAGTTTTGCTACAGCCTTCATTTGTGTAAGCTTCATTAATTACCACATACCAGGAGTGCATGAGAGAAATCACTCTATTATGGTTGCTTTACTGCAAGATTTATTATACATATCTCAAAATTACATCCTGCAAGAAATGTAGTTTACAACTGTCTCTCAGTTAATGTTTATGGGGTCC
This sequence comes from Carettochelys insculpta, assembly GCF_033958435.1. Classification (NCBI taxonomy): domain Eukaryota; kingdom Metazoa; phylum Chordata; order Testudines; family Carettochelyidae; genus Carettochelys; species Carettochelys insculpta. The sequence continues at coordinate 34,141,055 of NC_134150.1, read as the reverse complement.
GTAATACGTGTGTAAAACTGGCTTAATTTTATTAAAATGAGTGAAGTCACTTAGATTTAAACTATTGTAATTAGGATCAGAATCTGGCCCATATTTTTGTATATTGGTGCACTTATTTATAGCATAATATTTTTTGAATGTACAATAGGACTTCAGAGTTACAAACTCTTTCCCTGTGTCTACACGTGCCCCTTCCTTTCGAAAGGGGCATGTTAATGAGTGGGTTTGAAAGATGCTAAGGAGGCGCTGCAATGAATATGCAGCACCTCGTTAGCATAATGGTGGCAGCGGCGATTTGAAAGTGTGGCTTTTCGAAGCGCGTGCCGCCTGTGGAGACGGGACCTTCCGAAAGGTCACCAGATAGGAAGAAGGGCTTTTGAAAACTGGGGGTTCCTTTCAGAAGGTCCCGTCTCCACAGGTGGCACGCGATTCGAAAAGCCGCACTTGTAACTATTTTCATTTTAGCAGAAAAACCAAGCACAGAAACAGTTTTTTTACCTCACCAATTTTTTAAAATACTCCCTTTATTTTTTCAGTACAGGTTGAACCTCTCTACTTCAGAATGCTCTTGTCTAGCAAACTCCATAATCTGCCATGATTTTAATTAGCTGGATTACCAGTGATCATGGGTGTGGCCATGTTTCCCATGTTACCACAAAGTTTGTTTCCAGCCACCAGTCTTGGATTTCAGTGTTCTGTGCTGTTATTTAACTGTAATTTACCATAAATGTATTCTGAGAGCACAGGAAGCAGTAGAAATGTTGGTAATGCTACTAGACAATAAGATCTCACATGGTTTGGCAAATTCTCTCGTCCAGCACTGGTCAGGTCCCAAGGGTGCCGTATTAGAGAGGTTCAACCTGTAGTTTACTTGTAACACAATACTGTACTGCATTTCCTTTCTCTTGTCTTTTTGTCTCTGCTGCCTGATGGTGTATTTCTGGTTCCAAATGAGGTATGTGATTAACCAGTTAGTTTGTAACTTTGATGTTTTCAACTCTGAAATTCTATTGTATATTATTTATCCCTGACACCAGTATATTTGTAGGATAAATAAAACATTTACATAGTAAAGCCGAAAGCAATTCAGAGATATTCTGGCCTCTTGAGTAAATTTGAATTTAAGCAAATATTGTTATGCATTTTACAGAAATGTACATTTAAAAAATGAATCTTATGTATTATACAGCTGATATCATAGAATGGTTATAAAAATTAAGCTACATAAACTGCTTAACTTCTGCTTTCTTAATACACTTGTAGTTTAAAGGAGCTGAAATATTTTATTACCATTATTATTATTATTATTTGAAAACAACATTTTCTTCTACTTCTGTACCAAAACAGTAAATTTTTTGTAGGCAAGATGACTAGAAATTTTGAAGTAGTATCTGTTAATGGATTGATGGTCACAATCTTTACCATCGCACTGTAAACACAATGGATCCATTTTCTACTTATTTAATCTACATCACAACAATATAAACTAGCTGAATCACAATCCATTGGGTACATATCATCAGAGGAAGAATATTGCCAGTGCCTAAGCTAGTCCATTGGACTAAACTGACAATTATAAAATACACCTGATCATTTGCTTTCTGATACAAGTAGTTTCATGTCTGTGTAAAATCAAGTTCTTGGCTCTAAAAATTCTTATTTGAAAGGAAAGATGTGAATAAATTATGACCTGAAACTGGATACAGAAAAAAATTGTATGTGGTTAAAATATTTAAAATGCTATTCTGGAAAAGAGACAAATTGGGTGAGTTAATACTTTTTACTGGAGCCATTTCTGTTTGAAAGAGAGAAGCTTTCAAGCTACACTGAAGAACTGTTCTGTAGCTCAAAAGCTTGTCTCTTTCACCAAAGGAAGCTGGTAAAATAACATATTACTTCATCCACTTTCTCTCTAACAGTCTGGGACCAACACAGCTACAATGTTGGAAAAGAGCAATGCAGCTCTGCAAACAGTGCTGGAAAAGTTCAGCTTCCTCATTTGATTGGCATGTTCTTTGTATTTTTGTTTTATCATTGCTGTCATTAAAACGTCCCCTAATCTAATTTTGTCTTCCATTTTTTTATAAATTATTGTGCACAAGTTCAAGCTGTCTGTAGACAGAATCAATGTAACGGAGGCCTGCAAGTCCTTGTGATCAATGAACTTGAGCAAGGTACTGCATTGAATGTTAGATGCTGCAAGACACCTTGGCTACGTCTACACATGAAGCCTACATCGAAATAGTTTATTTCGATGTAGCAACATCGAAATAGGCTATTTCGATGAATAACGTCTACACGTCCTCCAGGGCTGGCAACGTCGATGTTCAACTTCGACGTTGCGCAGCACCACATCGAAATAGGCGCTGCAAGGGAACGTCTACACGCCAAAGTAGCACACATCGAAATAGGGATGCCAGACACAGCTGCAGATGGGGTCACAGGGCGGACTAGCGCTTCCGGGGCAACAGCTAGCCACTCCCTTAAAGGGCCCCTCCCAGACACACTCAGCCTGCACAGCACGCGGTCTGAGGAGCCATAGGCACACAGACCCCGGGCGACGCAGGCATGGACCCCCAGCAGCAGCAGCAGCCAGAGGTCCACCCAGCCCTCCCGGCAGGAGCAGGGCTCGCCCTGATCCATGCCATGCGGGAGGCAGCTGAGCATCTCCTTGCTACACCGGAGGAGGAGCTGCCCCCAGGGCAGCAGGGCTCAACCCCCAACCCTGCAGCACCCTGCCCCACCCCCGCCTCACACGCCGGCGGCTGTGGAGCTACCCCACCAGCACCGAGTGGTGGGAGCGGCTGGTGCTTGAGGAGTGGGACGACGACCGCTGGCTCAGGAACTTCAGGATGAGCCGGCAGACATTTATGGAGCTGTGCCAGTGGCTCACCCCCGCACTCAGGCACCAGGACACTGCCATGCGGCGTGCCCTCCCTGTGGAGAAACTTGTTGGCATCACTGTCTGGAAGCTGGCCACTCCAGACAGCTACCGATCCATGGGACAGCAGTTTGGTGTCGGCAAGGCCACCGTCGGGGCTGTCCTCATGGAGGTAAGAGAACCCACGGGGGGAAGGCAGGGCAGGGGAGGGGGGCCCGGGCAGAGGAGGGCAGGGGAGGGGAGGGCAGAGGAGGGCAGGGCAGGGGAGGGGAGGGCAGGGCAGGGCCACGCACACCCTGCTCACCCCTCATTGGTGCTCTCCCATGTGCTTTCCCTGCAGGTTGTGCGTGCCATCAATGCCATGCTCCTGCACAGGCTCGTGAGGCTGGGGGACCCAGATGCTACCATCGCAGCCTTTGCCACCCTGGGCTTCCCCAATTGCTTCGGGGCTGTGGATGGGACTCACATCCCCATCCGTGCCCCGCATCACAGTGGAGGACGCTACATGAATCGCAAGGGCTACCATTCTGTGGTCCTCCAGGCCTTGGTGGACAGCCGGGGCCGTTTCCAGGACATTTATGTGGGCTGGCCTGGCAGCACCCACGACGTCCGGGTTTTCCGGAACTCGGGCCTGTGCCGCTGGCTGGAGGCGGGGACCTACATCCCCCCAGCGGGAGATCCCTGTGGGGGACACCACCGTGCCCCTCTGTGTCATCGCAGATGCGGCATACCCCCTCCGGCCCTGGCTCATGCACCTGTACACGGGCCATCTCTCCGCTAGCCAGGAGTGCTTCAACCAGCGCCTGAACCACGCATGCCAGGTGGTGGAGCGCTCATTTGGCCGCCTGAAAGGATGCTGGAGATGTCTCCTGACCTGCCTGGATGCAGGCCCCAACAACATCCCCCAGATTGTGGGTGCCTGCTGTGCCCTGCACAATTTGGTGGAGAGCAAGGGGGAGGCCTTTTTTCAGGGCTGGGCTGTGGAGGCCGGCAGGGCCGACGTGCAACCACCCGCTGCCCCCAGTCGCCAGGTGGACCCTGAAGGGACCCGGGTCTGGGAGGCCCTGCGGGCCCACTTCGATGATGAGGCCACGGGGTGAACTCTGCCAGGCCCCCCACTGCCCACCCCTTCCTCCACAACACTCCGTGCCCCAACGTCCACACCATGGAGCACCGAACCGCACCCCCCCCCCCTTTTTGTGGACAAATGACAGCATGCACTTGTGGCTGAACTTAAACTGGTTTTTCTTTGAGAACTTTGGTTTTTTGGAACTAGAATTAAAACAAGAACAAACTATATACAAGATGATGTGTGTAACAAAAGTAATGTGTGCAAAGAAAACAATAGTGATAAAAAAGTTTGTTCACAATAAAAAGAAAACCAGGGATGATAAAGGGGAGAACTATTTACATGGGGGGGGATGGGGCAAAGGGGGGCACAAAAAAAGAGAACTAAAACTGTCCATCAAAGTCCTTATTTCAACATCAACTCTATACGGGGGGGGGGGGGCATGTCCCGGGCCCCACGCCCCTAAAGTCCGGCACTGGGGGTGGGTGGCCGGGAGCCCCGCCGCGGCCGCAGCCCTGTCCGGGGCTGGCTGGGGGCGGGGCGGACCGGAAGATGTGCCCGGTGAGTCTCAGCTGGCTCCAGGGGTCCCTCGGCGGTCCGGCCCTCGCTGGTGGATGGCGGAGCGACGGCGGACGGGATGGCGACGAGTGGAGCAGCAGGTGGTGAGGCGGGTGGAGCAGGCAGGGCGGGCACTGCGGCGGCTGGCGCGGCATGGGGGGCCAGGTAGTCCGCAAGGCAGTTGAAAGTGTCCATGTAGGACCCCCATGCCTCTTGGCGCCAGGCCAGCTCCTCCTCCTGCAGTTCGAGGCAGCGTTGCTCCACCCACAGGAGCTGCTCTGCCACCTCAAGCTGCCGACGGCGGATGGCCAGCAGCTGGGGGTCCGTCGCCGTCGGCTGGTGGTGGTGCGGGGTCCACCGTCTAGCCCGCTGTGGGGCTGGTCGGTCCACGGCCGAGGGGCTTGCCTGGAGTGATCGCCCCGGAGGGGATTCCGGGACCACTGATGCCTCACCGGCGCTCTCTTCCGGCCCTTCCGATGGTGCAGCTGCGGGACACAGGAGAGGAGGGGGGGGAAGAAGAATGGAGACAGGCGTTAGTGTGGGCCCCGAGCTGTGGCCTTTGTCCCCCCAGCCCTGTGCTGCAGGTTCCCCGTCCCCGTCCCCGGGAGATGCTGCTGTGATGGATGGGGTTCAGGGGTCCCCCTGCACTGCACCCCGTCCCCTGGTGGGAGCGACTCTCACTTCACTCCGCAGGGTCTGACAGGAGAGGTTTCTTAGGCCACAGATGCCCAGTTTCTCCCAGGAGTGACAGCACCAGCTGTCAGAAGAGACAGTCCTTCCAACCTGTCGTAGGGAGAAGACCCCAACGGGTGCCCCTCTGGGATGTAGCTTTCCCCCTCCTCAGGCTGGCTGCCTTCCAGCTCTCCCTTCCCCTAGCCTCTACCTGCGGCCCCCGCCCCCCGCCCCGATTCCAAGCCAGCTCTGCTCCTCCCTCCTCTTTGTTCAGGGCAGAGGTGTCAGCTGCCAGCTGTAGCCCCAGGATCATCCTTTGCCCCTGGGAGCTATTCGGCTCTTGTTGCTCATATCTAGCCTGAGTCTCCCTTTTGCACTCCCTCCACTCCATCACATGCTGCTGCTGCTGCTGCGGGCTGTCCCACCCCCTCCTCCCGGGGGCCCCTCGAGGTTCCGCTCCCCCCTGCCCCGGGGATGGGGCATGGCACTGTCGTGCGGGGGGGGTGGGGGGGCGGGGGCTGATGCACTGCTGTGAGGTACATGGCCCTGCTGTCCTTGGGGCCATGGCCATGTGAGCATGTGGGGGGCCCTGGACACATGTCTATTACCCCCGCCCCTCAAGCCCAGGGGTGTACACCAGAGGGGGGTACATACCTGTCGGTCCACTCCCACGGTCCGGAGATCCCCGGGGGGCGGAGGACCGGCTGCTGCTCCGAGATGGCAGGAGGAGGATCTGCAGCCCAGATTCTGCGGAGGAGAAGCCCCCCTCCTCCTCCTCCTCCTCCTCCTTCTGCCGCCATGGCCCGGGGGTGGGCTCCGGGGGGGGGCCCCCGGGGTGCGGGGCTTACCTCCGGGGCGGGCTCGTCGGCCGAAGTATCAAGGGTGGCCGGAGAGGAGGAGGTGTGCCGGGGGCCCAGGATGTCCCTGAGCTCCCTGTAAAAGGGGTAAGTGACGGGGGGCGGCCCCAGATCGTCCGGCCACATCCCGGGCGTAACCCTGCCGCAGCTCCTTCACCTTACTCCTGACGTGATCAGGAGTGCGGGCAGGGTGACCCCGGGCGGCCAGGCCCTCGGCCAGCCGAGCGAACTCATCCGCGTTCTGCCTCTTGCTCCCCATTACCTGAAGCACCTCCTCCTCGCTCCAGAGCCCCAGCAGGTCCCGCAGCTCGGCCTCCGTCCAGGAGGGGACCTGCTGCCGCTTGCCAGCCTGGCTGCCCGCCTGGCTGGGCTGGCTGCCCTGGCTCCCCTTGGGGGGGGTCCCCTGGGGGCGCTGGGGGGGCTGCCGGGCAGCCATTGAGGGTCCTGTGGCTGCTGAGGAACGTGCAGGCTGGCCGCGTGTCTGAGCTGCTGCCTGCACGTTCTCTCAGCTTCCTGCACAGGAAGGGAGGGGGAGCGGACCTTTAAGGGGCTGCTCCACGCGGCCACCAGTGAGCTGAGGGGCTGGAGAGAGCGTCTCTCAACCCATCAGCTGATGGCCGCCATGGAGGACCCCGCAATTTCGACGTTGTGGGACGCGCAATGACTACACGGTCCCTACTTCGACGTTGAATGTCGAAGTAGGGCGCTATTCCTATCTCCTGATGAGGATAGCGGCTTCGACGTCTCGCCGCCTAACGTCGATGTTAACATCAAAATAGCACCCAACACGTGTAGCCGTGATGGGCTCTATTTCGAAGTTAGTGCCGCTACTTCGAAGTAGCGTGCACGTGTAGACACGGCTCTTGTGTAATATGTTAAAGAGTGAATTCTCTGTATATTCGTTATGATATCTCAGGACAGTGATAGTGGTACATTTGATACTAAACTAGAGAGAAAAAGTCAAGTAGCACTTTAAAGACTAGCAAACTGGTTTATTAGGTGAGCTTTCGTGGGACAGACCCACTTCTTCAGACCATAGCCAGACCAGAACAGACTCAATATTTAAGGCACAGAGAACCAAAAACAGTAAGCAAGGAGGACAAATCAGAAAAAGATAATCAAGATGAGCAAATCAGAGACTAGAGGGGTTGGGGGGGAAGGTCAAGAATTAGATTGAGCCAAGTATGCAGACAAGCCCCTATAATGACTCAGGAGGTTCCCATCACGATTTAAACCATGTGTTAAATTTCAACACATGGTTTAAATCGTGATGGGAACTTTCTGAGTCATTATAGGGGCTCTTCTGCATACTTGGCTCAATCTAATTCTTGACCTTCCCCCCCACCCCTCTAGTCTCTGATTTGCTCACCTTGATTATCTTTTTCTGATTTGTCCTCCTTGCTTACTGTTTTTGGTTCTCTGTGCCTTAAATATTGAGTCTGTTTTGGTCTGGCTATGGTCTGAAGAAGTGGGTCTGTCCCACGAAAGCTCACCTAATAAACCATTTTGCTAGTCTTTAAAGTGCTACTTGACTGTTTTTTGTTTTGATAGCGTACAGACTAGCACGGCTTCCTCTTTGCTACTAAACTAGAGAGAGAGTTGGATACGCTGGAGGGTAGGGATAGGGTCTGGAAAGAGAGACCTAGACAAATTTGAGGATTGGGCCCAGAGAAATCTAAGGTTCAGCAAGGACTGGTGTAGAGTCCTGCACCTTGGATAGAGGTATCCCAAGCACTGCTGCAGGCTGGGGACCGACTAGTTAAGCATTGGTACTGCGGAAAAGGACCTGGGGCTTGTAGTGGGTGAGAATCTGGATATGAGCTAACAGTGTGCTTGTAGGATAAAGGCATACTGGGGTGCATTAGTAGGGGCATTGCCAGTAAATCTAGGGAAGTGATTATTCCCATTTATTCAGAACTGGTGAGGTGGTATCTAGAGTATTGCATCCAATTCTCACCTCCTGCCCCATTACAGAAAGGATGTGGACACACTGGAGAGAGTCAAGCAGAGAGAGTGACAAGAATGATGAGGGGGCTAGAGCACATGACTTATGAGGAGAGATTGAAGGATTTGGGCTTATTTAGGCTTCGTCTACACTAGGCAGGTAAATAGACTGCAGATACAAAATTCTAGTTATGGTAACTGCATAGCTGTAATTGACTTATCTGCAATTGACTTACCAGGACAGCTTCACAGAGGAGTACAGGGGACAACTGCCAACCCCAGATAGTTTGATTTCGTGGATCTCTACCAGATGCATGAAATCAAACTCCAGAAGATTGATTATGACCAGGTCGATCTTCTGCCTAATGTAGACATACCCTTAGTCTACAGAAGAGAAGAGTTAGTGGGGATTTAATATCATACGTCCCCTATATAAAACTATGGTACGCCCACATCTTGAGTACTGTGTGCAGATGTGGTCTCCTCACCTCAAAAAAGATATATTGGCATTAGAAAAGGTTCAGAAAAGGGCGACTAAGATGATTAGGGATTTGGAACGGGTCCCATATGTCGAGAGGCTAGAGAGACTGGGACTTTTCAGTCTGGAAAAGAGGCGATTGAGGGGCGATATGATAGAGGTATATAAAATCATGAATGGTGTGGAGAAAGTGAATATAGAAAAATTATTTACCTTTTCCCATAATACAAGAACTAGGGGACACCAAATGAAATTGATGGGTAGTAGGTTCAAAACTAATAAAAGGAAATTTTTCTTCACACAGCGCACAGTCAACCTGTGGAACTCCTTGCCGGAGGAGGCTGTGAAGGCCAGGACTCTATTAGGGTTTAAAAAAGAAGTCGATAAATTTTTGCAGGTTAGGTCCGTAAATGGCTATTAGCCAGGGGTAAAGTATGGTGCCCTAGCCTTCAGAACAAGGGCAGGAGATGGATGGCAGGAGATAAATCACTTGATCATTGTCTTCTGTTCTCCTTCTCTGGGGCACCTGGCACTGGCCACTGTCAGCAGACGGGATACTGGGCTGGATGGACCTTTGGTCTGACCCAGTATGGCCATTCTTATGTTCTTATGTTCTTAATAGCAGCCTTCAGCTACCTGAAGGGGTGTTCCAAAAAGGGTGGGGGTAATCTATTCTCAGTGGTGTCAGATGACAGAACAAAGAGAATAGTCTCAAGTTGTAGTGGAGAGGTCTAGGCTGGAAATTAGTAAAAACTATTTCACTAGGAGAGTGGTAAAGCTGTAGAATGAGTTACCTCCTTCCTCAGAGGTCATTAAGTCTGGACTTAAAGATGCGGCTGAGATGATTTTAGTTGGGCTTGCTCCTACTTTCAGCAGGGGGTTGAGTTCAATGACCTTTGAGGTGTTCTCCAGCCCTTATCTTCTATGATTCTGTGATTCTATTTTGTGTCTCTTTGGCTACATCTACACGTGAAGCCAACATCGAAATAGCTTATTTCGATGTAGCAACATCGAAATAGGCTATTTCAATGAATAACGTCTACACGTCCTCCCGGGCTGGCAACGTCGATGTTCAACTTCGACGTTGCGCGGCACCACATCGAAATAGGCGCTGCGAGGGAACGTCTACACGCCAAAGTAGCACACATCGAAATAAGGGTGCCAGGCACAGCTGCAGACAAGGTCACAGGGCGGACTCAACAGCAAGCCGCTCCCTTAAAGGGCCCCTTCCAGACACAGTTGCACTAAACAACACAAGATACACAGAGCCGACAACTGGTTGCAGACCCTGTGCCTGCAGCATGGATCCCCAGCTGCCACAGCAGCAGCCAGAAGCCCTGGGCTAATGGCTGCTGCCCACGGTGACCATAGAACCCCGCAGGGGCTGGAGAGAGAGCATCTCTCAACCCCCCAGCTGATGGCCACCATGGAGGACCCGGCAATTTCGACGTTGCGGGACGCGGATCATCTACACGGTCCCTACTTCGACGTTGAACGTCGAAGTAGGGCGCTATTCCGATCCCCTCATGAGGTTAGCGACTTCGACGTCTCGCCGCCTAACGTCGAAGTTAACTTCGAAATAGCGCCCGACGCGTGTAGCCGCGACGGGCGCTATTTCGAAGTTAGTGCCGCTACTTCGAAGTAGCGTGCACGTGTAGACACAGCCTTTGTGAAAGTGATCTTTTTGGAGTGGTGTACCACAGGGCACACATGGCAGTACTCAGGCTCTTTTTCAAGTGAGAGTTGTTATTCACTTGCAGCTTCAGCTCTGGCACACTGTGTTACCTTAGCGATTTCCCATTTATCTGAGAAGTTCCCACTTGTGCAGGCTGCCCTTCAAAGCAGAATACGATGGAAACCATACAATGTTGCTAAAATTTGATGTCTTCTTGTATATTCCTAACATAGAAAACTTGTGACCATATTAAAAGGCCAAATTTGAAGGTGATAGCTAAGGAGCTATAAATGTTGGTGAATGTGTCTATGAGAATCAAAGGGAATCTGAACTTGTATATTTCATGGGAGAAGGTGTATTTTTAAGCATCTGTAGCAAGCACATATTTTAGCATAATTTATCCGCTGTTAGTTGCTTTTTTTGTGTTGTCCCTCTCTCTTCTGTTCTGCCACTATATAAAATACACCAATCTGGTTCCTGTCAGCTTATACCCACTCATTGGTTTATAACTGGAGTAGCCATATCCATCACCTTTGACTACATCCCAATGTTTCTGCATCAGTCCTGCTTTGCTACCCCTTTCTAACATTGAGAAGAAAGCTGTCCGTGCAGGAATACTTCTTGAATTGCAGAGCTGATCCTGCTAGTGAAAAAAGAGATGGACGCATCAATGGAAGATAGCAGAGTAGAACCCTTGCTGTAATGATTTTCCTGTTGGAGGAAAGGATGTTCCTGATTCCATTAAGGTGAACATAAAGTAGAAGACTAAGCATTTAGTCCCTGATTTATGACTGCACAGATGTGATAAATATTAGAATGGTTGCAGCAGTAATGACTCTGTGGACGACTGTGTTGTCCAAGAGGTTGCATTAATTTAATTAGCTTTATGCTGGAAATCAGAGCTGACGGGCATCCACTAGATGTCTTAAAAGAACCAGTCGACATACATTAGGGTTGAAATGTAGAGTAAGAATGTTCTGTCATGTTTTCTTTTTTCTTTTTAAATTTTACCTCCTAGACAATAAAGCCTAGATCAAAACAAAAATGAGCAATGATGTGTGTAATTTTTTAACAGGGATGCTTTATAAATATTCAATTTTGCTGTTTGGCAACATTAAGAAATCACTGAAGATGCAGTTATTGCTAAATATGTTCATCTGAGAGGTTTGCTGTTACAAATGTGAATCTTCAAAGGCCATGAAACTCAACAATAGCCTCAGTATTAGACAGAGTTAATTATAACATCCTTCATGCAAGCAAAGTAACTAAAGAATTCTGTATATCTCTTTGTTTCTGGCTTGTTTGACTGAATGCTGTCAAAAGGAATTTGCCTCCATGCATTTTCTTGTTAGTGTTATCAAAGTGTCAGGAAGAGTGCTTTAATATTGTTCATAGGCCTGAGCGAGCGCATCAGGATTGTCAGAGACAGTGACAGAGGTGGCTAGGGTAGGTCCTGACAGTTTGAATACAGAGTTATAGAGCGCAGTAACAAAAGCGTTCAGTTTATTTAAACTGAGGAACAGGATGTGCTCGAGACAAAGGGGAAGCAAAGAAAACGTAAACTTTAATTGAGTTCTGAGTGACTGGTTTTGAGCAATGGGTTGGTTCAAAAATTTAATGGTCACTGGCTTGGATATCCAACCTTTCACCTTTTAGGTCATTGGTTCAAATCTGGCCTCTGCAGGTCCTGGTGATCCATCTTCAATACAGGCTCCTATGAAATGAATTGGTGATCTCAGTCCCATTCTAATAAACTATCTGCATCACAAAAGACACTAATTGGAACCCTTGTTGGAAATTCCAAAAGAACCAGAAACCTGAATGATCCTTTCTACTGTCCATAGATCCTGTAGAACATTGGTAGAGCAAAGCATAAAATCTTTGCACTACTGTGGTAGACTTTATTTACTCAGTGGAGGGAGAACTTTACTGTTTCATGTTATCCATCCAGCATCTTCTGTGTGCACTCAATGAAACCGGTATGGATTGTAAGGACCTGTCGTGCCAGTGGCTGGGTGGCTCTCCAAACCACATGACTGCCATAACCACTGCACAAAAAAGAATTCTTTAGGCAATAGGTATAGAAGCCTTATGCTATATTTGGAAAAAATATTTTAATTTTATAATTTAGAGACAGAAATACATGTATTTTAGTTGCATGCATAGCATTAATTTACCCTCCCTCTCTGGACTCCTCTCCTGCTCCGCAATGGAGTCAGTCTTGCTGCCACTGAAACCAGTGCTTGGTCATTCCATTTAACTGGAGTCACCTCAAGTTCAGTGTCACTGAGAAACCAAGAAGACTGGGATAGGTAAACCTGAAAATTCATATCTTTATAGATACCAGTTCCTAAGCTATTTCCACAGAAGTTATCCTATTCTTTCTCCTGCAGACACGGCAGAAGGTATAGACACCCAAGCAGTTAGTCAGAACCAATGTCCAGCTGATGCGCTTATGCTTACACGGGTGACAGAAGATTTTCTTAAGGAGTGCAGGCGGTGTAGCTGCTGTTTCAGTTGGCACACGCAACTCTGATTGGCTGCTATGCTAGCAATAAGTCTTGGCAGGTTTTGAAAAGGTCACCTCCTCCAGCTTATTCTGGTACCCCAGGACTAACAAACAACTGCTGTTGGACTACATGAGTTTTATTAAGTATCTAGACTGGGATTTTAATGGGAGCTGGGCCCTTTGGCTGCTTTGAAACTCCCTGCCTGAGTCTAATGATAAGCAAGCCAATTTCAAAGATGTAATAATCCTCTAAACCAATGTCCCTTGTTTCTAGGGAAAAAACAAAAACAAAAACAAAAAAGCTCAATTTTTTCTCGTTCAGGGTATTGAGAAAGACTACAGTATCTTAAGTGGGGCAAGGATTTCACTTCATAGCCGTGTCTACACGTGCACGCTACTTCAAAGTAGCGGCACTAACTTCGAAATAGCGCCCGTCATGGCTACATGCGCCAGGCGCTATTTCGAAGTTAACTTCGACGTTAGGCGGCGAGACGTCGAAGTCGCTAACCCCATGAGGGGATAGGAATAGCGCCCTACTTCGACGTTCAACGTCGAAGTAGGGACCGTGTAGTCGTTGCGCGTCCCGCAACTTCGAAATAGCGGGGTCTGCCATGGCAGCCATCAGCTGAGGGGTTGAGAGATGCTCTCTCTCCAGCCCCTGCGGGGTTCTATGGTCACCGTGGGCAGCAGCCCTTAGCCCAGGGCTTCTGGCTGCTGCTGCGGCAGCTGGGGATCCATGCTGCAGGCACAGGGTCTGCAACCAGTTGTAGGGTCTGTGGATCTTGTGTTGTTTAGTGCAACTGTGTCTGGGAGGGGCCCTTTAAGGGAGCGGCTTGCTGTTGAGTCCTCCCTGTGACCCTGTCTGCAGCTGTGCCTGGCACCCTTATTTCGATGTGTGCTACTTTGGCGTGTAGACGTTCCCTCGCAGCGCCTATTTCGATGTGGTGCCGCGCAACGTCGAAGTTGAACATCGACGTTGCCAGCCCTGGAGGACGTGTAGATGTTACTCATCGAAATAGCATATTTCGATGTTGGCTTCACGTGTAGACGTAGCCCATGTGTGTAAGTCAATAGGGGTTTTGCTGTTGTCTTCACTGGAGACACAATTTCACTTTGGGACTCAGAAGCTCTGTATCAGAGTGTAACTTAACATCCATGGACTGAATTTTATGAGACAACATAAAACTTTTTGCTTGTTCTGAATGATTTGGAGGAGATTTGTTCTATAGTCTTGAATCAGAATCTAAGAATGTCCAAGGACCTACATTATAGTACTTCCTATCAGCTGCATTATCCAGATTGTTTTGTCTTCTTGCAGTCTCTCATACAGGAATAATGACAGTTATGAGCCAGGCTCTTCTACTGACTTTATTGGTTCTTTCTGGATCTATTCTAGATGAGAGCGCTGGCATTTGACTATTGGTAGTCTCTCAATGGTCCAGTCAGACTGTTTTTTCCTCTGTATATGAGTTTGATTACAAGTATCTAAATACACATTATGATTCTTGATACATGTTTGAATCAGCAAAGGATTAAGTCAATTTGTGGTCTGTTTTCTGGGATGAGTTTAGTGATTGAGGCTTGCACAAGAGAAGTATCTCCCCCTCCCTTTATTAATATTTTTCACTATGGTTAAACAAGTAGTTTATAAATTTGTCAAGGATGAGATAGAAATGTTTGGCAGAATGGTGTGTTTGTAATATACTGAAAGTCCCTTTGTCCTTATGGTGTTATATCAGAGTGTTTCTCATATACAGTACGCCTTTGAAAAAATTGCAAGTACCTGGAGTTTTCTCGCATACCCCTAAGCCTATTGTAAAACGAGGCAAATATCTTGATGAGTTGATGTACTCCCTGTAACACTTTGGTGTACCCCCCAAGGGTACACATACCCCTACTTGAGAAACATTGCGATGTAACATGCCACATTACTCTTACAAAATGCTGTGATGTTATACACACTGGGCTTGTCTACATTTGCCCCCAACTTCGAAGGGGGCATGGTAATCAGGGCCACGGGAGATTACTAATGAAGTGCTGCAGTGAATATGCAGCACTTCATTAGGCTAATTCTCCCCTGTGGCAACTTGGAAGTGTCAAAATTCAAAGTGCTGGCATGCATGTAGCCGTACTACTTTGAAGAGCCTTTACTCCCCAAGTACAATAGGTGGCATAATAACCACTAGTAAAGTCAGTATAATCTCAAAGTTCATTCAGACAATGATTGTTTCTACTATTTCATATGCCTTATGCTGAACTGTTAAGTGCTATATTTCTATTCCATTTCATTTATTTGATAATAAGATTGTAGAAAGTCAGCAAGTTTTCAGTAGTATCTTCTGTGATATTTTTGCATGTTTTTGTAAAGATTTTTTAAGTGAGGTGTAACTTGGTGGTATTTACTTGGGGAGTAAAGGCACTTCAAAGTAGCATGGACACTTTGAAGTGCCCGTGGCTGCACGTATGCCGACACTTTGAAGTTTGGCAGTTGGAAGTTGCCACAGGGGAGAATTAGCCTAATGAAGTGCTGCATATTCACCGCAGCACTTCATTGGTAATCTCCCATAAGCCTGATTGCCATGCCCCTTCGAACCTGGGGGCAAGTGTAGACCCAGCCACTTGGTCTCAATCACTCCAACACCCCTATGATAAGATAAATCTTGAACTACTGTATATCACAGCTGTGCTTTTTTAAAAATAAGGATTATGTTCATATGAGGACGTGTCCATCACTGGCTCACTGTATGATCATGGGCGAATCACTTCCCTATTCTGTGCCTCAGTATCCCCATCTATAAAATGGGGGGATGTTATTTAATTTCCTCCCTTTCCTTGGTCTTTATGGATGAAAACAAGTTAAAAACCAAACACTACTATTTATTGCTTCTGAACTTCCACAGAAAATATTTTAGAAAACATAAGAAAAGGACAAGAGCCAGAAGAGGGGTTTGAGAAGTTTTCTTAATGTCTGACTAATGCCTATCGCTCCTTATGCAAACAGAATTTCTTACCATTTGAGTCAGTAACATATGTCCAGCCCCCACACTTCAGAAGCCCCAGGGAAAGGGCCAGTGCAGTTTGAAAGCCAAACATATTTTCTGATTAATTGGACCCTTGGGGCTTTGGGTGACATTAAAGAATCTGCCAGTCATTTCTCTCCCCCTTTTTGGAAGATAAACCATAAAAAAGCAACCCTCTGTGTACCCTCAGCACAACAAAAATGCTTCATTTCAGAGGCTTTGTACCTAACCTCCACTTCATACTGGTAAGAAGTGGGATGGGCAGCCCAAAAACTTGCTCTGGTAGTGATAGAAATACTAGTCTCCTCTCACTCCATTCAGAGGTACCTGAATTATTCAGTACCCACTACATAACTTATCTATTCTTTACCCCCACTAGTCCCAGGAGATGGATTTTTGGATCGTGAATAAGCGGATACCTTTTGCAGTGGTCGCAGAGTGCTTAGCTGCAGTACTATGGAGTTAATAAATGCAGCATTAGCCCTGCAAAGACTTACTACAGCCCCTGCTGAAACTCATGACAACAACCCCGCTGATTTCAGTAGAGGCAGGAGTGTGTTCTGAGTGCCTCCACGCACCGAGGAGAAAGGCACCCATCTGATATGCTGGGTCCTATGTAAATTTCATCCCCTATGGACCTACTGCAAACAACAGAAGCACATGTATGAGGCATGGCCTGAGGAGTATCCCACATTTGGCTCAGGGGGATTGTAATAAATATTCATAATAGAGAAATTGCACAGTCTGTAAATATGCAAAACCCACAATTTTTATTTGCTTGAATAGGCAGCTAATTTCCCCAGCAAGGCCAGTCCCCATAGACTTGACTGTCTGAACAGCTATACCTTTCCTTAAAAGGAAGTTCTGTCTGATATTTTCTTAATTAGTAAATGTAATGTAATTAATCACCCTGGTTCTGTAGATCAGGAATTCTGCAACTTTCTGCCTTTATTTGCTAAGGGCTGCTGCATCATCTTGGTCATACAGAAAATTCTGTCAGATTTCTAAATTCCCTGGAGAAATCACCTGCTTTGCTTCCACTGACAAGAAGGATTGACTCCAGGTTCTTGTACCCTTATTCCACCTGATGAAGTGGGTCTGTCCTACGAAAAGCTCTTCACTAAATAAATCATTTTGTTAGTCTTTAGAGTGATACATGTCTGCTGTTTTGTTTTGTTGGAGTACAGACTGACATGGCTACCTCTCTGTTACTACTGCAGCAAGAAGGAAAAGACCAGTGTTGCACTACGCATGATGGCCATTGGTTCCATGGGATTCTGCAGCCAGGGATTTACAGGGTTTTTTTATTTTTTTAAAAACATAGGTAAGCAAATGCTAGTAAAGAACACCCATACACTCCCTCTTGTGTGTGCTGACAGTCTGCTGGTATTCTTGTAAAACTCTACCACAGTTAAAGGGAACTTGAGAGAAGATATATGGCTATTAAAGTAAAACATAACTGCCTGTCAAAGAAAAGTAGTGGCAACATGCACCAAAACCTCTGCCATCTAATGTCTGTCAGCAGGAGCTGGTAGTTTTTAACATCGTTCGTACTCCTGAGTGAATGTAGTTGGATTGGCAGAGACAAGGATAGAGCTAACACTGGCAGGTCCTGTCAGCTGAAATCCAGAGGTGAAATGTGTGCATCTGAAATCAGGCCCTGACAGCTGCATTGAGACATAGGCATGTTTAGGAAGCAGGGTATAAGCGGCGGATGTGGGGGTAATAATGAAGGGAAAGGATGCACCAAACAATGCCTCTTTTTATCCCGTGGAGGCAATGTCCTCTTCCTCTGTTTAAAAAACCAAAAAACAATGCCTATTATGTTTCATGTCAATGCTGCTGTCATTAGGTAGTCGGAAAGATTTCAAACAGATAAACTCCCCTTTGAGATGGCAGATCGCCTTGGCAGCCAATTTTAGGCCTTGATTTGATTGATAAACTCTTTGTGACAAGGGAGGATAAAAGAGGCCCCTCGTTTGGTACATATAAATAGGAAATTAGCTGGCAAAGCTGTCAAAGATAATTAACTCTCTGATTCTGTGTGTCTATTCAGGTTGACATACTGAAATTATTTAGAAATGCACATGTCAACGCTCTGACAGAATTTGGTGCTGATCAGATAAACCATTTTTGATATGCTTGATTGTAAAATGATGTAAGAGCTTAGCTCGTGGTTTTTATCATTATGCATTTGCTTTAGTTGTGGCAGGTATGAGTTGACCACATTGTGCTTCAATGAGAGAGTTCGGGCATCAAGCACTGCACTTTATAGCAGCACACTTTTTTGTTCTTAGTTTTTAGGTTAATACTACTAATAATAATGCTGCACTAAGTTCCTGGGTTTCATTTACTCCTCCTTCTATTTCCCTGGGCATGTTTGGAAGCTGGAGAGAGAAGATCTACAAGATAAAAGGTCTGAAAGCCACAGCAGTCTGTTATTGTTTCAGATGAGATAAACTACTCACTGTTATAATCCGAGCTCCATGATTAGGTGAGTGCAATACAGAAATTCAGGGACTCTGCCAACCATCTTTATAATGGCTCCTATTACGAAAGTTGCAAGGAGCGTTTGCACAAGTTAGGGTTGAAACACTCAGGGTCCTGACCACTGTTTTGAATTTGTATTTGGTCTAGAGTGTTGTGTGTAGCTATACTATGTGATGGCTTTGTGTCCTGTGTACTGCACCTTTTAAAGCTGAGATTTCTAAAGCTAGTTAAGAGAGATTAGGCATACAAATATGATCGGTACCTTTCAAACACTCAGCCCAAATTCCTCACTATTCATAGGTGCTGCAGTTGCTACGGGATAGGAACATACCCTTGTGCTCTCTCTTGAAAACTTGAGTTTAGTCCCTCTTGTTGCTTTCTTTCATCTAAATAAGGTAATTGAGCCTGAAAACAATATGGCTGCTCTTTGTGTATGTGAAAGTACAACCACCAGGATATCTACCTTGCTTTTAAGGCTTGTGGAGCATTGGTGTGTGTGTGTCTGACTGAGTGTGTGCATGTAAATACTGAGTTATATTTGGTTTATAGCATGAGTGTGTATGTGCATTCCCTTGCCTGTATGCTATACTGGGCACAGAAGATTTCATGATACTTTTACTACCTGGTTACAAGGATGCACTCAAGATACTTTCCTGGTTGTTGGTGTTGGTTATGATGATGATGATGATGATGATGACGACGATGACACTATGAATGGTTCTTAGAAAATCGGGTTTCTGATGGTGTTTGATTTAACAGACTTAAAAGGCCAGAAGGATCCATCATGATCATCTAGTCTGACCTACTACACATTGCAGGTCACAGAACCTCACCCATCCACTCCTATTATAGACCCCCTAACCTCTGGCTGAGTTACTGAAGTCCTCACATCACGTTTTAAAGTCCTCATGTTACAGGAAATCCACCGCTGACACTTGTTTAAAAGTCTAAGTGACCCATGCAGTCTCCTTCCCCTCCCCCGTCATTCCCTTTACTCCTTACCCATTTAGTGGTTTGTTAATGGGAAATTAATTACAGCATCTGCAGAGCAGACTGCAGCTTCCTAGAAAGAAAACTGGCAGTAATATGAATGGCAGGGCAAACTCTACCCATGCAGCAAAGACTGTGGAGCGGAAGGTGCCTTGGGGAAATAAAGAGTGTGTGAAAGATGTCTCTTGCTGTTCTCCAATTCATTACTCTTGTGGAACTTAGAAAGCAGTAGCTATTCCTACTTTCAAAGAATGATTTCAGTTCTGTCTGTTAGCCATATGATCATCCCAGCTGTACATGTACTATTTCCATTTGCTCAGATTTGATTTCCATAGATTGTAAAGGGTCAGTGCATTTCACTTTTCATGGGGATGGACAGTTTTGTCTTTTCATATAGAGGTGTATAAGTTTTATTCACTTTTACTCACCTTTCCCTACTTATTCTTCTACCCCTCTTGCAATTACATTTATTCCTCCATCACCAACAAGGGTGAAATATATGGGCTGCAATGATCCCTAAGCCGTCTGTGATTATTCTGCTCCATGGACCACACAGTCATTTGAAGTGGGAAAGGGACCATCTAGTTCCTTGCTATGCCTGTACTGATCAAAGAGTCAGAGCTATTGATAGCTTGTTCCTGTATTCTCCAGTGGCACCAAGTGCATCTCATATGTGACAGAATCTTTATCCAAAGACAAGAGGGCATGAGACAATGCCATCTCCAGAAACCAAGTCCAGTCCTGAAACTGCTCACTGACAGGTGTAGTGGTTGCCAGGCTGTGAGGTCTATATTAAATAATAATAATAATAATAATAACAATAATAGTATATTGTGGTTGCCATTTAAAAGTCAATATTTCCCAACACTTCTCACATCACATTGTATGAGATACTGTAGTGAACTGGGGTTACAAGCACAGAGCTACCACTGTTTGGTAACTGTTGGCAAATATATTTGTCTAAGATTCAGAATCAAAGTTTCTCAATGAATATTAAGGGTAGAAATCTTGCTCAATTTAAGACCCAGTCCTGAACTTCTTCAAATCAATGGCAAAACTTTCTTTGGCTTCTGTGGTGCAGGATAGGTCTCTCAAACAGTAAACTCAACCTGGGGATCATGAGAACTCTAACCTCTGCAGATTAATTAAAGCGGGGAGTGTCCCCAGGTATACTTCAGCTAAATAGGAGTGAGGGTCTGCTATAGAAAAGGGAATACACTCTGGAATACTTCTCTAGACAGTAAGTCAACAATAATCATTAGTACAAAGGGCATATGTGGAACAGATATACAGAACACATCTTGTGGGACAAACTTGATCTCTTTTGGACAGAATTATAAATTCATGGGTGGTAATCCTCTGACAGAGGTGGTAATCTTTCTTTCCGTGTCTCTGATCAGACTGTTCCAGCCAGGTATAGTGCATTCCATTCCAGGTATAGTTTTTCTCATATAAGATGTCAACAACTGGGAAGGAAAATCATTTATGAAGAAAGATGAAAAGACCTTGGGTATACCTATCTCATAGAACTGGAAGGGACCTTCAGAGGTCATCAGGTCCAGTCCCCTTCACTTACAGCAGGACCTATCACCAGCCCTGAAAGATTTTTTTTGGTCCCCTCAAGGTCTCCATAGTCTTCTCATCTCTCCAGTAGCTGTAGACAGTTACTATGTCCCTCGCTCTACCTCTCTGTGGTTGACATTTACCCTGTGGGAGAAAGAGAGCTCAGTGGTTTCAGCATTGACCTGCTAAACCCAGGGTTGTGAGCTTGCATCTCTTGAGGGGAGAGCTAGGAGTAGTAGGATGAAAGTATTACAGGGCAAATTGTGGCTGGAGATTAAATAAAATGTCTTGAATAAGTGAGATGCTTTGGCTGAAACTTTATCTCTTGGGATGGTTAAAATCAGACTGGAGAAAGCACTAGGCTGTATGTGACAGGGAACAACTCTGCACTGAGGGGGATATTGGTTTCTGGAACTAACTACATTGATTGTGTGAACAAATCAAGCCTGCAAGTAATAGTGCTTTTTCAAATTCCACTGTTTAAAGCTCTTTCACACAGAGCCTTAACCCTTCTGAATGAACTATACACATTTCACCACAAGGCCTGAACAAACGAACAAACACACAAGCAATCAGTCTTGCCATATGTGATATAAATTTTGGTGTTGGTCAGGTTTTCAAAGGCCTGTGCAATGGATGAGTCTTGCAAACAATATGAGAATGCAAAGCTCCACAAAAACCTCTTATCTATGCAGATAGACACATAGGATTTGCATGATAGTTGTACATACAAACAAGTTTATGCAGGCATAGCTGAGAGAGAGTGCAATAGATGAATTTGTATTTTGTGCTGATTGCTAGCTGTAAAGAGTTTTGAGTATTTGGCCCCAGATCAAATCCCTTCTTTCACTCTTTTGTAAAGTTGCTTATGACAAAATCAGAACTATGCTATTCAACACTCTTTAATCTCCAGGATTATTTTAATGATATGGTAAAATTAGATTGATCAATGCTAACATTTCCGTGTTCCCTTGTTTTACATCATGCAGCATGATAAAAGCAATATGCAGTGTTGGTTTAAAGAATAAATACTTAAACCTATGGGTTTATAGAGTGAGTTAAAGAGAAGGAGATTATTGGTGGTGTTACTTTCAAAAATAGTGTCTGATATTTTCAAAAGGAAGCTAAGGCTATGTCTACATTTGCATTCCTCTTTTGAAAGAGGCATGCAAATGAGGGAAATTGACATATCTGGTGTCTTATTTGTATATTCTTTCAAATGAGCTTCTTTCGAAAGAAGAAAAGCAGTATAGATGCATCTTTCAAAAGTAAACCCCATCTTTGAAAGAACCCTTCTTCCTAAAAAAATTTAAATCTGTACCTCATTTACATATTTGATTGCCCTCATTTGTTTGCCTCTTTTGAAAGAGGAATGCAAGTGTAGACACAGCCTAATAGTTTTGCATCAGGGCAAAATTAGGTTGAGACTAAATCTGTCTGGTCAGGATGTGCCAGTACAGCACTATGATTAGATGATTCTGGGAGGCAAAGAGAAGTGAACAAAGATTAACAGTTTAAAAGCCCTAAGAAAGAGAAAGATAACAATTTTGGACCCTAAATTGGATTTATTTCTAATGGGGAAAGCTTACGTAAGTATTTACGTTGCATTTAGGCAATAATACTTTTTTGTCCCAAAGATCTCAAAGCACATTATAATAGGGGACAAGTAAGCTAATTATAAAGGTACTACAATATATGGAGATACACATCTCATAGAATCGGAAGGAACCTCAGGAGGTCATAGAGTCCAGTCCCCTTCTCTGTTGGCAGGACCAAGCACCATCCATTTTTTTAAAAAAAAACTATTTTGCCTCAGATCCCTAAATGTCCCCCTAAAGAACTGAGCTCACAACGCTGAGTTTAGTAGGCTAATGCACAAACCAGCTGGCCTCTGCTCCACTGGGGCTTTCTGGTCTGCCTACATCAGTGGTCCAGACAGCCCCAGTTTTCAGAGGTTCAACCTATACCATACTCCAAGAGATGCCTCATTTATTCAAGTGGAACTCTAATGGAACCTTTGAGATAGTTAGGCATGGCAGATTCTAAACGTGTTCATTGCAGCATCCTTAACTCTTAGGTAAGTTTTGTTTTCCGCCCCATTTGAAAGACTGGGAACACTACCAGACACTTCAAGTGACACAGACAAAGATTACGTGGTAAACAGAGCGCTTTATATTCTGATACCCACATAAATAAAATATGAAAGGCTAAAACTAGGGTACAATAATTAAACAACCATGCTCAAAACATGCTGACCAGGAGAATTTTAAACTTCCGCATGTGAGGCTGTGGAAATAAGAAGCCAGATTCCCAGCCCCGCTGTTCATTTATATGATGTACAATGGCCCTTCAGGAAGGTTTAAAGCACCATTTAATACAGTGTATTGCTCAAAGAGAAAGTGAAATTGAAAGGTGTGGCTCCAAATTGGACCGTCGAGGATCTGTTCATGGTGGCTGATATACATCACACCAGCAGCACCGTTCTGGTCCATGTGAGACAAAGGGAGACAGGGATTAGTGAGGACACACCTTTATTGGACACACTATTGGACTGTCAGAGATGCTCAGGCCAAAAGGGGTCCAGGGAAAATCAATATTCAAAATAGCTCTGTGCTGAATCCATGATTATGGAGAAAGGCAGAAGGAGGTGAACTAATCATCTGAACCTTGGAAGGATGATGGAGTTTGTAAGAGGGAGTCTGTGGGAGGCCTAGTATGGTTAGGAAGCCTTGCATCACCCATGCCAGTGCTACTGCTGTCTTCCACCTGTGCCTGGAGCCAGACATGACCATGGATGTCTCTGCCTAGATCCTGGTGTGGCTCACATTTCCCGCTTACAGAAATCCAGCCTGAGGGGTGCATTCAATGTGAAGGTCTCTGCTGGTGGAATCTCACAGAAAGGAGATGGGAGAGCTGCAGGAGGAAGTGGCTAGGCTGAGGAGCAGCTCAGCCCATGAGGAATTGGGGCCAGTGGCTGTGGGTACTTGTGGTGGCCAGGGAGCCCCAGCCAGGAGCCCCAGCTGGGACAAGGCCAACGGTAGGGAGGCCAGAGTTAGCTGAGGGACCTTGGCCAGGTTTTTGGCAAGGAAACCAGTGGTTTGGAGTTCTGCCAGACTGGGAGCAGAGCCCAGTGGCTGGGGCTAGTGACCACAAGCAGACCAATGGGTTGGAGGGAAGTCCAGGAATGGGAAGCCGGCAGGCAGAAATGAAGCCTTAACCACCCATGGTCTGGCCAGCTCTCTGGTTCAGGACTGCTCAGGTCCCAAGGGTGCCAGACCAGAGAGGTCCAACCTGTAATATTCAACATGAGTAAGAGTGACAGAATCTGATTCTAAATACTGAGGGGTAAATTTTCATATTCCTGCTGATTCTGAATAACACCATGCTATGTGAAAAGGCCCATTCATTCCAAAAGGTCTGTGCGATTAGGTGATATTCAGTATCAGTAATGCTGTGAGAATCTACCCCTAAAGATTATTACTAACTGAAGTGCAATATGTTCTCAGTAGTGGATGAAGGTTAACATCATTGTTAGCAGCTGTGCATCTGGTCTCAGTTCTCTGAAAAAGAAAGGTAGTTTACCTTGTTGCTGTTGCTCTGAATGTGGTATGAGCTTCATCCTTTTTGGCCAACAAGGCTTAGTCCTGGGGCTTAGTCTTTTCAGCCCAAAAACTGAAGACCTGAGGCCCAGGCCCTCATTCAGGGCAGGGTAACAACAATAGCAGTTCAGGCAGGACTCACTAGGCTCAGGCTCTGGTTTAGGGCAAGGCAGCAAACAGTTCCCAGTATAGGCCTAAGCACTAGGTCAGGGATAGGTAGGAAAAGGTTGGGCCTCCCAGCAAGGCTGAGGGCTGACAAAACTAGGCATGTGCCTAGAATGGTGAGAGTTGGGGACTGCCACCCATTGATTAGGGCTGGCAGGGGGCACAGGCCTGCCCACTCCACTGTGCCCCAGCCCAGGGCCCTACTAGCAGCACAGCGGTCTGCCACTGGAGTCACCGGGGATCAAAACTGCAACATACTGAGTCAGCTTTCCCTGGGCTATTTCCAGACTCCACCACCAGATCATACTCCAGTGGGCAGCAGGCTAGGTACCTCTGTGCCTGGGTAGAGGAGAGTCTCTGTCCTGGCTCCTATTCAGTGAGGCCCAGCAGTCTGGCCCGGTCTTCAGCCTCCTGCAGGGACATACTGGCCCCGCAGCCTGGGTTCTCAGTACCAGTGTCTGCTTCCTCCAATGGCTGGGCCCCAACTGGGCTTCTGGCCTGGGCTTTTATACAAGTAGTCTCACCCCCTGACTTCTGGTCAGGTAAGGGGGCTGGGTTAGCTCTGCCCACCGGTTTTTCCCTTCTCTTGGTCAGTGAGCAGCCACAGGAGACAAGGATCTTTCTCTGCAGGAGACAAGGATCTTTCCATTTTGCCCTTCCCCACCACCCTTAGTTCACTGAGATGCTAAAGATTGTTAGTCTCATAGAGTAACAGCATCAATCTTGGTAACATTCATCCAAACATGCAAGACGATATGTCTTCCAGGGAGCATATAAACCAGTGGAGTACAGACTGATATTCCTGAAGACCGAGGACCTGTTTCTCCACAGCCTTGCACCTTACATATACATTTACTCCCTGTGTGATTGTAAATTACAGCAGCCTAGATATGACACAAGACTTGGGAGTAAGAAATGCTGGATTTAAAAGGGAGTGGGAGGAAATGAGTCAGTGGGCTAGTGGCTGGACAGCATGAAGGAGATAAGCTAAGAACTAAACACACTCCTATCCAGCCTTTGCTGTGAAAGAGAGGCCACGTTCTTTATTCATTATTACCCTTTGACCAATCAGAGAGTTTTTCATAGTGCTGAGAGGAAGCTGTGACTGCTGCTGCTGGTGAGGATGGCCTAGCTCTACACAGCCCAATGAGAGAGGGAACAACTGCAAGTTTCAGGTTGGAATCTCAGATAGGCTCACTCCCTTGGAGAAGCAAGGTTGCAGATTTGTTTGAATGTGTGGCATTTTCTAGGAGAATTGAATCATCTGAGCCAGAGTTGTGGTTTGTGTTATATCAGAATCCTCTACTCCACATTTAAATAACATACCATTTCTCTTGTCTTGTCATCAGTCCAGGACATGGTTATTATTCTTCAATATAATAGAAAATGCTATGATTTTTACCCCATCATAAGGCTACTGGCTCTCAGAATGCCTAAAGGTGTTTCCTACTTTTCTTCAAAGCTCATGCCAGTAGCAGCAATGCAACACAGTGAGTCTACTGGTGAAAGCCTGAGGATGTGAGATTTCATAACCTGTGTTTGTTCCTTTCCTGCCTCTTTCACAGAGCTCAAACACGTGTTCCTTCCTGCAGTGTGAAACTCGGACAGCACAAGCTATGATTTTCTTGTCAGACTTTCGAGCCTAGCTTACATTTGTTTAGATGTCTTCATTACCTAAATTAAGCACTTCCGTGTATGTCATTCTCTGCATTCACTCCAAATAACAGCGCCTGACTCTCCATTCATCATTCTCACCATTTCCAACCTTTTCCTCTGCCTGTCACCACCCGGACAGACAAAATGCCAATGCTGAGCATTATCCAGAAATGACCTAATCAGTTTTTATAGTTCCAGGTCTTTAATACGATGATCCAATATGGCCTTACAAATTTGCTTCTGTGGCTTAATGCAATGAATGATGCACAGGAAAAAATGTTCCGTTTAGCAATTGTAGTTAAGGCTGTTTCCCTAAAGAATCAGTTTAAGTAAGGATAAATGTACTGTATGAAATCTAGTGAATCCTAATATTTGAGACAGAGATCCCAAATTATCTCCAGGCTCTCTATTACTGAATTGCTGTTAGTACTAACAGAACTTCTTTGTAACAAGCTATAAATACAGTTGTGTCTACTTGATATTGCTCAAGGGGCTATACATCATAGATTGCTAAATTTCAATCATGGTAGTGTTTGCATTTGTGTGAGTTCACATGTCCCATGAAGCCCTTAATCCTCAGTTTGAGACTGGGCATTTTGCCTGGGATGGCAATCGGGGCCTTTCTAGCAAACAGTGCTGACTCCATTGATGTCCCACCACATTCTCTAATGCGTTTATGGATCTGATAAGAGCCTTGCTAGAGATCTGCACTTCTCATAACAGGGATATAATCTGCTGCTTTTGATGGTACTGGTTGTTAAAAAATAATTTACAAACGTGTCAAATAAAAATGAAATTCAGCTATCTTTCTTGATCATATATAAAAAGTTTATTCCAGTAAAAGTACAAACAAAACTGACAGCTGGAAATTGTTACATAGAGGCACTGAGTTTATTCTAAGTGGCTTGCAAAGCAAGTTATGATTATTGTCAGACTCCTCTGCGGTGGTAGTACAATACTGCCAGACTGTCTGAGTTTGACACAAGTTAGGCGTTTAATTTTGTGCCTAAATTATGCATGCAGTTACCACGACTGCATGTTCAGATCACATAATTAAATATACAAATGATCAGAATTATCCACTTGCTTGGTAACTTATCTGATTTGGATACAGTTGTGGTAATTCTGTGAATTAGAGCTGCAGTTGCACACACATTTTAGCATGCAATTATATACTTAACTAGTTTACAAATCTGGCCCTGTCTATTTACGGCCTGATGTTCAGAAGTCTGTATCTGGCACACCAACTCAAGTGAAAAGCAGCTGAGGAAAAACAGGCTCTTAATAGTACAGGTAGGTTGGCTTGTCATGAATAGATTTTCCTTGAAAAAGTCCCCAAAGTTGACTACTACATACATGGACGAAGAGGCATCATTCATTTTAGTTTACAGCAAAGCAGCAGAACTTGGAAAGTCAAGAATGAATTTACATTTGTTTCATTTAGAAATATACCAGATTTACTTGAAGGGTTTCGCTTAAATGTAGGGCTTTATCCTGACCTCTGCTTGCTGCCCATGCACAACTGCACGTGCCCTTTCCAGTCATAAACAGCTCCACACATGGTGATAGATTCTATTGCACATGTGCTTGCTGGGATTTGAGTGGACAGGTCAGTGCAGAGCCAGGAATAGATTCCTAAGTCTTTTTACTACAGTTACGGCGCCCTGCCTGCTAAGTTTGGCCACAATCATGCTCCCTCATTTCTGTATCCTTTTCTCTGTGTGTGGGCTCTGATAAGCAATGGAAAATGGTTAGTTCTTGCTTGAATTTCATAAGTGGCCTTTTTCCTCCTAGTTCATACACAAGCACACTTTTACTGGCATCCTCTGGTCTATATTAGCTCCACATTGTTGTCTTCTAAAGCTCTGGAGGAATAGAATGTTCATGTTTTGTTTCCTTAATATGTTCTTCTCTCAGAGAGATTTCTTCTGCTTTCCTTTATCCTTGGCCAGAGTTGGATAGGTCTGTGAATTCAGAGCCAGGGTAGGTCATCTGGACAGAGGCGTACTCAACTTCAGTTCCTTAGAGGTGGCACTACTGAATGATGCTGGGTCACTGAAAGTGGTGATGACCCCACAATGGCTCAGAACTGTCCCTTTTTTGTCTGAGCTGGCTGAAGGCCCCTATATGTGTACAGCCTGGTTTCTTTGACGCATAAGTTCATATAAGATGATGTTGGAGAGGGGAAGCTTTGGCAGGGAGATAGCCATAGGGTTGATGGCCACTTGGGTCCATCAGATCTATTCTGATTTCCTGTATGTCACCAGCCATCAACCCCACGCAGGGTGTGCATATAAAACCTGACAACCATCACTAGACCAAACTATTACAACCAGAGCCAGCCCAGTGGTGGAGATGGTGGGCATGGGGCCCTGAACACAGCTGGTCCCAGGCAACTGCTCTTCTTGCCTTGTCCTAAAGCTGGGCCTGGTTACAGACCCTCTGGAGACTTGACTATGATGTACCACAGGCAGATATGAGGAAAGGCTGAAGTCCCAATCCTTGGGACTCCCACAAAGGCAGGGAAGTGACTAAATGAGGGAAGGGAGATAAATAGCAGCGCTACCTCCTCAAAAATTCCAGTTTGACTGTATTTTCTTGGTAGCTAAAATCGAGTATAAAGCCCCTAAAGAAAATATTTATTAAGCCACAGATGGCAAAGCTGATCCTCTGATTTCCCTAAATCCTTAAGAGGATTGTTGTACGGCTTATGTGAGTGTCTTAGTGGCTGGATGCTCAGCTTCTTATTAGAGATGTCAGGCATATATCCAATCATGGTAACTTGAGCAGGGAAGATGCTTTGCTAATTATTCACCTTAAATTAGGGTAGCAGATAATTAGATGGTTGATTTTTTTTTCACTTGTATGAGCTCTCAGGACTTCATATGCATTCTCATGCATTACAACCCTATTGTTGCTTATCTACTTAAATAGGAAATCCAGAGTAGCCAATAATATACATGAAAATGCTCAAAATAAATGTCTCCTCACTTTGGACAAAGTTTACACATGTTGATGACTCCCGCCAGGTCAGTGTAATAGAGTCAGAGACCACACACAGACAAAACTGCATTCACTAAAAGTGATGTGTGTGTGTGTGTCTTCTTTTGATGATTACCTATTATTTCTTATTATTTGTCTATCTACATGCTCTTCTTTCTTCCCTTCATGCTTGCACTCCTTCATTCATCTCATTTTTACAAATGGAAAGTTGAGGCTGAAAGTTTAAATGACCTGACCAAGGTCATGGGAATCAGTGTCAGAACTGGGAGAAGAACTTGCTGCAGTTCCATTTTAGTCATCTGCACCATGCTACCTTACACGCTAGTGAGACCCTCACACTTCTGGAATGGTCTGGATGACAGTGGGTGCTCAGCAGGGAATCTTGATTCAAAGCAGACAGCACTCCAGGAGGCCTAATTGCATCAAAGGTAGCCTGGTTGGCACCCCTTCCCCAGCCATTCATTGGTCTAGATTTCTTTCAAAGTTCAAAGTGCCAATAGCTCTGTAGTTCCCAGGTCCCAAAGCCCATCTCTTTGCTATGAGGAGGACTATGAAGAAGGTGTGAATCTTAATGTTGAAGTCAATGGAACAAAAGTTCAGCTTTAGTGATATGATTTGGAATTTATTCTCTTTAACCAGAGATTAACCTTGACTCTTCTAAATTAATAGATATTGGGGGGATACAC
The DNA here is from genome assembly GCF_033958435.1 of Carettochelys insculpta. Taxonomy (NCBI): domain Eukaryota; kingdom Metazoa; phylum Chordata; order Testudines; family Carettochelyidae; genus Carettochelys; species Carettochelys insculpta. Next base: position 34,111,240 of record NC_134150.1, on the reverse strand, counting down.
AGACAAATACTGTCTTTTCTGCCCTTTATGTATGTACCCAGGCTACTTTCTAATTTAGATTTCTTTTTTGCCATTGCCACTGGGTTACAATGTTGTGGGTTGGTATTTGATATAGGTACAGTATCTGCAGCATTTAGTGTGTCACATTATAGTTTGAGACTTGGGCTATCTATACTAGCCTAAGAAAGTCAGCCATGGATATGCAATTCTAGCTAAGCCAATTGCGTAGCTAAAATTTGACCTATCTGTGCTCAGCTAACTCATCTGTTTATACAGGGGAAGGTCGATGGGAGAGTTTCTCCCTTTGACCTTGCTTATTCCTTGGGTGTAGCAAGGAGAGCAGGGGTCCACTCTAACCCCTGAGAGCTTGATTTTGTGCATCCATACTAGCTGCGTGAAGTTGAACCCTGGAAGATCAACCATCAGTGGGTCAGTCTGCCTTGGTAGTGTAGGTATAGCCTTGAATATATTCCACTGCAGGAGTCAGTGGCATAGAGGATATTGCTATACTAATGTTTGTTATAAGAAGTCTTAGGGTGTGTCTACACTTGCATTCCTCTTTCGAAAGAGGCATGCAAAGGAGGCAAATCGAAAATGCAAATTAAGTATGAATTTGCATATTCAGCACCTCATTGGCATATTCTAATTTAGACAGAGCTTCTTTCAAAAGAAGAAAGCCAGTGTAGATACTGCTCTTTTGAAAGTAAACCCCATCTTCGAAAGAATCCTTCTTCCCTTTATTTAATGAGAAGGATTCTTTCAAAGATGGGGTTTACTTTCGAAAGAGCAGTGTCTACACTGGCTTTCTTCTTTTGAAAGAAGCTCTTTCGAAATTAGAATATGCCAATGAGGTGCAGCACACGTAAATTTGTACCCCATTTGCATTTTCAATTTACCTCATTTGCATGCCTTGTTCGAAAGAGGAAAGCAAGTGTAGACACACCCTTAGGGTCTTAAATTAAGAACCAGTTTTTTGATTGTCTTTGACTATGTCTATACTTTCTTGTGTGGTTTGCCCAAACTTTTGTATGTGATTGTGTTTTGCTTGACCAAGCTCACTCTTATTATAAGTAGAGCTGCACTGTGCAGAGGATGAAAACTGTGTTCAATTGTATGTTGAGATTTTAAAATTAGGCTTTGTTGTGAATTGGAATGAAACCTGAAAAATTCAGAATTCTCTACCAAAGAAAATTCTGAATATTTTTTTCAGACTGGCTCATTTGAAATGCTATGTTTTGATTTTTGACTTGGTTATTTTATATTGTGGAAATGCTAAAATTTGACAAATTCAAAATATAGGTGGTTTCAAAACGACAAAGTTAAAATATTTCCATCTGAAAATTTCACAATTATGGAAACATTTTCACAGTTTTCCTGCAAAACAAAGTTTTAGTGGAATTCTGATGAGCATTGCTGTTTTGATGGAATTATTCTCTAGTGGAAGATAGTTTAGTCAGAGTTACTTCATCCAGCTGTAATTATAAACAAAACAATTAATTTATCTCAGGCAGCAAGATCCAGGAACAAGACACACATACTTTAAAAAGTGCACTTTGCAATTATCTACCTAACCTCAGTAAAGAAGCCAGATTCTCAGCTGGTGTGAATCAGCTTAGCTTGATTCCAATGGAGCATGGATTATTTACCACCTTTGTGAATCTGACCTTAACATTGTCCTCTATATGGTGAAAGAAAATTTAGCAATACTGTTGCTCACCTTCATATTGCCACAGCACTGAAAAATTGAAGATGCTTCTAAATGTAAACAGAAAACTGTAGCTTGGTTGCTGGGAAAATAAAGCAAATATATGTGATGTGATTTTTCCACACTATAATCATGGAAATATGGTAGGGAATTCATAGTGCTACAAAACTGTACAACATTAATTCACAGAATTAATTATATTTTCCCTCTACTGATATCTGAAGTTCCCAACTCAGGCAAAACCCACTGTATTTCTCGTGTTGACTTTAAGGAAACTTTTAAAATCAGAAAATCTTCTGGAAAATTATTGCAATGGCTCTTTGTGAGACTCTAGTTATGATACTTTGGTTGTTAGGAGGGAAAAAAAGCACTGCATGTTTGTGAATGGTGAAGGAATGTTGAGGTCTCTGGTTAGCTCTATATAGGCCATCAAGGATGAGTTGTCCCTTAACAGCATGATTGATTATGTCTTGAAAAAATATACTTTACCAGATGGATAAGGCAACCATGCAATTACAGAACTGAACTGTGCTGAGAGTGTATTCCTTCTTGCCAACTAAAAGGGAAATCTGGTAAAGATATCCTGGAATTTAAAGCAGCATTATGTAAGGCTGAATTCTGTTTGCCAATGCAAACCTATTTTGTTGGATAATTTGTACAGTCCATTTGTCAATAGTAACAGTGTTCTGGTGACATTTCTTAGAAGGAGAGTTCCTAAATCAACTGCTTTTCTTGCTTGATTTAATTTTATAAGACAGTTTGAGACAATTATTTTCCAGGAAAAAAGGAAGATGAAACTTTGTGGTATTTGCTTACCTCTGCTGTGCTACAGGCACATGAAGTTCAGCTCACAGCAGAGATAGAAATTTGCTATAAATGATATGAGACACTCTCACTTCCTTAAAAGGGTCTACTTAGCTTGACATTATTTAATGAGTAATTCATCTAGAAACTCCTTGTTCTTAGATGTCTAGAGAAATACATCCCAAAATTTATTCATCCTTGCAGGATTTAATGATAAATTGATGATTTAGGGATATCTCCAACTTCTATCCAAGTTAATGGGAGACTTTCCATTGACCACAGGGGGAGGTGATTTGAGTGCTCAGCTCAACCAAGCAGTAGAAGTTTCTTTTCTATTTATAAATAAATAAATAAATAAATACTATCTGATACCTTGGGTTCAGAGTCTCTCTTATAGATGATGATTGTGTAAACAATCAATCTCTATTTTAAAAAAATATTTTATGTTAAGAGCGGAACAAAAAACAGACACAAATGCAGCTCCTGCCCCTTCAAATTCTGTGAGCTTCCAGGTTCTTGGTACTTAGATCCAAACTGCATCCTGTTATTTTGGATTGAGATTAGGCTGAAAGTGCCTGGGCCCTGGTTCTTGTTTGAATACAATCAGTTGGACTGCAGATACTTGGAATCCAAATGAGGGAAGTAAAATAAAATCTAGTTTCCTGGAAATCTTTTCAGTGTTGCAGAGATGTCATCAAGCAGATATTGTGGCGGTATTTCAGGAAGTCCATTTTCTAGGGATAGCAGGAGAAGGAATCTGCTCTGTTTTATAAATCCCTCTGTTTTATAAAGAAATGCATCCTTAGCCATTGACTCCCCCAGTTCTATGAGGAATTAGTAGCCAGAGGGTATGTCTACACTGCAGCTAGGAACAAGCTCTGGGGTAGACAGGCTTGCACTAGCATGGCTCAAGCTAGTGTGCAGAAATAGCTGTTGGAATGTTGCGGCTCTAGCAGAAACTGAGGCTAGCCACCTTAACTCAGACACATGGCAGTGGTGGGCTGCCACCAGAATCACACAAGCCGAATGCCTATTTTTAGTGCTCCAACTTGAGCTTTGCTGGTGGAAGTGTGCCCATGCCTTCTGGGATGATCACTTATGCCCAGCGGTAATATAGACAGAGGCTGAAAGTACACCACCTACTTCAAAAAGAATTCTCTCCTTTGTTTGGGAACCTAGCACTTAGAGACTTCTGTCCATTGCTTCTAAACTCCATAGCTCTACCATTATTGGTGTCAGTCATGATCCGAGGGAACCTGACAAGGAGCTTGGGGGAAACCAAACAAGATATTCTTTGAGGGGCTGTGGGAGGGGAGAGGTAACAGGCTTATCTGGCTGAAGAACTCTTGAATGTTACTGAGGCATCTAGTCCCCCCTGGTTACTTGGTCTTGGTGCAACACTAGGAAAAGAAGATCAACACAATTACCCTGGGCACTAGGCACAGTCTGGTGTCTAAGTACCAGAGAGGGTGCCACAACAATCATAAATGCAAAGAGGAAAAGAAAAACTAAAAAGCAATATCTCCTTGTCCTTTGCTCTCGGTGCTCTAAAGGGATCTCACAAAACTCTAATTGCTTTGTGAAAATATATGATTCTATTTTCTGGATGTGTGCAAATCCTGACAGATTTCTGCAATGTGAAATGCTGCTACTCAGAATATAACACATTGTGCATAATGTTCCTCTAACAAAGACTATGCTAATTTATTACTCAATTCATATGTTTGATTATGAACACCAGTTTCTGACCTATTTGGACCCTCAGACAGAAACAAGTAATAATTGTATTTATATCTGGTCTTTCACCCAAGGATCTGAAAGTGCTTTTCAAAGGTAAATGTAAACCCTCATTTTATTGGAGCGAAATCTGAGGCTTAAGGAAAATAAGGCCTACTGCATGTGCAAGTCTGTGACTGATGGCATGAACTGGGCACTCGTATACATGCAAACATCTAGTTATAGGCAAATCTGATAATTATAAATGACCAATTATTGTTTGATTCAGTGGGTCTTACCCATGAAAGCTCATTACCTTATAAATAAATTAGTTAGCCTTGAAGGTGCAACAGGGCTGCTTGTGATTTGTGAAGCTACAGACCAACACAGCTACCCACCTAGATCAATTATTTGTTATCCAAAGCATCTACCATGTGCTAGATACTCCAAAGCTAGTAGTGGAGACATGGTCCTTGGCTCAGCAAGCATAACATTTAAAATATAATCTGTCCAATGGGCTGGAAATAATCAACCACACAGGGGAGACAGAAGAGTGTTTCCTCTTCCTTGGTCCAATAGGAGGTGAGCTAAGCTTGCTTCTCTGAGAATGTGCAGCCTGTTGTGAATTACTAGGCAGGCTGTAAGTGAAATTGAAATAATAGTGAAGTGGGCTGAAGTGGTTAATATTTGTTAAATATCCTGATCTGGGACTTTGGTCTTGTTGTCAACACGGTTATTTTACAGGTAGCATTCCTGATAACTGATTGTATTCAATGAGTTAAACTAGTAGTAAAACAGTAAATGTTTCAGCCACTGTCCATGGAGTACAATGTGCTCTAGGCAGCTTGGAGATTAGAGAGCCATTTTATTAGTTAATTACAGTTTGAAGAGATCAGCTGATAGCTGTAGAGGTCAGGCCCACGAGGAATAAAGCTTCAGTTGACCTGGGCTCTGAGATTCACTGCCACAGCTTTGGGTTTTGTTTAGCCCTCAATTTGTGTGAACTCTGTGGTTCTGGATTATTTTATCTGGGATTGCATCATTGGCTAAGAATTGACATAGCATATCTGAGTGACCTCACTTTCCCCTGCTAGCTCAGGTAAGATTTAAGGAGCACAAGAAGCTCATATTTACAGAGCTGAAAAGTCCTCCATGGTCAACAGTGGGTTGGAAAAATTCTCCAGTGTGGTACCCTTGAGACTTGACTGATGCAGAATGAGCAAATTTGCCAGACCATTAGAGGGCAATGTTATCTAGCAGCATTACTAACACCTCCACATCTTACTGGGCTCCCTAGAAGACATGCATGGGTAAAGTACAACTAAATAACAGCACAGAACACTGAGAGCCAGGATTGGTGACAGTAAACACATTTTGTGGGTCAACGGGAAGCTTCACCACAGCCATGATAAGTGGTCATCTGCCTAACTAAAATTATGCTGGATTATGGATGTTGCTGGATGTAGTAGTAGTAGGCATCCTTCAGTCTGCATAGACTATGGATTGCGCCCTTTATAGTTTAAATTGAGGACTTCATTTACAGCGTCTACTGTGACTATGAAGACCCACACGAGAGTGACAGTCCTTGCTGCATCTGTTGCATGTGTAATGGGTGTCTGGCAGGTCCTTACTGTGCTTTCTGTGAGCTCGCTTCTCTTCTGCTAGCTGTCTGATCCTCATCTCGCCCTTCTGAAGGCCCTTGTGTAACCCCTGCCTCCATCTTCCGCGGTCGTTTGCTAGTTCTTGCCAGTTGTCCAGCTCGATGTCTACCTCTCTGAGGTCTCTCTTGCAGACATCTTTGTAGCGCAACTGGGGGCGTCCGGGAGGTCTTTTGCCAGAGGCTAGCTCACCATACAGGATGTCTTTTGGAATCCTTCCATCATTCATCCTGTGGACGTGGCCAAGCCAGCAGAGCCAACGCTGCCTGAGGAGGGTGTGCATGGTTGGGATTCCAGCTTGCTGGAGGACGGCGGTGTTGGTCACTCTGTCCTTCCATGATATTCCAAGGATGCGCCTGAGGCAGCGCAAGTGGAAGACGTTCAGCCTCTTTTCCTGGAGGGCATACAGGGTCCAAGTCTCGCTGCCATAAAGGAGGGCGTTGAGGATGCAGGCTCTGTAGACTTGCATTTTGGTGTGAGTGTACAGCTTGTTGTTATTCCACACTCTCTTGCTGAGTCTGGACAGAGTTGTGGCCGCTTTCCCGATCCTCCTATTTAGCTCAGTGTCCAACGACAGTGTGTCAGTGATGGTGGACCCGAGGTAAACGAACTCGTGGACGACCTCTAACGTATAGTTGTCAATGCTGATTGATGGGGATTCAGCAACATCCTGACCAAGTACGTTTGTCTTCTTTAGGCTGATGGCAAGCCCAAAGTCCTTGCACGCTTTGGAGAACTGATCCAGCAGTTTTTGAAGCTGGTCTTCTGTGTGAGACACTACAGCAGCATCGTCTGCGAACAGCATGTCTCTGATGAGGACTTCCCGCACCTTAGACTTAGCTTTCAGCCTTGCAAGATTAAACATTTTCCCATCAGATCTTGTGTGCAACAAGATACCCTCTGTTAAAGATCCAAAGGCATGCTTCAGGAGGAGTGCGAAGAAGATCCCGAACAATGTTGGAGCAAGCACGCATCCTTGTTTGACGCCGCTCCTGATTCTGAAAGCATCCGATAAAGCGCTGTCATATTGGATGGTTCCTCTCATGTCTTCGTGGAACGACTGGATCATCTTGAGTAACTGTGGAGGACAGCCTATCTTGTGGAGCAGTCTGAACAGACCATCCCTGCTGACCAAGTCAAAGGAATTGGTCAGGTCAATGAAGGCTATGTAGAGTGGTTTCCTCTTCTCCCTGCATTTCTCCTGCAGCTGCCTTAGAGAGAAGACCATGTCAACGGTAGACCTCTCTGCGCGGAATCCACACTGCGATTCGGGGTACACCCTCTCAGCAATCTTCTGGAGTTTGCCAAGGATGACGCAAGCTAACAGTTTACCAGTGATGCTTAGGAGGGAGATTCCACGGTAGTTGTTGCAGTCGCTTCCGTCTCCTTTGTTCTTATACAATGTTACAATGTTAGCATCGTGCATATCCTGTGGACCCTCACCCTCTTTCCAGCACAGGCACAGTAGCTCATGTTGGAGTTCCAGGAGTGTGTCCGCAGCACACTTGATTACCTCTGGTGGTATACCATCCTGGCCAGGGGCCTTTCCTGCTGCAACACTGTCGATGGCTCTCTTCAGTCCATCCACAGTCGGTTCCTGATCCAGTTCGTCCATTACTGGTAGGAGCTCGACGGCATCGAGGGCTGCATGAACCACAACGTTCTCGTGTGAGTACAGCTCGGAGTAGTGCTCAACCCAGCGCTCCATCTGCTTGGCTTTGTCAGCGATGATTTCACCAGATTTGGATTTCAGAGGTGCCATCTTGTTCTGGGTGGGTCCTAATGCCTTCTTCATACCCTCGTACATTCCTCTGAGATTACCAAAGTCAGCACAGGTCTGGATGCTGCTGCACAGCTGGAGCCAGTGGTTGTTGGCACAGCACCTGGCTGTCTGCTGTACTGTTCTTCTGTCTGCTCTAAGTGCTTGCTGGGTACTCTGGCTTGGTGAGCGTTTGTACTCCAGGAGTGCAGCATGCTCCTTTTCAATGACTGGAATCATCTCATCGGAGTTAGCTTCGAACCAGTCGTTCATGTTTCTAGCTCTTCTTCCAAACACCAACAAGGCCGTGTTGTAAACTGTATCCCTCAGATGTTGCCATCTGAATGTCACATCGGCGCCCCCAGGGCCGCTGCGCAGATTTTCCTGGAGGGTCTCTCTGAACTTTTCAGCTTTCGCTGAGTTTGCTGTCTTTCTGGCATCAATGCGGGGTCTTCCAGCAGGTTTAGAGCGGTACAGCTTCTTGGGTCTCAGCTTGAGCTTGGAGCAAACTAACGAGTGATCTGTATCACAGTCAGCACTATGATAGCTGCATGTCAGAAGGACGTTTTTGAGGTTATTACGCCTAGTGATGACCACGTCTAGTTGATGCCAGTGCTTCGAGCGTGGGTGTCTCCATGACACTCTGTGCTGGGGCTTCATTTGGAAGAATGTGTTTGCGATGCACAGATTGTGGTACATACACAGTTCAAGGAGACGCTGCCCATTGTCATTCATTTTTCCCACACCGAAGTGTCCTAGGCAGGAAGGCCATGAGGCCCAATCAGCTCCAACTCTTGCATTGAAGTCACCCAAGATGTACAGTTGTTCACGAACAGGGATTTGCGCTACAGCAGCACTAAGCACGTCATAGAACTTGTCTTTTGCTTCTGGTGTGGTGTACATGGTTGGAGCATAAGCGCTGATCAGGTGGACGGGACTGACGCAAGTTTGAAGTGTGGTCCGAAGAAGTCTTTCTGATCCGCCCGTGACTAAATCCACCATTTGTAGAAGGGTGTTTCTGACAGCAAAGCCAACACCATGCTCTCTGGGTTCTTCTTGGGCTTTACCCTGCCAGAAAAAGGTGTAGTCCTTTTCCTTTAGAGATCCCGAATCTGCGAGTCACGTCTCTTGCAGTGCAGCAATATCAACTCAGAGCCTCTTCAGTTCCTCATTGATGACAGCGGTCTTTCGGGTGTCACTTATGGCCTGAAGATATTCAGTCAAGCCGGTCAGCATGGTCCGCACATTCCAGCAAGCAAGCTTGAATTGTTGATGTTTCTCATTTCTTGTTGATTTTCTTATTGGTTTGCCTGGTGCCCAAATTTCAGTCACTTGTCAGGTTTGGGAACCTTCAGCCTCACGCACCCAGTGAGGCAGGTGAACTGTGGCGGGACAGTACCCTATTGGCTGGGGGCTGCCCAGCTTGAGGAGGGCGGTGACTGTCCAGTGAGATGCGAGGATCTCTCCCACGGTCGAAGGCAACCCCTGGCGCTCGTTCTCTACGCCAATCGAGCAAGAGCTTATAACCGGTATCTGTTGCCTCCCATGTTGACGCAATGCTGTTCAGCGATGCCGGAGTACCTCTCCGGGCGCGAGCCTGGGCACTTACTATGGAGACTCTGGGCTGCCCAGACACGAGTGTCCCCCTCTTAGCTTTACTGATATAGTCCAAAGGAGAGGATAATCTCCACATCTGGTACCAGCTCAGCTGCAGGAGTTGCCGGGACAGTGCCAGAAGTTGACACCGAACCGCCTTCGGACTCCACTCCGGATTTTCTGTCAGGGTTTACTCCCTTAGCCTTGCTCCTTCCCAGGATAACCCACAAGGCAGTGGGGTGTGGAGAATGTGGTTAAGGATCCCACTACTTCATACCTCCCTGTCACCACGAGTCACCATAGCTCCCTGTGGAGCAATGACCTCATATCCCTGGGACCTTCCTCCCTACCTTTCGCCCCCCACCCCCAGCTACCATCACCATAGGACCCTCCCCAACCCACTACTCCCATCTGCTCCCATGTCCGCCCTCCTCACTGCACTGGCCCCTCTCCCCTCAGCTGCTCTCAGCGCCCCCAGGTCCACTTTCCCCCATTGCTCTTCAGGCTCTTCTCTTCAGAGACTGCTTTTCTTGATAGTGCTACCTTGCAGGGCACAAGTGGAACACCATACCTGAACAGGACAACAAACACGGGGCTCCTCCCTCGGCGAACTCCCAGAGACAAACTCCCTTCCCTGTTAGCTGCTGCCCCCTGTTCGCTGCTCACAGTGTTCGCTGAGAGCTCCCTTCTTACAGGGAGAGCTGCTAGCTGGTTACGCCTGGCTCAAAGCCTTGCCTCCAGGCTAATCAGCCCTTGAAGGCTCACCTGGCAGGAAACTCCCCCAATTCACACCTTGCAAACTGCTCCTCTCTGCACCACACAAACTCAGGCACACAGGCAGCTGATCAAACTGCCCTTCTCTGCAAAGTAACATAGCTGCACAGACAGACAGACATTCACCCACCAGCTCACCACACAGCCCCCCAAATCCCACACTCACCCAAGCTCCTCTAGGACGCTTTGCCCAGAGGCAAACTCCCTTCTCTGTTAGCTGCTGCCCCTGTTTGCTGCTCAGCTGCACCCTGAGCCCCACCCAAAGCTACTAACTCTTCATCTGGCTACAGGTGTCCCTGGAGCCCCACAGATCTGGTGCGGTGCATACATACAGGGAGCGCAGGACTGGGCCTGGAAGCCATGCAATCTGAGCCAGCACGCTGCAAGCAGCCTCTGTGGGTGCTGCCATCCTCACAGCCATACCAGATGCCCCCAAACCACTTGCCACCACTGACATCCCTTGATCTCGCCCCCCAGCTCCTCATGCTGCAGCGGGTCCCTTAGCTCCCTCTAAGCTCCCCCTTTGAACTCCCCTCTCAAAACTCCCTCCTGTTAGCAACCACCCTGTTCGCAACCCCCGGGTCACAAGCTCCCTGGTCACTCACCAGCAGGGCTTTAGAGCTCTGGCCTACCTGAGAGAGCCCCTCCCTCTGATGACCGCTCAGCCAATCGGCACACAGCCTGATGTTGCTGGATGAGTGGTGGCCTAGAGAGGTTCAGCCTGTGCTAGTACTTCTGTAGCATCAGTGGTTTTTCACTGTCAATATACTTGCTGAGAATTCTTACTGGGTCAGAGGCATTGCCATCAAACTGGAATGGTAAAACTGTCACCTAGGAGAGAGTCAGCTAAGGACCATCACAGATTGGTCTGCCAATTGATTAGGGAGACCATCAGAAGGTAATAGATGTAAAGTAAACTGCATTATGTTCAAAGAGACATAGGTTGTCATAAGAGCAGCGGCAGGGCGGATATATCCTTCGTGATGCTTATAGCTGGTAATCACTTTATTAACAGTGTTTTGTCCTAGCTTTTAAGCAAGCACACCTGCCAGTGGCTCAGCAAATACTGGACGTACAAAGTGGTGCTTCCAAGGTGCAGCCTGGGCTGTGTATAGCACTGACTGGGGAACACTAACAGAAAAGATAATAAATACGTTCTGCTGGTGCTTGAGATGACAGTTCTATCTCTGCACAGAGGCCAGAGAAAATAAATGTGATTGACTAAGATTGGATTATTGCTCTGGTCCTCCCTTGAGGGCAAGGAGTTGGGAAATGGCCTGGCTCACCATGGACTACAGCCCCAGGAAGGTGTGTCTAGCTGCAATAACAATTTGGCTACAGCCTGCAAGCCTCTGGCAACAGGTGCACCGGAATGGGAGAAGCACAAGCTTAACCATTTAAAAATGTGTAATGAAAAACCAGAGTTCCACCTCTTCCTTGCTCTTCTGTGGGAGGGTCTATATGGCATGAGCGGAATGCCTCAGTCCACCACTCTGTCACTACAGCTGGGCACCGCTTTCCCCACAAAGCATGCTCACTACGTGCACAGACACAGTTTAGCCCTGTGTGCATGTGTATGTGTTCAGGGCAGGGTGGCTTGAAGCATAAGCTGAACAAACTTCACAGCTGTTTTCCCAAGAATCAAATCCAAATACAGGCAAACCCCGGTTATCCGACCTCTGGTTAACCAACTCTTCATTTTATCTGACACCGTCCGAGGTAGTGTGGGATGAAACTGAATGTTTGATAACTGTTGGGGCTAGATAGTCTCCCCCAGCACATTACAGCTGGCAGCGTGCCCTGGGCAGCCAGCAGTGGCTCCCTGCCCGGGTCGGCTGGGGCTCCACATGACCTGGGAATGGCTGACCGCTCAGGGCAGCATGGGCTGTCTGCCAAGGGAGCTGGCTAGGGGAGATGGTGCCGGCCCACCCAGGGCCAGCTGGGGTTCCCTGCCCTAGGACCAGTGGCAGCTGTGTGCCCTAGGGTCGGTTGTGGTGGCTCCGTGCCCCAGCCGCCAGGGCTCTGCACTCTAGGGCATGCAGCGGCTGCCCACCCAGGAAGCCAGCTCTAGGGAGCCAGCTGGGGCAGCCAGCAGAGTGTCCCTGGCCAGCCAGTGTTCACTGCCGTGGGGCTGGCAGCAACAGACAGCTAGGGAGCTGGCTCCAGGGAGGCAGCCTGGGGCAGCTGGCACTCCATCCCAGGTCAGCCCCCAGGAGCTGGCTGTGATCGTTTGAGAAGAGGCCCAGGAGGCCTCCCTCACCCGACCTTCCCCTCCATGACCCCCAACCCACCCTGGCTTAACTGACATTTTCACGTATCTGACCATTATCAGATCTCAATTATATCAGATAACTGTAGTTTTACTGTATCTGTTTTGCACTGCAAACATGCTCTCAGTACATACCTGTACTTTATATACTCAGGGTAGCACACTAATAAAATTTTAAATCAAAATGTGGTTACCATTAACCTAACCAGGTTAGCCCAAACCCTGTGGAGTATCATTAATAATGTCAGAGAGAGGAAGGAGAAGCTCTGATGCAGTCAGCTATTCATAGGACATGGAGTATAACTAGTTTCTAGAGAGCCCCTGTGAACTCTGGGCAAATATTTTCAATCACATTTCTTTCCTAGCAAATCAACTTGTATGAAAGTCACATCCACTAAATCTGTCTCATAAGCGTTTTATCTAATTCCAGTTTTTCAAACATTTTACAGGGTTGTATTTTTGGTAGTTTGGTATAAATCCAGTTATTCATTCATGGGTGAAATCTGAACAAGATGGAGGGCACTGTGATGCTTGGAATTGCCATTGTTTTTTATGTGCTGGTCTATAACTAAAGGGACAAAATAAATTCTAGATCGATTTCTGCTACCCTGTTTATATTCCCTCCCTCCCATTCTACTTTTCTTTGGATGCTTGGCAAATCCACAACCGCTGCCAAAGCTGTTCCTTGTCTGAACATTAAATATATGTTTCTGCACAAACTGCAAATTCCTCTCTACCCTATGCTTGGGTGATATGCCTAGATTGTGCTGGCCATATGCCTGGTATTGTGCATGTTCCTTGAATATTCCACAGGAAATCCCACCCAGTTTTTCCTTTCTGCATCACCCAATGGTTGTTAAACTTGGGTTATTTTCTAGCTTCTCCTCCTTAATGTCTGACAGGCTACTTAAACCTATTGATCTATTATTAAATTTATAGACACAACTTTCGTGGTCTGAAGAGTACTGAACCATACATATGTAGTACCCAGAGGCACTGAGACCTCATACTCGGGTGAGTGGAGTCTCTGCCCTACAGCCTTAGCTCAGTGCCCATTGGCCTTTAGCTCATGTGGTAGAGCACAGGGCTTTAGTCCCTCTGATTGCAGGTTCACTCGCTAGGGCTGGTAATCTGGATCTTTTGGTGTTACACATAAAAACTCTTCCCTAACCACAGATGACAATTGAAGGCTTATATCTGCCATTCTCTTATATGTCATCTCCAAAATTATCCCTTCAGGCCAAAGTGTATTGGTATAGCTAGGACCCATATTATGCAGCTACACTGTTCCACACCCAGGTCACATCCTGGACCAGATACAGAGATGTGATAATAGAAGTGCATCATGTGTCATTTCTTTGAGCATAGAGGTAACTCCCTTAGTTGCAGAAAGACTGGAAATTGTTGCCCCCACTGAATGAGGCAACACTTCTCCATCAGCCGCAGCAGAAAGGAATGGAGAGGCAATAATATAATCTCTTTGGAATACAGAAAGTAAATACTTATCTGGTAGATAGTTGGTAGACATAAATTAGCCCAGTGAAATATGCTCCTAGTGGGATGAATCTTTACTTGAAGTGGAGAGAAACTTCTATAAAATGACTATGCCTTAACTGAAATAACTGGAGATGTTGGGGATTTTCACACCATTTATTATTTGTTACCAAATGCCCTTTCTGCTGTACAAATGTGTCATTTCCAAATATAGCTATGATCGCACCCCAGGCCCAGGGACAAGGTGGGAGGGGGCTGGGATCCCCACCCTTGGAAGGGGCATGGTCAAAAGTGGAAGGAGCAGGGCTTATTACAGTCAACCCTGGCTGCCCCCACTGCATGTGGAGTGGCAGCACAGTGTTTCAAGGTGGCTGAGAGCTTAGGCTCCCTTTAAGATGCTGGGCCTGCATGCAACTGCCCCTTTGCTCCTCCCCACCATTCTCAGGCCTGACTATGACAGACTACCTTCCCCCATGAGCTTACAAATCCAACCACCAGAGGAATGTTCCATTTTATGCAATGTTCTACTGCATTTATGGGGAGATCGTACAAATTGTACAATTTCCTGATTTGTACCCATTTCCTCATGACATTTGAATAACTGAACTCAAGCTCAATGTACATTAGCGTTTGAGCCTGCTGGGTAGCTGTAGCAACTGTTTATCACCTGTCAAAGATAGGAGAGAAGTTGGTCATCGGTTCTAGGGATATGTCAACCTTAATGAAAGTTTCTGGATTTCCTTGGCTCTCAGCAAAGTTTGAGCAGTGTATTTTTTGATGGCAAAGGATTAACAGGTAAAAGAAAAGCATTATGACAAGAAATGTCATAGCCTAGAGCTAAATACATGAGAAAAGGAGAAATTCAGCAATTAATTTGCTCAGGACATCAAATAATTCATACAATAGGCATGGAAGCAAATAATTTGTTGGTGTTAAATAGGAGAAGTGGGGAAAAGGAAATTTCTCTTTTGCTACTTGTTTGTCTGCTAAAGAAATAAGGAAAAAGACTTAAATCTACAAATAGTTCCCGGACAGGTAAAGTTGTGAGAGTGAGAGAAAAATAGTAAGATAATATATGAAGAATTACAGAAAAACTGCTGAGTTTAACTAATGCTGTTTGCTGTTTCCCCTTTCACTTTTTGTCTATCTTGCCTCTTTAGACAGAGCCTATCAGGGTGAGAACAGTGTCTCAGTGTTTGTGCGGTGCTTACACCAATGCTGTCCCAATTGTGTTTGGGACTGATCAATGTTCCTGGAATAATAGCAAATAATATTTCCACCAATTTCATGTGATCATCTCGCTGCTAAAGAGTTCATATGGGTGTCTAAAGCAATGGTTGGCAACCTACAGCCTGCATATGCCCCGGCTGTCCTTCTCCTCCAAGTCCCTCTCTTGCACAGGGGCACTGGAGCCCTGTACTTCCTATGCTACCACCCTCCCTCCGAGCATTTTCAGTGTGCAGATTGTCAGATTCATGCTCCATCTCTACTCCTCCTGCTCTTTCCCAGAGCTGCAACCCTGTGAACCAGTTGTTCACAGCATTCCAGCTCTGGGAGGGAAGAAGAGGAACAGGTAAGTCAAAGGGTTCTGTGTCCCAATGTGTGAGAGACATGTGACGCAGAGGAAAGCAAATGGTGGGGCTCTGGTAGATCCCCAGTGGGCTGGTGATCCCTAATCCACAGGTTAGATGAGCAAAATAGGTTTCTAGCACTTTCTGTCTCAAGGAGCAGAAATAGTAAATTATTCACTGCAGTTTGTGAGAGTGCACTAGATTTGTCCTTCGTAAAACTCTGAAGAAGTGTATGGAAAAATTCCTATTGATGTAGCTGATGCTGCGCCCAGCTCTGAGTGCGAGCATCAAAATTACACTGATTAATAGGACTATAGCCCATGTCATAGCAGCATGGGGGAAACTACCCTGAGATGACGTGCACACTGTGGCCAAGCAAAAGACTTGTTTTACTGCTTCTTACATCTCTCTACCCTGCATATATGCCCTTCTATATGTTAGGTGCTCATTCAAAGTTGATAGGAGTGCTCAGCATTCAGTGGGAGCAGGAACAAAATTCACAGTCTTGCTTTTATTTCAGCAAGGGAATGTAATTGTCCACCCCCCCCACCCCCGACCTCCATTTTCCCTGCTCAGAGTTGGGTTTTTGTTCTAGTAGTTTCTAAAATGTTATATTTAGCTCCTTTTGCAGTGAGATAACTGTAGCAATCAGCTGTTAATTACAGGCAAGGTTCAAACAGTTCACCCTGCCTCTGTGGTATCTGGAAGTTATAGCCCAAGATCTCAGAAGAAACTTTGGACCCACTTCACTAGTTGAAACAAGTTTTTGATTGTTGTCTTCTTTAATCTTTCCCGTGTCTCAGTGTTAGATCAGAAAGGCCACAGAATGCTGGAAACGCCTGGAAATTTGTTGCCTTTTCCTCTTGACCCAGTATTTATTACTCAGGTACATTTTTGAGTGAAATTAACGTGGATCCTGCACTATGCCATACACCTATAGATTTGCAAGGTACTGCAGGTCCTCCACCTCTGTTGACTTCAGTAGGAATGGAAGGGCCTTGCATGTTTCAGGAACAGACCCTGAAACAAAGCACATGAGTATCTAGAAAATGGTTTTGCACTGATACCGCCACCATTCAGTCAAGAATCTAAAAATGCTTTACAAATAATAGCTCACACTAGGCCAAATCCCACTGGACAGCATAGGTGGGACTGCAAATAGGGTTGCAAATGGGGTTGTGGGAAGGCAGCTGTTTCCAGGGCCCAGCACTTTAAAAGGGCTCAGGATTCCCAGTTACTGTTGCTGCTACCACAGGTAGTGGCCAAAGCTCTGGGGCCTTTAAATCACCACAGAAGCCCTGGGCAGTTTGAGCTAGCTGGGGGAGACTAGCCTTCAGCCTTGTCCCCTTTCACCTAAGACCACTGGAGTAGGCCCCCTTCACCTTTTTTAGTGGCCCAGCTTTTCTGGTTCTAGGCCTGCAAAATAGAATCTTATGACTTTACAGAATTAATTTGCTCTCTGAAAGTGTTGGGAAGAGAAGATGGAATTCCAATGCCTTGATTTCACTAAAGACTATGCTTAAGCTTTGTTTACAGTAAATTTTCAGCCACCAGTGCCAAATAAATAGTGGTGGTTTGGTTTAAAGCTCTGTTGCTTATCTCTAATCATCAAATTAAAACCCAAGACAGGCCTCCAAATAAATATTACTTGGCCTTGTAAAACTTAATTCAATTCAGATCTAAATTATTTATCTACATTTACTATTCAGCACTTTCACTGAAAAACCTTTTTTTTGTACTGAAGCAGGGTTGCATTAAAATTAAATAATTAATGGGCTGAAATTTTCAACAGCTCTGAAGAGATTTATGATCTAAAATCCCATTGACTGTCTTAGGCTCCTAAGTCTCCAAGTCACCTTTCTTAGGTGCTACTGACAGTGTTACCCATTGCTCTACTCCTTTAGGCAGTTTCTACATGTGCCACTTTCTTCCAAAAGTGGCATGCTAATAAACAGCCTGAAATATGCTAATAAGACACAGATGCAAATTCCCAGCACCTCATTAGCATAAGGTCATGCGATTTGTAGTGCAGAAGACATTCTTCTGAAAGGAAGTCCTCCTTCTGGAGGCCCCTTCTTCCCAAAAATTTTCGGGAAGAAGGGGCCTCCGGAAGAAGGACTTCCTTCCGGAAGACCACACAGAGGCTGCACTTCTACACGTTGCTTTGGAGTCCGGAAAAATGTCTTCTGGACTCCAAATCACATGAACTTATGCTAATGAGGTGCCAGGAATTTGCATCTGCATCTCATTAGCACATTTAGGGCTGTTTATTAGCATGCAACTTTCAGAGGAAAGCGGCATGTGTACAAACAGCCTTGGTCTTTTGTCCCTGTAATTCCTACCAGTTTCAGGAGGAAATGCTTTGCTGATATGGAATAGATTTGAATAGATCCAATTAGACTGTTTCCCAATGTCTGTTCCCAAGTATGTGTAAATTGCATTTAGGATTTATGCCTGGTAGCATTTTCATCTTCAAATGCTGATCATACATTAACTAATTAATCCTGGTAAACCCAAGGTTATTCAATTTAGTTTTACTCTCATCTTTATTTTACAACCAGGGCACCCAAGGGGAAGATAAACACTCCCTTAGACAAAGGAGGGAAGTCATAGCAAAGCTAGAGTTCAGTTTGGAAATGTGTGCCTCCTACTTCTGTAGATAGAAGTCCAGGGATTCTCAACCTATGGGTCACAATTAGATTTGTTAAGGGTCACCAGCTGGGAGCTGCTTGTGGCTCTTAAAGAAGCCATTTGCAGCTCCTTATCACTGCCACACTCAGCAGCTCTCTCTACTGGAGAAGCAATTACACATTACAAACACAGCTTCTCCACCTTTTATATTTGTAGTCATCCCAGGCAAGCTACTTAATAGACTCCTGCAGTAAGTAATTTGCACCCCTCTCCCCCTCCCTCTGTTCTATGTACCTGATTTGTCAGGGGTTTTTTTTTGTCTGTATCTCCTCCCAGCCCCCCAGAGCCCAAGTGTGACCCCTTCAGCCCCTGAGCAACTTACCCAGCCCTCAAGTGTGACCCCCCCCCAGCTTACCAACCCTCAGGACCGAGTGTGGGGTTTAACTTGGGGGAGCAGGTGGGCAGTTCAGGGATGAAGGTCTTTCCCCTACCACAGTTCAGAGCAACTATAATAATAAAATAATTAACTATAATAAATGTATTATTTTATTCATGCATTTTCCCATTTTCTATGAAATAACTACTATGAATATATAAACATGAGGGGGCACAATTTTATATTCATGCCTCAGACACAAAATTAGCTAGTTATGGCACTGCTCTCCCCCGGCCTTCCATTTTTGAATTGCCTTGGGTCACCAAGTCTTCCTGAATTGTCAAAATGAGTCCCTATCTGGAAAAGTTTGGAAACCACTGAGATAGATCAACAGCTGTCATGTCTCTTTAATAAACTATTTTTAAGCTAAAGAAAAAGATGATACTCAGTCTTTTCAATGGACAGGAGAATTAATAGCTGACTCTGGGCCAAATGCAGATCTAGTCTTGCTTTGTAGCTTTTCATGGGAGAGTTGGGCCCCATATGGAATTTTGAAGTAGTCATTGCCCCACACGAGAAAGTCAAAGCAAAAAGGCACAACAGGAAAACAAGTTTGAGTCCTAAAGGCCAGATCCTCAGCCAGTGCAAATTGGAGTAACTCCATTAAAATGAATCTAGGATTACCATATTTGAACGTTCAAAAAGAGGACAACTCTGAGAAAGAGTGTATCTGTATTAGTATCTACCTACTCACCTTGTATTAATGTACCATATATACTATAACACATTAATACAATATCAAAACAAAAAGCAGTCAAGTAGCACTTTAAAGACTAGCAAAATAGTTTATTAGGTGAGCTTTTGTGGGACAGACCCACTTCTTCAGACCATAGCCAGACCAGAACAGACTCAATATTTAAGACACAGAGAACCAAAAACAGTAAGCAAGGAGGACAAATCAGAAAAAGATAATCAAGGTGAGCAAATCGGAGAGTGGAGGGGTGGGGGGGAAGGTCAAGAATTAGATTGAGCCAAGTATGCAGACGAGCCCCTATAGTGACTCAGAAAGTTCCCATCACGATTTAAACCGAATCTGAATATACAAGTCATTTCGTCCACTTCTCTTTCCAAAACGGTGCGATAATGTCTCTTCAGTAACACACATACCTTGAGGTCATTGACAGAATGCCCCATTCCATTAAAATGTACAGATGCTTTGTACATTGGACAGACTTCTAACTCCCTTAGACAAAGGGTCAACGGGCACAAAACAGACATCAAAACAGTCCAGATCCACAAACCAGTTAGTCAACATTTTAATGGAATGGGGCATTCTGTCAATGACCTCAAGGTATGTGTGTTACTGAAGAGACATTATCGCACCATTTTGGAAAGAGAAGTGGACGAACTGACTTTTATATTCAAATTCGGCACATTAACACATGGTTTAAATCGTGATGGGAACTTTCTGAGTCACTATAGGGGCTCTTCTGCATACTTGGCTCAATCTAATTCTTGACCTTCCCCCCCACCCCTCCACTCTCTGATTTGCTCACCTTGATTATCTTTTTCTGATTTGTCCTCCTTGCTTACTGTTTTTGGTTCTCTGTGTCTTAAATATTGAGTTTGTTCTGGTCTGGCTATGGTCTGAAGAAGTGGGTCTGTCCCACAAAAGCTCACCTAATAAACCATTTTGCTAGTCTTTAAAGTGCTACTTGACTGCTTTTTGTTTTGGTAGTGTATAGACTAGCACGGCTTACTCTCTGTTACATTAATACAATGTGAGCTGTTAGATACTGATACAGTTACATTTCCTCTTAGGGATGTCCTCTTTCTTGAAAGTTCAAATATGGTAACCCTATAGAATGACTCATGCTGACTTCAGTGGGAGTTCTGCTCAATTCAGGGTTGGCTCCAGTGAAGCTACACTGATTTATCTTCACTGACCATCATTGTTTGCTTATGATTGGTTTGCAAAACCCTATTTTGGTTCTTCCAGATGTTAGTTGGCCTTATGCTGTGCCTGCCGGAAAGGCTGTTTATTTTAATTTTTTCATTTTTATTTTGCTGTATTGCCTTGATAGGGTGGAAAAAATCCTGACCTCCAAGAGCAAGTCATATTTGTGAGTGTAATAAATGGTAATGTACTCTAGTGCCTAGAGTGAAGACTGTATTTAGTTTTGGAAGGCATACAATACAATTATCAGTTGCTGAGAGTTGCCGGATGACGATGAGGCAAGAGTTATGTGCTTGCTTTTTCATTAATATGGTTTATTTGATAGGTTCAATTCTAAGATAAGAGTTAATACATAAGTATTGCCAGTCCTTTCCCTGAGATTCTGAAATCTGCATTACCCCTTTGCTCTAATTATATTAAAGGAAGTTGCTGTCCCCTTTTTGCTCTGCTTTGATTACCTCTTTAACTGTTCCCCTCCCGCCCTGGCTAGAGGGGAGCAATTATCCCTACATGTTCCACTTTTTGCATTTGGGAGGAAAGAGATTGTATAAACTTGTTGCTAATGCAGCAGCTTGGTACATCAAGCTGTCTGCACTTGCATAGCTTCAGTCAAGGACTCAGTTGTTATTCTGAAAATGTCTTTTTAGTTTAAGAAAATGACTGAACTGAATATTCTAATGAGGTCTTTCTGTGTTACATTTTGCCTAACATCTTCCCATTGTGTCATGGGAGCAAACATTGTTGGGCTGCCCAGTAATAGCCCCAGCTTCTCTAAAGCCCCCTTTGGAATGTGGGTCCATATGACAACCTCTCAAATCCACCCCCACTCTCCAGGCCATACAAGAGCTCTCCATGGCTGCTGGAACCTGTGCTGGTGGACAGATTGGTAAAAGGAAGGGAGGGGATGATCTCCCATTGACCCTGCAGCTCAGAGCAGACAAGAAATATAGTTATGGCTCTCTTCTGGCAGCATGAACCCTGTCAGTGAAGTTCTGCCTGGCTTACCTCCCAAAAATAGTGGGGTGGGAGGGGCGAGGGAGGTTGGTGGAGATACAGAGGTAGTACAGAGGCAAATGCTTCATGGATGGTTCTGGCCTTCCATAGGCTTGATTGGACCGCTCTGAATTCCAACAGCTCCTCCAGGTCTATAACCGAGCCCCACCACAACTACCTATGCATCTCAACAAAGCTTTTGGAGAGAAAGAACCACACTGAAGTTTCCTTCCCCTTAGTATTCAGGGTCCATAGATAGAGATCAGTTCCTGTGCTGGCAAGGGAGAGGTACGAACGTAGCCAAGCTTTATTGTACTTAGGGCTGCAAATTCCCAGCTGTAGGTTCCTCATACCTTCCTTCTTCTCTATGGTATAATGAGCTCTGCTTTTCAGAGTGTCACTTCACAGACCACCTCTGTGGTGGGTTCTGTGCAGCTCTTATTCTTACTGGCAGCCAGCTGGAACCAGACACAAAATAAAGCAGATTGCCGGCCCCTTAGGCCCTGAGCAATCACCAAGCACCACACCTTCCCCCAGTACAGTAAAACCAGACTGATTCTGCTGCCTTTGAGACCACCAGTGCCCATGGAAGGGATCTGGATTTGCTCCTATACCTGGTTCTAGCTGTGGTTAGTTCACCCTTTAAAGAATGTGGAGCGAGAAGCAAAACAATAAAACAAACCTATTGCTAAAGAAAATGAAAGCTCATTTGTCTTAAACACACCTCTTTACAGCACTCACTGCATGAGGAAAACCCCTTTAACCTGCCAGCCTTTGACTCTGTTGTGCTCTTACTTCTGCAGTAACAATGATTAGAAACAATACTAGATGGACTTCTGATAAACTTCTTGGACCTTCAGTCTCTATGTGGCAGAAGACAGAAAACAGAGCATGCCCTGTGCAGGATGATAGGTATCAGGTAGGTAATGAGTAAAATGTCAAACAAAGATCATGCCACTAATCATAAATAATTAATAAGAGATATGTAATGGGCAAAGCTGTTGCCTTACAGCAATTCAGTTTGAACTGTTTGAAGAGTTACACTGAAAAATTGCCAGTTTCCAAACATCAGACTGGGAAGGGAGAGCCAAACAAAACTTAAGTCACAAAATATCTTTTAAATTACTATAGCTACATCTATACGTGAATGCTACTAGCGACATCGAAAAATAACATCTACACGTCCTCCAGGGCTGGTGCCGTCAACGTTCAACATCGACGTTGGGCAGCACCACATTGAAGTAGGCACTGCAGGGGAGTGTCTACACACCAAAGTGGCCCACATCTAAATAAGGGTGCCAGGAACAGCTGCAGACAGGGTCACAGGGCGGACTCAACAGCAAGCCGCTCCCTTAAAGGGCCCCTCCCAGACACACTTGCACTAAACAGCACAACATCCACAGAGCCGACAACTGGTTGCAGACCCTGAGCATGCAGCATGGATCCCCAGCTGCAGCAGCAGCAGCCAGAAGCCCTGGGCTAAGGGCTGCTGCCCACGGTGACCATAGAGCCCCGCAGGGGCTGGAGAGAGTGTCTCTCAACCCCTCAGCTGATGACCGCCATGGCGTACCCCGCTATTTCGATGTTGCGGGAAGTGGATCGGCTACATCCACTATTCCCATCTCCTCATGAGGGCGCTATTCCCATCTCCTCATGAGGATAGCGACTTCGGCGTCTCGCCGCCTTACGTCGATTTCAACTTCGAAATAGCGCTCGCCACGTGTAGACGTGGCAGGCGCTATTTCGAAGTTGGCGCAGCTACTTTGAAGTAGCCGGCACGTGTAGACGCGGCTTATTAGTCACTTCTGTGTAGGGCAAGGGGGGAAGGGCTTTTGGAATGTTGTTTTAAATCAGTCATTAATGTACAGTGTACTAGGTAACGTCATTGTGGACACCTGGTCTAATTCTATGACGTTCTAAGGGATTTAAAGACTCGTTTACTTGTGCCTAACTTTCATTTATAAAAACCACAACTGTTTTCTGTTTGAGTCATCAAAATACTAGTTTGATTAGTGCCCGTCTCATGTAAAAATTAGAAATCCCCCCCATTCCAGTGTCTTCAGTGAGATTTGGACCACATGCCACTATATAGAGACAAAAATATAATATTCCTACCTGTTTTGTTTCCCACTTTTAAACATATTGCTCTTAAAATCTCAGAATATTGTGGAGGCCCTGTTTTGATTACACAGAATATTTCCCACTGACCTCAGTGAGAGAGGGATTGCTGCATTAGTGAGAATGATTCAAAGATCATAAATGGCAAATAAAACGTTAAGTAATTTGCCAGAATTTTTCATTTGCTCTTTCATTACCAGTCACAGTATGGAATGCTTAGGAAAAGCTGTACCTTGCTGTAGACCAAAGCTTTTATTCTATCTAGTATATTTTATAATACTGTTCTAGAGAAAAGAAGAGTAGGGAATTTTAGAAAATGCAAGCAATGTCAGCATAGTTCAGTTTCTTAAGATGTCATCTTGACTCATACCTCTCTGCCAGAGCCTGCAGAAGGCCCTATGGCCAACTTGTCAGCTCTAAGCTGCCTTTCTGTTTCTAGTGGGTATTTTATTAACACTTTTAAAACAAAAATGTTTTTATTTATCCTGCCATCTATATGCTGAGGCAGCAACCAGTTTGTTTCTTTGTCTTTCTTTCTCCCTTTTTCTTCTCTCTCGCTCACTGTTGCACGGGAGTTCTTCTGGCACCAGAGTCCACAAATCCTGGGAAAAGGGATTGTTGCAGTTTGCATAAATATGGTATTACTATAAAATTATGGGCTGTAACTGCTTATTGCAGTTTTTTGGAAAGGTCATAAATTGGGCCCTGTGTCTTTTTCATGACATTCATGCATGCAACTGTTTTTTAGGAAATTGGAAGAGAAATTAAATAAGGGCAGTGAAGAACCTTTATTTTAATTTTTGACATACATTTCAGAAATCCTTATCCATCACACTCAGCGTGAAATCTGCTATCAGATTCCAGTATTGGTATTTGGCAGGAAATATGTTGGTCAGGTCCAAGTGAAACATAAGACTTGGAAGGTACAATGTCACTTTAATGCATTATTTCTTCACATATATGTGATATTTTGTGTTCATTCTCTTAAAACCTTAATTTATGTTTCATTGAAGGCAAACCTGTCTAAAAGGATGGAAAAGCCCATGCCATGGCTTCAGGTGAGTAGTAGCTTGCAAAGCATATTAAATAGCAAAACACAGAGGGCTACATTGTGGCTGGGACCACACACATGTCCAAGAATATGAAGCCCTCTTATATACATCCTTGTGTGACCTGCTTACTCTTTCCCCAGAATACGTGGGTGGGAAAAGGCAGAGTCCAGGTTTGTACCTGCTACTCACTAGCTTACACAGCTGAGTCAGGACAGAGGTTGTTGTCATACTCTGTGAAAGGTCAACTTTAAATGACTAACCCTCCTCCCCACATCCAAAAGAAGGGAGAGAATAATGACTCTAAAGTGTGTGTGTGAGACTCAGTGCCTCCTTGGACTATACCTCGGAGGATACAGTGGACTCATCACCAATTCCTCAGGGATGTGCCTAAAGCATCATCTAGTCCTGCAAATATGGCCTTCATTCAGGCGTGATTTGATGGGAAGAGCTAAGTAACCAGAGCTGCCTGTGTAACACAGACCTTGTCTTTAGCCTTACACTTTTGAGACCCACAGCAGTGAATATTTCTGGTGATTTTTTTTTTTAAATCAGTTCTACAGCAGAATACCACAGTAGGTCTGCCACAACCCCATGCCTGAGACACCACCCCATATAAAGAAAGTTTAAACAAGCACCAGCCCTAAAGGTTAGGAGGGATTCCCAAATTTATCAGCTCATCACACCCCCAAACACAGGGCATCTTTCCTCCAGGCTCTGTTGAAGCAATTGGATTATTTCTTTGCATGAGGTAAACCACTTCTGTGCTGTAGTATTATTCTACTGAGCCGTATCAACTCTGTAATCCTCTGTATTTAGTATCAAGAAATCAGGCAGCAGGGCTCCCTTATGCCACTGTCCAAAAACAAAGCATGAGGGTGAGACCCAGAATCGTGCAAATGAGTGAAACTATTGAGTAATCTTCAACTTGGTTCTCAAAACAAAGAACAGAACCTTGGCCTTGAAACACTCACATGTCTCCCACGCTTGGATGTTTTGCCAGCATTCTCCTTAAAATGTTTAGACATCCCTAGTGAGATCTGTCAGGGCTTCATCCTTTGACTAAGCAGTCCTTCCAGCAAATAGGTCCTGACACAGCATTCTGTCTGCAAATACACACTGTATCTGGGTGGGCTCCTTGAGGGGTTCCTCCCCCTCTAGGTCAGTGGTTGGCCACTCTCCATCCCAGCAGAGTTCTCCTGGCTGGTGTCTGCTGGCTCCTTAGCCAGCTTCGAGGAGCAGCGGGCACTATGTGGGGGTCTCTGCTTGGTGTCCCCTTCCAGTTCCCTTGTTTTAAACCTGTGACCCTCACCACCCGTCCCTAGGTTTTTTTGATTTGTCCCAAATGTTCAATTATTGAGTCTGGGTCCAGTAACCCCTCCCACTAGGCTGGGGGAGGGGCCTTGGTGGATAAGCTTAGCCTTACCACCACCATCACACTCAAGTAGTGCCCCACTGCCACAGGTATTGCAACAAACCCACAAATCACTAGTTCCTTGAGTCCCACCTTGTCTCCACTGGGGGAGAGGCAACAGCTCAGGAGCCCGGCCTTGCTGGTGAAAATTAACTCCAGTCCAGGCCTAGCCCTGGCTCAGGACAGGGCCTACATGTCCTCAATGCACCCAGGCCCTAGCACAGGGTGGGGCATCAAAACACCCAGTCTCAGGAGGGCCCAAGCCTTGGTTCAGGGCAGGGCAGCAGACATACAGTCTCAGTTGGGGAAATTAGCTCATGTCTCAAAGAAGGTCCCAGCCCTAGCTCAGGACAGGGCAGCAAACAAACAATTCCCAGAGGGCCCAGGCCCTAGTTCAGGGTGGGGCAGCAGTCTGCGATTGTCTCCCTGCTCTTGAGAGGGCAGGCACTTCACCTGCATTGGCAGAGCAGGGGGAAACTGTCACCTGGTAGATGGGTAGTGGGGAGCAGGTCCAGGGGCAGGGACACAGGCCCACCCACTACACCGCATCCCAGCCCAGGGTACGGGTCACTGAGAGCTGTCTGCTGAGTGGGTCAGCAGGGAATCCAGACCACAACACATTGACCCACACACCTTTAATGATCCTCACTGTTCCCTAGGCCATTCCTGGTCTCCCCCTCAGCACATACCCAGGTGTCCAGGCAGTCTCTCTGGGTTTCCAGAGGCGGCTAGGGTCTGGGAGGTCAATGCCAGTCTACAGCTGCTAGCAGGTTCTCAGCTTCCCAGGCCATGGGCCTGGAACAGACCTCAGGCTCCCCTGGAGGTCAGTCTCCTACTGAGCTCTCAGGCTGGGCTTTATAGACCTGGCCCCACCTCCTGACTTTTGGTCAGGTGACTGGGAGGGGCCAGGTTCAATCACAAAATGGCTCCTGGAGGGGTTCCTCCCCTTCCAGGTTAGTGGGCGCCCACTCTGTTCCACTACAACACTTAAGACCAGAGTTAGAAACACAGAATGGCTTATATGCAGAATTTTGATTATTCAGATTAAAGGGATCTTAAACATCTAATATTTAACAGTTTATTTTTTATTTTGCATTTCATTTTGGACAAGAAAAGCAGAGAAGTCAGTTTTGACTTTTTCCTTTGCTTCTTAGTTCTCGTGCACTAGCACAAAGTTCAGATTGCAAATGATGCCAAGGAAAGCTTAATTCCAAACCAAGTGGCTACTTTCAGTGCAATTAAAAAAAAATTACTCAACTATTTCTGTTGCTCAGATATTTTTCTTTAGAAACTTATTCTTTAGGTCAATTCAGTCTGATAGGCGATGGTTACACTGCAGTTATCTGTTGACAGAAGTCACTGTCAGAAGAGATATCCTTACAAAACTATCAACAGAGTGCGGCCACCCAAAAGCCAGTCAGAAGAGCACTCTGCTCTGTCAACAGAGTGGCTGAACTGCCCGGCTGTTCTCTTAATAAAACAGGCACCCAGAAGTACAGCAGACAGAGCTGCCCTTTGTTCTGAATGCTCTGTCTGTGAAGAGAAGGCCCCACAGAGCATCCACACAGCTTTTTTGTCGACAGATTCTTGTCGACAGATTCTGTCAACAGCAGCATTTTGCCTCATGGCTGAGAAGTAGAACGCTGCTGGCTGGCAAAAGTGCTGAGTTTTGTTGACAAACTGTCAATAAAATGCATTTTGTGGGTGGACATTCCACCAGTTTTGTCCACAAAACTGGTTTTTGTTTTTGTTTTTTTTTTTTGTAAAACTTGCTACTGTAACTGTAGTCCTAATGTTTATCTAAGTAAAAGAGTGCTAAGTTATGGGAAGAGGAGTTAGATGTTGGATTAGGTTAGAATTTGGGTAAGAAGTATAAAAGCTTCAAAAGCAATAAGATTTAAGCCTATATTCCTAATTTATTTGAAATGAATGGGAGTTTTGTCATTGACTCGAATGGAAGTAGGATCACACCCTGAATTACTATTCTGTGTTACTTCATCATTCTTACCCAAATGTAGCAGTTCTGTTTAATTCAGTTTTAGAGATAGAGCTAATCAGGAAGGTTTAGAGATGACGCAAACCTATATGCTGTGAAAGTCTTAAATGATTTTCTGGATGCCTAGACACCTATAATCCTGATATTAAACCTCTGGGATATAAGTCCTTGAAACTCACAAACAGTTTAATAAGAACTAAAAGAAAAAAGAGCAAGATACATCTAATTCATTTAATGTCAAGGTACATAAAGAAACAAAATTGGAAAAAATATTTTTTCATGCAACAAAGAGTGTGTGAAACAACTGAAACAAGTGAAAGCAAGAACATTATCCAGAAATGTAAGAAACCCGAGATGCAGCATGATCAAATAGAGAGCCCAAGAATTGCTGAAATAGGAGGAAATTGCTGCAAATATTCATTCATGTGTTTTAATGGCTCTGCCTTAACAGCATTCACAGGCCTTTCAAAATACTCTCCTTAAATATAGTTCCAAGCCTGAACAATGTCTCTTTAAGAGGAGATATGCAAAGCTTTCATTAGAACGTCCAAAATCCAAGCCTTTTTTTTCTAAAATTTGTGAGTTTTGGAGCCAATTTTAGCCAATTTATGAGCAAACCTGGACTGAACTGCGTGATTTGGAAGCTGATGGCCCTTTCCAATGTCTACTGAGAGCGGCTCCCACTAACTTCAGTGGTCTTTGGATCAGGCGCTAAGATGATTTCAGTGTTGCTCTGTGCTTTCCATTATAGATGAGCCTACATTGTAACTGCAGTTCTGAACTCCCCAGCCTTAGTAATGTTCAGTTCCAGATCCTCAGCTTCGCCCCACTGACTCCATTCCATCCTCTGGAGTACCTCAGATGCCTACATTTCACAGAAGTGAAGGACATCTCTAGGGGAACACAGCTTAGTTTTAAGTGGCAGAGCCCCATGCTGCTTTAGTTGTGGTACAAAATCATGTCAGCTTCAAAAAATAAAAATAAAAAGACATGATTGTATTGGGCTGAAGCGGTCTTTGCAGTTATTGCTGAAAAGGACATAGGTTTACTTGTGTAACCCCACAGACACTGACACCACTGACAAGGGAGTGTGAAGTCTGCTCTATAGCCTTAGCTGAGAGGGAGCTGCTTTTTGGCTCAAGCAATACAGACTCACATATTAAGCCCCAGAGGTCCCAGGTTCGGTTCTTTCTGTTGGCATTACACTTGGTAAAGGGCCTAGGACTTTAGGTACTAAGAATCAGTATCTGTGGGAAGAGTCATTGTGTTCACTGGGGCTATTGTCTGGGAAGTTAGTAGATTTGCATTTTATCTCCTGGGCTATCCAAAGGGGAGCCAATGGGCCATTGTTTCTGCTAGAATCTCCTCATAATGGTGTACTAGTCATTCTGCAATCAACTTCAGAAATATTTGTTGAGAGTGGGATGGGAGTGCCAACGAGGAACAGGAATCTATGAACAGCTGATTCCATCTTTGCTGTACAGTACATCCTGCCCATCTTATTCATTCAGAAACACAGGCCTGACCCAATGACACTTCCAAAAATATCCCTTGTTTGACTTATTTGACATAAGATTACTTACGTGAGTGATAACTACAAGAAGTCGTGTGGCGCCCTATAGACTAACAGATATTCTGGAGCATAACCTTTAGTGGGCAAAGACCTGCCTTGTCAGATGCCCACATCTGAGTGATGACTATTTCTGTGACAAAGGGTGGAAGGATTGGGCCCTGCGTCAGTGGTATACAAATGTGACCTTGTGTAACGTGATGACGTTCAGCTCTCACGTGGAATTAGTGAATACATTACTTTGACAAAATGAGCAGAGACGGGTAATTAATTTTGGTTCATAAGCACAATAAGTTGGTTAGTATTTATGAGCATGAGTGGATCTTGGGTATTCTGCCTGTGGGCCTAACTGCATACTTTTCTTTGCTTTGTAGCAGAATGTGCATTCTTGGCACTAGAGAAGAGTCGTGTCATCCTTTTATGGTGGAACCTGAGTGTTTACTAATACCATTAAAAGTCTCTGTGCTGGCTGCTAGACTCTGCCCTAGTACCCAGCGTTCTGTATGTGTGGATTAGGTGTGCTCCAAAAACATTGCTCCATATCGAGAGCCAGTGATTTCTTGGCTACATGCACTGCTTTGAAAGTCTGCATACACCAAACTATTCCACATGTCAAGGCAGTTTTATGTGTCCTGCCTTCCAAGTGATGATTTATACTAGCAGCTTGTAACATCAGCATTTCCTGATAAATCCTGTTCCAGGATATGTGTTGTTGTAATTTAGAAGACATTGCATTTGTCACACTTAAGGATGCCTGCCCACATTCACTGTACCCTGGGTATTATTCACTGGAGACAGGGTATTTAACCCTTTGGACAGGCAGAGAAGTCATCACTGGTTCCAAAAGGTCTTCACGCCTTGATAGACCAGTAAAGTTTCACGATATCTCCAGTGGAAGGGTGCATTCGAAATGCAGACTGTGTTTCTCCAGTAAATACTGATGAGAACAAAATAAGAAAAATGTTAAGCTCTTCTTGCATTCCAAAAGAGGTCTTTTCCTTCCAGCTATAACCCTGGGGCAAAAGACTGTGCTTTTTATTTCCTCTACTAAGAAGCACAACAAAAACATTGAAGATTAGAAATAGAGGAGAATTTCCTTGGAATGGTTGCTTTAATTCAAGGAATTTAGGGTATCGCTCATAAATCTTCATGGGATAGCAGAGTGGAGTAGATTCTCTAAGCATTTCATTTGCAAAGCTTAATCACAGAGCTTTGCACTGATGGGAATTTAACATTAGTTCCAGAAGCTATCTTACCCATTTTAAGGCTGGGAGGGATGATTATGATTCTCATGTATAATACCTGGCCTCGCACAGGTCCGAAGAACTTCATCCAGTGAGTTTTGCATTGAACTCAATAGCTTGTGGTGGAGCTAAAGCAAGCAGCTTAGAAATATATTCAATCTTGATTTAAAAACTCCGAGTGATTCCACTTGAACCCTTAATTAACTCTTCTAGGCTGTCTTCCTGCAGATCAAGAGACCTGAGTTGAACAAGTTAAGAAACAGCAGCAAACTGCAAATGTGTGTTCTTTCAAGACCATCACAACACCTGATGCCCGGTCTCACCACAGGGTCTTCCTGGAGTTAACTTCTCCAGGGCAGTGGGCAAATGTTTTGCAGTATTTTAAAGAGAGTATATTAAAAATGATGTTATGGATCTGAAATTTATTTTTAAAATATTCAGATTGAAGTTCATAGATCTTATACATTTTACAATAAGTATATACTTTTCTGACAGTTCAAGGTAAGGGGCAGTCCTCCACAGTTTCTTTATTAATATCTTTGTAGGGCTGATTATGGGGAATAGCCCAGTTAGGAGGGTGCAAGGAACATGCTTTATAATTGTAGGTGCTGTTTAGCAAATGGAAACGTTGCCACCGCTTGACAAGATTGCTGTCAACAGAGGCACGTTACACCTACTCACAAAGAACAGCAGGATCCATATTTTTTGTTTTGTCTGCTTCAGTATAATTACAAGATCTGTGACATATGCTATGATCCTGCTTATTCAAGCAGTTTGTGAGCCTCTGCTTCCAATGGGATTTTGATTGCCCATCCATCAACTTCTCACTGCTTAATGAAATGGAGTGTTGCCCAAACTGTGTTGGGACTCAGGATACCAATATATGATCACAGAGGAGAAAGAGTCCCTGGGTTCCTCCTGAGTGTGGCCATTTTCAGTGTGATAACTCTTGTGTGCACAGGGCTGAGACACTTTCAAAAGGACCACACTGGTGTCAGTGCCTTTTGCAAGGTCCAGGTTAAGGCAGCGTTCCCTGTAAATTGAGCGCTCTGGCTGGCCTCCCAGGAGAGTTTCAGGTGCTGCCCAGCTGTGGGCAGCATGTGTTGCTATTGGTGGTACACATCCCATGCCTTGGTACACATAACAAAATTTATTTTTCTCATGAATGGGAAAAGTTAGAAGGAACACTGGGTTAAGGCTCATTGAAAATAACCCCCCATACACCTCAAGTGTACTGAATTAATTGCATATTCAACTACTGCAGGTAACTGAGAATATTAAATAACTACTGGCATTGATCATGTGCCTTATAATTTTTTTTGTCTGAAGCTGTCTTATCAAAGTTCCAAAAGAAAGCCTATACTAAGTGAACAAGGTGAAAAACAGCTTATCGAATGAAACCAGAGTTAATATTTGCCAGTTTATTTAAGTCTTTACCTGTGGTTCAGAAGAATAATTGCATTAGGAGTCATTAACCTTTAATGTATGTAATACAAGTGACATTGAATTTGTGAATGAGCCAGATCCTCAGCTGGTATAAATCTGTGTTCCTCCATTGACTTCGATAGACCTAGTCACCAACTACAAACTATTGCAACCTTTTCTGAGGATGATGGTATTGTATGTGTCTCATGTAGACTCCTAGAAACTATAGCCACAGGAAACAGTTTTCCTATCCTCTGAAAATTTTCAAGAGTTTGGAAAGGTTTCTCCTCCCAGATCAGGGTGAAAGACAAAAATCTCAGATTGTTGGACACCAAAAATCAAAACAGTGTCTTTGGAGATTTTTTCTTCATGCAAATACCCCTATTGCAGGCAAGAGTAATTTAGGTTCGACACTGGGTTCTCTGAGTACAAAACACGCTGCACAGGTGTCTGTCAAACACACTTATTCCCTGACAAGTTTTAACAAAATGCCTTAATTAAAAAGCATACCAGGAAAGCAGGTCTTATGTTACTTCAGCACCTGGGGACCCCAATCAGCTGTGGACAAGTGGCAGTTCTGTAGTCTTCCGAGGCACCAGAGCCATGGCCCATCAGTGAAGTCCAAATTGCCATACTTTCTGTTTTGCCTTATATACCATTTTTTCCTGCCTTGCTATGCAGTTCTGTTAGGTGACTCATTACCATTTAAGGTATTTCCTTGTTTGCTAGTTATTGACCTACCACTAGTTATTCTGTTCCTTATTTTGCTTATGTGTGTTTGTTACATCTGATTGCACTAGATCACAATGTTTTTGTTCCCTTCTCTTTATCCTTATCTATGTATGTTTTGCTATAGTAACACCACTGCTTATCTGGAGTGCTGGCTTTTCCTAAGGCATGTCCTTGGCTTTTCAGTTATGGGGGAGTGTGTTGCCAAAACACCCCTAAACTGTTGCAGACAAAATTCTGCGATTAACCCCTACAATTCCTGACATTTGGAGAGGCTGGGATTCAGATTCTCTTTCTCACACTCCCTTGTGCCCACGAATAACAGATTCAGCAGTTGCCATTAAAAGTTTTACAGATGTTCTTGTGCTGACATTAGCACGTACCTGGAATGTGAAATGATGCTAATTACTATCAAATGGTAAAGATGTGACAACACGGTCTGCATGCCCACACAAACAACTGAGAATCTGTCCTCACTTCAGTAGCAGTTTAAGTAATCTACTCTAAAGTTAACTCTGCTCAAGTTAGCCTACAAAGTAGAGTGTCCTGTTATCCAGTTTTGAACCGAGCACCCAGTTGGAAAGGTACCTTCCCTAGTCTGGTGAGAATGAGCCAGGGAGAAAGAATGTGTGACAGAAGGACTGAGCATGTGCAGGGGATGGGGTTCGGAGAAGAGGCATAGCAAAAGTGTTCAGTTTTGTTTGCTGAGAAAGTTGTCAGCCCTAGTGAGGGACGAAGCTCTGTTGCAGAACATCCAGCCTGTGCAGAGTGATTGTGTTAGCCATACTGAGTAGCTGTGACTTCACTGTATTGGTAGCTCAGTCATCAGCAGAGCTTGAGCTTCAACCTGTCAATCTCGATGGGCCAGCTAGTTTTAGTGTAAAGCACCAGGTAATTTGAGCTAGAGATTTTGTGTGGAAGGGGAGAACAGGGGAGTCAGGAGAGGGGCAACACCTGAGTTATACCCTGAGCTAACACTGCAGTGAACACAGGGCCTTCGAACAAAGAGTTCAGGTAAAGAAAATTTACTGTAGGTTTTGGACCATCCAGATGGAAAAATAAAGCTTGCACAGGCAAACAGCAAAGTAGGAGAATAAATCTCCCTTTTCCATGCAATTTCAGGTGCTGTGTATTTCCAAGATGATTTATGGTTTTTTAGAAGCAGTGGTACATTTATTCATCTATTACCCTGCTTGCCTGGAAATATATGCAGGAAAACCAGACCTAAAATCAAGGGAAGCTGCAGTTCCTTCACAACCCCTGAAAATAATGTACCTGGGATGGAATCCTGGCCCCACTGAAGTTTATGGCACAACTCCCCAGGGCTACATCTACACTAGCCAAAAACTTCGAAATGGCCATGCAAATGTCCATTTCGAAGTTTACTAATGAAACGCTGAAATACATATTCAGCACCTCATTAGCATGCGGGTGGCCGCGGCACTTTGAAATTGATGCGGCTCGTCCAGATGGGGCTCCTTTTCGAAAGGACCCCGGCTACTTCGAAGTCCCCTTATTCCCATCTGCTCATAGGTGTTTGAAGTTTGGAGAGACACACAACTATTGAGCTTTTCTGAAAATAAGACTATATGAGATGACTCATTCTAATGACAATGATCAAAAATTCTCTCAAACATCACTCATTTCTAACTTTAATTCCTGCTCCCAATATGAATCTCCAAGTCACTGGTTTTACACTTCTTATATAAATATTAAGGAAAAGACACACCTGACATATGTATATACTGGCTGTAATAGAGTCACACTCACCTATCAGGAGCAGCCCTGGATGAGTGTGTGTGTGTGTGATACACTATGTTTCGCTCTGTGTGTGTGT
Organism: Carettochelys insculpta; assembly: GCF_033958435.1. Classification (NCBI taxonomy): domain Eukaryota; kingdom Metazoa; phylum Chordata; order Testudines; family Carettochelyidae; genus Carettochelys; species Carettochelys insculpta. Next base: position 34,076,555 of record NC_134150.1, on the reverse strand, counting down.
GTGTGCTTACTCAGCTCTCAGTCTGAGTCACACACAATCTGTATGTGAGCTAAAAGCAACACAAACAACTTCTGGGGTTCAAATCCAGCAGGGACCCTCTGTGTCTCTGTCTCTTTCTGTCTTAGCTTTGGAAGAGAGCTCTGTCCCAGGGCTCCTTTCCTGGAGGCAGTATTCACCACACACACCTGGGGATGCCTCCCTGTCCAACCCACTCCCCACATTAGCTAATGAGGTTTGGGGAGACCTGGGTCCCCCCCTACTTCAGGTCCCTCTAGTCCTGGAACCCTGTAGATGGCAATTATCTGCATTGTCCATTTAAATAACTAAGTTGCTGCTATAATTCCCTGGACCACCTCCCCATGGCCCTAGAATCTTCTTGACCCTTTCCTCAGGGCCTATCCAGTTGGTGTGGCAGTGGCCAGCTGAGAGCACCATCTGCTTTCCTCCAGCTCCAGCAAAGAACTGAACTTGCTCTGTTCCAGCAGCTCTCACTATACTAGCTTGATGGACTCTGATTGGCTGCTTTCCAAACAGTTACGGTAATCAGCTCCTGAGCACCTCTGTATTGGTGGGCAAGGCTTGTCAGGACCACAAAGCCTCCAGCAGTGGGGGCCTCAGGACTTAGTCCAGCCCATCACATAGGCCTTTTTAATCTTGCGTAGTCAATCTCCAACCAGCTCAGGCCTAGGCTGTTTATGTAGGAAATCTCCTTACATATAAACTTTCTTCGATGGTTAATCTTCACTTCACAAAGACCAACATTGTGATATGTTAAGACCAACATTGTGATATGGTCCAGTTTCAGCTGCTTAGACACAAAAAGGGTTTGACACAGATGCTTGCTGCCCTTTTCCTTTTAAATGGCCTGGAATGAAGTGGCTGTCCAAGGTACTACAGTGCCAAACAAGCAGTCCCAAAGCAATTGTTCTTTTACTGCTTTCCTTATATTGGAAAACTAGCATGTTCTAATTTTACATTCCAGTTTTATCATGGAACTGCAAGGGACCTTGAGAGGTTATCTAGACCAGTCCCCTGTGCTCATGGATGGACTGGAGTTTTTTAAATCTAGACCGTCCCTGAAAGGTATTTGCCTAACATGCTCTTCAAAATCTCCAGTGATGGACAGTCTACAATCTTCCTTAGCAATAGGATGTAGTGCTTACCCATCCTGACAGGAAGTTTTTCCTAATGTTGAACATAAACATCCCTTGCTGCAATGTAAGCCCGTTGCTTCGTGACCTATCCTCAGAGGTTAAGAAGAACAACTTTTGTCCCTCCTCCTTTTATGTACTTGAAAACGGTAATCATGTCCCCTTTCAGTCTTCTCTTTTCCAGACTAAACAAACCCATTTTTGCAATGTTCATTCACAGGTCTTGTGTTCTTTAATCATTTTTGTTGCTCTTCTCTGAACCTTTGTAAGTTAAGTACTTTGCATTTGTCCTTATTGAATTTCATCCTAATTACCTCAGACCATTTCTCTGGTTTGTTCAGGTAATTTTGAAATAAAATGCTATCCTTCAAAGTACTTGCAACCCCTCCCAACTTGGTGTAATTCTCAAATTTTATGTGTACTTTCTCTACCATTGTCTAAATCATTGATGCAGATTTTGAACAGAAGTGGACACAGAACTAATCTCTGCAGGACCTACTTGATATGCTCTTTCAGCATGACTGTAAACCATTGATAACTATTCTCCAACCAGTTATGCATACATCGTATAGAAGCTCCATCTTGGTTGTATTTCCCTAGTTTGTTTGAGAAGATCATGTGAAATAGTATCAAAACCCTTGCTAAAGTCAAGATATACCATATCTACTACTTTCCCCCAATCAACAAGGCTTGTTACCCTGTAAACAAAGCTATCAGATTATTTTGGCATGATTTCTTCTTGAGAAAGTGATGCTGACTATTACTTATCACCTTATTATCTTCTAGATATTTGCAAATTGATTGTTCAATTATTTGCTCCATTATCTTTCTGGGTACTGAAGTTAAGCTGACTGATCTGTAATTCCTCAGGTTGTCCTTATTTCCCTGTTTGAAAGCACTATGTATGTTCTTTTAAAGTATCCTGGAATCTTTGCTGTCTTCCTTGATTTTTCAAAGATAGTCACTAATGGCTCAGATATGGCTGCAGTCAGCTTCCTCAGTATTTTAGCAAGCACTGCATCGGGTCTTCGTGACTTGAAGGCATCTAATTTGTCTAAGTAATTTTAACTTTTTTTCCCTATTTTAACCACTCATCCTACCTCTTTTACAGTGACTTTGACTATGTTAGATGTCTAATCACCACCAAATTTATTTGTAAAAACTGAAGCAAAGAAGTCATTAGACATCTCTGCCATTTCCCTGTTTTCTGATACTTGTTCTTCCCCTCACCAAGTTTTTCCCCTACCCTGTCCTTGGTCTTCTCTTGCTTGTAAAGTATTTACAGGATGTTTTCTTGTTACTTTTTATGTCTTTATAGTGACAGAGAGATAGCTGTGTTAGTCTGTATTGTATCAAAACAGAAAAAGCACTCATGTAGCACTTTAGAGACTAACAAAATAATTTATTAGGTGATGAACTTTCCTGGGGCAGACCCCCTTCTTCGGATCATAGCCATACCAGAACAGACTCAATATATAAAGCCCAGAGGTCCAAAAATTGTTATCAAGGTTGACAGATCAGAAACATTGTTATCAAGGTTGGCAAAGCAGAAGAGCAGAGGGGCGGCAGGAAGGGATGTGGGGTGGGGAGGTTAAGAGTTAGATGAAACAAAGTATGTAAAAAAGTCCTTATGGGCCAGGTAATTGCTGTCCCAGTTCAAGCCATGTGTTAATGTGTCAAATTTGAATATAAATGAAAGTTCTGAGCATTCCCTCTGTCGATGGTTGTTAAAGTTCCTTTTCAGTAAAACATAGACTTTCAGGTCATTAACAGACTGGCCCACTCCATTAGAGTGCTGGCTGACAGGTTTGTGTGTTTGGAACTTTTTTATGTCTGTTTTGTGTCCATTCATTCTTTGTCAAAGAGTGTTTGCATTCTGTCCTATATACATGGTGTGTGGGCATTGTTGGCACATGATGGCATATATGATGTTAGTTGAGGAACAGGAGAATGTGCCCGTGATTCTGTGATTAACATAGTTAGGTCAAGTGACGGTATCTCCAGAATAGATAATGTGGACAAAGTTGGCAATGGGGTTCGTTGTAAGGAAAAGTTCCAGGATTAGTATTATTGTGGTATGGCCTGTGGTTGCTAGTGAGAATCCTCATAAGGTTGGGAGGTTGTCTGTAGGAGAGAACAGGCCTGTCTTTATGTGTTTAGTTGTTCTGACTTCCTTATGTGCCTTGACCTTTCTGTTTTTCTTCCAGAATAGTTGTATTATTTATTTGTATTCACCCTTTATAATTTGACCTTGTTTCCACTTTTTGTAGTACTTAGTTTTGGTTTTTAGCTCATTAAAGATCTCCTGGTTAAGCTCGGATGGTTTATTGCCATACTTCCTATCTTTCCTATGCAGCAGGATAGTTTAATTTTGTGCCCTTAATAATCTTTGAAAAACTGCCAACTCTACTGAAATATTTTCCCTATGAGTTTTATTTTCTATGGGATCTTACCTACCAACTCCCCAAGTTTGGTAACATCTGCCTTCTTGAAATCAATTGTCTTTATTTAGCTGTTCTCTCACCTACTATTCTTTAGACTCACAAACTCTACCATTTCATGATCACTTTCATCCAAGCCATTTCGTGATCACTTTCATCCAAGCTGCCTTCCACTTTCAAATTCTCAACCAGTTCCCCCTATTTGTAAAATTCAAATCTAGAACACCCTTTCAGGAGCTTTGCTCACCTTCCAAAATTTAAAAAAAAAAAGAAAAAAAGAAAGAAAAATGTCTCCAGTACATTCCAAGAAGCTGTTGTATAATCTGGGCCCTGCTGTTTTTCTTTTTTTTCCCCAAATGAAGTCTCAATAGTTGAATTCCCCATCTCAGCGAAGTCTTGTGCTTTGGATGATTTTATTAGGTGTCTAATAAAAAGCTTCACCCAATTCTTCTTTCTGGTTAGGTGGTCAGTAGTAGACCCCCCACCCTCCTGCCATGACATCACCCTTGTTTTTCACCCCTTTTATTTTTACCACTGAAATGTTCAACACATCTATCTCCTATGTCCACTTGAACCTCAGTGAAAGCATATACATTTTTAATATACCAGGCAACACCTCCTCCGTCTGTCCTTGCCTGTCCTTTCTGAGCAAGTTTACCCTTCTATAACCAGTATTCCAGTCATCCATATTATCCCACCAGTGTTTATTTACAAGTATTTTGAATTGTCCTGCTTATTTCCCATACATCTTGCATTAGTTTACAAACATCTAAAATGCTAGTCTGATCCTTCTCCTAGATCTCCATATTTTGACTAATCTTTGGGCTTTGGTCTCCTACCCGCCCCCCCCTTCAGAACTAGTTTACAGCTCTCCTCACTAGATTAGCTGTCTGTACCCAAGTATTCTTTTTGCCTTCCTTGATAGGTGAACCCCATCTCTGTTTAGCAATCCTTTTTTCCTGGACCAGAACCCTATGGTCAAGGAAACTGAAGTCCCCATGGCAACACCATCTTCACAGTCTTCTGCTTTCTCCCATTCATTTGCTGGAACAGCAGTCCTCAAACTGGGGTCCAATGGCCCTTCTGCTCTTCTCACTATCCCTTCCAGTGAATCCTGCATGCCACCAATAGGCATGCAAAGGCACTGGAAAGGAGAGAGAGGAGTGAGAATAGGACATGCTTTGAAGGGAGGGGGCAGAAAGAAGCAGGGAAGAGGAGTGGAAATGGGAAGAGGTAGGGTTGGGGCAAGGAGTGGGGCAGGGCCTGGGAATGAGCAGAAGGTTGAGCACCCACAGGGAAAATTAGAGGGCAGCTCAGGGGTCCATGAAATTTTTTAAATCAAATAGGGGTCCTTGGGTTGCTAAAGTTTGAGAATCCAAAGCACAGGTGACTGCTGTGGTTCTTTATTTCTGCCAATAGCCAACTTATTATTATTTTTCCCCATGAATAAGTACACTCCTCCTTTTGCATGATTCATCTGTTATATGATCCACAGTGTCTCTTTAGGCAAATAGAAGTAGGTTGTGACCAAACATTCATGAAAAGATTTAAGATATTTCCCTAGACATTAACAAAGGAAGTGGTGGTGGTGGGAAGGATCTTCTTTCTGTCAGAAAAAGATGACCTTTTGATAAGGATGACCTTTTGATAAGGAGTCAGGGCTTTCTGGGCAAGAGTATTCCTGGCATATCCAGTTTGTATGGATTTCATCTTAGAGTTTAGATAGGAGAACTACCTTTCTGTGACTGGGTGCAGGAGGCAGATGGAGAGACCCAAGGACTCCACCACAGTGTAAATACATTAATTTACTTTCTGAAGCAAGCTGAACAATTGTAAATGCTATTGGAGTTGACAGGTTGACATCACTGATTAGGCTAAGGCACAATCCAAAAGGCTCTGTGAATTCTTGCATGCACATCTCTGCCAAAGGACTTCTGTGTTCACTTACAACAACCTTCTTTTTCCATTACCAAGACTCTCCTGAACAGACTTGGCCAACGAGATGTACTAACATATGTGTCCCTGCCAGAAAGTGCAGTATGTCTCTATAGCCTTACAGCATGTTCATCATTATATAAGAAATTATGACACACAGACATGTGGCACCTTAGGGACTAAGACTGTTGTTTTTAAAGCTACAGACTAACACAGCTATCCCTCTAAGACTAAAAAAGATGGTTATAATGGGCTTTGTTTTTCAGCAGAGTAAATATCACACACCATAGTTAGTGTAATTTAGGTAATTTAAGTCATTATTTAAATGTTCTATAACTAGCTGGTGTTTCTCAAATTTAAGATCTTAATTTGTGATCTTTTGTATTTTGCTTAGCCTGTACCCATATTGGTTCAGTTCTTGTTGCACCATAATGCCCTACCTATATTTCTTTAGAAGTTTTTGCCAATTATGTAGCCATCTCATTCACAGAGTGAGTGTGTCTACAATTGCATTCCTCTTTCGAAAGAGGCATGCAAATGAGATAAATAAAATGCAAATGAGGCATACATTTGCATATTCCACGCATTTGCATATTCTAATTTCGAAGGAGCTTCTTTCAAAAGAAGAAAGCCAGTGTAGATGCTGCTCTTTTGAAAGTAAACCCATCTTCAAAAGAATCCTTCTTCCCTTCTTTCCCTTTATTCCCCACCCCAGAACAATCATTTACATTAGGTTTGATAGTAAACAAAAGGGATTTTTATTAAGTATAAAACATAGGATTTAAGTTTTTGTGAGTGATAACAGACAGATCAAAGTAAGTAACTAAGCTAAAACAAATCATGCTGACTAAGCCTAATACACGAAGGGCTTGTCTACGCTACCACCCTCCTTTGAAAAAAGGATGGTAATTAGGGTGTGGGGAGCTTACCAATGAAGTGCTGTGCTGCATACGCAGCGCTTCATTAAGCAAATTTCCCCCCTCCCAGCTTCGAACTTTAAAACTTCGAAGTATCGGCTCACGTCTAGCCGCGGCTCAAAATTATGAGGAGTAAAGGGACTTCAGAGTTGCCCCAGCACTTCAAAGTACCGGTGGGTGAACTGCGGCTAGACACGAGCTGGTACTTCAAAGTTTAAAACTTCAAAGCTGCCGCGGGGGGGAAATTTGCTTAATGAAGTGCTGCGTATGCAGCTCAGCACTTCATTAGTAAGCTCCCACCACCCTAATTACCATCCTTCCTTCGAAGGAGTGTGGTAGTGTAGATACAGCCTAAGGGAAATTATTACAAATAATTTCTCAGCCTACGTTTATTTCAGATAAAGATTTTCTGGGCCAGAGTTGATCTTTTTCTTTCTGACCTTGATCTAACAGCTTCTCCCTCTTTGTTAGTTATTTTATTTCTAGGTCTTCTCATGTGTCCTCTTGTGTTGGGGAGCAGTCTGTGAAGCTAGCTGCAGACCATCATTGTTTGCTTCTGACACCTTAAGTGGAATTTCTGCAAGGTGGGAAATCTGCGTTCACTTCTCCCACCACTGTGGAAAAACACCAAATTCAAGATGGATTCCAGCACCAGGTGGCATGATCCTGTGTCTTTATAGGACTAACCATAGTTTAGGTTCACAGGAAAAACTATTTACAGATCATTGTTTTGAGCATAGGCCCATTGAGTTTCTTAAGTACCACTAATGGCTTTGACTAGAAGACCTAGATTCATCAACAGGTTTACACTTTATATTTCTAACTTCATGTACAGAAAAGAGACATGCATGCAAATAAAATACACATTTTCTGGGGATTACATGTTTTTAAATGATCAGTTACCTGCCCCATTTTGCACAGAGCATATTTAAGATATAATTAATACAATACAAATATAATATAATACAAATAATATCTGTGAAGAGGGAACTGTGGATCTTTAATACAAATGTGAAGAGTGTGCTTTTGCATAGATGCAAGACCTGGTGTACTAAAAAGTCCTCAAATCAAAAGCTACAGACATGAATAAACAGATGCCTGAGGTACATTCTTTGCATCAGATGGCAAGACTTGGTCACAAATGAGGAGCTTTGGTTCAGAGCAGGACAAGAATCATTTGATGTTCAAATCAAGAGAAGAAAGTGGGGGTGACTAGATCACACTCTCAGAAAACAATCATTCAGTATAGTCTGTCAAGCTCTCAAATGGAACCCACAAGGAAAATGCGGAAGAGGAAGCCCTCGGGAAATGTGAAGAAGATCTACTGAGCTTGATGAACAGCAACTTGGGTACTCCTGGGGTCAGTTAGAAGTTTTGTCCTGAAATAGAGTGAAGTGGAAGAGACTTGTAGATGACGTATGCTCCACTCGGAGTGCCATGGTTTAAGTCAGTCAAGGCATATTGAGTTATCCATACTCGTATAACACATTTCCATAATAATATGGGATGCGGCTTCGCAGGATTCAGTGCCAATATAATAAAGATCACAATCATTTTCATTTCATTTCACTTAAGCAGGGAAGGTTGCTTTTCTTGTGAAAAATTTTCTTTTCATTTTTCTATATGGCCACATCTACACTACAGCAATCTTTTGGAAGATGGTCTTCCGAAAAATTTCTTACAGATCTTTTGAACGAGCACATCCACACACAAAAAAACAGACTGAAAGATTGATGTGCTCGTTCAAAAAAGAGCATCCACGTAGCCCCTGTTCTGCAAAAGAATGGGCCTGGGATTGAAAAATCCAGTGCTGTGAGGACTGCTCTTTTGAAAGAAGGGATAGTGAAGCATCTACACACACTTTTTTTCTGAAATAGTCTTTCAGAAAAAGATCTGGGAGTAGAACAGGGCTTTTGATTTTGTTCTTTCCTCATGGTGCTGGATTTTCTGATCACTGGCCCATTCTTTCAAAGGACCTGGGGCTTTGTGGAGGCTTTCTGTGGAAAGAGCAGATTGATTTTTTGATCCACCTTTTTGCGTGTGGGGCATGCTCTTTCGAAAGGAGTTTTTTCAGCAGACATCTTCCAGAAGAACACCTTCTGAAAACTCATGGTAGAGATGTAACCCTTGTTACATAGCAGGAGGTGACACAATATTGAATCGCACCATTTCCTGCCTAAACTCCACAGCATAACACCTAGACTCTGCAGAGACACGGTGACTTACTTGTTATCTTGTTTTTCTCTCCCAGCAGTGACTCGACCAAGGATGTAGTCTGGGTATCTTTGCTGCACCCCACACACTGAAGGCAGAAATAATGTTGGATAACTCTGTACAGAAGTTGGGTTTAATAAATCCCTCTAATCAGTGCAACCAAGGAACAGAAAAGGAGCTCTTTAGTGGCTGAGCCAGCTTATATGAGCAGAGTGCTTTATAATTAACAACCCAGTGCTTTCTATTACATTCTTTTCTTTATTAAGGGCAGAGCAAAAAATGTTTTTAAAGCCCTCAGATAAATCTTTGTTTTAAAAGGTTCCGCAGATTCTATTATAACAAGCCGACCACCATCAATGATCTAGAGGCCATACAGCACTAGGTCACTTACACAAAATGGATGCCAATATTTCCTCAGCAAACTCTCTATTGATTGCATAAATACAGTACAGTACCCATGAGGTAGTGTTGACCTGTCACATAGTAAAGATGTGGCAAGCCCCATAATTCATTACCAGTTGGAAATAGAACATCATTGGAGAGATAAGGATAACAATGACTTTCCATCCAATGATAAATTACTAGCAGCTGCATTATTTTCCCTCACTTATATATGGCTCTCTTTATTGAATTTAGCTTGAGATAAATAAATGATCTGCCAGAAGCCTGGTTAATATTACTTCTCTGGGACCCATTTTAGGCCCAACTAGACTTTTGCTGATAATATCTTTAAGCTTTTCAGTAGGGAGAGACATAACATTTGTTTCTGACAAGAACCCTATGTTGCCTTATCTATTTCATTTGAGAGGCCGTCGACCTCGGCTTCTTTCGTTAAAATGAGAGCTTTACTGTGGAGGCGAAGTTCTTGAACTTGACTCCTCACTTACAATGAGATTATATGTCAGGTTGTAAATTTGAAGCCACACATGATATACAGCTATTCTTAGCATTTCCTGTTGATCACAGGGGGTATTGATCGCCCTGCTTTTGAATCTTTTTCCTATTGGTTTGAAGTGAAGAAAATCCATTTCTCTCCCCCCACCCCGCATAATTAGGAGATTCTTCAATGTATATTTAGATTATTTTGTGTGTTGGGTCTAGTAATATTCTTTGAAATGTCTCCCACCCATCATAATAGGAAGTAGACGGCTTAACAAATGTATAGAGTTGATTAAAAAAATTAAAACCATATAGCAACCAAAGCTAAACTCTTCCTATGTATCAGCATGTCAGGGAAGGTCCTTGAGTTCTTGAAATTCTGTTTCTTGCCATTAAAAATTTATCTGCTGCATCAGTACTTTTGGCCTTTGCAGACGTTGTTGAAGCAGACAAGGGTGGGGAGGGGCAGAATGAAGGTGTGAGGCTGAGGTGTAATCAATCTTTTTCACATTCCTGCAATAACTGTTTCGATACCCTGAATGTTGTATTTTTGTTATTTCTGGGAAGACCTATTTTTGGTTTATAGATTAAAATCAGACAAGTGGCATTTTTCATAGCATGAGAATTAGAGAAAATTAAACCTGACAGCCCCTGATAAATTCTCTCATAAATAAATTAGCTGCTGGTGGTAATATAAGTCCAACCACCATCTGATTCCCATTCTAGAAAATATGGAATAAGTTATCTCCGCTTTTTAACTTGTCCTCCTTTTTATTATTATTATTTTATTTTATGTGCACTAGTACTTTCTGATGGCCCCAGTGTAGAATGAGGTCCACTTGTGCTAGACACACAGATTTACCTCAGAGAGTTTACAATGTAAAGGCACAAGACAGATGAAAGATGGGACACAGGAAATGTTATCATTTATGTTACCACAAATGTTATCATGTTACTGAGGCACAAAGGTAAAGCAAGTTGCTCAAGGCCACACAGGAAATCTGTGACAGAGCTAGGAATTGTTCTGTAACTCTTGAAAATCCCTAATGTCCCTTAACACAAGGCAAAATATTTTTTGACACACGTTATTACGCTCCCCCACCCCCAGGCAAAAATGAGAGTTTATAATGGAGCAATAGCCATAAATCTCTGCTCTTTCATGCTAGAGCATCTTAGGTTGTTCAAAGTAACATGGCTTGAAATTTCACCTTTGCAAATAAATCTTATATAGATCAGGTTTTGAGCAGCTATAGTCTTCTATTAGCTTGAATGGTGGTACAGAGCTATAAAAACATTTTGATGATGTAAGAGCAAGAAAGCCTGTTAAGGAAGGCTCTTTTCCCTTGTAACCATTATTGCTAAACAAGTCATTCTGATGATTTATTTAGTGAGTCCTAAGTATCCTTATAAAGGTAATACCCTCCCACCCACCCACACTTCTTTTTCCCCCGAGCAGATGGAAGACTGAGATGGAAGAGAATAAAAACATAATCTGCTGGAGCCCTCAATTAATCACAATCAAGTTTATCCATGTTATACTCTACCAGGGTAGCAACTATGAAAGGCAGGGAGAAAAGGATGCTTTGCTCAAGCAGTGACGAAGACACAAAAGCAATAAAGGATCATACTTCACAATAATGTGGAGACAGATGACGGCACTAAATAAAAATGTTCCTTTAAGCGTACTGTAAAAATAAAGATGTTTGGTTAGATTTATCAGCCCTATTACAAACTCAAAATCCAGGAGAGGCTAGGGGCTAAATTCATCCCTTTGGAAACACTACTGACTCCAACAGTTCCTCTAGGGATTATTTTGGACCAGGGTTTTTTCTAATTATTTTATGTCTTACTTTATAAAGAGCCTTTTTCTTTCCTGTTTTAAGTAGGAGAGACAAGCAAATGTAACATTAGACGATCCCTGCATTAGCTACAAATCATCAGCTACTGTACACTCCTTACCTCTTTTATGATGGACCCATCTATTGGTAAAATGTACAAAGGGGAAAAATGATCAACCTTTGCTTAGTAACAGAGAGATAGCCATGTTAGTCTATATTCTAACAAAACAAAAAGGTATCTGAGTAGCACTTTAAAGACAAAAAAAATTGCCTGGGATTAGTATGATATACATCTGATCCCATGAAACTACCAGGCTGCGTGGTTTTTTAACCAGTTTTTATAATAGTAAACCTTTTTATTTGAAATTAACTCATCGCCTTTCCAATATCCTAGTCTGTTTGGCTTCTAAGAATTCATATATTAGTGATCTTAATTTCTGGGGCCTAATTCAACCACTGCAATGTGTGAACGAAACCATGTGTTATGTTTGTAAAGTGTTTACAGGGCAGTGTTCCCTGTAAGTTGGGTGCTTGTCTAGCTGCTCGGGAGATTCAAATGACACCCAGCTGATTAGCAGAGCACCCACAGCTGAGTTTTATTTCTACTTGTGGTGCACATTCACACATGCCTTGGTGCACATAAAATGTATTCTGAACATGGATGGAAAAAAAATCTGCACACTGATGGAAAGATTAGAGGGAACTTTAGAGTGGGTGTACCCATTACAGGCAAATAGAAGGATATTGCTTGCAGAATACCCTAGGGACAACTTTGGCAATGCTGTCAAGGCCATTTGCTTTGGATGGGTGTTCACTGATGTTCAGAGTTGTATGCTTCCAGTCAACTCATGAAGGGCTTTTTAAATTACAGAAAGTAATTGCTTTGAGAAAAAGGAGAAGCAGCAAATGTTGGCCACTGTAATATTGGCATAGAACTCCCATTGATTTCAATGAGAGTGCTGTACTGGCAGACTGTCTCAAAGTGGTTGACTACAGTGGGGTGTGCATGAAGCCCACGTAGTCCCTGAATGATCCAACTCTTTATGGGTCATAAATAACTCCACTCTTGATTAATTCTGTGTTTAATAAAAAGCAAAATTATTAGATATAGTTTTGAAGTTGTATCATACATACCTGCAAACCAGCCTTGCAAATTTCTGCCTGCTCATCACACAAGCTTTTTTAATGGCCTGGTACAATGTTCTTAGCACGTTGATTATCATCGACGGCTGTAAAAAGGAGTCAAGGTTATTTTGGGGGAATTAATAATAGAATATTCATCTGCCTTCTAGGGTGCTCTGAAGTGTTCTTCATTCCTGTTGTTAAACTATCAGAGAGGTAGTCAAACTAGTCTGTATCATCAGAAACACCAAGAAGCCTTGCAGCACCTTATAGACTAACAGATATTTTGGAGAATAAGCTTTCATGGGCAAAGACCCGCTTTGTCACAAAAGCTTATGCTCCAAAATATCTGTCAGTCTGTAAGGTGCCACAGGACTTCTTCTTATTGGTGAGGTAATTTGGTACCATTGCTCTGGAAACATGAAGTTCTGTAACAGTGTGAAGTGGTGGTGTAATTATTATTATTATTATTATTACTACTACTATTATTATATATTTATATCTGCTATTTTTGGCTGACTAGCTGGAGCCCCAGTAGCGCAAGTCTGTTTACTTGGGCTGTGAGAGTCGGTCCCAGCTGCAGAGTGAATATATCCTATAGGCAGGCCCGCCTGTGGGGGACAGGACAAATGGGGCAATTGCCCTGAGACCCGGTGATTCAAAGGGGCTCAGCACTCCCAGCTACAGCTGTTGTTATAGCTGTAAGTGCGGCAGCCAGAGCCCTGGGTGCCTTTGGATTGCTGCCGCAGCACTGCTCCACACAGCTCTGAGGCCTGGGGCATATACTGTGGCCTGTACAACCCTAAGGGCTGACTGTGCTTGACCACGTTCTTTCTGCCTGAGGCCCTGCCCCTTCTGGGGTGCAGAGTCAGCCCCTTCACCCATCTTGCCCTGGAGCCCATGATGGCTTTTGGCCCCACTGTCTGTAGGGCATTGGAGAATTCCAATTGGATATGCACATTCTCCTTCCCTGCAATATGTCTTTACAAGCTCAACATGGCTACGTCTACACGTGCCCCAAACTTCGAAATGGCCATGCAAATGGCCATTTCGAAGTCTACTAATGAAGCGCTGAAATGCATATTCAGTGCTTCATTAGCATGCGGGCGGCAGCCGCGCTTCGAAATTGACGCTCCTTGCCGCCACACGGCGTGTCCAGACGGGGCTCCTTTTCGAAAGGACGCCGCCTACTTCAAAGTCCCCTTATTCCCATGAGCTCAAGCGAATAAGGGGACTTCGAAGTAGGCATCATCCTTTCGAAAAGGAGCCCCGTCTGGACGCGCCGCGCGGCAGCAAGGAGCGTCAATTTCGAAGCGCGGCTGCCGCCCGCATGCTAATGAAGCGCTGAATATGCATTTCAGCGCTTCATTAGTAAACTTCGAAATGGCCATTTGCATGGCCATTTCGAAGTTTGGGGCACGTGTAGACACGGCCCATGAGTCCACTACTGCTGCTTTATCCTCATTTCCACACCAGTACAGGTTGCCAGCGATGGAGGACTTCAAAGGAGTGAGGCTGAAACACAGAGGATTCTGAGTAGTGTTTATGCCAGGGGTCCTCCCCAGCTATGCCTGCAGGCCACATCCAGCCCACTGTAGCATTTTGACTGACCTCTTGAGTCAGTGGCATTACAATTGTGTGCAGCCAATGTGCTGCACACAGTCCATCAGGGTAATTCACTGGTAAGCCCCGAGAGTTTGTTTACATTGAATTTCCATGTTCACCATTCACAGCCAATGGGAGCAGCAGGAAGCAGTGTGGGCCACAGGGATGTGCTGACCACCATTTCCTGCAGCTCCCATTGGCCAGGAACATGGAAGTGTGGCCACTGGGATCCGTGGGTGTCTGTCTCTGTGGATGCTCAAAGACACAGTTCTGGTGAGTAGGGGTAGCGTCAAGAGTTTTGGACTTAGTGTTCCCAGAAGGAACTTAGTCAAAACCATCATGTACAAACATCTACAGGACTTGATGCACCAAAGAAAAAACTAAACCTGTAAGAGGCACTCTTTCCCATCCTCTTTCCTCTTGCCCCATACTTCTCCCCACCTCATCTTCCCTTTCCACTGACCTTTCCCCGACCTTCCCCCCAGACCACCACCTCTTCCTTCCCTCTTGCTTTTACTTGAGCTCCTACTGATCTCCCTGTGCAGACAACTAAGATAAAATGAGTACCTACACTTACCAGTTTTCTCTCATCATCCAATGTCTTGTCTGTGTTATTGTATGCTCTTTGGGTAGGAATAGTTTCTTACACTGTTTATGGGGATTGCCTTACAGTTAAGTACAAAATGTATATATTTGATCTGGTTCTGAGTGATGTGGCCATGGCAGCTGAAAGTTTGGGGACCCCTGGTTCACCCCAATAACTGTAACAAGATAAACCAAATTTTTGTGCCCTCTTTGCAATCAGCACAACCCACATGATCTCACATCAACACAAAATTGACATTTAAATACAAATAATGATGTTCCTCTTTCTTCTGCAGGAAATCAGAGCACAGAAAATGTGTTTTACTGCAATACAAAAGCAGTATAGAACAGTAATATATATACCCAACTACTTTAATTGCCTCAAAGTTTTCATCATTGTACTTCTATAAATGTATATGACTGTCATCCAAGAAGTCTGTTGGGCATAAAAAGGCACTTGGTGGATCCCCCCTCAAACCAGGGCCAGATATTATCTAGCATGCAATGAAATTATATAGTTATGCTTCATTAAAATGATAAATTATTTTTCTTCAGATTCAAAGGTTAATTGCAGTCTGTTGGAATGACAGAAACAATGCATCATCCGTGACCAAATGGGATTTTCAATTGCCAGCAAAACTTCTCCTTGTGATCTGATGGAGCTCAGATCTCTCTTCGTATGAGTTGATTTTTCTACATATCTTTCAAGGCTGACTATGAAGTAGTAGAGTCTACGCTTCAAAAGTGCAAGGGTTCAGTTCACGTCAGCATGCCCAAACCTGCCTACTTGCCCAAACCTTGTGCTAAGCTAGAAATTGGACAGAAAATATTCCAAGCACAGTCTGTTGTCCTCCTTCTAGATTCCAGTACAGTGAGAAATATTACAAGGAGCAACTTCCTTGCAGTCATTTAATAAGAAAGAAAGCAGAAATGAAGAAAAGAGATAAAATGCAGTGGGCTTTTCAATCCATGGAAAAGGTTAGGTCCATGTTTATGTTAGCTAAATATGCTTACCTACCTGGATCCTCAAAACGATTACACATCTCAAGTAACATGGGTGTAAATGCAAAGAAACAGTATGTCAAGGTATTGTTATTGCCTGTAAAAGTTATTGACAAAGAATTTTAGCATTAAGAAGATAATAAATCACAGAATAACTTATAGAGTCTTCTGTCAATACTTATCTATCATGATGCAAAGTTTAAGTGAAATTTGGAACATACAACCGCTCCTTGTATAGCCACTTCCACCTGCTGTGTTAAACAAATGTGCAACAAGAGAACATAGCAATGAATTACATTCAACCTCAGAAATGCTTTAGAATGTCTTCTTGAGTGGCTGCCTGCTCCAGTGATGGATTATAACTTAGCATGAGATCCCACAGGCACAGCAAGGTATTTATGGAGCCTTCTGATTACCCAGGCAGTTGGAACAAATGTTTAGTCAGTGCTAACAGAAATGAGATCATTGGTTGTCCTCCCCTCTTCCTCATCCACTTCCCATTTGCTGGAGTTTTATACACTGCCAGACACAACTATAGCTGGAAGATAATTTCCAGAACTACTTATTGTGGCCCTAACTGATGATTCTACAAGTATTTCCCTTTGACTTAAATGGAATTAATGGTGGAGCACAGTTCTATTCAATGGAGTAAAGGTATTGCATTCTGGTCCACTGTTTGAAGTGTAGAAATAACTAATTTACTAGTCTGTTTTGTCATGAGTGTACAGTTCAAAACACATGCCCCCAGAAAGTTTCAGTAATGTTACAGGGTGCTAAGAGAGCCGGAGAGAGATGGGCTGCCTTGAAGGAATTCACACAAGCACATTCGTCAGGTATGACTGTGAGTGCCTTGAGTTTTGCTTTGAGTTTCATGTTTGAACAATCTCACAGTCTCAACAGGAAGAGTAAAAACTGAGCTTCACATCAGATGCAGAGAATGTCAGATGATGATGATTTAAAGCAAACATTAATCTGCCTGGATTTTCTTGGCACTGACCCAATTTTCACTTAATGGGTTGATGAATTTTTCTAAGAATCTGCTCTGTGTTTTGAGTTTGTACTGGGATTTGAAATTAGCTGAGTT
The DNA here is from genome assembly GCF_033958435.1 of Carettochelys insculpta. Classification (NCBI taxonomy): domain Eukaryota; kingdom Metazoa; phylum Chordata; order Testudines; family Carettochelyidae; genus Carettochelys; species Carettochelys insculpta. Next base: position 34,059,782 of record NC_134150.1, on the reverse strand, counting down.
TCCTGTGAGTTTGATGTACACATTTTGAAAGACAAGGGGACAAATGCAGGGAAATATTGATGCTATGTATTTGCACGAAGGACTAAGGAAGTTGTAAATTGTCCCTTTTGGCATTCCCAGATGCCAAGACTGCACAGTGATATTGATAGGCTCAGTGTAATTTTAAAGAAAACAAACACAGTAAATTGGCTTCTTGCATTTTTGTGCCAGGAGAAGGAATTGTTTGAGCTCTAGTAGACACTGCAGGTATTCCATCATATATAAGAGCTTAAAAGCATCATACCCCTCTTTCCTGGCTTCTCTTAAGTGTCACTAACTCTGCGCTGCATGGAGAAATTGTGGAGTTGTAAAGTGTGACCAAAGGTACATCAGTGACTTTCATTTTAACTGGTGTCAGATAATTTCTTATTGCTTAAGAAAGTTTATTGCCTTTTAGAACAAGATTTGTGCTTTACTGATGTGAGTGGGTAACCTGTGCTATGACTAGGCCCTCAGTGTCATCAGCCTTGGTAATACACAGAGGATAGGAGAGTCTTTATAGCTGAATGTTTTCAGTAAGACTCTTCTTGCCACAGATATAGGGTATTCCTTGATCCTGAGCGTGTTGGAAAAGCACAAGGTGTGACATTTTCTAGCTGTTCCATTTCCAGCTGTGGCCAGAATCTGGAAGAGTATGTGATCAAATGCAGATGTGAGGAAATGGGGAGGGGAGTAGAATAATTAATCAGAAACTTGAGAATTTTCAAAGTGTTTGGGTTCATTTCTAGAAATGGGCTAAAAGGTGAATATTTGAGTGAGGTGGGAAACAGACAATAGAAGTTACTTATATTTTCAACACCAAGGAAGACACTGGGGTAACTGGGTGAAATGTAATGTGACAGGAGGTCACATTAGAAAATCTAAAGCATTTTTAATCAACCAAGGATAGAGGTACTCTTGGGGTACACCAAGTTCTTCCAGGGGGCAAATCAGATCATGTAAAGTTTGTCTAGTTTTACAACAGGCTACATAACTACCACCAATGGAGTCAGTACAATCTGAAAGTTCATTGGGACAGCAACTTGTTTCTACTGCTTCACATGCCCTGCACTGAAGTATAAGTTTTTAGTATTAGTCTTTTGTTATAGTTTCACATTTTTTTGTAAGTAAGAGAAGTGTAATTTGGGAGTATGCAAAACATATCTGACTCCTGCAAAGGATACAGTAATCTGAAAGATTGAATGGTACTTGTTTCAAGACCTTGGATTACTTTATGACCATGTTTCTCAACCCTAAGGAGTATGACAGAGAAATCTGGGGGATACTTAATTTTTTTTAAAAGGGGTAATTTATTAAAAATAAATTGAGAAACACTGATCTAATGGTCCCTTTTGACCTTAAACTCTGTGAATGTTACACAAAATGTAGCAGGTAAGAGCAAATGTAACTCATCTGAGTGTCCTTCAGTGTCCCTGGGGTTCTATTCTTCCAGCCAGATGAGCAGCTTGTGGTAAAGCTGCAAACTGAATTGTCCTCTCAGCCAGTTCAAAGGTACAGTACAAGAGAAGAACACTTTTGTCAATAATACTCAGGCTGCAGCTGACATCTTTGTTCCCCTATTAAACAGTTGTGTTTGCACCTGCTTGTATCACTTCATTTTTCCGCTAAGGTTGTCTAAGTTATTTAACTTGACAGACTGAGCACCCCTCTGAGGTGTTTGAGATTCAAACCAGCATTGGAAGTGACAGCCGAGATAACGCAGGTAATCACATAGGACCTTATGGGACTGCTTTGACTACTTTTTAATTGATATTTCCAAGTTTCTGTAATAAATTTATTTCTTAATTATAGATGCAGTGTCATACATGGTAGCTAATGATTATCACTAATTTAAATTTGCCGGCTAGGAGGAAGTAATGAGCTATAATATTCCTCACATAAGTCTCTGGGTCTGAAAAACTCATTTCCCTCCTTGAAGTCATGGAGATTTTTAAAATTAACATTTTCTAACAAAGAAAGTGAACAAAAGGTTGACATTAAATCCACTTCTTCCCAAATAAAAAGAGGCTTTATAAAGTTGAAGGTACTAAATTAGGTAAGTGTTTTTGATTAGCTGATCATTTCAGAAAGCTCATAAAACATTTAAATAACTCTGCAGTTATGTATATTTAAGCAGTTTAATGGAGAATTAAAGTCTTAAGTGGTAAATTTGAAATGTAAATACAAAAATCTATAGAGGAATGTTAATTACATTTTCTAAGTTTCCCACCTGGGCTGGTTTTGTATTTATAATAATAATGGGTTGGATTAGGCCCAGATAATTCCTTTAGATGTTTAATTTCATAATTCTGCAACAAATATGGAAGTTACTTGCAAAAATAATAAATAGAATATAAATAGTTTAGAATAATAAATTTCTGGCTTAAATTCTCAGAAGCCAGGGAATTTTGGGAGCAAATTCGCTATGGGAACTCATCCAAAACCCATTGAAGTCAAAAGAAATCCATTGGTGCTGTCCTCAAATCCCCTGATTTCAACACTTAACAGTCTTTTAGCATCTGCAAACAGACTTGCACAGGCAGAAAACCTTACCCACTGGAAATACCATTGAATATATGTAAGAAAGCGGCATGCCAAAAGATGGAATTAGCACCCACATGAATTCTCATTTGCCTGTAGGTCACTTGGGAATATTTTAGATTTTTTTTGACTTGACAGGATTAAATTAAAACCTTATTTGGGAGTTTAGTGCCCCATAATGCTTGGAGTTAATTAAATGAAAAAAGGTATAATAGCTGGATCCAAAAAAGATGATTTGTATATATACATTGACCACTCAGTGGTAAAGTTTGGGTAGACAGGAAGAATCCACAGGAAGAGAGGAAGTGGAGAGAAGTTTTTAGTTGACCTTACACATCTTTTCTGCAACATGGTTTCAAGAGACCATGGAATTTGGAATCCATGTCCCTTTCCAGGCCTGTGGATCTTTTGATAAGGAATTTTTCCGTCCATCTTCCATACAGAGGTGGGAACTTCCGTGCATAGACATAGATTTTCTTGGGGGGGGTGTCTGTAACTTTAACCCATTTTCAGATTCAACAAGGAGGCGGAGAATGTAACTTGGCATGCCAGTAGTCCTGTCCAGCTCAAAGACTTTGCATCAAAGGCTATGTCTATACCAGAGAGTTGACAAAACCCACGGCACATTCTGTTGACAATAAATCTATAGAATGCGGCATGTCTGTGAGGTGTTCTGCTGCTCCCCTGTCATGCAGAACACCTCTAGATGGATTCTGTTGACAGAAAGCTGATCTGGATAGGTGCATCTACAGTGCTCCTCCATTTCAAAAGCAGCATGCAATTGTGGCCGATTGAAAATGCAAATGAAGTGCTAATTTGCATATTCAGTGCCTAATTTGCATTATGACAGCCACTTGCCATTCCAGAAGTGCCTTTTTTGAAAGCCAAAACAGTTGTGTAGATGGGGTTCCTTCAAAAGGAAGCCCCCTCTTTTGAAAGCACCCTTCTTCCTATTTTGTTTTTAGGAAGAAGGGGTTTTTTTTGAAAGGGGGGCTTCCTTTTGAAGGAACCCCATCTAAATGGCTGTTTTACATTTTGAAAACAGCACTTCTAGAATGGGCAGTGGCTATCATTACACAAATGATGTGCTGAATATTCATACCAGTGCCTCATCAGCATTTTCAATCCACTGTATTTACATGCCTCTTCTGAAAGGGGAGGGATAGTGTAGACAATGTCTTACAGAACGGATCTATGCATATAATGGCCACTGAGGCTGAAATTTTCAAGAGTGTCTATTGGAGTTAACCATTCAGTGCTTACTGGCTTTGGCTAGGAATTTAATGTCTAGCTACTGTAGGTACACTGGAAAATTGCAGCCTCAAATATTAAATCATTCAGTAAGTTACAATAAAGAAATAGTTTCTTATTCCAGTTGAAATTGCTCTGTGCTTTGAAAATAAAGAATTAGAAGTACATAATAATATGAGACAGAATTTATTAAGATGGCCAAACTTTTCCAAAGCTCAAGGAGTTTTCATTGTTCCAGGTCAGCCTCATGGCCCCACAATATGCTAATATATTTATGGCTGACCTGAAACAACAATTCCTCAGCTTTTTCAAGCGATCAAGGAGTTTTGTGTTTGATTGGTTTTTGGACCCCTGCTCAAGTGGGTTCATTTTTCTTCCCAAGCCATTTCTCCCCTCCCTATTTATAATCTACACCTTCCCCATTTCTTTCTTATGCTGGACCTCATAAACTTTTAAAAGAAAAAGATTTTAGTGAATGCAGTTAGTTCTCAAATTAAAACAGGGACTAAAGGCCATTCTGACTGACCGATAAATGAGAGAACCACTCCTGTGTGAAAACAAAGGTATTTTAAACACTGCAAACAACTAATAACTAGACTGAAGAGCTGTTAATGCAGCAGTTATGGGCTCAGGAACTCATAACGTAATTTTGGCTGAATAGCTGCAGCTGGGTGTCCTTGTTCGCTTGAGTAATTTTTTATTTAATAAGTGCCTGCTGTTCTTCAGTTTAGCAAGAGGTGAACTTCCTTCAGCAGGTGATAAACTCACCTTGCCTGAATGACTACATTTTGGCATGCTGATGAAAGGATATACCTGTTTCCATACTGTTACAAAACTATTGCAAGTGTTCTAAGTGTTTTGAAGCAAGACAAGAATGCTTTGTACTGATCATTTTCAAAAACTCAAACCTTCCAGTTAGACTTCCTCTTAGACTTGGTGCAATCACATGGCTACCACCCTGCTACAATAATGATATTCACCCATGTGAGATGGTACCTGACTGCCCCAGCCTCTGTAAGTGAAAAAAATAAAGACCAGAATGAAGATTCATGTTACCTCAGAAAGATATCTGAAAACTAGATGACTGACTTGGTGGTAGTTAATGTCTTTCCCCTCTAGCTAAGAGACAGAAGGTGAGAATAAGCGCAGGAACTGCCAAAGATTTTAGATATTCTTCTGGTAATTGTTTTAGCCATTCCCTTGACCCAAATGTTAATTTCTTTGATCTGGCATTCATGGTTCTTTTGCATTACTCAGGCACTACTAAAATATGCAGCATGGGCCAACTCCATCCGTGGTGTAATGTTTTTGGCTTCAGTGGGCTTTCAGAAGGGTGGAATGTGACCCTGTCTTCAATAGGACAATGGTCTATCAAGAAGTTACATTCTTAAGGACCAGGGATTAAGGCAGATAACCAGGAGATGACATACCTCAGGAATGTTCTTTTCAGGCTGGTGGTAATAGATGTTTATCCCTCTGTCTCGTCATCTGTGTATTGGGCATTGTCTTCCTCCCAATGTACTTTTGTTTGCATACTGAGACTGATGGTAAATAAGAGATTTTGAAGTTGGCAGGAAAAAAAACAAACCCAGACACGAGCAGAAAAAGTCAGAAGGGAGTTTATGAACAAGTGCTTGTTTATGAACAAGGCCAAAAGATTGGCTTGTAATGTCTAGGGATACCAGGACACACCTTGGATCCGTCACTTAGGACTTAGCTGACAGCACATGGTGCCTCATGAAATCCGTGTTTATTTTAATATGTATAGAACCCCAGATCCTGCAACCTCTTTGGTAATTACAGGAAGGAGACTAGCTGTAAAGTGCTGGTGAGCAATACTTTATTAAATAGGAGACCATCTTGTTAATTAAGTCTAGGCTGAGAATGAACAGTCTGAATTTATTTTATAGGTGATCACTTGTGTATAATATTTCTACTTGCTGCTGCTTGAAGATCTAGTCTTGGTTAACAAACTTTTACCAGAAACGTATCTTAGTCCCGTGTGTGAAGCGGCACGGTGCTCTGAGGTGAAACTGGTAAGCTGGGGTGCACTACTTCTTTGGCAGCAGTGGATGTGTGAATACTGCATGGCTACATCTACACGGAGAGCTTCTGTTGACAGAGGTCACAGTTGACAGACAAACCTCATCAGTACATCTGTGAACAGATCCCATCCACATACCAAAGGGGCCCAGAACAATGATCCCTTCACTCATCAGGAACCGACCACACACGCTGTCTGCTTTGTCAACAGAACCAGCCCTGTTGTTGACAGAACTGTCTAAAAGAGCACTTTGTTGACAAAATACTGTCGAGAGGTGCTATACCTGATCAGGGAGAAGTATAACACTGCCAACTGAACAGATGAGTTTTGTCGGCAAACTCTCAACAGAGCACTTTGGCTGTGTAGGTGCTCAGCAACTTTTGTTGACAAAAGCCCAGTTTTGTCGACGGAATGTGCCCATGTAGATGTGGCCCATATGTTCAGCGAAACAGGATCTAGACACTGCAGGAAGATGTTAAGAGGGCTCAGGGGTTGCTGGGTGGCTATTGCAGACCTGGAAAGAGACAGCCTGACCTGCAAGGCCAAGAGTGGGGTATTTGTGAGATTTGTGGCAGGTGGAACTGGGTAGCTGACACCAAGCAGCACAACCAAAAGATCTTCATGTTAGGGGCAAGTGGTAACTTTGCAGAGCTGTCCACAATACTGATGGTGATCCATTTATCTACTAAACACTCAGAATATTTTCTCAGTGTACTTGAGGGGCAGCGTGCTGTGAGACTGACACAACATACAAGACATTAGTTCAAACTCTTAAATAACATGCTTAAAAGCTCATGGCATGTTACCTTTAGGAGTCTTCTTTTGTGTACATCTGTATCAGTGCTTAATCTGAGCATGCTTTAAATGGGAAAGGGAGATTTCAGTGATGCCTCTGCTACAGTGGCATTAATAAATGCAGGCAAGTTTATGAAATCACTATAATGAAATGTGTAGCATTTACACCAAGATGATTAAAAACTTCATCTCGGCTACGTCTACACATGAATGCTACATCGAAATAGCCTATTTCGATGAATAACATCTACACGTCCTCCAGGGCTGGCAACGTCGAAGTTGGGCAGCACCACATCGAAATAGGCGCCGCGAGGGAACATCTACATGCCAAAGTAGCACACATCAAAATAAGGGTGCCAGGAACAGCTGCAGACAGGGTCACAGGGCGGACGAGCGCTTCCGGGGCAACAGCTAGCCGCTCCCTTAAAGGGCCTCTCCCAGACACACGCAGTCTGCACAGAACGCGGTCTGCAGAGCCATAGGCACGCACACCTCGAGCGACGCAGTCATGGACCCCCAGCAGCAGCAGCAGCCAGAGGTCCACACAGCCACCCCTGCAGGAGCAGTGCTCGCCCTGCTCCATGCCACGCAGGAGGCAGCTGAGCACCTCCTTGCCACAGAGGAGGAGCTGCCTGCAGGGGAGGAGGACGCAACCCCCAACCCCGCAGCACCCACCCCCACCCCCCGCCGCACACGTCGCCGGCTGTGGAGCTACCCCACGAGCACTGACTGGTGGGAGCGGCTGGTGCTCGATGAGTGGGATGACGACCGCTGGCTCCAGAACTGTCGCATGAGCCGGCAGACATTTCTGGAGCTATGCCAGTGGCTCACCCCCACACTGAGGCACCAGGACACCTTCATGCGGTGTGCCCTCACTATGGAGAAACGGGTCGGCATCGCTGTTTGGAAGCTGGCCACTCCAGGCAGCTACTGATCCGTGGGCCAGCAGTTTGGCATCAGCAAGGCCACCGTTGGGGCTGTCCTCATGGAGGTAAGAGGAGCCACGGGGGTGGGGGAGGCAGCAGGGGAGGGCCACACACACCCTGCACACCCCTCATTGGTGGTCTCCCATGTGCTTCCCCTGCAGGTCGTCCGTGCCATCAACGCCCTGCTCCTCCACAGGCTCGTGAGGCTTGGGGCCCAGATGCCGCCATCGCGGGCTTTGCCACCCTGGGCTTCCCCAATTGCCTCGGGGCTCTGGATGGGACTCACATCCCCATCCGTGCCCCGGGACACAGTGGTGGACGCTACTTAAACAGGAAGAGCTACCACTCAGTAGTCCTCCAGGCCTTGGTGGACAGCCGGGGCCATTTCCTGGACATTTATGTGGGCTGGCCTGGCAGCACCCACGACGCCCGGGTATTCCGGAACTCGGGCCTGTGCCACTGGATGGAGGCGGGGACCTACATCCCCCAGCCGGAGATCCCTGTGGGGGAAACCACCATGCCCCTCTGTGTCATCGCAGATGCGGCATACCCCCTCCGGCCCTGCCTCATGCACCTGTACACGGGCCATCTGTCTGCCAGCCAGGAGCGCTTCAACATGCGCCTGAACCACGCGCGCCAGGTGGTGGAGCGCACATTTGGCCGCCTCAAAGGGCGCTGGAGGTGTCTCCTCACCCACCTTGATGCGGGCCCCACCAACATCCCCCAGATTATGGGCGCATGCAGCGCCCTCCACAACCTGGTGGAGAGCAAGGGGGAGGCCTTCTTTCAGGGCTGGACTGTGGAGGCCGGCAGGGCCGATGTGCAGCCACCCGCTGCCCCCAGTCGCCAGGTGGACCCCGAAGGGACCCGGGTCCGAGAGGCCCTGCGGGCCCAGTTCAATGAGGCTGCAGTGTGAACACTAGCAGGCCCCCCACTACCCCCCCATCCTCCACAACACTCCCTGCCCCTACGCCCACACCACAGAGCACCCAAGAGCACACCCCCCCACTTTTCTTGTAAATAAAAGCAGACAGTTGTTCGTCAACTCAAATATCTGTAGAACTCATTATTATTATCAACAAGACTAACTATTTACAGGAAAATCTGCAAGGCCAGGTATAAATAGGCCAGAGCAAGGCTGGGGATAACGAGGTTAGCTCAGTCAGGAAGGCTGAGTTGTATTGTCATCAGTAGATCTGGAGGTGTGAACTCCAAGAGAGGGGAAGCTGCTTTTGTATTTTGTCAGCCTTCCTGACTGAGCTAACCTCGTTATCCCCAGCCTTGCTCTAGCCTATTTATACCTGGCCTTGCAGATTTCCAGGACCAGCATCTGAAGAAGTGAGTTAACTCACGAAAGCTCATGCTCTAAACTTTTCTATTAGTCTATAAGGTGCCACAGGACCCTTCGTTGCTGTTACAGATCCAGACTAACACGGCTACCCCTCTGATATTTACAGGCAAAATCTAACTTATATATATATGTATTATAAATAGGGATAAGATGAAAGGGGAAGACAAGGAAGGGGAGAACTATTTACATGGTGGGGTAAGGGTCAGCATAGTAACAGGGGTCAAATATACAAACTATTTACAAACTGACATCAAACTGGGGGGAATATATACAAAGGGTGGGGGCACGTCCTGGGCCCCACACCCCCTAATGTCCAGCGCTGGGGGTGGGCGGCTGGGATCCCCGCCTCGGCCTCAGCCCTGGCTGGGGCTGGCTGGGGGCCAGATGGACCAGGAGATATGGCCAGCGGGTGTCAGCTGGCCCCAGGTCCCCCTCGGCAGAAGGGCCCTCGGTGGCAGGTGGCGGTGTGACGGCGGACGGTGCAGCAGCTGGAGCAGCGGGTGGAGCAGCAGGTGGAGCAGGCAGGGCGGGCGCAGCGGCAGCCGGCGCGGCATGGGGGGCCAGGTAGTCCACGATATGGTTGAAGATCCGCATGTAGGCCCCCCATGCCTCCTGGCACCAGGCCAGCGCCCGCTCCTGCAGCTGGAGGCGGTGCTCCTCCACCCGCAGCCGCTGCTCGGCGACCTCCAGCTGCCGATGGTGGAGGGCCAGCAGCTGGGGGTCCATCGCCGTCGGCTGGTGGTGCTGGGTCCACCGTCTTCCCCGCCGTGGGGCTGGTTGGTCCTCCGCCGAGGGGCTGGCCTGGACTGATGGCCCCGGAGGGCTGCCCGGGACCACTGACGCCTTGCTGGCGCTCTCCGGTCCTTCTGATGGTGCAGCTACGGAACACAGGAGGGGGGGAAGAAGAGTGGAGACAGCCGTTAGTGTGGGCCCTGAGCCATGGCCCTTGTCCCCCCACCCTTCTGCTGCAGGTTCCCCATCCCCGTCCCCGGGAGATGCTGCTGTGATGGGGTTCAGGGGTCCCCCTGCACTGCACCCTGTCCACTGGCAGGAGTGGCTCTCACTCAGCAGGTACAACAGGAGGTTTATTAGGCAACAGATGCCCAGCTTCTCACAGAAGCGATAGTACAGCAGTCAGAGACGGTCCTTCCAACCCACCCTGGGGAGAAGACCCCGAGGGGTGCCCCTCTGGGGTGTAGCTTTCCCCCTCCTCAGGCTGGCTGCCTTCTAGCTCTCCCTTCCCCTAGCCTCTAACTGCCGCCCCCAATTCAAACCCAGCTCGGCTCCTCCCTCCTCTTTGTTCAGGGCAGAGGTGTAACCTGCCAGTTGTAGCCCCAGGATCATCCTTAGCCACTGGGAGCTATTCTGCTTGTTTCTCATATGTAGCCTGAGTCTCGCATTTGCACTCCCCCGACTCCATCACATGCTGCTGCTGCTGCTGCTGCTGGGTGTCCCACCCCCTCCCCCCGGGGGACCCTAGAGGTTCCGCTCCCCGCAGCCCCGGGGATGGGGCATGGCACTGTCGTGCTGGGGGGGGCAGGGGCTGATGCACTTTTCTGAGGGACATGCCACTGCTGTCCTTGGGGCCATGGTCATCTGGGCATGTGGAGGGCCCTGGTCATATCTGTTACCCCCGCCCCTCAACCCTGGGGGTGTGCACCGGGGGGGTACATACCTGACGGTCCACTCCCACGGTCGGGGGACACCCGGGGGGCGGACGCCCAGTTGGAGCTCCTGGATGGCAGGACCATCTGGAGGCCGGTGTCGCTGGAGGAGGACTCCCCCTCCTCCTCCTCCTCTGGTGCCCCAGGGGTGGGCTCCTGGGGGGGACCCGGGGGTCCGGGGCTTGCCTCCGGGGCAGACTCCGCCTCCGGGGCCTGCTGGGGCTCCTCGGCCGAGGTATCAAGAGTGGCCGGAGGGGAGGAGGTGTGCCGGGGGCCCAGGATGTCCCTGAGCTCCCTGTAAAAGAGGCAAGTGACGGGGGCGGCCCCAGATCAGCCGGCCGCATCCCGGGCCTGGGCGTAACCCTGCCGCAGCTCCTTCACTTTACTGCGGACATGATCCGGAGTGCGGACAGGGTGACCCCAGGCGGCCAGGCCCTCGGCCAGCCGAGCGAACGCATCTGCGTTCCGCCTCTTGCTCCCCATTACCTGGAGCACCTCCTCCTCGCTCCAGAGCCCCAGCAGGTCCCGAAGCTCGGCCTCCGTCCAGGAGGGGCCCCGCTGCTGCTTCCCCACCTGGCTGCTGGGCTGGGAGCCCTGGCTCCCTTTGGGGGGGGTCCCCTGGGGGCACTTGGGGGGCTGGCGTGCGGCCATTGCAGCGGTGGGGTGTGTGTGGGGCTGCTGAGGGACATGCAGGCTGGCCGCGTGTCTGGGCTGCTGCCTGCACATTCTCTCAGCTTCCTGCACAGGAAGGCAGGGAGCGGGGAGCTTTAAGGGGCCGCTCCACGCGGCCACCATCAAGCTCAGGGGCTGGAGAGAGCGTCTCTCAACCCCTCAGCTGATGGCCACCATGGAGGACCCCGCAATTTCGATGTTGCGGGATGCGCAACGACTACACGTTCCCTACTTCGATGTTGAACGTCGAAGTAGGGCGCTATTCCCATCCCCTCATGGGGTTAGCGACTTCGACGTCTCGCCACCTAACGTCGATGTTAACTTTGAAATAGCGCCCAACACGTGTAGCCATGACGGGCGCTCTTTCGAAGTTGGCGCGGCTACTTCGAAGTAGGCGGCACGTGTAGACGCGGCTCTCATGAGCAGAGGGTCTTCGTCAGTGACTGTCCTTACTGCTGGGATTGCCTGTAGTTCTTTCTGTGAAGGTAGGGAAATTGCTGCCTTGGCTGGAGCTAGCTATTTGTGCCAATGAAAGAATTAAGCAGGATAGGAGTTTCCAAAAGGACCTGGCCTCCTTGCAGAGCGGTAGCCACCTGGATTGACCTCTGGCTAGGTCCTTAAGGTGGCATGGCTCTGTCATCTAATCCTGAACTTTGCCATGACCTTGACCTGTGTAAGTAAATAAACAGTCACTGTTGCCATTTGTAGAATGGGCTGTAATTTGACTGTACGGTACGGGCTGGGGTAAATTTGTACCTCTCTGGTAAGAGTTCTGTTTCCCAATCTTCAGGCATGGAGTGCACAAATCAAATTTTGCGACATGGAGATGTTGTAACTCCCTTCCCAAATGTTCATCCAAAATAGAGGGCAAAAGCCTTTGGCTGGAATCTTATCTATAGTGGACGTGCATGTGGAGTAAACATCCATAGTGTTTAAGGACAAAATAATGGGGTAGATTATTCCCCTGTTTATCCAGGTTTGACTCCAGAATAACTCTGTTGCTTCTGGAAAAGTTCCTAGGATTTACGCTGGAGTAACTGAGACCAGATTTTGACCCACAATACACATAACTCCTCCTGAATTATATTCAACCTCCAGACTTTTCTGAGTGCTACAGTAGATTATTGCGACTGCAACGCATGGCTCCAATGAATGAGTAACTTGGTTTTTAAAAATGGGTTGAATGTCTATTTAGTGTACACAATTATCTGTAAAAGCACTGTAGGCTTGATATAGTCATATAATATAGAACAAGAAATAAAGCTTACACTAAGAATTCTTTAAAATTCTTTAAAATAATAATGGTTGGAAGAAGCTGTGGTGTTTGGGAAGAGTTATGCTTGTTTCTTAACAACTGTCCAAGAACATATTGACACATACTTACAAATGTGCGCAAACCTTCTCAGTGTCAACTTAGACCAAAAAAAAAAAAAAAGTTAACTCGCTGGGAGCAGAAACACAAGGCTGGCTCTGAACATTTGGGCTTGGGGCCCTTAAAATCTTAAATAATGTCCCTCTGACTGACATCCAACACAAACTATTTCAGGTGGCTTCAGAGTGGTGGCAAAACCCTGGAGTGGCACTAGCTCATTAGCAGGCTCTTCCTCTTTGGTGGTCAAACCTACATTCGTGTATGTCCTTCACATTAACACAAACAAGACTAGAATCACGACTCCTCTCATCTTGCATAGTTGGTAACTCTGACAGGCGAGACAAAAGGGGCTCTGTTCTGGCTAAGAGCTTTGTAAGCTGGAACTTGGACTTTGAATACTTTTTTTCTCACTCTTGGACTTGCTGTTCGTAAATATATGATTCAGCACATCTAAATTTGTTAAGGTTTTTGGTGAGTTAGAATGTGTTGAGTCCCCAGAAGCCTTCTCTGGTTTCACATTTTGAGAATGAGTGTAAGTATTTGTACATTACAAGAAAGAGATTTTCCCTTAGCTTGGAAGCTTTTCAGAGACGGGACCTGGCTTTCCTGCATGCCCCTGTTGTTACAAAACAATAACCCATTTTAAATTATTTTAGAGTAGATAATGGTTTAAGCAAGATGGCTGAAATATCTGATTCACTGAGGGTGTTCCTAGACTGTGGAGCTTCCAAGTTGGGAAGATCTGGCAGTCCTTTGGCTGGTTGCCTTTAGTTTATGATGGTACATTTCATTTATGTCTGTTCCTCAGTCTCCAGGCGTGGGTGGGAATTTGCAGGTTGGTCAGCTACTTCTTGCACCATCCCTTAGAGCAGAAAAAAGCTCTGGACAATGCTTGAGCTCTGTACGGCCGCCAAGATTAGGGTGTGAGAGAATACTTCCCTGGATCAGACGGTCTTGGAATCAGGCTCTCTCTTACTGGTACAGATTCAGTTTGGTTCATATTGCACCTCATGGCTCCATCCTGTCCCAGTAAGCTGTTTTGTGGAGGAGTGCTGGCATTCATTGTGAATTGGCTGAAGGCAATAGTGCAAGCCCTTCCTTAGGTTTTTTTCAGGAGGTTATATTTAACTTCTGCACAATGTTCCATGGGTCTGATCCATTGCTCACTTATATCAATGGAAAAAGACTCTTGTCCATCACCCCATCTACAAAGTTGTTTCTCTTTGCTGGTCTGCTCTTTCATTCCAAAACTGATATTTTTTGGCAATTGATAGGTGAAAATATGTGACTGTTTCTAAGTATGAAATGCAGTGCATGTCTGTGTTGTAAGCCAGGGTGTTTAGTTAGTATCAGACATTTGGTTCATTCTTGATATAATTCAGATTCATGACACATTTTGGTGTATTATTAATTATCATGCTGATATTAATTACTGTGTTGATTACCATGGGATCAGATACTTGTGCATGCCTCCAAATTGATATTTAAGTGCACACCTGGACACATAAAAAGCTGCAATTGAATATCTTGGACTTTTTCCCCCAACTTTAAATAGAATTGGCTTACATTCATTTTTGTCCAGCAATTTCATTACTGCAGTGGGTTTAAGCTCCAATATAAACTTCATACCAAAAGAGGGCCCATTCTTACCACTGCGATTCACACAGTTTTCAGGGCTGCTTCAAGGGTTTCCTGTGCTAGCAGTCAAAAGTCTAAATACAAATCTTCCACCCTCATTTTAGTTCAGGTTCCTGGTTGGCATATGCCATCTTGTCAGAGCAAGCTGACTGAGCAGTGTGCTGAGGAAATGGTCTGGCATTACCGAAGGCTAGATTTTTTACCTGACATATTACAAACTGCTGCTTTCTGGATAATGGCTGTGTAAGAATCCATGCCTGTTGCAGCAGATGACAACCAGTAGACTGCTTTGCAAGAGAAAGCATTACTGGAAACAGCAAAGGTTTGGGGGCAACAGGAGAGCTGGCCTTTGCCTAGCTATAACAGTGGAGTCCTTTGAGCTCAGCCCTGTGAGGCACTGAGAATCCTCAACTATGAGGATCTCATCCATTGCCAACAGGTGTCAATGGGAGTTTTCCCATTGACTCAGTGGACTGTGTGGCTCGGACAATCAGCCTCCTGATGACTTCATTCTGGATTTAGGTTTACCTCACAAAAGTGTTCAGCATCTTTCTCTTTATTAATAACCACCTGTGATACAAAACTGACCCATGTCCATGAAGCTTGCTCTTCTGAGGACACAGATGTCCTGCTAGATGCTAGCTGTCCTTTATAGGGCTGGAGTCTTCTCTCTCATTCAAATGAGGGTGAAGGAGGCTGAAAATACTCCAGCTCCTCTTGATTCTCATTGCACAGAAGTAGCATCGAGGGTCAGTGGAAGGGTGAAGGATAGTGTTCTGTTAAGAAACTAGACCAGCATTTTTCAACTATTGGATCAAAATGTGTTGAATGATCTGGGCTTTGCATTGTTATCATTGGGTCTTATTTTTTAACTCTTACAGTAAATGTAAGGGATGTCTGGTTTTTGGGTTTTTTTGGTTTTTGTTTGTTTTTACTTTGAATAAGGCATTGCCAACCTGAAGATGCTGGCAAACTCTGATGTGCACTTTAATTCCATAGATCAGGGTTCAGTTCCCATTCCTGCCAGAGACTTTCTGTGTGGTCTCAAAAACTCATTGAACCTCTCTGTCCTGTTCCCCCTCTGTAAAAAATATATGATAGTATTTCCTTTGCCCCATGCTATTACTTTCTTGACTACTTACCATGTTGACTTTTCAGGGTACTGGCAGACTCTTATTAAAGATTTTTGCCATGCCTAGTACAATGGAGCCCTAGTCTTGCTCAGCATATATGTAGGTGCTGTGGCAAGAATGTAATGACAATTTAAGCAGTGCATAATTTTCATAAAGTTATGTTGTGGCACAGGGAGTCTTGTTTCAAGGTGGTCAGATGTGCTTCTGAAGACAGCTCCTTTGAGAGTGTGAGATATGAACAAGCATATTGGTAAAAAAAAAGAGTTTGAAGGAAGCTATTTTGAATGTATTGCTTATTTAAACATATAGGGAACATTTTATCAGGAGAGCAGTCAATGAAAGACTGGTTCACCATGATATATCAAAGATCTCTACAACTGCATTTAGGGCTGATGATAGAATAATTGTTTTCCATCAAGCAAACCAAAAAAGAATTCATAATAAAATTTTACAAGTTAGCTGCCACCAAGAATAAACTAGAGAGCACTATATGAAATGAATTGGGTGCTTTAACTGAATCTTCTCTCAGGACAATAACTCTAATGTAAAGCTAAGGTCTGAGGAGGTCGCCTGCAGAAAACCCTCATGGAGCATTTCAGAGGAGAAAGAAAATATTCTCCTCCCTGTCAAGTTCACTTCATGTCCTAATACCTCTGAGGATGTGCATTGAAAACATAATACACTGCCACCATTATGGATCAAGGTTTAGATAACAGGGGCCATTAAGAAATCTCCAAGGATGAGAAACTTAACCCTATGTGAACTTTAAAGAGAATATGTAGCTATTAATGCAAGGAGTAAGTCAGGTTGATTTTAATTGTGACTGAGCTCAAATGTCACTTGCCATTACAGTCAATGTTGTAATTTTTTTAAATACTACAATATTCCTTTTAAAATGTATATGGATGCTCTATCAGCTCCATTGGACATAATCTATTGTGATTTCATCTTTTCCAATAAATATGCTAGAACATCTAGAGTCTCTATTAATTAAATCTTTGCTAATCTTTAAGACTCCATTTAGGTATCATTTGTGTGTAGTAATGCCAGGCTGGAGCAGAAATCACAATCTGTATTGTGAAATCTCCATATTTGTTATCATGAATGCATTTGTGAACTTGCCCAGTTTCTGTGATTGCACTAGGATAAACAAGGCAAATATGTATCATGACTCCTCCTGAGTGCAAAAGATGGTAGTTGATTTACAAAGAATATGGA
The DNA here is from genome assembly GCF_033958435.1 of Carettochelys insculpta. Lineage (NCBI taxonomy): Eukaryota > Metazoa > Chordata > Testudines > Carettochelyidae > Carettochelys > Carettochelys insculpta. The sequence continues at coordinate 34,043,159 of NC_134150.1, read as the reverse complement.
AGAGTCTTGGGTGGGATCAAGCATAGATTTTGCATTGTTTTCCTCACACCGCTTTTCCATTAGATCGCCTCATTAACATCACTCCAGTGATGAACTTCATGCTTCTTCGCATAAAGGTTGAATAAATGGTCTTTGTGTGGATATTTGTGTGGGGTAGATGAACTCCCAGGATCACCCATCAGGCTAGAATATTGCTGTTGCCATTCTGTGTCCCACCGAAAGACATTTTCCAACCACTGGATCTATCTTCCATTTTCTACTTACCCTCAGTGCTCCTTCATATTAACCTAATTTAGAACCAGACTAGTGCATGCTTTTGAAGCAAGCTTTGTGGCTTCCCTCAGCTCCCTCTTTCTCCACTCTGCCCCACATTCCAAAGAGGTCTTCTGTTGGATAGAGCAGTTCTATCCCAAGGAAATTTCTCCTAGCTACATCAATCTCCATGCAGAAATCTAGAAATAATTGCTAAAGACGTGTTTTGTAGCTCATGTAAATTGTTGCCACTCCATTGAGAAGGGTATAACTTGAAGATTGAGTATTACGTTTGAACAATAAAAGATTTCAGAGGTGTTAAAACATATCAGCAGAACTTACTAAAAAGACACTCATAAAAGAAACTATTCATACCCTTTGCACTCTATTTTCAGGGGGTTCTTGTTTAGTTCCTGCATCTATTTGCATGTATAAACCCTGTGTGTAGATGCACTTCTCGATCAGTTTGTCACACACACAACTTCCACATTTGCTTCCTTGCTGTCCCAAGTTGCTGTGTGTACAAGTGAAGAGGACAATTACAAACTGGCTGAAAATTCAACTTTTAATGTACAGTATTTTTGGTTGTTTATCATTTGCAGGGAGCAGATTGTGCCGATGAAGATAGAGGAGTGAAAGGACTGGCTAGAAGGACGAGTAGTATGGATGAAAGTTTTTAGCTCCCCGTTGAACAAGGATTTATTAGACTGAGTAGGAAATTGTTTTCCATCCTGCATGAATTTGCAAGAATTTGAAGAAAATTTCTATCCCAAATAAGGTCAGAAAATCAAAACCCTCAAATTTTGCAAGAACCAACAAACCAAAAAATGTCAAAATTTAGTTTCAAACTTCATCTTTTTATTAGACTTTATTTTAGTGTCAATTAAATTACATTTTGCAACAAAAAGTCATTTGGACCAAAAATGATTTTTTTCAGATACTGAAGCCCAGAACTATTTTTACAGTTTCAAAACTATGTCAAGTTTCTTCTTTCAAGTCAGGAAATTAATGAAAATGGACCCTTTCCTGTGAACAGTTTCAATTTTGACAAATTGTTATCTTTGTTAAGAATATTTCTCCAAAATAAATTCTTATTGGCCCCAGTTAGTAGCACAAATCTATGGAAGTGTTGCCAAAGAGCTAATAAGAAATGGATTGTTTGGGTGTGTGTCAGAGGAGGGAAGGATTTAAAATCAGGATTATGCACTTACATCCATTTGGCATGCTCTGCTGTCATGCTGCTACATGCCTTTTCCTTTCGGGTTCCAATGGAGAGCTTGACTGACTATGCTGGACGATGGTTTTCTGAGAGTGTTGCCTAGCCATCCCCACTTTCTTCTCTTGATTTGAATGTCAAGTGGTTCTTGTCCTGCTGTGATCCCAAGTTCCTCATTTGTGACATAGTCTTGTCATTTGATGTGAAGGGTGTACCTCAGGCATCTGTTTGTGTTTGTAGCTTGTGATTTGAAGACTTATTAGTATGCCAGCTCTTGCATCCATACAAGAGCTCACTCTTCACATTTGTGTTGACGATCCACAGTTTCATCTTCGTAGATATTATTTGTGAACTCCATATGGTACAAAGATTCTTGAATGCAGGTGTTGCTTTCTCTTTCCTGGCATTGATATCCTTGTTTGTTCCTCCATCTTTGTTCATAATATTTCCCAAGTAGGTGAACTGCTCCACATATTCCATGTCATCCCCTCCCAGTGTGGTGGTTGGACTGGTTCATCCTCATTGTTTTGGTCTTTCCCTTGTTAATACTCAGTCCTGTCACTAAGGCAGTTTTGTCTAGTGTTGCAATATTTTTTCCCAGGCTTTCATGGTGTGAAAGGAGGGCAACATCATCAGCAAAATTAATATCTTCTAACTGTTTGAAAAGTGTCCACTGAATGCCCCATTGATGGCCATCTGTTGTCCAACTCATTTTGACTCCCCTTACTCCTCACAGTATTTAGGAATACAGGGGTCAACACATGAGCCCAAATAGCTCAATTTTGTGTGTCTCTACCAGATGCGTGAAATTGAACTCGAGAAGATTGACCCTTACTGAGTCGATCTTCCACATAATGTGGACATACAGGCTACGTCTACACGTGAACGCTACATCGAAATAGCTTATTTTGATGTAGCGACATCAAAATAGGCTATTTCGATGAATAACATCTACACATCCTCCAGAGCTGGTGCCGTCGACGTTGAACGTCGACATTGGGCACCACCACATGGAAGTAGGCGCTGCAGGGGAACGTCTACATGCCAAAGTAGCACACATCGAAATAAGGGTGCTAGGAACAGCTGCAGACAGGGTCACAGGGTGCACTAGCACTTCTGGGGCAACAGCTAGCCGCTCCCTTAAAGGCCCCCTCCCAGACACACTCAGCCTGCACAGCACGCGGTTTGCAGAGCCATAGGCACGCACACCTCGGGCAACGCAGTCATGGACCCCCAGCAGCAGCAGCAGCAGCAGCAGCCAGAGGTCCACCCAGCTGCCTCTGTAGGAGCAGTGCTTGCCCTGCTCCATGCCATGCAGGAGGCAGATGATCACATCCTAGCCACAGAAGAGGAGCTGCCCGCAGGGGAGGAGGAAGCAACCCCAAACCCTGCAGCCCCACCCCCACCCCCGCCGCACACGCCACCGGCTGTGGAGCTACCCCACGAGCACAGACTGGTGGGAGCGGCTGGTGCTCGGAGAGTGGGACGACGACCGCTGGCTCCAGAACTTTCGCATGAGCCGGCAGACATTTCTGGAGCTATGCCAGTGGCTCACCCCCACACTGAGGCACCAGGACACCTCCATGCAGCATGCCCTCAGTGTGGAGAAACAGGTGAGCATCACTGTCTGGAAGCTGGCCACTACAGACAGCTACCGATCCGTGGGCCAGCAGTTTGGCGTCAGCAAGGCCACCATCGGGGCTGTCCTCATGGAGGTAAGAGGACCCACGGGGGGAGGGGGAGGCAGCCCTGGGAGGGGAGGGGAGCCCTGGCAAGGGAGGGCCACACACACCCTGCACACCCCTCATTGGTGGTCTCCAATGTGCTTCCCCTGCAGGTCGTCCGCACCATCAACGCCCTGCTCCTCCACAGGCTCGTGCGGCTTGGGGACCCGGATGCCGCCATCATGGGGTTTGCCACCCTGGGCTTCCCCAGTTGCTTCAGGGCTCTTGATGGGACCCACATCCCTATCCGTGCCCCAGAGCACAGTGGAGGACGCTACTTAAACAGGAAGGGCTACCACTCAGTAGTCCTCCAGGCCTTGGTGGACAGCCGGGGCCGCTTCCTGGACATATAGGTGGGCTGGCCTGGCAGCACCCACGACGCCCGGATATTCTGGAATTCGGGCCTGTGCCACTGGCTGGAGGCGGGGACCTACATCCCCCAGCCAGAGATCCCTGTGGGGGAAACCACCATGCCCCTCTGCGTCATTGCAGACGCGGCATACCCCCTCCGGCCCTGGTTCATGCACCCTTACACGGGCCACCTGTCAGCCAGCCAGGAGCGCTTCAACATGCACCTGAACCACGCGCACCAGGTGGTGGAGTGCACATTTGGCCGCCTCAAAGGGTGCTGGAGGTGTCTCCTCACCCGCCTTGATGCGGGCCCCACCAACATCCCCCAGATTGTGGGCGCGTGCAGCGCCCTCCACAACCTCGTTGAGAGCAAGGGGGAGGCATTCTTTCAGGGCTGGGCTGTGGAGGCCGGCAGGGCCGATGTGCAGCCACCCGCTGCCCCCAGTCGCCAGGTGGACCCCGAAGGGACCCGGGTCTGGGAGGCCCTGCGGGCCCAGTTTGATGAGGCCGCGGGGTGAACGCTGGCAGGCCCCCCACTACCCCCCCCATCCTCCACAACACTCCCTGCCCCTACGCCCACACCACAGAGCACCCAAGAGCACACCCCGCTCCCACTTTTCTTGTAAATAAAAACAGACGTGTTGTTTGTCAAACCAGAATACGTTGAACTCTTATTATTATCATACTATTTACAGCCAAAATAAATATTATATATATATGTATTATAAGATGACAGGAAAAAAAAGGGGAAGACAAGGAAGGGGAGAACTATTTACATGGGGGGGCAGGTATCATCATAACAGGGGTCTAATACATACCATTTACAAAAAACAAGTGAAGGGGATATGTACAAAGGGGGAGGGGGAGGGGGGGGCCATGTCCTGGGCCCCACACCCCCTAATGTCCAGCGCTGGGGGTGGGTGGCCGCAACCCGCGCCTCGGCCTCAGCCCTGGCCGGGGCTGGCTGGGGGCCGGGCGGACCGGGAGATATGGCCGGCGGGTGTCAGCAGACCCCAGGTCCCCCTCGGCGGAAGGGCCCTCGGTGGCGGATGGCGGTGCGATGGCGGGTGGAGCAGTGGGTGGAGTGGCGGGTGGAGCAGGCAGGGTGGGCAGAGTGGCGGCCGGTGCAGCATGGGGGGGCCAGGTGGTCCGCAATGCACTCGAACATGCTCATAAAGGCCTCCCATGCCTCCTGGCGCCAGGCCAGCGCCCGCTCCTGCAGTTTGTGGCACCGCTCCTCCACCCACAGGCACTGCTCGGAGACCTCCAGCTGCCGACGGAGGATCGCCAGCAGCTAGGGGTCCGTCGCTGTCCGGGAGTGCTGGCTCCGCCGTCGTCCCCGCCCTGGGGCCACTCGGTGCTCCGCCAAGGGGCTGGCCTGGACTGATGGCCCCGGTGGGCTCTCCGGGACCACTAACACCTCGCCGGCGCTCTCCGGTCCCTCCGATGGTGCAGCTGCAGAACACGGGGGGGAAGAAGAGTGGAGACAGCCGTTAGTGTGGGCCCCGAGCCATGGCCCTTGTCCCCCCACCCTTCTGCTGCTGGTTCCCCATCCCCGTCTCCAGGAGATGCTGCTGCTGCTGATGGGTGTCCCACCCCCTCCCCCCGGGGGACCCTAGGTTCCGCTCCCCCCATCCCCGGGGATGGGGCATGGCACTGTCGTGCTGCGGGGGCAGGGCTGATGCACCCTTCTGAGGGACATGCCACTGCTGTCCTTGGGGCCATGGTCATCTGGGCATGTGGAGGGCCCTGGTCATGTCTGTTACCCCCACCCCTCAACCCCAGGGGTGTGCACCGGGGGGGCACATACCTGATGGTCTGCTCCCACGGTTGGGGGACACCCGGTGGGCGGACACCCTGCTGGAGCTCCGTGACGGAATGTCGATCCGGAGCCCCCCATCGCTGGAGGAGGATCCCCCCCCCTCCTCCTCCTTCTCCGGTGCCCCAGGGGTGGGCTACTGGGGGGGGGCCCTGGGGTGCAGGGCTTACCTCTGGGGCGGACTCCGCCTCCGGGGCCTGCTGGGGCTCGTCGGCCGAGGTATCAAGAGTGGCTGGGGGGAAGGAGGTGTACTGGTGGCCCAGGATGGACCTGAGCTCCCTGTAAAAGGGGCAAGTGACGGGGGCGGCCCCAGATCGGCCGGCCCCATCCCGGGCCCAGGCGTAACCCTGCTGCAGGTCCTTCACCTTACTCCTGACATGGTCAGGAGTGCAGGCAGGGTGACCCTGGGCGGCCAGGCCCTTGGCCAGCCGAGCAAACGCATCCGCCTTCCGCCTCTTGCTCCCCATTACCTGGAGCACCTCCTCCTCACTCCAGAGCTCCAGCAGGTCCCGAAGCTCGGCCTCCATCCAGGAGGGGCCCTGCTGCCTTTTGCCAGGCTGGCTGCCGGGCTGGGAGCCCTGGCTGCCCTTGGGGTGGGTGCCCTGGGAGCTCTTCGGGGGCTGGCGGGCGGCCATCGCGGCGGGGGGGCGTGTCTGTGGCTGCAGAGGGGTGTGCAGGCTGGCCGCGTGGATGGGCTGCCGCCTGCATGCTCTCTCAGCTTCCTGCACAGGAAGGCAGGGGGCGGGGACCTTTAAGGGGCCGCAGCACGCGGCGACCATCGAGCTCAGGGGCTGGAGAGAGCGTCTCTCAACCCCTCAGCTGATGGCCACCATGGCAGACCCCACTCTTTCAATGTTGCGGGACGCGCATCGGCTACACGTGCCCTACTTCGACGTTCAATTTCGAAGTAGGGCACTATTCCCATCTCCTCATGAGGATAGCGACTTCGATGTCTCGCCGCCTTACGTCGATGTCGACTTCGAAACAGCGCCCAACACGTATAGCCGTGGTGGGCGCTATTTCAAAGTTGGCGCGGCTACTTCGAAGCAGCTGGTACGTGTGGACGCGGCTACAGTCAGACAGCTTTGCCGGAATAGGGGACTAGCAGATCAGTTCACTCTTTGGCTGTGGTTCTTCTCTCATTATCCCAGCATAAATCAGCAGTCTCTCTACTGTGTATAGAGGAGTTACAATTCTGTAAGGCTGGTGTAAATGAAAGAAGGATTGGACTTTTTTTTTCTTTCTTAAATTCTGCCAGGCAGCGCCACATGGAGAAATGAATGAGACAGTCATGCAAGAAGTAGTTCTGTAGGGGTGTGGTACAATCAGGTGGCCCATGAGCTGTCTGATTGACCATTTCCCCCTAACTTTGCTTTTGCTTGAACTCACCTTTGAGTCTCGAGGATTTGTTTACCGCTCTTTATTTGCAACTAAAAGCTTTACTTGCCTGTGTTTGCCACTGAGACTCCAGCAAGATACTTTCATGCTTGAAAAGGGAGACTTACTTCCCAGCTGTTGGTACAAATGGTATTGATGTCAAACATTCTAGGAAGAATTCCATTTACTTGGCTCCTCAGGTTCCCTTTGCCAGTAGGAAATGGAACATGCCCGACTGAGTGTTGAAAATCAGACATTGACTTGGTATTGGTCAGACATTGACTCTTCCCTTCCCCCTGACATTATGGGTATACTTTGAAATTAAGTTCACTGCAGCTGTTCATCCGCAGCACGTTATTGGCTCCTGGCTTAGAAATTGCCTGATCCAGTGTCTGATCCAGTTATGGTACAGTAAACTCTTTCATATGGGTAGTAGGTTCAAAACTAATAAAAGGTAATTTTTCTTCACACAGCGCACAGTCAACCTGTGGAACTCCTTGCCGGAGGAGGCTGTGAAGGCCAGGACTCTATTAGGGTTTAAAAAAGAGCTTGATAAATTTTTGCAGGTTAGGTCCATAAATGGCTATTAGCCAGGGGTAAAGTATGGTGCCCTAGCCTTCAGAACAAGGGCAGGAGATGGATGGCAGGAGATAAATCACTTGATCATTGTCTTCTGTTCTCCTTCTCTGGGGCACCTGGCATTGGCCACCGTCGGCAGATGGGATGCTGGGCTGGATGGACCTTTGGTCTGACCCAGTATGGCCATTCTTATGTTCTTATGTTCTTATATCCGGCATTCTGTCATCCAGAACTCTCAAATAATGAGTATTTTAACCATAGGTAAATTTTAGTTATGTAAGTGCAGTATAGTGAAAATAAATAAAAATAAATACAGCAAATACAGTATGAGCATGTCTACATGACCCCAGAACATAGAGCTGCTGCCAGCGCCACTATGTTAATGAGGTTTCTAGAAATTGCAAATGGTTGCCAATTTGCATACTCATATGGCTAATTAGCATAGCCACAGAAGATTTCGCTCTTGGCAGAGGGGGCCGCCAGCAGTAAAGAGGCCATGTGAATGTGCATCTGCCAGCTAAACCCCCCTCTGTCACCAGTCCCTTATTCCTGAATCCATACTATTGTTTGTAAATAAAGTATTCTGCATCCATTTTTGTTTCTTAATATCTAATCTTGTTTTTCTTTAGTGTTATGCATTGTTAGGTATTCCTCTCTATTATCCAGAATATTTGAATATCCAGCAACCTCCTGGTCCTGGGGCTGTCAGGTATGAAACAGTATGAAACTGTAGGTACAATGGGTTCAGTCACAAACCTAGAGGCAGATCTTTGTCTCTGTCTCTCTCTATTCAGTCAGAGATAGGACAGGGGAGCTTGGAATGTTGGATCGTTCCGAGCGCAGCTCCACATGTAAACATTAACAGCATGGAGCCGTAGGGCTGCTAACGTTCCCAACATGATGTACCGGATGCTATAGCTACAATGGCATCGAGTCAGGAAAGTCAGCAACCCTAATAGAGAGTGTTGTGTATGGCAATGTGATTTAAATACTATTTTTAGGTGTTGTACTTTGAAGAGTAAAAGTGCACTTTTAGCCCAACTGCAGAAGTACTCTGCGTAAGTTAGTTCAAAATAGTAGCTGTTTCAGAGTGAGTCATGCACACCTTGCTCTCATGTAGACTTTGTATTTGTCTGTCTCTTCTTGTTTGTTTGGTCATTTTAAGTTGGTCTCTGAAGGAAAGAAGGGTTCTGAACTTTTTTTTTTTTTCCCCAAGTCAAGAGAATATTTTTGTAGACTGTTGGGGAACTACTGGTTGCATTCGGGGCTTTTGCCAGTGCTATGCATGGATCTGTTGACCAGACCCCCTCAACCTCCCAAGCATAATCGTATGTGGGGCAGGAGGCAGTATCCAAATCAGAATCAAACAGAAATCAGTTCTCTCTAGTTCAACTATGGCAGCTAGATTTTGCAATGCTGAGCACTTTAGAAATGCAGATAGCCAGAGTGGTGTATACATGCAAAGGAGTTTTTATGGAGAGTTCTTTTCTTTGACCAGGAGGCTGTAGTGGGATAAAGTTGATGCAGAATCTCCTGCATGGGTGCTCCACTGCTTGGGTCACTTGCATAGTGGCAATATTTGATTTACGCTGCTTTTATCCCTTACATACCAATATACAGGAGCTCAGGACTTGGGCTGTGAAGAATCATAGATATAAACTATCTGTTTGGTTATAGAGCCACACCAAAATCACAGACTGCAGATAAAATAAGAATTAGCCTGTGCCTTTGCCCAAAGCTCAAACCAAGCCACAGACCTTCTTTTGCATTCCAAAATATGTTGTTTTTCTTTTCCTTTTCCTTTTCCTTTTCCAGTATTTTTCCAATTACTTCAGCATCTCAGAATTCCCTGATTCTTTCTGGCCAGGCCCAAAATGGGAAAGCCCCAAAGGCCCTGAAATTACAGGATGTGAGCACCACCTCATACAAATAGCATGACCCTATTGGATTTCTAGCCCAGGTTTGAGATGTGAAAGGTTCCACTAAGCATTTGGAGTGAAATGTTGCCCCCACTGAAGTCAATGGGAGTTTTGCCTCTTGATCTGTTAGTGCTTATTCAAACTGAACCCAACCGCTGAACTTTTTCAGGTTCATCCATCACTAATTCATGTGTGACGGCTACCATCACACTGACAGCAAGCTGTAGAGAAAAAAGCCTGAGCTGCTACAGTTACAGCAGGAGCAGGCACCAGGAAGTGGAATAACCAGTGACATGCTAGGGCACACACAGCCTACGGTCATTGGTAGGGTCAGCACTCCTCTGGCTCTGAGGTTGCAGTGGGACCATGAAAGATCCAAAGATCATTAGCTGAGGCTGGTTGGAGTGATATGAATGGCAGATCAGGCCTGGGTGAGAGACCATGTCCCAGAATTACTGAGAGGTTACATAATCTACTGTGACAAGTATCAGAGAGGTAGCTGAGTTAGTCTGTAGCTTCAAAAACAATAAGAAGTCCTGTGGCACCTTACAGACTAACAGATATTTTGGAGCATAAGCTTTCATGGGCAAAGACTTGCTTTGTCTTTGCCCATGAAAGCTTATGCTCCAAAATATCTGTTAGTCAATAAGGTGCCACAGGACTTCTTGTTATAATCTAGTGTGTGATACCTGTGGCTTTAAAACCAGCAGGTTGAGCCTTGCTAGTCTGGAACTCTCTGGTCCAGCATCATCCGTAGGCTGGCATGATTTCAGTTAGTCAGATGTCTACTTATCATGGGTGTGGCCAACTTCCCACAGTCCCATAAATTTGTTTCCAGCCACCAGTACTGGCTCGCAGTGTTCTGTGCTGTTATTTAGCTGTAGTTTGTCCCTAAATGTCTTCAAAGAGCCCAGTAAGAAGTGGAAAAATTTGTAATACTGCTGGGTAATATTGACTTCCCCTGGCAAAGTGCCAAATTTTCTGGTTCAGCACCAATGAGGTGGCAAGGGCACCAGACTACAGAGGTTCAAACTGTAGTGATTTTGGTTGTTCATCTTGAGACTCTTGGTGGGGCCTGATTGTTGTTGGGTCAGGGCTCAGCAAGATGTTTCAGATCAGGTACCCCAATATAGAAGCATGTTACATCACTGGATGCTTTGCAAATTAGGGCTTGTGGGAATATGTTCCTTCTTTTTCTGGAACATAAGTACTGAAGAGACAGTATCTGCTGTGTGCATCCCACAAGTCATTTAGGTCATTGGAGCTGAGTGGGTAAAGAACCAACTCTCAGAACAAAGGTCAATTTGAATAGCCAACTGGAAATTCACTTCCTACTGTCTTTTTCTAGTAAATCCACACCACACTCAGCTTTTCTATCATTTTCTTTCTTGCTTCTGTTCTTGCACTCAGAAACATCAATGGCAAAACTGCACTGATTACAGTCTGTTCCCAGAATGACTGAATGAAGTCAGAGTAAAGGGTGAATAGTCTCAGAGAAGTAATTGTGTTAGTCTGTAACTTCAAAAATAACAAGCAGTCTTGTGGCACCTTAGGCTATGTCTAGACCGTCTCAGTAACGCGAAATACTTTACACTATTTGCACAACGTGAAGTGTTTCAAGTTACCTTTTTTCGAACTTGGTGCCATTCCAATGGCACCAACTTTCAAAATAAGTGGGTATTTATGTTACCCCTCTGCTTACAAGGGGTAGTGGAAAGTGAATACCGCACTCAAAATAAGACTTCATCTGAGGAAGTGGGTTTTACCCATAAAACGAATAAATTTGTTAGTCTCTGTGGTGCCACAGGCCTGCTTGTTATTTGTGGAGTAAAGATATTTGTTCTTAAGTTCACTTGAATGTTACTACTAAACATCACCATGTTGCACTGCATGTATATAGTGTAGCAAATGCGATTTTTTTTCCATCTCTTTTCCCTTGGAACCTGTAAATATCCTCTGGTAGCAAAACCAGAGAGGAATAAATTCTCTTCAATGTATTTACAAATGTGAGAAGCTTTTTCAAGTTGTATTTGCAATTCTCTTTCTTGCAATGACCTCTATTTTCATAATCCTTCATAGAATATCATGGTTTAAAGAGCTTTCTCTCCCTGCTGTTTTTGTTAAAAGGTTTCTGGTGTGATATTTGGAAAGTCAAATTCTTCATTTAAATGTTGTGTTTTCACAGATATAATAAGAAGGAGGCCATATTTTTGGTCATATTTACCCCCTTCTCACTTTCTCAGAGCACCAATCAACTCCTCTCTTTTGTGTGCATTGTTAGCTATATTGTCAGAGCTTTACTATTAAAGCAATTGTGATGATATCTTGCTTGTAATTACATTTATTTCATCACATATGCCCCAAAAGGCAAGCATTATTTAGCTTGTATGGGCATGTGTTTATGGCAGAAAAGTGCCTGCCAGCAAGAAAAATAGCTTACAGTCACTGAAAGTCTTTCATGTCATGGACATTTACAAAGAATCTAGGTGTTCTTTTTTTCTTTTTTGTTTGCCTGCTTGTAAAATGAGTTACATTTGGGGATAGGGGAAACTTATTACATGGTATGGATTTGTCTCTAAATAATCAGAATACGAAGAGGTGCAAATAACAAGGTATGCATGTGTGATGATAAATATGAGAAACCCCATAGGTGCAACATTAAGGGACTGATCTAAAAACGGTTGTTGTCCCTCAAGTGCTGTAGTGGCAGAAACAGCAGCAGGATTTTTGGTTGGCTGTAGAAGATGAAGGGTATGAGGGAATGCTGCAATCTCCACAGATAACATGTCACTGACTGCAGGTTAGGTTCTGATACCAATGCTTGCAACTGAATAGCAACTTAAAGTCTATGAAAAGTCTCACTGACTTCACGGAAACTGCTTGTGGAGTAAAGCATTATTCCAAGTGACCAAGGGAACTCGGAATCTGCCCCTTTTAAAACAAGGCTTTTCAAGCTACTGCATTTCCAGCACAAAATGACAAGAGTGAGAATATTCTGCTCACTTAAAAATCAGAGATTTTACAAGTAGTTTTATGACAAAGCCAGAAGCATGTGCACATTCTCCAAAACCATCAGTGCCTGACTTGACAAAAATTTGCACAAGTTCTGGTTCAACTCAGCTGATCTGGTGCTGTGTTTAATCCTGAAAGCAAATGAGTCTTGCACAGCTTTGGGATTCATGAGCCAATGTTTAGACCCTTCCATTCATTGGAGCACACCGGACAGTGGCTGCTCCACCTTGCTCCTGTAATAGGATCCACCCTAGGGGCCAAGCCTCCAGCAGCCCATATCCCCTATCAGAGATAGGGGGTGACACTGTACCTTGAGGGACTGGGCTGAAATATTCAGGCTGAGCAGAGTGTGGACTCAGCAGGCAGAGTGTAGGGGCCAGCATCTGGGAGGGTAACACAGGGACTGATGGTGTGTACCATGGCAAAAATTTCTGAAAATGTCCACTGCTTGTCCCACTTACATAGAATTCCACCCATAGTAGGGACACGCTTCAAACTAAAAAAGAAGCATATTATATTGTCTATTATTTGTACATTCATAAAACCAAATGCACATTAATTAAAACCAAAAGCTATCATGGACTTTGTCGGTATCGAAAGCATAAATAAAAATGCAGACAGTATACCAATATGAACAGCATGGGACATTGGCAAATACACTGGGGAAATTCTAGCCATACATTGACCCACAGTGTTTAGTGATGCTTCCTGTGTGATAAAGCAGTTTAATATTTGGGCCCATAATGGAAAGATTGCAGTGGATTTAGCCTAAAATAACCATCCCTGCATGTATTGAATGCTCTCAGTTGTATTTCTTTAGCTCCACTTTCATGTAAGCACATGTTGACTGGGCTAACAAGGGGAAAGAACTCAAAAATATCCATCCTGGAGATCAAAGAGGTTATCTCTCACCAAGAGAAAATTAATTACCAGTAAGGTAAAACCATACACATCTGCAAATGAAATACAGTTTTCTATGTATAACTATATTATACAGTTTAATTACTATAATACAGGCTAAACCTCTCTTGTCCATCACCCTCGGGACCTGGCCAGTGCCAGATGAGAAAATTTGCCGAAGGAAAGTCAATATTGTCTAGCACATTACCAACACTTCCACTGCTTATTGGGCTCTTAGAAAACATTTAGGAGTAAATTAGAGCTAAATAACAGCACTGAACACTGAGAGCCAGGACTGGTGACCGGAAACAAACTTGATGGGATCATGGGAAACTTGGCCACACTCATAATAAATAATAGCTATTATTTTGAAATAACTTTGCTAGAATCTACATGCCACAACTGCTATGTTGAAATAATTTTGAAATAGGGGTTGGCTTATTTCAAAATAGATGAACCTCATTTCGTGAGGAATAGCACCTATTTCAAAATAGGTATTTTGAAATAGGAGCTGTATAGACAGGGAATAGAGCCTATTTCAATATAAGCAATAGTGTGTTCAGTGGCTCTATTTCAAAATAGGCTCTATTGTGTGTAGATGCTGTAGTTCAAAATAGCTAAGTGCTATTTCAAAATGCATTTTGTATGTAGCAGAGTTACTTCAAAATAAGCCGTGCTGGAATAGCTCTGCTGTTCAGAATAACATTGCTATGTTAACATCCCTGAGGCTATGTCTAAACTGTAGGCTTCTGTAGAGAAGACGCGGAGGTCTCCCAAGAGAAGTCTGCCACTATGGGAACATCCTGCTGACATCCCATTCATCCTCATTGCATGAGGAAGAAGAGTTGTCTTGGCAGAGTGGGGTTTTCCTGACATTTGGCCCCGTATGAATGGGTGAGATGTCAGGAAGGCCTCTCCCAACATAAATGTCAGCTGGAAATATGCAAATACATTGCACAGTCTAAACATAGCCTTAGAGACTAACAGACTTTGAAGATACAGACTAACATGGCTGCCCTGTGACACTTTCCGGCCACCCTAGTTCTCATCCATTTGGAGACACGCCTATTCCTTTAACTAATAGATTTAAGGGATAGTAAAGTGGGAGTTGTATGACTATTCAAAATGTTTATTGGAGTAATCCGATGTTGCAGCTCTTTTTATGGCTAAATTAATTGAATAAGTTATTCACTAAAATAGTTTTTAGTTAACTTGTTTTCATCTAATGCACTCCGTGCCATCACCAGTCTGCACTCCCAACTACTAGATCCAAACAGGGTGATAGCAAAAATACGGAGAAATAATCTGCATAGGTTCATCAGATCTTTTCAATAATGTGCTCCTTTGTGACTGAGCATGTTGAGCAGAGATAAGAATATGGTGGCAGTGAGTTGTACATTGTTGCTATTCATAACAAAGATACATGATGTGGTCACACAACAGATGGGGCTTGCCATTTTAACTAGAAATTAGCCCAGATGGCAACACTGTGAACATCTTCAAAGTGGGGGTGGGAGGAGGAAGAAGAGGAATTGAATTTGGGCCTGGATAAAATATTTGGAATGCTAATTCTGGGTTTGTATTCTAGTGCCAGCAGTTGTGCATAGTTTGAATGCTGAATTTTGCTTCAGGAGTGTCTGCTTTTTAATCAAGAGCCTTACAATGTGGTTGGTGCGTCACAGCTGTTCTGTATTGCCATTTCCATTCTGCTGGCTGAAAATACTAATATTTTGGAGGGTGTATAAAAACAACAACATGGAAATATTAACAGGAAACAATTTTGATGCTACAGGAAATTACAGCTATGCTGCAGTTTCATATTGTATTAGTGGAAGAATGAATGAGGCTCTGCCTGGGCAAACTTCCTCATCAGTGATGGGAAGAAATTGTATTGCAGCCTCTGCAGATGTGCTTGTAAACAGCATGTTTCTTCATAGAAAACAAGCATTGTTTTAGAGCTTGGCTCACAAGGATTAATGTTTCTTCATAGCAATTTTAGCCATTGCCAAAAGGTTTTGAAATTTGACTTTTTGCAAAATTAGGGTAAACCTCTTTCTAGCCAGTTCTTGTTAACATGTCACTTTCCTTAGTCTCCTCTGCTCACGGAATCAGCATTCACATCGATCATTAGAAATGAGACCATGGGCTACCAGACTGAAAGGAACTTCCTAGGTCATAGAATCCCGTCCCTTGCTATTGCAGACCACCCATCATATAAACCCCCTTCCTAAATGTACTACACGTTAGGTTGGTTGCTGCTGCTGCTGCTCCTCTTCCTTTTGGGAGACTGTTCTAGAACCTCACCCCTCTCGTGGTAGAAAGCTCCTTTTTGTTTCCAGCTTCCATTTTTCATGGCCAGGTTATAACCATTAGTCATATGCCTACATTGTCCATTAGCTCGACCAGCTCTTTGGGTCCTTTGTGTTTTCCCCGCTGATCTATTTATGTGCTATGTGGGGTGTTTTACCTGGCTTCTGTGGTCTGTGTGACCTAACTCATGAATCCATGGAGAGATAGTATAGAACAACTAAATTTTTTAAACATGACATAACATGGCAATGAGAGTCTGCCCTAAGCTTCAGCCAGCCACTGTCTGAAGCACGACCTTCCCAAATGGAGGAGGAACTCTGTTCTATGCACCCAATAGTTTTATTCAATGCACCCAACAGCTGGGGCAACTGGTGATGAGGGATCCAGGGGAACACAGGCCACATGACCCACAGGCCCGGTGAAAGGCTGAGACAACCCCTGTTCCCCCCAAGCTTTACCTCTCCCTACCCCTGCCCCATCCCCTCCTCTCCTTGTCCCACTGTCCCCCCTCCTCTTCCCTGCCTTCCATCCTGCCCTGCTGTTCCCTCAGCTGAGGCAGACCAGAGAATTGCTGGGGGTGGGGGCAGAGCTGGCCTGGATGCTGGCAGCAGAGGTCCAGCCGCCCACAGCACTCACCAAAAGTGGCAGGGAAGCAGGGTGACATAGTCCCAGCTCTCTCTGCTCCCTCAGTCACTTCTCACCAGTGAGTGCGGGTGTGGTCCCTTCCCCCAGCAACACAGCTGGGAGAGCAGAGTGAGCTGGGGCTGCCTTGCTCCATTTCCCCCACTGCTGGTGGTGTATGGGGAGGGGGTCAATCCCGGTTGCAGGTGCCAGCCCCTGGTCCACTAGTTCCCTGCTGGCTATTGGCTGGCCTTTGCTCCTCCAGTTCATGTGTTTTGTGCACCTGACCCCTTGTGCACTCCCACCACCCCCGCATTTCCTGGTGTCTCACATCTGATTTCTTGAAATGCTGTCTGGGTGAGCCATACATTACTGCCCCTGGGACTTGTACGGGGACTTCCATGGCCTAAAGGTAACGGTTTTATGGGGTGAGCCAAAATGCAGCCTCCCCATGCACAGCTGCTGTGTTCAGCATGGTTTGACCAGAAATCTCTGGATCCACGTGCAGCCTGAAAAAGGAGCCTGGTCTTAGGGTGTGGGACTGGACTAACATAAGGACTGTAGTGGTTGGAATTCCCGGTAGCTTATATTACCACCTCAGGGCTGAAGGAAGTCCAATTGACCTATGTCCTCACCACGTGAGACAGGG
This sequence comes from Carettochelys insculpta, assembly GCF_033958435.1. Taxonomy (NCBI): domain Eukaryota; kingdom Metazoa; phylum Chordata; order Testudines; family Carettochelyidae; genus Carettochelys; species Carettochelys insculpta. Next base: position 34,026,430 of record NC_134150.1, on the reverse strand, counting down.
GAGTTACTAATAGAAGGATTAAGGCTCTGCTAACTATGGCACATACATGCCCCCAAACCAGCCAGCCTGGACAAATATATATATATATATATATATATATATATGTATATATACACACACACACACATACATATATAGGCCACATTGCTTTGTCAGCTGCTTCCAAAATATATTTGAAGGGAATGCTGCCCAAACACTTGAACTTATATCACACAATGATATTCATTATCAACATGTTACTAGTCCTCATATGATACCCTACAAGAGGTTATTTGGATAAATATTCTGGTGATATGTTGGGCATAAACAGTTTGTCAGACTAGCTGGGATTTACTGCTTTCTAGAAGTGAGGTGGCGTGAAGGGGCTTTTAGTTCCGTGCTTATCAAATGAGAAGTCAGGTTAAATCCATCATTCTCATTTTCTTCCCCTCTTTTTCAGATTTGAACACTGTAGGTCTCATTCTCCTCTCGCTTACACTAATCACACCCCAAGTCACTACCCTGAATTATGCATGATTTGGGCTGTGTGTGAGAGGAGAATGAATCTGGATATGAAAGTGTGACTCTTAGCTACATCCTCTTGGTAAGTCTTGCACATATTTGCATCACCTGACAGGTAGTATCAGGAGTCAACGGATGTCAAAAAAACAATGGTTGAAATCCTACCCCTACTGAAGCTGATGGGCGCTCTTATATGGATGATACAGAAGGAGCTTCTTGTAGCTTTCTGATGCTTTATGTATGCACTCACATTGGCCACATTCTGGCCCCTCCCTTCTACTTCTCGACTTGGAGCATGTTACTTCTTTTTGGGGGCCTACCTTCACTCGCTTCTCCTCACCTTTCACATAAAAATCAAGCTTCTCATCCTCAACTTCCAGGATCTTCCTACCTGCCCGCATCTCTGCTCTTCTCTTCATCTGAGTTTCCCCTCTGAATGTCCTCTTCAGCTACATCTACACTATAGGGTTATTTTGAGATATCAGCTGTTACTTTGAAATAACTTTGTGAGCATCTACATTATGCACATGATATTTCGAAATACATTCAGAATAGCAGGTGCCTTATTTCATAATTGGTAACCCTCACTGCAGGAGGAATGATGCCTGTTTCAAAATAGATATTTTGAAATAGGTGCTATTAAGACATGGAATAGCACTATTTCAAAATAAGACATAATGGCTACGTCTATACGTGCACGCTACATCGAAATAGCTTATTTCAATGTAGCGACATTGAAATAAGCTATTTCGATGAATAACGTCTACATGTCCTCCAGGGCTGGTAACGTCGACGTTCAACTTCGACGCTGGGCAGCACCACATCGAAATAGGCGCTGCGAGGGAACGTCTACACACCAAAGTAGCACACATCGAAATAAGGGTGCCAGGAACAGCTGCAGACAGGGTCACAGGGCGGACTCAACAGCAAGCCGCTCCCTTAAAGGGCCCCTCCCAGACACAGTTGCACTAAACAACACAAGATCCACAGAGCCGACAACTGGTTGCAGACCCTGTGCATGCAGCATGGATCCCCAGCTGCTGCAGCAGCAGCCAGAAGCCCTGGGCTAAGGGCTGCTGCACACGGTGACCATAGAGCCCTGCAGGGGCTGGAGAGAGAGCATCTCTCAACCCCTCAGCTGATGGCCGCCATGGTGGACCTCGCTATTTCGATGTTGCGGGACGCGGATCGGCTACACATGCCCTACTTCGACGTTCAACTTCGAAGTAGGGCGCTATTCCCATCTCCTCATGGGGTTAGCAACTTCGACGTCTTGCTGCCTAACGTCGATTTCAACTTCGAAATAGCGCCCAACACGTGTAGCCGTGACGGGCGCTATTTCGAAGTTGGCGCCGCTACTTCGAAGTAGCGTGCACATGTAGACGCGGCCAATGGCTCCCAACAGCACTACTTTAAAATAGTGCTATCTGTCTGGAAATACTATTTCAAAATAGCTGGGTGCTATTTTGAAATGCATTTTGTGTGTAGCTGTGTTATTCCAAAAGTAAGATATTTTTAAATAGCTGCTTGGAAATATCTTATTTTGAAATAACTCTGTAGCATAGCCGTAGCCTTAGTGTCCTCCTTCCACTGAAGCATTCTTCACTTTTTCATAGGTGTGACTTCTCCATGAAGCAGTCTCTTTCTAGAGCACAACATGATTGTTTCTTCTTTAAAACACATTTGTTAACATGAAGGTTTTGGACAATAATCCCTTAAAGAGATAGATCCTTAAATAAGGAAAACTGTTGTAGTTCTGAAAAAAACAACATCAATTTCTTTAAAAATCTATACAATCGCTATCAATGTTTGTTGCAATGCAGAATGTTAATTATTCCAAGAAATATGAAACAAAAAAAAATCAAAACTAGTGCTCAGGCTCGCAATCTCCTGGGATTATTTTAATTTTGTAACTCATGTTCCTAGTGGCAGATGTCTATTCATCAGTGGGAATTTAAATTTTCCAAACCTAAACATTTCCATTCGTAGATATTTGTTCCTGCTTCTTATTCCCTCATCAAGTATGCAGAATGCATCATAAATTAGAGCATGGTCACAAGCCTATTCTCTTCAGTGAGAGAATTTCAATTGATTTCTGTGGCCATTAGATGAGATCCTTATACCATACCCTCTGATCTTGCCAGAAAGCCATCTCAAAAGAGGCTACATGGTATCAGAGGGAAGAAAGTCAATGTTAGTAGTGGCTTGAGAGCTCATCGATTTTAATTTAAAAAAAATCAGCCTCACCAAAAATCTCATCAAACTACACTATGATATTCACAGTCTTCTATCATGGATTTTTTTTTTAAATACAAAAATACATTCTTGAATACAGTAAGATTCCCTCCAATTTTTCTGGATATAATAAAATTAAACATAGTATGAAATGCAAAAAGGCCACATTGAGACATATAATATTTGAAGGTTTAATTCATTTTTTGAGTGTATAAGACACTAGGCTATTAAATTTTTAAAGCGGTGATCTCCTGAAATCTCTACATTATGAGGGCTTTCTTCATAAAGATAAATGGTTTCCTTGCCAAATCAAATGCAGATTTGAAACAAATTAAGTTAATGTTCAATGGTACAAGGTAGAATGGATGGAGGAACTGTTTTATTTTGCATTGTAATAACCATATACACCTAAATCAATAGCTGTGGGAGAAAAAAAAAGGCAATATCACGTAAATGCAGGAAATGAAATATAGTGCAATGGGTAGGGGGAGCAAGTTGCACAATGAAAGGATTTGTATTGGAATAATGACATTTCATTAAAAAGGGAAGGAGTGCTATTGAATATAAGTCCATACCAGTAAATTCTGTTTCTTATAATAACACTTGAGATGAGTTAAAGTTGGCTCGGTATTGTGATAAAGTATCATGCTGGATTCCTTACTTCCATTCTGTTATAATTTTATGTTAAGGGAAAAATTTGAAATGTTAAAGAGGCCGGGCTTGTTTCTCAAAGTGCTTTCTCTTTCTTTTAATGTTTCATTTAACTTCTTCTCCTCTCCTGTGATTCACCACCGGCACAGGAGAGAGTTTATCATTTTCTTTCTGTCATATGCCAGTATTTAAAAATAACAAAACAAAACGTGAATCCTGGTGTGGTGAAAGGGGTGGGATTTGAGAGCTCTGCAAACAGAAGCCTTTTCTTTATTCACATGTACTATTGCCACTGAGTCTGTACCTGGCATACCTTTGGCAAAAATAGTCTGTTCTCACTAATAGATGGAGTCAGACTCTCAGCCGGTATAAATTCTTGAAGCTCAATAGACCTCCATGGAGATTCATTGGTTGATGCTAGATGAATGTCTGGTATGGATGAGGGCCATATCTTTCTGATATGTCTTAAAGCCTGGTTCCACTGAATTTAATTACAAAATTCCCATTGGTTTCACCAGAGCCAGGATTTTACATAGGTAGGAATGCTCATGCTAATTTTAATCTAGTGTGAATGGGTTACAATAGCAAAGTAGACACAGTATCATGAGTGTTAGCACAGGCCAGCAACCAGAAGACAAGCCCTCCCAAGAGCTAGGGAACATATTCTGGCTGCTGGCCTATGCTGAACCCCACACTACCATATGTACACTGTTATTCTCTGGGCTAACTAGATTGAAATGAGCGCTGATGTGCTACAATCACACCTTCACTTGTAGTGCAGACAAACCCTAGTCTTTATTTGCTACTCATCAGCCCATCAAAGGACCACTTACATATACAGAAAGTAATCCATTTACCTCTCTGCTTGGGCTGCCTTTGTTGTGGGATGACATGAATTGGCAAGTCCACCAATGGGGTGAGACAAAGGAGGAAGTTGCCTCGGTGCCTGGTGATTCAAATAGGCCCAGGGCTACTGGCTGCCGCTAATGTGACAGTGGTGGTGACCAGAGCTCAAGGCCCTTTCCATTGCTGCTGGAGCACCATGCCAGTGCTCTGCATGGCTCTGAAGGCTGGGGGCAGGGGAAGCGCTGCACTCCAGGCTATGGTGAGGTCTTTCTGCCCTGGACACACCCCTTACATCTGAGGCCACTGCCCTTCTGGGGGCATGGAGCCATCTCCCCACTTTGACGTGGTCTCTTCTAGAAATTAACCTATGGCCAACCACCATCTTATGTCACTCAGGTGTAACAATGGCAAATGAATTTTAATATTAACTACAAAATAGGGCACACAGGGGAGATCAATTCAGATTACTCATACATCTTACATGATTCTAAATTATCTGTATTGACCTAAGAAAGAGTTCTGGGCATCATTGTTGACAGCTCAGTAAAAATCCTAGTTCAGTACAGTACTGCAGTTGAAAAAATGCCCTAATGAGGCATTAGGATGCATAAATAATAGGATAAAATGCCTTTATATCAATCAGTGAGGTAGCCTCATCTAGAATTCTGCATACAGTACTAGCCATTCTTCCTCAGAAGATACTGCTGGAGGCTCAGAGAAAAGCAACAAGAATGAGCCAGTGAAAAACTCTATTTAAACAGATTGGAATAACTTGGCTTATGCATTGTAGAAAGCAAACAATAAGAATCGAGGAAAATAGAGTTCTAGAGAAGTTAGAGCAAAAATTTCTGTTCTCCCTATCTCATTGTGCAAGACCACGAAGCATTCAATTAAATGAAAAGGGTGGAAATTCAAAATCGATAAAAGGAAATTTTTTACACATTTGATTAAACTGTGGAACCAGTGGCAACAGGATGTTGCTGAGGCCCAAATCTTAAGATTCAAAAAGAGATTTGACATTAATACAGATAACTCTGCATGGTATGAAAACGGATGACAACAATTTTGAAAGGGATGCAGAGCCTTTTTTTCAGAGCTTCAGCCAATTTCTAACCATAAAAGACAGGGAAGAGACCAGTGTGGGGGCAGATTTTCTCTATATCTGCTAGTTTCAGGGTTCTTATGCCTTCCTCTGAGCATATTTCTATTTCTGGCCAAGATACTGGACTAGATAAACCTTAGGTCTGATCTAGTACAGCAATTCCTATGTGCATCACTTATTAAATCCCATGGGAGCCTGCGCTGAACTGGACTCAGAGACTCCATCTCCTATTAAACTAATCCTGAATTAATCAGTTTCTTAAGGCAACACCCCTCCCCACCCTTCCCAGCAATCACTGTCATTTGGTTATTCTTTAGCTTGTATCAGAATTGCGTTGTAGCCCTTTGAATAACTTTTGAGTACTCTAGAGGGCCTCCCTGTCTTCTTCTGTGGGAAGCCAACAGAATCATGGAAGAGGGGAATTACTTTATATATGTGACTAGGCCTCTGTTTGTATAGCGTTAGTAAACATGGAGATTTGGTTGTGTCTTTGTGGTTTCTTTGTATTCTTACTGCTGTGGTGTTCCATTCACTGCTAAGATGGCACCTCCTCCTGCTTGTTCTGGGAAATAGCTTGCAGGCTGCCCTTTGCTCTTTCTCCTTCTGGGTCTGCAACCTTCTCTTGTGCCATGAGCTGCTGCTACATCTTCATGACTCAGCCTCTAGCCAGGTCACGTTACATGTTTTCCCCTTCCAGGGTTTTTTGTTTCTTGTTTGTTGTTTTTAAGATAGATGGCCTTGGAGTTAATTCTTTGCAATACTTTTCTGAAAGTTCTCTTGTGCCTGGTTTAGGAGTGGAAACTGTCTGCCTAGAAATGGGTGTGAATTGTCATATATCCTGCATCATTTGCATATGTGTGTGTGCCCACTCATATCACACACAGCCAGTGAGCCATCTCTTAGTGTTTAGACAATAGGGGGGCTTGCTTTGAATTATTTTTCTACTCGTTATAAGCTATTTGCTTGTAGTTATGAGCGTTCAGGTCTTTTTGGTTCATTTGTTTTAATAGGCACAGGGCAACGTTTTCCTCAAACATATTTCAGACACCATTCTCATCTCTTGGGGTGCACTGAAAGGATGTAAATAACTGTGCATGAGATGGTCTGACTTCCTGAGCTCATTTCAAAATAAGAGCAGAATATGAGTTCACTGGAGCAAATCAACTTTTCAAAATTGCTTATTGTCAAATCAGTACCCATCGCTATCAGCAGGAGCCAATATCATTATCCATGAACATTGTAGCACTGGTACAGGTCCTTATTAACATGCCTGTGCTAGGCTCATCCTGGGCTACAATTATGCAAACTAGATCTGTCCCAAGAATACTGTACACATTCTCTTTTATTAAGCTTCTGGGCTAGATTCTCAGTGGATGTTAAGCAATAAAGCCAGTAGAGATGTGCTGTCTTACACTGGCTGCAGGTTTGGCCCTTTGCCTTTTTGCTTTCCTGAGGGGTCCTGAATGAAGCAACTGTTCTGTGGTGTAAAATCAATTCAGAAAAATTAAGACCTTTTGAAAAAGATAGTTTCAAAGTGAAAACAAGTAAACTTAGCCAGGAACGATTTAGCCAAGATTGAGGTGGAGGGCTGCTGCAGGTGGGGCATCAGGTAGAAGGGTCGGAGCTGGGGCAGCCAGCTCTCAGTGCTGAGGTGCATGTTCCTCCACTCCCAGTCCTCAGTGCCTTCCCACAGAGCACAGCTCTCCATCAGCAACTGGAAGTGGCCTGGGCTCTGGCAGCCACCGCTAGTGCAGAGGCAGTGGCTTTGGCAAGGAATTCTAAGTCCTTTTGTATCACTGAGCCCCATGGCAGCTTCCCCCTTTCTTCTTCCCTACTTTTCTCCTCAGCAGGCCTGTATGTCTTAGCCACAATTAGAGCTGAGGGAATAATGTTAGGTTGTTTGTTTTTCTTATTGTTTCTCATGGGTTTTAACCACTTCCAACCCCATTCTGGGACAGCCAGAACCAACACCCCACCAGCTCTGATTTCCTGGTTGGTCCTTTGATTTCTCCCTGTGTGGCTGCCCACCACAGTTCAATGGCAACACAATTCACTGGGTGAAGTCACCGCAGTCAATGCCTCTTGGCTGAGATTGGAGTGTGGAGATGGAAGTGAAGAATTAGGGGATTTTTGTTCAGCAGCACCTCTCCTTAACTACTAATGCATGCTCACTTTTCAGGCAATATCTGCTGGAATTGGCCATAGCACAGTAAATCTGAACCAAAACAAGATTTATGAGAAATGAAGAGAAAATGACAATAAAAGAAACAGTTGAGCTATGAGAAGAGCTAAGACATTTTCAGGTTCGTTACTGAAGAAAGAAGACAAGTGAACAACTTGCATCTTAGGAAAGCAATTCTCTTCTACGATCACCTTTCAGTCAGGTTATCAGCATCACTTGTTATCTACAGAGGAAGGCTTACAGCCTGAAAGTGCCTAACTACCATCATATTTTTGAATGGGTTCAGGCATCTAAATATCTCTGAGGAATCTCGGCTCAATCCCTTCTTGTGTATGGTGACCACATTGATGTATGGCAAATACAGGCCACCAGCCTCCAGGGATGGGGGCAGGGCTGCTGTATTATGTCAGAGCTCCTTGGCAATGGGAACTGCTGCTGCAGGTTGCGGCACCAGGGATGGGAGCTCTACAGCTTCCAATGGGGAGGCACCAGGGGTGAAGAGGAGTGGAGGATGGGGGCACCAGAACCCTATGGTGGGTGGGATATTCCAAAGCCTCCTGGTGGGTGGGGGAAGGGAATGAAGCAGGAGCTGCCTTCCTGAGGTGTGGGAGGCTGGAAAATGAGGAAGCAGACCCATAGAGGAGCTCCCAGGCAGTGGGAGCTGCCTCCTGTAAGTGTAGGGCAGCAGGGAACGAGGCAGACACCCTGTTGTGGAGTTCACCAGCAGTGGATTCTGCCACCATGGGGGTAACAGGGAAGGGGGCAGCTGCCCCTTAGAGATGCTTCTCTTCAGCAGGACCTGCTGCCACAAGGTGCCAAGCACTAAGGAAAAGGGCAGCCACCCAGTGGAAGACATCCCTGGTAGGAGAGGCTGCTACCCCAAGACACAGGATGCCAGGGAACAGGAACCCCACAAAATATGGAACAATTTGCCTATTTTCCTAAAAAAGTTGGGACGCCTGTGAGACAGCTTAAATAATGGACTATCCTGATAAAAACAAGATGGATGGTCACCCTCCTCTTGTGTAAAGAGATTTTATTTTTCTTTTATCAAACCTCTTTCAGATAGGTCAGCACAGTATGTCTGCACTCACCAGATGTTAGAGTGTATCTGCACCTCAGGGTGAGATTTTATTAGTGTTTACACAAAATATTCCTTGATTGGATATCCTGTTTGGGGAGGGCAATTGTCTCCCAATTTCCTCCAGGAGTTCCCTTCACCCATCCTACTCAGAGGCTGTTATGTCTATAGTTAGAGGGATTTCAATTTCTTTCGACTACGTACAGCTGATCAACTTTGGATCTGTGCTATTGTTTCCCACATCTTCTGGCTGCACACACCCAGTACCTACCACTTCTGGCCAGGGAGATGGCTGGGATGTGACCCTTGTAAAATTTATTTCTTGCCATAAAGCTTAACCTAATGATAGACCAAAACACTGTGCCACATTAACTGGCACAGTAAAAATTCCTAACTGGACACTGGCTGGTAATATTCACCATTCACAATGGACCATTTAGCTCTACCAATCATTCAATCAAATAATAGAAGCAATATCATGCAGCAACTCAGCACAAATTGTGAATATTCACCATGAATATTTGAGAACAATTCATAGATCAAGGAATACTGTACTGCAGAAAGTCGCAGGTCAGGATTTCAGGTAATGGTTAAATGCAGGCATTTCACACTGAATTGGAATAACAGTTTTTAAAAAGGTGCAATTTATTGAATGCTGTATTTTGAGAGCTATTTGTACCACTGAGCAATCCATTTTTCACACTGTATAAAAATAATGAAGCGTAATGTACTAATGTAAAAGTAAAGTAATGTAAGGTAAAAATTAGTGGACCTCTGAGACTTACATAAAAGATGTTATGAGATGAGTGAAAACAGCAATACTTTTTTTGTGCTGGTACTGAGTACCAGCACCTTGGCAGCCTCATTTGTGGGATTGTCTGGTGGGGAAAGGGCGGGGAGCCAGCTGAGTACTGAAGTACTGGCTCCTCTTTTTTTAAACAAAAAACACTGGAAAACAGTATTCATGAACAGATTCCAAATTGCTGACCTGTCAGCCAATGTTCAGAGTCCTTTTTACCCCGTTAGCATTAATGCAGATGAGATTTTCTTGGCATAAGTATTTTTTCTGATTTGTCCTCCTTGATTACTGTTTTTGGTTCTTTGTGCCTTAAATAATGAGTCTGTTCTGGTATGGCTGTGGTCTGAAGAAGTGGGTCTGTCCCATGAAAGCTCACCTAATAAATTATTTTGCTAGTCTTTAAAGTGCTACTTGACTGCTTTTTGTTTTGGAAATAGACTGTTCTTCATGCGCATTCATGTATTCCCATGAGAGTACAGATAATTGTTGGTCAGCCATTCTGGACATCAGTTTGTTCAGCCATCCAATCAGAGAACAGAAAGAATACATCATGTGACTTAAATGATCAAGAACACAGCTTGCATTTAAAAGAGCCAACAACAGCAGAGAATAGCTGAGGAGAATTGTTGGTGAACATCCCACTAACTGAAATCTATTTACATCAGGTGCTTGTGAATCATGGAAAAGGTCCTACAACTGGGTTGGCTAGTAGCTAATCTAAAAGAAAAACAAAACATAAAAATGACTAACCTCACTGAATAAATTCATCGGTTTAAAAAGTTTGCCTGAAGCCACTCCTGGGTGGTCAGTTTCAAATGAATAAACACAGTTCACAGGGGCTTCTGCTGGAACCACAGAAACATAACTATGGATAAGATTGTGCCCTAAATGATTTTTAGACCCTGAACGGTATAGTACTCTCTGATGGACTGAATTACAACAGGTGTGAAAATGATCCCAAGTTGATCTAGAAATTTAGATTTTACTCCAATAGATTAATGAATAACGGGATGATTGTCACAAATTACTTTAAGTATGTCTTCTCTTTTCCCTGTGGAAGGATGACGTCTAGCTTACTATAAATTAGATCTGATACCAGCAGAGATTTGTTGTGGCTATTGTCTGCAAATAATGGAGAATGTTGACTATGTGTATATAAAAGAAAGTTGATAAACTCAACTCCAGGACACCTAGAGAGTACAAAGAGCCAACTTCTTCCTTGTTTCTACCCAGTCAGCTATTGAACTCGGTGGGATTACTCAGGTGTAAAACAGAGTAGAATTTAACCCAGCTTCCAGACTGAATAACTTATTTACTCTACTGACTTTGAAATGAAAAAGCGAAGGAACAAAGAGCTTTCATTAGATATATTATGGTGCTGCTAAGAAGTTGTCTCTCTGCTTTGGGCTTTTTTTCTCGTCACAAATGCTAAGGGCTCACTGAAATTCAGAATATACTTTGCAGGGAAATATCACATTAGCATTCTGTCACTAATTTAACATTTGCATTTACTGACCATTTTTGTTTTTCAGGAGGATAAAACACTGAGGAATTAAGCAGGAAATGCATTAGCAATTAACAATGTGATGAAAATCCCACGTTGGCTAAAGTGTGGTTTTTTATCTATTTTCTCTGAGTTCAGTATTTATTTTCTCTTCAGCCCAACAACTGCTCAAAGCAGGTGCACACATTGTCAATTAGCAAATAACATTCTTTGTAAACTGCCTTAGTATGTGTAATTTACCGAGGAACATCTTCTTTCAGTAATTAGCGTAAATCAATCAATGAATGTGTTTATAATGCCTAAAAATCTTGTAGAGAGTTTATCAAATGCTACATATAAAGCCTATTGATACACACAATCGTATATAAGTGCTGTTGATCTAATGCAAGAGAATTATCAGTTTACAATTTTGAAAACAGATCAGTGGCACTTTTGTGTAGCTTTAGATTTAGAGAGCTTTATGCATTTATTCAGAAAACTAGTGGCACTGTAACTTTATGTATTTATTCAGAAGACTAGTGTCACTGTAACTATTTTGCAACTTACTAATAAAGCACTTAAGGCATTGCTCAATAAGCCATTCACATTGAAAATGTGTAGCTAGATTGATGCTTTTCATTCGGATCTGCCTTTGTGACTTGCTCCAAACTCCACGTACGCACAAGCTGGAATGCTCTGAGGAGTTAGAGCAATGCTGCCCCCACATATTTTCACCCTATATTCTATGGCATATCATGCACATGCTGCTGAATGAGTGTTGTCCAGTAACAGCATGGCACAGCTCAGCAGACTGGCTGGACACTTACTAGGCAGATAGCAAGGGGAAGCCCTGAACTGTGTAGGAAAATTGGAAAGAAAGTCCCCTGTTCAGAAAGAAAAAGGTGGAGGAAGGCAGGGGCGAGCTGAGGGGAGGGAACGGGATCCAGGGCACCCCCCCTCCCAACAGTGCCACAGGTGCAGGGCCCTGGGCAACCCCCCACTTCTCACCTGCTCTGTCCCCACCATGCACTCTTATCCCCTCCTTGACCAACTGAAGCAGGGATTACTGGATGCCACTTCCTGTGGCCACAGATAAGTGAGGCTCAGTGGACTGGGTGGGCACAGCACAACCAGCTGCCACTTGCACTGCCTGTGAGTGTGTGTGCGAGGTAAGCAACCCACTGCCGTTCCTGCCACATGCAGCCCCGGGCATGCCTCCCCCATCCTGTCCAAAGGATAGCTGGGGTGGCTGCTGTGGGGGCCCCCAAAAGCCCAGGCCCTGGGGCAGCTACCTCCTCATCCTATGAATGGGACAGCTCTGAGGGCAGGTGCTAGCTTTAGTTGAAAGAGTGGGATGAAGTGGTCATTGGCTTCATGTAACAAGAAGGCCATGTCTACACAGCCCTTTAGCACAGCACTGCTGCTGGCAGCACTATGCTAATGACAGTTCTAGAAATTGCAAATGGAGGAGCATTTGCAAACTCATATGGCTAATTAGCATAATTCAGGTATAATGGACTGGTGACAGAGAGGGGTTTATCCAACAGAGGCATGTCCACACAGCCTCTGCACTGTTGGCACCCACTCCACTGAGAGTGAAATCTTGCGCAGCGATCATTTCATTAGCATAGTGCTGCTGGAAGCAGCGATGTGCTAAAGAGCTGTGTAGACATGGCCAAAGACACCTGGCTGCAAGGGGATTTTGGCAGAAGGTGGAGGTGCAGGAAAATGCAATGAGTAGGACACTGGTTGATACACCCAGTCTGGTGGGTTGATAAAATTGTCCAGAAAATTGACACCCATCGGCTTTGCCCAATTTGAGTGCAATAGTGTCATCACCGTGATATAGATCCTGATTTTCTCATGCCAGCCCTTCAGTGCCTCACCGAACTCCCCTTCATGGGACATTGTCAATTGGAATATATATCCGGTACTTTAAAAAGGGGTTAAACATCATTTTATTTCCTGCCCTGAAGCCCATTGGCAATGTCTCTGGTTTTACACCCACATTTTCCTATTGATATTCTAAGGCTGCTTCTACACGTGACACCGCCCATTGGAAGTGCCATGGTAATGAGGCAATTCAAAGCAGGCTAATGAGGTGCTAATGTGCATATTCAGCTCCTCATTAACATAATGGTGGCTGCGCGAATTCTGAAGTGCAGACTTTGAATTGCAGATTGACAGTGTAGATGGGGACAGCTTTGAAATAAGTGCCCCAGTTCGACAGTCCTTTACTCCCACAGAACTAGATCGGAGAAAGGGAATGTTGAAATGGGGCACTTATTTTGAAGCTGTCCCATCTACACTGTCAATCTGCAATTCAAAGTCTGCACTTTGAAATTCACATGGCTGCCATTATGCTAATGAGGTGCTGAATATGCACATTAGTGCCTTATTAGCCTACTTTGAATTGCCTCATGACCATGCCACCTCCAATGGGAGGGGATGAATGTAAAAGTAGCTTAAATGTTTTTCTTCTCATCTTCTGTCCCGTGAAAGACCTGAACAGGGGAAAATGACTAGAACGAAACTGCCAACATTGAAAGCATGGTCAAATGTATTGTCTGACCTGAAAACAGGCCAATTTATTTAAATGTTGTCTGTCACAGTCATCTTAGGTATTATCTGAAGCTAAATAAAAATATTCCCATGGACTAGGTTGAGGTTTTCAAACAGCCCTGGGAATTTAGCCACTGCCACCATTAATTTTATGGAAGATGTCAGGCTAACTCTCTTGCATTCTTTTAAATAGTTCATCCATGATTTTACAACTCCTGGTCCCTTTTAAATGCAATAGGAGCAATCGATGCTGAGCTGCACTGACAGTGACACCACTCCCATAGATACATGACTCAATGTCTTAGCTGCTTGCATCTAAGCACCCAAGTTTGAAATTATTAACTACAGTGTGTCCATTTCTCTGGTGCTTTCAGTCCTAGTATGTATCTAATACGTACCCCCCTTTAACAATGGTACAGACAGAACATTGGCTATGTCTACACTACAGCCATCCTTCAAAAGACATTCTTTCTGAAGATCTCTTCTGAAAAAATTTTTTTCAAAAGAGCACTTCCACATACAAAAAAGTGAATTGAAAAATGGATCTGCTCTTTCAATGGAGAGCATCCACACAGCCCCCATTCTTTCAAAAAAAGGGGGTGGGGATGAAAAAATCCGGCACCATGAGGACTGCTCTTTCGAAAAAAGAGCCCAGGGGGCATCCACATACTTTTTTTCCTGAAAGAATCTTTTAGAAAAAGGCGCTCATCTGGGAACAGAAGAGGGCTGCCAGAAAAAGTGCTGCATTCTTCTGATTGCATATCAAAAGAATGCATTTTTTGTGTAGAAGCTCCATGAGATTTTTTTGAAAGAGCCCTGGCTTTTTTGAGAAAACTCACTAGTGTAGACGTAGGCATTGTGTTGAAAAGGATAAAAGCCAGTAATTTTTCCCGTGAAGAGAAGTGACCAAACACCCTTTTAATAAATGTGTTAATGCTTACATTTTAACATGATTTTTCTGAGGATTGTTTAACTTTCATTTCTTTTTCACCCCATTTGAGAGCAATGGGAAATATACAACACACTTTAGGGACAACAAAAAACTCCCAATCCATCACTCAGTGCCACTAAAGCCTTGCAGAGTCAAGCTGGCAGGATGCCTGTAGTTGTCACCACTCAGGAAAAGCAAGTTTTAACTGAAAAGCCAACAACTCAGAAAAAAGCCGTGTTTAACTATCCCCCACCCTGCAATCAGAATCTTTCAAACATTTAAAACTCAATTACTATCAGAAAAATCATATACTTCTATCAGAAACCCCAGCTTTTGTGTATACACCATTGTCACTTGGAGTGGCAGTGCTGGGCTGAATTTTCAGAAGTGCTCATCTGTCAGCTGAAGGGGCTTTTTGGATGTCCAGTGTGTTTGAAAATTTGCCATTTTATTTCCTTTGCTTATATAGATCTTGACCTAGGGCTCAAATTTTCAAATGATCTTTGGAAAATTAATTGAGTATTGAGTGACTAATTGAAAATTCCAGCCCTAGCGTCCAGGACATAATTCAAAATCACAACAAAATAAACGTAACCAAAACATAATGGCTACGTCTACACGTGCAGCCAACATCGAAATAGCTTATTTCAATGTTGCGACATCGAAATAGTCTATTTCGATGAATAACGTCTACACGTCCTCCAGGGCCGGCAACGTCGATGTTCAACTTCGACGTTGCTCAGCCCAACATCGAAATAGGCGCAGCGAGGGAACATCTACACATCAAAGTAGCACACATCAAAATAGGGATGCCAGGCACAGCTGCAGACAGGGTCACAGGGCGGACTCAACAGCCAGCCGCTCCCTTAAAGGGCCCCTCCCAGACACAGTTGCACTAAACAACACAAGATACACAGAGCTGACAACTGGTTGCAGACCCTGTGCCTGCAGCATAGATCCCCAGCTGCCGCAGAAGCAGCCAGAAGCCCTGGGCTAAGGGCTGCTGCCCACGGTGACCATAGAGCCCCGCAGGGGCTGGAGAGAGAGCATCTCTCAACCCCCCAGCTGATGGCCGCCATGGAGGACCCAGCAATTTCGACGTTGCGGGACGCGGATCGTCTACACGGTCCCTACTTCGACGTTGAACGTCGAAGTAGGGCGCTATTCCTATCTCCTCATGAGGTTAGCGACTTCGACGTCTCGCCGCCTAACGTCGAAGTTGGCGCCGCTACTTCGAAGTAGTGTGCACATGTAGACGCAGCTAATGAAAGGGCTGCAGTCCAGGTGAAGATAAAGCAAGCAAACTAGGCTTGCCCTCTCTTTCTCCAACCTTTCATTTCCACCCATAACTTTCAGAGGCCTGGTAAGAAAATGAGCAACATGAGCTGACTTTCCTTTAAAAAATCTTCCCACCTCTCTCAGAATGATTTTGATTGCGAGCTCTCTGGAGTGGAAACTGTCCCATGTGTTTGTACAGCACATAGCTCAAGGTGGTCCCAATCTCAATGCCTAACAGTGCTGACAATTGTACTGCTATCAGGTGCTAGAAGGGAAGTTTCTGGGTGCTTGTCTCTTTCCAGTACTTTAGTAGTATCAAAATCCAGAAGCCCCTCTAAAATTGGCCTGCATATGTTGCAAGCTAGCACTGGCTTTAGGCTTCACTGGGATCTTGTGTATTTTGCATTTATAAAAAAAATTAACACTCACCATCCCCACCAAAAACGTAGAAGTTGATTTCATAATGGCAGGCTTGATGGAAATTACTGAGACGTCTTAGAAACATCCTGGGGCAAAATATCCGTCTCTCCTCCTGGTTATTGGTCAGTCAAGGCCAGTGTTCCCTGTCAGCTGTGCAATTATGCAGCCACACAGGAGAGAGTCAGCTGCCACCCCGCTGCTGAACAGAGCCTCCCCACAGCTAGTTTTTGTTTCTGTTGGTGGTGTACATTCACACATGACCCGGTGCACAAAAATTATTCCACACATGGATGGAAAAATATATAAATTTATGGAAAGGCTTAGAGGGAACATTGGTCAAGGCATGACAGTTTTGTGGAGGGAGAAATAATAAGTGACAAATGATTCTGTAGCTTCCAGAAGAGGTCAGCTTTGTAGCGATGGAACTTGCTCCCTTGTGCTTTGGGATGGCACTGGCTTAATGAAAATAAAGAACAGGGGCAATAGATTTTTAATTTTATAATTGCATGAATAAATCTCTTACATCAGAGCAACTGGTCTGTGTTCTCCTAGCCCAGGCTGGTTGACTGCTAGGGTGCTGGACAAACACGCTTAAGCACTGTGATCTTAAAAGGCTGGGGTAGCTTTCAGACAGTCTCATTCCTGAGACTTAATTAAAACCTAGTTCACTCCTTTATTCAATTTATGAGGCCTAGCCAGTAGGATTAAGCGATTACAGGAAAAAAGCCCCATTTGTGAAATGCTCATAAGCTCAAGCTGCTAGGCTGCTCAGTTGTACTCCATTAAATTAATAAGGAATGAATAGGCTGATCCATTATGAATAAAGCTGTAGGGAGTCTGAGCATTGCTTCATACACTCTGCACACTCCTTAGAGAACATTTGTATAAAATGATTATGTTCATATTCATTCAATTGGAATTCTATAAAAGTGGAATGCATAAATTACTCTAAAGATGGGGAGTTTATCTTAAACATTAACTGTGAGTGTGAATTAATAAGACTATTATAAAACCATTAACATTCAGTGTATTTACCTACATATGCTGCATACCTAAACCAAATTCAACGATTGTGCCTAATTGCTATTCTTCTTGTGTGATCAGGCAGTGGTTCATTTTCCTTGTCGTCATAATATTTCTGAATTACAATTTTTCTATTAAAACTTTTGAATCCTTCCTCCCACCCCCTGCCACCTCTCAGCTTTACAGTTCTTTCTGGAGGTTACCAAACAAGCAATTGAATAGATGCAGTTGTTACTGAATGAGGAGCAGCAGGCACATGTGGAAGCAAAAGTACTAATACATCAACAGATGCCTGAAGATAGGTTAGTGTTTAGCATCAAATAGCTTGTTCTCTCAGAAGCTATTAGCCATATAGTAATCATCTGTTTTGATGACCACTGTGATCATGTGATCTGTCCTCTTGAATAGCACAAGTCATAGGAGTTCCATGAATTAACTCTCCTGTGTGAATCAAAACGTGTCTTCTAGAAAATCAGCCAGTTTTTATTAAAAAGTTTCTAGGGGTGGAGAATCCACCATGACACTTAGTCTTTGTATGGACTCCTTTCAAAGAACCAGAGCTGGATCCAGGGGATTACAGTGGAAAGACTCTTGTTGAATTCAATGATCATTGGAACAGCAGGGCCAACAGTTGACAGGGTCCCCAGGGCAAGGTGAGAGTGAAGCCTGGCTATACACCTTGGAAAGGGCGGGGCCAAGGGAGGAAGGGGCAGGACCTAGAGCAGTTAGCTTTCAGTGCTGCTGGGGCACTGGCTCCCACCACCTCTCCCTCACAGCCATGCACAGTGGTGGCATATTGCTGCCACAGCACGTCAAAGGGTCCTGGAGCACTTGGCCCCTTGAAATGCTGGGCCTCATTGCCCTCTTTGCCCTCCTCCATTGTTGGGCCTGCATTGGCATGCACCCAAGGAAAGGAGGAAAAAGGAAGAAAAATAGCAAAGGGGTTTGTGATAGATTGTGTAGCACTGCCTTAACCTATGCAGAAAAGAGGGTTAAAACCAACTTTTGGCTTGCACAAGTGCTCCAGGTTGAGGTTATAAAAGCAGTTGCTGTAAGAACAGGAAGAGAACTGGAGAAAATGGAAGGTAGGGCTCTAAACTCAGGGTTAGAAACCAGGAGCTGAGGGGACATTGCTTTCATTTGTGAGGTTAGCTGTTAGCTCTTTGCTTCATATATAAAATTTGTCCTGAGAAAGAGACATGACTGGCAGACCTTGGAAGTTTTTTGAGCTGAGATAATTTGCCAGGCTGCAGGGCTAAAGCAAATAAAAAGAACGCATTCTGAGGACTGATTTCACACGATCATAGTTAAATGGCAATGAGAGATACACAGGGATACTGTTATTTGCAACAGCATTGCTGAGCTGTGTATGGAAGTTATATTTCACCAGAGGTTATCTAGCACTTCTGACCTTCATTGTTCCCAGTGGAAACAATGACAGTCTATTAGCCCTCTTCAAGAGACGTTCTCATCTCACAACAGCTCTGAGAATCCCTCAGGACATCTGTGGAACAACAATAATTCAGAGAGCATTCACGGGATGTAAGAGTTGTGTGAAAGGTTCGCACCAAATCTTTTCTTGAAGGGGGTTTCATCTGGAGCTCAGATTCATTGGAAAAGTGCCTCAACCTTTCAAACATATGTGACCTATTGTGAAATACGCAACATAAAAATCACACCAATTTAGTTTGAATGCAAAAATTCAAATACACAAAACCAGGTAAAATCACGCAGTTATAGCATAATTTTGCTGTGATTTTTAACCCTCTGGTTTCAAAGCTGTAATAGCCACATACATTTTTATAATACCAAACACAGAGTTTCATGTGACAATTATTGGTCATATCACAGCAGAAGCTCATGTGAGAAGGAAATAATCACGGTACATGTGAACAAACCAATCTGTGGGAGATTCTGATACATCATCTTTCCCTCTTTTTCTGGTTTCTTGGTTGGAACGGGGGCAGAAGCTCTAGAAATCTATGATGGAATAGTTCATTCTCCAGTGGCAGTCTTCTAGATATTTGAATGCCCTTCACAGTTAAAACACACTGACCCTTCCAAAGCGTCACCGGTCTTTTAGAGTCAATAAACTTTCTTAGTTGCACAGGATTTCATGTGTTTCAATTACATCCCCTAGCATAAGAAGGAATAGTCCCTAAAAGAACTTCATTTGGACACTGAAACATATAGGCTGTGTCCACACTTGTATTCTTCTTTCGAAAGAGGCATGCAAATGAGGGAAATCAAAAAATTCAAATGAGGTGCAGATTTACATACCTGGTGCCTCATGTGCATATTCTTTCAAAAGAAGAAAAGCAGTATAGATGCAACTCTTTCAAAAGTAAACCCCATCTTCAAAAACACCCTTCTTCCTGAAACAAAAAAGGAAGAAGGGTTCTTTTGAAGATGGGGTTTACTTTTGAAAGAGCCATATGTACACTGCTTTTCTGCTTTCAAAAGAAGCTATTTCAAAAGAAGAATATTCAAATGAGGTGCCAGATATGTAAATCTGCACCTCATTTGCATTTTTGGGTTCTCTTATTTACATGCCTCTTTTGAAAGAGGAATGCAAGTGTAGACACAGCCTTATAAATGTAATGGGCAACCTAGAACTATGCAGTTATATGCAGATGTAATATTAATTATCTTCAGGGATACCTCTTTTTGGTTTTAGGGAGACCTTTGATTTGGAAGAATACCACAAGCCAGAGTTGCTTGATGTCACCAGGACCTATGAACCTCTTAATCCATGCTCGATAGGAAGGATTAATAAATGAATTCTTGACTGAAACTACACGTGATGTCTATATCGGAGAAAGTCTTATTCTTTGGACTGACTCCAAAAGAAACTAATCATCATGAACCTCATGCATATTTACACTTATTCTTTCAATAGAAAGGGGTTAGATCAGTGGTTTTCTGACACTAATGAAAAAAACTGCAGCAAAAGGAGAAAGTGCAACAGCATAAACAGAAATGTTATGGATCATTGGATTGTATTGCTTGTTGCTACCCTTGGTTTTGTACAGAACATTAATAAAAAGGAGCTATTCGGTATTAAAACAGACAATATAACCAAGCTCATCTTAGCTTGGAGGGACAGAAATATCATACAGTCTTAGTTTTTTGAGCAAGATACCATTGCTGAGCCAAGTGATAAGTGAGGACATTACTGAGATAGTTTGAAATATATATAATTAATATGGGTTGCCTTTAACAAGGTAATCTTTTATATCTAAAATATGACTCAAAGCAATAATTACTCAGATACTGTTCTCCAGTAATACTGTCTTGGGGCCTAATTCAGTAACTATTCAAGTCAATGGGAGGAACCCTGCCAACTTGAACAGGCATTTCATTGGTCCCATATAACACTGGCAATATCTGTAATATGCCAGGGTGGTAATCAATGGAGAGTAATAACCAAATTGTTCATCAACTCTTGCCTTTGGAATATGCCTTATGAAGCAAAAATCACAACATGTTTATCTAGAATTTCTGACCTCTGTGAAAGGCAGTAGGAAACTCTTGGGCTATGTCTACACTACAGCGATATTTTGAAAGAAGTTCTTCCAGAAGATATATTCTGAAAAAACTTCTTTCAAAAGATTGTGGCCATGCACAAAAAAGCAGATCGAAAGATTGATCCAGTCTTTGGATAGAAAGAGTCTACACAGCCCTTGCTCTTCTGAAAGAATGGGCCAGGAACCGAAAAATCCAGTGCCATGAGGCCTGCTCTTTGGAAAAAGGGCCTGTGAAGCATCTACACATGCTTTTTTTTCAAAGAAACTTTCAAAAGAAGGAGCTCTTGCAGACACAGGAGTGAAAGAGGGCTTCTGGAAGAAGAACATAAGAACATAAAAACATAAGAATGGCCATACTGGATCAGACCAAAGGTCCATCCAGCCCAGCATCCCATCTGCCGACGGTGGCCAATGCCAGGTGCCCCAGAGAAGGAGAACAGAAGACAATGATCAAGTGATTTATCTCCTGCCATCCATCTCCTGCCCTTGTTCTGAAGGCTAGGGCACCATACTTTATCCCTGGCTAATAGCCATTTATGGACCTAACCTGCAAAAATTTATCAAGCTCTTTTTTAAACCCTAATAGAGTCCTGGCCTTCACAGCCTCCTCAGGCAAGGAGTTCCACAGGTTGACTGTGCACTGTGTGAAGAAAAATTTCCTTTTATTAGTTTTGAACCTACTACCCATCAATTTCATTTGGTGTCCCCTAGTTCTTGTATTATGGGAAAAGGTAAATAATTTTTCTATATTCACTTTCTCCACACCATTCATGATTTTATATACCTCTATCATATCACCCCTAAATCGCCTCTTTTCCAAACTGAAAAGTCCCAGTCTCTCTAGCCTCTCCCCATATGGGACCCGTTCCAAGCCCCTAATCATCTTAGTCGCCCTTTTCTGAACCTTTTCTAATGCCAATATATCTTTTTTGAGGTGAGGAGACCACATCTGCACGCAGTACTCAAGTTGTGGGCGTACCATAGTTTTATATAGGGGAAGTATGATATCTTTTGTCTTATTATCGATCCCTTTTTTAATAATTCCTAACATCCTATTTGCCTTACTAACTGCCGCTGCACACTGCGTGGATGTCTTCAGAGAACTATCCACTATAACTCCAAGATCCCTTTCCTGATCTGTCACAGCTAAATTTGACCCCATCATGTAGTATGTGTAATTTGGGTTATTTTTTCCAACATGCATTACCTTACACTTACCCACATTAAATTTCATTTGCCATTTTGCTGCCCAATCACTCAGTTTGCTGAGATCTTTTTGTAGTTCTTCACAATCCCTTTTGCTTTTGACTGTCCTGAACAACTTGGTGTCATCTGCAAACTTTGCCACCTCACTGCTTACCTCATTTTCTAGATCATTGATGAACAAGTTGAACAGGATCGGTCCCAGGACTGACCCCTGGGGAACACCACTAGTTACCCCACTCCATTGTGAAAATTTACCATTTATTCCCACCCTTTGTTTTCTGTCTTTTAACCAATTCCCGATCCATGAAAGGATCTTTCCTCCTATCCCATGACCACCTAATTTACATAAAAGCCTTTGGTGTGGGACCGTGTCAAAGGCTTTCTGGAAATCTAGGTATATTATGTCCACTGGGTGCCCCTTGTCCGCATGTTTATTAACCCCTTCAAAGAATTCTAATAGATTAGTTAGACACGACTTCCCTCTGCAGAAACCATGCTGACTTTTGCCCAACAATTCGTGCTCTTCTACGTGCCTTGCAATTTTATTCTTTACTAGTGTTTCTACTAATTTGCCTGGTACTGATGTTAAACTTATCGGTCTATAATTGCCAGGGTCTCCTCTAGAGCCTTTTTTAAATATTGGCGTTATATTGGCCGTCTTCCAGTCATTTGATACCAAAGTGGATTTAAAGGATAGGTTACAAACCACTGTTAATAACTCCGCAATTTCACATTTGAGTTCTTTCAGAACCCTTGGGTGAATACCGTCTGGTCCTGGAGACTTGTTACTATTCAGCTTATCAATTAACTCCAAAACCTCCTCTAATGTCACTTCAATCTGAGTGAGTTCCTCAGATTTGTCACCTAAAAGGGTTGGCTCAGATTTAGGAACCTCTGTAACATCCTCAGCCGTGAAGACTGAAGCAAAGAAATCATTTAATCGCTCCGCAATGGCACTGTCTTCCTTGATCGCTCCTTTTATATCTTTATCGTCCAAGGACCCCACTGCTTTTTTAGCGGGCTTCCTGCTTCTAATTTATTTAAAAAACATTTTACTATCGTTTTTGAATTTTTGGCTAGCTGTTCCTCAAAATCGTTTTTGGCTTTTCTTATTACATATGACACTTAATTTGGGAGTGTTTATGTTCCTTTCTATTTTCCTCACTAGGATTTGACTTCCACTTTTTAAAAGCTGCCCTTTTCTCTCTCACTGCCTTTTTAACATGGCTGTTAAGCCATGGTGGTTCTTTGTTAGGTCTCTTACTGTGTCTTTTTATTTGGGGTATACATTTAAGTTGGGCCTCTAGTATGGTGTCTTTAAACAGTTTCCATGCAGCTTCCAGGGATTTTAGTTTAATTACTCTACCTTTTAGTTTCTGTTTAACTAGCTTCCTCATTTTAGTGTAATTCCCCTTTTTGAAATTAAATGCCAGAGTGTTTGACCGCTGCGGTGTTCTTCCCAACACAGGAATATTAAAAGTTATTATATTGTGGTCACTATTTCCAAGCGGTCCAGTAACAGTTACCTTTTGGACCAGATCCTGCGTTCCAGTCAAGACTAGATCGAGAATTGACTCTCCCCTTGTGGGTTCCTGTACTAGCTGCTCCAAGAAGCAGTCATTTAAGGCATCAAGAAATTTAATCTCTGAATCCCGTCCTGAGGTGACATGCACCCAATCAATATGGGGATAATTGAAATCTCCTATTATTACTGTGGTTTTTATTTTGATAGCCTCTCTAATCTCCCTTAACATTTCAGCATCACTATCACTGTCCTGGTTAGGTGGTCGGTAATATATTCCTAATGCCATATTCATATTAGAGGAATGAATTGTTATCCATAATGATTCTATGGAACATTTTGATTCCTTTAGGATTTTTGCTTCATTTGATTCTATATTATCCTTCACATATAGTACCACTCCGCCACCCGCACGACCTGTTCTGTCTTTCCGATATAATTTATATCCCGGTATGATAGTGTCCCACTGATTGTCCTCATTACACCATGTTTCTGAGATGCCTATTATGTCAACTTCCTCCTTTGATATGAGGTACTCCAGTTCACCCATCTTATTAGACAGACTCCTAGCATTTGTGTAAAAGCACGTTAAAAAAAAAACTACCACTATTTATATGTCCGCCTTTCACAGACGCGTTGGATTTTTTTATATGTGATTGTTTCACATCTGATCTTACCCATATATTATTTCCCACGTTCCCTATCTGACTAACTTCTAGGGAATACCTATCGATGGAGCCTCGTGTAAGAGAAGTCTCCGTCCGATCCAGGTGCTCCCCCGCACCAATCAGCTTTCCCCCACCTCTTAGTTTAAAAACTGCTCTATGACCTTTTTAATGTTTAATGCCAGCAGTCTGGATCCACCTTGATTTAGGTGGAGCCCATCATTCCTGTATAGGCTCCCCCTACCCCAAAAGTGTCCTCAGTTCCTAATAAATCTAAACCCCTCTTCCCTACACCATCGTCTCATCCACGCATTGGATCTGAGCTGCATCCTTTCGATTTTAAATCAAAAGAGCGCATGGTGTGTGTAGATGCTCCACGTGTTCTTTCAGAAAAGGGCCAGATTTTCTGAAATAACTTGCTAGTGTAGATGCAGTCTTGGTGATATGGTTTTTCTCATCTAGTTCTCCTCCCTTGAGACCGGGTTGACCATCCACCAATTTTTCTCATCTCTTAACACAAAAGACTTTAGATCAGTTTCAAACCTGGAGAAGTTCACTAAAACCACAAAACTCTTTTATCACAGAGACCTGCCTTTGGTCTATAGAATGCTCCCCTCCTGAGCACCCCTTTAACAAGATACTTTTTTGATATGAAGAATGAATTTCAGGCTGGTTACACAAAATGTATGTAGTACAAGGAGAGAAGGCAACTGTGTGAGGGATGTAGAATTCTTTCTGTAGCATGGCAGACCAGTGCTTTGTATGATTTTGTGGATCATGTGAAGACTAGGACTTTAACTGGGTTTAACGGAGAGCTAGATAAATTCATGGAGGATAGGTCCATCAATGGCTAATAGCCGGGATGGGTAGGAATGGTGTCCCTAGCTTCTGTTTGTCAAAAGCTGGGAATGCATCAGTTGATAATTATCTGTTCTGTTCATTCCTCTGGGATGCCTGGCATTGGCCACTGTCGAAAGACAAGATACTGGTCTAGGTGGACCTTTTGTCTGACATTGAATGGCCATTCTTATGAGCTAGTATCCTAGCTCAGAGGATGCAAATCTCCATAATGCACCTGGCCAGCTGTATTGGGATAGAATAATTCCTCTGATGTCCCAGCTGGATCATTTGATTCACAGAAGCATGGAGAATGATAGACCATATGATCTTCTAGTCTAACTTATGTAACTATAAATGTTACTCCTGGTCGTATAAATGTCCATCCCTTTCTTATACCCTCACTGCATTATTTACACCTCAGTAATCTGTGATACTGTTTGTGCACTGGATTGCTTGTGTCTCATGCATGGCCACACCAGGGTGAGCATGAAGCATTGTGATAGGCTGCACATGGCTGGATGCAGTAGCAGTTCCTGGGCTGTCAATGGTGCAGAGACTAGTTGCTCCTGCTCTGGCCTCACCTCTCTCTCTCCCTTCTTATAACCCCCTGACCAACAGTGTTCCTCAATTTTTTTTCCATACATGGGTACAATGAATTTTGTTATGTGCATGGAGACGTGCAGATGTGCACCATCAATATAAACTCATGCTGCCTGCTGTGGGCACTCTGTTAATCACCTGGGTGGCACCTGATTCTCTCCTGCGCTGCCCAAGTGCTTAGCTTAGAGGGAGCACAGCTGACCAATATACTATAATGGCTTCTATTAAGAAGTTAAAATAAAACACATTTCCTCTCCCGCACACTCCCACCAATGGTCTCGGTTAAACAACAGCTATTGACAAGAAGCAATTTTATCTTAGTGTTCACATTCCAATCTTAGGCTTCCCAGTGATATCTCCCCTCTCCACCAAACAAACAAACAAACAGACACCAAGCTGCTTAAAATGATTTTAGGGAAGAAAAAAAAAATGGAAAACCACACAAGACATTTATGGTGCTGGTTTCTTCTGGGAGGCAGAGCTCCCTGTAAGCTGTGTGCTTGTGCAGCCCTTCAGGAGGTATTTAAACACTGCCCAGCTGATAAGCAGAATGCCCACACCTTGTTTTCTTGTTCCCTCTGGTAGTGTCCATTTGTGCATGCCTCGGTGCACATAAAAACTGATGATACAGATAGATGGAAAAGACTATAAGGAATATTGTCCAGGGAGCAGCAAGAATGATTGTCAGCATCCTGGGGATCTGACTGTTGCTGGATGAGAGGATTTGCCAGACTATGGGAGGTCAGTATTGTCTAGTAGCATCACCACTTCCACTGCTTACTGGGCTCCCTAGAAGACATGCAGGGGTAAATTACAGCTAAATAACAGCACAGAATATTGAAAGCCAGGACTGGTGTCTGGAAACAAACCTTATCTGACCATGGGAAATGGCCACACCCATGATAGGTGGACATCTGACTAATTAAAATCATGCCAAGTTATAGATATTTCCAGACAAGAGAGTGCTGAATTAGAGAGGTTCAACCTGTTCAGCATTAGTACCCTGTGGGGGAGACAGAAATACGAAAAGGATGGAAAGACCCTCCTATCTAAGAGAAGGCACACTGCTACTTGCAACTGTCATAGGAGAAGAATTAGAGAAAAACTAGCCTGCATGTTTCCAAATAATAGCATAATGCCTGTTGAAAGACAAATCAGTGGAAAGACAATACCTACCTGCTTTACTCTGAAATACAGCTGGATTTGCCTAATATATTAGATAGTCTATTGAAAACCAGTTCCTGTGAGATCATATGGCCCCTGTCCTGGAGCCAAGGTTAGGGAGGTTGCAGATGGACCTGCATAAATGGCAGATGTGCAATAGCTCAGGAGGAAGTTCTAACTCACCCAGTTTTTCTAAGTTTGGATGTGTGTAAGTAGCGTGTTGGGCCACTTACTTCCCTTTTAGGAATTTCTGTCTTTTTCTTAATCTGTTCTCCTCACTTTACACACTGCAACAGGCAAGTTGTCCTGAATACACACCAAATGCTCAGATATATTAGAGTTTGTAAAGCAGATAACTCCATTATGCTGTTGTTGGTTTTTTTTTCATTTAAATTGCATGTAGATCTGCACTGGGTATAGGAATGATCAGAGTTGGAATCATGAATATCTTGCCAATTCTAATACAGGTTGGACCAATTTTGTCCAGCACTCTGGGGACCTGACTGGTGCCAGACAAGAGAATTTGCTGGCCCATGTGAGGTCAATATTGGCTAGCACATTACCAACACTTCCACTATGTATTAGGCTCTGAGAAGACATTTAGGGGTAAATTACAGCTAAATTACAGCACAGAGCACTTAGAGCCAGGACTGGTGGCTGGAAAAAAACTTTATGGGACCATGAGAAACTTGGCCACACCCATAATAAGTGGTCATCTGGCTAACTAAAATCACGCCAGATTATGGATGTTACTGGATCAGAGAGTTCTAGATTACAGAGATTCAACCTATATTATTACATTATGTTTTCCCATGGCTTTATTGTGATTTAAAGATTGTCAGATCCAGTCTCTCTTGGCCTGTAAGCATGTAATGCCAATGAAAAGTACCCCCCATGGAATAATAAACTCTTTAATAACAGAAATGTGGCAACCACAATCATGAAAAAAGTGATTACATTCGACATAAAAATCTAAAAGCTCATTTGATCCTAAGGTCCCTGGTGGCACATTCCCTGAACTTCTATTTAAAATATAACATCCTTGACTTACATCTCATTTGGGCCTTTTGTTAGCACTAATATAAAATAACAGTACAATTGCCTGTAGGGAAACATAATAAAGGATTATTGTGGGTCACTGATCCAAGCTGTTGGTCGTGAGCCCACCCACGAATCTGACCCACAGATCTCCTAGGAAAGGGGTTAGAAACCACTGCACATTTTGATACTGAGTCAAGGTTTACAGACCCATATGCAGTAGGAATTAATGCAAGCAAACTGCCTTGGTTTAACAGAAGACTCCTTGTCATTCGCTTGACAAAGAGGGGGCACATTTAAAGGCCAACCCTACCAGGTATGACTATAAATGGCTCTCACACTGTTTGAAAACTATCACTGTACGAACTAACCTTGCTGCTGACTTCACCTCTGTTCTCCTCTGCTTTCCCACCCCAAGTCCCCCTCATTACAGTTAACCCTCTTCCATGTCTTTCTAGTTCCACATCTGGGATTCCCTCTCCTCCTGGAACCATTTTTTGATCTAGTTTCCCATGCTGCCATCTTGATGCCCTTCAAGTTCTTCCCTCAAAACACCTCTTTCAAGAGGCCAATGAACCCCTAGCCTTCCAGCATGGAAAATTTAGCCAATTTAGTGGTGACTCATCAATGCACTATAGAGCAACACACTGAAAAAGGAAAAGTAAATACAAACGCCATAGCTTGACATCTTTAAATTATGATTTGAGGACTTCAGTAACTCAGTCAGGGACTGTAGGTCTATTTCAGGAGTGGATGGAAAAGTTTCTATGGCCTGCAATGTTCAGGAAGTCAAACTAGATCATCATGAAGGTCCCTTCTGCCCTTAAATTCTAAGTCAATGAAACCTGCCTTTTGGCTTGCTTTTGTACTCCTGACCCCAGCTCTGACCCATGTCTCTGAATCCTGGTCTCTGACTGGCACATCTACTGACTGTTAGGCATGGCTGCCCTAACTCTGAGTCTAAGAAGGCTTTGTTTGGGGAAGAAGGTGGTGTTATGCCAACAGAAAAACTCCTCCAGTATGTGTCAGCTGCACATAAGCTAGGGTGCTTTGCTGGCACAGCTATGTCACCATAGGTTCTGGAGTGTAGACACACCCCCAGCTTTCATGTAAAAAGTGTTTCAAGTCCCCCAGTTTGCAGAGAAAAGACTGAAAATATGACCTGAGAGTGTCCTCAAGGTTTGGAAAGCAAAGAAACAGAAAGAGATCCCAAAATGAACTATTTGTTTATTTCTCTTTAATCTTACCATTTTAAGTCAGTCCCATGATTTTGATCCATCAGAGGCTGGCCATGCTACCAGGAAGAAGACACAGCATCTCTCAGAAACTAAGTTTCGTTTTTGCTTTTCCAGGAAATTGACGAGGAAGCAGGTGGCAGAAGACTACAGAGTTAGCAGAAGGTTGTGTAAATTGTGCCTAATACAAGTGGCTGGTAAACACAATATTTTTGTTTCTGGGTAAGTAGCAGGTTTCTTAGTATGAAGAAATACATGGTCAATTAATGCAAGGGATGCTGATGTTTGAGAGGCATACCAGGCATCTGGGCTTTCCTGGACATGACCTCCTTTTTGGTCCTCCAGTATCCATCCAGACAGGTATTTGAAATATGAAAAACTTCCCTCACTTCTGTGGAAGTTGTGGGAAAGGCTCTGCCAAGGATTACTGACCATGTTGAACCTCAGGATTGTAGAAGAATTCCCCCCAGTGCAGTATTACTGGGACTGGGAATCCCACATCAAAAGGGGCTAGAAAGGCTACTGCAAGGAGGGTTGCTCATACATTTGCGTTTTCCTGGCTATGACATCTTGGTTAGTCCTCCAATCTCTCTCTAGGTGGACTTTGGAGATATGAAAAAATTTCCATGATTTTTCTTGTCTTCAGAGCCAGCCTGGAAAACTTTGCCACTGCCAGCAGCAGCTCAGGAAGGAAGGGTGGCAAAACCATAGCTTGTTACGCTTCTTCCTGTGCTAATGCTGGTGGTGGTGCTGACTTCAAAGCTGAACTCCCACTTCTCTGGCCTCTTACCTTGAAAGGTAGAGATGCTACCAGTAGAGGCACAGAAGGAAAGGTAGCACCCTTCCTTCTGTGCTGCTGCTAGAAATACTGCCAGCTGGGCTGGATACCTCAGCAGAGACTATTATTCTGCAGCCACCCAGCTCTGCTGCTGATCCTGGAGCAAAGGGATGTGGGGGATTATTCTGCAGCCACCCAGCTCTGCTGCTGATCCTGGAGCAAAGGGAGGTGGGCAGTGCCCTCCAAGAGGACTTGCAACTTGAGCTGCTGCAGGAAGACTTGATGGGACCCTAGGCCAGGCAAGAACCTGGCTGGTTGCAGGGGTCCCTCAGAGTCCCAGGATCTCCACTGAAGCAAGGTAAGATGACCTTGACTCCAGTCTACCTCATTCCCTGCTCTGGCTCTGCCTTTCCAAGAGGAGCATGCCCAACCCACAGCCCTGCAGCTGCAGGTTCTAGATCCTATCAGAGCCACTCTGCCCATGCCTAGCATCTGGAAAGCAGGTTCAGAGGTCACATAAATCACATTCAGGCTGGGGGAGGGTGAATCAGAACAGGGGTCTGCTGCTCCTTATGGCCTCAACTCACTCCAGGGAAACTCTGGACCTGATGCAGAAGTTGACGCACTGTGGGGGAAAGAGGATCAATAGATCAGTACACAAGCTGTGCAAATAAGCTCCACCTTCATCCCTGGGGCTGTGACATGCTCAGGTTGGAATTCCTTGATCATGGTGCTTAAGAATGGGATTGTCACTGTGTGTGTTTGTCTGTCTAGACTGGCACAAAGTTCAGTGTCTGGGCTGATGAACAGCTCGGTAGGATGGAGGCAGACCCTTTGCCCCAGCTGGTTTGAAAGCCCTTGGTCGAGGAAAGGAGTGACTATGAGGACAATTCCTCCCCACTCTTCCCAGTGCCAGAGGGAGAGAAGTACTGATTCCCTTCAGGCATACCTGGTTCTCTAGAAAGGGGTGTGTCTTCTGTAAGAATGATCTTCTGGCTCGGCTATCAGAAGCATGAGAAGTTGGGCTGGAGGGTGGGGGATCTGAGAACCTCACTGCCAACCAGAGCGTGACTTGAAGTTCCATCTCCTTCCCCTGTCCCTGAAGGAGGAAGGACCCAACATAGCATTGCCCTGAAGAAGAATGGCCCACTGGGGTGCAGGCTAGGAGGGCAGGTAGGAAAATGGATTTTCAGCTTCTTTTTTTCAGTTCTCCCCAGTGCTAAGGTAAAACTGCCCCTCCTGACCATGCTCACTTCCAAGATATATTGAGTTTTTCTGTATCGGGGAACTCTGCCTGCAGATACCCTAGCATGGCATGCCTGAGTTCAGACTCACGGACTTGGGTTGTAGCTGGGAAATTGGGAACATTTTTCCTCCCCATCAGTAGCACTCTGCTTGGCCAACCAGTATGGGGACTCTGAGAAATGATTACTGCGAGGTCTCACCACACATCCAAAAGGATGCGCCAGGTCGCCACCAGAGGGGATCAGTCTCAGAGTAATTCCCAGCTCTCTCTTTGGGATGGTCTCCCACAAAGCCACAAGGTGGAGGGGGTGTCTCTGAGGTTGCTCCTTCCTTGAACCTCTGTCCTGCCTGATGTCAGGGTCTGTGTGAGGGCACCACCTTCCCACCACTTTTCCCCAGGAGGTTGAGGTCCTTTGTGATGTCATTGCCACACCCACCGCTCCCCTGCAAGCACCTCATCAGCCTCTTGGGACACATTGTCCACGTCTACACTAGCCCCAAACTTCGAAATGGCCACGCAAATGGCCATTTTGAAGTTTACTAATGAAGCTCTGAAATGCATATTCAGCACTTCATTAGCATGCAGGCGGCCACGGCACTTCGAAATTGATGCGCCACGCTGCTGCGCGGCTCATCCCAATGGGGCTCCTTTTCGAAAGGACCCCGCCTACTTCGAAGTCCCCTTATTCCCATCTGCTCATAGGGGCCGTGTCTACATGTGCCCCAAACTTCGAAATGGCCATGCAAATGGCCATTTCGAAGTTTACTAATGAAGCACTGAAATGCACATTCAGCGCTTCATTAGCATGCGGGCGGCAGCGGCGCTTCGAAATTGATGCGCTTTGCCGCCGCGTGGCGCGTCCAGACGGGGCTCCTTTTCGAAAGGGCCCCGCCTACTTCGAAGTCCCCTTATTCCCATGAGCTCATGGGAATAAGGGGACTTCGAAGTAGGTGGCGTCCTTTCGAAAAGGAGCCCCGTCTGGACGCGCCGCGCGGTGGCAAGGCTCGTCAATTTCGAAGCGCCGCTGCCGCCCGCATGCTAATGAAGCGCTGAATATGCATTTCAGCGCTTCATTAGTAAACTTTGAAATGGCCATTTGCATGGCCATTTCGAAGTTTGGGGCACGTGTAGACGTAGCCAGGGTGACTTATTGTGGACTTATTGTGGAAATTAGTAGACCACCACCCAAATTAGGGGAGCTGGAAAGGTTGCCTTTTAATCTTAGCAAGGTATGATTCCTTGGCAGGGAATCCAGCTGGTGCCGAGCAACAGCTGCAAGATGGACTGCAGCCTTTAATGATAAATTTCATTGCAACTTTGTGCTACAGATTCTGATGCTTAGGCAATACAGAACTCACTTAGCAGGCCTTCAATTGTTGGTGTCAGCCTGGCATTGCTCACCCGTGCCTTAGCAGCTGATACCAGGGTGGATAACCAGGGTTTTGGAGCTCTATTAAATGTCTCAGCAGATTCATTTTAATACAGGACCACATGGTAGGAGGAGGGTAGCTAATCTATTGACTCATTTTAGCTGTGTCTACACGTGCATGCTACTGCGAAGTAGCGGCACTAACTTCAAAATAGCGCCCGTCGCGGCTACACGCGTCGGGCACTATTTCGAAGTTAACTTCGACGTTAGGCGGCGAGACGTCGAAGTCGCTAACCTCATGAGGGGATCGGAATAGCGCCCTACTTCGACGTTCAACGTCGAAGTAGGGACCGTGTAGACGATCCGCGTCCCGCAACGTCAAAATTGCTGGGTCCTCCATGGCGGCCATCAGCTGGGGGGTTGAGATGCTCTCTCTCCAGCCCCTGCAGGGCTCTATGGTCACCATGTGCAGCAGCCCTTAGCCCAGGGCTTCTGGCTGCTTCTGCGGCAGCTGGGGATCCATGCTGCAGGCACAGTCTGCAACCAGTTGTCAGCTCTGTGTATCTTGTGTTGTTTAGTGCAACTGTGTCTGGGAGGGGCCCTTTAAGGGAGCGGCTTGCTGTTGAGTCCGCCCTGTGACCCTGTCTGCAGCTGTGCCTGGCACCCTTATTTCGGTGTGTGCTACTTTGGTGTGTAGACGTACCCTCGCAGCACCTATTTCGATGTGGTGCCACGCAACGTCGAAGTTGAACATCGATGTTGCCAGCCCTGGAGGACGTGTAGACGTTATTCATCGAAATAGCCTATTTCGATGTTGCTACATCGAAATAAGCTATTTTGATGTTGGCTTCACGTGTAGACGTAGCCTTGATGTAAGAAAACCCACACACATCCACATCTTTGTAGGAATTGTTCAGAAAAAAAACAAAATTTTCTCTCTGCAGCTCTTCTTTGGCCATTGAAGTAAATGAGCATTTTGCTATTGACTTTGCAGGGCAGGATCGGGTGTTCATAAGCAAACCATATAACTGAAATATTTGTCCTATCTCTGAACTCGCTCCCACTACAGTAAAACGACAATGACATTATGTTAGTGAAAAACTCCTGTGAGATCAGAATTAGGCCTTAGGGGTTTTAGTCAGTGCCAAGCAGGTTTCTCTTCATAATATTATAATATTTGTTTCTGTTTATTATGTAAAGAATTCAAATGAACGCAGAAATTAATAAACCCATTCCTTCACCTAACTCTTTTTAGGTTGTACTAATTGATGTAAACTATATATGTATGCATAGCATAGGAGGAGCTTTCAACTCTCTGAGTCTCACCTCCAACACTGAAATGAAGACTGCCCTGCATCTCTTCTGTACTGAGCAATTCCTATGGCTCTTACTGTAATCAATATAGGTAAGGCTGCTGATGTAAGGATTTGTCTGGCCTAAATATAGCTCCTCTGAATGTTAATTTATTTCCCTTGAAAGTCACTGCATTACCAAAGAACAAGTCTTTAGCTTTGTTCCCCGCTCCAGGTTGAGGATCATACCTTGGAAGTCTTATATGGAAGGCGACGATGAGCATTAGCTGCAAGTGGACTTTAGGGTGAATTGCATCCTCCCACAAGGTGATGTTTTCTTCATAAACACACTTGTGTTCTCCCTGGGTCTCCAGAACAAAGATGAACACACTTGGACTGTGATCAAATTTTTCTCTGCCTGCCGTGAGGCCAGATTGCAATTGGGATGAATTACATTCATGCCAAATGTGAAATGTTGTCATCTTATGCTTTAGCTAGGCACATCTAGACCTAGAACATTGCTACAGCTCTAGCCACAATTCAGCAAATGACAGTGCCAGAAATTAAATACCACATTGCTGGTTTTGGCCACCAAAGTAACTCTAAGGAACCATTTGTACTCAGGGACCATTTGGACTTTAGTCCTATCCTAGGGAGCCAGTCACGCTCACTGGAAGCAAGTAAAGCCAAAGTCATCCCACCATTAATCAACAAGGGTTCATTTTATGGAAATTTAAAGCAAACCAAAACAAATCACCACCCTGAGCTCCAGAAACTATATGTCTATAATCTGATCTCTTGTCCATGTCAGGCCTGAGTGCTGGTGAATAGGTGAGAAAGTTTAAAAAAGAAAACCAGGCAGCCATCCCTGTACAGATGGAACCAAGCTTACATCTGGTAGTAAAACAATACCCTTTGGTTCTTGGCACATCTGACCATTACTTATCTTTCTTTTACTGCTAGATTTTTTTTTCTGCCTGTTCCAGAGCTGTCTAAAGCCAATGGAAAAATACTCATTGACTTCAATTTGATTTTGAATCAAGCCCTTCTGGGCTTTTCTTCTCTATTCCTTTTTATATGTTCTGTTTTTAAATTTGGGTTCTTCTTATTCTCTCTCATTCCAACCTTCATAGTCTTCCAATCTTATGGTACATACGATCCACACAGTGTGTTTCACATATGCACTGCTACATGTACTACAATGTCATCGTTAGCATGCCATGCTTGTACAATTTGTCTGACTATTTTTGGTTTTCTGCATGTAATCTATTACAGTTTAATACAAGTAGTAGTAGCCATACATACATTTCTTTTAACTACAGCAGGATGCCTTTGGTAGCTGGGATGCTGCCTACTGCTACACACCTCTTCCTCATCTTTTCAAAGAGTACAAAAATATACTCAGATTTGGTCTATGGAGCAATACAGCTGTGTTTTACATTGCTGGTAAAGCAATGTTTTCTTTCAAATCCAAACAGTGTTTCAAAATTTTGGGGCAGGGAATAGAAAGGAAATAGGGAAACTGATTTTTTTTATTATTTTCTGAAATACAAATCCCTGCCAGAGATCTAGATACATTTGTGAAAGTTCACAAGTATTACTCAGAAAACAGATCCCTACAATGTGATCCATCTTATTTTGGAGAAATAATAATAATTAAAAAAAAAAGGGCAACACCTTCCTTAACCCATTCAGCGCTTATGAACAGTATTGTCTTGATTAAACGTTGTATTGCATTCCTATTTCAAATCTATGTAAACATTCACATAGCTGACTTCTTTATCTGAGTCATAAGTTCATTGGTTAAACAACACTGAATTCCATGTGGCCTACCTACTGAATGTTTCATTTTTTAAATGATTGCTTGCCTGCAACAGCACTAAAGTCAGGCTGGGAACAACATCTTGAGACTGGTTCAGTGTGTTACAATGACAATTCTCAGTTGCTGTCAATAAAGCTTAATGGTTTGATCTTGAACCATTAATACAATGGAAAATCAGAATGACCCACACCTGCAGAACCTTTCAAACAGGCCAGTTACAAGGGTAACTTAGGAACCCATGAAATTAGAATGAGTTCTATTTGCTCTGGAAAATAATTTGAATCCAATTTAATTGAAGATCACCAAAATAGTCTAATCCTTTAACCCATTCTCCAATTGTCTGACAATTTCCCTCTTTTTATCTACAGTCTTATTTACTTTGTTTCCATAATTTGTTTCCTCTCTTTCTTGCTGCATTGAGCTCCTATCCCTCTGTGAACAAAGGATCCCATCCTACTGCTTACTGAAAGGACCAGTTCCAAGGAAGATTTATGTCCATATATAAATTGTGCAGCAGTAGACCTACCTACTCATCCTTGACTTTTGCACCTGAATGCAAAGAAACTCCCAGGCAGATTGGTAACCTTCTTATTCACTTATTACTAAGGCAGAACTTCTGTGGTACACATTTAATACTGACCTTGGGAATGTGGTGTGTAATCTTAGAATAATCCCACACCACACACACACAATACAAATACGCTTGTCAAATCTCAGAGTAAATTTCTTTATGTTAAAACACTAGGTTTCCTCTTTGTGCACCTTTAAATTTTCAGTGTATGAACAAGTTCCCCTAGCATGGAGAAGCCAGAAAGACGAGATTCACTAGAATGTGTCTGTCAGTGGCTTTGATTTGTTGTGATAAAGGACCAAATGAAAATTTAAATTTAAAACATTAGTGATTTCAACATCAAAACTAAAATAGTTTTTGTCAAAATTTTATGTAAATTGTCTGTGAAAATGTCATTTTTTGTTAAAAATGCATTTTTCGTTTAAAAGTCTAACAAAATATTTTAACCATCTCTAACAGTGATACAATTGTCAGTGTACAAAAATAAACTGCTCAGTAAAGCTGCTATATTGTGCTATATGGTCTATGGTACTAGGATCTTTCAAAAACTTCTAGCAGTTGTAGTGAGGAGAGTGGCTCAGTTCAAAGTGAAGAAAAAAGCCCTTAAGCTAAGAATAAACATATATAAACTGACAGGCTGACTCTATCTAAACTACTGTTTTACAGCCCTATTGCACTCAGGCTAAAGAAAAGTCTAATGAAAAAATTTTATAAAGATAAGACATTAGTCAGGGTGGAGTTTTGTTGGTGTTTTTTCATTAGATATATTTGATTCTCTTCCCGAAAATGATGCAGTCAGCAGTAGCTTAATTCTAACTTATAATTAGGGTTATGTACTAAACTAGGCCTAGGGTGCATGTCTAACCTAAAGGAGTTCAATGTATAAATGAAAAACAGACTTGTGGCTGACTGACTTGGCATCTACCAGGACACTGATATCTAGTAACAGAATAAATTTAAAATGAAAATTAAATGTGGTCATTATCGTTTAAATTGATGTCATGTTTGCCAACTGTTTATGAAAGGAAAATTGAAAAGATAAGCATGATTTTGGAATTGGCAGTGCATTCTGCTACACACCAACTTGCTGTGATTTGAGGCACTTTAAAATAAATTAACACTAATTTTTACAGCCTACTAAATGATGTCAGCATGTTTTCTTTTATTATTAAAAGCACAGCTTCCCTGAACAACATATGGAATTTAAATGTATGTGAAAGAGAGAGAGAGAGAAGGACAGTTTTATACTTGGGAAGACATAGCTCTAGTTACACAACATAGCTCTCTCTCTGGCTGTGCAAGTCAAACAGTGGAACAAACTTCAGATTCCCAATATAATATTAAATCCTTGAAAAATTAAGCCAAAACTCCCAGCTTCGCAGGGTGTTCACTTTGTTTTCTAGGTTATTTTTAATGTTTTGTGAAAATGATGAAAAGCCTCACTCCTTCAGAAACACAGTGTTTGCATTCCTAGAAAACTACATGCAACAGCAAATATGACAGCACAACAGAATGGTGGAAGAAGGCATTTTAGAATTTCCTCTTTACACCAAGTAATTTGATCTTTGCAAAACATTCATTAGAACATGTTGGTTTGGGATAGCTCTAAAACAGGGGTGGGCCACATGCAGCCCACCAGGATTCTATGCGTGGCTCATGTAACATTTTGTTTATTGTTGCCCACGTGCAGGGTTGCCAGATTCTGCTAGTTTTCATCCAGGTAGTTTTCTTCCTACCTGTATTACTCAAGTGACACACACATAAAGCCAGGGCACGTGAAGTGAGGTGAGTGCTGAGTACATACAACATTGATCATGAGAGCTGTGTGCTCCCTCTGCATCCAATCAAAGGGCAGCTATGCTTCAATTAGCCCACCCTGCAAATTCTAGGTACACAAGCATAGTTAGCAAAACAACCCTATCCCGGGAAACCATCTTGGTTTTGACAATCTCATGACCCAGGAGCTGAAGGAGGACTACTTGTGTGTCCCACTCGCTATCCTTGGTTGTCCATCGCTGCTCTAAACCCTCAGAAGTACTATAACATTTGGCTGTAGACACTACACATGTCAGGCCTGATGTTTAATTCTTCAACTGAAGAATCCACTTTCTCAGTCTTTATAGAAGGAAAACTCACTGTCATATTTTCGAATGGACAAAGTTGGACCTACACAATATCTGAGCACTACAATTATGTGTGTATGGACATTTGCTCATGTCTGTGATGGAATTTGCCTATCACATGCCCCCTGCATGCCTTTTCAACTCAGTTATGCCCAAGCTTGGAAACTGTTTGTTCAGAGATTGTCCTTCTGTTCTGTTCAGAGCCTGGCACAATAGGATCCTGGTGCATGATTAGGGTTCCTTTGTGAACTGATAGTACAAATAAATCAATACAATTATGATAATTTGTGCATGCAAATGGTTATTGTGATTGTCCTTTGCACACCCAATAGATACTCTGTAACTGTGTGAGTTCAATTCTATATGCTTAAAAAGATTGTAAGCTGGGTAGGCAATCAGTGGCCAGGTGCAATTCACCAGGGTTAGCCTCTGTTGGGCTGTTTTGAGTTTTATTTACCTACATGTCTGCCAGTATGGCCTGTCCCAACTCCCACTGGCTGCAGATCAACATTCCTGGCCATTCAGAGATGCAGGAAGTGGCATGGATGGGACACCCCTTCCCATAACAATGAACCCGAGCCAATAGGAGTTGTGAGATGCTGTACCTGCACATATGCAGGTAAATAAAGTGTCCAGAGGCCCACCAAGGGCTAACTCTGGTGAACTGTGTACAGCTAACAGGCTGCTTATTGCCAACCCCTGCTGTAAGCCCTTAAATCAAGAATATTATGGTATCCATTATCTAGTGTAAATAGCCATCGATCCATTGACCTTGATAGTTTTAGGACAATTTACATCAAGGTGAGGATAGATTTCCATGTCTTTAAATGTCTGCAAAGCATCCTGTATGTTTATGTCTCTATGCAAATAAAACAAACTGTAACAATGGAAAAGAAGCAATGGGCATAAATTGCAGCAAGGCAGGCTTAGGTTGGACATTAAAAAAAAGTTTCCTAACTGTCAGGGAGGT
This sequence comes from Carettochelys insculpta, assembly GCF_033958435.1. Lineage (NCBI taxonomy): Eukaryota > Metazoa > Chordata > Testudines > Carettochelyidae > Carettochelys > Carettochelys insculpta. The sequence continues at coordinate 33,987,368 of NC_134150.1, read as the reverse complement.
TAAACACAGGAATAAATTAGCTAGGGAGGTTGTGAGAGCTCCTTTATTGGAGATTTTTAGGAACAGGTTAGATAAATATCAAGGAAGGTCTAGATGGGTGCCAGCTTGGTTCTGCCATGAGGGCAGGGGAATGGACTTGATAACCTCTCAAGGTCCCTTCTAGTTCTAGTATTCTATTATTCTAAAAGATGTTTTGAAATCAGGGACCCTATTGTCACTAATTGGAGTTGTATGTGTTTAATTAGGTTTTGATCCTTCAAGGCACTGTGTGCTCTGGCTCTTATACAGAGAAGCATTTAAGCACATGCGTAACTTTAATCATGAGTAGTCTCATCGAAGTCAAAGTAAAAATTTCTGTGATTAACATTAAACGCATGCTTAAGTGTTGGAGCCAGGGTGCATAGATTGCAGAACTAAGCCTTCAACATGTAGGTTCAGACCCTAATTTACGTACCCTATCAGAGTGGGAAAAATCATGCAAAACTGAAAAAACCCTTCTTTGTTATGACATCCTTTCACCTGTCAAGTCTTCTGGGAATATAGACATCTTGAAATAGATCCTGTGAATATGCTTTTAAATGATTGCTGCAAGAAGGTTGAAGAGAGTTGGCCAACCTTCAAAGGATGTGGCCTTGATTATCTATGGAGACATAACTTAAAATGAATTAAACTGAAGCAGAATATTTTTTCAAGGCACCTTTAGGTTACATCAGTTCTTTTAAAATGGTAATTAAGGTTTGTTTTGATCTTTATCTGAACTCATGATTCTATGAATCAACCTTGGTAGTTAACATTAATATCTTCAAATGGATCAGTCTGGCACCTACTACTGTACATGCCTGTGTGATATTCCTGGCCACTGACTGAGTGGGATAAGATCTGATTCAATGAACCTACTTTTAGAGCAGTTTTGGCACCTGTTAAAATAAAAGGCAAACTTCCCTCTGACTTCAATATAGGTGTAATTGCACCCCATAAATCTATCTCGTGATTCCACATGAAAGAATAAGAAATTGGCAGTTTATTGTTTTCTATGTGCTCTTTTGCCTACAATGTGCAAACTATCTCCTCTTCTGGTATCAAAGATCTGGGAGAGATTCGCAGAATTCCCACTTACACTAATTCCCTTCTTTGATATGGTCTTTTTTTTTCCAGATACAGCACCTGGTTAAAGAGACTGGAGAACAGACAGGGGTGAAAGTAACTTAAATTTCTTACAGATACTGCCCTCTCACAAAACGGGTCCCTGCCAGCTTTTTAAACAGCTCCCTGCTGGCTTCTGCTGCAGCTGAGCCAGATCTGACCAGCACTGCACACCACCATGCACCCCCTTCTTTTCACCTCTGAAAACAGGTTAATCATCTGTCAAGGATGCTTGTAAACATGATTATAAGGCAGGCATATAAAGAAGCAAGAATCATCCTAGATGCTTTCACCTGTTTTGAATTAAATGTAATGCTGTTGCACCATTAAAAGTCATGAAAAAAATTAAAAGGCCAGATTTTCAGATAGTGTAAATCAGCATAGCTTCATTGAAATTTGGAGGGATTACACTGATTTAAACCAGAAGCTTTAGCCTCATGGTTGCAAATGAAAATGTCAATAATTACATTTCTACAACAAGCAAAGTCTGCCCTAATTTTAAGCAAATGAAGGAGGCTGGTATGCTCCATGACAGGAGATATTATATTGCCATACAACTGACTTAAAGTTCTATAAGTCAGATTATAACTTTAGAAGAAGCAATTATGATTTTATTGCATTCACACAGCGGATGATTAATGCTGAGAGCCTAGGGGAAAATGCATCCTATCATTTGCTAACATGCACTATAATTATGCATACCTCTCCAGGTACTGTAATTTAGGACTCAGAAAGCAACATTCTGAATGAGGACTGCTTCACTTATAAGACATTACAGATGTGTTATCATATAAATGAGGTAGCTTTGACATGACAGCGTTCTAATAAATCCTCAACTAAGATTTGGAGACAAGATACGTCAAAAGCAAATCCACACTGTCTCTTAATCTTCTACATAAACTGTTTATTTTTCTGCACCCTACAATAATACATATGTCAAGGAGGATTTGATGGTTTCTAGATTAAAGAGGGTCCTCTCCCCCACCCCAGCAGGTCATCATGAGAATACTCATTTTTGTTATATTAACTCAGCTATGGCAGGATTTAAATGTGAACCAAATAAAATTCTTTCCATCAGATTGGGAACTTCTGAGATGAACTTCATAAAAAACACATTTTGCTTCATTTCAGTGTAAGTTTGAAACATCTAATGTTGCATGATGTTCTGTCATGGTGATAGCTTACATTCCAAGCCATATTCTCTTCAAAAAGTGCTTTGTGTTCTGCAAGATGAATTTATAAAAAGCCCTTTGCTTGATGCTCATATTACTTATATTATGGTGCTGCTCAGGTGCCTCAACTGAGGTCGGGGCCCATTGGGTGGTACCAACATTTCACTAGAGACACTGCCAACCCCAAAGAGTTTACAATCTTAATTGACAAGGCAGAGAAAGGATGGGAGGGAAAAGAGACACGTAAGAATAGCCATATTGGCTCAGATGAATGGGCCATCTACCCCACTATTCCTGTCTCCTCTACTGACATTTACAGAGGAGTGCGCAGAACAGCTCAGAGTGCTGCACCTTCATTTTCTTTCCTGTGACTTAGTCAGGCAGTTAAGAAGCAAGGAGCTGAACCTACCTCCCTTATTCTAAGTCTACTATTTACTCAGTCATGCTGCTTGTTGGTGCTAGTCCTGTCGGCTGAGCTCCTTGAATTTATCTAGGCACCTAACTCCCAATAAATCTGGCTCTACATACCTTCCTCTTTTTAACATAATATCTACTAATATGCTGCTAATACTTGTAAGTTGGAAAAATTGTTGCTTTATTAATTAAAATACACTTGTACTTGTAACAAAAAAAGAACTAATTAGAAATCTTCAGGCCCTCTATTGAAAAAAGTAGCTGTGACCATTTAGAATTTTATTGGACATTTACCAAGATAATGTCTGTAAATGATCAGAAGGCAAACATTAATACGTAAAATTAGCACATTTTGCTGAATTGGTACCACTAGTAGTGTGCACCTTTCTCAGCATCGTGTCTTTTGAAGTCTCCTGAAGACTCCCATTAATCATAAACTATCCACACACCTTGCTACAAATTTGCCTTTAGGAGTCTACATTATGAGTCTGTGTTGGAAAATACTGCCTTAGAACATTATAGGGTTAATGGGATTTGAGTGTGTTGCCTTCTCTTCCAGCTATAAATTTATTAGTCACATCAGACATGGCATTCACATTAAATCTACATGTAAGACTGGGCAATCTGAAACAGTTTATACTTAACACAGAGGAACTCAAAAATGTGTCACTTGTGACTTGCTTTATTTCCTTAATGCTTGTTCTGTAAGGCTATGGCTACACTAGAAGCATCTGTCTACAGAAGTTACTAACAGAAGAGCCGTCCCTTCAAAATTTCTGTCGACAGATCACATCTACACATAAAAGCGGATTGATCTTTTGATCGCTGGCAACAAATGGGCCCCCTGGAGCATCTACACAGATTTTCGTCAACAGGTCCTATTGAGAAAACACATTTTGTGTGTAGACGTTCCATGAGTTTTTGTCTACAAAACTCTCTAGTGTAGCCTAAAAGTCTTAATCTAAACATCTGTATTTTTTTCAGAGAGAAAATCAGTACTTGGTAATAAGACACACTGCCATAAACAACAAATAAACAATACTACACACATTTATATCCACTGTGCAGAGTCAATATTTGCAAATTATTTTGAGTAGCTGGCAAAAGAAGCATGTGAAGATTGTCTATCAACTTTCCTATGCGCTCTCCAAAGAGGGCAAAGAATGTCTAAAGAGATGTTTGTGCCTACACCCATAGGTGTACATAATAGATGAAACCCATATTAAGCATCACATGTGACTAGCTGAACATAAAGTGTCATCTTATTGACCAGTTGGCCTTCATTTGAAATCAGGAAATATACTGGAAAAAAAATTAAGTAATTAATTTGTAACCCACTAGAGGATAAAAAGGTTATGAGGAAATTTCTGATAATATGGGTATGAGGAATTTTCCTCTTTGACTGGACAGGTCATGTGATAATGTGAAAGGTATAGAATTGATGAATCTTAACATTAATAAAGATTTTGATATATTTCCACCTGATGCTTGCATTAACAAATGAAAGAAATGTGGTCTGGATTAAATTACTATTAAGCAGCTGCAAAAGTGGTTGAAGGACAGTGCTTAAGAAGTGGGTATCATTGGTTAAACTGGGGGATGTATGTAGTGCAGGGGGGAGGGGTCTCTCAGAGATCTGTCCTGGGCCTAATACTGTTTAATTAAGCCACTAATTAATTAAGTTAATAACTTGGATAATGGAATGGACAGCATGCCTATAAAAATTGAAAAGGACACCCAATTGGGAGGGGTGTCAAGAGCTTTGACAGATGTGATTAGAATTCAAAAGAATCATGTCAAATTAGAGAGTTGGCCTGATATCAGCAAGAAGAAATTCAGTAAAGACAGTAGGAAAGTTCTACACTTACAAAGGAAAAATCAGATGCCTAGTGACAAAATGGGAAATAACTGAGCAGACAGTACTAAAAGATGTTGGTAATAAAGTGGATCACAAAGTCCATATGTGTCAGCAATGTGATGCAGTTGTAAATTTCAGGGTGCATTAACAGGATTGTCATAGGTAAGACATCCCACTCTACTAAGCACAAATGAGGACCCAATTGGTGTCTTCTGCCCAGTTGTGGATGCCTTTCTTTAAGAAAGATTGTATTCTCTTCACTTTGTTCACAAAAGCCACATCTACACAGCCCTGGTCTTCAGCTGCACTGCTGGCAGAGCTCTGCTAAGCAGGTTTCTGGAAATTGCAAACGGCTTTCTAGTTGCATACTTGCATGGCAAATGGCTTTCAATTGGTATAGCCATGCGAGATTGTGCTCTCAGCAGAGGGTGGTGCTGGCGGTAAACATGCTGTGTGGACATGACTCTGCTGGCTGAAACTTATAAAGGGACTGGCAACAGAGCCGGGGGGGTTAGCCAGCAAAGGCACATCCACAAGGCTTGTTTACCACCAGCACCACCCTCTGCTGAGAGCAAAATCTCATGTGGCTATGCTAATCAGCCATGTGAATATGCAAATTGGAATCCATTTGCAATTTCCAGAAACCTGCTTAGCTCTTCTGGCAGCGGGGATGAAGACTGGGGCTGTACAGATGTGGCCAAAGACAGCAACAAATGATAAAAGATTTAGAAAACCTGGGCATATTTAATTCTGAGGAAAGCCTGAGTGGGAACCAGAAAGCAGTCTTCAAATATGTTAAGGGTTGTTATAAAGAGGCAGTGATCAGTTGTTTTCCATGTCTGCTGAAGGTAGTACAAGTAGTAACAGGGTTAATCTGTAGCGAAGGAGAGTTAGGTTAGATATAAGTCTATTTTTCTAACTATAAGTATAGTTCAGTCCTGAGTTAACTTTCTAAGGGAGGTTGTGCAATCCCTGTCCTTAGAGGATTTTAAGAGCAAGTTAGACAAACACCTGTCTGGAATGGTTTGCATAGACTTGGTCCTACCTCCAGTGGGGCCAACAGACTTGTCAAGGCCCTGAGCAAGTTGGGAGGGCCTATCCTCACTCTCCTGGAAGGGGCACAGCTTCCGACGGAAGAAGCAGGAGTTGGAGCAGCCAGTCCCAAGCACTTACCAGACCATGCCACCCTTCCTTCCCCAACCAGCCCTCAGAGCTGGTCAAGAATGTGCTTTGCAGGGCTCTGACAGTGTTTCAAAGGGCCCAGGACTTCGGCTGTTGCTGCCACAGTATTGGTGGTTGCAGCCAGGGCCCTGGTCCTTTTTTGGAACCCTCTTTGCCCCTCCTGTTAACAGGCCGGCCTACCTCAGCCCAGGGAGTTGGACTAGATCATCTTCTGAGGTCCCTTCAAGCCCTGCATTTCTGGGATTGTATGCTTTCCTAATATGTATACAATGATTCAGACCTACAACCCTTGAAAGACCCTTAATTTATTCTGTACCATGATTCCAAGAAAGAAAGAAAGAACAAACAGTCAAAAGCCTACTTCTCTACTTTACTATCTCTTCAAATCCCATTCTGGCGTGCCAGTCATTGTTCCCCCAGGAATCCGGTGCCATTGCTCTTCAGAGTTTACTGTGTCCCACTGCTTGTGTGGAAGGTGGTTAAGTACATGAAGTTAAATAAAAATCTCTCTGGTGTTGCTTAGGAGCCACTCTTTGGAGAATATAACATCTGTGAACTCCAGAGACTTCAGGTGTTTCCCATTTCCTGCTACTCAATTTATGGAAAATGCAAATGAAAGTAAACCAGCTAAGCTCTCTTTAACAACAGGACCATTTTGTCATATTTCTAACATGTTATTCTAAAGATCGGATTAATTTAGCCTCTACAGTTTTGCATCTCACACAACTCATTGTCTTATTCAGGAGCCTGCAGGCTGCTTTACGTGATGCTTCTACTTGTAATGAAGAAGAGACTTGCATATTTTGATAATGTTACATCATTTTGATAGCAACAATGTAAGCAGCTTTCCGTTTCTGGGCAGACCAATTTTCAGGCAGGAGGTGTCTTGTGCTTCACCTTGATAATGAATCAAATTTAGTGACATTTCCAATCGCAATCATTTCCCTGGCAGATGCAGCTGCAAAGTCAGTATTTTCTGCTCTCTGTCCTTCTGATTCCTCTTATCCGCAGTGTGAGGCAGCTAAGTATGATGTTGAACACACTATTGGCAACAATGCTACAGTTAATGCCGAAGAAAAATGAATATTTGTCTACAAAATAATAGATCTAACAATACCTGTGGGATCTACTGTACTTTAAAAATGGAGCTGTTTTGCACATTTACTGGAATGCATTTCATTTCTGGGGTTATGCTACAACTAGTTAACCTTACCAAGGTCAGTGCTTATTGCGATGGTACACGACTGTACGGTGTTCTGTCATCTTTTTACAGAGTGGGCTGGGAGCCGGAGCCCCCACTGGCCCTGCAGCAGCACAGGGCAGGAAGCTGGAGCCCCCACTGCCCTCCAGCAGCCCCAGCTGTGGGAACCTGGCAGGGGTAACAGGGGTGGTGAAGAGCCGTACCATCTCCTCTTTGTTTACAAAAAAATGCACTAACCAAGGTAATAAGTACTCTAGAGAGTCTGCACCCTACTTTATTAAGCTTGTTTATTGAATGCTAAATAGCCTGCGTCTGTTAAAAAAAAAGGCTGTGTTGGCTGTGCTCAGGTCTGCTGATGGGGGAGGTGCACATGGGGGACAAGTACCCTGTGGCCAGTGATTCAAAAGGGCCCAGGGCTCTTGGCTGCTGCCACTACTATTGCAACAGCATTGGTGGCCAGAGCCACTGGCCCTTTAAATTGCTGCCAGAGCCCCACACAATGCACTCAGGCTGCTTGGAAGACCCTAGTCCCAGACTTACCCCTTCTGATCAAGGCCTTGCCCCTTCCAGGGCCATGGATTCAGCCCTTCCACACCTTGAGTTGGATCCCAGAAAGCCTTCCAGCTCCACTGGCTGTGACGTCTCTATAATTTCTCATCTCACTTGATGCATCATCTTAGCAAGGAACCAAAAGTTCACAGCAACATCTGTCCTCTCAGCACAGATCTCAAAGTCATATAGGCCATCCCGACAGCCACAAGTTGGTTTGCAGTGCTGTTGTGGAAGACATGTTTGCATACACTGTTATTGGTTCATGGGCAAGGACATTCAGTTACATGCTGAAAATATGTCTAGAGCCAATGCGTGTCAGAAGAACCTACAGGCCACGTCTACACTATAGGGTTTTGTTGGCAAAACCCATGGTGAGTCCATACTAAAAATGTGTTCTGTTGAGATCCTGTCAACAGAATGCAGCAATTTTTTCAACAGTCTTTTGCCTCTCCCCATGAGGCAGAATGCCTTTCTCAACAGAATCTATTGACAAAAAAGACATGTGGATGCTTTGGGAGTGGTCCTCTATCAACAGACAGGGCTTCTAGTTCACTGGGCAGCCCTGTCTGCTGTGCTTCTAGTTGGCTATTCTGTTGAGAGAGCATCATACAGTCCTGATGCTCTCGGTCAACAGAGTGGATCAACAGAGTAGTCCACTTTTGTGTGGGGCTGCAATCTGTCAACGGAAGTTTTGCTGTAAGATATCTTCCGACGGTAACTTCTGTCAATGGATCACTGTAGTGTAGACGTAGCCACAGTGTTTTTCCTTATGTGTTTGGCACCAAACAGTGATATTTAGTGTGTTTCTCCTACCTATCACTGTTTGATATTAAATGTTCAGGAAAAAATGACCCTCAGAATAAACTCCAGAGCTAAGAAAGCCTAGGTGTGAGTTTCTGTATGTCGTACGTTAGAAATGTCAAGGCTGTAGCTATGCTGGGGTTAAAACCAATGTTACCTGAATGGATTTCAAACACAGTTCTAAATCGGTCTAGGGTAAATAGGCTTAATAACAGCTTAGCCACCTAGTTAAAGCTATCTAAACCTAGAAATCGGCTCAGGCCACCGTGTTTTTGTTTTATGAAGACCTTATGGCCTGCATTTGGATTTGCCTGTGACAATCTTGCTACCTCTATATGGAATCTTTCAGATATAGCCCTTTCCTATGGTCCATTTCTTCTGCGACTTGTACCTCCATCAGTCCCCAGCAGGTGTGGAGGGATAAAGGGGGTGACTGCCCTGTGGCTTGGCAATACAAAAGGGCACAGAGACCCAGGATCTTTAAATTGCTCCTGGAACACCACACAGTGTGCTCCAGACAAGACTGATGGCTGCATGGGGGAAACCATGGTCTGGGTGATGCTGAGGACTGACTGTCCTCAGATCCACCTTTTCTGCCCAAGGCTCTGCTCCCTCTGGGAGGTGGGTGGAGTAGGGCCCCCTCTGTCTTGCCCCTGGGCCTAGCAAGGCTGTTGGCCCCACTGGTTCCTACATATTCTCAACACCTCCTCTCTATCCATCTATTCAGCCTATCCTCCTTCTTCCCACCGACGTAGCCAGGATCTAATCCCTAGAGCACACTTCTTTCCCAAATGCACCAGTGTCCACCTAGCCACCACCTCCCTATTCACCTTTGTATTCTTTAGCCTGGTCCCACATTCTTCAAGGGAATCTGAGATGGCCACTCTAACACCATGGCACTTTTTGGGGAAAGACCACTATGGAAATGCTTGTTCTCAAGCATCTGATGAAATGGGTCTTTGTCCAAGAATGCTTATGCTCCAATAAATCTGTTAGTCTATAAGGAGCCACAGGACTTCTCATTGTTCTTGTTGTCAAGGTGAGGTGGCAGAGTGGTCTCACTGCTAAACTGTGACTGGACCTGTGGGAAATGATGAGACCCAGGCTACGTCTACACGTGAACGCTACATCGAAATAGCTTATTTCGATGTAGCGACATCGAAATAAGCCATTTCAATGAATAACGTTTACACGTCCTCCAGGGCTGGTGCCGTCGACGTTCAACATTGACGTTGGGCAGCACCACATCGAAGTAGGCACTGCAGGGGAACGTCTACACGCCAAAGTAGCACACATCAAAATAAGGGTGCCAGGAACAGCTGCAGACAGGGTCACAGGGCGGACTAGCACTTCCGGGGCAACAGCTAGCCGCTCCCTTAAAGGGCCCCTCCCAGACACACACAGTCTGCACAGAACGCGGTCTGCAGAGCCATAGGCACGCACACCTCAGGTGACGCAGTCATGGACCCCCAGCAGCAGCAGCAGCCAGAGGTCCACCCAGCCGCCCCTGTAGGAGCAGTGCTCGCCCTGCTTGATGCCATGCAGGAGGCAGCTGATCACATCCTAGCCACAAAGGAGGAGCTGCCCGCAGGGGAGGAGGAAGCAACCGCAAACCCTGCAGCCCCCGCTGCCCCCCCGCTGCACACACTGCCGGCTGTGGAGCTACCTCATGAGCACCGACTGGTGGGAGCGGCTGGTGCTCGGAGAGTGGGACAACGACTGCTGGCTCCAGAACTTTCGGATAAGCTGGCAGACATTTCTGGAGCTATGCCAGTGGCTCACGCCCACACTGAGGCACCAGGACACGGCCATGCGGTGTGCTCTCAGTGTGGAGAAATGGGTTGGCATCGCTGTCTGGAAGCTGGCCACTCCAGACAGCTACCAATCCATGGGCCAGCAGTTTGGCATTGGCAAGGCCACATAAGAACATAAGAACATAAGAATGGCCCATGCTGGGTCAGACCAAAGGTCCATCCAGCCCAGTATCCCATCTGCCGACAGTGGCCAATGCCAGGTGCCCCAGAGAAGGAGAACAGAAGACAATGATCAAGTGATTTATCTCCTGCCATCCATCTCCTGCCCTTGTACTGAAGGCTAGGGCACCATACTTTACCCCTGGCTAATAGCCATTTATGGACCTAACCTGCAAAAATTTATCGACCTCTATTTTAAACCCTAATAGAGTCCTGGCCTTCACAGCCTCCTCCGGCAAAGAGTTCCACAGGTTGACTGTGCGCTGTGTGAAGAAAAATTTCCTTTTATTAGTTTTGAACCTACTACCCATCAATTTCATTTGGTGTCCCCTAGTTCTTGTATTATGGGAAAAGGTAAATAATTTTTTTATATTCACTTTCTCCACCGTCGGGGCTGTCCTCATGGAGGTAAGAGGACCCACGGGGGGAGGGGGAGGCAGCCCTGGTATGGCAGGGGAGGGGAGAGGCGGGGAGCCCTGGCAGGGGAGGGCCACACACACCCTGCACACCCCTCATTAGTGGTCTCCCATGCGCTTCCCCTGCAGGTCGTCCGCGCCATCAACGCCCTGCTCCTCCACAGGCTCGTGCAGCTTGGGGACCCGGATGCCGCCATCGCGGGGTTTGCCACCCTGGGCTTCCCCAGTTGCTTCTGGGCTCTGGATGGGACCCACAACCCCATCTGTGCCCTGGAGCACAGTGGAGGACGCTACTTAAACAGGAAGGGCTACCACTCAGTGGTCCTCCAGGCCTTGGTGGACAGCCGGGGCCATTTCCTGGACATTTATGTGGGCTGGCCTGCAAGCACCCACGACGCCCAGGTATTCCGGAATTTGGACCTGTGCCGCCGGCTGGAAATGGGGACCTACATCCCCCAGCGGGAGATCCCTGTGGGGGACACCACCATGCCCCTCTGCGTCATTGCAGACATGGCATACGCCCTCCGGCCCTGGCTCATGCACCCTTACACGGGCCATCTGTCAGCCAGCCAGGAGCGCTTCAACATGCACCTGAACCATGCGCGCCAGGTGGTGGAGTGCACATTTGGCCGCCTCAAAGGGCGCTGGAGGTGTCTCCTCACCCGCCTTGATGCAGGCCCCACCAACATCCCCCAGATTGTGGGCGCGTGCAGCGCCTTACACAACCTCGTCAAGAGCAAGGGGGAGGCATTCTTTCAGGGCTGGGCTGTGGAGGCTGGCAGGGCCGATGTGCAGCCACCCGCTGCCCCCAGTTGCCAGGTGGACCCCTAAGGGACCCGGGTCCGGGAGGCCCTGCGGGCCCAGTTTGACGAGGCCGCGCAGTGAACACTGGCAGGCCCCCCACTGCACCCCCCCCACATCCTCCACAACACTCCCTGCCCCTACACCCACACCACAGAGCACCCAAGAGCACCCCCCCACACACTTTTCTTGTAAATAAAAACAGACGTTGTTCATCAAACCAGAATATATGTTGAACTCTTATTATTATTACCATAACTAACTATTTACAGGCAAAATAAATATTATATATATATATATATATATATGTATTATAAATAAGATAAGATGACAGAAAAAAAAGGGGAAGACAAGGAAGGGGAGAACTATTTACATGGGGGGGCAAGTATCATCATAACAACATAACAGGGGTCTAATACAAACTATTTACAAAAGATGATAAGTGAGGGGGATATATACAAAGGGGGGGGGCCACGTCCTGGGCCCCACACCCCCTAATGTCCAGCACTGGGGGTGGGCGGCCGCGACCCGCGCCTAGGCCTCAGCCCTGGCTGGAGCTGGCTGGGGGCCGGGCAGACCGGAAGATAAGGCCGGTGGGTGTCAGCTGGCCCCAGATTCCCCTCAGCGGAGGGGCCCTCGGTGGCGGTTGGCGGTGTGACGGTGGGTGAAGCAGTGGGTGGAGCAGTGGGTGGAGCGGTGGGTGGGGCGGGCAGAGCAGCGGCCGGCGCGGCATGGGAGGGCCAGGTAGTCCGCGACACATTTGAACGTGCGCATAAAGGCCCCCCATGACTCCTGGCGCCAGGCCAGCGCCTGCTCCTGTAAGTCGAGGCGCTGCTCCTCCACCCGCAGGCGCTACTCGGAGACCTCCAGTTGCCGACAGAGGATTGCCAGCAGCTGGGGTCCATCGCCGTCCGTGGGTGGTGCTGGCTCCGCCGTCGTCCCCGCCCTGGGGCCGGTCGGTGTTCCACCGAGGGGCTGGCCTGGACTGATGGCCCCGGTGGGCTCTCTGGGACCACTGACACCTCACCAGCGCTCTACGGTCCTTCTGATGGTGCAGCTGCGGAACATGGGGTGGGGGAGAAGAGTGGAGACAACCGTTAGTGTTGGCCCCGAGCCGTGGCCCTTGTCCCCCCACCCCTCTGCTGCTGGTTCCCCATCCCCATCCCCGGGAGATGCTGCTGCTGCTGCTGGGTGTCCCTTCCGCTCCCCCCCATCCCCAGGGATGGGGCATGGCACTGTCGTGCTGGGGGGGCAGGGGCTGATGCATTCCTGTGAGGAACATGCCACTGCCGTCCTTGGGGCCATGGTCATCTGGGCATGTGGAGGGCCCTGGTCATGTCTGTTACCCCCGCCCCTCAACCCCAGGGGTGTGCACCGGGTGGGGTACATACCTGACGGTCCACTCCCACGGTCGGGGGACACCCGGTGGGCGGACGCCCTGCTGGAGCTCCGGGACGGCAGCATGATCCGGAGCCCCCCGTCGCTGGCGGAGGACTCCCCCTCCTCCTCCTCCTCCTCCAGTGCCCCAGGGGTGGGCTCCTGGGGGGGCCCCTGGGGTGCAGAGCTTACCTCCGGGGTGGACTCTGCCTCCGGGGCCTGCTGGGGCTCGTCGGCCGAGGTATCAAGAGTGGCCGGAGGGGAGGAGGTGTGCCGGGGGCCCAGGATGGCCCTGAGCTCCCTGTAAAAGGGGCAAGTGACGGGGGTGGCCCCAGATCAGCCAGCCGCATCCCAGGCCCGGGCGTAACCCTGCTGCAGCTCCTTCACCTTACTTCTGACGTGGTCAGGAGTGTGGGCAGGGTGACTCCGGGCAGCCAGGCCCTTGGCCAGCCGAGCGAACACACCCGTGTTCCGCCTCTTGCTCCCCATTACCTGGAGCACCTCCTCCTCACTCCAGAGCCCCAGCAGGTCCTGAAGCTCGGCCTCTGTCCAGGAGGGGCCCCGCTGCCGCTTCCCAGCCTGACTGCTGGGCTGGGAGCCCTGGCTCCCCAGGGGGGGGGTGCCCTGGGGGCACTTGGGGGGCGGCCTTTGCAGCAGTGGGGGGGGGTGTGTGTCTGCAGAGGGGTGTGCAGGCTGGCCGTGTGGCTGGGCTGCCGCCTGCACGGTCTCTCAGCTTCCTGCACAGGAAGGCAGGAGGCGGGGACCTTTAAGGGGCCGCTGCATGTGGCGACCATCAAGCTCAGGGGCTGGAGAGAGCGTCTCTCAACCCCTCAGCTGATGGCCGCCATGGCGGACCCCGCTATTTTGATGTTACGGGACGTGCAACGGCTACACGTTCCCTACTTCGACGTTGAACGTCAAAGTAGGGCACTATTCCCATCTTCTGATGGGGATAGCGACTTCGACGTCTCGCCGCCTTACGTCGATGTCAACTTTGAAATAGCGCCCGCCACGTGTAGCCATGGCGGACACTATTTTGAAGTTGGCGTGGCTATTTCGAAGTAGCTGGCACGTGTAGACGCAGCTCCAGTGGCCAGGCAAAGATGAAATGTAAGGAAACAAAATTAGGATCTGTGACGTTTGTATTCTGCATTACCCCAAATCCCACCCATCCTGATCCATATTTTATGTAGGACAAGTATGTGGAGTTAGTGGAAAAAACTGAGTATTTTCATTACACGATAAGTATTAAGATGAGTGATGGATATTTTTCTGTTGTAAATTATTCCATTTGACAGCCACAAAATAAATATTTTGTCCATTCAAACTAAATAAAATGCATGGGAAGCGTAAACAATTGCTTACCCTCATCACTTTTGTGTTTTGGGTGACTTTATTCCTACAAGTTAAACCTCGCTAGTCAACTCCCTTGGGACCTGACCAGTGCCATACCAGAGAATTTGCCAGATGACAGAAGGTCAATATTGTCTAGCAGCATTACCAACACTTCCACTGCTTACTAGGCTCTTACATGGCAGTTAGGGGATGAATTAGAGCTAAATAATAACACAGAACACAGAGATCCAGGACTGGTGGCTGTAAACAAACTTTATGTAACCACAGGAAACTTGGCCACACTAATGGTAAGTGGATATCTGGTTACCTAAAATAATGACACGCCATGGATGCTGCTGGACTAAACAGTGTCTGGCAACCTTCAGTGCCTGGCAACATTTAGCATGTCGCTGCCAGAGCATTGATCAAACATCCCATTTATCTTTCTGGTGAAAAAAGCAGGCATACAGAACTAAACAGCTATCTCCACACTGAAGCTTCCTACTAAACACCAACACACTGCACTCATAAGTGTTTATTAATAAAGATAAATAATAATCATGACTTCAAACAGCCATGGAAACTATAAGGCTTCAGCACAGGATAATCCTCTTTGACCATCTGCTTATCAATCAGGTTGTCTAGGAACCATTCTATAAATAAGCCATTTTAACAACTCTGAAAAAGCTTTTGATATCAATGGCAGATGCCACCATAGACATACTGTGCCATAAGTGAGATAAGAAGGTGTCTGTTAATAATCCAAGTAAACCAGCTAAAATAATAGGATGATTTTTTTAATATCACCCCTATAATAAGGACGAAAAGCTTCAAGTGAACAAATGATGAGAGGCACCAGAATGAAGGCTCAGGCATAGATTCCTTTGATATTTGTCTGTATGTGTCTGTAAGCATCAAATGCAAGGAAAGAAAATTTATACTGGTGAAGCCAAACACCTGTCTGTAATAATAAAGGTGTTAAATGGTCTTGCTGCGGCCCCTGAGCTCTGTCATAAAAAGTCCCTGAACATCATCCCACTTTGTTATATCAGTGCCAAATATTTAAAAAAATAAATTTTCTATAGAAATATTGAAAGCCTATAAACCGTGAGAGATTTGCCAAGATCATCAATCAATACAGCACAATTTAATAAATGGCAGGTTCCCAGCTTCAACAGTTCCCAGGGACTGATGCAAAAAATTAACCTCCGAAATTCTTCTTTAGACAATGTTCATAGTGGAAGAAATTGACCTGTGGCAAAAAAGTGAAGAGGAACTTTATTTGGGGTTTATTAGGAAAGCTCCCCATAGATGACACTGGATTTTATGTAGCAACTCCCAATCAGTGTTATTATACAGGTGACTTGGGGTGGCACTCAGGAAGTGAATTGCCTTTCTGTGCAACCTACCAAAATGTGAACTGCTAAATGGGGTACTCCCACATGCCCACTCTTTGCCCCCTGAGTGATCCTCCCTGCACCCTCTTCCACAGCAGGGACCAGTTGCCTAAGGTTGTTATTATAATTATGTTTATGATTTACATTGCTGTTGTGCCCCTATGTCTCAGTTACGTTGGGGACATCTTCAGAGCCCATGGCATTGAGCTTCACAGGCCAAATTGACAGATTCATGCTCTTGATCCAAAATAACTATGGAATTGGTGCGTTAGAGATATTACTCAAACTAGAGCTTTGGCACTGAAGCCTAGGGCAGGGGATGGGCTTCAAGGCTGAGTGCAGCCAAAGCCACAACTTAAAAGCACTATGCACACAGCTATTTTTGGAGCACTAGCCCATGTCCCCTAAGCTCAAGTCTCTTGACCTGGGCTGGGAGACTTGTTGCCAAAGGATGCTTAAACACGATCCCCTAAGGGGTTCACTTGCCAATAGAGAGGGGGGAAAAAACTCCCGTGTTGAGATGCTTACCAGCTAATTTCAGAAATGATGTGACCAGTGTATACAAGTCACAAGAAGAATGCGGAGCAGGGTAACTGTTATTTGTGATTGTATAACAGGAATAACTAAAGATTTCAACTTATTTCAGGGCCCCATTATTCTGGGAGTTGTATAAACATGGGAAGATGGGATCCTGGCACCCAAAGACTGTCCAATCAAAGTAGCTGAGATAGTAAAAAGGTGGGAGAAAGGGTTATCCATACCTTACAGATCTGGGACTGAGGTCAGAAAGGCTAATAATACCACTAGCTCTGATCATCAGTAGATTTCAAACATGGTCACTATCATTATTCCTATTCTACAGATGGGTAAATTGAGATAAAAATCATGAAGTGGCTCACCTGGGGTCACCCAGCAGGCCAATGGCAGCACTGAGAATTGAATCCAGGGATCCTGCGTTACATTCCAATGCTCAGCAAAGTTGGCCACACAGCTTTTAAAGACCTTTTCCAAGATAAAAAATAGTCCACGGCAAAGACTTCAAGTGAACCCAAGTCTTTATCAGGTGCAGGCAATTATTTTTAGGCCAAGGCCCAGAACTCTTGTTCAAGGTCTAGTCAAAGTCTAGACTCCTGAGACAAAAATAATAAAAAGTACCACTAATGAGTAAATAAAAAGATGCTGGGATCCATTTAAATAAATCTGGTGGTCTATGTTTGACCTGTGGTCGGCCTCTTGACTACCCCAGCCTCATCCAATGGCTGAGCCATCCTTTCTCTATGCATGCTGTTTATGTAGAATGTCTAGTTTACTTAGTGCAATGGTGGAATGCTGAGAATCAGTTGTTCATAGCTGCTTTTTAGCTCAGGGATGAGTGGAGAAGGTGGGTGAATCAGACAAATTGTAGTGCTCTGAAAGGGCTAGGTGGGAGATGAAGGAGTAAGAAGTGCAGCACTCCAGTGCCCCAGTGCACAAGAGGCACATGGGGAAGCTGGACAGACAGCATGGTCACAAGCTTCAGGTGGAACCCCAGTGGGCCACGGCATGCTGAGGCCCATAAAACAAAGGAGGAGTATCATGTGGCCATCTCGCTATTCTTGGCTGGCCATCACTGATTTAGACTTCAAGGTCTTTGGTGCACTAACCAATCTTTTTATTCTGCATTCGTCCGGTGCCCGCTCAGTGGAGGCTTGCCCCATGATTGGAGCCCCTCGGTATTACAGTAATAGAAATAACAGAAAGCAACTTTCAAGATTTCATTTTGAGGAAACTCTCTTAAGACGTAATTAAACAAGAGACAGTGCCATCAGTAATCCCTGTCAGTTTATGCTAAAGACCCTCCTGGATCCCACAGTCTAGTCTCTGGTTCACTTGAAAGAGACTGTCCCAGGTGATAAAGGTTATCTGATCACTTCTTCCATGTGGCTTACAAGACTGAGTTTATTTTTCATTATATAACTGATGCTCCTGAGCAAAAGCCTGTGGCATTAACATGATAGGGAGCCCATTCTGGCCAACTGGAATACTCCCTTTGACCTCCGGGAGATAGAACCAGACCTTGTGGTAACCACAGACAAATCCTTGTAGCACCATTTTAAGGAGGTCTAATAATGTGGCCTTTAGATTGGTTAGATATCACTGAACAAAGGTGTGATGTTATGCATTAACCATTTAGGAAAGGGGGCTCATCCACTGGTCAAGACTTTTTTACAATAATTTAAAACATATAGCACCAGATCCTTATTTGGAGTAAACGAGCACAGCCCCATTGACTGCTGCAGAACTGCATTGATGGCCATCCATAAATTTACACCATGTTAAATTGAGGCTCTGAACTTATCTTCAGCAAGTGTCATGCAACGTAATCAATATAGCAATAGAAAAGCCATAAACAGGCTCATACAAGAGGCAGTTGCCCAGGCCCCAGCATTTCAAAGGGACCCAGAACTCTGGCTGCTGCTACTTCTATTTTGGCAGTGTTGGTGGCTGGAGTTCTGCGCCCATTTGAAGTACAGGCTACACCACTATGACACCCCATGTGGCCATGGGAGTGTGTGTGGCAGGGGAACCAAGTGCTGTGGTGCAAGCAGAGGGTAAATGCCCTAGTTCCTGTCCCTTCAGCCCTTAGCCCCACCCCTTGTGGGACATGGAGCTGGATCCCCCGCCCATCTTTTCTGGGGGTCATGGCGGCTTTCAGTCCTGCTGGATATAAACTGCTGCTCTATAATTTCATTCCTGGATTAAAAAATAGTAGATCAATAAGAGATCAATATGTTAACTACTGACTGATAGTTAACAGTGCTGTCTGTTTCTTTTTCATACAAAAAAACTTTTTCATCAAAAAAATAAACTGTTCTAAATATGATGACCAGTTCAATGGGGAATGCTGCACAAGCGAACTGTTAGGGAACAAGTGAATGAGTCAAAGGATTGCATTGACAAAAAATCAGTACTGGAAAACTAAGTATCTGTTATTCAGTGGAAACTGGCAACCTCGCCAGCAACCATGAAAACTTATCGAATGCCCTGTCAATGTGCTTCTTTTCTTTCTGGAAGAACGCAGGTTCCTTGACTAGCTGTTTTGTGGCCTTTTCCTTATATTTCAGAAATGCTTGCTTAGAGTTAAATGCACTCAGCTTTTATTAATTTGTACTTAGAGCCTGAGCTGGGGTAAGTCAGTGTATTCCATTGACATCATGGAAGCTGCACTAATTTACACCGGAAGAGAATCTGACCTGCAGTCAACTGAATTTTAGTGCCCAGTTTTGATAAAGATTCTGTTTATTAATTATTGTAATTTTCTCTCATATACTCATGATCAAAAACAATAATGAAGCCCTGCTTAGTAGTTGTGTTATATCCAAAAACTATTTTCATGGAGCTAAGAAGGGGGGCAGGAAGATTTTTTAAATGGACTAAGAGTATTCTTTACCAATAATATTTAATCATCATTACATTAAGAAACATTTATAAAAGTGTGAAAAATAAAAAAAAATGGATTGGAGAACACAGAAGTGAGGGGAAAAAAGGACAGAAAGGATTAAGTGGAGTTATATAAAGAATAGATTCTATTTAATGAAAATTTCCACAGTGTTCAACATTTTTATTATGGTTAATAGCACCACGCTTCATTTTTGTCTGTGGTAATTGTGTATCCTTAATGAATGGGCACTCTTATTTCCCCATTGAGCAATGACAGAAATTAATAAACCTAATTCTGTAGGTTTAAGTTTAATTCTGAGGAAATATATAACATAGTTACATTTTCACTTAGCGACTAGCTGGAATAGAAATAGGCTTAAGTGTTTCAGCCACTTAATAGAGAGCAAATTGGGTTTTCTTTCCTTCTCTCTCTCTCTCTCTCTCTCTTTTTTTTTTTACCTTCAGCCTCCAGCACTTGGGTCTATTTTCATTGCCGTGTGCAATAAAATACATGTCATGGCCAGTGAGGCTGAACAGAACTTAGGGTGAGGGTTGTAAAAAAGTACAATTACTAGACTTAGCCCTTTATTCCAGCTTAGTTGTTAATGATTGGTGAAGACGGTCTCATTGGTTTATAGTTTGATAGAGACAACAAGCAATCAAGAGAATCAAGACTGACAACTAGAAAACAAAAGAAGCCACCTCAGTTAACACCAGAATGGGGTGCTCTGGAGTTGACTGGTTGTCTCCTTGTCTGGTTGTATCAGGTGTTGAATGGAGAAATAAAACAAGACAGTTTTGAAGGCGGGTAATGCAGTGTGCAATTATTTGGGATTGTATAAAATAAAAACAGTATTGAGTTTGACTGGAGGTAAACATTTTTGATGGTGAAATTCTGGGACTGCACTGGGTAGAATGCAAAGCAGAATCTGACCCTTCTGAAGTATGTTTAGGTAGAATTTTCTGCTGCCAGACTGTGCCTCAGGCTAAGAGCTTATGAGTTAAACAGAGTGGACTTATCTCCTATCTAGATAAGAATCTGTAAAGAATTCTCCCTCCTTCCCCAATAGACCTTGCATCAAGTGGTGTTGGTGATCGACCAATTGCTGCTCTTCTCTCTGAACTACTGTGAAGCAAGGGCCTGGAATATTATTTGCTGTTGACAGTTGCCACCTTTTGGACATTAGCTGAAACTAGTGTCCTGATCACTCATGGCCATTAAAAAGCCGTAGTACTTATTACAAGAATAGGGACTGCAGTCCAGTGTCTTCGCAAACTTACAAACTGTAATTAATTAATATGAATATTATATATAATATATTAATAATCATATGCATGTTTCCTAACTGAATTCCTCCACTTGAATTTTCACATATCTAATGGGCCAGAACTTTAGCTGGTGTAGGTACAGACAAGCAAAAATATAGCTTGTCACCCTAATTTCCACTTTGTTAAAGATCCTGGGAGCACAGCAAGGGTTGACAAAAATTTAAGGTTGAGAGGAAAGGGAATGGAAAGTATGAAATTACAAAAAAGAAAGAAGGAACATGAGATACTCCTATTGCTGCGTTATCACCCAAGTGCCTTGATTAGATCCTCTTTATTTTAAGAGAATACAAATACAAGTTAGTTAAATTTACTTAAAAGAAGGTGGGTAGAAAGACAGTGATGGAACAGATCCTTCAAGAGAAATCTGATGAGAGGGAAGTTGCAATGGTACAGAAGGTCAGGAAAGATGTCCTAAGACCTAGTGGTACAGCCTGAGACAAGACACAAAATTGTCCATAGGTAAAGATTCCACCCGGGCAGCAAAAAGAGATGTTGTAGTTGTGGAGGGTTGGCAAGAACAGAGGAGAAAGGACAAGACAGAGGACTGTGTACAGCAGCTGTGGAGCTCTGAAGGTGAGGATCAGGAATTTGAATCTGTGAAGAAAGGCAACCAGGTACAGGCTCAAAGGTCCAAAGCAAAACACGGACAAGAGTAGTAAATCAAGGCAGCGATGACCAGGGCCTGGATCAAGGTGTTTTGCAGTATGGAGAGAGACTACAGACTAGATATGAATGCTCTTAGAGAGGAACAAGGGGCAAGACTTAGCTGGGTGCTGAATGGGGAGGAGTTCAAGAGAGTAGAACTAGATCTGACACTAAGGTTGCAGGCCTGGTTTCCTGGATAGTGGAGTTGCTGTAAGCATTAAAGAGAATGGGGAGAGTCTGTCTGGGAGTCTGTGAGTTCCACTTTCGCCCTTGTTTCATCATTTGCTACCCACAGATTTGGGAAAAAATCCTATATGCTTTATCCAGTTAGGAAACAGAAGCATGGTCATGTGGCCTTGATAACCACTCACAAGCCGCACACTCATACAAATTCAAAGAAAAGAGTTCATGAACAACCCCATAAGAGTTCATTATTCTCCACAGCCTGTAACTCACAAGGCAGACATAGGCTCTGAATCCAAAAGGAGCTGTTCCAGTGAGAAATGAGATGAAATAATATATTATTGTGGGTGTTTCTGGGGGAGGCATGGTAAAAAAAACTGCCATCAGGAAAGGTCAGTCACAACTGGGAAGCCTAAAGTGGGCTGTCTCTGCCAGTTTATATCAATTCTGCAGTCCTCCAACATGAAAAGGAAATTATTTTGTGTGGGGGGTGGTACTGAGAGACAGGGAACAAACAAGTCCATGAGAAACACAGGACATAGGCAGGATGCTGAAATGTAACCTATTCTGTTCAGGGTATTGCAGGATTCTTTCATGGACTGTGCAGCCTGCTCTCTAGCTATCTTGGGCTCCGGGCTATGCTATTAGATCCATGCAGGTGAATCTAGTGGCAGATTCAGGGCTCAGCATTATAAAATCCTTATCACCATGAGATCCGAATGCTATAAAGAAGGCAATTACAATAGGGCCTGGAGCTGCCAGCCACTGCTGGGGCCCTAGGCCCTTTATATGGTTGCCCAAGTGCCACGTGGTACGGTCCACGCAGCACTGAGGGCTAGGAGGTATGGGGGTGTGCCAATCCCTGGCAGCTCTGAGAGCTGGCTGCCGCCGCCCTTCCCTTTCTACCTGAGGCTTTGCCTCTTCCAGGGGCATGGAGCAGCCCTACTCCCCACTTTTCCAAGGGGGCTGGTGAGGCTGTCAGCCCCATTGCTTGATGTTCAGAAGAGCTGAGTTCAGTACAGCTGAACAGGAAACAATTCCCCAAAACCACCCGTATGGAAAACTTTTTCCGTTTTTGCAAAAGAATGTTCTCTGCAATTTGTCACGTCTCTATCAAGAAAATTCAATTTCTGCAAACGAAGGCAAGCTGAGTTTGTGGTGAGGGGATGAGGTATCAGGTTTTTCAGCAACACTCACACATTTTCAATGAAAACAGACTTGGAGAGGGAGAGGTTGCAAAAATCTTCCATTTTTTCAAAAAGCACCTTTTGTAGAAAAATGTTTGGAGGAAACTGCTTTAGTAGCTCTAACAGTGACTCCTTTGTAAACCACTTATTTGAATTCTTAACAATGGACTTAGAAGCTTAATTTCAGGCACACCCTGTTGAATATGTTGGTCCATATTTTCCTCTTTGCCTCAGAAAGGCATCACTCCTTCCCTGTTCTCCCTTGCTCACATCCATACATCTCCTACCTGCTGTCATCTGAGTTGCACGGACCAACCTGCTGGGGTCTGAAGGCCAAGGCTCCATCCAGTGGCCACCCATTTCCACATGCTTACTTCGAGTTGCACAGTAATAGATGTGTAGTACTTGTTTGGGCTTAGGCATCTGAACCTGAGTCTTGCAGGTACACCTAAATCCATAGAGGTGAAGTTTTATGCATCTGAGTGGCCAAATAGACTGTGTCATGATTCAGCCTGAAATCATTTTGTTCTAGATCTAAGGAGATGGCACTTTATGCTTGTCAAAAGACTATTTAAATGTGAGAAGTTCTATTCTGAACAGTGGTGGGATGATGTAGAGGCAATGGAGACTGGCTCTGGTAGCAGCACTTCAGGTTTGAGCACTGAATAATTTCCTGCTATTGGCAAAGTACAACACAAGCCAGAACTGCATCTAATAAAGATTGAAGCAATTTCTAGTCAACAACTGTATCACCATTCCTGGGGATAAAAATGGTGTTTTCCCAAGGCTGAATTTCATTCCATGTCCTACACTTTTCCCAGGAAATAAAATACTGTCATGCAAATCAGACAGATCTACACCTTGGTGTGCCACATATAAAATCTGCTCCAACATGTTGAGGATCAAATACCACTGCCTTACATACAGTGTTATTGCTATTTAATTACCACATCCCTCCGAACATCCAGGAAAGGCAGGTTTCCTGCAACCACTGGGCACTCTTAGCTGTGAATAGAGTGATAGTCCGCCTGTGAGTAGGACACCACTTTCTTCTTCTCCCTCTCCCACTTTTTCATTTGAATATTCTGATCCCACTCACCTACAGAAAAGCTTTCCCACATGCAGTGCCAGAAATACTCTGAAACTGATGAGAATCATGTTCCATGGTCAATTTCACACAAGTGCTGGTGCCCCAGGTAACGTGCAAGTGCATGGGATTATGATCTGAGTCACTTTGGTTTTTTTCAGATGCTAGTGCCTGATAATTACATCAGGATAGATGGAAGAAAAAAGCCCTGGAGGAAGGCACAAGGGGGAGAAAAGGAAAGAGAAAAAAAAGAGAAAAACAGTGAAAGAAACTGAGGAGGAAAAATTCTGGAGGAAAATAGAAAACTGGAAAAAAAGAAGAAAAAAGAAATAAGAATGTAAAAATGGGTGAGAAAGATGACCATGTTGGTTCAAAGTCATTTTAGAGGCCTGTCCCACTCATATAATGGAAATGCAATGTGGGAAATCTGGATTCATTACTTGTGTGTTGGGCTGGTAATCTGAGAGGACTAAGTGATAGAGAAAATCTACCTAACTGGTTCCTCTTGCACTTCTACAACTGCTCTTGCCAGTTCAGGAACATCAATTATTAGGCTCAGCGGAAGCCACACCTAGTTTTCTTCAAATGAAAAAACACAGTCATTATATACGACCTTGAGAACAGGACCCTCTGTAACTTGCATTTGGGGAGGTTCTCAGAAGACCCCCTTGGTGGATGGCAGAGAGAAAAAAGTACAATTCACTTTCATACCCCATGGATACTTCATGCTACTATGCTATAGAACTAAAAATGGGCTTCTAAAGTCTTGTTCAGGGTATTGCAGGATTGTCATTTGTTCTTTGTAGTTGCACTGAATCTCTTTTGCCATTCCAGCTTTTGATCTAGTATCATCGTCTGGCACATGACAAAAGCCCCTCCTCCCATATAGTTTATGGAAAGAACATAATCATTACTGAAGCAGTGTGAACCAGAGTACTCTGAAGTCTTTACACTTGGTTTAATGTTCATGATGACAATAATTAGCCAGAACTAGTCATTGTAACTTTTTTTAAAAATTAACTTTAAGAGGGAACTAGTTGGTTCAAGGATTGCTAATGAAGTACAAAGTATTTTACCACCAGACTGCTGGCTCTAGTGCAGTCAGGGCTGATGGCAACTAAACAGTCAGGGCTGATGGCAAGTGCTGCTTTCAAATTGCACACCACCTGTGTAGATGGGGGCCTTTCAAAAAGACCCCTCAGTCTTTGAAAGCCCCTTATTCCTAAAACCAAATAGGAATAAGAGGCTTTCAAAGATTTGGGGTGGGGTCCTTTCGAAAGGCCTCTGTCTACACAGGTGGTGCACAATTCAAAAGTGGCACTGTTGAATCGCTATGGCTGCCATTATGCTAATGAGGTACTTCATATTCATGGAAGTGCCTCATTCGCATCTTCCAACCTCTCATTACCATGGCCTTCTCTAAAGGAAGTGGGTAGTGTAGATGCAGCTAAAGAGAGAGAGTGTGTGTGTGACAGGGCAGCTGCCCTGCACTGGTTGATAAGGGGTTAAAACACAGCCCTGTAAAAGGGCTGCCCTTGGAAGCCAATTGAAAGAGGGTTTGAGGCATCCAATCAGGGTCCAGCAGACTTGTATGAAAAAGTGGCAGATGAAAGGGAGCTCATACAGCCTCATACCTGCTGAATATTGAGATGGACCTGGCTGCTTGCCAGAGAAAGGTACCTGGGACAGAGCAATGCTGGGGAAGGGAAGGATGATGGGGAGCTCCACCATGGAAAACCCCCAGGCTGAGGCCTTGCTATGAAGGCCGGAGAAAGTACTAGGTCTGTATAGGGCAGTCAAGGTAGGAAAAAGCAGAAGGTCCAAAGCCCCTTACCAGTGATGAGTGACCAATTCAGACCGCAGTTTGCCCTTGAGGGAAGGGGTTAGGTGAAGAATGACAATGGGTCACTCAGGCACATGGGCCTAGGGGTATCAGGCCCTCAGGAAGGAAGGACCACCAGAAGGGCAGTTCCCTGAAGAAGGGGTCTGGGGGTCTGGGACAGATGCGGGTGCTGATGTGATGGAGACGAAAGAGCAGGTAAAAGGCAAAACACTGGTGCTCTGGAGCTTAAAGAACTAATTCCCGGCCTAGCCAACAGGAGGTGCCCTGGCTTGAGTCTGTGGGTGTCACATAGAGAAAGAAAATAAATCAATATGGTGTTACAATGTAGTAATTCATAGTAGTAGGCATCCTTCAGTCTGCATAGACTATGGATCGTGCCCTTTATAGTTTCAATTGAGGACTTCATTTACAGCGTCTACTGTGACTATGAAGACCCACACGAGAGTGACAGTCCTTGCTGCATCTGTTGCAGATGTGGTGGGTGTCTGGCAAGTCCTTAGTGTGCTTTCTGTGAGCTCGCTTCTCCTCTGCTAGCTGTCTGATCCTCATCTCGCCCTTCTGAAGACCCTTGTGTAACCCCTGCCTCCATCTGCTGCCGTCGTCTGCTAGTTCTTCCCAGTTGTCCAGCTTGATGTCTACCTCTCTGAGGTCTCTCTTGCAGACATCTTTGTAGCGCAACTGGGGGCGTCCGGGAGGTCTTTTGCCAGAGGCTAGCTCACCATACAGGATGTCTTTTGGAATCCTTCCATCATTCATCCTGTGGACGTGGCCAAGCCAGAGGAGCCGACGCTGCCTGAGGAGGGTGTGCATGGTTGGGATTCCAGCTTGCTTGAGGACGGCGGTGTTGGTCACTCTGTCCTTCCAGGATATTCCAAGGATGCGCCTGAGGCAGCGCAAGTGGAAGATGTTCAGCCTCTTTTCCTGGTGGGCAGTACCTGCAATTTTAAATTTAACCATTCAAGTACACCTGACATACTCACACTAATGCATACAGTTAAGAACATTCCTGTGAATCTCCAAAACTGCAACTGCAATCAACATTGCCAATGAATTCCAGGTGTACAACAGGTGACCTGATAAAATTGGATTTCTAGGAACAGGATGACATTTCTGTGTGCCTGGCATACCCCTGTTTAGGTGCACTTGTACCACTGGAATTCACTACTCCATTTGGGAGAGGTTTAATCCAGCACATAGCTTCTACCAAAGCTGCATTAACTACTAGGTCTCATGGGCTGTGTCTACACTAGCCCCACCTACTTCGAAGTCCCCTTATAGCCATGAGGCATGTCAATTTCGAAGTGCCGTGGCCGCCCACATGCTAATGAAGCGCTGAATATGCATTTCAGTGCTTCATTAGTAAACTTCGAAATGGCCATTTGTGTGGCCATTTCGAAGTTTGGGGCTAGTGTAGACGTAGCCATGCTGTCACAAAGAATTTATATCACCACTGAAATGACTGGGCTTGTATCACAGGCAACTCATACAAGAAACTTTTGTTATATAGGTAATGGTGACCAGATGCACATTATAAAGGGGGAATAATTAGATGGGAGGGGGCTCTAGTCACAGGGGGCTCAATCACTTCTACAGTTCAATGAGAATTTGCGATGTTTGATATGATAATGAGCTGTGGAATAGATCACTGGCCTCATCTGCACAGGATGATAACTGCTGAGCTGTGCCTTACATCTTATATTGCTGACAGGAGCTTAGTTCAGGTGATAAGGACCTGTGCTTTCTGAAATAGGATGGTCCGTATCCTGCCTTTGTTGCCCCCATGAAATTAAGAATAATCATAAACCACAGCAAAGCAGTGCATCTGAATTTTCTAGTGATATCATACAGTTGCCAAACCCAAGTGTGGGTTAGGTAGCTAAACACATCTACCGCTAGCATAGACCTGAACCGAATTCTAGTGTAGACTATAGCATTTCGCCTAGATGGCACATCTCCTTCTCTGTGCTTCTTGCTAAGAAATACATTCTATGGAGAGATCACAGGGAAACCTTTTACTTCTTAATTATAAAGAGTATTTCCTCAGCTCAATGCACCAGGCGTTATGCACCAAACTCTCAGGCCAGCTAATCACAAAGAGAATCTCTCTCCAAAGGTTAAACTCTCCAGTTTCAATTACTGTTACATAAAAACCCTTATGTTTAATTGCATTTATTGCATTTCTTTGTTTCTGAAGCCCTTGCAGCGCCCCTGTGATCATCTCCAGCATAGCCTTTTATAAACAGGTCACACAGAGTTGATATCCTGCTGATGCAGCCACATGCTGTTCTTCCACTGGGTAGCTCCATTTATCCTGGTGGCATCATAAGAAAGAGCAATAGTGTTTCCTGATACTTCTCCAGGTCTCATTTACGTCCTGTGGCTTGTCCTGGATTTTGTACTCCTTTACTCTTTGAAAAGCGAAATAGATGGAAGATCATTAGATTTTTATTTGCCCCCATAGAGGCTTCATTGTGGGTAGGTTGTCAAGTCCATTCTTGTCCCTATGGCACCTTGACTAGTGAGTTTTCTTATAGGGATAAGGATCCAGTGAAGAAAATTTCTTGTAGCCTGTATTTCCCAAGCAATATTTTAACTATTTCTTGTGTAATAATAAGACAGCTCCATAGCAGCAGACCCCCCTCTCCTTTCATAGAATCATAGAAGAGTAGGACTGGAAGGGACCTAGAGAGGCCATCGAGTCCAGCTCCCTGCCCTCATGGCAGGACCAAGCACTTTCTAGACCATTCCTGAAAGCCATCTATCTAACCTCTTCTTAAATATCTCCAGTGATGGAGATTCCAGCACCTCCCTTGGCAATTCATTCCAGTGTTTGATCACCCTGACGATTAGGAACTTTTTCCTAATGTCCAACCTGAACCTCCCCTGCTGCAATTTAAGTCTATTGCCTCTTGTTCTATCCTCAGAGGCAAGGAAGAACAAGTTCCCTCCCTCTGCCTTATGACACCCTTTTAGATACCTGAAAACTGCTATCATGTCCCCCCTCAATCTTCTCTTTTCCAAACTAAATAAGCCCAATTCTTTCAGTTAGCTATTGTAGCAAACAACAAGCTTTCTAGTCCACAATGACTCCAAGACTCCAGTTGCTCAGATTTACATTGGATATTGGATGCCACCACTCAGAGCCAACCATAGCAATGGGCCATGTCACCATTTCAGGGATGTGAGGTGTCCCCAGGTAAGAAGGCATGTGACACTTGGTTTTCATTATAGAGCATTATATGTCATATTCAAGTCCTATTTCTGCCAGAAAAGGTAAAACATCCTCTGGATTTTGGTCCATGGGGAGTGTTGTGCCATGAAGTTCTTGACTTAGTGAGGGAAGGGCATTGTTTCACACCAACCCTTCACCCAGAAGCAGAGTGGTCTTCCCTAACAACAACTTTCAATTATATTAGCTTATGTGAATAGTCAAGATCAGCTACAACAGTGTGCTACAAGTATGTGCAAGTAATCACTTATTTAAATGAATTGCCAGGTCATTTTAATCAGTTAAGTGGCTGGGCATAGCAAAGTCTGCCTTTCCTTTGGGTTTAGTTTCACTTCCTGCACCCAGCACTACTGACAGCACAATCCTCCAGCCCATATAATTAGGCTCTGATTCATCACAGAATTCATGCACATGCTTAACTTTAAGTTCCATTGAAGTCAATGGTCCTGAATGCGTGGGGAGTTCAGGGGTGCCAAAGTGCAAAACAGCTTTTTAGAGAATGAGGAGGGATCAGAGATCAGGAGGAGAAAGACTGAGCGTTTACTAAATAAATCCTGTGTGAAATTTTCAAAGGCAACTAAGTAACTTGAAGATCTAAAGTTTCATTAACTTGGAATATTAAGATTACATCTACAGTACTGCGGGGATTGATGCTCTGGAGATCAATGCACTGGCAGTTGATTTAGTGGGTCTAGTGAAGACTCATCAGATCAACCACAGATCACTCTCCAGTGGACCTCAGAACTTAACCTCAGAGGAGAAGAGTAAGAGAAGTCAATAGGAGAGTTTCTTCCATCCACCCTACATGTAGTTGACCTAAGATATATCAACTCCAGCTACGTTACTCACATAGCTGGAGTTGTGTACCTTAAATTGACTTTTTGTGGTAGTGTAGATGTAGCCTAAGTGACTTAGGTGCCTTGGAAAATATTGCCCCCACCTACACAGCATAGTCATGCTGTGCAAAGGAGCCAGCCTGACTTTTTGGAGTGGTGTTCATAATGTTCATAAAACCAAACTTATTTTGCTGGCTCTGAATATATTATGCAATGTGCCACAAAACTGCAGGCTCAAGAATGCTCTTCTCACCCTACAATCCATATTTTCAGCTCTGCAGCTGTTCCTGTCTGGGTGCATCCTCTCGTCTGTCTTCCCTCTGACCGCAGGATTTCCAGACTGCATGATGATATTCTCAGGACAGACAGGTTGCCCAAGGACACCAGCTTGCTTTCTCTCCAGATACGCTTATCAGCTGTAACTGCCACAGTTATAAAGTACCACACAGCATGTCCCAGGCAGGTCTGCTTCATTCTTAAGGTAAAAGCACAACAGAGAAAGCACATTAAAAACCATAAAATAACCTTCACACAAGCTTACCAGAATCAATCCAATCCTAACATGGATTCTGCCCTCATGCAGTCCTTCAAACCCCAACCAAAGGAATTCTTTGTGGTTACTGGATCTTCACATCTTCAGCTCAGAATAGGTACTCAGCCCTTCCAACCTTTCCCCAAGGATTCAGGCTCACCATGGACCAGGAGTCTTGTCCAATTGCTGGACCTTGAAGACATTCAAGAGTTAGGCCTGGTCTACACTAGACCTGAAAATTGATCCTAGATACATAATTCCAGCAAAAGCAATTGCATAGCTGCAATCAACTTATCTACAATTGACTTATTTGGCCATCCTCACAGAGGGAGGTTGACAGGAGAGATCTTCTTGTTGACCTCTCTTCCTCCTTGCAAGAATGAGGAGTATGGGGTCAATTGTCAAGCCCTAATAGTTTGTTTTCACATGTTTCAATTAGATGCACATAACTGAACCCCAGAAGATTGACCCTGATTCCTAAATATAGACATACACTTCATTTAAGACAAGGCTATTTCTGCAAAATGCCTTCTTTGTCTGTTGGTACCTGAAGAATCCAGTCTGAAGTAGCATATGCATATCTTTCAAAGGGTGACTTCAAAGGGGTAAGGAAGAAAATACATTAGCATCCCCATCATCCTGGTAGAGAATGTACGTACAATACCTTGATAACACATATACAATGGCATTTCCAAAACCACGTACCCTCTTGTACATGAATTCAGTAAGATTCAGTTTTATTCAACAAAGTTCATTCAGGACATTGTAGGAAACAATCGGTCTGTCACACTGTCCACAAAGGCACTTAGGCTATGGTTACCCTACAGCACTCTGTCAACAGAATTCATTGTCGGAAGAGATTTCCTGACAAACCTTCTGTCGACAGAGTGTGGCCACACACTAAAAGCTGATCGAAAGAGTGGCTGGACTGCTTGGCTGTTCTCTCAGCAAAACAGGCACCTGGAAGCACAGCAGACAGGGCTGCCCATTGTTGTGGATGCTCTGTCTGTCGAGAGAAAGCCCCCTAGCGTGTCCACGCAGCTTTTTTTGTTGACAGAATCTTTTGACATAATCTGTCAACAGCAGTGTTATGCCTCACGGCTGAGAGGCAGAACGCTGCTGGCAAAAGTGCTGAGTTTTGTCGAGCTGTCAACAAAACACATTTTATGTGGATGCTTTCTATCGAACGAGCGGATCAATGTTTTGATCCACTTTTTTGTGTGTGTGCACAACTTTCAAAAGAAGTTTTTTTGGAAGACATCTTCCAGAAGAACTTCTTTGGAAAGATCGCTGTAGCGTAGATGTAGCCCAGGGATTTAGCAAAGAAAAGCTTAACGGATGACTTGATTGCTGTCTATAACTGCCTACATATGGATAAATATTTAATAATGTGTTCTTCGATCTTGCAGAGAAAAGTATAACATGATCCACTGGCTAGAAGCTAAAGTAAGAAATATTCGGCCTGAAAATATGAAGTAAATTTTTAAAGGTGAGAGTAACTAATCATGTAACAATTTATCAGGGCTATAATAGATTCTCTGTCACTGTCAATTTTTAAATCAAAATTAGAAGTTGTTCTAAATTATCTGCTCTAGGAATTATAGTAGGGAAGTTTTATGTCCTGCATTATACAAGAGGTCAGAGCAGATGATCACAATGGTCCATTTAGGAATTCACAAAGGACACTGTTTGCACACCACTCCTTCTGAAATGCATTTGCTGGTGCACAGAGAGGAGGATGGAGGCAGAGAGGGCACTCTTAGAGGGGGCAACGGCAGTCCTGGGGAGAAGGTGTTTGGCTGAAAAATTCATACCTACAGCTGAGTCAGAAATAATCATTGTATGTTTAATCAAATATTGTGAAAAATACAGTTTAGGGGGTGTTCTTTTTTTCCTTCTCCATGTTAAGCTAATGCTCCCTGGCTACGTCTACACGTGCACCCAACTTCGAAATAGCTTATTTCGATGTTGCAACATCGAAATAGGCTATTTCGATGAATAACGTCTACACGTCCTCCAGGGCTGGCAACGTCGATGTTCAACTTCGACGTTGCTCAGCCCAACATCGAAATAGGCACAGCGAGGGAACGTCTACACGCCAAAGTAGCACACATCGAAATAAGGGAGCCAGGCACAGCTGCAGACAGGGTCACGGGGCGGACTCAACAGCAAGTCGCTCCCTTAAAGGGCCCCTCCCAGACACACTTTCATTAAACAGTGCAAGATACACAGAGCCAACAACTAGTTGCAGACCCTGTATATGCAGCACGGACCCCCAGCTGCAGCAGCAGCAGCCAGAAGCCCTGGGCTAAGGGCTGCTGCCCACGGTGACCACAGAGCCCCGCAAGGGCTGGAGAGAGAGTATCTCTCAACCCCCCAGCTGATGGCCGCCATGGAGGACCCCGCTATTTCGATGTTGCGGGACGCGGATCGTCTACACGTCCCTACTTCGATGTTGAACGTCGAAGTAGGGCGCTATTCCCATCCGCTCATGGGGTTAGCGACTTCGACGTCTCGCCACCTAAAGTCGATTTCAACTTCGAAATAGCGCCCAACACGTGTAGACGTGATGGGCGCTATTTCGAAGTTACTGCCGCTACTTCGAAGTAGCGTGCACGTGTAGACGCAGCCCCTGAGTCCCAGCTACATATACGCTGGCTGTGCAAGGCACACATGGACAACCAAATATGAGTAACAGCTGTGATGGATGTGTAATACCCAGAAGCACTGAGACCTCATCTGGGGTGAGTGAAGTCTCTGCTCTGCAGCCTTGCCCAGCAGCCAGCTGTCCTTTAGCTCCTGTGATAGAGTGCAGAGCTTTAGACTCTATGTTCACAGGTTCTATCCCTACTGCTGGCTACCTGGGTCTGTTGGTGTTACAACTGGTACATTAGCTGGAAAAACTGCAAGGAGGTCTCAGAAGCTCAGGATGTGCTTCCTCAGCCCAGGGAAGCATATAATACCCAGAGGCACTGAGACCTCATATGGAGTGAGTGAAGTCTCTGCTCTACAGCCTCAACTGAGAGCCACTTAGCCTTCTGCTTACATGGTAAAGTGCAGGGCTTCAGACCCTATGCTTGCAGGTTCTATCCCTGGTGCCAACAACCCAAGTCTGTTGGTGTTACATATGGATTTCAGGGGTGCTTATAGACCACAAAAATAAGCTCTTTTAAATTGAAAACTGTTTTATCCACAAATTGACATTAGAAACAGCAAAGCCTGACAAGATTATTTGCTAGGGGGAAAATGAAGATTATGATTTTGTGCTGACGAAGCTGTGGGAAGTGATCATTTTCTCTCTCAGATTCACCCTGACTCATGTACAGGCCTGCTGGTGGAAGAGGGTGGGTAAAGGGGGTAGTTGCTCAGTGATTCAAAAGGCCCAGAGCTCCCAGCTTTTCCCACCACTGTTGCTACCACAGCAGCATCTGGAGACACGGGCCCTTTAAATTGCTGCAGGAGAGCACACAGCACACTCCAGGGGTCTGCGATGGCTGGTGGGGGGGGTTGTGGTGTATTCTGGGTGGCACTGAGGGCTGGTTGCTCCCAGCCCTGCCCCTTCCAGGATTGTGGAGCAGCCCCCTCCCCACAACCTTGCCTGGGGCCAGCAAGTCTGTCAGTCTGCATGTTATGACTAGGATAGATGTACGTCTGCAGAGCATATTCTTACCTGACCTTGGCACAGGTGAGGAGCATGACATCTCAAGGTCCCTTCCAGACCTACATTTTTATGATTCTGTTTACCACCTGCAAATTTCAGGGTTTCATCAAACAGCTAGCCAGGTGAGAAGTAAAGGGAAGGCAAGACCAGCATCAGGATCCTCAGAAAAGCACAACTGGTTGACAGTCCACCATTTGTCAATGCACTCTTCAAAATTGCTGCAGGCGCTACAAGCGGAACCTGCTATCAACTAGTTTCTCCCTTCTCTGAATGGTCTACATGTATTTGCCCACCTTTAAGCTCATGCATATTGGGTCAATTCACCCTGGTGCAATTCCATCAAAGACAATGTAAGTGAAACTGCAGAAAGGATAAGAGTTTTCAGTGCTTAATCTCAGACAGTTTTAAGAGGCCTCATATTTGGGGGTGGATGCAGCAGACTTGCTAAGAAACTGCCCCCCTTAAGATATTTTAAATTGTGCCCCTAACAACTTCCACATGCAGTAGTCATTGACTCCCATGGACTGACTCTGTGTGAACTTATGTATTCAGGAGGGATGAATAGCTACAGGAGTGTGACTAACATTTTAGACAGCAGAAGGTATGCAGGAAAGACCATTTTTGTTCTAATCTATACCATCCCCATTTCCAATAGAAAACCTAATAAATAAATTAAAGCCTAGAAATAAAGAGGACTGCAGATTTCTGCTCTGGCCTCTGTTGCTGACATACTGTTTGACTTTGGACAAGTCACTCCGTGCCTCAGTTTACCCATTGATAAAATCAGATGAAAGACATTAGAGCAGTGAAAAGCGTTGTTAGTCATTATAATAAATATCATTCTCAGTTCTTTGCTTTCCCAAGAGGTGATCTACAGAAGCTGCTGTCTTCCTTTTAAAAAAGTGAATTGATTTTTTAAAATCTAACTTTCCAAAATAAAATAAAAAGGGAGAATGAGGATGGAGTTATATCTGTTCAATGGGAATACAACATTTAAATGAGACTGCACTCACAAAAAACCAATTGTCTTACAAGGGCAATTGAAAATCAAAGTGAATGAGTATTTATAGCTACTGAGATGTTTAAAACAACAAACTGAAACTGCAGCAGCAACCACTTCACAAAGTCATATTCTTGAAGAAGGGGGAAAAAAGATCAAAGATCTGCAGGCAGCCAGCTCTGCATACAAGTGGCTTTATCAGCTCTTGGCTGTGTTAAAGAGAGTCAGGCATCCTGAAAGAGAAAATATTTAATGAGGTGATGAATAACACTTCTTGGCCTTAATTATAAGGCTAGTACTAAGCAACAATAATTGCAGGATAAATTATCATCAAGCGATATTTCCAAATAAAAAAATGCATGTCATTATCAAACAATTATTTTAAGTCTCATTTACATATAAAAAGAATAAATGAAATATTCTTTTTTTTTCTTCCTTCCAGTAGTGGGGGTGGGGGGAATTTTGAGGGTGGGGCATGGGAGTTAGATGCGCAACACTCGGTATAGCCAACAACAGATTAATTCTCCTCACATTACATTGTGTCTTAAGTATCTTTGATAAACCCTCCTGATTTGGGTATGGTTAATGGTGGGATGTAAGACCTAACATTTCTCTGCAAAATGATCATGGGAAATAAATGGGAGAGAAGATATATCTAACTTAGGGAATATTAGATATTACAGGCAGTAAAGCAAACAACTATCAAAATCAAGTTACCTGAGCAGATGAGATTTGAAAAAAGCTCAGGATCCCAGGGACACCCAGACCATACTTTGGCACTACTCTCTAGGAATGAGTAGATGGCTCAGAACTATAGCTGGTTAAGGAATGGTTTCCCTTGGCCCGGACATTTTTCAAGATTTTGCAAAAATTTCCAGTCTCAAACAGAAAAGTCACTCAACCAAAAGGTTCTTTTTTTCATGATTTTGAAATGTTTTGCTTTGATCTTGACATTTTGATGCAGACTTTAGCTTCAGCTTAAAAAAGCCCAGTCTTTTTGGACTGAAAGAGCAGAAGTTTTCATTTTGAAAATGTTGAAACTGTTTGCAAAATTCAAAACTTTACAAATTGTTTTTGAAATGAGAAATTCATCAAAAGCTAAAATTTCCCATAAACCATTTTGATAAATTTACATTTTCCAATGAACATGTTTGGTTGAAAAGTGCCTGGCCAGCTCTACCCAAACCACACCCTGAAGTATTCATAACCCCAAACTTGGTCTCCATTAGCTGTGTATTTTCCCCTTTCTTACTCTTAGCTTCTCCCTCTCTCTCTCTCTCACACACACACACTCATACACAAGCACACTAAGCACACACAGTGCTTAATTTTCTTTTAGTAACAGAGAGGAAGCCGTGCTAGTCTATACACTATCAAAACAAAAAGCAGTCAAGTAGCACTTTAAAGACTAGCAAAATAGTGTATTAGGTGAGCTTTCGTGGGACAGACCCACTTCTTCAGACCATAGCCAGACCAGAACAGACTCAATATTTAAGGCACAGAGAACCAAAAACAGTAAGCAAGGAGGACAAATCAGAAAAAGATAATCAAGGTGAGCAAATCAGAGAGCGGAGGGGTGGTGGGGAAGGTCAAGAATTAGTTTGAGCCAAGTATGCAGACAAGCCCCTATAGTGACTCAGAAAGTTCCCATCACAATTCACTATGGCTACATCTACACGTGAAGCCTACATCGAAGTAGCCTATTTCGATGTGGCGACATCGAAATAGGCTATTTCGATGAATAACGTCTACACGTCCTCCAGGGCTGGCAACGTCGATGTTCAACATCGACGTTGCGCAGCACCACATCGAAATAGGCACAGCGAGGGAACGTCTACACGCCACAGTAGCACACATCGAAATAAGGGTGCCAGGCACAGCTGCAGACAGGGTCACAGGGCGGACTCAACAGCCAGCCGCTCCCTTAAAGGGCCCCTCCCAGACACACTTGCACTAAACAGCACAAGATCCACAGAGCTGACAACGAGTTGCAGACCCTGTGCATGCAGCATGATTCCCCCGCTGCAGCAGCAGCAGCCAGAAGCCCTGGGCTAAGGGCTGCTGCACACGGTGACCATAAAGCCCCGCAGGGGCTGGAGAGACAGCGTCTCTCAACCCCCCAGCTGATGGCTGCCATGGAGGACCCCACAATTTCGAAGTTGCGGGATGTGGATCGTCTACATGGTCCCTACTTCGACGTTGAACGTCGAAGTAGGGCGCTATTCCGATCCCCTCATGAGGTTAGCGACTTCAACGTCTCGCCGCCTAACGTCGAAGTTAACTTCGAAATAGCGCCCGACGCGTGTAGCCGCGACGGGCGCTATTTCGAAGTTAGTGCCGCTACTTCGAAGTAGCGTGCACGTGTAGACACAGCTTATAGGGGCTCGTCTGCATACTTGGCTCAGTCTAATTCTTGATCTTCCCCCCCACCCCTCCGCCCTCTGATTTGCTCACCTTGATTATCTTTTTCTGATTTGTCCTCCTTGCTTACTGTTTTTGGTTCTCTGTGCCTTAAATATTGAGTCTGTTCTGGTCTGGCTATGGTCTGAAGAAGTGGGTCTGTCCCACAAAAGCTCACCTAATACACTATTTTGCTAGTCTTTAAAGTGCTACTTGACTGCTTTTTGTTTTGATAATTTCCTATTGTGTTGCATTCTGCATTTACATTAGTGCAATGTCAGTATAAAACAGACAATTAGACTCAGGCCCTGTACATACACACATGAATACAGCTGCAAAGTAATCGCAAACTAGGGACTTGATCCAAAGTCCAATAAAGAACATGAAAAGACTCCAACTGAATCAATAGTCGTTAGATCATCCCCTAGATACTGAAAGCTTAAAAGTGGAATTATTTTTAGTTACAAAACAGATTAAAATTCATTCAGTTCCACTACTTTTTTCAGTATAAAGTTCACTGACAATGAGGCACAGTCAGTGCACTAGCTGCTGTTTTTAATAAACGAGAGCCAAGGCTCTCAAAATAGAGAAAAATGCCCAGTTCTTATTTCAAAAGCTCCCTCTAGCTTTCCCCAGCTGTTTGTTACCAGAATTTTTCCTGATGATCTGCTAGAAAAAACAGCTTAGAGTCAAAGGTGGTCCCATCAGCCTTAGAGAAACACAAGCCGATATTGTATAACCAATTTCAAGTGGATTTTTAATTTGTAAAAGCCACACAGTTAAAATGCTAAAAACCCACCCCACTTCTTTTGATTCAAGATGAAAGAGATTTTTATAAAAGTGACATAACCCTCAGATGTCCCAGAAGACCACATTTACCACTGAATTAACCAGCTTCAATCTCCAAACCTCACACTCACAGAGAACGAGAACAGAGAATTGGAGAAGCTGGTTATATTTCAGTTGTGGGCACATCCGAAAAAAAACAAGCATAGGCTAAGTCCCTTGTAACACAGAGCGAGCACTTCCTAGCCATTGTGGAGGGGTATAAAAATCTAGGATGACAGATGTAGGATTATAGGGCCAAACCCGCATCTGGTATAAATTGATGCAGTTCTATTAACTTCACTGGAGTTACACTGATTTACCTCATTAAATCTGACCCATAGGCTCCAGAACTTGTAGAAAGAAGCCAGTGATAATACAACAGTACCATGATCAGACTTTTATGAGACAGATATTTCTTTTTCTCCTTCCCCAATGACTCTTCAAAGACTCTGGTGGCTTCCTAGATGACCTGATCAGAGTTAGAAAGAAGGAATTGTAAAAGGGGACAAGTAAGATCTCACACATTTTCAGAAACTGGAGTCTTTGTCCAATCTGTGTGCATGTACACTTGTATTTTCAGCAGCAAAGCTGGAATTCTGTGTTCATAGCTGGTTTGACTGGAGACATACAGTATATGCATATAATCTCTTATTTATATATGCCTATACAGCAGTATGCAAATAAATTGGGGGGGTGTGTGTGCAATGGTACATGTGGACTTGGTTTGTGACAATCAAATCCAAACCATTTCCAAAAAATTAGGATCTGACCAGCCCCCTCTAGGCAAAATGTATGAAGAAGGAAAAGGCCCCCAAACTTACCCCAAAACAGTAAAATATACTACACCTCAAACTGGTGCACATTTGCAATGTAGCTTTCAGTGAGAGTGGCTATTCCAGGGAGGGAAGAATTCGTGTTCACCAAAAAGCTCTAAATGCTTCACCTACATCTTGTAGTGACCCACTCCGCACAAATTGCCTGTAGTAATAATGTTCGGCTCAAACGTGTACATGCACATGAGCAGTGACAGCTGAGATGATCAGCAAGAGACAGTGAGAAGATATTATCAATATGGGAGAAGGGTAAGTGATGAAACGCACTTCAAACTACCTTCAGACACAGCCCACGACGCTGGGGGTAAATCAGAGGTATATGAGCAGACTTGATGCCTAGTCTCAGATGTGACTAGGTGCTCATATGATGCTTTTGTAAGGCATTGGCTTTGACTGTGTATGTGGATGCATGTGAGTGAATGACAGCGAACAATCAAGTTTCTGCTGGCCCACACTGGATCAAAGCCCTGTTCCTGATGACACACAATGGAAATTCTCTTTTAGTTCAAGCAGCAGAGATGTGTGGTTTTGGTGATGAAGTGCCAAGATGTAATCCTACTTCTGCAGGCTGTGTGTATCCACCCAACACGTAGGTTTCCAGCAAGCTATCCCCTGTACTTACATGACCCGTACATAAATCTGGGTGTCTGGTTTCTGAAGCACATACATTCATTACTCTAGATCAGGGGTCAGCAACCCCTGGCGCAAGTGCCAAGAGTAGCACACAAGCTGATTTTCATCTGTACTCGAGGCAGGAGCTCAGCCCCACCCCTTCTGCCCCATGTAGCTGGGAGTTTGCTCAAAGCATTGCTGCCTGCGGATTAACAAAAGAACAGCTAATTCTACCAACCACCACTTAAAAGGTAAAGTTCTGCATCTTTATTTATTAATGAAGCTGTTGTAAGACTGTTAGGGAATTTAAAAAGTATCACTAGCACATAGACCATATTTTGAGGTCAAAAGGTCAAACATCAGCACCCCACATCAGAAAGGTTGCTGACCCTGCTCTAGAAGCTGCACTGAATAGCGTTGCACAAACCTGAGCAAATTTTTAGCAGTCAGTCCAAGTCACCATCACCATCATCATCATCAACAATGACCATGGGCTCAGAGCCCATTGGTGTCTGATGCCTTTCTCACTATTTCCTTCCATCTTTCCCTGTCCAGTGCAGAATGGCTTAGTTTCTGTAGACTAGCTCCACACCAATCTACTATACCATCTACGTATTCTCTGTGAGGTCTGCCTCTCCTATCGAACCGTCCATTGTGCTGAATACTAGGCTCTTGATTTTTCATTTGTCATTCATTCTGCAAATATGCCCGGATAGCTGTAACTTCCATTGTATAACCTCCTTTCAGCTGTATCTTCCTATATAATTCCTTGTTGGTTACCTTCTGCATCCATCCTTCTTCTCAGGATCTTTCTGTAACAGCTCTGCTCATACGCCAATATTCTTCTTTTTGACTCTTTGGTTATCACTTGTGAAGGTGTTGGAAAGACTCTCAGGACAGGAGCTAGTGAAGAATGAGAGCACATTGGAAATGGGCCAACTTCCGTATACTTAGTGATAGTGACACTGTTTTGCCCCTTCAAAACTGGCAAATCTATGTGCCTTTGGTGGGAGCAGATTAGAGAGTGAAAGCCTGCACAACTGGTTGAAAACTGGAATTTTTGTCCTGCAAGAAATTCCAATAATCTGAAATTTGTTTCTTTCCTGAATCTTGAACAGTGAACCATGATCATGTTACTCCTATCCTGCACCACATCAGTTTAACCATAAGGAATACTTCAGTACTTCATGGATGGAGCCAGTCTGTGATGGGAAATGGAGGTAAAAGACATCAGAGGAGCAGAGGCAATGCAGGTTAACATCAAACTGACTTGAAATTCAACATTTTGATTTAGTTCAATAAAACTGCCCCCAAATGAAACTTTTCAGTTAAAATTTTGCAATAGGCCATCAAGGAAAATTTTCAATTTTGTGCAAACGGGGGTTCCACTGAAAAAGATATTTCTACAGAAAATTCACAGCCAGCTTTGGTGCCCAGCCTAACAAAATCCAGGGACTAGAGGAGTAAAAGTCCTTAAACACCAAAGAAAAATCAAATAACTTTTGCTTCTAGTACCTGAGCTATATTTGTCAACCTAATCCAACTCCCAGTGAAGCCAATAGAACAACTCTTTTGGTGGAATGGCTTCATACCCTCTCTGAGTAGAAAAATATGCATAAACTTGGTGTTTCTACAAATAAATCATCTGACTCCTTCCTTTACAATTATCATCCCTACTGACTCTTCCAATTATTTTATTGCTCTTGTGAATTACACAGATGATGCATTATAACCTCATCCTTTTTCTACAGGTATTCTCAGGAAACTGCGTTGTCTCAGCATTAAAACAAAGCACTGCATGTTATGCAATAAAACAGAAGTTTATAATGAAGTTAAAAATTGGGAGCTTTATGAGAAAGTTAAAATTGTCACAGAGAATGGTGCAGTAAGATTTATTGCATTAACACTGTGCTCTAAAATGAAAAGATTAAAGAAAAACAGCAAAGTCTTTTATAAATTGAAAGAAACATAGAGACTATGTCAAAGCTATTTGGCCACAAATTAGACCCATCATTTTTGCTTTGTGGGTCCTGTCTTTCACATTTTTTTTCCTTTACAGGAATGGATACAACAGAATGAGGAGAGAAGCAAACTAGGCCAAAAAAAGTAAAAAAAGGGGGCAGGGGTAGCACATTGCTGAATGAATATAAAGGGATGTGCAGGGAGTACATTTTAGGTATGGTATTAATATAATCTGATATCACTAATCACAGATTATATAAACTGTGCATGAGCATGCATGCACAAAGGGTAGGTCTATAGTGCAATCTGAATACCATCTGTGCAGCACAAGTAGGCATGCCCACATTAGTATTGCTTTGTTAACATGACTAAAAGTCCAGCAATGTGGCCTTCAGCATGGTCTGAACCAGCATGACAGACAGCCCAGATGGCACCTACCCAAAGGCACCCCAAACAAGGTTCTCTTTAGAGTTAGGTCTACAGAAAAGCTTTGCTCCCTTCTCAGTGGGGTTATACAACTGTGACCGTATTTCCCTAAGGGAAAATGAGACACCGAGGCTATGGCTACACAACAGCTATCTGTCGAGAGACGTCACTGTTGAAAGAGATTTCCCAACAAAAC
Organism: Carettochelys insculpta; assembly: GCF_033958435.1. Taxonomy (NCBI): domain Eukaryota; kingdom Metazoa; phylum Chordata; order Testudines; family Carettochelyidae; genus Carettochelys; species Carettochelys insculpta. The sequence goes on along the minus strand of NC_134150.1, from coordinate 33,945,537 downwards.
TTCTGTCGACAGAGTGTGGCCACACACATAAGGCAATCAGCAGAGCATTCTGCTCTGTCAATAGACCAGCTAGACTGCCTGGCTGCTCTCTCAACAAAACAGGCACCCAGAAGCATAGACAGGGTTGCCCATTGTTCTGGATGCTCTGTGTGTTGGCAGAAGAGCCCCCCTCACCCCCCGCCTGAGCATCCACACTGCTTTTTTATCAACAGACTCTGTCAAGAGCACTGTTATGCCTTGTGACTGAGAGGTAAAACACTGTCGGGGAAAGTGCTGAGTTTTGTCCACAAACTGTCGACAAAAGACATCTTGTGTGTGAATGTTCCACCAGTTTTGTCAACAAAACCAGGGTCTTGTCAGCAAAACTCAGTAGTGTTAACTGTAGCCAGAGAGTGTTTAGCTCAAATGCCCCTCGATACCTTCCCTCACAGGAATGGCCCAAGGGCCCCCTACTCCCTCAACATGTGGGCCTGGCTTCTGTGCTCACCTACACAGGGCCTGCCTCCTGCAGTTAACTGGGGCTGTCATCACTGCTCAGTGGAACCCTGCCCATGCTCGGTCCAAACTTTGCGTCCCCCTACTGTGCCCCTCATTCCTCCACATCCCACCTTTTTGGCAAACAGGATAAATGCCCATTTTTTACCAAAAACTTAGGACTACTGGGACAGGGCTTAAAAAAGGGACTGTTTCAGCCAAAATGGGCCATATGGTCACCCTAATACACTCTACTTAAATTGGTTCACTGTATGTGGGTTCCTGTTTGTGCACACGCATGAAAACACACAGGTGCCAGTAGAAGGATCTCAACAGCTAATGCAAAGAGCACCTTTTCTGTAACATAAGCAGAACAGAAACGGGACTAACGGGGTGCAAGGAAGTCCCAGCACACTGCCAACATCATGTGGCCATAGAATTGTTATCTTGAATGCTTGGTTCTGCCTCCCTCATTTGCCCCATAGACATGAATGAAACAGTTGCAGAGTAAATTTCTACTCAGGAGGACTAAGGATAGCAGTCCTTGTGAAATGCAGCGTCCATAAGAGACTTGCTGAGTACCCTCAATTCCATCCTATGTTTTTCATTTAACATCCTGTGGGGTACAGGGTCAGTTTGCATCTATTTTTTCTAGGTTACTATCATTAGCAGTAAAGAAAACCAACAAAACATCTGATGGAAATAAAGAATCAAACAGGAATTCCTGTCCCTTCAAAAGACTTGAGAAGTATCTACCAAAGAAAGGCAACAAAGTAGATCCTCAGAAGATGTAAATCGAAGCCAATGGAGCTTTATCAATTCACAGGGACCGAATATACTGGCCCATAAAATATAAACATATAAATCACCCTGCCAAAAAGTCCCCAAATGTTTTCTGATTCAAAGCAATGAGTGCTTCCACTGAAACCATTTCATTCTCCAGCGTGTCTGCCAACATAGGTCTTCTAACGTATTCCAGTCTAGAAACATACATGTGGAACACATGTTTGCATGTGTATGTTTCTATTTTCCTCCAGATTTCAAAATAGTTGGCCTTGGTTAACTTAGACTATTGCTAATTAATTGTTGGCTGAAAAAGAAATTCTGAGCAAGGGAACCATTCTGGGAGGATTTAGCGAATGTGAATTATTTAGACCCCTACCGTTCATGTGACAGGATTGTTTTTCTTTTGCAGTAGCCTGCTGCTACAAGAATTAAAACTGTCGGGGCACGCTAAAGCCTGGGCTAGGCCTTAGTAATGAGCTTTAGCAGTCAACAAATGATTTTATACAGCAAATTAAACTGTACATGCATTTGCAGTGGTAAATATTTATAGAATAAAGATATCCAGGTAATGAGAAGGGGCGGGAGGAGAAAAAAGTAACACAAATGTCAATCCTTTAAATTTTCTGTAGGGTGGGATTTTATAGAAAGTTTACTGCCACTGTCTTCTTTCATTGCTTCTTCCTCTGCAAACAGCAACAGAAAATTCTATTTCCACTGTATTTACAGATTTGTGAGGCAGAGATGGTACTTCGGCGGCTGAATTTTGTGTTGGTCAGAATTCTACAAACACATTTCAGGCTGGTACACAGATATGTCTGTCTGCAGTGCATGTGTGTGTGAGCTATTTTTTTGTAAATGTGGACTGCAATTTTTTACATATAAAAAAGTTCAAAATACTTGTGCAATGAGTGTTTATAAGAGAGGTTAATGAAAAAATTGAGTGGAAACAATGATTGGTAAAATGATTTTGCTATAACATACTAAAATTGATACAGTGACAAATCTGAGGAACTCTCCCAGATTGAAGTGACATTAGAGGAGGTTTTGGAGTTAATTGATAAGCTGAATAGTAACAAGTCTCCAGGACCAGACGGTATTCACCCAAGGGTTCTGAAAGAACTCAAATGTGAAATTGCGGAGTTATTAACAGTGGTTTGTAACCTATCCTTTAAATCCGCTTCGGTACCCAATGACTGGAAGACGGCCAATATAACGCCAATATTTAAAAAAGGCTCTAGAGGAGACCCTGGCAATTATAGACCGATAAGTCTAACATCAGTACCAGGCAAATTAGTAGAAACAATAGTAAAGAATAAAAATGCAAGGCACGTAGAAGAGCACAAATTGTTGGGCAAAAGTCAGCATGGTTTCTGCAGAGGGAAGTCGTGTCTAACTAATCTATTAGAATTCTTTGAAGGGGTTAATAAACATGCGGACAAGGGGCACCCAGTGGACATCATATACCTAAATTTCCAGAAAGCCTTTGACACGGTCCCACACCAAAGGCTTTTATGTAAATTAGGCGGTCATGGGATAGGAGGAAAGATCCTTTCATGGATCGGGAATTGGTTAAAAGACAGAAAACAAAGGGTGGGAATAAATGGTAAATTTTCACAATGGAGGTGGGTAACTAGTGGTGTTCCCCAGGGGTCAGTCCTGGGACCGATCCTGTTCAACTTGTTCATCAATGATCTAGAAAATGAGGTAAGAAAGTTTGCAGATGACACCAAGTTGTTCAGGACAGTCAAAACCAAAAGGGATTGTGAAGAACTACAAAAAGATCTCAGCAAACTGAGTGACTGGGCAGCAAAATGGCAAATGAAATTTAATGTGGGTAAGTGTAAGGTAATGCACATTGGAAAAAATAACCCAAATTACACGTACAACATGATGGGGTCAAATTTAGCAACGACAGATCAGGAAAGGGATCTTGGAGTTATAGTGGATAGTTCTCTGAAGACATCCACGCAGTGTGCAGCGGCAGTTAGTAAAGCAAATAAGATGTTAGGAATTATTTAAAAAGGGATAAATAATAAGACAAAAGATATCATACTTCCCCTATATAAAACTATGGTACGCCCACATCTTGAGTACTGCATGCAGATGTGGTCTCCTCACCTCAAAAAAGATATATTGGAATTAGAAAAGTTTCAGAAAAGGGCGACTAAGATGATTAGGGGTTTGGAATGGGTCCCATATGGGGATAGGCTAGAGAGACTGGGACTTTTCAGTCTGGAAAAGAGGCGATTGAAGGGCGATATGATAGAGGTATATAAAATCATGAATGGTGTAGAGAAAGCGAATATAGAAAAATTATTTACCTTTTCCCATAATACAAGAACTAGGGGACACCAAATGAAATTTGATGGATAGTAGGTTCAAAACTAATAAAAGGAAATTTTTCTTCACACAGCGCACAGTCAACCTGTGGAACTCCTTGCCGGAGGAGGCTGTGAAGGCCAGGACTCTATTAGGGTTGAAAAAAGAGCTTGATAAATTTTTGCAGGTTATGTCCATAAATGGCTATTAGCCAGGGGTCAAGTATGGTGCCCTAGCCTTCAGTATAAGGGCAGGAGATGGATGGCAGGAGATAAATCACTTGATCATTGTCTTCTGTTCTCCTTCTCTGGGGCACCTGGCATTGGCCACTGTCGGCAGACGGGATACTGGGCTGGATGGACCTTTGGTCTGACCCAGTATGGCTATTCTTATGTTCTTATGTTCAGTAATAAAGGGTTTACAGAAATTACTGTCTTGGAGCTTGCTGTGACATCATAAGTGAAAAACAATATTCCAAAATATTTGTCCACCTTCCTGTTGCTAATGGCCATGGGGATGCTGGGAAAATTGGCCCCTTCCTTGCTCCAGAGCCAGCTCTCTAGGTAGGGAGCTGGCCAAGGAAGCAGAGCTCTTATGATGTCTTGGGTTTCCCACCATGATCTGCAAGTCCCCACTGCACAGTGCAACAGGCAGAAAGGGAGAGAAACCAGACTTGGGGCTGGTGCTTTCCCATCCTTCACACCCACCCTGCCTATGGCCATGAATTTAGCTCTAGAACATGAACATCCAACACTCTGATGTTGAAACCACTATCAGAGAAAAGAGTTCTAGACTTGTGTTCATAATTATAGATGAAAGCAACAAGTTTCAGCAAGCAATGTGGGTCAGCAAATAGAGAGGTAGGCTTGTGACCCAGCTTCTACTTCCAGGCTTAGTCTCTTCCTCCCCACAAGGACCTTAGCAATCTAATATAAATAGTTTTGGATTCTGATTGTATCTCTCCCTATGTCTTGCTATGACAGCTGCAATCAGCAAAGACATTCAAAGGAATCACCCCTTTTAGAAAGAGGAAGCTGCTTCCAGAAGAATCACCCTTCCATTCTGTAATGTACTTTTCCCTTTTTGCCCATCCCTCCACCAGGCCTGTTAACCTTCCAGTTATGATCCAAGAGTCATCTTTCCTCTAGGGAAGAACTGGGATTTTTTTTTTTTTTTTTAAATCTTGAGAGCTTTTAGTGCCAAGATTAAAATTTTTCCATAAAAAAATTGATTTTTGTCAAAAAGTCCTTTTTGTCAAAGAAATGCTTCTATGGGGAAAAAAAGGGTCCAGCAGCTTTATAAAGAATCCCTGGCACTCTTTTCAAAGTTCAGAGCATTAACCCCAATGTCCTTGTCAAATTCCAACTCCAGGAGCAATCGTTATTTTGCCATTTCAGTTGCATGCATTCTTTTTCTATATGTTCTGACAAAGAAAGTGTGCTCAAAACCCTAAAAAAGTCAAATACAGCAATGAGTTTAATTACATATTTATGTATGTATGCATTAATTAATTTGTAAAGCTTTTAATCATCCAGCTAATAGGCACCCCTCCCATGCTCTGAGCAGCCTTACAACTTCTAATATTTACATCCTCATTAAAAAGTCATCTTAATATTGTGCAGTGTAGATGTATTCTATTAAAAGATGTATTTGACATAGCCCTATAGTGTTCAATAGATTAATATAATATTATAACAGCTCAATCATCAAGAAGCAATGCTGAATTTCCAGATTTATAGCTATAGTTTGAACAAGGAAGTAATTTGCTTTTAGTCAGTATATTAGTATTTTTCTTCTTTTCGCTATAGTTAGTAAGCTTGCAGGTAGCTGGTTGTGTGTGTGTGTGTGTGTGTGTGTGTGTGTGTGTGTGGGTGTGTGGGTGTGGTGGACATATTGAAAGGATGTAAAGAAACCTGGATTCTATTTCTGGCTCTTCTACAGGATTACTGGGTAATCATGAGCCAGTCATATTACTTTTCCATGCCTGATTATCCCAGTTTGTGGTCTCTGTTGTAAAGCATTTGGAGACCCTTGCTGCTATTATTAATTATGATTATTATTTCATGAACATTTCATGTCCAAGTCACATGTATTTGGAATTTCAGTAATTTTGAATAGCAAATTAATTTTTTTCAGGTGCTATATAGTAGAAAAAAATTGAAAAACCCATTGCTACTTCAGGTAATGAAATGTGGGTGTTCTCTGTATTAGAACTACCTTTGAGGCCAGCAAACATCAGTTATTTATTCATTTTTTCAACTCCAAGTGCTGAAATCTGTACTGAAAATCTTAAGGCTTATTTAACATGGACGTTGAAATCACTGCATTTCCTATTGGTGCGTGTCACTGGTCAGTTTTCACTTTATTTATAGCATTTTGGTACAAACTTTGTACTTACCACTTCTGGAAATAAGATGATCAGTGCTGTCATAAGCGGGGGTGACCGAATGTTCCTAAAACACGAATTCACTTTGGTTACTTGCAGCAGAAGCATTGTGGTTTGGGGACACTTTCAGCTGTGCAGTGTAGAGCTAAAGTAGAACCAACCCTGAGACGTGGGCGTCACAACCAGCTCTTCTGTGCTCACTGCAGGCAGCTGACAATCACGCCATAAACTCAGCTACGAATCTCAGCTAAAATCCTGTTCTCAGGGACACAACATGCGCAGAAATCCCACACTATTTCCATGTTCCCTCTCTCTAGCATGGGTCTTGCACTGAGCAACCTTCCCAACAATATTCTAGTTCAAGGCTGCTGCTGAAAATTCAGATCTTATTTGGGATAGCAGTGATTAAATGGCAAACCTGCCAAGTATTCCAAGTTTTACCCTGAGTGTAAAATTTGATGGGAGCACAGTTATATATGGAAAGGAAATTAAGCAACAGAATATCCTCCTTGTAAAATGGTCAGAATGACACATAACATGCTGCAAACAATATGCTATGAAGTGTAGTAAATCCAAACAGCACCCTCAACACTTGTTTGAGGATCAAAATGTGCATTATGGATATACTATTAATGCTTGTTTTTAGCATGAAATCCACCTAACTACAAACATCCCTGGTTGTTGATATTAACTATTTCGTGAAAGAACTGCTATACGGCTGCAGTTTATTTGCATGGCAGAGAATGAAATTTCATGTTTCACCTTCTTCACACCTTTCATTGGTTAGATTGCCTCAGCTCAATTACCAGTTTCTGTTAAAAGACTTCAGCACAGATGTAATTTCATGCAGGTGTTGCCTGATATAATGAGGCCAGATGTTTCCCATGAAATAGGCCTGCCTCATTTGAAATGCATGTGGTGCCATAGCTTGATTTGTATGTCCATTAGTTCAAACTGAATTGGTGTGGAATTATGAAGAAGGTGAAACTTTGTATAAAGGAAACTGGAACCCCACTATTTTTCTTGTCTTTGTCATTGGTTTCCTTCTCTGCACTTAAGCTTTATTTTAAATGACAGTTAAAGATCTCTCACTGCAGTGACTACTTTGATTAGCTCAGCTAGTTGGCCAAAAGTACACAAATGATGAGTGTCTGATGCAAACATACACAGATTGTGCATGAAATAGGCATGGGTGTACTTGCTTAGGCATGACTGCTACATGAAACTGACAGTCACCCATCTTGCATCATCCAAATAGCATCCTCCTCCATGTACCATCTTGCACAGTTACAACAATGGGGTTGGCTCGTTTCATAGGATTTTTAGGATGGGGAGGAGAAAGTCAGGTTGCTGCCCATGGAAATCTTCTCTTTTTGCAAAACCTTGAGACAAGAAATAAAATTGTATTTGTAATGCTACCAGGTGGAACAGAACCTGGAACCTCTGAAGCTGAGTGCAGGACCCTCTAGAGTTTGGAATAAATACCAGCTGGATAGTAAGTAAGGCTGCAGAAGAAACATGATTTCTTTCTGTAAGTGGTTTAAGTACCACTGCATGTCAAAGTGAACCACACCCAGGAGGTGTGTGGTTTATGCTTTTATTTGATCATAAATCCATCAACCTGTGAATTTTCACCATTGTGCCACAGTTCTCAAGCAAGTTGATATCACAGCACAAGAAAATGGGAGGGATCAAACTGTGACAAGAACTGACTAGCGATATGGATTGCTGCAAGAATCACATGACCTGATTGACCAACCAGTGGCTTAGGGCATTTTTAGCTGCAAGGACTGATTTTCTTGTTGCTCTAAAAATGCACACAGAAGTAAATAATATTAAATGACTCATACTGTTATGCAATATAAGAAAAACCAAATGTTCCTGAGAAGTTTAATGGAGCTGAATTATTTGCAGCCCTTCCCTCAAAAGTTGTCTTAGAATCTTTGCATTCTCATCTTTGCATCCACATATTATCAACATTGTTGTCGCCCTAAAGAGCTTCTTAGTCTTACTAGAGTAAAATAGGAATAACTTAAATAAAGGTATATGTGTGTGAAACCAGCTTAGGAGAGACGAGAGCCAAAATTTGTTTAAAAACCTATACATGGTGAAATTCTCTCATCCAGCACCTCGGGACCAGACCAGGACCAGAGGAGAGAATTTGCTGGACTACAGATGTTGCCAGATAAGAGAATTCTGGATTAGAAAGGTTCAGCCTGTACTTAGTTTACCTCCAGAATTTACATCTGCTCTCGCAATATGACAGTGCCTCATGGGAATAGGCGATCTATAAATTCCAGCCTTACGGTGACTAAGATGGCAATGATCAACTGCAGGGAAAATTTAAACAACAGCAACAGCAAATATAAAGTGTAGAACTGGGACTGTAGGGAAGCAGCTTTTCTCAGTGAGGTATTTCCAGTTTTGAGCTCACACAAATGGGTTGGTCTCTAATCATTACATCTGATTTGCATCTTATTTGTCAGAGTAAGTGAATCCCATTGGCAGTTCAAATACCAGAGTGAGTCAAGACTATGTCCCATTTCTCCCCATTGTTCTGTCTAGGGCAATGCTGCACAAATGACATAAAACAAACCATAAGACTCTGAAACTCCTGGAATTGCAAAACTCTGAAGAGTTGAGAGTTACTGGAAAATTCACAAGTAGCAGCTAAAAAGCACTAAAAAGGGCTTGCTGGGCAGATATTACAGAAGCTCAGAATAACCTAGACTTTTATTCTGTTCAAAATGGCTTACTGCTTTTTCAAATTAAAAGATTCCACAGGAGATCAAAATAATTGTAAACCACTCTGACCTCCTCATTGTATGTTTGTGCTCAACTTTATTCCCCAAGGGGAACCTCAGATACTTAGAGTTAAGTACTTGGCTAAGCATTTGCAGGGTGGGTAAAGCGCTAAAGTTATAGAAATTAACATTCTTTAAATTAAAAATAGAAACTTAACATAAGCCAAGAATAATTCTTTAAAATAAATTGTTGGAATGGTTTGTTATGGTTTTTGGGGTGGGGAGCTTAAATGTACATGTCAAACAAAGTATTTGTAAAATAACTAAACACCCGCCACTCTACTGTCTGTCCTCATTATTTCAATTCAGGGACTGGCAGAACAAGACTTAATATTACAATAAAGCAAAACTGGTGTCAGCAAAAAAAAAAAGTTTCGATGACACACTGATATGGAACACTATGATACATGGATAAAAACTATGTGAAAACCAGAAACACATAAGACTGCAATTTAATCTTTTTATTTGAAATATAAATATTGTTACTATCAAGCTTGACAGTATAGAAAATGTGTGCCCTGCAGCCTTCTGACAAAACAAAATTTATATTTAAAACTTCCTGAAATAATGCCTTTCATATGTGGGGTTTTGTCACATTGCAGTGGCTCAGAGCCTACCTTATGGTCCTGCACCTTTAATTATTTTATGCCTAGAAGACACATTTTAAATAGAAGAGGCGGGTTACAAGAGTTTTGACAGCTGGGGATGATTAAAATACTGACAACATGCACTATATAAAATTCCCTGAGGTTTTAGCAGGGCACTCATAGGAAAGTTAGAGATTAGAATCCAGGGGGGAAAAAAAGTGTTTTTACCCACTAGCATGAAATGTTCAGGACATTAGATTGGCTTCTCCCCTACCCCCATTTTCCATATAAACTTTTTAAAAAATATCTCAAGGCCACATACTTGAAAATTGGTCAACAAATTTGATTTACTGGTCTGTTCCTGTTTAACAAATATGTAGCCAGATTTCTTGGCCAGCTGTTTTGTATCATTTTGTGAATGGCAGGAGGGGAGCGCTGGCTATCAAACATAGTTAATGTTGTGGGTGGGGTTCTTTATGAGAGCGGTACTGGCCTAGCTGATATTCTGATGTGCCTGTGTTACTCTTTGTGCAAAATATTTTTGTGGCTACAATAGAGGAAAATATGGGACACTTAGGCAATAATGGTTTGCAAGCATATTCCTAATTTTACGCATCTCACTACCCCACACTAATGTCACATTATTAAAATTGGGCTTAGGGTGTGGGAGGGGCTCTGGCTGGGAGCAGAGGATCAAGGTAGAGGGGGGTTAGGACCTGCTCAAGTGGGAGCAGGGATGAGGGATTTGGGTGGTGGAACAGCTCAGGGTTGGGGCAGAGGGATGAGGTAGAGGGGGGTTAGGGTCCTGCTCAGGTATGGGTGGAGACGAAGGGTTTGGGGAGTGGGAGAGACTAGAGTTCCCCCCTCCCCTCATCTTCCTCTTGATGCCCAGTTGGCTCTTACCATGGCCAGGCTACAGCTCACAGGTCCTGCCCTCCATCTGGAGCTGGGTCAGGGTAAGAGCTGTGTGGGCAGCTGTGGGGAACTGCTGGAGTTGGAGGCCCAGGGCTGCTCTCAGGTCCCTCACCCAAGGCAGGTTGAGGCACCAGGCTCTCTGGCCCAGTCTGGCTTCTGTCTTGGTCAGGGCCCCATGGGGAAGAGGAGTGGCTGGGGCAGGGCCACAGACGAGGTAGGTCCTCCCACTTTTGGGAAAGCTTTGCCACTCCTGGCCCTGGATTAGCATAATTTGTGTGTCAATGGAAGGCGGGATCATGCTCAAGCATGTGTTCCAGCCATGGGCTGACACTGCAGTCTAGACATGCCTTCAGGGTCCTGTGAAGTGTGCACAGTTCATCTAAAATGCAACTGATTCCAAGTTAACTGTATTGACTGTATAGTGTAGTGTTTCCCAAACTTAAAACATTCACAGACCCCTTTCGGGACTTTGGTATTATCAACGTACCCCCTTTCCCAGTGCTGTCCCAGTGCTTATCTCCTCATTTTTAGTTATTTATTTTCTGCCACATAACCCTTGAAGTCCTTTCCCCTACCTCTGGTGGTATGTGTACCATGCTTTGGGAAATGCTGGTATGGTGGATTTAATAATATTGATATCAAGAGCAGGGTAGAGGACAAGAAATGCCTTTTTAAAAAATGGTGCAATGCAAGTTATTGAAGGAGGAGCGAACTTACATAAATAGGAGCCAAAAATAGTTGAAATATTTGATTCAAGAAATGCAAGGACATAATGAGAATTTATCAAGTGTTCCCATTTTATTTGGCTTAGACACAAAATAACTTGTTTAATTAAGTGTTTGTAAATACAAGGCTGGATACATCTTTCTATGGAGGAACACGGATTCCCCCACCTCTATCTGAAAATATGCAAATTTACTAACCTGGGAAATAAACAAAAAAGCAAAACATATCTAGGCATACTTAATCAAAATGTTATTTTAACTCCAAAGAAAACTAACAAAAATAGGCCTATTTGAAAGATTATTTCCACAAACAGCGTCTCGTTCCATGAGCTGCTAAAATTTCAGATTAGAACAAGCAGGCAAAGTGGAATATAATCTGGTTTCTCGTTAAGGAGAAAAAATTGGTTGGTAAAACAACTTATTTTAAAAGAGTAATATATGATTCAGAGCAGGTTATTACAGACCTGAACATAATTTAAAAGAGTAAAATGAGCCATTTGCAGATTCCATTTTTGGAAAATGTGTTCTGGAGAGTGGCTAACTTGCTTCCTGTGATCATTTAGGCTTGAAGAGTCTTGACATCGATGTAGTAAGTGCCTGGTTTTATGGTTCACTTGTTAATAGTCTTATCACTGGACCAATGGAATTCTGGGCAGAAGCAGGAGTGCGTGAAAGACTAGCACCCTTTCTGAAAGATGAATTTATCTGAGTTGAGGTTTCATCCTGTGGAAACCTCTCCCATCGATGTTCTGGGTATATTTTTAGAACAATAATTAGTTAAGGGTGTGCCCTTGGCTTTACTTCAGGAATTCATGAGATTGTAGATAATATGGAAAGATTCATACACAGTCTAAGACATTTGACACAATAAATACAGGCTCCAAATAATTTAGAGGACACTTCTTTCACATTAACAAACATACAAGTACTATACAGTAAGACACTGGAGGTACATTTCCATAGTGCTTTGCAGGGTTTTAGTTGCCTGACTTTTGGTTTGAGTCAATGAAAGTCAAGCAGCTGTAAATGCCATTCAGTTCTTTGAACATTTCCCCTATGTAGTTTTATGAACTCTTGAACTGCTTAGCACTCACCACTAAAGTCGTTATTCTGTTGCTATTGTACTGTTGTAACTTATACATCCAGGCATCTTGGCCAAGATATAGAGCATTTCTATACTTACTAGCTACGTCTACCCTAGAAGCCTCTGTCAACAGCAATGTCTGCCAAAAGAGTTGTATTGACAGAAACTCTTGAGTGCATCTACACACAAAAGCAGATGACCAGAGCAATCCGCTCTGTCAACAAAGAGCAGCCAGGCTACCCTGCCGTCTGTCAACAGAATGGCTGACCAGAAGCTCTGCAAACAGGGCTGCCCAGTGAACCAGAAGCCCTCTCTGTTGACAGAAGTGTCTGGGAAAGGGGGCTTTCAAAGTCCTGGGGAGGGGGAGGTCCTTTGGAAAGTGGCATCTACAGGGGCGGCAAGGGTTTGGAAAGTAACATGTTTGAATTGTGCATGGCTGCCATTATGCAAATAAGGCACTGCATATTCATGGTAGTTCTTCATTAGCATTTGCTGAAATCCTCCATTACTATGACCCTTCCAAAAGGAGGGTGCTAGTGTAGACACAGTCTATGTGCATAGACACTCCCTCAGTTATGTTGATAGAAAGCAGCTATTCTAAGTACAGAGACAGACTATGGTATATGATGATAGCTCTAAGTACAGAGATGTACTATCAAAGGAACCTATGTACCTATGCTACTAGGTACAGCTGCAACCATGTCTGAACTGTGATATACAGCAGTGCCTTCCACTACAGTGGCATATGCCATTATACATCAAGTAAATTTGGAAATGCTTAAGCACCCCTGCTCCCCAAAAATTAACTCGGGGCCTGGAAAAGTTCTCTGTCTTCCATGAAATCACCATGCCCAGGACAGCTTTGCCAAGCTACACCTGACCTCACATATCCCTCTGATCTCATGCTAGCCTAAAATCACAATACTTGTGACCTTGTTTTCAAAAGCATGAAATGCACAGCAGCTCTCATGACCATCCGTGGATGCTCTGCCCATTTGAACATTAGGCCATTGATAAATGAAGAGCCAGTGCCAGGAAACTGGCTGTGCGAAAAACAGGCATCCATGTGCTTTGATTATACCACATACACTACATGGATGTGAACTAAGTCCAGTCAGCAAGCAAGAAAGATCCGAGTGTTCCCTATAAGCTGAGAGTTTGGATGGCCATCCAGGAGAGGTTGATTCAGGTGCCACCCAGCTGATTAGCAGAACATCCACAGTGCTCACAGCCAGCCTCATGTGTTTCTATTGGTGGTGCACATCCTCATGTACCTTCATGCACATAACAACATTTATTCTAGCCCAGATGAAAAAAAATAGAGGGAACACTGGTCTTCGCCCTATTTCCATCTGTTTGTCAACACTGTTTAGTCAGCAGGGTCTGCTCATCTATATGTCATGTTCAGAAAAGAGGTACACATTTCAGCGAGTATCTGTAGGATTGAACACCTGGTGGAGTTGGGAATTGTTTTTTATGATACGATGTAGGCTGGCGGGTTTGTATCAGCATCAGAAATTTGGGAATGTGTATGTTAAAAGAATCATTGCACATTGCAAATTTAAGAATCAGATCATTCCCACTTTGGGAAAATGAATTACTGAAACCAACAGAAGGTGATATGTGTTCAAAAAGACATTACATCAGTGTCTCGTCTGCCTGCTTTTTGTTGTCAAACAAGTGCTCATTAAAGGAAAAAAAACCCAACATAATCTAGTGGCCTTGTTTTCAAACCTTCATTGTTTTATATAGGATATGGGTATTTTATGGCTGCTGCTGTTTCCTACCCAGAACCTATCCAATACAATTGTTCAGTGCATTGGTCTATAAAATGCTTTGTCTATTAAATCAGGCAGTTGTCAAAAGTCAGTGCTTCTTTTAATTAACCTAAGATCCCAATTAGTTTTATATATGTACATACGTGCCTCTCCCACAACATTTAGTTGATTTTGGACTTTCACACTGTAGAACTTTTAGTGCACATGCTGATGGGTTCAGATTTTTTCTCTTACCTCTTTTTTGAACAGGTAGTTACATCTCAATATTTTTGTGTCCATTTGCAAAGGAAGGAGAGAAAGAAAGAGAGAGAGGTGAAATTAAAAAAGAAAAGTGTGCCTAATAGAATTATAGCATGAAATAACACTCTTACTTGGTATTAATAGATTTTCCAAGTCCTTAACAACTGTACCATAACATAAAATAACCCAGTGGCAGTGGCCTGTTAGCCATTTTAGCCAGACTGTTGGTCCATTTATTTTTGCAATGTTTTAATTTCTATAACATGTTCATTACCTGTAATGAAGGGCAACAGCCCATCTTTAACACACCTACTAAAGGAAACATGAAGGGATGTGCATGTAAGCTCATGCAGTTGAGTATTTATGGATGTTTCATAAGAATGGGACTGCACTTACCTGCTCACATGGAAGGGACAGATTCCTGGCACAGAGGTGATTAAATGAGACACAGAAGAGACAGGTCAGACCACACCCATTGGACTGAGAACTTCAAACAAATGTAATTATTTTTGTGTGGAAGACAGATCAAATAAAGAAAATTAAGTCATTCTGTGCCCAGGGAACAACTCTGACAGTAGCTTAATAGGCAATGCCAACATTGTCCAGAAAGAGAAAGGCTCATGATTTTCTGAAGTGCCCTAATCCTGTTTATAGCCCTCACTGTCAAATGCTTGGAATCTGCCTGCAAAGCAAATCACAAGAAGCCTGTTGAGTAATTTCTAACAGGGCCTGATCCACAGCCTAATGAGAATCTTTCCTTCAGTTTCACTGGACTTAGCCCCACATCGGAGGAAAGCATAATCTTCTCCCAGATTCTAACCTCATACAGCTAGTTAACTGTTGCAAATGATTCACTTAGCTCCAGTACCTGGGGACACATAGCACCACCAAGGACTTGTAATGGTGTTAACAATCACCCTCGCTAGCTGCATGCTTTGGAGACGTATTGAGACTACAACATCACATATGAGAGTTCAGCACTTCTGAACACCGCAGTTAAAAATTAAATTATGCTCTGCACAGATACATCATGTGGCTTCGATTATTGTTATTGATAGAGGTTTTTTAAGTCAGACCAGCTGAGGTCTCAGACTCATTGCTTCTCTTTTTATGGCTGGGGAGCAAGCAGAAAAGTGAATAATAAAGTGACAGTACTCTAACATGCTGTGGCCCTGTAGTTCATCCTTACTCATGGTCTAGGTATAATTTAGAGAGCACAGCAACTACAGGACATCTGGCTTCACATTTCAAAGTCTAAGAATGGTTATGTTTCAACAGAACAAAATTCTGATGTTAATTCCTTCTCTGTCTTGCCATGTTTTTACAATATCTTTTGTCTGCTATGGCCCTAAGACAGCATGTATATTGTGGATTTCATGTCACACAATTGGGTAGTTAGGTTTAGAATATGTAAATGACCAAAGGTGTGTCTAACTAGTCCTCTGGATGCACAATTTCTGCAGCTACTTGTGCAATCACAATATACATGTGCGCAACTGAGGTCCCTGAAAATATGAATATTGTGTCATGCAAGCAGGTCTACCCACATGGGGGAGCGGGCACAGACTGCAGTTGCTCCAGGGCCAAGCAATTAAAAGGGGCCTGGGGCTCTTGGTCACTGCTGCTGCTACTGCGGCAGAGGTGATGGCAGGTGCCCCAGGCCTTTTAAATTGCTGCCAGAGAGTTGCTCCATGCAGCTCTGAGGGCTGGTGGTGGGGGGAGGCAGTGCCGTGACCCAGGCGGCACTGGGGACTGGTTGCCCTGGCCTATCTCTTCCACCTAAGACCCCGCCTCTTCCAGCAGCATGGAGCTCCCCCACCGCCCCGCTCAACATCCTGTGGAAGTTGTCAAACCCCTCAACTCCCACATGCCAGTCTGTGAATATGTGGCCTACATGTGGGAAGCTTGAGAGAGGTTTTTAGCAGGCACAAAGGCACTTATTGCCTATTGACTTTCAACGAGATCTGGATCTCCTGCTGTCCTCTGTACCTTTGAGCACCTTCACCTCTAATGCACCTTATCCATATGGCTTTCCTTTTTTCTGCCAAAAAAGTTATTGGCGAAGAATAAACTCTGAGGTGTAGTTTGGATTTTCCAAACTAGGCCCTGTAGAAGTGTGTGTTAGGGTTCACCCCCTGTATGGCTGGGGAAGGCTACAACACCTTGCTAGAGTCAGGGAGCGGCCCTGGTTCAGGACATGCCAGCAGTCACTACAGGGCTCAGGTCCCTTCAGCAGACCTTTACCGAGCTTTTCTGAAACTACAATATTCACCTAAGGAAGTGAAAAAAAAGATTGACAGAGCCATATGGGTACCCAGAAGCCACCTGCTACAAGACAGGCCCAACAAGGAAAACAACAGAACACCACTGACCATCACATACAGCCCCCAGCTAAAACATCATCAGCGACCTACAAACTATCCTGGACAATGAACCCTGACTCTCACAGACCTTGGGAGGCAGTCCTGCCCTCAACAACAGACAGCCTGCCAACCTGACACAAATTCTCACTTGCAACTATAGACCACACCACAGTTACTCTAAACCTGGAACCAATCCCTGCAACAAACCTCAGTGCCAACACTGCTCATGTATCTACAGCAGCAACATCATCACAGGACCTAACCACATCAACCACACCATCAGGGGCTCATTCACCAGCATGTCTACTAATATAATATATGGCATCATGAGACAGCAATGCTCCACTGCAATATACAGTGGCCAAACTGGACAGCCTCTATGTAAAAGAATAAATGGACACAAATCAAATATCAGGAATGGTAACATACAAAAACCTGCAGGTAGGAGAACACTTCAACCTCCCTGGATACTCAGCAACAGATTTAAAAGTAGCCATCCTGCAACAAAAAACTTCAAAAACAGACTCCAAAGAGAAACTGCAGAGCTGCAACTTGTTTGCAAATTTGACAACATCAATCCAGGATTGAACAGAGACTGGAAGTGGCTGGCCAATTACAAAAGCAGTTTCTCCTCTCTTGGGCTACATCTACACTAGCCCCAAACTTCGAAATGGGCACACAAATGGACATTTCGAAGTTTACTAATGAAGCGCTGAAATGCATATTCAGAGCTTCATTAGCATGCGGGCGGCTGCGGCACTTCGAAATTGCCGTGCCTCGCTGCCGCGCGGCTCGTTCCAACAGGGCTCCTTTTCAAAAGGACCCTGCCTACTTTGAAGTCCCCTTATTCCCATGAGCAGATGGGAATAAGGGGACTTCGAAGTCGGTGAGGTCCTTTTGAAAAGGAGCCCCATTGGGACGAGCCGCGCAGCGGCGAGCCGCGTCAATTTCGAAGCGCTGTGGCCACCTGCATGCTAATGAAGCGCTGAATATGCATTTCAGCGCTTCATTAGTAAACTTCAAAATGGCCATTTGCGTAGCCATTTCGAAGTTTGGGGCTAGTGTAGACATGACCTTGATGTTCACACCTCCACATCTAGCTACTGATAATAGGCCACATCCTCCCTTACTGAACTGACCTTGTCAATTCTGGCCCTTGTCTTGACTAGGACTCACTCCTTTTCATGAGAGCCTATAAAAGTAGACCCTTCTCTGGAAGCCCTGCTCAAGCATCTGACGAAGCGGGTCTTTGTCCACAAAAGCTTATGCTCCAAAATATCTGTTAGTCCATAAGGTGCGAAAAGACTTCTTGTTTTTGAAAATACAGACTGGCTTGGCTACCCCTCTGATATATATGTTAGAGAGTTTATCCATACATCTGTCAGTCTGGTTGATCAAGAACTCCTCCTAAACAGTGACAGCTAGCACCACCAAATTCAATATATGTCTCTCTCTTCTTGTAACTTATCTTGCTTTAAGGGTTTGGATGTGCTGGTTGCGGGGTGGGGGACTGAAGCTCCCCCATCTCCAAATTCATTGTTTGCTGCTCCCCTTCCCTGCTGTCAGGGAACAAGGGAAAAGTGCACAGTTTGCTAAATTCGTCACTCTGCGTTCCTCACTCAGAGGGCAGGAGAACTGTGCACTTTGTTCTCTCTCCTTGATACAGACATGAAAGAAAACAGTAAGCAGATCGGGAGGAGGAGGGACAAAGGGCAGGGTGCGTGTGTGCGTCTGCAGGAGTCAAAGCAGGGGGTCATGTGTGGAGACGATCAAGGCGGAGGTCTGGAAGAGTAGGAGGGTGCAGGAATCAGGGTTGGGGATGAGCAGGGGCTCAGGGCAGAGGTCTGGGGACATGGGAATGGAGGAATCAGGGTTGGGAGTGAGGAAGAGTTCAGGGCAGGGGGCATGACGTATGGGGATGCAGCTTTTGAAAAACACAACCATTTAAACAAAGCATGAATGTTTGCCTTCTATTTAAAACCCATCCCACATCATTATTGAGTTAAGGACATGAGCAACATTGGGTAAATATGCTAGTCATAAATAAATGAAGACCTGTGTTGTGATACAATTTGCACTCTGTACACTCTTTAAACAAAAATTTTTTTTCCACATGTCGTTTGCCACCTATTTGTGACAAATGTTTCTTTTAGGAACGCAATAGCATCACAGTTCCAAATCCCTCTGAGGAGAGCTACTCCATAGCATCTCCCTAACTACAATGTACTTGTTGCCAGTGGTCAGTTGCACAACATTTCCCCCTTTACTTCAGAGGTGTTACTTTCTGTTGGGCCGTTCTCCTTCAGGGCTACATCTACACTACAGCAACCTTTCTAAAGAAGTTCTTCTGGAAGATCTCTTCCAAAAAAACTTCTTTCGAATGAGCACCACCTGCAGGCTGTGGCCACGCTACCCCTCCCTTTGAGAAGGGGCACTTAAATGACAGGGATTGGAACTGTTTAATGAGGCACTGACATGAATATTCAATGCCTCATTAGCATAATGGTAGCCAGTCACTCTTCAAAAGTGCTGCTTTTGAAACACAGACTGGCTGTATAGACGCCGATGCTTCAAAATAAACCCTAAACTTTGAAATTCCGTTATTCCCAATTGGTTTTGGGAATAAGGAAATTTAGAAGTCCAGGGTTTATTTCAAAGCACCCGTGTCTATACAGCCAGTCTGCTAATGAGGCATTGTATATCCATGTCAGTGCCTCATTAAACAGTTCCAATGCCTGTCATTTACATGCCCCTTCTGAAAGGGAGGGGAAGTGTGAGCACAGCCACAAAAAAGTGGGTCAAAAGAGTGATCTGTTCTTTTGAAAGAGAGCATCCACACAGCCCCGCCTCTTTCAAAAGGACGGGCCAGGGATCAAAAAATCAGGTACAGTGAAGATTGCTCTTTCAGAAGAAAGGGCCTGCAGAGTGTCTACACACATTTTCTTTTGAAAGACGATTCTAAAGAAGGCGTTCTTCCTGAAATGGGAGTGGAAGAGCGCTTTCGAAAGGAGCACCACGTTCTTTCGATTTAATTTCCAAATAACTTCTTTTGTGTGTCGATGCTCTGCTGGATATTTCAAAAGAACTTGTTAGTGTAGAAGTGGCCAAGTATTTTGCTAAATTAGAATCAAGACCACTTTTCTGAAAGAGCTGCTGGACTCATGACATTGGCTTAAGGTACATTCATATTTATAGAAAGCATCTGAGAGCTAGATCACTGCAAAGGCTGAATAGCTTTATGTTTGGTTGCTTCAAAACAGATTTTATTTCAAGCATTTGACACAAGAGCAAAGCGGATTCCAAAGAGCTTACAAGGAATACTAGGCCAAGTCCTGGTTTAATAGCAAGAAAAAGAAGCAAGAAATTCCAGTGAAAAAAATTCAGGCACAGCTCCTACTTTCAAAGTATGTTGCTTAACAGGGCCCTATTTGGATTTCCGTTACCATAGCATGTACCCTTTGTCGTTCTTACTCTTGTTTAATTACTAAAATTGAATTATTTGTTGATAATATTCTGAATCATGTGTATAGCATTACACATTAATTTTTTTTCTAGCAGAACTCTTGTCAAGGTACACAGCACATCTTCAGGCAGTATTTCATTAACTATGGATCACTGCTAGAGATATTTTAATCCTTACCATCAAAGCACTCTGTGGCCTGACCCAAGGATGCTCAAAGATTGTCCAATGCTCCAGGACAAAGACTTGCCAACAGCTACACACCTCTGGCACAATGGAATTCTCTACAATGAGGTAAAACTCAGCTGTGAGAGGAGCAGAACTTTGTCAGAGTCTGGTAAGAAACTGTGCAATCAATGAACTGAGTCAAGTACTGAAGACCATCACGACCTTTCCATGTTCCTCTGCAAGGCCCAGGCCTGTTTCTTTGAAATGCCTTTTCTGACAAACCCAGAGCGGTGGGTATAGATTTTTTAAAGAACTGCCAAGGAACAAGCCTCTCTTATGCACTGGGGAGAAGTTGAGAGAACAACCAGTGCATTACAGATGTGTCATCGCCTGGCTTAATGCACTACTGGAAGATGCTCAGATACTATAGTGATAAGCACAGTGTAAGAACCTGACTAGACTGTCTCTTCAGGGTGATACATGTAGGTGCCGAAGCAGTGAGTGCACACAGACAGAGCTGAAGACAGACTTTGCCTGCTTCTGGGGATGACTGGCTCTGGGACCCCTGAGGTGGTGGTGCCGTGGGTAGTAGTGGCAGGGCTGGGGGAATCTACTCTCCTCCAATCAGTGATGGAAGGAGTGTGACATTTAGGGTTCCAGCAGCAATTTAAGGAGCTGGAGCTCCAGCTGCTGCAAAGATTGCAGCAGCAGCCATGGGCCCTTTTAAACTGCTGCACCCAGGAGCAGCTGCTCTGTTTGATCACCCAGTCCCCCATCAGCAGCTCTGTGCACAGATAATGTAAGCAAAACTTTATAAACTGTACTGTACCTAGTGCCACATGGAGCCTTTCCAGTCCTGATCACCACTGACTCCAGCTGAGGATGGCATTGAGCTCAGTTTGGCAACCTAATGTGATATGGTAGTCTCAGCACCTTTCCTGTTGTGTCACACCCTCTCCTTTCCCACCTCGGCACTCCTTTTGGAGTCATGAAAGAGAAGTACCCTCTCCCAACAGTTAATCTCATTAGAGCATATATGAGTCAAGCAGGGGGCAGCACAGTCAGTGACAGACAAACTAGTCTCCATTCCCAGTTCTGCCATTTCTCTGCTTCATAGTCCTGGTCAAGTCACTCCACAATGCGACTTCCCTTTTCCTTTCCCATCTGGTTAGGCTATCTGTGGGATATGGACTATCTCCATGGGGGGTGCCAAACTCCTGGGACTTGTAGATGCATTCTTATATAAATAGTACTTACAACAGTGTGAGTAAACCCTTGGGACTACTGAAGTTAAGCACACACCCAGGTGTTTGCAGAACTGCGGCTTATGATAGTTCTAGGCAGAAGGAGAGCGTTTCAGCTGTGAAGACTACCCATCTGGCATCTTCACAGAGCACTCAATTCTCTTAAGAAAGAGCAGAAAGAAATTGCTGCCTTTGCTTCAGAAGTGTGCAAAGCCCCACATGAATGTTTGGAACAGCATGGGGAAGAGAAAGGTTTGTGAATAGCTAATTTATGTATTACAGTTCTTGTGCACTAAAGACTGTATCTGAAATGATATAAAGAGGAAGGATATTTTTAGCAACTGTTGGCTATTGAAGGCACTGAAAAAAGTATGTTTCTCTAGGTTCAAAACAACTTACTCTGTTTGTGGTTGCCAATATTTCAATAATATATACATCAGGAACTGCTATAGCTGGCGAGGTGTATCCCTGTTGTCTGTTCCAAGGGAGGATTTTGTTGCTTGCTATAAATGAATAGATTCAGGAGAGGAATCCAGCATGGAAAATGAAGAAAGGATGGGGAAAGTTAATATTTATGGAAAATGGAGGTTTGTAGTATGTTACTGGCTTCAGAGTCTACTTTCTCTAAAAGGAATGGGTCTTATGCCCTGGAATGCTGAGCTCACAATGTGTAACTAAAGCACTCCTTTGTACCTTCTCATTCAAGAGACCCTCTTGGTGTTCAAAAAAGGGCAACATTTTTCACTGTAAACCATTCTAATGCTGAACTTTTTGCCCCAGATAAGTAACTTGCAAATGGGTGCTCCAGCCCATCTGAGAGCAATACTTGCCATAAAACATGACACACTTTTGGCAATAAGCACTGTGCCTATTGTACTTGTTCACCTCTATTTGGAATGAGGTGCTATAATCCAAGCTATTAATCATGGACCTGGGAATTTACTGTTAGGACTTGGATGCATTTGACTGACAAAGGGATATAGAGGATGGATGATTGTGAGATTAGGGAAAGAGGGCTTGGTAATAAATATGGCACAAAGATATGTAGAGTAAAAAAATTCCCATCTGTATCACATGCACAAATAAATGATCACGACTACAACACTGGAAGGTGGACGTAGTTTTGGGAAAGGATAAGTCCTAATGTGACTAACAGAGTCGGGAAAACTATTCACGGAGAATATGTGACCCTGAGAGTATCCCAGTGCCAGCAAACAAGGAGTTTACCGATAGAAGATGTTGAATTTGAACTGGCCTGACTGCACTGTACTACAATTCACTTATGTCATAAACTGTATCAGATAGGTGTGGTGTAAGGCATCACTTAAAACCAATAACAGTGATCACTACCTCTCCTTGCAAAGGACTGTACCAATGTGAAAGAGACATTGAATTAAAATGCGTTTGAACCTGAAGCATCTAGGGAAGTGGGTAAAGAGGTTTTCTCCAAACAAAGGAAAGCCTGATACCTCCAAATAGGTGCACTCAATGATAACTGGCAATCCTATGCAAATGGCCATTCATTTGGCATACTGAAGGCTGCAGAGGCAGATCAATTTGTAAAGTAGAAAGCACTCCTTGGCTGGCAACTAGCATGGAATCTTCTCCATCAGAATTCCTGGAATTTTTCCTCAGGGGCACTGGACTTTGAGAAGAACACAGTGTAAAAGTTCACTGGACTATAAATGTGTGGGATAAAGAATCCCAAGTTATCTTTCAAGCAAGACAACAAAGGAACAAAGCACTCTAAATTTTGTGGGAAATCCTGATCAAGAGAGGCTGATAAGAACCTCACTGTGAATTAAGACTGTAGCTCTAAGTCCTAGTCACTAGAAAGTATTTTTCATGCTTACTGGTGACCGTTGCTGAATTTATCCCACGTACTTGAGCTCACTTAGAAATCTCTCTTTAATTAAACTTGTTTTACTTTTATTGTAAATATCTGCAGTGCTGTGTTAGATTTGAAGTGATTATTAACCCCAGTTACGGCACCCATCTTCTGTGCTTTTGTCTCTGAATAATCAGTGGACCTCATTGCCCCTCTGAATATTCCAGGAGAGAGCTGGCCATTCCAGAGCAGATGGTTGTGGGGAGGTGAATTCAGAACTTGGGGTTTGTTGAGATGTACATTTAATGGTGACTGTAAGCTATTGCCATCATAGTGCTATTCAGTGGTCTGTACAAAGGGAGTTTTGAGTCTAAGTCAGCAGATACATTTATCACAAACAATCCATCTAGTTGATAGTCTAACTAGCACATCCAAAGACTGACTGAACCATTGGCTATATGACAGAGTCCTTCTTTCTTCCCTGTTGAGGAAAGCTTGTGGAGGTATGGAGGAAAAGAAGTGAGAAATTTGTGTGTCATGGATTAAAGAGAAGACTTCAGTCTCCAGGCTTCCCCATGTGGTACCTTGATGATGTGAAAAAATTAATAGTCTTAAAATAAATGCCAGAAGGGCAATACAGACAAATATACCATATGTAGTTAGAACTCAAAGAGAAAGTATTTTTCCCATGTTCTCTTGTACAGTAATGGCCTGGGAACAAAATACATTAATATCAATGCTGTTTTTGTGTTATGTGCCTTTCAGAACGCTGAAATTTCTAGTAGAATACCAACATTTCAATCAATAGTAATGAGCATAGTCACCCCACAGCATTGGAAGAAGATAAAACATATGCACAAAATTATTACTATAAAGAGCTCCATATAAGAGTCCCTATTAACAACAGTTTGTTACACACAGAACACTATAAACATTTGCTCTCGGATGTTTTCGTACTCTCCTTGAAATTGCTTTGTCTCCTATTGATGCAAATAGCAAAATTCTTGCTGACATTCGTGAAAACCATATTGGCATCTGTACTTTTCCTCACATGTCTTTGGGCCTAATTCTGATTAGATACTCATGTAAAACAAGGTGCCACATCATATGTCAATAGAGTTACAAGGACTGACATCAGAAATCAGGCACAATGGGGTTTTCTGGATCTGGCTCTTCTCTCTCCTGGGCACATATGCATATTTTGGGTCTCAGAAGTGAATTGACTTATGTGTAGATTTACTACTCCATTAAGGGAAAAAGTGGTAATTGTTTTTAAGATGGTCTAAATTTAAAGGAATAGATACTCACCTACTGGTGTGAGACACAATGGGTAATACAATTACTCTTCTATGCCTCCTGGTCATTATATTACTCTGGAAAAGGCATGGTCAGATTTTTAAGTCCCGGGACATAATGATCCTGTTATATAATTTTCAAAGTGCAGACATATTCTTCTTTCTAGCTAACTTAACATGTTGTTATAACAAGACATGTTTAAATTATAGCCCATTCACAACTGCACATTCACACACAGGGCACATAATTAAAATACAATGTAGCAACATAGTCTGGGACAATTACTTATCAGAAATTACTATACATCTGAACTGTGCATATTTTTAATCACAGTATCTCTCCCTCAGTGAATCTCATTTGCAATGTGTGACTCTACTCTGTATACCACCACTAAAATTGTATTGCATTGCAGTTGAAATTAAAGAGCACAGCCTCTTTATTTTTCACCAGATCAGGCACCTGCTATCAATTTGAATGGTATCTGATAGAAATATTTGTGCAGGAAGGACAAGAATCAATTATTCATGAGAACTAGACAATGAACTGCATAAACACAGTTCATGAACCTGAATCCTTTACAACCTGGCTTATCCCCCGTACATTTATAAAGGCACTTGCATCTCTTAAGTAACTGACATATTTATGGTGCACAAGACAGAAACAAATGAGGAAGCAAATGTTTTTGTTCAAGAAAATGTGAAATGTTTTGGATTAGAGGAAATTTCTTTTCTTTTACCCCATGTCGGTGGTAATAACTGTTTTATTCAATTTAACAGAACCTCTCATGAGACAGGCTTTTCCCTGAGATTTCCAGTCCAAATTTTGCTGAAGCCAGAAGTCTGGGTGGGTGAGATGATCAAGTATTTGTAACTTTGGGAAGCTTAACCTGAAGTGTATGGGAAGTTGGATTTTTAACCTTTCTTAGCAGTTTATTCGAACAAAACATTTTGAGGCTCTCCCACCCTTAGTCCCTTTGCACTGTATGCATGCGAGTTCTTTTCTTGGCAAGCTCCTCATCTCTAGACTTCCAATGCAATTCAATTAAGCACGACCATCTTTGCAATGCTGATCTGGTTGAGCATATGCCAGCAGGAACCCAGCACTTTTCTTACCTCCTTTAGCCTTGTAATGCAACAACTAGTGACATCAGAGGAAGAAGTGCCTGACATTCAAGCTACATTAAAACATAATCCAGATGCCAGAATGGATGGGTAACAACAACACTGAAGTTTGGGTGCTGAGAAAATCAAATACTGCTAAGTATTATATTCTATTAGGCTACGTCTACACGTGCACCCAACTTCGAAATAGCTTATTTCGATGTTGCGACATCGAAATAGGCTATTTCGATGAATAACGTCTACACGTCCTCCAGGGCTGGCAACGTCGATGTTCAACTTCGACGTTGCTCAGCCCAACATCGAAATAGGCACAGCGAGGGAACGTCTACACAGCAAAGTAGCACACATCGAAATAAGGGAGCCAGGCACAGCTGCAGACAGGGTCACGGGGCGGACGCAACAGCAAGCCGCTCCCTTAAAGGGCCCCTCCCAGACACACTTTCATTAAACAGTGAAAGATACACAGAGCCAACAACTAGTTGCAGACCCTGTATATGCAGCACGGACCCCCAGCTGCAGCAGCAGCAGCCAGAAGCCCTGGGCTAAGGGCTGCTGCCCACGGTGACCACAGAGCCCCGCAAGGGCTGGAGAGAGAGTATCTCTCAACCCCCCAGCTGATGGCCGCCATGGAGGACCCCGCTATTTCGATGTTGCGGGACGCGGATCGTCTACACGTCCCTACTTCGATGTTGAACGTCGAAGTAGGGCGCTATTCCCATCCGCTCATGGGGTTAGCGACTTCGACGTCTCGCCGCCTAACGTCGATTTCAACTTCGAAATAGCGCCCAACACGTGTAGACGTGACGGGCGCTATTTCGAAGTTACTGCCGCTACTTCGAAGTAGCGTGCACGTGTAGACGCAGCCTTAATGTCCTGCTGCATTCAGAGCAGAGATGTGAATGCCACTGCCAGGCTTAGTGCATCATTATTCAGAGTCATATTATATGATGAGAGTGGATGAAATCCCAATACATGTTTAAAATATGTGACAATCAGAAATGTCAGTATCTGTATTTAAAAGTCCATGATGGGCCAGCCCATGAAATACATGTTGAGATACAATTTGAATTAAAATCAAGCCTCCAACAGACTTTGAAGACAGCCATTAATATTTATTTGTTTTTATAGGGAATGATACTGGCAATTAATTTCTTTCACATCTTCAGTGTTTGGGTTTTAAAAACCTGCAATGTAACATGACATGCCAGATAAATAACATCTGAGATTATTTCTTTTATAGCAAATGACTGACATGTAGTGATTCTTACACCAAAAAGGTGGAATGATAGACTAGTTGTAGGACGATGAGAAACAATAAAGAAGGAATAAACACAAAGTAAGAAAGATGTGATTGTGTTAAATATTTTTCCCCAGCATAAAATGTACTACCCTGCTTTTTAATAATGGGCACTTTTGAAAGAATAGGAATGAGAACCCACTTCTTCTGTCTCTCTTTTATAAATTAGAGCAGTACTTTATAAACAAAACATATACTGACTCAGTTCAATAAGACATGTCTGGCTTTTTGGCACTGCAGAGGTCTGCAACGCACCACTGGAGCTGCATAATATTAATTTTCTTTGGTGTCTTTCATAGCTTCTTGCCAGCTTTGTATTGCAGAGGGCAGACATGCCTTTTATAACATCAAACCCTTTCCCATTAATTAAAAGTAGATGCCTTTCCTTAAAGATAGGCCAGTTCATGACACAGCCCCATTTCGTGCTGTTGGTGTGCCAGTTTTCTCTGCTTTCCTTGTCCTATTTGTGGAGGGAAATTAACAAGCCACTAAGGGAATGTCTTCTCTACGCAGAAGAATGACCCAGTCAGGGTCCATCTTCCAGAATTTGATTTCATGCACCTTGTAAGAATGTGCAAAATCAAACTATCTGGGGTCTACAGTCAACTTCTGTACACCTCAATATCACAAGGAGTAAGGCAGGTCAATGGGAGAGTTCCTCCTGTCAACCTCCCTCAGTGAGGATAGCCAGGTAAGTTGACTGTAGAGAAGTTGATACTAGAGATGCAAGTGCCATAGCTAGAATTACATATCTACAATTGACTTGAATGTCTAGTGTAGACCTGGCCTAAGCTTTCACATCACGTATTGGGTTGTGTGCGTATATGTGTTGGCGCCGTTCTAGAGGTTGGTTCCATGTGCTCTCCAGAGTAAAATAAGTCTGACACGCACTCCAACCACCTTCTAGTGTCGAGATTGCAAGAAGAGACTCCCATTTCTTACTTATGGAGATAAAAGTCCCAGGAAGTCCTACCACTTGCTTGAGGATGGGAAATTATCCAAACCACTTGAATTTGCATATTTGGGGATGGGGGATAGTGTTCTGAGTGAATCCCATCATATATCTTCATTTCAACTTCTGGACCAGGCTAGTGAAGCATGATCCCAGAGGTTAAAGCATAAAGCCAAGAGTCAGAAGTTCTATTTGTGGTTCAGGTACTGACTCACTGCATAATCATAGAATTACAGAAAACTAGACCGGGAAGGGACCTTGAAAGGTCATTGAGTCCAGTCCCCTGCCCTGATGGTAGGACCAAGCACCATCTATACCATCCCCAATAGATGTCTATCTAACCTGCTCTTAAATATCTCCAGTGATTAAGCAAATTATTTAAATCAAACTCCTCAAAAGTATTCACAAGTTGCAAGAGCTAAAGTTTTTGGGTGTTTACCTTGAGACACCTAGGCCCTGATTTTCAGAGGTTCTGAGTAGCCAAAGCTTTGAATATAGCCAATGGGAGAAGCTGGTGCTCAATATAGCACAGAGAGAGTCTATAGATCATGCACATTTATTCTGCACCAAGACCTGGGCAGGCCTCGTGAAGCATGATCTCTATTCCTTTTTCAGGGATGTAAAAATCTTGGGAGCTACAGAGACCATTGGTGTCAAGAAACCTAATCCAGTTCCACAGGACATTCAATTTGGTCACTCAGGGTTGTTGGATATGTTAGATAATTTGTGTATGCCTCAGTTCATCTGCAGAAAGGAGTGGATTCATATTTCACTGAGGTCTTGAGAGTTTACCATTGTCTGCCAAAGTGCCCCATAATCCTTGGGTAAAAGCTGCTGTAGAAGTACAAACTGTTATCATCATTACTTTGCTGAACCATCACAAAAGAAATAGTTCAGGTTTATTTTTTGCAATAGGCAAATATTTGGCATAGGAAGGTGCATTGTTAAGTGTTCTGCAGGAATCTGAACCTCACTAATATGCCAATATGAACACGGCTTCTTAAACCACCATTTAAATAAACATTTCTAATCTATTTCAGACTTATGTGCAGGTTTTACCACTTGAGTGGGGGCCACAGACCATGTATTTAGCTGAAAAAAATGTGTTTTATAATATGTTTTTTGTACCATGACATACTAACTGAAAGATCTATCAGTAAGAGTCCTTTGACTGGCTCATTTAAAAATATGACAGTTAAGAATGTAAAACAAATTGGGTGAGAAGAACCCTGCCCCAACAGTCAGAGCTCCCACCAAAATCAATTCTGTTTTCAGATACGACAATGATAAATGTGTGCATCTCTCTAGGAACGGAATGGCATTTGCATTGAGCCATATACCCTTTCACTGACAACATTTTAAACTGACAAGGTGGGGGTGACATAACATCTTTTACTAGACCAACGTCTCAAAGCAGTCAGAAGAAAAACAAGATGAAATCAAACACTCTTAGTCCCAGTTTACCAAACAAGCACTGGGTGTTTTAAGCCACAATGTGTTTTGTCTTTGAGTGATTGCTGGCCTTGGTTTGAAAATTCATTCTTCCCCCACCCTCCCAGGTGTATCACTGAATGTTTCTTTTAATTTGTGCATCGTGGAATTCAGTTTATGGTGTTTGTATTCCGAAATGAGAAAACTGTGTCTCCCTAAATCAACTCAACCTTGGGCTTTGTTCTTTTTTTGTTCATATATAGCATTTAAATATTAAATTTTCAGTTTGAAATCCTGGGCTTCTTACATATACACATCTAGAAAGAGATCTGATCTCCTGTGAAGCCGCCAGACAAGTTTGGTCATTCTGCCATGAATGTGACAATAACCTTGATGTGACGTATTCATGTTTAGGTCAAAAGGTAATTCAGGCATTCTTAAGCATTGTGCGAGTTTTCAGGCCCCACGGCCCTGAGCAAAATACCTAAAAATAATGCTGAATGGATGCTATTACTCCCCAAATAAAACAAGCTGGAATACTTTACAGTTTAGTGTTTACATTTGAGGAAAATATGTTTAGGAAAGAAAAATGAAAAAAAAAATCAAATCAATCCTATCTTAAAATGCATGGTGAATATGTCCCTGGCCTTATGTCCTTTTATGGAAATGTGCTTATTCAACTGATAATCCAGCAATGCAGTCAATACCTGGCAAATCTGATACTTCCAAAGCCACAAAAGGGGAATGTCAACCAACACTGATGAGCAGCTTTCAACCCGAGGCCTTTCAGAGGCAGCTTGACAAGTTAACAGGCTTTTCATTCTCTGATTGAAAAGAGGCTTCTGATAGCCTGTGTTTCTGTGAGGTAAATGAACTCGCTGCCCAATAGGCACCTGCATTAAAGGGACAGGATTACCAGTAAGGGTTGTGGAGTCTTCCAAAAAGGGGGAGGGCATGAGGTCTTGTCCCCTCCACTGTTTTGCCCTGGAGGCCCCTCCCCTGGCCAAAGCAGAAGGCAAACTGGGGAGACTAGGAACCTCCACCTGCCTTGAGTAGGGGTGGGCTGAGAGCAGCCCCCAGTCAGCGTCTATGTCTCCTTGAACGTCCAGGGCAGATGGAGGATCCTTAGCTCTCCAGACCATACTTTCCCCGGCTGGGCTCCAGCTTCTGGCTTGGCTGAGAGATGAGACCTAAGAAGGGATGTGGTCAAAGAGGGGCAAAGACCTTGTCAGGTCTTTGCTGTGGTGAAATGAGGAAGGGTCGTGGCCATTGGCCTCCCCAGGACTCCCATTCCGGCAACCTAATTACTACCCATTCTTGATAGGTACTATGTCACTGAAGTACATTTCTGCTGCATGTGGTATTTCTGGGAGGAAAACTAAAATAAACCAGTGGAATCTCTCATGGGTGGTGAGGTTGCTCACTGAAAAAGCTTGCAGACCCATTTTGAAGGGTTCAAAAGAAGCTACTGCTGAAACCCCACTTTCAGCTTGATCTTGCACAGAAATGCTGGGTTTACTTTCACTATTCTACAAGAAAGGGAATATTTTACTCTATATGAGATTGCAATGTTAGCTGGAAACAAAGCCAGTCAGACAGCTCGTACTCTGTAGCTCACAGGGAATTCCTTTATTTACTGTATAGTGGGCAATGGCAGACAGAAGTGCTCTAGTGGACTGCACAGTCAAAAAGATTAATGGAAGTTGGTCAGTCAGATACATCACCTGATGACTGAAGTTCTATATCCATTTTTCCGGCCCAATAGTCCTTTTAAACAACAGAACTACCAACAAAGCAAAATGTATTTAAGTTAATAAGAATCTTAGTTTGCTAAACAACATAGGACCATGTAAGCTGTGAAGATAGAGAGAGTTTGGTTTCTCTCTTCTTTGTGTCCAACTGTAGGCCAGACTCTCAATGCACATAAATCGGTGTAACACTAAATGAAACGAACAGAGAAAAACTAATTGACTTTCTGCCCCTTGAGACAGAGGGTGTGGCCCTAAAGGTCTAACTAGTTTTGAATTGTCCACCTATCACAGTCATTAGCTAATGCTCCAGAAGAAAGTGAGAATCACTTAAAACACATTTGCCTGTCTATTGGAGAAAAGGGCTGTTCTTTCTTGGCCATCACAGGTGCTGAGTTTATAGTGTTTTCTTAGCATTGTTTACTTTCCATCTTGTTAGTTACCATAACTATGTTATTTGTGGCTGTAACGTACCCAGTTTTTCATCTATCTCCAGGAGGTCAAAAATTATTTTTAATTTCAAATATAATTTGTATAGCTTCTGGTAAGGTTCTTCAAGTATACATGCAGTATTTCTATCATATTGTAAAACTGGAAGGATCCACAATATTTGGAAGTAAAGAGGGTCCAAAGAAAACTTAGACTGCAATTTTCAAAAGTGGAATGCAGCCAATACCAGCTAAAGGCTACACAGAAACCAATGGAATCTATTCTTTAGCAACTTTTTTGTTTGTGTTGAGATCTCTGGTAAGGTCCTCTGGGAAAACATACCACATATCCCTTTAAAGTCCAACCAAAATATCATCTATCCTGTTCTCAATACAGCAGCCTTACTGAGATAAGCAATTCAAAAAATAAAAAAATTCTTCCATAGTAAATCCGATACTAATGAAACACTGTTTTTTGCCAGTTTCCCTATGCTTTTCCAATCCCAGTGAGATTCTGTTCTACAACAAAAAAGCAGTCAAGTAGCACTTTAAAGACTAACAAAATAATTATAATAGTCTTTAAAGTGCTACTTGACTGCTTTTTTGTTTCGATAGTATATAAGCTAGCACTGCTCCCTCTCTGTTACTGTTTTACAACAGGGAGTCAGATTGTTTGACAAATGTAGAATGTTAAAATTAAAACAACATACCTGTGGTCCTCTCAGAAATCAAACAGTTTTTATTTTCTTGGCATGAGGGGATTTTGGGTCACAGTTAAATAGCTTATGAACTCATTTCCTAAAATTTCAGCCTTCCAAAGGCTTTCTTTCTCTGGCTTATTTTTAATTCAGTCAATTTGTAAAACATATTCAGGCCATATCTTCCATAATATTTTATCATAAATCCCATTCAATTTCACATGTATGGTTGCAAGCTTTATTGCTTAACAAACATTACATCTGCTCTCCCATAATTTATATCTGAATGGGTTTATTATAGACATAGCATTTCATTCATTGTGCAGTTAATTCTGTGGTGCGCTGCCTGCTCTCTGTATGGTTGCTCTACCATTATGTGCTTTCAGTACAATTGAATTTTTTCCTTGGGAGTTTTATAAAATGGTTTATGAATATGTAATACAAATTGTATTAACAAGGCAAATGTACGTTTTATTTCTTTTATGACCATTTCCATTCAATGGCTGGTATGAGAACATGTACGTCTCATGCAGTTCCTAGCATCTATTAAATAGAGATAGCTGTACATTACTGCTTTCAAGGGAAAATAAACAAACACTTCTGAAGTGCCGCAGTCACCATTATGCTAATGAGACACTGCATATTCATTGCACTGCCTCATTAGCATCCCCCTTTCAAAAGTGGGGTGCTAGTGTAGACACAGCAATAGGAATAACACCTATTTCAAAATAAGAGCTGTTAAGACAAGGAATAGAATCTGTTTCAAAATAAGCCATAGTGCGTCCAATGGCTCTGTTTCAAAATAGGTTCTATGTGTGTAGATGATGTATTTTAAAAAGCTAAGTGCTATTTTTAAATGCATTTGGTGTGTAGGGCTGTGAATACATTACCCCCTCCTTTTCGTAAAGGGCATGTAAATTATGACCATTCAAAAATGCAAATGAGGCACTGATGTGAATATTCATTGTCTGATTTGCATAATGGCAGCCACCTGGCCCATCAAAAGTACTGATTTGGGAAGAAGGGTGCTTTCAAAATCAGGGCACCCTTTTGAAGGAACCCTGACTATCCGGCACTGGCTATTTTTAGTTCTAAATCAGCACTTTTGATGGGCTGGGTGGCTGCTGTTCTGCAAATGAGGTGCTGAATATTCATATCAGTGCTTCATTTGCATTTCTGAACACCTGTAACTTACATGCCCCTTCTGAAGGGGAGGAGTAGTGTAGCCATGGCCTAGCTGTGTTATTTTAAAATAAGCTATTTCAGAATAGATCTTCCAGAATAGCTTATTTCAAAACAAGGCTGCTGTGTAGACATACTCACTGAGAGCTATTTTTCGAATGCTTGCCCAGGAAGCATATAAATGCATGCTTAGTTCTTTTTAATGCAGTAACACCTAGACATGGCAGCCCCATTGTGCTATTGTACATACTCATAACAGGAAAATGCTCCCTGTCCCAGAGAGCTTACACTCTAACTATAAAACGAGTGATAATAGGTGAAAAACTAATGGATGGGGTGGAGCACAGGATAAAAATGAGCTGATTATAACAAATGAAAGGGCCTGGGCCACCTTGCCATTTTCAAGGCATCATGGCAAAGGTGGGGTTTAACATCCCATTGATGGCAGGGTAAGGGGCGCAGTTGCCCCTGGGCCTGGAATTTCAATGGGGCCTGGAGCTCCAGCTGCCAATGCTGCTATTTCAGCAGCAGTGGCAGCCATAACTTTGGACCACTCTGAACAGCTGTGGCAGCACTGCTCTGCCCCTCCATGTGGCTATGAGAGCGCAGGGTGCTGTATGGTGACCTAAGTAGCAACAAGGGGGCAGTGCCCTAGGCCATGCCCTTTCTGCCCTTGGCCACATCCTTTCTGCCCATGGCAACTCCCTTTCTCAGCGTGCAGTTCCAGGTCTGCCTCCCACCTGGCTCCAGGACCCTTGCAGGCTGTCAGCCCACTAGGCTTTAATTAGAGATTTGAAGAGGATAATGGTCTTAAGGCTGTTTGCAGGGAAGCACAAAGGCTAGCATGGAAGAAAGCAAGATGCTAGCTGGTAAATTTCTTTAGTAGACCAGGAAGGCTGAAATCATTGCCAGTCAAGGTGTGGGTCTGTACTCTCACAGATATTAGGTGGGGTGCGGCAAAGCCATGAGCTCACATAGCATGTGGTGTGTAACAAGACTTAAATAGTGCTATGATGCTTTCGTACAGAGAGACAGAACCTCAGCTAGTGGCAATTGTCTGCTTTCCATTGATTTTGATTGAGCTTTGAAACTGGGCTTCAGAGAGGCGGATGAGCCCATTATCACATATATGAATAGTACGTACTGAAATTAATGCCACTGGGGCTGCGTCTACACGTGCACGCTACTTCGAAGTAGCGGCAGTAACTTCGAAATAGCGCCCGTCACGTCTACACGTGTTGGGCGCTATTTCGAAGTTGAAATCGACGTTAGGCGGCGAGACGTCGAAGTCGCTAACCCCATGAGCGGATGGGAATAGCGCCCTACTTCGACGTTCAACATCGAAGTAGGGACGTGTAGACGATCCGCGTCCCGCAACATCGAAATAGCGGGGTCCTCCATGGCGGCCATCAGCTGGGGGGTTGAGAGATACTCTCTCTCCAGCCCTTGCGGGGCTCTGTGGTCACCGTGGGCAGCAGCCCTTAGCCCAGGGCTTCTGGCTGCTGCTGCTGCAGCTGGGGGTCCGTGCTGCATATACAGAGTCTGCAACTAGTTGTTGGCTCTGTGTATCTTGCACTGTTTAATGAAAGTGTGTCTGGGAGGGGCCCTTTAAGGGAGCGGCTTGCTGTTGAGTCCGCCCCGTGACCCTGTCTGCAGCTGTGCCTGGCTCCCTTATTTCGATGTGTGCTACTTTGCCGTGTAGACGTTCCCTCGCTGTGCCTATTTCGATGTTGGGCTGAGCAACGTCGAAGTTGAACATCGACGTTGCCAGCCCTGGAGGACGTGTAGACGTTATTCATCGAAATAGTCTATTTCGATGTCGCAACATCGAAATAAGCTATTTCGAAGTTGGGTGCACGTGTAGACGTAGCCTGGATCTGCATAACAGAAGAGTGTGGAGTACTGGTTAATGAGCTCTTTATCATCTAAGCTCTGCTATATTTTGTATAAACATATTTTGTACTTAGAAGCTCGGGTAGGAATTCCTTTTTGGCAGCTGAGAATACTGGCACATTGCACAAAGGCAGGCACAAACTCTAATTTATTTATATGAGGTAGTTTTGATCTTTTGGTTCCCCACAGTTACCTTGGTGGATCTGTGGTGGATTCGCTTAGGCACTTTACCTCCTACGGCATGTTCTCAATCTTCTGAGCTGGCTCTGGCTTAAGAATGCCAACCCTGAAAAACATCTTGCTCCTGTTCTACACCTTCGACTGCTGGCTACAAGCAAGAAACTCTGTACTGAGACTTTGGCCCTCTCATGGACTGCATGGGCTAATGACTTTCCATTAGCTCTTCCGTACCAGCTGTGAGATTTTTTTCTTTGGGGTTGGCAGACTAAGAGGAGGAAACAGAACACTTTATATGTTTCTGCTATGGTCTCCATGCAGATCCAGAGTAGAGATTTGTTGTGGGAGTTCAGAATGTTACCAAGGGCTTGTCTACATGTACCCAGAGACTGATGCCCCATAAATCTATCTCTTGGGGATCAAACACTTAGTGCACTCCCGTTGATCCCAGGACACCACAGGCTCATGAAGAGTAAGAGATGCCAGTGGGAGAATTTCTCCCATCAACCTCCCTCCTTGGAAATGCCACAGAAATTCAGCTTACAGTATGTCAACTTCAGCTATGCTATTCATGTAGCTGAAGTTATGCATCTTGTCAACTTTCCCTCTAAGCGTAGACCTGTAACAAGTCTGCCTATGTGGTGGTACCATCACTAAGTGAGTAATCCCTACAAAAAAGTGTGAACTCATTCATGTGCAACAAAAAATATAGGAAAAAAAACCATGGTCATTTGTTGTAATAAATATTACAGCTATATGGCCAGATTCTGCTTTGAGATACACCAACTTAAATTTGGAATAGCCCCATAGAAGATATTCTGGTTTAACAACTGTAATTTAGGGAAGAATGTATTTGACCCATACACATTTCATATGATACTTTATGGAAAAACAATACCATCT
Organism: Carettochelys insculpta; assembly: GCF_033958435.1. NCBI lineage: Eukaryota > Metazoa > Chordata > Testudines > Carettochelyidae > Carettochelys > Carettochelys insculpta. Next base: position 33,909,250 of record NC_134150.1, on the reverse strand, counting down.
GTGAATTTCAGAAACAATGTCCCCAGCCTCTCCAAGTTCATCATCAAAAACAAGCTTCCCAGAGATCAGGACACACTAACTTAAAGCAGCATCAGATTCTGCCAACAGTTGCAAAATCTGTAGACATATCTCCACTGATACTATGATCAATAGACCTCATAACACACCTTTCAAGATCCATGTGACCCACACATTTTTATCATTTCGTGCAATAAATGCCCCAACAACAACTATGTGGATGAGCCCAGACAATCACTATGCTCTTGAATGAACTCGCACATGAAAATAATAAAAGAAAAAAAAGCACAAAACCCAAACCCTACCAATGTGGGTGAATACTGCTCACAAAGTGATTGTTCTGTTTCTGACCTCTCAGCCTCATTCTCAAAGGAAACCTGCACAATCACTTCAAAGACAAGCGTGGGAACTTGGATTCATAACTTTGCTCGACACTAAATATGATGGACTGAATAGTGACACCAGATTTATGACAACAATCCATAATCCATTAACAACTGCTCTCTCCAATCGCCTTTTTATCATCCTCTGCCTTTCTTTCTTCCCCATGATGACTGCAGGGGTGTTAATTGGCCACTTCACCTTGAATGGGCCATTGAAATGTGAGACCATCTGTTCCATCTTGTAGCGGTGCTACTCTGAGCATTGCAGCTGACAGACTTTGCTAGGCCTCTGGCAAGGTGGAAGAGGCGTTTCTGGGCCTCCAGAAATAGTATGACTGTATTTCCCTACTCTGAATACAGGATACCTGGTAAAATGACACATTCAAGTGAGTTCAATGGCAGTAAATCAGAACTATGCAGTCCAAATGTTCAAATTAATATCAAGTTGGCTCAGTGCCTGTTAAAGAGAAATATTGAGTAGCTGGAGTCTTTTACCTCCTTATCTTTTAAGTTTGCACTGGGAGAGGTGACACACACATTCAAGGTGAAAATAAACAAATTCCTACTAGAATAAAAGCTCAAATATTTCACAGTGCGGATGATTCACCATTGGAACAAACTGTGAAAGTAAGTGACAGATTTTCCATTTCTTGATGTCTTCTAATGAAGACTAGGTGCCTTTCTGATGTGTGCTTGAGTCAAAACTTAGCTGCTATGATATAAATGAGGGCTGGGATATGCAGAGGTCAGATTCAATGTTGTAATGGTCCTTTCTGGCCTTAAAGTCTACTAACTAATGAAAAGCTGAGTGTGGCATAGGGAGCAAGCTCTAGGGCTTTACTGTGTAGCTGGCCTGATGCCCAGACTCAGCTGTCATTAAGTGGGATGATGCAGGGGAAGCCACTCAAACAATCTGAGACACACCAGACTTAAAAGGGAGGTTTGGGTGTGGCAGAGACATCACAAAGGATTTTTGCAGGACCTCTGCCTATTGGGGGACAGTGGTGGGAGGTTGTGATCTCACAGAGAGACCCTGACATCAGCCAGGTGGGACAGAGGTACAAGGCGGGGCAACTGCAGAAACTCCGATGGCTTTGCAGCAGTAACGCTCTTTCTCAAGCATGAGGAACTTTATCAGAATTTCTCCTTTCCTATTATTAATTTTGTAGTCTTTGTTTAGAGGATAAGTGCTTCAGAGAAGTTGAGAACCTGTTCAGTCTGATCCATCTAGTACCAGCTGAATTCCAGGCCCAGAAATTATTAGGGTAAGATGATATGATTTCTTACCAAGGACTTTGTCCTGGACAATCACTGGGACCAAGGAGGGGTTGTCCTTTTCTCATTTCCTCCTTCCCTCCCTCTTTCTCTTCTCCTGCTTCTTTTCCCCTTTTTCCAGTCCTCCCCGCCTCCACTAATGATGGCAATGTGCATGTCGAGGACTTTACTGTCACTGTGACAGCTCTCACAGAAAGGTGGGGCTGGAATGTTGCTTGGAAACTGATACCCTCTGGTGGTGACCTTGGCCATCCTTTTAGACTTCTGCTGAGACCCCTCCACCACTCATCTCTCAGAGGCTCAGTGCTGATTGGCTCAGCAGGTGGCTATTGACAGGGAAGACTCAAGTCCTGTAGTTCTCTTTTAAGACTAAACAAGCATGTCACAAGCAATCATTGGATTTGATTGATTGTGCTGCTGCTCTGCAATTATTGTCTCTGTGCAGCTCTTGAGTCTCTCTAATGCTCCAGTTCTTCTCACATACTTGCTGAATAATGACCATGAACAATTGTTTATTTGTATTTGTATCTATTTGAGAGCATTTTATTCTGATTAGTCAATGGCCGTGTCTACACTAGCCCCAAACTTAGTTTGTTTAACATTTTTTCCTTCTTTTACCACAGCTGCCACTCTGACCCAAGTAATCTTCATCTGAGCTACACTGAACTGATACGTTGAGAAGTGTGCTGGTAGTCTGACGCTTTTGAATAGTTCAAGGTAAGGAGAGTGATCGAGGGCAAGAGATGGCCCTGAAAGCAGAAAAAGGAGAAGACGGTATGAGTGATAGTAGCATGGTAGGGCATAGGATGAAGATAGGAAAAGAAGTTAAAGCAGAGCAAGGACAGGAGTGCTACTTTTTGTAGGATCCATTACTGTGGGATACATTATTGTTGCCTTCTATACGAGTCATTCTAAAAGAAGACCTTCAGATAGGTGGATATTGACTATGGCAGTCTTGCCAGGATATAACCTTTTGTCCTAGTAAATCATTTGGAAAAAAAATCTGTTACCAGTGTTCTGATGTATTGAACCCTAATTTTAATAAAGTTCAAAATTTTTCTCTGTTTGAGTAGAGTGACCAGATAAAAAGTGTGAAAAATTGGGCTGGGAGTAGTAGGTAATAGATGCCTATATCTTTTGAAAATACACAAATATTGTGACTGTCCCCATTAAACCAGAATACCTGGTCACCCTATCTTTGAGAAACTATGTTTGACCACAATAGATAGCATTAAAATGCAAATCAAGGGCAAGTTTGTTCTCCATGCCTGTAGCAACTTATCAAGTCACTTTGTACAAACCACTTTGCCAGGCATTGCTGGGGGAGGGAAAAAAGCACATTCAGCATGAATAAAACGTGACAGTGATATGCTAAGAAACTGTGATCTGTTATGACTGTGATAACAGTGTGAACCTCTGAGTGTGAGGAGAAGATCACAATGCACAAAAACTGTGAAGTCAGCATAAAGTGTCCATGGCCCACTCTGACTTCTGTCACTCCTGCTAATGCTCTACAATATGCTATGACTGTGATGCACATGCAGTGAGCTCAAAGTGACATATGGCCAGAGTGCAACAGCAGGGCCAGAAATAATGTGGTCTTTGCTATTTGCAGCCAGATGGACACAGATGCAAAATATGTTGGGCAGACTGTACAAACTTGCTCGTAATCATACCAATGATTTAATAACTTTTAACTGCAGAGTTTGAGTTTGAAGATATAGTGTTGATTCCACACATTATTCTCATTAAACATTTTACTGTCACAGATGTTAGTTGGAAGATTTACCTTATTTATGGAGCTTCCAGTATTTGACTTTGCTACCCATTACACAAGCTTTATTATTAATTATGAACTGGAAAATGATATGGAATAATGTTCAGTATAAGAATCAAGCATGTCTTCCAGTTCAGTGTAAATAAATACAGGAAACCATTTTTCCTCCACTTGGCTTGATTATTCAAGAATTCTTTAACCATTACAGCAGAATCCTTTTCAGAAGAGCACTTTTCTTTCACCCCAGTTGCTATGAGAACATGAATCATCTCTTTAGCACAATAGCAACAACTGTAGTGCTTAAGTGCATCCAGTGATTTTTTACTGTTTGTTCTTTGCTCTCAACAAGATAAGCTGTTGTTATTTCTTTCTTCTTGAACAAGCATAACATGATTGCTGAAAGAGTAGGAATAATTGGTCCAAATTCTCAGGCAGATAGTGTAAACAGACAGAATTCATCTGTCTCAAATACAGTAAATGCGCCTCCAAAAATATGAAAATCGTATCTACTTCTTCAGCCCCAGAGCAAATCTGTTGAGTTTGTTTTCACATAACTATTTTTGGACTGTGCTAATTTGCTAAAGACTAATGGGACTAAAGACCGAAACTAAAGACTATCTAAATTCTTGTATTTAAAGCAGTGATGAGGTGTGTATAGACTTGGCTATCAGCTGGCATGGAAAGGGATGTTATGTTCTCCTCGAATAGACTATCCACCACAGGTCTCTGTCCTCACTGAAATTGTTTCCAGATAACTTAACTTTAAGAGAGGGATAGAGCTGGGTTCAGCTGGAGCAAATTAGTTCATAAAAGAGAATCTGTGTATATACTACAGAAATAACTTTGAAGTTGCTTACTTGAAAGTACAACTTTGAAGGAAGCAGCTTCAAAGTAGAGCATCTAGACACACCCTACTTCGAAGTTAAACTTCAAAGTAAGGTACTACTTCATTCCTGGGAATGGAGTAAGGACTTCAAAGTTGGGCTCCCTACTTCAAAGTTAACTTCGAAGTAAGGAAGAATGTGTGCAGACTCTCTGATGACTACTTCAATGCAGTGTCTAACTTCGAAGTTAACTTTGATGTTAGTTCCTAGCGTAGACACACCTGATATAAAATGGGCAATCTCTTATATGTCTTCTATTTTGCTGGCTGAGCTGAGTCTGGTTATGTCTACACAGCAAAGTTATTCCAGAATAATTTATTTTGGAGGTATTATTCCAAAACAAGCTATTCCAGAATGATGAATCTGAATTACACGGAAGCCCTGGAATAAGCAAAACTTATTCCAAAATAGTGTGTCTACACACAATAGAGCCTATTTTGGATTATAGCCCCTGAAATACTATTGCTACACATCAGAATGTTTCAGGCTAACCTATTCCAAAAGCTCTTTTTTCAAAATAATCCCTATTCCCTGTCTACACAGCCCCCATTCTGAAATATCTGTTTTGAAATACATGCTATTCCAAATAGAATGATGTTTACCAATTTCAAAATAAGCCAAAAATTCCAAATTATTTTCAAGCAGCGGTTGCATTGTATAGAGGCTTGCAAAGTTATTTTAGAATAGCGGCCATAACTTTGCTGTGTAGACATACCCTTTGAGACCCCTTTTAGGGGGATATGTCCAGCTATGAGAAGACTTTTACTTGAACACTGAACTCAGGCTGTTTGATCTTCACTGTGGCTTAGGTAACGTGTCATTGGGATTGTTCCAAATAGTTTAAATTCCTTTACCTCACAAACATTAAGGTCTTTTTTGGCTTTGAGGCCCTGAGCTCAGTCTCCCCATTACTTGCATTTGAATTTTCAGTCTACTCTGTGTCCATGCATCACGCCCTTAACATCAGACCCCAGAGCATCACTCCCAATACCTAGATATTTGCGTCAATAAAGTACTTCCTTGTGGGAGCACAACTGGGAAAATATCCTAGTCTGCAGAACCGGCATTTCTGGTTACCCGAAAATTCTGGATGTCCCTAATCCTCAGATGATCAACATTACACTGAGGTGCATAGATAGGGCAACCATATCTGCCTGTTCCAAATATGGGACATGGAGATATGGGGAGGAGGGGCAGCTCGTCCCTGCTCCACCAAGCCCCAGGGAGCTGGGAAGGAGACAGCAGCCACCGGCCCTCCCCAAGCTCCGGGAAGCAGCAGCTGCTGGCCCTCCCTAGAATTCCCGGGGAAGCGGCAGGGATGCGGCAGCTACCCATGCTCCCCTCACTTTGCCGAGGCCTGGGGAAGTGACCTATGTGCTCTCTTCTGCTGGCGGAAAAGGTAAGTGGGGGGAGAGTCCAAATACGGGACAATTAGTCCCTTTTAAAAAATAAGTAGGGACACCTTTCTGGCATCCCAAATACGGGATCATCCCACCAAATATGGGACAGATGGTCACCTTGAGCATAGAACCACTTTATTCCCAAGCATGAAAAAAATGTCATTCCACCTCTAGAAGTCCTAATTAGATTCCATAAATCACATGGGACACATCAATCTGTTGCAGATTCTAGCAAGTATTCCTGTAAATAATGGAGCTTCTCCGGTTCATTTCACCATTGCAGTGGCTTTACAAGATAATTCCAAGGATAGTTTAACGTTTCAGCAGTGGATGTAACATTGACTTTCAATATAATACAGCAAGATATATTACAAATGCGAAAAAAAAAAAGCTAACAGTGGACAGTCATGTACACGTCTGTTTCCTTTAGAGACCAGCACAGAAAGTTCATACAGGTTAAACCTCTCTAGTCCGGCACCCTTGAGATCTGACTGGTGACAAAGTGGAGAATTTGCCAAACAATGAGAGGTCAATATTGTTTAGAAACATTACCAACACTTCCATGGCTTACTGGGCTCTTATAAGACAATTAGAGGTAAATTAGAGCTAAATAACAGCATGGAACACTGAGAGCCAGGACTGGTGACTAAACATATTTTATGGGACTACAGGAAACTTGGCCAGACCCATACACCCAGCTGCATGCAATCATGATGAACCATGGATGTTGCTCAACCAGAGTGAATGCTGGATTATAGAGATTCAACCTGTATTTAAAAACAAAATTTAATATTAATATTTTCACCCAGTTTGGGAGACACACACATAAATGAACACATACTGATTTTTTTTGGTTGTGCTTTTGGCCAAAATAATTTCCTCCTGATTGACAGAGAAAAAGATAGATGTACATGTGCTTAAAATGATACAGATTTGACTCAGATTTTCAGGTCTTCAGATGTATGGCTAAAAATAGCGGTGTCAATGTTCATATTTAGGTTCCAAGCCCTTACCTCCTCATTGAGTTTCAGAGCTTAGACTTCAGCCAAAGTCCAAATATCTACACTGCTATTTTTAGCCTGGTAGCCACCGCTCTGTGAGCCTGAGTCAAGTGACCTGGGCTTTGATACTCACTGCTGTGGGGTTCTCTTTGCAGTGCAGACATTCCATGCTATATGTAGAAAGAAAAGGAAAACCTGACAGACTATATAATTAACAAGGTTCATAGGTACCTGATTATAAATTAAGAATTTGTAAAATAATTCCTATATTAAGAAGGAATCCTTTGCCTTGAAGTTATCAGGCATTTTTAACTTTTAATAAAAATTAATGCAATGGGCCCTATTCCCAACTGGTGTAAATTAACATAACTCCTTTAAAGCTACTCTGATTTACACCAGCTGTGGGATCTGACCTTACGGCTTAATCAAATATATTGATTGATCTTCTTCATCTATTTTCCTCTAAGGACAAAAAGTGGAAAGTCTTTTATATAAATAAGAGTATGACACTGTTTCATTGCAATTTTACGTTTTACCCTCAGAGGAATCAGATCTGAGTATTTAGCATGGATCTTCCTTAAGTTTGATGAACTGCTCCACTACTGTATTTAATTGTTTCCACCTAGTATTATACGAAACTAAACCAAGATAAAATCCAATTAAGCTAAAGATCAACAATGCAATGCATTGGTTGAAAGAGCCTCATCAATTTGTGTTATGTAGTTAATGTAAGGAAATCCAAACATTATTTAAACATAAAATAGTGTTGCAATGTGGCCAACCACTGCAAGTTTCAGTTCATTCTTCCTGTACTGAAGTGGCAAGCAAGTGGACCTTGGCTGTCCTGTTGTATAACTTTGATACTATTCAGTAGGAAAGGTTTAAGCTTCATCTTGATCTCAACACCCTGGATGCAACAAAGGTTTAACACTAAAAGTCGCACCAATAATAGAAATGAAACATTAAAAGAAACACATTAAGACATATGCTCAGTGATGCTTTTGTTGTTAAAATGACTAACAAATCCCTTGAGGGCTAACCAGGTTTTGATGACTTAATTAGAATTTGTGGAGGTTGATTTGCAGTAATTGTAAAGCATCATGATATTTCATACTTAATCTGGTGAAATCTGACACTGAAATGAATGTGTCATCACTCTATGTGTCACTGTAATAGAGAGTACACATTGTTCTTTGGTTTAATTAAAATTAGTCCTTGTGCACCCAGTAAATAGCAGCTGATGGGATTTATTTGGCCTTTTTGAAAACAATATCAGAACTCTCATTGGCAGGATGTGATCATTGGAGAGCTCTGACCCTGATCCACACTGCTAGGCTGCAGGGCCTGAGATGAGGCCTGAGAGTACTAGGGCTGCAGGGAGGCAACCAAGGTGGGAGAAGGCAGTGGATCCACAACCCCTTGTCAATGGCGAGTGGCCATTTAAGACTGCAGTTTGCCTTTGAGATAGGAGCTACATAATGACTAGGAGTGGGTTACTAAGGAAAGGTGAGTGTTGGGATCTGTGGTTCCCTGGAAGGGACCACAGAGTGTGGGGTACTGCTGCAGGGCAGTACCTTGAGAAATGAGTACCATGGTCTGGGAGGGATGCAGGTGTAGATGAGTGGTGGAGAACAAACAGGTAAGAGCGGGTAAAACACTACCAGGAGTCTGGATAGAGCTAATTCCCAAGAAACCAGCAGGAGGTGCCACGGCGGTGAGTCATGCCCTGTTACAGATGATATGAGAGCCCTCTCTCATTTTCACACCATCAGACAAAGGGTTTTAAGAAGAATCACAAAATCCCTGCTGCTGAGCATTCCTAGTAGAGAAGGAACTGAAACGAAATCCAAATGCTGCGGATGCCAGTTCCTTGGGCCAACACCAAAGTAACTCCACTCTCCCTTTGCCTACCAGCCAAAGTGCTCCTGAGGCCCAGAGTTTCTGGGGTGTTGAGTTCTGATTTTTGTATTCTTTATTCTTAAATATTTAAGCCAAAGTCTTGCTGTGAGCCCCAAATGGGAAAAAGGCCTTCATTGTGCTAGCTGTAGTTCAAACATATACAAAATCATGGTCTGAAAATATTACACATAACTCAAAAAGGTTTGAGCTGCAAACTCAGACCAAGATGTTTGGTTTGGATCCCCCTCTTGCTTGTTCTTGCCTGGTGTTCAGTGTTTTTAATCTAGTAGTAGTAGGCATCCTTTGATCCTGAGGGATCATGGGTTTGCGCCCCAGTTGGACTGATTCAAGCAGCATCTTCTGTGGCTGTGCAGTCCAATCCAGGAGTGGCAGTCCTTTCTGCACTGTGAGCAGCAGTAGGCAGATGTCACTCTGGTATTGTGGCACGGATCTTCCTGAGGGCTCTCCTGTCTTCTGCTTCCTTCACCAAGGTAGTTTCATACATAGCAAGAGCTTCCTTCACTCCCTGTTCCCAGGCATCCCTGTCTGAGGCAAGCGAATGACAGGTGTTCACACTGATAGAGAGAGCGCTGAGGTCACACTTGCACGTGTCCTTGTAGCGCAATTTAGGTCGCCCTTTCGGCCTCTTTCCAGACGCCAGTTCGCCAAAGAGGAGGTCCTTCGGTATTCAGCCATCCGTCATGTGTAAGACATGGCCCAGCTAGCGCATACACCTCTGTTTGAGAAGGGTCAACATGGAGGCGGTGCCTGCCCTCTCAAGCACTGCGCTATTGGGGACCTTATCCTGCCATGAGATACTGAGTATGAGCCTAAGGCAGAGCATGTGGAATGTGTTGAGCTGCTGCTCTTGTTTTGAGCACAAAGTCCATGTTTCACTGGCATACAGCAGTGTGCTCAAAACACAGGCTGTGTAGACCTGCACCTTGGTGTGTACAGTGAGCTTATTGTTAGCCCATACTCTCTTCGTCAGACTGGAGAACATTGTAGTGGCTTTTCCAATGAGCTTGTTGATCTCGCTATCAAGTGACAAGTTGTCCGAGATCGTCGAGCCTAGGTACACGAACTCATGGACGACTTCCAGTTCGTAGTCTAGCACGTTGATAGATGGCTCGTTACCCACGTTTTGGCCCATCACCTGGGTCTTCTTTAAGCTGATTGTGAGGCCAAATTCCACACATGCATCTGCAAAGCGAGTTATGAGTGACTGCAGTTCCTGCTGAGTGTGAGCAGCAATAGCTGCATCATCAGCAAAAAGGAACTCCCTTAGATGCTTTGTAAGCATCCTGGTCTTCGCTCTAAGCCTTGACAGTTTGAAGAAGTTGCTGTCCGTTCTTGTGTGGAGAGAGATGCCCTCTGTAGCAGTTCCAAAGGTATATTTAAGCAAAACTGCAAAGAAGATGCCGAACAGTGTTGGAGCCAGCACACACCCCTGCTTCACTCCGCTGAGCATCTCAAAGGGTTTGGATGTGGATCCGTCGTAAATGACAGTCCCCTTCATGCCTTCATGGAAGGCCCTAATAATGCTGAGCAGAGTTGGTGGACAGCTGATCTTAGCCAGAATCACGAACAGACCTTTTCTGCTGACGAGGTCAAATGCCTTGGTCAGGTCGATGAAGGCAATATACAGAGGTTTGTTCTGCTCCCTGCACTTTTCTTGTAGTTGCCTATGTCTATGGTGGACTGTTCAGCTCTGAACCCACACTGAGACTCAGGGTAGACTCTCTCCGCAAGAACACTGAGCCTCTTCAGAACAACACGTGCAAATAGCTTCCCCACGGTACTGAGAAGGGAGGTGCCGTGATAGTTGTTACAATCGCTTTTGTCACCCTTGTTCTTGTATACAGTAACGATGTTAGCATCCCTCATATCTTGTGGTACGCCACCTTCTCTCCAGCATTGGCAAAGTATTCCATGCAGCTCTGAAACTAGGGTACCACTGGCTCATTTGAGGATTTCTGAGGGAATACCGTCCTTCCCCGTGGCTTTTCCAGAAGAGAGTGCTTTTAGCGCATTGCTGAGTTCCTCCAAGGTGGGCTCAGCATCGACTTCAGTCATGGTGGGCAGAGGCTCGATGGCATTCAGGGCTCTCTCTGTAACTACGGTCTCTCTGGCGTACAACTGTGAGTAGTGTTCCACCCAGCATTCCATCTGCTTGGTTCTGTCCTTCAAGACCTCGCCTGTGGCTGTCTTAAGTGGGGCAGTCTTTCTTTGTGATGGACCAATGGCCTGCTTGAGCCCATCGTACATTGCTCGCATGTTACCAGTGTCCATGGCATGCTGAATCTTGGAGCAGAGTTGGAGCCAGTAATCGTTGGCACACTGCCAAGCAACCTGCTGCACTTGACTCTGAGCAGACCGGAGCACCTGCAGGTTCACCTCACTGGGAGAGGACCTGTATGCAGCCAGTGCCTGTATCTTCTTCTCAATCAGGGGTGCCAGCACTTCAGTGTGGGCTTCAAACCAATCAGCAGACTTGACTGTCTTCTTCCCAGAGGTAGATATCACAGTATTATACATAGCGTCCCGTAGTTGTTCCCATCTCTTGCTGATATCAGTGTTGTCCGGGCAGGGCAAGGCCTCTTCAAGTGCTTGGACAAACTCGCATACTTTTGAAGGGTCACGAGTCTTGCCAGTGTCAATGCACGGCCTCCCTTCCTTTTTGGAGCGAAAGAATCTTTGCGGCTGGATGTGCACCTTACTACACACAAGTAAATTGTCAGTGTCACAGTCTGCGCTGTGGTAGCTATGTGTCACCCTGACATTACCTAAATGGCTGCTTTTGGTGAGGACGAGGTCAAGCTGGTGCCAATGTTTCGATCTTGGGTGTCGCCACAAAACTTTGTGCTGGGGTTTGACGTTGAAGAAGGTATTGGTTACGCGGAGGTCATGTTGGGAGCAGAGTTCAAGGAGGCACTGTCGGTTTTCATTCATCTTCCCTGTTCCAAACTGTCCCAGACAGGATGGCCAGCTGTGGTGGTCGCTGCCAACTCTGGCGTTGAAGTCTCCAAGGATGAATAGTGGCTCGTGGGAAGGTACCTCACTGATGGCAATGCTAAGTTCATCATAGAACTTGTCCTTAACTTCCTGGGCAGAAGTTAAAGTAGGCGCATAGACACTGAAGATGTTGACCATGCCCACTGGTGTTTGAAGCTGGATTTTCAGCATTCTCTCAGTTCCCACATTTCGTGGTATGACTGAGCCAGCTAGGCTGTTTCTGATTGTGAAGCCAACACCATGTTCCCTGGTGTCTTCTGGAGGCTTCCCATGTCAGAAAAAGGAAAAGTCCTTCTCCCTGAGACATCCACAGGACGATAGCCTTGTTTCCTGGAGGGCCACGATGTCCATCCACAGTCTCCTCACCTCATTGTTAATGATTGCTGTCTTCCAGGGGTTACTAATGCTCTGTAGGTCTTCTGTAAGGCCCGGAGTCATGGTCCTTACATTCCATGTGCCCAGCCTGAAGGCTGGATTATTTTGTTGATTGTTTGTTTTGACTGGAGTAAGGTTAACAATCCACCTGTTGGTGATTCCCTAAGCCCCACACACCCAGTGGAGCAAGTGGACCTTGGCGAGGCAGCACCTACTTGGCTGGGGGTGCTGCTGGGGGCAGCTTGAGGTGGGTGGTAGCTGCCCAATGAGATCCGAAGACCTCTCCCACCATTGGAAGCAACCCCTAGTGCCTCACTTTAGGCCAGTCAAGTGCAGTGGCTTAATACCAGTCACTGCTGCTTCCTGTGTTGTGTCACTGCTCAGACAGCAATGCCGGAGTGTCCTCTCCAGGGCGCAGGCCTGGGCAAGTAAGTTTGAAGAACCAGCTGATGCCCAGCAGCAGGTTCCCCCTCTCCACACCACTGATGTAAACCAATGATGTTGCAAAAGCTGCCAGAGTGAGATTGAGCATAACCTCAAACTGCCTTAGGGGCTCCATCTCCGGATTTTTCCTTGGGGTTTACTCCTGAAGCCTTTCCCATGACTAGGTATCGCCGCAAGGCAGCAGAGGTTTTAAATCAGAGTTGTTTCTCCTAGGTAGGCGGCCTTCCCAGGCTGACGAGCCCCATCTGTCCGAAGCAACTGGTTTTAAGGTGCCAGTCACCCACCTTCACCCCTTCTCCTGTCAGTGCAAACAGTTTTGCTGGGCTTAGAAACTAAGCCACGTGTGAAGGCCAGGAACTGGACTTCAGTTATCAGAGGCTATTGGAGACGCATGCTGTGGGAGCATTTTATAGATAGTGGGAGCTTATCCCCACTACCCCCAGCTATGACAACCCTTGAAACCTTTTAATCTAACACCTAAAAGAATATAATTCACATACTACTGCTTAGACTGGTGGTGGGCAACCTGCAGGCCACATGTGGCCTATCAGGGTAATATGATTGTGGGCAATGAGACATTTTGCTGATGTTGACCATCTGCAGACACTGCCCTACCGGCTCCCAGTGGTCATGGTTCTTCATTCCTGGTCAATGGGAATTGCACCAGCAGGTGCCAGGGCTGCAGGGACTTGCTGGCTCCTTCTTTCTGCAGCTCCCATTGTCCAGAAATGGTGAACCACAGGCACTGGAAACTGCAGGGGGTGCGGTGTCTGCAGCCAATGTCAGCAAAATGTCTTGTGGCCTGCAATCAGTTTACTCTGATGTCCTTCATGTGGCTGCAGGCCACAAGATACCCACCACTGATATACATGATTAGGGCCTTACATTCGTCATATGATACCACATAACTGTCTGAATTGGAGGACTGGGGCTTTCCTCAAAGACTATTAAGTATTAGAGCTTTTAAAATTATTTTTAATCATTCATCAATAACTTAGAACCTAACAATTGCTTAAGTTACAGCTGAGGAATATCTTCAATATAATTTGTTCTCTCATTTTATTTTAAACTAGCAACTTTATACAAAAGAAGTTTGGGAAATATAAACTTAAAAAAATATAGGGGACAACTGCTTTTCCCACAACTTGTTCATAAGGTCGTCAAAACATAAAGTATGTTTCTGGCCATCTGAATATATGGTAATAATGAGGCAGCTGCAGCATTCACATTGGCTGTTTATGTCTCTTTGGACCCAGACCTGTTGTAGTGGCCTCTGGATGACCTCTCTTCCATCTCAGACCCTGCAATTGAAGGCTGTTCCAAACACTGGTTAAAGACCAAGCTTCAGCAGTTCATTTACCCTGTGTGAAAAGCAGTGGATTTAAATCATCACCTTTTGGGTGAAACATGCCAATTTGAGGTTTAGAGATTTTTGTGGCTTCAGCTTTTGGCTTTCAATCCCATCAGGCTATTGTACAGACTTGCCAAATAAATCAGTACAATTTACGTTATCATAAACTGTTGCCTATAAGTTGTTTTTCTCTCCTCTGCAAAGAACTAAGTAAATGAACTACCCAGTTTGTTCAGACCTCAGTGGCAAAGGAAAAAAAAAAGTAAAGCCACCCTAATTATTTGAAATGCCTGGGGGCCTGCCCAGTAGCAAACAATGGAACTATAGTAATAAGTTACGGTGGTAGTTCCCTACAGTGCTTTGATTTACAGCTGAGTTCAGTTTTTATTTTTATTTAATTATTATTTATTTCAGATCCTGAAACCTGAAAGAGAATTGCATAGACCATTTCTAACCTCAACCTAAAGCATTTCTGATGTATTCATGTCTTACTAACCTTTCAACTGTGATGGATTAATGGAATTTCATGTGGTAATACCTTTGCTCTGTGAAATGAGTTGCAATAAATTGTTTTTAAATCTAATATGCGGCTTCTTTTCCTTTTAAAATGATGTCAGGTTCTGATCCTTATGAAAAATGCATTCTTTTCTCACTGAGAACGGTAATCTGGAATGGAATAGAATTAGACCTCTATTAGTACTGTCAACAACCAGATATAGAATCTTGTCGAGAAACTTTGCCTGAACAAAGAGTATAAATGGTCACAAAGTACATGAAGTTACAATAAACTCTTTCATATCCGGCATTCTATCAACTGGAACTGTCAAATTTTAACCATAAGTAAATTTTAGTTACATTTTCCATAAGTGCGGTATAGCGAAAGTAAATACAAATAAATGCAGCAAATACAGTGTAAATTTACAGTGTACAACACTACTGTTGGCGAATAAAGTACTCTTTAGACATTTGTGTTTTTTTCTTAATATCTAATTGGCCGAGTCTACACTACAATGATCTTTTGAAAGATGATCTTTTGGAAAATCGATCTGCTCTTTTGATACAGAGTGTCCACACTGCCCCCAATCTTTTAAAAGAACGTGCCAGGGATCAAAAAGTCTGGCACCACAAGGGCTGCTTTTTTTGGGAAAAGGGTCCACTGAGCATCTACACATGCTTTTTTTTTCAAAGAAGCTTTCAAAAGGAAGCGCTCGACCTGAGCCAAGAGCAAAAGAGGTCTTCTAGAAGAAGGGCTGCATTTTTTCGATTTTGGATAGAAAGAGCATATGTTGTGTGTGGATGCGCTCTGTGTTCTTTTGGAAAAGGGCCTGATTTCCTGTGCTAGTATAGACTCAGCCATCTTGTTTTTATTAGCCATTTCTACATATTCCACTTTCTCTGAAAGTGGCATGCTAATAAACAGCCCAAAATATGATAATGAGGCATAGATGTAAATTCCCAGTGCCTCATTAGCATAAGGTCACATGATTTGGAGTCCGACGGTGTCTTCCAGAAGGAAGTCCTCCTTTTGGAGGCCCCTTCTTCCTGAAAATTTTGGATAAAGTGGCATGTGTAGAAACGGCCCTTTAGTGCTATGCATTGCTAGGTATACCTCTCTATTATCCAGAATAGCTAAATATCTGGCAACCTCCTGGTCCAGGGCTGCTGGATATGAAAGGGTTTACTGTACTATGTGGGCATTGCCCATGGCCTGGGTTGCTTTGATGTGTGATATAAACTGAAAAGGAAAAAAGACACTCTTATTCTGAAATAAACATGTCCACAGAGGGAGTTATACTGGTAATAGTATAGCTATATAATTATACCTGCATTCTTCCTGGTAAATTTCCACATGTAGACAAGCACTTGCATATACACATAACTTTTTCCACTTTAATGGTCCCCTTGTAGTCAAATTGGAGATGAATTTAAACATATGCATCAGTTATTGCAGGATCCAGGCCTTGGGTACTAAGTGTGACTAAGGAGACTAGAATTCACCCAAAGATTTGTGGATAGATGTGTTTAACTTACTCCTTAGTACTAACTAAACCCTTTTTTATTTATCACATGACCTAAACTAATCTTCAATCCAGACTCCCATGGCAGAAAAATTTTAGACTCAGAGCAATGCTGGCAGCAAATGATTTTTGAATGGTTATAACATTATTTTAAAGCATTACAATGTAATTGAAATCAGATTTTCAATAATTCAGCATCAGTTGTCTGCATTATCTTCCAGGCTATCTATGTATCTCACCATAAGTTTAGGGAAACCAGTGTGTCTGTTAATAATCAGGATACAGATTATTGAATAAATGGTGGTAATGTTCCCTTGTTGCTAAGGTTTTGCTTTTTACTACTTGGATGTAGAAAATACTACAGGCATGAGAAAACATAAAACCTACTTTAAGCCTATGTTCTTCATGGAGTCCAAGGTTGTTTTCCCCCCTGTTTAAAAGGGATAAAAAGAGATGTGTTGACCCTTTAATACAAATTCCCAGGCTTGGCATTCCTTGTTATACTGAGCCATGCTTCAGTAATTCTGAACAAGGCATTCATCCAAATTCCCACTGCCTTGTTCAATGATTTTTATCATAAAGCGATCAAAACACTTCGCATGTTCAAAATGTGGCAGGATAGTGACTTCTGGGTTAAAGAAGCTCAAAAGGTGGCTTGGTTTCTTGGTAAAGGGGTTTGTGTTCAGAAGAGGCAATAAATGTGGTCCACCCGTGGGCTCTCTGAGCTAAACCTCCAGGTATAAAGCTCTCTTTCTAAGAGGATGTTTGGCAGTTCACGAGGAGTTATTTATCTGAAACCTCCCTCTGGGTGATATCCCAAGAGATAAAGTAGGGGCTTGGTAGTGAAGAGGCTGAATAAAATATTGCAAGAGCTAGACGTCTAGGCTAAGAATGAAACAGGTTGTTTGCAGCACCATTCAGAGAGCTGAGGTTTGTGTTTAATGCATTTCCATTCTGTTACAGAGAGCCTGCTGACATGATGTACCGGCTGCAATGGACCTTCCCTATGGGACAATGCTTTGGGATGATTTAAACTTTGTACTCTAGTCTTATAAAATATGAGTTTTTATTTGAATTGCAGTAATGTCCAGTATCCCAGACAGTGATTAATATCCTATTGTGTTAGGCACTGTAAAAATAAGTAACCAAGAAAACCTTCCCAGGCCCAGAGAGCGCAAAATTTAGGTAGCAGATATAGCAAGTGGGATGGGGACTGGAGATGGAAGTAGAAAGTAACTGTGATACAAACAGAGAGTAATATGAAAATAAGTCTCACTGCAAGTTATTGCACTTGCATTAATTCAAGTTATTTTAAAATAACAGCATAGTATTTCAAATTTGGTCAGATTCGATGGCAGGTAACTCAGTGGAGTTACACCATATTTACGCTGGTATCATTAGGGACAAAATTTCGCCTCATAAAGTGTATACAACTCCACTGGATTGAATACAGAAGCTGGGGAGTCCAGAGATCTTGAACTCTTTACTTGTGTACTCTTGAAAGTTGAGGATCCAAAGAAAAATGCTGGAAAATAAACAAATATAGCATTTAATGGTGAGAGGGAAGTCCCTGGAAATCAGATCTGAAGTTCTGCCAGAACAAGTTTTGCCGTGTTACAGTGACTGCTATGAAAAAGTCATCATTTAGCAAAAGCCATCATATGTGTAGCAGTAGCTATAAAAGCTAACTGAATTCTAGGAACCAAAGGAAAATGGTTAAATGATAAAACAGAAAATATCATAATGGCCACTGTATAAATCCATGGTATGCCCACACCTTGAATGCCACATACAGTTGTGGTTCTCCCATCTCCCAAAAGATATATTAGAATTGGAAAAGATACACACAAGGGCAACAAAAGTTGTAGAACAGTTTCCTTATGAGATGAGATTAACAAGAAGGGGACTTTCCAGCTTGAAAAAGAAGTGAGTAAGGAGTCATTTTTTCCAGGAATACGGGGCTGCCCATAAAGGGGGTTTTCACCGACAGAACCCGGCAGCAGCCTCTGCTGGCAGGGTGATCTCGTGTGCTATGCAAACTAGCTGTACAAATATGCACATAGGCATCCATTTGCATTTTTGAGACTGCTTCTTTGCATCATGCTGCCAGGAGCATGGCCCCATGTAGATGCAGCCACACAGTCTAATTCTGATCTCACACTGAATTCTCACTAGTAGATCATAATATGCCATTGGTTTCAAAGGAGGTATTCTGATTTACATAAATATAAGACCAGCATCAGTCTGAATTTGTGGAATATTTAGGGCCAGATTTTCATCTCTATGTAGCTCAGATGAGAATTCTGACCCACTATGTTTTTTGTTAAATGAGGAATTTTTCTGCTCCAAAAAGAACATACAAAATGTTAAGATTCCAAATTATAGGCACAAAATATGGCTGCTATGGCAAGCTAATTGAATTTGGTTATTTGTTATATAGCGTTACCATATGTTTTTAAATGTAGTGTGTCCAGTACAAATTGGAAAGATAAATCTGAAAAGTAAAACCACCAACCTGAGCATGTCACAGAGAGGTAGCCATGGTACTTAGTAGGCTATTACCTGAGCATTGTAAGACAAATGTGGACTAAATCACTCTTGAGACTGGTTGAATTCCTACTGCTCACATATGACCGTCTGCCCTCCCTCCAATTTTCTGTCATCTTTCCATAGTTTTTGGTTTCTTGTCTGGTCTCCTGGACATTTGAAATGTTCCCACCTCGGTCTATAGCCTGTGATTTTCCATTGCTTCTTCTTTTTCATTGTCAGCTTGTCTCCTTTAGTTTGTCATTTGCCAGCTGGAATAAGTTTCTGTTTTCTAGTTGTTTGGACAGCATGCGTCATCTTAAATGGTCACGGCATATGGATTCAGGGAAGTCTGTGCATGTGGCATAGCATTGTTGATACTAATGTTTTGCCAGCTTTAGGAAACCACATTGATACTTTTCAAGCTTCTACAAAACTACTCAACCTCTTGAATGTCTTTGTGATTCCTGGAAATGACCATGAGGTTTACAGCCCAACTGTGTTTGCTAGGAGCCTAAGCTCTTATTCTAAATATTTAATGTTTCTTTAAATTTCTCGTCTTTCTCCACATATATAATAGACATTATTTTAATTGCTAGGTTAGGAAGAAATTTTTTGCTCTCCTGTTACAAGCCCTGCACAAGTGAAATCCTACTATTTAGAGTCTCAGACCTCTGGTTTAGCTGATTAGCCACCCATGTTTTCCAAAGACAACAGAATTCAAAATTTTCAGTGTATTTTCTTTTATTAACATTCTTAGTTGTATCTGCCCCCCAGTTTGGAACAGATCTTCTGTATTGGTTCAGCAAATATATATAAAATATATATATACGAAGAACTGACTGAGATTATTTGGGCAGTAGCTTTTGTGGGCAAAGTGTCATGCATCTGATGAAGAGGATTTTTGCCCATGAAAGTTTATGCTCCAAAATATCTGTTAGTCTATAAGGTGCCACAGGACTTCTTGTTGTTTTTGAAGATACAGACTAACTCAGCTACACCACTGGTACTTGTCACTGAGATTATATTGCTTTTTGATCATGCATTTCTGATGTAAATGGTGCCTGATTTAAAATAAATAAATAAATAACTCCCTGCCCTGTTTAACAGTAGAATTTCAGTAACATTAAAGAAACATTGGCAAGATGCAAATCATACAGAAAGGCTAACTTCTGCACCTGGATACGTGTGTTCAGTGCCCAGTTTTATGAGCAGAATTGACCATAACACATACAGCAATCGTTCTCACACTTCCTTTTAGTCTTGCGAAGCTACAATAGGGGAACAAACCTAATTGACAGTCTCCCATGAAGTACATAAAGAAAAGTGATGGTTCTTTTTTGAAACATAATTACTTTTGGTCAGAAGCCTAAGACCTGTGTCCAATAGATAAAAATAAAATTTTTGGTGGTTTGGGACTAATCCAATGAAACTAAAGTCATATGATCTCTGGTTATTTCAGCTGAAAAGTATATACTCCTGTGACCCCAAGTAAACTCACTGTAATAATGACTTCTGGTTAGCTAGATTGGTAATGTCTATAGACTCATGGGCTAGATCAACACTAGAAGCATCTGTTGACAGTAACATCTGTCAACAGAAACTCTGTTGAGAGAGTGCATCTGCACACAAAAGGAGATTGACAGAGAAATCCACTCTGTCAAGAGAGAGCAGCCGGACTGCCCTGCCCTCTGTCGACAGAATGGATGACTGGAAGCTCTGCAAACAGGGCAGTCCTGTAAACTGGAAGCCCTCTCGGTCAACAGAAGCGTCTACGCTGCAATTCTGTTGACAGAAATGTTATTTCTCAGCTTTTCATGGGATAACACTGTTGAGGCAAATGCAGAGTTCTGTTGAGCCTCTGTCGACACAACGCTTTATGTGTGTAGACGCACCCCGAGTTATGTGAACAGAAGCCACCTTCTATTGACAAAACCCTCTAGTGTAGACACAGCCATAGGCTGTGTCTACACATACCATTTTCTCTGAAAGTGGCATGCTAATAAACAGCCCAAAATATGCTAATGAGGCAAGAATGCAAGTCCCTGGTGCCTCATTAGCATAAGGTCACGTGATTTGGAGTCCAGAAGACGTTCTTCCGGACTCCAAAACAATGTGTAGAAGCGTGGCCCCGGGGGGGTCTTCTGGAAGGAAGTCTTTCTTCCAGAGGCCCTTTCTTCCTGAAATTTTTGGGGAAGAAGGAGCCTCCGGCAGGAGGACTTCCTTTCAGAAGAGCCCCTGGGGGCCATGCTTCTACATGTTGTTTTGGAGTCCAGAGGAACGTCTTCCGGACTTCAAATCACGTGCCCTTATGCTAATGAGGCACCAGGAATTTGCATCTGTGCCTCATTAGCATATTTTGGGCTGTTTATTAATATGCCACTTTTGGAGAAAGTGGTATGTGTAGAAAAAGCCATAGTGAACTTCTGGATGTTCCTGAAATCGAAGGGCTACACAGCCACCAAAGAGTTTTTGTCTGAAGTTTATGATCATATTGTCACAGTGACATGAAACTGTTGTTCAGTACAACATCAATGCTGTGGTCAACTATGTCACACAAATTTCAGATGATGGAATGCAAATTCAATTTGTTTTTGTTTACATCTAAGCTGCATTGAAAATTTCACTGATGCTGGTGATTGTTACCAGCTTACAGTAAGTTTTGTGGTTTTGGGCAGTGAGACCTTGACATTCTCACCTATGATGATGCCCTTCCAGTTACTTCTTGCGCAATCCTCCTGCAACAAGCCAGGATAACCACAGTTTTGATCAGAGGACTTAGGCTCTAAATGAGGTATGATTTACCTGCGCCAGGGTTGACCTACAACTTGAATAGATTTTTTTAAATGAAGTTGGGTGTGTGTTTCCACCCAAATATTATGTTGTACAGAATATTCAGATGCTGAGTTTAAAGAAATTTTTAAAAAATATATTCAGTGACATTCTGGTTTAAGCAAACGTTAGTTTCATCTGGCCAGAAAATAAAATGTACTGCTGTTTAAACAGAAACAGTAATAAGAATCCCACACTGGGTTAATTTAGAACAATATTACAATCAGATGTCCTGGAAGTGAGAAAGAGAGCAGATGGGCTAGGATGACTGATTTGCAATAAAATAAAAATAGACACTTGATATTTGTTGTTGAGTTTATTTGTTCTTACGAGCCATTGGGAATGGCTAAACCTAATACACAAAACACGTTTTTGCTCAGCTTCTTCTGAGAGTAGGGTTTCATTTATTCATATGCCAAAAAAAACGAATTTAAAAACTTCTCAGCTTGTGGTACCCAAGTAGCTGCATTAATTTAACTCACTGCTAATAAAAACAATATGCCTCTGGTTTTGGAAGCAGTTGGGGGTGGGGAGAGGATATCAGAGTACCAATTTATGGTAAAGTTCTTCTGCACATGAGACTTTTTAAATCCATTGCAAAAGTTAATCTTTTTCTGCTCTGTCTTTTGGCTTTAGAATGAGTTCTGTGAAAGCTGCCATCTCCCATATGAAAACCTGGATAGTCTAGTAGCTATGATGATTAAACACACATATATATATGTAGGGTTTATCTTTCAAATTGACTCCAAATGTCTCTTTTCCCCAACAGGGAGTCACCTGCACCCCAGATTGTTTTTGAGGCTCTCCAGCACTTTTCTGTCTTAAATCCTCCATCTCACAAAGCCAATATCAGCACATCTGAGCTCTGTCTAAGGAGGTCTGGACAGAACTTTGCCATTACTACTATCAAATTGTCCAGATCGGTTATGAGGATGTGAACAATACAGAACCTTACATTATATTAGCAGTAAAGAATCATTGCTAGGAAAACAAGTGGTTTTGGACCACTCTGTTTGACTAGTATTAGCCCAATTTTCAAATGCCGGTGTTTTCAATCATGCATTTAGATGCTCAGTTAGCTATAAGGGTATATAAATTACCTTTTGTGTATGCCTAGATGCTAATTTAAATATTCAGGTACAGTATTGGATAATCATTAAGGCATTCATGTTTGCAAACAACACACTAGCTTCTCACTTATTGTTACTGTAGCAACACACATGAAATTTGAGGGGAGGAACAGCAATTACAGCGTGGTGAAGTTTAGAAGGGGCCCCAGGAACTCAGTCTGTGTGCACATGACTGGAATGCTAGTTCCAGTTCTATGGATAGTTCTCATAATACAGAGCCTGGCTAGTTTTAGAAACATGGCCTCCTGTCTTGTTCTTATCCAGAAAGTGATTACATGAAACTTGCTATTTCAATCTTTATTTTGAACGATATATTTGATTTTTTCTAGAATCAGTTTCTACTTTAAAAGCAAGCAAAGCATGATCTTACCAAATACAAATTCCATTTCAGCAGATAGCGTTCTTTCCCTTTTCTCTCCTCATGTCACAACTAAATGAAAAGAATTTAATCCTCCTTATACTTGGCTGGGCTTCAGTATTCTTTGAACAAAGTTATGGCAAAAGCAAACACTAAACATTTTAGTTTCTTCTGGACTCTTGGTTATTGTGTGAATTGCAATGGACCTAAGAGCAGAGATCCATCTTTTGCCTCCTTTCCCAATAGAGCTTATGATCCAATGCATATTTTTACTCTTGGGGCTATATACAGCTAACTTCATGGAAATAAAAGATGAAAATATTCATATCTTGCCATAGTTAGCTAACATGTTTTCCCCATCTAAGTAGGGCAGGTACAGACATCCCTGATAATACAGTAAATCACTTGTTTGAAGACTTTTATTATTTTCCCTTTTCTTTACTATTTGGTTTGAGCAAAGCAAAATAAACCCATAAGCAGACTGCATTAACTAAATATAGGTCATTGAATGTCTGCTGATCTTTTTTGGATAGTATAATTCTCACCTGTTTTACTTCAAAACTTCAAAAATGTACTTCTCAGCTGTGGAATAGTAACAACAGAGAACTACAGATGCTTAGAATTATTCAGTTAAAAAGGTCTCTCTTTTCAATAAAGCAAAAAAGGATAAGATGGGACTGAAGTATCTAATGCTGTCTTTATGCACACATCACATCATGTCATGTACATGAGATCAACAGGCAATTTTCCATTTTGTCTTCTAAAAAGTAAAGTGCTCAACTCTGACTTCATAAAATAAGACCCTTCACTACACAGCAATGCTGGCAGCAGTACTGAAGACTGGGTGGAGCGAGCATATGGCACAAGGTGGTAATTGCTGGCAGCAAGCAGCTGTTACTTTCCAAGATGCTGATGTAACCTTCTAAACTGGTGCACGGCGAAGATGAGATTTTCAAAAATTCTGCACATTGACTACGTTGTGCTCCGTTTGAAACCAATTTACATTTACTAAACACTAGTTTTGGGAGTCAATTGAGGGTAACTATCTGAAATGTAATTGCCTGTGGTATGCAGGAGTTTATATTAGAAGATTTAATGGTCATCTTCTAGTTTTAAACTCTATCAAATGTTCATTTCTGTGAGATGAGTAAAGCCAATCCTGAGGATTTTTGAAAATTCCACCCTTAATACTCTCTCCTGAAATCAGTGAACTGTTCAGTTCAGAAAAGATGATATAAAAATCACCATCAGCATGTTGTACAGGAGACACTTGTGTGTTTTCTGCTGTTTAAGAGATAAGTGGTGTTTGAAGACGTGGATACCCTGTTAAAATAATGGCTTCCTCTTCTCAACATAAACAACTTTCAGTGTTCTCAAGTTCAATTTGAAGGCATTTCAGTTCTGCTAAAGAGATGAAACAATGTCCACTCTAGTTCACCTCTGAATTTATATTCATCCACTGCCATTTGTGACTAAATTTAGTACCATAGAAGTGTAGTGTTGGTTTGTAAGGTGGACTCACATCCATAAATGAATACTGTAGACTTGCTAATTTGACAGTTCTTTGCCCTGCTGTAATGCAATGGGACCAATAACTGCTGTTTAGGTTTTGTTTTGAAACAGAATAATAAGGTGGCTGGAACAACTTCATGACATAGTATTCATGTGGAATACAGCATTTGTAAGAAGATTTGTGGTTCCCTCCCTTTTACGTTTGCTGAATCAAGAAACTTTTCAGGACAGCAATATAACCACACTCAAATGAAAATGACTGTCTAGGGAGCTAAAAACACAAAACAGGCAAGGGAATAAAATTAAGCCTAAGTAATAAAAGGAATGGACAGAATCTTTCCTGCAAAAAGAATGGAGGAACCAATCTTGCTTTATTACTTTTATCAGATGGATGACTGTGCAGTGCATTCTAATCCATAAGAAGGTTAGGAACTAGGTAAGTAGTTTTAAGACCTCATTTGGTTAATGAATTAAAATGCAAAAGAAAAAGGATGCAAGTAGACATGCCCACTTGGTCATTTATCATTACAAGCATTCTTAAACCCATGCCAAACTCAGACTTCAGGATATTCACTAATATCAATAGGCAAATGAAATTAGCATACTGGTGAATTAATTAGTTGTATTTCCAAGGAAAGTATACCCATCTGAAGCACTAAAGTTCTGTGGAAAGGTTTTTTTCCAGTAAATGGGATTATATCAAGGCTGATCCAATACCCAATAAAATAAGCCAAACATGTCAGATGCTTGAAAGTCTGACTCAACCAAAATGTTTTTGAGGCAAGGAAATGCTATTTATTATTGTTTCATAATTTTTGTTACAGTGTCCATATTCTGGTAGGGATAGACATGGGTCAAGTATCTAATTTAACTTCAGATGGAAAACAGTGAAGAAGAGACAAAAAAAACAGGGAAGAGGGCGTGGAGAAAGAGAGGGGATTGAGTTCATTGCCAGCATCTGGTTATGAACATTTTATATTATATATTATTCTAGCAAATTGACTTGGCATTGCTCAGGTATGTAATTGAAGTAATTTTCTTCTGTTTGTATTTTTGGAAAATGATGGAAAAATAAGTTTGCAGTAATAAAAGTCTGAGAGTGATTCAAACATTATATAGAGTATATTGGCAGGCAACATTTGCAGATTTTCTGCCTTTTGATAGAATAAATATGGAGGACAGGCAAGGGCAGGGGTTTGGGTATGGGGGGTGGGGCTTAGGTCAGGGAGTGGGGGGTGCTGGAGTGAGGGCAGAGTGGTGAGGACTGAGAGCACAGCCGTTGACATAAGTGAGGGGGTCTTGGTAGGGGATGTAAGTGTAGATATCACAGCAGGGGTTTTCGTATTAGGGCAGCTTACAGCAGAGCTGGAGTGTGGTAGAGTGAGGGCAGGGGCATGGAAGGCGTGTGGGAGTGGGCTGTGGCCATGGGGTGGAGGATTGCTGGGGCTGGGAGTGGGTGAGCTTAGTGGAAGGGATGGGGCTGGTGTGGTGAGGGTTGGGGAGGTGGGTGAGAGCAGACAGTTTGGTGTGTGTGGGAGGGTTAGGCCACAGGGTGCGGGTGCAGATGTCAACGTAGGGGTTTTTTTGCAGGGGTTTCTCAGCAGGGGGCGAAGGACACGGAGTGAGGGCAGTGGGTGGGGAAGTAAGGGCAGAGCTGGGTGGGAGGGGAGGGCAGGATGTGGGGGTGTCACAGAGCAAGGGTCTTACAGCAAGAGGTTGGAAGGTCTCAGGGGGTTTCCTGGGGGTGGCTACAGCAGTGAAGGTGGAGCTGGCACATGGGCAGGGCAGGGCTGTGCTGTCCAGCCCTGGCATTTCTTCATGGGGTTGGGACTGCAGTTCTTGGCCCCAGAATCTCTGTGGAAGGAGGGCGTGTCTGGGCTGGGCTGAGCTGGGCTGGTGAGGTGAGGAAAGGTGCTTTCCCACACTCTGGGAGAGGCTGGGCTCCTTGTTGGGGGGCTCTTCCCCTGCCCCAGTGTGAACTGGGTGGGGAGCTGGGCCAGACCTGGGGCTGGGCTTTTTTCCCCGGCCCAGCGGCAGCGGAGGGCCGGGTTCAGGGCTGGGGCCACAGCTTTTCTCTGCAGCCCTGGCCCAGCAGCAGAGGGGTGGGGGCAGATCCAGGGCCATGGCTTTTTGCCCCAGCTCCAGCCCCGGCCCAGTGTCTGTGGAGAGCTGGAGCCATGGCTGTGGCCATTGACATGGCTGTGGCCACAGCCTTTTCCCCCAGCCCCTGCCCAGGGCAGCTGGGGGGCAGGAGCTGCAAAAAAACCTCCATGTCATTGGTGGAGGCAGGGCCAGTGCTGTTTTCTGGACCTAGTGAGAGCAGTAGGGGTGGGGGTCAGAGTGGTTTTCCCACCCTCAGCATTAGTTGGGGGCGGGTGGGTCAGGACCATGGTTTATGGCAATGGGGTCTTGAGGGAGGCTAATTATTTGGGGGATTTGTTGTGGGGCACAGTGGGGCTCCCTTGGTACAGTGTTGTGGCCAAGAATGGGGGGATTGGGTATAGAATGTTATTGTTTGTCTGCCAGAGGGACAAGACAGGTGAATGTAACATTCTAAAGATGTAATCCTTTAAGCAGCTGCAGTGGTGATGCCCCACATACACGTGATCTCCAGTTACTTTAAAGAAACCCCACTGCACCCCGTTAGCATGCACTCAGTTAGCATGCCTCCCTATTGTCCCATTTGTTTGTAAGATCAGGGACTAAGAGAAAAATATAAGCAAATGGGACAAGAAACCACATTCAGCTATGTACCAGAGCAGGGAATTGAGTATTCCCATCATCTGGGGTTTCTGGCCTTTGCTTTCTTGGTAGCACCAACCGCTTTTTCGGTCCTACAATGATATGTCCTCATAGGGAGAGAAAGAAAAAAACACATATGAAAGATTCACTGATTTTAAAGCGAGTAATCTAGTTAGAGCCCCGCCATAAAAAAGAAAAACTCACAGAAACCCATCCCATAACTGCTGTTAGAACTGGAAAGAAGGTGGCCATGGTGTTTAATGTACTACTGGAAGGTGCTCAGATATTGGGTGATGGGCCCAGGGCAAAGAATACACTAGAGCTAATCCCATGCAATGCAAGGGAGATTTTGTCTGTTTTGCATAGAACCCTAGATGAGTTTAGCTGATGAAGATATGACAATAGAATCCCAGGTTCTCTCTCTCTGTATTTGTCTCTTGTGGGACATTCTTTCTAGATTTACTGCCACTTCAGTTTCATAATTAATTGTTAATACCTTGTATTTCCATTGTGCTGAGCACCAAAGACAGTTCCATTGTAAAAACAAACATCCAGTGTGCCATGCAGTCCATCACTGTGAAATGCTCAGCTCTGCCGTTGCAGTGATATAAATGGATCACCATGCAACAAGATCATGATTAATAGCAGATACTGCACAGTGTGCAGAGAGTTGGTACCATACCATTTTTTCCCCCTTAACAGTTGTCATTTAACACACTCTATCAGGAGCAGTTTTATATAATAGTCATGGGAAGATCCATAAAAGAAACATCTGACACTGCAGTAGGGCGAGTATTGATTTATTCGTTACAATAAAATTTTTGTCATTACTATGCAATTGCTCTATCTCTCAAAGAGTTGATAGATGTTGTTGGAACCTACGACTCATCGTGAAAAAAAATTGCTCTTCTATAATTTCCTGTAACTTTTCTTAAGGAATCATTATTCCTCATGACAGATACCTAGCATGACACTATTCAGATAAACACCGGAACAAGTGTGCAGTAAATATTCACAATAGCGCATGTTACAACCTTATATGCCACTAATTAGACAATTTAGTTTTTCAGATAAATAAATCCAAGAATAGTAGCAGATCCAAGAAAACATTGTAGTAAAATGTATTCTGATTGTTGTCATATAGACTACATTTAGTTCAGGTCAAATGATTCATCCTTGTACACTACAAAATGAACCTTCCAATCTGAACTTATATTGATACACAAGAAAATATCAACAAATGAACAGATTTAGTTTCTATTAACAACATTAATTCATCCGTGTTGCATTTCCTTTATACAATACTGGTTTTTGGTATATATATATATATATAGATG
Organism: Carettochelys insculpta; assembly: GCF_033958435.1. Classification (NCBI taxonomy): domain Eukaryota; kingdom Metazoa; phylum Chordata; order Testudines; family Carettochelyidae; genus Carettochelys; species Carettochelys insculpta. The sequence goes on along the minus strand of NC_134150.1, from coordinate 33,880,973 downwards.
TAGTCACATGTTTGACACGACATGAACACACATGCTTGCCTTTAATAACCAACCCTTACATAGGCCTTTTCACATGTAGATTTCAACGGACTTTACACTGGACATCAATGTTACTATTTAGGAGGATTAAATCTGTTCATGAAAAATGCTGTATACAGAATGTTAGTATTTTCATCAATTACAGAGATCAGTTATGATAATTCAATTATAAAAGTATGCTAGATTTTATAGCTGACATAATTTCTTCTGGTGAAAACACTCTGTCTGATACTGTGAATACTTACTATTAAGCATAGTTCTTTGGACCACGTTTTTAAATGGACAACTCATGGTTGTAGGGCCTGTTCTCAATCCTGTACATTTTCAGGATTAGGTTCCCCATGCAAACATATCATAAGTCTTTCCAAGCTGGTTTATTTTTAGTCCTTCTGGGACCAGTGATGAGAGTGCCTTTAGGATCTTGGGTACCACGTTGTTGGAAGGTAGCAGAGTTCATTGTTTTCCTTCCAGCTGTAGTTTATAATACATTGAAATAGAATTGCTAGAAATAGCAATTCCAGCCAGTCTTAACTGGCTCTCTGCAGACAGTCTGGATGTGCCTACACTAGGAACTAACTTTGAAGTTAGGTGCTACTTTGAAATAGTCTGCAGAGCATCGACACACATTTTGCCTTACTTTGAAGTAAGGGAGCCCAACTTCGAAGACCTTACTCCATTCCCAGGAATAGACTAGTACCCTACATTGAAGTTGTGTGTGTGGACACAGCTTCAAAGTAAGCAAAGTCAAAGTTATTTTTAGTGTAGACACAGCCGATGCATTTTACTTTTTTTTTTTTTGTGAGAATTAATTGCAAGTGCATATGGAGCTGCCCATAGGCAGACTCCAACCTGGGACTGCTGGAGCTTAGTACAGGCACCTCTACAGCCCAAGCTGAAGACCAGCTGCCTCTCAGCTTAGGTTATAGAGGAAACTTATTCTTTCTCTGAGAAGTGGTCTAGGTGCCACTATGTGAGACAGTTAACCACACGTAGGTGTGTGGGTTACACACCCACACCCACAAATTTTTCCTTAGCTCTCATTTGCAGTGTCAGACTTGTGGTTGGTTTCTCAGTCAACAATGAAGCACAAAGTGAGACAGAGATACCGTCTGTTCCATGTCCATGTGGAGTTAGCCCTTCTTTATCAGTTAGCAGCACAGATCATATGAAGGAATCTAATCTAACATACGTGGTGCCACTGATCTTTTCATTAAGGAAAACTCTTTATTCCGTGCAGATGGTTCAGATCTCAGGTCTTAAACTACCTGCATGCTTTGGCATTAAGTTTCCCCCTGAATCACATATAAACCAGCCCTGTAAAATTCAACTTTCTTTCCTGCTGGAGGTAATTTTAAAAAGCTTCTATTTATCAGTGGTCTTGTAAATGTGGGCAAGCAGATTTTTGTTCCTGGGCTGGTACATTTGTTGGATTATTTTGCAAAGTTAGAGCCAGTAATTGGTACATTTGTCAGATTATTTTGCAGAGGTAGAACCAGTAACTGCATGGGTATAAATCAACATTGCAGTCCCAGATTCCAAGAGCTTACATTCTAAACAGCAAAAACATTTACATTAATGATTTTTTTCTGTTCTTAGATACTAACACTTCTGACATCTATCAGCATCATATTAATGATTTGTATTACAATGGTACTTTGAGGCCCCAACTGAAATTAAGGTAGGAACTGAACAAGTATATAGCATGAGACAATTTCTGCCCTGCACAGTCTGCAGTCTAAATCAGGTTTTCCCAACCCACAAATTGCAACCCAACATTACATAATGGTAATGATGTGGGAGGTTTAGGGATGTATGTCATGTCGAGGCCCTGAGAAGGGGTGGTTTGTTCTTGCCCCTGCGACAGTGGTGGGAGGTCCTGAAGTGGGGGGTTGTAGAACCTACCCTGCACATACCCCACAGTGATAGCTTCTGTCTTGCATTGGCAGCAACACTCTGGTTTGGCCTCACCACCCCCCATTTCATCCTAGTGGAGAGGTGGGGTGGCTGGGCCAAATTTGAGTGAGTGGTACTGCAATCTGACATGGTAAATCGTCACATCTATTACTCAAGTTTGGCCTGGCCAGTCCCTCATCATCATGAAGGAGAGGCAGATGCGACAGTCTGAATGACATTATGACCTCGTACCCCTGGTCACAATGCCAACCTCACACGGCCAGAGCTTCAGCATCACACCCCTGAGGGCCTCCCAGAAACCAACAGCGCCCCCTCTCCCAACCCCTGAGTCTCCCACATGATCCTTTGACACATTCTGACAGGCTGTAATGCCCATAGTGGAGGGCCAATCCCAATGAGCCCCACAGGACAGAAGCGGCTGTCAAATGACAACAATGTAGGTATTGTATTTACTGGGTCACAGCAGGCCATCAAGGTTTATAAATGAGTTCTGAGGTTGGGAAACACTAATCTAAATAAGTGAATCGAGTGACTTGCCTGAAGTCACATAACAAGCCTCGGCCAGGACTAGGAAGGGAAACCAGATTTTTCCTGCATTTTGGTTTGGTACTTACATACCAGACCATCTTTCCACTCACATAAGCTATATACATTTTCCTAAGGTGCCATCTTCAAACCAGTTGATTCCTGTCAGGATCTTTTTTACTTTTTCCCCCTTTTGGTCATAATCCAAAGAATACATTCATTACAACATAAGGCACAAGAAATGAACTACAATAATGGAGAATGGTTTAACTGATGGCTGCTGGAGAGGTGGCCAAAATTCTGTGATGGGCCAATGTTGCAGTGTGCTATCTCTGGGGCATGCTCGGAACATCGCTGGGAAGCAACCCTCGTGAGGCATTCTGGGGTGTTTTGAGGACAATGTGCTGGGCTAAACTCTCTTTTTCATCTTTAGAATTTTAATATGGTTTCATGATTTTAGTGTCTAAGATTTTCCATGCCCATTTTTCACTATAGTTCAGATAACACAAATATAAATACCTGTGGTTTACAATCAGCAAATAGCACTGAGACTTGCATGAGGTGGAATATGATTACACTGTTGGCTACTATGTAGCAATTAAGGTTAAGGACCAGGATCCAATACGGCTGTTGAGTGCTGAATGGGGGAAGCGTGTAAATTCCCTACAAAAAAGAACTCATCTGAATTCTTCCCTCTGCATCAATATGGTTTTTAGAAACCTTTTTTCATGCTGCACAAAGAGAAGAGCTGGTATCTTATTTTCATTCATAAAGTAATCAAACATGCACCATATTACAGTCTGTAAAGTCTGCTAGCTTACTGTTAAGTATCAACATGCTAGAGGTTATGGGAGCACTAAACCCAGGAGATAAACAAAATGTAGCATCATTGACTTTAATTTACAGTAGACAAGGAATGTGCTTTGCTTGGGTACTGAGATATTTTCCAGCTATCCAGAGTTATGCAAAAATATCATACTACAGAAAACAGCTACGGTTGATATAAAAATATAGATTTACATTTTAAGTGCTTTACTTAAGACTTTGGTAAGTGGTATATATATTGTTATTGTTTATATTCTGTGAAGTCAATAGGAGGACCGCATTGTTGCAGTTGATGTGGTTTCATGATTCACACTTGATGGGATAGATATTAAATGAGGTAAAATAACTTCTGACAAACATACAGTCGTGCCACAGCATAGGACACAAAGCAAGCACACAATAGCATCAGCAGATCTCTGTGGGTTCTAAATCACTATTTCATACACCCAATCATTTTTTTTTGTTTTGATCATCTAAGATCAGCCCACATAGAACAGCACAATATTCACTTGGAGTTTGACTTTGCTGTGGATTGAACATATTTAGTCTGGTTAAAATATCACCATGTCACACTTGCGATTTGCAAGGTTCAGCATTTTGCAGGAGCTTCAGTCAAATCTGCAGTAGCATGCAACCAATCCTAAATTAAAGGGCCAGCAAAAGAAAAAAAGACAATAAAAAGTAATGACTGTGAATACAGTAGAAGGTGTGTGTCTGGTTCTTTTCCTATAATGACATTATTGGACTGATCCAAGTTGCCAAGTTTGTCCTTCCAGATGCAATTATTCTGATAGTCATGACTTTATTCTCCCATTGTCACATTGCAGCAGTTCTGAACCTACTCCAGGAAGGTGTTTAATATCCTGGAAATACTGGCACACCCTGTCAAAATGGAAAAGTTTTCTAAGTTAAAAAAAAAAAAGGGGATGGGGGAAAAAGGACAGGGGGCTCCGGCACAAGGGTTAGGCATATGTGAGATGAGTTATCTCAATCTACTTTTGAACACCCACAAGACAGTGCTTTTGTTGCAAGTTAGTGCTAGTGTCACATGTTGGTTGGAGATGCCACCTATACAGGGCTTACATATTTATGAGTGCCAAGGGGCTAGCCGGGGGGAGGGGTGGGGAATTGACTGCTTCTCCTTTTCTTTTAAAGACTCTTGAATATTGCTGTGCTCTTTTTTCCAGGCTAAAAAACTGGAGAAACTAGAAACCCTCCCACTTTCAGGGTCCCAATGACATTTATCACTCTATGTTTCTTTGCCAACACTCTCCCCTGTACAGGAGTGGATGTATTAAACTGTATGTGTGATGCTAGGGCTCCTATTTTACTCTCCCACCGAGAGCCAGAAGCTCTCTTCAGAAGTTGAACTGAACCATGATTACATACAGACACATATTTCATAGAGCTGGAAAGGCCCTTGAGAGGTCACCAAGTCTGATCTCCTGCCCAATCAGCAGGACCAAGCACCATCCCTAACAGGCTTTTTTTTTTAAATCTATTGGCCCTAAACAGCCTCCTCAAGGATTAAACTCACACCACTGGGTTTGCAAAACCAATACTCAAACCACCACACTGCTTTTCCACTGTTTTGCTTGATGTCTTTGTCCATTTCTTTGAGTTTTTTTTTCTCCCCTCTCCTTATAGGGCAAAACTGCAATACGTGTTTTAAAGCGATTGCCGTATCATTTTCCTTAAGTTGAGACCATGTGTTCTGGAGAAAACATCAGATGTTTATCAGTTTTTAGACTCTTTCTTTCCCTCCTTTTATTATTTTGCCCTGTGCTTACAAAACTAAACAAAACACAATGTTGGAAGGAGACTCAGTACAGCTACATCTGCCTGCAGGGAAGGGGAAGGCTTCACACTTGCAAACATCCCTCTGTCACTGTGGATGAACATCCATGGGGATCATGAGAATGTGGCTGCCCCTCCAAAACACTCATGAACAGAGCTCCCCCAAAAAAAGCAGGTTACCAGTATACGCACAGGCATCTACAGGAGGAGAGAGCTGGATGCAGCCTCTTCATTAGATAAGGTACCTTCCTTTCTACTACTAGAACTAAAGGACCACATCAATGATCTTGGTGGTTATCAATCCAGGGCTGTTTCTCAGCATTAAAACCTTACACTTTTAAATCATATAAACAAAAAAAAAATTAGTGAGGTAGGTGTCAGGGAAGGAGGATGTGGAAATCTTCTGCTATATCCAGACTCAAAGAAAAAAAAAAAGAAACAATGGCTTTCTGGTACCCACAGTACAGTCCTCTGTGGGGACACTTCAGGACAGATCCTCCACAGAGGTAACTTGTCATAGCTCCACTGACATCAGTCGAAGATTTGTTCATCTACAGGGAACCTTCAGCTACCAATTCACAGCTCAGAAATAAATGCCATGTAAAGTCTTTGTAAGTCTACAAGCAACCATCTTGTTCTGTTCTGTACTCTAGCTTTAATATTTCATTCTAGGACCTTAAATATATAATGCCAATGCTACTAACTTCATCAGAATACTGGTTACTTTCTCTCAGCATATGAAAAATAAATCTGTGCTCCTTTTTTCACCGAATTTGGGAGATTTCTCAGGCTCAGAGTGTTCCTCACAATCTTAAACCATTTAAATTATGTCTAGATTACAGGGTTTTGTCGGCAGAAGTTTGTGTTGGATGATATCTTGTGACAAAACTGTTGATAGATCACATCCAGACCGCAGAGCTAATCAAAAGAGTGATCTGCTGTTTACAGAGAACGGCCAGACTGCCCAGCTGCTCTATTGGCAACGCAGCCACCCAGAACCACAGCAGACAGGGTTGTGAAGCATCCTGGAGGCCTTTTCTGTCAACAGACGGCACCCTGGAATGTCCAGACTGGTGTTTTGTAGACAGAGCTGGCGACTGCGGCATTCATCCTCATGGCAAGCGGCATATGGCTGTTGGCAAAAGTGATACATTCTGTTAACTTACTGTTAAGAGAATGTGCTTGGCAATCTGGACGTTCTATGGATTTTGTTGACAAAATGGCCGTTTTGTCAACAAACACGTTAATCTAGACATAGCCTTAGTGGTTCAGTTATGTGAGAGGCATTGCACAGAACAGAGGACCAGAGAGATGGGCCCTCTTGATCCAACAGCTAGGGAGTTCTTGTGGACCATCATTTTCCAGGTGTCCTTAAAGAATATATTTTATGCATTGGAAAGCGTCATCACAACAGTGAATGGGGCCAGCTTTCTCTTCCAGGCATGGGCAAAGACTTGCCTTGATTTCAGGGTGAGCAAGACTGGATGCTTGATGTAACTTGTTTTCATCAGAAGGCAAAGAGGGTGTGGGCTCAATGAAGAGGGAAATCTCAGGTTGGTCAGCTTTGCAGTGTCCCCTACTCACAGGAGCACCTGAGTTTTTGTTCAGCCCTTAAAGGAGATACTTGTTTGCTTGCCCCTTTCCTGTAGTATTTAAATACAACATGGAAACCACCTCAGCTGCATCTTGAGAAAGCTACAATGCCATTCTGGTGGAGGCATTTCTTGTAAGAGATGACAGACTTGTTTCAACATATGCAAGCCAGTTGCATTGATCTAGGGTAATGTATAACCACCCAGCCAGTTAGCTCAGTCTGTGAGGCTCTTTCATAAGCAGGCATACATGGATTTCCAGAACAAAACAGCCATAAATCTCCCAGACACTATCGCAATAACACAGAATGAGACCCAAGTTTAGATTCAGGGTTAGCAGTTGCAGCTCTGTTGACTTCAGTGGGATTACATCAGGTGATACCAGGTTTGACTATTAAAAGTGAATGTACAAGAAATATGTGGCTCACTAGTAGTGCAGCTTTCTTGGGGATTATTGGGAAGGATATTAATTTAAGGAGCTCAGGACTTAATCCAGGGAGGTAACTTAAAAAGACTCAGAAACAGAGCAAGCAGGAACCTGTCATTGTAGGGGAAAATGAAGAAACAGCTGGAGAATAGAGATGTGCCTCTCGCTAATTGGATACATCAGCAAGTAGCAGTAGGAATAAGAAGCCAAACAATATTCCCACATTCAGTGTGTACAATATATTTGCTACTTCCTAAACCCATATGCTTACAGTCACCAAAATGCTAGTTTTCCTGTGACAGATAATCCTGTGGTTAGTTGATGGTGACTTTAGTCTGTTTCAGAGGATAAAAATATATGAATGAAACTGGATTTCATTGCAGACAATAAACTGTTTGAGGGGTATCTAAATTAATGGAGTGAGGCTAAAGTCTATGGTACTTGCAAAGATTTACACTGTCTGAGGATCTGGCTCTTGCTCGAAAGGATAAAACAGCAGCAAATATTATGATTCTGCCTTAAACTGGCTTTAAAAATGGTTCTGTTTGTAGGAAACCTGCAGCTGCACATAGCAGTGTTTATATGAAGTAGGGAAAGAAAAATGCATTTACTCATACTCAGGCCGTGAGAGCTTGCCAGAGGGTTGCAACATACTGAGCTGATCTGAAAATAGTTTAAGTACTTTCTTAACTTTCAGAAGATTCCTCTGCAGTTTTGAGTGTCTCCACCCAAACAGATACCTGGTTTTTCATCTCCCCATTTTTCCCTTTGAGTTCCCATCTAGAAAACATCACAGTGCTGGTAGGAAAAAGCAAGGCATTAGTGTTTCAGAAGGGCTGCATCCAAAACAACAGTGTAAAAGAAAAAAAAAACCCCACACACACTGTAATTGGGACTGGAAGAATTCAAACTGCTGGGGAACAAAAAAGAAAACAAAAGTAGGAAGGAAGAAAAGTGCAGCAGGATGTTTTGAATTTTGTCCAATATTGAGAGTTGGGTTGTGGAGCATTTTGCAGTGTGATTTGCATCTGTATTTCCTTTTAATCACTGAAATATGTAATGGGCTGTTTCATTTCCCTGAGGGAAAGTCTGATCCCTCCCTCCTTAACATAGTGATAGAAAGCCCAAAAGATCTGTTTCTTAATAGCCACAAGGAAGCCATTTAGAAAGGTGCCTGAACACCTATAGGCTACAACAAAACAGGCTCCAGGATGGCCACACCATAAGGGTTATGGCCAGGTAACCAATCCACAAAAATAGATGGTGCCACTGGCAGAAACCTTTCTGTGGAATGGGGCTGGTGGGCACTTAATCCACTTCCTTAAGAGGCCCCTATGTGGAGCATAGGGGTGTGAAGGGTGCAAGTCCAGGTTCTCAGACTTCCTCCCTGTTGTGCTGTGCAGGTGAAGCCTGCAGGGCATGATGGGGAACTAAAGGCATTCTGGGAGCTGTAGTCCCTGGAGCACTGAGACTACATTTCCCAGCATGCCTGTGGATGCTAGCAACAGTAAACGGAGGGGGGCAAGGGAATCCTGTTTTTCACTTATGATATTTCAGCAGATCCGCAAAGATAATTGCTATAAAACCTTTATTACTGCATACATTTTGTATGTTATAACAAAATAATTTTAGCAATCACTTTTTCCACTCAAAATTTTCTTTAACCTCTCAGACATGCACACTCCTTGCATGACTATTCAGAACTCCTTTCTATTTTAAAAAAGAGTGGCCCACAATTCAAAAAAAGCACTCCCCTCCCCCAGAACTTCTTATACTCACATGGAAGTTCTGCTTTGGTGGGGAATCTACCAATGCACTCCTGTTTAAGTCATCCACACAACATTAATGTACTAGGTTTCTGCATGGCTACCAAGGATCTCACTTTATATCAGCATCCCTCAATTAGTTGTTGTGGACGTGGGGCCCATGTCTGGTCTCTCACTAATTTTACATTACTGTGCATTCATGGCTTCACATGAGTTACACCTGATTCATAACAAATGCATCAGATTAACTGTTCGTCTTCCAGTGCTATTAACTCTAACCAAGAACATTTATATTTTGCTGAATCATATGCCAATTTACTACCAGATCCTAATGTATATATGCATATAAAATGTTAGATTTCTTTTTCCCCTTGATTTTTATGTCATAATGACTATTTGTTGCTTCCAATTAAAATTTTAATGCTAGCATACTTGGATGTCTGAATCAAAAGCATAATTTACAAACAAGATCTTTAAAAAACAGCTAAAGATAAATTCTATCTCAAATTACACTGCAATATAAGTATATGTGTTCCCGATATCTGTTACAAAAATGTATCAGAAACTTGTGATCAAAGCCTACCATATTCAAATATATGTATGCACATATATAGTATCGCTCATTGTTGGCCTGCTTTTTTTCAAGATGAGTTTAAAATTCCGAAGTCTGGAAGATAAAAAAAAAATGACTTTCTGCACCTGATCAAGATCTAGTTGATGAATGTTCAAGATGTATGCAAATTATTAGGAGTTTTCACTCAAAGGGTTCCATTGTACATGGGTTGTAGGTAACCACAGTTTACCTTTCTCTATGAAATCTTCCCCAGTTACCTTTTTTAAAAAAGATGATGTCACTAACAAAGTGCTAAGAGAACGCTGTTGGCTCTCAAAGGCTAATATCAAATAAATTGTTGCAGGCCCCTACAACACTGGGAGAGAGATTTTCTTCTAAGTGGATGAGCCCCTCTTATTTATCTGTTTGAATTCATTGAAAAAATTTTTATTTTCCCATCAGGCAAAAATTTCATGTCTGAGACTAATTTGAACTAAAATCTGTTTTGGTATTAAAGCTACAGAATGCTCGTACTTTACAGCGCAGTGGACTTGCTGATGGGGGACGGGGAGAGGGACAACTACCTTTGGAAACGATTAGAGAGAACACTAGTTATGGGATCCTGATGCTGGGAAGGAGGAAAAGAGCTAGAGGTCATTTTCATGATCTCCTTTTTTTTACTGTATGATGTTCTACTATCCAGACTAAATTTCTAAAGGATTAAAACTGTCTGGTGCTAGAATTACAATGCAAGATTTATTTTGCTTGCCTTTTGCAACAGAAAAACAGGATCAAAGCTGGTGATGCTATTTCAACTTGTTTTATTCCCAATAAACTGGCCATGTTCAACCCAAGCTTGATCCTCCTTCCCAAAGAGGCAGTTCTCAGAGTATTGTGCCAGCAGATAAACAAAGTACACTTTTATTTAAAGCTGGCTACTTTTAGTTTGGAAATCCATTAGATTATCACTATTAATCAACTGGCAAAATGTAATGTTTTTTCCAAGAAGCAACTTGGTAGTTTCCTCCTCCTTTTGAACCAGTGTAAAGATGGCTGGCAATTGCTAATTCATGTGATTCTGCCACAGGAATCAGAAGCTCAACTTTAGGAAATGAGTCAAGGTTTTGATTTGGGGGATTTTTAAGATTCCCATTTCAAATTCTTTGTGTCCCTTTGGAAGAAGGCCTAAATTGTGAAGTTTGCACTGGAAATTGAACTTCTCCACATTTCAGAGACGTTGAGATCTTGTGTCTCGGGTCATTCAACACAAACATTCCTGATTTTGCAAAGTTTGGCTGCAGACATGAATGTTCACCAAATTTAGAACCGATGGGCTGGCGAGAGATGCAGTGTTTGCTCTGTATTGGATTGTGTCTCATTCCTTCTTCCATTACACTATAATATCTTGTCCAAACATTTTAAACAAAGACATTATTTTCAATGGGTTAAATAGTCTATGTAGCTGCTGGTATTTGATTATTCTCTTTTCTCATTCATATTGTACTTTGCTCTCCAGCCCTTTGGGCTAGAGGGCAATTTTAAGACTTTACTTAAATCTCGAAAAATAACAAAGAGCCAAGTACCACTCATCTCAGTCATGATTAAATTAAAAGAGAATGCCACATTGTGTAAAAAGACCAGCATTATCTCTAAAGGACTGTCACTTTTCTAATCATTATTTTGTACATGGTGCTGCAGCAATGTCCTCATAACCTTTAATTCTGATCTCTTTCAGTAGGTGACCTTGCGTACAATGGGTTAGTTCCTTGTGTGCCTGTGAAATCCTCCAGTAGTCTCTGGGGTGTGCACGCGGGCTGACATGTGGCATTAACTGTGTGCTCCATGGCACAGAATAGTCTGAGTCTCTGTTGAAAGAAAGAATGCTTTTTACTGCAAAAGTGAACTTATATTTTGTCACATCAGAGCTTCTGCCGCAAGTGAGGCTGTTGCAAGTGCTGTTTTCTTTTTTAAATTAAGAGTTAAGTAAAGGAAAGGAGTTGCAATGAGGGTTTGAACTTGAGAAATGTCAGGGACCTCCAGCATAGGATAAAATACATCATTCCTTCCAGTTCCATTCTTTTCAGCTACAATGCAGCAGAAAGAAGATACAAATGTGCTACACAATATATATACTTCATCTGTTTCTCTTTGCTGCTGGATATTTCTTTAAAATTAGGTCAGATACATAAATAGGAGAAAGCTAGGAATTGGTGGGGAAGGGTAGAAGGAAGAGGAGACTACAGTTTGGTCACTAACATAGCTACTGACTCACCCACTATTATCTTCTTTCTTTGTATGAAAGAGAAATTCAGACATTGTGTTTGCCTTTTGTATCCACCCTCAACAAGGATCTCTTTGTCAGCCTTACAAAGGGCAATAAACTCTATGTTGCAAATAAGCTTCAGTAACTGTGGGACATTATGACTAATTGTAATGCAGCATATATCCTTGAGGACTATAAACCTATATTAAAAGACAATGGTTGAGAGAAAAGCTATTGAATTGAGATAGTACTCATGTAACCCCATGGGGCTCAACAGACTACAAGGAGGCCATTGATATAAGCATTTACACAAAAAGCCACATAGACAGAGAGTCATCCAAATCAGTATGGTGTGTGGATGACCACATAGTTCAGTTTATTGCTGCTTTTGTTTTGTTCTCACTTAGAGGAAGAAAACAAACCCTGGAACATTAGAATTAATTCTGTTTGGATTGCTGCACAGAAAGCAGAAGAACAAATACAAGAATTAATGGAAACTCCCACTCCCCCACCTTCTCCCCTTCTGTGTTAATTCTCATGGAATCTTTCCTGGTCATGCGTCAGTTTGTGTGTGACACTGTAACCCTATAATGTGAGTATGAGAAAACGAGGTGGGTTTTAAAAGGATTGATTGACATTAACATTAATTTGGTGGCCCAAATCCTTTTCAAGTTTTGTGAATATAACTGTAGCTGTTGTGAAATGTCAATTGAAATCAAATGTTCTCAGCCCAGCTTCTAGGCAGGTTATTAAAAGGTAGCCAATTAAGATTAAAAAAATGTTTGAAATTAACATCAGTGATTGAATACAGGTTGGACCTCCCTGGTATAGCACCCTCAGGGCCTGACCAGGCCTGAACAAGGGAGTTTGCTGGACTAGGAGAGCTTACTGCCAGCCCCCACCCCCACCCCTCACTCTTGCCAGCTTGGGCTCTTGGCTGCCAGCCCCCTTCTGCCATGGCAGATGGTGGCCTGGACAAGCTGCTGGACACTGGATCCAGCAGGGCTTCCAACCATAGGCCCCCTCTGCTGCTGGCCTGGCAGGGCTCTTTCCCCTATCAGGGCTCCCAGCTCCCAAATCTCCTGCCACCAGAATCTTTGGGTCCTGGGGTTCTTTCTGATCTCGGATGTTACTCGACTGGAGAGTCCCAGTTTTGAGATGTTCAGCTGGCACTGAACAGAGATGTGTGGGGCGTGCAGTATCCTGATTCTAGGCACTTTGAAGACTTCCAGGTGGTTGTGCTGCAGGCTTTGGCATGGGTACGCTGCTATTCAAAATTGGTTATTTGTCAGTTAGTGCTAAAGATCCCTCCAGCCTCTGGAATAGGACCTTTTATCTCCTTTTAGCCCCAGGTGATCTGTTAGATGGGCTCCAGCCTGGCCCCAGATTTGCTCAAAGCCAGTTTTATATTGGGAACCACTTCATATTAAGATTAGCTAAGTCTTGGTGCCAATTGTGTTGTACACTGTTGTGTCTGACCAGATCTCAAGAAAAACAGCATCTCTGTTGCTTGCTGAGGGCCAAAGTGTCATCTAGTGAGGTAGTGGTCATTTGATATATACGTTGACGACAAAAGACCGATTTTGATTCTTTGGGTGAAATTTGTTAGCCTTGTAGAGCAAGCAAAGGAAAGATTTCTAAACATTTGATTCATAAGTGGGGAAAGGGATATCAAATAGCCAGGAGCTTCCTCCTTTTCTTTGTTTTAATTATAATTAACTTCCTTTTCTATAGTCTTGGTTGCTTTTCATTTCCTGTGTTACTTCCCTGATTCACAAAGATGAATTTAAATCCCTTCCTCTTCAATTCCACATAATGTTCCAGCTCAGGAAGAGCTACCCACAAATCCATTAATACCTACCTATTTTCTTTCATCTCTCTCTTCCCATTCACTCGATAGGTTCTCCCCATTCCCACTTGCTAGTGAACTTGTCTCCCCTTCCTGTCTTCATTCAATTTTTCTGGCTGTCACCTAGATCTTGATCACCCTTCCATGCTGCATGCACTGAAAACTTGCTCTTTCTTCCTTCAAACCTGTCTTTGGAACCTACTTCTGTCCTGGATATATGGCTGAAATCTCCACGGAAGTTGCAGAACTGAGGACAGAAATGCCGGGCCCTTCAGAAAGGTGGTGGTTGGGGCATGCCTTGTCTTTTCTGAAAGCCTCCCTCAGCCAGCTCTCCTGTTCTGCCCAGACTGTACTGCCCAGGGCTCCAGCAACAATTTAAAGGCCCTGGAGCCCTACCTGTTACTGCTGTAAAGACTGGTAGCAGCAGCAGCAGCCAGGAGCTCCTGGCCCTTTCACAACATCGGACCCTGGGACAGCTGACTCCTTTGCATCCCCACTTGTCAGCAGCCTAATAAAGGTGTCTTCCTGGTTCTTCAGCTCACACCATTATGCTATGTGTTGTGTTGGTCTCAGAATAGCAGTTCTTCAGAACAGACATATTTACTACATGGTGCCCATCTAAAGCCTACAGAAGTCATTGAAATACTTTCACTCAGGCCTAGTATTGTGTATATTTATGGTACTGTGTAAAAAGCAATATTAATAGTTTTATTTCATCAACGTATATAGATCCTACCAACATAGAATTCATAGGTTGTAGATAGGGGCACAATTCTCCTTCCACTCCCACCACCTTTACACCAGTGTAGTCTCACTGCCTTTGCTCTAGTTACTCCTGGTTCACACTGATGTCAGAGGAAGGAAAACAATCAGATCCCTGCTTTTTATGCAAAAAATACAGTGTAATTAATGAATAATCTCATCGAAAAATTACAGTGCATTAAAAGAAATAACGTAAGTGCAGAAAATTATGCATATAAGTCAAGTGATGGTTGCAATGGGATTTCACGGACAGCTCTTGTTTATGTTATTGTGTGTCTGTCTTGTGCATATGCTATGCTGTGTGTCTGCCATTTCCAAAAGGTATTTTCTTAATGGAAGACTAAAGCACTACCTTATTGCACAAGTGCACTGACATACTGGGATGAAGGTCCCAGAATATACAAATAAGGGTAATTGCACTTATTCTAACAAAATAATTGCTTTATGCAATGGCCAGCCGCACAGATAAACACGCTGGCAACTACTTTCAAAAAGTTAGGCTATATCTACACTGCGGGTTTTTTTTGACATTCTAATATCTAAATACGCAATGTTGGAAAATTGCATTCACACAGTCACACCATTGCAAAACAGTGCATTCTTATTTACAGCCACTGTTCACAGCCACAGCCATGCAAAAGGAGCCTTCACATGAGCCAATAATAGCTGTGCTTTGTTTACACACTCCCTTTTGACCTTGAAGGGGTATGGGGGTGGGGGCGGGTTCAGCAAAAGTCGTTCGCAGAGCTGGAGTAATTATTTCACGGGAAAGGCCCTCATCTCAAATTATCTTGCTTGGCTGTGTGAACACTTTGTGGGGGCAGGGTTAAGGGTTTTTCCTGTAGAAGAAAAAACACTGTAGAGAAGCCCTTAAAGACTTATTTCATCCCAGATTGTTACCATCTTTAGAACAATTTGCATTATTTGTGGCCCAGAGTTAACCCCAGGCATACATTAATGCAGCGTAAGTGAGGCATACATTCAGCTGAGAGGCAGGTAGTTGTTATATTATATTGACAATATTCCTGCTTTAGATTTTCCCACATCTTTTTTTCTGACATCCCTCCTTTAATGTACCGTTTCTCACACTCACTTCAAGACAAAAGGATCAACTGCTTGATGACTCAGAAGTACCTAAAGGCAGGGTGAATACAAACTCCATAAGCTCCGTTTCAAAGCATGCCAACATCTTCAAGTTCCAGTGTGTTGCACACTTATGCTTGAAAGTATTTGGTGAAAAATTGTGGTTCTTAGAAGCTTTGTAAGATCAGGCAAGGACCAGATCGGAACCTGGTCTGCCAGGCAGTTTATGTCTCCTCATGGACAGCCATGTTTGGCCTGCATGAATTATCACATAGACCCCATGGAGATAAACCCACCAGAAGTACCGCCTTAGGAGGTTGGATGGATTGCTTCCCTCATAGCCCCTGATTGGTCCAGACTCAGGAGGCATTCCAGGGTGTTTCTCTGCAATGCGAGTATCACCTTTGCTGGCTAAACTGTTGGACCTGTGTCTTGGATTGATTTTGGACTCCTGATCCTGGCTCAGACCATCAGCTTCTGCCCTCGAACTTGTATTTTGATCCTGCCCCGGCCCTTGGCTTTGGTACATCAACTCTGTCTGTAGCTTTGATCCCAAGATTTGGTGCTTGAACTCTGACAATGGCTATGGACCATGACACTAATCCTGACCCCCTGGCTTTGGTACTAGGACCCTGATCCCAGTCCTCACCTCAGATTACTGCTCTTAGACTGTGACCCTACTTTTGATCCTTGGTGTAGGCCCCCTGGCCCTGGAATCTGACAGTGGACCTAACCTATAGTCACGACTGCTCAAGCCTTAGGCCTGACAAGCTTAAACAACACATTCACAATCTGCTTAAGAACATATTCTCCCTCCTCTGTGCCAATATCCCCCAAATGAAAGGAAACAACCCATTCTTTTTTCTTCTTTTTCAAGAAGCAGGATCATGGGTGGTGGGTATAGTTGGCACAAGAAGGCTCTCAAACTGCCTGATGAGTTCGCTGCCCATTCTGCTCCTCCAGACCATGTCCTGACTGCTGTTCCCTGTCAGAGGTGCCACCCAGGCCACCCGTCCTCCTAGCACTGGGACTGATAGGGGAAGCAAGAGGCCTTCAGCAGCAGGGAGCCATGCTGACTGGGGGTCAGGCTGGTTGTTGTGGCCTGGGGCGGCTGGGGGCACATTATACAACCACCCTGTTCTCTCAGGCTGGGGGGAAGCTTGGGCTGTGCTGTCCAGCTGCCCCCACCTTTATGGAATTGTGGAAGTCTGGGGCAGCATGGATAGGCCATGCTGCCCAGCGATCTGCAGCTGAGGGATGGGACTGTGTTAAGGTCATACTGCCCAGTGCTCCGGGTTTGAGGGCACTAGCCTGGAACAGAAACCAGTGGTCACAGTGTTGTGTGCTGGGAGTATGGCACAGGGGTCAGCAGCTGCTGTCGGGCCTGGAGTCTAGCCTCTGCAAGCCAGAGCTTCACCCACTGCCCAAGGGCAGGATGGATGTCTGGCTAAGGCATAGGACTGGGAGTCCAAGGCCTGGGATCAATTCTTAGTTCTGCTACAGACTTCCTATGAGTCTTGTCTTCCACTCTGTAAGAATGGAGACAACAGTAATGTTTTCCTCCCATCTTTTATCTATGTTGTCTGTTTAGATGATACATTCCTCAGGATGGGGCTGGTCTCTTAAAATGTTTATGTACAGCCCTAGTACAATGAGGTCCAAGACAATATTGTAATACAACCAGTATAAGCCCAACCCTGTTTCAGACCTTGTTTCTATCCTCATCTCTTCCCCGAGCCCTATATGCTTCACACAACTTTTCATGGTCAGTCCCTTTATCTTCTCAGCCCTGACATTGTTTCTTCTTTCATTGTACCCATTATGTCTGGTATGGCTTCTTTATTAATATTTGCCTACCATGCTTCTTTCTCTTTTATTCTGTAGAATAGGGGTGTGCAAAGTAAGGGGTGTGCCCTCATGGGGGGAGGCATGACATTTCATAAAGGGGGACGCAGCACGATTGGCCTCCCTCCCTGCCCAGCAACCTCTGTGTGGCATCCCTGTGGCCTCTGCAGGCTCCCACAGCCTCTGCTGCCTCCATCACCTCCCTCACAGTCTCCACCACTGACTTTGCTGAGGAAGCATGGCACGTCACTTCCGGGAGACCACCGTCATGTCCAGGGTTTGGATTACATTAGGCAGGTTGGAAGGGCCCTGAAAATTGGTGCCCAATGTTAAAAGTTGGCTCACCCCTGCTGGAGAGGAAGAGCTATAAACAACTGTCCTCCCTCTTCTTGTTCCTGCCTTTTGATTCGAAATTTTAATGGAGCCGGGTTTCACTTAGTGAGTGGTCCCATTGAAATGAATGGTACTACTTGCATGCTTGAAGTTGGGCATATGTTTAAGCGCCTTGCTAAGTGGGGCCTGGTTCTGCATGCAGAACTCACGCAGACTTGACTGGGAATTCTGCAGACAGGTACGCTGCAATTTAGAGTCCATGGCTGAAATGTCATTTCTGATCCCATTGAAGTCAACTCCCATTGACTTCAGTGGAGTCAGGAAATCATGCTATATATGTTAGGCCCCCAGAAAAAAAAATATGGCAACATAAGCTCTCCTGTCAGAATGCCTATGTCAAAAAAAACTTGGTTTCTTCTCCATAAAGAGACCTTTCTAATCATCAGCAGGATTAAATTTTACTAGGTTTACCCAAGGGAATTAGATGTAACAGTTCTGCCTGGAACACACAGTCCCCTTTTTCTTCTAACAATTTTGGGTTTTTTCCACTTTTTTTTTTTATTGGAGTGAGCAGGGGTGAGCATGAAATCCTTCTATTTGTTAAATTGGCCTAAAGCAAACAAACTAAAACTTCTTGATGTTATCCCCTGTAATTCATTATTCTGGTGCAGTACTCTTTTATTTTTTTCTTTCCGTTGCCTGAATAATGTTCTTTGAAGACTACATCATCAATAAACCACTCTAGTGAGGTTTAGAGGGCCTAGAATAATGAATAACAATTAGGGGCATTTAAAAGGTAATATTTTTTCCTGCAATTTGGGAATTGATTTATGAAGCTGGGGTTCCTCCAATTTCATCAAATAAATGGTTTCTTAAACCAATTCTTCTTACTGTCCTGGTAGCCCCTTATATCTGGCAAGGCTGGTGAGCTTTCTTGCCAGCTTCTTGAGTTTGATGCAAATGAACAATCCTGCAGTTTGCACAATTAACAAAATTCTTCTCTACAAAAGCTTATAAATTCTACTTTATACAACCAAATTAGGCTAGCACACAGCCATCTGCATCCCAGGAGTCACCCTACAGACCTACTAATCCGAGTGACAGTCTTATTTCAAAAAGTAAAAACAGAAAATGTTTAATGATGAAACTTCTTTTAAAACATTTCAAAAGGTAAAAGAATGCTGAGAGAAACTCCTGAATTGGGAAGTCTGCTTAGGTTAGACAAGCATGGGAAAGTTCAAGGACCTGACGCTTGCTCCACTCTGATACACTGACTTTACACCACAATCACTCTGTTGAAATCAATGATGTGATAGCTTGCACAAAAATCAATAAAGCAGAGTGGAAAACCAAGCTCTGCAGATTTTCAAAAGCACCTAAGTAATTCAGAAGCACATCTTTCAGTGAAAGTCACATAGGGTGGGATTTTCAATATGTTTATCTAATTTCTGAGACCCTGCAAACCTTCCTCCACAATCTCCAGTCCCCATCAGGTTTCTGTTCTCCTCTGATGTGTTCCTTGTGTCCTTGAGCAATTGTGCAACACCTTTCTCTATGCTTTGATAGATCTCCTAGTGCTCATGGTACATGGTACCTGGGGTGAAAGTAACTTAAAATTTCATACAGGTACCATCCCAACGCAAGCTGGTAACCTGCCAGATCTTTAAATAGCTCCCTGCTGGCTTTTGCCACAACTCAGCCAGCTCTTGCCAGAGCTGTGCACCAGGCTGCAGCCGCTGACTCTCACCTCTGATGGTACTTCACACTCTGTGACTATTCTTCTGGTGCATGAACTCCAGATTATCCTGAACTTTTTAAACAGCAAATCTCCAGGGCACACAAGGGAGATCAGTGAGTTCTGTTATGCTTTAGAGGGCTCACAGAAAACAAAGACAATCTGGATTGAAGGGCATGGTTCCAGGTTGTCCTCTGAACAGACAAAATACTGCTTCAAGAAAACTTTCAGGTCAGTCCCTGCAGCTGAGACCCACTGCTAGGTGAGGAAAAAGCGAACTGCCTGTTCCTAAAGAAGTCTGGCAACACAGGTCAGAAGTGTGTGAAATAGGAGCAGAAGCTTGTATGGTGCCCAGGTGTGAATACACACCTGCATGAGGGCAGAGGGGAAGAGCTCTTTTTTGTATTCTTCAGAGTGGTGAAAGATGTATAGTGTTGTATCGATGCTACTGAAAGGAAGCAAGCAATTCATTGCTTGCGCAGCTGTCCATGTCATGCTCACGAACATGTGCATCCACTAAATTTGCTAGAGCAGATCAGAGGCCTGCAAAAAATGATATTGAATGTGTATGGGAAAGAGGTGAAGCTTTTAAGAGTCTGAATAGCAAAAGGTGCTATGTTTTCCCTCACTAAAATGCTACTGCCTACAGCTCTGTTACTTCCTTTAATGATTTCAAATTGCAGACAACAGTCATAGTGTCAAAGAGGGGATTCCATGGATTGTAAATTCCAGAAACATATGCATCATTCCATCACTGTGCAGGTTTTTGTGCTTCACTCTTGCAATTTCAGCAGGAAAATAAAAGCAATTAGAAAGCTCCATTGGGCACCAGCGCCGCCTGTTTGAAAGTGACCTGTGAAGCTGCAAACCTTTTTTTCTCTCCTTTGTTACACACACACACACACACACATTACATTCCCATTCTTAAATCTGATCTGATCATCTTAAATTTAAAAGAGTTGTTTAGAACTGAGCTGTACAATTCATGGACATTCCCGCTGTGTTTAGAAATTATTTATAGAACATTTTAAGATATTTATATTGGACATCTCCATCCAAGTCAATATCACAGTATCGTAACAGTTGCCAAATTCTAGATGCTCTTATTATTTTGATGCATGGTGGGTTATTGTAGATTGCTTGTTCTGTGCTCATCCAAATGCTTGAGCTATTCCCATAGGTACTTCCTGAGAGCCTTTTAGTGCAGCTGTGACATTACCCCTTAACTTAATTAGTTTGGTTTATTTACTGTTTGAGAAGGAAAATACAAAATAAAGGGAGTACTGTGATATGGACCATGCTGAAAGAGACTATTAAACCTCCATAGAAAAGGTGGGCCAAATTAATTTTGTGTGTCTCTGAAGTTGGAGGCACCCTGTGATGGGATGGGTATGTGAGGCTACTGGGTACTTTGCAAATCAGAAGAGGTTTGTTAAACTAAATGGAGCCATTGAGGGAGGTAGAGAGATGCAATGAGTGAAAAGGCCCCAGACTCATGTGAACGTTCTATAACATAATATGAAAGGAACACTTGGAGGTCTACTAGCTTTGAAGTGTTTTGCATGTTGAGAATACTATACATTGACATCATTCATTTAGTCACATATTATTGGGCCTATGAACTCCTTAGGATGCAGTGGAACTACAAAGCTTGTTTGAAAATACAAAATCCCATGGATTCCAGTGGGATTTTGTGTGGTATGTGGGCGCTGATGTATGTAGCGTAGACAGCAAAAAGAAGGAAAGTAGGGTTTCAAACACCAATCATTTGTCCATTTAACGTTTTTCTTCATAATTTAGCAAGGTCCCAATTTTTAAATTCAGAAGGCACCAAATACCTGCTTTAGTCACTCTGCTCTCAGTTCAGGTTACATGTTGTCGTAAGTTGGTTGATTAGGCTGAAGTGCAACTTTGCTCATGAGAATTATGTTTTTTGTTTATTTTGAGGTGGATTTAATGGTTCATATAATTAATTGGTGCATAGAATTATAAAGGTCTGAAGCATACGATTACTTCCTTAGCTTTTTTCTAGGCTATGTCAGAATGTGTCATGTATGGCTTCAAGTATTATAACTTACTTAATGATGTGGGATAGTCATACTCTGCCTGTTTCTCCGTATCAGATCCTACTGATAAGAAGTTATCTGTCTTCATATTGATTTGACATCTAGCTGCTCCATATGTGACTGTGGAAGCTAACGACTGAGGCCGTACTGAATATTCAGGAGTATGTTTTCAGATAACGGGAGGGCCAGGCCCCTTAATTCTTGGTTTGTTTGTTTCTTTGTTTTTTCACCCCCTGGTAAATTATGGGTGCAGATATTATGATCATTTATTTGTGTTACTGTTCCACCTAGGAGTCCTAGTCATGAATTAAGTCTCCACTGTACTAGGTGCTTTACAGATATGGCAGTCCCTGCCCATCTTAGCATTAGGAGTAATTTCTGTGATTGCAAATCATGTCACTGAATGTTACTATTTATGCTTGCAACTAAGGGAACATCAACACTGCACTTCAGGGGTTTGATTTGGTGCACCTAGTGGGGATGCACATCACTGAACTTTCAGGGGTTGACCCCTGTACTCCTCAATCTCAGGAGGAGTAAGGGGGTCAGTGGAAGAGCTTCTCCCATCAACCTTCCTTAGTGAGGATGACTAGGGAAGTCGATCATAGATAAGTCGATTGCAGCTACACAATTGCCATAGCTGGAACTCTGTTTCGATGATCAGCTTTAAGGTCTAGTGTAGACCTGGCCCTAATGCGTATGTGAAAGCCATGGTTGCTGATTATGAGGAAGTACATGCAAAGGGGAGGCCACAATTCTGAAACAATTAGATGTGAAGTACAATAGGTTTCCTCACACTGCAGCTTGGTCTCAGCCACACTGTTATCTGCCTAGACAAATTCATGTTGGAGGAGTATATTATTTGTCATATTCCCATCACTGTCCCCACCGATGACAGCACCCTGTCTTCTGAGCAACTGGAAACATAACAAAAGTTCTGATTTCTATAGACCCAGCGCTAGTAGGTCTTCTACATAGTCAAGATCTAATGAGTGGAAGTTGAATCTGGAAAGATGACAATTTTTAAGACTGACGATAATTAACCATCGGAACAAACTACTACATAGTGGACTCTCCATCACTGGTAATTTTTAAACCAAGGTTGTTTTCTTTTAAAGTTTTGCTCTAGTTCATAAGGAATAATTCTAAGGAAGTTCTGTGACATGTATCATATGGGAAGACATACTAGGTGAAAACAATAATCCCTTTATGACCTAAGAATCTATGACTCTATATGCACTTGATAGAAAATGAGTTGAGAGGAAATACTTATTTTTAGAGCCCAGCAAATCCACAGGGATTTATATCCACGAGTATCCGCATCCATGGATGCAGACATCCACAGCTCATTTTTTGTGGATACAAATTTTGTATCTATAACCTTGAAAAGTTGTGGGTATCCACATCTGCTGATGTCAGTACAGATATCCATGGCTAATTTTTGTGAATACGGATGCTGATGCAGATACAAATTTTGTATTCATGCAGAGCTCTGCTTATCTCCATGTACCCATGCTGTTCTCTAAGACAGGGAGACATCTGTTCCAACAGCCATTCATGACAGCAGAGATGTGTGAGGGCATGAGTTAGGGCACTTGTTCTTCATGGCAAGGGATGTCCACATAGTGGCCCAGTGATAACCACTACTCAGAACAGCAGTACACTGATTTCTGCTGGGAGTGCAGGACACTGCATGGTATTGATGCCACCCAGAGATAGGTCTGGTCTGTGCTACACAGGCAGTTTTCATCAACCTCATTATACCAATCTGCATGTAACCACACACCTACTGGGCATGGTTCACTGTCTCATTTAGTAGCACCAAGACCACTCATAGAGAGAAGGCCTGAGTCTCCTCTGCAGCCTTCACTGAGCACGAGCTGGGTTTTAGCTCTAGCTGTAGAGGCTCATGCACTACGATCCAGAGGTCCCAGGCTTGAGTCCACTTATCTACAGTTACATGCACACTACAGCCTTGTCCTGCCAATGTAAATGTTCTGGTCTGTGTCCAAAGCTTAGTGCTGGGGCTCAGGACTGCACTCAAGTCTTGCTAGGTCTGCACCCTGATTCTGGGTGGGGGCAACAAACAGTTCAGTGTAGTCATTAAGCTCAGGTCCTAGTTCAGTGTGGGGCAACAAACAAATAGCAGTTTGGGGTAAGGTCCTCACAAGGCAGGGGGCTGGCAGGCCCAGGTGTGTGCTCATAACAGTGAGGGGGTAGACTGCCAAGCACAGAGCCCAGGACCCTATTAGAGGCAGAGCAGCCTGCCACTAGGGTCAACGGGGAGTCACACGGTAACATGCTGACCCTGCTATCCCTGGGCCACTTCCAAAATTCCCCTCCTGATCACAGCTTGATGGGTAGCTGATCAAGTTCCTCTGGGTTTGGGCAGAGTAGGGTCTCTGTGCCAGCTGGTAGCTCCCCCTTGGTGACATCTAGCTGTGGGCCTGGCGGTCCAAGACAGGCTTTCTGCTTCTTGCAGGGCTGGATCAGCCTCCCAGCCTGGGAGCTCAGGACAGTGTCTGGCTCCTCCAGTGGCTGGGGCCGAACTGGGCTTCTGGTTGGGGCTTTTACACAGGTAGTCCCACCTCCCCCACCTTCTGGTCAGGTGAGGGGGCAGGGCAAGGTTCTGCCCACCAGTGTTCAGGGAGGGGTTCTTTCCCCTCTTGCTCCATGAACGGCCACGCCTGCTCACTACAGTTCTCATACATTGACATCCTAACTCCCACTGTGGGATTGTTAGGGTGACACAGTGTCTGTGCAGGGTTCTGTGCTGGGCAAGTGATTACAGCTCTGCCAGTCAATATCACTCGCTCTTTGGTCCTAGCTAGCAGCTTGGTCAGAGAATGAGAAGGTTGTTTAATGCTGTCTAGCCCTACTCAAAATTCCCTTCTGATAGATGACCACTCAGCTTCTGCATTAAGCAGTGCTCAGGCCCCTTGGTGCTCATCATCATCATCATCAATAACCGTGGGCTCAGCGCCCATTGGTGTGTGATGCCTCTCTATCTCTCTCCATCTTTCCCTGTCCAGTGCAGAGTGGCTTAGTTTCTGTTTAAAGTGGTGTATACGGCCTGTCTTTTTAGTCAAGATAGAAAATGATTCTCTGTTACCCACCTTCTTCACCCTCCTTTCCTTCCCCAGGGTGCAAGTTCAAGACCAGGTCTTTTTAAAGGCAGGTCAATTATTTGCAGTCAAGCAAGAGGCAAGGTGTGTGGATATCTTTACCAGCAGTATGCAGAGTGTGAATTAAAGCCATCTGGATTCCATTTTTCAGAGCATACCCTATGTTGAACTCGGAGACATTAAAGTGGTTAATGCTTTGTGCAGTGGGTGGGAGTTAGTTCACTGCAGATAGCCGATACTCAGTTTTAATGTGCAATGGAAGGAAGCTGGCACTCAGCTGTGGATGGCACATTGCTCTCTGCCTTGATGAACTCAGCAGATACCATACTATGAAAGGAAAGAGGAAGCTCAAACTTGGAATAACGTGCTCATTTGTTTCACAGTGCACCACTAATCATGATGTTGATTTGTCAAGCATTCTGGCCTGGCTGTAGAGTGCAATCCCTGCCTGTGGGTTGCTGGAGGGTACCCTATCACTATCTGGCAGGGCTTGTGAGAAAGGAAAGGAAGGTTGATACAGGCCAGATGGGAGATACTTGGTCAGTGTGAGAAAGAGTGCATGGAAACAGTTTATGTCCTGTCAGAAGAATCAGTCCAGAGCCATACAGTAAGTGTCACAGGCAAAGGAACAGCCAACCCCTCATTACAAAAGGTATTGCCAGGAAACACCTGGCTGTGAAAGGAAACTGATGGGACCCGCTAATGTATGAATGTTGCTATCGGACTGTCCATAAAGACAACCTTGTGCAAATACAGCCAAGAAAGACAACTCAGTCCTTTGTGAGGAGGCAGGACACTGCTCCAACGGATTGTTTTCCCTTTAATTTTAAAGAGTATTGTATTTATTCTACAGGACTGGCTCAACCTAGATATTTTCCATAGAGTGGGTGAACAATCTCTTTGGGAGGATGCTGGAGGTCTCTACATGTTGGAATGAATAAATGTTGGAAGAAATATGCTTGCGGTCTTGGAAACTGAGTTTGACTAGTAGGAAAGAACAAGACCTGAAGGTTAATTTTCTCTGAAATATCAACATGTATCCCCTAAGGGCCAGATAGGTAGTGACAGATTATATATTTGATTAACCTATGCCCAGAGGTTATGTATTATGTTAATACAATGGAAGCAAAGAAAACATCTTTAAATTAAAAAAGATAAAGATTGCAGAATGCAGATAAGAGAGTGTAAAAACAAGATAAAGAGGACAAAAGTGGAGAACAAAAGGGAAGACTGCTCAAGAGGTTAAAATAATAGCAAAGCTTTTCCAAGTACGTACAGTACTAGGAGGACATTGGAAAAGTCAGCAGGCCTCTAAGAGCTACCATAGAAACACAGCATGCAGATGGTGGGCATTGCCACAGGTGGATGGTGGGTGAGAGTAAGAGACAGAGGGTTTAGCAATTGCATCTTAGAAATTCCAGACATTTGTAACATACTGTTTATTTATGAAGAAACCTCGTTGCAATCTTGTCATTTGTCGCAAAGGGCACAATTGAAGAGCATTTAAAAAACACCTACATGGTTTAAAGAGCACAAGCCCAAGCAATTTTCCGTGGGATTTGTCCTCCGAAGTCACTTAGACACTTTTGAAAATACCAGCCTCAATTAACAACCTTAATTGTCATAAACAAGTTTGTTTTGTCCCCCTGGTGGGATCATCAGCATAAATGTTAAGCATGCCCTGCAGCATTGCAATTTCACACATAACAGCACTGTGCCACTGTGTGAATACCAGCAAGTGAAACTGACCATAAAGAGACAAGGAAACAGATGGGGTGAAGTGGTGCAGGGCTTCTGGGAGTGCAGGCTTGGGCCCTTCAGGGCAAAGATGGGGCGGGGTGGGGTGCGGTGGGGCTATTCCCCCTGCTCCAAGTGCCATCCCTTCTCCCTGCCATCTGGGTAAGTTGGCTGACCCCTCTTCCCCCTCACCTCTGCCATCTGCCTCTCCTTCCCCCAGGGACAGGAACTGAGCCCCTCTGACCCCCCCACAGCTCTTCCACCTGCCCCTACATCCCCCAGAGACAGGGGCTGAGCCCCTCTGCCCCTGCATGCCTTCCATTGGCCACCCCAGGGACAGGGATTGAGCCCCTCAGCCACACCCTTGCCATCTGCCCCAGGGCAGGGATCTTTTCGTCAATTTGTCTGGGAAGGGGGCCGAGCCCTTGTGCTTTCCATTTCTGCTGTGTTTTGATACCTCACCAATCACTGCACCATCCTTCGGGGAGGTTGTTGATGCCAGCAAGGGGTTTGAAGTTTCTGCTTCCCCAGGGCTGTCCAGTTTCTCCCCCTCAGCTCGCTTGTCCCCAGCACATGCCAGCCCCACTTCAACATGCCAGGGCTCTCCCTCCTGCCACCAGCCACAGCTATATGGTAAAGCTCTGCAGCTTAGTTTATTTATTAATGAAGCTGTTGTAAGTAGGACTATTAGTGACTTCAAAAAGTATCTCTGGCACTCCCACCATACATAAAGGTCAGAAGGTCAAGCTTCAGTGCTCCTCCTCAGAAAGGTTGCTGACTCTGGTCTAGGTTAAGGGCCATGCATGACTGACAAAAGGGAACCACAGGGAATCATAGAGGTAAGACAGCTGGGGTTCAAAAAATGCTAATAAAAAGGGCCCTGTGCCAGTGCCCAGGATATCTGCAGTTTACCATTTGTGCTCCTTCTTCTGGCAGGTATGTTCCAACCCATTCTACTCCAGCATGTCTCCTACACCAGCGGGACTTGTGAGAATGACCTTGTGAGAAATGCTTATGGCTGTGTTTTCTCAGTTCCTGTACCACGGGAACCCTCTCCCATTAGGATCCAAGGTCCCTGGGCCTAGGTAGGGGATGAAGATCTCATCCCTACGAGGTACTTCTGCTACTACGTGGGAGTAGTCTGACCATATAGCAGCTCTCATTGATTAAGTTCACCTGGGATTCCTGCTTAACAACTTTCACAATCAGTGGGGCCAACCGCCATTGTGGGCCTCGGGGCAAGGTGGGAGGGGAGCCCAGCTCTGTGCCCCCGGAAAGGGTGGGACCAATGGTAGAAGGGGTGTGGACTAAAACAGGCAGTCCCTAGTGCCATTCAGATTGAGGTGCTGCCTCTTCTGTCACAGCCATGTGGAGTAACATTGCCATCACAGTTCACAGATGTCAGAGTTCCGGTCACCATGGATGCCAAGTAGTAGCAAAGGACACATAAAGCTGTAGAATGCATGTGGTCACTTGTAGAGTATGTACCAACTTTGCTGATGCTTGTTTCTAGAACTTAAGAAACATGCTTCTTGTAAAGTCTTCTGTTGCAGCATTAAAGTACATGCAAAAACCCTTCCCAATGACTTTTCAGGCTGCTGACGGCTCCAGAGCAAAATTAGAGCTGGTTGGAAAACAGATTTGTTTCCCCGTGGAAAAGGTTCTTTTTAAAAATGGTCCAAAATATGAAAATATGAAAATATGAAAACTTTTTTCAGTTTGGGGCCCAACTAATTTGCACTCTTTGTACTTGGTGGAGCGGGTGGAGAATGAAAATTAAAAATTTTCTATGCAAAGCATATGCTTTCTAAAAAAACATTTCAACCACTCATAATGAAAACCTTGAGATGTTCTTTGTGGATAACTTGATGGATGCACCTGGCTAGGTATGTGGCTCAGCAGGTCAGGAGGGCACGGCACAGCAAAGTGGAGCAGCTGCTGCTTGTATAGTGAGTGTAGAGATGGCGGGGGTAAGAAAAGGCGACCTCCTGTTGCTTCCATCATTCACTGCTGTGCCCACTGTCACACCCTTCGCAGGCTATCTGCAGTCCACTTGGTTAAGGAGAGGGTAAGGAGGCAGGATGGGAGTGGAGCTGGGGAGAGACAGGGCCGGGGCAACCCCCCATATGTCACAGGCCCCTTAGAATCACCTTGGTCCCCTCTTTGTTAATAAGCTTACTAAAAATCTGTGAGCTCAAGCAAGATAGTCTTCGTGGAGCAAAGCTGTGTAGGAATAGTTGCCCATCTTACAGGAAGTACCTGAGATGACATTGTACAGACTTTTAAAACAACAGTTTATAATTTGGTCCTTGATCTAAATTTGCCGAATTGGTATACATAGGAAAGGAAATATACGGTAGATGATTAACGCTGTGGACAGCATGCAACTTGGGGATAATCATTACTGGTTGACATCACTCCTTTTACTCCAAACCTGCCATGAGACCAGTAGTTGAATTTTGATTTGCAGAGGGTCTGTTCCAAAGCCTATGGAAATTATTCAGATGAGGGAATTTGAAATACAATGTATAATTACCTCTGAGTTTGTTATTCTGCCTCACGGTTCTTAACTTTTCAATTTCCCATTGAAGCCTTACAGCATTTTTTCTTTTATGTCTGTATTACTGGCTTCACTCGTGAACACTTCTGCTGAGACATATTCTTTGGAGCTGACACCTGGAAAATTAATAAAGAAACAAATGTACAGAAAAGAAGAACAATTTGGTGCAGGTTTTTTTGGTGGTGCAGGATCACATTTAGGTTGTTCTGGTTCATTACCATTCTCACAGTCTCTCTGACGGCAAATGGAAAGAATATTGCTCTCTTCCATAGTTAAGTACACATAATAATAAAATTCTTGTGAAATTCATGACCAGTGCCTTTCTCTACATTATTTCTTTTCCCATAATGAATGGCACAAAAGCAGACTGCCCTCACTACAACTATATATATATATATATATATATATATATATATATATATGAGCATTCTGTTACATATCACATTTTCATCGCAACTAAGAAGTTAAATCCGTCATGTCTTTATCATGCAAAATAATAACAAGAAATCATACTTTAAATATGCACCTGTGTAAGCTATTTTTATGAGACAAAAAGCCCTTAAAGTCCCTTGTGGGATCATTTATATGATGGAAATTAGAAACATGCTATTGTTTTGCTGGGGGGGAAAGAATTATTCCTAAATCACCTACTGCATTTCCAAGTATTATTTCTGAAAGATCTTCACAAACAACAGACTATCAGCTATAGGTCTGCAAAAATATAATAATAATATTAATAATAAAGCCCCATTTGTTTTTCAGGAACAGCATAAGCAGGATGGATGGATTTGTTATTTTTGAGTAAAAGTAAGCCTGCTGTTCTAGTCAATAACAAGGTATCCACATTTCCTGTCCAAAAATAACACTTTAAAGTGTTGATCTTACAGTGCAATGGGTAATAAAATGCAGTGTAAAGTGACTGAGTCAGATTCAGAGATGAGCTATATGGAGGAGGACTAGCTGGGCTGACAGCCTCATCAAGCCCCTGGGCAAGGCCGGAGGTGGGGGGTGGGGGGTGCTTCACACTCCAAGAAGGGGCAGGACCTTGGGCAGAAGGGGCAGGGCTGTGATAGCCATACGTCAGGGCAACCCCTAGTTAACAGGGCTGTGCTCCCTCCCACTCTCCCCAGCAGCCTTCAGAGCTGCCCGGACTGCTCCATAGTGACAGAATTGCTGGACCCCTAGGCAAAGTAGGGGGACAGTTCCAGGCCCCAGAAGAGGTGGGGTCTGTGGCAGAAGGGGCTGGGCTGAAGTTAGCCTCCCCTAGCTGGCCCTTCAGCACTGCCCAGCCTGTAGTGCCTGGGGTGTTGGTGGCGATTTAAAGGCCCTTGGACTCCATTTGCAGCCATAAATGTGGTAGCAGCAAGTGGCCAGGAGCTGTGGGTTCTTTTAAATCACTGAGCCCTGGGGCTGACTTTGCCATGGGTGTCCCTTATCATCCCCATTTTACAGGCTAAGGAACAAGAAATTAAATGACTTTGCCCAAAGTTAACACGGGTAAGGTGTGGCAGAATCACAAAGAGAAGTCTTTCAAAGCCCAGTCTAGTCCCTTAACCCTCAAAGCCATTCTTCTTCTTTGTGCAGCAAGGGCGTGCGTGGTATACCATATAGAGCAGTGTCTCTCAACCAGGGGCGTGCATAACCACCAGGGTATGCAGAGGTTTTCCAAGAGGTAGTCTGCTCATGTAGATATTTGCCTAGTTTTAAAACAGGAGAAATAAAGGCACTGGAGAAGACAGTACATGCTAACATTTCATACAGTGACCTGTTTATACTGCTCCATTTACTGTACACTGAAAAGTAAGGACAATACTGAAATGCCAATTCTGGTTGAACCTCTCTTATCTGGCATTCTCTCATCTGGCAACATCTGTAATCTGGCATGATTTTAGTTAGCCAGACAACCACTTATTGTGGGTGCGGCCAAATTTACTGTGTTCTGTGCTGTTATTTAGCTGTGTTTTTTCACCCCTAAGTGTCTTCAAAGAGCTCAGTAAGCAGTGGAAGTGTTGGTAATGCTGCTAGACAACATTGACCTCCCTTGCTCCGGCAAATTCTCTCATTCAGCACCAGTCAGGTTCCGAGGGTGCCGGACTAGAGAGGTTCCACCTGTAGATATATTTTATAATTACATGGTAAAAATGAGGAAGTCAGTAATTTGTCAGTAATGGTGTGCAGCAACACTTGTATTTTTATGTCTGCTTTTGTAAGCAAGTAGTTTTTAAAGGAGGTGAAAATGGAAGGTACGCAAGATAAATCCAACCATTGGAAGGAGTACAGTAGTCTGAGAGCTACTGATGTATGGCTTGCGACACAGTGGAGAGTTTATTTGCCTTGTTATGTTGCACATGAGTCCTACTGTCCCCTAGTAACCCCATGTGTGTGCCTCAGTTTTCATGGGCGCCTTAGAACTACCTAGATGTTCATGGGAATGTTGCTGTGATAGCCTCCCACATGGCACAATGGCTAATTGTAACTTTGAGTCCAGGAAGGGATGCTACTGAGTGACACCTTTTGCCAGGAAGCAGAGCGAAGCCTGGAGGAAAACCCTGATTGGGGGCTGGGACCAGAGCCTGGGAGTGGATCAGTCTTGCCTGACTGGGGAAATATGGGAAGGGCTAGGGCCCGGGCTCTGGGCCCCCTTTTCCATGTGATGGATTGTACTGACTGTTCCTGCTTTCTGTGCTGACAAGTCTGTTCAGTGCTGCTTCCCTGTTGACCAGTGATCCTTTTGTTCTACCAGCTGGCTGAGAATCACATCTGACTGTGGATGGGGGCGCAGGACCTGTGACCATGGTGACATGGCTACAGTGCCAAGAAAAATGCATGACTCTGAGTGTCAGAGCCCCAGACAACTGATTCAGGCTTGTGAGGCTCAGGCTGAGATATAGGCATAGGAAGGAAGCGCGTGGAAGGGATGGTTTTGCACCTAACTTCCCTGCACCAAAGGGCCAGCTGCTCTGTCAACCACCCGCTGACTTTGCCAGGCCTGGGTCCCTGCCTCCAGGTAGCCTCCAAGGGGCCTTGGTGCCCATAACAAAATTTATTCTGCCCAGGGATGGAAAAACCTAAAAGGAACATTGGGGTCCCCATCATCTTTGGGGTAATATTGAGATCCCTAAGTACCCAGTTATCATTAAGGCATCCTGCACTGTCATGTCATTGCCAACTTTCTGCCGGTACTCACACAAGCTCACAAACACCCCACTCACCCGCCTCCGCCCCTCAGCCCCAGAATGCATGAGGCTTTTAGAAGCTGCCAAGTAATCCTCGTAGGATTGAGGTATTCAGATGACATACAACATCCTTTCTGGAGTCCTTAAATCTATGGTGACCTTACTTGATTTCACTACTTTAATGAATGGGAGCTCACTAAACTAAAATAACAGGCTGCAAAAGCGAACACAGAATTATACGATATTAATCCACCTGACACAGCATTCGTCTAACTGCTGCAATGGCTGTGATATTCCTGCATGGGCATGTGATTCATTTACTGTTATTTACCATAATTATCCTGTGCAGACTTAAATACGATTAAACTAAATTTGGTGGTCCGTGCACTTAAGAGAAGTGGTGTGGTGGGGGGAAGGGAGTTTACAGTAAGTGGTAGGGTATTATTCTAGTCAAATTTGTTAAGCATGTCTCCCATAATAATCACCATTTTTAACATGATTCATTGCTGTAAATGTTTGTTAGTAGCCATTTGTCATTAAACATTAAATACTCCTTTGATTTCCTCATGATTTATCTTGATGTTTTGAAAGAATGGTTATGTGGTTAGTTGTGTAATACAGATTATGGTTGTTGTAAAAATTGTAAATTACTTCTTGGTGTTACGTAAGTTGCTGTTAAGGAGAACTAATAGACCTTGTTCATAATGAGGATGCTTAGACCAGCTTTTGAAATTAGTTAATGTAAACCTGGAGTAATTCCACTAACATTGAGACTGGACATTGGCCCACTTATATGTAAGCACATAAGCTGTTTAGGGCGTGTTTAATTTACCAAAGAAGTCATACAGGTCTTTTCTGATTCACATTGTTAAATGCATTTTCCTGTCCAGGTCATGTCAGTGGGAACAGACAAGGATGCAAGAATAATATTGAGATGGATGTGGAAGATTTTTCTAAATGAGCTGTGACACACCAAATTAAGTTTGAATGATTACATAAATGAAGCTGAAGAATATGGGCAAAATGTAACATCTTACGCTTAAGAACTAGGTTGTCTGAGTTGGCTGTGGAGTAAGAGAAGACAGTTGTTTTTAGGAATTAAGTTCTAGATAAAATTAAGAATGATAAAAAAGTCAGAATGGATGGAGATCACCAGTAGAATCACGCATAAATAGGCTGAGAATTTGGCTGTATGATAGATGAGATATTTTGGCTTTTTATGTATAATGGGGAAGAGACCTGGGAACTATAAATCTAAGAAGGTGATGTTGAAGGAAGGGGTTCAGGTGGGGATCATCAAATAATAGGGGAAATGCATGGTTGTGCAAGTGGTGTCAGAAAGAGGGGTTTGGCTTCTTTGGCCATGGGACGATGTTCTGGGCACAAGGACTGCTAGGAAGAGATGGGATCCACCTGACAAAGAGAAGAAAAAGCATCTTTGCAGGCAGCTTGCAAACCTAGTGAGCAGGGCTTCAAACTAGGTTTGTTGAGGGACGGTGACATAAGCCCTGCCATAAGTGGAGAAGTGGGGTACGGCGAAGAAACACAAGGGGAAGGAACAGCAAAAGAGACCCCCAGGTCAAAAGCAGAAGGCAGGCCAATCAGCAAATTATCTAAGGTGTTTGTACAGGAATGCAAGAAGACTGGGAAACAAAAAGGAAGAATTGGAAGCCTTGGCACAGTCAATGAAGCATGAGGTGATTGGAATAATGGAGACTTGGTGGGGTAACTCACATAACAGGATCACAGTCATGAAAGGGTATAAACTGTTCAGGAAGGACTGGCAGGGGAGAAAAATAGAAGTGGCACTGCATGTAAGACAGCAGTCTGATTGCTCAGAGCTCCAGTATATAGAGGGAGAAAAGCTCATTGAGAGTATTTGGATTAAGCTTAGAGGTGGAAGCAACAGAGGCAATATGGTTGGTGTCTGCTATAGACCACCAGATCAGGTGGATGAGGTAGATGAGGATTTCTCCAGACAACTAAAAGAAGCTTCCAGATCACAGGCCCTGGTTATCATGGGGGATATGAATCACCTTGATATCTGTTGGGAGACCAGTACAGCAGCACATAGACAATCAGGAAGATTTTGGAGAATGTTGGGGATCATTTCCAGGTACAAGAGCTGAAGGAACCAACTAGGGGCCATCCACAGCTTGACCTGCTGCTCACAAACAGGGAGAAACTAGTAGGAGAAGCAGAAGTGAGTGGTAACCTGGGCTGCAGTGATCCTGAGATGGCAGATTTCAGGATCCTGACATGAGGACAAAAGGAGAGCAGTAAGATACACACCCTGGATTTCAGAAGAGCAGACTTGGACTCCATCAGAAAACTGTTGGGCAGGATCCTCTGAGTTCCTAATATGAAGGGGAAAGGAATTCAGGAGAACTGGCAGCATTTTAAAGATGCCTTATTGAAAGCACAGGAACAAGGCATCCCGATGTGCAGTGAGAAAAGTAAATATGGTAGGCAATCACCTTGGCTTACCAGGGAAATCCTTGGTGAGCTTAAACTCAAAAGGGATGTGAATAAGAAACAGAAGCTTGAATGGATGATTAAGGAGGAGTATAAATATTTTGCTCAAGAATTCAGGGGAATAATCAGGAAGGAGAACGCACAAAAGGAATTGCAGGTAGAAAGGATAACAAGAAAGACACCCTTGATTACTGAAGACATAAAACGAGAAACCCCTTCAACACACACCTCCAGAAATAGAGGAGCTAGCTTGCCCTGTTGCAGTTTAGCAGGGTAAATTCTATTACCATAGTCAGTTTCAAAGCAAAGAGAGAACACCCCATGAACTAGAGGGTTAACCTAGATGAGCTGCCTGACTATGATTAGTAGTAGTTCCTTGTGGTTCCACACTGACATTGATGCCTCAAAGCGCTTATCCTATAGAGCAACAGTTCTCAAACTTCATCGCACAGTCACCCCCTTCTGACAACAAAAATTACTATATGACCCCAGGAAGGGGACCTGTCCAAGCATGCCTGACCCCTGTTGTCCTGGGGTGGGGGGACAGCCAAAACTGAAGCCCAGGTGTTTCTGTCCTGGGGACGGCATCTGTAAATTTAGTCCTGGGCAATGGGGAGGGAGCTTGGGTTTCAGATTTGCTGGGGACCAGAGCCAGCACCAGGCTTGGTAGGATCACAACCAGTGTTCCCTCTAATTTTTTCTATCAGTGGGTACCAAGGAGTGTGCAGATGTTCACAACCATTAGAAATACATGGTGCCGATTGTGGGTGTCTGTGGGCACTCTGTTAATCAGCTGGGTGGCACCTGAATCTCTCCTGGGTTGCCACCCATGTGCTCAGCTTAGAGGGAACTCTGGTCACGACCCACTTTGGAGTCCTGACTACCAGTTTGAGAACCCCTGCTCTAGATAAAGTCAGCATGAAGAAATTGCCAAAAGGTCATCAATAGAATTCAGATCCCCTGCCCATTATATGTGTCTGAGTCACTAGACACTGGAGTTGTCTCACTTTACTCTTACAGGACAAAAGAATCATGCTGCCTATTATTCTCTGAAAGAAATGTGTGTTCTGTATCTTGACTGTGTAAAAATCATAAAAGAATTTGGTAAAGCATATTGCCAAGAAACGGAGAGAGCCATAACTTAACTGTTCCGAGCTTCTTGATAAAACATTTCTGGGTATATTTGTGGTGCACCAGCCATTGGCATCACTGAGTTTTAAGTCATGCTTCACAGTGAGCTTAGTAAAAATTTAAAGACCATATAACATTCTGGGTTTGTTAATCAGTCTCCTACATGACCTCATCTCAGTCCTAGAGGAATGTTTATGGCAGTAATATATCTTCAAGAAAGGTTTAAGGATTTTCTGCATCGATGTCTTAGGCCTTGTTTACCCTTACTGGCACCATCGATCTACTTCAGCTACCCAAATAGCATAGCTGAAGTTAACATACTTACCATAGTGTCTTGTGCACAATAAGGTCAATGGGGTCTACTCTCTCATCAGTAGTGGCTTCTTGTGTTGGTGACATGGGTGTCAGTAAATATAGTGATAGTTGTTTTTTAATATATATTGCAACATTAGCAGTCACCTAGGAAGGGAAATAGCTATTTCACACAAATAAGCCTTGTAATTAGAACTATCTGGATAATGAATTTTCTGGTTTGGTGTCCAAAATGATTATTTTTAATGTTACAAATTGATGTGAAAGAAAACATTAAAAACACTTCAGGAAACTGAAGACGTTTTTAAAAATGTCATTGAATAAAAAGTATTTTTTTTTAACCTGAAACTAAACATTTAGGTTTCTGGGACCTGTGTCTACACTACAGAAATAACTTTGAAGTGGCGTACTTCGAAGTACAACTTCGAAGTAAGCAACTTGGAAGTTGAGTGTCTACACGCATCCTACACTTCGAAGTTAAACTTTGAAGTAGGGCACTACTCCATTCCTGGGCAGGGAGTAAGGACAATGAAGTTGGGAAAATGTTGTTAGTGTATGTGTGTGTGTATCACAAAAAGTTCTATTTTATAAATAATAATAATGTAAGGCTGCATTGTGCAAACTTTGCTCACACTGTTGAGTACTTACTTACTTGACTTCAACAAGAACATGTAAGTAAATTCTTCACCGGCACATGCATAACTTTACATGCTCTCACTGATAACTAAGAAATCTTGTATTTTGTTAGCATCTGGCATCACTGCAGATGTTTTTGTGAATATGGTCCTATTGACTGATAGAAGGAATACTTAGATGATGAGCAGAGAAACCCTGTAAAGTCAGAAGCAAGCCATAATTCGTTTGTGCAAGCTTTGCTGTTAAGAGTTTTAGGTATCAAAACAATCCAATAACATTAATAATTAAAGAGTCAGATAAATATACCGAGTCCCACATTAGAGTTTTGAGCTTTATAGCTCACACATAAAAGGTTTTTCATAGGGGCCAAATGTTCTAAAGTGCTATCATGTGGTTTCTCAGTGACAGATCCTGTAAGAAATACCAGACTACTGTACCAGTGAAAGACTGGGTATCTCCAAATAGGGGAGTACCTACTGTACCTGGCCCTGTAAACCCAGGGTTGTGAGTTCCGTCCTTGAGGTGGCCTTTCAAGGGTCTCGGGCAGGTCAGATTAAAAAAAATCAGTCAGGGATGGTGGTAAGTCTCGCTGTGAGGGCAGGGTATGGGACTTGATGACCTCTTGAGGTCCCTTCCAGTTCTGTGAGCTATGACATGAATATATCACCATGTTTCAAATATAGTTGTCATGGCTTTTAGAAGATTAGTTCCTCACTAGTTGCAAAGGAATGAGGGGTGGCACTCAAGTAACAGAGAAGAGCAGCTTGTCAGAAAGATTGCAGGCAGTGGGCCATCCATGCTCAAGGGAAGATTCTTGCCCCTAAAGTGGTGTGGGGGGGCTTGGCTCCCACAGGGACCATGGGAAGATTCTTGACAGAAGGGATGGGAATGGGCTGGGGGCTTGCCTCCCCCAGGCTTAGGTTCACCCACTGCCAATAGAACCATCTGTCTACATGGATTCTGAAGGATTCCAGAAAGCAGGGTAATCCATATTGGTAACCCTCTTCAGCCTGGCTTGTCCATGGCTATGCTCTGAGGAAGTCAGTTGGCTGGGGTAAGGGAAAAGATTTTTTGCCATTGACTGTAACCTAAAGCCGAATGGAGCCCTTACTTTGCTGAGTGTCCCATTTGTGAGCACACAAAGATGAAAAGTGATCAGAGCATGTAGGTAATTAGGTTTATCCCATGAACGCTTCTAAATCAGAGAACAACATTAAGACTTCTCTTTCCAAGTGGATAGCTTTTCACCATATTATTTTTAGCAGATAATTTAAGACAGATGTTTCAGATTTTGTGGGAAAAAGTGGCCTCTGGATAATAGGGCCTGGCTTCAGATTATTAAAATGTGTGTCTTTTATTAACTCCCATTGAATGTCTGCCTTAGAGGCTACCAGCTAGACCATAACCCACAATATTCTCAAGTAGCCTCTGTTAATTATTTTGAGGCAACTTCCTGTGGATAAATTGGAGAGAGTCCAGCAGAGGGCAATGAAAATGATTAGGGGACTGGAGCATATTGTGAATGAGAAGAGGCTGAGGGAACTGTTCTTGTTAAATCTGCAGAAGGAAAAAATGGAGAGGGATTTGAAGGGGGATTCCAAAGAGGATGGAGGCAGGCTATCCTCAGTGGTGGGAGATGACAGAACAAGGAACAATGGTCTCAAATTGCAGTGGGGGAGGTCTAGTTTGGGTATGATATAAACTATTTCACTGGGCGGGTGGAGAAACATTGGAATGGGTTGCCTTAGGAAGTTGGTGGAAACTTGACCTTGGTTATGTTCAAGCCATCTTGTGCTGTTTTGGGATGACAGTGCTGTGGGCCTTACCCTTCAAGGACCTGAATTCCTTCAGCTCCCACTGATGTAAGGGCCTCTGCTTCTCCTTTCATGCAGGTGTGGCAGGGGAGTGAGTTAAAAGGGGTGAAGAGTGAATGGAGCTCTACCTTTCTGGTGCTCCAGCCAGGACAGCCGAGCCAATGTGAAAACACAAGTAATCTGTGCAATGCAGGTAGGGGTGAGACAAAGAAATTTCCCTCCTAGGATATGGGGAAGCCAGAGAACAGATTTAGACTCCTTAGTCTGCCCTTGGGTTGGTGCAACTATGTGGTGTTGCCTCTAGCTCAGGGTTTGTGGCAAAGCCACAATGGAAAACCAGAAATAGCAATTTATGCCACTAAATAGCCAATGGGGTACTAAAAGTACAGCGATATTAAAGTTGAAATGCCATTTAAAGCTAAACAACATTACAAATGTACCTGTAAAGCTTCCAGATTTCAACTAAGAATCAATCATAACTAAAAGGCATGTGTATATTTCCAGGAGGGTGGTGGTGTGACATTCCTTCCCAGCATAATGATTAATACGTTGCACTAGACAGCAGCATCATTTTTCACTTCCTTTTAGAAATGGTCTTTAATTTGTATAAAATAACATTGGTTTGTTC
Source organism: Carettochelys insculpta (assembly GCF_033958435.1). Classification (NCBI taxonomy): domain Eukaryota; kingdom Metazoa; phylum Chordata; order Testudines; family Carettochelyidae; genus Carettochelys; species Carettochelys insculpta. The sequence goes on along the minus strand of NC_134150.1, from coordinate 33,842,005 downwards.
AGAAGGATAAAAGAGATGAAATTACTTGGGTGATTATTCAGCAGTGGCTCACAATGGCTTTGTTTATTAAGAAAATTACAAAGAATGTTTTGGTCTCCCTTGCATGCTTATTTAAAAGTGTTCTAATGGATAAATGAACCCGTTCGTTTGACAGTTTCTTAAGCTATTGGATAGATATTCCTGAGGAGAATTTACAAACAATTCATGCTGTGATTCAAAGTGAAATATCAGTGAATTGTATTTTCATGGAACTTTGAAGGTTGCAATCAGCTGAAAAGTTGCCTTACTCATATTCATTCTCACGTATTTTTTCATGGAGTAAATTTCTACTCAACATGAGTGAGGAGAGAGATCTGGAGCCTGGGAATTTTTATGCCTACATCATGGAATATTTTATAAACTGGAGAGCAGATTGGGAACCCCATTTCCCACCCTGGCAAGCAGTCTACTCATGCATGGTCAAAAAGGCTCATAGCACTTTGATATGAACAATAAACTGAGATTATGCCACCAATACAAGACTCGGAGGCAGAAAATCTGCATTCTAATCCTAGATTTTGTTTATGATCTTGCACAAGTTACTTATACTTTAGTTTTCCCACCTAGCAAAAGGTAATAATAGTATTTTATCTACTGTACAGATGTGCTCGGGCTTCATGCACTCATGGGCAAAGTGCTTTGAGATCTTAGACAACACTGCCTTCCAGTATCATTGTTTTGAAGTATGGTTTTTCACAGTTTTCTAATTCAAGAGTTGAGAAGGATATAATGAAGCAAGGCATCATTTTAGGGTTCGCTCCCTAATATAAGAATTTTTTATTAAAAGTAAGATGCATAGATCCTATGGGAGAATTATTTCTGTTTGTATTTCCTTAGCAGGAAAGCTGACTGCAATATAACCAGGAAAAACCAAGCTGAAGGGGTTTTTTTTACAACGAAAGATAGATAGAAGAGGAGTTTTGAGTGCACAGTTCAGATGGATTATGTGAAAATTACTGGACCTCTCTTCCATGAGCCATGGTCTGTAATCTACTGCACAGCAAAACATTAGCTATTCCTTACTGTGTTGGGGCAGCATAAAATACCAGCTGTAGATGTGGGTTTGAAGGAGTGCATTTCTCCTTCTCCAAGGTGGTTTTTAACAGACCTCCTTTCCCATCCTAACACAACAATGTTGGTACTGGCAAGTTTTGGTGCTATGGTCTTATTAAGAGAATTGTAATAGAGACTTTTTTTTGCAAAATGAAATAATGTAAATTAACTAAGAAATATTTTTAAAAAAATTATTCTCACACAATTGACATTGTATGAGGCTTTGGATTCTGAAAAGTCTGAAGATCGGCTACTGTACAGCAGGGATTTACATTTTAAGCCTTTATTAGTTGGGTTTATGCAATACATTTGTGCTGTCCATATTTTTGACATCAGATTCTTTAGCCTTGTGTATTACAGAGGTCTATACATTTGGTTTGAAAATACTGTAACCAAATCTAATTTGGTTTGATTTGGTTTATATATTGTACTCATTTACAGCTTTCTGGGGGATGTAATTGGCACAGTGACTCTGCTTCTATCTTCAGTGCTGTAACTTACATTAGGATCAACAAACTAGAATCTCCTTGGCACAAGTGTCTGTTGGGTGCAGTTGTGAAGGAAGATAAAGAGGAGCTGGTTCTGATTCCATTCTGTGGCTTGTTCCAGGTACCCCCCATTGCCAGTAAACATTAGAACTGCCTCAGGGTTGCGCTAAATTATGCCCACAGACAGCTAAAATACAGCAGCTGTGGACACACTACCCCTTCTTTTGGAGTGGGCATGGTAATGAGGCACTTTGGCAGATGTTAATGAGGCGCTTCCATGAATATGCAGCACCTCATTCGCATAATGGCAGCCACATGTGCTTCAAAAGTGCCTCTTTCAAAACACATGCCATCCATGTAGCCGGCAACATTTCAAAATGACCCCCTGATTTCGAAAGCCCCTTCTCCCTATTTGGTTTTGAGCAGAAGGGGCTTTCGAAATCAGGAGTTCCTTTTGAAAGGGCCCCGTCTACATGGGTGGCGTGTGTTTCAAAAGCAGCACTTTTGAAGTGGTTGTGGCCACCATTATGCTAATGAGGTGCCACATATTCATGGCAGCATCTCATTAGCATCTGCTGAAATGCCTCATTACCACGCCCCTTTCAAAAGGAGGGGGCTAGCATGGCAAAAGCCAGCATGTTCTACCCATGGCCCCACACATCCTCTCACACTCCTAACAAAACTCCCATATGATATAAGCAGAAGGATGGCATAGAAGTCTCCTCGCTGCCTATAAACATGCTATAAGAAGAGGATTAGTCATAAAGTTTGAGATGATACAATATTAAACTTAGCTTTTATAAAAAGTGTAGGCTTGATAGTCTCGAGGGCTGATGTTTCCTGTTTGTCCACAGACCTGACACTGAATAGGAATTAGCAGTGGAAACTTCTTCACTCCAAGCCATTATACCTTAAATTTTACCTTGTATGTTCATTTCCTGTTGACTTAATCCTGGATCTCTCTGCTGATGCTCTACTAGTGCCAGTTCCTTACTAGTTCTTAACATTGAACAGATTCCACACAATTTGGATTAAATCCCTTTTGTTGGGTTATCTACATCAGGGGTGTGCAAAGTGGGGGGCAGGACCCTTCGTGGGGGCATGAAATTTCGCAAGGGGGTGCAGCACCATCGGCTGCTGGGTCTCAGGCTTATCCATCTCATTACAATGTTGAAATGTGTTACTATTTCTTATGTATATTCACATTTCCATACTGATTAATAAAGTTTTTATTAACTTTCTTATTAAGGAGGGAAAGGGCTAGCTCCGTGGTAGAGCAGTGGTTGTGAGCTCAGTCTTTGAGAGGGCCTTTCAATGTTCTGAGGGAGGTTAGATTTAAAAAAAAATCTGTCAGGGATGGTGATAGGTCCTGCTGTGAGGGCAGGGGAGTGGACTCAATGACCTCCCAAGGTCCCATCCAGTTCTAGGTGATATGACGACAATTCTACACACTTATTTTCTTACACCTGCCGAAAGGGGTTTTTTTTAATATGAATGTAACCAAAATGTCTGTTGATTTAGATTGCATTGATAGGCTGTGGGGGCCTGCTAATTGCAGGGATGAAAAGTGGAACCTGACATAAAAAGTTTGCTCACCTCTGAGCTACATGTTCAAGGCCAAAACATGCATGTCTTATTCATATAAGTAGTCCTATTGATTTCCTTCTGTAAGCCAGGGAATAGTCCTGCTATTGTGGGAAATTTTCCTGGCTTCTACATTACATCAATGAAATGGGCCAGTGAAAGGAGCTGAGTCCCTACTCCCACCTCCTTTACCCAGTGGCCTCCCTGGCCTTCAGGGTTCTCCCTTCCACGTGGCAGAGTCAGTGTAACCCCAAAAAGGCTGGGTCCGCCATTTCTTGGGGCTCAACCCCAACCCTGTGATCACGAAGGGCAGGGAGTAGGATGTCCCCACTCCAGGGTCCTCTCCTCACATTGAACGCTTTCCTGAATCTCCGATCATTACATAGAGTTCAAAGCAAATACAATTTATTAAACAATAATCAGTTTTTTTAAAAAAGAGAATAAAGAAAAATGGAAAAATTATGGCAAACATAGAACTCTGCTTTATGGCCTGGAGAACACACAAATGGTGTCTCTGGGAAATCAGGGCAGGTCACAGTCTGTTCCTTGTAGGTCCCAGGCCTCCTTCCCAGGGCCTGACTGTGCTGCAAGGATGTTGCAGGTCAGACACTTGCTCTGGGTGGCAGGACCCTTCTCCCCAGCATCAGCCCCTTCCCAGTCTGGCTTGAAAGGCCTCTTGGCTGGTAGAGGTCCCTGCACTGGGCCTCTATCTAGAGTTTCCCCTGCAACTCACTGCACCCAGCTCCAGTCCCAGTTCTACTCTCAGCTGCACTGCCTTCAGCTCCTGGGCTGCTTCTCTGTCCCCTCTGGCTCTGTGGATGCAGCCCTGTTACCAGTGTGATCTAGTCCCTCTACTGTGTCTGAAGATCTCTGGCTGCATCTCTCCCTGCAGCATGCCTCTGCTTCTGGGCTGTGCCTCTGGCTCTTACTGGTTGGCACAGCTGTCCTCTCAGGTCAGCTCAGGCATGTGTTATCTCCTTAGCTCAGCCCCACTCACTCTGACCCAGGAAATTTAGCTGAAAGAACTCCCCCCGACTCCCTCACTCATCAGTCTGGTCTAGCAGTCAGGCTCACCTGGCAGGCCAGCCTCTTCCCATTGTTCCTGGTGGCTGTCAGTCTCAGGATCCTGATTCCTCGAAGACCCTTCCCTTTCTTTTTGATACCGGGAACTAGTCAACCAAAAAACTCTCACTGAGTTTTAGTAAAGGGCCTACAGTCCCCTTACAATTGGGACTACTTGCATGAGCAAGGTGAGCAGGTTTTAACACAAGGTGTAGTAAATTGACCTAAGATATGTTTTCAGCTCACATTATATGCAAAAGACTTTGACTGGATGGTAACAAAATATACTTAGATTTTGTTTTGTGATGAAACTATGATGCATATTTTCTGCTGTAACAGTACCTGCTTTTAACTCTGCTATGTATTTCTTTTTTATGGGAGTAGTCCGGTAAAGGGCTGATTGTTAAAGCAACACAATTGTAAATGAGCTGCTTCTTACTAAAAAACCCATGACCTCTCAAAATGCCAGAGTCCCTAACATTTAAAAATACCGTTGTGTAGATCACGGTTTGAATCATTTTCCGAATTCCCCCATAAGCCCTTTCCTGCTGTATCAATGTTTCAGATGAATCAATGCTGTCTGTGCAATAATTTTAGGTAAAAGACAAAGTCACTTCAGAGAGTATAAAGACTTGAGAGTTTGTCAGTAAGATGTCTTAATGTTTTTGACAACACCCATTTTGTTGACACAGTGGTTGAAGAATCTTGACATCTTTTATTGTATCAGCTGAACAAATTTAGCTGCTGGTGAACCACATGGTAAATTGCACTGTTTCTCCTTTCCTGTTTGGTTGAGCTATAAAATGTATTTTCCATTTGGAAGCTGATTAGTAATTTTCTTTCAACCAGAACACAGTTCCATCCCTATCTAGGAGACAAAGTAAAAGTGTGCTCCAATTTCCCTTTGAAATGGTTTCTAAGGTGTCATAATTAGCAGCCTAATTAAATATGAGATCACATTCCACTAGTAAAATGGGTAAAAAAATTCTGAAAATTAGAACTCTGATCATCTAAAATCTTATCTTGCTATGAAAAACATGCTCTTAGGTAATTTAAAATATTGAAACATAAGCAAAACTATTTAGAGTGCTGAAGATGTGTAAAGTTCTTTGAGTGATACTAAATATATTGGCCATAATAGGAAAAAAAATCAAAACAATGCTATGACTTGGGAATATATCTTTAGCCTGTTCAAGATGGCTTTTACTGGAAAGGTGTTTGGCTGTTTCTGAATAGGAATATTTATGTGTATGTGGGGCAGGGGACATTATATTTGCTCATCTCAGGTTTTCCCTTCTTCTTCTTCTGTTAAACTTTCAGAGTCTTTCAGAATTATTTGGCAATGATTAATATTATTCAACTTGCAAGTCCATAAAGATTGTTGATCATCAGTATATAACTAGAGCCTCTGAAGTCTCTTAATTGCCTGAAGACAGATACATTAAACAATTACCTAAATTCTCAAAAAAAAAAAAAGAGCAAAGGAAATAAAGAGCGATGCAATCCCTGAGGGAAATGTATTTCCGTATCAAGAAGGAAACCTGTTTCTTAAATTTGGCACAAATATTGGGACGCTCAGCTGTCAGTTTCTTCTCACATTTATTCTGAATGAACACAATCCATCCATCAGTGCTTAAAGAGTTTTCTAACAGTACATTGACCTTGAATGCGGCACATCGATTTTCAGTAACGCATCACAAATAGGGTCGTTACTGAGTCATCCAGCAGTGGATGTGATTGGGAACAGATTTCTGAAATTCCAATACTATGCCATCTGCCTCTGATGATGGATTGTCCTATTCTACCCCCATCAATCCTCACCTAGGTCTAAAAAATGTGACACCTGTATGAAATTTATCATTATACACAACACAAGACAAAACAAACGGATGCAACTGGGGCATTTCAACAATGTAGGCGCTTCTTGTAAAGATTCTGTTTTGTTTAAAATGGCATTTATTTACAGAGGCTTTTCCTGAGTGGTGATAGTGACATAGATGTAAGCACTTCAGGGAATTAACACTGCAAGTGGGATTGAGCAATAGATAAAAACAGCTTGGATCTTAAACTGTTAGAGGTTAACACTAGATCAATTAAGGAGATTGTTTCTTAGATTGGATTGGACAAATATACACAAACAAAGAAGGGATTAGTGAAATTGAGGAGGGAGAGCAAATAGAAATTAACTGATGTTAAACTAAAAATCAACGGCAAAAAGATTTTATGTTCTTGTAAAATGCCTAATAGTCTTGTTGAAGAGGGGAAAAGTCTCTTCCACTATGAATTTGGAAGTATCTGTAAAAGACCCTTGTCTACAACTAGGAAATAGGCCCTCCAATAGGGGTAGGGTGGAGAGGGCAAAGAGGGCAGTTGCCCCCAGACCCAGTGTTTCAAAGGGGCCTAGAGCTCCAATTGCCATTGCTGCTACTTTGGTGTCAGCAGCGGACAGCACTCAGCACCTCTTTGAATTGCCTCAGCATTACTGGTGCATGTTGTAGAGAGGTGGGAGGACCAGTGCCATGGTCCAGACAGCACTGAGGGACGAATGCCATGGGCCCTACCTCTTGTGCCCTCTTCCAGGTGCAGACCTGGGCACTCTTCCCACTTCAGCTCAGCTGCTAAGAAAGGTCCAGCTGCTACTTCTTCTACAGAACTGGTTATTGCAGTTAGAGTTTGAAAGGGCTAATTTATTTAATGGCCAATAATCACATGTGGGTTTTAGGCCTACAGAGGAAAAGGTAGGAGCAAAATAATGTTTCAGATTGTAAACTGAGTGGCATGGAGATCAGGAAGGAAAGTCCTCACCTTGTCTCAAAATTCAGTCTGGCTTTGGGTACGCAACCCAATAGGTGAATTGGTATTCTTATTCTTTTTCACATAAAATTAGCTATAGACTGATGTGTAACCCTGGGCAAGAGGGCTGAATGCTTTTGTGAGCAAGCAAATTCTGTACACTAATCACCACTCTTGGTTACTAATTACATTGAGAACCTTTTGAAGAACACCCCACTCAGGTTTATTTTAATTTAGTTACTTGGTACTCTCCTGGCTTCCAAGTAGCTTTAAAATGAGTTAATGTTAATATATTTGCATGACAAATAAAGCCAGCAGCTTCTCCACTAGCTAGGGCCAGAAATAACCAACACAAAACTAGACCAAATTAAGACGATGGCTCTCTTATTCCAACACTCCAGCCCATATAACAGCCCCTTCAATGCCCAAATCCTGGGTAAATCAATGCCTGAAAAGGTCATCACATCAAAGTGGTGTCAGGCCAAGCGGATAGTAAGTTTTAAGTTGTAGCCACCTCCCACTTAATGCCCTCTGTTATAGGAACTCAAGTGTATCTGTGGATCACAGTGATGGCAGCAGGACATGGAATGAAGTTCGGTCTCTCAAACAGGCAGCTCCTAATCCAACCCCCATTAAAATAAATAGGAAGGTTCCCATTGAGCAGGTGCTAGATTAAGTCATTAGAACATTATAAGTTAAAAACCTGTTAGCGCTGCTGAGAAATCAGCAAACATCCAAGTGTAGATCCTGGAGAATTGGAGATGCACCATGAGACTGATTCAAGGGTGTAGCCTCATGTAGAAAATACTGCAGTACTCTACTTTTTAATAAGGGTAGCAAGATGCTCATCTAAGAGAATGGTCTCAGAGGGGAGCCATGTTAGTCTACAGCTTCACAAAAAGCAAGCAGTCCTGCGGCAGCTTGAAGATTAACAAATTTATTTATTAGGTAATGAGCTTTTGTAGATAAAACCATGGAATCTGAAGAAGTTGGTCTTACCCACAAAAGCTCATTACCTAATAAATAAATGTTAGTCTTTAAGGCGCTACAGGACTGCTTGTTTTATCAAAGAGACTGGTAAGAGTTTGAGCCAGTCTTGAACAAAGTCTTTCTTGACTATTCTGCTGTATGAGGCCTAACAGCAGTTGAGGATCAAATATCCTTCCCATATTACAAAACTGGATGATATGAATGCCAATCATACATCCTTCATTAAAAAGATAAATATAATCTTCACCATATATTCTATTTGTTTCCTCCAACCTGCCTACATCATTTCAATTTTTTTGAATGAGATACCTCTCATCTATTCCTTTGTCTTACCCCAACACTGAGGAAATTATTCAATAGCACTAGCTAAGTCAAGTGTTATAGATAATGGCGTTGGGTGGCATTGGAAACTATGCTTCCTTACCAAACTTCCCGATAGTCTATATACACACAAAGTAAGAGAGGATAATAAGTGAAATTATGGAAGGATAATCTTGTGGTTACAAGTGAGGAAAGGAACCTGACACCTGGGTTTTATTCACAGCTCAGCCATAGACTTCTTGTATAACCTTGGGTAACTCACTTAATCTTTTTTCATCTCAGAATCTGTAAAACTGGGATCAGAAAACTGACCTTCACACAAGCTCTGTGAGGTATAATGCATTAGTATTTCTTAAGTATTTTGAGATCTTTCATGGAAACACGTATGTAAGTGCTAGATGTTATTCTTATAAAATAATTCCTGTGCATTTTCTGAAGCTTAATTGTGAATCTGACTTGAGGCATGGGGTGACAGCTATAGAGGGGCCTAAGAAATGGAGTTCAGATCCAGATCTTTAAAGTTTGTAGTGGTAGAGAGGAGATATTTCAAATTTGAGTTTTAGGTTTGATTGGATACAGGGCCTTTTTACCCAGCTTGCTCATTTTGAGTAACACCTTACCATGCATGTAGGCTGATTGATGTCAATGAGCTGACTGTAGAATATGTTCTTATTCAGGATAAGGGTAGCAAAACTGTGCACACAAAGATGGGACTACCCACAAAGCTCAGGTTAAGGTCCAGATCTAAATTTCTCCAAAGATTGCTAAGTTCTGCAGGCCAGATTTTTGGCTTGTACCTCTGTTCCATTCGCATATAAATAATATTTAATCAACTGCTGTGCACACTCACATCACTGAAATAATTACTCTTGGGCTCTGTTAAATATATTATTACCCTAGTTCAGTGGCTCCCAAACTTTTCACTAGTGTGGACCCCCTAACACCCCAAAACTTTTACAGACCCCCAGTCATCCCCCCAAACCATTCATGGACCCCAAATCATGCCTCAAACCCTTCACGGACCCCCATCAAAGCCAACTCTAGTGGCTGTGTATATGTCATTAAATGAAAAAGTAAATCACAACATAGATTTTCAAACTGCCATTAACAACACTATTGGAAGATATTTAATTTGAAATAGTTGATTGTCACTTGGCAGTTTATTTAAAACTTACTTTCTATGATCATTTTTATACATCTTTTTTTTCATGGACCCCCTGCAATGCCTTCGTGGGCCCCCAGGAGATGTGCAGAGTCCAGGCTGGGAACCACTGCTCGAGTTTATTCTAAGTTGTTGCCTGCGAAAGCCACTGAAAGCTGATCTGATTGCTATAGTTCATATTTTACGTTTAAAAAGCACAGAAGTATCTGCTGATGTCCTATTCTGCCATCTATGGACTGAGCTAGAGACGAGAATAAAAGTGCTACCTACACCATAATAGCAATGTAATATTTCAGGTCCTCTTCCAATCCTAAGGTGATTCCTTTAAAACCCTAAAAAGGCCACTTCAAACCTTCTCATGTGCTTTGAAAAATAAAGTATGCTTTAGTAAAGATCTGAAGATGGCTGGCGTAACACAAATATTGATGTGCTTTTCTGTAGCTAACCTGCCCTCTGTTTCACCCTCCTCACTTACTGTCCAGAAAATTCAGCTCGTCTCCCTGTTCTTATGGAACAAAGAGACTGTCCGAAGGGGAATCCAACTCATAAGCTACTTTTAACAACATAGTCTGGATGCGCACTTCATTTTTAATATTGCACACAAAGTAGGGCAAAGACAGGGGGCTAGATTCTCTCCCCATTACATTGGAGGTGACCAAAGGAAGCAGAAGTCAGACATGGGTTCCTCAGAGAGGGACAAGTGCCATAATTGTTTTACATCTCCTGCCCTGTGACCCAAAAAGCAAGAGGCATGTAGGGGTGGGAAATGGTGTGTTAGGGCAGAGATGTGCAAAATCAGGGGCAAGCCCTCTCGGGGGCAGGGAGAAATTTACAAGGGGGCACAGCACAATAATGTTTTCAATTTCTATATACTTATTTTCTTACATGTGCCAAAAGGTTTCTTGTCATATGAACATAACTGAAATTTCTGTCAATTTGGATTACATTAGACAGGTTTGGCCTACTAACAAGTGAATGAAGAAGTAAGCCACAATATAGGCCAACAACAAGGTACATAGGTTCGGGTGGTGGGCCAAGTAGAAATATCTGGCAGTTAGAATTAGGAGTCAAGAGTCTAGGCTTCGGGAGGTGTGCTCCATGTGACCTTGAGCAAAGTATATAACCTCTCTGTTCCACGTCAAATGGCAAGACTTCATCATAAATGGGGAGCTTTGGAATAGAGCAGGACAAGAACCAATTGACACTGAAATCGAGAAAGGAAAGTGGGGATGACTAGGCCACACTCTCAGAAAACCATCATCTAGCATAGTCCATCAAGCTTTCACATGGAACCCACAAGGAAAATGCAAAAGAGGAAGACCTCAGTCAATATGGAGAAGACCTGAGATTGAAGGACAACTACTAGGGTACTCCTGGAGCCAGCTAGAAGTTTTGTCCCAAGATGGAGTGAAATGGAGGAGACTTGAAAACAAAAAAACAGTCCAGTAACACTTTAAAGACTAACAAAATAATTTATTAGGTGATGAGCTTTCGTGGGACAGACCCACTTCTTCAAATCATAGCCATACCAGAACAGCCTCAATATTTAAAGCACAGAAAACCAAAAATAGTAACCAAGGTTGACAAATCCGAAAAATATTATCAAGGTGAGCAAATCAGAGAGTAGAGGGGCAGAAGGCGTGGGGGGAGTCAAGAAGTAGATTAAGCCAAGTCTGCAAAAGAATATGCAAAAAAGTATGCAAGAGGAGACTTGTAGATGACCTATGCTCCAAGGGGAGTACAAGGGTTAAGTGGTAGTAGTACCTCAGTTTGATGGTCTGCAAAAAGAGCTGTAATAATGCTTATGTAGCCTTAACTGTGAGAAGACTTCAATTTCCCTTCTCAGGGGTCTCAGATCCTCTGGGTCACACTTACCTAACAGCGCTGGCAGGAATGTTAGGGTTTTATTTTAGAAAGAGCTTTGAGCACCTCCTCTGATCATTGGTTCTCAATGAAGAAACGTTATAACAGGAAAGCTAGTGAAACATATTTAAGTTACATTTTATATATGTCCACCCATAATAACTCCTATGTACATTTTGTTCTTATTAGATATACAGCATATATGTGGGGACAAAGGCATTCGCTATACTTTATAAACTTGCAACATAGTTTCCAGAAACCAGTATGGCATCTGTATATGCATCTGTATATTTTCCCTGGCATGCTTTGCATATATCTCTGACCCCTCCAAACAAACAGCAGAACTTCTCGCCCTTAGAGCAGAGCCATTTATACTACTCGAATTAAGGGATAGTTGATCTTTCAGTGATAAACTCATTTTTTTCAGGAGTATGTGAGTCAAGCATTTTAATTCCCTCAAGACTGAAAGCCCATACCAAGATGCAAAAATGTACGTTTTATATTTTATTTTTCACTCTGTGGCTTCAGGCCAAATCCTGTGCTGATTTATACTGTCAGAACCCCATGATGTCAAAAAAAAAGCTCTCACAGTCTAGACCTCAGATTACAACAGAAGGTTCCTTATACATTAACCTACCCTCTTTAATACCTTAAATTTTACAGGCCGTGATGCAAATTCTGTTCTTTCCCTCAGAAAAAGCTGTGTTGCAGTCAGTGGCACTCCAGCAGAGGAAGTGAAAATAGTTTGGCCCCAGACATTTTTACCGTCTGAGCTTTGCAAATGTTTTGTGCATCTTTTTGCTGATTTGTGGTTGACAGGAATGGATCATTGCTTACTTTGCAAGGCTGAGAAAAACAGAGGTTCAGACTGTGCTCCTGAAGATCCCCTCATGGAGTAAGCTCTTGGTACGCTCAGCTCTGCTGCATCTGACTGTGATGAACTGTGCAGCAGTGCAGCACCTTGTCCCTGGGTGCTCCCTGGTTTCAGGCTGAAGGCAGACAGGAGGGTGGAGATGGGGCAGACTGGAGGAGGGACAGGGGGACTGGGCAGGGGGTATGCATCATTTCCTCAGTGCTGTACAGAGATCTTAGCTGTACCACATAAAAACTCCGAATTGTAACACGGGAAAGCCTCTGAATTGCTTCATCCCTCTTGGGTCCTCAGGCAGAGTCCAACATGGGTGGGGAGCAGCAACTAGCTGGTGGGGCGAGGGAAGAAGCAGGAGACTGACACAGGCTGGGGGCTTCATTTTCCCCTCCCCCACCCATTCCTATAAAAATGTCACAGCCCAACCTGTCCTCTTATTCCCCTTCTGGAAAGCAAGAGTCTCACAGACAGGGAGGCTCCTCAGAGGGCAGTGGAAGAGGAGAGTGGATCCCAACAGCAGCAGCAAGAGGTCCAGGTGCCATTTCAGGAGAGCAGGGGGCAGGAAGTGGGGGGTTAGCAGCTGTGCATGCCAGGATGCTGGTTGCTTTTCTGCCTATTCACCTGGCTGTCAGGGAGCAAAGGGAAAGTACGCAGATTGTGTGAAGTTCTCCTCTGCCTCTCTCCTCACCAGCTGAGGGCAAGAGGCATGCATGCAAGCTGTGTACTTCCCCTTCATTCCCTGACAGTCAGGAGAGTGGGAAGAAGAGCATGCTGTGCCCTGGGACACACAGCTGCTGCTGCCTTGCCCTCTCAAAATGGTGCACTTGAAATTACTGGGGGCAAGAATTTCACCCTCCATTTTACATATGCACAGGATGAACAAGGCGGGACAGGCCATTTTGAATTTTGTGTTTCTTACATCGCTGTTATTCAGCCAAACATTATTCGTCTGATTCATAGGCACCCTCTCTTGCTCTGGGTACACCCTGGTGTAATTCCATTGGTTTGAACAAAGTTAGCCATCCTTTCTGACTGTGAGCTGAGAGAGAAGAGTCAGGCACTGAAATGTTGGGAGCAGCAAAGATGATCCCACATTTGCTTCCTGTTGGGTTCTTACACCTTCCTCTGGAGCATCAGGTGCTGGCCACTGGCAGAAAAAGGAGACTGGAGTAGTAGTCATTGGAACAGATGCCAATTCCTACATTGCAATGATTTACAAAGAGAATTCCAAGCCTTTAGTATTTGTTTCTCCTTGCAGGGGCAGGGGCGGGGCATACTACTGCTCAACCAGCTAGCCCCTTCCTATGTGTAATGCCATTCACACTGAATGTTGTTTAGTTGAAAAGTAGCTATTTCATTTCAAAAATATGCACAGGTAGGCTCTTGAATTCAGAAATTGCTGTTTTCAGGTTGTAACCCCAAGGACACTGAGACCACTAACAAGAGAGAATGAAGTCTCTGGGCTATAGCTCTGGCTGAAAGGCAGCTGACTTTTAGCTCATGTGGTAGAGCAAAGGGCTTTAGACCCTAAGGTCAGAGGTTCATTCCCTCCTGCTGACAACCTGGGTGTGTTGACCGTATGATGTCATAAAACAATGTTCTCCACACAGCAACCTTTGCTCTTACTATACATCTCACTACAGCCATTTTGACAATTAGGCCATTGATCCATAGATTTAACTCCAGTAAGACATTACTCATTCTTGGAAATTACAGTGCTCACCTCTCTCTCTCTGTCTCTGTCTCTCTCTCTTTCTCTGTCTCTTATACTTACATGGGAGGGTTTGCAAGCCTATTTCTATGGATCTAATTAATGCATGTGGCATGCTTCTGGTGTAAGGTAAAAGAAATGTTTTTAGACATCTTGGGAATAAGCACATTCCAGCAGCAACACAAGCAAGTCTTTATGCTGTTCACTGTGGGAGAGAATGCTCGGCGACAAAGCAACAATGCGTTTTCATTTGAAACAACACTGTTTGAAGAGGAAAAAATGATTAACATTTGTGAGAGAAGCTTGCAAGAATTCTATATGGTTTTATGAAGTGGTTTTGTAGTCCCTAACTTTGTAAAATAAGCCTTCTGGTAGCACAAAAGATCAGATCCCACTTCACACCCCAAAGGTCGTGAAAAGTTCAGTTTCACCAGGAGTGGTTAACCAATACACTTTGTTCTGCATGTAGGGAGACTGCCAGTTCTTGTATACCTCTAAAGCAGACGGTCTCATGTTTGTCACTGTTCTTCCAGCTTATTTGAAATCGACTGTTAACCTGCTTTCTTCAAGGTCCCTCTCCTTCCGTGTAGCTCTTAACAAGGCAAGAAGTTCACTCCTTCCTATTGGGCATTACTCCATTTAAAACAGAGGTAATTTTAATGGAAGTATTCCATACCTACAGATGTCACCTCTGCAGGAACATAATACACCTAGTTTACAGCACCTCAGTCATGGATTGTTCTCAAACTATAGAAAAATAAATAAGAATAACATATAAATTGCTTTAAAAAACACCTTGAATTATGGAAAACTTGGCATCATTCACTGTGGTAATGAAAAATAGGCAGATATTATTTTACATAAAGTAAGTTACCAGTCACATACCAATAATAGAAGGTATTATCATCAGTATGTATTTATACAGTACCTAGCACAAAGGGGTTCCAGTCTAGGGTAGGCGTTCATAGATGCTACCAAAATGCAACTAATAATATCTTAAAATGCAGATAATAATGGTACCTTCAAGGGTTGGGTTTTAGTGTTCAGGATAAATGTTCTTTTTCATTGATTTGAATTTCAAATACAGTGACTAAAAATGGCCATACAAAGATAGGGATGAAGCTGTAATATATGGGGATTGCTTCTCGACCTTTTAAGGGTTCAAATCATGTGTATAATCTGTACATTGTTCAATGTATCATCTGCGCACATACAGAGAACAATAGCTTATTTATTGAATCCTTATGTCTTTTAACTGGTAGTGTTCAGTACATACAGTACACTGAGTTGTCCTTTTTGTAGGATAGGATTATGTCTATAAAATGATTAGTGTTAGACTGATTGTTTTAAAATAACTCAAGCAGCATCTGAATTTATTTACATACATGATACTGCCTTCCATAAACACAGCTGGACTCAGAATGTCAATTCAAGGATATTTTTGGAAGTTCATCCAACAGTTCAGCTGGAATAAAGACATCTTACTTACTCAGTCTTAGGTTTTTCTTTCCCTCCAAGGACCAAGGGCCCAGTACTGGGAAGTACTAGGTAGCCTCAGTTCCCATTGATTTCAGTGGTAGTTGGTGACCTATTCTATCCATAGGCGTGCCTCAGTAGTACTCAAGATCTAGGTTAAGCTAGTTATGAGATTGAAAACAAGGAGAAATTCTGCTTCTTTTCTCTCTCTCTGGCTAAGTCTACACAGGCAGCTTTTGTCGACAGAGGTCACTGTCAACAGAGAAAACCCAGCAAAACTTCTGTTACCAGTTAGCATCTACATGCAAAAGCAGATTGAAAGAGTAATTTGCTTTGTTGACAGGAGCAGCTAGACTGCCCTGCCCTCTATCTCGACAGAACAGCTGACCAGAAGTGTCTACACAAAACCCTGTCAACAGAGGTGCTCTACCTGATCGGAGAGAGGTATAACGCTGAACAGCTGAGTCTTGTCAACAAACTCTCAACAGAGCACTTTAGCCATGTAGACACTCTGCAAGTTTTGTCAATGGAAACCCAGTTTTGTCGACAGCAGCTGCCCATATAGCGTGGCCTCCTTCTCTCTCACAGTCATTGGCTGTGTCTACATATTCAGCACCTCATTAGAATGCCGGCAGCCTCAGCACTTCGAAAATGACACGGCTCACTGCCGTGTGGCTCATCCAGACAGGGCTCCTTTTCGAAAGGACCCTGGCAACTTTGAAATCCCCTTATTCCTATCTGCTGTTAGGAATAAGGGGATTTTGAAGTTGCTGGGGTCTTTTCAAAAAGGAGCCCCATCAGGACAAGCCACGTCAATTTTGAAGTGCTACGGCTGCCGGAATTCTAATGAGGCGCTAAATATGTATTCAGTGCTTCATTAGTAAATTTTGAAATTGCCATTTGCATGGCCATTTTGAAGTTTTGGGCCAGTGCAGATGTAGCCATTATCTCTCACACACATAAATCTCTCATGCTAGAAGATCCTGGATATGGCAGAACCATGGTTATAACTCAAATTCAGAAATACACCTTTACCAGAGTAACCACTTTGGAATTTAATATTGCTTTTCAGTTAGGAGATTAGCTTCTCCCCAGTTGTTTGCTTTTGAAGTTAGGATAATATAAGTCATCATTTCAAAGATACTTCGAAACCTCAGTACTGGCATCAGAGAGCCAGTGTTTCAATATCACTGGCTTTGATCTCGTTTTGCTGAGAAGATTTTCCTATTTAAAGAAAAAGAGACATGTCAAGATATTGAAAGCTCTAATGGTTTTTGTACCTGTTCCAAGATCATCAATGCACTGTATAATTAAAAAGTTCTCTTGTTTTAGATGTTTGTTCTACTGCCACATGGGACTTAAGCATTGCAAATGCAGGATCATTTTTACATATTCTGTAATTATTTATTTGTGTTACAGTCACAACAAAACACTTCAGACATTATTAGGGCCCCATTGTGCTAGATTCTGTATTATTTGTATTGCAGTAGAGCCTGGAGGCCCAAGTGGAGGCTATGTTATGATACTTGCTATACAAATATAGTGCAAGGGTCACTCGCCTAGAGGAGCTTACAATGTAAATAGCCAAGATAAGTCAAAAGCAGGGAGAGGAGGAATCTGTACTAACCTCATTTTGATAGACGAGGAACTGAGGCACATTATGATCAATGACCAAATCTACTAAAGTACCTGGAGATAGGTGGAGTGGGCAAATAGGATGTCTCTCCCTGGACATCAACTTCTGTGAGCACCAAATCAATGTCCAGTTTCACAGCCATTTGGGGAGGAACTGAAAATATTTACTGCCCCAGGTAGCAAAACACAAAGTTTCAGCTCTGCAGAGGGCTATACCATGGCTTGCCTGGATCTGGCCCTCAGCGTTCAGGGCTCTGGCCTGCAGCAGGGTGGGTGGCATGGAGATCCAAGCCTCACGGCCCAGAGTCAAGCAAGCCGGTGATAAATCTGGCCCAGGAGATTTGTCTGGGCAGGGCAGGAAGTAGCTCCATGAACTGCCGTTGCCACGCCTCCCAGCGTGTCCCTACACTAGCACCTTGGGGGAATGGCAGCAAAGCACTGCCTGGAAGCTTTCCCCCTCTGCTCTGGTTGGCTGCAATCCTACCCAATCAGAGCAGCAGGAGCTGCAGTGCCTGGGAGCAATGCAGAAGCTGCTCCACGTAAACTCCTCTGACATTGCCCAGACTCCACACCCTCAAGCTGGTCCTGCACCCATCTCCTGCCCAAAACCGTTCACCTACACATCACTCCCACTACCCCTCCTGCCTCAATCTCCACCCCCAATCCACTCCTGCACCCTCTCCTGCCCAGACCCTGACACTGCTCTGGCACGACCTTCCTGCCCAGACCCCTCACACTTAGACCACTCCCACACCCCCAACCCACTCAGACTCCCACCCCCAGCCTGCTCCTGCACCTCTTCCCACCCAGATGCCCCACCTCGAGCCCAATGCTGCATGCACCCTCCCACCTAGATTACCACCCTCAGCCCACTCCTGCACCCCACTCCCACCTAGATTGCCCACCCACAGCCCACTCCTGTAGTCTCCCACCCACCCAGTTCCCCCGGCACCCAGCCTGCTCCTGCACTCTTCCTCCCAGATCCCCCACCCCAAGCCCATTTCCTGGCAGCCCCTTCCATTTTGTCCCCACCTCAGAGCCTGGTCAGGGCCTACAAAATCTACCAGCCCTGAATCCCTAACCCCTTTGCCCCCTGCTCTGGAGCAGTGTGAGAGGAATGAGGCGGGGGTGGGGGGGGGGTTTTCAGCCAAAGGCTATGTCAGTGTGGTTTGTGTCTGCTCGTTTTTTTGTTTCTCATTTGTGTGGCCACCAAGTGTTTTTTTACATGGGTCAGTGGCCCCTGAACCAAAATAAAGGTTTCCCACCCCTGCATTAGGTGTATGATTGACATCCAAGTATCTTTGCAAATCTGGCATTTCACCCATGAAATCTGGACATACCTCGGAGACAAAACCAGGTCTCCTAAGGCTCAGTGCACTGCTTTACTCAGAAAACTGTTGGACATAATGCTTGCTTCACTGCTTTTGTTTACTTTGAGTTTTGCAGCTATGAGGTCTGGTCCAGTTGAAAACAGACATGGTTTCCTAGCTAATCAAAAGTGCACTAAATCTAAAAGGAATCCATCCATGTCAGCAGATAGACTTCTAGCTCTTTTTAAAAGTGAAGTACTAACAACATTTATTGTGCCCCCATGCTCTACTCTCTTTTGCTGAACGCCACATACAATGTGATTTTCTTTGATTATTCAGATTGTTTTCTTTTTCATATTTTACATTTTGGAGGTGAAGAATTTCTTGGGTGGGGGGACACACGTTCCCATAAGGCATCCTTTCAACTGTCACAAGAAATGCAAAGGAAATAGCAAATGGATGTGGTTGTTTTTCTGGCTAATTGATGTAATTAGAAGTGGAAGCTTATGGCAAACATATTTCTGGAACTTATCTGACCTGGGCCTCCACAAACATCTGACATAGAAATAATGGGCCAAATTATGGCTTCAGTAACTAACATGCAGAATTTAGCCTAGCAGTTTTGTGCACATAGCAGAATTAGTTTAACTAGTGAGTTGAGGAAAGGATAAAAGCACTACTTTGATGGAAAGTCCCTGGAGCTGTGTGCATAACCCAATTGGTATAAAAGAAAGAAAATTTTCATGAAAATATAGCTGTAAAAGTGTGAGGAAAAACCCTAACCAAACAGATCTTGCAAATTTCATATAAAGAGTGCTGGTTGGTTTTGTCATATGATTCTCTTTTTTACAATGTAAAAACTAAAATGTTAGAGATGCACAGGGAATCTCTAGTCACTGGTCTTGTAACTTTCAGAAGGTGTTTTTGGAGTTTAAGGTTAGATGCATAAATGAATATACATATACAGTCTTTGTATTAACAATCCTATTAAACTTCCCATCCCTTCCCCTCCCCCTTGTTTCAGAAGAATGTCCTATCATTAACTGCTATCTGGAATCGACAGTAGAGTCATTTGAACTCTGGCTCCCAAGGGTCTACTCCTTTACTTCCTGCTCTAGGAATAAGGTGTGTATTGATTAGATATCAGGCTGTAATTGGGCTCCAATCTCTGTGCCTCAAGCTATATGATGGAGATGACAGGAAACAGATACCCTGTTGCTACTTGTAAATAGTCTGGTTGAACAAAATGGTTTGTAACCACTTCAGTGCCACAGTCTTTTATTACTAGACTGGAGAGTGTTGATCACTTAGTTTGATGGTGTTTCTTGGCAGTAGAAAATATCTCTTTCTAAAAGCACTAAAGTTATTTTAAATGAACAGAATTCTCCTTTCCATAACCAAAAATTATCTAATAGTGCATAGCTTGGTAATTATACAGCAAGCACATTGGAGACATAAAATTAATTAAGTCCATAACCTTAATCTGGCACCCATTGACTAAGTTAAGAAAAGAACATGTTCATTATGGGTGCATCTACACTTGCATTCCTCTTTCGAAAGACGTATACAAATGAGGGAAATAGAAAATGCAAATGAGGTATAAATTTGCATATTTGGCACCTCATTTTCATGTTCTTGTTTTAAAAGAGCTGCTTTCGAAAGAAGAAAACCAGTGTAGACACTGCTCTTTCGAAAGTGAACCCCATAGGGAAGAAGGATTCTTTCAAAGATGGGGTTCATTTTCGAAAGAGCAGTGTCTACACTGGTTTTCTTCTTTTGAAAGAAGCTCTTTCAAAATAGGAATATGCAAATTAGGTGTCAAATATGCAAATGTACACTCCATTTGCATTTTCAATTTCCCTCTTTTGCATACCTCTTTCAAAAGAGGAGTGCAAGTGTAGATGCAGCCTATGGCTATGTCTACACTAGCACACTACATCAAAGTAGCCTATTTCGATGTAAGAACATCAAAATAGCCTACATCGATGCGTATAGTCTATATGTTCTCCAGTGCTGGTGCCATCAACGTTCAATGTCAAAGTAGTGATGGAGAACGTCGAAAGGAGCCCCCCGGAAGGAAATGCGGAGCATCCACACACACAAGCGCTCCCAATAGAAATAAGGGGCCAGCAAAGCCCCAAGCCGCTCCCTTAAAGGGCCCCTCCCAGACACACTCAGCCTGCACAGCATGAGATCCCCAGAGCCAACAACTGGTTGCAGACCCCGTGCACACAGCATAGACCCCCAGCTGCAGCAGCAGCAGCAGCAGCCAGAAGTACTGGGCTAAGGGCTGCTGCACGCGGCGACCATAGAGCCCCGCAGGGGCAGGACAGAGTGTCTCTCAACCCCTCAGCTGATGGCTGCCTTGGAGGACCCCACTATTTCGACGTAGCAGGACACGGATCGTCTACACACACCCTACTTCAACACTGAACGTCGAAGTGGAGCGCTATTCCCATCTTCGGATAGGAATAGTGATTACAACGTCTCACCACCTAACATTGATTTCAACGTTGAAATAGCACATGGTGCGTGTAAACGCGATGCGTACTATTTCAACATTGTGCCAGCTACTTTGAAGTAGCCGGCTAGTGTAGATGCACCCTATGCGTCTGTAGAAGGTTATAGATGCTGAAGATCTGGTGCAGCTCTCCCAAGATGTTGTCTCCTCTGTCCTGATTGCACTGGAATAAACATGCCTATTGGAAACAAAACTGCTAGGCAGTAAAGAGATCACATGTCTTGCTTTGGTATGGCAAGTTACTAGCTCCCTACCCCTGTGTCTACACGTTCCCCTTCCTTTCGAAAAGGGCATATTAATAAGCGGGTTCCAAAGATGCTAATAGGCACTGCAATGAATATGCAGCACCTCTATAGCATAATGGTAGCTGTGGCGTTTAGAAAGTGCAGCTTTTCAAATTGCATGCCTCCCGTGGAGACAGGAACTTCTGAAAGGACCTCCTCCCAGTTTTCGAAAGCCCTTCTTCTGATCACCAGATAAGAAGAAGGGCTTTGGAGAACTGGAGGGGGGCGGTCCTTTTGGAAGGTCTCGTCTCCACGGGCGGCGCGCAATTCAAAAAGCCACACTTTCGAATCACCATGGCCGCCATTATACTAATGAGGTGCTGCATATTCAATACAGCACCTCATTAGCATCTTTCGAACCCACTCATTAACATGCCCCTTTCAAAAGGAAGGGGCACGTGTAGACACAGGGTACATGTGGGCATTCAAAAGAGACAGGCATATATCTACATTTTATATGACAAGCTTGGAAGCTTCAGGCAAGATTCTGATTTCAAGGGAACGATCTGAAAGCAATGCAGTTTTTATCATTAAGAGGAGGCTTGGTAACCCACTGAAGTGAGAAGTGAAAGCACTCACCCTTCTAAGAAGGACAGACTTGGAATGTTTTTCTTCTATATTTATCTCTTTTTTCAGTCCTATAAAAAAGATTACAGAACGGACATTTGGTTTATTCTGATCAGTGATTTATCTGTGAAATTTTTGGAGGCGGGAGGTGGGGGGGGGGACCAGGCAAAGTTCTCAGAGCTGTGGTCTAAAGTAATGAATGTGTTGCGATAATATATTTAGCACATGATAAGGCAAACCACGGAAAATATATAGTAGAGGGAAAGAACGCATTCTCTGGCTGAGAAGTTATTGAATGTTTAATGCCAGGGAACACATAGTTTAGGGGGATGGGGATTTCCCTGTCTTCCACTGTGCAAATAAATCACTGATTCCTGTGCTGATATGTACTTCATGTCTGTCTTTGGAACAGATTTTGTATGGCTATGAAAGGCATTTCTATCACAGTTACACACTGAAGGCAATTTGATTTTGCATATAACCATTTACATGCCACAGCTCCTTAGATTAGCCTGACGTTTCCTTAACACATCTTATTAGTTTAAAAAAACAAAAAACAGAAATAGTGTAAGTATTTTGTGCAGTTAAAATGTTTCACAGAGGAAACATTTCTAAGTATTAATAAACTCAGTAAACTCTAGGGTGCATATTACAATTACATGTGTAATCTGGATTTTATAATCATGTATGATCAGGGTTATTCACCTTTCACTTTTTGTAGAGCCTGATTCTCCTCTCATTGACATGAATTTTACACTAATGTAATACTGCTGACTTCATCTAAGTAAATCCTGGTTTACTCCAGAATTTCTGAAAGAAAAATGGGGCCTGGAGTGTTGGCCTTCTAACCAACATGACTTTATCGCCTCTGGTGTTTTAAGTGAGACCAGTATTTAAGGCAAATTATTCCTCAGTAACAAATTCTTTTAAAAATCCCATTATTTCCAGTTTGCAAAATAATGATTTGCACCATAGTTGTCGCATACTAGGCTTATGAAAAAGAAAGGAGAGTAATCTTACTATTTTAGACCTCTGCTGAGGTCCACTCAGTTAGGATAAGGAAATCAATAAGAGTAACATTGATACAGGAAGTCATGAAAGGAAGGGAAACCTTTCTACAGTCAGTTTATGTGGGTTTCAAATGATGGGTTTTAGAGAGAAAAGACCTGTGATCCATAACTCATGTGGGTACTTGGCAGATGCTGTCAAATATTAGATTCTGATGCTCCCCCAAATGTGGGTTAGTGATGTGATATCAATGGAACATTGTAAAATCATAAGAAGAGGAAGAAACTCAATGAGAAAAATTACATTGAGAAGTAGATGTTTTCTGTCACACACTGAGCCTAATTCAACCCATTGACATGAGTGGTCATAGACAGAAGTTCAGTCAGATACTTAAATTTGCATAGTATGATGGGAGAAGTAATTCACTTATTTATCAAGGCATAATACCTTCCCAGTCATGTTTGTGACTTCAAGATTAATTTTGGATTGGGATCCAAATTCTTCCTAAGTCCCAGTGTTCAGATGCAGTGTTTTCTTGAGTACATTGTAAAACAAAAGGTCAATGGGTCAGCAGAAGTTTTGGGAGGAAGGTAGAAATGGTTGAAAGCTCATTAGAACTTTTGTTTTCTGCCATTTTGGTTTAAATACAAGAATAGAATTTGATTTTTGAAGAGATTCTGCCTTAGTTGCTGCTGCTAAAGCATTGTGCTGCCATAGCCCACGATTTTTCTGGCAGCCTACATCATGTCATAGCCTAGGTGGTGGATCCTCATAGTCTCAGAGCCAGGGCTGTTAATGCTGGGGTGGAGCTCAGCTCCAGACCCCCCTAAAGGGTAGAGGTCTTCAGTAGAAGGGGTTGGTCTAGTGGCAGCAAACGCTCAGCATCACCCAGATTGAACCATGTGGGGCTCCTGCAGCAATGGAAAGGACCCTGGGAACAGCAGCGGTGAGTCCCTTTAAGCAGCCAGGCGCTGAGGCAGCTGGCCCTTGGCTTCCCCACTTAGCAGCTCTGCTCAGAGCCCAGGCCCACGTATGCTCAGCTGCATGCTGATGGGACAAGCCAACAT
The DNA here is from genome assembly GCF_033958435.1 of Carettochelys insculpta. NCBI lineage: Eukaryota > Metazoa > Chordata > Testudines > Carettochelyidae > Carettochelys > Carettochelys insculpta. The sequence continues at coordinate 33,818,203 of NC_134150.1, read as the reverse complement.
TTGACTCTGATGATTTACCCCAGTTGAGAGTCTTACACATAAAGACCAGAATAGGCCAGTATGACTGCCTTGTTTGACATCCTGCATAACATGGACTACATGGTGACAAGTATCAGAGGGGCAGCCATGTTAGTCTGTAGCCACAAAAACGACGAGAAATCCTGAGGCACCTTATAGACTAACAGATTTATTGCAGCATAAGCTTTCGTGGGCAAAGACCCACTTCGTCACATGTACTTGACAAAGTTCATCTTTGCCCACGGAAGCTTATGGTCCAAAAATCTGTTAGTCTATAAGGTACCACAAGACTTCTCGTTTTTATATGCTATGCTGATATCTGAAGAAGTGGGTCTTGCCCACAAAAGCTCATTATCTAATATATAAATGTGTTTGTCTTTGAGGTGCTACAGGACTGCTTGGGGTATTTTTGTTTGTTTGTTTGTTTTTTGAAGTACAGACTAACATGGCTACCCCTCTGAGACTATAGGCTATGTGTTTTCTCTCTCCTCTGTGGAACAACAAAGGTCACATTGTACTAAAAGATGCCCATGGCCCTGGTTCAGGCCAGAGAACTGACTCTTCTTTAGTTACAATATTTCTTCAGACCTGGTATTTTTAAGCACATAAATGATTTTACGGGAAACTCCTTGGCTTCTAAAATTGCTAAAAATAATAATAATAATACTAACAATAATAATAAATTTATAAAATCAAGAGCATAGTATGATTTTAAAATAAAAACCCATGATTTTTACAGCATTAAAACTGGTTACACTTTGATTTTCCAAGATGGCTGTAAGTAGAAATGAATTGTACTACATGCCTGATCATAATTGCTTTCTGTGTGGAGAGGTCTTTTTTCAGGTCGGTTTGGCTGCTGCTGTTTTAATCAGAAGGCTGTCTATTTGTATGTTAATAGTTTCATCCCAGTTTATTAGGTTTGTTGATGGAAAAGCAAAAATCAGTCGCTTCACTATTTTCAAGCTTCACTATTAATCTACATTTTTGTGCTAACCCTGAACCATTTCAGCATCCTCTGCCTTAAATCGTCTTAATGAAAGCATGAAGAATGACAAAATACTCCCTTTCATAAAAGCAGAAGGCTATGCCAATTCACTTTCAACATGCTCATTCAGTGGAACTGAGGTAAATATGTTGCTCCACAGGTGCTTTTCCTTGAAATAACATACTCCCTAGTAATCCATTAAATTCATCTCATGCTCTGTTTAGTGCCTAGTCTCTGAACTGCCTAGCTGGTTAAGGTCATTGTAATAATAGGGACAGGTTAAACAGCATGTGTATGTGTAACTCCAGTGTACACTATGACCACAATATAGATAAGACAAGACAGGCAGCATTAGATGTGTGATCTCGCCTAGAACTGACAGAATACCTTCCCCTTCTGTATCTCCATAAAGGCTAAACCCTTTAGGGATTAGATAAAGGCTATCAGATCTGAAACTCAGGTTTCCTGAAGATAATTTAGTGGTGCTAGAAACAGCAGATCAGTAAATGAAATCTTGTCCATTTCCTTTCATTTACTCAGCAAGCACAAATTGAGCATGAACAAGCTAATTGTCCCATCACGGGGGTGGGGAGACTGTCTTGCTATAACACCAATGCTAATGAAAGCAGAAACATTGTAGTCTCTGTCCCCATGTCATGGCTAGCGTCTGCTAAAGTAGTGGCGAGAAACCTAAACTTCACCATGGCTTGGCTCCTGGCATGGTGAGGTGCTAGCACAAAAAGGGTGGAAAATGGACTCCATATTTCCTTTAGGAACTCCTAGAGGATAAGACACTACATTGCTCAGTCCTCAATTAATGCAGTCAAACAATTGAGGCCCTATTACACTGAACCCAATCTAGCACCAGCCATCCCTTCCATGAGCTTATTATTATTATTATTATTTTCTGTGAAGACCTGACAGGGTTTATTTTATTTTTTCCTTTGCAGGGAATTGGGAAGTATAATCACTGGTAACTAATCAAACATCTTTCATATACCCATAAATATATAAAGGCAGATAAATGATTAATTATTGGGCTGAGCCATTTCAAATGAGAACTCATCTAAATGAGCAGATTTATTTCCAGAGCCACCTGAGTGTAAATCTAACTGTTTTATGAAAATCTGAGTCTAAAATATGCTTGTATTTGAAGACAGAAAGATGGGTTATGAGCAGCTGCACAACTGTCTATGCAAACCACTGGGAAAAGAACAATGTAAGACATGGTCAGCTATAATCTGTGGCCAGTCTAACTCGGTATTGTTAATTTACATGCAGGATTAGGTGGGAGGGGGTGGAAATAAATGGTTTAGAAATGGTTAACAGTGTTCAAATTTTCTTATTTCCAGAGACTCTTGTTTCTCATTTAGAATGGTGGTGAAAAAGGAAACAAACATTCTTACTTTTTGGTGAGTTCCATCCCCTACCCACTTTTTATGAAATGCTTTAATATACAGACAGAGCTGGCCACTCTAGTGGAATATGAATCTGTCAAAGTTTCTCTAATCAGCTGTACTCTACACAGTTATTTATGCAGAAGATGTAAAAATGGAATACAAGTGTGGCCAAAACAGCTATGTCCCTCTACGAGAAATCATGACCTCATACTACTAAAATGTATATCTGCATACAGATAGAACATTTCCCATGTTAAGAGATACATTAGAAGTGAACATACATCACAACTGTTAATGTAGAAGAGGATGAACTTTTTCTCTTGTATATTGCCATGCACACAAGGAAAGTCGGAGATTTACTTTTATTCCAAATGATTTACCAACTTTTCTATATGCCCCTCCCATGAGTGAAATGCACTCTATACTGAGAGCTTGCACAAAACGTAACAATAAGTCCTGTTAGAACCCTGTTTGGAAGGGTTAATGTGAAAACACCTTGTTCTGGGCTGTTGTACAAAGTGAATCTTACCTTGGCGCACATCTTCTTTTCGTAAGAATTTGTGCACTAAAACCTCCAATTATATTTGTAGAAATTTATTTTCGTAGTTAAACAAATATTTGCAGAAAACACTAACACAAATTGCTATTATAATAGTAACTACAGTACTACTAACAATAATACTTGGCTCTCATCTAGTGCTCTTCATTAGCAGTTTGCAAAGCACTTTCTCTCCGCAACAGAACCCATGCCTGTTTTGAATTGGAGTAATGCTAATGCATTAATTCAGCACATCCTTGTGCTGGGGAAGTAGCCATGATACAATTTTAATTTTATGCCCATTGAAATAATAATCAGTTTTTTTACCCTTATCCCTGAGATGACAGACAACAGGGGTTTCTAATGTTGATTAACAGTTTAAATAATAGCAACAAAGAGAACAATTTAAAGAAATCCTAAGCCAAACATTTCTTGACAGATGGCATGGTTCCCTAGTTTGTCCAGTCCCATGGCTATTTCTGTAAAAACTCTTATTTATGCTATAGCTCACTGCAGAAGAATGTAGCCTTGGAAAGAAATATGTTGGCTAGTTAATACTGTATGGGATTGCATGCTGCGGTCTGTGGCTATTCCTTATGTCTCTACGGGTAGCAATGCTTTTCCAACATCATTTTTTTTGTCATCACACAATTCCATAATGAAATATTATATGTATGAAGGAGGAAGAAAGGGCTGGTTACACCCTGCAGTGTTTTGGGGAAGTCTACCAAATGTGGATTGCAGGGACTATGTGTGAAATATGACATTTCATTATTTGTTAATTATTTTCTTTTACCAGTAATGACTATGTTGAAATGAGTTTCTTAGTTTTGGAATGTACAGGGAGGGGTTATCTCTGTCTTCCCCTCTCCCTGACTAATAAACTCAAGGAAGTCTTATGCTGGTATAATTTCTCAGTAGAATAAATTTCTCTTCAATGTCCAAATGCTATTGCATTTGTAGGGATTGTTGACAAAGTTCCCATGTAGCAGATGCATAATTAACCCAATGCATTTTTTTCTTTAGTAACATGAGTTCCAAAACAATATAGCAATCAAATTCACTCTTAAACAGAAGTATGTTCCCTTCGTCTCACAGCAACAGGGGTTTGACTCAACCTCCTTTGAAATGAACAAGTTTTTTGCATTGACTGCAGTGGACTTTGGATCAAGTCTCAAGTGCAGCTATTGGTAATGTGAGAAGCCAGAAATCCCTGAGTCGCTGTATTTATCCCACAAGCCATGGTATCACCCTACTGCAGACAATGGAGGGACAGAGGAGATTGTTTTGGCTCGATTCCCTCTGAAAAACAAAGGATAGAGATATTAGAAAGAGCTTTAGAGGTAGAAATGTTAAAGAAATTGGTAAGATGGAACTGGAATAATCAGACAAAACAACATGTTCCCAAGTCTTTATTATTGAAGTGCACCAAGCATCCAGGTTTTGAAATAAGAAGACCAACTTTAAAGTCCTGTAGCAACAGAAAAGCTAAGTGCCCCTATATTGCAAAAGTAAGGTGTTCGCGTATACTATCGGGCTGGGTCTACACTACATTCCTCTTTCAAAAGAGGAATACAAATGAGGGAAATAGAAAATGCAAATAAAGTGCTGATTTACAAATCTTGCTCTTAATTCACTTAATCCCTTCCAATTGCGTTTTCAGAAAAGACTTTTTCAATTTTTTTTGTCAGGAACAAGGTGTTTTTTGAAAACAGGAGGTGGGGGAGTCTCTATACTGCTTTTTTTTTCTTGAAAAAAATTCTTCCAAAAACGTGATCAGAAGAGATTATGCAAATGAAGCATGAAATTTGTAATTCAGCACTTCATTCGCATTTTTGATTTCCCTCATTTGCAATCCTCTATTGAATGTAGTGTAGACGCAGCCTTAAGGAACATGATTTTCAAATAAGTTGTGTTCAATTATCCGTTTATGTTCATGCAGAAAGGGTGCAGGAGGGATTTTGCATTTTGCATCTTTGAAAATCTACAGGATTAATATTTTATTTTGACCTAAAGAACCATTTTGCTTGTATCCATAATCAGTGAAAAGCAGTTCTTTTGACGGTTGATAACCATGGAATTTATAGATACCTCTTGAGTATTATATTGCAATTAATTACATATGAAACTGTTATTATATCTGCTTGTAAAATGCATGAGATCATTATTTGCCAACACAATATTACATGTCCATTTGTTTTTATGGAAAGTAACAGATGTTTAATGGTTTAATACATTTTCTATGGCTACCCAGAATCAATCTTACCAATTCTAAAACAATGGTATAACTTGGAAATGGCATGGATTAGACACAAAACAATTCTGCAAGTTGATAGTCTGATTTTCTGCGAAGAAGTTGCATTGCTTCTTATTTCCACTAAAGCAAGCACAGTATTTAGTTCCTTGGTGCATGCCTGGTTCAGTGACTTCCTACTCCTGTGGAGGTAACCATAGGAGATGGCAAATACTTAGTGAAGGATCAAGAATATGCCTCTTCTGCAACACAGTGCTTAATTGTTCCTGGCACAATTTAGCTCCTAGGGCATTTCACTTTGGACTTTTCAACAGTCATTGCAGTTATGAAATTTTGTATGTGTAAATTAATGTGTGTGCATGTCTGCACATGCACATATGTAGAATTATTTGGATAATACATGACCTCCATTTAATGGTATTCATTTGCTGAAACCCTCGTTGCAGTGTAGAAGCCACTTTTGCATTTCAGTAAGGCAATCCATTGCAAAACAGAAACAGCTTAATCTTTACAGCATAATCCCTCAGTAACAGCTTGTGCATGAGATTTCCAAATGCTCACATGTAATTCTTCCACTGGAGAGCACAGCCTGATTATGACAATCTCTGTCAATTTTATTAGCCACACAGATGTTATGGATATATAGGAAATTTGACCATCATTCTTCCACTGACGTGCACAGCGGAACTGTGGCTAACTCTTTCTCTCCTTTCACACAACCACTTAGCTTGCAGGCTTCCTGCCATTTAGCCAAAAGGTAGCTCGTTGTTGTGTAAGCTTCCGTGTGGCCTTCAAGCTAAGATGATCCTAAAACAAGAAGTAACATGGGATTGAAAATGACACAATTGAGCCAGTGGGAAATTTCAACTCTTTGCAACAGCAGAGCCCTTTGCACATTTGAGAAGTAAAGCAAACTGTAAGAATGGGATTGCTGCTTTACAATCTTTCTGTGCCTGGGATTTTTCAGTTAGGTGTGCAAGACTAACCCATGGGCAGAGTGGTGAGCATCAAGGATGAAGATGTTTTGCCCTCAGTGAATGCCTGTGACACTCCATAAAATCCTGGTGTGGAAGGGAGGCTAACTCGCTAAGAGTGATGGGGTGCACAGCTTATTTATACAACACACATTGTTTTCCTCCAGCAGCAGACTCATCTCAAAGTCTTGAGCATCTTTTCATATGCTCTCATTTCCGTCACTAAGTCCCAAGGTCATGGTGACTGCCCTGCTCCGTGTGCAGGGCCCTGTGTAAAATAGTTGCATTGAACCTTGAACTCTTGAAGGAAGCAGTTTGAAGCAAGGTTCAAGTTTTGATTTGTATGACGCTCAGGTCATGTTCTCTAATTGCTGGCAAAAGAGGAAGGCAGGGAGGACCACTGAAGCATGGAGTCAGACAGACTCTGCAGTGGTTGGTTGAATTCTGTTCCTTGTGAAAGGAACTGACAGGAAGGCTTGGGGAAAAGGAGAAAATCTGGTGTTGTAGTTGACACACAGCCCTGGGAGTCAGGAAACCAGAACTGCCACAGACATATTGGACTTCTCCATGCCATTTAAACTCTCTATACCTCAGTCTTCCCAGCTGTGGAAATATCCCTGGATAACTGTACCTCCTCCTAAGTGGGGAATGTGTGAGAGTAATTTAATTAGTGTTTGGTGGAACATGCACCATAAATGCAAGGGAATTAGGGTGACTAGCAAAGTTTCCTGGAAGCTGTGCATTTGTGTGGCCACTCAGGAGAAATTCAAATGCACCCAGCTGATTAGCTGAGTGTCCACAACTAGGGTTTGTGTTTCTGCCAGTGGTACACATTTGCACATGCCTCAGTGCACATAAAAGTTATTCCACATATATATGGAAAAAATCTACACGTGGATCAAAAGGATGAATGGGAACATCAGCGCTCAATAGTGATCATGGAGATTGGCATCTTAGACATGCTAATAACGATAAAATAAATAAAGAACACCGGGCAGGCAGGAAGAGCCCCTAGACATGAATGTGAGCTGTTCCCCTCCTGAGGGACTCAATGTACTGCTTCCTCAGCACTCCTAGTTCTATGCTGGCTTCAGCTCAGCTCCCCCCCGGCCCCGGGGTAACACACTGAGCTATTACTAGACTGCTCGGTCAGCCAAGTGGAAGCGGAACTTTTAAGTGCTTTATTATTTTCAGAAGGCATCAGAGAAACTGAAACCCCCACAACTGCAAATAATTGAATACGTCAATAATATTTTGACTTGTTCATGTTTTGCGAGGCTCAGTATAGCCCTGTTAAGTACCTTATTGCTATCCCTCCAGCGATGTTAATTAAGTTCACCCTAGGCTCACAAGTGCTTTTTTTTTTTTTCAAACGAGCAAGCAGTTTTCCCAAATATAATGTCTAGCAATGGGAGTTGTAATACACTGGAAAGCAGCCGAACAAAGGCAGATTAAAAGGAATAAAGAGGAGGCATCCTTCGGTGTGACTGTCAACATTTCCCTGCAAATAGCTTTTCCAGCAATATTAGCTGAGGGATTTTGAAAATCTGAAGAAAGTATTAAAGAGCCACGGCCTGCCAAAAATACAGCAAACAGCAATCCTCGGCCTTGGACTGGATTCACATTAGCATTTGCTTTATACATACGCAGAGGTCCATTCCCTGAAATGCAAATTATGTGGGAGTTTCAGAGTTTTCCCATGCCATTTTACGTGCATGCCTGGGAGTTTGTGATGCACCCAATTAAACAACAAAACTTGTCATGTCATTATACAGAGCTACACACAGGCAGCCAGCCTACGGACTCCCACTCGGATCCCCGGCAGAGTTTGACTCAATGACGCTTTCACATCCTCCGGGTTCTCTTACATCAGAACTGCGGTGGTGGGGTGCTTGGAACTCTGGCCTCTTTGAAGTGCCAGGGCAGTGCTGCTGTACTGCCCTTATGGTTCTGAGGGAAGGAAGGGCCAGGACTGCAATTTGAGTGGTGCTAAAGTCTGACTGTGTTAGGCCCTGCCCATCCACCATTGACCCCGCCCCTTCTCCTTGGCCCCACACCTTCTCAAGGTGTAGAGTTGTGCCCCCTTCCCACCTAACCCCGAGGCCTGTGGTGCTGTGAGTCCTGCTGCTCAAGCAGGAGCAGCAGAAAAACGAGCCCTGGACCTGTCTCAAGAGTGCCCTCTCTGGTGCACATGGGTCCAGTCGCTGAAGAATAGGGTGCATGGAATCATTGTGTCTTTGCTCAGCTCAGCAAGGTAATTTCTATAAAACCTTTACAAATTTGTACTATGTCATAACAAAGTCATTTTACCAATCATTGTTTCCACTCAATTTTTTCATTTCCCTCTCTTATGCATACTCATTGCATGACTATTTTGAACTGCTTTATATGTAAAAGAAAATAGAGGTCCACATTTACGAAAAAAGAACTTCCCTACCACAGAAAATCCTGTGTGGGAGCCTGGTCTCCCTTTGGGTGATACAGCCCAAGGGATTTTAGGAGGGAGCAGTCCCTGTGTTCGGAGGACTACAAGGACTGTGATTGTGCCAGGACTCCTTGTGGCAGGCTTAAAGGAGGATGGGGAGGAAGGTCTTTTTATCTTTCTTTGCTCTGGCATGACCCTGCCACATGGTGGCACATCCAGATCCTGTGCAGCTTAGACTACCCTGAATCTTACTGTCCCAACAGGACACTGGAACATGGACGGTAAATGTTACCCCATTCATCCCTTCCAGATTTTACATGAGATACCTGCATAGAGGGGAGCTGAGGATGGCACTGACCTCAGAGACCTGAGTGACCGGGAGGATAAGCAAGACAAAGGCTGAGACTGGTGGGGAAGCTGAGGCATTTGGGCTTTGCCGTGTTGTAGGCATACAAGACAGTCAGGGATGAGAAACAAAGGAATCAGAAATGGAGGTGGTGGGTGCAGCTCCCAAGGGTACAGCAATATAGGAGTAGGAGTAGAAGAAGCAGAGGTAAGGGAAGAACTTTGTGTCATGGAGACAGGCCCACCGATGGGGGGGTGGGGGGGAGTCGGGAAAAGGAAACAGTTGCTCTGAGGCCCAGTGATTCAAAAGGACTCAGGGATCCTGACAGTCTCCACCATTCCTTCAGAAGTGGCGGTGGCCAGACCAGCGCAAAGCACGACACAGGCAGCTCTGAGGGCTGGGTGGAGGCTCAGTGTGGTGTGTTCCAGGCATGACTCCAGTAAATTCTGGGAGCGCAGAGCTCATCACCCTTTCACCATGCCCAGGGGCCTGGTAAGTCTGTTGGTCCCTCTGCACAGAGGGACCATTGAGAAAGAGGAGCAATAGCATTCAAGGCCCATATCTCAGAAGTATTGGGCACCAACGGCCCTACCTGGAGTAATTTGAAAGCTGCAAGGGATGAGCTTCTCTGGCTCTCTGGACTTGATCATAGTGGAGAATTTAGCTTTAAAACTATTGACTCACTAGAGCACAAGGAAGTCAGTGTGGGAAAGGGGGTGCTGAGAACACAGCTCAAAGTGATGCAATAAGCAAAACCAGAAGGAGGGAGGAGAGAATTATACCTTCTCTGAGCTACAGTTTACTCATCTCTCAATAACTTTTAAGATGTTCACTCGTGATCTGTGATAACCATCTCACAACCTCTGCCTTCCCTTGTGTGAGCAACACCTAGCAGAAAAGCTGCTTGCTTGTCTGCATGGCATTTTCTGGAGGAAACAGTGTAAGCAGGATCTGAAGGAATGCTTCCTTTACAGCTAGCTGGAATGGGAGAGAAACTCTGCGTGAGTCTATGTAAATACAGTTTGCTCCTCCTTTACTTAGGTTTCCTATTCAGCAGATCAAATGGGATTTTGCTCATTGTAATCAACTTAATTTGTGACCCAACACCAGCCATGTTTCCGTTAAATGCAGGGATAGCTAAAATATGGCTACTGCTTTTTGTAATTTTGTGGGAATACAGTAAAGTAGGACTGTGCTAAAGTGCTCCAAATGAAAGGGCTCTCAGTCAGCAGAAAGAAGCTTTTTAATACAGTGGCTCAACTTTCAGAGCTCTGCAAGGGTAAAAGGTGAGAGAAGGTTACTTGGGTCAGGAAGCTTCCTTTGCCTAGAATAGTTTAATCTCCCTTTCCCCTTCAAAGTGCAGAGTTAAAGAGCCCTCATTAGGTACCTGTTTATGCTGCTTGCTAAGACCGGAGATCACGTATGACTAATGGGCAGAAATCATAGTCCAGAAGTGGATGGTAGGGGATGGTGACTGAGAGCCTGAAGGGTGGTGGCTGAGAGATTTGATGAGTGGCCAACAGGGTGGCAGCAGAGAAAAGTGGCCAAAGGAGCAGCAAAGGGGTATACTGAGTGGAGCAGGGTGGCAGCAGAGATGTTAGACAAATGGCTAGCTGGGCAGCAGCAGCCAGAAGTGAGCAGGCAGATGGCAAGTGACCAGCAGAGTGAGTAAGATGCTTCTTTACCTCCCTCACACTCAGGATGAGAGGTGAACTCTGTAGTTCAGAGGTCAGCAATCTTTCTGAGGTGGAGTGCTGAAATTTGATGTTCAGACCTCTATATACAGTCCGAATGCCAGTGATACTTTTTATAGTCACTAATAGTCCTAGTTACAACAGTTTCATTACTAAATACATTAAGATTCAGAGCTTTACTCTGTAGGTGGTGGCAGGTAGCTTTTAGCCAGTCTTTTGTTAATACACAGGTGGAATGGCTTTGAGCAAGCTCCCGGCTGCTTGGGGGAGGAGGGGTGGACCTTAGATGCCACCTCACATGCTGATGAAATTTGGCTTGCATGCCATTCTTGGCACCTGTGCTAGGGGGTTGCTGACCCCTGCTGCGGATGTATGTCTGAACTCTGGGTCTGCTCTGACCAAAGGCAGCAACTGTGAGTGGGGTGCAGAGAAGGGTTGGGCATGCGATGGGGACATTTTGATTCCCGGACTTGAGAACCTGAAAGGAAATTGAAACTGTTCAATGTACTTGGGGTGGGACTTTTACTCGTCGTTTATGTTTATGAATTCTGTGGTGTTTTGCCAAATTAATACCAAGTTAATTCCCTCTCTTTTATTAAAAGTTTCTTTTCTATGCTCAGACTCTGCTTGCGAGTGGGAAGGCATTGCCTGTCAGAAGTGCCCAGGGGTGGCATGTGAATTTCCAAGGTTACTTGGTGGGGGCTTGAGCCAATTCTGTATTGGATGGATGAAGAGGAACCCCTAAAAATTGCAGCTGGCCCTGTCTGCAGTGGGCTCCACCTGGCAGAAGGCTAGAGGAGATTATTAACAGCAGACTTTTGGACCAAAAGATGTAAGTTTTTGGAAGTTAAAAGTTCAATAATTTACAAAGCCCTTAACAGCTGAAAGAGAATGAACATAGGACACTTTCAGCCCATGCTTTTGTAGACTGTGAGGTTCTTCCTCGTAGAATAGAATCCTAGATATGAAACTGCTGCACACTAACTTTAACCCAGGTTTGTTATGCTTGTCCTGTTTTTTCCCCTGCTAATTAATGCTATGGAAAAACCAAGGTTTAGTTGATCTAGGGGTTCTCATAGAAGAGAGATCAATTTTATTTCATTAGAAGCTGAGTCAGTATTTTAATTCTTTTCACTATGCATATTTGACCAGGTACATTGTATGGACCAGTCACTAATACAACCCGTCTCTGAAAAGCACTCTCTGACATCTCTCTCTCTCTCTCTCTCTCTTTCGCTCACTCAGTCACTCACACGCACACACACACACACACACACACACAATCTGGGAGTCTCCTAATAGCTTGAAGCAATCTGACCAGTTGTCGCAACCAACCTGGCCACACATGGTCGAGAATATTATCCTCTTGCTGTCCCTTGTGTAGTGGAGACTTTGTTGCTGTAGGAGTACAAATATGTCCTACTGGTATTACATGATAGTAGGAATTTCATACCAAAGCAAAGGAGGAATGTAGAAGCTGCCTGTTATGTTCTATATTTCCTATGCAGTTATGTCTGATATCTCTTTATAAAAGGGTGTCTTATCCCGGTCTGTCCTTCCTCAAGGAAATCCTAATCTGACCATTGAGTCTATATAACTGCTTTCCATGAAAATCAATGGGATGTCATAAATATACCATGATTACTCTGGGATAGAGGGTCAGATTTTAAAAGACAAAGCTCTGCATATGTCATGTGTGTACAAATCCCGGTTTGAATGCTCCTTTTTGGACTTGTGCGCAGACAAATTTTGTGCATGCACAAAATCTAACACATATAGAACAATACATGTGTGAAGATATCTGTCCCACCCACATCTTTGTGCAAGTCACCCTGGTCCCCTCTGTCCACCCTATTCTCTTCTGGATAACGCCGTCTTATTCTACTTCTTCACCTCCTTGCTTACCTCTCACTTATTATGGCCTTCCATCACTGTACCCCATCCTCATGCCCAGCATTATCATCAAACATAAATTTATTGAGTTAAATCCATAGCAACTAAGGGCTTCAAGGTTGCCAGACTGCTGCATGAAGAGTAACTTGGCAACAGGTATCAAACTAATATTCTTTTGCTCTGAGAGCTCAGGTTAGTTCAACCAATAGCCATACAAGGGCAAGGAAACATAGGTGAAAAGTTCTGGTTCTGAACAGTAGAGGGCAGTGGAGCACATGGGGAATAATCAGTTTCATTTCAATATTAAATTAATTTTAAAAAGTCTTAAGGAAAAGGAACTATAGCAAGAAGATTCTCAGACACCAATCAGCATAATAGTAGGCCCAGGACATAGCAGGAATCAAACATTTGTTTGGGTATTAAAAAAATCTGCAGTTGCATTAGATCTGGCTCAGATATATACATTTTTATGAATGTCAAGTGCTGAATGTTTACACCATTCAGGAACTGGCATTCGGGGATCAGGATGAAACTTCTTCTGTGGGTGACCCTATTTCAAAATTGGCCCATTAGAAAGTTTCTCCGAAGTATCTGCTTCTGGATATGAATCTGATGGATACCTGGTTAAACCAGTAGTGCAATATGTACGTTCCTATAAATGTTGCTATTTGCAGTCCTTTTTCCTCCCAAACTCCTTTTTTCCTCAGAGCTAGCCAGACACGCACACCCCTGAGGTGACAGGGCAGTGAGTATGCTCCTTTAGTACACCAAAGAGCTCCACCTTAGTAGAGACATGAATGAGCTCTTCACATGTAACTAGACCATGCAGCAGCACGGATATTACAAATCAGTAGAAACTGCATAAAATAGCAAATTGGTATTTGTGGCATGAAAAGCCGCCCACCACTGTCTTTTGGCTTGATCCTGGAAATTAAGAGGGGTGGCCCGTACTTCTGAGAGGCTTCAGTAGGAGTGAAGGTCATCCCCCCCCACCCCAGCAGGGTCAAGCCAGTTTGGCTTGGAGCCCTTCGGGTAATTATCTGGTACATAACAATGCTGTGTCATGGCTAGTTTTATCAGCAGCAAAACTAATACAAGTTGCACCTCCTAAAACCAGCAATCTCTGGTCCAGCAACATCCCTTGTCCAGCAGGACCAGAGACGTCCCTGGGCCAGAGAACAAGGCAGTAGTGTAACATTTAGGAGATGTCCTCTAGCAGCCCTGTGGGGCTGGAACTGGTGTTCCTGGCAGTCCCATCAGGGGAAGCTGTGCAAACTGAAGTCTGTGGCCCTCAGCAAACACCTGGGGGAAAAGCAACACAGGATGAAGCCAGGGACAGAGCTGGCTTCCCTCAGCACCCCACAGGGATGAGGAAAAGGGTAGCTGCATGGCCACCTGCCCAGAGCCACCTGCCCAGCAGCTCCATGGGAAGCTGCGTGAGTGGGAGCCCCAGCAGCAGCTCAGGCCAGAATGCAGACCCAGCAACAGGTGGGTGAGCAGCCTCAGTGAGGCTGGGGGGTGGTGGAGGGATCTACCCTAGTCTGGCAAATTCTTTTGTTCTGGAGAGGTCTGGTCCCAGCCCTGCCAGACCAGGGAGGTGCAACATGTATCTTATATAACACCCTTCCCAGCCAGTGCTCCAGACTTCATAGATAGCATCTGAACGCAATCTGAACTAGCTTCGGGCAAGAGAAACGGGAGGTGAGGATTTTTTTTTTAAGTTCGGTAAAAGTGAATTGTTTTGGGGGATGGGAAGGAAGCCCAGTTGGACAGTGAACCTGGTGATTCAGGCATGAATATCAGCGCCTTATGTAAGATGCTCAGAAATAGCCACCAGGTCCCCTTGTATGATGTGTGCCAAGAGCAAATCCTTGAAGACAATGCCAAGGTCAGGGAATCATGTGCGGGATTACTGGTACTACTTCATGCCGGAAAGCGATCAACGAGATTCATAGAGCTACACTGCTTTACACCGGCTGAGGGTCTGGCTGCATTCTTCCTTCCAGCCTATCCACAGCTCTTTCGTTACTAAAAATGAAAGAAGTGTGCAAATAGCTTGGCTAATGGCTTTGCTGCCCTCCAGGTCGCCAAAACCTGGGGCCCAAATTCTTTCTGGCTTTGGCTGGCTGCCTGACAGGCTTGTGCATAAAAGTGGCTTGGAAATCTGCAGCAATGTGCCTGCCAACTTTGTGCACCCTGGATATATATCATATTTCAGATTACACAGGCAGCCTGGTCATATAATATGCTGAATACCCTCAACCCCTACTGATGTCCCTATCTAGGGACATGGTGGATCCTCCCTCAGTTGCAGTCTTGAAGAGAGGACAGGATTTCTGTCTGAAAGATATACTGCAGCTCAAAGAGAAATTTTGGCTTGATGCAGGAATTACTTAGTGAGGGTTTTTTTTGGCCTCTGTTATGCTGGAGGTCAGACTAGATGAATCACAATAGTGCCTTCTGGCCTTATTGTAAACGAATCTATATCACTGGAAAATAAAGCTGCTAAGCACCTAGCAGGAGCGGATCTACATATAGTAACCATATTTTTTTGGTCTGAACTTTAAAACCTGAGTCCCATCAAATAGTTCTATAGCTGTGTTTGCCACGGCCAAAGTACAAATGTGTTGGTTTGCAGGCTCCTTGTATAACATTGCTCAGTGCAGAATTATTTCCCTTAATGGCTACACAACAAGTGACTAGTTAACTGATGAATCTGTAGTCCAAGGGGGGGCGGGCTACAAATGTATAGATGTTAACTACTGAGTTTCAAGAGTTTGGTGGAAAACAATTTAAACTTTCCCTAATCATGTCACAGTGCAATTACCCTGGTTATTCATTTATGGTCTGCAGTAAGTTATTTTGTCTGTTTCATGACAGACATGCTGGGAGCAGGGCATTTGTTTGACTTGATACATTTCAAATTAGTTATACCTGCTGCTCCTTATTCTTAAAACAAATAAATAAATAAAGCTCATCCTGGTCAATGAACTATACTAAGATTATTCTTTTATTTCCAAACTAAAAATATAAGTGCAACCACTTTCTTTGCGTTATGATCAACAATATTAAGCAATCCATGCTGAGATTTTACTAAGAATCCCACAGATGCACATACTGTGGTTACACCTTTCAAATCCCATGGAAACACTGTGGCTATGTCTACACTTCAGCGATCCTTCAAAAGAAGTCCTTCTGGAAGAGATATTCTGAAAAAGTTTCTTTCAGAAGGTCATGTCCACACACAAAAATGTGGAAAGAAAATTCGATCCTCTCTTTCAAAAGAGAGTGCCCACACAGCCCACACTCTTTCGAAAGAACGGGCCAGTGAGCAAAAATTCCAGCACCATGAGGACTGCTCTTTCCAAAGAAGGGCCTGTGGAGTGGCTACACATGCTTTTTTTCTGAAAGAATCTTTTGAAAGGAGGCACTCTTCCTGATCTGAGAACAGATGAGGGCTTCCAGAAAAAGAGCTGCATTCATTCGAAGGTCCAGATTTCCCAAAGAGCTGGATTTTTTCTGAAAGAACTTGCTAGTGTAGATGCAGTCTGTCAGTGCCACTGGGAAAGAAGAAAACAACTCAAGGGAATTTTGTTTCATGTCCATTTCACTTCTATTTCAAGACTAATCTCAGGAGCTGCACTGTTTTGTGATGAAGAACAGCAAAAGTCTCGATAATGACACTTATTTATGCATTTCAGTGGTTTTTTTTGAGGCTTGTATCTTTGGAGTTAGTCATGTGGAAGTGCTTTAAAGTGATGGCTTGGTGGCACTTATCTTTCAATCCAGCAGAGAAAATTGTAGTCATTATTTGTAATAGTTCATAGGAAGGAGGACCTGGATTGGTTTAAAGAGATCCTATTTTAAATACATAGAGGTAATATTTCCATCTAGATGTGTTGGGATTTAAATCGGTAACTCCCATTAACATTAATGGGAGTTACATGTTTAAAATCCGTGCACATTGCAAGGAGAATATACCCCATGGAATCCAATTAATTTGAGGAATATTACATACTAGGGAACATTCACACTATACAATTTCACTGGCATGTACATTTGTCCTCAATAAAGCTTTCTAATGACTGGCAACAAAGACATTAACATTCAATTGTACATCTAAAATAAAGGAGGACTACACTATAGATTTTCCCCAGCAGTGTGGGCTGCGACAAAGCAGCTTTTCAGAGTAAACAAATAAGGAATTGAGAAAATAAGGAAGGAGATGGTATTTTAAGAATGTGAATATTTGGAGAATGCTGGGGAATGAACACAGAGAGAGCTGTTTGTGTATAGGTTAGATACATTACCACAGGAACCAGGCAAATACAAATACAGAAATACAGCATGGAGGGTAAAAGGATATTCAGACTCTGGTTGTTTCCCACAGGCAGAAGTTAATAACATGAATGGAAGCGATTTTGTTTTGGGGGTCAGAGCGGAGGTTGGTACCACAACCTTTTCCTACCATGGAAAATATCACTCTATTAAAATAGCCAACCCAGTTGCTGTTGTGATCCTAACGAGGCTATTTACTCGTCAAAGACAATGGCTGCAAAGAAACTAACAGCAAGTGTTAATGCTTCAGAGACAATCAGTAGAGACGGACTGCTTCTGGAAAGTGTAACAGAACATTAAAGCACATGATAAGTAAACAGGAATCAGCAAAAAGTTAATAGGAAACCACAGTGACAATATGTCCAAGTAGTTTAGGACAATATTCCTCTTTTTTTTCTAACAGGATAAGGAATTAAGTAGTACACAGGAAGGCAGTATCTTAGTAAAGAAAGAAAGGAACAACAAGAGATAAAGAAGTAAAGTTTCCAACCACTAAGCAAGCAATTCAGTTTTAAGAATGTTTGTAAATGTTTGACAGGACTTCATTTGCCAAGACTTGGATGATCTTGGGACTGTCTTCAGAAAGTCATGTGATATTTTTTCCTTTGTTTTTAATGAATAATATATGGCCAGGATTTTCAACAGTGAATGATTATTTTGGATGCCCAAGTGAAGAATGTTTGAAAAGGGGCTGATTTTCAAAGATGGGTGCTCAGAACTTTCCAAAGATCAGGTCCCTCTATGTGTCCTCCTGTTGGGCCCCCCATAATTGAAGTGTCAAATATCACTTGTAAGAATGGAGGCAATATGCCTGTGTGTGTGTAACTGCCCATAAGCAGACTCAAACCTAGGACTTCAAGAGTTAGCATAGGTGCCTTTACAGCACAAGCTAAAGGCCAGCTACTGCTAAGCTTAGGTTGAAGAGGATGCATTCTTTTCCTACAAAGTGGTCTAGGTACCATTACATGGGACAGTTAACCACAAATAGGTGTGTGGATTACACATGCATACATACAAGCCATATACAATGAATACAAATAAAAGCTTAACAACATGCCACACCTCCACGTAGTGTGTACATGTCCAGTTTTACAAATTATTTTATAAATGTTTTAGAGGATTTTAAAAAAAATTCTTTTGGGCTATTTTTTGTATCCTTTTCCTTGTAACTCCTGGATTCCTACTGCACTGAGGCAATGTCTACACTAGAAAGTTTTGTTGACAACCCAGGCAGCATCCACATTCCCACAGTTTTCTGTCAACAGTAAATTGACAGAACATGGCCCTTCTATTGACAGTGCTCTGCCACTCCTCCCTGAGGCAGAACGCCCTATTGACATAAAGCCAGTCTGGACATTCTGGGAAGGCCTTCTGTCAACAGACAGGGCTTCTGGGACACTGGGCAGCCCTGTCTGCTGTGCTTCTGGTTGGCCATTTTGCTGATAGCGTGGTCAGGCAGCCAGCCACTCTCTGGCGAGAGAGTGGATTGCTTTTCCAATACACTTAGCAGTCTGGCCACAATCTATCGACAAGTTTTGCTGGAAGTTATCTTCCAACAGGAACTTCTGTTGAGAGATTGCTCTAGTTTAGACATAGCTGGAGTAAAGAAGGATAAGGGGAAAAGCATACATCCTGCAAAGGGACTAAACTCTGGTGTCACAGTCACACTGTGTGAATTGTCATTGCAGTATCAGTGCCCAATTAATTTGAAAAACCTTGTCTGTGAACAAAGGTGTATAATTGGAAATATGCATCTCCTGGAACAGGCCTCAGAAGGGTATGTAGTCTAGTCCCCTGCCAGGACCGAACACACCTTCCCTAAGCATCTATTTGGCCCAAAGGCCTCCTTGAGGATTGAACTCTCAACCCCACATTTAGTAGACCACTGCTGAAACCACTGACCTACCCCTCCCCCTCCCCCTCAGTCTGGTAGTATAAGGTCTAAAGCGCTGCACTCTATCACATGAGCTAAGGGCATGTCCTAATTTAAAAAGCAGTACCCTGGGATCCCAGAAAGTGTTTTAAATCCCATTGCAATGTTGGGGATCATTCTTTTCCAGTGGGCCAAAAGTCTCATTCCTAACTCTGAT
Source organism: Carettochelys insculpta (assembly GCF_033958435.1). Classification (NCBI taxonomy): domain Eukaryota; kingdom Metazoa; phylum Chordata; order Testudines; family Carettochelyidae; genus Carettochelys; species Carettochelys insculpta. The sequence goes on along the minus strand of NC_134150.1, from coordinate 33,799,245 downwards.
GTGCAATGAGAAAAGTTCCTTTTAACCTCTTCAATTCACATGCAGGCTTTTTCCATTCTTGTGCAGAATAAATTTTTTAATGTGTGGTGAGCCATGTGCAGATGTGACCACTAGCAGAAACAAAAAACCTAGCTGTGGGAGCTCTGGCAATCAGCTGGTGGCATTTCAATCTTTCCTGAGCAGACACACAAGTGCACTGCTTCCAGGGAACGCTGGTGAGGAGATGTAAGATCTTGAATATGTCATGACAGCTACTGGGCCATGGATTGATAATGCTCAGCTGTGCCCATGGGCCAATGTAATTTGATGTGGCTGGGATTCAATATTTGATAAGAGCAAGGTGGGCATGTATCTCTGGCCATCTGATTTATAAATGATGGTGTCTGTTTGAAGCTCTTCACAGGTAAGATAGGATCCAAGTGTAATACCCAGAGGCACTGAGAGCTCATGCTAGGGTGAGTGGAAGTCCCTGCTATACAGCCTCAGCTGAGAGCTAGCTAGCCTTTAGCTCATGTGACAGAGAACAGGGCTTTAGCCCCTATGATCACAGGTTCAGTACCTGGTGCTGGCAACCTGGGTCTTTCAGCATTCCAGTTCTGGGGAGGCTTGTCCTGGTTGAACTGCTGGAAGGTCCCAGAAGCTTTGGATGTGCTTCCTCAGCCCAGGGAAGCATGTGGTACCAAGAGGCACTGAGCTCTCATGCTTAGGATGAGTAAAGTCTCCACCCTACAGTCCCAGCTGAGCAGCCACTGGCCTTTAGCACATGTGGTAGAGCATAGGGCTCTAGACCCTATGATCACACATTCAATCCCTGCTGCTGGCAACCTAGCTGTGTTGGCTTTACATAAGGAAAGAGGGATCACCAGGCGAAGGAATTCCCAGTAACTCACAGGTTCATGATAAATTCAGTGAATCACATGGCTCTGCAGTTTATAAAATGGGTGTCATCTACATCTTATACAACACCTAGGCTTGTATGGCCTATTTGAGGTGCTAGGTTAGTAAATGGGGAGCACCTGAGATGTCTTCTCCTCCATTCTGCACTATCCTTCAGCAAGCAGGATGCCCCCCTAGCACTTCCTGGACAGCTAGAAGACTGACTGATGTGCTTCCTAGTTCTCCAGACGGATGTATCTGAGGACTTGGGATCTGAATATTAGGGTTCATTATTTGTATTGCAGAAGCATTTGAACATGCCAATCATAGACCAGTGCCCTGTTGTGCTGCATGTTGTGCCAACACAGAACAAACATAGGTTCTCAGCTCCTGACAGCCTACAGTCTACTTAAGCCACTGACTAACTAGAGCTATGTCGACCCAACAGCCTAAACTCAAAATAGCTTGTTTCAAGTGTAGTAGGAACTAGGCTATTTTGGCATTTGAAATGTCAAAATAAAGAACTGCTTTAAAACATCCCCTACTCCTTCTGCAATGAGGATTACAGAGATGCCAAAATAGCATGCCCATTATTTCAGAAAAATATTTTGAAATAATGGGTGCATGTCAAAGACATAGAGTAGCTATTTTGGGATACCTTGGTATCCCAAAATAGCTCCGCAATGTAGACATAGCCTGCATACTTACCCTCTATTACGGAGGAGTTGGGACTAGAGGATCACAGCGGTCACATCTGGAATCTATGTGCAAACCTAGAGGCACTGAGTCCACTGACAAGGGACTGTGAAGTCTGCTCTACGGCCTTAGTTGAGAGCCCGGTTGCATTTAGCTCATACTGTAGAGGCACGTGGCTTTAGGCCCTAAGGTCCCACATTCATTCCCTTCTGTTGATGACCCAGTCCATCGGCCTTGTGTATGAATTTATGGCTATAGTATACAAAATAGAGTCAGGTATACATTGCTCCTTTTGAGTAGATACATTGTCTTGCTTTCTTTCCCTACCCTCATGAGCCATCCCACCCTCCTGCTTGTACAGGACTCAATTGCAGAAATTAAACCCATCACACTCCCAGAAAATATGATAAAATATGTCATGTATAGAAAGAAGTTGTGTGAAAACTTTTAACAGCACTTTGGCTCTCAATGTTTTTTTTTCCTTAAAAAAACAAAACAAAAACAAAAAAACAAAACAAAAAAAACTCTCATCCAGTAGCAAATCAAATAGTGTGTTTAAATGTATCTCATTCTTTTCATATTGCTGCTTACCCTTTGCACTAAAGATGTCCACTTCTTAATTTCACAGCTTTTTGCTTCAGGCAAAGAAATGCCCTTAAAAGGTTAAAAACAGTCAAAGAATACTTGCAATTAATCTTCGCACATGGTATTAAATATTCATTTTATGGAAAGCTAATAGATCTTAAATAAATAAAAGGAACAGAATCTACTGTGGTTTTACAGACTATAATTTAAACCTGATCCTGAACAGTAATGTGAAAATGATAAACAAGTTGTATGTGATGTGTGACTGTTTAATAAGGATGTTATTGAGCACAGAGATTAGACCCATGTTAGATGTGCTTTTGAAGGAGATACCTGGCGCATAGAAAGGTTTTCAAAGGCATCTTTCTTGTGAAGAAATAGCCAGCTTCTTGTGTATTTCTCTTTTCTAAGTCTCTTAAAAACACATCAAGCTTTTCTCTTTCCAATTCACGTTTTAGAAGTGTGGTTTATCTATTTTTAAGATCTCAGCAGCTGAGAAAAGGACTCAAATTAATGAGGGTTTTAGATTTTGGTTATTTATATCCTTATCAATAAATTAATATATAAATTTTTTGAGATGTTTATAACTTAAAGACCTGTTTGTAAAATACTGGCAAGGGCTATTTTGTCTAGCATCTTATTTGGGAATGACCTCACTGATGTTATCATTTTCCTAGGCATGAACAAGGAGAGGTTTTCTAGGCTGAAAAAGAAGCTGAGCTTTATTATTTACGGGAGGGCAGTGCTTATGTTAAGGAAATAGTCACCTGAGGCAACCCACAGCCTTATCTGACCAATGAGCAGACAAAATAAATACAGGTTGAACCTCTCTAGTCTGGCAACCTTGGGACCTAAGGGGTGCCAAACAAGAGAATTTGCTGGGCCATGGAAGGTCAATATTGTCTATCAGCATTACCAACACTTCCACTGCTTACTGGGCTCTCAGAAGACATTTAGGGGTAAATTAGAGCTAAGTAACAGCACGAAACACTGAAAGCCAGGCCTGGTGGCTGGAAACAAACTTTATGGGACCCTGGGAAACTTGGCCACAGCCATGATAACTGGACATCAGGCTAACTAAAATCATGCCAGACGATGGATGTTGCTGGATGAGAGTGTCAGACTAGCAAGGTTTAACTTGTAGTATCCCTTTATGAAATGAAATGTACCCTTTAAATACCAAAAACAATTCCAATAACGTAATCCCCAAAATCCTATGCAATGGTACTGGTCTGAGACTAAGTCAGGGAGTAGTGTACTTTCTGATCATCACTACCTCCACCTCCCATTCCAGCAGATGCATGAAAAAACCTTCTGATTCATGTTGATCTCTAAAAACAGCACAGCCCTTCCAATATACAGCAATAAAGTCATGTCTGGTGAGGCCTATACAAAGGCAACAAATTCAGGGTTATTAAAAGAAATCTTTCCTGAAAAAAAAAATACAGAACTAACCTGCGGAACTCATCACTACAAGATTTCATGGAGGCATGTAGGATTTAAAAGAGATATAATTGTTTTATAGATCATGTGACATCCAGAGTTACCTTAGATAAATGATATGTTCGTGTTTTTAACACACTTTCTAATCTTCTTTGCGACGCTTATGATGATCTAAATATCTATTCTCTATTCAGGAGGAAGATCACTTTCTCACGGGTCAGTGAACAAGCCAACTACTAAGAGCACAATCCTGAAAGCTCAAATCTATTGAACCTACATGTACTTAAAGTTAAACATATGTTTAATATTTTGCTACACTGGTGCCATCACTGCATCTTGCAGGAAAAAGCCTAAATGAGAGGTTCCAAAAAGAACTTTCATCTGTGAGCCACCCAAGTCAGTGTTTCATTCATCTTTGGAGCTCTGCAAATCTGTAGTATCCCCTTAGCAAGTGAATGTAGCCTTTAAATACCAAAGACAACCATTCCAATAACATAATCCCTAAAATCCCATGCAAGGGTACTGGTCTGATACTAACTCAGGGAGCTTTATTTCCTTAGACTATATTTGCCAATCACAGATTGGCTGTAGATGCAAATTTGGTATCTGTACAAGGCTCCTCTGAAACATCTGGTCTGGAGTAAAGACAGGATATTTCACCAGATGGGTCCCTGGTCTGATCCAGTTAGGCAATTTTTTTATGGTCCTGCATCTTTATTGTTGATGCAAGTTAAGAGGGAACAAAAAACTTTTTTTTAAAAAATGTTGGTAACTAAATAAATCCAATTCAGAATGCTAAGAACAGCAGTTAAGAGTACACTGACATAGTATTAGCCACTGAATTATGGACAACCATAGGACCGTGCCAGGTTAAAGCTTAATAACCAAAATAGAATAAATTGATTCAAGAAGTCAATTTGAACACCACCGTTCAGCCCGAGTGCAGTTTCAGTCACTAATGATTAAATGTCACTTCTTTATAAACTTCATTCTGGCCAAAAACTCTCTTGCATTATTATTTTCATAAATGAGTTCCCTAAGTAAACACATTTTATATATGACGAAATACCAGTCACTTCAGTTCACTTATTGTGGTCATGACCACTCTGCAAGTTTGCAGACAGGAGGGAAATGGAGGGTGGTGGGGCAGGGAGAAATGAAATAAATCAGATATTTTCATGATTTAATGTTTTTAAAAGATCTGAAAGCAGAATATGATATCTTCCCATTCTGAATTACATATCAGTTAGCAGAAAGAGCCAAATTTTCCAAGAATCCAGCCAAAAGGCATTTGATAGGTTAGCTTCATGCATGAGGATGAACGTAAAGTATTCCACTTAGGAAGAAACAATTAGCTGCACATACCCAAAGTGGGAAATGATTGCTAGGAAGGAGTACTGTGGAAAGGGATCTGCGCATTATAGTGGATCATAAATTTCATATGAGTCAAAACCACTGCAAAGAAGGTTAACATCATTCTGGGATGTTTTAGCAGCAGTGTTATAATCTAGCAAGATGCAAAACATAATTTTACCAGTCTACGCTGTGCTGATAAGGCCTCAGCTGGGGTATTGTATTCAGTTCTGGATGCCACTTTTCAGGAAAAATGGGGACAAATTGGAGAACGTCAGAGGAGAGCAACAAAAATAATTAAAGGTCTAAAAAACATGACCTCTGGGCTAAGACTGAAAAAAATGGTTTGTTTAGTCTACAGAAAAGACAAGTAAGAGGAGACATGATAACAGTTTTCAAGTAAATAAAAGGTTGTTATAAGGCTAACCTCTAAGGGTACAACAAGAAGCAATGGGCTTAAATTTCAGCAAGGGAGGTTTAAGTTGGATGTTAGGAAAACTTTCTGTCAAGGTTGTTAAGCACTGGAACAAATTACCTAGGGAGGTTGTGGAATCTCCATCATGGAAGGCTTTTAAGAACAGTCAAAAAGAACAAGAACACCTATCGTGAACAGGCTAGCTCTTACGCAGTCCTGACTTGATACATGACATTTCTAGGCGTTGTTGTGGGCGTTGCACCTAACTTCTACTGTAGACTATAAGTAAATGCCATAAAAGATCCCTAAGATGTTTCCTCTGCAGAGATATAAATTTCCTGTGTCACAATGCTTTCCGTGCTGGATACCCCAAGATAGACTGGGTGTGGTAATGGTAATAGTTTATTATGACCCCTGAAAGTTGTGATAGTGACCCCACTGGAAGAATCTCATGACTGCAGTTATTTTGGCTATAAAATAATCTTTAAAGATAATTCTTAGCATAAACTGAAACAATTTAGTTGTAATGTTCACCACTCACTTTTTCCTCTTCCTTCTGAGTGAATATCAATCACATGGGCTGCACTGGTGCAATTACCTTGGTGCAACTTCGGCTATAGGCCACGCTATAAGATACAGGATTATTTTCTGTTGTGACATTAAGAGTTTTCTTTGAGGTCCTTATGTGCAACATAGTTAGATAGAACTATCACCCATCAATTTTAGTCTGGACTTTTCCCTTATGTTTCTTTGGAGCAGTTCAGCTCAACCAATTTAGTTTGACACAGCTGCCCTTTGACTGATACATACAATACAAAAAACCACTGCTGATATGATGGTTCATGTTCTGTGACCAGCCATCTCATTTCCTGCCTCTATACATGCAAAGTAAGGCCCTTCTAGGTCTTTTTTCTTGACTTTTTGTTGTAAATGTGAATGGATCTTAATAAAGGCAGTGAAAGATTAATGGAAAATTCTGAAACAGGATAGCCATTTTAGGGTGCCTTTTGTCCCCATTGATAGGAATTCCTGTTGATGGGCAAATGCCATTTCAATGAGGATGATTTAATTTGGGTCCAATTTCCTGTGAGACGTGCCAAGCAGTTGGTTGTGCCATTGGGTAGACTGGTACAAGGAAAAGGCACTTTCTGCAAAAATGTAGAGACATGTATTTTGGTTTTCCTGGGCTGGTACCAGGGCAACCATGAGACTCCTAGTAAAGCAGCCTTGCATATGTAATTGCTATGGAAGCAGCATACCATGAGGCATGAGTGAGCTACGACATACACTTTCTGCTAATATTGCAACATGGAAGGCACCAAATGATCTCGTTAGAACAATAAACAAACATGGCTGGCATAAGATTAAAACACAAAAAGTCCCATGCACCATTATATTACCTAATCATATCCCCATTAACCAGAGTTATTGTCTCTATTAAAAATTAATCATAGCTATGTAGTATCAATGGTTATTTCACTGGATCCCTGAGACTCTTCCAACCTAGGCAGATTTCCCACTTAGGTGTCTTCTGCTTTAGCCTTCAAATCAGTACTCGTATGTTCAGTCCTAAATCGAGTGAGCAGACCCTTTGAATTCAGTGAGCTGGGTTCTCCATGCTCCAAGTGTCCCAAGCCTCTGTAGGCCAGAAGGTGGGAGTGGACAGTATGGGATGACTCACTTAATGATTGCCACTTTCAGAATAATGGAGTAGCTGGGCCATTGGTCTGAACCAGTATAGCTGTTCTTATGTTCTTATGTCAATCACTTTAGCTCTGCCACCTCTCCTCCCGGTTTACATCCACAGATCAGGCTCCACCTGCGTACTATAGGGAGAAAGGATATGCAAAAGCAGGCCCTACATGCTGAGCACAGGATAGGTATTTTGTACCCACGAGATCCCTATTTTACTGTTGTTGGTGTTGCTGATCTATTTGTTCACTGACATTTCCTGGATACAAGGAAATACAATGGGTCAAATTACCCGAAGGCTAACGATACTAACAAAATGCAATGCAATGTGTCCTGCAGTCCATAATGGAAGAGCCACACAGAAGGAAGTGCACACAGCCCAAATTCCACAGGTGAAGTGAAACCGGAAATTGAAGACTGACTCTCTTTGGAAACAAACTCACATTTGCCTTGATTTCTATCCTTTCGAATCCTGGAAATTAACCCTGACATCTTTAAATTGCCAGTGTTCCAAGTTTTCTACCATGTTCTTTCCATAGAGCTCCCCCAGCTACTCTTTTTGTGGTTTGAACAAGATTTTTCAACACATTGTTTGGGCTGATTTCTGCAGCTTGATAAAGTACAGGGACTTCTTTCTCCTTGCTCTGTGGAATATTTGCATGTTGATTTTTCTAACCTGGCTATACGACCCATTCCACTTTGTTGTGATGAAAAAAACAGATGATCACTGAACCTCACATGACAGCCAAGTGGATGGCAGAATGTAAAGGAAGGAAGACACCAAACCAGATGATTCTTGTGAAGACTCTGAGGTAGTGTTAATGCATGTAAACTATTAATGATTTTATAGTTAGCCATCTGATAAACCATGGTTTGTCTTGTTTATTTTTTGTTAGACTACAGTATAAAAACAAGAAACCCAAAGTATTTCCCTGGCCAAACCTTCTCTAATAGATTTCTGCTGGAAAAGGTTTGAGAGAACAGAAAGTAAGACTAAAGCTAATGAGCCAGTGAAGCCTCCAGTTTACACTGGTGTGAATCAGAAATGGTTCATTTGATACCAAGAGAGTCATGCTGGTGTAAAACACAAAGTGAGAGGAGAATTAGGTTTTATGGACCTGAACCTAGGCACAGCTTTGCTATTTACTTCAATGTGAGCAAGGCTGTGGCCTTACACACAGATTCTCAGCAGGTGTAAATTAGCATAGCTCCACTGCTACCCGAAAATGGCTCATCCAGATGGTAAACTAAACACCATCTTGGGCCTGATTCTTATCTCACTTAAACCAAATTTACATCAGTGTAACTCCATTTATTTCCAGGGATTCCCATCATATCCCAGAGCCTTCTGGACAGGGTGCAGTTTACAATGTGCAACTCATCTACCACTTGCTGCTCTGGTCATACTTGTATCACTGAGGCTTGGAAGACCTTAGTACAAGGGGTTATGGTGGTGGTGGGAATATGTGTGTTTGCCTTGGGGAGGAAAGCCTAATGCTTGAATTAAAAATGTCCATTTACCATAGACGACTGACCAGCCATGTGTATTATTGATGGCCCTGCCACCATAATCACTAACTTATAGAAAAACACATCTCATAGAGCTGGAAAGGACCTCTGGAGGTCATTAAATCCAGTCCCCTGACCTCTTGGTAGGACCAAGTAGCATCTTTCTTTTTTTTTTTTAAATCTATTTCCCCCACATCCCTAAATGGCCTCTCAAGCATTGAGCCCACAACCCTGGGTTTAGGCAGGCGAATGCTCAAACCACTGAGTCCAGCTGTCCCTGCCCTTGCCAGTTATGTTAAATCCACAGCAGTGAGTCTCAGAGCCTGGAACAACTGACTTGGTCCAGAGGACTCATGCTACAAGGCCAAACATAATAGGGTAGGTATTCCCACTTGGATTGGAACCTAGGATCTGAGAGTCTCTCTCTCACACACAAGCACACACCCTGCAAGGTTCAGACCTTGGGCTCCAGCCTCAGCACTAGCATTGATACTGCTATTTTTAGCCCCATAGTGTCAATTGATCTGGGCTCTGACCCACAGCTGTGGAGGGTTTTATGCAGTGCAGATGTACCTCAGGTTCGGTCTACACTAGACCTTCCAGTCAACTGCAGATACAGAATTCTAGCTACAGCAGTTGCATAGCTAGACTCAGCATATCTGCAATTGACTGTAAGGTCTGTCCTCAATGACGGTGGTTGACAGGAGTGTTTCTCACGTCAAGCTCCTTTACTCCTCGTGAGAGCAGGAGTACAGGGGAGTCGCTTGTGGACCCCAGAGAGAGCTTTACCAGATGTTCAAAATCAAACTCCCAGTGGCTATGTCTACACTAGCCCCAAACTTCAAAATGGCCACGCAAATGGCCATTTCGAAGTTTATTAATGAAGCGCTAAAATGCATATTCAGCGCTTCATTAGCATGCAGGCGGCCACAGCACTTCAAAATTGACCCGTCTCGCTGCCGCGCGGCTCATCCCTAAGGGGCTTCTTTTCGAAAGGACCCCGCCTACTTCAAAGTCCCCTTATTCCCATGAGCTGTTGGGAATAAGGGGACTTCGAAGTAGGCGGCATCCTTTCAAAAAGGAGCCCCGTCGGGACGAGCCGTGCGGCGCCGAGGCGCGTCAATTTTGAAGTGCCGCGGCCACCCGCATGCTAATGAAGAGCTGAATATGCATTTCAGCGCTTCATTAGTAAACTTCGAAATGGCCATTTGTGTGGCCATTTCGAAGTTTGGGGCTCGTGTAGACATAGCCAAAGACACTCACATTCTGTGTGACCTCTATCAAAGGAGACACTCAGGATTCATCTGCACTTAGTAGGAGATCAACACAAACCAGGGTTGATCTTCTGGGGTTCAATTTTATGTACCTAGCAGGGACGTGTGAAATTGAGCTATCAGCGCTCAACACTTGACCCCTGTATTATTCAGTCTCTCAAGGAATATCGGGGGGGTTGACAAAAGAGTTTCTCCTGTCAACCTCCAACAGTGAGGACAGCCAGGTAAGTCGATCATAGATACATCAATTCCAGCTACATAATTGCTGTAGCTGGAATTGCATACCTAAGGATTGACTTTAAAGTCCATTATAGACCTGCCTGCAGACAACGGCTGCTGACTGACTTTAGGCAACCTATTCCCTTGTCTTCATCTCTCTGTACTTGTACTGACTAAGAACTACAGCAAATAATTTTCCAGAAATCCCAGCGATGGTTAGTGAACCTCCCTAAAGAAAAGAAAATAACAAGCTGGTATGCTCCTTTTTCTCCCTTTACCTCCTCCCCTCTCAAGATAATATTTTGTGGGTAGAACTTGCCTATCTATTTCCAATTAACAGTCTCCAGAATAATTACATATACCTGTTCGCTAAAGCCAGTGTTAATTATAAACAGAATGGGCCAGGTCCTAAGGTGGTGTGAATCAGCTGAGCCCCATTTATTTCAGTGGCACTACACACACTTACACCAGCTGAGGATCTGATCCCATGTTTGTACTGTGTCCTGATCTTTTCCACTTAGGTTTCATCTTACCAGGAATGGGGATTGGTTTGGGGGCAGAGGGAGGCTTAACTGCTTTATCTTATTCCTGAACAGATAAGAAATGTTTCCACATTTTTAGCATCTGTAATTAGTTTTAGCAATAGTAGACACAGTGCTGCATTGGTGAGATGCTCCTAGAAATTGCATTATTCTTTGAGCAACACATTTAAAACATGCATATCCTACAATATTTTCCATTCTAGGCTATTTAACTGAATACTACAATATAGCTATGAATGTAGGATCTGCTGGAGAGAAGTTGGTTTAAACCCAGCATCTGGCAGCTTAACATGCTAATTGGTGACCACTAAACTATTCCAATTTCTGCCTGAAACAAATCTTATTTTGTCATGAAATGAACTGCACTTCAGCCCATGATAAGTTTGTTTTCTGACTAGGCAAATTTGTTTGTCTGTTTTTATGAACAAAAGGTTGTTTACCAAAAAAATCTGTAAAGATGTAGCAAAACATTAAATAATTTCTTTTCACTGTGGTAGAATTCAACCTTGTCCCAAGAGCCTTCCAAAGGCTGATATGCCACTTAGTTCACATTTGTGCAAGCAGAACGTAAGTGGTGCATTTTCTTCCGATTTCATTTAGAGCAATGAACAAGACAGTGGTCTGTAATCCTTGAAGTTACACTTCTGCAGGTAGCACAGGATGTTCTTTTACCTTAAAAAAACACAGAAGTGGTCACTGATTATTCTTTCACGTGTTCCTGGTTTTCACGTATTGCATTCTAGCTCTGGAGTAAATGAACTGTGCAGAGCAGAATTTGGAGCTCCGTTATTATGTTATTATCTGATTTCTGGTGTGCAATTACACAGAGTAGCAACACAAACTAACAGTACCAAATAAAGTGCACAGGGTTCTAAGAAGACTTATGAAGTTAAGTGATAGGTAACTAAGAGTTATCAACCCTTTGTAAACTGAAGTGGGGGAAGAAGAAGCCTTTTGAAGATTGGACAGGAGTACAATAGTTGTAAATGCTCTTCCAATGATTTTTCTGCAAGATCTATATCAAGGAATCAGCAATGCAGACAGAAGTGAATCTCTCAACCCAGCTTTCTGAATGGAATTCCATGCCATCTTTCACTGTGATCCAACAGTTCTTCATGGTAGATTGGATTTCCCAGCCAAAGATTTCAGAAAAAATTTGGCATTGTAGCATTTCAACAGAAATGCAGCTCTTCAGCTTTGCATAAAGCACTATCAGTCTTTATTTTCCAGGATTTTAAATCACAAAGACTCCAAGGTACCTCCAATTTCTTGACAAGTAAACTTTGTTTTAATGCTCTTTTAAAGTGTGTGACACCCTAGGTTGAGAAGCCTAGAGCACTTTCTGTATTCAGTTATTGTGAAGCTGTATAAACTTTTCCCAGACAAATCCGACATTGAACGTTAACCATGCACTTAAGCAGCTGCTTAATGTTAAATACATAAATAAACCTGCCCTATCCCATACAGGCATCTCTCTGGAGGAGAGGCTGCCAATCATGCCAGATTACATGGAGGGACTCGGAAGTGTATAAATATTTTTGTAGATGCTCGACTGAGACAACTAACCTGATGTCATTTTTGATCTAAGGCAGAACTCAACTCAGACTGCCAGATGTGAAATGCCTATGGACTCGTTCAATTTACCAGCCATCTCCTGAGTTCCTTTCCTAATTTACACTTGTCTGGGGATTATAGAAATACCCATAGCTGTGTTTAGAGCTCAGTGGAGTTCCTGAACCCAGCATTAGTATATATGCTGTCAGATGTGCAGTTCTGGAGTCTCAGGGGGTGGCGGGAGGAGACAAAGGGGCAACTGTCCCAGGGTTTCAGAAGGGCCTGGGGCTTCCAGCTGCTGCTACTGGTAATGATGACAGCTCTGGGCACTTTAAATCACTGCCGTAGCCCTGCTCAGTGCACTCCAGGCTTGCTGCCCCGTCTCACTCTTCTGCCAGAGGCCCTGCCCAATCTGTGAGAACAGTGCTGCCCCCCTCCAAATCTGCCCAGGGTCCTGTCAAGTCCATTTGTCCCCCATATGGTGTGTTTTGAACACTGCTTACACCCTTTGTGTCTCCAAATGTCTCCAAAGAAGAACATTATTCAGTATGAAAATATATGAACTGATGATCAAACATTGTTATTTCTTAACATGCTTTCCATTAAGTAATACTTCATTTCATAAGCAGATTCTGATTTGGCCCAACAGATACATGAGATCAGTGTGTACTAGCATGAAAGTTTTATCTCATGTGCATGTGTTCCCTAACTAGACAAAATTTGGACCATAGAGCTACAACTTCCCTGCTTATTTGCACCTACACAGTCCCCATGAGTCTATCCGCTGATGGGAGTGGGCTTTGGTTGTGGTCTGTATACAGCAGAAATATTTTGAAAAGTTTGGGGGCAGTTTTGCATAACAGAATGAAACTCTAAAATGAAACACAAACGTAGAAGCTGCTACGTGCTTTCGGCTTGAGAAATTTTAAAACACCAGAGTGAAAATGAATGAAAAAGAGTTTTGAGATGCATTATTTTATAATATTTTATATAAATAAATACAAAATAATATATTGTTATATTTGATATATAGTATATATATTTATGTATAAAATAATAAATACAATATAAAATAAATATATAAATATGATAAATATAAAATTATTATTTTACAATTAAAAACTACCTATTTGTCAGATATTTTTAGAAATGGACGGATATAGCATATCTGCATTTTAGATACCATGGCAGGAAGCAAATGTTATGAATTCTTGAAAGGGCACAGAACATCAGATATAGCACTTTAGATATGCAATTAAAGGCTAGAGGTCTCTTTCCTTCAAGTGCTCCTTCTCGTTCCCATTCCTGTCCTCCATACTATGGGAACACAATGTGTTAGTTTTGTGCATTAAGCAGGATATGGTCCAGGTCTGTTTACAACAAAACATTATCAAGTTGTTGGGTTTTTTTATACGTACATTCCAACACCAAGGTTCATAGCACTGCATGCAGATGTTGCAGGGACACAAAAGTACAAGATAAGGTGCTTCCTACCACAGGAAAACTATCTTAACAGTGGGTTTCACAGCTGATAGTTACAAAGGAAGGAAAGTCAAAGGCAACAACAACTAATTTAATTGCTAAGGCTGGGATTTTCAAAGCTGCCAGTGGGAGTTAGGATGAATTCCTGCTCATTTCCAATGGAGGTTGACAACAAATTGTTCTATGTGCTTTGGAAATCAATGTACCGAATGTTTTTCATTTTAAATGAAAAGATGTGGGCTGAGGGAGGAAGCTTTGTCTCATAATAGGGATTAGAAAATAAAAAGACTATATGAGTAACAAGGTAAACCAGTTTATAAGAGCTGTCAATCTGCATTGTTTGTCATTCTCAACCAAATTGCTCAGCTTTGGGAGTTTCCACATACAATTAGACTCATGTACTCTGCTGACTATTTAAGACCTTCTGAGTGTCTTTCCAAATGGGTAAGTGGGTCTTCTTCTCTGTGGTGTAATGCTTCATGAGCTCATTTGTACAGCTGGTATAATTTGAAAGATGTGTATCCATAATGGTTGAGCACATTGACCATCTCAACAGGGAGGGCAGCATTTTTAGTGGAAAGGGTGAGCCTTTCATTTACAGGGAAGTGGTTCAAACCAGTAGAGATCAGGTATCACTGCTAGCTCATGTTGGCCCAGTAGAGTAGATTCTCTGTTGATGAGTAACGCCATGCAGTCTCAGCAAAGTGGTCCAGGATTGAATTAGGGTGGAATGATGCTTTATGTCTGACAACTGGACTCTGCTTAGTCAGAGTGTATGGCAGTGTTCCCTCTAATTTTTTTCATCAGTGGGTGGAATACATTTTGTTAAGTGCATGTGTGGATGTGCACCACCAGTAGAAACACCTGCTGCCCACTGTGGGTGCTCTGTTAATCAGCTGCATGGCACCTGAATCTTTCCTGTGTGGCCACCCAAGCACTCATTTTATAGGCAACACAGGACCCCAGGAAGGCAGTATCAAGTGACATGCACAACTTCCATCTAAGCTGGCCTTGTTATGACTTTATCCCTTCTCCAAACTTCATTGGCAGTACAACTGCATACAAAGAGAAAAAGGCAAGGTATTACAAAAAATGAAATTAAGGCTTGTAAAGATCCTTGACTAACTGGTGCTTTCAAACTGAGTTAAAGCAGATTTACAGTAATCTGACATGATGTAATCCTAGTGAAGTTGCAGGAGAGCAGAAATTAAGCATTTATTTGGGGTATTATCGCACCTTATATAAGATTTTATTAAATACTGTCAGTACTTCATTATATATTTATTTCAAAATAAAAACTTAAAAGAACATAAATTTCAGATTAAAATGTAGTTGCTGTTTATGCATAATACATGCTTTTCCTTCTGTTGCATTAACGGAACCTGCCTTCCAGAACAGAGAGAAATGTATGATTGAAATCAGCAGAACTAAGACCTAGACCTATTAAAAATTCTCAGTAGCTTCCAGTGTGGAACTTCAGATAGAGTCATTGATCTGAGACGAACAGTCCTAAGTCATTATCGCTGTGCTCCAAAAGAGAGTGTAGTGGCAGAAAGAAAGAAAAGCAAGAAGAAACCAAGCCCTCATTAGTGATGTCACTTCAGCAATGGAGGTCAGGTGAAGAACCATCTCAGCTAGCAACAGCAATAGAAGAAGCCAAATTGACAAAATGAAGAAGAAATTCCAAAATACAGCCCACAGACTGCTGGATCCAGCCCGCCTATGTCCTGCAGCCCAGCAGGAGTCTTGGTGGCTCCCTGGCTGGCATTCCTCCATGTGCCACTCAAAGCAGCTAGCTGCAGGAACCATGTGCACCTCTGCGCAGTGTGGGCCCCTGGGAGGGGCCTCCCTGCTCTGCCCGTGTCATCAGCATAATCTTGCAGCTCCCATTGGCTAGCAATTGGCCAATGGGAGCTGCCAAGGCTGTGCCTGTAGCACAGGCAGCATGCAGACCCTGCCTCCCCCTGCAAAAGGGGCACGTTACTCAGAGACACACATGGCCCCAGCAGCCTGCCACTTTGAGTGGCTTGCTGCGGCATGGCAGCCAAGAAGCCTGCCTGAGAGTTGTGCTGGGCAGCTGGTCTGGGAGCTGCCTCAGGTAAGCACCTCCCAGCCAGAGACTGCACCTTGCACCTCATCCTCTCCCACCCCCAACTCTTTGCCATGGGTCACAACCCAAACCCTCTGCAGCCCCACTACTGCACTCAGACCCACTTCCAGAACCTGCACCCCAACTCATCCCCAGTCTCCCACCCCAGATCACAACCCAAACCACTGTAATCCCTCCTTTATTCCTGCTTCAGGTCACAGTCACCTTCCAGACCCTGTACCCCTCTGCATCCCTCCTTCAGGTGAGAATCCTCTCCTGCACCCTTACCCCTTCCCAGACCATCACCCCCTTCTGGTCCCCACATCCTCTCCTGTACCCCAGGCACCTACCCTGAGCTCCCATTCTACACCCAACCTCCAATTCAGATCCTGCACCTACTCCATTAATATCATGGAAAAGTGCAGCCCTTGACCACTTACCAAATTCTTGGAGAGCCCCTCTCCTCAAAAACTATTGCCCACCTCTGGTTTACAGGTAAAAATGACTGACTCAAATGAATATTACAATAATCTGACACCATAACAGACATTGCTGCAAGGCTTTCAACCTCAGAATTCCTCTGTCCAAGGCTGAGACACGACACACAGAATCACAGAAATGTACAGATAGAAGGAACTTTGAAGGGTCATGTTGTCCAGCTTCGACACTGAGGTGACCAAGTACCTGTAGACTATCCTTGATGGCTGTGGTGTCACCTAGTCAAATAACATCCGGTGGTGAGAATCTCATGGCCTCCAGTCCTTATCATTAGAAAGCTATTCCTAATTTCTAACCCAAGTTTTCTCTGAAGATTAAGCCAAAGATACCTTGTTCTATGTATAATAGACCTGGAGAATAATTCATCTCCTTCCTCTTTATAACAGCCTTTAACCTATTTGAAGACTTAGTGTCAGATCTTCTATTTTCAAGATGAAGTGTGCCTTTTTTTTAAAGTTTTTCCTCATACGTCAGGTTTTCTAAATCTTTTCTAATTTTTGTTGCTCTTCCTTAGACTCTCTCCAGGTTGTCCACATTGTTCTTAAAGTGTGGTGCCCAGAACTGGACATAGCACTCCAATTGAGATCTCGTAGTCCTGAGTCTTAGATAGGCTGTTCCTGTAATTAAAGCCCAGAATTATATTAGTCTTTTTAGCGATTGTATCATAATCAGTCAATTGGGTCATAATCAGTTTGTGATCCACTATAAGAGCCCCATCCTTTTCAGCAGTGCTATCACCTAGCCAGTTGTTGTCTATTTTGTACACATACATTAGATTTTTCCTTCCTCAATGCAGTACTTTGGATTTGTCTTTATTGAATTTCATTTTATTGATTCAAGACCAATTCTCCAATTTGCTGAGGTCATTTTGAATTTTAACCTTGTGCTTCCAGGTTGGTGTCATCTGCAAATTTTATAAGCATACTCTTCATTATTCAAGTGAATTAAATTATTATTTAGTGAAAGCATTGAGTAGTTCCAAACCCAGGGCAGACCTCTAAGAAACCCCATTAGATATATTGTTCAAGTTTGACAGTGTCTACTTTCCCCACTGTACACTAGGCTATAAACCTGTCAAAGAAGGAGATTGGGCTGCTACGACATGATTTTTTCTGGACAAATCCATGTTGGCTGTTCCTGGTAACCCTGTAAATGTCCCCTACTTGCTTTCAATTTGTTTAATCATTTGTTCCAGTATCTTTGTTAGCATTAAGGATAGGCTAACTAGTCTGGTATTCCCCAGGTCTTTCTCTCCTGTTTTAAAATAGGTGCTATGTTTGTCCTGTCATCTGGGACCTCACCTGTCCTCCAGGAGTTTTCAAGGATAATAGTGAAACATTCCAAAATTGCTTCAGCTAGTTCCTTAAGTTCCTCGGATGAATTCCATCAGGTCCTGCTGACGTGGATACATCTCACTTATCTAAATGCTGCACTGCTGAGCCTATAACCTGCCCTTAAGGGCCACCACATGCTTTTGAAAGAGAAGTGGGAGAAAGGACTTGGATTAAATGGGCTGCAAAGATCTCTAAAACATATCAATGAAAATTACATTTAAAATGTATTACAGGATTGTCAAAGGCCTGGCCTTGGATTCACAGAAGAGTTTATTAACAAAAATAAATAAATAAATATAAAAAATAAAAAACAAACCCTCCAGTGTCAAATTGCAAAGGCACTCCATCTTAACTGCTACTAAGCACACTCTGCTTATGCCAGCATACTGGAAGTTTGAGCCTTAGTTGCAAATTTCCATACTTCTGTGGGTTTGAGTTATATCCTACCTTTTTTTTTTAATGGGAAATTTTAGTGCCTGGAAAATTTGAGGCACTAAAAAGAATCCAAATATATATGTGTATACATATATATATGAACTTTGGGTTTCTTCTGCATCCCATTCAAATACTGGAAAACAGAACCAAACCTCAGAACCAAAAATATCTTCATCATTTTTCAACATTTCTGCTAATGCAGAGTACTAAGGGTTGGTTTACGCTGGGAAACCCTGACCTCTGGCTCCAAAGGGTTCAATTAGTCAAAATGGTTGGCAGATGTAAAAAACAAAATTAAATTCCATGCACTGTTTTTAATAATAAAAATAGACTTGAGATACAATGGCCTTACCTTGAACTTTTAAAAGCCTATGTTACATAATGATAAACAGGGAGTCAGCTTTTAAAACCTGGATTATCTACCAGCATGTATACAGAGCACCAGGCTGTATTGAAAAGGAAAGTGTATACAGAAACCTAATAGGCTGAGATTGTGATCATTAGCTTAATGATTTTATGAACTGATTTTATGAAATAAATGAATATGTGAATGCTAGAGAGAAAAGAAAATGTATGCTGATATGAGATTACCAAAACCTCACAACAGTATTATTATTATTCATATTAATTATAATATTTGTTATTTAAAGAGATACTGATATCCATGAACATTTTTAAACATTCTGCTTAGAAATTACTCTTCCTAGGTATTATGTAGTATCCAAAATTAATATGAATTGTGGGTACGGAGGCCCTCTGACCAACAAGTTAGGGATGTGAAACAATTAAAAAAACAATTGCAATTAATCACAAGATTTAAAAAAGTTGTAATTCATTACTGTTTTAATCATATTGTTAGTAACAGAGTAACCATTCAAATTTATTATAAATATTTTGGATGTTTTCCTACATTTTCAAATATACTGATTTGGACTATAACAAAGAATACGAAGTATACAGTGGTCACTTAATACTTTTATTGTGATATTTGCACTGTGAAAACATAAACAGAAGATATACAGTAAACTCTTTCATATCCGGCATCCCATTATCCAGAACTCTCAAATAACCGGCATTTTAACCATAAGTAAACTTTAATTATGTTTCCATAAATACAGTACAGTGAAAGTAAATGCAAATAAATACAGCAAATGCAATATAAGTTTACATTCTACAACACTACTGTTGCTGGTAAATAAAGTACTGTGAAAACATTTTTGCATGTTTCTTAATAAAATCTTGTTTTTCTTTAGTGTTATGCATTTCTAGGTATACCTCTCTATTATCCAGAATATTTGAATATCCAGCAACTTCCCAGTCCTGGGGCTGCCAGATATGAAAGTGTTTACTGTAATATTTTTCAGTTCACATCACTAAAGTATCATAGTGAAGTCTCTTTAATGAGAAAGTGTAAGTTACTATGTTGATTTTTTTTATTTTATTTTATGGAACTGCACTCAAAAACAAAACAAAGTAAAACTTTAGAGCATACAAAGCAAAGCATGAAGAGTCACATGAATATTTAGAATGTCTGGTACATATATATCTCTCAAGACAGGCTGCAATATTGCCAAGTGAACACCTGTTCTTGCTTTCAAATGATATTGTAAAAAAGAAGCTGGCATCATTTTCACCTGTCAGTATAAACAAACTTATTTGGCTTAGCAACTGGATGAATAAGAAGTAGGACTGAATGGACTTGTAGGCTCTAAAGTTTTGCCAGATCATCTGTTGATAGGAACTGTCCATAGTTCTATTGCTCTCAATGACACAATGCCAGATTGCACCATCTGAACACCAAGGTCATAATGGTTATTAAAATTTTCCAGAAAGTATCAGCCAGTCTATAAGGACATATGTTTAGCTGGTACAGGTTCACTTGCATATGTACCCACACTTGTAAACCCAGACCTTTCTGCCTTGGCTCCACTCCCACCTTGCTCCAGGGCACCACTGTGTAAACCTATATTTGCACATACATTCCTGGCAGATGCACATAAAGCTGCATTTTCAGTGGGTGCATAAAAGGGGTTGTTTAGATATGGAAAAATAAGCCCACTAATTTCAAATCAGATGAAACTTTATATGGAGATAGGGCACGTCACTGCTTCCTTCCCTCTTTTCCTGTCATCTCTTTTTCTTTTGCATTCATAAGAACAAAAGTGCTGCCATACTGGGTCAGACCAAAGTCCACCTAGGCCAGTATCCTGTCTTCCAATAGTGGACAATGCCAAGTGCCTCAGGGGGAATTAACAGAATCGGTAATGGTCAAGTGATCCATTCCCTGTCACCCACTTCTGGCTTCCGAAAACGGAGGCTATAAACACCTTCTCTGCCCATCCAGGCTACGTGCCATGAACTTACCTAATTCTTTCTTGAACACTGTTACAGTCTTGGCCTTCATAACAGCCGGCACTGAGTTTTACTGGATGACTGTGTACTGTGTGAAAAAAAATAGTTTTGTTTGTTTGAAATCTGCTGCCTGTTAATTTCATTTGGAGACCTCTAGTTCTTGCATTCTGAGAAGCAGTAAACAGCACTTTCTTATGTACTTTCTCCACACTAGTCATGATTTTATAGACCTCTATCACATCACCACTTAGTCATCTCTTTTCCAAGCTGAAAAGTCACCGTCTTATTAATCTCTCCTCATATGGCGGACATTCCATACCCTTAATCATCTTTGTTGCCCTTTTCTGAACATTTCCAATACCAAGATACCTTTTTTGAGATGGGGCGACCACATTTACATGCAGTATTCAAGATGTGGGCATACCATGGATTTACATAGAAGCAATATGGTATTTTCTGTCATATGGCTCCTTGAGGGTTACTACGATCCAGCTGTCAGCTCTGATCATTATTTCTGCTGCATCACATGTTTGCCCAGTGACAACCCTGTTGTCTTACATCCTTGCATGATATTGCTGGCTAGGGTAGGAACGCATACCGTCATAAAGAGTGTGAGCAGCACTGGTGCATTTGACAGGTGGGGCTGCTACTCTTGTGCCAACATTTTAAGCAACCATGTTCACTATTTCCGGGGCTTCTGTCGGCAAGGAGCGGGGCCTGGCCCCGTACCCCTGGAAGGAGTAGAGCAAAGGTCAGGGCAGTAGCAGTGGCGGCTGAAACTCTGAGACCCTTTGAAATGCTGCAAAGTGCGTGTTGGGTGAGGGGGCCAGGGATGATTGCCCTAAATCTGCCCCTTCCACCCTTGGCATTATTCCTTTTGGGCAGGGAGCTGGGGCCCTCTCCCACCTTGCTTCCAGGCCTCAGTTGGCTGTTGGCACCTCTGGGATGGGAACTCCAGCCACTGCCGCTGCCAAAGTAGCAACGGTGGTAGCCAAAGCTGTGAGCCTCTTTGAAATTTTGGACCTCAGGGTAATAGCCCCCTTCTTTCCTCCACTGTTGGCAGGCCTGCCTGCTCTGATTGTTTTATCCTGTATACGTAGAGAGATCACACAGACAATGGCTACAGCGTTTACACTGATAAAATCCGATGTTGCCTTCTGCCCATTTCTAATTAGCATCAGGAAGAAGGGGTGGGTAGGTAAGGAGAGCTGGACAAGAGGTTTATATCCCATCCTGAGCTCACTCGAACTGAGCTTCCCTCTGATCACTTTGTTTAGGTTAGATGTTGACAACCTGCATGCTGGCCTGAGCCCACTTCATGCTGTCACAGAAAGGCTTCCAATTTCATATCCGGCATCTCTAACCCACTCCACCGCGGGCAGGAAAATTCTCGTGGAAAATGATAAAAGGCCGTTTGTGTGATGCTTTGTAATTGAATGAAGCCATAAGATTGTTTGTGAAACGTACTGCACTGAAAGCTTCTGGGTTTTCACCAGCTGAGCGGCCATGCCAGCTGGCTACAAGAAGATTGTCATGATCAATTTATTTTTCTACTTTTCTGACCCATCACGCTATAACTCACTAGCCCCACTTAGATTTATTTCTTTTCACTGGCTTAGCTGTAATTCATTTCTTTGGTAATAAAACTGATAGCTTTTAATGCAGAGACATGCACAAACAAAATTTAGTGGCTTTATCTCAAAGCCAATCAGAATTCAGCTCTCTAATCTGCTAATTAGGAAGTGGGGGTGGGGAGAAAAAATGTGTTATGCTGAGGAATGAAGCACAACTGAGCTGTGTCTACACGTGCACGCTACTTCGAAGTAGCGGCACTAACTTCGAAATAGCGCCCGTCGCGGCTACACGCGTCGGGCGCTATTTCGAAGTTAACTTCGACGTTAGGCGCCGAGACGTCGAAGTCGCTAACCTCATGAGGGGATCGGAATAGCGCCCTACTTCGACGTTCAACGTCGAAGTAGGGACCGTGTAGACGATCCGCGTCCCGCAACGTCGAAATTGCGGGGTCCTCCATGGCGGCCATCAGCTGGGGGGTTGAGAGATGCTCTCTCTCCAGCCCCTGCGGGGCTCTATGGTCACCGTGGGCAGCAGCCCTTAGCCCAGGGCTTCTGGCTGCTTCTGCGGCAGCTGGGGATCCATGCTGCAGGCACAGGGTCTGCAACCAGTTGTTGGCTCTGTGTATCTTGTGCTGTTTAGTGCAACTGTGTCTGGGAGGGGCCCTTTAAGGGAGCGGCTTGCTGTTGAGTCCGCCCTGTGACCCTGTCTGCAGCTGTGCCTGGCACCCTTATTTCGATGTGTGCTACTTTGGCGTGTAGACGTACCCTCGCAGCGCCTATTTCGATGTGGTGCCGTGCAACGTCGAAGTTGAACATCGACGTTGCCAGCCCTGGAGGACGTGTAGACGTTATTCATCGAAATAGCCTATTTCGATGTTGGCTTCATGTGTAGACGTAGCCCTGGAGAGCAACAGCTATGAGTGCAGCAACAGATGCTAAAAACAAAAAGTTGGAGAATGGAGTCACTTTTAATCATTTTTTGTACTGTGCTTCATTGCTTTATTTTCAGCAGTTCAAGACTGGGTTACTCGGTTACTTGACCTTTTGCCAAATCTTAAGCACCATCTAGGTCAGGGATGGGTAATAAATGGCCCACAAGTTCGACACAGTTACCAAGGTTAGCCCCTGGCTGGCTGCCAGCACTACATCTACCTGCACATCCACAGGTACAGCTCCCAGTGGCTGTGGTTTGCCATTCCTGGCCAATGGGCACTGTAGGAATGGTGAACCGCAGCCAATGGAAGCTGAAAGCAATGGTACCTATGGATACACAGGGAAATAAAGCACCAATGACCCACCAAGGGTTAACACTGGTGAACCATCCCCAGCTTAGTGCCCACTACTGATCAGGGTGAACTGAAGTAAGGCAACATGGGTGTATTTTGACAGCAGCTGGAGTGCTAAGAAGGTCTGTGAGTTTAATAACTGCAGCAATATGAGTGGGACGCTGCCCAGTTTGCGAAGTGCTACAGTTGTGGCCACTGGATATATTGAAAAGAGAAGTCCTGAATACAGAGCGCAATATACACACAGACACCTTCTGGCACAAAAGCGACAAATTCACCCTTGGTGTAATACAGCAAGAGTCAAGGGAGAAACTGGGCTTGTACAAATGAAATGAGTTTGCTGGATTCTAGCTCTTACATTAACTTGGCTCAGTACATTTGGAATCATAGTGGCTGTGTTTGCTTAACAGATGCTCACAAGTCATGTGGAGTTCAGATTTACTGTACCCATCAAGACGCAAATCCCAAGTTTAGTTCCCATCACCCTGTCAATAAGAATATTGCATACAGGTTGGGGTTTTCTTTCCCCCAGGCCCTTTTTAATTTGCTTGTTCATTTTATTTATTTTTGTTTCCCAGTTTCCACATGTCTTTTAGTAATATGTTCTGCTAGCAAAGACTGAAAGACGGCTAACACATGTTACCCCACAAGTGACCTTGAATGGGAACTGAAGAAATTGTCTTCCCCAGGGCTAAAGTGTAATTCAGACACTGAGCTAGCTCTGTAGAGGTCCTTCCCTGATCAGACACTGCCAACTGTATTACTAGTCCTGGAAACATCTCTGCAGTGTGTATTGATAGCAAAGTGTGAAGTGTGTACCATGGGGATAATGAGGGATTTAGCCTTCTGTGCCATTGGTCCCTCAACTCCCATAAGCAAGACAAACAAATTCTTTGTATCTTAGAAGAATTGGATAGTACACTGACTAGAGTGACTTCCTTGCTACACTGGCTTTTCACCTGAGGGACTAGGTTTGCTGATTCCAGCCCAGGTTAAAATGACTGAAAATCAATTTGATTTGACAGCTGTGGAAAAAAATTGGATGTACAAACTGTTAAGCAACAAAGGCTTTTTGGGCTGATACAAGATGAGACACAAAGAAAGACCACTGACTGTGAGCTTTCTGCATGCTTTCAGTTCCAGGCAGTCTAATCAGCCCAAGTCTCATCTGATATGATCAGCCTGTCTCTTTCACAGCTCTTCCCAGCCACATCTACACGTGCACGCTACTTCGAAGTAGCAGCACTAACTTCGAAATAGCGCCCGTCGCGGCTACACGCGTCGGGCGCTATTTCGAAGTTAACTTCGACATTAGGCGGAGAGACATCGAAGTCGCTAACCCCATGAGGGGATAGGAATAGCGCCCTACTTCGACGTTCAACGTCGAAGTAGGGACCGTGTAGTCGTTGCGCGTCCTGCAACGTCGAAATTGCCGGGTCCTCCATGGCAGCCATCAGCTGAGGGGTAGAGAGACGTTCTCTCCAGCCCCTCAGCTCACTGGTGGCCGTGTGGAGCGGCCCCTTAAAGGTCCCCTCCCCCTCCCTTCCTGTGCAGGAAGCTAAGGGATCGTGCAGGAGGCAGCCTGCACACGCGGCCAGCCTGCACCTCCCTCAGCCCCCCACCCAGCTGCGATGGCTGCCCGGTAGCACCCCCAGCGCCCCCAGGGGACCCCCCCCAAGGGGAGCCAGGGCTCACAGCCCAGCCAGAAGGGCAGCCAGGCTGGGAAGCGGCAGCGGGGCCCCTCCTGGACGGAGGCCGAGCTGCGGGACCTGCTGGGGCTCTGGAGCGAGGAGGAGGTGCTCCAGGTAATGGGGAGCAAGAGGCGGAACGCGGATGCGTTCGCTCAGCTGGCCGACGGCCTGGCTGCCCGGGGTCACCCTGCCCGCACTCCTGACCACGTCAGGAGTAAGGTGAAGGAGCTGCGGCAGGGTTACTCCCGGGCCCAGGATGCGGCCGGCCGATCTGGGGCCGCCCCCGTCACTTGCCCCTTTTACAGGGAGCTCAGGGACATCCTGGGCCCCCAGCACACCTCCTCCCCTCTGGCCACCCTTGACACCTTGGCCGACGAGCCCCAGCAGGGCCTGCAGACAGAGGCAAGCCCCGCACCCCGGGGGCCCCCCCCAGAGGCCACCCCTGGGACATCGCGGCAGGAGGAGGAGGAGGAGGAGGAGGAGGAGGGGGGCTCCTCCTCTGCAGAATCCGGGCTGCAGATCCTCCTCCTGCCATCCCGGAGCAGCAGCAGGGCCTCCGCCCCCCGGGGATCTCCAGACTGTGGGAGCGGACCGACAGGTAGGTACCCCCCTCTGGTGTACACCCCTGGCCTTGAGGGGCGGGGGTAATACATATGTGTCCAGGGCCCCCCACATGCTCACATGGCCATGGCCCCAAGGACAGCAGGGCCATGGCTCTCACAGCACTGCATCAGCCCCTGCCCCCCCCCCACCATGCACGACAGTGCCATGCCCCATCCCCGGGGCAGGGGGGAGCGGAACCTCGAGGGGCCCCCGGGAGGAGGGGGTGGGACACCCCGCAGCAGCAGCAGCAGCATGTGATGGAGTGGGGGGAGTGCAAAAGGGAGACTCAGGCTACACATGGAGCAACAAGAGCCGAATAGCTCCCCCAGGGGCAAAGGATGATCCTGGGGCTACAGCTGGCAGGTGACACCTCTGCCCTGAACAAACAGGAGGGAGGAGCCGAGCTGGCTTGGAATCGGGGGGCAAGGGCGGGGGCCACAGGTAGAGGCTAGGGGAAGGGAGAGCTGGAAGGCAGCCAGCCTGAGGAGGGGGAAAGCTGTATCCCAGAGGGGCACCCCTTGGGGTCTTCTCCCTACGACGGGTTGGAAGGACTGTCTCCTCCGACAGCTGGTGCTGTCACTCCTGGGAGAAACTGGGCATCTGTGGCCTAGAAACCTCTCCTGCTGTCAGACCCTGTGGGGTGAAGTGAGAGTCGCTCCCACCAGGGGACGGGGTGCAGGGCAGGGGGACCCCTGAACCCCATCCATCACAGCAGCATCTCCCGGGGACGGGGATGGGGAACCTGCAGCACAGGGCTGGGGGGACAAAGGCCACGGCTCGGGGCCCATACTAACGCCTGTCTCCATTCTTCTTCCCCCCCTCCTCTCCTGTGTCCCGCACCTGCCCCATCAGAAGGACTGGAAGAGAGCGCCGGCAAGGCCTCAGTCGTCCCGGAGAGCCCTCCTGGACCATCGCTCCAGGCCAGCCCCTCGGCCGAGGACCGACCGGCCCCGCGGCGGGCTAGACGGCGGACCCCGTGCTACCACCAGCCGACGGCGACGGACCCCCAGCTGCTGGCCATCCACCGTCGGCAGCTGGAGGTTGCGAAGCAGCACCTGCAGTTGCAGGAGCGGGCACTGGCCTGGCGCCAGGAGGCATGCGGGGCCTACATGGAGACTTTTAACTGCTTGGTGGACTACTTGGCCCCCCATGCTGCGCCGGCCGCCGCATCGCCCGCCCTGCCTGCTCCACCAGCCCCACCACCAGCTGCTCCGCCCGTCGCCGTCCCATCCGCCGTCGCCCCGCCACCCACTGCCGAGGGCCGGAGCGCTGAGGGACCCCTGGAGCCATCTGAGCCTCGCCGGGCATCCTACCTTCCAGTCCAGCCCACCCCCACCCAGCCCTGGACAGGGCTGCGACCGTGGCGGGGCTCCCGGCCGCTAACGCCCAGTGCCGGGCTGTAGGGGCGAGGGGCCCGGGACGTGGCCCCCCGCTTGTATATAGTTTACACTTATTATTTGTTGCCCCCCGTTTGCCCCGTCCCCCCCATGTAAATAGTTCTCCCCTTTATCCTCCCTGGTTTTCTTTTTATTATTGAGGACACTTGTTTCTTTGTATTGTTTTATTTTTGTACATATTAGTTTTTTTCCACATGTTTGTACATAGTTTGTTTGTGGTTCAAATATTTACAGTTAAAAAAAAAAGGTTCTGAAACAAAAAGACTTTTAAGTTCAGCCACCAGTGTGTGCTGTCATTTGTCCAGGAAAAGTGGGAGGGGGGTGCGGTGGGGTGCTCCATGGTACAGGCGTTGGGGCAGGAGTGTGGTGGAGGAAGGGGCGGGCAGTAGGGGGCCTGGGCAGAGTTCACCCCGCGGCCTGTTCATCAAAGTGGACCCGCAGGGCCTCCCGGACCCGGGTCCCCTCGGGGTCCACCTGCCGACTGGGGGCAGCAGGTGGCTGGACATCTGCCCTGCCAGCCTCCGCAGCCCAGCCCTGGAAAAAGGTGTCCCCCTTGCTCTCCACCAAATTGTGCAGGGCGCAGCAGGCACCCACGATCTGGGGGATGTTGTTGAGGCCCGCATCCAGGCGGGTCAGGAGACATCTCCAGCGTCCCTTCAGGCGGCCAAATGAGCACTCCACCACCTGGCGCGTGTGGTTCAGGCGCTCGTTGAAGCGCTCCTGGCTAGCGGAGAGATGGCCCGTGTATGGGTGCATGAGCCACGGCCGGAGGGGGTACGCCACATCTGCGATGACGCAGAGGGGCATGGTGGTGTCCCCCAGCGGGATCTCCCGCTGGGGGATGTAGGTCCCTGCCTCCAGCCGGCGGCACAGGCCCGAGTTCCGGAAAACCCGGGCATCATGGGTGCTGCCAGGCCAGCTCACATAAATGTCCTGGAAACGTCCCCGGCTGTCCACCAAGGCCTGGAGGACCACAGAATGGTAGCCCTTGCGATTCATGTAGCGTCCTCCACTGTGATGCGGGGTGCGGTGGGGATGTGAGTCCCATCCAGAGCCCCGAAGCAGTTGGGGAAGCCCAGGGTGGCAAAGGCCGCGATGGTGGCATGTGGGTCCCCCAGCCTCATGAGCTTGTGCAGGAGCATGGAGTTGATGGCATGCACAACCTGCAGAGAAAGCACATGGGACAGCACCAATGAGGGGTGAGCAGGGTGTGCGTGGCCCTGCCCTGCCCTGCCCTCCTCTGCCCGGGCCCCCCTCCCCTGCCCTGCCCTCCCCCCGTGGGTTCTCTTACCTCCATGAAGACAGCCCCGACGGTGGCCTTGCTGACACGAAACTGCTGCCCCACGGATCGGTAGCTGTCGGGAGTGGCCATCTTCCAGACAGCGATGCCGACCCGTTTCTGCACTGTGAGGGCACGCCGCATGGCGGTGTCCTGGTGCCTGAGTGCGGGGGTGAGCCACTGGCACAGCTCCAGAAATGTCTGCCAGCTCATCCTGAAGTTCCTGAGCCAGCGGTCGTCGTCCCACTCCCCAAGCACCAGCCACTCCCACCAGTCGGTGCTGGTGGGGTAGCTCCACAGCCGCCGGCGTGTGAGGCGGGGGCGGGGCGGGGTGCTGCAGGGTTAGGGGTTGAGCCCTGCTGCCCTGGGGGCATCTCATCCTCTGTGGCAAGGAGGTGCTCAGCTGCCTCCCGCATGGCATGGAGCAGGGCAAGCCCTGCTCCTGCCGGGAGGGCTGGGTGGACCTCTGGCTGCTGCTGCTGCTGCTGCTGCTGCTGCTGGGGGTCCATGACTGCGGCGCCCGGGGTCTGTGTGCCTATGGCTCCTCAGACCGTGTGCTGTGCAGGCTGAGTGTGTCTGGGAGGGGCCCTTTAAGGGAGCGGCTAGCTGTTGCCCCGGAAGCGCTAGTCCGCCCTGTGACCCTGTCTGCAGCTGTGCCTGGCATCCCTATTTCGATGTGTGCTACTTTGGCGTGTAGACGTTCCCTCGCTGCGCCTATTTCGATGTTGGGCTGCACAACGTCGAAGTTGAACATCGACGTTGCCGGCCCTGGAGGACGTGTAGACGCTATTCATCGAAATAGGCTATGTCTCTACTTCGAAATTAGCTACTTCGATGTAGCGTGCACGTGTAGACGTAGCCCCCATGTCCCAGCACTCAAGTGCAAACATGCAAGAAGGGCCATGTTTGCTGGTGCAGCCAAATGACTCCTGAAAATAGTGGATATTCAATAGCATAATTTTATAGCTTGGATAGCAGTTCTGAAAAGGTGGTAGTGTTGTTCCGAGGTACTTTACTGCTAGATCAGAATAGATAGAGAGATAGAGATAGATACAGCGTCCACCTTTCTGATTCAGCACCCATAGGACCTCAGTGGTCCCGAACAAGGGAGTTTGCAGAACTAAGGAGGGGTTAATGGCCCCCCGGGGGTCCTTGGCTGCCCCTGCTAGCCTGCTGAAACTCACTGCAGCAGTGGGGTCTCTTCCCCACCACAGAGCTATGTGTGAGGCAGCCAGGGGATGCTGATTCCCAGTCCCTGACCCCACTGCAGGGCTGCTGGGGGACACCACTTCTGGCCCCAGCACTGCTGTTCCCTGCAGGGCTGCCGTGAGGCCAGCTTAGTTTGCCCTCCTGCCCCAGCCTGCTGGTACAGGAGCATCCCTCATCCTGCTGGACAAGGGATGTTGCCAGTCCAGAGAATGCCAGTTTTCAGAGGTGCAACTTGCCTATAGTGACTTCAAGGGCATTCTAGCCTCAAACCTATACTCCACTCACCCAGGTGTAGCCTGACAGATGTCGTTGTAGCTCAGAATGGGCACAGAGGTCTGCTTTAGTGCCTCTGATTGCAGGATCCAAGTCTAGATTTTAATGGTAAAATCAAAACAAGTCATGAAAAAATGATCAATGGGGGAGACTCAATCTTACCTTACACATGTTAGAGTAACAAGGTGGATGAGGTAATACCTGCCCTTGGACCACCTTTAGTTGCTGGGAGAGACAAGCTTTCAGGCTTACACAGAGCTCTTCCTCAGGTCTCTGAATATGTTTCCCAGACCTGAAGAAGTGCTCTGCATGAACTCAAAGGCTTGTCTCTATCCGAGGTGAAAGTGGGTGTCTGGCAGACTGGTCCCCATACAGCTGAGTTCTTGCTCCCACCTATTGGCAGCCCTGCCTGTATGGTCTCTGACCACTGCTGCTCCACTTCCCCAGCTCCCAGCTGTGTTGCTCAGGGGTGTGGGGCTTGGGAGAAAGGGTGGCATTGGGGCTGGGAGGGGTGGAGCAAAGGCAGAAAGAAGCAATGTGGGACCTGGAGTGGAGGGGGGACCATGTTCTGGGCCCTGCAGCTCCTAGGGAATAGCCCTGCCAGTGATTTTAAAATGGCAAAGGACTCCTTGGTGCCTCACAACTGGCCAGGAGCCTGGACCCTTCAAATTGTTGCCAGAGCCCTGGGACTCCCAACTTCCAAAGCTGTAGCCCCAGGGCTCTCAGCTACCACCCATGAAGGACTGGCTGGGGTGGGGAGTCTGTTCCAGACTGCCCCTTCTGCCAAGACCTCACCCATTCCAGGGACCTAGAGGCCCCCACATAGTGCCCAGTGTTGGGTGTACTAGTTAGTCCTGTCATTTATTTTCACTCCTGGTCTCTGTCACCAACTGAAGTTAGTCCAATAAAACATGTTACCTCACCCACCTTGTCTTTCTTATGTAGTGGGACCAATGTGACATGTCAGTTATATAGCCTAATGAAAGGTGCTGATATACTACACAGACCAGACAAGCAACAAGGAGAGGACCAAATTCTGCCCATTGCACTCACTCAAGTGGTGCTATTGAAGCCAATGGCACTATTTTTGTGAGCAAGGACAGAAGGAAAAAGGAGGGTGAGAAACTATTCTCAGTGGGCTCAGATGGCAGAACAAGGAGTAATGTTCAGAAGTTGAAGAGGGAAAGGTATAGGTTAGATATTAGGAAAAACTACTTCACCAGGCGGGTGGTGAAGCATTGGAATGCGTTGCCTAGAGAGGTGGTGGATTCTCCATCCCTTGAGGTTTTTAAGTCCTGGCTGGACAAGGTCCTGGACTTAGTAGGGGTTGATCCTGCTTGAAGCAGGGGGCTGGACTAGATGACCTCCTGAGGTCCCTTCCAGCCCTGTGATTCTGTGATTCTGATTCTGTGATTCTGTGAATGGTGCAGGTGAGCGTACACAATGTCCTAGAGGCTGTGGCTGTGTTGGTTTCACCATGAGCAAATCCATATAATGTTTCCACATGAAATTAAGTCTCATCTGCTTTGGCCACACAACATTTGGTGTTTTTACTGCAAGAATGTCTTATGAGGTTTTTCCGTAGTTTGTCTGTCTGAACAAGGGTGCTTTGCAGGGGGGACACGGGCGTGGTGTCTCTTTTAAAGAAAGCTTGGAAAGTAGTGGAGAAATTCCTCACTTCCCTGCATAAGGTTAATATGGAGGAAGAGAAGTGGACTGTGTCTCAGGATACCATCCAGGGCTGCTGTCAAAGACAGCGGTTATTTCTTTAGTATCGCAGCGTGCAGACTTCTAACATGGACCCAGTGAACAAGAAGTAATCATCATTGTGGGGATGCTTGATAGGGTGCATCTGCACTCACATTCCTCTTTCAAAAGAGGTATGCAAATGAGGGGAATCAAAAATGCAAATGAGGTGCACATTTGCATATTTGGCACTTAATTTGCATATTCTTATTTCAAAAGAGCTTCTTTTGAAAGAAGAAAACCAGTGTAGATGCTGCTTTTTCAAAAGTAAACCCTATCTGCGAAAGAATCCTTTTTCCTTTTATTTAATGGGAAGAAGGATTCTTTTGTAGATGGGGTTTACTTTCAAAATAGCAGCATATGCACTGGTTTTCTTCTTTCGAAAGAAGCTCTTTTGAAATAAGAATATGCAAATGAGGTACCAATATGCAAATATGCACCTCATTTGCATTTTCAAGGTCCCTTATTTGCATGTTGCTTTCGAAAGAGGAATGCAAGTGTAGACACACTCACTGTTTTTCCTGTTTCTGGTGAACACTTGGTGAAAAATATAGGACATAGGGAACTCATTTAGCTGATTTTTTATAAAATGTCTATAATCCTCACAACAACCTGATGAGGTCCATGTTATAGCTATTTTACCCAGATACCAAAATATTTTCACCTGCATTTTCAGAAGTGGCTGCTAATTTGGGTTGCCTCCATTTATCAAGTACAAAATGGATATACAGGTTGAGCCTCTCGAAACCAGCATGTTCAAGTCCTGACCAATGCTGGATGGCAGGATTTTCCAAACCACAGGAGGTCAATATTGTCTAGCAGCATTATCAAGACTTCCACTGCTTCCTGGGCTTTTAGAAGACATTTAGGGATAAATTACAGCTAAATAGCAGCAGAGAACACTAAGAGCCAGGACTGGTGGCTGTAAACAAACTTTATAAGACCACAGAAATCTTGGTCACACCCATGATAAATGGTTGTCCAGCTAACTAAAATCAAGCCAGACCACAGATGGTACCAGACGAGAGACTTCTGGACTAGAGGGGTTCGACCTGTACTTGATATTCAGAGATGATGAACACCTATAACCTCTCAGAGACGTCAATGAGAGTTTCAGGTGTTCCACAGGCTGGAAAATCTGGTGTTTCAAGCTGGCCACCCAAAAATTGAGGGACTTCAAGATAGTGGCCAGTTTTGAAAATGTGGATGTAGATGTCTTGTCAAAGTCTTCTTGTTGTATTAATGGGAGAACCAGGGTTAGAATCATAGACTCATAGAATGCTAGGACTGGAAGCGACCTTGAGAGGTCATTGTGTCCAGCCCCTGCCCTCACGGCAGGACCAAGTACTGTCTAGGCCATCCCTGATAGACACTTATCTAACCTGTTCTTAAATATCTCCAGAGATGGAGATTCCACAACCTCCCTAGGCAATTTATTCCAGTGTTTGACCACCCTGACAGTTAGGACCTTTTTCCTAATGTCCAACCTAAACCTCCCTTGCTGCAGTTTAAGCCCATTGCTTCTTGTTCTATACTCAGAGGCCAAGAAGAATAAGTTTTCTCCCTCTTCCTTATGATACCCTTTTAGATACCTGAAAACCACTATCATGTGCCCCCTTAATCTTATTTTTTCCAAACTAAATAAGCCGAATTCTTTCAGCCTTTCTTTGTAAGTCATGTTCCCTAGACCTTTGATAATTCTTGTTGCTCTTTTCTGGACCCTTTCCAATTTCTCCACAGCTTTCTTGAAATGCAGTGCCCAAAGCTGGACACAATACTCCAACTGGGGCCTAACCAGCGCAGAGTAGAGAGGAAAAATGACTTCTCGTGTCTTGTTCACAACACACCTGTTAACGCATCCCAGAATTATGTTTGCTTTTTTTGCAACAGCATCACACTGTTGACTCATATTTAACTGGTGGTCCACTATAACCCCTAGATCCCTTTCTGCTATACTCCTTCCTAGACAGTCGCTTCCCATTCTGTATGTGTGAAACTGATTGTTCCTTCCTCAGTGGAGCACTTTGCATTTGTCGTTATTAAACTTCATCCTGTTTACTTCAGACCATTTCTCCAATTTGTCCAGATCATTTTGAATTTTGATCCTATCCTCCAAAGCAGAACAGTTTCCCCCACTTCCCGTAGGTTTTTCAACCTTCTGAAATAAGAAGTTGTCTCCAATGCAGTCCAAGAACTTATTGGATAGTCTGTGTGTTGCTGTGTTAGTTTCCCAACATATATCTGGATAGTTGAAGTCCCCCATCACGACCAAATTCTGGGCCCTGGATGATTTTGTTAGTTGTTTAAAAAAAGTCTCATCCACCTCTTCCATCTGGGTAGGTGGCCTTTAGTAGACTCCTAGCAGGACATCACACTTGTTTTTTACCCCTTTTAGCTTAATCCAGAGGCTCTCAACACATCCATTTCCTATGTCCATCTCCACCTCAGTCCAAGTGTGTACATGTTTAATATACACCTCCTCCCTTTTTCCTGTCTGTTATTCCTGAGTAAGCTGTACCCTTCCATACCAATGTTCCAGTCGTGTGTATTATCCCATCAAGTTTCTGTGATGCCAACAATATCATAGTTGTATTTATTTATTAGCACTTCCGGTTCTTCCTGCTTATTACCCATACTTCTTGCATTTGTATATAGGCATCTAAGATATTGATTTGATCTTGCCTCCCAGTTTTGCCCTGACCCTCCTTTTTCTCTGCCATTGTAGCCCTATTGATTAGAACTCACTAGATCTCACAAGAACAAAAACACTCTAATGGCAATGTAGGTATGTGCTTTAGAAGATGGTTTTCTGAATCTGTAAAGCTTTATTTGCATGGGAGAGTCTAGGATTTGGAAGAGCAACAAGCATCTATTTCTTACCATGTTGCCCAGCTTTGACTTTAAAATTGGTATTTACATCAGCGACAGCAGCAGAGTCAGTGTGATGCTTGCAAATCAGCATCTTTTCATTCGACAAAGAGATAAAGAACGTAACCTAAAATGTGCATGCATATAATGACATATGGCATCTCATGTTTTAAAGGATTCCATATGCTAGGAAAGCCTATAAAATAAAGCCTAAGAAACAATGCACTCCCTTTCTATTAATTTGAAACAGCCACTCAATGGAGGAAAAATAAAGAAAGAAGAAAGTGCTGGAACCAAATTAGTTCCTTTCTGTTGAAGATGATCCCAAACAAAGCATTGTCCATTGCTCCTATCTTCTTCATCCTTTTTCTAAATGGCATGCTTATGTGTAGGGCTGTGGCCATAGTAGCTCCTCCTTTCAAAAGGGGCACGATAATGAGGGATTTTGGCAGATGCTAATGAGGTGCTTCATGAATATGCAGTGCCTCATTAGCATAATGGCAGCCATGCGTGCTTTGAACATGCTACTTTGGAAATGCACACCACCAGTGTAGCTGGGGCGGGACTTTCTAAATGACCCCCTGATCAAAAGCCCCTTCTTCCCATTTGGTTTTGGGAAGAAGGGGCTTTTGATATCAGGGGGCTTTTTTTGAAAAGCCCCTGGCTACATGGGCAGCATGCATTACGAAAGCAGCACTTTCAAAGCACACACGGCTGCCATTATGCTAATGAGTTGCTCTATATTCACGGCAGCACCTCATTAGCATCTGCTGAAATCCCTCATTACCACACCCCTTCCAAAAGGAAGGGCTAATGTGGCCACATCTTGGGCTCCATACTTCTGTAGGAATTAGCTTTAAGACAAGGAAAGGGTAACAAATTCCAAGGTGGCCTTGCTAACACAGGTGACTGGGAAAAAAAAAGGAGAAAATATTGTTGTCTTAAGATGTTGAGAACTGTCTCCATTTTTGATGGTTTACCAAGGATTGTCCCAGATTTGACGGCAATATCTCTTGTTTTGTTTCTAACCTTAAAAATAAGCCAATAACTGTGGCTACCTCCCTCCTCCCACCCATTTCCTTCTACCTACACCATGTTTAAGACTGTAATTGATTTTAAAATGGTCCTACAAGGGCTGGGATTTTTAATGGAATTACCCCTAGGAAGCATCTAGCATTTGCTGTCCCTTGCTGAAGAACCTACAGTGCAGTGAATCCATACAGAAGGGCCTATTCAGTGCACTGTGAAGTAAGTAGGACAGTTGGTATGGCCCAATAAGTAAGGCCTTAGCCCAAGACTCATGAGATCTGGCTTCTAATCTTAATTGTCCCTCTGGCTTGCTGTGTGAGCATGAGCAAATCAAGTTTCTGGGTCTGTTTCCATGCCATTTGCTCTTTGTTTCTTAGACTGTAGGAGGCCACACTCCATAGGGTTCAGTCTTAACTGGGAACCGGGGTACCCCTCTATTACGCACAATAAAGGACATCCCATGAGCCAGTGATAGATCTTGGACTAGGTCAGGCTTCTTAGTTCTTAGATTAACAACCTCTCCACTGGACACTACTGTTCCTATTGCTTCAAGGAAGCAACAATTTAGTGAAAGGAGGTATGAAGAAAAGGTGAGGTGGAAAAAAAGAGCAGGGTAGGGGCTGTCACTCCCTGAGTGAACAGGTTGCTAATTAAATGCCAGCAGTTACACCACGTCTCATATGTCAATATGAGGTAAAGTTTTGCTCTTCTTATCTCTGAGCTCTTACACCATGGGAAAATCAATGGGCATTCCACACCATTAGCACCTACTTCTTTATAAAAGCCTATTGGAGGCTGAGGGAGTGGGCGGGCACAGCCCGCCCACAACTAAAAGGCCCCTCTCATAATGAGGGGGGACCTGCTAGAAGAAATGGCCCCAAGTGAGTTCGAGGGACAACGAAAGAAAAAACAGGGACAGGAGTGAGGGTCAAAGGTTCAAAATGAGGGAACCAGAGGGGGACACCAAGCAGAGAACCCCAGACAGCACCCACTGCTCCTCAAAGGTCTCGAGGGAGTCGGTGGACGCCGCCCAGAGGAACTCTGCCCCGATTCGTGAGCAGAGGGAGGAAGGGAAGTAGGCCTCACCTCTTTATAAAAAAGAAGGCAGAAACTTAGGTCCAGCTGTAACTGCCCACAAGTGGAACCAAATCTGGGCCCTCTGGAGCTTAATGCAGGAGCCTCTACAATTTGAGCTAAAAGCCAGCTGGTTCTCATTCAATGCTGTAGAAGAGACTCATTCTTTTTCTCTGTAAGTGGTCTAAGTGCCACTACATGGGACAGTGAACCACACCTTGTAGGTGTGTGGGTTACACAGCTCCAAGAAAATAGGGAATGGAAAGACTACAAGTCTCTGTGGCAGAGTGTACAATAGACTCCCCATAGGCTTTGGCAGGAGAGAGGGTTAAAACGCTGTTGTAGTGGAGAGAATTGTCAGGGCAGCTAGATGAGACCAGCTGTGGTGAATTAAGTAATTCCCCAAGCCAACTATAAGAGCTGTGCTCATGTAGCATCAGGTTTAGCTGATAGTGGGAGTCAAGCTTTCATAGGGAAGGGGAGCAAAAGTGGAAAAATATAGCTAGGCAAGCCCCTGGCTTTGCTTAAAGTCAGCTTTTGGCTGCTTGAAACTCTATTTTGAGCACAGCTCTTTTAGAAGCCAGGTTGAAAGAAGTTTGGTGCTTTAACCTCTTACTTTAAAGCCCCTGCTGGGGGTGGGGGGAGTTCATTTGTTTTGAATGTCCTCCAGAAAGCCTAGGTATGCCAGACTGTTGCAGTTGAAGGTCTTGGCACTTGTGGTTCTATAATGTAGGTTGCTTGATAGGTAGCATAGGTCCTTAGAAAGTATTTAATTTCCTGCTTATTTCCAAGGAGGGACTCTAGTGCATGACAGACAGGACCATGCACTCTGTAGAGATAAAGTTACTCTAATTCTATCTTCTTTTTTAGAAAAAGAAAAAAGCCTTTATATAGGGAGAACTTCTCCACCTCTCAGGCTGTTCTCCTCTAATTTGAATTGGAAGGTCTGCTTGATTAGTGAAAACTAAACTTTAGTTAGTATCAGGGAGCAATTTCTTAATCCCAGCCTCACTGGCTACAAACAATCTGCAAACAGCAAAGGCCCTAAGTATGGAAGTCTTAAAACAAAGTGGTGTTGCAAAGTTCTGCATTTTTAAATGAGCCAGCATGGAAGGAAAAAAACAAATCAATTCTGATTTTCTACTGCCAAACCACCCTCCTCTCTGCTAAAATCAAGAGATGTTACTGTTGGCTCAGCAAGCTTAAAATCTTTACTATGTTTCAATAAAGCAAGAAACTGAATGAGATTCTGTATTAGTTGTATTAAATCAGCAATTTCTTCTTCAGTGATGCAACAGATTAATTCTACTTCCATATTATTCAGGAAATAACATACAAAAATTGTGGCAGGCTGTCTACAGGAAAACTTTGTCCCTTTTATTTTTCTCATTGCCACCATACTAATATCTGCTTCAAATACCCAGCAGGACTGCATAATGGTGTTTCCAACAAGTCTAGTGTTTTCCAAGAGCCCTTATGGACTATGGTGAAAGTGAAGTGGAATCAATATAGATGGAAAGATTATCTGTGATGAAGAAGCCAGAAGGTAATTTAATAGATCTGGGTTTTGTCCCTGATTCTGCCACATACTACTTGTATATCTGGGGGTGACTCTCTTATTCTCTATGCCTCAGCTTTCACATCTATAAAATAAAGATACTAACATCCATTTTCCGCATCCCTTTTTTATCTAGCCGGATTGTAAGATCTTTACAACAGATTGTCCCATGCTCATTTTACAATAGTAACAGAGAGAGAGCCCTGTTAGTCTATATTCTATCAAAACAAAAAGGCAGTCCAGTAACCTTTTAAAGACTAACATAATAATTTATTAGGTGGTGAGCTTTCGTGGGACAGACCCACTTCTTCAGTCTGTTTTGGTATGGCTATGGTCTGAAGAAATGGGTCTGTCCCACCAAAGCTCACCACCTAATAAATTATTTTGTTAGTCTTTCATGTGCTACTGTGGACTGCCTTTTTGTTTGAATTCTACTATAGCATCCTGATTTCACTGGGTCATCTAAGTGCTACTTGTACAAATAATTATAACTGGGAGGGTCAGAAATCCAAATAAATGGACAGTGATTATCCTATTAGGTTGGGACAGAGACTAGTTTTTGAAAGAGGGGGAACCCAGCACTGAGAGTTTTGTTTTCTATGTAAATGGCTGCAAAATGGCATTCAAGTGGAAAGCCACTTAATGCTCATAAGGTGCAATGTTAAGCTTTCAAGGGGTTCTCTGATGAATAAAACAGGAAAGCATCATAAACTGTTTAAGGGTTAAAGATGTATCCTCTGTCTTTGGCAACACTCCCAGCCTAAATCAAGCCTGCTTCATCTCATATGGATATGAAAGACAAACTGTACAGATTGAAAACATCTGTATACTGAGTGAATGAACCACATGGCAGTGGTGTCATGCAGAGATTGGCTTGAAACTGTCCCCCTTTGTTTGACTTTAGAGAAACAGCGCAAATAAATACAGTAGGTTCTGTTTAAACAAAGAGGACTCTGATCAATAGAGGTTTGAATAGCTTACGACCTTCAACTATAAACAAAAATTTGGGGGTAAAACCCACAAGTCTCAGGTCAATTGCCATTTTATTTACTTTATTACACCACTAATGTCCTAATCTGTCTTGCATCTGAAATGTTTGTTACAACAATTCTCCCTCTTGCTTTTCTGTTTCTAAGGCAGAGAGGAAAGGGAGGGTTGCACTGATTATTCTCAGCAACCATGGTGCATATCATATGCACACATGCAGTGAATTTTTAGTGTCAGTATAAACACCTAGAGCACACAAACCAGTTCAGAAACATTTTAAATTCTAATACATTTTGGTTGATATCCACAGTAGCTTTCTATGCTTCATGAAGGGGTTCAAGCTTCCCCAGTAAAAATCAAAATGGCTTGTGGTTCACCATAACTGCAGTATATACACAAGAAATTATGTGTATGCTGTAGTTAGACAGCTATGATGTATATGCAGATAGAGTGATTCCTTTAAATTTCTGTCTTTGAAAGAAGGATGCATAAAGTTATTCTCTCTGGCATATCTTCCACCAAGGCCTGGAGAAATTTGCAAGTTTCATCAAGGAGCAGAGCTACTCTCTTCTTTTTCTCCAACAACGACAACAACAGTAAAGCATCCATGTAGGAGCTGGACTACTTCTGGAATTCCTTACCATCCTAGTCTCCCACCTGCATGCATCTTGCTGCATTTCCTGGGCTTTATTTGATTTTGAAATTACTTTCCAAAGGCATCAGGTAAAATCTGAGAAATACTGAATCTGTAATCTAGTATTTTCAGACAAGGCCCTGCCATGTTAATGTATGATATTAGCTGGAATGTTAATAAAAGTAAACAAGGGGACTTGTCTGGAGTTATGGCTATCCCAAGTACTTCAAAGATCTTATCCTCCCCTAGGTGAATCGCCATTTACTAACATTGTTCAAGATCATTGTTCTGGCTTTTCTTAGCATTTTATAAAAGTACCACCTCCAGACTGTCAGCATATTTAAGTTCTTTCTTCTTGAACCAGGAGACTTTCATTCCATGAGTGAGACTTGGACCTCCTTCGCACACCTTGTTGTACTGACATTGTACAGACATAGGAGTTTGGAAATCCAACACTTGCATGTCTGCTTTCAGTTTCCAGACTTTCTCCTTAAGACTCAGCAAGACTGGAAACTAGAGATGCAAGTTGTAGTCTCAGCAGTAATGGTTCTCCAATCATTAAGTAATTGAGTTAGTACTGCAACCCCCAATCCAGAAGTCAGAGACACTACCTCATAGCTGATGGGTCACTGGCAGCAAAACCCTCCAAGTGGGAGCTATGTTCCTGGCAGGTTCAAGTTTGGTTTGTTAGGTCAGTGGGGAGACAGACTGGGCTAACCACATCATGCTTTTGCCAACCCGCACTGGCCAAGATCAGTTAAGTTCTGGCTGTACCTTACTGCATGGCTTTAGGAACAGTGAAGAAAAGATCTTCCACGGGTAAGAAAAGCATATTCAGTGACTGAGTCCACAAACGATGTTGCCTCCTGTACAGAATATCTAATTAAAAGGGTGAGGTCCTGTATCCTCTCCTTCCCAGCACCCATAACTGAGGGAGAAGTTTAAAAGGCTGAAAAATGTGATGCCCTGTTTGAAGGTCTTTTTTAAGGAATCCATGTGAGATCCCTAAGAATACTTAAGTGAACAAAATAGAGAGAGGAATAATAGCTGAAGTGCTTCCAATAGTGGTATAATATCATACACAGTAAAAAAAGGGACAGATAAACATTTAATACATGCGGGCCCATTGTCCAATCTAAGCAGCTAGACTCTGGTATGTTACACAGATCTCACAAATCATTTCTGACTTCGCTTTGTTTAAGCAGAGTTTAATGTGTTTATTACCCATAACTGGGGCATACTTATTTTGCATGCTTACGTGATCTTGAAGAATGCCAGAGGTCATTACAAACGAATAGGTCATTTGTTGTGCATAATGTATCACTGAATTTAGATACCTGTTGAAACCGGCAAAGTGGCAGCAATCAGACTAGCATGGGACATGAGCACACAGGCTCACTAAAGAGGGATGCAAAGGGCCCTAGAGCTCCTTGACTATGACAATGCTACTGTGGCAGCAACAGTGGCCAGAGCCCCAGCCCCTTTAAATCTCCACCAGAGATGGTGTTGCATGCTTCAGGCAGCTCTGAGGGCTGACAGGCAGGGGCAGCACAGCCCCTTCAGTGCTGAGGGGTGTTGACCCTAGCTCCCACTTCTGCTGAAGACCCTTCTGGATGCGCAGAGCCAGGCCCCCATGCACATCTTGTCCAGGGACATGGTAATTCTTTCAGCCCCCCTATGAGCACCAAACACTGTGACAAAGTCCTGTCTTACTAAAACAAACTGTAAACTGTGTTCTAGTAAAGGCCTCTTTTTCTTCTTTTTTTAAATGACCAAACCCAAACAATTACAGGAAAGGTATGACTGCATTTTTCAACATCCCCTTTTAAACCTTATCTTTTCAATCTGATCCACAGAATCACAGGGCTGGAAGGGACCTGAGGTCATCCAGTCCAGCCCCCTTCTTCAAGCAGGATCAACCCCCACTAAGTCATCCCAGCCAGGACCTTGTCCAGCCGGGACTTAAAAACCTCAAGGGATGGAGAATCCACCACCTCTCTAGGCAACACATTCCAATGCTTCACCACCCGCCTGGTGAAGTAGTTTTTCCTAAAAAAGTCTATTTGCCCCACATCACTAAATGGCCACCCTCCAGGGCTGAGCTCACAACCCTGGGTGTAGCAGGCCAAGGCTCGAACCGCTGAGTTATCCCTCAGGGCAAATCTTTGCACCTATGCAGAGTCGGGCTGAAGTCTGCCCATGTGGAATCTCACCACGGAAATCATGTTGCAGAATCAAGATCCTCGCAGGACCTCTGCTTTTAAACTCTCCTTCAAGAGATCACCACGGAGTAAGCAGGGAACTCAGTTTATCTACCTTTTGAGTGTTCAAGCTAATCTAGGTATTCTACTCTTGATATTTAGACCTCAAGTTCCAATAGTGAAGTATTGGAAACACACCAGTGGAAGCTCTATAAAGAGCTTATATATATATATATATAGATATAAAACCAATTATCCTGGAAGCTGGACTATCCAGCTATTTATCTTTGAAGCTTCTGTCAACAGATTGCGGCCATACTGCAAAGCAGATCAAAAAATCTAT
Organism: Carettochelys insculpta; assembly: GCF_033958435.1. Lineage (NCBI taxonomy): Eukaryota > Metazoa > Chordata > Testudines > Carettochelyidae > Carettochelys > Carettochelys insculpta. The sequence goes on along the minus strand of NC_134150.1, from coordinate 33,757,145 downwards.
CAGTTCTGTTGACAGAGAGCGACCAGTCTGCCCAGCCACACTCTCAACAAAACAGCCAATCAGAAGCACAGCAGACAGACCTGCCCGGTGTCCCAGAAGCGCTGTCTGTTGACAGAAGGCCCTCTGGAATGTCCAGACTGGCTTTCTGTTGACAGAACTTTTCTGCCTCATGGGGGACTGTCAGAACATTGTCAACAAAAATGCCATGTTCTGTTGACAGTGTGCCTTGGAAATATGGACGCTTCCCAGGTTTTGTCAACAAAACTCTTTAGTGTAGACATAGCTGGTGTGCTCACTGAAAAACGTGGACTAAAAAAAGTCAAGATGGATAATGAACTTAAGTTCTTTCCTGTGAACCGATACACATGGCTATTTTATGAAAATGCTTTTGTTTCATATTTGACATCTTGAGAATCCATACTTTCTTTCTCAATTTGTCATAATAGGATTATGCCCCATTGGAGAACGGCTATGTAATAATCTGATCTTTTCAATAAGGCTGCAACCTGGGTTTTTCAGTCAACCATGGTAACAAGATAACTTTCCTCTAAGCCTGCAATGATCTTTCTCCACTTGCTTACCATGGGCATGTCTGTGTGATGTAGCTGATGTATTTTTTTTAGATCTGTTTTTGACATGTGTCCATGAACCCTCTCCTTTCTCGCTTAATGCTGAGCTGCAAGACTTCCGAATTAGATTAGGTCTCATTTATCTCATGGTAGTCCATTCGCTGACCTGGGGAATCACTTTTTGCAGTTTGGCCCTAGTTACTCTGAGAAAAAACCTTGGGTCCATTTAAACTCCTCTTTTGTCTGATGTTGGTATGTATCTCTAGGGTCTCCTGTGTCCATTTCTTGATATGCAAATTTTACCATGCTTTGTGTATTTATAAAACTCAGGTGTACTTCTCATTATCTGTAGATCCAATGACACAGCTTAATGAGTTGCTTTGGTGTCTTTTCCAATATTGAATCTTAGCTGAATTAAAATGTTCTCACATTTGGGTTGCCCAATGGCTTAGCAATGGGGTCTATGCATCAATGTAGAAGACTGGAGTGTGGGTTGGTAAAGCTCAGGTCCATTGTGAGGGTAGAGTAAAATGTTTAAACTTCATATCCAGTGGGAGGATCATTTCCTGAACACGTACCCATGGAAAAGTCAACAGAATAGCAATAATTGTCGCCTAATCCTACGTGCTACTGTAATATAAATAATAATCAATTTCAGCTAAAGGAATAGTGTTTTAAAGGGTGAGATCATAGGGGCTGACTTTCCTTCAGCTGTGGGGGTGTTTGACACTCCCTTTCATCTCAGGACCCAACCCCATCTTGCCTCTTTTCACCCTGTCCCCCATCTGTCTCTATTTCACCCCTTCTGCCAAACCTCCACCTTGCTTTCCCTATCCTACCCTGCCTCCTGCCCCTTGGGTGTCCCATCATTGCTTCTCTCCCAGCTTTCTGACTGCTGCAAATCAGCTGGCTGTGGCATTCCAGAAGCACTGGAGTCACCAGTGAATGAGAGGCATGAGGGGGTGGAGAGGAAAGCAGAGAGGGAGCTTGGCTACCAGTGGGAGCTCATCACCCTCTAATTTTTCCTTCTGAGTGTTTCAGCCAGGGAGCACCCACAGAGTCAGTGCCTGTGGGTGAAATGATTAATGGGAAATATACAAGCCCTCAGAACAAAAGGGGATATTTTGTACTGTACTAATTAAATGAAAAAGTTGGAATATGTAGCCATCTGTCCCTTTCTTTTTCACTGTCCCACCAGTAGACAATTACTTTTTCAAATCCATATTTCAAATTTAGCCTCTTATAAATAATTGAGGCAAAAATCCTTTTAAAGGTATATTAAAGGAAATATAAGGAAAGGAAAGCGTAACAGGGAAAAGTACTTCACAAAGTTTAATAATCATTAATTCTTTAAAAAACAAATCTTTCTCATTCACAACAAATACTCTTTAGACTCAAAAATCATTGCCACCATTATTGCTTATAATCACAAGGGATGACATTAGACGAACACTGCTGCACACATTATGACACAAAGAATGCAAAAGAATAGCCAAGAATACTTCTCTTTCCTGTATTCTTGGAGACTGACGTGTGACAATTCTACATTCTAAGACTCAGATCTTTCTTCCAACCAAGATCATGGTCGAGAAAAGCATATAAAACACACATGTAACTTTGAACCCCCATTTCACTTCATGGTAAGTAATTTAGCATACGAATCTGCATGTTGCAGGACTCGGTCCCAAGTCAGCACCTAGCACATCTCCACAGGTACAGGACTTTGAATTTCTAGAATTTTCTCTCTTATCTCCACCACGCTTCTTATACCAGGTTAATCATGGGCTGAACTCTCTTAATCATTGGCATGCAAGTTGCTGGCTCCCTGAATGGCTAGGCTTGGCCACCAGGGTGGGGGTGTTCTGACTTCAGCCTGTTCTATGCCATACCCCCCAATCTATCTGAGATATGTGACAGGAGAGCACTCACAGGTTCATATCTTTCATCTAAGCAGGTGTGATAAATCAACTGGCTGTGGACTGATCACTGCAATGTTGATCCACCATGTAGTAGAGACAAGCCCTTCATCTTTTTCCTTTTGATCAACATAAGTGAAACTACCATCCAGGTCTACAGGTTCAGCCAGGCAGTGTTACTGTATTGAAGAAGTCGTCCAATTCATCTTTCAGCCTGAATTGAGAGCTCTTTGCATGTTCCTTAAATGGAGTGTCCATCAAGCATGTACAGGCTTCTCTAAATTGTATGATCTGTCCCAATTACTGCTGGAATACTAAATCTCCCAGCCATTTGTCTTCAGTCTTCCTTAAGAACATGTATAAATAAATATATCTAAATCCTTCCATCATACTACTGAGGGCCAGAGCTTGATGTGATACTCAGTAAAAATACCCACAACTGGGTCCATGAGAGCTTTGATATTACATTTTGATAATGAAGCCAGTTGATGTGCTTATTCCAGGGCTTACCTTCTAATGCCAGCAGGCCACAATGTTCAATAGACTTTGGGCTTTTATCCATTTTATATGTACTGGCCTCCTCCTATAGATCACATGGATTTGCACTCTGAGCCTTAACAATAGAATCTAATGCCTTTGCACAGTAAAATTTCAGATTTATTGTTCAGTTTTAAACTCAAATTTAAATTTGATTCTGTCTTGTTTTTTTTTTAAAGATCATATTGGCAAGTGCAGATGCATATTAACTTGGTATGGCCCTCTGGGGAAAGTATTACCAACAGGGTCCTGAAGACATTTACATCTGATTGATTAATTGCTAATAAAAGTTATATTATGCAAGTGAATGCAAATAACAATTTGACTGTAATGTTTGCATTGGCAACAAAACAGTAAAAAAGGCCAGTTTTAGCCTCAGGTGATTGACAGAATTTTTTAGTCTTTGCTTCTAAGTAAACATCTAACAATGGAATAATCCAAATAATTAAAGCCAGATTATCCTCTGTTTGTACAATATTATTATTATTATTTCCTATCAGGATCTAACTGTACCATGGTGACCTCCAATATAAAGGAATAAGGAGCGTCTTTGGTTAGTTGCTATACCTTAGGGATCCCTGTCACAAGTCTTATCAAGCCATATTAAAGTTAATGAATGTAGGAACACCAAGAAACGAACAAATGCACACACACAAAATCCTAAAACCTGGTGATAAAACAAAACTGAAGAGCATAATGCAGAAGAACCCATAGCTGTTAATTTTTAGGATTAGTATGGATACTAATATCTTAAGGTCTGGAACTATCAATGTGGAAAAGTAAGATCTAGCCCTACCCTTTTCATATTGATGCAAAGATACTCCTCTCATAGAGCTGGAAGGGGCCTCAGGAGGTCATCGATTCCAGTGCCCTGCCCTCTCAGCAGGACCAAGCACCATCACTTTGAAGTCTGACTAGACCAGCATTAAGGTTAATAATTTTACTCATAAAGAAGACGTCTATCTTCCTGTTTCCCTATGTCAATACTTTGGAAAGGAGAGGCATAGAATTCCCTCCACCATTTCATTCAGAAGTTCATGATCCACTTCCCTTAAGAAGCATTTCCCCACTCCTCTGTATTTGAAGGTATATTTTCTGTTAAATGACAGTATCAGCTGGACACCAGTTTTCCCACTAATTTTTTGTATCTATGGGTGGAATAAATTTTGTTATATGCACCAGTGCATGTGCAGATGTGTACCACCAATGGAAACACATGCTACCCACTGTTAATCAGCTGGGCAGCCACTCAAGAATTAAGCTTACAGGGAACACTGCTGGACTCGCATGTGGGTTGTAGTTTGTGAAATATCTCCCATTTAAATATAGAAGTTGACTTTGCACTGGAGACGCAACTGAAAACTTTCCATGGCAGAATTAACAGGAAGTGGAAAATATAAACTCTGAGAAGGTGCTATCCTTTCTCCCTAGGTACTGGCTGTGTGAGTCATGTGCATGCTTTTCACCAGTTACTCAAAATGTTACTCTTACCCCAGAGGGGACAGCAGGGCCATTATCAAATACATATATGTACGGCGGCCACAGTATAGTATTTCAGACTGGGGAAATCAGTTGCAAGAAGGTAGCACAGAACGCAGTTAAAGATGCTGGTCTAATACATTTGCAGATGGTCTATTTAAATCACTTCCTGGAATAAATAATAAATGTTAGTACATGCTAATATTCAAGCATAAAGCTATGTCTAGTTTACTCAACTAGATGTAGGCAAAAAATGTGGCATTATATGCAAATAATATATTATTGCATCTCAGCAAAAAGGGATTGAGTCAAGTCCTGTAGTTAGGATGGTCTAGTGAATGTGGTACTTGAGTGGAACTCAGGTACCTGGCTCAGGCTTAGTCTTCATGTGTGACCTGGGGGCTTAATTTACCCTGAGCCTCAGTTTTCCTATTTGTTAAATGGTGGGAATGCTTCACAGAGGTATGGGTCAGATAACTCATAAACACCTAGATGCATTAGACTGATGGATATTACCAGGAAGATATAATTTTGCAGCAGTATCCATCAAACAGTAAGATGCAAAAGGATGCAAGGACCAGAATATGCTTTTGTGAGTTTCCTTGTTAAGTTTCATAATAGGGATTTATTAAAATTGGTAACAGACCAATTATTGTCTATTAAGAGCATGACTAGAGAGCAGCATATGTAACAGAATTCAACTACTGGATAAATGGAAAGAGAATAGGGACATTCCTAAGTAACTGTAATCCTGGCATGGATATTTTGGGTAAACACATGTTTATAAAAAGTTGTACTGCCACATAAGGGTCAATGTTTTCTTCAGTGTATTGAAATAAGGATGCATAAACTTCCTGATATGAGTTGTGGCTATGATTCAAGATAGCCATAAAGGATTCTATTTTAGCTGGAGCCAAGAGACCTGATTCCAATAATGTGGAGAATTCAAGATGTTTATCACTATCTGGCTGTAATGCATGCAGAATGGGTGTGAGACAGCAGCATATTTTAGAGCATCTAACCTCACCAAGCTATATGCATAGTACATAGATTACAAATCTAATAACAAATATTCTAGCATGGAGACAAAATAAATGCAAGTTATTAGCATGGATGTCACAACAAGACAGTCACTTCTATAGGCATTCCATCCACATTAGCAGTGTGCTAAGCCCTTTGATGATCCCAAATGAAGGAACATGGAACTACAGAGTGAGTAGCAGGGATAGAGGCTTTCTTGCTTGTTGACACACATCTGTTTTACATTAGTCCCTCGTTGTTTCAAGATTGATGTTTGAGCAGCTGAATGCCCAGCCTTCCTCTCTGTTATCGATTTAGTAAAACCTTCCTCTCTTCGAGTGAAATGGGAATAGTTCTGCTTTCTAGAAACCATTTACTTAATTGTCCAAGGAAAAAACGGCTTTGGGTGTTACCAGATCAGGTATAAACTGCTGAGCCCAAGGGCAGCTGCCCCCTTTGCCCTGCCAGTTGGTGGTCCTGCTTGATTTCCATGATGCAAAAATGATCATCGTACACTGAGAAGCATGTATTAACATTAACTTACCTTCCACAGCTATGTGTTGTTAAGCTCCCAGCATATGTTTAATGTTACGGGACAGGGCCATAAAGAGGAGCAGATTAGTTTTTCAACATTCCTGTCATAAACTTTAACTTAGATGTGCCACAGGAATTGAATTCAATAGCCTCCTCTGTACATTGTTCATTCAATTACAGCTTCTCTCAGCCCTTATGTGCAAACTCACCTGCTTGTACCAGAGAACAGGTCATTTGTGTAAAAATTTAGACAGGGAATTCATAAAGGGTTTGATTGGACGTAGGTGTATGCCATTTTCTTTCTTTGGGATGGAAGGATATTAGTTGCAGGGTATTATTCTGGAAGAAGAATCAGAAGATATTCATAAGGCACAGGACCATTTTAACGATCTTATTCAACTGACTAAATTCATCAGCTATCAACACAATTAAAAGTGGTTTGATGGACATTATTTGTTTTGCCAATATTCCTCATTTTCCGTAGAGTGACTATGTATCAATTCAACAGAACTTTTCATAATGCAAGAAGCTTTGTAAGTTTGATGATTAGATGTATCCATGCAGCTCCCCAGTAAACTGAGAACTATATGAATAACAACATAATTTCACCTGACTGCTTTCCTGTTATATTCCTTTTGCTATCTCATTCAATTAATTTTGTTAATCTTTCACATCTATTTATGTCTTCTCAGGGTTTCCCACAGACATAGGCATTCAATTAGCATAAAGGCTGATGTTACACCAGAGCTACGTCTACACGTGAAGCCTACATCGAAGTAGCTTATTTCGATGTAGCAACATCGAAATAGGCTATTTTGATGAATAACGTCTACACGTCCTCCAGGGCTGGCAACGTCGACGTTCAACATTGACGTTGCACAGCACCACATCGAAATAGGCGCTGCGAGGGAACATCTACATGCCAAAGTAGCACACATCGAAATAAGGGTGCCAGGCACAGCTGCAGACAGGGTCACAGGGCGGACTCGACAGCAAGCCGCTCCCTTAAAGGGCCCCTCCCAGACACATTTGCACTAAACAACACAAGATCCACAGAGCCGACAACTGGTTGCAGACCCTGTGCATGCAGCATGGATCCCCAGCTGCTGCAGCAGCAGCCAGAAGCCCTGGGCTAAGGGCTGCTGCACATGGTGACCATAGAGCCCCGCAGGGGCTGGAGAGAGAGCGTCTCTCAACCCCTCAGCTGATGGCCACCATGGCGGACCCCTCTATTTCGATGTTGCGGGACGCGGATCGTCTACACGTGCCCTATTTCGACGTTCAACTTCGAAGTAGGGCACTATTCCCATCCCCTCATGGGGTTAGCGGCTTCGACGTCTCACCGCCTAACGTCGATGTTAACATCGAAATAGCGCCCAACATGTGTAGCCGTGACGGGCGCTATTTCGAAGTTAGTGCCGCTACTTCGAAGTAGCGTGCATGTGTAGACACAGCTCAGGTGTTCTGACCACTCAGAAGTAGTCAAATTGAATCTGGTTGATTTGTCTCTGCCTCTATTTTGCAGTACTTCTCTTGTGTTCTCATTTGTTTTCTTTTGATAGCATAAGGAATGTTTCATAGAACATCATTTTTGACCTTCCCTCTCCATCCCAAGTAAAAAATTCTCCCAAGCTGAGAGTGAAAGGAACTGATTGCTTCTAGTATGGCTACAATCCACATGCCACCCCTTTGCCCTCTGTTGTACACACAGGAAAAACTGTCAGTGTTTCTGTAAATTGTGATGGCTTAGTCCAGGAAAACCGTATTTTGCACCTCATCTGGTCTAAATATTGAGTTTACGAGTGAATGTTGCTTTGCATTATGTGTTATAGATGCTTGATGTTTATTTAAGAACTCAGTTTTAAGGAATGTTTTCCAGACATGCGGTTTACCGCAATAGACAGTTGTTGATGTTCTGATCCCAAGAGCATTAGAATATGTTTAGAAATTGCGACACTTTTAAAACCAGATGTTCTCCATAAACTGCACAAAAAAGGGGAGGAGGGAAAGACAAATAGAATGGCTGTTTGGCAGAAGCATGGGCTGTTAAAGCAAAGGCAAGCACATAATGAGTGAAACTTAAAAATGGTGAACTACCCCAAGCTGCTTCTCCTTTTCCAAGTGTTGCAAAGAACTATTTTAACAAGAGGTGGAAAACTTGGAAGCCAAATAGCAACCAGACTGTAGGAGAGTTCTGAATCTTGGAGATGGCCCAAAGAGATAGGGCCCTACCAGAACCATACCAGAACCAGCAACTGAGAAGGAGGTTAGGCCTAGGTCCTGAATCCAGCCTTACTCTCAGTTTTAGAGGTGCTTGACTAGGGATAAGTTTGCAAGGGTCAAGGGCATGCACAAAGTAGTGTTTCCTGCTAGTGCACCCTGTCAAGCAAACATCCCCAAAGACAACAAGGAGAAGACAGAGCCACCCTATCCCCTTCCACACTAGCCAATGACATTAGCTGGCCATGGAGAAGGGCAGGGCACACTCTCCACCCTCCTACAAGGTGCTATGGAAGACAAATATCTTTAGTGTGCCTTGGTGGGACCCTGGGAAGAGGCATGGTTAGTTCCCCTGGGGCAGGGGTGACTGGTGTGGGCTGACATAGTGGGCCATTGGCCACATGACCTAGCCCAATGTGGGGGAAGGGCTGGGACAACGGCACTCTGACCCAGTCCCCATTCTCCTCAGCCTTGCTCCACCCTCTTGCCACCCCTGCTCAGGCCCATTCTGCCTTTTTGCTCACCCTCCTCCTCTGAGCAATAAGCAATGAGCCTGGGGGGGGCTAGTGGTGTTTGGGGGCACTGCCAGCATTGACGAGGCTGCCACCTTCCTCACCCTCCCCTCACCAGCAGCAGTGCGGGGAAAGCGTACTCTGCTCTCCTAGCCACATTGCTCTGCTTCCCGGCAGTGTGTGTGGGGACAAGCAACGTGCCAGGAGAGCACAGCAAGCTGGGGCCATGTTGTCCCACTTCTTCTGACCACTGGCAGAGAGCTGGGGGGCAGGGAAGGGGAGGGCGCTGGACTCCTGAGGCAGGTACCAGGGCCCCTTGCAAGTTCCTGCCCCTGCCAAAAAAGGCTCTGTTTCCACTAACTGCTGGCCAGCCCCTTGCCTCCTATTTGGGGTGTGTGTCCCCAGATGCCTGCCCGTGTTGCCCCACCTTGGGGAGTGGCAGCCCCAAATCACCTCCACTGGTCCCGAAAGTCAGTGGTGCACAAACAATCTGGTCATTAGTGTAGGATGCAGCCCACACAGAACTTAGTAATGCATCTCGAAATGTGTTACACATCACCATCCTCCATTCAGTGTTGGCCTAGTTCTTCCCCTGCACTTTGGATTTGTCTTTGCTCATTTTAAAGAGCAAGTGAGTGAAAATGATCCCACAAAACAGTGGCCTGCACTATTTCTGCAGTGATGACTGCCTGTTCCACAGGGATATTTCCCTCTCCTGCCCCCAGTTCCTTAGAGAATACACACTATGGTAATCAGCAAGAGGGCTCTGGATCCTGACAGGCAAAGTAAGAGCAACTGCCCCCGCTGACAAGCAATCCCAGAGAGGAGGGCATTAGAGTATCCTTATACAATTGTGACTGCAACAACACTGTGCAGTGATGGAACGATACGATTACTGGCAAGGCTGGCGTAAATTGCAAATAACAAATGGCTAAAGCAATAAAGAATTGCCTGCAGCCGACAAAAGTACTGCAGGTTACAGTTCCATTTCTGCACAGTGGAAGCAGCATTTAGAATGTACAGGCAATGCAGTAATTTCCTGATTATTTGGTTTTGAAAAAAATCAGAGGCACACTGTCAAAAGAATGATCATAAAAAACATGTACTTATCTCATTTACTTAAATGACATTCCTGAGCCTTAAAATATGGAACATGTAGATTTAAAAAAATCTAATGTGCATTTCTCTGTTTTCCATATTTCTCTTTAACATTTAAAATGTATGAAAATATTCAGGTTACTTTTAGAACATTTAATATTAAAAAGCCCTACATTACCGGCTAGTCACCCATGAAGACTGTTTTTAATCTGTAACTTCAGTTCAGACCGATTAAAATCTGTGGCTGCTAAAGAATTAAAATCTCAGTGATATTCTGGCCCTGTGGAATATGTACTTTACACAAGGAGCATAGCCAAGGGACAGAGGACAAGGCTGAGGTATGTCCCTATGCCCCAGCTTATCATGCATGCATGCCACAACAGTCTCCTGAGGCCAAAGGCAGTTGGCACAAAAAATAGTAACCTTCCAGTTTCAATAATTTGTCCCAGGGACTAGATCAGCCTAGTGGATCCCAAGCTCAACAGGGTGCAAAGGCATCTTGAAGCCACTTTTATGCTCTGTCCTCAGGTTCATTGATCATTCCTTAGCTGTAGCTGAGGGTCAGAGCCATGTAGACATCCCTTTCACCTTATATTTACCTAGAGTCCCTTAGACTCACATTGAACGTCTGCATTCATTTCAATTCAATCTGCTGCATGTAAACAAGCAGATCCAGTTCCAGCCAGAGAGTTTGTGGGGCCCAAGCTGCACACTGACAGTGGAGCCTGCCCAGTGGACAGGGCCCAAGGCAGCACACTGATGGCAGGGGCTGGTAGGTGGGTGGTGGACTCTCTAGTCAATTGGAGCATGGAACCCTGCAGGTGTAGGTCCCAAGGCAACTGACTTGCTTGCCTTGTCCTAAGGCTAGGCATGAGCAGAGCTAGTGTTTTCTTGTTCCAAAGGAAGGTACATATTGAACCTGTCATCTGGCAACATCTGTGATCCAGCATGATTTTAGTTAGCTGGATGTCCATTTATCATGGGTGTGGCCAAGTTTCCCGTGGTCCCATAAAGTTAGCTTACAGTCCCCAGTCCTGCCTCTCAGTGTTCTGTGCTGTTATTTAACTCTAATTTACTCCTAAATGTCTTCTAAGAGCCCAGTAAGCAGGGGTACTCGTCAGTGAAACTAGTCAGGTCCCGAGGGTGCTGAACTGGAGAGCTTTAACCTGTAATTTCCTTTTTTAATAAAACCACATATTGACTGAGGGCCCAACCTTGTTTCCTCAGAACATAAAACAACCATTGACTTTAGCAGCTGTCGGTCCATGTCCCTAGTCTTGTTCAGAGGTTTACCCCAGTAGTAAGACCACCCCCCACTCACTCACCCTGCTTCATCTGGTACCTGAAAAACGAAAAGCCAACACTTGCTAGTCCTCATCTGCCTTGCTCGAGGCAATTTATGGAGAAAGCTCACAGGCATATTTATTTGGGCACTAAAGATTTGGGTGTCACACTCAAAATGTGGGCTATTGCCTGGTAAGGTTCATTGCCCGCTTGAGTGAATTACTGCTTAGTCAAGTGAGACCTGCTGCGCAACACTTCAACATAAGATGTGCTATTCTTGTGTTTGCACCAATCTAAAATGACTGCGAAACTCAGAGTGGAATTATCCCAAGCCTCTTGCAGCAGATCTGTCACATTTAGATTTCTACGGGTGGGGAAGAGGAGTGGGGATATATCTCCTTCAAAAAAGTGCTGCTTCTTAACAGGTTGAAGCTCTCTTCTCCAGCACCCTTGGGACCTGATCAGTGTCAGATGAGAGAATTTGCCAGACTATGGGAGGGCAATATTGTCTAGCATATTACCAACATTTCCTCTGCTTCCTCGTCTCCTAGAAAACATTTAGGCTATGCCTACATGGGGGTCCTTTTTGAAAGGACCCCACAAATGTCAAAATCCCCTTATTCCTATCAGCTTTTGAAAAGGACACACCCCATAGATGAGCCGCGTGCAAGCAAAATGCAGCACTTTCGAAGTGCCGTGGCTGGCAGCATGCTAATGAGAAGCTGCATATTCATTTCAGTGCCTCATTAGTATTCTCCGATTTGGCCATAAGCATGGCATTCTGAAATTTTCCCCTCATGTAGGCACAGCCTTAGGGGTAAATTAGAGCTAAATAACAGCAGAGAACACTGAGAGCCGGTACTGGTGGCTGTAAACAAACTTTATGGGACCATGGGAAACTTGACCACACATATAATAAGTGGTCATCCAGCTAACTAAAATTACGCTGGATTATGGGTGGTGCCAGATGAGAGAGTTCCAGATTAGAAAGAAGTTCAGCCTATACCAATGACTGTGATCCTAGCATTACCTGGAAGATTGTATATAACTGTGATATCCACCACCAATGAACCTGCCTTTAAATGCTTTAGAAGCCACTATGAGCAAGTCTGGTTATGAGATTGGACAAGAGACTCTTTTGTGTGATAAAAATAATGACTTCTCTGTAACTTTTCATTGCGACTTTTTCCTATTTCTTGAGACTGTTGTTAGAGTTTTGGCTTATGATTACAGATTTGGTTAAGGTTAGTTTTGATCATGTTGTCACTCAGAATAGCAAGATGGTGTTGATATTTTTAAATGGTTTAATGAGCATATGTGCTTTTTAGCCATAATGTAAAAATAAACTAAAGCAGAATTTTTGCACTAACCTGAAGTCAGCATTGTAAGATTTGTAAAATACAACAAATTGAGCCAGTGTTTGCCTGCTCAGCTCAGAGCTATTCTTCATTGCTTATCGTGTCATCCTTTCATACCCTCTGAGATATCTTAAGGATTGTGTCACATTTTAACCTAAAACCTGTAGGCTACAGCTGCTTATGGTATGTTTATGGAAACAGTGAAAACGCAATATGCTGCTCCCCCACACTCATCTCAAAACCTTTCCTGGCTCTTCTAAGGCTTTTGTGCTTTTCTGGATAATGTAAATCTCCTAAAGTAAGAGAGAAAAAGTTTTTCACCTGCTAGTCACAGAATATGGCAATGTCATATCTTGCCAGTGGTTTTTCATGTTCATGTTCTGAAGGAAAAGAGAATTGTTAAGCAAAAACCAAAGAGGAGAAAATGGAAATATAGATAATACCTTAGAGTCCACTTAATGGAAAATATTTCAATATAGGTGTGACTGATTTATTAATTGAGGGATGTTGTATATGTACGTGTACCTGCCCACAAATAGCGGTGTAAATACAGGAGAGGACCTCAGTCCCATAAATTCTGCTTCTAGCCTATGTAGCAAGCCATGTGTGATGTGATTATATTTGCATTGTGCTTAGAAATGGACTAGAACTGGAACACCAGGTCCAAATGGTCTGTATTTGTAGAAAAGTTCAGATGTTGACCATGACCTAAACTTTGTCACTCTAGTTTCTTTCTAACAACCATTGTGTGGAACCTTGAATCTGACCAACTCAAACTTGTGGGAAGTTTGAGTTCAGATATGAGCTTTGCACCTAAAGTCCATGTGTAGTCATGAGGACAGTCTGGAAGAGCCAACAAGTGTGGGTGTCTGTGCTTAGCTGCCAGCCTTGCAAGACAATACCAAGTATGTCAAACTCAAGGACCCCACAAGTCTGTGCATTCATTTACCAGGCTTGAACAAACCTAATATAGGAAAACCTGAAATGATCTTTCTACTGTACTTATCAGAGAATTGCCACCCTTAAGCTTCCACAGATCTAGTCAAGCCCCACCCCACTCCCAAAATCATTGCATTGGCTTAAAACCCATTTTAAGACAAAAAAGAAAAATACTTTTTAGATAAATATCTATTTTATAAAATTTAACCTTTTTTAATTCTGTTTTTCTTTTTTCTTTTTTCAGACTTTAGGGTGTATTTGGTTCATATTTTCAAGGTTTCTTCTTCCCAGACTTATCTTCTAGACTTATCTTCTGTCTACACAACAAAAAAGAACCCACAGCTGGCCAGTGGGACTCAGGGCTGCAGGGTTGTTTCATTGCTGGGTAGTATGTCAGGCACAGACTGGAGGCCAGACTCTGGGACCCTTCCACCGAGGGAGTCATAGACCCTAGGATCCAGTCTATGCAACCAGAAGGACTAACAACTTGCCAGGCCCCTGGCTGATGTTGGGGGGTGGTGGTGCTGTGCTCCCAGAAGGGGCAGGGCCTTGGGTGGATCTGGCAGGGCTAGGGGTTAGCTTGCCCCAGGTAGTCTTCAGCACCATCTGGAATATAGCAGCAGTTTAAAGGGTCCAGGGCTCCAGGTGACACTGCTGCTGTAGTAGCATCTGTGGTGGCTGGGAGTCCCAAGCCCTCTGAGTTGCTGAGCACCAGGGTAGTTGTCCACTCTGCCCACCTCTCCCATTGGCAGGCCTGTATACAACCATTAAACAACTATCCAGCCTGAGCCCTGTGAGCCTGAGTCAGCTGGCAAAGACTAGCTGTGAGTTCTCTTTGCTGTGCAGACAGGCCTTAGAAATTATTGTTCAAACAAAGGCTGAGAACTGTATGGAATCTCTTGACTCCGGGAGCTGATACCTTAGGAAAACCCCAAATATTATGTTATGATAAAACCATAGTTGGCAACACTATTAAAATAAAAAGATGTAAGTCTTACGAAAGCAACAGAACTACAGATGGGAGACACCATTTTCAAAGTCATAACCAGCCTCACACTGTACTAACTGGCACCAACATAATAGAAAGGCTGACTGTGGAATGACTGAATTAGCCTCTCATTCCTACACGTGGTCCTTCTAGGTTGGGGTTGAGACATTCTGTTTGTACATCATGTGTGCACTAACATGATACATATTGTATGGCTACAGATACATGAAGGATTTCAGTCTTTCAGGCTTTGTGTTCATGCTGCATTTTGAAAGAGTGTTTGAAAATACAGGTTGAACCTCTCTAATCCAGAACACTCTCATCCTGCAACAGCCATAATCCAGCATGATTTCATTTAGCTGGACAACCACTTATCATGGATTTGGTCAAGTTTCCCACAGTCCTATAAAGTTTGTTTAAAGCCACCAGTCCTGGCTCTTGGCATTCTGTGCCATTTAGCTCAATTTTACCCCTAGATGTCCTCTAAGAGTCCAGTAACCTGTGGACATATTGGTAATGTACTAGACAATATTGACCTCCTGTGGTCTGGTAAATTCTCTTGTGCAGCACTAGTCCAGTTCCAAAGGTGCTGGACAAGAAAGGTTCAACCTATACATTACCCATTCTTTTAAAGTTACAGTTTCTTAAAATTATGGTAGGAGGTAACTTAGAAGAAAGATGTCTTGATTTCCAACTTTTCCCCTCTAGAGGAAAATAAAATCTTGTTTCTCTATAGAGTGAAGTTGGTTTATCATGCAGTAGCATTCAATCCCCATGCTGGATCATTTGCTGAACATGTGTTAGTGGTTTTGTGTCATGCACTATGAACTGGGAAGTAAGCGGAGCTCACGCAGCCTATTTCATTTATGGCTTTACACAAGTAAATAAGCATATTTTTCAGCTGCTTGTGACAGGAATGGCTTGCAAATTGCACTCTCCAGTGCTTGGGAGGTTAAAGGTTAAGCTTGTCAACAGGTCAGGCTACAGTGCTAATTCACCTCACTAATGAGTCCCAAGCAGCCTGTAACATGTGTTTGTGGCTGGTGTGTTTGTATAGTGTATAAATAAAATGAAAACCGTATGACAGAAGTTAGGCCTCTTAAATGGTTGTCACACTGGCTTGGGCAACCTTGTTACTGTTAGCCAAAAACTCTGGTGGTATTTTTATATGAATTTTACTGATGTGGTGAAAAAAAAAATGAAGCAATATTGTAGCTATGGGAGCCAGCGAGCAATGTGCTGTAAAGCCCTGAAATGTCACTAAAGAGGTTCAGCTACCAGAAGTGCGACTGTAGTGAGAAGGCGTGCCCACTCGAGAGGTGGATGCTGGGGAAATGCCCCAAGCCTCCTGATGATGAGTGGAGGCAGGAGGATCATGTCCTGGCCAACAGAAGCAGAGGGGTGGAACAGGAAGTGGAAGTATAAAAGGTTGGTTCCCAAGCCCACCAACAGAGGGGAGCAAGGAAGGCAAATGCACAGGGGCCTGGAGCAACCAGCAGCCACCACTGCTACAGCAGCAGTGGCCGTGGCAGTAGTTGGAGCCCTGGGCCCATTTGAAACACCACAGAAGTGCCACTCTACCAGTCCTTGCAGCTTCTGAGGCCTGGGTGGGAACCCAGTGCGATGCTCTGGTCACAGCCAAGGGCTGACTGCCCTCAGTCCTGCCCTTCCTGACCAAGACTCCACCCCTTCTGGGGGCATAGAGCAGCCCCCCCTTGCCCCAGCCCCACCATGGCTGTTGGCCCTGCTGCAGCCCAATAGCTCAGTTAGGAGGAAGTGGCTACAGGCAAGAGACACTTCTTCCCCCTGGCTGGAGGCGAACACCAGGGAGAGCTGTTGTTGCCCCAGGAACCCACCCAAGCTTTCAGCGACCCTTGATGCTGGGGAGCTGCTGCCGGTATGCTTGGCTGTATCCTGAGGAAGTGGAGTATGACGCTTGTGTCCAGGTACACCTAAGGGAAAATGATGAAAGTAACCCAGGAGAGCCAGGCAGTGGTGTGATAGGTGGTCCAGGTCAGCATGTTGCAGGCAGATCTCTGTAGACCCAGTGGCAAACTATCCCACCACTGATAGGGGCCTGGGTTGGAGCACAGTGGGGTTGGGCAGACCAATGTATTCCATGTCACTCCAGCCCTGGGGTGGCATTATTCACCCACCAGAGGCCTGTGCTATGTAGCATGACTCCTTACCTGAGCCTGTAGACTGCCAGTGAGGCTTATTCCTTTCCTCAGAGCCTGATTGTTAATGAGGTGCTCCATCTGATTCTCATGGTTCCGCCTAACACAACCAGGACTAGGGAGTAGGCCACATGCACGGCCCTCCTTCATCTCAGTGGGCCACAGCAGCCTATGGCCCACTGGAGTTCCACCTGTGGCCTGGCATGCTACCCTCCTTGCCCCTTGCACGCACTGGGGCACCGGAGCACGGCACTTCTGACTCCTCGTTTGTCCTAGCATTTTTGGATCATCACAAGTCACCTGATTCATACTCTGTCCCTCCTCCTGCCTCTCCCTTGTAGCTTGAAAAGCAGATTCATGCATTCCGGCTCTCAGAGGGAGGAGGAGAATCAGGAATGCATCTAATGGGAAGGCCAAGTCCTGGGAACTGTTTGCTCTTCCCATCTTGGATGGGGAGGGGACTGCTAATTCCCCTATGCTGGTACAGGGGACGATCACGCAAACCTACAGGAACTTCTCCAAATTAACGGAAGATCTTCCTCAGAGAGGGAGGACTAGACATATGACAGATACGTCACTTCTCATGGATGATAAGCATATGAATGTATTTAAGTTCGGCCTCCTGATGCTGAGTTTGCCTTGTGAGCTTTGTGCAAGCTAATCATGCACACCTAGTTAGCCAAACTGCAAGTATGGGTTTTGGGCACACAATACATGGTTTAGTCAATATAATGAACTACACAAACTGAGGTGTACAATTCAGTGGCTAGTTTTGAGCTGTATATAAACGTGGCCCTTACTCTTTGCATCATTTTTAAGGGAAAGTGTGGAAGGAAACCAATTTTTCAGAGCAGAATCAAGTGAGTTTGGTTTTGGGTTGCCACACCAATGTGCATGACACACCTAATATGTACCATAGGTATGATGAGGCAAATGCCAGTCAGTTCACGTGGGGCGGGGCTCTTGTAACATCCTGAAATGCTGCTGATTTATGATGTTTGTCTCGAAAGGCCATGCTCATGGTCAGATTTCCATTGTGTAAGGCACTCATCAAATATATAAGAAGCATGCATGAGATGAGGCATTTATTGGCACTGGCCAAAATAGCAGGGGCTTTGCAGAGTGGATGCCTTTGTATGGTGGAAGATTAATTGTATAGCTGCTGATTATGAGCATGTGATCCTTATGCTTGTGTTTTAATGATACACCCGCTTCCTGATGAACTCATGATCATCCACACCACCTTAGATACCCAGGAAACACATGACCATCTATGTATGAGAAAGTTCAGTGCACATTTTGTCTCACATTATTACTAGACCCTCTCCATGGGGATTCTGAGGTAAGTGCCTACTCCATGCACCTCAAAACTACCTTGTTAGTCATTCAATATGTAAGCACTGTTACATGACTTCATGGGCTGTTTATTATAGGGCTACCGAAAATGGGCACAATCCCCAAAATAATGAAGTTGACAAAATAGCTATAAGCAAAAGGACCTTTTGTCCTCTCTTTTTCTCTCTCGAGTGAGAAAGAGCAGACACACTCCTGAACTTACGGAAAATACTTCCTGAGACAGAAGTCCATCCCTTATGGAAGAAACCATGGCATGTGGAGGCTGACCTTTGGAAGGGACACTCCATCACGTAACTAGCTAGTAACTCTGCTGTAGTACTGTTAAACTTTAGTCGCTGGCAGGTGACCCCATTTCGAGAGAAGACTTCTGAAGATAGTCTGACACGTAGCACACAAAGGAGAGGGGCCGGTGTGTATAACACTGTCTGCAAGAAATATTTTGGAATTCCTCCTTTGTCAGCTCTTCTGGTTTCTTCTGCTTCACCTGGAAGGTGAAAAGCAGAGTGGTTCTCCCATCTTTGGTGAAATTCTCCACAAGGTTGGCAATATTGCTTATATTTGGATAGCATTTTATTAATATTTTTCGTAAGCATAAGCTAAAGTAGTTACGTTCTCCATGGGTCACAGAAAGTTCAGTGAATGCTGATACACTGTATTCTGTATTAATGGTGCTAACCTAACAGCCTCACATTACTGCCAGAGTTCTTTATTTTAAAGAAAGAGGTACTGTATTTCACAAGAAAATATTTTAAAGCTCTCTCCACTGATAATTTGTCTAAAGGGAGACAGGTCTAATTATTTATATTGAATCTGGATAGCTCAGTATTGGATGTGTTCAATAAGGAAGATAGGTTTTTTGTATATTTGGAGCTGTGTGAACACCTATATTGTTGTTTGTGTAATGGAATGTCAGCAATTAGCTTATTTAGCTGATTGTTGACTTTTATGCAAGATCCTCCAAAAGGACTGAAATTATACGGAATAACCCATGCTTGTAGGCGTGGCTCTGAGTAAGGGCCATCATACAAACTGCATCATTCTGTGGTGTCCAACATGCTAGTCCCTGATCACATGTGACTGTTTGGCCAGTTGAGTGTAGCCAGTGTGCTTGAATAATAAGTATATTTTCTGAATAATGTGGCTTGTTCGCTACAGCAGTGGTCACTGCAATGGCTACTGTTTCTGAACCAGTTGGACACCACAGACCTATGGAGTATCCCTCCACAGCATAATGGTTCGTAGACATAAGTCTCGCAGGCTAAGGCTACACTATGCTTTCTATTTCGAGCACAGCACTTCCAACTCTGGTGCAGTGTAGCCCTAACCTCACTGTTTTCCCCTTTCTCCATGGGTGGTAATTTTTCTTGGCTTATATCAGCTCAGAGTTGTTCAGGATGGCAAGTGGATGTGGTTAAGATGAGGCTGAGCTCCCTACCCTGTTCACATAGGGTGGGGAAATAAGGCAGGGAGTAGGCACGCAACATCCTTCCTTTCCTAGCCATCTGAGGAGGCTGGGTAGGTCATGTTTGGGGGTCATAGATGTTTTCACTTCTTTGCCTGGGTGATTTGAGTCACCATCTACTTTTAAAGGAGGAAGTGATTCAAAATCCTCAGTGTTGAGATTTTCAGAAGCTCTGTTTCCATTGTAACATCAGTTCTTACTAAAATCATAAAATTGGAATGACCCAAAGTAAAATGACTTGAAAAATGAGGCCTATAAAACAATGGAAGACCAGTTAGGGCCCAGTTCTCCTTGTCTCATCAGAGAAACCCATTGCTGTCACTGAGACATCACCCCTTCATCTCTTTGCAGCAGGCGGCTGTCTAAGAAGCTATGCCCCCTAGGTGCCCTTTTTAGAATTAAAAATATGGAGGGAGGGGATTATTTTAAAATAAAATCCTAAACAGAAGAACAAAAAATCCCTCTGCTCTTTATATGCCTGCTGCCTGCTTGGTGATGCAACAATTTATGGAGCTAACAAAAATCTTCCCATTAAAATGTAAAGACTGTGACAGTAAAATGTGTAATACTCAGCTAAACAAAATGACTCCTTCAGTTCTATTTGGTTTAGTAGGATATTTAACAACAACCACAGAGCTGTACACAATTTTCAAGAAATATATGTACTGTTCACTCCTTTACATTATAGGAGCTATTCAATCAATTAAAGATTGGCAACATTTTGATGGGAGGTGGAAGTTATGTCACCATGAGGATTGTAGGATCAAGTTCATAAGTAGTAAATAGCAGTAAAACATGATGGGAAAGAAGCAAGAACATCATCTATAGAGATTTAACTGCCAGATTATCAGCTGGTGTAAACTGGCAAAACTCCAGAGACTTCAAGGCAGCTCTGCCAATTAATACCATACGAGGATCTGGCCCTCCTAGATTTCCTTAAACTATGAAATACAATTATCTTAGACCTCACTTACCATGTATAAGAGAGCAACTCAGGCCCCTTAATCCTTCAAAGCACTTGCATTCCTCCTTAACTTTCAAGATGTCACTAGTCCCCCTGAAGTTAAAAGCTTTGTTAGGCTGGGGTCGGGGCAGTATTCACAAACTTGAACTTAAGTATGAGATTATGTTCTGTGCTAAACCATATCCCAGTAGCACATAAGTGAAGGTGGGGAGAAGTAATACAGGTTGAACCTTTCTAATTCAGCACACTTGGGACCCAGCTGACGCAGGATGAGAGAATTTGCCAGACCACAAGAGGTCAATATTGTCTAGAAGCATTACCAACACTTTCACTGCTTACTGAGATCTTAGAAGATGCTTAGGGGTAAGTTAGAGCTAAATTACAGCACAGAGCACTGAGAGCCAAGACTGGTGGCTGTAAACAAACTTTATGGCATGATGAAAACTTGGCTACACCCATGATGAGGTCATCCAACAAACTAAAATCATGCTGGATTACAGAT
This sequence comes from Carettochelys insculpta, assembly GCF_033958435.1. Lineage (NCBI taxonomy): Eukaryota > Metazoa > Chordata > Testudines > Carettochelyidae > Carettochelys > Carettochelys insculpta. The sequence goes on along the minus strand of NC_134150.1, from coordinate 33,736,230 downwards.
GTTGCCAGACAGAGTTCTGGATTAGAGAGGTTCAACCTGTATATTTTATTGTGTCATCTTCTGTTTGTGGAAGAGCCAGATAGAAGAGGGTTCCACTTTGCCTCTCTACTATCTTGGGACCAACAGGATTACAATATTGCAAATATCAATATAGGGGTATTTATGTGGAACCGTCAGCAATTGTTTCATTTCAAAGAAGACATCCTATCCACTGTTATGTACAGGATGAATAATACTGGACTGGACTCAACACTGCAGTTCTGTATTTTTATTTTTACATTTTGTATATTTTCTATTTTAAACCTTTCTTTCTCCTCTTTAAACAGACATAGCTGGTGACACTCTGACCCTACAGTGATTTTTCCAGGCAATAAATTATAAAAATCGTGTTTAGCAAAATGACAACTTCATTCCTGTAAGATGACATTTAAGTTTAAGGAGAAGCTGTAGCTGGGTAAATTTTTATTTGTCCTATCGTGGTGTGATCAAAGAAGCAAACCCTGATGTTTGATAATCTGTGGGAACTTTATAGAGTGGCTATTATTTAAACGTGATGAACAGGGCTGCCATAATAAAAGGTACTTTTTGAAAATGAAAGGCAAAAATTGAAGAAATCTTTTAAAATAACTCTAGTCTTAAGGTTAATGCCAACAATGTTTGCAAATACAAAATAAAAGGTGCCCAGCTTATAGTAAGAGAGGCACAAAGCTATAAAAAATAGCTATAAAATAGCTATAAAAACTATTCTGTGAGTTAAGACAGCTAGAGGATCTGTTTGATTCCCATAGATGAGGCCACTCGAAGGAACCACATGGTTAGCATGAGCTTCAGTGGGACCAGAGACAGGCCATTGTCTGGAGGCTTTCGAAAATTCCAGCCCTGTATGTGCATAGCCAGTTGCGTGTGTGATAAGGAAGGGTGTGTTAATCTATGGAACATTTACTTGATATATTCTGGTTAAACAGTCATCACATATGCAGTCTGAGATTTGTGTACGTGCATAGCTAGATGGCATCCTATCTATGCACATACAACACTGTTTATGTGCACTCAAGCATTAGCGTATATACAGTAAAAGTTCTGTTACCTGGCACTTAATTACCCAAAAAGCTCAATTAACCAGTATTTCTATATCTCCCGATATAAATGTTCAAGTAAGTAACCACGATTAGTATACTGCCCAGGAATAGGAAGGTATCCAATTGCACAATCTGCACTCTATTTTCATGCAAAAGAGGCAGAAGACAAACAAGAAAGTTGATATCAGGGCTTTATTCCAAAAAGCAGCTTCCAAGATGCGTCCGAGCTACATTACAGATTCAGCCCAATCTCCTGCACCTTCTACATATTTAGTGATAATTGACATTAATAACAATGGCCCTGAGGCACTGCAAGATCCTGAAGTGCCTTCTGAACCATCAAAGAAAGGTTAAATTATGTTCAGGCTAGTTTTAGTGTTTTGCATATTTGTTGTGATCTGGGGTGTATGCCATGTGCTGCCCACAGTGATATGTAGTGTCATATGATAACTTACTGTACAGAAATCTTTACTGTAAATACTATAAGTGCTTCAAGAAACCAACCACGCAGCAGGGGAGTTGGACTACTACTGGACTGGTAAATGCCTGTATACTGTTTTGTACTTTATTCTTTTTATATGATTATAATTCTTTGAAAATTGGTATTCCATTTTGAAATATTACTCTGTTAACCAGAATATTCACTTACCTGGCACCCCTTTTTCCTCACCATACTGGGTAACAGAGCTTTTACTGTACAAAATAGATGGTCAGTTGCATACGCAGAGAAGCGCGCATCCAATCAAGGTAGATCAGTCACGTCAAACTTAAGGACCAAATTCATTTTCTGTAAAAGTGGAAATTTTCAACTAAGTCATGGAAACCAAGCTGCATCCAAAAGCACTTTTCTGTGGAGAAACTATGGTCATGTCTTTCAAACTGCATGGAAGAAACAGTCCTGCCTTGAAGTAATCCATGGAACTGCCATTACAGCATAGGCTTCCAATTTAAAATTGCAAGTTTGAAGGCCTGATTTCATTTACATTAAGACCCATTTACGTGCTTCTTGCAGTGTTAAGTGGCTTTACTTTGAAATGTGAATAAAACCCAGAGTCTCAGATTTCACTATCCACTGAGCTAAGGCATAGTTAGCTCTAGCCTTTATCATTCTAGAGCTAGATGACCTTCAGAAATGAACATGATTTTCTGCACAAAGAACACAGAGAAATAGCATCCACCAACATCTCAGAAGACAGCAAACCAACCTAGTAAACCAGTGAATAATGCTAGTTCTAAATATTTTTTGTAATTCCAAAATTGTATTGTGAGCAACAAAATTCAAAATAGTGACATAAATGGTGCTTTTTAAAAACCCCTAAATAATTTAGAGTTTCTAAGTACTGTGCCTGGATCCAATTTTAATGGGCAGATTGGCAGGGATTTTGTGAAGTGTTGGCTCTGATAGAGCTCTACTGGGCAAACCTGACAATGGCACTTAATCTGTGCCATCCCATTCAGACTGCAGGTTACAAAGATCTTCCTCAGGGGTTTGTCGGTACTGTGAGGGACTTTTGGTAGACTAGCACCAGAATCTGAAATGTTCCTATTAGCAATTTTAAAAAAAACATGCAGGGTTTTCTTGAGTTTCTTTCAGTCTCTGTTGCTTCTTTGCTTTCTCTTTAGGCAGATTCTCCCAGACGACATCTAGCCTATTGTTTCTATTTCGGGATACAGATGCATCCAGGGCTACACCCCACACTCAAAATAGCAGAACTATTTGGAGCATGGTAGTCCGTTTCCATTCGCCCTTGCCATGAGAGGGATAGCACAAACCTCAAAATAGCCACTTAGTTTCAATGCTGGTGCTGTTTGCATGGCACCAACTTCAAAATACAGTAACTTGAAATAATTTATGCAATTTGCGTAGAGTAAATTATTCAGAGTTAGGGCTACAGTCTAGACATAGCCCTAGAGACTTCTTGAGAAGTCTTGGTAAGACTGGCTTTCCTCTTTGCAAAGCTCCAGCCTGAGGGAAAAGTTCCCAACAGGCAAAAGCAGTCATGAAATCCAATTGTGCCCCAATCTGGTAGATAGAATTGTAGTCACTTGTGTCTCTCACCTTGGCCGTGGTGCAAGCAAACCTAAGACCATGTCCTCCCTCTGTTCCCAGGACTGGAGAGAACATTTCTTGTCTCTTGTGTGCACACACAAACAGTTCTATCTATCACAGGAAAACAGAGCGTGATGGTGCTTCCACGGTTTAGAAAGAAATTGTCCTCAAGCTCAAAGCAGCATCTTTAGAGCAGCATTGCCACTCTCTGTATGTATGTCATTCTGCTAGGGAAGTTACTCAACATCATTGAATATGCATGTAATTCCAGTTATTGTATGTAACAATCTGTGCTGATGAACTTTACATGCAGCAGCATCCCCAGAAGAAAATGAAATTCAGACTCGGAAAATTCAGTTCCAAGACCACTAAGATAAAGGACTGTTCCCAACTGTAGTGCTCACTTCGGGCCTGATTCAGACCTCAGCCATGTCAAAGCTTGTGCACAGAATTGTTAGTGTACTTGGAAACCCTCGGAGTTGGTGAACAGTGTACATATAACTATTGGCTGTGATTCTGCTGATTTACATGTTAGTGCAAAAAATGTCATCACTGATTGGTGATTCTGCATTGCTTAAAATCTTACATTTCTGGATAAGAGGGGGATGAGAGCTGCCTTTTTAAAATTTTGCTTGAAAAGTCAGTTATATGAATTGTAGAGCAGTGCATTTTTATGCAAAAAAAAAAAAGAAAGAAAGAAAAACCACTTCCAATATTTCCATGGTTTCCCTTTTGCTATTATGACAAGATTTTCCCCTGCTACTGAACGATAAATGTTTCATAAACAGCTCCTTCCATCTGCAAGAGGACCTTGAAAATTGATTATTTTGTGTTTGTTTTCTCTTACTCTCCAAATGTTTCTGCCATTATAAAGCAACCAGTTATTTTGCTAGGAAGGAATGTGAAGAATTAGAAAAGTTGAAGCGATTAAGGCTCTGTCCTTTCCAAACACAACTACTCCATGCAGCCTCTGCAGAAATAGCATCACAAGACACGCTGAAGGCTTGAAAACAAGTCATTTTCTAACCCCATGGGGTGGCATTTGCATTAGCAGAGGAGAAATGATATAGCAGAGACAATTTTCTTCATATTTAAAGGTCCCTGTGGTTACTATTTATTTTTTTATGTATTTATTTTGGGGTACTTAGCTTGTTTCTAGGAAGGCAACCAAAAGTTCAGAATTATGGAGAAAAGGTACTTTTCATTTATGATATTTAAAAGGGTTTCAAATAGGCTTGCCACCATTTTTTTTATTTAAAGATACAATGCATTTTCCACTCATGCACAAAGTACTTTTGTGGCAATAGAATACGAATGTTCTTTCCGTCGTTGTCTAACTAGAAACAGATTTATCCCCTGTGTTATGACTTGGATAACTAGCTCATGCCTGTTTTCAATATGGTTTCTCTTTCTTTTATGCTCATTAGAGAAAAGTAACTTGACCAGACTGTCTTATGTGGAGATACCTCCTGTTTTGATGCCCTTTGCTTGTATATAAAATTCTAAAAATGTGAAAAAAGTCAGTGTGGCCTTCTGTATAAGTAACTATTCAACATTCACTGGGAGAATTGATCCTTCACAGTGTTGTCATTCAGCCTCTTTCTTCTTTCACTGCTGAAAAGAAGGTCACCAACTTTTAAAAACCTCTAACCCTGAATGTGACTCAGATTGCCTTTCAATCAAGGGTGCTAGAACAATTAGTCTAGGGGGGATGCTGAGAGCCATTGAGCCAGACTGTGAACGCTGTATATAACGGAAACCACTTCAAGCCATGGGCTGCAGCAGCATTCCTAGTTCCAGCACCTTAGGCTTACAATACATTCTTCCACGAAAAGCCCAATCCAAAGCCCATGAAAAGATTTCCATTGTTTTCAGTGAGTTTTGGATCAGGCTTTACTATTTTGCAAAAGCAGGGAAAATACCCTATAATAAAGGGTGGGGTCTGAAGGACAAGATGGGCTTCTGTATTTGTCTCTCAGGAAGTGATCCTTTGCTCACACCTTGCTCCATTTCCTTCCACAAGGGTTGCGCTTTCCAGGAGGGGCAGAGTGATAACAATAATATGAATGGCCTTCATGGCATTTGATGGTTATTTATTATAGAGTCTTTTTTTTTTTTCAGGTTTCCACAAATCGGCTGTATCTATACTCCATTCCCCTTTCAGAGGAGGAATGCAAATGAGGGAGATCAAAAGTGCAAATGAAGTGCTGATTTACAAATCTTGTGCCTCATTTGCATAATCTCTTCTGATTGCGTTTCCGGAAGAGACTTTTCCGAAAACAAAAACAGCCATGTAGATGGGGTTGCTTTGGGGGGAAAAAACCATTTTCATTTTCAAAAGAACCCTTCTTCATATTTTGTTTAGAAAGAAGGATTCTTCTGAAAACAGGGTTCTTTTCCGAAGGAACCCCATCTACATGACTGGTTTTGGTTTTGGAAACGTTTCTTCCAGAAATGCAATCAGATGAGATTACACAAATGAAGCTTGAGATTTGTAAATCACCACTTCTTTGGATTTTCAATCTCCCTCATTTGCATTTCTCCTCCAAAGGGGGAATGTAGTGGAGCTGTAGACATGGAGCATTTTTACCTGGTTGATATGAACGTTGCAGTCTGAAAAATGTGTGGTAGGGTAAATGGCAAAATGGTCATCTCTTTGCACATCACAGAGGTTGTTCCAATGGATCGGAGGATAGAAGTTTGGGATTAGGAAGCTCTGGGTTCATTTCCTAGCTGCACTGCTTTCTGGGAAAGTCACTCAGTCTTGCTGGAGTTCAGTTCACCACCTGCACTTTCCTAATACATAGATACATTGTGAGAATAAATATATTGCAGACTGAAGAGCACTCAGATACTATGATAAAGAGCCGTGTTCCCTGTAAGCCGAGTGCTTGGGCAGCCACTCAAGAGAGATTCAGGTGCTGCCTAGCTGATTAGCAGAGTGCCTGCCCATAACAAGCAGCATGTGTTACTATTCATGTGCAAGCACCAGGAAGCTCTGTCCACGGTTGTCCCTCACCTGCAGGCTCCACCCCCAGAGCTCCCATTGACTGGGAATCTCAGCCAATGGAAGTTCCAGTAGACGCATCTGCACACATCTTGGTGCCCATAACAAAATGTATTCTCTCCATGGATGGGAAACTTAGTGGGAACACTGGTAAAGAGGGCCATACAACTACTTAGGTCCTAGAGCAACATCCAAAATGCACATCCACGCTGAACATTGCTATCTGTAGCTCAGGGCATGTTTCCCAGACATGAAGATGAGCTCTGTGCAGCTCAGAACCTTGTCTTTCTTACCCATAGGTAGATTCACTCTTCTGGGGCCCAGAGCTATTAGATTTTGTAGCGCCTCCTAGGCTCAGAGGTGCTGCCAAAAATGAGGGTTCAGAGTGCTGGTGGGGGACTTCAGGTTGAGGCAGGGGGTTGGGGCATGGGAGGGAGTGAGGGTTTCAAACTGGGAGGCTGGTGCTAGGGTGGGGTGTGAATGAGGTGCTTGGGGTACAGGAAGTGACTCCAGGCTGGGGCCAGCGATGTTTGGAATGGAGGACAAGGCTCAGGTGAGGATGCAGAGTCTGTGTGGGACTTAGGGTGCAGAAGGGTGCTCAGGGCAGGATTTTGGGATGTAGGGTCTGGGTGGGAGGAAGGATGTAAGGGGGGATCACAGCGGCTGCAGGATACAGGCAGAAGCTGGGTTCAGGAGGGGGCAAAGCACTGGGGTAGGGGTTGGGATGCAGGGCAGTTACCTAGGGCAACTCCCCTTTCGGTGGAGCAGGCACTGGCAGGGGCAGGTGGCTCTGCTCACTGCCTTGCACTTGCCTGCAGACACCCCCCTCTGCCCTTCCTCCCCAGAACTCCCATTGGCTGAGATTCTCAGTCAACGGGAGCTATGGGGGCAGAGCCTGCAGGTGAGGGACGCACACGGACAGAGCTTCCTTGTGCTTGCAGCTCTAGCCTAGTGGTGGATAGGAGTAAATGGCAGCTCACAGAAGCTGTGTCTACACATGCATGCTACTTCGAAGTAGCGGCACTAACTTCGAAATAGCGCCCGTCACGGCTACACGTGTTGGGCGCTATTTCGATGTTAACATTGACGTTAGGCGGCGAGACGTTGAAGCCGCTAACCCCATGAGGGGATGGGAATAGCGCCCTACTTCGAAGTTGAACGTCGAAGTAGGGCATGTGTAGACGATCCGCGTCCCGCAACATCGAAATAGCAGGGTCCGCCATGGTGGCCATCAGCTCAGGGGTTGAGAGACGCTGTCTCCAGCCCGTGCGGGGCTCTATGGTCACCGTGTGCAGCAGCCCTTAGCCCAGGGCTTCTGGCTGCTGCTGCAGCAGCTGGGGATCCATGCTTCATGCACAGGGTCTGCAACCAGTTGTCAGCTCTGTGGATCTTGTGTTGTTTAGTGCAAGTGTGTCTGGGAGGGGCCCTTTAAGGGAGTGGCTTGCTGTTGAGTCTGCCCTGTGACCCTGTCTGCAGCTGTGCCTGGCACCCTTATTTCGATGTGTGCTACTTTGGCGTGTAGATGTTCCCTCGCAGCGCCTATTTCAATGTGGTGCTGCGCAACGTCGATGTTGAACGTCGACGTTGCCAGCCCTGGAGGACGTGTAGACGTTATTCATCGAAATAGCCTATTTCAATGTCGTTACATCGAAATGAGCTACTTCGCTGTAGGCTTCACGTGTAGATGTAGCTAGAGTGGCATACCCTGCCCCCCTGCCCCACACACACACTCCCTACCAGGCAGGGCCAGAAGCAGGGGTGTTAGCGGCTGCAGCCAAGGGCCCCAGACTCAGAGGACCCTGCAAAAAGATCTGCACTTCTGGCAGCCTCAAGATCTTTTTGGCCCCCTCCCACCTAGCCAGGGTCTGTGGGCTGTAGCCCCTAAAGCTCTTTCTTAATCTAGCCCTGTTCTCCCAGAACTTGGTCGAATCTAAGATAGGTGAGATACTAGCTGATGTCTCTTGTATTTTGGGAACAACCTGGCAACCCCCACGACTGCATACATTTTTAGTTCCATACGTTTGGAGCTGCAGGAATCTGTAGGTCTGATTTTGCTGCCCATTATCTGGGAGCTATATAACCCCAAGCCACACTTCAGCCTTCATTTTGCTTATTAAAGGCTCCTAACAAGTTTCTGCAATGATGGTCTCTGAAAATTGTGTGAGGTTTCCAATCAGTAAGTGGATTGGGCTTCAAAGGGCTAAATGAAAATGGGCAATAAATATTAGTGTTAGTTAGGTCATATAGAGCAAAGTGACAAAGAGACGGAAAGACCTTCTGACAAAACTGGAGCTAACAAATATGAAATGCATCCACTAAATCTTCCGGCTGGTTTTCAAAAACAGTGCAAAGTTTCCCAGTCCCTTTAATTATTTTAAAAGCCAGTTAAGATGGAGGACCAGGATTGGTGTGCGGGTCTGAGCATCGAAGATAATCCGTGTAGTTCTGACTGCTAACCCTGTCCTTGCCATTCAGGTGCTGTGTAACTTAAAGCAATTTACTGTTGTGTGCTAAGTTATTTCATCTGTAAAAGGGGGATAATAATTGCTACCTACCCTCTGGAGACCATGTAGACAGTAAGATGTGCCAGGTTGTACAGCCCTTTGAAGTTACATGGGAACATTTTTAGAAGGGTGGTCTCCCAGTTGTGATCTCCAAAATGTGCTCCACAATTTTAAATCGAATCTTACTTGCAAATCTGAATGTTGGCACTACTAAGTGCCTGTACACAGAAGCAAACTGTGTGGCTACAGGTGCAGAAACACAGATTTGGGCCTGTCTTTCCATTCACTGGAAGAAAAAAAATGCAGATACAAATTTTCCAGTGTAGTATGAAAAATCTGCTACATGAAGTGCTAATACTAAATGATGGCCTGACTTCATTTATAGTATTTTTAAGGGCTTGTTATTGCTCAGTCAAAATATTAACCAAGAGCACTGCAGCTTATAGCCATTTATGTCTTAATTATTTTTCTAGTCTCTTTCTCATAATGTATAATTCTGACAGCCACCTATGTCAATTGTTAATTTCTCCTTTACCACTGCTCTCTTTTCCTGCTGCTTGTTGCTACGGTGGAGCCCCATAGTTCTTATTTATGACCTGCCATGAAGGCAGACCTATAGTGAGAGTTCCGTGAATGTGAGATCTTCTTGCATGCCTCTGAAAACCAGAGGCAAACACATCTACACCTACCATATTCCCAAAGCTCTTTGTGCTAGCCAGAACATAGCTTGTCCCTATACTGACTTCTTCCAGTCTCTGGGGAAAAGCCAATTTTTGCCCACTTTTAAACCTGACACAGTTAAAGGTATTTTCTTTTTCCTGTCAAGAATAATTATAAAACTGGATTTTACTCATTCTTTAGCCTTTTTTGCATGCCAGAGCTGTGGAAACCTCATATGTGGACAGTAAATGATGCTGCGTCAGAAGCATAGCCATAAGGAGGAAGAGATGCATTCAGGGCTGTGGGAGGAGGCCAGCCCTACAGAAAAAGAATGGAGAGTAAATGTTAGTGTTCAACTGAACAGAAAAAAGGGAACAAACCTGGAAGGTAACAGTCAGTCTTCTCCTTCAAGTGCTGCCAGCTTCTTTGAAAGCATCTGGGGAGCTCCAGGTGTTTTCCAAGACTGAGAAAAGCACGATAGCTGTTTGGAACAGTCCTCCATCTTCCCTAGTGACCAAAAAAGTATTTTTTGGGAAATGAATGCTTGGCACAGTGCTGATCCCTGGCTATGTGTTCAGAGCTCAGATACCTCAGGGATGTGTACAGAATAGGGTAGAAATCTTCATTCTTTCTTTGCCACACCAAGCTATTACAGAAGTACTGTCTAAGAAAGACAAGCAAGTACAGTGTCCCTGACAAAACTCTAGTCCAGGACTAGGCTGACTTGAAGAAGCCGTATGGAAAATGGCATTGAGACAACATGCTGTTTGAACTGTCCCCACCCTGCACACACTGAAGTTCCTTCATACTTAACTTCAAGCCTCTACAGTTGATCAGCATTCCAGATCATAGAATCCTGGGGCTGGAAGGGACCTCAGGAGATTGAGTTCAGCCCCCTGCCTAAAGCAAGATCAGCTCCAACTAAATCATCCTAGCCAGGACTTTGTCAAGCTGGGACTTAAAAACCTCCAGGGATGAAGGTTCCACCACCTCTCTCAGTAATTTATTCCAGTGCTTCCATCGCCCTCCTGGTGAAACAGTTTTTCCTAATATCCAACCCACACCTCCCACTCTGTAACTTGAATCCATTGTACCTTGTTCTGCCATCAGTCACTACTGAGAATAACCTCTCTCCATCCCCTTTAGAGCACCCGCCTTCAGGAAGTTGAAGGCTGCTGTCAAGTCACCTCTCACTCTTCTGTTGTGAAAACTAAATAAGCCCAAACCCCTCAGCCTTTCCTTGTAGGTCATATGCTGTAGCCCCCTAGTCATTTTGGTTGCCCTCCACTGGACCCTATCCAATACATCCACTTCCTTTCTATACTGGGGGGGACCAGAACTGGACCCAATACTCCAGAAGTGACCTCACCAGTGCTGAATCAAGCCGAATAATAATTTCTCTAGATCAGCTGCATCTGAGCAATTGACGGCACCTGCCAAATGACATGCAGGAGTAAGCCAAGGACACACTAAAGTTCTACTGACCTCAGCGGACCATTAATTCACAACCAGTATCAGCAAGGAAAGGGTCCAGATTAGAACACTGGTATGAATATTTGTTAACCAGCTTTAGAAATGGGCATGGAAAGCTACTGCAGAGCTCACTGAAAACAGACTTGGGCACCTAGTTGTGTGCAATTCAAAAGCAGAGTTTAAAACAAAGTTCTCCGGTGCTATTCCTCCTAAAATCTCTTCATAAGTGCTACATATAGTATAATTATACTGATGACTTTTACATGCCTTAGCAAGTAGGTAGCATAACGCATCTTAAATAATCATAGCTACACACAAGCTGGGCAATTCCCATTTTACAGATGAGTAATGTGTGGCATGGCAAAGCTGTTAAGGGCTTGATCTTGTGAGCTGCTGAGCACTCACATCCTGAATATGGTCAGTAGAGAGCCTTTTGTGCCTTGGCAATGGACAAATAACTGATTAGCTGAGCTGGAAATAGAAGTCAACATTCACACTCTCTTAATTATTAGGTTTAATTATTATTATTTATTATTATTAGACATGGCTGTTGAGGTGAGTGCTGCTGCATATGCAAGAAATTCAGTACTGGGCAGGTCTGCACTGAGGATAAGGCAGCCAGAATGCAGACTGTAAAGAGTTTTTGCTTGGAGGTTTTGGAACCTAACATATGTACCTGGCGGTAAAGTTCAGTAGCCTCTAAAATGGTAAAAATTGTGTGGACCTGAATGACGAACTCCAGGGACCAAGTTTTCAAAACTATAATTTGGATGTGTGTGTGCCCCTCCCCAATGAAGAGATGCGAGACAGGACTGACATTTGCACCTGTGAAAATCAGAGCCAACAAGGTTGACTTTTAATCCAAGCAGTGAAGCTTCTGTAGGATTTGTTTTATTGTCTGTATTGGTAAAGAGCTACGAATAACTTTTCCTGGGTATTTAAACAGGTTGCTTCCTTGGGGGAGCCTTGTATCTTTTCTGCTCCCTTACAATTTGTGCAATCTTAAGCCTTTACCATCAGTCTCTTTAGCGAACGTTATGCCTGTTCTAAATGTACCTTTCCACTGTGCAGCAATGTTGAGTACCAGGCTCCAATCATCAGCACATGTGCAACATGCCTCTTCAGTGTGTCCTTGGCACATAACCACAATTCATCCTTGAATTTAGTCCCTGGGTGGACCATTAGCTTCCCTTGCCCAGGCCAGAAACTGACAGGGAGCATGACACGAGTGCTTATCCATGCCTCCCCGCCCCCCGGGCTCCGATATAGTAATGTGTTACAGTTATTTCTTACTGAGAAGGCAATAACACTGTGGCTCCATTTGTGACTCCTGTTTTTGTCAGTTTCTCTGTGCAGTATAAAAGTTAGTTGTCTCCAATAGCCCTTAGAAATAAACATTCAAAATGTAGTCTCATAATCCGTCGAGATGTATTGATGACAATGCAAACAGGTGAGCTAGAGAAGACGGATGAGACAGTGCACCAATCTATACAAAGTACAGTTGGACCTGAGTGTCTCAGAGAGGCTGATGGAAGAACTGAAAGAGATATCTCCGCTGAGCATCAAGAGCAAGACCGATATTTCGAAGGAGGAAGTAGAAAAAGCAGTGAAACGACTGAAGAATCATAAGAGCTCTGGAAATTATAAACTCACAGGACAGATGATTAAATATGGTGGAGAAAGTATGATTCAGGAAATACACTGACTATGTAATATAGCAGGGAAAGAAGGGAAGGCACCTAAGGAATAGAAAAGATCCATGTTAGTGATAATACACAAGAAAGGAAGTGCATTGGAATGCAAGAGCTACAAAATGATTGCCCTAACGAGTCATCTAGGCCAGGTGCTGATGATGATGTGGATGGAGAGACTAAGATCACAGACTAGCAAGCAGGGTTCAGGAAAGATGGAAGTACAACACTGCAGATATTGGCGCTAAGATTGATAGTGGAGAAACTCAACGAAAGAACAAGAACATCTATACTTGTTTCATTGATTTTTAGAAGGCATTTGACAGTATGGATCAGACTTAGGCAGTGTTGGAGTTGTATGGCATGGATAGCAGACTGATACAATTGTTGAAGGGTATCAATGACAGTGCAAAGGCAGCAGTAAGAATGGGTGGAGAGTTGGGAAGTTGGTATAGAACAAGTAGAGGTACGAGACCAGGAGATCCAATATCACAGAGTACCCTCATCATGCATCTAGAGAGTGCGATCGACATGATCAGGGAGGAGGTAGAAGGTATATCTGTGCACAGGATAAGAATTAACTTGAGGTTTGCAGATGATATAGTTATCATTGAGGAATATGAGGAGAAGCTAGCGAGAATGGTGCAGGTGCTAAATAAGGAAGGGAAGCAGTACAGACTGATTATGAACATCAATAAACAAAAACAATGGTATTTGGAGATAAGGAAATAGGAAGGAAGATCAGTGTAGATGGGATTGAACTAGAGAATGTAAAGAAGTACACATATCTGGGGAGCAACATAAAGTATGATCTAGACTGTAAGACGGAAATAGCAACTAGAATAGCTAAAGCAAGAGAGAGTTTGAAGGCCATGGATAAGATCTGGAAAAGCAAAGTGATTAGCTTAGGAATGAAGCTGAGCGTCTTGAAAACGTGTACTCAGCAGCATGTTGTAAGGATGTGAGACATGGGTGATAACGAAAAATTCAAAGACAAGAATATTGGCTTTCAAAAGGAGTTGTTATAGAAAGATCCTGAGAATAGGATGGATGCAGAATGTCACCAATGAGGAACTCATAGGAAGATACAGCTGAAAGAGAACCTACTGCAGAAAGTTATACAACACAAGTTACAGCTATTCGAGCATATTTGCAGATTGAACAAAAAATCAAGACCCTGATATTTGGCATAATGGATGGTTCAAATAAGAGAGGCAGACCCCACAGAGAAAGGGTGGATGATGTAGTAGATTGGTGCGGAGCTAGTCTTCAGAAACTAACCCACTCTGCACTAGCTAGGGAAAGATGGAAGGAAATAGTGAGAGAGGCATCAGACACCAATGGGCGATGAGCCCGTAGTTGTTGTTGATGAGGATGGTGATTAGCTAGAGAAAATGTAAAGCAGCAGATCTAAATGACAGGGAACAGATCTTTGTAAGGAAGCATAATAATTTGAGGACCACTTTGGTGCATAAGAAATTTTAGGAAATAGGGAAAAGTCCACCAACCTAATGTACGTGTCCTTACTCCCATCTATCACTGATTTAAAATGAATTAGGGTAAAACCTAGGACTTTACTTTAGGAACTTTAGCTACCCAAGTTGGAAAACGTCTCATTTCCATTTTCTCCTCTTTAAATGGTGGCAGTAGCCTTCTGCCTAAGACACTGTCATATGTGGCTGGATTCCTTAATGCTTTTAAATTACTTTGAGGAGGAAGGTGAAAAGGAATGGTTTGGGCCTTAGTGCCCTCTCCCATGACAGAAAGTGTTCAAGGATGGAAAGGTTCCCTGGTGGAATTCCACAAAGTTCTTCCAGCAGTGGGTAGCATGTGACCTTTCTTCCCACACACAGAGTGAAGCAGGAGTTTTCTCCCCCCCCCCCCACACACACAGTCACAAGCAGCTGATGCACTCTGGGATCTGCCAAAAGCCAAGCATTCAGGCTGTATAGACATTGTCAAGTGGTATCCATAGCACTTGAGCATCTCCACTCACCTATCCCTTAGGCCTACCTACTCTGCAATCATGTATTCTGTCCCTCAAAGGACCCTCCCTAAAGTGGAAGGTTCTATAGTGGTAGCTGGTCTTCCTCTGTGCCCCAGAAAGCACTCCCCATCTGCGTGAGACACAGGAAATCTGCAAATGCATTTCAGAGGGGATGACTGGACTCATTATTGCTAAGTTTGATTAGACAACTGGACTCTGGCTAGCAAAACTTCCCATCACCACTGGAAAACAGAGCCATCTGAAAACATCACTGCTATCTCCAGTCACATGAGCCCGATCATGCCCAAGATAATAACAAAACTAAGAAAAATCTTTTCCATTGTTCCAAAAAAAAAAAAAAAAAGTAAGCTGGACATCTAAATCTAAGCAAACTGCTGAGTATCCAATTTGTTAAAAAAAAAATCTTCCTCCTTCCTTTTTCAGCCATATGGATTTGCCAGCTCACTGCATCATTGCATGATTATATTACTGCATATCTTCAGCAGCTGTCAGTAGCTCAAAATGCTACAGCATCTCACATGTGCTGATTTCCAAGCCACAATAGATGGCTGTCATCTCCAAAAGAGCCCTGATATCCTGTCGGACTCCAACTGTGCACTTTTGAAGATCAGAGTGCTAGAAACACTCTTAAACAGCCTCTTGTTTCAGCCATAATAAAATGTCATATTCTTGTTAATTCTCTTCCAGTGCTTGATCGTTAATCAGGCACAAAGTATATTTTATTGCCAAATGTAGCTATGCTTTTTTCCCCTTTGTTAATCTATAAATCACAATTTACCCACATGAGTTTAATTTGGGAATCTGATGTCCTAAGAGGTGGTTATTTAGCAATGAAAAAGTTAAACAAAGACAGGAAATTTTCAGGGATTGTCCTTGATTTGTGTTAGAATTGTTTCTCTTGGTCTGATCTTGTTTCCTCTTCACTGCGCTACTGAGCCCCTCAGGATTTAATATAGCTAGGGTGTGGAGAGGAACGAGTGATCCGGGAACATTGTATGCGTGATTTTCTCCAATGCTTTTCTCCTGCCTCACTTTTATCCCTGAACCTCTCTTTTAAAAGATTTACCTTGGATAGTCAAAGAACTAATAAGTGGGTTTAAATTGCTCAGATGGACAAATCCAATGAATTTACTACTATGCTGAACAGTAAGAATGTGTGAACTATTGTGTTTGAAGAAGAAAGGCCCAAACTTTTGTTCTAAGCTCAAATGAAACATTTTGGGTGAGACATCTAAAAAATTTCACTTATCCATTATCTTGTTTGTTAATTTCTTTTTTGAAAACTTCCAGGTTCCAGCTGGATTTTGACTTTGTACTATCATAATATTTCATGGTTTGAATATTTCTGACCTGGCTGGGAAAAGGCAGGACTAGAAATGATATAAGAACACCTAGTATCATGAGTGCTCCTGTTCATTTTCCCAACTAAAGAGATCCAACTGGAAAGACTTAAAACCTGTTTCTAACCTTGTCCACACTGCTAAATACATCTTCATTGCTGGTGTTCTCATGGGCAGTCTCAAAAAGAGGCCAAGGACTGAAAAGCCATGGAGGCCAAGCAGATTCAGATAAGTCAAGAATGAGGCATATTAGTCAGATAGCATGGGGAAACTTATATGCATGTTGCCTGAAGCTGGGCTAGTGACAGACTTTGCCAGGCCCTGGGCAATGTGGAGGGGATGGCCCAGCTCCCGTCCCTCAGGAAGGGGCAGAACCTCAGGCAGAAGCAGCAGAGTTACAAGAAAGCAGCTATCAGTGCCACCTGATTCTTGTCACACCTCCCTCAGCTAGGCCCCAGCACCATCTGAGGTCCAGCAGCAATTTAAAGGCCTGAGGCTCTGCTTACCACCGCTGTGGTAGCAGCAGCTGCAACCAGAAGCCCCAAGGCCTTTTAAGATCAACAAGCCCTGTGGCAACTGCTTCCTTTCCCTCCTTGGCTTTCTCTCCCTGCCCATGCTGTGCCTGTTGTATAGATGGAAAACACTATCTTTCCCAGGATTATTAGTTTGGCATCTTTCTGCAATAGTAAATTCATACCACTGATGAATATCTAACCTGACTATGGAATCCTGCTGTAAGTAGTAGGGTTGTCTTTTTGTGGCTATGCAGACTTTGTCTGCATATGATTAGTGTGGAAATTCCAAACCTGTGAGTAGTGTCCATACCTGGCTATGAGAAAAGGAGTTAAGTTTATTTATGTCAGCTGGAAGTTGCCCTTGAATCTCTTGGAGTAATGAAGCTATTCACACAGTTGGGTGATGTTCTTGAGATATAGCAAGTACAGGCTGAACCTCTCTCATTCAGCATCCTCGGGACTGGGACTGGACAAGAGAATCTGCATGACCATGGGAGGTCAATATTGTCTAGTACATTACCACCACTTTCACTGCTTACTGGGCTGTAGAAAACATGTAGGGGTAAGTTACAGTTAAATAGCAGCACACAACACCGAGAGCCAGCACTAGTACTGAAAACAAACTTTATGGGACCGCAGGAAACTTGGCCACACCCATGACAAGTGGCTGGATTACAGATGTTGCAGGATGAAAGAGTTCTGGATTAGAGAGGTTCAATTCTGTCAACTAGATCACTTGTGTAGCCTTATCATTTCAGAGTCATTAAGACAGGAAGAAGGTTGTTCAATTTTTTTAAATGTATTTTATGACAAGATAATTCCAACTATCGCTGTAGTTTATGTGACGTTGCACTGTGGAGGCTAAATGATGTAACAGCTCTTGAGAGAGAAATAAATTTGTACCTGTTAGTAATAATGAATTAATTCAGATGAAACTAAATCACAGAGTAATTGAACTTGTCTCACAAGTTCCTCTGATGCAACTAGTTTGTCAATATTGTCTTAAAACTAAGCAAATAAGGAAATGGATTTACTTACAGTGACTTTAACACTAAAGAAAACTTGGAGCTTGGAGAAGGTGCATGACACTTATCTGGTGGCAGAAAGTATCGACAGATCCAGAGCATGTGAAAGGAGGGCTCATCAAGTCTGCAGCCAATTACCCTGGGTTCAACAGTGGTGCCTACAGGTTACTGCTGCTTTGAAAATATCAACTGGTTAAAGATTTAGAAAGAGCAGAGAACTGGAGATGAGAAGGTCCTGAATTTTATTCCTCTCTCTCTCTCTCTCTTGAATTGATTCACTGCATGACTGTGGGCAAGTCACTTCATCAGACTGTACCTCGGTTTCCCCATTTATAAAATTGAGGGATTAATTCCTACACACCCATCTCCTGGGGTACCAGTCCTACAGGTGAGGATTAAAGAGTTCATGATCTTACAGTATGTTAAACATTCAAAGCTACATGTGTGCAAAGTGGAGCTGTGAGGAGGATGGATAGTCCATTTTGTCAAGGAATATGAGATATGGACAGTCTTTGTTCTGAGAAGGAACAAAATTTGGAGCTGTCTAAATTCACAGTAAAAGAAAAATCTAAGGAAAATTTTGAATCAAGTTATTTCATTTCAATTTCAGTTTATTTTTTATACAATAATGTAGAATACAAATTTGTAAGGAATTCAAAACATAAAAGAGCTTCAAACAAAGAAGCTATTCATTCCAAAAATGTCGAAATAGGTTCCCTCAACATTTGTCAGGACTGTTTTTGCCGGTTATCTCTAAAATGAAATTTCTGCAAAATTAACATGATTTCATGAAGACTTTTGATGGAACCACCTTCACTGATGGAAAAAAGTTCCATCACTGTTTTCTCTAGGTTAAGTATTGGGTGAATGCAGCACCTCAAGGAATCTGCAGAAGTCCAAACCCCACTACATTGTAAGGATATGTCTAACATTATGCAGGAGAAGTGATAAAATGATGGAAGCAAAGCCAAATAGCTTTTTCAAGAAGTTTGGATAGGAGCTTCTGAAAGCAGCAGTGAGGCACAGAAAGCAAGAGTAACTTAGGACTCAATTATCTTTTTTTCACACTTCATGATCTCCACAAGCACAACTTTATGCCTATTTTTACATCAGTATTAGAAGCTAATACATATGTAATAACCCACATTGCCTGCCATCAGCAACTGCTTAATCACTGGTTTGAAAACCAAAATAACAAGGCTTTTTGACCTGCTTTTCACCAAGCACTGCTTTCTCTTTGACCTCTCATTTTCAGCATTTCCCCTATTAAATGTCATATGATTTCCTATCACTGTGCTTGTTCTTCCTCTTCTCTTCCAAACCTCTCCGCAATCCAACCTGACACTTGCTGTTTCCTTAACCACTATCCATTACTACATCCTTTGAGTCAGTCAACTCCTCCTCTTAAGGTTTTCCCAATTCTTTGCCCTCTGGTTATCTTCTTACTTCCTCAGATGGTCATTCAGCATCTCTGTTGGTGGTTGTTCCCCAAACCCTCTTCTACCTTCTGTTAAGTTCCTCAGAGTTCTGCTTCTCACCTATCTTCAGGTACCTTCCTACATGTGCTACAGCCATAAAAATTCTTCATCCATATCCCTAATCCCTTTGACTATTTCACTTCAACCTCTCATTCTGAGGGTTTCATTGCCAGCTCCAGCTCATCATAGTGAAAACTCCTCACCTTTCCTCTAAGAGTTCTCCACTCTTCCCCATTCCTTTCTGCTACTCCACCAACCTCCTTATTAACCATACTGAAGGTATCAGTGTACCCTATTCAGTTTCCATCTTTCATTCCCTCCCCATATTTTCATGAAGAGTTCTAGCTTCTGGTTCTCACATTTAAAGCCCTGAGCAAGTCTGCTTCTGCTTAGATTTCTGCCCCTATTTCCTCCTTTCACTCCCTTCTGCCTGCCCCTGTTCCCTTGTCTGACCCTATTCCTTGCCTTTTAAAATAATTTACAGTCATATGTTAATTTCGTATTCATGAAAATAAAGGCTTGACAGCCCTAGAGTCTGAAATCCTCAGCTAACCTGCAGAATAAGAACATGCCGGGCAGCAGATTCTGTGTGGTGCTTTATCCCTCAGATGTGCATTCAAACTCATGCAGTAGGGCAACCACTAGGGAGAGGGAGATGTTACCTTGTCAGTCCCCATTCAGCTCTTGGCCTTGTTGCTCAGCAAAACTCCCTGGTTATAATTGTTACTAGAATAGATTGGCTCCTAAATCCTTTGAGTGCTACGCCTCAATCCAGATATGGCCAGTAGTCAATGCTTCAAAGAAAGGCCAAACAAATAAAATAAAAATCATCCCCATAATATAGTGAGCTAATTGTTCAGTATTACACAATGTGTATATTAGGTTTAGATTTTTTTTTCATGTAGGTAATAAGTTTATACCATCAAGCCTGCAGTGAGTTACTCCTATCATTATTTCTGCTCATAACACTACTGTTCTGAGCTGTAAACAGTCAGAAAAGTATTAGGTACTTTGTTAAAGCTACCTACAGCAATTGTCTTGATGAACTACTGAACAGTGAATCCCTTAGTTTTTCTCTGCTACATAAAAACATATCTTATTTTTATGGCTCCTAAATGGATTGACCTCTCATTTCACTGAGAGTTCCCTTGCTCTTATTTTATGGAAGAAGAGTTAAAAAGAGGCCAGATCTGTTTCTCCTTCCCAGATGGAATAATCCTAATCTTTGCCATTTTTCACATATGAATTTTTTCCTGTTTCTCGCCATTTTTGCTGTGCAATCTGAGGCTTCCGGGTTCTTCTGTCTATGCTTTGGCTTCAACTTCTGGCGCATTTGTATTGCAAATTCAGGCAGAGATTCAGAATGATGCATAAGATACAATCCTGTGCTTTTCATGTAGGTGAAGTAACAAGAAATAACTCAACAAACTCCCAGATCTTCAGGATTTCCAGGGACGTTGGGAAATAAAATTCATCCAGTTTATAGCAGTGATTCCCGTGGAATGAATCTTCACATACTAGCAAACCCTGGGATTGTGATCAGTCTTTCTAAACCATAACACTACTGGAATGATGGACAATTAACTGCATCTGTTTTTACTTTACTAATTCAATCTGCCTACTAAAACTACTCTTGCAGGAGTTCTAAAGGTGAAAAGTAGCCCCAATTATATTCTTTAATACAACTGATTTTTAAGCACCTGTGTATACATTTCTGAATCTTCTGTAAACCCCAACTGCAAACACCATAAAAAGGGGTTTTATGGGCTTCTAAAAGGTTTATTTCCAAGGATAATAGCCACAGACTCCAAGCACTGTACAAGGCCAACTATACAGGCAAATGCTCTTATTATTAACAAGGATGGGCAAGATTGTGTATTATCCTACACAGTCTTGCCCATCGTTGTTAATAATAAGATCTGAACCTTTGCCTCTGCCCAACCCTCCAAGTGTAAGTAAAGACTCTTTAGAGCTTTTTGAGGGCTTTGTTTTTTCTTCTCCAGTTTTGTGACCTGCTGTGCAGCCTCACTACAAGGCAGGAAAATAAGCAGAAGTAAAACTGTTCTTCCAGTACTGCACACCCAAAAAGAAACGGGAAGTAGCTGAAATCTCTTACAGAGAAAGCTGGTGCTCACATGATTTTTGTAATAATTGACGTAACTGAAAAATGCAGCATTTTAAAGTTTTTTTGCATAAGGACGAGTTAAGGTTATCTGTTGAACTCTTTGGAACAAGATGAGACAAAGAACCTGAGCAATTTATGCATTAGTGAAGATTTAAAAACAAGATCGTGGGAAGGAGTATAGACCTTCCTGCTTCACAGCATAACTCAGTCTCAAACTAAAGAAGGTTATAGAGAAACATTCCACATAAGCAGATTATTTAATAAATTCCTCCAGCGGGGCTCTTTCTCAGAAACAGGTGGGTGCAGAGGAAGACAGGGTACTGGACTAGAAGTGCTACTGGCTTGACTGAATATAGCAATTTCTGTGTAATTGTTTTGCCTTTAGGCAGCTATTTCTAGCTGAGCCAGTCTCTAGCTGATCCCAAGATTAGGGAAATGGAAAACCATTTTGTTCTAAACACAGTGCAGCTCAGCCCGCCAATATGTCTTACTATTATATTATATTATATTATATTATATTAATTAGAGACACAGAGAGAATGTGTTATATGAGCCGCGTCTACACGTGCCGGCTACTTCAAAGTAGCTGCGCCAACTTCAAAATAGCACCTGCCACGTCTACACGTGGCGAGCGCTATTCGAAGTTGAAATCGACGTAAGGCGGCGAGACGTCGACGTCGCTATCCCCATCAGGAGATGGGAATAGAGCCCTACTTCAACGTTGAACGTCGAAGTAAGGCATGTGTAGCCGATCCGCGTCCCGCAACATCGAAAGAGCAGGGTCCGCCACAGCGGCCATCAGCTGAGGGGTTGAGAGACGCTCTTTCCAGCCCCTTAAAGCTCCCCACCCCCTGCGTTCCTGTGCAGGAAGCTGAGAGTGCGTGCAGGCGGCAGCACTGCCACATGGCCAGCCTGCACGCCTCCCTGCAGCCCCAAGCCACCACCCCCGCAGTGATGGCCGCTAGGCAGCCCCCCAAGGGGAACCAGGGCTCCCAGGCAGCCAGCCAGCCTGGGAAGAGGCAGCAGGGCCCCTCCTGGATGGAGGCCGAGATCCGGGACCTGCTGAGGCTCTGGGGTGAGGAGGAGGTGCTCCAGGTAATGGGGAGCAAGAAGCAGAATGCGGATGCATTCGCTCAGCTGGCCGACGGCCTGGCTGCCCGGGGTCACCCTGCCCGCACTCCTGACCACGTCAGGAGTAAGGTTAAGGAGCTGTGGCAGGGTTACGCTCAGGCCCGGGATGCGGCCAGCCAATCTGGAGCTGCCCCCACCACTTGCCCCTTTTACAGGGAGCTCAGGTCCATCCTGGGCCCCCAGCACACCTCCTCCCCGCTGGCCACTCTTGACACATCAGCCGACGAGCCCCAGCAGGCCCCGGAAGCAGAGTCTGCCCCGGAGGCAAGCCCCGCACCCCAGGAGCTCCCCCAGGAGCCCACCCCTGGAACACCAGAGGAGGAGGAGGGGGACTCCTCCTCCAGCGATGGGGGGCTCCACATCACCATCCCATCCCGGAGCTCCAGCAGGGCATCCGCCCAGAGGGTGTCCCCCGACCATGGGAGTGGACCGTCGGGTATGTACCCCACCCCGGGGTTGAGGGGTGGGGACAAGAGACATGACCAGGGCCCTCCACGTGCCCAGATGACCATGGCCCCAAGGACAGCAGTGGCATGTCCCTCAGAAGAGTGCATCAGCCCCTGCCGCCCAGCAGGACAGCGCCATGCCCCATCCCTGGGGGGGGGGAGCAGAACCTAGGGTCCCCGGGGGGGGGTGGAACACCCATCAGCAGCAGCAGCATCTCCCAGCAATGGGGATGGGGAATCAGCAGCAGAGGGGTGGGGGGACAAGGGTCACGGCTCGGGGCCCACACTAACGGCTGTCTCCACTCTTCTTCCCTCCATGTTCCGCAGCTGCACCATCGGAGGGCCTGGAGAGCGCCCACGAGGTCTCCGTGGTCCCGGAGAGCCCACAGGGGCCATCGCTGCAGGCCAGCCCCTCGGCGGAGCACCAACCAGCCCCAGGACGGGGCCGACGGCGGAGCCACCACCCGAGGATGGCCACGGACCCCCAGCTGCTCACGACCCTCCGGCGTCAGCTGGAGGTGTCGGAGCAGCGCCTGTGGGTGGAGGAGCGGCGCCTGGAACTCCAGGAGCAAGCACGGGCCTGGCGCCAGGAGGCATGGGGGGCCTTCATGCACACATTCAAGTGCATAGCGGAATATCTGGCCCCCCATGTCGTGCTGCCCACCGCTCTGCCTGCCCTGCCCGCTGCTCCACCCGCCGTTCCGACCGCCGTCCCACTGCCATCCCCCACCCTGGGGCCTTCCGCCGAGGGGGACCTGGGGCCTGCTGACACCCGCCGGCCATACCTGCTGGTCCGCCCGGCCCCCCACCCAGCCTCAGCCAGGGCTCAGGCCGAGGCAAGGGTCGTGCCCTCCAACCCCGGGCCCTGGACAGTAGAAGGGTGCGGGGCCGAGGACGTGGCACCCCCTCCCTCTTTGTACATATCTCCCATCATATATTTGTATATAGTTTGTGTTAGACCCCTGTTCTTTTATGGTACTGGCCCCCCCATGTAAATAGTTCCCCCCTTTTGTTCTACTATATATATATATTTGTAGTATTAATAATAAGAGAATTCACTGTTTTTTGGTTTCAAAAACAACAAGTCCAGTTTTATTTGCAAGAAAAGTGGGGGAGGTGTGCTCTTGGGTGCTCTGTGGTGTGGGCTTGGGGGCAGGGAGTGTTGTGGAGGATGAGGGGGTGTAGTGGGGGGCCTGCCAGCGTTCACCTTGCGGCCTGGTTGAAATGGGCCTGCAGGGTCTCCTGGACCCGGATCCCCTCAGGGTCCACCTGGCGACTGGGGGCAGCAGGTGGCTGCACGTCAGCCCTGCCAGCCTCCACAGCCCAGCCCTGGAAGAATGCCTCCCCCTTGCTCTCGACCAGGTTGTGGAGTGCTCTGCATGCGCCCACAACCTGGGGGATGTTGGTGGGACCTGCATCCAATCGGGTGAGGAAACACCTCCAGCGCCCTTTGAGGCGGCCAAAAGTGAGCTCAAACACCTGGCGCGCATGGTTCAGGTGCGTGTTGAAGCAGTCCTGGCTGGCTGACAGATGGCCCGTGTAAGGGTGCATGAGCCAGGGCCGGAGTGGGTATGCCGCGTCTGCGACGACGCAGAGGGGCATGGTGGTGTCCCCCAAAGGGATCTCCCGCTGGGGGATGTAGGTCCCCGCCTCCAGCCGGCGGCACAGGCCCGAATTCCTGAACACCCGGGCGTCGTGGGTGCTGCTAGGCCACACAACATAAATGTCCAGGAAGCGGCCCTGGCTGTCCACCAAGGCCTGGAGGACCACCGAATGGTAGCCCTTCCTGTTCAGGAAGCGTCCTCTGCTGTGCTCCAGAGCACGGATGGGGATATGGGTCCCATCCAGAGCCCCAAAGCAATTTGAGAAGCCCAGGCTGGCAAACCCCGTGATGGTGGCATCCAGGTCCCCAAGCCGCATGAGCCTGTGGAGGAGCAGGGCATTTATGGCGTGGACAACCTGCAGGGGAAGGACATGGGAGAGCACCAGTGAGAGGTGTGCAGGGTGTGTCTGGCCCTCCACCCCAGGGCTGCCCTCCACCCCAGGCCTCCCTCCCCCAGGGCTGCCCCCCACCACAGGCCTCCCTCCACCTCAGGGCTGCCCTCCACCCCAGGCCTCCCTCCCGCAGGGCTGCCCTCCACCCCAGGCCTCCCTCCACCTCAGGGCTGCCCTCCACCCCAGGTCTCCCTCCCCCAGGGCTGCCATCCACCCCAGGCCTCCCCTCCAGACCCCCTCCGGGTCCTCTTACCTCCATGAGGACAGCCCCAATGGTGGCCTTGCCCACGCCAAACTGCTGCCCCACAGATCTGTAGCTGTCTGGAGTGGCCAGCTTCCAGACAGCGATGCCGACCCGTTTCTCGACCGTGAGGGCACGCCGCATGGAGGTGTCCTGGTGCCTCAGTGCGGGGGTGAGCCACTGGCAGAGCTCCAGGAATGTCTGCTGGCTCATGCGGAAGTTCTGGAGCCAGCGCTCGTTGTCCCACTCGCCGAGCACCAGCCGCTCCCACCAGTCGGTGCTCGTGGGTTAGCTCCACAGCAGGCGGCGTGTGCAGCAGGGGGTGGGTCGGAGGGCAGCAAGGTCTGGGGCTGCTTCCTCCTCCCCTGGGGGCAGCTCCTCTTCCGCGAATGGAAGGTGGTCAGCTGCCTCCTGCATAGCATTGAGCAGGGCAAGCACTGCTCCTGCAGAGGTGGGTGGGTGGACCTCTGTCTTCTGCTGCTGTTGCTGGGGGTCCATACTGCCTCGACGGGGTGTGCGTGCCTGTGGCTCTGCAGACCGCGTGCTGTGCAGGTTGAGTGTGTCTGGGAGGGGCCCTTTAAGGGAGCGGCTAGCTGTTGCCCCGGAAGTGCTAGTCCGCCCTGTGACACTGTCTGCAGCTGTTCCTAGCATCCCTATTTCGATGTGGGCCACTTTGGCGTGTAGACGCTCCCCTGCAGCGCCTACTTCGATGTGGTGCTGCCCAACGTCGACATTGAATGTCGACGGCACCAGCCCTGGAGGACAGGTAGACGCTATTCATCGAAATAGCTTGTTTCGATTTTGCTACATCGAAATAAGCTATTTCGCTGTAGCATCCCTGTGTAGACGTAGCTATGGAGAGATATAACACCCTCACAAAGTGCATATTTAGAAGGAGAATTGACCACTTCGTTAAAATAAAACGCATGGAGATTGATGGGAACTTTGCAAATATATATAAAATTCCATTTTAGAAATATGTTCCTTTAAAACTAATTGGAAGCAAAAAGCTTATCACATTAGCAACCGTCATACCTTTGTAATAAGTCTTTTATTATATTAGCCAGCTTGGTTTTCACTAATATGATATGAAAGACTTGCTAATATATTAGGAAAGCCACTAACACTATTAATTTACTAGATGAATTACTTCTCTATCTTGGAACTTTAAATGAAATGGAATTCACTAATCCTAATTGGTTTGCCTTCTACTGGAATTATTTCCCATTAGTTCAGCATATTTTCTTGTTTCATACATGAGCAGAGGAGATTTCTTAAATTCAGAGTAGATCTGGGGTGCAGCATATGGGTTTATTAATTACCAGGCATTCATTTAAGGGGTTTAATTAAGCAATAACTTTCCATTGACTAGTATATACAAAGGTATAAAAGGCTTGACTTGTCTTGCTGATTAAAGTATTGAGGCCTGAATGCCTTCATTTTGCTCATTTGGTAGGCAACCATAACTCCCTGTCCCAAATACGGGACAGGGAGATATCGGCAGGGGGAGGGGCAGCTCCTCCCAGCTCCACCACGCCCCAGGGAGCCAGGAAGGAGGTGGCATCCACGGGCCTGCCGCGGGAGTCCCAGGGAAGCAGCAGCCACTGGCCCTCCCTGGAAGCCCTGGGAAAGCAGCAGCTGCTGGCACTCCCAAGCCCTGTGAAAGCGGCAGGGATGCAGCAGCCGCCCACATGCCCCACCCCAATTTCCCCACTTCCTCGAGGCTCAGGGAAGTGACTCCCACCAGCAGCTGTGCCTGCACAGCTGCTGGTGGAAAAGGTCAATGGGGGAGGGCCCAAATCTGGGATAATTAGTCCCTTTAAAAATATAAGTTGGGATGCCTTTTTGGCATCCCAAATACGGGGTCGTCCCACCTAATACGGGACAGATTGTCACCCTACCATTTGGTGTGGGTAATAAATATTTTTGAATTGTTTAGTATAATTGGCTCCAAACATGGACCCCTATTACTGCACACAGGAGGTATGTTGCTTTCTTGATTTTAGTCCTTTTTTTCCACATCTGCACCTGGCTAAAAAGATTCTGATCTTTCCTCTTGGGTATGGACACTGGTGAATGGATCCCTGTCTTTGTCACCGGAAGTGTAGAAAACTGCAGTATAGTGGAGGAACTTGATTTTAAATCCACTGGGAAGCTGACACTGATGCAGACTGCAGCAACTTGCTTAGTAAGTGAAGTGTCACTGCACATATGACACCATTGCTCTGCACTCATCTATTCACTTCCAGGCAGAGTCTAAGCTTTTATATTTGGGGTCTTTGATCCAAATTCCTTTGCCATCAAGAGAGAGACTCCTGTGTACTTTAACAGGCTTTGGATCAGGCCCAGAATGCTCAAAATAACTTGGCACATGACTGCATGAATCTAGCTCTGTGGGCTACAGCCTCAGGTCTGGTAGCCAGCTGCATATCGGGGGGAAAATCTTCACTATTAAAGAGAGGGGGCTGCTGCTTTAAAAGCTCCTTGACTGAAGCTTGCTCCCTGCATCCACAGCTGACTCAGTTGGGTTTTAAGACACACTATGAGGAGAATCAGCTGGGGGTAAAAAATTGCCACAGTATAGCAGGCCAGAGTAGTGGCACATTACTGGGGAAAGGGGCATCTTAATTCCTGGCTGATTCCCAGTGCCTTTAATGGTCCCCCTGAGGCTATTGGTGGCCAGTATTAATTGTAGGAGCCTCCAGTCTGCTCTGAGTTGCATGGGGAAATGAGATCTGGCCTGGTACACAGCTGAGTCAAGCCTGGGAAGTACCAAGTTCTCCTTTATACCATTCAAACAGCTACATGTGCCAATCGTATTGCCCAGTGCAAATCTTCAGCCACAGCCCACTCTGCCTTATCCAGGCAATCAAATCTATTTGGAGACAATGTTCATGGTTACATCTGTCTGTCAATGAGTGGATGTGATGCACTGCAAACTGAAACTGCTGTTTAGAATCAGCCTTACATCACTGAGTCAGCGCAGCCTGAAGTCTCAGCACGACTCTGCCCAGGGGATGTGCAACTCAAGAGGCACCACACCCAGACATTTACTGAGGGAAGGATCCAAGTCAGACAAGAGAAAAGAGGGTGGGAAGCAATGGGGTGCAAGCTGTAAACACAGAGTGATATTAGAGCAATGAGCAACTTGGCTTTCAAACAAGCCCTCCACAGGCTTTTCTGTTTTTTATGCTTTGGTGACCATGATGAGTGTCCATTGCTAAGTAAGACTGGTAAGTGTTGCCAATGTGGTGCAAAGGAGCATCCTGTAAGTTTTCTGGTATAGTTCTCTAGCTGTGTGTTCCACATAAGACACATGACCACCATTTAGCCAAACACTGTGAAGGTTACAGCATGGGGATCATGTCAAAACACTGAGCCAGAGCCTCTGCCGGAATAATGCTGTTACTTTATCCAGCTGAAAACACTTAGCTCTACCCAGCCTTTTAAAAAAAGATATCTAGGTAGTTCTTCAGTTCCCCAATAAAGCTACAACTGTTTAAGTTTATTTATTCTTAGTGAATTTCACCTTTTTACAAGGACTATCAACCACTTAAGTCCTCTGAGCCCTCTGAATAAAACTTGGCTTCGTGCAAAATTTTAATGCAATGTGCTGCTCTCAAGTTCACACAAAACTGCTTTGTGGGCATGTGTCACCCTACTTCCAGAAGGCAGAGTCAGGCCTGCTGACGTGGGGGAGGGCAGGGGCAAAGCATTTCAAAGGGGTTCAGAGCTGCAGTGGCCTGAGCTCTGGGCCCCTTTGAAATGCCACTGCAGCACTGCTCAGCTCTGAGGGATCAGGCTTGGTAAGGACTGAGTGCCAGAGGTCCCACCCCTTCTACCTTGACCCCGCCCTTCTGGAGGTGGGGAGCGAGGGCCCCATCCCACCGTGCCCCAGAGCCCAAGATGGTTGGGAGAGTCACTGGCTTATTTAACTGCCTCAGTGTTGGGACTCTGGGAACCTTGTCCACTTACTATGTTAAGCCTGTCCCAATCCCAACCCATGTATATATCCACATGAACTGGATTTCTTATTATGTAAGTTTCTGTCATCACCACAGTCATTGACACAAAGCAGTGTGTGTGTGTGTGTGTGTGTGTGTGAAAGAGAGAGAGAGAGAAAGTGTCCTACTTTCAAAGAGCAGCTACATCATTGACTCATTCATTAGTTGCTTTACTGCCAAGGCTCTGGGAGGCGTCTGTGAACCCTGTTCCCCTGTTGAAACAAGTAGTGCCCCTTGCTCTCTGGAGTGAATCATTTCTGTTGAGAACAGGCAAGCCCGCACGTTCAAAACCAGCTAGTTCCAAGTACCCAAGCCTGTAAACTTGCATATGGGCTACTGAAACAAGTTCACAGTGAAATTCCAGTGAACACTTGCACATCATTTTTGCAGCATTGATGCAGACAGACCTTCAAGTCTCATGATAACGAGTTCTCCAGAGTTCACACCTAAGTAACATTGATAATGAGCAGACCCTTTGTCCTGCTGTTTCCTTTCTTGATTTCCAGATATGTTTTTAGAGACACTGTCCTCCACTGAGATCCTTAACTCTAGAGGCATGAAGAGGGCTTAAAGCTGGTGGAAACAGTCCCCATAAACTACCCTACCTCAGGGAAAGTTTTACACCCCATTCCTTGCAACTATCTCGTTGTAGTGGACATGATGGGACAATCTTTAGGTAGCTGATAAAAAGGCTGCCATAAATTAGAGCAGTCGGTGGGGTTGCTCCAACTTTGCTAGCAGTCACAATGACCCTGGAGGAGCCTGAAAGCTGGCAGTACAAAAGTAGCATCCAGCTACCTTTCCCTGCAGAATTTCTACCTTCCTGATTTTCAGAGGAATGCTTCAAAATACCTGCATTCTCCTTGACGAGGTTTCTTGTTTTTTTCTAATTAACCAAAGAAGCTGTATGTTCAGAGAAATGTCCCTTCACTTGACTTCCTCTTCCCTGATAGGAAGTCACAACAATGCTTTTTTGTGACCTTTTGCTTAGGGCCTGATCCTGAGTTTGGCCTAAGAAAGGCAGTTTTTCTGGTCAGCCACACTCTAGTTAGCTGCATTGTGTCTGTGGTTTAAAGCACTAAGCATGCAGTTCACCAGTGTGCAGAGAGCCAACATAACACCTGTGGAGCCATTAGGACTTAAGTGGAACATGGGCTTTACCCTGACTCTCTGGGCAGGAGTGAATATCATACTTACAACATAACCTTAAAGGGGTAACAGTTTGTAAGTACTGAGCCTATTCTTTCCCAATCATTCACTTCTGAGAAATTCAGAGACAGAGGCAGAGCTTAGTGAGTTGGTTTTGAACTTTATTTGCCTTAAAATTTTTTGTGGCTAGTACCTGTAAGAATTATGAGTTTCTGGGCAATATGATCTGCAAGAGTTTTCTAGGATCCCTAATACCCATGTCTTGTCTGACAGCCCCATGTCATTCATTGTGGCTACGTTTACACTAGAAGTATCTGTCGACAGCATTGTGTCGACAGAAACTCTGCCTATAGAGTGCATGGACACACAAAAGCAGATCAACAGAACAATCCCCTCTGTTGACAGCAGCCTCACTGCCTTGTCCTCCCTCAACAGAATGGCTGACTGGAAGCTCTGCAAGAAGGGCTGCCTGGGAACTGGAAACCCCCTCTGTTGACGGAAATGTCTACACTGCACCACTGTCAACAGAAGCATCATTCCTCAAATTTTCTGGGGATAACACTGTCGAGACAAATGCAGAGTTCTCTTGAGACTTTGTCGACAGAATGCTTTATGTGTGTAGACACTCCCCGAGTTATGTCAACAGAAGGCCTCTTCTATCAACAAAATTCTCTAGGGTAGACACAGCCTGTGAGGTTAATTTAGGAGCAGTGTAAGATTGATTTATGAAAGGGGAGGAAGATCATAAAAGGGGAATGGCTTGAAAAATTTGTGTAAGGGAGTCAGTGTAACCCTATACACTTACATTAGCCAGGGACTTCGCTGTTTTCCCTTCAGTGTTTT
Organism: Carettochelys insculpta; assembly: GCF_033958435.1. Taxonomy (NCBI): domain Eukaryota; kingdom Metazoa; phylum Chordata; order Testudines; family Carettochelyidae; genus Carettochelys; species Carettochelys insculpta. Next base: position 33,705,466 of record NC_134150.1, on the reverse strand, counting down.
TGTGATAAATATCTGTTTAAAAACAACCCCCTCCCCGAACAAATCTCAGTTATCTTGTTCTATCATGCTTTCATCAGGGTCAGCCTGAAGTTTTCCCATGTCCTCAGGAGGACTTAGATTAGAATGTCCCATTTGGTGGCTGAGACAGAACAAAGTTTATGCAGCAAGTCACAAAATGGTTTATGATTTTATTTCCCTTCAAAGAAAAAATGGCAATGGAAGAATCTGCGCCCCTAGTCACATTGGTAGGCAAGTTGCTGGCACCACTGACATTCTAGCTGCAGGCTGGAATTTTGCCCTAGTGAAATTTTAAAATTAAGAGCCTTATCCAAAGTGCATTTGAGTTAATGTGAATCTTTCCATTCACATCAATGCGCTCTGGGACAAACCCTAAATGCACAGGGTAGAAATCTGATTTTCTGTGCAAAACCTGAGTAAATAGGCTTTGTTCAACTCAGCAGTGGAGGAGGAAGGTGAGCAGAGAAGGGGGAGAGAGATGGAAACTTCTTTCTCCTTTACAGAGAAAGGGGCGCAGAGTATGCATCGCTCTGCCTGTGGTCACTGTTACACAGTCACGTGTGTCAGTATTGGCCACAGCCCACTACATAACTCTCAACATGTGCTCAATAGGTCCTTACAGTGGCTGAAGCTGCTGACCATGTTATCAATTGTTTGGACTGGCACACCTGTGCACAGTGCCCTACCCAAGCTCATGCTCCATACTGCAGGGGCACACAGGGAGGCTATGGAATCCTCCTGTGGGGCTTCCCGTGTCTGGCATCATCTCCACAGTGGAACTGTGGGCATCTCCACTGCAGTTTGGGTCTTCACCAACTCCACTGCCTCAGAGAGACACCCTCATGCCTGTGATGGATCTCCTAAGCAGGGGATAACAGGTCTGACCAGCCTCCTGCCCACCCCACTTTACACCCCCTGCCTCCTGGTCCCTCCTTCTTCCTCTACCGACCCCTCATGTTCAGACATATCCGTTCTTTTCAGGGAGAGAGAGGCCCTGAACGGACCCAACTCTCTGTTAGACTTGCCCAGTGGCCCAAATGGGGTCATATGACCTGTATCAGTTTAAGCGTCTCTACCCAAGGTATCTGCAACCTGTCCCATTCCTGCTAGCCCTAATAAAATGCCTTTTCACTCAGCCATGTGTCTGGGTCCTTACTGGGATCTGCCATGTCTAGTGCCTACAAGACCTTGCTACTGAAGTATACATAAAGCTTGTCTCTGAATGGTTCATGATACATATGGCTAGGGACCTACCAAATTCACAGCCAAGAAAAATGCACCACAGACCATGGTGTGCTTTTACCCTACACAACATAAATTTCATGGGGAAGACCAGCATTTCTCAAATTGGAGGCCCTGACCCAAAAGGGATTTGGTCACAAACTTATTTTAAGGGACTCACGGTAAGCCACTCTTACTTTCACACTGTTGCCTTCAGAGCTGGATGCCTGGAGAGTGGGGCCTGCTAAGGGCCCAGCTGTGCATGCATCAGCACTGCAGTAAAAGTGGCAATAACCCATCCTTATTTCTGTGCTGCTGCTGGCAGTGGTTCTGCCCACAGAGCTGGGTTCCAGGCTAGCAGCCACCTCAGTGCAGCTGTCCAGCTCCGAAGGCAGCACCACTGCCAGAAACAACACAGAAATAAGGGTGTCAGTACTACAAAACCCTCCTACAATAACTTTGTAATCTCTCCACAACTTCTTTTTGCATCAGGATCCCTACAATTACTACATGGTGACATTTCAGATTTAAATAGCTGAAATCATGACATTTATTATTTTTCAAATCATATGACTGCAGAAGTCACCAAAATGGGCCATTTATTTGCTGGGGGTCAATATAGGACATGCTGCCAGCACCTTAGGGGTTTTGTGTACTCTCGTACTGAGTAGCCCCAACACTCCTTATTACTCCCTTCCACTTTGGTACCCAATGCAACTGGTTGTTCTGCTCCTAAGGTGGGCCAGGGTGGAATATGATGTGTGAATAAACACATTCTGAAGAGCTACAAGCCAATGGGTAGTAGGAGAGGGCATATAGAGCAGACCGGTTTGTTGTTCATATATTCTAGGTGGATCCATGAGGATGAGAATTATGAAGAGGGAGCTGCTGTTTAAAGTAGAAGAAGTCAGTCCCAACGTTTGTGACTAAGCACAGGATTTTCTTTCCTGTAAGATTTAACACCTGGACTCAACAGTGCGCAGGAGAAACCTGATGTTCAGTTCTGGGTGCTGTCAGCGAAGGCCAGCATTTCAACTCCAGTAATTAGCAACAAACATCACCACTTTCAACGTGCCAGCAGTGGAAAGGTCCATTCTGCAAACATCTGCCCCCATATCTTTCTACGAGGAGGAGAAAAATATGAGCACAGTGAATTTAAGTGACAGCACCCATGATTGGGCATATGTCATTGCCTCGAAGGCTGATTTACCCAGGCAGCAGGTAGAAAAGACAAATATTCACAAGAGGAACTGGAGAAAATGAAGAGGCTGAATGAGATAAAACGTATTACAGAATGTGTTTTACGGAGCAATACCTTTGGGAAGCTGGGTGGGAAGGGGAAATCTCATCATCGGCGGCGGGAGAAAAAAGAAACTTGAACCATAGCTGATTCACAATGAGCAAGATTTTTACCACATTTTGATTCTAGTTCCATGTTAGAGAAAAAAATCACCAAATCTCAGGTGTTCAGTATCTTTAAAGCACGCAACAGACAGATGTATGACAATAGATTAACAGGAGAGCAAATTTCTCTGTGGGCTTTCTGAATGGGCTTGTGGTGCTTTCCAAGGCAAACTCATCAACCCAAACTGGAAGGTCGTTTTGAGAACAGACATTGACATTTTTGGAACTGCCTGGCTCCTGCAGATGAAATGAATTAAAAGAGAGTTTGTGTTGGCCATACAGTAAGGTCTCAACACTCATGAAGGTGAATGTTGATTTTTGCGAAGGTGGGGGGGTGCGCTCGGAGCCCTGGGAAGCAGCGGCATGAGTGCTCCCTGCCCTGGAGCCCTGGGGAAGCAGCAGCCACTGGAGCTCTCGGCCCAGGGACCCAGGGAAGCCACTGCAGCCTCCAGTGCTCTCAGCCCCAGAGCAGCGAGGCCACGCGTGAATAACTGAATTCACGAATGTGGCACTCACGAATTTTGAGACCCTACTGTATATATGGCCAGATGATCAACTTTGTGAAGGAGTGTCTCGCCATTAACTTTATCCAGTTAGTCCACATTAGAAGCTACAAAGGTGTCTCCCTTGCCACATCACTAATTACTAGCCTTGTAAACTCAGCTTGCACTCTGGCTTGGTTATTTCTAGTTTATATCTGGCCAAAACTGGAGAGCAGCGGTCTAAATTCTGTTGATGCACACAGTAAGTTCCAGCTCACTTTCCCGTACATTTGCCCTTTCTGGAGAACCAACAGAAGTCAAAACCAGCATCAAAAGTATCCTTACCCCTCAGGTCAGTAGATGGGGCTCCAAATACATAGTGGTAAGATCTGCTCCACCAGAAGGTATCCATTTTACAGAGTCCTTTCTTTCTGGACCTAATTTAAAGTTTCTTTAAATAAATATAAGCCAAACATTCTGATCCAAATCTCAAAGTTCAGGGAAAGTTGGATCTCAGGCTTTAGTTCATTATTTATTAGATGGTTATTATTATTATTTTTTTACATACTTGGCCTTTTATATTCTGATCAAGATAAAAGTACATCTGCATCCCATGAGCAGGACTCGTTTGGTCTTTCTATAGTGCATGCTTTTATGTAAAACTCAATAAAACTGTATTTGCTGGTATAATTACAGATGCAGCTACCCTCTTTAATAATAGATTATATAAAGCATGTTATGAAATGAATTCATATCAAGTTCTTGGCAAATTATACTTTGTACTGTAACCAGGTGTTATAAAACCAATTACAGTATATGAGAATTATGTATGCATCCCTTTAATAAAATACAGTGTCAAATGGCTATAAAATACAATGCCACTGAATTATTACAAATTTGTGAATTATTACACTTTTATGGAGGACATTGTGATAAATGAAAGCTTTGGAGTGGTAGACTTACAACCATACTGTCCACATAAAGAGGACAAAATAACTGTATTCCTTATGCTGTTTTTACTCAGTCCCTAGTGGAGCAAATTCACATGGAAGTCCATGGTAGTTTGCTCAACTAAAAACTAAAGGGCAGCACATTAAAGACCTTAGCATTTGCCCTACACTGTTCATTTACTGTGTTGTTTCAAGTTTATTGCAGCATCACACTCATGGTGTGATCCAGAGCTCCTTTAATTCACCAGCAATCTTTCTGTTCACTTGAATGGATTGTGGATCAGGTCCTAGTTGAATTATTTATCTCCATACTATTTTATTGGCAAAGAGAGGCCATTATCTTGTGTAAGGCTGAGTTCTGCTGTGTCCTATGCAAAATGACATAGATTTTTCACTGTACTTCCTCATTGCTTACAAATAGGTTCCAGACAGATTATCAGAACCAGTTCAAATAAATAGGGATCACCTTCCCCTCTCTTTGTACTCCAAACCTTCACTCAGAGTCAAAACTCCTTTTCTGTGAAGTTCCTGTTCTTTTTCTTTTTGTGCCTCTGAATTTCCGATTTCTGGTTGGGACTAAAAGTGAAATTCAGAATAATGTCAGAAACATTATCCTCACAGGCCACAGTTACACTAAAGCACTCTGTCGACAGAAGTCACTTTCGGAAGAGATTTTCTGACAAACCTCCTGTCAACAGAGTGCAGCCACACACACAAAAGCCAATTGGAAGAGCACTCTGCTCTGTCAGTGGAGCAACTGGACTGCCTGGCTACTCTCTCAACAAAACGGGCAACCAGAAGCACAGCAGACAGGGCTGCCCATTGTTCTGGTTGCCCTGTCTGTCAAAAGAAGGCCCCCCAGAGCCTCCACACAGCTTTTTTGTCAACAGAATCTGTTGACAGCAGTATTATGCCTGATGGCTGAGAGGCAGAATGCTGCCAGCAAAAGTGCTGAGTTTTGTCAGCAAACTGTTGACAAAATGCATTTGTGCATGGAGGTTCCACCAGTTTTGTCAACAAAACTGAGGTTTTGTCAGCAAAACTGTCTAATGTAATCATAGTCATGTTGTTTCCAAGCATGGCCAAAATCATGAGGTTACCAAAAATGGCACAAGAAAACCTCTTCTTAGAATACTTCCAGTTCAGTTTTACTAGCTCAGGTGATGTAGACAGTTAAATTAAGCTTCCACACCACTAAGAGCATATCTCCATCAACCTCCATAGTTCTAAAGTTTGGCCTCACCATTTCATTCCATGTTATCAGTTTGAAACAGAGTCAAATCTTATTCCCATTGAAGTATTTTCATTTTTCCAGAAGCTGTTTTCTCTGGAACCTTCTCATTGACTGCTATGAGAGTCAGATCGGCAACTGAATGGGAATCTGTTAAGTAATCACCCAGTCCTATCAAGGATACTGTTACCTCAAGAAAGCACAATTCAGAGCCCTAGTTATGAAATACTGCAGATATGCAGACCCCCTTTTGTAAACAAAAAAATAGCTGTGTAAACTTAATTTAATTTTTTCTTTGATCACATAATTATTACGTACTGTGCAGGAAATGCACAAGAAATAGTCACTAGAGGTGGGAATGCAATATTAACTTATAGTTGCAGAAAGAATCCTCTGAATGCTTCCACATTCAGAGGTACCACAAGCAGTGGTACCAATAGTTTACAAGTCCACAGCATTTTTCTCCTGGGGAATTCAAGACATTATTTAAGCCTCCAAACACTGATTCATTTGAGTAAACTTAGTCTCACTGAGGTTCAGTGACTAACCCAAAGTTACCCAGTAAATTAGGGGCAGAGACAGGAAGTGAAACCATGGGTCCTGACTCCAAGTGCCCTGTTTTAACCTCTAAATGTGTTGCCACTGTTAAGCAGCAGCCTCATTCTCCTGCCCTTACTCACATGAGTAATCCCAGTGAAGACAATGGAACTATTTATATGAGTTCAGGGGTTGCCAGACTGGGCTGTTATAGGCCTGTTCCTGCCTGGTGCTGACTGCCTCTGGAGAGGAGCTGTTTGGCTTCAACTCAGACTGAAGAACTTCTACTAACAAAAATAATCTCAATTTCTCTTCTGTCCTTCTAAGGCAGAAAATTACAAAGGAAGTTCCCAAGCCTTCAACTCACTGCTTGTTGGCAGGGATTATCATGGGCACTGTGCACCTCTCAGAAATGGTCCCTTCGTTTTGTACTTTTCTGCCTTGTAAGGAAAGGAGATATTTCAAAGTTGGACTAGGGAAGTGGTGATCAGTCTGTCATCAGGCATCAGCCTAGAAAGGATTCCTCATCAGCAAGGCATTGGCTCTTCCCCAGTTTCAGCACTCACATAAGCTAATATGTGGCAATTTTTTAAAATAAATCTAAAAATATGTCTTTAACAAAAGGAGGTGAGTATTCCAAACTCCTTTCTCATTTCTCTCCAGGGAAAGACTTCTAGATACATGCCCTCTCTTTTTTTCAGGTCTTTTAAAATCTCTACCCTTCCTAGTCTGTATTCTAATCTAGCAAAAGTGACATAAACAAAGTGGTAAATTGCTGAGAAAGAAAGTATGAGAGAATAAAAGAGATGCTAAAAGGCTTTGGATGTTCTACAGATAGACATCAAAAACTAGATGGAAATAAATGTGGCTGTAAAAGGACTTTCCCTAAATATAGTGAGGTCCATTGTTCAGGAGAAATGTTATAAAAGAAATAAAGGAACCTCCAGCCCTTGAGAAGAGAAATCTGCTGACTGAATGCTATCAACTGCTCTAATATGGAAAGTGAGAACTGTCGTATACAGTGAAAGTGGAAGCTACTGTTCCAACCTGCAAAAGTAGAGAATTCCCTACAGTTTGCACTTCTGTGATAAAGAGAAAGAGGTCATTAACTGTGAGTGAAGATAGCTTGTGGAGGAGAAAAGAGAAGAAGGAAAAAAATCATCTAATGCTGGAATTTTTAAGAGTGCCCTTGTTTGTTTTCTTGGCAGAGTAGTTAAGTATTTGGCACAAAGAGCTTGGAATGTGGCCCAACTGTACAAATGCTCCGGTTGGCCCTTTCCATACTGTTGCTAAGTGGATGGCCCAATGGCTGACGAGAGGCCTTTTAAACCCCACCCCTAAGTTCTGGCTGTAGCCTGAAATCCCTCGAGCCCTTATTAAAGCCTCTCTTCTCCCACTTGCTAATAATAATAGTTCTTTTAAAAGCCTGAGATGTGCCGAGTTTGTGCAAGCGAAAGCACTCCAGAGCGTGCCAAGAACACAGCAGAGAGCAGCTGAGGAGAAAACGCTTGTCCCACACTCTGTCTCTGTCTAGTCCTGAGGGGCTAGAGCTGCTGTAGATTGCTATCCTGTCAAACTTCTTCTGGTCTCTCTCTCTCTCTCTCTCTATTTGCACAGCCTACAGGGAGAGGGCAGGACCAAAGGGTCCTTGTCCCCCTCCCACCTTTTCTTTTTTAACTAACTTTATCAACTCAGTGAACTTTGGGATAATTTGTGAGTTTCACGCTCTCCCTTTGCTTCTCCTCTTGGCTGGAATTTGGATCTTTTCCAATGCTCAGTTAAAACTTCTCCCCTGCTCCCCCTTTTGTGGTTTTGCATGAAAGGGCATTGTTAACTCTTTCACAGTCCATTTGGAAAGCACTTCTTGGCTCAACAGTTACAGGCATTTCTGGAGGAGCAAAAGAAGTGTCAGGCTTTAGAAATGGTCCTGGCAAGATCAGCAATGATTGGAAAGATTAAAACTGCTACTGTGGGATAACTAGAGAGAGAGAGAGGAGCAAAACTCACTGTTTTTAAAAAGCTCCCTCCTCACCCATTTGAAACAGCCAGAGTTCAAGCAGGAGACAGAAGAGGAAGAAAGGAACAATAATAATACTGCTGTCACTCTTCTGAAGTTGCACAAAGAGTGTGTGTGGAGGGGACCATGGTCCCTCAGTCTTAACGGGGGAGGAGGGGATCCTAACCACATCAGTTGCCAGAAGGCCACCCTTTCCACACAGCCACACTATTTGCACAAGTCCCCATTTGCACGTGCAAACCATTTTGTTGTATGTTTATAAAAATTCTAATGCTGTTCTCCTTTACTACACAGAGGGAGAGATTTGTGTTTATGACAAAGGCTGCATCTTTTTAACCCAGAATGTCTTGCACTGAGAAAATGAAGTCCATCTTCTTGTGCTTGGATAGCAGAGAACACAGAGACTCATCTAACTTGTTAACTATCTAAACGGTCTTTAGAAAATAGCATCAGGGAGTGCTCCCTATAATTTTTTCCCATCCATGGGCAGAATACATTTTGCTAGGTGCATCAAGACATGTGGCTTTGCACCTCCAGCAGAAACACAAGCTGGTGGCTGTGGAAGCTCTGCTAATCAGTTGGACGGCATCTGAATATCTCCTGGGTGGCTGCCCAAGTGCTCAGCTTACAGGGAACACTGGTGACAGGCGTTTATCACCTTGGGCCCCAGGATCAGAGCTTAGCTGACTATCAAGATGATGGATACTTATGTTGAAGATATTCATCCTCAGGGCTCCCCCATGAAGGATCTCTTTGCCCTCCCCACTACCACCCTCTCCAACATCCTGGCTTTTGAAAGCAATTCATATTATTTGTTGTGTGCATGCATATCACAATGGGGATTTTTTTTTTTTTGCTCTTCTCTCATTCTCATTCGTAACTCAGAATCACCAAAGATGACTGCCATGGCACTTCCAATGACAATCTTCAAAGTGTGAGGTGTCTTGTTCTGAAAAGCAAACAGTGGGTTTGTGGTATATCAAGGACACGGGTAATACACAGAAAGAACTGGTGAACAGTGGTTCTTAAAAATGTTCATCACTTTTTTCAGCTTTGATATATATAATTTCTGTTTGCTTAGTATTTAGACATGTTGCTAACAGTTGGGGATGGGGTGGTCACTGGAACACGGGCCACTTTGTAATGAGAGCTTGGTGGGGCCCACAATCACCCCAGCGTAGACTGCAACTCATTTTTATCAACTCCACTGTGTCATCTTAATGTTTGCTGCCCACACACATCAATGACTAGGAGCCTGGAATCTGTTGTTTAAGGCTTTTTTTCCTCCTCAGTATTCACAGCTGACAAAAAGTGGGCATATTCTTTATTGCATAGTTGGCACAATCTGCATTCTTATTTATATCCTTCCCTGACACTCCTGGTAAGAGCTTCCCTCATTGCAGTACAAATGAGCTTAGTGTTGAATGAATGATAAAAACAAACATTACATTTTTGGCAGCAGCATTTTTTCTTTTCAAAAAAATGGTTTGTGAGTACATTGTATTATATTTACACATTTTTTCCCCTTGGATTATAAAATGTCCCTATTTTGTGCCAGTAGGATGGAGTGTGTGTGTGTGTGTAAAATATAAAAACATAAGTGACATAAAACATAAAAACATAAAAACACAACATTCTTAGTGAAAGTTCCAAGAACACAGAAACAAACCTCACCACCCATTTAGCACATCCTGTTGTTAGCACATGATTAGTTTATTATGCTCAGTCTGAAAGTTTTGAAAAGTAACTTTTGTGGGTAATTAAAACAGATGCAGGTTTGGCTGACTGTATCCAGAATATTATTACAGGGTTGTGGCTCTTTTAAAAAAACACAGCAATTTTGACTGTATAAAATAAAGCCATAATAAATTATTCAGTCACAAGGCATCACAAAACACGTTAAGGATTCTATAGCCAGGAATTTTTCTTCCACCACTGAAATGTGGCCACCTCTGAGGTTCTATGCACTAGACCGTTCCACACTATTAACACCTGAAACTAAGGGTATGCCTCCACTACAGCCTGGATCAATGGGCAGTGATTGATCCAGCAGGACTAGATTTCTCATGTCTAGTATAGACAAGAACAATCAACCACCAACCACTTTCCTTTTGACTCCAGTACTCCATCACAATGAGAAGAGTAAGCAGAGACAACAAGACAGTGTCATCTGTCAACTTACGGTGGCAAATACACTGTGCTGAATATATCTAAGCAGGTTGACTTCAGCTACTTTAATCGCATAACCCAAGTTGCATAACTTAGGTCGATGGTCCATGGTAATGCAGACAAGGTTTCTGACATGACACAGATGTAATGCTTTTACAGAAGTAGCTGAATGAAGAGCAGTGACAATAGAACTCAATTTAAAGTTAAGTATCTGACAAAGTCTTTGGAGGTGTGAGACAGACAAGCAGCTTAGGGTATGTCTACACTTCTCTGGGGATCAACCTGGGGGGGAACTGATCCACTGAGTATCAATTTATCCTGTCACTGAAGACACAATAAATCAATCTCTGAGCTCACTCCTGTTGATGCTGGTACTCCAGCAAAATGAGAAGAACAGCAGTGTGGATGGGACAGCAGACCCTGTCAACCTTGCCACATGGAAGATGCTTCAGTAGATATGTTGACTTCAGCTACACACTTTGTGTAGCTGAAGTAGAGCAATAGTAAAGGCAAGTGTAGACAAGGCCTGAGTCCTGATATTTTGGAAATACATTGAGGCTGTGTCTACACTTGCCTTTTTTATAAGAAGTATTCTTTTGAAGATGGGGTTTACTTTCAAAACAGCCATGTCTACACTGCTTTTCTTCTTTCGAAATAAGGATATGCAAATTAGGTGTCACATGTGTAAATCTGCACCTCATTTGCATTTTTAATTTCCCTCATTTGCATGTCTCTTTCAAAAGAAGAATGCAAGTGTAGACATGGCCTGAGTGATCTCTGTGACCAAACAGGAAAAAAAAAAGGTTTTGGAAAGCTATTCAGAAGCTATACTAAGCATTCAGGTGCTTGTTAAAATAACACCCAGTGAGCTGTACAGCTTATGGTATCAGGTGTCCGCCCACTCATCTATATGTAATTGATGAAAATCTGGCCCCATTTGAAGTCAATGGGAATTTTGCCATTGACTTTAATGGACCCAGGATTTTATCCAAATAATTTATATTCATTCTGACCACTGAGTTTCTTTGATTCAAACTGACAGTTTTGTGCATTTGTTCTGTTGGATTACTTGGAGGTGCAAAAATATTTTGAAATTAGTACAGAGTTGATCTGGACTTTGAATCCATCCTGACAAAGTTTGAATAGTTGTTTGTTTCAAGCATGATAGATGGAACCATTTCTTTGTACATGCAAAATATCGTTGGCACACCTGTTGTGGCCTGTTTCAGAAATGTGTTCATGTAGCAAATCTTCGTCTATCAGATGCACTGAGCACTGATTTCATTTCACCACATCACAGTGAGCTGTGTCAACTACTGTACATCAACGTGCGACCATGCTAAAGCTGCTCCAACAAAAAGCTACTTCAGCAAGCTGTCACTTCAATATTTTATATGGTTGCTTTTTGTGTATGTTTGCTCTAAATTTTAGAGCAGCCCCATCTATCCTGTCCATTGCCATAGGCTACAAGTCTGTAGCAAAACTCCATCTCAAACATGTCAAACATAATGAAAAAAGAAAAGCCTAGCCTAGACAACCTGCCACCTGATTTCTGGACATGGCACTGAAACACCATCAGAGTCACGAAGGGTTCAGCATGCGTAACTCAGGATTACAATGAGAAAAGGGCACCATAGGCCTCTTACTATGGCAGAAAATTACTCCTGCTATAACTAGACACTGGATGTGAAAACAAGCAGGATCCACTCCATTTTTGCCTACTGTTGACTACTGGGTAAAATGGAATATATGTGTCCATTTTATTAATTTGCACTCTAAATTCAAACTAAATAGCTATTATTAACAATAATACTTTATATGGTGTCTTCTATATTCAAAGTACTCTGTCCTGTTCTGCCTATTATTGCTTTATTCATGTAGGCTATGCCTACTGTAGGGGAAAACTCTGAAATGGCCATGCTAATGGCCAAATTGGAGAATGCTAATGAGGCTCTGAAATGAATATTCAGTGCCTCATTAGCATGCTGCCAGCCACGGCACTTTGAAAGTGCTGCATTTACTTGTGCACAGCTCAGCTACATGGGGTCCTTTTCGAAAGGACCCTGCAAACGTCGAAATCCCCTTATTCCTAGACATGGCCTTTGTGAGGTAGGGAAGTGTTATTATTCTCATTTTACAGGTTGGGAGCTGAGATATAATACCAAATTCAGCCAGGTACAGTGGCATGTGTCTACATTTTAGTTTGAATAACTTCTGCAGAACTGCTTATGTGCTCAATTGTGCGTCTCTATGAACTGGGGCCTACACAATGTATGCAAAGTGACATAGCAGTCTGTGACACAGGCAGAAACAGGACCCAGATTTCCTGATATAACCTCAAGATCATTTTCCTTCTACAAGTTTGCCCCTCCTGATGTGTCTATAACACATGCCAGTTTTACTGAGAGAGGATGGGATGCCATTTCACATCATGTTAGCACTTCTGCTCCTAGTCCTAACCAAAAAACAGAAAAGTGGTGAGGGATACAAAAATTAAAATTAATGGGAGTGGGGAGTTAATAGAGTAGGTTTTGTGCCTCCAAAATGATTGCTTGACATTCAGATAGAGTTCTGGGGTAATGTTGGATTCAATTCTTGTTTTATCCAAACCAATTTGCTCATTTTTGCTTCCTGCAAAGCTGGCTTTCATTAAATAAATGTCAGGGTAGCTGCTAGTGGCTACCAAGAGCATGTTTATCTTTCCTTATGTGAGATCGGCTCCTTCAAATAAGACAAAATGATATAAATGAGAATCTGGGAAGCTTGCTAAGAAGGTATCAACAGGGTACTTCTGTAAAGGGAGTTAATTTAAAAATAGAAAGAGGTACAGTTAAGCCCATGCTTCAGTAAAGCTATATTAACTTAATTGTCTTGTCTTGTACGTTCCAAATTTTATACACTTAAAACAGTCACAAGTCTAACTGTCAGGGGAGAAGGAAACACGATCTATTGTGTTTACTGCACATCAAATATGCTTTTCATCAAATAAATGTTTATTAAATTTATAATGATTTATAACATGTATCTGCAACTGAGTTGTCTTGCCTTAATGTGTTTCCATATGTGGCAACTAGCCTAACACAGTTTGTTGCTCACAATGGGCATATATCAAGATGAGATACTTGAAAAATAAAGGCAAGGGTAGAAAAGCATGACCCAGAAGAGATCCTGTGTCCATCAGAGAAAGAAGATTTAGTTTGTCACACGTTGCACTTGTAAGTAAATAAATAAACATTGACCTGTGTCAAACACTATAGTACACTAACAAGACAGTAAATCCCATATAATGTTTGCAAATGCCACTTTACTTCTCTTTTCCCCGTATTTTGTTTATATTTTAATTCAGGGTAGAAAATGTAACATTGAGGTGTCCATGACAACAATAACACTAAGTTATTCCCTAAGGCTGTGTCCACACTTGGCCAAAATTTCAAAATAACCATGCTAATGGCCAAATCAGAGGATACTAATGAGGCACTGAAATGAATATTCAGTGCTTCATTAGCATGCTGCCAGCCATGGCACTTTCGATTGCACACAGCTCAGCTACACAGGGGTCCTTTTTGAAAGCACCCTGCACATTTCAAAATCTTCTTATTTCTATCAGCTGATAGCAATATGGGGATTTCGAAGTCTGTGGGGTCCTTTTGAACAGGACCCCCAATAGATGAGCTGTGCACAGTCGAAACACAGCATTTTCGAAGTGTCATGGCCAGCAGCATGCTAATGAGTTGTTGAATATTCATTTCAGCACCTCATTAATATCCTCCGATTTGGCCATTAGCATGGCCATTTTGAAATTTTGGCCAAGTGTGGCCACAGCCTGAGGATTTGTCTACACAGCAGCCTTATTTCAAAATAAGCTATTCCAGAAGAGCTATTCTCAAATAGGTTATTTCAAAATAACACTGCTACACACAAAAATGAATTTCAAACTAGCACTTAGCTATTTTGAAATACAGGCTGTCTCTACACTGCTCCACTTTTGAAAGCATCCTTCTTCCTGAAAAAAAAAATAGGAAGAAGGGTGCTTTTGAAAGCAGGGATTCCTTTTCAAGGAACCCCATCTACCCAGCTATTTTGCATTTCGAAAGCAGCTCTTTCGACATGGCAAGTATCTGCTGTTATGCAAATGAGGTGCTGAATAGTCATATCAGCACTTCATTAGCATTTTCAAACCACTGCATTTACATGCCCCTTCCAAAAGGGAGGGGCAGTGTAGATGCACCCACAGTGTTTACACACAGGCTACATCTACACTACAGCGATCTTTCAAAAGAAGCCCTTCCAGAAGAGCTCTTCTGAAAGAACTTCTTTCAAAAGAGTGCGCGCGCGCGCACACACACAAGTGGATTAAAAAAGCAATCTGCTCTTTCAAAAGAACAGACCAGAGGACGGATTTTGGGGTAAAAAAGGGCTCATAGACTCTCTACACACATTTTCTTTCAAAATAAGCTTTCAAAAGAAAGTACTTTTCCTGAAACGGGTGGAAGAGCACTTTTAAAAGGAGTGCCATGTTCTTTTGATTTACTTTCTAAAGAATGCTTTTTGTGCATAAACACTCCATGGGATCTTTTAAAAGAGTCCCCTTCTTTTTAAAAATCTTTTGAAAGAACTTACTAGTGTAGACACAACCACATACAGCCTATTTCACAATAGAGCAATCGGATGAACTATGGCTTATGTCAAATAGGCTCTATTCCTGGTCTTAACAGCACCTATTTTTAAATAGCTATTTGCAATACGTGTTATTTCTTGTAGAAAGAGGTTTACCGATTTTTAAATAAGCCGACCACTATTTCAAAATTATTTAAACATGGAAGCTGCACTATGTAGACGCAAGGATAGTTATTTCAAAATAATGGCTGTTATTTCAAAATAACTTTTTTGTATTGAGCTACCCTAAGCTTTAAAGCACACAGAAGAGCAAGATGGGCATAACTATAATTATAGCTATGTGATTTCTTCCCCAGATGGAGCTCTGTTGTCTCCTATCTTCACAAAAATATCAGCAATAGTGATGGTGCATTAAAAAGTTCTGAGGGCCAAAACTGAAGCATCATTGTGGGCATCAGGGGCTGCTCTACTGCTCAATAGTAGGGAAGAGACTTCTGTTTTCCAGAAGATCTGGAAACAACTGACTTCAATGTTGCATGCTGTGTACTTTGATTCAGATGACTCTAGAAACTTTGGTGTGCTCCAAGTAATGGGAGAAGGAGATGGCATTTTGTCACTTAATGAATTATGGCATGTCCCAGGGCACAAGTACATTAGTGACTCCCTTGTCTTGGGGCCAAGGAGCTGTCTCCCAGAGCTATGGCTGCCCTGTGGTTTCTATTTTGGGTTACCTTTGTATTCTGAAATAGAAACCCCACAGCTAAACACTGCACTCTGAATAGCAAGGCTATTTCGAGCATGGTATTTCATTCCCACTACCCCTTGTCATGAGAGGGGTAGAGGGAAGTTCGAAATAGGTCCTTATTTTAAATTTCTTTGCTGTTTGGATGGCACAAAGTTCAAAAATAGCTATTTCAGGCTTCAGCTACAGTGTAGCCATAGCCCCAGAAGATGAAGCTTGTTGCCTGTTCTGAGCTAGAGAAAATTCCCCCAGAGGTCGGTCTGGGATTTGCTTTGCTGAAAAATGGTGGAGGAGGTTCTTCTTCCAGAGGAGAAACTGGATAGCCTCAGCTATTATTCCAATATATCGTAAAGAAAAGCACCCACTGACCTGATAGATCACAAAGATGCACTGGGTAAATACTGCCTTTGGTTAATGTTTCCACAGACTATACAGAATGATCAGTCAGCCAGAAAGAATAACTTTCCATCCTACAGGACTGTCACTGGAAATACTGAATACATTTAGTGCCATATACTTTTTTACTATCACAGTGAGAAAAACTTTTTATGGGTTCAATCCAAATTCTAACAAAGACAATGAATAGACTCTAATTGACTTTGCTGGGCTTTTTTCGGTCTTACAGGACCATAGCCACAAAGCAAGTGGCAGCATGGTTTTTTAGAATGGTCCTTAAAGCAAGAATACAAATTCCATAAACCATAACTTAGTGACTAGAAATTCAGTTTGGCGTCCTCCGTTCCTAACTGGATTGACTTGGAGTCTCATTAAAATTGGTTCTTTGAGCAACAACATCATAAGCTTATGTAGGGGAATAGTTGTGTCATTTTGTTAAATGGTGTAATGTACATTTGCTGTTTCCATGTGTTGTCATGTTAGCCTGTCCAGGAGTGGCCTCATGATCCAAATAAAAAAAAAGCAAGGAAAAAGCTCTTGGAGTCATTGTGGACAGTTCCCTGAAAACAGCCATTCAATGTGCGGCAGCAGTCAAAAAAATCAAACAAAACGTAAGGAACCAGTAGGAAAGGAATAGAAAATAACATATTGTCACTCTGTAAATACATAGTACATCCATACCTTGAATACTGAATGAGGTTCTGGTCAGCCCATCTTTAAAAATATAAGCTAAAATTAGGAAAAGTGCAAAGGTGAAAAAGTTATTAGGAGTATGAAATAGTTTCCATATGAGGGTTGGAAAGACCAAGACTGTTCATCTTAAAGAGAATTAAGGGATGAGATGATAGAGGTTTATAAAATCTTGAATGGTATGGAGAACATGAACATGGAAGTATTATGTATCCCTCAGACAACACAAGAACTATGTGTCACTTGAGGAGATGAACAGGCAGCATGTTTAACACAAAAGGAAGTATTTCTTCATGTGACATTCAGTAGAACTCCTTGTCATTGGATGCTGTGAAGGCTAACGGTACAAAACAAGTTAAAAAAAGAATTAGATAAGTTCATGGAGAATAGATCCATCTGTGACTATTAGCCAAGATGGCCAAGGATGTGACCCCATGCTCCAGGTGTCCCTCAACCGCCATCTGCCAGAAGCTGGGATGGGATGATAGGGAATGAATCATTCAAAATTGCTCTTTTCTGTTCATTTCCCTCTAAGCATCCAGCATTAGCCCCTGTCAGAAACAGGTCAGGGGGCTACATAGGACGTTAGTCTCCACCAGGATGGCTGTTCTTATGCTCTGTTCTTAATGTTAACTTGCATAATATTACTGTACTTGTATTCCTTCCATGCCATCTACTTGCCATCTTAGGTGCTTAGATTGCTTTACAGTATGGACTGCTACAGAAAGTCAGAAAATGGAACGTTAAATCTGTTTCCATATATGGGAGATTCCCAATAAAGATGGAATACTTGGAATGCATTCTAGACTTGCAGAGAAGCACTTGGCCTGCATAGAAACTTGGGAAAGGTTTTGGTGGCTCTCTACCCACATCTTTTCATGACTATAATTTCAGAAATCTATATATCATTTGGAAGCCATGGCATTCTGGAAGTTTGGCATGTGTCGTGTTCATAGTTACATTTTGCTCTACCCTGTGAAATAAATTATACTAAGCAAACCCCAACTGCAGATAAGTTCTTCTCCACCTATTTTCCTACAAAAGAAGTAAAATTGTTTTATACAACAATTACGCAAGCAAGTTAGCGTTAATAAATTTGTTGCTGACAGAAAAAGTTAGAACGCTGTTACACAAATTCAAAGTTAAAAATCCTCTGAAAGTTACTGCAAGAAACTGAAAATTAAGACTAAGCAGTCTTTACATTAAGTTAAACTCAATTTAACTGAAATATTTATTAGCAAAGAAAACCTAAAATCTTTATTTCTTAATTGTTTTTTCTCTTTCCCACAATGTACATAGGGTGAAATGAGGTCTTGAATTTTTAGGAACCCCTCCAAAGTGGAGTTCTGAGCAAAACACATTCCAGAGTGCAGATTTCAATGTTGAGGGGGTTAAGGAAGAGACTGAAAGATACAAATCCATGCTTTCAGAGTGAAAATGTTCAAGGAATTTGTTTCAAGGGAGCATAGTTTTACCCGATCAGTAAAAGGAAAGTTGGCTTTTTTTTTTAATGCATATAGCAATATGTAGACTATGGCTACACAATAACAAATTGAGCTATCATAGATTTATCAATAAGCTGGTCAATATAAAGTCACTTTTAAAAGTATTTGTACGTGAACAAAGTAGAATGTTTCCTTTTAGAATAGGTTTAGTTATATTTGAAAATGGCAAAGATATAGTAAAATTTTGTGTATTGGTTTGTGTGGGTGGGTAGGAGTGGGTGTACACACACACACAGAGCTAATAGATGTGACTAAAGTATTCTAGAGCCATGGTTTCATTCAGAATGTCCTAGATTTAAGCATATATAAGGAGAAGAGTTGCATTAATGTCATCAATATTAAAAGTAAAAGTGGAATCAAACAAAAAATAAATACCACCAATAAGAGTCATAGAATGAGGATGGTAATGAGAATTACAAAGAAAGAAAAGAAGAAGAAAAACAGCCAAGCCCCATCTCATTCCTTTCCCCAATAGAAGGCCTGAATACAGAGGTAAATCATTGTAATCTACTTTAACAGCTTTCATGGAATAAGAGAAACAAATGAGTTCAGGTTTTGGCCTACTGATGGAGAACAACTTGCTTCAAGTCATTTTAGCCTAGGGAATGTCAGCACAAGTGTCCCAACTATATATGGTGCATAAGGACCCAAATTGTAAAGGGTTTTGTCTTATAAGATACTTGAAAAATTTGTGCTTCATGACGAAATTCACTGGCACCTAGTGTAGTCTTAGGAGCAGATACGAAAAAGGTCCTTGTAATGGTGCTGTAGCCCACTCTAGCAGTGAGTCAATTACAAAAAGGCCAGAGGAAGCCTGCACAAACCTGGCCAATCAGGGCAAGGAGCAGTCAGCCAATCAGGGCCAGGCTGGACTCTATATAAGGCTGCCAAGCTGAGGGAAGCTGACTCTTGCCCTGGCCAGCAAGGGAGAAGGAGCTGGGTCCCAGTAGGGCAGGAAACCAGTGGCACTTTGGCTTAGAAATGCTGGGCAGGCTCAGGGGAGCTAGAGAGAAAATTCACCCTGATAACTCCTAGAGTGTAGGCTTGCTACAAAGACCAAGAAGGTGCAAAGTCACAGGGAAGGGGCCCAGGGAATAGAGGCAGTTCAGGGGAATGAAAGAAGGCAGGACATGGCTGCTGCTAGACAATTCCTCAGTCGGGACCCAGCGTAGTGGGCTGGCCTGGGTCCTCCACTTTCCCCTTGCACTGCACTTTGCCACACTGGAGCATGGCCATTACAGACAGTGGCTTGCCCCTAAGGTGAGAGGCTAGACCCTTACCTGTAGTTAGCCATGGGGAAAAGTGCTGGGACTGAGGACTGCTGACACCCTGGAAGGGTGGGAGAATGGAGTAGTGGGCACTGCTGGACATCACAGACTGAGGGAGTGCCATGGTTCCAGAGCCAGAAGATGGAGACAAGGTGAACGGAGCAATGATGGTTGAGAACAGGAGGTGGTGTGCTCAACTGTCAGAGCTAATTCCCAGTGTCAGCAGTAGGAGGCACCATGGTGGTGAGTTAACCCCGCTACAATTCCCTAATAGAAACACCACTAAACCATCTAGCAGCTTCATTCTGTCAAATTTTCAGCTGGTCTGAAAATGATGCCCCAGGCAGAGTGTGTTAGACAGATCCATTCTGCAGGTGGAAAAGACATTGATAACTGCAACCAGATCTTCATGTAACAAATGTGTAACTTTCTGCCAGCATGGTCAAATGGCCTAACACATTCTTACCCAGAACTCCATATACCTTTCTGTCAAGCAGTCGGAGGATTGAGGAGGGGATGACAAAATACATTGATCCAGATCCACACTGGGGCTTGTTCCTCACAAATTTACCTCAGATCCCACTCCAAATATAAAATCCAGATCATTAACACTTTTAAACAAGAAACACTTGGATGATTGTTTTAGGAAGAGTGGCCAGCTTACTGCTGATAGCATTTCACCTACAGTACCAACATAAATTTCTCTGACTTTAATTGGCGTTTCATGCATATAACAAGTAACTGAGCAGAGTCTAGGGACCTGATCCAGGAAACACTTTCCACACACACACACACACACACACACACACACCCCGATATCATTAACTATATAAGTCTAACAGTTCTCCTTGTATTGTTAATGTTATAATGATGTTACAGTTTGTTTGCTTTTACATAGCCCTAGAACTTTTTCCCCCCAAGAATATACCTTTCAAAGCAAATTATACCTTGGAAGCAAATTATCCACCTAGATATTTTCTAAGGATATAGGAGTGAAGGTTTGATTTTGTCGGAGGCTGCCAGTAAATTAGCTGCTGTTTCAGTTCGATTGTTCTTTAAATTATCCCAAGGATGCCCAGAGTAATATGTAGGTGCACACTTTGTATATTTCATTACATGTCTAATGAAAATAATATTTTTAACAAAAGAAGACATCCACCACAGAAATAGCGTATCTTGTGCTCCTCTTTCATTCCTCACATTAGTTTCTCAGACCCCCTGTAAATATAAATGAGCTCTCCCTTGATTTCATTGATCTTCCTTACCAGCAGTGGACCTATTTGTTAATTTATTTAATATGTTTATTCTTCTGAAAGTACAATCTTGCCAAGGGACACTATGGAATTGTCATCATTAACTGACCTGGACACCCAGACATTATGGATTATTTAAGAATTAGGAAATCAATCTAGCTATGATTTCAAGAAAGGATAGATTCAGTGACCTGGTAGAATTAGTCCCCTCCAATACAAGAGATCCTATTTTTTGTTCTAAATTCTTTTTGATCTCATTTTTTTCAAGTTAATATTCTCCTATGCTTGTGTTTGAAAATGTGAAGAATTTGCATGAACCAATTTTTATTAGTTCCCATGAGAATGTTAAAAACTTCAATTAGGTCACTGTGAAGTTTCTTTTCCTGAGAGAAATTCCTTAATCTTCCTTAATAACTTAAATCTTTGAAAACTGATGTTGTTCTGCAATACATTTTCTTCAGAAGTAATTACATTCCAGCTAAGATACTGCATAATAGCCAGTGCCGTGTAGTGCTCTATATAGAATCAAACCCTGGGCTTTATATAACCTATTGGTCCCAATGTGCTTGAAGCACATGGAAGTGCTTGTTATGAGGTGTATACTGGGAAATTTAAACTTCCAGCATCAAGGGGATACTACTTTTTATATATACTGTAATCTCTAGTTACTATAATAATCTATTATTATGTTTGCATTTTTTACTGAACCTTGATTGTTAGGGTAGATTTCAACAACAACAAACATAATCTCTGTCTTCGTTAAAATGCCAAAATCAGTATGTAGGTCTGTCCCTCTGTCTTTCTCTTCATGAATCTATCATCGCTGATCTTTACACTTTCCAATAGCTGTGTCAAGCCATTAAATACTGCAACTAATCAAATGTTGAAATCCCTGAACTGAAAATGGTGTATAGGTTGAGCCTTTCTAGCCTGGTACCCTGGGACCTGACTGGCACTTAACGAGAGAATTTGCCAGATCATGAGAAGTCAATGTTTTCTAGCAGCATTACCAACACTTCCACTGCTTGCTGGGCTCATAGAAGACATTCAGGTGTAAATTACAGCTAAGTAACAACACAGAACACTGAGAGTCAGGGCCGATGGCTGTAAACAAACTTTGAGACCTCAGGAAACATAGCCACATCCATGATAAGTGGACATCAGCTAACTAAAATCACAGATGGTATTGAACCAGAGAGTGCCCAATTAGAGAGGGTCAACCTGTAGTAGCAATTCATCCTCTATTTCTGCCCTTTGATGTCTCTCCCTTGGCTCACATCAACTTTCTACTCTTCCCAGACCTACCTCTAAGCACTTCTACCTTCTGAAATCGATGGGACTTGGCCATCCAAATCCCCTGTGTGGTTTTGAAACTGTCTGGGATATCTACTGCATGTACAGAGCAAACCCTAACTGAATTCAATGGTGATATAATGGCCTGGATCTCGGTAGAAAAGTATCAAGATGAAAGATGTAAACCGATCCAAAGCAGACCATGGTCAGGTACTACTTGTAATAATTGTGATACCTTCAGCTTACCCATGGGAAAAGCACACTTTGAAATCGGAAAAGAGCTGGGCTTTTCAAACTGTGGTACGTCCTTCTAGTGGGGCACAGAGCAGGGTTGTGGCCCTGGGAGGGTCTGGGTGGGCTACTGCTCGCCCTCTTAGCATCCAGGTTTACCCAAATCTGAACAGGGGTGTAGTGCATGTAACTGAAAGATGGGATTGGGTCAAAAAGTCTGAAAACCACTGCAGTGGAACCCTTAGTTCTTAGAAACCAAAATGATCCTAGAGGCCTAGAGGCAAAGAGAAGAACCAGGATATGTGCAAAAAAAAAAAAAAAAAAAGAAAAAGAGAAAGAAAAGACAAGATATCAAACTGGACTAACCAGTGAGAAGAAAGACTTAAGAGATCCAGGAAACAGGTAGTATCTCTTTGGTTGTCTTTTGTGTTATATATCCATCTCTCTGCCTATGGAATCAATATAAGTGATGAGCCTTGACGCACAATTTTAGGATTTAAATGTTGTTGAAATTCAGTTTGCTTCTATGTGCCTTCTGCCAGACCTTGGGCCTCTTCTTTTTGCTTTTAATTATGTTACCAGTAATGTGGGAAGACTCTGTTCAGCATCCAGAGTCTGCTTCTTTCCCCAAATAAACCTTGTAAATACTTAAAATAAGTCCGTTTGGCTTTGATTTCATGAGTTCCTTTCATTCCTGCCTTTGTTATGGGTAGCACATCTTCAGAGAAATGCAAAGGTGTTACAAGTATCAGAGAGGTAGCCGTGTTAGTCTGTATCTTCAGAACAACAAGAAGTCCTGTGGCACCTTATAGACTAACAAACATTTTGGAGCATAAGCTTTTGTGGACAAAGACCCGCTTTATCAGATGCATGAGTGGGGGGGAGGTTTCAGAGGTGTATTTAAAGAGTGGGGTCCCAGTAAAAGGGAGAGCCATAGCTGACAAGGTCTATTCAGTCAGAATGGAAAAAGCCCAGTATCAGTAGTACGCATGAAGAGGGTAAAAAACAGATCAGATAAGATGGGGCGGGGGGGGGATATGGCCCATTGTCATTCTAATGTGGAGATGTTAACATCCAGGGTAGAGAAGCTCCTTTTGTATGCCACTCCTAGTCTCTCTTTACTCCTTAGTTAATGGAGTCAAATTTGCAAATAAATAGCAGCTCAGAGATTTCTCTCTCCATTTGATTTTTGAAATGTCTTTGTTGCAGGACTGCCACCCCTAAATCTGTTACTGAGTGTCCAGGGAGATTGAAATGCTCTCCCACAGGCTTCTGTACATTACCATTCCTGAGCCGCGTCTACACGTGCCGGCTACTTTGAAGTAGCCGCGCCACGTCTACACGTGGCGAGAGCTATTTCGAAGTTGAAATCGACATAAAGCGGCGAGACTTTGAAGTCGCTATCCCCATCAGGGGATGGGAATAGCACCCTACTTCGACGTTGAATGTCGAAGTAGGGCACGTGTAGCCGATCCGTGTCCCGCAACATCGAAAGAGCGGGGTCCGCCATGGCGGCCATCAGCTGAGGGGTTGAGAGACGCTCTCTCCATAAGAACATCAGAACATAAGAATGGCCATACTGGGTCAGACCAAAGGTCCATCCAACCCAGTATCCCGTCTGCCAACAGTGGCCAATGCCAGGTGCCCCAGAGAAGGAGAACAGAAGACAATGATCAAGTGAATTATCTCCTGCCATCCATCTCCTGCCCTTGTACTGAAGGCTAGGGCACCATACTTTACCCCTGGCTAATAGCCATTTATGGACGTAACCTGCAAAAATTTACCGAGCTCTTTTTTCAACCCTAATAGAGTCCTGGCCTTCACAGCCTCCTCCGGCAAGGAGTTCCACAGGTTGACTGTGCACTGTGTGAAGAAAAATTTCCTTTTATTAGTTTTGAACCTACTACCCATCAATTTCATTTGGTGTCCCCTAGTTCTTGTATTATGGGAAAAGGTAAATAATTTTTCTATATTCACTTTCTCCACACCATTCATGATTTTATATACCTCTATCATATCGCCCCTCAATCGCCTCTTTTCCAGACTGAAAAGTCCCAGTCTCTCTAGCCTCTCCCCATATGGGACCCGTTCCAAACCCCTAATCATCTTAGTCGCCCTTTTCTGAACCTTTTCTAATGCCAATATATCTTTTTTGAGGTGAGGAGACCACATCTGCACACAGTACTCAAGATGTGAGCGTACCATATTTTTATATAAGGGAAGTATGATAGCTTTTGTCTTATTATCTATCCCTTTTTTAATAATTCCTAACATCCTATTTGCTTTACTAACTGCCGCTGCACACTGCATGGATGTCTTCAGAGGACTATCCACTATAACTCCAAGATCCCTTTCCTGATCTGTCGTAGCTAAATTTGACCCCATCATGTTGTACGTGAATTTGGGTTATTTTTTCCAATGTGCATTACCTTACACTTACCCACATTAAATTTCATTTGCCATTTTGCTGCCCAATCACTCAGTTTGCTGAGATCTTTTTGTAGTTCTTCACAATCCCTTTTGGTTTTGACTGTCCTGAACAACTTGGTGTCATCTGCAAACTTTGCCACCTCACTGCTTACCTCATTTTCTAGATCATTGATGAACAAGTTGAACAGGATCGGTCCCAGGACTGACCCCTGGGGAACACCACTAGTTACCCTCCTCCATTGTGAAAATTTACCATTTATTCCAACCCTTTGTTTTCTGTCTTTTAACCAATTCCTGATCCATGAAAAGATCTTTCCTCCTATCCCATGACCGCCTAATTTACATAAAAGCCTTTGGTGTGGGACCATGTCAAAGTCTTTCTGGAAATCTAGGTATATTATGTCCACTGGGTGCCCCTTTTCCGCATGTTTATTAACCCCTTCAAAGAATTCTAATAGATTAGTTAGAAACGACTTCCCTCTGCAGAAATCATGCTGACTTTTGCCCAACAATTCATGCTCTTCTACATGCCTTGCAATTTTATTCTTTACTATTGTTTCTACTAATTTGCCTGGTACTGATGTTAGACTTATTGGTCTATAATTGCCAGGGTCTCCTCTGGAGCCTTTTTTAAATACTGGCGTTATATTGGCCGTCTTCCAGTCATTGGGTACTGAAGTGGATTTAAAGGATAGGTTACAAACCAGTGTTAATAACTCCGCAATTTCACATTTGAAATTGCCCCTGAGCTCTATGGTCGCCACGTGCAGCGGCCCCTTAAAGCTCCCCGCCCCCTGTGTTCCTCTGCAGGAAGCTGAGAGCGCGTGCAGGCGGCAGCACAGCCACATGGCCAGCCTGCACGCCCCTCTGCAGCCCCTGTCCACCACCCCCGCAGCGATGGCTGCTCACCAGCCCCCCAAGCGCCCCCAGGGCACCCCCCACAAGGGGAGCCATGGCTCCCAGGCAGCCAGCCAGCCTGGGAAAAGGCAGCAGGGCCCCTCCTGGATGGAGGCCAAGATCCGGGACCTGCTGGGGCTCTGGGGTGAGTAGGAAGTGCTCCAGGTAATGGGGAGCAAGAGGTGGAACGTGGATGCATTCGCTCGGCTGGCTGAGGGCCTGGCTGCCCAGGGTCACCCCGACCACACTCCTGACCATGTCAGGAGTAAGGTTAAGGAGCTGTGGCAGGGTTACGCCCAGGCCCAGGATGCGGCCAGCCTATCTGGGGCCGCCCCCGCCACTTGCCCCTTTTACAGGGAGCTCAGGTCCATCCTGGGCCCCCAGTACACCTCCTCCCCGCCAGCCACTCTTGACACCTCAGCCGATGAGCCCCAGCAGGCCCCGGAGACAGAGTCCGCCCCAGAGGCAAGTCCCGCACCCCAGGGGCCCCCCCAGGAGCTCACCCCTGGGACACCGGAGGAGGAGGAGGGGGAATCCTCCTCCAGTGATGGGGGGCTCCACGTCGCCCTCCCATCCCGGAGCTCCAGCAGGGCATCCGCCCAGAGGGTGGCCCCCAACCGTGGGAGCGGACCGTCAGGTATGTACCGCCCCCCGGTGCACACCCCTGGGGTTAAGGGGCGGGGACAAGAGACATGACCAGGGCCCTCCACATGCCCAGATGACCATGGCCCCAAGGACAGCAGTGGCATGTCCCTCAGAAGAGTGCATCAGCCCCTGCCCCCCAGCAGGACAGTGCCATGCCCCATCCCTGGGGATGGGGGGAGCGGAACCTAGGGTCCCCCAGGGGGGGAACACCCATCAGCAGCAGCAGCGGCATCTCCCGGGGACGGGGATGGGGAACCATCAGCAGAGGGGTGGGGGGGACAAGGGCCACGGCTCAGGGCCCACACTAACGGCTGTCTCCACTCTTCTTCCCCCCTGTGTTCCGCAGCCGCTCCATCGGAGGGTCCGGAGAGCACCGGCGAGGTGTCAGTGGTCCCGGAGCACCCACCGGGGCCATCTGTCCAGGCCAGCCCCTCGGCGGAGCACCAGCCAGCCCCAGGACGAGGCCGACAAAGGAGGAGCTACCAGAGGATGGCAACAGACCCCCAGCTGCTCGCGACCCTCCGGCAGCAGCTGGAGGTGTCGGAGAGGCGCTTGCGGGTGGAGGAGTGGTGGCTGGAGCTCCAGGAGTGAGCGCTGGCCTGGCGCCAGGAGGCATGGGGGGCCTTCATGCGCACATTTGAGCGCATAGCAGAATACCTGGCCCCCCATGCCGCTCTGCCTGCCGCTCTGCCTGCCACTCTGCCCGCCACTCCAACCACCGTCCCACCTCCGTCCGCCACCCTGGGGCCTTCTGCCTAGGGGGGCCTGGGGCCTGCAGACACTCGCCGGCCATATATGCTGGTTTGCCCGGCCCCCACCCAGCCTCGGCCAGGGCTCAGGCTGAGGTGAGGGTAGCGCCCTCCAACCCCGGGCGCCGGACAGTACAGGGTGCAGGGCCAAGGACGTGCCCCCCCTTTGTACATATCCCCCATCATATATTTGTATATAGTTTGTGTTAGACCCCTGTTCTTTTATGGTACCGGCCCCCCCATGTAAATAGTTCCCCCCTTTTGTTCTACTATATATATATATATATAAATAAGAGAATTCACTGTTTTTTGGTTTCAAAAACAACAGGTCCATTTTTATTTGCAAGAAAAGTGGGGGGGTTGCTCTTGGGTGCTCTGTGGTGTGGGCATGGGGGCAGGGAGTGTTGTGGAGGATGGGGGGGTGCAGTGGGTGGCCTGCCAGCATTCACCCCGTGGCCTGGTCAAAATGGGCCCGCAGGGCCTCCCGGACCCGGATCCCCTCAGGGTCCATCTGGCGACTGGGGGCAGCGGGTGGCTGCACGTCGGCCCTGCCAGCCTCCACAGCCCAGCCCTGGAAGAATGCCTCCCCCTTGCTCTCGACCAGGTTGTGGAGTGCGCTGCACGCGCCCACAACCTGGGGGATGTTGGTGGGGCCTGCATCCAATCGGGTGAGGAGACACCTCCAGCGCCCTTTGAGGCGGCCAAAAGTGCACTCGACCACCTGGCGCGCATGGTTCAAGTGTGCGTTGAAGCTGTCCTGGCTGGCTGAGAGATGGCTCGTGTAAGGGTGCATGAGCCAGGGCCGGAGGGGGTACGCCGTGTCTGCGACAATGCAGAGGGGCATGGTGGTGTCCCCCACAGGGATCTCCCACTGGGGGATGTAGGTCCCCGCCTCCAGCCGGCGGCACAGGCCCAAATTCCTGAACACCCGGGCGTTGTGGGAGCTGCCAGACCAGCCAACATAAATGTCCAGGAAGCGGCCCCGGCTGTCCACCAAGGCCTGGAGGACCACCGAATGGTAGCCCTTCCTGTTCAGGAAGCGTCCTCTGCTGTGCTCCGGAGCATGGATGGAGATATGGGTCCCATCCAGAGCCCCAAAGCAATTTGGGAACCCCAGGCTGGCGAACCCCACGATGGCGGCATCCGGGTCCCCAAGTCGCACGACCTGTGGAGGACCAGGGCGTTGATGGCGTGGGCGACCTGCAGGGGAAGGACATGGGAGAGCACCAGTGAGGGGTGTGCAGGGTGTGTCTGGCCCTCCGCCCCAGGGCTGCCCTCCGCCCCAGGGCTGCCCTCCACCCCAGGGCTCCCCTCCCCCAGGGCTCCTCTCCCCCAGGCCTTCCCCGGGTCCTTTTACCTCCATGAGGACAGCCTCAACGGTGGCCTTGCCCATGCCAAATTGCTGCCCCACGGATCTGTAGCTGTCTGGAGTGGCCAGCTTCCAGACAGCGATGCCGACCCGTTTCTCGACCGTGAGGGTACGCCACATGGAGGTGTCCTGGTGCCTCAGTGTAGGGGTGAGCCACTGGCAGAGCTCCAGGAATGTCTGCCGGCTCATGCGGAAATTCTGGAGCCAGCGCTTGTTGTCCCACTCGCCAAGTACCAGCCGCTCCCACCAGTCGGTGCTCGTGAGGTAGCTCCACAGCCGGCGGCGTGTGCAGCGGGTGGTGGTGGTCAGAGGGCAGCAAGGTCTGGGGCTGCTTCCTCCTCCCCTGGGGGCAGCTCCTCTTCCGCAAATAGAAGGTGGTCAGCTGCCTCCTGCATAGCATTGAGCAGGGCAAGCACTGCTCCTGCAGGGGCGGGTGTGTGGACCTCTGGTGGCTGCTGCTGCTGCTGCTGCTGCTGGGGGTCCATACTGCTTCGACAGGTGTGCATGCCTGTGGCTCTGCAGACCGCGTGCTGTGCAGGTTGAGTGTGTCTGGGAGGGGCCCTTTAAGGGAGCGGCTAGCTGTTGCCCCGGAAGCGCTAGTCTGCCCTGTGACCCTGTCTGCAGCTGTTCCTGGCACCTTTATTTCGATGTGGGCCGCTTTGGCGTGTAGACGCTCCCCTGCAGCGCCTACTTCGAAGTAGTGCTGCCCAACGTTGACGTTGAACGTCAACGGCACCAGCCCTGGAGGACGTGTAGACACTATTCATCGAAATAGCTTATTTCGATTTCTCTACATCGAAATAAGCTATTTCGATGTAGCATACACGTGTAGACGTAGCTCTGATGTCTTATTTATGTCCATTTATTCTTTTACGTAGAGACTGTCCAGTTTGGCCAATGTAAATTGCAGTGGGGCATTGCTGGCACATGATGTTATACATGATGGAGGGAGAGAGGGATAGCTCAGTGGTTTGAGCCTTGGTTGGCTAAACCCAGGGTTGTGAGCTCAATCTCTGAAGAGGCCATTTAGAGATTGAGGTAATTAGATGTCAGGGGTGGTGCTTGGTCCTGCCAAGAGGGCAGGGAACTGAACTAGGTGACCTCCCAAGGTCCCTTCCAGCTGTAGGAGATGCATACCTCTAATTATTATTAATAAACACATTATATTAGTAGATGTGCAGATAAAGGAGCCCCTGATGGCATGGTTCATGTTAGGTCCTGTGATGATATCACTAGTGTAGATATATGAGCAGAGTTGGCAGCGGGGCTTGTGGCAGGGATTGGTTCCAGGCTTAGAGTTATTGTTTTGTGATCTATCGTGCATGGTGAGGATTTGTTTAAGGTTGGCAGGCTGTCTGTAGGCGAGGACAGGCCTGCCTCCCAAAGTCTGTGAGAGTGAAAGATCACTGTTCAGGATGGGTTGCAGATCACTGATGATGCATTGGAGAGGCCTTAGGTGGGGGCTGTATGTGATGGTCAGTGGTGTTCTCTTGTTTTCCTTGCATGGCCTGTCTTGTAGAAGGTGGCTTCTGGGTACCTGTCTGGCTCTGTCAATCTGTTTCCTCACTTCCTTAGGTGGGTATTGTAGTTTGAGAAAACCTTGGTAAAGGTCTTGTAGGTGTTTGTCTCTGATGGATCAGAGCAAATATGGTTGTACCTTAGTGCCTGGCTGTATGCAATGGATTGTGTAGTATGCCCTGGATGGAAGCTGGAGGCATGTAGATAAGCAAAGCGGTCCGTGGGTTTTCGGTATAGGGTGGTATTTATGTGACCATTGCTTATCTGCACAGTAGTGTCCAGGAAGTAAATCTCTTGTGTGGACTGGTCCAGGCTAAGGTTGATGGTGGGGTGGAAACTGATGCAGATACAGACTAACATGGCTACCTCTCTGATACTTGTCATCATGCAAGGCACTGCATTTAGCCGTATTGAGTGGAAATCCATCAACCTCATGAAAAACTCCTCTGAAACCACCCCTGCCCCACTCATGCATCTGATGAAAGACATTACAGTGAATAATATAGGCTCCTACTCATGGCAATGCCATTGTTTACACCAGTGAAACTCAGCCTGAGACCCTTGAGCTGCAAGTGGCTCTTAACGTGTGCCTCTTGTGGCTCTTCTAGCACAATATTAAAATTATATGTGATTTAATTATTAATTAGTCTAAGTTATTCACCAATCAGGATGGTTTTACTGGGTTATTACCCAACTGTAATTGATAAAATAATAATACTGGGGTCAGTCATTTTGCTGTGAGAATACATAAAAATAGTAAAAGAAAAATGCATTCACACAAACGTGGCTCTTGAATAATGATAATCACTAATATAGCTGCTGAACCAGAGATCTGAATATCACTGGTTTACACCATCCTTCTCCATCATTCTGCATGATATTCTCTGTGCGAGGCTATTAATAGCAGGGTTTGCATATTCATTGGAATGGTTACCATTCCTTATGCAATAACTTGTTTTTTGGTTTGCACACAAAATAGAATGTTTTCTTGTCTGGTCTTGTTGGTTTCTCAGCCAGCTATTATGAAGGGAAATTTCGTACCTTAAGTGGAGTTCTCAAATAGCACAGAAGACCTTCCTTCCTCTGAAGCCTCCATGAACTTACAGTTTGTAAGCTTTGATTTGCTTTTTCAATAAGATTACCTTATGATTTTTTCCCATCAAGCAAAAATGGAAAGACCCTTACTTACCAGTATCCCCATGCTCCAGCCTATGTTGTTGAGTCGTAAACTGTTGCAACATGGGAAGTGCTTGTTTGTTTTCTGATGCAGATCTGTGATCTTCTTGTAGGTTGTTTTGGGGGCAAAAGGAGGTTTAGAAATACTCTTCCTTTCCATTGTTGCATTTCCTGCAAAACTCTCCTCTACTCATTTCTGTTTTGTGGGTTAATATCACATTTCTTCCCATTCACTAATTTACACACAAAAAGAAAAAAAGTCATGGCTATGCCATATTCCCTTCTCCTTCTCGTTTCTGACGAGCTGTAACTACATACTTGTATTCTATTTCATTTGAGTCTAGGGAAATTTGGAAGTGTCACATTTTAGGTCTCTTTCAATACCTGTGCACAAAATGTAGTTAAGCTCAATTTTCCCATTATTTCATTTGGTTAAAAAAGTGAGAGTTTGAAGCATCAATTGACCAATATGGGAACAATCTAACAAGGGAAATAGGTTTGTCTCTCTGCTATGACATCTACAACTCATGCTTTTTACTTGGTCCTGTAACACAAGAACTAGGGATCACCAAATGAAATTAACAGGTAGCAGTATTGAAACAAACAAAAGGAGGCATTTCTTCATGCAACGCACAGTCAACCTGTGGAACTCCTTGTCAAAGGATATTGCGCAAGCCGGGACTTTAAGAGGATTCAAAAAAGAGCTAGATAAATTGATGGAGGATAGGTCCATCAATGGCTATTAGGCTAGATGAGCAGGGATGGTGTCCCTTGCCTCTGTCAGAAGCTGGGAATGGGTGACAGGGCATGGATCACATGATGATTGCTTGTTCTGTTCCTTCCCTTTGGGGCACCTGGCATTTGCCCACTGTTGGAAGACAGGATACTGGGCTAGATGGATTGGACCCAGTATGGCCACTCATGTTCTGAGACCTACCGGACAATATGAGGCAGCCCAATGCAGCAGATTAAATATCTCCAACTCCAAACTCTGCCCATGAATAGGAAGGCATAGGACATGGAGCTGTTCTTCCCACCCTCACTAGGCACACACACATCAGGAAAAGAGAGCATGGGAGGTCAATGATTCTCTTTCAGCATATATCATCTGTGGTGGAAGGGGCTGGGAACTACAACCCACCTCTCAGCCTTAATAACAGCTGTATTCACCTATCTGTTTGCTCCCCTAGATAGCCTTTGTATGTGCCTCATAGTCATTAATGAACTATATGCCCGTGAGTTGGTAATTATTACATTTTGGATGTGGGGAACTGAGGCACGGAAAGGTTCAATGACTTGGCCAATGTCACACAAGAGGTGTTTGGCAGAGCCAGAAGTTGAGCGCAGGACACCTTAGATCAGTGAGGACAGCCTGTGGCCCATTAGGGTGAGCCACTGTTGGGCCACCAGACGGTTCATTTACATCAAGTGCCCCCCAGGCAGCGCCTCCTGCAGCTCCTAGTGGCCATGGTTTGCTGTTCCCAGGCAATGGGAGCTGGGGGCAGCACAGGCCAGCTGTGACCTGCCGCTTCCTGCAGCTCCCTGTGGCTTGGCATGGCATATTGTGGCCTCTCAGAGCTGCAGGGAGCCATGCCTGTGGATGCTTAAGGTAAACAAACGGTCTTATAGCCTGCCAGTGGCTTATCCTCATGGCCCACAGGTTGCCACCACTGTCTTAGATCCAGCCCAGTGTCTGAGACCAAGGCCACCATAGGATCACAGTGGGAGCAGGAAATAATATGGCTGTAACCATACTGCTAATCTGTGATCTTTTGCTTACACCCACCCACTAAGTGGCAGCATGATGCAGAGAAGCACCATGGACTGAGGTGCGGTGAAGAAGGAATTAAGTACATAAGTATTTTTAATTACTGCAAGTGGTCAGGTACTTTGCTCTGGAAGTCAGCCCTTCCAAAGCCACAGCACTGACGCTCTACTA
The DNA here is from genome assembly GCF_033958435.1 of Carettochelys insculpta. Taxonomy (NCBI): domain Eukaryota; kingdom Metazoa; phylum Chordata; order Testudines; family Carettochelyidae; genus Carettochelys; species Carettochelys insculpta. The sequence continues at coordinate 33,672,719 of NC_134150.1, read as the reverse complement.
ATCCTGGAGTGGAAGAAGTCCCTACTGAACCACCAGCCCAACACCCTTCGGCATCTGGACTGACTCAGGCCACCTACTGATCACAGCTGTGCCTGCTTACCATAGATATCATAGTCATGGGTGGCACAGTGGAGGTCATCAAGATATTACTTTCAGACTCTTCTTGTTTCTCACAACTCCACTAATGTAATATCCCCAATGTTGTTACGCCGTGTTCTTTTGGTTGTTACTTTGTTATTTTGCCTTTTTTGCTTTATGATATGCCCACATTTATTCTAATCGGTTTAACCTGGCTAGATACAGTGTTTCTAATTTCTAGACTCCATTTGGCTAAGGACATGCCAGTCTGAAGTCTGTGTACCTCTAGCATTGTGCTTTAACTGAAACAGCTGTGAACTGCAATAACTGAATAGATGAATTATGCTAAAACTGCCTGGATACTACAAACAAAAAAGGGCACTTTTCATGAAATGTTTTAATCTGGCTGAAAATACTATTTTTAAGAGTTTACCGACAATCTTTTTATTATTTCAGGTCAACAGAAATCAAGTTGGAAGCAGGAAAAGAGGAAGTCCAATGGTAGATAAATACACATGCTCAGGAAATGTGAGACATTTAAGAAGAGGATTGTGCAACTGTGTCTTAGAGCCCAGAGTCTGAGAGTTCAGGGTCATGTTTCCGGAGCATATATAGGACACATGGACACACATAGCACACCCACTATTCAATCCATGCAAAAATTTCATTGTAATTGTACAGTAAGACAGAGCTTATGCTGGCTGAATGAGCACAAACTCTCCTTCCATAGCTTGAGGTAGGCTGAGTGCTGGTCTGTTGAGGAAATCCAATGTCTGCAAGGATCCTGAACAAGCAGTGCTGCCTAAGGCAAATCTGGAAGGAGAGGAGCTATGCTGGGGGTGTGGGAACATCTCCCTTCAGATGTCTCAGGATTCTTGTAGCTGAATTCTGAGTTTCTTGTTGAGTTTCAAGGCCAGACTCCTTGGGTGAGGCTGTGAGCCCTTGCAGTGAACTCCAGACTCTGTTCTCTTTTTCAATCACTTATGCCTCTGTCTTGGAATTTTTTATGTCATGGGAACATTTGGGACACTGTAGGCTAAAGAAAACAAGGGTTTATAATGGGACTGGATGTGAACTGCCCCCATAACATACAGCTTGATCTCTTCCCACTGGGTTTGGGGATGTGAATCAGGAAAGACACCACACAGAATTCCTTCTCACTCTACAGTCATCCCAGATTTCCCATTAATTACAGGTTCAGCTTTTCAGAGTGAAATTAAGAAGCTAATGGGATCCTGGAGCATAATATTATCTCGGATCATAGAATTATTCTCTGAGGAGCCTGAAGCTGTGCATCTATTATTGGTAAACCACAAGAAAAATTCCTGTGGTGAGCTAAGATTGCTTCTTCAAAAATGGAAAGCATTACAAGGTTAGATATTTTGCAGCAATCCATGTGCCCATATATGCTCACAATGTAAAGGGTGGCTGAAGTAAACTAATTATTTAGAAGTTAATAATTATGTCTATCAAGGTTTTCATGGTGCAGCCATCACTGCAGTATCTGAAGCCTTCCCACCATACTTTGGGGGTGTGTTTGTGATGAGGGTGTATGTTTTTGTTTTTCTCCTGTAAGTTTTATTCCTCGGGAGTTAGAAATCAAATAACAAACTAACTCAAGACAACTCTTCAAAGCTAACTCATGGTGCTTGCTTCATGCTAAAGTAAACAGGACTAGTTTCAGTAGAATATCACACTAACTGATGGGAAGCATGGAGAGATATGTATATGTACTATTTGGATAACTTTAGCTCAACAAAATGTAGACCTAATGGCTAATGTGAAGGTAATGGGACTGCCTCAGATATGAATTCATTTTTGTCTCTTCTTAAGACTGGAATGTAATATCTCTCTGATTTCTCTTGGCTTCTAGAAACTGGCACAGTTAATAAGATGATTCCTGTAGTAACTTTCCTGTGGCCAGATCCTTTGCCACTAAGATCCATAGGAGTCTTATCATTAACTTCACTGGGAAGAGGATTTGGCCCATGATGTTGACTATGACCCAGTTGTAATAATTGTGCTAGATATATGGAGAGCCACCTGTTCCCTCATGACATCTTTCTGAGGCCTTGTCTACACTAGACTCCCAGTCAATCTACCCTATGCAACTTCACTGTGCAAGTAGCGTAGCTGAGGTTGACATTCTCACGGTGGTATCTCCAATGCAGTTATGATGATGGGGATTGCTGTCCTATCAACTCTAGCTACTCTTCTCGTCCTGGTGGAGTACCAGAGTCAATGGGAGAATGCTTGGAGATTGATTTATCAAGTCTAAGAAGACACAATAAATCAATGGTCAGTGGATTGATCACAGCAGCGTTGAGCCACTGCATAATGGAGACAAGCCCTGAGTTATATTATTTATATGTTTTAACGTCATTCCCTTGTACATTCCTGGTGAGTCAAGAACCAGCGTGTGACTCTGTGTTATGCAGTTGTTTCTGAGACACCTACATATGACACTCAGTAAACTAGTGGTTCATCTGCTGAATGTTATGGTAGAAGTTGTTGGCAGCAGAAGAAAACATACTTTCCTGTGGTGAGGCATGTCTGCTATGCACTGCAGTATCACTGAGTGTATGTACTGTGTGGGAAGACCACTTTAATAATACAGTGAAGGCAGTGTTACCCAGCACTTTCTCAGCTGGAAAGCTCTATAAGCCAGCATTTCTGATCCTCATTGAAAGCCTGATTTACCGTCGAGCGGTGCAGGGGTCTCGGGCTCCCTACTTGGTGCCACATGGCTCTCTGGAAGTGGTGACATGTCCCTGATGCTCCTAGGCAGAGGAATGGCCACAGAAGACCCAGGCACTGCCTCCACCCTCAGCACTAGCTCTGCACCTTCCATTGGCCAGGAATCACAAACAGTGGGAGTCGGGGAGGGGAGCAGCTCCAGCAAGTTGGCGCAGTACATACAGTCACCGAGCTATGCCTCCACCTAGGAGCAGCAGGGACAGGTCACCACTCTCAGGCAGGCACCCTTATCGTTGCCCAGGTGTAGCTCTTAAACCCTTCCTGTGCCCCAGCCCCCTGCACCGAAACTCCCCCCAGAGCCTGTGCCCTGCACCCCATCCACATTCCAACTCTGAGCTTGGGACCCCTACCTGCACCCAAACTCTGCCCCTCTTTGTAAGCTGAAAGTTCTGACTTACCAGCACCCTCCAGACTGCCTGTGAAGAAAGCTTTTATGGTTGTATAAGCTGTACCTCCCTGGTCCTGCAACCTCAGGACCTCATCAGTCCCGACCAAGGGAATTTGATGGATCAAGGGAGGTCAAGCCTCTAGGGCTGCCAGCCTGCTGGCTGTGCTCCCTCCTGGCCACTGCACCACTCCCTGCCCCCATGCTGTGGAGTGGGCTCTGCTTCCTGCTCATGGGCCCAGCTCCCTGCCAGCCGGGGGGATTCTACTCCCTGCTCATCAGTCTGGCTCTCTGCTACCAGCCCACCATCTGAGCTCCCAGCTGCAGGGCTACAGGTGGGGCTTCCTGCCCCTAGTGGAGCTCTCTACCACCAGCCCACTGGCTGGGCTCCACTCCCAGCCCACCAGCCAGATCAGTTCAGTGCTGCTGGGGTATTTGGTCCAGGGTCTCTGGTCCAGCAACATCCGTGGTCCTTCTGGTTAGAGCGTGCCTGACCAGAGAGCTTCCCCCTGTAACACCTAGCTCTTTTCATCTGTAGATCTCAAAGTGTTCTACAAAGGAAATAAATACCATTCCCCCTCATTGGAGAGTGACATGCCTAATGTATTATGGGCTGCAAATTGATTTTCCAACCTGAGTATGTGGAGATCAATGTTTGCAATGGGCAGCTGCATCAGTCTGTCTGGTTGTGCTGCTGGCATTCCAGCGCCTTGCAACAAACAATGCACATGCTGAACTTCAAGTGACCTTGTTGTCTTGTGCTAATTGCTGGCTGATTACTGGCTAATCAGTGTCTTGTGTAAAGCAAGGAAGCCAAAACCACTTTGTGCTAGGCTGCACTTGGAAAGTGGGATGCATTTTTGTCATTTTCAGTGGTGTGCTATGATTACTCTTGAAAGGGACAATGAAACCTTGCAGCTGTAGGTAACTGATCAGTGTTCTCTTAGGATAGGTCACCATAGTCCTCTGCTCTGCAGCCCTCTGCAATGCACAAAGCAGCCTGAAACCCATTTGTGCTGTTCCCACAAGAGATGGGAGGCTGAAAAGAAAAGTGCCCTGTCTGGCCAATGGGCAACGGTGCCAACAGCCACTGCAGGCCCCAGGGCAAGATGGGAGAGGGGCCTGGCTCAGTGCCCTGGAAGGGGTGGATACAAGAGCAGAGGGGCAGGGCCAAGGGCAGTCAGCCATTAGCGCCACCTGGACTGCAGTGCTGGGACTCCCTGACTGTTGTGGGCAACCAGAGAAGCACTACTGCAGCATTTCAGATGGGCTTGGAACTCCAGCCATCACCCATTGCCAAAGTAGCAGCGGTGATGGCTGGAGCTCTGGGCCCCTTTGAAAGGCTGGGCCTTGGGGTAACTACCCTCTTGCTTTCCCCCTCCATTGATGGCCTTGCCAATGGAACAAATTTTACTCCATTACTTGAATGTAAATCTGGAGTAGACCCATTGAAATTTATAGTGATCAGTTCCATTCCTGACCCTGCCAGTGACCTCATATGTAACACTGGCCAAATCCCTTCACCGCTCTGTACCTCAGTTCTTCCATCTGTAAAATAGGAATAAAGGTACCTGGTCGAGAGCTTTGAGGTCTACATCTGAAAACCACAGTGTGAGAGCTGAGTATTGCTGGTACTCAGATCAGTAGATCCGTGATATTGAGCTAAGTGATGACCCCAACAATAGCTCCCATCACAATAATTCACCTGCTTTCTGCACAACTGCCTCCCATTCACACATCCTCCTTCTTTGGCAACAGCTTCTTATAGTGAAGAAAAATGCTTTATAATAATCACATTTAGAATTATACTCCAGCACTGTCAATAGAAAAGCAGGGGACTGTTCAAATGTAAACATACGCCATGGCATCAGGATTCTGTGCACATATGAGACACGAGTAATGCACCTTCTTGATCTCTGCTCTAGCAGATTGAATGGAAATTTCTTTTAGGCAAATGTACTGTCTGTTGCACTGAGTGAAATGTCCCTTTTAAAAAGCCATCATTGTCTTTGTGGTTCGACAGCTGGATGCAGTTAAATATTTGGCTATTTAACTTAGCACAGTAGTTAAATAGTTAATCAGCTTTCTGGGTTTAATGATTGTTCTTAAGGTGTTTTCTACTCTGTGGACTTTCTTGTCAAACTCTTGTGTCAACTGAGCCTTTTTCTGGTTTACAGAAGAAGGTAAGTATAAGCAATTCTTGGTAGCCATGGCATGTCATTGCTCTTACAGTATAGACTCCAGTTGTCCAAAAATATTTGTGTTCACTTTAAAAACCAGCAGATTTGATACAGACCCATTGACTTCTACATGTGAGAGCCTAATATCAAATCTATGGGTGTATCTTAGAGCAGGTGTTTGTTATGCTGTTAGCATATTCCTATAGTGTATTTAAGTTGATTTTTCAGTGTGCTATTGATGCAGTACACTTGATTTGTAATTCTTCAGAGTTTATTTGCTCATTTGTTAAACCAAAAATGTAAATAATTTTGCAATGGGTTGGCCAGTAGAATGGCTGGTTCTGTTTTATTTTTTTGTATATGCAGGTGTTAAGTCACACTGTATTGTTTGTATATTAACTTTTAATTTCTTTAAACCTGGAGAGAAATCCTTCAGACAGCAGGTAAAAATTAGTTTAGTGGATACGTTTATAGAAGCACCACTCATTTTCATCTGACTAGCAGTTTCAATTCACTAGAGGTTCAGCACTGAAATAGCAGGGTAATGACTGAGGATTATAAAAAGAGCCATTGAATGTAAGAGAAGCTGCCACAGAATCTGTCTCATACACCCTTGTCAATGTTAAGACCAAACTGAACTGATAACTTTTAGAGCATTAGAGTACACAATTCAGAGATGTTTATTTAAAATATAATTAACACTATATTTGTATCCAACACTATCCCTGTTATCTTAGACCATCTAATTTCCCAGATCTCTAGCAAATTGAATGAAAGATGGATCTCACCCCGACATCTCCAGATTTTCAGGCTGTTGGAGCCCTGATGGATCTAATTTGTAGGGTTGGATCCATTTCTGCCCACATGTACCTTAAACAGACAGGACAAAAGAGTAGTGCTGAGAGTAAGGCAAATAATGGATTTCTATGGTCATTAGTAATTAAAAAAACAAACATTTATCAGGTCTAGCTGAAAATGGAATGTTTGGCTAATCAAAAGAGTCAAAACCACGTGGTGTATTGAAACAAAATGTTTTATTTGACTCTGCTTGACACTTTTCATTTTGATATGGAGGCATTTTGACAACCATAAAGCTGTGTCTACACATAAGCACCCTTTTGAAAGGGCGAAAATCGAAGTTTGGCTTTTGAAAAAGCAGCCGTCGCAGGAGAGCACCCGCTGCCATTTTTCAGATCAGTGTTTCGATCTGCTCTTTCGAAGTGCCATTGAGGTCCTTCAAAAGAGAGTGTCCACAGGGCTCCAAGCCCTCTTTCGAAAGAAGCGAGGCAGGAAATGCCGCGGACGGGATCCCATGGCCAACAAGCCCTTCTGGTGCTGCAGCCAGCTGCCTCCTTTAAAGGGCCCCTCCCTCCGCCCTCCCCTCCACACGAGCCGAGTGCTGCCCAGCCTGTCCCAGCCCAGCAGAGCCCACTCATGCCCACCGTGGAGGCCCAGCAACAGCTCCTGCAGGAGGACGCCCTCATCATGGACATCCTGCTGGTGGTGCTGTGCACCATCGCCGCAGCTGCACTCAAGCTCATCGGGTGGCTGCGCGGTCCCCCCGGGGCCACAGGGCTCCCCCTACTGGGGCACCACCTGGCGCCCCTCTGGGTGCCCTGACGCCTCTGGACCCACCCCAGCAGCACCGACTGGTGGGAGCGTGTAGTGCTAGGGGAGTGGGGCAAGGAAAGGTGGCTGCAGAGCTTCCGCATGTCGAGGCAGACCTTCAATGAGATCTGCCACTGGCTCGGCCCCGCACGCCAGCACCACGACACCTGCATGCGGCCAGCCCTCACCCTGGAGAAATGGGTCACGATTGCCATTTGGAAGCTGGCCGCCCCAGACACCTATCGCTCTGTGGGACCGCAGTTCAGGGAGGGCAAGGCCACCGTCAGGGCTGGTGCAAGGGGAACCCTCACCTGCAAGTGGCCAGATGGGGCAGGGGCTGCACGGGGCAGGGGCCAGACAGGAGGGAGGCAGAATAGGCATGAGGCGGGGAATCATGGCCACCACACCCACACGAGAGCATGTGTCCCCCTCCCCCCTGCAGGTCGTTAGGGCCATCAACACGATACTGCTCCACAGGGTCGTCCATTTGGGGGATGTGGACAACACCGTCGCTGGCTTCCAGGACCTGGGCTTCCTGAACTACATCGACGCTTTGGATGACACACACATCCCCATCCGTACCCTGCCACACAGCGCTGGCCAGTACATAAACTGAAAATGCTACCATTCAGTGGTGCTGCAGGCCCTGGTGGACGTGAGGGGCCGGTTCACCGCCCTCTATGTGGGCTGGGCCGGCTGCACCCCTGATGCCCGGGTCTTCCGGAACTCTGGCTTCTGCCACTGCATGGGGGCCGGCACCTTTGTACCCTAGAGGGAGCTTCCTGTGGTGGAGGACGTCACCATGCTGCTCTGCATGGTGGCAGATGTGCCATACCCACTGCAGCTGTGGCTCATGAGGCCGTACACGGGACACCTCAAGCCCACCCAGGAGGCATTCAATGAGCGCCTCAACCATGCCTGCAATGTGGTGGAATGGGCCTTCAGGCATCTAAAGGGGTGGTGGAGGTGCCCCTGACATGGCTGGAGGTCGGGGTCCCCAACGTACCCCAGGTGGTGGGCACGTGTTGCGTCCTCCACAACATTGTGGAGGGAAAGGGGGACACCTATGTCCCCTGGAGGGGCCCTACTGCTGGCACTGTCTATGAGCAGCCGGGCGCCGCCCCCATCCACCAGGCCCACCAGGACAGCCACCGCATTCGGGAGGCCCTCAGGCAGGCCTTTGCCAATGGCCACCTCTGACCCTCACGCATGCCCACATCCCATGCACATCCGTCACCCACCATCCCTGCCACCCCAATCCCTAGCCCCACCAGCACTGCACCTGCAAATCCACCACCCACCAGCCACTGAGGAGCACAGCACTGAGTCATGAATAATAAAGAAACGATTATATAACTGGGTGTTCATGAATATGTACGGGGGGAACCTAACTCAGAGGAGGGCGAGGCAGGGGTGGCGGGCCATGAACCCCGTCAGCCCGTGGAGTCCCTGCCTCCCCGGGTGTGGGGTCCCTGGTGGGGGTAGAGGAGGGTGCCGGTAGAATCGGTAAATATTGCTGGCAGGTGGGCTCAGTGGGGGTGGAGGGGGCAGGGCCAGTAGGGGGAGACGCCGGGGGGGGCCAGGAGGCGGGCCACAATGGCCGTGTGCTCCCGCACGGCGTGGCCAATGCCCTCAAGGGTGACCAGCAGTCTATCCCAGGCTGCCCTCTGCCACTCCATGTCAGCCCGGGCGAGCTGGAGGTGCTCCTCGGCCACCTCGGCCTGGCACTGGGTGGCTGGGTCTTCCTCGGCCCGGTGGGGGGCCCTCCGGCCATGGCCCCAATGGCATGCTGCCTGGGGTGGAGTCCGGACACCTCCAACAGCTGCAGGCGGGCTCTCTGGGGTGAGGGATGGCATGGGGCTCTCCTGGCCTATGGATGGTGAGGCTGTGTGGAGAGGAGGAGAGCCCATCAGTAGGGTGCCCCGGACGGATGGGACCCAGCTGTGGCTACCCACCCAAGCCCACCCCATGGGGCCCCTGCTCCCACAAGGGACACTGATCCTTCCAGGGAGCACCGACCGGCCCACCCCCAGGACCAGGCCTCTCAGCCTGGGTGTGATTCCAGGGGTCTTTCCCGCAGGTGGCCCTTCCCGGTCTGCAGTGCGCAGGCCCCGGGTGCCATCTGGCACTGACTAGCCACCACCCCTGTGTGGCTTACGGCGTTGTCCACTGGGGGGGGTGCTGGGTGTCGCTGGTGTGGCACCACGGGGTGCTGCATCCCATGTGGGGGCTGGCCTGTGTGCGGCCCAGGACTACCGGTTCCGTGTGCAGCACCTAGCCATTGCGTTGCCCCCACCCCGTGGAGTAGGTGTGCGCCCCTCCCTGGACATACCTGAGGGTTCTTCAGTGACATCCGCAGATGTCCAGCCCTCATTTGCCCAGCTGGAGGAGCAGCAGGGGATCACTCTGGTCAGCTCCCCCTCCTCACTTGAACAGTCCATGGTCCCCTCGCCCTCCTGGGTCCCTGATCCGGGCTGCAGCTCCTCCCCGGAGGTGTCCAGGAAAGCCACAGGGGGCGAACTCTCCTGGGATGCTCCGTAGCTCCCGGTAGAAAGAGCACGTTGCTGGTCCTGCCCTGGAGCGTCCGGCCTGGTCCCTGGCCCAGGCCCAGGTATATCCCTGGCGCAGCTCTTTTACTTTGGAGCATACCTGCTCCGTGGTACGCTCCAGGTGGCCCCTGGTGTGGAGGCCCATTGCCAGGCGACCGAAGGCTGCAGCATTGTACCGCTTCATGCCCATGTGGTGCAGCACCTCTTCGTCCTGCCAGAAGCTGAGGAGGTCCTGCAGTTCCTGCTCCGTCCAGAAGGGGGCCTTTTTTTTCCTCCCCCTGGGAGCCCTGGGAGGGCTCAGAGGGGGGGCCATGGGGCTTGCGGGGAGGGGGCTGGCTGCTGGCCATGCGGCAGCTGGAGCATCAGGCTGGAGCGCATGTGCAGACTGCTCCTAACACGCTCTCAGCTTCCTGCCATGGGTTTCCTGCATGCATGAGGCTTTAAGGCAGCTGAACACAGGGACCATAGAGCCCCACTGCTGCTGCCTGGAGCGGCCCCACGCTCCAGCTGATTGGCGCCATGGTGGACCTGTATTTCGAAAGAGTGGACTGTGGCGCATCTACATGTGTACTCTTTCGATTTATTATTTCGAAAGGGAGCGATCTTCCTGATACGGGATCGGGGTTTGGATTTTGAAGTCTGCACCCCGTTCTTTCTATTTTCTTTCGAAAGATGGGTTTACACGTGTGGACGCTCCTCTCGCTCTTTCGAAAAAGGGCCACTTATTTCAAAGTTTTTGCACGTGTAGACACAGCTTAAAGGAATAGATTCCAAAATGGTCCACTCTAGCTGAAAGGACTTGTTCTTTAAAACTTTTGCATAAGGTGCTTGTTCTTAGAGATACATGAGGGTTTCATGATAAAAGGTAAAAAGGTTTTCAATCTGAGGGATTTAAAAGTTTATTGCAAACATATAAACGGATTTATTTTTGCTAGACAATATGTATCCTTTCCAGTGAAAATGAGCACAGTTTTGAATGAAAATAGCTTGTTCCAAAGATGCTCTTGAAAGTTACAGCCTGATGTTAGAATTTCCCTGTATGTTTGATGCCCAAAAAGCATCATTCTATGAACTTTCAAAGAACCGCAACATTCAAAATGCAGAGAGATGCAAAATATTATATGCAATGCTTCATATGCAGATTTTCAGTAAAAGAAGTCCCTGTCAATGTTTTGAAGCAGTGTGGTCCAATAAATAAGAAACTGAGTTCACAGTAGTAAGACCTGAGTTCTAAGCATGACCTCTGCTACCGGCCAGGACTGAGGCCTTGACTAAACCTATTTACTGCCCCTGTTTTTCCTCTCTGTCTTGCCTCCTGAAATCGTCAGATCTTGAGGCATGAGCTATCTTTTGCTATGCTTGCATCATACCTAGCATTTTAGAACCTCTAGGTGCAACTATATATATATATATATATATAAAAGCACTTGAATGTTCACCCATTTTATTTCATGAATGGTGCAGCTCAGATTTCTGAGGATTTCAGGGAGGTGCTAGTTGCTTCCAATTTTGTATTTTAAACAACAGTTATGGTTTTTTGCTTTTGGACTCCTACAAAAGAGTTTTGGGGAACTTTTAATAAAATCTTTACAATTCACTGTTTTAATCCTTTTGTGTTGGTTTATGAAAAATCTAGCAGCTTTGTCATCAGAAAACATGAAAATACTTTTTTTTCACCCCCATCTGAAATTTGTTTATTCATTTCATCTTAGCATACACCTCCACTGCAGTTAAACCCCTGAGACTGGCCCAATGTTTCTATAAACAAAATACTGAGTGACTGAATTAGCATAGCCCATCGGCAAATGTATGTTACAGGTCCCATGTATACACACAAAGGCTGGGTCTACACTAGCACCCCCCTTTCAAAAGGGGGATGCTTAGGAGACACTTTGGAATATGCTAATGAGGCACTGCGAGGAATATGCAGCACCTCATTAGCATAATGGCGGCCATGGCACTTCAAAAGTGCCACTTTCGATCACGTGCGGCTCATCTACACAGGGCACACTTTGAAATCCCTTTATTCCTATAACCAAATAGAACCCCGTGTAGACTAACTGCACACGATCAAAAGCAGCACTTTCAAAGTGCCACGGACGCCATTATGCTAATGAGGCACTGCATTGAATATGCAGTGCCTCATTAGCATATCCCAAAGTGTCTCATTAGCATCCCCCTTTCGAAAGGGGGGTGCTAGTGTAGACCCAGCCAAAAGTAGTTACAGAAGAAGCCACTCATGATTTTAGCTCTACAGGTCTCTGATGAAGGCCCTTGGTGTGTTTGCTAAGAAACTGGACATCCTGTATGCACTCATAAAGAACAGAGATATTTAGAGAAACTGTGATGTATTACTGAGAGATACATGAGAGTAAGCAGTCATCCTTTTTAAACTGGCTCTTCTCTGCTAATCACTGATGGACATGATAAAACTCCCGCTATGTGCTACTAATAAGCAAAAGGAAACCAATGTTACTTTATACCCTACATAAAGTACATGTTTGTTTCATTTGAAGTGTCAGACATTTTTCTTCTGTAGCCCGTATTATAAATAGGTTTTCTCCTTATCTGATCCTTCTCTTAATGTTTTTCATTAGAAAACCACAGTTAATTTTAGATAATTTCTAAAGATAATCTCAAATGTGTGTGTAATGCATGCCCAGTTCTAAGAAAAACATGACACTTGGGGAGGGTGCTGGCTGGCTGACTTCATTTATTGCACTAATATGAACTCCCTTTTTCTTGTCAAATGAATTCTAGTATCGTAGACATTCAGACTCCTACCCCTCAAAGCAGATAAAAGTTTTCCTTAGTATTTACTCTCTTCCATATTTCTCAACTGCTTCTGAGCAGTGTGTTGAGGAACTACACATAACACATGCCCTGCCAAATGCAGGTGAAAAGGTTTGATAAAAATTCGTATAAGAATTTGCAAGAGCCTGTTTGACTCTTTAAACTTTCCTGTTGGACAGAAAACGGATGACCACTGTTAACAAAGCGTGTCTGATGTTGCAATGTTCAGCAGTGGGGTCTGCTAAAGTTCTAAGGGCACGTCTCCACTGTCACAAAACACCCATGGCTGTTCCAGCTGAGGTAGGTTTGCAGTGCTCAGGCTTCTGGGCTGTAGAGTTGCGGTGTACACATTCAGGTTTGGCCTCAGGGCTTCTTAGTGGCCAGGCTCCAGTCCAAGCCCATTTGTCTACACTGCAGAGTTAGAGCCCTGCAACCGAAGTCCTGCAAGCTAGGCCAGTACTTTGCACCTCTCATATTGTTTACCCTGCTGTGCTACTTGAATTGAGAATAAGGGAATTTCGAAGTGTGGGGTTTATTTCGAAGCGCCCAAATCTGTACAGCCAGTCTGCATTTCAAAAGCAGCACTTTCGAAGCATGACTGGCTGCCATTATGCTAATGACGTGCTGAATATGCATGTCAGCACCTCATTAACCTGTTCCAAAGTGCCTCATTAACATGCCCCTTCCAAAAGGGAGGGGCATTTGTAGACACGACCATAGTGTTTGCCAACAGGTGGTTATGAATCAGTAAAATGTAGGCAGAGTCTGTGTCTGTACAGTGCCTTGCACAATGGTGCTCCATTCCTTGGTGAATAACACTGTCCTAAACATAATAACTACTTGATAGCCACATGTTCATACCCATAAGACGGTGGACAATCTGCAAAAACCCACGTATGTGCATTTAAAGAATGAGATTTTAACAACTCAAATAGCGAAATTGCAGGATTTAATCCTTTGATCTAAATTTCATTCAGTGCCTCATCACAGGGGATGAGCCAATAGCAGTTTTTCATCACTTGTTTTTGACAGCAGGTGGGAACTAACCAGCCCATGGAATGATTTAGAGCAGCACAGAGGCTGTTTGAATTGATGCCCTGCTGTTCACAATCCCAGGCAGAGATGAAAAGGCTGGAGGGAGGTTCAGGCCACATCCCCTTTTTCTCCAGTCACACTCCCTATGCTGGTTAGAAGCTGCTACGGTGGACCTGTGGATATTGTGATTCACTGGAGTGACACAGTGGAAATAGGCTGAAGGATTTGGCTTAAAAGGAGGGAGACTTGCTGACATGAATTTAAAACTTTGCATTACTGGAGCTGTCTGAAATTCAACAGTTCACTTTGCGGGGTTCTCATACACATGTTCTCATTGATTGCCAGCTAGATGTGGCTTGATGTGCTTTTCTTTTTGATCTGAGTTTGGGATTTGAAGGAGCCCAGAAAGTACAAACAAAACTCATCCAAAACCATTGTCTCACCTAACTCCACATCTCCACTAACCAAAAGTGCTTACTTCACCTCATATTTATACACAAGCACAGACCATCCCATTGTTAGCTGAAAGCTGGACTCAGGTTTGTCACAATGGTTGATCTCATTACTTGTCCAAATGGTTGATCACCTTAACAAACCTTTATGTCAACCTTAACTGAGTCTCTCATTTACAGCCCAACGGAAACTAGGTGACTTCTGTTTTGAGCAGTTTTACATCACTCTTCTGTCAGTCATGTGAGCATGTGTAATTTTTAAACCTCCTGTTTGCTAAAGACATTTTACTTTGCATTTCATTGGTCTTTAAAAAAGAAAATCTTTAATCTAAACCAAACAAACTGCGACCAAATGTTTGGAGGAAGAAAAGGCAAATGACTTGTGTTTGGAAAAGCACCACCAATAAAAATAAAAAGGGCTTCATGAAGTATTGTAAGAGCACTAAACAACCAGGTTTCATTGTAAGAGCCAGACATACTTTTCCAAAGGTTGAAAAAGGGCTTGTTGTCTCTCGAGAATACTGGTTCGAGCTGGTGGGCAAGGTCATAAAAGTGGGGCCTTCTCTTAAAGGGTTTGTATGTTTGACCACATTTTTGTTCTTCATTTTTACAGAGCAACTCTTAACTTTTAGAAGTTTCCACTCGAGAAATGTTTTCCCGGGTGCTTAGACTAATGAGGAGACCCGAGAATCTGCTTTGTTATATTTTCCTCTGGATAGCAGTGAAGCTATTTCATGCAATTTTTTACACAACTCTGCTGTGTGATGTGCTGCATACAGAGTAGTTTATTTATACTGCTTTATCTCACACCTGTTTGGATACTGGCTGTTTTATGGTATTTAAACATACTATTTCTTGCCAATTGCTTTATCTTCACAGTTCCCTGCTATTGCAGCGAATGTTTCTTATTAACTCTAAAAGAAACATCAATTGCTCCCTGTGCATTATTAGCGAGGACAAAAATAACATAATTGTTAGTTGCTTCCAACATGTTATCACTGCAGACCTATAAAACAGACATTCTTTCAAAAGACTGCAGGGGCTATTTCACTTTGCTGAAAATAAATAATATGTGCTTGAAGAGCTTGTTATTCCACTGGAATTTTGTTTTTGACATGAAAAAAAACTTTCCTTGATTAAAAAAGTAAACAAAGTTTCACTCTTATTCATTTTTGAGACATTTCATTGTAGGGTTTCTGAGCATACGTCTCAACCTGCCAGGGACATACTGTGGAACATAATGTGGGACTCTGCAAATTATTCTTGCAGGAACTTAAAATCCTCTGAGATCCCTTCCTTGGTGTAAACAGTTATTGCCATAACTTCCATTTCATTATTTCTGATGCAAATAATGTTCAAAAATAAAAAATTAGCTTTACGGGAAATCTCTCTCTAGGCACTAATAGGACCCTTATCATTGTAGGACCTGAGCATCTCATAGCCCCCAACAGATTTTATGTTCACAAATCCCATCTGGGGGAGGAAATATTATGCCAATCTGACAGATGGTGAATGGAGATACAGGGTAGATTAAGTGACTTGCCCAGACTCACACCAGGATTATTACAGCAAGGTCTCCATGGTTGTCTTTACTCACCAAGTTCCATCTACATTTTCCATAGCCAATCATTTTGTACATTGCGCCTAGCACAGTGGGTTCCTTGTCCATGGCTGAGCCACTTTTACCACGAGTAATAATAATCCTTGAGCTGTTGGCTGAGTTTGCCCTTTTAGCAGTTGATGGTGATGTTGTAAAATGCTTGCCCCTTTAGGGACAGTGGACTTTGACCACCATTTCATTTTGCATTGGATGCTATAGTGTCATCAGGTTTATCAGCTGCTACCAATGTGTCCTGGACCTAAACTGCGTTCTATTACGTGTCTGCTGAACCATTATATTCCCCTGCCCCCTGAATACTTTTTAAAAAATTCTATTAGCCACTGATCAAACAGATACAAGATCTGATAAAAGAAAGTACTAAAAGATGTAGGGATCCATATTTTTATAAAGTTCTAATACTTATCAACAAAACATTATCTGTGGCATTATCCAGAAATTAATTGTTTTTTTCTGGTGAATGTGCTTCAGCCACAGATGGAACATACAATGATCACATCCTCAAAGGGGTTACCTGGCAAAGCAAACTGAACCAAATTTCATAAAAGATGCTTCCTTTCCTTCTGCACTTCTGCTTTTGTCCATAGCCAGGGTACACATAACTCTCCATTCTTTTAGTATTGTTCACTTAACATTTTCACTCCAGATTCTGCTGGATCTGATGGGCCATCATAATATACGGGATAATTCACACACATACAAACTAAATGGTGTATGTATTTGGTGTGTATAGATCCTTAGCTCTTCATTCCCCTGAACTTTTCTTTAATCACAAAATAAAAATATTTGGACGAAGAAAAGCGCTTTGACTCTTAGCTAGAGATGAATGAGTCTTTTCAAACGAAGCCTGAACTTTAGCAGGCTTTTCTTGTTTTTGGGCTCCACTGCAAATGTAGAATTTCCAAAGACTGCTGAAGTTGAATTTACCTTTGAGAAATCTTCAGCCCTTGGAGCTAGGCCCCAACCACAAACTAGGCCCCAAACCACAAGCTAAGTTATGTGCAGTTTATTTTTTTGTCTCAGCTATTCTCAGCATGCATCTCAACGAATAGATTCTCGTTTACACTAGATTCCCCTTGCACCCCACATGGCCTTCATGTCAGGTTTCTTGCACTGAAATATTTGGCACTGGCCATTGCTGGAGACAGATCCGGACAAGACAGACTCTGGGTCTGTTCCACTTGGGCAAGTCCTATGTCCAAAATAGGCCATAAAGAACGTGTGAAACATGGTGCTCGTAAGGTGCTGAAGATACTATCATTTCAAGGAAAAAATGTGTCTCTAACCATTGCAATTAAATAGCCCTGGTGCATTCCCTGCACAGCAGGGACTCAATTCTCATTTACTTTATGGCCCCTTTATATCACCAAAGCAAGACTTCAATGTAAATGAGAATCAGGCCCAAATATTTCAGAGCCATGCAAAGAAACTAAAGGTTTATTAGACACTTATTAACATAATACTACTTGATTTCTCTTAAACAATTATCGTAACACACTGCACGTAGCACAGGCTGATCCTCTGCCAAAAAGGTTCATAGGATTTCATAGAGATGAAACCAGATATTAAACAGGTTTCTATTCAAATTACCCTAGGCAACATGCAATAGAAAGTGATAGTCCCCTCTGCAAAAATGCTGTTCTTCATTATTGAATTCTATAAGGCCACATCTACACTAGCAAATCCGGCCCCTTTTTTGAAAGAACACACAGATCGTCCACACACAAAATGCATTCTTTCAGTCTGAAGTTGAAAGAAGCCCTCTTCCACTCCTGGATCAGGAAGAGCACCTTCTTTTGAAAGCTTCTTTCAAAAAAAAAAAAAAGAAAAAAAGTATGGGTAGACATTCCACGGGCCCTATTTTCAAAAAAGTAGTCCTCATGGTGCTGGATTTTTTGCTCCCTGGCCTATTCTCTCAAAAAAGCGGAGGCTGTGTGGCTGCTCTCTATCAAAAGAGGAGATCGATTTTTCAACCCCCATTTTTGTGTGTGGACGCGCTCTTTTGAAAGCAGATCTTCCAGAAGATCATCTTTCGAAAGACCGCTGTAGTGTAGACACCACCAATGAATGATTGCTGTAATGGGGACATAGCCAGTGACTTTTCCTTCGAGGAATCTTCCATGAAGATATAACAGAATTGTAGGGGCAATGGCCAGACACATTTACTCCATATAAAATCTAACTTTCTATAATCCACATTTTCATACAACCATATTTCATATTTATGGACTGATTCTACAAACAATTACACATATAAATAACTTTATTCACCTGTGTGAAATTACTGAACAGTGTTTCCCGGACTGGGCCTTTAAGCCCTGTTTCCTTAGGGGTATAGTACATGATGCTGCTCAGTAGAGTGAGTCTGCCCCACAGAAAGCTCGGTGTGCTGTAGCAGGTTAAGTGTGCTGCAGATGCACAGCGGGATACTCATCATTGCTGAGTTTCCACAGTCTGTGCTGAATGTGACGTCTCATATGTTTCATAATGTGGTATCTTAGATTTTGTTTCTTTCATTATTTCGTTAACATTGTGTAGAAGCAAGCCAAACCGGAACCTGAAATCCAAATGGCTTTGAGCTTCAGAGTCATCTGGATCTGAGACTTTTGATCCAAAATGCCTAATTTGCATCTGGATCCACTGCAGAACTGGACCAGTCCTGTGTCCTGCTTCCAAGTTGTATCTATCTGAACTCTTACAAAAAATAATGATTATTTTGGGTTTTTGGCCAAGGATATGAAATTTCACAAAAATACAGTGCCATGGAACCCGCAAAGAAGTTCCACTTTAGCTGGAAGCATAACCCCTTAAGGCCAACCTCAAACTGAATCTATTTCCAGATCTCAACATTATCTGCCTGCTCCCTCTCTAATGTTATACTTATTTTTAATGTGGGTAAAGACCAATGACTCTTCCTACATTTGGAAAATTTGGACCCAGTCCTCTAAGGTTCAGAGAACACTCTGCTCTTGTTTACTTTTGCTGGAGAAGGAAATGCACAAAAGATTAGACACAAGAAAGCAATTTTCAAGGTACAATAGGCCCGAGTATAGTTTACTGTTACACCGAATGCATAAATCCTCCTTACCCCCTGAAGATTTCCATAGAGCACCTGGAAAATATTTGTCTATTGCCAAAGCTATAGCTCTTGCTTTTACTATTTAATGCTTAAACCCTTTAACAAATGTCAACCCCAGAAAAAATATGTTCCCCTTTTTTATCGTGCTGATAATCAAACTGCCCACTTGACAAACCCATTTGTAATTGTATGACCTACACTCAAAGAGATGAAAAAAACCCAAAATTTCTATCCGCAATTGCATATTTCCTCCAAGCACAGAACGAAAGCAAACAATATGTCTGGGTGATTAAATTTCACTAAATGGTTCAGTGGACATGCATATCCATTATACCCATAAACAGCTATTTTTAAACGACAATAGAGAAGCACGGAAGATGCCTTAGGAAGACCCCAGTGTAAGTAATATAATTTAGAACCTCCTGTAATTTACATCAAGCCACATCTCTTCATGCACAAGGCACTTATTGGCAGTGGGGATGCCAGACACCGCAAGCCCTGGGGCAAAGTGGGAGGGTGGCCCACCTCCACACCCCCAAAAGGAGCAGGGCCAAAGGAGGAAGGGGTGGTGCCAAGGGCAGTCACCCTTAGTGCTGTCAGGACCACAACACTGGGCATCCCACAGATGCAGGGAGTGTCAGAGCTGTACTATTGGCATTTCAATGAGGGTAGAGCTCTGGCCGCTGCCACTGCTGAAGTGGTAGAGGCTAAAGCTCCAGGGGCCCTTGAAAGGCTGGACTCCAGGGCAACTGTCCCCTTTGCCCCCTTTGATGGTGCACAGCAAAGATATCACTGCACCATCAATACCTGGGGTGATTTATTATCACTTTATGAAGAGGCTTGTGAGAGATGTCTCAGTTTTAGACATGTAAGAAAGCCAATATAAACTTGTCTGTCCATCCCAAGCCTTGAGTAGACATACACAAGATATAAATCACTCTCCTCTTCACTGGCACAGATAAGTTCATCTCCTAAATGCTCTCCTGCCAGCTACGGCAGGTTTACAGGCCTGTAACTCAAACGGCCCTGTGCTTGATGCAGCTGTGTGCACCAAGTAGCTACCTCTGTACAGTTAATTCCAAGCTTCAAGTGCACAACTGTATTCCAAAAGTCATCTCTTTTTTTTAAAAACAGATGGAAAAACCAGGCCTCAGGCTCACCAGGGAGATGGTTTCTGTATGTGCATCTCAACAAGCAATGAAAACCAGCTGATGTTCAGAGCCATAGGTCCACATTGCCAGTGAGGAATCCCGTTTGTGGCAATGAATCTTACATAGTCACTTGCCAAAGAAGTGATAGGAGACAAATGGTATAACTCTTCTGAATAGTCAGGCCAAGCCTCATCCCATAATAGCTCTGACTGCAGCTGAGCATTGGACTTGGGAACAGGTCTAAAAGACTGATCTAAAGTCCATCAAAATCAAACCAGCAGCTCCGCACCAGGTGTCACATACATGCACTAATCAAAACAGAATAAAAAACTTAAGAAAATGTCTCATTCTGTTTCTGCTTATAACTTTAAATTGATGCTCTACTTGTCCCCATAGTTGAATGCCAGGTTTGGCCATCAAAGATAAAAAAGGGAACCTGAAATGAATTGATGAGCTCATTTTATTTTCTGTTTTTGATGGTTCTGTTAGAGACAGCTCACCTGTTTTATCTCTTTAATGATACCTGCTCCATGATAACATAGTGAAGCAATCTCCTTCTACATGGCTGCTTCCCAAAGTTGAACTTTAACACTTTGATGATCATTAATGAAACACCTAGGGAAAGATTCACAAACACAACAAGATTCTTTAATTATTAGCTGTATATTTTTCATTCAGTATTTCTCCCCCTGACCACACTTATATTTGGGGCTAGCTCCTCAGGTGGTATAAATCAATGGGGCCACCCCAATTGACGCGAGCTATGAGAGTTGTGGCTCAGAGAATGCAGGTACTTATAAGGCCAAATTTACACCTGATGTAATGGACAAAGCTGACTTGGTCCTATAGTAATTTTAAAGCTCTCCAGTGTGGTTCAGATTCTGAAGATTCAAATGATGCTTCTGTTTCCAACTGATAAAGTTTCAGAGCTATAAAAGGAAGCGATCGACAGAGATGACTGTCCAAATTCAAAATATTGAGTGCACTCAGTCAATTTTATTCTATTTCTTAAATTAAAAGATCAGACCAAGACCCTGTTTGTTGAATGTTGAGCCATAAACAACTATCAGCTCCGTTAAATAATGTGATCTATTTTTATGGATTTTTTTTCAGCCCAAATGTCAGATCCTATTTGTTTTCCCAGTGTAAGCACAGTATCAGGAATGAATTCATTGCAGCTCCCAAAGTAACCAAAGCTAAGGGTATGTCTACAGTACGCAGCTTTTAGTAACAAGGTTGTGTCGACACAGCCTTGTACTAGAACTCAATAGGCATGAATGCTCTTCATAAGCTAAATACTTCCACCCACTACAAGGAGGTTGCCCTTTGTCTACAAGAGAGCACTCCTGCCAACAAAGCAGCATTCACACATTCACTTGCCACAGCAAAACTTTGTCCTTCACTTTTTTTTTAAGCACCCATTATCGACAAAAGTTTTGTCGACCAAGTTTAGTGTAGACATACCCTAAGACACAGCTATGGAAGAAAGAGGTGTTAGAAGGAGCATTTTAAGTATCAAAATGTATACGAGCACACTTAGGTTTGAAATGAGGGGGTTGGTGCCATGTATTCCATCTGGGATTAGAATCCCAGAATGTTCTTCTGTCTCAAATGTTTCATAACTCTGCTGTTGTCCAAGATATGGAGGATAAAACAGAGTTTTACATAGCTGGTAGACTGCCTCCTTTTATACACTGTTTTGCAAGCTAGAATTATAAACGGTTTTGTTCATATTTTGCCACTGTAACACTACACTGGTTGCCTTGGTATGCACCAGAAAAATCTACCTGTGCAAGGCAATCATGAAACAATATGTGTGCAAAGCGTTGCAACTAGCTATAAAGTTGTATGCCAAATATATGCACTGATAAACATGATTTTGTCCTGATACAAGTTATGTATGTCCTGTAGAGTATGCTTAGCATCTCAATCCGAAAGAGCTTTCAAGTGATGGTATATAGGCCACATAAGCCCAGAAATGGGCAAAAGGCATCACTCATTATTCTGTCAAGGACTCCACGTGCCAGTCTATGCAAGCTGATTTGCAATCAATTGCAAGTGATTACACATTGTTTCTCATCGATTGGCACAAGGAATCCTTGACAGAATAATGAGCTGCAGCTGATGACAATCAGAGACTACTGTCTCGTTGCAAGTTTGATTGCACATCCTTCCATGGATGCAACTGAACACTTACCACCGCAAAGCTAGACATAAAAAGAAAAGAAAAGAGAGGGAAAGTAAAATGTTAAAGCCTCCTCAAATCAAAATGACAGGTTGAAATTTCCTAAACATAACACTGCCAGGATAACCTCTTTGCTTTGGCTCAGAAATGAGATCCACTGGCCCAATTCCAGAAAATAACTTGGATCACAGGAAATGGCCAATTGTCTCCAAATTTGATCCTACTCTGATGTGGTCAAAAGATGTCAGATGTAGGGAAGGTCTTGCTATTGTTTTGGACCAGTTTGTGCATGGAACAGAGGGACTGACAGCCATTGTTGGCCCGGGGGAAGGTATGAGGGGGCCAGCTCCATACCCCAGAAAGGGCGGGGCCTCAGGTGGAAGGGGCAGGGACAAGGGCAGTCACCCCTTAGTGCCACCCAGAACACAGTGTTCCTCCAGCCCCCAACCCTTAGGAGCCGTGCAGAGTGGCAGAGCAACACTTCCACGGTGTTTCAAATGGGCTCAGAGCTCTGGGCCACCGCTTCTGTGACAGCAGCAGCAGCCAAGAGCTCCTGGCCTCTTTGAAATCCTGGGCCCCTATGCACATGATCCCCCACAGTGCTACCGTCAGTGGGCCTGTCATGGAATAATGACTACCTCATTTTCAAAGAGTGGGTTGTGAATTCACATAATAGGTATCAGTAAATGTATCCATGGGTCATATCAAGTATGATGAATGTAAATGATAGATTTGTTTTCTTGGGATTTTATTATGGGTCTTTACATGTTTGTATTTCAGGTTCGAGGTTGAGAAGAAATATGCTTAAGGCAGAAGAATGGGGCTAAAGAGAGACTAATTAAATTTCTGAGTCCATCACCAAGTCAGTGTGTGGGCAAGGGCAGGTCATTTAACCTCTCTCTTATTGCCCCATCCAGTACACCAGAGATGATAATGTTGTATTTGAGGCAATGTTGTCTAGTGGCTAGACCACTTAATTGGGAGTCTAACAATTGGATTCTGTTCCCAGCTCTGACACTGACCTGCTGTGTGATACTGGTTGAGAACTTCACCTTGATTCTGGGTCTTTTATCTCAGGTAGTAGAGATTCATTGTTTTGGCTCCACAGATCCCAGGTTCAGTTCTTGTTGCCAACACCTGAAGACTGTTGGCTTGCACTGTTTTCTCTAATGCTGGAGGTGAGACTGGATCCCTACTGACCTTAAACTGTCATCACTCAGAGTACATCTACACTACCCAGTAGGTCAGCCTGGTTCGAATTGATCTTCCAGAGTTTGATTTCCTCAATATCCTGAGGAGTAGGGGAGGTTAACAAGAGAGTTTCTCTTGTTGACCTTCCCTCAGCGAGGACAGCCAGGTAAGTTGATCATAGATAAGTCGATTCCCTCTATGCAGTTGCTGTAGCTGGAATTGCATACCTAAGATTGACTTGAAGGTCTAGTGTACACCTGGCCTCGGTGTTCTGAGCGCTTTAAGGTGGCAGCCATAGGGCAGTCTGTAGCATCAGGTCAGCAGAGCCACAGATTTAACTTAACAGGCATACTCAGAGTGCTGTCCTGAAAAGGGCCACTTACTTTTTCTGCCTCTTCCCACACTTGGCAATAAGTATAGCTGTCAGTGAAGAACCACTACATTTTAAAAAAAAAAAAAAAAAGGTGTCTTCCAACAAATGGCACCAAATATGATTTAGCCTTCTCCTTCCCT
Organism: Carettochelys insculpta; assembly: GCF_033958435.1. Lineage (NCBI taxonomy): Eukaryota > Metazoa > Chordata > Testudines > Carettochelyidae > Carettochelys > Carettochelys insculpta. The sequence goes on along the minus strand of NC_134150.1, from coordinate 33,649,145 downwards.
GAGAAATGTTGAGTAGCATTTTACTGGCTGGTAAGTACAGCATACAGTGTACTTGGACTCCAAACTGTAAATCAATAGCTGTATCTGAAAGGTGACATTTCGACAACAGTGGCACGCTGGAGCCTGTCAGTATCTTCTTCCTTTAGCATCAGGTTGTAAATTTCTTAAATAAATGATGACCATGCGTCCTATAATGCAGGGTAGCAGGGCGGTCTGTGTTTGCATGTGTGCGTGTTCATACACCAGCAATACTCAAACCTCAGTGTGTCAGGAGCCAAATTCACAATCTGCATCCACAGTAGAGCAACCTCATTATTTCAGTGTAGGTATTTCCCATGCCAAAATGGCAAACAGAAGATTAGTTTATCAAGTACAATTGGTTAATAACATAGTGAGTGTTCTGATTGGTTAATGACTTTGCTTGCTTAATAATTAAATCACAGTGTTTTAATATCAGGTGCTGCAGAGAGCCACAGGAGTATATCTATAGCTCAGAGCAAAAAACACTGAAGACTTTTGCCGGCTTATCAAGCCTTGCCCAATTAAATGCAGTGAAGGAGCGTGTGGTGTGGTCAGTCTCATTCCTGGGCCCCAGGCCCTCTGTTTAGTCCACTAGCCCCACCACCTGCACCATGTTACCCTTGCTGGGGCAGGGGGCAGTCTGGTCTCCACCCACTCACTCTGGGTTCCAACCCAGGGACCCTCAACAGCTGCTACCTGGGGGGGGCTGGCTTACTTTGCCCTAGCCCCTGCAGCTTCTCTCCCTGGGTCACTTCCCTCAGACACTTCTCCCTGGTATTCCCTTCCTCAAGGGGTTGTCATGGCAGCTGGTCTCCTCCTTAGTTTGGCTCCTTCAGCTGACCAGTTCCTCCAGTCAGGCTCCAGGCCCTCCCTGGGTTGGGGCAGCACAGACCCCTGGACTGCTGAGGTCCTTTCCTCTTAAGTAGCCCTCGACTGTTTCTCTCCAGCTCCTTTCTTCTCCTCACTAGTCTCCTAAACTCTTCTTCACCCTCCACCCCCTGCCTTGTATGGAGAAGGCCTTATAAAGGTAGCCCCTGAGTAGGATCAGCTGGCCCTGATTGATTTAGAGCAGCCTACTCCTCAGCTGTTCTTACTTTGGTTGCTAGCTCTGTCTCAGCTCTTTTTACTCCTGCCTCCCCTCTCCTGGCCCCACCCTGCCACAGAGTGGTATGGGATGTAATGAGGGCTTGGAGCACCACGGCTTTAAATTATGAGCTTTTAAAATACAGTTGCTGTGTCAGTTCCAGAGTGGTGAAAGGAGGTGTAAAAAGGTGTTGAGGAATGAAAAGTCCTGGGACAAGGAGGTGACGCAGAAAGGGTCTTCTGTAGGGGGAAGGTGAAAGGGGAGAGTGGGGAGTCTCAGCAGGAAAACTGGAAGAGAAGGAGGTAAAAGCAGAGAGAAGGGAATATGCAGGGAAGGGGGTTCTAAGTGGGAGAGAAAGAGCTGCAGGGGAGAATACTAAAAGAAGCTTCATCCTTCAGCAAAAGGAACTGGAAAAAGAATGGTTCAGGATCAGTGTTCCCTATAAGCTGAGAATTTGGGTGGCCACCAGGGGAGAGATGGTGTCAGCCAGCTGATTAACAGAGTGCCCACAGCCACACAAAGTGGATTGGTGGTGTACATCCACACATGCATGGGTGTGCATAACAAAAATAATTCTGCCTGTGGATGGAAAAAAAATAGGGGGAACACTGGTCAGGGTCTGTGGAGAAGGCTCTTCTTGTTTTATCAGTGTCTTGTTCTGCTTCCAACTGTGAGAAATTTTGAGACCCAAACATTATTTTGAAACCCTTTTAATATATTTTATGAGCCAAGCAATAGACTTAACTGTCAGGAAACAGCATGTCTAATAAATTACTTATGCAACAATATGCAACCAATGACAAACACAGCTACTGTAACTGAATGTGCAAATGAGGCATTCAGTTGCATGCACATTTTTGTTTGCACAATTAGACAAGCATTTTTCTGATGTCTGCTTAGATATATATCAAGGGAAAGTTGAAGAAAAAAGAATATTTAGGAATTAGAAAGCACTGTACACTTTTTAAGAGCTTTAGAAACATGAGCTGATTAATCTCTACAGCACGTGTGTGGTAGAGTAATAAGTGATTCCAGATTTCATGGCCTGATAACAGAGCTATTATGTAAGTGGACTGAAAATTAAATATATGAGAAATATGAAAAAAGACAAAATTAATGAACAGTGGAAGTTCTCTAATATTTTATATGGCCTACAAACAAGATATTCTGGAAACTAAGGTGTGGTGGTGTATAAATGTATAGCAGTTTTTCTTAAACTACGTTCCATGCTACACTGGTGTTCCATTGAACAACTTGAAAGGGAGCTGTGAGCATTTGGAAAAATAATTCAAAGTTTTACACTAAACAACCATTTTACGATAACAGTAATGGACAATACTGAAACACCCTTTTATTTCTGCATCTCGCGAGAGCGGTTCTAGTCCGGCAGCACAAGAAGATTGGCTAACATTGTACTAGCCTCCCCTCTCCTCTAATCTTCGTCTCCTACCTATACGGCGGCGTAGCAACTAGCACCAACGTGTGGCACATGTATGTATTTTCTGTTATTAAAACCAGATACTACATTACTTCTTCATTGCTATGATACCTGATTCAATTATTTCATTTTGGTTTTGCTGTATATGTTTTTGGTTTGTTTGAAGAAAGTTTTCATAGGTATTCAGCATAAAAAATATTATTGGGGTTGGTGTTCTGTGGTCTCAGAAAGCTTAAGAAATGCTTGTCTACAGTAATGTTCCAAAGGAAACAATATTCAGGGCTACTGACAGTTGGTGAGGGGTTAAGGGAACAGTTGCCCCAGGCCCTGGCAATTCAAAAGGGCCTGGCAGACCACCATTGCAACCACAACAGCAGCAGCCAGAGACCCATGCAGAGTGGTCTGCGTGGCAATGAGGGCTAGCTGGGAAAGACGCAGCATGGTCCAGGCAGTGCTGAGAGCTGGCTGCTCATAGCCCACACCTGTTTCCAGGAGCCTCACCCTTTCTGGGGAGACTCCAGGCCAAGTCTCCTCCTCTCCCCTGCCACATCTGTCACCAACCCTGTGTTTATGACTTGGACCTCTTAGATGTTGCCGGTTCTTTTTAATTTTATCATAGCCTAACAATTCCCAAGTATGAAGAGAGAGAGAGAGACAGAGAGAGAGATCGATCTTATTATGAGTGGACTAATTTCAGTCTTACCAGGGTCTTCAGCACATTTAAAGACTTTTTACTTCAGCTGACCACAAGGAAGCTGGAGTGGTTCATCTTATCAATAGGGCAGTTTTCAATAATTCTACTTTCAGAATGTACTTCCTCAACCTTCCCATAAGTATAAAAAATCCTGAACAGATATTTGATTACTCAGTCTTGAGTAATGAAGTGTAATTATCTTGTATCTAATTCCAGATTCTGGCATCCACCATTCTATCCTTTCTCAGCAGTTCCTGTTGGCAATGCAGAAGGAAGATGTTGCCCAGACTACCTCTACTGGGAAAGCTTTGTGGTGTAAAAGAAGGACTTGTATTTGGCAAAATTACACTTACAGCCTGAGGGGAACATTTAGAACAGGATGGGGCTTGCTCTGCATGCCCAAACAGGAGGATGAGAAAGCATCCCTTACATTCCTGTGCACTCTAGTGAGGAAAGCACCCTCTGTGGGATGACATCCCTTTCCTGGGCAGATGGATGGGGGTTATTTAAGGCTGCAGCGTGATCAGACCTATGACTGAGCCCACCCCTCGAAAATCCATTGGGCACAGCTGGTGCCAGGTTATAGTTTGATACAAAGTGTTCCTTCCAACCTGGTGCCATTCTGAGCTCCATTTCTGTCCCTAGTCTGCTCCTGGGGCAGGGTAACTGTCCCTAACTCCAGATTCCTTGTAACTCCACAGCCTAGACCTCAAATCTGAAAAAAGGAAAAGTGGGGAAGACTTAGGAAATCTGTATGGGGCAGAATGTACTGAGATCTAGAATTCAAAAGGCTCAGAATGCAGCAGCTTCACTTCATAAGCAGGAGCCTTTAGTTTTTAGACAAAATCAATATTACTAAGTAGGCCCTGGCAAGAAGTTCCATGTTATAGCTGACTGTATTGATTTTCATAGTCTTTTTTTTTTTAATAAAAAACAAACTTTTTATACTTTTAAAGAAAAGTGAGGGATAGGCAGGACCACTGAGGTAACCAGAAATGGTATAATGGGCCCTTTAATCTCGCAGTTAGAGATCAAAACTATTTTGCTAGGAAAGTGTGGAGTTCTGCTTTGCTTAAATGCAAGAGACACAAGGAGCAGCTAGCACTTTCCCTGAAAGCACGAAGATTTCATGTATGCACACTCATTGTCTTTCAGTGTTTGGAAACACAAGCACTTCTTCCCCTCAACTGGCTGAATAAGGCAGAGAGGCAGAGAACAGTCCACTGCAGCATCCTTAGCCTATTATAAAGATTTTCTTTCTGTATGGATCAGGCAACCATCATGAACCATCTGACTTGCCTAAAAGCATTACAGTCCAGAAGTACAGCTATTGCTACATTGTCCTCCTCCACCCTAATTATTTAATTATTTGTGAGTTACTTAGCATCGCAGCAGTCCACCGGGCCTTATGAAAAGATTCAAAGACATGGTTCCTTGCCCCTAAGATCTTACAGTCAAGGTAAGGCAAGACAAACCCTGCACAACAAATGGAAAGATGGCATTAAACAAGTACGTGTCTCAGCAGACAGGCCAAGAACACAAGGACCGTGGCACATGACCAGAAGGCTATCCCTCCTTGTCAGGGTGGAGCAACATTAATGGGACAGACAGGAATGCCACAGTGTCCCTGCTTGTGCTGTATCTCTGCATAAATGTCAGGTGTACGTTACTACACATTTGAGAGAGTTTGTTCCTCTAGTCTGTGTGTCCATCCATCCGTCCAGGAGTTCATTTGTTCAAGAACTCCTTCTAAGTGGCAAGAGTTGGACAATCATATTTAATATGTAGCATCCTCTTATGCTAACTTAAAGCCTAGTTGTGGAAGGAAAATGGGAGGTTCATGGAATGCAATTGTTTCTCATTAAACAGAAAGGGAGGGGTCAGGTAGCAGGAACAGTTATATTCCACATTTACCACAGGAGGGCAGCAAACAAAGGGGAGAGTTACAGTCCAGAATGACCACAGGGGGCAGCAAGCAAGAGTGCCCCCGAGAGCTGTGGCGCTACCGCTGGCCGTACAATGTGGCCCTCACTGCCCTGGCCTAGAGCAGGGCAGTAGCCACTGACCAGCCTGCACAGACCCTGTTGCCTTGACCAGCTCCAGGGCGCAATACCTTTGGCCAGGTGGTGTGACCACACCACCATGGACCGAACAGGTAACGGGGCTCCCATCACCCTTAGCCTGATCCCAAGGAGCAATGCCACCACCCATCCCAAACCCCTGCCATGTGCCTCCCCACACCTCCCAACCCCCTGCCTTCACTTGTGCCCCCACTCCCTACCCTGACTTCTGCACCCCCTCATGCTCCCAGTCGCCAGTCCTGAGCCTCCATATATCCAACGCCCTACCTTGACTCCTGCACCCTCCACATCACCAGCCCCCTGCCCCCGAGCACCACTGGGTAAATCTTCTAGTCTAAGTATAACAAGCAATCAGGATGACACAATTTACAAGGCCTAAATTCACACTCAGGAATTGTTGTTGCTGTTGTAAATGTCCCTGCTCTGCACCTTCTCTTGAATGCATGTATATATGCATATCAAAGAAATTAAGAACGTACCTTTTTCATATTCTGTTTCGATGGTGTCACTAAAGAATGACAAATTTTAGTTAAAATATCTTGTGAATAAATATTGTTGCAGGCATCACATGGCAAGCTGATGTACAGTCTGTGCGTGGTAAAAGAACTCAAAACTGATACACATTGTAGCATATAGTCTCCATATAAATAAGCAGGTCAATGTTTAACTAAAGGGAAAAAGGCTAGAAAAAGAATCAGCCACCTAAGAAAGAGAGCCTGTATAATGACCCTATATTAAATTTTGAGCTTGCAAGTTCTCTGCAGAGGTGAGCTGTGATCAGTTACCAGGAAGTGATCCGGCATTCAAAGGTAGGACAGTGCATATGGTCTACACTAAGACAGGTATATAGATGACCTCTTTTAGCTATAGACAGGGGAAACTGTATAAGTGCTATTGACAGTATAAGTATAGTTAGCTTCAGTGCAGTGTGATCATTAGAATTCTTGCATATTCATCAGAGTCTTCTGGGAAGGGTGACACTTAGAATCTTAGTTGCAATTATTTGTTTTGGAAATTAAGTTATGTGTTAAAGAACATAGGCACCCTGGGATTTCTAGCTGTAAGAGCTACTTAGGTTTCATTAAACCAAGGGAATAAGGGATTCAAATGAAACTGAGATGGGAAATTCTGACTCACATCCCTTCTCTATAGACTGCAGTAAACAAGGCCTTGAAAGATCTTCTATATTATCAACAGGGGATCAAGGTACAATGATAGTCCTAGTCTGTATATGGTAATTAGGGCTGGCTGGAAGACAATAATTCTGTTTCTCTCTCTCTCTCTCTCTCTCTCTCTCAAACACACACACACACAAAATTGAGGTTTTGAAATTTGTTTTCATAGTGATGTGGGAAAAAAGAAACCTACTGAATGTTCTTTATGTGGGAAATAAAAAGCAAGTGTGAGACCTGCCCGAGAATAGCTGGGTTGTTGGGGCATTCATCTAGGATGTGAAGAGCTTCAGGTTCAATATCCCTCAAAAGAAGGACTTGAATCTTGGTCCCTCAAATTCTAAATGAGCTCCCTAATGCTCTGACTATTCTAGAGTGACTCACTCTCTTTCCTTTGTCCCAGCCTTCACAAAATTCCTGCCTATACCTTAGAAACCATGATGTGCTTTGCTTAACGTTTTGGTTTAAAAAAAAAGAGGCTTTTGAAGGGAGGGAGTTGTTTTTTCTGGAAGACGGTTTAGTTAAAAATTATTTGACCACTTCACCATTACATTCTAGTCCACCTTTTAGTTTTGCACTTGTGGTTTCAGAGGACTAATGTCCAAAACAGCAATAACCAAAGCCAGAGAAATTCCAGTGCCAGTACAGCTCTAATTACTATGGTGATGTATATTTATGCTAACCTGGCTATGCTCCATATCTGATTAGATAAAGGTGCCTACTGACTGGAATAGAAGAGGACCTCCTACCAGGCTTTTCTGGAGAACCTTCACTGTGTTTGACATACACAGTTTTGATTCACAGTAAACAGGTCAATCTTTACTTTCTCAATGTCTTTGATGAATCAATAGACACAGAAGTCCCACCAATGAAGAACATGGCAATGGAGGCTTTTAGTCTTTGACACTAGGTAAGCAGGTGATGCAAGTCATGTAAATCATGGGATTTGTGTTAGTGCAATTTCTGTACTGCATGTTTTAGAGAACTTAGCTCTTTCCCATATTTTTGCGCCTGGGCACCTCAAGAGAATTACTTTACCAACAGGTTCATTTTTTATTACACACGTGTGGAAGATTTTGCTGTAGTTGTAGCTCACACATGGAGTTTGTATTGGAGTTTGTGTCTCATGCACATTGTGAAACTTGTATTTTAGGCATGTTCTCTCCATCTAGCTGTCTCTCTGTCTAGCGTATTTATTTTTCCCATCACTATGTTATCTAACTACCACTACTGAAGGTACCATGAGTGTCGTGGCACCTGTGTATGCCATGAAATGTGTGCTTACATTGTACAAGTTATTGTGGAAAAGGAAAGAGGAAGGAAGTGACGTGCATATGTGATGAAGTTGCTGTTGTGCAGACATATTCAGAAATTAGGCTGTCTGATGTCCGGCTGTGCATGTTTTCCACTTCTCAGACATCATACTTTACTGGAGAGGTAACTGGATCACTCAGAGGGGTCTTAATTAGTTCTCCATTTCAGTTTTCCTCTTGCCTTCAACAGCTGAGATGTGGGAACAGTTTTGTTTGTTTTGCACAAGCCCAGGACTGGGAGTCAGGGGAATCTAGCTGTTTCGCCAGAAATTTCCTGTGTTGTGTTTGAGGAGACAGTTCACCTGGCTGTGGTACTTTCCATTTCTGTAAAACTCTGTGGGAGATATTGACACTTAATGTCCTCGGTTAAGCACTGTCAGGCCTTCAGGACACAAACAGTGGTTTTGCTGTTTAACCATCTCAGCATTTTTCTAGGGGCAGCACATTCAATTTGTAAATTGAGGGCCAGGCTCGGGATCTCTGCTAGCAGGAGCTCATATAAAACTGTTGGCCAGCTATCCCAAATCAATCGTCTGAAACCTCAGACAGTCTCATCCTGCCTGTGTTTTCTAGAGCAATGGTTTACAGCTAATGTGCCACGGCACACTGGTGTGCCATGAGAACTGTTCAGATGTGCTGTGAAATTTCATCAGTTTCCCCCCACTGTGGCTCTTTGCAGAGCCGCCACAGAGGAAAGGTAGAAATCGGGGAACTGATGACCCCATGCAACCCTGCCTGAGTCCCAGCTGGTACAGAGTTTGTCAGTTTCTGTGTCCCACCCCCCACTTCCCACCACACACACAGTGGCTCTGCAAAGAGCCACTGTGAGGGGAAATGGCAACCCCGCAAGACCTGTTCACACCAGGAGGCAGCTGAAATGCTGCTTCCTGGCCTGAATGAGCTTGTGTGGAGCCCATGTTGGAGGAGGAAAGGAGAGCAGGAGCCTATTGGAGCTGAGACTTGGTTTAAATGCTGTACACTGGCTCCAATGGGCTGACAGGGAAGGGAGCCTATTTTCAGTGGTTACTCGGTTACTCAACATCCCTACCAGGGCATTGAGCAGATTTTGAAAATGTGCCTATGTTCACTGTCTAAGACGGTGCATTCTGTGGTGGATTTGAAACATGAATGCATTTGATCTTTGTTTAGATTGTTGAATGCACTGTGTTGCAAACTTCTCCAGCAAGACTGTAACCCTCAAATGGAAATAAGTGTGACATTTATGAGCAATCAATTCAGCTGAAAAAGAGGGTGTGCCATGGAATTGTTGTTTCATTGATGTGTGCTGTGTCTCTGAAAAGGTTGGAAACCACTGGTCTAGAGCTCACAGATAATGCCTGTGACTCAAAGGAAAAATACTCAGCCTTATGCCATCAAGTCTAACCTTTCTGAGGGTAAAATGACTTCTTAGCACAGTAAAAGTAAATAATACATTTTGTTTTCAGTGGAACATTTTTACACGTGTTTCCCAAGAAGACAGTGAATTCTTTTGACAGAGAGAGAAGACAAGTTCTATTACACCTTTTCTATTGTGGGTAGCTATGTTTCTCCCCCAAAAAACCTCCTCCAGAATACAAGATTATGTACTGGTCTTGTTATATGTGGCACTTTCCCTCGTACAGAGTCAACCCACATTATTATAAACCCTGAAACCCTCTTGAAGGGGATGTTTGCAGAAGGTTATGATTATAACTATGTTTTAATATGTAACCTTTTATTGTAAACAGTTTGCTCACAATACATGTATCTTTTGTTTGCCACAAAGTTATGCGTTATATCTGGATTAATGATTGACTTGGCTGCATGGTAATTTATTGGCCTCAGTCTATGTAGGTACAATGTGATCATTCAGTTTTCTATAGATCTTTTTTTAAATGTAACCTAATTATAAAACCCCTCCACCCTCTAAAAATGTTATTTGCTTCTGGCTTTCATGGGCATGTTTAGATGAAAGACATGAGCAAAATTGACTGATGACTAGTGCTTGGCCTTTGTGACCGCACATTAGGCTGCTCTGTGATTTGTATTTTTCCTTAAATATTTATTGTTTTCATACTACATTTTGAAACCTTTCTTTCCCTGTTGTGTAGAGTGTTTTTCTCATCTCAATGTGCAGAGATTTGTGTGCATAATCCCCATTAACTTGAAGGGGAATCCAGCCTCCCAGAGACACACACATCTGGCTAGACCATGGTTTAAAGACAGCTGGGAGTAATAATCCTGTATAGGCTACTTAAACTGTGTCTACACTACAAGATACATTCGAATTTATTAAAAATTGATTTTATAATGTTGTTTTTTTCTAATTCAGTTTTGAGTATTCTCCCTTCCCACAGGTTCCCAATAAGTTCCACATATTTCTTCCACACTGAAATCACCAAACATCAATTCTTGCAGCAGGCCCACATTTTCCTCAGCCCCGCATTCTGAGCTGGAAGCCAGGTGCCACACCACTGTCAGTTTCCCGGGTCCCTGCAGCTTGGGGGACCTGGGAAACTTACAGAGCAGCAGCCCTGGTCAATTTCCTGGCTTCTCCAAGGTGCTGGACCTGGGAAACTGACAGGGCAGCAGCCTTGGTCAGTCTCCCAGCTCCCCCAAGCTGACAGTGCAGCAGCCATGGTCAGTTTCCCAGCTCCCACTAGTAGTGGAGAGCTGGGAGCCAGGTGCAGCATGTAGCTTTGTGGGATACATACGGGACACTTACGTAGGTTAATAAATTTGAATGAAAGACATGGCACTTCCACACTAGCCTTTATTCGACATTTTAAGCTTGAGATTGACGCTATAACTGTCTGTTAACATCAACATTTTATTATCGATATTAGGGAAGACTAAATCAAGCTAATGACATTTACAGTGAAGACAATGATGTTTTTAATGTTGAGCTAACTCCTTTAAATGCAATTTTATCTGTGTAGACACAGCCTCTGACACTGATCTCTGTTGCACAGGAATAAGAAGATGCTGTTTGCCTGCATGCTTTGCCCGAAGCAAGTGGGTGGATGAGGGGGCAGAGACAAACTAATGCACCAGCCAGCACAGCTGAGCCAACACAGAAACAGGGCATTTACTACCACAGGGCAGAAGGGAGGGAATTGTGAGTGTCTTTTCCTGGGACAGGCATGTTACAGGCCACTTCTTTCATAATTAGCCTACTGAGAACTTGTCTACACTGGGGGTGTTTGGAAAACCACTTTTTCCCAGAAAATGAACCCCTTCTGTCCACAGTCCAAAGCTTGTTGTTGTTGAATAGCTGGGCATATAATTTGCAATAGTAACTCCACCCAAACAAACAACTTTTGCCGACCCTACCCACCCCCACTTTCAATTTTGAAATTGACTCAGTGTATAATAAGCAGAGGTAATTACGACTTGAATGGCCTCCAGGAAGGCATCCTATTGTTGCTCTTATTTTGAAATTGGGCTCTTTAGTGTGAACACTCCATTTTGAAATGCCCTTACAGTGTGAACACTCTTGTCAGAAATAGCTTATTTTGATGTTAGCATGTTGAAATAGGTATTTTCTGAAAAGCCCTGAAGTGCAGACAGAGGCCGAGGAAAGAACACAGAATTCCCTCTGTATGCAAATTTTCTATTCCTACATATTCAGAAGCTTACCAGACTAGCTAGGACAGCAAGCACATGCAGCATTTACTCTGCTGTAATATAGTAAAAAACATGGAAAAAGAATGGTGGAAAATGCTGATTTTCCCATCAGAATGAGATGGAAGCTGATAGCAAATAATGACATTGGCACATTTTTCTATCCTCTATATATATTCATTTCCATGAGAAGCGTCATGTGAAGTGACCATATGAAAACTAGAACTGCTGGTTGCTGAATTATGCTGCTGAGAGAGAAGGAAAGCTACAGAGCAGTGTTTTTCACTCTCATTGACAGAGGCCAGTCATAACATTCTGCAGCTATCACAGCCCTGAATTTGTGCCTCAAGATGTCCATGGAAGCAGTAGCAGCAAACTGATAATAGACTGCTCACAGTGCCCCAGCAAATTTGCCCTCTGTAGAGAAAAGCTACTACACATTCAAAGCCTCTATACTAGAGTTCCAAAAGCTTGAAAGCTGCACGCACATCTTAATCACTTTAAAGCACATGTCAGGAAACAAATAAATGCTGGGTGAAATCCTAACCCTATTGAAATAAATGGCAAAATTGCCACAGACATTAATAAGCATTCTACACTGATTAAGCCTCAATTGGGCTATTGTCTGTAGTCCTGGGCACCACATTTCAGGAAAGACTGGAGGTGGTCCAGAGAAGAGCAACAAACATGATTAAAGGTCTAGGAAATATGACCTGTGACGGATGACTGAAATAATTGGGTTTGTTTAGTTTGGGAAAGAGAAGACTGAGAGAGGGCATGATCACAGCTTTCACCTGCCTAGAAGGGTGTTACAAGGAGGTGGCAGAAAATTTTTCTCCTTAACCTCTGATGATAAGATGAGAAGCAATGGGCTTAAATTGCAGCAAGGGAGGTTTAAGACGGATGCTAGGAAAAACTTCCTAACTGTTGGGGTGGTTAAGCACTGGAATAAATTGTCTGGGAAAGTTGTGGAATTTCCACCATTGGAGCTATTTAAGAGCAGGTTGGATAGGCATCTATTGGGGATGATCTAGATGGTGCTTGGTTCAGCCATGAATGCAGGGGACTGGAATCAGTGACCACTCGAGATCCTTTCCAGTTCTAGTATTTTGGGCTCAGACTTTCAACCCCACACCATTTTCCTCTTCCTAATCTAGCCACCTTTCTTCCTCCAGGCTCTCAAAGCAAGGCAGTAAAAGTGTAAGAACTCAGTTCTGTTTAGTTGTGTTATCTGGATAAACATAAAGGAAACCTGTGCTGTGTCAGGAATCCTGCATACAAATATTTGATCACTTATAGAGATGAACATACAGCTGTCACCTCCTGGCAATAGAGTGAACCAAAGTTTCAAAGTTTCCTGTACAATTTTGCATGGGGAGATTTGCACAAACATTAATCTGTATTTGCACACTCAGTGTTATACCTGGTTATTGCTTCAGTTCCTATTTTATATATGCCAAACAATTGATTCTCTTTTTCACTGCATCCTGCCAAAAGTCTCTCATGTTCTAGTGTATTGTAATGGATTTAAAATGTGCCCACTTTTTTTTTTTTTTTTTTTTTTGGCCAAATGAAGTATACAAAGAATGAGAGAGAACTGTGCATTACGGAGTTGCAATTTTGAGAGAGAAGTTAAAGCTTGGTGCCAAATACCAGCAATATATCTCAGAGAGACTTTGATGTGCTTGTGGAAAAAAGTGAAACTTCAATATCCAGGAATATTACACCAAACCAAGAACTTCCCTAAACCAAGAACTTCCAAGAGACTTCACGACAGACAGAATTTGAGATGCTACAGGACTTCTTTTTTTTTTTTCACAACAGAGAGAAGACTTTCAACACATTAACAAGAACCAACAGAGTGTAATTATCTGTTGTGGCGTAGCTGCTTTGTGCTCCACATGAGCAAGCCATCTAATGAAATTGTGGGTACTTTAAGCTCAAGACACCATTAGCATTACCTTTCTGGCAGTATTTCAACATTTCCTGTGCCAGTGGCACTAGTAAATGTAGGCTTCACAATGGTGAAAAGAAATTGACTGAAGATAGGGGGAAAGCAGCTTTCCCATCCTGCAAGAATTTTTGCAATTTCAAAACATTTCCCATCCCAAATCTGGATGAAGCTTTGAAACCTTAATCTTTGTGGAAGGAAAAGGTCTGGTCAGTTGAAACATTTTGATGTGTTTGTTTTCCCTTTTTTAAACATAATTAATGGTAAAATAAATTAATATTTTGAAATGAAAAATGGAATTGCATTTAAAAAATGTCAAAGCAGGACAGCAGGATGATTTGTAAACTTTTTTTAAAAAAATTCAACCTGGGAAATTTTGCTAAATACACTAATCCCGCTCCTGTGAACAGTTTCAACTAACTGGTATTTTCCAATGGAAAAAAATATTCAGTTGAAAAATTCCTGGCTAATTCTAGTCAAACCCTCCATACCATTTTTGTTTGAATTTTCAGTTCAGCTCTTTGTGTCATGAATCTAAGTCAACTGCCACCATGGATGGCTCTTGTGTTAAGCTTTTTTTCATATGGATAACAGCTTTCTGGCTGGCTGGCAAATTTTCTGTTAAATAGCCAATCATTTAGTCTACATAAAACCTTGCACAGAAAATTCAGAATCTCTTTGACGTTGGAAATTTGTACCTCAGGGAGGAAGTATATAGTATTTTCTATAAGCAAGTTGTGTCCCTTGCTTCTTTAGTTCCATTTATCATCATTTCAGCACCTGCAGTGATATCAGTAAAATGGCATCAGTTATAGCAAGCATTAAATAATGTTATTTCCATATCAAAGAGTGTGGAACACGGGGAGACAATCACCCTTTCAGTTACTTTCTAATAGAAATTCAGAAATAAATCCTCTCTAAATACAGTCATTAACCACAGAGCAATGTTTAGATGATAGTGCCTGGAAAACTAATGATGCATCTGATCTTTTTGATGCATATAAAGGAGTACAATTGGAAGATTTAGATGGTAAACTGAGGCCTAAAACCTACAATCAGATCTACACAAGTGCAAAGGTCTGTGTACAGCACCAATTTCAGGACTGGGGATTCTAACTGTAACTTCTTTGTGGTAGGAACTGTATCTTCATATGTGTTTTTAGAACACCTTGGAAAATGGGGTCTGGATACTGACTGGGGCCTCCGTCACTACTGAAGTGTGATGTAATGATATCAGAAGACTCACAATTAGGTTTGAAGGTGCATAGCTCAAGATCCTACTAGCTGATGGGTGTTCTGTGCAAGTTGCTGAATGCTGTTAGTTCCCACTGAATATTATGGGAGTTGAGAATATTTAACATCTCATGGAAGGAGGTGAGCTCCTTACAGGACTAATGCCTTGGACAATTTTTTTTTAAATTGAAGCCTAAAGCTGGGCAACTACATAGTTGCCTGGTGTTCAAAAAGTATTGCATTCATATTGGCTTCAGTGGGAGCTGCTGGGAACTTTGGAAAACCAGGTCACTCAAGTAAGAACATAAATAGACTTAGGAGTCTTAGACTACATCTGCACTGACTATGAAAGATCAACTGCTTAGGTTCGATCTTCTGGGGTGCCGTTTTGTGCATGCATAAAATGGTGCATTCCAGGGCCAATATTGACCCTGGAACTCCTGGTGAGCTATGAGGATTAAGGAAGGTCAATGGGAGGACATTGAATGTGAAGACAGCCGCAGAAATTGACCACTGCAAAGTCAATTTTTGGTGCACAAGTGGCTTACCAAAAATCGAGTAGCAGCCATCAAGTTTCTGGGTAAATGTAGATGTAGCCTAGTCTGAAGCTCATGTTTTTGAAAATCCTGGCCTTAATTGCTACATACGTTTACCTCCGTGTGTGAAGATATGGATACACAATTTCCAAAAAGGCATGATCCTGAGAAGCGCTAAGCTGTTTCAACTCTCATTCATCCCTTTGCTCTCATATTTGGAAGAGAGCTGAAATCAACAGGAGTGGAGGAAAGTCAGCCTCACATCTCGTCAGAGCCATGGCATAAATCCTGAAAATGGGACATTGGAGGATGCATGATCTGTTTCATATAACAAACACTAGATGGGAACATGAATCCATGTCTGTAAAACTAAACTGGGTTTACATTAAGAGATGCTCAACTGCAGTGGCCATTCTACCCAAGTGCCCACAGACTGATTTCCTGATATCACCTCTAAATTTTGCCCTCCTGAAACCTGTCCACCTTGCTCCAATTTCCATGCAGGTTGCTACACTGTCTATTCTACTGCTCCAACAAAATTTAATATGGATGCAAAGACCTTTTTGTCTGCAGCTGCAGGGATATTTGCCGTGGAAAGGGCTAATGTTGTGAGTCTGATTCTCCAACGCTTCACTCCAGTTTTACACTTGTATCACTCTGCTGAAATCAACCAGTGCTTTTTTGTGCCAATAGTTGCTGGTACTGACTACTAGCACCTCTGCAACCCCAGCCATGGAATTGGCTGTGAGGCAGGGCAGAGAGCCAGCTGAGTACTGGCACCTTCTTTTTTACAAAAAAAAAAAAGGCACTGAAATCAACTATATTCCTGTAAAGCTGGAGATGGAGTAACAGTGAGGAATCAAGCGCTCTGTGTGAGTTTCTTTAGATCCAAAAAGCAAACAAGTCATTTTAATTTCATTAGTTCAAATAAGGGCATGTTTTTTACAGCTGTGTTATCCTTTTAGTAGAGTTCCTAGGATATACTGAAAATGTTCCACCTTTAAAAACATCGGCTGGGGTTGAGGACCTGTCATACTCCTCTCTTAAAATGCAAGACTTGCTCATGTTCATTCCTTGAAAGGTACCATTTTGCCAGCCATAACGAGACTATCCTCACTGACTACATCCACACTAGAGGATTTTGTTGACAAGACTGGTGTTGACAAAACCCATGGTGCGTCCACACTAAAAATGCGTTCTGTTGACATACTGTAGACAGAACTCAGCACTTTTGTTGACAGCCTTCTGCCTCTCCTCCATGAGGCAGAATGCCTTTCTCAAAAGAATCTGCCAACAAAAAAGCCATATGAATGCTCTGGTGGGGTGCGGGGCCTCTCTCAACAGACAGGGCTTCTGGGTCACTGGGCAGCCCTGTCTGCTGTGCTTCTGATTGGCCGTTGTGTTGACAGTGGGGCCAGGTAGTGTGGCCGCTCTCTGTTGACAGAGCAATCTGCTTTCATGTGTGGCTGCAATCTGTCGACAGTTTTGTTGGAAGATCTCTTTCAACAATAACTTCTGTCAACAGATGACTCTAGTGTAGACAAAGTCATTGCAATGTCCTTCAAGAGCCCCAGAAACGTTTCTTAGAAATCAAACTTCTTATATCCTAAGATAATATTATCATGATGGTAGCTTTGAATCGTTTCTGTGGATCTTTGTGAGGCACCTGTAGACTTTCTTCCTGTGTTTTGAGCCTGATCCAGCTCTCATTAAAGCCAATGAGAGTTTTTTCACTGACTTCAAAGAAAGCAAGATAGGGCCCTTAATAAGGAGCATTCATCTGGTGAAAAAATATGTTCTCTTTGCAAGTGTGCACGTTTCCAGTCTGACAGCTCTCGCTGAAGGGGATTGCAGGCTATATACTGTGTCTATGAGTCATGGTGATGAATCAGAGTTTTTTTCTAGTTTTCTTTCTTTCTAGGGTTCTTTGTAAGAAAGGATGCATTGTCCTTTCACAGCTAAACCTACACAATCACATCACTTTCACAGACTGACTAAAGGAAGATGATATCCATGGACGTTTTGTCTCATGAAAATCAAAAAGGGGAAACATCGGAACCACATTTTTTTTGCCTGAATTGGCTACTTTTAAACAGACAGTGTCAGTAAGCATGACAAGTTTAATTTTCATTCAGTGAGTGCAAGATCTAAAAGCACACAAGCAGCTAGATAAATGGACAGAAAATGGATTTCTTAGTCACTCAGTCTATCTTTGAGCTCTGAAAACCATTGCATAGATATAAGAAACCCCAAAATAAACATGTATTCACTCTGCTTCATGAGTCAGTGGTGTATGTCATCATTTGAAAATATTACAATGGGGTGGAATAACAACTCAGTGCATTCAGGGAAACATGGCCGTAAGTTTGTGGAATGCCGAGGTTTCATTTCCAACTTTCTTTTCAATAACTCTCTAGGTCTTTTTAGAGTGAAAACAGCCTTAAAAACATAAAACAATGGAGATGAAAGGCTTTTGGGCAGGCCCTCAACTGGTGTAAATCAGTCATGAACCCCCATAGTTAATACAGCAATGCTCATTTACATCCCCCAGTGATCTAGGCCATTATCCAATCACCTCTCTTAGTGAAACAGTCTCCCAGGAGAAGGGATGGAAGCGCCATTTCTTGGCGTATACTGAAAAAATAAACTGAACACAACATTGGCAAATGCACAATAGGTGACATCAGCAGGGAGATGGACTTGAAGAACTTCACGGTCTTTACCATTGCTAGATGCTGTGATACGTTGGGCTGAGTTGTTTGCAACACAGAATTAGTTTAGTACCAGCGAAGAAAAACAATTGCCAATTGCCATGATTTTTAGTGAGGAAAGAGGCCAGAAATAGAGGAGTGACATCTCTGAAAAGATTTTAGAACAACAGTTTTTGGGGTGTTTGATTTACTATTCAAGTGTGCACAGCTGCTGCTAGGGGAAAAAATATCCCGGCAACATGCCAAATGGGAGCGACAAGGGTAGCACAGCAATAAGAGAGAGAAAGATTGTTTGCAGACTAGGCTATTAAACTGACTTGGAAATAGTTCCCTTCATTCCTCCCTGCATAAAACAGTTTATGTCAGATGGCTTCCCACAAACTTACAGCTATGGCACTGCAGTGTTGCTTATATAGCACAGTAATTGCGGTATTGGAATCCACTCCTTTGGTCCAGTTTTCCTCATAAGCATTATTAGCTGCATTAGTAGCATTCTTTTTTGTAGCTTATTTCTCTCTCTCGCTCGCTCACTCATCTTTCAAACAGGCCTGAGTGGGAGATATTTAATTATTCATTTTCTTGAGACTGTAGCAATCAACACGGGCTGTCCAGAGTGGCTCAGGCTTTTTGTAAAGAAATGATATTTCTGCAGCAGAAAATACGTAGATGCCTACATGCCACCTGATGGTACTGGTTCAGGCGCAAATTAAGAATGCCCAGGAAAACTGGGCACAGCAGCTCCTTCCCCACTTCTTTCCAACAGACGGAACGGAGTTCCCCTTTGGACTCAGATATTTTCCATCATTCAGGAAGATATTGATTGACTTGTTCTTGATAACTTTGATCAGCTTTCTCAGGTGACAGTCCTGTAATATGTCTGTTTTCTGCTGCTCCCATAATTGGACAGTTAAAATTGTATTCTGCTCCCTTTGCTGCTGCTTATCCTATCCTGTCTCCTTGGCAACTTTGATTTTTGCATGGTTTTAAAGCTTTCAGCAGCAATAGATTCATCTGCAGAGCAACAAGAGCATGGGTCAGATCCTCAGCCAATGGAGATAGGCCAATTTACAGAAATCAGCTCATGATCAGGCCTGCTTTCCCCAACCTGTGCCTTGATAAATGCTCAGCAAGAGAGAAGGACTGGATATGGATTACTGGTTTGGATTACTTTCTTTATGAGATGCTCTCGGTTTGTTGATTGATGTCTCTACATTAACTAGCATAGCTTTAAATCTGGCTTTGAAACCTGGCTTTAGAAATACTGCCAGCTAATGTTCCTTCTCAATCCAGTGACTCCCTATTTATGGGAAGTCTGAATGCTGTAACTTTTACAAGAGTCCCTACTTGTCCTTATTTGCAAACAGAGTTTTTATTTGTTACAGGTTCCAGCTCAAATACTAGCCAATTCTCACCGAGAAAGAAGCATTATCAACATCATCTTTTCAAGTGAGTAACTAAACCAGAGATTGAATTCCACAGAGAGGCTCAGAGTGCAACTTCCAGAACTTATTTGGAAACTAGATTCCAATTAGATGGAAGTATTTTAGCTTAATGGGTTCGCATCTGTTTTTTTCCTATTTGTTTGTTTGTTTGTTTTTCTTTTCCAATACAATTCAGTCCCCCTTTTTTTTTACCTTTATATCAAGAATTAAGCTGGCTATGGGTTTAACTAATATTACTATCACAGTTTCAGACTTCTGAGTGAGAACAGACATACAGAGTGAGAATTATCAATAAGTTGTCAGCAACATGCAAAAATGCTGTTTGGATGCCCACAGGCATTGAGAAAATATTTTGGAAGTGCCTCAGGCCCAAATCAATGTGATCAATGTTTTCAATCAGAGTTACGTGCCTAAATAACTTTGAGGGCATAAGTGACTTGGGAACATGAATCTCATTGAATTTTGAAAATCACACCCATCATCTTTCTGTTGACAGTATGGCCATAATTGTTTATCATAAAAAAAAATTAAAGACTTGGATACAGTTTTCAAAAACCATTGATTGGATTTTGGAAAATGGGGGCAGGCTCCTAAGTCATGTATGCACATCTGAAAAATGTACCTAGAGGTTTGCAATACTGTATTTTGGTTCCAGGCCTATCTTTTATCATTCTTACAACTGCACTGTTGCATGATTAAAACATAACAAAAGGTTGATGTACAAGTTGTATTGAGATGGTTCTATTGGCTCTAGAAACTAATGAAGGGGCCTAAAGATTTATCTCCAGGAGATTTGGTTTTAATCCAGCCTAGCAATCAAAAATAGTGGCAGTTCAATGCTGAAATGAGTTACTGGGTCTCGATCCAATTCCTCATGGACAAGTGTCCCCAGATTAAGCCATCTGATGTGTTTGGCACTGTGTTAGAGCTCTAGGTAGGGAAGTAACAAAAGTGAATGGGCGGGAAAACTGCACCCTGCCTTCCCACCCACTGCCCACTGTGGTCCCTCCTCAACAGAGTTGATGAACAACAACTGGACCTGTTTGAGGAAGTCTACACTGCCACTGCCTGCACTGTATCACTTAATGGAGAAACAGAGGATTTCAGGCTCTGGCATGATCACTGTAGCACCTCTCACAAGTGCTAGAATTGTCCCTTATTCTGCCAGCTAGAAGCAGAGTGGTCCCAATTCTTTTTGGCTCTGTCCAGGTCAAACACGATCCTTTGGAAAGAGGAACTGCATAAGACAATGATTACCAGCCAGTCATGGATGATTTGAAAGCTTTGCTAACAAAAAATTGCAGGATTCCTCTTGCAGTGTGATTGGAGTGTTCTTATTTCAAGCCTTCACCATACTTTGGATCATTAATTTAAAATACTGAACCCAATTTCTCTGGCAACTAAGCGATAATGAGATGATTTCACAAAGTCCCTGACAGCCTTATAAGGGCAAAAGCTTGTATCTCATACCTTGACTGGGCCACTATGCTACATCCTTGGTTGCTGAGGCTGGTATGGTTTAATATTTGCTGTGCACTGCGTGAACTCAATTTCTCATGTCCATGACAATCTCAGCTACATTATGCTTGTCTAAACTTTATCATGGTCCCTGCTAGGGAAGCAGCCTAGTGTACTCTTTGTGATGACTGTTACTGAATGTGTTTGCGAGACTGGCTTGCCAGTTCCATAGAACTGGAGGGGGCAGATTCACAGACTTGTTATCTCATTTTGTCAATTCTTCTGCCATTTTGTATTGTTGACAGCCACTTATTGTAGAGTGCTTGGCCCAGTCTAGTTTTAAATGACCTGGAAATAGCATTTCCATCACTTCCTTTTGGAGAATATTCCACAAAGTATTATTCTTTACTATTAGGAAATTTTCCGATGGCCACCAAAATATTCCTTACATTAATTTTACTCTAATGTTTTCAGTTACAGTTTCTTGGAAGACTCTGAACTATGCCTCTCTCTCTTTTGAGTAAATTTATATGAGGTTCTAACCCTCACCTTAGTTTGCCATTTGGGCAGTTTACATCTATGGATGCACAAGTAATTTATGTATCCATCCAGACGAGTGGTTCCCAGACTATGTTCTGGTGGGACACTGGTGTTCCACGAGCTATGGCAAAGTGTTCTGCCATTGAAATTGAGTAATGGTGGTCTCTTCCCCATTCTCAGGGGAAAAAAATAAATTTGGGGATAGAATTTTCTCAATTTTACAGTTTTCTTGAAATGACTATACAGTAACCAATTTGATATCTGTTTTGTTAATGTCTGGTTTCGTTATTATTTGTTGAGTTGCATTTACCGTACAATAATTTAATTAATATTAGTAGGAAATACTTTCCATTAGTAATGTTCCCCGTAGTTAGCATGACGATGTAAAAAGGATGAAGTGTTACACACAGAGCACTATGATGACCAAGAGTTCCACAACCAAAAAATGTTTGGGAACTGCTAATCTAAACACTTATCTGTCTTTTTTTCTTTTTTCACTTCTCTCAAATTTGTTTCTGGTTTTGAGGAAGCCAGAACCATAACAACTATATTATATCCAGCTAACAGCTACTATACACCTAACATGATAAAATGTCTCAAACCCCAAAATCACATTGCTATGAAAAGGTAGATAGTCCACAGATCCCAGTCCTCTTTCCAGAAGCATAATTTGGTACAAATTCTGTTTCATAATTATATGCAAGCTGTAACTCGACTCATTTTAGGCCAAGTTTTCTAAAAATGTTATTATTGGCAGGCCAAATCAGTTCACACATTCAGGGTGGAAACAAAGATTTTTTTGTACCACATCAGCTTTGCTAGACATCCAAAGATGTTTAGGTATGTCCAAGTTCATGTAATTGTTTGGAGGTTTACAATTTCTGCTAACTTTATTTTGAGGTTTACTATTTGCCTTAATTAACTACATAGCAATTCCACTGGGTTGGTTGACCTTCTGATAAAAGATATTCCAAAGGAGGATAAAAAGCAAATTTAGGGGTGAGATTTTGATTTTATCTCTAGGATAAAACAAAAAATCCTGGTGCAGACTGAGGTTTTGGACACATTGACTCCTGATTTCATCCTTTGATTGGTTTCTGTTTGTGGGGATTGCCCACAAAGATCTGACCAGACCATGTCAATTCAAAGACACTAAAAGCTGAGGCAACTAGCCAGTAGGAATAAGAATTCCTGACATCCGTGAATGTTCTAAGTACAAGCTCTGCATCAGATTACCGGCAGTCCCAATTCACAGATAGACTTTTTGTTTGTCTTCATATATGATTTATTCCTCCTAAAAGCGATGCCTGTTCTAGTCTGGAATAGTGTGCAGAAGGAAGTGAGATATGTAGACAAATGACATGGTGATGATAGATAAAGAGAAACGATATGATGTTCACATGTGTAATTTTCTAATGTCTCAGAGTTAGAAGCCTTCCTCATTTACATGCTTGTAGATGGTTACAGACACCCATGGTCTTTGTGCAAATCTGTTGGGGTTTGGCAAATGAATTGATATTCTTATTTCAGTGACAGTCATGAATAAATGCAGTGACTTCATCAGAACATCCCAAATACTGACAGAAGCAAAATAACCATTGTACATGATTCACTAATATTGTACATTTCACTCTTTTCCAACCCTGCATCCTACCTGTTCAATGACTTCTCCATTCATGTATCTGAAATTTTTAAAATAAAAAGTAGATGAAATATTTGTATTAAAATATTACCTGTCTTATTTACTGCTAAATGCAAGTTGCTTAAAGTGACTTCAATTGAAATGCCCTCACACCTGCCATATATAGGGAGCATTTGGGGTCAAGGGTTGTTTTGTCTTTCTGTTCTGTGGCTGCTGATCCGTGACTAGGGTTTTTACGTGCTACACTAACAGTTAATGAATTAAAAATAGTCAGGGTAAGAAAAAGACTGGGGAAGTCTTCTGAACTCCTTCCTTGCAGAGGGCTCTGAAAAGAGCTGGCTGCAAATCCTTCTGTTTCTTCTGAGCCATGCTGAAGTAGTTCTAGGAAGCAGAAGGATCCCAAAGAGCGTAGGGTGCAGAAGTACGACAGCAAGGTCAGAACTGAACATATCCTTCCAAGTTTGGCTGAAAATGGGCTTGCTGGCCCAGAAGTTCCAAAAGAAATCAGGCTCACTGGTTGGCTCCAGTGACTCACATTGCTGACAGTGGGCTTTGGACTGGGCCCTCAATTAACCTGTTTTCCACCAGGGTCAAAAGTACAGGAAGACCCCTGCAAAATTCCTTTGATTTCTTATAACCATTAACCATTAATTTGATTCTGGAAGGAATGTATTGTTTTATCCCTTAAAACTTTGTTCTATTTCTTTTTTCTCACATTTGAATTAGTAAACTGCCCCAAGTACCTGCATACGTATAAAAAGAGTATCATAGGTCCAGTTTGGCTCTGTTATATCTCTTTATGAAGCATCATTCATTATTCCAGGCCTTCTGGTACTCACTTGCCTCTGTTCAGTCAGCCACTTTGAAGTACTCCAGAATGCGCTGTAGAATTACCCTCTGAAATCTGTCCAGTATTGCAGCCATCAAATAAACCCCACTGCTCCATCCTCCTCGCAGTGACATGAACCCCAGGGAACCAACTGATATTCTGAGCTGTTTCTGTCTTGTAATCTCATAGCCCAGAGCCCTCTTCTGTCTCTTCAGGGACCACCCCGCAACACACAAATACCCCCATATTCCCTCATATATCTTCCTTCTCCCATTGAACTTCATACTTTCAACTCCCCATTAGCTCCCCATTATCTCTTCCCTCCCCACCTTAATTTATCCCCCTCTGCCCCCGAGCCTCAACAGTGCCCATTCATCCAGTGGCCCTTCCTCTCCCGCACTTAAATATTCTACCTTCCTGTCTGGGGCTGCCCATGGGGAGGATTAGATACTGTCCTGCGGGTGTGGGGGGACTGATTGCAGACCTGTGGGTGTTGCAACATGTTCCATGGGATGCAGGGAAGCTCAGGTTTGACTCTGCCAACCTCATGATGTGGGACATGAAACTGGGCCACATTCAGCAGGGCTGACAGCCTCACTTAGCCCCAGGCAAGGTGGAGGACGGCCTGATCTGCACCCCTGGAAGGGGCATGACCTCAGGCAAAAGGGATGGGGGCCAGCCAGCCCTCAAAGCTGGCCAGACCTCGGTGCACCGCCCCGCCCCCCAGCCCTCGGAGTCGCCCTCACTTATACCCTCAGCACTACCCGGAGTGCCACATGCAGTGCGCTGGTGGTGATTTAAAGGGCCCAAGGCTTTGGCCACTACCACAGTAGCAGCAGTGTTGGCAGCCAGGAGCTCTGGGCCCCAGGGCAGTTGCCTCCACCCCACTTGGTGAGTCTGGTCATATTTCAGTGGGTGAGGCTAAAAGCCAGGTTTCAGTGCCCAGAGAGGGTGTAGCCCACACACCTAGGTGTGGTTCACTGTCCCATGTTGTGATACTTAAACCAGTAACACAGAGAAAGACTGAGTCACCTCTTCAGCCTCAGCTGAGAACCAGCTGGTTTTAGCTCAAACACTTGTGGCTCCTGAACTAATGTCCAGAGATCCCAGGTTTGAATCTGCCTCTTGGCACTTATGAGGGCAGCTGAAACCAGTCCTGAAAGACAGGAGCCACTGCTGCTGGGTGAGTTGTTCCCTTTGATGTTGTTTTTTAAGTCCTTTTTTTCCATTTTATTTTGTGGTATCTCACACAGCCAAAACAGATGGGGCTCTACCCCTGGCAAGATTGCAATGAAATGGGCTTGCTGGTTCACCAGATGTAGAAACGGGGCCAACTCTCTCGTCTGATCACAGGAAAATGTGGTTTCCTCTATAAACATTGGGACATAAATGCACAGACTGAAACGTGAGAAATAAGGTGACTCCAAACAGCTAGGACACTACAGAAATACATTGATCAGCTGCCATCCAGATTCAGCCACACACACAGAGAAGCTAGGTGAAAGTATTTCTTTGTGAAGTTTGCCAGTTGCAGAGAACTCAACTCTTTCCAAAGGCAAACAGCTTCTGCAGTGCTGAGCTGACCTTCCTGATGACCTGATGTGGGCTCAGCCAATGAAGGATAATGGTGGGGAACATGCAGTCTTTTCCAACACACAACGTACTGTGGACATCCCTCTGAAAATGTCTGTGGCTACCCAGGCAGAGCAATAATTTGCAGTAAGTTTTTCTTTGGATGGTTACAGAGTTCATAATGTTCACTGATAGTTTATGAACTAGGTGAAAACTGATACCAGGATGGTTTCAAGCACTGCTGTGTTTTGCGTCAAACATGTTGCACAGTACATGGTTGGACACAACTTTATTCCATTTATTTATTTATTTATTTACTACAGTGCTACAACATGTTGCTTGTAAACACCACGCAGCTATGAAGTACACCAACCAACATGCAGACGTATCTACTTGGCTGCAACTCTGCTGCAGAAACTTCTGTATAAAATGGGCGACCTAGTCTGGTTCAAGAAACCCCTCCAATAAATGCTATTAATCTCCGTTGAACTATATTTTGTAAACACAAAGACACGGTCAATGGTCCCACTGAAAGCACATTTCCCATTAATGAGGGAAATGGTATTTACAGGAAGGATTTAAACGTCTTTAGTACCATTGCATGTGTTATTGTACGTCCTATATGAACCCCCTAATGCAAGGATGACGAATGTATCTATCTAATTAAATTTTTACAGCATTCCAGTGCTTGAGTGTCAAATGTTTGTTTCCAGTTTGCCTCCTCATAACACTGTCAAATAAACTCCCTCTATTTTTATTTAGTGTCTGCCCCTAGTGTTCCAATGCCATGTGAACACCACAGATTTTAGTTCCTGAGGACCCTGCAAACATATTTTCTACCTTATCTCACCACTTTAGCTTTTATTTTGTAATTCTAGATTTGCTTGCCTATTATTTTATAAAATAACCTTCCCTATTGCATGCACCTTGGGAAATAATTAGAATTTTCCATTAGAAGACATATAAAAATGAACTGAGCAACACATGATTTGCTTCATTTGCACTTCTCCCTTTAGAAAGGTGATGGTTTCCTAAGATAGGTGGCTGAAGACAATTTGGGGAAAAGGTACAACCAGGAAAAATAAGCTTTAAGCTTCTAACAAACAGGACCCTCCTGGGGCCAGGTGAAAAGGTCCAAGAGGCATCTGTAGGTTATGTCCCCCTGAATAACAAAGGTTTATAGATTTGGGTATAAAGCAAGATTACTTCAAGAAATCATACATCACTAGGAAAATAAAGAAAAGGTATAATTTAGTCAGTTTTAATCTAGCCTACAATGCAGGTAGGTCACCATGAGATCAACAGGAATCCCTTTGTAAACACTAACTTGTTGTCTCTAATTAGTTTGCAAGTTATAGTTTAAATGTGGTGCCCCATCTCCATTAGGTACGCAAGATAAAGTCCTAATAAATGATTTCTCAACCCTAATATACCATGGCCTTCTGGAAGAATCACACAATAGGATATCTTTTTACAATGTGGGAGATGCAAACAGTGGTATTCAGAGCACAATCTATTAGAGGCTGGCAGATATTTCTCTCTTTTTCCCCACTACTTATTTCTGGAAGGATTCTAAGAACCAATCTTTCCTTGATATTTTCAGTAATAGAGTTGTGCCAAGCCTACTAGAAACCCCAGAGAGGTCTGTTAGCGTTGACAAGATAAGATTTTGCTTTTGGGAGTTTATTACTCAACCATAAATGGTAGCTTGAGGATAGGAGGTCTTAGTCCACTAGCATTTTCCACTAACAAATAGAAGGAACTGAAAAAATAGAAAGGCCACGTTTTCAGTGGGAATACATGGGTTGTTCTTTCTATCTTCTATGAATTATTCCTACATGAGAAAATAGCTTGGGTTTGATAATGACATGGGCTTGATCACCACTTTTCATGCTTCTGGCAAGCTCTGTAGTGCTTTGTTTTGTCTTGTCTTTTGAGGGTTGGGAGGATTTGGAGTAAATTAGTCAAATGGTGGCTTTTTAATAACCAGCAGGCAGCAGGAAGGCAATCTGTGGGTATCTTGGGGCAACGCAGAGGAAGAAATGAAGGCAATGATTGCCAGGTAGCTTATTAAAAATAATCAAGGAGATGGTAACAGATAGGGCTAGATCCTTAATGAAGTTACGTAAGTCAAATCAAAGGATCTGTGTCATCCCTGCAGTGGGTGAGCATTGTGTTACCTGAAGTACCCATCAACAGCTTGCCATAGTGGGTTAGTAATAATGATTTTCAATTTGAGTTAATTCTGCAAACAACCTTTTTTTTCCCCTTTCTGTTTTTTCCCCGGTCTCTTTCTCTTGGCACGTTTCCTACTTCTCAAGCAGCAGCTGTGCGCAGTTGAATAGTAAATCAAACACCCTAAAAACTGTTGTTTTAATACAATGCCTAAGATTTCCCAATTCTTTTTCTTTTTCCCCTTATTTTTCTTGATAACCACTCTGGCTTATCTTTGTCTGATAGTAAAATAACTAATTCTGGCAACCAACGCCTGACCTGTGTCTTTCTGTGGAAATTAGTGGGTAAAAAGCAAATAATCCACAAGCAGTTTAGAGAAGTGGATATTAAAAGCTTGCTGTGTTAACAACTGTGAAATACAGTTTTTAAAGATTTCAGTGGCAAATGGCTCTTCTTGTCAGACTCGCATGAGGCAGAAGCTCTTTCTTTCCTCCCGATGGTACTTGTGACATGTCTTGGGGGAAATCAATTTTAAGTTTCCCCACAGCCTCCATTTCTTCCCCTCCCATCTAGAAGTGTCAAATTCTCTTCACTTTTTCAGGTGGCCACTGCTGGTGTGAGGCACCTTCTGAAAGGTTCTCCTCATTATAGCAGCAGCCCCTCTAAGCCTCACCCACCCAGCGTGACAGTCTTGATTCAGCATGGAGCCTTTCCAGGCCACATTTTTTGTCATTACAGCAGCAGAGGCAGCTTCCCAGATTGAGAAAAGGTGGATGATTCCCTGTTGGCAAGGCTGGAAGGCTTTGAAGCAGACAATTCAGTTATCAAGAGCTCAATCTGCCTAAGAAGCTATTGAACTTGCATTATCTCTTTGCTTTTCAGCTTGGATAGTGTGGGACGCTCAATTTACAGCACTCTCTGATTACCAACAGGACTCCCTTTTGACACGAGCTCCAGAATGTCACTGGCCAAGAGTGAACGCCTATGCAGTAAAACACCATCTGCAATGAGTTAGAATGAAATTTGTTTTGATTACACTTACAATGTGCAAATTGCAATTTCACTGGAGTAAAGCCCTGCTTATATAGTGAGCAAATGCCTTCACGTCAAGAGAGTCTATTATGATCCCTAATCCTATGAAAGGAGCTTCATCATAACATCATCAAAGGGGAAGGAAGAACAAGCACAGACAAGAACAAAGGGGAAAGGTGTACAAGCAATCGTATCACATTGTATAAGCAGTCTTTTCTAATAAGCCACAGAAAGCACTAGCAAAATCTTTGTGTTGCTATCCGCACAGCTGAGCTAATAACATTGCTATTGTGACACACACACACTGACAAAAACCAGGAAATTCAAAGATAAGACAGACACCATGTCCTTGACTCCAGTCATTGTGAGAAAAAGGTCTGACAATATGAGCAAAAGAAGAAATATCAGCCCTGGCTGTGAGTTTCAAAGATTTTGTAGATGTCCTTTACAAACTGCCATCAGGTGTCAGAACACGTGTATGCAGACTTAGTGCAATACTATATATGGCCCAGGGTGCAAGGAAAAAAAAACACTACTACAGGAAAGCTATTTCCAGGGACGGCCATCCAACTCTTGTAAAGATCTCCCTTGGGAAAGACAGAAAACCACATTTCTCTTTCCTACAGGGCAACCTATGGGGGAACCTCAGAGAGTTTCCTCTTGAACTGAGTTCGCCCGGCTGGACAATGGGCTGGGGCAGTGTTCCCTGGAAGCTGTGCACTTGTGCAGAAACTCAGGAGAGAGTCAAATGCCACTCAGCCTATTAGCAGATTGCCCACAGCTAGATTTTCTCCTCTACTGGCGGTGCACATTTGCACATGCCCCAGTGCACATAAAAATTTATTCTACACATGGATGCAAAAAATCCGTATCTGGATAGAAAAGATTAGAGGAAACGCTGTCCTCGGCTAACACAGGTTCCCTGCAGATCCCCACGTATCTACTAGCAGCCAGGGCATAGATCCTGTATCTACCTGTCAACTCTGTGTCTGCACTTCTCCTGTTCCCTGGCAGACCCCAAGACCTCCCCTTAGCAGCGGGGCTTCCCACTTTGGATGTAGGGGAGTTATGGAAGCCTAATATAGACTTGGGCCTGTCCACTTCCCTCTATTCACAGAGGAAAAACTGCACTGCACCCCATTTGCACACATGGAAGGTCTAGGAGAGGGAGTCAGCCTAGTGCTCATTTAGGACTGCTAAGTACACAGGCTTTTACAAGGGCTTATTATACAAAATACCCAATATCATACAGGACACAAATTTTGTGTACCTTGCAAAGTAACTTACACATTGTACCCAAAAGACCTAAACAGCTGCTCTTGAGCCATTACATTGTGGCTACGTCTACACTAGCACACTACGTCGAAGTAGCCTATTTCGAAGTAAGGACATCGAAATAGGCTACTTCGATGCGTATCATCTACACGTCCTCCAGGGCTGGTGCCATCAACGTTCAACATCGAAGTAGTGATGGGGAACATCGAAAGGAGCCTCCCCGGAAGGAAATGTGGAGCGTCCACATACACAAGCGCTCCCCATTGAAATAAGGGGCCAGCAAAGCCCCAAGCCACTCCCTTAACGGGCCCCTCCCAGACACACTTGCCCTGCACAGCACAAGATCCACAGAGCCGACAACGGGTTGCAGACCCTGTGCATGCAGCATGGACCCCCAGCTGCAGCAGCAGCAGCCAGAAGCCCTGGGCTAAGGGCTGCCACATGCAGTGACCATAGAGCCCCGCAGGGGCTGGACAGAGCGTCTCTCAACCCCTCAGCTAATGGCCGCCATGGAGGACCCCACTATTTCGAAGCAGCAGGACGCGGATCATCTACACACACCCTACTTTGACGTTGAACATCGAAGTAGGGCGTTATTCCCATCTTTGGATGGGAATAGCGATTTCGACGTCTCACCGCCTCACGTCGATTTCAACGTTGAAATAGCACATGGCGCGTGTAGACGCGATGTGTGCTATTTTGACATTGTGCCGGCTACTTTGAAGTAGCTGCCTAGTGTAGACACACCCTGTATGTGGCAAATAACTATTTGGACACACAGGTGCATTTGAAAACATGAATTAGTGCTTGATAGATTGCAATGGTAAATACAAGCTATCAGCACTTTTCAAAAGATGCTTTTTTGGACCAGGCACCCTTGGCCGGCAGTCAAGCGCCCAGGCATGTGCATACAGACCAGATTTCTCTGCAAGGTAAAGGGCACAAACACCGAAAATGTGTTGCTTCATCAAAACCAGCCTCTCCCTTTCCCTCTTTTCTTTTCTTTCACTTCAAAAGAATACAAGTGTTTTTCTAAGTGGGAAACTAGAGACCTGCAAATTCTGGGCTTAAAAATTACTTTTGAGTTAAACGTAAATGCTACATCTACACTACAGTGAGCTGTTGGACAGAAGTTACTGTCAGAAGAGATCTTCTGGCAAAACTTCTGTCAACAGATCCTGTCCACACAGAAAAAAAGATTGAAAGAGCAATTCTCCCTGTCGACAGAGAGTGGCCAGACTGCCCGGCTTCTCTCTTAACAGAAGGGACAACAGGAAGCTCAGCAAACAGGGCTGTCCAATGAACTGGAAACCCTGTCTGTCAACAGCATTTCAGAGCACGTACACAGCTTTTTTGTTGAGAGTAACTGTCGCCAAAGGAGTTATTCCTCACTGCAGAGAGGCAGGACACTGTTGTGGAAGTGCCGAGTTTTGTTGACAGACTGTTGACAAAATACATTTTGTGTGTAGACGCTCCATGAGTTTTGTCAACAAAACCCTCTAGTGTAGACACAGCCAAAGAGTTTAAAACCAAAATTCCTGGGAGCTCATGTCCTGCATCCTTCTCTACCTGGAATCAGTGCATTCACCCACTGACTTCAATGGGGCCATAATTCAGCCCTTACAACGAATTAATTCTTCTCACCTTCCCTTTGGAATTGGGTGGTAAAAATAACCCTTAGGCTATTACTTGCTTTTGAGCCAAAGCAAACTTTCAAGGGGAAGAGAGTTTTGAGGACAGGTTAATCACTGTGCTCCTGTATGACGGATTTATACGGAGAACTGGCTCAGCTCTGGGGAGTGCTAACAAGATAAGGAGTTGTTTACTTCCTGGTATAAATCTAGCCCATGATGCTAATGACTGCAGGTTAAATGTTTCTCGTCCAGCACCCTCAGGACCTGACCAGTGCCGAACCAGAGAATTTGCCAGACCGCAGGAGGTCAGTATAGTCTAGCACATTACCAACACTTCCGCTGTTTATTGGGCTCTTAGAAGACATTAGACATAAATTTAGATAAATTAGATAAATGCCAGCATAGAACACTGAGAGCCTGTAAACAAAGTTTATGGGGCCACAGGAAACTTGGCCACACCCATGATAAGTGGACTTTTCCCTAATTAAAATCATGCTGGATCACTGATGTTGCCAGATGAGAGAGTGCCAGATTACAGACATTCATCCTATAGAAGTTGCCATGACTGGATGGCAGTCTAAAAGGAAACCATGCTGGACAGTTGTCCTCATCCCAGAATTTACCATGATACATTTGTTGCCAACACCACAGAGCTGGGGTGGATTAAATAGGCATGAGGACCAAATCAACATTTTACCTAAAGGACAGAACCCACAGAACAGGGTTGAGGCCAGACAGACCCACAGTTTGTGCAGTTATCTGTTCAGTGGAGAGAGGATTTCAGACAAAGAAAGGCAAACTCAAGCAACTAAAGAAATGGCTCCTAGTTAGAAATGGCCTGATTATCAGAGAAACATTGTTTCAAGGAGAGGTGAGGGGGCTCAGTAACACCGAAAAACAGACCTTTTCCTACATACTGAATTTAGGAGCCTAACTTTAAGCACCAGGCAGAGATTGTCCAAGACACACACTGCAGCAAGGTACCTAACACCTCAGCATTTCACCCTGCCTGTCATTCAGGCCTTTGAAAACCCACCTTTCCCTGTATTGGTCTCGTATGTAAGTGCTTTCAAGCCAATGCTTCTCACCACTGCTAAATTTCACTTGAAAGAATCTACTTACACATGAATAAATGAGGGGATTATGCATGGATTTGTATGCATGGATTCAGCAGCATTGTCTCACATACAACAACTGCAGCATATTGAATCCTAAATTGGAGACTTACTTCA
This sequence comes from Carettochelys insculpta, assembly GCF_033958435.1. Classification (NCBI taxonomy): domain Eukaryota; kingdom Metazoa; phylum Chordata; order Testudines; family Carettochelyidae; genus Carettochelys; species Carettochelys insculpta. The sequence goes on along the minus strand of NC_134150.1, from coordinate 33,616,477 downwards.
CAGCGCTTTCGTGTATATTTCAGTCCCCTTTCTTTGCATCTGTATCAGAAGCCCTTACATGCCACCACTCATCTCATCCACTGAAAGAGTAGAAATTTGCTTAATGAAAAGTGGTGAGGGAAACTTTTCTTGGCAAGTGATCCTATTGGCAGGACTTTTGACCCTACCAGGGAGTATGTCTGAGGATTCCCTCTGAGGAAGGTGAAGGGATGTATGTGGACTTCAGAATATTTCAGTTTGGGTTTAATCTGGTTCCTCCTGGGTCTCCAAGTGCAAAAGAGGTCTGGTGAGCTAATCTGAGTCATTTTGGGGTTGCAAGGAGATAATATGCCATTCTCACCGGATATACCATTATAATCAGTAGCTCGTTTTAAAGAACACACTACTTTCTTCAGCAGAGAGATTTTCAAAAACACCCAACAGTCACTATCCCTTTGCAAATCTCCCATGACCCTGCTTTTGTGAAGGGCCCTTTGGAAGCTTTTAAAAAAGAAACTCCACCACACAAGCCCAATCTCTTCTCCCCTGCCGTATTTCTTGTTAGGAGGATGACAGAGTCCTTCTTTCCCATTATCCCCTTCCCCCACCCTGCCCCCACCCTTTGCTATCAGCTGGCTAATCTGCCTGACACACAGCTGCGAGAGATGAAAACTGTACTGTTGATAGATGAAACTTTGGATAAGATTACATGGTTTTGAATATCTTGATGACATATTTGTCTGAAAAGTCTTTTAGAGGACAGCCTAATATAAATGCACGGAAATGTTTCTAATGACTAGCATTTGTCTATGTACTTAGTTTGAAAGATGAACATTAACGTGTTCTTCGGCTGTCATTTGCATTTGTATGTGGAGACAAACTTTTCAATAATCACTTCTTCAAGCGGAGAAGAGTTAACTATTTATTCAAAGAGGCAGGGCCAAATTATTTCCCTGGTGTAATTCTATGGGCTTTGGGTGGAATTACCCCAGTGGTAGAATTAGTGCCAACTTGTTTGTAACAGCATCAAAAGGCAAATGCTTTCAGGTCAGGTTGGGCAACACTTCACCAGGAACTGGGCGATGTGGGAGGGCTCGGCTCCACCACCGAGCAGGGGCAAGATCTCTGGTGGAAGGGGTGGGGAGAGGGGCAGCCAGTCCTCAGTGCCACCAGAACCATCCCTTGCTCTTTCAGCCAGCCCTCAGTGCTGCCAGGACCTCACTGCACAGGGCTTCCATGGTGATTTAAAGGGGTTGGGGCTACAGCTGCTGCAGTAGCAGTGGCAGCAGCCCAGATCTCCAGGTCCATTTTAAATTGGTGGTCCACAGGGCATCTGCCCCCTTTACCTCCCCTTCCCTGCAGTAGCCCTGTGGAAGGCTATGTTCACTGACCTTGCTTGCAATAACAATAGGAGCACAGCCACTAAAGAGTTTACTGAGAACTACTGAAAGAAGAAAACAAGCCAAGGTCAGGGCAAGCCCATCTGTCCTCTGTGATGCCATGAAGAACCCTCATTTTGTTTTGTATTTTGCACTGATGACTTGAATGCAAACAAAAAGTGTAATGTGGCTATTTTATAGTTGTGTGTCACCAAAGACAGTTAGTGGGACAAACAGAAAGGCATAGAATATAATTTTCAAAAACTTCTGACTGAGGAGCCTAAGTCCCATTTTCAAAGGTTTCTTAGGCTTTCAGGGCCAGATTTTAAGGATACTTACAGTTGAAGATAGGTTCCTTTTGGGAGTTACATTCATAAATGCCTTTGTGGCTCTGGGGCCTAGGCACTTTTGAAAATCCCACGCGGTGCCTCTTTGGCTCTGTCTAGACTAGCCCTGAATTTCGAAGGGGTCATGGTAATTAGCATGTTGAGAAACTACTGATGAAGTGCTACAGTGCATATGCAGCACTTTGTTAGTCAAAATCTCCCCTGTGGCAACCTCAAAGTGTGAAACTTCGAAGTGCCTGTGCTCCTTCAAAGTCCCTTTACTCCTCAAAATTTTGGAGAGGTTTGAATGTGGTAAGATGCACATCACTGCCTTTGAGATTATGGAGTAACTCAGTCTGGGCATGTGCAATTATGGAGGGTTGAACCAACAGCAATTCAGAGAGACTCATTTCATTCAAATGACTGTTATGAGCTCCCTGTGTGAGAGCAATGAAACCGAGCTTGACACCAATACCAGGAAATTTATGCCACAGGTCTGCCGGCACCTTGAGCTCCACTGTGCCCAGATGCTGAAGCCCAGCTGTGAGCCTCTCCTGGAAGTCCTCACAACTTTGTGACACTCCCTCCCACTGCCCTGGGTTACTCTGTGCTGCAGAAAGACGTTACACATTCTTCTGTGTGGCAGTGCAGATTGTACTGATTAGAACAGGAAACCTTCTAATGTTCAACGCTGGGGGAGGGGAGGGGAGCAGCACTGCATACACAATAGGACAGCAATAGGTATAGCACTTGGCTGTTATACCTGTCCATCTACTTAGCTCATACTCCTGAAATATGTCTTCCCACTATTGTCTCACTACTACAAGACCTTTGATAATGGCTTCAGTGCTTAAGCATAGTAGAGCTGTTTAAGTCTGATATTTCCTTACCATTTGACTTTATGTCCAAAATGTTACATTATTTTGTTGCCCCTTTTAACTCCTGATTTCTTTTAATAGCAGCACCGGATTGTACATGGGTTTTTTTTTGGCAATGTTGTAGATATCACTTATTTTTTTTCTTCCTCTCCACCTCATAACACTATCTCTGAAGCCTTGTATTGGCACTTTCCCCCCCTTTAGGAATATTTTGAAATCTTGAGGTCTTCCCCAGAGACTTGCATGGTATTAAGAACTTTGTGATGACAGTACATCCCATGTCATTCAACTGTAAAATGGCCCAGTCACAAACAATATTATGATATAACACCGCTTTAAGGATTGACCTCCTCTATTACATAAAATGTGGGCATGTATTTTTATTTTTGAGTGTAGCACGTGACAAAAATGAAACTAGGTCTAAACTACTGCTTGTTATCCGATGTTATAAATAAAAATAAACTTAATGGACCAACATCATCCCTGGTGTTAACTCATATAAAGTCAGTGCATTGGCACGACGAAGGAATTTGGCCAGCCAAATTTGTAACCTCTGAATTTTTCTCCACCAGCATACAATGTATTAAATTTAAAATCAGGAGTAATAATGCAAAGGCAAGTGGAACAAAGGAAAAGGGGCCTCTTCCTGAAGAAGGACTAACAATTACCTTTCTTACCATAGGCAGGACTATACATAAGCACTTGCTTAGTGGCAAGCATATGTTGATGGACTTAATTTAAGCACACATTGAAGCCCTGTGCTGAATTGCTATCCTTTAGTGAATAACTCCTAACATTGTTTAAGAGTAGCTCCTTCAATATTGAAATATAACTCACGTATAACATTTTTTGAAATAATGTAATGGTAGCCAAAGTTACTATGAACAGTTCCCTGGACTACTCACATGAAATAATGCTTATCAGATTTTTAAAACATTGGCTTAAAATTGGCATTCCCTACAAATTTCTTCACTGATTAAGAACCCCAGGTACTCAGAGTGACCTAATCTATTGTCTTCCTTTTCATGTTGTGTCTGTTCAGGGTCCTAAGTATATTTAAAAGTATTGCCCTTTCAAAAATGGTGCCATGGATGACTCCAACGCAATTAATATCTACTGACAGGTACTTTGATGCTTAGGAGGATTTTGTTAATGGAAGCCTCATTGCTAGCGTATAACAACAATTGGTTTAGTAGCAACAAGTGATTTGTGGTGGCTTTAAACAATTATAAGAATCAAAAAGTCTGTGGTGGATTATTTGACTTTTTGCCACTTTTGCTTGCTCATTAACAACTTTAGCTACTACAAAATATGGATCATGAAAAGACAAGGGGTCAAATTCTGCTATTGGAGCAAAAGAACGAATTTGCCCTGTTAATATTTGGGACAATTGTTTTTTGAATGTGCGGGACGAACCAATAAGTTTGGTGTGACACCACTGACAATTTTAATAACCAAAAACTATTTTCCTAAGAACCTATGAAGAGAAGATTTTGTACCTAAATTCTCAAAAATGAGTAGTGGTATAGATATGCATTCTGAATTTGAGCAGACAGAATAGAATTAATGGATCAATTCATCCCCACTTTAACTGTTATGAAGTCCAATGAGATTTTGGTACCTACGTGATTCTCCTTTATGTCTACCTGGCACAACCAGCCTGGAGTCTAAAATTCTGGTGTTTTTCCTGCCTCTCACAGCATCAGCATCATACAATTAGATTTTAGCCGACAGCTTTGTTGATGTATGAGACAGAAGAAATCCAGCCCACTTTGGTGGTAAACATGTGGTTTGTTCAGGAAAGGGAACAGATCTGAATCGAAGACGCATGGAACAAGATGGTGTCATTTTCGCCTCAAAGCTTTTCTGACCTCTACCAACATAAAATAACTTGTTATAAGACCTACATTACTATTTATTGCTTGTGTTGCAATGGTCCCAGACAATTCTGGAGTTGGAAACTCACCGCAAACTGCAGTCAAATATGAAACAGAAAGATCGTCCCAGTTCCAAGGAACTTACAAGTGAAGCCCCAGTGTAACCTATGCCAGAGGTTCTGAACCTTTTACAGTAACATGGCACACATCAATGAGACAAATAATTCCACAGCACATCCACTTTTTTCAGCTGAATCAGTTGCACATAAACATCATATTTACTTACATTTACTATGGTTACAGTCATACTAGAGAGGTTTTCAACACAGTAGTGCATACTACAAACTAAGCAAGGATCAAATGCATTGTTTCAAATCCACCACAGAATGGAATGCTCTGTCTTAGACAGTGAGCACAGACACATTTTCCAAATCTGCTCAGCACCCCATATTAGGGATGTTGAGGATGTTGAATAAATGAGTAACCACTGAAAGCAGGATCCCCTCCCCACCAGTCTGTAGGAGCCACAACTTGGCATTTAAACTGCATCCCACACTGCCTCCCTCTCCCTTGCCACATCAGGGATTGGGGGTGGGTTCCTCGCCAACTCATTCAGGCTGGGAAGCAGCATTTCAGATGCCTCCTTATGAGAACAGGGTTTGTGGACTCAGCATTTCCCCTCACAATGGCTCTGCAAAGAGCCATCACGGGGTAAGTTGATGAACCCTGTACCAGCTGGGACTCAGGCACTTGCTTCTTAGACCCCAGCTTAAGTGAGATCATCAGTTTCCCCTCAGAGTGGCTCTGCCATTGTGAGAGGAAACTGATGAAATTTCTTGGCACACTTGGACACTTCTCATTGCACACCAGTGAGTCATGGCACACTGGTTGAAAACCATTGGTCTATGCAGCTATTCCAACTCCACTCCTTCTTATGAAGTTACTTGTGTAACTTCAGCAGCAGGATTGAGTTTACCAGGTATTCTTGAAAAATCTTACTATCAATTATTTTATAATTAGGAAACATGAAATTTAGTCAACTTTTCCACCTAAAGAATTTCATGTTATACATTATTTCAAATGACAGAAATAGGTTATGTACACATTGGAAAGGGTGTACTTTTACCTTTCCTGTTGCAGGTTATCCATGACATCCTGGGAAATCATTGACTTCCCAGCTATTGACATGCAAAGCGGGGTGGGGAAGGGAGGATAGGAATGAGACAAACTTCATCTTGCAGGACATGCCCAATCACAGATTTCTTAAGAAAATCTACTTTCTGAGCAGAGGAAGACAAATTCTTTATTTGCTCATCTGGGTAAAATCTAATTGTAATATTTATATTCTGTATTAATCTGATTCATTAAAGATTTCTGACATGGGCAAAGAAGCCAATCATCATAATTTGTTCCAAAGTTTTTATTGTTATTGTGTTTTGAATTCAGGTATTAAAAAAAATCAAACTTGCAGACATTTTTCTCTACTTAAATTTACGGGTAGCATTGCTAAAAGCATGATGGGTAAATATTCCAGCGCCAGTGGAAATCAATGGCAAAACTCCCACTGGCTTCAGTGGGGTCAGGATTTCACCCACTCGACACAGGGTAGGTTCTTTGCTAGTGTAAATTGTTGAAGATCAATTAGAATAGCCAATTTATATCAGCTTTTGCCCATAATTTCTACTGTTTAAGGTCACATGTTCTGTGTGCATAAAGCAACTGCTGTATATTGAATACAAATTGGATAAAGAACAGGCTGGTAATACCAGTGTCTGTGTCTTAGTGTATTTTTTCCTCTAAATTTTCAAATACTTATTAGCATTCCTTCCTTTTTTTATAGCAAAAGCACACAATAAACATTTCTTTTCTGATTAAGGGATTGGAAAAGAACTGAATTATAAACAGTATTAAAATAAGAGGGAATTTGTATCCTGTGCTGTAAAGGCCTGAGTTTATATGACCTTAAACAATCAGTTGGGAGAAGTCACATCAGCAGCTGTACACATTCCACATTACTGAGGAATTAAAGTAAGCAGCTTTAATATCTGTGAAACGGCACAGGACTGAAAGAGAATCATTCCAATTTATGAACTCTGTATCTGATTTATCGGTGCAAGTCTAGCAATTTCAGAACCACCAATTGCTTTAAGACCACCTCCAAAGTGTTTTTATCACTTACAGTAAATGTGCTAACATAATGTTTTAATTAAAACATTTAAAGTGCATCAAACAAATTTATTGATGCTGCCAGAAAAAAAGAGAACAAAATTCTGCTATTTGCAAAATCTCCTGATGTATGCACCATGTTGTGACCCTGTTAAGATTGCTCTTAAACATTTCAGCTGGTGTCAATAAATTAGCAAAAGCCTCCCTCCCCACTCCATTTCACATGTAGTGCATAAAAAGCTTGTGGATAGCTATTGAGCTATAGTATCAAACATTTGTGAACACAGCATTTATTTTTGCTCTTTGAATGCAAGCCTGGTATTAAAATGACATAGAAGTCCCAAGAGCACTTAATTTTGATATTGACATTAAAAGTGCTTTTTCTGTGAGTGAGAGAGGAGTTTCCCCTTAAAAAAATAAAAGCCAATAATAGCCCTATCAAAACTTTATCATCCTGTTACCACTAGTAACAAATGAAGATGGTTTTCATTAAAAACCCTTTTGTCTTCTGCACCGCGATCTCAGAAGTGACCCTGGTTCCAGAGTTTCTGCAATCCTCCCTCAAAAAAGGAAAATTCACCCTGAGACCTGATTGCCTTGACATCTCCTGAAAAGACAAGTTGAAGTTTTAGCACAGTTCAGCTTTGTGCTTGCCGAGATGGTGGAGGGGGAAGAGATTTTGCTTCTGATGCAGGAAAAAAGGGGCCTCCTTCATCACCTCTTCCATCTCTGCTCATTCATTCAATGCACAGTTTGACCCCAAAGCATCAAGACACAGCAATTCAGAGCGGAAAGGCCGTTGTGCAGGGTCAAAAGTGGATCTGAGACTGAGGGGGGTTGAGAAAGCATTATTTTGGCTACAAGGTGAAACCTTAATTATAGAAGTTAATAATCCTCCCAGGTTCGCTAACCTATGTATCATATCTTCCATACCTGCACACTTGCGTCTGACCTAGAGAAAGAGCAGTACCGTAAGACAGGACCAATAGCCATGTTTCCCTAACATGTCAATATATAAACTGTGTGTGTGGGTGTGTGCGCATGTGTGCATCCAACACCGTAACTGCCCCACCTTGAGTCTGGTACTGCTAACAGCACACGTAGGGGTGAGTCTACACTAGGAACGAGCTTCAAAATTGACTTCAAAGTTAGGCACTACTTCAAAGTAGGCAGCAGACAGTCTATACACGCTTTCCCTTACTGCAAAGTTACCTTTGAAGTAGTGAGGCTAACTTCGAAGTCCTTCGTTCACTCCCGGGAATGGAGTAGTGCCCTACTTTGAAGTGTAACTTTGAAGTAGGGTGTGTGTAGATGCTCAACTTTAAAGTTATTTTTGTAGTGTAGACACAGCCTAGGAGTATAAAGGAATAATGTATCCAATTAAATCTGCAAGGGGAATTTAGGCGGAAGGAATGTGGTTACCTGAATTGGGATCTGGCAGGAATACTTAGGATATCCTTCCATTTACAAAAACATACCATCAAATAAAATGTATCGTGACACTCTTTCACCACCAGAGACCCTGGTTTTACACTTAGTCTGAACATTGGCCACTTTGGCAACACAATAGCTGCTGCCCCATGATGAGCACTGGTTCAATGTTCATGATTCAGAGGCATGATTGCCACCTACTGAATCAACTCCTCATGGTCTTCCCACCCACCTTGGTCCTGTTTACCATATCACAGCTAACAAGATCACAGTGCAGGGCGGGAACACCTCCCTGTCCCTTTGTGATAGCTGTTGCCTCTTATCTTAAATGTTGACTATAAAGTCTTTGGAGCAGGGATCATCCTTCTGTGCCTGTACAGAATCTGGTGCAGTGCAGCCCTGATCTGTGACTGGAGCTACTCAGCTATACCACAGTGGCTACGTCTACACGTGAAGCCTACATCGAAATAGCTTATTTTGATGTAGCGACATCGAAATAGGCTATTTCGATGAATAACGTCTACACGTCCTCCAGGGCTGGCAACGTCGATGTTCAACTTCGACGTTGTGCAGCACCACATCGAAATAGGCGCAGCGAGGGAACGTCTACACGCCAAAGTAGCACACATCGAAATAGGGATGCCAGGCACAGCTGCAGACAGGGTCACAGGGCGGACTAGCGCTTCCGGGGAAACAGCTAACCGCTCCCTTAAAGGGCCCCTCCCAGACACACTCAGCCTGCAAAGCACGTGGTCTGAGGAGCCATAGGCACACGGACCCCGGGCGACGCAGTCATGGACCCCCAGCAGCAGCAGCAGCAGCAGCAACAGCAGCAGCAGCCAGAGGTCCACCCAGCCCTCCCGGCAGGAGCAGGGCTTGCCCTGCTCCATGCCATGGGGGAGGCAGCTGAGCACCTCCTTGCTACACCGGAGGAGGAGCTGCCCCCAGGGCAGCAGGGCTCAACCCCCAACCCTGCAGCACCCCGCCCCCCCCCCCCCGCCTCACACGCCGGCAGCTGTGGAGCTACCCCACCAGCACCGACTGGTGGGAGCGGCTGGTGCTTGGGGAGTGGGACGACGACCGCTGGCTCAGGAACTTCAGAATGAGCCGGCAGACATTTATGGTGCTGTGCCAGTGGCTCACCCCTGCACTCAGGCACCAGGACACCGCCATGCGGCGTGCCCTCACAGTGGAGAAATGGGTTGGCATTGCTGTCTGGAAGCTGGCCACTCCCGACAGCTACCGATCCGTGGGGCAGCAGTTTGGTGTCGGCAAGGCCACCGTCGGGGCTGTCCTTATGGAGGTAAGAGAACCCACGGGGGTAGGGTAGGGTAGGGCAGGGGAGGGGGGCCCGGGCAGAGGAGGGCAGGGCCACGCACACCCTGCTCACCCCTCATTGGTGCTGTCCCATGTGCTTTCTCTGCAGGTTGTGCGTGCCATCAATGCCATGCTCCTGCACAGGCTCGTGAGGCTGGGGGACCCAGATGCCACCATCGTGGCCTTTGCCACCCTGGGCTTCCCCAACTGCTTCGGGGCTCTGGATGGGACTCACATCCCCATCCGCGCCCCGCATCACAGTGGAGGACGATACCTGAATCGCAAGGGCTACCATTCTGTGGTCCTCCAGGCCTTGGTGGACAGCCGGGGACGTTTCCAGGACATTTATGTGGGCTGGCCTGGCAGCACCCACGACGCCCGGGTTTTCCGGAACTCAGGCCTGTGCCGCCGGCTGGAGGCAGGGACCTACATCCCCCAGCGGGAGATCCCTCTGGGGGACACCACCATGCCCCTCTGCGTCATCGCAGATGCGGCATACCCCCTCCGGCCCTGGCTCATGCACCCATACACGGGCCATCTCTCCGCTAGCCAGAAGCGCTTCAACGAGCGCCTGAACCACACACGCCAGGTGGTGGAGCGCTCATTTGGCCGCCTGAAAGGACGCTGGAGATGTCTGCTGACCCGCCTGGATGCGGGCCCCAACAACATCCCCCTGATTGTGGGTGCCTGCTGCGCCCTGCACAATTTGGTGGAGAGCAAGGGGGAGGCCTTTTTCCAGGGCTGGGCTGTGGAGGCCGGCAGGGCCGACGTGCAGCCACACGCTGCCCCCAGTCGGCAGGTGGACCCTGAAGGGACCCGGGTCCGGGAGGCCCTGCGGGCCCACTTCAATGATGAGGCCGCGGGGTGAACTCTGCCAGGCCCCCCACTGCCCGTCCCTTCCTCCACCATACTCCTGCCCCAACGCCCACACCATGGAGCACCCAACCGCACCCCCCTCCCACTTTTCCTGGACAAATGACAGCACGCACTTGTGGCTGAACTTAAACTTCTTTTTCTTTGAGAACTTTTTTTTTAACTATAAATATATAAAACAAGAACAAACTATATACAACATGTGGAACCAAAGTAATATGTACAAATAAAACAATAGTAAGAAAAAAGTGTCCTCATTAATAAAAAGAAAACCAGGGAGGATAAAGGGGAGAACTATTTACATGGGGGGGACGGGGCAAACGGGGGGCACAAAATAATAAGTTCAAACTATATACGGGGTGGGGCCACGTCCCGGGCCCCTCGCCCCTACAGTCCCGCACTGGGCATGGGCGGCCGGGAGCCCCGCCGCGGCCACAGCCCTGTCCGGGGCTGGCTAGGGGCGGGCCGGACCGGAAGATATGCCCGGCGAGTCTCAGCTGGCTCCAGGGGTCCCTTGGCGGTGGGTGGCGGGGCGACGGCAGACGGGACGGCGACGGGCGGAGCAGCTGGTGGTGCGGCTGGTGGAGCAGGCACGGCGGGTGCTGCGGCGGCCGGCGCGGCATGGGGGGCCAGGTAGTCCACCAGGCGGTTGAAAGTCTCCATGTAGGCCCCCCATGCCTCTTGGCGCCAGGCCAGCGCCCACTCCTGCAGCTGCAGGTGCTGCTCCGCGACCTCCAGCTGCCGTCGATGGATGGCCAGCAGCTGGGGGTCCGTCGCCTTCGGCTGTTGGTGGCGCGGGGTCCGCCGTCTAGCCCACCATGGGGCCGGTCGGTCCTCGGCCGAGGGGCTGGCCTGGAGCGATGGTCCCGGAGGGCTCTCCGGGACCACTGATGCCTCGCCTGCGCTCTCTTCCGGTCCTTCTGATGGTGCAGGTGCGGGACACAGGAGAGGACGGGGGGAAGAAGAATGGAGACAGGCGTTAGTGTGGGCCCCGAGCCGTGGCCTTTGTCCCCCTAGCCCTGTGCTGCAGGTTCCCCATCCCTGTCCCCGGGAGATGCTGCTGTGATGGATGGGGTTCAGGGGTCCCCCTGCCCTGCACCCCATCCCCTGGTGGGAGCGACTCTCACTTCACTCCGCAGGGTCTGACAGCAGGAGAGGTTTCTTAGGCCACAGATGCCCAGTTTCTCCCAGGAGTGACAGCACCAGCTGTCGGAAGAGACAGTCCTTCCAACCTGTCCTGGGGAGAAGACCCCAAGGGGTGCCCCTCTGGGATGCAGCTTTCCCCCTCCTCAGGCTGGCTGCCTTCCAGCTCTCCCTTCCCCTAGCCTCTACCTGTGGCCCCCGCCCTCCCCACCCAATTCCAAGCCAGCTCGGCTCCTCCCTCCTCTTTGTTCAGGGCAGAGGTGTCACCTGCCAGCTGTAGCCCCAGGATCATCCTTTGCCCCTGGGAGCTATTTGGCTCTTGTTGCTCATATGTAGCCTGAGTCTCCCTTTTGCACTCCCCCCACTCCATCACATGCTGCTGCTGCTGCTGTTGCTGCTGCGGGGTGTCCCACCCCCTCCTCCCGGGGGCCCCTCGAGGTTCTGCTCCCCCCTGCCCCGGGCATGGGGCATGGCACTGTCGTGCGGGGGGGGGGGGGGCAGGGGCTGATGCACTGCTGTGAGGGCCATGGCCCTGCTGTCCTTGGGGCCATGGCCATGCGAGCATGTGGGGGGCCCTGGACACATATCTATTACCCCCCGCCCCTCAAGCCCAGGGGTGTACACCAGAGGGGGGTACGTACCTGTCGGTCCACTCCCACGGTCCGGAGATCCCCGGGGGGCGGAGGCCCGGCTGCTGCTCCGGGATGGCAGGAGGAGGATCTGCAGCCCGGATTCTGCGGAGGAGGAGCCCCCCTCCTCCTCCTCCTCCTCCTCCTGCCGTGATGTCCCAGGGGTGGCCTCCGGGGGGGGGGCCCGGGATGCAGGGCTTACCTCTGGGGCGGACTCCAGCTGCAGGGCCTGCTGGGGCTCGTCGGCCGAAGTATCAAGGGTGGCCGGAGGGGAGGAGGTGTGCCGGGGGCCCAGGATGTCCCTGAGCTCCCTGTAAAAGGGGCAAGTGACGGGGGCGGCCCCAGATCGGCTGGCCGCATCCCAGGCCCGGGAGTAACCCTGCCGCAGCTCCTTCACCTTACTCCTGACGTGATCAGGAGTGCGGGCAGGGTGACCCTGGGCAGCCAGGCCGTCGGCCAGCCGAGCGAACGCATCCGTGTTCCGCCTCTTGCTCCCCATTACCTGGAGCACCTCCTCCTCGCTCCAGAGCCCCAGCCGGTCCCGCAGCTCGGCCTCCGTCCAGGAGGGGCCCCGCTGCCGCTTGCCAGCCTGGCTGCCCGCCTGGCTGGGCTGGCTGCCCTGGCTCCCCTTGGGGGGGGTCCCTGGGGGCGCTGGGGGGGCTTCTGGGCAGCCATCGCAGCTGGGTGGGTGGCTGTGCTGGCTGAGGGACGTGCAGGCTGGCCGCGTGTCTGGGTTGCCGCCTGCACGTTCCCTCAGCTTCCTGCACAGGAAGGGAGGGGGAGGGGACCTTTAAGGGGCCGCTCCTTGCAGCCACCATTGAGCTGAGGGGCTGGAGAGAGCGTCTCTCAACCCTTCAGCTGATGGCCGCCATGGAGGACCCGGCAATTTCGACGTTGCGGGACGCGCAACAACTACACGGTCCCTACTTCGACGTTGAACGTCAAAGTAGGGCGCTATTCCTATCCCCTCATGGGGTTAGCGACTTCGACGTCTCGCCGCCTAACGTCGAAGTTAACTTCAAAATAGCGCCCGATGCGTGTAGCTGTGACGGGCGCTATTTCGAAGTTAGTGCCGCTACTCCAAAGTAGCGTGCCCGTGTAGACACGGCTAGTGTAACTCATGAAACTACTACTTATGGCTGGTGGCAGATAGGACAGTTAGGGGACTCAGGGCATCAATATTTTCTAGGGAGGGGAACAAGGGCACTACAAAGGAAGCAGCAACTCTCACTTCTCTTCAGATAAATTCCCACGGATTATTCCCTAGGGACCAAATTTTTAAAGCAAATGTGTGTACATCATTACTCACGCACCTAAGCTCCATGCACAGACTACATCTGCACATACAAATAAAACAATTGCATAGTCAACCACTTCTGCATACGTAGTCACCAAAATGTACAAATCCTCCACATGAACACCAGTTTTGGCCAACAAGCAAACCCCCTCTCCCTGAAAATGCCCACCATTAACAGAATTACCATTCGAAAATCTGATCTGCTGCATTCCAATTTGTGTTACATCAGAGTGTTTTCTCTTCTGAAAGATCCACTCCTAGCCCATCTCGTTTCCCCACATAAAACCCTAAGGTTGGCAGACTCCTGGACAGTGAACTGTCCATCTTTGAAGAGGATCCTCACAGTCTCCATGCACCGTTCTGTCAAGGATCAGGGCCTGCAGTGGCACCCATCTCCTGGCAACCCAACAAGCACAGCTAGTCAGCTGATTGACTGCTGATTGACCTGACAGGTCAGGAAGGATAGTTGGCTGACATAAAAGCATTGCAGCAGCAGCTAATTGTGTATCTTGTCTAGAGCTGTGTTTCCCCTCATTCAGATCCCTGCTGTATCCTCAGGCCCATGTGCTCTGGTATTTGGCTCATGATCCTGGCTTCTGCCTCTAGCTTACAACTCTGGCTAAGCCTCTGGCTCTGGGATTTGTCTCCTATCTCTCCGATACTGACCTTTGTCTCATTCCTGGACTCTGCCCACCCTAGACTCAGCTCTAACCAGTAGCTCTATTTCTTTACCCAATCTGCTAGACTGCCTACAACCTGGTCTCTAACACTTTCATAGGATGCACTACTCCACTCAAAACGGACAGTGGTGAGAATGATGTTAGTGAGACTTTATTGGAGATGTTAATTGCTTACTCTTAGGGGCTTCAAATGATATATGCCACTGGATGCTCATGAAAGAAAAGAGGGGTATCATTCTTCCAGGGCGTAAGAGGGACTTAAATTCAGATTTTGACCTCTCTTTTGTGCCTTATTCAATTTCCACCAGCATGGAACCATCCAGTAAGAACTTCACAGCAGTATTAAGCTGCTCACCTACTGGCAAGCCCAGAAATAATTATTCTGCTCTGCAAATGGTCTCAACGCGTTCTGGGTGCAGTGAATGCATAAGGGGCTACCGCAGAAAGGGAGCAGACATTCCAAAGGAAGCTAGGATTCCACCTGGGCTTCTGCTAGTAAACACGTGGCTGCAGACCCAGGAGGCAAAAGGTCAATGTGTGATGGGGAGGGAAAGTTTGAAGGACAAGGAAACATCTGTAACTCTTCTTCACTGAGTGAGTAGACACAGGCATGTAGCAAGGACATGTGGGCAGAGCTCCTGCCTAGCTCCTCCTGAGTTTCCACCAGCAAGAGCCTCATTTAGAGCAGGTCTACACTAGACCTGAAAGTCGATCTTAAATACACAATTCCAGCTATGACAATTGCATAGGTGGAAATGATGCGTCTAAGATAGATTTATCAGGCCATCCACACAGAGGGAGGCTGACTGGAGAATGAGCAATACCAGGGTAGACTACCGAGCCCTGATGGTTCGATTTAACACATCCCCAATAGGTGTGCTAAATCAAACCCCAGAAGATCAACACTGACTGGTTCAATCTTCTGATAAATATAGATGCACCCTCAGAAACGGCAAAGCTGCTGCCCTCACAGGCGCCCTACTGCAGGGAGGCAGTGCCAACACTGCTTGCTCTCCCAGTGGGTAAAACTCCTCCTTAACTGAGGTACCAGGGCACTTGCTGGAACAGGGACCTGAAATGCATGCCAGTGTTAGTGAATCTGACCGAGTGTGTATCATCTGTGCACAGAATGACCTCCAGCTGAGGCAACCTTCACGCAGCTTGTACTCGCTCAGCTATGGTCTTGGGAGGAAAGGAACCTCAGTCTGACTGTTAATTATTAACATTATTTGTTTTATGAATAATTTGCTCTAGTGGTGTGTAAGCCAGAGGTCAGCAACCCCCAACATGGGTGCCAAGAGTGGCATGCAAAGCCAATTTCCATCAGCATTTGAGGTGGGAGCTCAGTCCCACCCCTCCTCCCCCATGCAGCCAGGAGCTTGCTCAAAGCCACACAGTAGGTGGATTTACAAAAGACCAGGTAATGCTACCAACCACAGTCTAAATGGTAAAGCTCTGCATCTTCTTTGATTTATTAATAAAGCTGTTGTAAGCAGGACTATTAGTAACTTTAACAAGTATCACCAGCACTTGGACTGTACATAGAGGTCAAATAGTCAAATGTTGGCAGTCTGCCTCTGAAAAGTTGTTGACCCTTGGTGTAGGCACTCAAGGCTTGAACCAGGACCCACTCTGCTAGGCCCTGTGCAAGCACACAGTGATTGGGCATAGCCAGGGGTCAGCAACCTGCAGCTCCAGAGGCACAGGTGGCTCTTTAGGACCCACTTGCGGCTCTAAGAGCCGCCACCGCTGACTCCTTTTGTGGCTCCAGAAGCTGCCAATGCTTAAACAAAAATCTAAATTCAGTTGCCCACCATTGAGCCGAATGAACTTAGTTTTTTGTTTAAGTGGCGGCAGCTGGAGAGTGGAAGAGAAAGCGGCTGGGCAGGGAGGTGCCCCATGAGGGTGGAAGTCTAAGCCAGCAGGAGAGCTGGGGAGAGGGTGGCCAAACCTGCCCCTGCCACAGCTACGCAACCACGCCATGACGGAGGAGGAGAGAGCATGGAGCAGTGGGGGATTGAGGGATGGCAAGCAGCAGCTCTGGCTGCTGCAGAATTGCACTTGCTGAGGCAAGTTAAGTCTGGCGGTGGGGGGGCAGGTTGGGGCTCAGAGAGGTTAATCCTGGGGGCGGGGGAGGGAGGATGGAGCTCAGAGGGGGTTATCTTGGGGATGGGAGATGGGTTTGCAGGATGGGAAGTGAAGCCTGGGGATAGGGGGTGGATTTGCAGGCTGAGGTGCATAAAGCCTGGAGCTGGGGGTAACAACTTTCTAACTGGTACAAATAATGTGTGTGCACTGTTCTTAGGGTAATAAAAAGCACAGTTGGACGTTATATATTAGGGACTATCCCTATTCCTGTGCATTGGGGCTCTTGAAGGATTGATTTTGTAACTGAATTTGAAGAAACGGCTCTTCTTGCCATGTCGATTGCAGACCCCAGGGCAGAGCAGTTGACGTACGGGCTGTGTGTATGAAGGTGACGGGGATTCTGCTAAAACTGGGAATGTGGGGTCATGGTTAAGGTCAGGAAGCTGAGACATGTTGAGGGGGTGTATTCCTGCTGATTTAAATGACAGCTGTGGGGGGCTCAGGATCCCTCATTATCCAGCCCTGCTCTCCCCCGGGGAAAGGACGAGCTGACTGTGAGGAGGTGAACCCCTCAGCCTGCTGCTCCCCAAACACACAGCCTTTCCTCCTCTGATGTACAGCCAAAGCAGTCTGGTTGGTAATTCTTTGCCTCAAAGTAGGGCTACGATTTTGTCATGAAATCAGGACTGGCAATGGAGGGGGGGAAAGATGAGGGCTACTGCCCTAGACCCAGTTATTTAAAAGGGCCTGGGGCTCCAGGCTGCTACCACAATAGCAGCAGTGCCTGGAGCCCTGAGCCCTTTTAAATCACCAGTGGAGCCCTGCATAGCGCTCTCGGGGCTATGCTCAGAGCTGGATGGGGATGGCAAACATCCCCCTGCCCCTACTCCAATCACTTTTGCTCAAGGCTTCTCCCCTTCTAGGGTCCCAGAGTAGAGACCCACCCCAACCCCTTGCTCAAGGCCCAGCCAAGTCTGTCACCAGCACTGCCCAGAATCCCTGACTTTGTGACTTGCGCCCCAGTGCCGGGAAGCTGTACGGTCCCCAGAAGGAACTGCAGGGTGCTGATCTCCCAGCTTCAGAGAGCAGCAGCGGCGCAGGTGTTGGGGTTTCTCAAGAGCTCGTGGACGGAAGAGGCATCTCCTTGAGCTCAGAGTCATCATGGACAGTGCAGAAGCTCCAGAGCACTGAGCCACTGGCAGTGGTGGGACCCTGCTGAGTCAGGCCTGTTGGGTGGTGCAGGAAGCCTGCCACTCCTCGTTTTGTCATGCACATTTTTAGTAAAAGCCACAGGTCGGCCACGGGCACCCGTGAATTTTTATTTCTAGCAGCCTGTTTGTAATTTTAACTAAAACCACGGCTGACAAAACCTTACCCTTACCGTCAACCCACTCTTAAATGGTCTAGAAATGTAGGGGTAGCTACTCAGACTGATGGGGCAAAGAAACTGTAGAAAATCCAGTCGAATTTTCTACTGCCAACTGCCATTCCATTGATTCACTTTTTCCTGTTCTGTCATGCAGTCAGCTGCAGGTGTGTGCAAGTGTGTGTGTGATGGCAGTGGGACCTGGTGGAGGGAAACAGTCTCAGAGCCTGGATTCCAGCCCACACTTGTACATCACAAGTCTAGCACAACAGCATGACCCTGAGTCAGCTGGCCCAGGCCCTGAGACTTGCTGCTACTGGACTTTGGTAGTATAGACGTATTCTCAATTAACAGGATTCCCTTGGATTTTGAAAGGCATCTGTTGGGCCCAGGAGTAAGGTGGAAAGCTGCATTGTTCAGAATTTTGTAAATTTTACAATAATTTGATCATTGCTACATTTCTCTGAACTGATGATAAAGGGGACTGCTCCTAGCCTGGAACCTTGGAGTACCAAGCTCTTGGTTTGCTTCTATCTGGTGCCTCATAGCTGAACTGGGACTGGCAATCCAGCCATGTGCTAGGCCAGTCCATCTCTTACAGTTATTTCTAGAGACAGTCCCCAGTCCAAACCATGACTCTGAACAGCCTACAGTCCGAGGAAGTTCAGACCTGGAAGCTGCAGATCACTTTGTTATTATTCATACCCACAGCTCAGACATGCTCCTCACACATCCCAGTGTAGTAGCAGGAACCATCCATGAGGCCAAGGAACAGATGAAAGGATTTGGCTGAAGGGCTAAATTCTGGGGTGCTTACTCTGTTCTCACTCAGTCTTAGCTCAGGCAAACTTCTTGTGTAGCAACAGCAGCTAAGACACCAAACTCTTCATCCCAGTAATGGTGTGAGGGACAGCTGATTTTTCAGATCTTAGGATGGGCTTGTATGATTATCGCCCAGGAAATAAAATAGCTCTGGCCGCAGACGACTTCTGATCTGAAAGATAATATGATACCCTCCCCCAGCGTTCCCTCCAACTTTTTCCATCCATGTGCAGAATACATTTTGTTATGTGCACTGAGGCATGTGTGGATGTGCACCCCACCAGTACAAACACATGCTGCTGGCTGTGAGCACTGTGGGCCATCTGTTAATTACCTGGGTGGTATGTGAATCTCTCCTTAGTAGCTGCACAAGTGCTTAGCTTACAGGAAACACTGCCCCTTACCACCACCCTAACTGAACAGAGTCACTTTGCTGATGGGGATTTTGTGCTTACAACAAACAGGGAGAAAATGAACACTCCCGCTTAGTTCTCTCTTCTTATGTAAGCCACAAAACTTCCTCAAATGCCTGGAATCATCTTGCATTCTTAGAAGCAGAGCAGCCCAATGCACCAGCTTTCCTGCCTCACACATGCTCTCACAGCACACAGCCCACTAGGCATCTGCATCATTACAATTATTAAAGAGCTAATGCGCCCCATTGGAAATGCTGCCTCCAATCCTGCCAGCTGCCATCAAGAGAGATGATTTTCTCCAAATTAACCCATTGTTTAAAAGCAGGTGAGAGGGGAGATGGATGGGGACTGACAAGTTATTCTTTTTTGTTTGCAGAAGAACAACAATTACACTGCACACACTTCTGATCCCATGAAGGTCAGACAGTTGTGGGTGTAAAGATTAGTAATCATTCATAGAAGCCACAAGGAGCCTAGGCCTGACCTTCACTGTTAGGGATGGTCTAGACAAGTGGTTGGTAACCTGTGGTCTGCGGGTGACATGTGGCCCAGCAGGATTTTGTGTGTGGCCCACAAGATATTTTGTTTATCATTGCCTGTGTACAGGGCTGCCAAATTATGCTGGTTTCCATCCATGTAGCTTTTAACTTTTGCTACTGCAAAAGTGACGCGCACTTAAAGCCAGGGCACGGGACGTGAAGCGTGTGCTGATTACAGACAACATTGCAAGAGCCATACATTCCCTCTGTTCTGTTCCAATCAAAGTGCTGAAATGGTTCAATCAGCACAAATTCTCGTAGGCACGCGCAGTTACCAAAACTACCCTATCCTGGGAGACCATCTTGGTTACGATAGTACTGCAGTCCGCTGCCATGGAGGAAGGCCACTCTTGCAGCCTGCTCACTAGCCTAGGTTGCTCCTCACTGGTCTAGATGGTTCTTAGTCCTGCCATGAGGGCAGGGGAATGGACCTGATGACCTCTCAAGGTCCCTTCCAGATCTGTGATTCTTTTCCCATAAAGAAACTACTACATTAGAGGGCAGCTGTTACTCAATAGCCCTGCAGTGTCCCTCTAATCCATACGCATTGTCCTGAGTCGTGCTTGGTTTCCTCCCAGCATTCTTCGCGAAAAAGCTATTTAGGAAAAAAAACAAAAAACCCTCTCCCTCTACCATCCCATTTATCCAATGGAAACAGAGGGCCAGAGCCTCAGCTGGTATAAATTTGTGTGGCTCCACTGACTCCAGGAAGGCTTGGTTTAAACTGGCTGAGGAAGGAAGCTGGAAGTATCTTCACTGAGCATAGCACTAGAAATTTTAAAAAAGAGGCTAAAAATTTATCTCATCTTTGTTGGCATTTACTACAACACGTCTTCATGGACGCTAGCAGTGAGATGTATTGTCCCGTGTACCAAGACTGCTAGGCAGCACTGAAGTGATCAAGCTGCAAGGGCTAAAACCTTAAAACTTGGACTGCAGGAACCGATTACTCAGGAGCTGTGTATAACTCTTGCTGATATACTGCAGCTTTATGAAACAACCCTGATCTACTCGGTTTTGGTAAAATAAAGTGTTAGGATACTGATTCTTCATTTCAAGTATGCACTGGTCCATAAAACAACCCTGTATTTCTAGCTGTACTTGTAGAATAAGATGGCATGACGTACCAATTTCCATTTCATTTCCCCTGAGTTTGCAGAGAAAGAGATTTACGAACAGTAGGTTACTTCAGGAATATGGAAATCTACACAAATTCTGTGACTCTGCTCTGCTCTTATTAGGGGGCATTAGTGCTCTATTTTTGATCATGATGGCAAGGACACACCCAAATACAGCAGCAATCAACAGTGAGCTGAACCTTGGCTTTCAAACACACACCAGGCACAATGACACCGCAGGAGATGAAGTCCGACATGTCATTTTGTAGCCACGTGAATGGTTACAAAAAGCACAAGCCAGTAAAAATGGCAGTTGCTGCCTCTGCTCTTCTTCCTGTCCCAGCTCATAACAGCAGGTCTATCTATGGTACCTCACCCTCGTAAGTGATTCCTTGTTACACGTTCAGAAGGAAAGAGTAGAAAATCTACTGAAGTCTCCAACTTTTCTCCCACCTGCAAATATAAACAAACAAACAATCTTCAAGTCTCTCCAGCAGCTAAAAAAACACTGCAGCTCTGCCTGTTAGTAGCAACTGTTGTAAGTAAGGCTCATCTGCCTGTTGTACACAAGTTACTACAGCTGTTGGCAGGAATTGTTTTATTCTGATAGCCTAGTAAGGGGTATTCTTCCCAAGATGTCTAGAGGAATCCTGACGTTTTCATCCTCAGCTTCCAGGAGACTAGGCCAATGTTCCCTGTAAGCTGAGCACCAGGCAGCTGCCCAGGAGAGATTCAGGTGCCACCCAGCTGATTGGCAGAGGGCCCGCAGCCGGCAGCATGAGTTTCTGTTGGTGGTGCACATCCACACATGCCTTGGTGCACATAAGAAATATTTTCCACTCATGGACAGGAAAAATAGAGGACACAAGGGTCTTGGCTGCTGCTTAACTAGGGTTATAAAATACTGATTACTCTTGGATTGTGTGGATTTTTTTAAACAAACAACCAAACTCAGACCTTGCCTTAAAAAATGGCAGTAGGGCACCTGAAGCTTGCCAGAAGAGAAAATAATCCCATGAATATTCATCTAGGCTGGCTAAGATGACGGCTTAGCATTAAGATCGGAGAACAAACATGAAATTGCTGGTTTCACTTCAGATACTCATAACGACCCCGGCCACCGACAGGAGAAGGATTAAACAAACACAATTGACTAAAAGCTTCAATTCTTACCTAAAGATGGTTCTGCAAAATTATTAAAGTGCCTAAGAACTCTGCGACCTGCTAGAAGTGCTATTACTGCTCCAAGCAAATGCCTTCTGAATGCAGTTCTGAGCCACATTGCAGGCACTTAGCTTTACAGTTTGCTAGCTGCATGTCATCTCTGAAGGCTGGGAAATTGCAGCAGGGCAGTGTAGCAATTCCGAGCCAGGAAGGAGACATTCAGTGCCTCTCATCCCTTGTAATTAGGAGAGAAAAGCAGAAACACATAATATTTCAAACAGTATTTTAAGTTGCAAACCTCCTCTCTCATTTACAGAAAGTAGAAGTGCCATCCTTTCAAGCTCATGTCTTGTCCATGCAGGGAATAAATAGGCCTGGATAGAAACAAAATGCCATGGAGCCATACCAAAAATAAAACAACACTTTCAGGATTTGGTTTATTGTTCTTAATCAACCTTATGTTAGACAGCGAAAACAGAATCAAAACCTCCCCACAAATTACCAAAACAATACTACTCTTCCAGTCTTTTCTTTCCAACCCCAAAGAACAAATCCCTAGTGCAAAAATGCAGTCTTATGATAAAATGACTAATATGTGACTAAAGCCATTTTCTATTGTGTAGGAGTAGCCTGGTATCATTTGTTTTTCTGTGGCAGAACCCTCAGATGGTAAATTCCTATGTTGGATGGTATTGTATTAATGACCCAAATTGTTAGGCACCTCCAGGGAACTGAAATAGGATGCCACTCTGGTTGCCACTATTAATTCCAACCGCAGGTGTGAAAATTAATTTCATGCATTTTCTATCATTTCCTTTTCGTTAAGGATTAAAGTTATTGCACAGACATGGGTTCCAGATGGAGGGAAATCTGAACTGAGTGTTGTCTAGTACTTCCAGGACAGCAGGGTAATTCATAGGAGGGGAGAAGAGGGAAAAAATGATCTTGAGGTTTCCTTTTCACTGTTTTTAAAGACACTAAATAATAACACAAAAGGAAATCAGATCACATAACACGTATTCATGTGTGTCTTTGCATCATGACCTTACAAAGCAATCCAGCGCAATGCAGGTTATTTTAATCTCTCCCTTAAAAAAAAACACGTTAAAGAATATCAAACCAAATGAAATGAATTATTAGATGTACCATTTCCATTTGTTGTGAAAACAATACAATGGCCAGATTCTCAGACCAACGCCGCTGGATCTGAACCGTCAAGGCCATTCCAACAAAGGCTCTTCATACGCTGAAATCAGGTTTTGCACCATTAACCCCCCCCCACCACTCCATTCAGTTCAGTAGGCCCAGGCGTTGGTCCTGAAACTGATCAGTATTTAGTTACATCAATGTCCAAAACATGCTCAGAAGACATCTTGGCTAGGCTCCATCTAGATGGATAACTTAATATTGGAGGTCATGCAAAATCCATACTTTTGTGCATCCTGGTCAGCCTAAGCTTTGATGTCATACCTTGTTCCCATGTGCCCCATCTTCCAGTTGGGGTGGGACGGATGGAATCTTACATGATTTTAAGCCTCCCAGCACTGTGGCAATGAGTGCACCCATTTTACAGATGGATAACCAGAAGGAGTGAATACTTTTCTCTAGGTCAATGACAGGGCACAGAACCCAAGGATTTTGGCTTCTAATCTTCTGTGTTCAACACTAGACCAGGGTCTGCCACTACTTTAGTACCATATAGCACTTCAGACCTCCTCTCTACTCCCCTGCACCTTGTACAGTCATTTATACACCAGGGAAATATGAATACAGACTGGGTGTAACATTTACACATGCCCTTCCCCCTTTGCCCTGCTATAAATGACTGCAGGGGCAATAGCAAACCAGTCTCTTTGCGTTGTAATGTGTTTTCATGACATGTCAGTTGAGCAATGCATTTCATAAAGGTTATTTGAAATTTACTATGAGCAATTACTGTACTTTACTATTTATGTTGAATAAGCCAAACAAAGGCTGCTCAGCAGGTCACAAATAATCAGGTTGTTCCATTTCTAATGTCAAGATATTAAAACAGAGATTTGTTTAAAATTCATTCAAGCTTCAATATTTTTTAAAAAATAGGTAATCCCTCAGCAGCTAAGAAATTCCACAAGTATGTTTTTGTTCCCACCCCCACTTAGGGACACTTCAATTCCAGAAAGAAAAGTCAAATAAAATTCACTCTTTTCATGTCACTATTGCAGCCTTTTGTCAATGATTCCTAATGCGGTTTGAAACATCTTAATACAGTATGAAAGAGGTAGCAATGGAATGACTTTTTGACCACACACACACACGCACACGCACACACGCACGCACACGCATGTGTGATTGTTTGGACATTTTAAATATCCTTTGCAAGACAGAAGTCCTTCACTTTCCACCTTTGAACTAATATTACCTTTGTCTGTAGAATTTTGAAATGAACTTAGTGCATGAGTTTCCACTGTATTTTATAATTACCATTTTCAGTTGATTCCAGTGTAAACACTACCCTTTATAACTTCACAACATTCAAGTTATCAATGATGAATTCCACTACATAGCTTGATAAATATCTTTGTTTCAAGTATTTATTTCTTTTAGAGATTATTTTCCATCATAAATTACTGATTTTAAACACACAAAACTATACATAAAATGAGTTAGCTACGCACAATCAGCATAAAGCAAACATTGTACAGACAGCTGCCCCTTGCAATCTCAGGTAGTTTCAGCTGCGTTTGTCTTTTTTTCTTTGCTTTTGATAAGAGTCATTATTCCCATAGTCCATGAAGTTACTGACAAAACTAAACAAGAAATATTTCTCATCCAGAACCAAGAACATTATGAGTATGCTGGAAAAGTATTGGGATTGGTACGAGAGCAACCACATTAAAAATTCTAGATTATGAAACATGGCACATACTTACATGGTCAGCTACAAGATTGGTGCTCCATCTCTTTGTTGCGAGAGTGTTACGTACTTTGGGAGGATAAACTAGAAGCAGTTGTTACTACCCTCCAATTTCGGGAGGAGAGGTAAGGGGAAAAAAGAATGGCATCACACCAAACAAACAAAAATGTATTTACAAGCCATTTTTTATGTAGCAATGGAAATTTTAAAGGGAAATAAACAGAGCTTGTGAATTAACTGTCTACACAGACTGGCGAAATAAGAAAAAAACAGAAATCAAAATGGGAAAAGAAAACAAACCTTATTTGTTTTACTCAGCTTTAAATGATCTTCCAAGGTGCAAGAATGGTGTAGTCAGCAGCATGAATACAAAACTGTAATGACAGGAGAAGCAGGATTCATTAAGGGAGAATTCCACATAAAATCTACCAGGAACTGCTGGAGAGAAAGAATGCAGGATGTTCGACAGCAAGTGAAGTTGAAGGGGATGCTCAAAGTGAGCGTAAAAGATTTTTTCCCCAGCCTGCAAAGAGCAGTTTGAGACACAGGTAGTCATGAAAATGGACTGTAGCACACATTTTGCTGTACAACATTTACAAACAGGCTCATCTGAATGCTCCCAGGAGGCCGTGCTTCTGTGTCCAAGCAAAACACACAGGCACATTAGCGCACAATATCAAGCACAATGATAAAACCCCGAATATGGGAGTGATCCTGCTCTAATTAAGATCAGTGGGAGTTTTGCTTTGGACTTACTTGAGTGGGAGTAGACCTTTTCTTTTCTTGAAAGTGGGTTTGATGATTCAGTTTGTTTTCTGAAACACTGACCCTTTGACATAAACAAATTGCACGCACCGAGGGCCCAATCCTGCTTCCACTGAAATCAACGGCAGCTTTGTCACTGATTTCAATGGAGTAAGGATGAATGTGTTTTACTGGAGTGAGGCTGGAGGCCTGCAGAACTAGGCCTGATACAACCCCATTTAAAGGAAAATGCAGAAAAGAAACAGAAGATTAAAAAAAAATGTGAATTTAGAGTGGTTCCCCTTCTGTTGGCTTGTTTCAGTTGGAGCTGGACTGGTCCCATTGGAACACTGCCCAAATAAAGATTGCAGATCAAAACAAAATAATGTCATACTTCTTTATTATGCACATCCATAGAAAGATCAGTGGGGAGGAAAAAGACAAAAAAAGATGTGACTATGAATTCTGTCTGCTCACTTCTTTTCAGTGGCTGCCTCTAAACCAGACCTTCAGTTACTAACTCCTTATTTAAAGATAAACAAAATTGTTGACTGTACAAATTGTCAGATCGAAGTATTAATTGATTCTACTCCTTTGCTGTCTGCTCCCCACATATCTCACCCATTTTCCTGGCCCAGGACTATTATGTATTTCTTTAGCAGCACCAGCAAATCAGAATTTATTATACATATGTTTGTATTCCACTTAATAAAAAATACACCTATATTTTCAGATAAACTTTGTTAGTAATTCATGAGGTAAGTGACTATTTATGCTAATAAGGGGGAAATATATTCTCAAGCATAATGCATTACATAAATTTGAATGCAAAATGTTCAATTATGAAGTAAATACAGGTAATGCAAATAGTAAATTACATCTAATAAAATATATATATAAAGAATGTGTCTTCAAAGAGAAGCTTTTGCTTGCATCTGTGAGTTGTTTAAAGAAAAAAGAATTAATAAGTCCTGAATTACTATGTTGATTATTTATCTCATAATTCACTGATCTGTATGACTCCTAGTAATCAGACTGTTTCATATCCTCCAATATAAGGCAGGACTGTTTCCTCAGCAATTTTATCCCTATCAGATTATCTTGTCTGATTCTATTAATTCTCTCCCATAAATCTGCTAACAGTGATTTGTGATTTACTTACCCCGTTAACTGATCTGAAGACTGTTAAAAGGATTTATCTAGCACTGCACCTAAGAGGAGTTTATGGCTTATCATTCTGTTACTCTGAGGAAGTCTTTCTGAAATCAGTTTGGTTGGTTTCATAGTTAAATTCAGCGGACACTGTTTAGTTCTGCACCATAAAAAAAGGTACTAGATAAACAATAGGTGCAGTGACTGTACTTAATGTGTTGTCCTTAATATGTGTTTGTTTAAGTTTATAACAAATTACTCTTAAAGTCAATATAAGTCATAATCTGCATGTTACCTTTCATATAAACCTCTTCTATACATAAAACACACACACACACACTTTTTTACTTAGCTAGGTAAGCTGTTATTGTGCAATGAAAGTTCAGGTACCAATGTAATCCAATTAATGTACATTTCATATTGTATATTGCACTGTATATTTTAATGTTTCACATTCCACTGTATAGCTTTGTTTAAAAATATACAACAATATATTGTAAATATACAGAAAATATATATCAGTTTGAGCAAGCTTACGAACCTGGTCAATAATTAGTGAAAATAGGATTCTAAATTACATTAGCAGAGTTTCCTAAGAGCAAGAGACATCAAGAGACTATGAACAGAACCATATAGCCCTTACTCTGCTTGGATTAGGACAGGAGTGTAACAAACCAAGCTAGGAAAAGTGGGCAGTCTGATAGAATTTGGCCTGCAATAATTGTGGGAAAGGAAAGTCTGAATAGCTCTAATTGAAATGAAAGTGTATGATTGTTATGAAAGAACCACTGTTAATAGAGAACTGTAAATGTTTAGACACCCATTGTGAATAGCCAAATAAAGAAAAAATACGACAAAAATGAGAATTATATGGTATTGCAAGAGGGGTGTCACTTTTGAAAGTTATCAAAAATTACTAATCTTTTTTGCCTCTGGTGTGCTGACAATAGACATTTTGGTGTAGCAGTGATATATAATAGTTAAACAAGAACAATATTGTACCACCACTAATTTTACATGATGTCGTAGCAGGGCAGGGCTTCAGATTAATTTACAGCACTTGCTTACTGTTGGTATCAAATCAAAAACAGTGTCTGACATACCAGTAACACATACCATTTCATGCTCTGTAGTTTAGGGTTTATTCAGTACATTTCCTAATTTGCACATTTAATCCTCCGGTCCCAACTATTTCACAGACGTGACAATGTATTTCCTCAGGCATCTATGGAATGGGCCAGTTGAAATACTATGGCTGTAAATTCTGAAAAACAATTTCATTGAAAAATATTCGCACACATTTTGTCTGGTAGGTGAGAAGGTGAAGTGATATTCTGCACCACAGTCATCTTGCTCGAGAAGAAACCCAAACACAGGGAGCTGGGTTATCCTTTGTAGATTCATGCTACGAGCTAGTGAATTTTGTTGACTGCAACAATGTCAAAACCAGGAAAGCAAGCCTGAGTAGTTAAGTTGTATTAAATTTGCCACGCATAACAATAAATTTGTATGCTGAACAGACGTCCGTAGTTGTTCTTCTGGCAAAGTAATTCCAGAAAATGTTTCTAGACTGGGTTCTCTTTACATATCTATGGTATGCTACATTTCTTTTAAATGTCAGTGGCAATACAAACTGTATGATATGCAGTTGTGAATGCTGGAGCTGATAAATACAATGGCATAATCATGGTATCTACTGTAAGCCTACTACCCCCGTTCTTACTCCCCAAGTGGAGATTCTTTGGCTATTGAAAATGATTTCCACAACTGGTGGAAAAAACATGGAGTCACATTCTTGGAATTGTTATAAATAGCAAATTCTGAGCAGGGGGCGAGGGGAGGCCAGGGAAAGAAGAGAGGTTCTGAAGTGCAATGTGCAATAAGCTAGTTTAATATATGACTAAGTGTCAGAAGTCAGGTTTCTGGGACTTAGTTCTCAGACAAACAACTTTATGGCCCTGTGCTTCATCTTACTGCAGACAATTCATTTACAATGGAATTACGAGTAACTTTAATTCTATTCATACAGCCAGTTTAAAGTCACCTTTGCAAGATTTTTTTTTGGAAGGGGTCTTACTTCAGTGAGGATCCTGTGCACAGACATTGCCAGCCTAGCCCCTAGAGCAAAGTGAAGGTCAGCTATTTGGATAGGGTGACTTGCTGCCTCTATTGCAATAGCAGGTCAACTGCCTACCTGGATTCCCCCGCAGGAGGGGTGAATGCCTTACATTATCTTTTCTGCACTTTACAGGAAAGCTGCATGAGCAACAAAACCGGACAGGGCTCATCATAAAACTGACCTTTGCCGAAAGGTGGCGCTGTCGAGGTTTAAACCAAGCACATCCACCGTGGTTTTCACTCTCCATTCCCATTTTGCCTTCAGTTTTCACAACAAAACCCCCAAAATAATTAGCTCTAAATATATTAAATCAATTAAACCGATCTGCAGTGCAAAGGGCACTACATGCAATAGCCGAGTTTAGCCGGATATAGCCTAGCGTCTGCAGCCCAAAGCTCTTCCCCCAGACGGGCCCCTCTCTTTAGGGGCTGGTGTGATTGCTTTGCCCCTAGGTCACACAGCAATCAGTTCGGGGGGTGGCTATTTACCTCTGAAGTGGGGACGGGGGTGGGTGGGAAAGGGAGCCGCTGGTTTGGTGGCAAGCAACTCCGCTTCACGGGCAGCCCCGTGCTGGTGCAGGCAGGGAGGAATGTCACGCTCAAGTGCAAAGTTAATGCACTTGAACGTGGGCGCGCGCACAGCCCGACCCCCGGCCTATACGCGGCGCGCGCAAAGGCCGCGCAGTGGCCGAAGTGGGCAGGAGGAAACTCGCCTTTGCTCCCCCTCTCGGAGCCTTTTCCCGAGTTAACTCTTTGCGCGGCTGCCCCGGCTCTGCGGTTACTTTAGCAGCCCCGCTGGAGGGGGGGGCGTTATTGGCTTCCTGCACAAACATGCACCGAAAGAAAGTTTCCCTGCGGTGGATCCAGTGTCCGGCTCTTTAACCCAGTATCGAGGTGCTTGTCTCTGGGCAAGTGATCCTTAACTTAACTTGTCTCCCCAAGTCCGGATTCACTACTCCCCACTCAGCCCCGCCAGGGATCTCAAGTCCCTGCACGTCTCTTTGGACTGCGCCTCCTTCCCGCTTAGGTGGGACCCACAGTTTTAATTTATTGTGGGGTGTTTTTCTTTGGGGGAGGGTTAAACGTGCACTATTGGAAACAATGTACCCAACAGCGCTGTCAGGTAGACATGCTCGGGCATGGCATGCAGAGAAAGAGAACACCGCCGGGGCTGTTGAACAAGGCTACGTTTCTGCTTACCTACCACCAACCACGCAAACGGAGGAGGAAAATCTCTGCCCGCTCCGATACTTTTGAACCCTGCTGGTGAGCGTTAAGCCCACGTGACTCCCAGCGCACGAATCCGGCAGAGCAAGAGTTAAAAGTTTCGCCCCAGCTGACAGTCAGCTGATTGGCCCCTGATTGACAGCTTCGAAAAGTTTCCTTGTTTCTATACTATTATGCTAATGAGGGCTGAGATTGAAGCAGCCCATTGGTCCGGACTTGGAGTCCATTTCCCATTTGAAAGCTGACGTCAGGACTGCTATAAAACTCAGCAATGCTTTTAAACTCTACTGCTGGATGAGCCCTTTAAAATATTTTTCTTCTTCTCGCCGTAGGTTTGGGGTTCAGATTTGTTTGGGTTCAAATATTATTTTGACCGCGGTCCCGACTTCATTTCTTTTTTTTATTTTACCCTTCAGTCTCCCCCCCCCCCCCCGCCTTCCCCCGATGACCCTCTTCTCCATTTGCACTTTGCATGAAAAAGCCCAGGGGGAAGACACCATGAAGTGTTAAAAACAATCACCGAGGCACCTTTGCAGCAGCAGCACCAACCAAGCCAGCCCGCTGCAGTTGGAAAAGCTGCAAAAAGAGAGCGAAACCACCTCGATGCAAAAAAAAGGCGACTAGACAGCGCCAGCCGCTCTGATGCAGCGTCAGTACGGTAGGCTCTGCAAAGGATAAGAAAGCCGCCGCGCGAGAAAGAGTCGGTGCAAATTGGAGCGAAGGTTGCACGGGGCTGGCGGCGAGCGGAGGCAAAATCGAGATTGCAAAGCAGCAAGCTGGCTCACCCGGGTGCAACTCAGAGCAGTCCCCTCGCTCCTGGCGCGCACCCTTTCTGGAGGGCTGTCAGCAGCAAAAGGATGGCATCAGAACTGGCAATGAGCAACTCCGACCTGCCCACCAGTCCCCTGGCCATGGAATATGTTAATGACTTCGATCTGATGAAGTTTGAAGTGAAAAAGGAGCCGGTGGAGACCGATCGCATTATCAGCCAGTGCGGCCGCTTGATCGCTGGGGGATCGCTATCTTCCACCCCGATGAGCACGCCCTGCAGTTCCGTGCCCCCTTCCCCGAGCTTCTCGGCGCCCAGCCCGGGCTCTGGCACGGACCAGAAGACCCACCTGGAAGATTATTACTGGATGACCGGCTACCCGCAGCAGCTCAACCCCGAGGCGTTGGGATTCAGCCCCGAGGACGCGGTGGAAGCGCTGATCAACAGCAGCCACCACCCGCTCCAGAGCAGCTTCGATGGCTATGCTAGAGGGCAGCAGCTGGCCGCCGGCACTGGGGGCTCCATGCCCGGGGAAGAGATGGGCTCGGCAGCCGCCGTGGTGTCCGCCGTGATCGCGGCCGCCGCGGCCCAGACCGGGGCACCGCACTACCATCACCACCACCACCCGGCTGGGCACCACCACCACCAGCCGCCGGGCAGCGTGCAGTCCAGCAGCAGCAGCACCAGCAGCAGCAGCAGCAGCAGCACCGGGGGAGGAGGCGGCGGAGGGGGTCTGCACCACCAGCACCACGCCAGCAGCCTGCATTTCGACGACCGCTTCTCGGATGAGCAGCTGGTGACCATGTCGGTGAGGGAGCTGAACAGGCAGCTCCGGGGGGTGAGCAAGGAAGAGGTGATCCGACTGAAACAGAAGAGGAGGACCCTCAAAAACAGAGGCTATGCCCAGTCCTGTCGCTTCAAGAGAGTCCAGCAAAGGCACGTCCTGGAGTCAGAGAAGAACCAGCTGCTGCAGCAAGTGGAGCACCTAAAGCAAGAGATCTCCAGGCTGGTCCGGGAGAGGGACGCCTACAAGGAAAAGTATGAGAAGTTGGTCAGCAATGGCTTCAGAGAAAACGGATCCAGCAGCGACAGCCCTTCCTCTCCAGAGTTTTTCATGTGAGTTCCCACAGCCTTGCCACCTTAAGTAAAGTTCTCCATGTGAGTTGTTGTTGGGGGCTTGCTAGATCAACAACCAAGCTTGCCACCTGTTGTTTTTTTCCCCTTAACTCAAACCCATTAAAAACAAACAAAACAACAAAAAGTTGTTTTTAAGGTGGGCTGGCTCATTGTTGGCCAACCTAACAGTTCTACATGAGTTTCTTATTATTTTTTTGTGGGGGCTTGCAATGTCTTCTTGAAACATTATAAGATCCAACTTGCCACCAACTCAGTTCTTCATATGAAGTTTGTTCTTCTTTGAAACCTGCCATCCACATTATATTTTTTAAGTTCATGGGTTTTTTTTTTCTTTTGACCTTGCTGTGTCCAAGAAAAGTCACAGGTTAATTTTTTTTCCATCCTGAATTCTTCATATGAGATTTGAGCTTTGCAAAAAAACAAAACAAAACAAAACAAAAAAAACAACAAAAACAAAAAACAAAAAAAAAAACAACAAAAATCCCCAAAACCCAAAAAAACAAAAATACAAAAACAATGTGAATTTTTTTAGACTTCAGCTTGCTGAGTTCCACCAGTTTTTAGCGTTGTTGTGATATCTAGATCAACCTGCCAAAATCAAGCCTGCATCAACCTTTGGTGTGTTCATGTTAGTTTTGGCCTTAATCTGCCAAACGTGAGACTTTTAGTCTGCCATTAGATCCCATACTCATCTCATGCATTATGCTTGCTATTTTGTCTTAGCAACAATGGACTATGAAAAAGAGACATTATATTAATAAAACACCCTGCATGCTGGACATGTACGGTATAATTATTTTTTTCTTTTGCTTGGAAATGGACTTTTGGAGACTTATGGCATGGCATTCATCCTTTTGTTTTACTGCCTCATCACTTTTTTGAGTTGAAAGCAAAAAAGTGCAACCAACCTTTGATCTTCCTCCTCCTCTTCCTCCCCATTAAAGTTTGCATCTGCTCTAAAACTGCTTTTGAGTTACTCAGAACTTCAGACTTCCTTTTAAATGCACTGAAGCATTCCCTGGTCCAAAAAAAAAAAGCCAGAATGGATTCTGATAACCTAATGTGGCAAAATAATAATAATAATAATAATAAAAAGGACTTTGGAAAGATGTTTTAAAAACTGCTTCCCGCTTTGGGGACTTTAAAACCATGCTGTTGCCTAAAGCTGTCTAAACTTTATTTTTATGTGATCTGCCCCAAATTTATTTCCTTTTTTTTTTCTTTTGTATTTGGTCATTGTCAAATATGGAATGCTCTGGGTTCCTAGTATATAATTTAATTCTAGTTTTTATCATCTGTAAGCCCAGTTAAAATGTATGCTACAGATAAAGGAATGTTATAGATAAATTTGAAAGAGTTAGGTCTGTTTAGATGTAGATTTGAAACAAAAAGATTGATGCACTAAATTGTTTACTGTTGTGATGTAAAGGGGGGTAGAATTTGCAATGGGACTGTTTTTTAAGAGTAGCTTATGCAGCATGTGCTTGCAACTTAAATATAAGTTGGGTATATGTAGTCCTTGCTATACCACTAACTGTATTCAAAAACCAAAGTATTAAAAGGGGGAGGCACCCCTGTTTATATCTAGGGGTATTTTACATTGAAATTGTATTTTTTTTTCAAAATTGAAGTATTTGGGACTGAATTGCACTAAGATATAACCTGCAAGCATATAAAAAAGACAAGCCTGTTTAGAACGCTAATACAATTTATGCAGTTAAAAAGATGGCATTACTGCACAGTTTTAAGATGATGCAGATTTTTTTACAGTTGTATTGTGGTGCAGAACTGGATTTTCTGTAACTTCAAAAATTCCACAGTTTTAAAGGCAATAACCAGTAAATTTTATTTTCAGGGACTGATATCCTGTCTTTTAAAAAAAAATGGAAAGTAAATCTTACCACAATAAATATAAAAAAATCTTGTCAGTTACTTTTTCTTTTACATATTTTGCTGTGCAAAATTGTTTTATATCTTGAGTTACTAACTAACCACGTGTGATGTTCTTATGTGCTTTTATTTCATTTTCAACTTTATGGTTATATCAAAAGAGAGAATAATCTACAATAATAAACTGCATTTTTTTGATTCTGTACTCAGTTTTTTAGTGTGTAGTTTAAAAAAGTATCTAAGACAGCTACATTGCAAGGAAGTGATGCTGATACCAGGGCTCAAGCCACTGAATAAAAGGAGAGAGAAGTTAACAGCCAGTTATACATACAGTGGAAAATTGTCACCCACTAGAAATTAGTTATCTGTCAGGCAGGTGAAAAAACGTGATCTTTCAGGTACTTGTTCTAACTTCTCAGTTTTATAATGACTTAGAGGGCCTTAGTTCCTATGAGTCATATCGTGCCATCAGTTTCAAGTCATTGATCTCAAAGGGAAGTTCTGCTGAAAAACCTGATGATATGATATGGCCCTTTATGATGGAGTAAAGTGAAAGGGAAGACTTCACATCCTCTTATCATCTGATCCAAACAGAACAGTTTGTATCTACTAAAAGATGACACGGCATCAGGTTTTCCTTGTCACATAACTCACGTTAGAGAGATGTTGACATTGGGCAGACCCCCAATTCTAACCTCACTCCCCTATCTTTCCCACATCACCGTTGCATTGTCGGCCACAGGTCTTAGAAGGTTCATAGTGAATTTAGGATGGAAACCAAAAATCAAAAGACCTTCAAATGATTTGTGCTAAACAAACACTCAGAAAGGGTAATTTGCTACAAAAAAAAAACTGTTCAGGTCCAAAGGTGTGCTCTTTACTATAGAGTTGCATGCCAAAGTACATTTTCAGCTTTGAAATTCTCCTAAAACAATTAACCCAGTTATTTTAGTTATTTTCCCTAGCATTTTCCATAATTAGCAGGGCGAATCTTATAGTGTGTTCTCCAGTATCTGAATAGGCTTAAGTTTGTAAGCCATCTGAAAAACTCAGGCCTCTCTAAAGACTATTACCTCTTCACTAGAACTTTGCTTTATCACAGGCTCCAGGGTCGTAAACCCAGCACTATTTCTAAGTTTCTTCTGGATTATAAAATATGCCCCTCCACCCCAGCACATAGAGAGAATGGAATTAAAATATCACAGCAAACTGTGCAAGAGTTTTGTTCAGGGTGTGTGTGAAGGCAACTGTTTCTCAGAGAAACTGCCCAGGAGTCAGTTCCACACTGGTTACACAGGCAGAATTTTCAGATTTCAGGTCAGGACTACAGGATCAGACCCGCTCCTGGTGCTCTGGAAGGCTATCTTCCCTTAAAAATACAACAGGTTGTGTCAAAACAGTTACATTGAGGGAGTTGTTCATGCATTAATTTCTGACTGAGTCAGCTCCCATTAAAGTCAATGGCAAATAAATAAACCTCTGACTTCTGTGGTAGCAGAATGGGTCCCTTCAATCTGCGACTTTACGGAGCTTTGGAACTGGTTCCTGGGGTTAACCGATGCTGCCCTATATTCACCTCTCCTCCTGAACACAAAGTCAATGGAGTACCCTTTGGCATCTGACCTTGTTACACCACAACTTGAGTAATGGTTCAAGCTCCATATTCTGGTTAATTGGAGCTTCATATTCTAGTTAATATGTAAGCCGAGGGTAAACTGGTTGCTATTGGCTGATTAGAAAATTATCTGCTCTCATAAAGATAGTAACCTTTTTTTCCTGCCTGAAATGCTTAAACCTCTATTAGTGCCCACACTTTTCATGAGGGTCACCAAGGGACTGAATCATTCCAAAGAGTTCACAAGTATTGCTATTTTTACTAAACCGATAAGCACCTTACTTTTAAAATTGCCTTCTAAACGAATACACTGCTGCTAGTTTTTCCAGCACAGATGCAGAGCCAGCCCCTCACCTGCAATCAATTTGTTGTACAATATTAACTCTTTGTACTGTAGATCTTATAGTTTAGTAAAGTGAGAACGTGTAAGCAGTTACTAGGTTTACAGGGGCATTTGTTTGACCAAGCAGAGGTGATAGAAAAAATGTAACAATGTTCTCTTTCGTTTTGTTTCATTGGTTTTAGTGCACTCAGGATAGGGAAAGGTTTTATGAATTAAGCTAAGAAAAGCCTTCCAAGAAACAGATTGTCAGAAGGAAAAATATGCCGAACACACTCTAAAAATGCTGGTCTTTTTCCTAGCCCGTGATCCTAACGTATATATCAGGCTTTACTTCTGACTTAAAATGCACCTTATTTCTTAGGCTGTTTTTGACTCTGTCTGAAACTCTTATATTGCAACTAAAGAAAACAAAAACGCTAAAAGCAAGCTTTAAAAACCACAAAAGCAAACCATCAGTTGGGGATCTGTGTGGGCCATTTAAGGGGAGATCACACCTTTCCAGCAGAACTGCTTGCTGAAAACTAATTGAAACAGATCTGCTCTGAATAACCTGTATTCATTAATCATCCCTTGCTTGAAGCATTCTGGCCTCTATCCTGCTCAGTCTCTCACTGAGTAAAATTCCTATTGATTAGACAGGGGAGCAGGAGTCTGTACCCTGTACTCACTTCTCACTCATGTAAATCTAAAAGTCAGTGGAAGCATTGCCTCAATAAGGATACGGCCCTACACCTCAAAGGGTTAGTTAGTTCTCGCTTTCCACCTGGTTAACAGTGACCCATTCCTGCCATAGCCCTACGGTTCTTTCTCATTTATTAACTACATTGCAAAGAATGTTCATTAAAGGTGTGCACACAAAAGAGGTGACCCTTTGTTCAGTCTGAAATTTAGGTCAGTGTGACACACCCCCTCCAAACCTTACACATTTTTCTAAAATGTAGAATAACTGCCTTACCAACATTAACGGTTCAGCTTAGTGAAGTATTTTTGTTTGCATTAGAGTTTTCCCTGTCTCCCCAGGCTGGATCACATCTGAAAAGGGGAAAATATTTCTAAGCACCCGAGTGTGTTTTCCTTTAACTCTTTGCAATTGCAGTTGTGCTGTTTGCTCATTTTGCTCTGAAACAAAAATATGTAGCTTTAGTTCTTAGAAAGCTTGCTTCCCTTTTTATTTACCCACAATAAAAGCTCTTTTCTAAAAACAAATCGTCACCAATAACCAGGGTAGCAAAATTTAAGTTTACAAATGAATGTGCCCCACTTTTTTCTTATACGCTAATTTTAGTGTGGCTGCTGCATTTTCCTCTATTTTCCCTCCCCCACGGCAGGATGTAAGAAGTTCTTGAGTGAGAATCATTCATAATTTTTAATACCAATTTCTCTGACATAATATCAGACTCAGAGTACTGCTGCTTCCTGGATTTAGGGAGGAAATGATGCATATATCAGAATTATCTGCTCAGATGCCAGAACCACACTGGTGTCATTTCAGCATGTGAAGCTTTGAAAGGAAATCCTTTGTATTTATTAGTAAGATTATCATCTGAACTAAATGGACTCATTGTTTCTGACACCTGTTCAGATGATTGGATTTAAAAATACCACATACAAAAATGTACGTTTTCACTAGTGAAGATTTTTAATAAACATGTTCTCTTTAAAATCACTCATGTGATGTTGTCAGTAAACACCAGAAAACTTAGATTCCAAATGTTGTAAATATAAAATATTTTGCACACTTAACACATCTTCATGCACACAGGTGGTCCGTATCCAAAGAGTATCAATTTTAGCTGTTCAGAAGACAAAAAAGTGGGAGACTGTTTAAAGAACTGACTCTTTTTTAGATAAATGGTTGAGCATTCATACACCTTAGAGTTTTAGCACTTTCTAATTAATTTAGCAGGCTCAGCGGATGCAAATCAATACGTTTTAATGCTGTGCACTCCACGTTATCTTTTACCATAGGACAGGTATTGTAGGCTGGAATCAGTGGAGAAGGAAAAAATAAAGCACTCAAGATTTGTGAGCTCAAGGCCAGGGCAATGCAAAATGTTCCAAGATGAAAGCAATCAATGCAAACTCTAAGTAACACATGCTGGGTAGATGTCTGTGTTGAAACCTACATCTCATAGCATAAGCAACACCTATCTATCTGGATCTAAGTCTTTATAAGTTGGCAACGAACTTGATGGTAGCTGATTATTCACCAAAATGATGAGTTTCCAGGCTGCTGTACCCCGCTGTCTGGTCCTCGGCTCTAAAAGGGTGCAGTTTCTTACACAGCTGTGACATACTTTTAGGCCTGGTTTTTGGCAGAGTGAGTTATACTAATGAAGGTTGCCTGACTGCAGGAACGCTGGATGATTTTAAGCACTTATACTTGGACATGGTTTCCTGTTAAATACACATCCACTAGACATCTTGCATGGAGGGAACAGAAAACGGAGCAGAAGTTTCCTAGAAGTCTAGTTTCCAAGTGCATAGAGTAAAAGAGAAACCAAGCAGTGTGCTATGGTTTCCAGCTGGGTTAGAGGATGAAGCATCACAGCTTGTCTCTCAATTGTTAATTCAGAAAGAAGTACAGTTCTGAACATTTTCCCCAGCAGCTTTTAAAACAAAACATTCACGGCTGGGTATGAAGGCGTAAGACTCAACATCCCATTCAGTGTGCAAGCTGGCCCCTCTCCCACCTTGCTTTTCAGTGTAAAACAAGCTGTGCTCCAAGACTAAGTGGTGTCAGTCAGGCCAGCACTATAGTCATCCCCCAGGCTTGGGTTCGCCTCCATGGGGCTCTCCACCTTTGCCAGCTGCAAAAGGGGAGATTTGTGTTCCTTTTTGGCTCATGCAATGCAGGTGTTGGTTATTTCAAAGAAAGAAACCACCCCAAACAAAAAGCTGTGAACTCCTCTGCCCCAGGCAAATTGGATAGCTAAAGAACCCGTTTCCAAGCCACTCCCCAATAAAACCCTGGCTTCCAAAAGGCCTGGGACCTTTCTGAGGTTTAAGAGAACCACCAGCTTGCAGGCCTATGAGGAGCCGAAGTTGCTTTTTATGACTGGGGATGTTTCTGGAAATGAAATAGCTGATCTGAATCAGGTCCAAGAGCCTCCATGCCACATGCTGGTGACCATGTGGGGTACTGCGGCTAAGGGCAGGGTGCATGGGAAAGGTGCTTGCCTTCTGCTTCCCTCCACTTTGGAATGTCAGTGTAAACACATGGGGGAACATGGGGGGGACATTGTTCCCGTCTGGTCTCCATTTCCCAACAGGATAGGCCATGTGTACCCCCCTCCCCAGTACTGTCAGGGCTCGGGCCAGTCAGAAAGGGGACCAGGAGGGGCCCGATCCTGCTCCCACTGAAATCAAATGGGAGGTACTCCCATGGAGGACGGGGCCAAGGCTTTCCAAGGGATTAGGGAGGGCACCGGGCAGTCCCACTGAGTCCGGCTCGAAGGCCGCAGCCCGCACCCCCTGCCCAGGCCGCTCTGCAGCCGCAGCCCTATCCCTGCTCAGACAGCCATGGCGGGCAGGGCCCAGCGGCGTGGCAAGGGGCCGGGTCTAGTCTTAGGCGCTAGCCCCGGCCTGCGCTGAGCGCCTGGGCTGGAGGGAGTGAAAGCGGCCGGCTGCACGTGTTCGCCCCCGACTTGGAAGCGGCTCAGAGCCAGAAGGGCAGGACCCGGCCCCGTTGCGCCTGGCTGGGGGTGGGGGCTGTTTGCCCAGCACTTTGGGGGACGATCCCCGGCGACGCGCGTGGCCGGGCTCAGCCGGGGAGCAAATGGGCCGGGGCCAGCGCCAGCCCTCCCCTCCCCTCCCCCGCAGCAGGGGAGCGCAGGCGGCCCTGCCCCCCAGAAGCGCTGGGGCGGAGGAAGGGGGACACCCCCCGCTCCCAGCGCTCCCCCGTGGCCGGGCGCGGGGGGCGGCGGGTGTACCCCCCCCCGAGGTTTGTGCCAGCCCAGCTCGTATCTGTTTCCCCCGGGGGAGGGCGGGGGCCCGGCCGCACGGCGGCGGGCCGGGGGGAGGGAGGCAGCTGCCCTGGTTTGGTGTCGACATCCAGTTCCTGAAGGCTCCATGCATCCGTCCCAGCCTTAGCGCCGGTGTGTCAGGCAGGCGGCCTGCCGCTGACTGATCATCCCGTAGGTACGTTCCTGGGGCCAGCTGAGCCGGGCTGTTTGACTTGGCTTCGGCCCCTTTTCCTTTTCTGGCTGATAACCTGTGCTCCAGTCCGCCTGATCCAAAGCGCGCTGACGCCCGTGGGAGTCTTTCAATGAGGTTTGGGATCAGCTGGTGGCTGCAGGAGAGGGCGGGGGAGTTTTGGGTTGCGTGTTTCGTAAATCATTTGCAGTGAGAGAAGAGCAGTTTTCTAAATCCGGCGGAAGCGCTCTCTGAGATGGAGTTTAATGCTCCATTTGGAAATAACACGGGATAATTAACCTGCCTGGAGCAGGAATCTTTTCCCTGACTTTTCTTTTAAACAGAAATTTGCAAGATCTTGGAAGCTTTAAAAAGTTGTGTGTGTGTGTGAGTGTGAGAGAGAGAGAGAGAGAGAAAGAGAATATCAGCTCCTAAAGTTGTGGTACCTTTTAAAGAGAGTCCCCACTTTCTCAAACATTTGAGGCCCTTCCATCGAACCACTGGCACTGTTTTAAGGTAAGTAACATTGAACGTCCCCCACCAAAAAAAGAACCCCCCCCCCAAAAAAAAAAACCGTTCTCCTCCCTCCAAGCTGAACTGCTTCCTAATTCAGGGATGAAAGTATTGTAATACATAGGGTACCAGGCCTATGTTCACCATACATTTATACATTTCACTGTTTTGCAATGTACAATGAATAGATTTCACTTTTGATAGAGACCCACTTTAGTGTCTGCTTAAATCTGCTTACAACTGTATATTCATGCCACCCCAGATTCAGTCTATAACTAAACACAGCCATTCCACAGCCGTTAATTGTAAAATCCATTTTAACACACCACATTAGAGAGAAGCAAATATATTAAATGATAACTCTCATGTACCATCTTTGTCAAATTAAAAGAAGGAAAAGAAGTGTTATCGGCCATGTTAAATTAATAAATCTGCTTAGCCTCTTCAGGCTGTTTTAGTGCTGCATGTCTTGGAATTTCTCTTTATTAATACCTGGTCTTCAGTTAAACCAGTGAAATGATTCCATGCACTGTGCTTGTCTATGAGAGACGGTCCACTCTGTTTCCAGTCTGCTCTGAATTGGATGACCTATTGTGGTTCTAAGATAAGGGATAGCCTCATTAAAAGACTAAGGGTAATAGAGGAGGGTGACCACAGTCTTTTTTGGATGCTCTTCAAATGTGAGAATTGAATAGCTATTCCTCTCCCAACTAAATGCATTAATAACAGGATGGATTCATCAACTGGCATGAGAGCCGAGGCTGTGTTGAGAAAAATGACACCAAAGATCTAAAAAGCCAAGGGATCCTGGACATGGTGACAAATACTAAATTTAAAGAGGCGCTGTCCCTTTCACTGGAAATAACAGACAGATCAACAGGAGCCGTCTTGAAAAGCCTTCAGCAGCCACAATGCTCTGCTATGAACATGCATATGGATATTTATAGATGTATACATGCATGATTTGATGGAAACATTTCCGAATAAACATGATCTCATGTAAAATTTCCCACTGCACAGACACATTGTTTTAAGTGGCATGATTGAAAATAGCTGTATTTGCCATTCTGTTCAGTTTGATGTTGAAAATGATCTGTACATTGTGGAATAATTGAGTTTGCCCAAATTGTACGGTTGATTTAAAAAAAAAAAGCTGCAGAACTGTTTTGCAATCAGAATGCCAAATAAACCCACTGTCTTGATTTTTTCCCCAATCTTAACCCAGATATGAGATTTTTCTTGCTATGAATTGTTTTGATATGACAAAATATTTATTGATTTAGCTGCAGCTCTACTTCCCACAGATTACTTGTATGTAGTCCAATGGAGAAAGTTAGACGTAACAAACATACCAAGTATACATATTTAAAGAGCAGTGTTGGTTTTGACTCATTGGTTTATTTCACTTATTGTACAAAGATTCACTGTAACTATGTTGAATCTTCTAAAATTAGATTTTAAATATATTTTGACGGTCTAAACTTGTATAGTGTGAGTGACCGTAGGGAAAAGTGACACCTCTGGCTTTGTTATTAAACTGCTATCTGGAAAAATGGATTATGCACTGAAATTGGTAATTATTTTGCCAGTTACATTGGCACAGCTAACAATAATAATAAAAATTTTTATTTCAAAAATCTATAGGAAGTTAAATGCTTTCAACTGTTGTAGTTTGATATTCACTGCCAAGACAAAAATTGTATTTTTGTTTTACTGAGATCATTGTGCTATCACTAAAATTCTCCTGTTATTAATGTGAATAAAGGCCAGGCTTGCTATTTATGAATTGTTTTGTTTTAAACAGCGTTCCATTAAATTCATCAGCACAAGAAAACTGTTAATAAATAATACACAAGACTTTCTGAAATTAAATTAGTATCCAATCAGAACAGTTCTGCTCTGTACAATATTAGCAAAAGTGACATATTTCACAGTCTTTTAAAATTCTTTATTAATTTCATTTTGTTTATTTTAATATATTTACTAAATTAGGTACCCAAGAGAATCTTCTACATCGGTGATGTGAAAATCCCTGTTGCCTGAAGTAAAAAAAAAAAAAAGGTACATTTTGATTTTGAATTTGCATATATGAGAATAAGAACTTTTTGTTTTATTAGACTGTTTAGAAGGAGCTTACTCCATAGTCTCTAAAAGTTCCATCGGGTTTATATTCAAGTGTGTAAAAGACACATGGACAGTGTAAATATTTTCTACTTTTGTTTTTCAAGCCTGTCTCCTACTGTCATTTAATTTATATTTTATTCCTTGTGAATATCTTAGTTTTTTGTCTTCAAATGCTGGCATTCAGAAACTAGCTGTGGAGGTTAAGTATGAAACTACAGAAGATCTGTCTCAAATCTTGATGAAAATGATAGATCTCTGTGATAGTTTATGTTTCTGCCCAGAATTTCCAGTCAAGTGTGAAGTATAACACTGTTTTCCTCTCCCAAATCACATCCATTCAGTTTGTCACATTTACAGAATACACAATATTAATAAAAATTAGACTCTCAAACTTCTACGCTCACACACAAACATTTCCCCCCTACCCCGCCTTTAGATTCAGGGAGACATATGGTCCTGGGGATCTGTTTATTAACAGACTCAACTGTAAGAAAAGAAACAAAAAAAAAACACTAAGTGGTTTAAATGGGCTTTTCAATTACAGAGATCCCTGTGTGAGTTTAATTATGAAATCACTTCTTTTAGGTAAGAATACAGCCTATGACATTTCTATGAATAGTTAAGAGGTGTTATTAAACAAAGAATTTTTAGTTTTTATTAGCTAGTGAAACAGAGCTTTATTTAATTTGAAATTTGCCTGACTGTGTGGAGAAGGGGGGTTGTTGATCCCGTAGAATTCTTGCAAGTCAATCTCTCATTGACATTTACAGGATTTTTGTGTGGGTATTAGATGCAGGATTGGGCCAGGTGGGAGCTTCATCAGAGACAAATTTTGTGATCTGATTCTACTCTCACTAACATGGGTTATAAATGGATGTAACCTCTTGACATCAGTACAATTACTGCTGGGTTATGGTGTTGTAAGTGAGAAGAAAATCAGACCTCTTGTTTTACTGTGGATCCTTGCAGCGCGTGGTATGTTGCATATATTGAACAAATGTGAATAGCAATTTTGACCGTAATCAAGGTATTTGTCTTCACTGTTCAAGTACAGTCTATTGTGTCTCTTCTCATTGCTAACATGAGTTCTTTATTTTAAAGAATCTGAGAGCAGTCCTTACCAGTTTTGTTCAGTTATGTATGGACATGTTTTAAAAAGCTTTTTATTTATTGTACAGGTGTAATAACAGGAGTTACCTGGGCATAATGCTCTCTGGCTTTGAAAATAGGCATGATTATTTCTTTGATTTGTGTATCTTGTGGTTATCCTGCCAGGCATTGTTGAAAACACAGATCCTGTTACTTTG
Organism: Carettochelys insculpta; assembly: GCF_033958435.1. Classification (NCBI taxonomy): domain Eukaryota; kingdom Metazoa; phylum Chordata; order Testudines; family Carettochelyidae; genus Carettochelys; species Carettochelys insculpta. The sequence goes on along the minus strand of NC_134150.1, from coordinate 33,573,020 downwards.
AAACAAACAGATATTGCGTCTAGGAAGAGTTAATGAACTTTTATGGCCAGGTTGAGATTGGACTGACCTCTATGGTAATATTTCATCTAAGGTTACTGTTGGGAGAGAAATCAAATTTCAGCTGTGAACATGATTGACAGGGAACTGCAAGAAAAAGAGAGAGATCTGCTCAGATGGGGAATTTGGGAAGGAGACGGACAGTTCAGGGAAGTTTCTCTGTTATATTAGGAATAATAAAGTTAGATATGAAAAGCCCAATACTTTGCACTCTCTGGAGGCTCACTTAGTTTATTCTCATAAAATCAGTTTGGTTAAGGGAATTTAGTACAATAGCATTGGACAGTGGTCTCAGTGCTAACTTGATTTCTTTGAAGGAATCATGTTATTTCTAGCCTATTTGAAGGAATACCAGCAAGTGATATGATGATTACAAGTAGAATATATTGTAGCTGTTGATTAAGCTACAATCACTATACTAGCATTTTCTCTTTTAGTCTCTGTAAAGGTAGTAAGATTATGGACCAAATAAATCCTTGGCATAATTCCATGCACTTTTTCCTGTGGAAATCAGTGGGAGTTGGATCAGGACTAAGTTCATGTTCCTGATACAAACCCTGATCGTAATACTGAAATTAAAATACCATGAACTATCAGCATGTATGTCAGATAGTACTTTATGAGGTAATCCGTATAAAACCTCCAGTGATGGTAGTGGGTATCGTGTGCTGGACTGAAGGATGGTACATGGCCCTAAATATTCTTTTCCAATATATTTGTTAACACTATCCAAACGTTCTTGTTTATTTCACTTAGTGCAGGAAAGCTTTTGCACTTCTGTCATAAGGGAGTCAGCAGCCAGGAGCAAAACATCACGGTAGGGGACCAAATTATGCCCTGTGATATATGTCTACGTGCCCTTTGACATCAGTGGGGTTTGAATGCATTTGTGTGAAGGCCAGATTTGGTTCTTCTGATGCTGATGATGGTAATACCATACTATTTTTGTTCCTCTTACAGGGGAACCACAAGAATAAATCTAATTTTTTTACAGTTTATAATGGCCTCATAATATTTTTTTCCAAATTGAGGGAGTTCTTTTTGTTTGTTTGTTTTGGAGGGTTATCTTAGTGATTTTTGGAACAGCTCCAAACCCTTTCTTCTGAGGAAGAAGAGATGTTGAGTGAAGTCTCGACCCTGTGAAACCAATGATGAAGCTCTCAGGCTATGTCTAAATGGCCAAGTTATCTTAAAAAAAACTTTGGCATTGTCTAAGTGACACACACACTATTTTGAAATAAATTTGAAATAACATGCATTGCGGTAACCCTCATTCTCTGAGAAACAGTGCATATTTCAAAATAGGCCATAATGGGCCACAATGAAACTATTTTGAAATGCCCGGAAATTCTATTTAGAAATAGCGAAGTGCTATTTCGAAATGCATTTGTGTTTAGTTGTGTTATTTTGAAATAAGATAGTATATATGTATAATAAGGTAAGGCAGATGAGTAGCTCCAAAAATGTTTTAATGTTTTGAAATAAGATATATTTTTAACTTATGTTGAAAGAGGGCTGTCATTTAGATGTAGCCTCACTGACTTCCTGAAGCCAGAATTTCAGCTAACATGTTTAAGGATCATCTACACAGGAAGCTATACTAGTATAAGGGAAGATGTCAAAGTAGACTTATATAACTCCCCATAAGGCAGCTTTTATTTTGGAATAAAACTGACTTTCCAGTTTGGTTAAGGTTCCTTTGGAGATGGTTTAAACTATACTAGGGAAAAAAAAAAGGGCAACACTCATTTCAGAAAAAATTGCCCATAGGGAAAGCCATACCAGTATAATTATCTTGGAATAAATATATAGGTGTAGTTTTGCCATTGAATTTCCCTACATAGACAAGTTCTAAAGCTAAGGTGAAAATAAGCAGAAGTAAAGAAGAAATGCAAATTGCCTTTCCCTTTTGTAGTGTACTATTAAGAATTTCCATGCAAGGGAAAACTTTCTAATACCTTCAGCTTGAAATATAAACCCGTTCACCTTCCATGTGATTTGTTTTATGATTTGCTCCTTGTTGTCTTTCCCACCCGCACATAGTTATTAAAAGGTGTGCTTGTCCAAGAACTTGCTCCTTTCCACAGTGTTCCTGTTCCGCTTTTGCCTGTATTGAAGTCAGAATGTAGGCTGTGACTTCCAGATATGTTTACATGTTTCAGCAGACTGCTGACAAACACTGGATAATGACTTCAGTAAAGAAAATAGAAGGCCTAGGTCTTAAACATACAACTTTTCTAAAGCTAAATGTCTGATATAGTGGAAGAAGAATTATGGTAATAAGTATAAATTTCTGCTCAGTTTCTGTGTGTATGGATGAGATCTGTTTGAGTAGTCTCAGGCTTTGTCTACATTAGAAAGTTTTGTTGACAAAACCTGCGGAGCTTCCACATTCCCAAGGTGTTCAGTCAATAGTAAATGGACAGAACACAGCACTTTTGTGGACAATGTTCTGCTGCTCTCCATGAGACAGAACGCCTCTGTCGACAGAAGCCAGTCTGGACGTGCCTTCTGTTGACAGACAGGGCTTTTAGGACACCAGGCAGCTCTGTCTGCTGTGCTTCCAGTTGGCTGTTTTTACCGAGAGAGTGGCCTGGCAGGCGACTCTCTGTCAACAGAGTGGATTGCTCTTTTGATCCACTTTGCAGCCTCACTGCAATCTGGCGGCAGAAGTTTTGTCAGTTTTGTCAACAGATTGCTCAAGGGTAGACACAGCCTCAGAGAGGTAGCCATGTTTGTCTGTATCTTAACAAAACAAAAAAAGCAGTCCTGTAGCAGCTTAAAGAATAACAATATTATTTATTAGATGATTAGCTCTATTTGGCCGTGGTTACACTGACCCAAATTGCTGGCTGCAGTATGCAAATGAGCAATCTCAAATGCAAATGGACACTCATCTGCATATTTACTCCACAGCAGAGGTTGCTGCTGGCAGAAAAAAAGCTGTGTAAACATGGTTCTGCCTCCTTTTTCAGCACTTGTGCCTGATTTTTCCAGTCATAAGAGGCTGCCAACAAAACGGTATGGCGTTCGCCAGCAGAGCCACATTTACACTGCTTTTTTTTGTGCCAGCAGCAGCCTCTGCCATCAAGCAAATATGCAAATGAGAGTCAATTTGCATTTTCAGGCCACCTGTTTGCATACTGCTGCCGACAGGTTGGGTCAGTGTAACCGTAGCCGTTGAGTTTGCATTGATGTGTAAGTGCCCTTTTAAATACTGATTTCATTTTACTGAATTCCAAATTGTGCATAAGACTTCCATGGCCAAATTTTCATCAAGGTCAATAAAAACCATGTATGTATGTACATAGGCAAACTTTGCCTCTTTTTATATTCAGCCTGTCTCAACTGGAAGTTATTTTTCTGTTCACCAAAACAGTGGCAGCAAAGCCCTCCCCATCTACAATTTACAGAAATTCTGGGTAAAATTGTATTTATGATGACAGCATGAACTTCATAAATACTGTAAAATCCTATGTCTCTGTCTCATCCATATTCATTTGAAGAGAGAGTGAAAACAGTTTGTGTCCTTGTGCTCGTAGAACAGACCTTTTTATAAAACAAAAAGCAGTCCTGTAGCACTTTAAAGACTAACAAAATAATGTATTAGGTGATGAGCTTTTGTGAGATAGACCCACTTCTTCAGATCTGGAAACTTCTGAATTCCAGATCTGAAGAAGTGTGTGTGTCCCATGAAAGCTCATCACTTAATACATTAGTTTGTTAGTTTTTAAAGTGCTACAGGACTGCTTTTTAGTTTTGTGAAGATACAGACTAACACGGCTATCTCCCTGAGACCTCCTTATGGCTGACACTCTAAAAATCTGACCTTGATGGGAGTTTTGTGTGAGTAATAACTGCCAGATTAGTTTTGCTTGAATTTAAAATTGAGATCTCAAACATCTTTGCACTGCTGTGATTTCTACTGTTACTTAGTTATAGCGTAGAATTTTAGCTGACATGCTAATAGAGACACTCTATTCTTTAGGGTTTTCCAGTGTTTGTCGTTTTTCAAATGATCTATGCTTTTTAAAAATGTGTTCACATTGATCAGAGACCGGAGAAGTAGCACTCTAACATATAACACATGAAATGTATGTCTTATTTTTTCTTACAGCTGCAAACAGGCACAGCACTTAGAAAAGGAAAGGGGATGTTTTTAATCAGTGCACTATAGACATACCCTGAGACCTTAGTCAAAACAATTGATCACTTATTTAGCAAGGTGCTTAAGCACTTGTCCAAGCATGAGTAGTCAGTTTCATTTGCTTCACCTAAATATCTAGTGCCTTTGCTCTCTTTATACCTCACTTTACCAAGCTATTACACTAGGTTATTAATTCTTACCTTAGAGTGGGTGTTAGACGAATTAAGAAATATTTGTAAAGTTCTCTGATGCCTTCTGCTGAAAGGGGATTCCTATGAATACAGTATGCTATTTAGAATAGTGTTATAGTTGCGTTGGTCCCAGGATATGAGACAAGGTGGGTGAGAAAATATTTTTATTGGTCCAAAAGAAAAAGTGGGTTGTGCCATTTTTTGTCCTCCACACTTACTCTACTGTACTTGTTTCCTTCCTTTGTTCTCACCAGTGAGAAGCTTCTCACCCTCACCAACAGAAATTGATCCAGTAAAAGCTGTTACCTGCCCCATCTTGTCTCTCTTCTATGCTGGGACTAATACAGCTACCACAACACTGCATATATAAATATCTGTTTTAATTTATGTTTGTTTTGTGTCCTTATTTCATCAGTTGGTGTGAGAAATATAAATGATGATATTTTATACACAAATGTTCTGACAACTCATCACTTGCATTCCACAGAAGCTGTTAGAACTTCAGTCACGGGTCTCAAACTTATGGCCTGAGGGCCCAACTGCTGTCTAAACAGTTGCACAGTCTGGCCCATGCACGGTTGCTGGCACTCAAGTCCCTGTGGCCTAGAGGGGAAGGGGAGTACCCTTTCCCCAAGAGCAGCCCCTGTTTTGCCCTCTCCCATCCAATGCACCTCTTTCCTCAAGCCCTTTCCCTGAGGGACATGGCTTTGGGGATGACCTGGGTTTCTGTCATGGGGCAGCAGCAGGGGTTGGGGCGCCCTGTGCTCCCTGTGGTGACGGGAGCTATGGGGAAGCACAGCCTCTGTCCTTCTCCACTGCCATCTACAGGCCATTCCGGTTGCTCTGCTTCACTGTGGTAGGGGGAAGCGGTGTGCCTCAGACTCAGTGCAGCCTGGCTTGGAAGATGGTGGTAGAGTGGAGCAGGGTGGCTCCCGCTGCTGTGGTGAGTGTGGAAGAGCCCAACCCTTGCTGCCAGCCTCAGACCCTGCAGGCTAACCTGAGGATGGGGCGCTGTCCTATCCTGAAGGTGGTTGAGGGGGCATCATGGCAGTTACCACAAAGTGCAGGGCCTGGGGTGTCAGTGCTGAGTTATCTATCGATGGGATACCGCTGCATATACCTCTCTTGAGCCATAGGGATGTGCTGGCACTGGTGCCAAGCTAGTGCCTGGAAGCTGCTGCACTCCTGAGGGTGGTGCTGGGGACCCCTGAGAGGGGTTTAAATCACCGACGGCAGCAAATGGAGCTAGGAGGCTCATTGTGGGAGCATATGGGCCAGCAGAAGCAGCCAGGAGGTGTGTGGTGGTGGTGGGGAAATGTGTGGAGGCTCCTCCCCAAGAGCCCTGTGAAAGTGAGGAGGGGGAAGCTGGCTCACTAGGAGGGTTTAAGGACCGGCCCTAAGGTCAATTGAATTTGAGACCTCTGACTTAAGCGGTCTGTGGGACTCATGCATGTCCTGTGCCTCAGATGTGAATTTTGCCCCTTGAACAAAGTGCAGGGGTTGGTGGCCCAGTTTAATAGAAGGAGCTGATCCTCACAGGGCATGGAGTTATCTGAAAGGCAGACCCAGACTGGTTTTTTTAATCATCATGAATGTAATGTGACTCATTACCTTAAGCAAAATGATGTGTCCTTGAAAACCCTTCATTATTGGTTGACTTACTCACCCATGTACACACTCCCAAACCAGCTGCCAAGACTTAACAGTGGTCAGGGCTGACTTGTTGATTTTTTCTCTATTTGCTGATGCCATTACCTTAGTTCGCAAAGCTTAAGCCATTTTCTCTCACCAGTTGTGTAGCTTTTATTTTTGTCTATCAAAATTATTGCCATTGTCGTCACTGACCCTACTTTCTTTTCCAGATCCAATAATGGAATCTTCAGCTATGAATTTGCTAACCATAAAGATTTTTGCTTGAACTGTTTTCAAAATACTGTGGTAAAAATAATAGTAATAATAATAAGCCTGTGAACAACATGCTGTGACACTCTCTCAAGCATTGCACCTCGACGGGAAAGATAATAAAGATATTAGCACTCATATAATTTCAGATAGGAGATGAAACCAGACATGAAAGAAACAATAGCTCCAGCTGTTGAGTAGGAATCAAACTAGCTATGGGAATTACAGGTACTGTCACTGGAGGCAGCCTGACTTCTGAGAAATGACCTCAGGTGTAGAAGCTTGCTATGGCCCCTTGCACATATTAACACCTAATTAACAATCTGCAAGATCATCCTACAACTTAATCACCAGTGAGGTGAGAATGACAATCAGAAAGAGTAAAAGGAGTAGAAGGAGAAGAGAAATGGTAATTTTTTCCTCTGCATGCATCATCTAATAACCATGGTTATTGAGATGCAGCTAAATGCGATTTCCTTTTAGTCATTTCAGTCTATTGGAAGGCACAATGCATTCATTTGCTAGAAGGTAGGGAGTGAAGGTGAGAATTGAATTGATCTGAGATACTCTGAAAAATTGACCTGGAGGTCATTCATAGTTTAAATTGGGAAGCTAGACCAAGTCTATTTCTTCTCTGGCTACCTTTTCACCATTTTTTGCTTCCAGACATGTTATCTTGTATGTTGTAATTACTTAAACATAGTCTGATGCCAGCGTACCTTGTTCTCGCAAAGTGAATCAAAATAAAAAGACCTTTTGTTTATGATGATAGGTAGTTAAATAGCCCTTTCAGACACACTAGTATTCCATACTGACCTCTTAGAATCTGACTCCCCAGTTCTGCATCTTGCGCATGTGAGCAGTTTCCAGTAAGGAGATCTGCTCCATTCTTGTACTGCCATAATCCAGTTGCACTAGAGCAAACTCCTGCAATGAAGCCACTGTACTGGCACAAAGCAGAGTTTATGTTGATTCAGCTTAATTGGGAACCATGGCATACTAAGAATTTTGCTAATGCAGGCAGGGCCAAAAGCTGCAGGCTCGGGTCCTTAAGTGTGCTTAGTTCCGATGCAGGATACTAAAACAGGAATATTTGAAGTCAGCCAACAGTAAAAAATAGCTGTCGTTCGATTGGCAAGTATTAGATGTGTGTAAGGACTGCTCACATGAATGCCGGGGCATAGGACTCATCATTAAACTTTGCTATGTGAAGTAAAAAGCAGAGTGGGGGCAGGAAGGTGTGTGCCCATTGTTTTCCTCCACATTTACTACTTCCCCCATGTGTTTAAACCAGGACTATGAGAAAAATGGGCGGGGATAGTACTCCTGCCTACCTTTGTACTCCAATTTGAGTGCTAAGGGCTGTTTGCTCTGCACACAGCTGTTCCACATATTTCTGGGCTTCATGAGAATTCTGTGTTGGTATCATTGGTCTCAGATTATAGTGTAATAAGACTAGAACACAACATGGAATGTATTAACCACTCATCTCCCATACAGACTGCCCCATCCCATCAGTAGAGTGCTGCAAATCCGTGGATAGCCACAGCTCATGTTGGGGAGACATGGATGCAAATACAAATTTTGTATCTGGACAGGGCTCTACCCATCCATTCTCCTTCTTTCTTTTCACACAACAGGAGATCTTCTCTATGTTCACTGTTCTGTTTGTTTCCATCATACCTTTTGGCTGTGTTTTTACATACTGGCTGCATGCTAAAATTTAACAGGACCATAACATCAGCTCTAACAGATGAAAGGCAAGCAACATAAAAGTTGAATATATTATTTATCTTGTAGTTTGCATCCAGGATGTATCTTCCTTTTTGTATTTTTGCTGATGTTTTGCCCATGATGCTGAACTCACTTCTCAAAAGCCTTTGTCCCCTAAATACAAATATTCATATTCATGCAATCCATCAACAGCTAACAAGCTACAAAGCTCAGGCCTGCATTACATGCACATTCCAAGCTCAGATTGATCCTATGCTCCTCCTGCCCTTTGGAAACAAAATCAAGAATGGTCACTTTAGACATGGAGACTTTTCTTTGGTCTAAGCACAAGAAATGGATTGGGTAGGCAAAAGAAACAGCTCCATTTATAACTTGAGGGAAATTTTTGCCATGCTCACCCAGTATTGTGTGGTTCTGCAGAAGCAAGGAAAAATTATGGCCATTGCAGAGTGTCAGAGCTAAAAGGAGACTTTATTTGGAGCTTTTTCCCTGATTTGGGTCAGTATCTGACTCCACATTTCTTACCTTCTTGGCTTCATTTAGCATTCAGCCTCAATAACAAATACAGGATCAGGCCAGCCATGTTGTTTAAACTTCATAAAACCCTTTTTCCCCCTCAAGATTTAGCATAAAACTCTACAGCTATGTCTACATGAGAAGGCTCTGTCCACAGAAGTCACTGTTGGAAGGGATTTCCCAGCAAAACTTCTGTCAACAGATTGCACCTACACATAAAAGCAGATCAAAAGAGCAATCTGCTCTGTTGATGGAGAGCAGCCAGACTGTCCGGCCCCCTCTCAACATAGTGGCTGACCAGAAGCTCTGCAAACAGGGCTGCCCAGTGAACTAGAAGTCCTGTCTGTAGAGGTAAGTGCCCTGGAGCATCTACATGGCTGTTTTGTTGACAGCACTGTCAAGAGAGGCGTTATATCTGACGGGGGAGAGGTATAATGTTGTGGGTAGATGTGCTGGGTTTTGTCGACAAATTGTTGACAAAGGGCATTTTGCATATATCAGAGAGGTAGCCAAATTAGCCTGTATCTTCAAAAACAACAAGAAGTCCTGTGGCACCTTATAGACTAACAGATATTTTGGAGCACAAGCTTTCATGGGCATGTAGAAGCTCTGCTGTTTTTCCCAACAAACGCCCAGTTTTGCCGAGAAAAGCCTCTCGTTTAGACGTAACCTTCAAGTTTCCCTTTTGTCTACAGGTGCTGCAGGTTTTACTTCCTGAGTTATAGGTTGAGGTAAAGTAGCAAGTTTGATTTTTTTTTTTTTTTGGGTGGGGGAAATTCCCTAAACCTTTATTTCTGTATCAGAAAAAAGAGGCCCATTGTGCTATTTTTGAGATGTTTGGTTTTTTAGCATGCTGACAATTGTTCAATGTTCATTCTGGCAAAGGACTGTTGTGAGGGAGCAGGCGATGTGTACAGCCAGCAGGAATAATTTGCAGTCCTCTTTAGAGCGCAGTTATTCAGAGGATGTGTCATTTTAGTGTTTCTTTAAAATTTAATTGGGATCAGGCGATCCATGTGTCTCCAAATTTTTTGTCTCTTCAGGCTGCAGTAAAGCCATTAATAATTTATAATCAGCGTTTGATATCGTGAAACTAAACTGTAAAACCTACTTCAGGGTTCCAGTCATAAAATAAATCCATAATAAATATTGCAATGAGGGTTGTGTAACACAGCTAACAACAGTACGGTATATACTTATCTACATGTTGTTCCAGAGGTAAGAAAGAGCTAAATAATAGATTGCCGGGATGTGCTTTTTTTTCTACAATCAGATGCTAAGGCGAATTTATAGTTTTAGTTATTTTAAATATGAAATGAAGTATTAATTTAGTAAACTCCTTTAGCTAACTGCATTATTTTTATGTCTTTATTTATATTCTGTACTATTGAGCAAAACTGCATTCATCCTGGATTTTTCTTTCTGTTGACTGTAGTGTGCCTCTGCTTAGATTTTTTTTTTTTTTTTCTAACAAGGCAGCTCATTTAGAAAGAAATGTTTATGTGAAGTGCTTGTCAGTTGGCATTTTTACTGGTGCACTAACCCAAAGGTAAAATATAAAGGCACGTCTTTTTCTTGCTGGCTTGTTGCTACTAGAAGGGTTCCTCCCTTGTTAGCTTGATAAATAATTTTACTAGCGGGAATCTGCTGAATTTTTATGCTTGCTGTCTATTTTCTGCTTGCTGCAAATAAATTCCTGCACTCTGAGGGCACTAAAACTCCTAACACATGGTATTTTCCCATTTTGTTGCTTGTTGCCTAAAATATTTATTTCCTCTTGTGTTTTTAATGAAAAATTTAAAAAAGTAAAAAATAAAAGCACGACACTTTTGTTTTTCCTGTTTTCAAATGAAGATTTTTATCTTGCTTCTCCTTTTTGGTTGTATGTATTGAGCATCGACTTTAACATGCTGTCACAGGTAAGCTAAAGAAGCAGCCTTTAATTATTCATTGCTTTGACTACATAATGGTTTTCAAATGATGGGGCAGGCATTATTTATTGGCATGATAAGCCATTTAAGCATTACTTACCATTTTTACATATAACTTTTAGTTTCCCAGTTTGTAATCAAGAGCTGTTTTGTGAAATAAACATAATTTTAGACCCGAGATGGAAAGAACTAAGCAGGTTTATAATGCATTGCAATGACATATCATGCTGAAATGGAATAAAATTAATAAGTTAATTTTTTGTTTGTGGGTTTTTATAGCACCATTTTACAGTTGTTAAAGCTTCATGAATTTTGGAATTTAATTTAAACAAACAGAACCCCCATCTCCTTACCCCTCACCCAGTAAAATCTCTGTCTCTGATTTTTAGACATTGCAGTGCTAGTATTTTGCATTGGCTATCCAGTGCTATGTTGTATGGTGCCCTAGCTTTATAGTTTTTTGGGGCTTTGTGGCATTTGCTCACATGACTGACTTGTGGAAGCTGGTTTGAGCCTTCAATTTGGTATGTTTTGGTGCAGTTGATGGTTACATGGTGGAAGCAGAAATGTCACAGAGGTCACACGGATCAGTCAGTGGAAGTGCAGTGAAGTCCCCAAAAGAGCAGCTACAGCTATGCATAACAATTTTGTTTTAAAAATAGAGATGTTATTTCGATCTGTCCTGGGTCAGCTTTCAGTTCTTCTACCCTTATGAACACTGATGATGGAGGAACTAATCAACTTCTTGCTGGCAACAAGAAGTCGCTGTGGACTCTACTCTGGAGGCTCATATTCATAGACAGCCGTATACAGCATCACTCAGTCACACATTTATGCAGTTCACACAATGTATAGAGGTCTAAATTTGAGACAAAGGAGAAATATGTCATTTATATCTTTACGTGGTTTTTAGAACACGTAAAGAATCCGTGAGTGGCCCTGACTTTCCTCTCCAGGGACAGGATACAGAGCCTTTCTGATGGCATATCTGGTATGTGAAGCTGAGTTTTGTGTTTACCATCTAGCTCCTAATGTAGAGAGGTCCATGTAGCAGATCACTACATTGAGCTCTAGTTGGCAATCTCTACATAGAAGCTCAGAATTGGTCCAGAATAATGGAGCCATTTGGGGAAAGCTTGCATTGCTACTGTTGTTCTGTATCTTACGTTCTTCAGCTGCCAGGAGAGAGAAGGATGGTGAATGAGCAGGAAGGCATATTTGGGCTCTATTCCAAATGCATTTTTCTCTGTATTTAAGAGATGCTAAAATTTCCAATACGTTATTAGGAATGTGAAATCCTCACAGCTTACTGTATATTCAGTTCCCGGCCATCTACATGCGTGGAAACCTTACAAGTTTTGTGCTCCATTTTATTTGAATGGTAGGATACCATGAACCCATCAAGATGTATGGATGATCCACCAGGAATATTATAATGATTTATGTTTTCTCTTAGCTCCTCTTCAGAACTCGGGGCCAAATCCTTAAGTTCTTCCCCAGGCCACATTCGCTTTGACTTCCTCTTATATGTAACTACTGGGGCCAGATTCAGTTGAAGGAAGTGGAGTAGTTCCTGCCAGTACCAGACTTGAAGCTGTATATATTGACCACAAATGAAATTATGGGATGGATGGAAGGAACCAACCCATGCATGATTGTTGGAGAAGGAGTGGTAGATTTGGCCAGTCGGGCAAAACATTTCTCTTGTGAAAGTTACTTGGAGATGTGGAAGTGACCTTTTTATTTATGATCTTGTTCAGGGAATCCATGTGTCGTAAACTGCATGGAACTAAACTTACCCACATGAGAGAGGCTTACATGACACTGTCATATGTTGAAAAGAGGGTTCCCAGAGTCTAAGCATCCTAACTTGATGATTGTGTTGTCTCTATTCAGGAGGGAGGAGTAGGGAACATTAAAGCTGAACATTTGTTAACAATGGGTAGTGGAGTTAATGCTGGTATTCTCACTAATTTATTGTACTAAGTATAGGACATAACTGCAATAAAAGTAAACAGTGTAGTAAATGTTCACATTTTTAAATACATCCACTGTAGATTTTTGTTTTTAATAATGGTGGATCCTTAGGACATAACAGGATAGGGCAAAGTTAATCTGCATATTGATTTTTGTTGGTGCTAGACATGTGGATTTCAAGAAAAAGGAATTAAACATAGTTTAAAGTCTGTGGTGTTGGGCTATTCCCTAATGCAGAATTCATTGTCTCACTGATATTTTATCCTTTTTACCTAGGCACAATCTGATGTGAAAACCTTGATAGCCCCCCGTCCTCCTTTTTTTTTACCTGGATTTCCTTTACCCGATCCTCAGGATCCAAGAGATTTGTTTGAATTGGTAAACACATTGCACAGATAACTGTGACAACAGTAACAGTACATTGGTACCCTTTTTTTAGACATAGCCCCTTCATTGTTACAGTTAACACCTAGGGATACCTTTTCAGTGCGCTGTGTGCAGATTTAGTCACATGAGTTCCATTAATTTCAATAGCATCCATACATCTAAAACCCCTGCACACAAAAGTTACCCTCAGGTGTTGTTGCCAGTCTGCTCTATACTGGTTCAGAAGCTTCCAGCTTTAAAGTGGGCTTGGAGAGAGAGCCAGTCCTTTCTTTGAGACACCAGCAAAATGTGACTGCTATACACAGACCTAGGATTTTTCAGTCATCCACACAGACCTCTGGCCAAGACCTTTGAGTATTTAATATGTAAACCACATTCAGAATCTCTGGGTGTGAATCAGCGTTCCCTCTATTTTTTCCATCCCATAGGCAGAATAAATTTTGGTATGTGCACCATGGCATGTGCATATGTGTACCACCAATAGAAACATTTCATGCTCCCTGTGGGTGACTGTAGGAGCTCTGGTGATCAGCTGAGTGTCACCTGAATGTCTCCTGGGCAGCTGCTCAAGTGCTCAGCGGACAAGGAACACTGGGGCACATGCTAGTTCCCTTCTGGGACAACACAAGCAAGAGGGCAAATGACGAAATAACAGGAAATTAAGCCCTCGTATCAATGAATTCCTCCATGCTGAGGCAGCATGAGATATACTGAGTAAAATGTATTAACCTTTACCAGGTTTGGGGAACTTTGTCTAGAATGTGCCAAATAGAACCAGTCCCTGAATAGAATTAGCTGGCACCACAGAAGTCACCTGGTGAATTTGAGCACATTAAATCTTTCAGGAGCCCTGATTACAGAGTGTGGCAATCAGGAGTCCTATCCCGAATGGTAGTCAGTGCCTCCTAAAAGGTGACCTGAACTCCCACTCCAGGCCCCCGACTCCTACTCTGCTTTCAGCACCTCAGAGATTCAGGTGCCAGTTCTCAGAATTCTATTGACTTAGTTATGTTCCCATCAGTAACTCAGAGCTTTGCCCTAAGGACCTTCAGAGCTATACCATTAGACTGCATATTTTAGCTTTTGAAATGTTTTATAACACTCCACAATGCCATGCCATTGTTGAGCACCTGTATCATTGCAGTCCCTCTGGGTGAGATGGTTGTGGCATTAATAATAGTATTGACAAGAATATACAACAGTGGCATTGTTTTTCCTTGTGCCTTCAGGAGCTAGCATCAGTTACCCACTGCAGAGGGTTTGGGGATTGTTGCCATATCATGGATACTGGTGTGTTTTCCTGCAAATAACATTGTGTTGGGAAAGCTCACATTTCATGGGTGGGAAAATCGGATCCCACCATTGTTACAAACATGCTGTCTCCCTCATGTCATCCAGGATTCCAGGTGTGAGCAATGACAATGGCTTTTAGGGCACAGTTTGAGGAATTCATTCCAAATTACAATGTCTGAGATATGTCTTGTTAAGATACCACATTTATATGGTGGATTCTGCACAAAGTGCTTTATAAATTAAGTGTCTCTGAGGTAGAAGAGTAGCATCTAACTAGTCAACAAGCTACTGAGCAACAGGAAATCCACAGATATCTGCTTTATACCTATGGGTATCCGCTTCCATGGATGTGGCTGTTCATGGCTCATTTTTGTGGATATGGATTCAAATTTTGTCTCTAGAACACTGCAGACTTGAGGATATCTGCTTTATATCCACGGTTATCTCATTCATGGATGTGGATGCAGCTATCTGCAGATCATTTTTACAAATGCTGGTGTGGATCTCCATAGATATGAATCTGTGTAGGGCTCTAGAAATAGTAGCCAAGGTGCTTAAGATCACAGCCAGAATATCCAGATGCAGAAAGCTTCATGGAGCCCAGTTTATATAGATGAGAAGGCTATAAAGCTAAATTGACCTTGCAGGGACTTACGCCAGTGGTTAGTTTGTGCTGCAGTTGCAGCAGAGGTAAAAATCCATGTTTCCGTCTCTAAGCTCCCTAAAGAACATTTTAGTAACTGGTTTTTATTGGAAAAAGGAAGAAAAACGTATAATCTTCTTTACAGTAGTTCATTTTGTTTTCTAGAGTGATTAATGAATTAAAGATACAGTGTATTTATATTATAGCCTGATTACCGTGTGTAATAAAGCTAAACAACAGTGTTTACCAATATGATAACGCTATCAGGAGGTTTTGTTTTTTTTTCCCCAAGCTTACCTTTCTGCTATTAAAATTTCAGGATAAAATTTCTCCTGGCTCTTATGCCACTACCCTTTTGAAACAACCCAGAAAGGAAATAAGTTGTACAAGGCCTGGTGTAAAGATTTACCTGTGCTTAGTTTACAGTGGTAACAGAATGGTATGCGACACAGGAAGTTGAGTCTTCGTCCGGAGTGCCGTGGCCACTTATGGGTGTAACATATTAGGAAAGATGGTGGCTAAATTAGAAAGTCTGGAGAAAGACAACAAAAATGACAGAAAAACTGACCTGTAAAGGAAGGTTTAAAAAAAACAAGCATGTTTAGACTTGAGAAGAGAAAAGGCAGGCGGGGGGCAGGGGGCGGGCGGGGATTGAGTAAGTCTTCACCTACATTAAGGGCTGTTTGAAAGAGGATTGTGATTGATTGTTGTCCATGTCCACTGAAGGTAGGACAAGAAATAATGCATAGCAAAGGAGACGTAAGTTAGGTATTAGGGAAAACTAGGTAACTATAAGGACTGTGCTGGGATAGTCTTAGGTTGTGGAATACCTATCATTGGAGGTTTGTAAGAACAGATTGGATGGTGTACTTGGTCCTGCCTCAGTCACAAGGGCTGGACTGTATGATTTCTCAGGGTCCCTTCTAGCCCAGCATTTCTCTGACTACGTGATCAATATTAAAATGGAAATTAAGTTGAAGGGAACTTAACAACCTAGTTGTATTAGCTGTACCATTTCAACAGAATTTTAAAATATATCAAAGATTCAAAACTTGGTTAAATAAATGCACGATACTTGGTGGCAAAACATTTTAAGATTTGCTTTTGTCCAGCCGGCTGAGCTCCCTGTGGCCTGATTTGTGCCTGGAGGAGAGACCTACAAATTGGTGCAAGAAGTGTTTTCATGAGTCATTAGACTTCTTTTCTTTTCTTTTCTTTTCTTTTCTCTTAACTGCTAAACTCCCACATACTTCTACATAGTCCTAGGGGCTGATGCTGTGCTGGAGAACTGAGGTCCTCAACCCTTGTGATTATTAAAGATTCCATGGAATTATGTGCATTAATATTCCCTCTAAATTTCCCATCCATGTGCAGAATAACATTTTTACGTGTACCCTCACAAAACAAAACCTAACTGTGGGCACTCTGCTAATCAGCTGGGTGGCATTGGAATTTCTCCTGAGCAGCAAGGAATATTGCTGGGCATTATTCTAATGTCCAGGCTAAATTCAACTAAATAGTTTCAAACTAATATTATATTCTTTGCCATTCCTCCCCCTCCCCTAGCCCAGCCTCTCCATGCATTCTTGTGCACAGACCTTGGGAGTGGTAGCGTTTTGGTGGCAAAGTGGTTATTGTAGATACCTGCCCATATTCTGAGGACAGCTTCATCCTTGTGGAATTAGCAAAACCCGGAAAGATGATGCATGAAAAGAACACATCTGATAATGCACGGAAATATGCATTTGTCCTACTGTTCACCCACCAGTGAGAAATTGTAGGCAAGCAACTGCATGTCCCTTACACAACAGTTTGGGCCTAATGCAGAAAGAGAACTTGGTCAAAGGTTGTGTGGCTCTGTTATGTCCCGGTAAATGGAAAACTTGCCTGCTGACTCCCAAACAAATACAAGGATGACCCTTGGGACAGGTGTGAAGATGGTGGTGCTTTGTATTCCAAGGAGGGCTGAATAACAGAATGGGAAGGTAGGGGATTAGGAGAACTGCCACGATGGATTTGGCTGATCTGTCTCCTTGCAGCTGCTAAATACTGCATCAGACTCCAAGGAGAACAGCTGGGAGGCCTCCTGACTTCATTTGTTACTGGGAATCCCCTTGTGTAAGAGGAGCTCTGGAACAATGTAGAGCCTGTTTTGTATATCAGCGATACCTTCCATTTCAGCCCTCACCTTTTGATTATTTCTAGCTGCTAAAAAACCCCTTTGGGCCATAGGCAGCCAAGAGCCTTCATTCTTATGCTGGGGAGCCAACTAAAACTCAGCTGGTGCCAAAATCGAGGGACTACAAGGGTGGCACATAGCCACCTTTATTCGTGCTTTGCACACCTGCACCATGATGAGTGGTGCTCAAAATCTGGGCCACCGTCGTCTTTTGTGGCATCTGGGTGTTCATGTGAGTGGCTCTTTTCATGTTCATGGAGACTTCTCCCTCAAATAAAGCAAACAGCAGCTTGCAGGGGTACTGGTACCACCCCCCATTGGTACGGCCCTGGTGTATGTAGTTCTCTCTGGTGTCTTCCCATCCCCAAATGTAGGTTTGGGTAGAGTGTAGCCATTTGTGGGTGATACTAAGTAATTCCACCTCCAGGCTGCATACACGTGGGCTGAATGAGGTTCTGTTGCCGTGTAAAGCACCGAAGCATTGCTTACTGCATCTACAGTACATAGTGGGGAGGAGGGAATTTTACTTATCCTCTTTAGAACAGCAAGGCTATCCGCCAAGAACAGCACAGTCTGTTAGTTTATTTTCAAAACGTTGTGTATCTTTGCCTGATTTGAAGTCCCTGGTCTGCAGGACTCTTGGCAGTTTTTATCCCACTCTCCCTTTTTCTTCAAGCTGTTTTGAAGGCTGCTTTCAAGCCCACAGGGTAATAAGGAAATGGGACTCTATCTGGTTATGAATTATTTCTTTCAAAAATGACATTGCCTGGCACAGTCAAGCACCATAAAAAAATCACCCTGGGTTTTTGGGCAGGCTTTCAAGAGCTCACATGCTGCTTCCCTAGGTATGTCAGGCCTCTTGAAAATAAATCAGCATGTTTCAGTGGGGCGATAGATATGTGTAATCAAAATAGATGTTCCATTTGGAGTTGGTGGCCCTGGTTCTTACATCCGTGGTTAACGTCCTCATTAAGAACTGTGCCTTGCCACTGTTTTTATGAAGATCCAGTCATTTACTTTTAAAATAAATTAAAGCAGATTTCTCTGTAGTGACAAGTCAGTAAAACAATGAAAGGCTCCAGTTTTTCAGTCACCCAACATCTGTTCATTGTTTCTGCTGTAGATCTAAAAGCTCTGCTCACCGTGACAGGTGATCAGAATGGGAGCTTTGGCAAAGTGTTGTTTCAATGTACCTTACACACTATGCCTTTTCTGAAAGCTTAATTTTAAAGATCCTCATGGCAACAAATTGATAACTTCATTGATACAAAAACTTGACAGTTCAAGGCTAAAATCAACAGCTCTTATTTGGGCTATGTCTACGCTAGCCAAAAACTTCAAAATGGCCATGCAAATGGCCATTTTGAAGTTTACTAATGAAGCTCTGAAATACATATTCAGCGCCTCATTAGCAAGTGGGTAGCTGCGGCACTTCGAAATTGACGTGGCTCGCTGCCGCACGGCTTGTCCAGATGGGGCTCCTTTTCGAAAGGACCCCGCCTACTTTGAAGTCCCCTTATTCCTATGAGCAGATGGGAATAAGGGGACTTCAAAGTAGGCGGGGTCCTTTCAAAAAGGAGCCCAGTGTGGACGAGCCGCACGGCAGTGAGCCGCGTCAATTTCGAAGTGCTGCGGCTGACTGCATGCCAATTCGAAGTTTGAGGCTAGTGTTTACATGGCTAGTTTACATGGCCATTTTGAAGTTTGAGGCTAGTGTAGACATAGCCTTGGTGTTTTATTGCTAAAAATGTGGAAAGCTATTCCAAAATAACTCGAGCGGTGAATCGAACTGATCATCCTCCTCTTGAAACCTTTTTTGACTCACACTTAATACAGTACCCCCAGCTTTTGTGCAAGCCACCGGCACCATTAAAAATGCCCTGGAAGGGAAATAGGGGATTCACAACATTTTTGTGCTGTGGAAGGAACTAGGTGGTTCTAAAATCTTACCCAAACCACTTTCACAATAGGCTTATGCTCAACTTACAACATTACACAGTGAGCTCAGAGAAAACAAAAAGGTAGAAACCAACATATGAGAGAGACATGTTCATACTTGTGTGGGATACAGAATGGTGATTGATTTTGGACTCTTTGGACTCTTTATGCATCTATGAGTGTGAGGGTTGACTTTCTGCTGTTTAAAGGATTAGAGCAGGGTGGGCAATAACTTGATGTGGGTGGGGGGCATTCCAAGAATTTAGAAAGTGGTCAAGGGCAGCACTCTTCCACGGTATTAATGGAGGAGGTGTGGGGTCTGGGATGGAGGCTGGGTGTGCAAGGGAGCTTGGGGTACAGGAGGAGGTTTGGGGTCTCATATGGGGTTGTGGTTGTAACCTGGGGCAGCGGTCTGGGTTGCACGAAGGGGCTGCAGAGGTTTGGGTTGTGACCTAGGGCACAGGGGAGTTGTGACCCAGGGCAGGGGACTGGAGTGCAAGGGTTTGGGAAGGGGCATGGCTGCAGGAGCAGGTGCAGAGGGTTTGGGTAATGTTGGATGGGGGCAGGAGTGGGGGACACAGAACATTGGGAGGGGCTGGAGTGCCAGAGGCAGTCTCTTGCTGTGAGAGTTACTTGGATGATTCCTGGCCAGCAGCCCTATGGCAAGCTCTCTGCCTGCTGCAGCCCCAGACTACTCAAAACTGCTGCCTATTCCCTGCTCTTTGGTCTTTGCTGCAGATGCCAGTGGGGAATGGGAGGTTTCCAGAGTTACTCCTGCCCTCTCCCCCTTCCACCGCCCCCCCGAGCATCTCTGATCTTCCATTGGCTGGAAACTGTATAACAGCCAAGGGAGCAGAGATCTTTTGAAAGGGGTTGGGAGCGGCATGCAGAGCCTCCCCCTCCCTCCCTAGCATCTGGAGCAGAGAGCTATAGGGAGCAGGAAGCCACTTGGAGCAGGCTGCTCGGTGCCTGAGGCAATCTGTGGGCCAGATCTGGTGGCTTGGTGGGGTGAATTCGGCCCACAAGCCATATCTTGCCCTCCTGTGGATTAGAGTATGGATTAGCTATGTGTGGGGACCAGAAAAGGGTGGGGATGGAGTTCGGGGAAGCTGGAAGGGGCTAGAGTCTTTTCACTCAGGTTTCCAAAGAAAAGGGATCTACCAGCTATCGTTTCTTCAGCTTGGCCAGTCCAATATAGATTTCCTCAGTGATGGGGACAGATGGCATTGTGCTGCTGGAGGTGTTAGAGATGAAATTTGAAGCGCTTCAGATCATTTTAAAGATCCATCAATAGAAAACTGGAGATGTTTAAACCCACAAAAGAGTTCAGATGTGCAGCAAAATGTATCTGAGCTACTCCATCCTGTTGAAGTCTGCCCCATTGCCCTTAATGGCTGTGTCTACACGTGCCCCAAACTTCGAAATGGCCATGCAAATGGCCATTTCGAAGTTTACTAATGAAGCACTGAAATGCATATTCAGCGCTTCATTAGCATGCGGGCGGCAACGGCGCTTTGAAATTGACGCGCCTTGCTGCCGCGCGGCGCGTCCAGACGGGGCTACTTTTCGAAAAGGCCCCACCTACTTCGAAGTCCCCTTATTCCCATGAGCTCATGTGGATGCTGAGCGTGCAGCCCATCCCAGCCCTGCTGCTGCTGCTGCTGCTCACCCCCCGGGTGGCTGGGGGGCCGCCACCACCCGCCCTGCGCAGCTATGTTTGGGATGCCGCTCACTGTCTGTGGCACTCCCTCCCATTTAGCGCCTGGCTTGCCCACTGCTGCCGCCTCGGCTGCCGCCTGCGGGGCCTCTCTGTCGCGCAACCCCGCATGAGAGAGGCATTGCCCCTTGCCAGCCAGGGGCCCCTTGTGCTTGCCTAGCCCCCTAAGCAGCCAGCCCCTGGCAGCGCCCCCTCCCCACTTAACCTAAACTGTGCTCAGTCTGGGCTGCTTCCTCGTGGCCTGCTCTGCCCTGCCCGCCCCCTTGCACTGGATTTAATGGGGTTTGGTGGTGTTTTAGCATAAATGGGTGTACGTTTTGGGGCTCAGGAACACATACAATTTTTTCCCATTGAAATTAATGATAATTACATTTTCGACTTATGAGAATTTGCCCTCAGAGGGATTTTTCAGGAACGAATTACCCTCGTAAGGCGGGGGAGGAGTGTGCTTAGGAGTGTAGATGCCTCTGAGTTCACAAAGCTGGATTCCTGTTTCAGAGCTAATCTTATACTGATACCATACATCAGACCAAGGCAGAGAAGCACAAGTGAAATGGTCACATCTAGACCCACACAAGTGATTTCTTAAGCGTTTCTGTGGTGCCTTTAGTTGGATGCTTGAGCACTGGAATGTATAATTTTGAAATACATTTTTTCTATTCATCTTTATAATGAAAACGTGTTTTGAGTTCACCCAGGAGGCAGATGAGTCACATGTCTACAATGTTGCCTTTTGTGTGTGTGCGTGTGCGTGTATTACCATATGGAAAAGGGGAAATTAAGCCTCAGCTTCTGTGTCATGGCACAAAATCCAAAGCACATGGTGGAGGGGAGGTGTCAATGGGAGTCGTTGCTTTGTTTTTGGTAGGTTTGGGAGCAAGTTGTCATTTAATATTGGCACCACAGTGGGCGAACCTCTGGCTCATATGTCAAAAACAATGCACCGAAGCGTCTTTTCCACAGTAGTGTTTCCCGGGCAAAATCTGACTCCTAGTTCTTTCCATTCAGCCAAGAGGAGGATCCTCCTGCCCTAAAAGTCTCTCAGGATTGCAGAAGCAGAATGATGAAGGAACCATCTGAAATATCATTGTCTCTTGTCCTCCCAGGAGATCAGATGCACTCAGAGACCACCTCTTTTAAGTCAGCTCATTTCAGACTTAAAGAGAACTTGTCACAAGTGACTTGTGGAAGCACTTGAGAGGTGCACCACCCTGCTGTGGATCTCAGATTTTAATTGCTAAACGAGGTATCCCCCCATGCCACCTCCTTGTCCTTCTGGGTGGCCCTTCCTACACCCTTCTCCCCATGCAGGCACCAATTGCCTGTGGGACTCTTTGTAAGTTATGATAGTTTAGATGCATAGTTGCAACTAAGCAGCTCTGCAATGTAGGGTCAGCTTCCTTCAGCATATGCTAATAAATACGGGCAAAGAGGAAAAACTGCTGAGCTGTGGGTAAATCAGTTTTAATGGTGTGGTTCATGCACAGGTGAGGACAGAGATGCTGATTGTCCCTTCCACAGAGAAACCCATGGGAGATATCTGAGAAGGTAGAGGACCCCCCAGTCTGTGCTATCAGGTACAGAGACTTCTTCTGAAATCTAACAGAGATCTCCAGACATGCACACTGATTCTAGCCCATGGTGGCTCTGCGTTCTTGGCAACACAGCTCCGTTAGAGTTGCACCACTGGGGCATCCAGGGCCTGGGAACTGGAGTTTTGGATCTTTGGGATTATCATCTTGTCAGACTCGTTTTGCAGGACAAGAGTGGGGGAGGATCGGTTTCCCCACCTGCTCTACCTTCACTTGTCCAATTCTCATGCCCAAGCCTGACAAGTCTTCCATGGCTTCTCCAGCGTGGACACTGCATGGAGATACGGTGTCAGGACAGGATGGTTTAGTGCACTGGAAATGGAAGGGGAGAGTTCTGCTAAAAGCAGTTCACCACCTGGTGTGGCTCAAAGACACATTTTGCCTACAGAAATCCACTGAACTCTAGGAGTAGGAAAAGAGAGAAGCAGGTTGTTTACATTATAATCTCATATCCCCAATGCTTGGGTCATGGTTATTTGAGTGACCAGCAATGTGAGTGAGTGGGCATGCATTCATGTGAAAAAATGACTGAGCTAATTTGTCTTGTGGCAAACTGAGCCATACTAAAATCTTAACTACATTATAATAAACTTCTGATATTTCACCTGGCAACTGTTTCCTTTGCCTCAGGGAAATGGGGTCAATTGAGATAAAGAAATCTTTCTAAGGGTAACATCCCCTTAAAACAACACTCTGAGTTTTCTCATAGAAAAATTTGTGCCACTTCAGTAAGGATATAGGCTAGCACTAGCTGCCAAGAACAGTGCCAAAGGAGTTGGATGTTTTCCCTTCCTTGTCTTTTCCTCTCATATGTTTCTCTTACCTTTTGCAGACTTTGGTCTGTGAATTTGTTGTTTTGCGTCTTGGTATGTATCAGTGCCTGTTAACTGCAGTGCCAAAAGTCTGCCCTTTCTGCAGTAAAAAAGGACTTGCGCAGGGGGAGGTGGGGAGGAGAGAAGAGAAAAAGAAAAATAGAACAATTGTGCAGAACGAAATATTTTGGCTAAGAAATGAGCTCAAGGAAATTTGGATGCAATGTCTGTTTATTGCAAACCTTTAGTACAAAATGTCACGGATACAGATAGTGGAAGAGTCTGTTTCTTTACATTTTGCTTAGTGTTATGCAAGGTGCATATGCCTCTGTATCTCTCTGCAAATTCCTTGCTTTTATGGCTAGCAGTGTAGATAGATGGAAACCATGTAAATATCCTTGGAGAACACTGCTTCCCACTACATATCTCTGCATTTTGGTGTTTTTTGTTGTTGTTGCTGTTGCTGTTGTTTCTTAGAACCTGATCCAACTTCCACTAAGATCAGTGGGAGGACTCCCTTTGGCTTCTGTGGTAGTTTGCCTAGGCTCTTACGAATACGTGGCATGGGCATAGTGGGACATGGTCTGAATAGTGTTTATGTTCGATCTGATCACACAATTTGCAGAAATACATGCAGAGCCACATGCTGTCGATTGAATTTCAAAGTCATATAGTTTACCCAGAAAAGACTTAGATCATACCCAAAAGCAGATGGGAAGTAATAATGTTTTGCACTTCCTGGGCGCCTTTTATCTTTCCAAATATTAATCAATTAAGCTTCAAAATGCCCCTGAGCGGCATGTTGAGGGATGGATGGCTGTGGATCATTTCACCCAGCAGCAGAATGCAGCAGCTGTTGTACTACGTAGATCAACGTCTCCCATCAGTTTGGGTCAGTTTAGGAAATGAATAATACTATATCTTGTTGAGGATGCAGGGAAAATATAGCGAGGCAGAATTTAATTACCTCAGCTGGAGTCTGGCCAAAGGCTGCCACCCCCTCCCTTTTATTAAATTTGCCATGGGATCTAAAACTCCCTCAGCTGTGCAGCTCAGTGAAAAGATAGTTTGTGCAGAAGCAGTATCTCCTTGTAACACCATGCTGGGTCTTTGGTTTAGAGCTGACTCAGAGGAAGACAACTGCTTACTGGCTCTCTAATAATAGTGATCTCCTGCAGGGCTCCTTAGAAGTCCCTCTCTTAAGTATTAATCTGGCCTGACCTGGTTGTCCTATGAGATCTGACAGGGTCACACCAAAAGTTGGTACCAATAGCCAGTCAGGAAAAAAATAGATCCTTGGTTTGTACAGATGGGATGGTGTAATCACTGCTTATTTGGTAGCATTCTCACTGCTGCACCAGGCGTCATTGGGTCTTGCTGCTTGAAGGATGCTTGCAGCTCAAACAATTTCTTCTTCTTGGCAGTCACTCAGTGATGAATGGGCTGTCTTCATGTTGCCCTCCTGTCTGTGAATCTGTTGATGGGCAATCAGTCTGATTCTGGAGCAGCAGGACTTATCACAGAAGGGGCAGGTGTTGGCTGCTGTTGGAGGGGGACAGGGCAGTTTTTGAGGCTCTTTTCTTCTTCTCAACCTCTCCTTGTCTGCATTGTGGTGGGACCTCTCAAATTGCTCCACCCCTTCATGAATTACTGTTCTCCACTGGGGATGGTCTTGGGTGAGGTTCTTCAGACAATATACTGCAGTACTGAGCAAGAAAATTCAGCCCGAAAGTTGTGGTCTTTTGGTCCAGACTTCAAAAAAGTCCCATCACTCCATGAGGATGCTGAAGTTCCCCTTTGTGTTTTTGAATCAGACAGATTCCCTTGTGCTTCCCAGTAGTCCTTCTGTCAGAAAGAAAATAAGCACATTATAGGTCTCAAACTCCTACTGATTCCAGTAAGTGCAGGATTGGGCTCAGATTCAGAGTCCATTTCTGTTACTCAGTGTATCATGCCTTGTTTATCTGTCACTTTGGAAATGGTTATCTTGTTCATTAAGGCAGAGATCTTTACCTGATATCGAGGTCTTACCTTGTGTCTTTAGAGCAAAATCAGCAGTATAAAACCAGTTCACTTTTCTTGGTTATTTTCTGATGCCTATGTAATTGTAGACTACAAAAATGCTAGATCTAAACAAATATAGTATCTAGTTGGTGTTAATGTCTTACAATCTATTGATTCCCTTTAAGTCATCTCTGTGTGCCATTTATTATAACACTATACTTGTTTCTTATGTCCACTGTAAATGGTTGTTTCATGTGATTCAGGTTATATTACTGTACAGTAGGCACTAGCTCCAGATAGAGAAAATGATTGATCAAGAAAGTTTTGGAATTAGGACTTTAAAGATCCATACTAGATCTATATGTGATATTTAGAAATAGATCTGAAAGGACTTATGTGATGTGCTTTAATCAAATCTCGAAAAGAAATTGGTCAGTAAATCAAATTGTGAAAAGAAATTGATCAGTAAATCAAATCTGGGAATGAAAGTGACAGATAAATCAAATCTAGCAAAGAAAACAACTAATAAATCAAATTCATAATCTGTTTATTAAAATAAATAATTGTTTTGTACGTGACTCTAGTTCTGTTTGCTACAAGCACGTTAATTAAGTGCTTGAAATCCTTCAGTAACAATATACAGACAGACATATGCACATATATGTAGTAAATACACATAACTATTTGCTCTTTTGGCAACACACACACACATATACGTACTGTAGACATTTACTTAAATCTGTCAAATGTGTCTAAATATGAAAGCTCGCCATTTCAATGTTTGCACAATACCAGAATAGAACAGTTTTTGAGTACAACCTTTATAAAATGACAGTTGCCACTACCGCCCAGATTTTGTGTATGACCCGACATATCTTGTCCTGAAAGCTTCCAGTTTTTCATATTTTTAATCTAATTCCATATCAGCAGCAACACAAACTTTTTTTGGCTAATTCACAGAATTTGATAGACAGCTTGGGCCCAAAGAATATTTTCAAGATCAAGACTATAAAAACCCCACTATGGAAAAAAAAATCATCACTTGCCTCACTGACTTTGATTTACATCTATGTTACAGAGCCATGAAATTTAAAATAAGATGACCTAAATTGTCCTGTAATAATGTGGGCATGGACGTGTACTCATGGTGGTGGAGCTTCTCTGTCCCTGTACCAAATGAAATTTAGTTTTTAGTGCCAATCAGTTAAGCATCGTTAACCCTTTGAGAGTGTTATTAGCATTCCCACACAGCTTTTCATCATGTAACAAATGTTTTCAGACTAAACTCGTTGAGGTCGAAGAAATCACTTCTAAGATTTAGGACTTTTTTGTCCTCTGTAATCGTGTACATCTATTTCCCACCATGCTAAATTCAAGTTATTAGCCTAGGTTGTAAAAGGCTTGTAAAAATGTAGAATTAAAGTTAAAAATCAATCTGCTGGGAATATTCTTCACCTTGGAAAATGGAAATGTGTCCCTACTCTGCCTGTTTTACTTTATACTAAGAAGAATGCTCTGTATCTGAACCTTTAAGAATGAAAGTGGCTTTACATTTGCTTTTATTATTGCATTAAGCTGCTTTGTTTGGATTCTTTGTCCTCCTTCAGCCTATGTTACTCTTTTTGCAGTAAGCTTATGTTTGAATTTAACTGAAAAGAAGTTACTGTTAATTGAAAAGAAGTTACGGTTGTGGTTGTTTATATCTTTCCAACTAAAGAAGCACCAGAAAAGGGATCAGAATCTGGGCTTGACACACTGTAGCTAGAGCAATGGAGAAAGCATTTTGCTACTGGCTTGTTGAATATTTGCCTACCTAGTTTGTTTGAATTAGCCCAGACTAAACCAGCCTATTTACAGAAACAGCTTCAGCTGGTGGTCAAACATGTTAAGACTAATAACTGATTTAGTTTAAGCAAAAGTAGTTATTCATCTGTGCCCCTAGCCTTACACCATTGAGTGTTGTAAAAATGGAGAGTCTGTAACCCTGCTCTGTCTGTTATTAGGCTTTGTGTCACTCTTTCTTTCAGTAGGTGGCATCTAGGTGACTTGTAGTGAAATAGAAGTGTTTAAAAAATGATTGGCGAGACAGAAGGAAAAGTTAAAAATTAATATCACATCAGGAAAGAGAAAGCTGCCTGACATCTGATGGTGGAATTTGCTATCAGTATTGAAAGTATTTAAAGTGACTAGTTTTTAAATCTTAACCACTTGGGTGACATTCATAGATGATGGTGTATAGCTTGTCCTGTAACAGTACCGAGAAATTCCAAACAAGGGTAGAGTCACATTATGCTAGCCCAGATGTTTGCAACCAAAATAGCGAGAAGAGTCATTTTTTCAAATTCAGTTCCAAAATCAATACTTCAAGAGCTGCAATGCATGTGAATACAAGACAGTCCTTAATAAATAACGTCAACCCAAACTTTTTGTCACCCCTATTTTATGAACAGCGCACACACAATGATTTGCACCAGTTAGAAAGTTTAACTTACTTTCCACCGTTTATTGGAAAGCGAACGAGGACAAGGAAAATGCTGGACCTGGGTACAGGCTTTTAAGCTGGAAGGAGCAGTATTTGCATTAACCTGCCATGCTAAGGAGGAACTGGGCAACAAGTTCCCTGCAGGTGGCGCTCAATGTCACACCCACTCTTCTGGCCAGAGCCGAATTGCCAGCCCCGTTTGGAGTCCCAGGAACTGAGGCTGCTCCTGGTTTGAGATAGCCCAAGTTCCCACCCTCCCAGGAGCAGCAGTGCGCAGATGCAGCAGCTGCTCTGTGCAAGACCTGGTGCCAGCTTCCTGCCTGCACTTCAGGCAGCAGCACTGATCCCTGCCCTATGTGTTGTTGGCTATGTGGGGAGTCTGCCTGAGGCAAGCTCTGTTGGTTGGGCCTTGCCAGGGGGGTCGGAAGGGGCACTTGTCCCCTCACGGCAGAGGCAGGCGGGGGGCCAATTCCCCTTCCATCCCCCGTACCCATTCCACCTTCCCTTCCCCTCTCAGCCTTCAGATCCACTGACCTGCACTGGGTGGAGGGAGGGGTGGAGAAAGCCAGCTGGAACTGGCCAACCTGGAAGATGCAAATGAGTGAGGGAGGGGGGATGTAAAACCTCCTACTCTAGTTCTTCCCCTTTGGGGCCAGATTGTTGTCTCCTTGGCCTGAATGGAGTCACTGCAGCTCCAGATGCTGCCGCCGCTGACTCCTCTGCGACTCCCTGCCTTGCTGCTGCTGAAACAATAGAATTAAATTCAGTTGATTTAATGGCCGGATCCCTTGGTCCACCCTGCCGGCTGTTAAACCAACTGAATTTAGTTCTATTGTTTCTGTGGTGGCAGAGCAGGGAGCTGCGGAGAAGTCAGTGGCAGCAGCGTCCAGAACTGCAAATAACTCTTTAAAGAGCTGTATGCGGCTCTGGAGCTGCAGGTTGCTGACCCTTGTGCTAGCCTGCCACTGTGCATACACCTGGTAAGAGACAGTCTCTGCCTTGAAGAGCTAAGAGTCTAAGTGGAGGGAGATCATGTCTTGGTAAAAAATATGAGCCATTTCTACCCTCTCAAATTACATATTGACTTATTGCCTCTTAATATTGGTTGTGCAGAAACTGTCCCTTGGGACATAGCTTGGAGAGTTAGAAAGATATTCAGAGTCTTCTAACATCTGGTGATCTCCCCTGAAAAATCTGTGGAACTCTGTCACAAATGAGGTAGTCCCTGTATGTTGTCAGTTTCTGGGAGGATTCCCTGAAAGCTAAGCATGCTGTAGTATTTGCCCCAGTAATTTCTGTTACAAGCCATTGGGCTGAATTTCCCCTAAAAGGGGGAGGGCGAAACATGTTGGATATGTTGTGTCACATGTCCCTCTCATAACAGGACCACTGAAAGAATAACCTACTCCTGCCAGCAGTTGGTAGAGTTACTCCTGTATCTTGGATAGTTTACCGTGTGCTTTTTGGTACAGAAGGTGCTTAAGTTCTGGCTTGAATGAGGGCCTTTGTGTGAAAGAAAGACACAGATAGCACGGGAAATCTGTTCTGAGGGCCCATGAGATAAGCCATTACAGTGATCTGCATAGTTTGCCCACAAGAAGAAGTGAGATACTCTACCATAGGGGTGCACAAAATGGGGGGTGGGCCCCCTTGGAGGGCATAACGTTTCATAAGGGTTGTTGTGTCTTGGGCTCATCCATCTCATTAAAATGTTAAAAATATGTTACAGTTTTTATGTCTGTGTATTCACATGTATATACTGATTAAGAAGGTTTTTACATTCTGCATACTTATTTTTCTTAGATGTGCTGAAAGATTTTTTTTTTTTTAAATATGAACATAACCAAAATTTCTCTTGTTTTGGATGACATTAGACAGGTTGAGGGGGGGCTGCCTATTGCATGGGATGAAAAGTGGGGCCCCAAGTAAAAAGTTTGATCACCCCTGCTCTGCTATACAGGGCAAGGGAGTGTGTTTGTGTTTCCAGATTGGCTAGCTAACCTGCCATGATTGAGTACAGGATGAAGTTTTAGAAGGAAATGTACATGTCAGAAAAGTCAAGTCACCTCATTTACAGCACTGCCTGAGGGCAAATTTTAAGGGCTTTCTGTGAATTTGTCTGGTAGTTACAGGTAATAATCGAGCAGGTGGCAGTCTTAGCAGCAGAAGAGATGGTAGTGAGGACGGCATGAGGTGGTGTTGTGATAGGCTGAAGCACTGCAGACCTTAGCAGCGGGCAATGGTAGCAAAACAGTGGCTAGATCTAGGTAGTAGATGAGGAGCTGGGAAGCATAGCTTAAGAGGGGTCTTTTTTTCACAAACCACCTCAGTGTGAACACTGCCAAGCTGGTGTTCTCTGTGTTTGGGGAAAGCCGGGCTGGGAAACTCCAAGCTGCATGGCCTCTTGTCAACCTTGTAAAAATTTCCTATAGAGATTCCTGTGGGAGTAAGTTAATACCTGTGTTGTGCTTTCTGCCTCCTCAGAGTAGGATTGGGACACATAGTCAAGGATGGGGAACCGGTTCATTTGCATTCTGAACCCCCTGGGACTTTCCTGTCTTCGCCACAGAAGGTTAAGCCCCCTGTATCTCAAGATACCTGGATTTTCCTGTTGTGCTCAGGGCTAGAGGGTCAATCATGTACAATGCTCTCTCTGCAAAACCATCCCACACATGGAGATGAGATTTCCTGATTTCCACTACTGCAAAGCCATAGAAATTATTTATTTTCATATTTTATTGCTACTTTATCCTCTTTGTTTTACTGAGCTCATACAACTTGCATAGCCTTGTGAAGCACAGGATTCAGACAAATTATTTTACTGAATTCTGGATCTAGCCATTTCAGACTTCATTATGATGAAATTTGATGTGCCAGCTGTAAGCACAGAGAGCTCATTTCATTTCAAATAATGTTTCATTCACTTCCAGAGCTTCTAAGAAGAAATTCATTTCTATTCCGCATGATTTCAAGTTTCTTTTAGAAAATCACTAGGCCAAAAAGTCTCAATTAAAATCATTCATATATTTGCTAGCCACTCAGTCATCAGCACTTTGCTTTTTTTTCAAAAATGATGGAATCCATTCTTATTTTGACTGAGGTAAGTAGGGGTTACAAAGAGTAGTTATAAAAACAGTATATGGCAAGAAATTGAAGCTTCATGTATTTCCATACACATTTAAAATGTGTTACGGTAGACTCCCGACTTACGTGGAGGTTGCGTTCCTGTGAAACCCTGTGTACGTCGTATTTCGCGTTACTGGGGAGAGCCAGGGAACTAACCAGCGGTGCTTGACGGTTTCCTGTCTGCTGTGAGCGGCTGGGAACCAGGCTTCAGCTCCCTGCCACTCTCAGGAGTGGGGCAGTTTCTTTTACTGGACCGGCATCTGTGTGAGAGAGAGAGAAGTTTTCAAGCTCAGAGATCAGAAGAAGAGATCTGTGTAAGCTCAAATGTTTGTCTATCTCACCAACGGATGCTGGTCCAGTAAAAGATATTAGCTCACCCACCTCATCTCACCAAAATAGCATGAAACTCCTGCTGAAATCAATAGAATTGACAGTACTACAGTTTATAATGACTTTTCACTTTAAAGCTTGTTTTTAAGGTCAGTTTCTTGTGGACTGAATTCAGCCGCCATGTTAGGCCCAGCTCTGCCCATCTGTCAGTTTGTTGCTTCCCAAACTGGACTCAGATCACTGGTATTTCAGCTGTCTTCTGTGGCGAGAGCTTGAGGAGGGAGGATGGTGAGTTTAACAGCGAGTGTGAGAGGGAAGCAGCTAGGAAAAGGGATTCCTACCCTGGCTGGCTTCCTGTGGGGTGAATGGTCTCGTTAGGATCTTGGTGGACTTAGCATTGCCAGTTTTCTGACTGAATAAAACCAAACACCCTTGGCCCCACCCATTCACTCCACGCCTTTTCCCTCTGTCACTCATTTTCACCGGGCTGGGGATGCTTGTTGAAAACTGGCCACTCTACGTGGTGTTGAGGGTGGGAGAAGAAGAAATGCTTAGGGAGGGATGGGCAAGTTCCTTTCTGGCCTGCTGTGAGTGGATACTGAGGGGGCTACACCTGTGAGAAGAGGGTGGGGAGGGGAAGGGCTCCAAATTTAATTTAGTCTGAATGCTGAGGGCACTGGGGAACTAGAACACCATTCTCACAGCTCTCTAAAACCAGGGATCTCAAACTCATGGCCAGCAGGCCACCTACAGCCTGAGCACTTCCACTCTCCAGCTGGCTGGTGTGCCTCCTGGCACTGGAGTCTCCCAAGCCCAGCCCTCCTCCCATACTCTGGCTCTCCCCTTTCAGCCCCACTGCATCTCTTTCCTCAAGCCTCCTCCCCGAGGGACTTGGCCTCAGGGAAGACTGGCGGGGGGGGCTGGCACAGGGCAGCAGAAGGGATCGTTCTCCCCCCCGCCCACCCCTTTACTAGAGTTGCGGGAGCTCTGGGGAAGCAGAACGGAGCAGCAGCCTTTGTTCTGCTCCGCTGCCATCTCCCAGGCCCAGCCTGGTTGTTCTGCTTCATGGCTCTGCACACACCTTCCATGCCACAGGCGCGTGTCGGCAGCAATGCGGAGCTGGCAGCTGGAAGCCACTCTGTCCCTTCTGTGCTGCTGATGGTGGTGGCCACTGGGGGGCTTTAAATCTCCTGGGGGCAGCCGGTGGGGGTAGGGGGATGCATGGCCAGGAGGCACAGAGTATCAGGGGAATGTGCAAAGACCCTCCCTCCCCTCTAGCTCTGTCAGAGGGAGTGCCTGCTGGCCTGCAAGGAGGATTTAAGGGTTGGCACAGGCTTGAAGGTAAATTGAGTTTCAGACCCCTGCTACAAACTGTGTGTGCTTCCCAGGCTCTCTGCTGTGCAGTCTGGTAGCTGTAGGTCCCTTTCCTGCTCATGCTCAATAAATTACTGCAAGAAGCTTTAGTCCCCCTGCTGCCAAGGAGCAAATGCCCATAAAAAACTACTTGGAAAGTATTTCCACCCACTTGCAAGTTCCTGGAGCTGGTGGCTCTAGCAGTCTCTCATACATACAGAGGCACGTCCTGCTTGAACCTCTGTGTGTTAGGTTAGCTGGCGGTACAGAGGAGCATCCAGTAATGCTAGGGATACTAAAGAAAAAATCCTTGTCCCATGTTCTGACTGTGGCTACAATCACCTCTCAGACTCCAATGACTGCAATGGGAGCTGTGAGTGCTCAGTACCTCCGTCAGTCAGTGGTCAAATATGGATTAAGGAGTCTAGCTTCAGGCTGCATATATTTGAAGAAGAGGGGATGCAATGAATGATGGTAAAGAAGTGGAGTGGCTTTAGAACAGTGTGTGGTGTGTGGATCAGTTCCCGTTCTCAGTCTAAGGGATGACACTAACTGTCAACCAAACTCATTTCTTCATGTTCTAATGACTGATGTTAATTCCTTGGTAGGTTGAACACAGCAAGCCCTGGGTTTTAACTTTATGTGGAGATAAAGGTGACAGAGGAGTTGTTTGGCTTCCAGCTTTTTCTCCTCCCTACCAACTCAGTCTACACTTATGGAACCATCACCCCAAGAAATAAAGCTGAGCTCTACGTTGTGATAGAGGAGGGGGACAGAGAGTTTCTGTCTTAGTTTATATTTTCTTGGTTTTGAAAAACGTAGCAAAATAAGGTTCTGACAGCAGGGAGCGAACTGCTGGAATTTCCTTAATATTAACTGAGCTTTAGGCAGCAAGCCTCCATGTGAAGAATTACTTTTAATTAATAGCTTTTCCCCTACTTTGGAGCTCAGCAGGAGGACCTTCTTTGCAATGCACAAGGAGACAAGATATGAGGAGCCCTGCTTTTGTAACTGATAACTATTTCAGGCCAGCTGCATAGCATAGAATAACTTGGGTTTTAAAAAAGAACAGAATCTTACATCAAAAAATATCTCCCCCTGTTCTTGGATTTAAATTGCCTCAGCAGATAAACCCGCAGCCTGGCCAGAAGTGCAGGGATAGATTTTTAAGAGTCTCACAGCCAAACTGTGATCTCCCTCCTACCCCAATTTATAATTTGGATATGACTTTTCAAAGGTGCTGAGCACTTGTGGCTCTCGATGGGCATGATGGATACTTGGTGTCTGTGGAAATCAGACCCCCCTAGATGTTAGCAGTGATTCCAATGCCAAAAGAGACAGGAAGGTGTTGAGGGTTTGTATTACTTCAGCAGAATGGATTTCTTTAGAGACACTATTCAAGCAATAAATGGCTCCTCTGTATTATTTTCTTCCCAAGGTAGCTTTCTGCCCTGGCTATGTGCATGTCGTTCTTCTCTGTGTATGCCGGGAGAGGTGGACTCCCACTGACTTCAGCCTCAGACTGCTCTTGGATTCTCCCCTCTGCAAGGTTAAAACCAAATTACCAAAAGCAGGACCCCCCTGCATTACAAAAATGTGTTTCCCTTTGTCTTGACTGTGTTATTCTGAGCACTGCAAAAGAGACTGTACTCCACATCTTTTTATGAACTATTTCATGGGAGCCAGGACATTTGCTCGTTACAGTGCAGCTGTGTAAAAGGGTGATTTTCATGGCCTATAAAGTAACTGGAGATCAGGCAACCTCACCAGATTTGCAGTACAGTATCCTGCTCATGCAGGAGTGAGGAACTGATGATGTTACTTTTTTCAATTTTTAATCTATTTTCTGTTTTTAATTTACACTATGATCTATGACCCCTTTCTCCGCACACCCTTCCCCCACACACTTCCCTGAACTTTATTCTGCTTTTTCCTTATGGGGCATGGAATCTTAAGTCCCAAGAAGATTCTAAACACTAATAAAAAGTTAAATCTGGGTGGAGAGAGACACTCGTGAGTGGCAGAAGTTTGGACTTTGAAGTGTGTACATAGTCCTTGCAAGCAGCATATGTTTCCTGAATGTGAACAAACACGTAATACACATCTGCTCTTCTGGGCCAGAGAACATGGTATTGAAAAAGAATATTTTTTCTCATTTGGTTCTTTCTTTTTCTTTATGAGTCTTTTTTTAAAGCCCAGCGTCTTTCTCACATGTAAATAAGTATAATCTGTAAGAGTGTCGGCAGTAGGACATAATCCTGTTTTATTAGCTGTTGTTGAAGGTCTGGTGCTGTCATGTGTAAGGCTGTAAATTCCTTGATGCTGTCAAGTCACAGTAGTCGCAAGTGATGATGGGTGCCTGCTGTCCCTAGAAATACTTTGAAAGACAAAGTTGTCTGAGTCGGATGAAGAATATCAGAGATGGGGTTGCCTCTAGGAGTGCTGGTGGGTGCATCTAGCTAGCTAACTTAGGCATTTATAGGGTAAACATCGCCGGTGTTGCAATGTTTGAAGCATTGTTAAAGTTTACATCCACAGAGAAGATTGCAGCTGATGCACAGATAGCTTTAATAATTAATCAGCTGTTGTTACACTTACATATTGTCCCTGTGTCAGCAACCGTGCTGATCACTAGATCCCTTTCATTTACTCTGAATCCATTTGATAAAGCTGTGGCAGTATCTGGCAGATCATCTGTTTTGGCTCTTTATTATCTGCCCCCGTTTAAATAACTCCAGCATTAGCTGCAACAGTGGGTGAAACACACTGAGGTCAAGAAGAGGACATTAAATATAAGCAGAAGCTCTCTTATTCTTAACAGAACAATCCTCATTTGTCTGGATGTGTGTGCTGATCAAAGCATGATACAAGCAGAGGTACAACACAGTCAGTGCTATTTCCCCAGCTGATTTTTTTTTCCCAGAAAGACAAGCAGCTGCTATTTTTAAATACTTTATTGGAACTTTGTTTCTTATGGAGAGTCTGGGAGAACAACTATAACTGACCTGCATTTATACATGTTAACTGTCAGCTAACATAATCTGATGCCCTAGGAGAGTGGGTTGCAGCACAGATGTACGGCTCTGGAGGAAGACAGTAATATTTCTTCCTTTCTTTCTTTCTTTTTTTTTTTTTTGTAGATGAGAAATGCATATGTTGTCTCACTCGCTTGTCATTACTGAAACTATAGGTAGGGACAAAAATAGAAACTACTGACAGCTTGATTTCCTCATGCTGGCAACCAGCTACAGAGGAACTCTACAAGACCCTGTAAATATGCAAGCGAAGGGAAACCCTACACAAGTGCTATCCTATGCTATAGGGCTGAATAGCTTCGCTGAAACCAAATGGTGTGAAGAGATTCTGATTTTCAGAGGTTCCCTATCTAGCAAACAATGTAAAATGTGTGCCAAAGGCAGCTAATCTGGCCTGTTGACTGGGAACTGTTCCAAAATATATTGTTGGAAATTACTGGAAAAAGCTTTTCCATTGCAGCCTGCATTTCTGACACATTTCTCTTTGCAGAACTCAAACTCTGTATGAAACAAAAACCAGTGAACCCCCATTAGAACACTGTTGGTGACTAATAAACTTAGGGAAGATGTACTTTGGATAGAGAGCTCAGTACACAGTTACAGCCATGCCCAGCTTCCTGCACAAAGAATATGGATGGTAAGGAAGAAAGAGCCAAGATTTACTGTTTTGTTTTGCTTGGAATATTTGTGTTCATTTGATATATTAAAGTCAGGGGCCATGCGAGAGACAGGCTGGCTCACTGGTCATCGTGCAGATTTCTGCTGAGGGTTCACAGTGGTGCACAGAAGCAATATGTATCCAACTGTGTAAACTATGCTTCCTGCACTTAGTGGTAGGGTTCAAAAGGATTGAACTGCGAGAATATGAAACCTACTTATGGGAGTGAAGGGAGGGGGAGTTCCTGGCACTTCTGCTTGTACTCCGATTATATAAATAGCTGCAAGATGAAACAAGAAAGTAAAGCAAAACTCAGGGAAAGGGGACCCCAATGAATTGGAAATTATTCCTGGAAAACATGGACTCCTTGAAGTTATCATCTTTATTCTTTCCTATTGTTCTTGACAGAAAATATTACTTGTGCCATCTTGCGCACACTGCCAAGTATGTCTCCTCCCCAGAGGACTCCCTAATCCTCTTACTTCCATTCGCATCTGTAAAGCAGCAATATCTCCTTCATTTTTATAAGCTGCTGGTTTAAGTTTACTTGGTGATTTAGCTGCACTCACTGCTTTTCTAAAAAGGCAGCAGCTTTCTCCTCCCTGGTAGAAATCAGCAGTGTACAATCCTGTAGAATAAACATCCCAATCTTCCCCACTTTCACACACTAACCTCCTGCTAGTGGACCTCATTGTCACTGGAAGGGGAAACATTTCTAAAACACATAGGAATCTGTAGATGCTTCTTTGATTAAACCCATCCAGTTAACACAGACTTAGCCAGCAAAGCACAGTCATGAAAGACAATTGCTTTCCAGCTAGAGATTTAAAATGGTAATAATTGGTTGGTCAAAGCGCATGTTTATTTACAGATTGTAATGTTACATATTGATATAGTAGAATGGTGCAGAGCTAGTCTACAGAAACTAAGCCACTCTGCAGTGGACAGGGAAAGATGGAAGGAAATAATGAGAGGCATCAGACACCAACGGACGCGGAGCCCATGATTATTGATGATGATGATGATGATGAACGTTTCACATGCTTCACCCTTCCCTTCACCAATAAGACCCTGTTGTTATATGTGATTAATAATAGAGGCAGTTTAAAATAAGTCTCAGAGATCAGTTCTTTGAGATCACTGGCTTGCTGATCAAATCATGTCCACTTTGTTAAAAACTGAACCAATGACCCTCTAAACTCTCATTTCTCTAATTTCCTAAAGCTGGCTGGAATTTTTTGCCTTACAACCACCCCCACCTTGAGATCTAGCTTCATTTTCCTTAGTGGTGCCATGGGCTTTAACATTTTAAATGTTGGCCTGTTTGTATCCCAGGCTGTTTAGGATATAGTAGGCTCCAAATGAATAGTGTTAAATGGTCCAAAAAGAAACTGCACTGGTACTGGAGAGTAGCAGCAGCACAGCTTGTAGGGGGGTCACATCTAGCAATCTTCCTGGGCACAGTGCTCCTTGCCTATCTGGATAGTTTGCATGGGATCCTTAATGACTATCTCATCAGTAAATGAAGATTTTAAGAAAGACCTGAATGCCCACAGCTCAGTCTGTGTATCTGTCTGTATTTTTCGTAAGAGTGATCCAACCCTCCCTTTTATAGCGCTACCTTTTTAAGTTGATCTAATTTCTGTCAATATTTGTGGTAGGGGGAATGAGGCGGACCTGTTTCACTCTTTTGTCACATGCCCCAAACTCCTGCCCCCACCTTCTCCCCGAGTTACTAGCAGTAGAAAGAGCAGTGTTTTAATTTTCTGTTGTCTTGCCAAAGCAGAATGGGATTAAATGGTTTCAAGGTCTCTGGACTATCACTTTACCCAAAACATCCATCCCAAGCATTCAAAGAGGCATAGAGACTCTGCATAGCTATTTATTTTAAATGCTTGATTAAAAATTCATGAAAACAGGAAGTCAGGGGAAGAAAATAGATTGTGAGAATGAGAAAATCCAGGGCTTTGTAATTTTTAGCTCAACAACGACAACAACCAAACGCATTACGTTGTAAGTAAGGGATATTTGCACAGTTGTGTTGAGGCCACTGATAACATTTTGTTACTGGCAGAGGAGTTCATGACCCTAAAATTGACACCTACCTTTTGCTTATCTTATTACGCAGTTTTGATTACATTTAGAAATTGTCATCCCAAGGTAACTTTAAGTTGCTATACTTAAAATCTTGTTGACGTTAGGATCCCCCTCCAACTCTACCACTGCTCTATTGTTTTTTCTATAGCAGTAAGAAATATTGCAATACCACCTCCTTAACAAGACTGCATTTTTTTCTGTGTCTGTGTGTTTCTGGCTTCTGAATGCTTAATCATGTCTAATTTTCAGATCAAGTGGCATAAAAATGGAGGCAGGAAAAAAAAAAGAAATTATTTTGCAGGATGCATATCAAAGGTCTGTTTATCTTAAAGATTTGCCTGCCTGCTAGAAAGTGTTTTCCTTGTAAATAATTGGATGGCCTATAAAAAAAAATCTTGTGGCAGTGTGTATTAAAAACAATATGTAGACCAAGTATAACTCAGTTCTAATATAAAAGTATGTAGGACTTGACTCAGAGCTCTTGAAGTCAGTGGAAGTACTCCCCTTGATTTCAGTGGGAGTGAATGGGAAGCCCATAATTAACTTGCTTTAAATGCCAATCGGCCTGATTCCAACACTTGAATAGTACTTTACTCTATGGCTGATCCCATTCAGGTCATTGGGATGCTCATAGAGTATGCCTGTCAGAATCCATCTCTCCTCTGTTAGTCCACGTCCTAGAAGTTGCAGCGCAGTGGATTAGTGTTAAAATCCTTTCAAGTGGGAGTGTTACGCTTTGGCATGGTGACAGTATATAGGTGTCTATGTACTGCTTCCCGTTGGTTGGGAATATGGAATAGTGGTGACAGCCAAATGACTGACTGAATTCAATAGCTAGTCTCAGGTAAATCTGGTCAGTGGATGGGTTATCAAATGTCCATTACAAGAATGACTTGTAAATCGCATTGTTGTCACAGTGCTGGTTTAGCTGTGTTGGTCCCACATCGTGAGAGACAAAATGGACAAGGTGTGTATATTTTTACTGGACCTGCTTCAGGTCTCACACCTGAAGAAGAGCTCTGAGGATAGCATGTCACTGGGGGTGGGACAAAGGTCATAAGGGCAACTGCCCCCAGAGTGGTGAAGCAAAAGCCCCTCACCCTGTCAGCCACCCTGTCTGTGGAGCTTGAAAGCTTGTCTCTTTCACCAATAGAAGCTGCTTCAATAAAATATATTATCTCACCCACCTTATGTCTCCTGTAAATCCCAGTGGGAGAGCGCTCAGGTAGATCCCACAATGAAAGAACCAGTCTGGTTGCAATTAATGGGTATTTTGCTAAGTCTACAGGTAGATCAGCTAAGTTATTTTATTCACCTATTAACAATTTTTCAGCACTGAAATGAATGTTGTATTGCCATTTCAGCAAGTGTGTGTTAGGAACAAATGAGACATTTTACTAAAAAGGCTTCCTTTTGGTCTTTATGTACCACACATCAATGTTATTTGTGTTGTGTGTGCCTCACAACATTTGTAAAACTTTGTTGCTTGCTGCCATCTTTCCCCAGGATCTGGTCTTCTCTGAGCAGATGTTACTCAGGTGCTTAAATGTGTCTAACGCTACTGGGGGCAGGGAGGGAGAATCTAAAATTTTACCAGAATTAATGCCTTAACTCTTTTCTCCCTGTGTGCTGCATTCACTTACCATGAAGCGGTGCTAACCAATTGTGCCATCCATGTCACCATAAAAGGAGGGATGGATTTATGACCAGCTTGGCTCCACCATATGCACATAGGGTACAGATTTGTGGCAGCTATAAACTCTAAGGGTACCTCTACACTTATGGGAAGATTGCCACTCTGGCAGCCAACCTTCTGGGGTTCGATTTAATGTGGGGGTGCTAAATCCAATTGTCATGACACCATCATTGACCCTGGTACTCCTGGCAGTTGCAAGGAGTAAGGGAAGTTGACAGGAGAGTTTCTCTCACCAACCTCTAATTGTTTGGACAGTGGGAAAAATTGATTTTAGATAAATCAACTCTAGCTACACAATTCTCATAGCTGCATTTGCATCTCTAAAATTGATATTACCTCCTAGTGTAGACCTGGCCTAAGCAGGCCCGTCAGTGTTCCTGGGCATGAGGCATGGATTCAGTCCCCACTGATGTCTGTAGAGAATCCCTCTCCTAAACCAGTTTGTATGAAATGAAGGCTTTCATGTACAGCATCACAGTCCAATGTGCACTCACAATCTGAATGAAAATTCCAGTCCCATGAGTGTGAATCGAACATAAATCCATTGATGTCAATCAAGAACAAGTCTTGACCCCATTAATTTTCACATTAGAGTCTTGCAAAGCATTACTTCTTAATGCTGTAACCTTGGATAATTTCAGCAAGCAGTTGCCTTTACCTTTGTTGTACAACTTTTGATTACTAGTACACTGAGCTAATCTGTATGGCATATACAAACCTCGTATTTCAGAATCCTCCATCAAATATGTTCTCCCTTTGTCTGCATTTTGTTAGGTATATAGTTGTGATTTCATTGTTACCTTGTTTATAATAACAAACATCATGCATCTGATGAAGTAGGCATTTGCCCACAAAAGCTTATGCTCCAATAAATCTGTTAGTCTATAAGGTGCTGTAGGACTTCTCATAATAACAAACGTAAGGCTGGATGGACCTGAAACCTGAAAATATGTCCACCATATGTCCTTCCTCAGAAAAAAAATTCTGTAAGGTCTGGCTTTGGTTTCTTGAGCTTGGCGGTAGATAACCTCCACATAAGCAGATTCTTCCATTGTATTGGGCATGGAAGTCCCACCAGAATTCAGTAGGAGATATTAGGAAGGATGGATGATGGTGAATTGGAGATTTTGTTTATATACGTATCATGTATGTATTTTTCGGTGAGTATTTTAGAAGCTAATGAGTCTCTTTCCACTCTTACTCTTTTCTGAATTTCAATGTGAGACTTTGCTTTTAAATCTCAAAACGTTTTTTAAATGTCATTGCTTAAACATATATTAATCACACTCCCTGAATTCTAACTTCGTCAGTCACAAGTGAATTTGACTCTCATTGTCTTCACTGTGTACTTAAAAGGGTAGAATTGGATCTGTTGTAATGAAGCGTCTCAGGTCTCAAAGGCTGGGTCTACGCTAGCAAGTTCTTTTGGAAAAGCTGGTCCTTTTTCACAAGAACATGCAGAACGTCTACACACAGAATGAGCTCTTCACTTTGAAATTGGGAGAAGGCGGCACATTTTCCGGCAGCCCTCTTCCTCTCCCAGATAAGGAAGACCGCCTTTTTCCAAAGATTCTTTCAGGAAAAAAACATGTAGATGAGCCGTGGTCTCTTTTTAAAAAGAGCAGTCCCCATGATGCTGGATTTTTTTGATCTGTGGCCCATTCTTTCAAAAAAGCAGGGCCTGTATGGCTGCTCTATATCAAAAGAGCAGATCGACCTTTTGATCTGCTTTTTTTGTGTGTGGATGCTCCTTTAGAAAGAAGTTTTTTGGAAGAGATCTTCCAGAACAACTTCTTTCAAAAGATTGCTGTAGCGTAGACACAACCAAAATACTTACACTCTTTACATAGTGTCCTGGAATCCTCTTGCTCTCAACTGAAATGCAGCTACCTCTGGGGTAGGAGAGTACTAGCTGTTTTGCAGCTCGTAGCAGCAGTCTAGGACAATAGTGAAGAATGCCATATCCATTTGAAACAGAAGGGGGAATGTAGATAAGCACCATATAATTACCGACACTGGAATGTTGCCAGGACACTGAAGCTGACAGCCTTATGTTGGAAAAATGCCATGAGATTATAACGTCCACGAATGGGCAGGAGCTTGGTTTTATGTTTCATCTGCAAGATATGTAAACAAGATATGTAAAAATGTTGATCCTGTTTTTAAGTTAAAAATGCCTAATCCTAGAGAAAGTTTTTTTCTGTATTAGTTTCAGTTTCTAAACACACTCACTTTTTAATCAGGGGTCAGATGACTTGTTACCTGCGGGTATTTTGAATGATTTGCATTGGAAGCTGCTGGGCCAGCTCATTTGTTTCCATCCCAGAAGCCTCTCACCTCTCTTACACCCTTTCATTAGCGATTCTCAACAATCCCCACTACCTCTTTTGTTTCACAGAGTGACTTCTTTGCTAGCTGCCAGCATGTCTAGGTTAACAGAAAATGTAAGATTTTGATAACCTGCAGCAAATGTTTTCTGTCTCCCTGAAGAATGTTGCATTGAAAAACAATTTGCAGCAGACAGAAGCAGTGATCTGGTTTCATTTTTGATACAGCTTCTAACTGTAAACTCTTATCAGAGAAATCCTTGCACAGTCCCTGATCAGCAGAGATTCTAGCACAGAAACACTTGTCTTATTGCTTCATCCCATGTCCCTTTTTAAAAAATGAATATTATTCTAACTTGTAAAGCTTTTGAAGATACAGTAATGGGCATCTTTCTAAGTTACTTTGGTACTTGGGTTCCTGTTTATCACAGGTTTAATTTATAGGCACAGGTTAAATTATTTTTATTTTATTTTTTGAAGCATCACCTTCAGGGGAAAGGAAGTGTATCTCCTCACAAATCCTGCTTTTAAAGTGAGGAGTACCATGGGATTTGTGATGCAGGTTAACATTTGAAGTTAAACTGTGGGATTTTATTTTAAAGTATCAAGCATCAGTTTGCACATTCCACTGTTGCATTCCACCCCAAAGGTGGCTGAATTTCAGTTGTAAGTGATATTATTCCAGTATACTGTGTACAAAGCTGGAAGAATGTTGAGACTGAGTATGGTCCATTTTTGAAATATGGACACTATCAGGCAGATTGTACAGCTGCCACAGTTTACATCTGCTACCCCTGTATGATCATAGCACTTTTACAATAGTGCTTTATGGA
The DNA here is from genome assembly GCF_033958435.1 of Carettochelys insculpta. NCBI lineage: Eukaryota > Metazoa > Chordata > Testudines > Carettochelyidae > Carettochelys > Carettochelys insculpta. Next base: position 33,530,063 of record NC_134150.1, on the reverse strand, counting down.
GTTAATTATAAAAATACATTATAATTAAATAATTGGGGAAAACATATTTCATAAGGGAGTAAAAATATCAGGCAGAATGGCTGTTTTTGACAGCTGCAAATACTACTGCTAAATACTCTTACAATTATAGTAAACTAAAACTGGAAATAAATGTTAAAAATAAGTCTGAAAGAAAGACATTTTTTTCCCCTTGGCAGGAAAAGAAAAACACAAGGTTCTGTTTGTTTGTTTTTTTCTTTCATTTGCTAAGGATTTAGTATTGTGATTTTATCTAGTTGCATGATTTGCTTCAGAAAAATGCGCAGAAATTCAGGATCACATTGGAATTGAAACATCAGGTAAATTTTATGTTGGGAAGTTTAGAGCTTGCCAAACAGTTACATGAAAAAAAGAGTAACATGAATAGATTAGTGTTATTAGCACCAAAAAATAGATGATGTGCTATATATTAAGTAATGAGTAGCTACTATCCTGCATTTATTTGTTACTTGATGCCCTTTTTAATTATGTACCCTGCTGCCATTGAGGCTGGCAGATGGCATAAATAAATAAATTCCAACGCTTCTTCCAGCTTTTTTTCATTTTTTCTTATAGAAATGTAAATGGACACTGTGAATCTGTTTTCTGTATTTAATAGGTATATTTCCCCTGGAAAAATTACACCCAAAGCACTTGTTTTTTTATAACAATAATTTCAAATAAGTGATGTTGCACTCTCATATGTTCTAAACATATCTTCAGCTGTTGTGCATCAATGTAGCTCCTTGGAAGTCAATAGAACTACACTGACTGACCCCAGTTGAGGAGCTGGTTCTTAGATTTGAATTACCCATGCTGTGTACTTACGTAAATAAGAAGTCCTTTGCAGTTTGTTAGGAGTCTGATTATCATGCTGAATTATCTTCATAAGCATTGCTAGCCATCTATTTAACTCAGAAATATCCTGTAGCTGGACTTTTTCTTAGAAGAGGGAGTATACACAAATCTGATTTTGCACTCATTCAGATCAGCGTTATGTCAGGATGACTTCAGTGGAGTCAATCCTAATTTACATCAAGTAAGAGCAGAATCAGGACCAAAACTAACTTTGTGGGAGCATAATAAAATTCCACAAGGGGTTCACTAGCCCTTTTTAAATGTATTTAATTTTATTAGTTTGCTTTGTGCAGCAAAATTAAAAAAAAACCAAGAACTAACTCACAAGACCCTGTTTGGTGCTGGCAGTGCATTAATAAAAAATGTAAGTTTTATGGAACAAAGTAAATAAGGCAATTCATATATCATTCCTAAGACACACAGGAATGAGGCAGAGAAAAATAACCACTGGATATTTTATATAAAGATATTTCCATGAGTCAGCTCCTTTTCAGGTTTCTGGGTTTCCAGCTGCACGCTCTGCAGTGTTGGCTTATCTTCTACTTGTGGCCTTGCATATGCCAGAATTAGCTTATAATTGTCTGAGTTTTCCCCTTTGTAACTGGTAATAATACAGCTTTTATCAGCAGAGAATGGCTAAAAATTTGGATGTTTTCAATTTCATCACAGCTTGTAATTTTTCCAGGACTTGTACTATATGAACAAACATGGGAGCTTCTTGCTGGGTAGCAGAGCTGACAACATTATTTTTGTAGGCAAAATGTACTCTGTGTGTGTGTGTGTGTATACACACACACTATATATATATATATGTATATGTGTATATATATTATATATATATATAATCTTCCTTTTGATTGTTCCCTAGCCAATGGTCATGGTGCTGCTAAAAAATCCAATAGCATGCCATAGGTGTATGTACAATTGGAGTGACTGTTGTCCATCTTAGAGGGATAACCCTTAGAGACAGAGAATGAAACACGTACCTCATTGTAGCTCTGAGATTCAGAGCAGGCAAACTCTTTTCTATGAATTTTCATTCATCCGAATTTTAAAAATTTGTTTCAGCCATTTTCATTTCCTCCGTGTGTATTTTCTGGACGACGGAATGTAACGTGTAAAATGTTCACTGCAAGCGATCCAAAGACAAATATGCAAGTATATGTGGGAAATGAATTTGAAATTTGCGCATGACAAACGAATTCCCATATTCATTCATTTAGGGGGTATGTGACTTATTTGACCAATCACAGATTTGAATTTTGAATATCTGCAGGAAGCCTGTTGAGTAAACTATGTGAAGGGTTCTTAGTTGACTACATTCAAATAACAAATGTGTTTCAGAAAACATCAATTTGCTTGTGGATACCCTGGGAATAAAAAAGAGGCACTATGTATTAATATTTTCTTAATTGGGAATTATTTACCTATCAATGGTGATGACAGTTCTGAAATTCTTCTGGATCATTTGTAGAGGTTTGCATGCATACAGCATTGATATGTGCGTTTGCAAAAATGAGCCTCAGATAGCTGCAGCCATATTGGCAAATGGAGGTACCCACGGATATAAAGTAGATAGCCACAGATTTGCAGGGTACTAGAGACAAAATTTGTATCCACATCTATATCCGCAAAAATCAGCTGCAGATAGCCACAGATGTAAAGCAGATATCCGTGGATTTGCAGGGTACTGGCCATGTGCAGTTGATAGGAGGAATCTGAGGAACAGCCATGCTGTACGATATAATTGCCGTTATCCAAATGGCCTTTATTCCAAAAAAAAAAAAAAAAAAAAAAAGCTAGTTATCCAGTGTGTCCCCTTGTTAGCCCTGAGACTTGAAATTTATCTGAATGCTCAGTTATCTGAAAGATGTTCATGAGGCCATTCAGACAAACGTGAATGTACTGTTATAATGATACCTGTGCCTTGTACTTGAACTGTGCCTTTGATCTGAGACACTGAACATAGGTACTCTACTAACAGATGGCAAAACCAAAACTATTAGTGTTCGCTAGTGGCTAGAGCAGGTCTCATAAATGTTGTTCCTGACCCTTATAATTTTATTCACTTTGTTAAGCTGAGTAAGTTGTAACTTTCCAGGCCTCAGTTTATCCATTTGCAAAAAAAGGAAGTAATACAGAAGTGAGCAATAAGCCAGAGGCTGTTTGCCAGGGTTAGCCATTGCTGGTCTGCCAGCCCTTTATTTACCAGCGTGTCCATAAGTACAGCCTCTAGCAGCTCCCATTGGTCATGGATCACTGTTCCTGGCCAATGGGAGCTATGGAGAGTGGTGTCTTGGTCTGCACCACTTCCCATGTCTCGCATTGGCTGGGAATGGTGATCCATGGCCAGTGGGTTCTGCAAGCAGCTGTACCTGTGGATGTGCAGGCAACCTGGCGCCTCTTATTGCCCAACTCCTGGTCTAATAGAACTGAAAGATTTTGGAGGGCATATTTTTTACAGGAAAGCTAATTCACCATAGGACCAACATATGTAGGATTGTTATGGATTGTCCACACTGAAATCAAGGCTGGATGCCTTCCCAGCAAGTTTGCTGTAGCTCCACCAGAACTTGATGTGAGAACTCTTCGGTGAAATTCTATCGCCTGCTACGTTATGCAGGCAATTAGACTAGATGACTTTAATGGTCCTTTCTGGCCTCAAAATCTGTGAGTCTTGAGATATCAAATCCACACAGTCAAGGGCACTACAGGCATCATGCATAGGAGTATCCTGTCAAGTCTCAGACCAGGCCAATTTTGACTTTACATGAAAAGAAAGGTATTCATAAAATTAAGGTTTTTTTTGTTTTCTCCTACACAGTTTCGGAAGTATTTACCAAGTGACTTCAGGTGATTCTGTGGGAAGAGCTTAGCAGACAGTGGAGCTGTGTCTACACATCCCCCCCTCAAAAGGAGGGGGCATGTTAATAAGGCAGTTTGGAAGATGCTAATGAGGAGCTGATATGAATATACAGTGCCTCATTAGCATAATGGCAGCTGCACACAAATTCAAAAGTGGTGCTTTCGGAATGCTGACACCCATGTAGATTAGGGCCTTTTGAAAGGACCCCCCCACCCCACAACTTTGAAAGCCCCTTCTTCCTATTTGGTTTTAGGAAGAAGGGGCTGTTGGAGTCAGGGTGAGGTATTATTTGCTAATAATAAGTAAATTAGATTATAAAACTTACCTCTATTTCACCCATACAAACTGATCTGTCATTAGTGATTACTGTCATTAGTAAGAATGGTGAAGAAAAAACAGGATTAAAATGCTGTGTAAAGTTTTATCTTGACATTGCCCTTAATTTTGCTTAGGTGCTAAAGAATGCAGACATCTTATGAGTACTTATTACAGATTGAACTGCTCTAGTCTGACACCCCCTGGACCTGACTGGTGCCAAATGAGATAATTTGCTGGATCATGGGAGGTCAATATTGTCTAGCAGCATTACCAAAATTTTCACTGTTTACTGGGCTTTTAGAAGACATTTAGTGGTAAATGAGAGCTAACTAACAGCACAGAACACCGACAGCCGGGACTGGTGGCTCTAAACAAACTTTATTGGACTATGGGAAACTTGGCTACGCCCACAATAAGTGATCATCTAGAATCATGCTGGATTACAGATGTTGCTGGATGAGAGAGTGCTGGGCTAGAGTGCTCCAGTTTGTATTATTACTTGTTTATTATTAACTTGTGTTATTATTTGTGATACTGTAACACCCGGGTGCTCCATTCTTGCTGTTGTATGTACACATAGCAAGAGAGAGGCCCAAAGAAGTTTACAATTTTACTAGACACAACAATAAAGAAAATGTTTTATACCTATTGTGCAGGTGGAGAACTGAAGCAGAGATATTAAGGGGCAGATCCGATAGGAGTTGTTCTGTCAACTCTGAATTGTGCCCTAAAGGAGTCCTGTGGTGACTTATCCAGGGTCCCACAGGAAGTCTGTGGCAGGGTTGTGAACCAAATCCTAACCTCCTGAGTCCAACACAAAACTTTATTTTTCTCAAAGGCCTAAGATAGCTGCAGGGGTTTTTGTTTGTTTGTGTTGTTTTTGTTTTTAAATCTATCTAAACCGACTCAGCCTCAGTTTGTGAGACCAAGGCAGCCCAGATCATCTTCAATGAAGTAACCTGGCAGGTATTCCCAATGCCACAACAACCATCAGGGATTCTGCATACTAACAAGGTGCTTGGGTGCTGCAGGGATTAAATGCTCCCTGCTTCCATGTGGTAGTTTCCTTTGCCTTTTGCTTTTTGGGAATGTTTTCAAATTTCTTGAAAGAATTACAAGCCATGGTGGTTCCACCTCTTTCTTGGCCCTCTAACCCATGAGCAGGGCAGCTGAGGTTACGGGATTTACGTGTAGTGTTTTTAGAATATAAATAGGAAGTAATTTATAAGATTTCTTTCTCCATAATTCAACAGTCAATAGCTTTCCATCCCCCCACAGTTCACAGCAAACACATAAAGTGTTTCCCAAAACCCCAGGAAGAAACTTTGGGAACTTCAGATCAAGGAAGTTAGTAATCTACAAGCAGGATTTTCTGCATATCTCCTAATGGGTCAGATTTCTACTTCCAGTGGGAGTGGTGTGGCCTGAAAGCAGCATGGCCAGGGCTGGGGGAAGCGTGGGCCGTGGGCAGAGCAGGGAAGTGGAGGGGCAGAGCAGGGACACGTGGCCAGTGCCCTCTGCTAGCATCCCTGCACCGGTCACCTCTGCCCTCGCCCACTGCCACCTCTGAAATCCCCTTCACAAAGTGGGCTGCACCTTGTGGAATGGCTCACCTGGAAGTTGATATGGCCTCAGGCTCTGTTAACTTTTAAAAGGATTCACCGGGGATTGGTGTGGGGACAATGCCGTTAACATGACTTTCTTTTTAGCCTTACTCTTCCTGGTGCTTATCAGCCCCATCCCCTCAAATCCTGGTGCCAGGGTCCTTCACGGAGTCAGCATGAGTGTTCTCCCTCTGCAAGGGTGGGGTGAGGGGGGAGCTATGGTCTCCTCTTCAGATACATCTTAGAAGGGAAGATTTTGACTCATTCATTACAAGATGTGGTAGAAGAGAAGAAGTGGAATAAATATTTCATCTTGATCCCCCCCCTTACAGTTTTCACAGAATGACCATCTCAGATGTGTTTCAAACGGGAACCTACGCCTTTATTCTCCCTTGCACATTTCAAATGTGTGCCGGCGTATCACATCAGGTGCCATCAGATTCCATTGCATCAGCCATAAATAATGGGTCCTTCAGCATAAGCATGAGCCCCTTGGGACAGGCATCACAAGTTCAGAGATTGCTGTCACATCTGTCAAGAGCAGAGCGCTTGGACTTAGAGCCCTTTGGGCCTGGCTCGGTGATAGCGACAAGCTTTCGGTGAAATGCATGTCTGTTCGTTTATTCTTCATACTGCTCTTTTTTTTAAAAAAAAAATGATATCCTCTGTGTTATGACCCATCACACAAATCCAGTGTAAACATCCAAACCCTTATGTACACAGGGGTGAATTTCAGCTTCTCACTGAATCATTTTAAATCTGGAGCACTGATTTCTGTGGGGTAACTCCAAGTACCATGCTGTAGCTGAGAACCACACTGGGACCCTGTAGCCAGTTTCATGCCCAGTAGTTTTCCGGTTAATACTTACAGTCGGCCATGTTTCCTGTAAGCTGAGCAATCAGGCAGCTGCCCAGGAGAGACTCAGGAGCCGCCCAGTTGATTAGGAGAGCACCGATAGCTGGCAGCTTGTGTTTCTGTTGGTGGTGCACATGTGCACATGCCTTGGTGCACATAATGATAGAGGTATATAACATTATGAATGGTGTGGAGAAAGTGAATGTAGAAAAATTATTTACCTTTTCCCATAATACAAGAACTAGGGGACACCAAATGAAATTGATGGGTAGTAGGTTCAAAACTAATAAAAGGAAATTTTTCTTCACACAGCGCACAGTCAACCTGTGGAACTCCTTGCCGGAGGAGGCTGTGAAGGCCAGGACTCTATTAGGGTTTAAAAAAGAGGTCGACAAAATTTTGCAGGTTAGGTCCATAAATGGCTATTAGCCAGGGGTAAAGTATGGTGCCCTAGCCTTCAGTACAAGGGCAGGAGATGGATGGCAGGAGATAAATCACTTGATCATTGTCTTCTGTTCTCCTTCTCTGGGGCACCTGGCATTGGCCACTGTCGGCAGATGGGATACTGGGCTGGATGGACCTTGGTCTGACCCGGTATGGCCATTCTTATGTTCTTATGTTCTTATAACAAAATTTATTCTTCCCATGGATGGAAAAAATTAGAAGGAACACTGTGGGTGCAGACTAGCGCAGCTGTTTCTGTGTACACCCCCAGGCAGGCAATTGAAAGCATAAATGCATTAATTACATGTGTAGTTAACTGCATCCACCCAGTTTATATGTGAGCACACTTTGTAGATCTGGCTTTCCTACAGTGCAGTTTAGAGCCATTGGTGTGATATGTAAAACCCTGAACAATTGCCTGCTTTATTTAGAAGCAGTCCTGCCTATCATTTTGTCTTTTAGCCATTGGAAGCATTTTTCTGACCCAGATTTTGTTTTGGGGTACATAATCATGGAGCAAGAGCCTTTGTGTTTGGCGTTCCCCTGTCTTTGCTATTTAGTCCACCAGTGGAAGTTACGCCATATTTGGTTTGTGGAGTAACAATCCTTTTCCATGGAAATAATTATATCATATTGAGGATCATGACTTCAAGTGAAGTATAAAAATTGCACAAATATCTTAGCTGTAAAAGCCGCCTTCACCTTGGAAAGTATGAGCTATAGCTGCAGAATCACTTGCAAAGAGAATGGTTTCCAGTGTTTTCCATCAGCAGCTCTGTACAGATGGGATGGAAACTTGGAAGGTCATGTCTTTTGCTGCTTTCCATGCACCTGTAACAACTATTCAAGAAAAATAATATTCCTTATAGCTACCCGTAAAGGATTAAAACTCTGTGTTTATTATCGTACAAAGTGCAGAGATGCATGCGGGTTTTTTCTTCAGTGTTACTTTGAACTCTGATTTCTGAAGAGCTGTTAAAAAGATGTTTGCATTAGGGGAAACAGCTGTTATGCCTTTGGAAGTTTTATAAACATGGAAAATTCAGATGGATTACTCAAATGTTACGTTGTCCATACACACACACAGTACTCTGTGTTCATGGTGTTATACTTCAGGTTGAACCTTTAGTCCATCACACCCTGGTCTGGCAACATCCATGGTCCAGCATGATTTTAGTTAGCTGGATGTCTAGTTATGGGTGTGGCCAAGTTTCTCACAGTACCATAACGTTCGTTTACAACCCACGGTCCTGGCTCTTGATGTTCTGTGTTATTTACCCCTAAATGTGTTCCTAGGGCCCAGTAAGAGGTGAAAGTATTGATAACACTGCTAGACAATACTGACCTCCCATGGCTGGGGAAATTCTCTCATTCAGCACTGGTCGGGTCCTGAGGGTGGCGGAATAGAGAGGTTCAACTTATATGTGCTGGTTACGGTGAGCAAATTTTCATTAATGGGATATGTGCCATTTTAATGGTCAAAGTGTATTTGTCAAGGGAACACTTGACATTGTGTCACTGTATCATGTCGCTGCCCTTGTCTGTCTCATGTTAGAAAACAGGATGTTACCCATGCTTATGTTTTCAGTGTTGACAAAAGGATAGTCAGGTACAAAAATGTGTTTGACTTCACTCACCAATTCACTGTTAAATGTGGCTGTGTTTGCAAAGACCAAACTAGGTTTAACATCATGTTTGTAAAAACCTGTTAAGTTAACCCAGTTTGCCAGAATGGTGCTTTCTCCCCCTTTAAAAACAAGAGCAGAGAGATGACAGTTGCATGTTTTGCCTTTCGAAACTACACACCCAGAACAAAGAGAGACTTTTTCCTCACACTGCTGAGAAATCCCAATCTTTCTCCATGTAGTATTTCTGATATGGATCAGACTCAGAGAAGAAAAGGCAAACTACACGCTTATCATCTGAATCTCCCATCTGACCAGTACCATTTACTGAAACAGTCTGCTTGGTTGGTGTACTCCTGTCTAGAGATTAAAGGAACGAGCAATTTTGTGTGTGTGCTACTTGCATCTGAAAGGGCCGCATTCTCATTTGTCACTAGACAATATGTACTTGCAAATGTGAAGGAAAAAATTAATCCCTTGTACAAAACTGCAGTGAGCCCTGTCAAAGATGCTGGTGAATTCTGTTGAGTAAACCTAGAAGCTTGTGAAAGAACTGGCAGGATCTCCATTGGTATGATAGAAATGAAATTACTTGTGAATGAAGTATAATCCACGGAAAGAGGAAAAAAAACAAACAAACGAACAAAAAAACCCCCCTAACCAACTAGCAGCATACCATAAGGCATTGGTTCCCAAACATTTCAATAAGGCAAATGTGCATTTTTTTGTCTCTTTTTGCAAAGTACCAAACATGCTAGAACATTTAAAGAAAATTCAGTGATTACTAGGAGCTGTTACACAGGGCTGCAGAGCACCATTCAAAGTGGAAGGTCCACTAGTCCTCTGCTTCTGCCCAGTATGGTCCCCAAACTCCCCATAGTTTTCTCCAATCCCTTTTCTCTTGCTTGTCTAGGTCTGCCCACTCTTCCCTCTTCTCAGCCATAGTTGGGACCTCTCTCTCTGTGATTGGGGCAGAGCTTCCTGGGAGTACCTGGACAGCTGTGGGGAACCATGAAAGACACCACAGGGTACATCTACACTACAGTGATCTGCAGACAGAAGTTATTGTTGGAAGAGATCTTCTGGCACAACCTCTGTCAACATATCACGTCCACACACAAAACTTGGGTGGATCGAAAGAGCAATATGCTCCATCAACAGAGAGTGGTCAGACTGCCTGGCCCCTCTCTTGACAGAATGGCCATTTAGAAGCTCAGCAAACAGGGCTGCCCAGTGAACCAGAAGCCCTGTCTGTTGATAGAGGACCCCCGAAGCATTGATGTGGCTTTTTCGTCAACAGAAACTGTGGACAAAGGCATTATTCCTCGTCGCAGAGAAGCAAAACACTGTTGGCGGAAGTGCTGAGTTTTGTCACCAGACTGTTGACAAAAGGTGTTCTGTGTGCAGATGATCCTCAAGTTTTGTTGACAAAGCCTCAGTTTTGTCGGTAAAGCTCTCTAGTGTAGACATAGCCATAGGGCCTGGGGTGAGATAGTGATGAACCCTCTGAATCAGTGGTGGGCAACCTGCAGCCTACAGACCCCACATCTTTCGCTCTACCCCATGCAGCTCTCATGCAATGGGGCATTGAAGCCCTGCAAATCCCAATTCTCCACCTCCCTCCCAGCTCTTTCAGAGCACCAACAGTCACCTGCTGCACACTCTGTCCCCTCTCCTCCTCCTTCCTGCCAGAGCTAGATGAGCTGCAAACAGCTGATTTGTGGCTTTTCAGCTCCAGGAGGGAGAGGAGAGGGGACAGAGTGAGAATCAGGACATTCGTAGTGCTCCAAAGGTGCTAGTATGGACGGGGAGGAGCAGGAAGTGAAGGGGCTCCAGTGCCCCCTTGCACAAGAGGCACATGGGAGAGGAGGGTAGAAGGCAGGTGGAGCTCCAGTGCAGCCCACTTGTGCTTCTTGGTTGCCCACTGCTGATCTAGACCCTTTTCGCAACCAGTGCCCACTCTTAGGGAAACACTGCTGTAGAAAATTGCATTCCCTGGGCAAAAATATCGCTTTATAGTGGGGAGAAGCTGAAGTTCGCAGATGAGTTCACAGTGGGGTCATTCACTACACGCTTAGGTGTGAACCCAGTGAGAAGTTGTGGATATGCTGGGGGGAGCCCAGAACCCAAAGGGGATGTACAAGGGAGAATGCAACAGAGGAGAAGAGCTTTAGTGAGTGCAAAGGAAACCACTGTGCAATGCTTTATTTTATTTGTCAGGAACCAAGATAAGGCTGGGGATAAGAACCTGACTCTGGCTGAAGGCCAAACCCAGTGCTTTGTAAATGCTTCTTTTTACTTCCCACTGCCCAGGAGACTGGGACAGGAAGAGCAGGCAAAGGAGGAAAATGGATTGGAAGGATGGCCCAAAAGTAGGGATGGTAGCCTGGATTCTTCATAGCTGGTTTCAGTTCCTTCCCCTGTCACAACTTCTTGTATGACCTTCAAGGCATTTAGTGTCTCTGCCTTACTCCCCATACAGAACATGGGGATAATAGTACTTGCCAACCTCTTGACTGATGATAAAATGAATGATAGTGGAACATGCAGATACTATCATAATAGGGGACATATATGCACCCAACAAAGGGTGAGTGCATACATATAGAGTCTCTGGTACTGCAGTGGCTCACACACGTGCTTAACTTTACACACTGAGGTGGGCATCCTGTCTTTGGGAAAGTCGGGGGGGGGTGTAGCCGTTGATTTCAGAGAGGTCAGGGTTTTGCCCATGCATAGTCCTGTTGACTTCTGTGCATTTAATCAGGGTGTGAAATAAAGCATTTTGCAGAGGAGACGCCATAAATGCCATGTGTGTATTATTACAGAAATGGTGAGGAGAGAGAGAGATATGTTCTTTCCTGGTCTTGAGATACAAAGTACCAGCATAGTCTCCAAAAGGGCATTTGTGATAGGGAGAACAAGAAGCAGATAATGGCCTGGTGAGTAGGACTTCCCTGCTTACATTCTATGGGCCAGATGCTGACATGCTTTCTTATGTAGAGAAACACCTCACTCTCTGAGAAATCTCACTGCAGGCAGTGGGTAAAATTATGTCCTCTTTGATTTCAGCAGTGCCAGAATTGCGCCCAATGGTTGTTACACCACATGACTAAAAGGGTCAGAATCTGACCCAGTATGATAATGCTCTTCCTCGGGGTTGGGACTTCTTGTCTCTTCCAAAGTGCACATCATATTTGAAGCACACTGGTTGTTTTAATATCGTGGTAATTTATTAATAATGTTAACAGTATCTTAAACTAGCAGAATTTTATCCTGTCAAATCCTGCCTTTAAATTCTCTGTTGGAAATGTGAGTGACAGGTTCATAGAAAATAGCTGAATTATCTATCCAGGGTTTCCCAGGTGAGTTCCACTCATCTCTAATAGTGGGGAAAAATTAAAGATAGCAGAATCAGGGACTGAGTAAAACTCCCTGTTAAACTAAACAATAAGTGAGAAAACAAAAACTTACGAAGAACATAAATCGAATGCAATAGGATTCAAGGAATCACACAATTTATTTTTAATACTCTACATTTAGTCACATTTAGCTTTAAACGCTCTTATTCCAAAACATTTTCTGCTTGGGTGGGGTAATGTAGAAGCCAGTTAATATTCTGGAATATGCACATAATTGCAGGAGAGAGAGATTCTGTACCCAATCCTGATCCCAGTGAAGTCACTTGAGAAAATCCTGTTAACTTCAGTTGGGGCTGGATAGTGCCCTGCATTTTTGGAAATATTAAGAAAATGGTATCCTTTAAGGAGAGTTTTCTAAAATCTCCTCAATTGTCTTCTTCGGAAATATACCTTAAAGCCACTTTTAGCATATCAAAAGGTTCATTGGAAAGCCAGAGAAATTAAGAGGTGTCCTTCATGGAGACTGGCAAAACACAAAGTTCATAGTATTGCTCCAATCCAATTATAGCATTCAAATCAAGGAGGAAAAAAGTTATCAAATATAATGAAAGCTTTCTTTTCCACTTACTTAAAAAGCACACTCCTGGGTGTCCAGACCTAAAGGGAATTTCAAAGTCAGCAACATGGTGGGGAAAAAAATGAAATGTAAATGAGAGTGAAATAATCAAATTTTTCTGGTGGAAGTAAGTGCAGTTGTTTGATGTAATTTTGACGTACAGCATAATTTCAGCATCAGTGCTGAGGTTTAGAGGATCAGTGTGTCTTCAGAAAAGCATTCAACAGGAAATTCCAAATCAGACTTTGTGACTTTCTATGATAGAAATCCTTGTATTACTTTAGATGCATACAGAAAGATAGATATGACCTTCTCAGTAATTTCTAGGCACCTTTCCGCTTGAAACCCCAGCGTAGTGGTGGTGTATGAATCAGAAAATCAAACATTTGCTGTGTTTCTGTAATTCTAGCTAAACCATTTAATAGATGCAAAGAATTTCAGATGCAGTTCTAGGCAGGGGTGTCACTGTTCATTGCAAACATTTTTAGTATCATGCAGAAGCATTCCTAACAAAATGGTCAAAGAACTGGAATGTACATTTGGCATTGTTGTGAATCTGCTGACCTGTTTTGAAAATTATTAGTAATATCAATCCATTTCAAGAAAAGACATTCTCACATCACAAAAGTCTCCATAAATCCCTATCACAATTGGCACCAGTACTGTTTTCAACACAAGGGCAAAGAATTAAATGAACTGTTACCCAATTAAATTCAATATAGTTAGTCAAAACAAAGAAAGCAGTACAGGTGTGGTCAAACAATGTGAAATTTTGTGAGGAAAGCACACCAGCTAAACCATTTTAGTTCAAAGCAAAGCAGTTTCTATATTTCACTTTAGTTTAAACATAGTTTTCTAACTTGGGTGAAAGCCCATTTTAGATAAGACCAGCATTGTTCTTTGGCCACAAGGAATTGTTGAGATAGGTTGGGAATTTGCTTTGGAGTTCTCGCTTGTACTATAATGATTCTGGGTATCTGTTTCACTTTGCACATGTGAATTTCTTTGGCAGTCACTATGGTGTGAATTTATCTGAAGTGTGTGCCTGTGTCTGTTTTTCACAATCGTGAATGAGGACTGTACAACTGTTGCAAAACATTATCCACAACTATTTACTAGAATTTGGAAGTAAATTGGCTTAACTGTTCTACTGCATCTTTTGTGGTTCTTTGCTGCAAACATTCATATGGTAGGATTTTACTAACACCATTGTTTATGAAAAGCGAATTACAAATCAATCTGTGCTTTTGCATTCATCCACTCCTGGAACAGCACTGAGACCACATGACCCATTCGACCAGTTACCACTGTCAATACAGCGTAAAAAGTGAATGCAAGAGAATTGTTTTCTTTCAATCCATAGAACTGGGGAAGTGGGTCAGGGAATCAACTTCAGAAAATTGCCATCTGCTTCAGTATGTTTTGAGAGCAGAGGAGGAAGCTAGATTTGTAAGATATTTGTTCGCTTGCTGTGAGTGACCTTAGTTAGTGAGCAAGGCAATACTGAAAGGGTAAAATGATTAGAGAGGAACTGAGTGGTGGTTTTTAAGATTTTTGTTTATGTGTTTGTTTATTGTGCAGCAGTTTTTATTTTATTATATTCATTGTTACTGTGTTTTAGTCCTTGCTTCAACAAGGACTGTGAGTACCATCTACCACTGTTTTTTTTTTTTTTTTTTTTGGCTTCCAGCTAAGTTGCAGGATACTTTGATTATGTCATAACATGCAGCGTAAAAGAAATTGTAGGAATTTAAAATCTGCTTAAAGTTTGTTTGGAAAAGAATGGAAGGCTGTAGCTACAGTACCTATAGAATTGTAGATACTGATGTCAGCATATACTCCTATTTGGCAACATTCTGTACTGCTTTATGACACTGTCAGTAATGTCCATTTCCCTCGCAATAGATCTGTTTATTTGTTCTGTTAAAATTTGGGACCGATTCTGGCTGATTTTTTTTGTTCCTGCAAAAGTAACTTAAGGTTCACTTTGCTGCTCCCTTGAATCTGGGTCTGAAGTTTGCAGTATCAGTCACTCAGAATCTGTTAGAGCAGCTTCAAGCCATCTGCATTTCACAGCAGTTTGCTGGGGTCACAGACAGCACCCAGAGCACAGCCTTTTTTTCCTCCAACTACACCCTGTCCCCTGTGCAGCTGGCAGAAGGGTGGGGTAGGAGGTTATGACACACAATCCTCTACATGAGCTCTTCTCTGCAATCATGCCTGTAAGAGGATCTTCCCACGTTCCCGTGATCCTTCCAAGCCAGGGAAGGGCAGCTCTTTGGGCAGATTCCACCAGTGGTAAGCTGTACCGTGACTGCTCACAACTGAGAGTCAAGCCCACTGTTTCTATACCCCATCTTCAGATATCCTCATCTGCATTTTTATGGAAACGTATGAACAAATACTCAGCCACAGCATTCAACATTATTTAGAAAAATTAATTATTTATGTGTATCTTATAAAAACACAGTGCAAAGAGCTATTTCATTATTAAAAATTTAGAAAACTCCAAGAAGCAACTGTGCCAACATACCTAGAAACCACCATATATGAAATAAGGCCCTTATTCAGCAAGGTGTTCAAAGTCTTATGTAGTCAGTGACAACTTCTTGGGTGCTTAAAGTAATGTGGTTAATGGCAGTACTCTCATTGAATTCACAAGAGCTGCAATTTTGTCTTTCATGCTTTTTTTTTAATTAATGTAAGTATTCTACTTTCCCTGTTGTGGCAAAACATACAGAATTTCACTCTGCAGTGTACTGGGAAACTTTATTGTCAAGGGAAAATGGAAAAAAATAAGTCTTCATTTTTGTTTGGAAAAAGATAAAGACAGAATAGGAACTGGGCATTTTCTTCTGTTTTGCCAAAGTGAAAAGAAGCTAGGGGATGTTTTACCAGGTGTGTATATGGGCCTCGGATGTAAGGGGTTTCAGAAATGGTAGGTAGGCAATTAACGATCAATATTAGATTAGATTGCATGATTCACTAGTAAGAGTTTTGAGCTGGCTCGTAATTTTAGTTTAAATAGCAAGGCAGTCGGTGAATTGAATACTGATGAATATCCTGTTTTATTAATATCCATTTGCTGTCAATTAAAGGCTTAATACACAAAGAAGAACCCAATCAGTCTTGCTATTTTTCATTGCCACAGGTAGAACTGAGTAATTCATAGTAATTTACTGAGATTTGTTTTTGCATGTGTGTGAAAGTTAGTCCAAAGGTTAATTTTCTTGAATGTAGTTTTTCAGAATTATTCACCAGACAAGTCACCTGAATCATTCTAGGTCTGTAGGTTTACAGAGCTAGATAGTGATACAAAAGTGGTACTTACCCAATGCTCCAGGCACCCTTTCTGGAGTAGATTAAGAGAACAAAAAATAAAACTAAACATATAACACCAGTGGTTTGTTCCAGATGTTCAGTATTGAGAACTGGTGCTGTCCTGATTCACGTACAGATCACATGGAATGTTTCCATTCCTTGATTCGTTGAGTGTAATTCTTAGGATGAAATTTCCCTTGCTAATATTCGTGAACTTGTGTGCAGAATCTGATTTCCATGATTAGTCTCAAATATTTACTTTATAATTCAGTGGTGAAATCTTGCCCTTATTAAAATCAATGGGAGTTTTGCCATTGACTTCAGCGGGGTCAAGATTTTACCCACTATTTCCATGAGCACTACTGTCAGAAAACGCATGTGTTAGACTATTTGCAGAAAATAAGTGCAAATGGGGCAATAACACAGCCCGTCGTAAATTCAAATTTGTGTTTAGGCAAAAGTTTGTAGCACTTACTTAACTTTGAGGGATTACTCTCGTTTAGGCAGGATGGAGACTTTAAGTAGCTGAATATAACTTCCCAAAGATGGTTTGCCAAGCCCATCAGCTTGGAATAGGGCTGTAGCCACATTACAGAGTCAAGCAGTAAGACCTTGTAGCTAGTAGTAATAGCCAGAAATGCTGGAGGAGGAGGTAGTGTGATTATTGACTCTCCTTTTGGCTGTTTCTTACAACATACTACACTGCTGTGAGAGATGCATAGTGCTTAATAAATCACTGCCTCATTACACTGTTCCTTTAGGTTGTCTAGGGCACAACTCCAGTCCTAGCTCCGGAGGACTGTTAGCTTTTCTCAGAAATTCCCCTCGGTTGTGCTCATGTATCTTGACTTGTGGGAAAAAAAATCCCTCTTATTTTTCAAATAACTTATAATTGTACACAACAATTTACATTGTAAAACCTCCTGAGGAAATATTTCAGACATGTGTGGAAATGATTTTCACTAGTGGGTGGATCATATTTCCAAGATGAGAAAGGGGTTAGAAAGTTGATTATGCTTTCATTCCTTGTCACCCTGGCATATTAGAGAAAGAAAAGAAGCCCGTGGTTCTTTCTTGCATCTTTTCTTTTCCTTCCATCCATTTTTCCCTTCCCTCTTCTCATACCTGTGCAGAACAGCTGCTTGTCCTGTCCCCACACAGATCATTTAATATAAACAAGTCTCTGATCCTGCCTTTTAAAAATTATGAGCGTCTTTTGTACCTATTTCATATCTCTTTACCCAGCTCCACCCTTCAGCTTCTGTGTCATTCTGATGGGATGAGACTTTTTCAGTTCTATGTTTATTAGATTTAAGCAGACAAATTGTTCATTAGTCAGCCCAATGTTCTAACAGGGAGAATTCATCTGTACTGATTTTGGTAAAGTGGTATTTGTTGAGCATTGTCAAAACTGATGCTGAAACACATTGTGTAGTATTCAAATTCCAGGTGAGTTTGACTCTTTAGAGCAGAAGCTTTAAAAACCATGTGCATATATTGCACTGAGCACAATATTAATGGGATTTTTCTGCATTGTGACAGTCATGCATTTAGGGCCAGATCCCAAGTCCCATTAAAATCATTGGAAAGACTTCCATTCTCTTCATTGGATTTTGGACCAGGCATCAGTTTCATACTACTAGTTTCTTGCTTTCTATAGGCGAAATCATGAAAATAAAGTGCTCTTATGTTCAGCAGTCCTTTAAAACGCAAAAGGATTCTGATTAATGATCAGACGTGCCACGTAAATCATTAAAAGCCCTATATGATTCTTATGTGAAAATGCACAGATCAGTGCAAGTGGGGGAAAAAAATGGCCTAGCGTCACTCACAAGCTTCTCCAATCTTTGTGTACGTTTAACAAAACTGAAGTCAGTTGTCATTTTGTTGTGTGCCGTAGGGTGTATACCCCACACAAGCAGTGAAAGGGCTAGCCAGTATGTCTGATACCACTTCATGTGCTACCCAGTAGCCTAACTGGTGATTACAACCAGCTAGGGAGAAGCAGGGACTTAAGAATGGAGGGAAGGAAGGCCAGGGAAATGTAGCTGTGAGTTTCCTGACTTGGGCTAAAGGCTAAGAGAAGTGTGAAATTAGAACCAGAGGGTGTGAAACCAGGAGGAAGCCTGGGAGGCTAGAGGGTAGTGAGGTCTGGGGCCAGAGCTGTGTCTTTCTGAGCCGGGGGAAGCTGAAGACAATAAATCTCAAGAGGCTTTGAAAGTAAAGCCTAAAAGATCTTGGGACTGAAGGCTGAGGGGCTACAGGAAGAGAGGGAAGAACACTGTAGCTGCCTTCTGAGGAGTAGGGTAGCAATAGTGGAAAGACCTTAGAGGAACATGAAGGCCTGCAAGGAACAAGAGAAATCCAGGGAGGGAAGACTTCTGAAAGACAGAGGATCGGTACAAGTTTGCAGCCACCAGTCTTAGCTCTCAGTTCCTGTTATTTAGCTGTAATTCACCCTTAAATTATTCTAAGAGCCCGGTAAGAAGCGGAAGTGTTGATAATGTGCTAGATAATATTGACCTCCCATGGTCCGGCAAATTCTCTCATTCAGCACCAGTCAGGTTGTGAGGGTGTCGGACGAGAGAGGTTCAAGCTGTACTTTATTTTTGGCATTCCCAGGCTAAGACCATTTGGAGTCCTGATTTTCAGAGGGCAGGTGGTCAGCCCTTTCTGAATATGTGGCCCCTTTCAGACATCTCAAAAATATTAGATATTGAAAAACTGAGACATTGAAATTCACTAGACACGGTGAAAGTCCAGGCCATTGAGCCTAATGTAAACTATCAGAAGCCAGAGATGGGGGAGGTATATATTGGAGAATGCTTAATGGCTTGAAAACTAATAATCAAAATAATTCACTCTTTTATGTGTAAATCTCATTCGCTGAGAATGAACTGGAAAGGTGTCTCATTTCCTTGAGGTTTCCATAAGTAAGCATTGTACCACTGTATTCTCTGCTGCAGTGCTATTTAAATGTTATTTAAAGTCTAGACCTATAAAGGTCAATACAGCTCCTCCATATGCTAAAAGTGGACAAAAATATTTACCGTAATCCTAAAATTAGTAAACTAAAGCTCTCAAGTCCTGTGATTCCATATTGACAAGGGCATGCAGTGAAACTTGGTGAGAAACCACATGATCAAAGTCTGATATTGGGGACTAAATGAAACCTAGAGCTGAAGGCTCACACTGGGAGTGGAAGTTGCTTGGATGCAGAATCTCAGTCAAATAAGATCATGCAAGTTTATTATTAGCTGTGTATGCAGGGACTGCGAGCCAGAAATAATATTGGCAGCAAATTTGGATCATGTATGGTAAGAATCCACTGTATTTTATAGCCAGTAAGCATGCACAGCTACTGTAAAAAGGATTACAGCGAGGCACTGTAATTCTGGTCCTGTTTGAAGTCTATAGACTATTTCCTGTTGAACTGAATGGGAGCAGGGCTTGTACTGTGTGTGCATTTTACATCACATCGTTTACTTAATGATAATACAAAGAAGAGGCTACGCCATTGGAACTAACCAGGGTTATGCAGGAATATTGTGGAACTAATAGGTTCCTAAACCATTTTCTTATCAGAGCGGCGGCTTCTTATATAGTCACAATTGGATAGGCATATTGCATACAACTGTAGTTCTGTAAATATATGGCTCATAGATGTTAGCAGAAATTTGTGGCAATATGGAGGGTACAATATAAATTGGGGAATTTTGGTACAATAGATTGTAGCAAACCTACATTTCATGCTGTTTTTCTAAGCTTCTGGAGCTCTAACTCTTTGGTACCAGTACTATTGGCTGTGAAATCACATCTTCAAGCTGATAATTATTCCAACAGTGCTTTTTATTTTTTGTTAACATTACTGTGTGTAAGTAGCTTAATTTTCATTTCTTGGCTAGTTTAAAAATTAATCTGTTAGAGTCAAAAGCACATACCTAAAGCATGTGCTTATAAAGGGGCCTTATTCTCATCTCATACCTTCTCTGTGTAAATTAATAAAAATACTTTTGAAACCAGGAAGAGAGTTGAGTTACATGCATGACTTCAAACTGCACAATTGTTCCTGTGGAATTACTCCTGACTTGCAGCAGTCTGAGGGCCTGTCTCTACTTACTGGAGGGGTGGTGCTCCCAAAGTTGATCTTCTGGCATTGGATTTAGAGGGCCTAGTAGGGAGGCTCTAAATTAAACCCTGAGGGTGCCTCCATTGACCTTGGAACTCCTCCCGATTGTCAAGAGGGTAGTCGAAGGGAGAGTTTCTCCTATCAACCTCCCTCTGTGGATATGACACAGAAAATTGATGTAAGGTACATTGACTCCAGCTATGCAATCCCCTAGTGTAGACCTTGCCCAAGTGAGAGAGAACCATGTTTATAGACTTTCCTACTATGGCTTACATCCTTGAATTGTGTACACATTAAATATTTGTCTTCTGCTTTTGAATTTTGCTAATTCTTGGGTCTGTAATTAAACAAGCACTCTTTGGGTCAGGAACAGATGATCTACACCAGCCAGGAATTTTCTATAGTTTGAGTTGTGGGCTGATGCTTACTATCCAAGCATCTTCTGAGAATTCCCATAATGAAGGCTTATTATCCCTGTTTTGATGCAGTTGTGATCAATGAGTGGTTTCCAAATTTCTTTGCATTTGTTCACTTTATTTGGAATTTTTTGTACTTTTTATATGGTGCTTATGTTCTTACGTTCTTATGAAATGCAATTTCCGTTGAAGTGTGAATTAGTTGAAGTTGTGTTTGCTGGTGACTTCTTCTGCTGGTCTTGAAGTGGGTTTTTTTATTATTTTGCTCAGCAGAAGCCCACTGTGATTAATTGATAGGTTCCTTAAATAATAATTGGGTGATTAACAGACAACATTGCCTTTGAGATGCAGGTCGAATTCACCTATGGATCTGGGAACATAGCAATTCTTGATTTGTCTGTAGACACTCAGGAGAAGGTGTGTGTGTGTGTGTGTGTGTATTCACTTGATGAGTTTTCTTTTCTGGAACATATGGGCTATGTCTACACGCGCACACTACATCGAAATAGCTTATTTCGATGTAGCGACATCAAAATAGTCTATGTCGATGAATAATGTCTACACGTCCTCCAGGGCTGGCAACGTCGACGTTCAACTTCGATGTTGGGCAGCGCCACATCGAAATAGGCGCTGCGAGGGAACGTCCACACGCCAAAGTAGCACACATCGAAATAAGGGTGCCAGGAACAGCTGCAGACAGGGTCACAGGGCGGACTCAACAGCAAGCCGCTCCCTTAAAGGGCCCCTCCCAGACACAGTTGCACTAAACAACACAAGATCCACAGAGCCGACAACTGGTTGCAGACCCTGTGCGTGCAGCATGGATCCCCAGCTGCGGCAGCAGCAGCCAGAAGCCCTGGGCTAAGGGCTGCTGCACACGATGACCATAGAGCCCCGCAGGGGCTGGAGAGAGAGCGTCTCTCAACCCCTCAGCTGATGGCCGCCATGGCGGACCCCACTATTTCGATGGTGCAGGACGCAGATCGTCTACACGTCCCTTACTTCGACATTCAACTTCGAAGTAGGGCACTATTCCCATCCCCTCATGGGGTTAGCAACTTCGACGTCTCGCCACCTAACGTTGATTTCAGCTTCGAAATAGCGCCCAACACGTGTAGCCGTGACGGGCGCTATTTCGAGGTTGGCGCCGCTACTTCGAAGTAGCATGCACGTGTAGACACGGCCATGGAGAATTGGCTATAGATATATTTTATATAGTTATTTCAATCTCCAAACCAGCTACAGTCATCTCCTGTCCCGAGAAGCCCAAAGCATGCCACTTCTACCTGGGGAAGTCCCCAGCTTGTTTTTTATGACTGTTCTCCAGCCCCTTTGCACTGTCAGGGCATGCAACAGAGCTAAGGCAGGAACAAGGATTGGCTTGGGGTTTGGAGTAGCTTGTGCCTTCTGTGGTTTGGAATCCACTCAGTCCCCAAAGTGGCAACTACAGAGAAACTTCTGACAGTGTGTATTACATAGGAATGTTCTGTTGTGTCCCATGGAGCTAAGAAACAGTCCAGACTGTGCATTGACTCTTGCTTCCAGCAATTCTTAGGCAATTTGCAGATTAAAGGGTCAACCTCCATCACCACCTACAGGGGAGAGGGGAAGAAATGACCCCTTGCCCCAGATGAAGATTTATCACAAAACTCTTTTGAATTGAAACTCATGGGGTTTCCCACCCCCCAGCAGGAGGATAACCTGCACACAATAGTATATAGTGCTGGCAGACAATTGTGGGAATCTTTGTTAGTATTGAGCAGTGGCATGGATATTAGCAAAGTTAACTGGATGATGCATGGGGAAATGGTGTGTGGTGATTTAAGTGATAAACTAGTCATTCTGTAATGGACTTGAGAATTCCCAATCAGATTATACTTAGTCTTATCAAGTAGGATGCTGGCAGGCTGTGTTATAATCAACTGATAGCATCACTTGGCAGCTGGTACCCAGCTAGTGAACTGAATATTCTTGAAAGACCAGGTCACTAAGTTTCAAATAGCCATTTCTATGCAGAGATTCCTTGGGATCCCTCCAGCTTATTATGTTTAGCCTTTTACTTTCCAAACATAGCTTCCAGTTCAAATTAAAACATACTCAGCAGATAAAAAACATTCTTCAAGACACGCAGTGGTCTGTACAGTTTCTTGTATGCCTGCAAAATGACAAGAATACATTGAGTCTGTCTCATCTTCACCTTTTCTGTCTTCTCACTTAACTGTCCATAGAAAACGAAATACAAGAAGCTAGGGATAATAAAGCTCTGAGATTGAAAATGTCAAGAAGCCTTGACAACTTTTCTTTATTTTTAGATTTATAATCCTATTTTGAGTTCAGGGACATGCCCAGGAAGTTAAAAGAATATTTTCCCCATTGTAATACATTTTAAAAAAAAGGTTATTTTTACACCTGTATTAGCTATTAGATGTATGAGAATCCACCACAAGCTGAACTTGCCTAAGTGGGTGCGGTAGTTATGCAGTAGGGCTACCATAACCTTAACTCTGCCCTGTAGCAACATCATAGGGGAGGAAGAAAGAAAAAAAGTGTTTTTAAAAGGCAGTTTAATCTAATCTGGGACCACAAATGCTAAAATGCGTTTATAATAATCCTTTGTGGCTTTTGCATGGTGTCACTACTTGTGTTCTCTCTAATTTTTTTCATCCATTGGCAGAATAAATTTTGCATGTGCAGATGTACAGCACCAATAGAAACACATGCTGCCCCATGTGGGTGGCTTTGGGAACTCTGTTAGTCAGCTGGGAGACACCTACATCTCTTCTGTGCAGCTGCCCAACTGCTCAACTTAGGGAACACTGGTCACTCCTATGAGGAATTAAGGTTCCTTGAGCTGCATTTCAAAACCTTAACATGTTTGGAATTTTCTTTTTTTTAGGTTTAACCTTGTCTCTGAAATTCCTTGGTTTTGGGATACGTTGTCATATTTCTGTAATATTTCATTCTAAATGATTGATACAGACTCTCAACTTGAACTCCATTTTAATGTAGCTTTTATCTGCGGAGATATATAATAGGACTGATTTCTGTTCTTCCACCAACATGAATCCAAAGTGATGCCATTAATGGAAATGAGAGACAGGGGTCTGGTATGATATGAGAATCAAGCTGGTATGATATGAGAATCAAGCATGATACTGTGCTTATTTTTGTCTCTATTTGTTTTTCATTCCACCCACTCTCTTCTTCATTATTCACCCTGGCGTGTGTTTTTTTTTTCTCTTGACACAGCTCTGTTCTTTTCTTCTGCAGTCCTGGGGTTTGAGTGGGCATGAAGTGAAGCAAAGTATGTTTGTTCAGCCTTATAGCCAGCGAAGTGTAAATAATAGCCAGGGTTTGGCAAAAGCATGTGAGTTCAGTGAGCTGATGCTGAGACTGTCTTTAGCTCACTCTATGGAGCCTCTGCGTTGCATCCCATCTGGTAATGTACATCATGCAGATGCAGGCTGTTTGGAGTCCTCTGTAATGCTGAACTACAACTGGCTGAGTTAAGGACATAAAATACCAGTCTTCTCTTCCAGTTTCTGTGCTCTTGACTGCCTCAATTCCACCTGACTGACAGATAGGTGCCTCAGTTTGACCTACACCAGTGTGCACCTGGAATGGTTTCCGTTCCTGATGAAGCATGCAGTGACTTGTTGCACTTTGGTTACCACAGGGAAGCACCGTCCCATTGGACTTCTTAATAATGGAATGTTAATGGACCTATGTACCTTTAATAACTTGCTGCTGTGTAAGCATGCACAGTTGCAGTTACCAAGGCTGCAGTAGACACCCTTGTACTGAGTCAAACCTGTTGCGTTAATTGGTTGTGCTTGGCTCCTGCGGGGTTGTTTCTGTGCCTAGCAACGGAGTTTCCAATATTAATCTATCAGCCATTGTGAAAAGTAGCTTTTCAAACTCCGGAAGGTCCCAACATAATGTCTTATCCAATGTTCTGTATCTACAGAACTCCTTAGACGACTAGGATAAAATCTTGGCCTTGTTAACAGCAAAACTCCCAATCACTGGGGCCAGGATTTTACTCCCAGGCTGGAGAAGCTGCAGCAGGCTGATTCATTCAAGCCATGATGCCCTTTTAAATAACTTCCCTGCCTGAGCTAAATGTCAGCTGTTCATCTAGGGACAAATAATGAGAGCAACCCCCCTACATAATTGCTCTAAGTTGGCATGTCAGGCAATCACAAACTCCATCCCTGGAAAGGGAGCACCATGTAATACCTAAACCAGCAATACACAGCAGCTGCTAAGGGCTGTTATCGCCTCTGAATAAAAAGACTCCTTCATAGCTGCTTAACCTAGGAACCCACAGAGACTGTATCAGTAGTTTGGTTACTGAATGGGAATAGGAAGCAGCAAGACCAGAACTTTGGCCATTGGATGGGAACAGGGTTCATCTGGAGGCAAGAGAATTTGTACATGTGGGAAGGAATGTAGAGAATTTACTCAGGCGTCTCAAGAATGGGATGTGAGTGTGTTCTCAATTGTCTGCAAAATATATACAGATATAAAGTTTTACTTGGTGTTTAATTTTCTCTCCTGAAACCAGGACAAAAAAGTATCTGAAGCAAACAAACAATAATGTTTAGTTTTGTTTGTGGTTTTGCCAGCTTAAAGAAAAAAGTCCTAATGATTTCTAAAAAGATACATTTCGTCAACAAATCAAATGCCATCATTTGCTCCTGCCAGATGGAGACTCCACTGTGTGCCAAGTTTCAGCCTGAAGCAAATTCAAATAGGCAAGCTACTAAATGAGGCATTTGAGAAAGTCACTTCTGTATGGGACATGACTTTTACACCACAGAAAGTGTGTGAATCAGATCCTGCACCCGAGTAACTTAACATGCGTAACCCTGCTAAGCTCTGTATCAGGCTTGCTAAGTATTTGGGATCCTTTGAGATGAAATTCCATTATATGGATGTAAAATAATTTTGGTAACAAACAGGGTTCCCT
The DNA here is from genome assembly GCF_033958435.1 of Carettochelys insculpta. Taxonomy (NCBI): domain Eukaryota; kingdom Metazoa; phylum Chordata; order Testudines; family Carettochelyidae; genus Carettochelys; species Carettochelys insculpta. The sequence goes on along the minus strand of NC_134150.1, from coordinate 33,504,658 downwards.
CTATTTTTTTTCCATTGGTGGGAGGAATAAATTTTGTTATGTGCACCAAGACATATGGGGATGTGCACCACTGTAGAAACAGAAGCTGCCAGCTGTGGGTGCTCTGCTAATCATCTGGGTGGTACCTGAACCTCTCCTGGGTGGCTGCCCAAGTGCTCAGCTTACAGGGAACACTGATATCGCCTAGTATTACCCCCACTGGAAAGATTCTTGTTGAAATATTATATCACAGACCTAAACCCTTTCCATTGGACAGGACTAATCCTAATAAGAGGCTGGATCCAGTTCTCAAAATATTGAACATATGAAATTGTTCCCTGCCATTTTACAAAATTATTTTATTTCCATCTCTGATCTTGTTTGTTTGGTGTTTTTTTTTTTTTAAAAAAACCCTCTGCTTTCAAAAACACTTTGTAGTAGAAGCCACATGATGTAACTATGTTCAGTGTTTTCAGTTGAACATTCAGCCCAGGAAAACCCAGAAAAATCCAATCCAAAGCAAGAACTTCGCTTAGATCTCTCGTTTGTTTTCCAATCAAAGACTCACGGCACAAGTTCAAAGCAGAAGATTCCTCAACATTCAACCCCTGGATAGGCAAACATAGGACTTTTGTATATAGATCAGGTGAAACAATGTTTGAATGCCATTTAACACCATGTGATTCTAAAACGTAATCTATAATTGCTTTCCCCCCAAAAAGGGGGGGAAAATCATGACTCAAACACAGAGATCTTGATTTCTCCTCTCTTCTCAAAATTTCATGGATTTTGGTTTGTTTTTATAATGTTTGCTTGTTTGTATAAAACCCTGCTAATGAAGTCATATAATGTCCAAGAGCATCTCAGGGGACAGCGGGCAAGGTTGTAACACCACACATTACATGTCATTCAGACAAAATGTACTGACTCACAAAATTGACGCAAAGTGAATAGCATTGGAATAACAGATTCTCTCTCTTTCCTCCCTCTGTCCCTCTTGGGGATTTCTGTTAACTGCAGCACCCATCCCTGTATTATCTAAATGTGTCCACGGTCAGTTTTATTTCTTCATGGGAAGGTTCTTTATGGTCTTCTGCTCTTCACTGTTCCCTGACAGGAGAGGCTTTGTGCAGGTTATACATGTAATAGTACCTTAGGACATGCTTCTGGATGTTCTCATGTGCACATTAAAATGTTATAGGGTGACAAGTGCCCTTCTCCTCAGCCTTTTGGCTAAGAATAGATCAAGGATTGCAGTAGGACCTCAGAGTTATGAACAGACTGCTGAACTGCACATCTCATTTGGAACCGTAAGTATCCAATCAGGCAGCACAGACCTAATAAATAAATAAAAGCAAATACCATAGATTACAGTGTTGAATGTAAAACACTAAAAAATAAGGAAAAGCTTAAACAAAGATTTCCCAAGGAAAAGAAACTTTCTGTGCTTAGTTCATTTAAATGAAGGTGACTAAAAGCAGCATTTTTCTTCTGCATGATAGTTTCAAAGTGGTATTAAGTCAGTGTTCAGTTGTCAACTAAATATGTTAATCTTGGTCTCCTGGCTCCCGGATGCTAGTTTTATCAAATATTGCCAGTCTGTTGCAACCATTTAATACCAGACATGTCCTTTTTTACAGAAATATATGCTGTACCTTTCAGCAGGTGGGCTGTGTCAAGGCCGTTCCCTACTTTGGTACTCAGAGTGCAGAAAGTGAGGACCTGAAAGAGACTTTTAAAAGGCTTTTGTTTAAGAACTCCTCAAAGTGACAGATTCCCTGGTTTTGGTTTGGTATTGCTGCCACCACCCAAATGCAAAAACCCCTTTGAGAACTTAGGAAGGTGCATTTTAGAATTCCTTTCTGTGGGGTTCCTTCCAGCTTTGTAACCCTCCCTTTGCAAGAGAGCATGAAAAAAACTAATTTTTCTTAATAGTTGGCTTTACAGTCTTAGGCACATGCATGTAAATTCTCCTGGTTTGCAGGACTCAGGAATCAGATCAGGATTTTAAAAGGTAATTTTTATAACCACAACAAAGAGGACACATGTGGTGAAGCGTTACTTAGCTGCAAGGTGTTAGAGAGCAACTGAAAAAAAGATTGAAACGCAGAGAATTACTTGCCTGGGATTCCACTACAGTTATAAGGGGGTAGTTACTCAGAACAGAGAAGTCCAACAAACCCCAAAGTAGAGAAAATAACCTGATCACATCTGATCAAACATGCCCTGTTCCACTCGTATCTCTGTTGTTCCACCATTTAGTTCTTCCCTAGGCATGGATGCTGCTGAATTCTCCTTTCTAGAATGAACTAAAAGAGCAGTGACCAATAGGAATTCAAAGATCACCACACTTGTGGTTGTTGTCTTACCCTGTTTACTACGTTTCTCTGCCCCACCCCCAGCTCTCAATAAATGCCCTCCCCCAGAGGCAGGTGCTCCCAGCCCCCCTCTAAATAAATGCCCTCTCCCTCCTCCAGAGCCAGGCACCCTCAGCTCCCGCATTCTAATTCAATGGCAGAACTCACCAGAGCCACTGGAGGCACCACTGGGACCACTACTGGGGCCTCCATGCACTTCTCTCACCAACCATTGGGGAGTGTGTGTGGAGCGGGTGGACAGCGCCGTCCGCATGCGGCTCTCAGGAGGAGCTGCATTTAAAGGCACCAAGAGCAGCATGCATCTCAAGAACCGTATTTGCCACAACTTGGTGTCCTATTCAGTGCATGTGGTGAATGGCGAACATGTTGGACACTCCTGAACTAAAAGATACCAAATTTACATTAACATCATCCCAGGCTAGCTTGTATTAGTAGGATCTACATGAGGCCAGTACAGCGCAACATTTCAATGTGCCCTGCACCTCACATCCCCATAGTTTGCACTGAGGGACCATATAGACAAGCTTTTAGACTATACTTCTACAAAAACGGTCATGGATTCATTAGTATCCACTCAGGACAGACAGGGCTTCCATGTTTAAGATTTCAATCAAATGACTTCACACACTTGCAAGTGAGTGGACATAGAATGTCCAAAGGTGCACATTGCAAAAATATTAGGGTTCTCAATTAGGATTAACACACGCTGTCTCCTGCAGTTAACACAGGGAAGAATTAACCCATTAAAAAGTTGTTAATTGCAGGCTTTAACATACCTTAATTGACAGCTGGGGCTGCTGACAGGGTTCAGTGCCCCAGTCTGACAGCTGGTGTTGCCCCGGGCTGGGGTCCTGCGTCTGTGGAGACCCCAGCACACCCAAGGTTGCAAGCATATGGGGCCTGGAGCCTCACCAGCAGCTACAGCGGCAGGGACTCCGACAGCCCAGGATTGAGTCAACTTTGCTAAGAGGTTGACTGTTGTCATTCCTGTGACTATTTTTAAATTCAAATACAAGGTTTAGACCTCTCTACTCACCTTTCTGGTTGGCCATAAAGACTGTGATCGATTTTGATTGTGTATTTTAAGTCTATTTCAGACTAGAAGTAATTATTTGTAGATGCAGTTCAACACTGACTCTCTAACTAGTCTGCTGCATGCTGGGTTATTGTGTCTACTAGTTCATTCTAAAGAGATCCATGAGTGCAGAAAAATAAATCTCGGCTCTGTTAAAGATGCAGGAGAACGTAGAAGGACAATACCACTCAGAACAGTGGCGGTAATTTCTATTTTTTTATTTAATTGAAACTTAAAAAAAGAAAGCAAAGCCCACTGTGACTTTAAGCGTAAAACCCATTTTAGTAGCAGGAAGCTGTTACATGGTTAGAGCAGTTATTTTTATTGTCTGTCTGGGTATAGTTTTTAACTGCAGGCACAGAATAAATCAATAATGCCATAAAGCTACTCTCACCCTGTGCCCTTTCTAAAGGGACATTGTTCAGTGTCTGCACTGAATGTGACATGGACTGGTGCTTCAGTACACTGAATTGGGCCTTCACTGTTACTCTAAGGCAAGTTTTCAAGCTGATACAGATTTAGATAGATCTCATTTTGCATGTTCCCTCAGTGTCACCAGTTTCAAACAATAACCAATAATGTCATTTAAAGGCAAACTTTGCTTTTGCCACCACATTTTAAGTATATGTGTCTGCTCACACTGCAGTAAACCTTCACATGACTTGTCAAGAAGGGAAAGTCTGCTCCGGTTCAGAGTATTGCCACCCCACTGGAGTCTCATGGGAGATAAACCTCCAGTCTAGCATAGAAAGGATGGCAAGGTCCAGTGACTGGAAATGGAAGCCAGTGAAATTCAATGTAGAAATAATATGCAGATTTTTAATGCTCTGGTTGTGTCTACACTACAAAAATAACTTTGAAGGTGTTTACTTCGAAGTACAACCTCACAAAAAGGATTTGAAGTGAACTTTTCTTTGTGTGTGGGAGGGGAAGGTAATCGGGTGTTCTGTTAATTACACTGAAGTTATGTAAAACCAGCGAATAAATTCAAAATAAATGCCAAAAGAAATAAAAGGGCTATATCCACTTCGAAGTACAACTTTGAAGTAAGCAACTTGGAAGGTGAGCCTCTACACACACCCTACTTCAAAGTTAAACTTCAGAGTAGGGCATTACTCCATTCCTGGGAATGGAGTAAGGACTTCAGAGTTGGGGTCCCTACTTCGAAGTTTCGAAAAAGGGGAAAATGAGTGTAGACTCTCTACTGGCTACTTCAAAGTAGTGTCTAACTTCAAAGTTAACTTTCAAGTTAGTTCCTAGTGTAGACACACCCAGTCTGTGTAGTTAAATATTGGAACATCTTGCCCAGGGATTTGGATTCTCCATCACTTGCAGTACCTGAGTCAAATACACAAGAGTGCCTGGGTGAGGTTCTTTAGCCTGTGTTCTGAAGAAGGTAAGACTGTAATGATCCGTTCTGGATTTATAGTCTATGATTCCATGAAATCCTGGCCTGGGAACTGCCATGTTGCCACATTTGAAACAGTTCCTTAAATTTGGTAACTGTTAAGCATTATGCTAGATCCAGCACAGAATACCACAAAGTAAATCAAAGTATATGACCAGAGTCAAAGGGCCAAATTCCTAAGTGATGCATAGAGTGATACATGAATAAATGGGCATAAGGGATAACAACTGAGTCTGTGTTTGTAACTTACCCAGGAAGGGGTGGGAAGGGAAGGGTTCAGAATGGGAAAAAAGAATAGGCGGATGCAAGGATGTGTAAGTCTGTTCAAACACACATTCTTCTGGTCCCTCAGCAAGTAAATTACTTCACCAGTTTAGATTCAATCACACTCCTTTGTTGTGCTCCCTGAGATTCAGCTATATTGCTTTAAACCCATTCGCAGAGGTGTAACACGTACACCACCTTATGAATTATCTCTCAACTTAATCTAACAAATAACGTGTCTGTTAAATTGAGAGGCTGGTTTTTTAATGTGTGGTGTGGATCTTTATCTTTGAACAGAAACTAAACTTTAGTGACAGTTTTTATCTGAAACACTTACCACCCTACCTCCTCATCAATACCTTAAAATATTCACTGGTAACATGGGTCAGGCTATGAAAATTACACACTTCTGGACCAAATTTTTAGGGTATTTACAGTAAACCCTCGAGTTAATGGACTAATGGGGGGAAGGTGTGTTCATTAAGGCAGAAAGTTCGTTATATTGGTATGTTCTACTGTATGACGATGTACTGACCTTCCCAGCCCAGCTCACTCCTGTCCTTTGCCCCTCCTCTTCCCTTCCCCTCTCCTGCTCCATTCTTCCCCCATGCCTCCATCCCCCTCTCCCCATTACCAGGAGAGGAGCTGAATGCTGGCCTGGCTCCTTCCGCCTCCTGCAGCTCTCAGCACTGCAGCTTCTCCAGCCCGGGGCTCCGAGCCGCCTGTGCGTAGATAGAGTGTGGCTGCCCTGCCGCCTGCCAGTGGGCAGCAGCCTCTGACACCATATAAGCAGTGGCGGCTGGGCACCGGCATGCTCCAGGCACACAGGGCTGGGGGAGGAGAGCACCACAGGCCCCCCTCCACCAGCTCTTCTGGCCCTGGTGGCCCCAGCAGCTCCTCCAGCGGCTCTGGTGAGTCTCCACCATTTATTTGTGGGGGGTGGGGAGTCTGGCAGACAGTGCCCGTTATTTCCAAAGTGCAACTCAAAATCCGGCCTCACATGGCCCTGGTTCAACCCCCTCCCCGGCCCTGATTCAAACCCTCCACGGCCCAGCTTACCACCCGTGTCTGGCTCCAGCTTACCACCCCTCCCTGTGCGGCCACGGTTCAAACCCCTCACGGCCTGGCTCATCACCTGCGGGCGTGTCTTGGGCTCAAACCCCCTGCCCCGGTTCAATCACCCCCAGCCCTGGTTCAAACCCGCCACAGCCCGACTCACCACCCCTGCTCGCGGCTATGGCTCAGACACCCCACCCACAGCTCTGGCTCACCATGCCTGGAACATGGCTCTGGTTCAATTCCACCCTCCGCCCCTCCTGCAGCCCTAACCCACCCCAGGCTTAATTCTCCCCCCCGGCCCCGCTCCCATGGCACCAGCCCACTGCCAGGTTTAACCCTCCCCAACTGGCCCCCCAACCCCAGACTGACCTTCCAAAAGGAGCTCCAGGTGTTCCTGCTGCTTCCCCGGTTGCAGAATGTGTGTTCCACCAGGGGAAAAAACCCGTCCCCCCAACTTACTCAAAATTTGAGTTACACGAGGGTACGTGGGAACACAACCTTCACATAACTCGAGGGATTACTGTATTCCATTAGTACTAGTGTTAAAGGCAGTAAAGAAGTGAAAATAGGTGCTGAATTGATTTAGTTCAAAGGAAGCAAGAGTGCAAGAGATCTCCAAAGTCATTAAATTAGAGTCTCTTATGTATATGTTGCCAATCAGGAGGCATAAACAATCTGTATGATTTAAAGACCTGTTGACATTGTTGGCTGCAAATATTGTTTGTTGCAAATTTAACCCCTTTTAAGTTTGCAAAGTGTTCAGTAGCAGATTGTGATTTCTGCAGCTCTGGCTACAGATGATTTCTGCAGCAGCCGCATAATTTTGTCCAATGGTTACAGGACCAAATTTTGGCTCCTGCTTTGTTTGTAAACATCTCTATTTCACGAGCCATTATTCTCTAGGTTTCTGCTCTCCCTCCTAGGGCAACTGAATTTTTGCGAACACAAGAGTAGCAAATGATGGATAATAAACAAAGCTAAAACTCATCAATTTTACGAGATTCTCACACATTTTCACCAGAATTGAGTGATCATCTGAATACTGGCAAGCCATAATAATAATATTGCAGAAAATAAACTCTTTTGAAAATAACGGCAAATCAAACTTCCAGACAAATGAATATGTGGGAATGTTTGGTAATCTATTTATGTTTTGTTCAGCTAACTTTAATTATTTTAATTATACACAGATGAAGGTTCAGTATATATGGATTGAAACTCTCTAATCCGGAGCTCTCAGCCCTCAAACTCTGTAATCCAGCATGATTTTCGTTAGCCGGGTACCCACTTATCATGGATGTGGCCAAGTTTCCCATGGCCCCATAAAGCTTGTTTCCAGACCCCAGTTCTGGCTCTCAGTGTTCTGTGCTGTTATTTAGCTGTAATTTACCCTTAAATGTCTTCTAAGAGCCCGGTAAGAAGTGGAAGTGTTGGTAATGTTCTAGAAAATATTGTCTTCCTGTCATCTGGCAAATTCTCTAATCCAGCACTGGTCAGGTCCCAAGGATGCTGGACAAGAGAGGTTCAACCTGTACTTATTTCTTGATAATCGTTTTTTCTGAGCACCTTGCTCTTATCTAAACACAGTAGCTTTATGTTAGGCAGTGGCACCAGTTCTGTTTTATTCATAACTAGCTTTGTTGCCCACTACCCCTGTTTCTGTAGCCATATCAGTTCATGAGGGAGTACTGACACAGTGTTTAGTCTCTCCAGAAATTAACTGATTTAATGAAAGGCACTTCCTTACCCTTTCTTCAGGACCCAGGTTCTTTTGAGAGCAAAATGTGCTGCTTCTGATACTCAGCTAACGTGTTAAACTGGTGCCTAGAAATCGCTGAGTGTTAGTCAGCCCTGTAATGGTATGTTGAATGGAGGCATTACCGGATACAGCCTAGATCAACTGTAAATAATATATGTTAAATCATTCTCAGAAGCCGGTGGAGTTAAGAGCATTTGGTGCCGATGTGTGTCAGATGTATGCCCCTTTGACTAGTCTGTCCTCCTGTGAGTATGTTCATTATCAGCCCAGGAAAACAGGAGGGTGCTGGGTGTGGGGGAGGGATGAATTAAGTTGAGAACACAATATCAATCGCTGCTGTCTTTGTCAACTTATTACCAAAGATTTATACGTGATGCAGTGAGGACTGCTCAGTGACACATTTTAATTTAATTAAATTTCCTGTTGGACTGATGTCTGCTCAATCAATAATGTTAATGTTTTTGCAATTTAGAGATTAAAGCACGGGTGAGCGGATATTGAAATGCTGACCCCACCCAGCTCCCTGTGAATAGCTTCTTCCATTCTGGCACCTCAGATATCTGGTCCACCTCTAGAGGGCATGATGGCTTGCCAGGCATTCATGCCACACCTGAAAGTTACATCTCTAGACAGCAGTTTATCATGGAGTCTCAGTAGAATGTCTGTGCTGGAAAGGACATCATTCCAAAGGACAGCGGCTGAGCCTGGGTTTGTAGGGAAACCCAGATCTCCTTAAAATTCCCACTCTGCTCAAGATTCTCAGGACCGCTTCTCGCAGCTGGGTGAACTGTGTTCAGATTACACTATGTTCAAAAATAAGGAGATAGAATCATAGAACACTAGAACTGGAAGGGACGTCAAGAGGTCATCGGGTCCAGTCCCCTGCCCTCAGGCCAGAACCAAGCACCATCTAGATCTTCGCAGAGAGGTGTCTACCTAAGATGCTCTTAAATATCGCCGGTGATAGAGATTCTGCAGCCTCCCTAGACAATTTGTTCCAGTGTTCAACCACCCTGACATTTTGCAAGTTTTTTGTAGTGTACAACCTAAACCTCCCTTGCTGCAGTTTAAGCCCATTGCTCCTTGTCCTGTCTTCAGAGGCCAAGGAGAACAATTTTTCCTCCTTCATTCTTGTAACCCTCTTTTAGCTACTTGAAAACTGCTCTCATGTCCCCTCTAAGTCTTTTCTTCTCTAAACTAAACATGCCGAATTTTTCAGTCTTCCCTCATAGCTCATACTCTGTAGCCCTTCAGTCATTCTCGCTCTTCTTCTCTGGACCGTCTCCTATTTCTCCATATCTGTCTGGAAATGTGGTGCCCAGAACTGGACACAGTACTCCAGTTGAGGCCTAATGAATGCTGAGTATCCTGAATGAGATGCTGAATCATGTCCCACAGAACCAGTTTTTTTGTATTCCTTGTTTAATTTAGAGTCTGATCTCCTCAAACACTTCAGCAGCTAGGTTGGAGAAGGTTTTGATTTATTCAGGGCTATTGTTGTGCTTTTTACACAAGTCCTGGTTATCTTTTAAAAACCCAAATAAGTAGTGTCCAGAGCAAAATTCTACATCCTGAAATTTGAAAGGAGAAGGGTTCAAACTGAGAAGCCAGGTCATATCTCAGTTTTACTAGTGGTCCCAGTCTTCATGCTGGGACAAACTAAGGCCTGAAATCTTAATAGTGCTGAAATTTGGTATGCTAGAATTCCAGATTTGGATCTGAAGTTTGCGGTTGGAATTGTAGGCCTGGAAGGGACCTTGAAAGGTCATCTAGTCCAGTGCCCTGCACTCACGGTCGGACTATGTGTTTATTTTAACCACTTCAAATACCATTTTCTATAAGCCCTAAATTTTACCGAAGAGTGTTTCTTTATGTGATATGCAATGGAACAAAACAATTAGAGTCTAACCTTGCTAGATTCTAATAAACACCATTCATGCCTGTGGGAGTTATTTGTATCCCACTCTGTGAGGAATCAGTCCCAAATGTTTACATATAGCAACTTTCACCCAAAGCAGTTTGGAAAGCTGCAGAGTTAGACAGAATGAGAGAGACAGAGACAGAGACAGAGAGCACTTCATTCCTTGCTGAAACACAAGACACCCAAGGGGTTGAGCCCACCAACTGTTTAACAGCACGATGATACATTAGTTTGAGACCGGAAGTGAAGAAATAACACACCCACAACATTAACTTTAAAGCAGCTTGTAACTTCTTACTGACATTCAGAAATTTTTAGCGACTTCTTGCTTCATTAAATGTGGTAATAAGCAGAAATGTGCCATAAGACACAGGCTGGCTGTGGACAATTCTATGGAGATAATTTTCAAAGAAATCGATATTTGCTATGAGAGCATTTTTTTTTGAGTAAAGTGAATAATTTAGCTTCACACCTCAGAGTGTGTGGTTGCTCTGCTGAAACTGGGGTTATGTCTACATTAGTATTTCTGTCAGTAAAACACTTGTCAGACAGGTTTGTGGGGGAATAAAGCGCCCTATTGACTGACATAATTTTCTGCAACAGAAGCACCACTGTGGTTAGCACTATGTCTGCAGGAGACATTCTTCTGCCAGCATGGCTACTGCTGCTCAATGGAGCCAGCCTGTTGTTGTAGGTTGACTATACAAAGATCTTATAGCAGTTCTGCTGTAAGGTGTGTAGTGTAAATATAACCTGATTGTGTGTATATTAGTTTTGTTCCTTTCTGTATTTTGAACTCAACCACGCACCTGCTACTTATTCCAAGAAAACTACAGCATGGTAAGGACACCTATATTTGCCTCTTCGTAGTGTGTGTGGGAGAATCACCAAGAGTTGTGTGTGGTGGGTGAATTCCTGAGGGCTCCCCTCACAGGAATGAGTATAGAACTAGGGCAGAAGAGAGCTGCCATGATTTGATCCTGGAGTGGCTGTAATGAAGACTTTGGAGGGACTCATTTGGAGCTGTGTGAAAGAAAAGCGCCAAGAAGTGCAATAATCTAGGTTCTGCATAGCTGGTACTTACAAGGAGCAAAATAACTCTAGCATGTTCTCTTTATTACCTTTGGCGGCCAATGTGCATGTGTGTGGGAGGAGATGGTATATATTCTCTGTAACGTGTTAAGAAGGCCACCCAATTATATGCCGCCTTATGTTTTACCCTCAATATATAACATTCTCCAAGACCACTGAATGGGAAAAAGTCTCAGAGGGAAGCCATGTTAATCTGTAACATCAAAAACAACAAGCAGTCCTGTGGCACCTTAGACAATAACAAATTAATTAGGTCATGAGCTTTTGTGGGTGGATTTTACCCATGGAGGCTCATGACCGAATAAATGTGTTCATCTCTAATGTGCTACAGAACTGCTGCTTGTTTTCCAAGGCCACTGCTCGTTTACAGGAGTACTGCACGGTGATGGCTGAATTTGCTGAAAAATCACTTTCACAATTTTCCCATGGAAATTTTCTTTGTTCTCTTGATGTCCTGTGTCCATGAGACTCATATATTGCACAAAACTCTTTAAATACAGAAGAAGAAACAAATTCACTCTGCTCAGAATGTTAGGTGAAAGATGAGCTATGAAAACTGTGGATTTATAGTGAAGGCGGATACTGGCTAGAGGGTCTGTTCTCATGCCGAAATCTAACTCATTCAGAGACATGTAAAATTAAGCGCTTGTAATTTTTGATAGTCCCAAGAACTGATCTCCAGCTCCTGCAGGAGCTAGGAGTTTTCAACTAGGGCAGAAGAGAGCTTACCCAGCCCTGGTCTTGGCATGAATGCAATGCAGATAGACTACCTGGCCATCTCTGTGTGTTTATTTGGATCTCTGTGCAAGATAAGGGCCAAGAAGTAGATTAATTCAGTTTTTGCATGTCTGGTACTTATCCAGTAGCAATGTGCACTTTACTACCTGTGGCCACTAACATCCACACGAGAGGGAGAAATCACCCTTGTACTTATGCAGCATGATCTGTAGCAGAACAGACTGTCTCAGTGTGTCAGGTTTCTCTGGGTTACAGACAGAGCATTTAAATCACATGACACAACTCCAGTAGCATGTTTTAGGTCACAGCGTTTCACAACTGGAATGAGCGATAAGTTGCTTGTGTGTTCTTGAGAGATTTCTGAGCACAATTCTAATATTTTTCATTCTCAGTTCCGACACACAAGACACAAAGTGGTGGTAGTGCATAGCTTCATGGCTTCAAAACCACTCCAGTTGACCCTTCTAGCTATAGAATCAAAGAATCCTGTGGCTGGAAGAAACCTTTGGAGGTCATCAAGTCCAGCCCCCTGCCCAAAAGCAGGATCAATCGTATCTAAATCATCCCAGCCAGGACTTTGTCATGCTGGGACTTAAAACTTCTCAGGATGGAGATTCCACCACTTTTCTTGGTAACTTATTTCAGTCCTTCACCATCCTCCTAGTGAAATAGTTTTTTCCTAATGTCCAACCTACACCTCCCCCACTGTAACTTGAGACCATTGCTCCTTGTTCACCATCTATCACTACTGAGAACAGCTTCCCTCCATCCTCTTTAGAGCCCTCAGATATCAGTGTTAACCTGGTGCTCAATTCAGACTAGTGATTTTAGGGGATGAAACACTCCATGTCTTATGAGCAGTTCCACCATCAATTCCCCAAAATAAATAAAACTAGCTTGCTGTTCTGTGTATCTCTTTGAACACGTCATGGCTGCTCACCTCACGTGTTGCAATGCAGCCATCCATCTGGACAAGCTGTAGAATGAAGCTTCAGAAAGTACTTGTCATGCCTTGTGAGTTCCAAGGGAATCTGAGTGAGCACTGGGGTTATGTCTACATTAGTACTTTTGTCAGTAAAACACTTGTCAGGCAGGTGTGGGGGGGAATGAGTGAGCACTGAAAGGTTTTCCACTGGGATGTGTCGGTACCATCGTTAGCTCTCTCAGCACCTTGTGGTTTCCCAAAGAGCCTCTGTCCTACTGCCATGACTCTGAAACAAGTGATGTTGCTGTAACTGGCTGTGTAAACTCGTAACTATCTAATTTTCTGGGAAACATCTTTGCACCTGTACTCCAGAGGAGGGTTTCTCCTATGGTACAAATTTTGGAATATGCTACAGTCATGAATTCTGAATCCAAACTATTTATCTTGCTCTGTGACTTATTGTTTCTCTTTAGTACCACAGTGTAGGTGGGAGACACAGAAATACTCAGCACTTTCTGTACCAGCCCTAGCATTTTTTAATCTGTCAGCTGTTGTGTAATGTAGGACATACTGAATCAAAGCATCTTAAATGAGTCGATTTTGATTGAAGAAAGTCAGACCAGTGTTTTAAATTTTGTATTTAGAGTTTATACTGTAAAATACATTTATTACTGATGTTAATATTTGTTTCAGAAGAAAGTTAAGAGCAGTTATATAGCCTAACTTAATTCTAAAGGTGGCCTGGATGCCTGTGACCGGCAAACAGAATGCTCATGCTGGTCCTGATCTCAGATTACTAATTATCGTTTCCAGTTATTAAAAAGAGAGTGTTGAAATTAATGTGGATGGAAATGAATTGAGAACGGAACTCCTGGTACAGATGTAACAAGCAGCCCTGTGGCACCTGAGAGTCTAACAAATTTATTAGGTCATGAGCTACCCACAAAAGCTCATGACCTAATAAATTCGTTAGTCTCTAAGGTGCCACGAGACTGCTTGTTATTTATGTAATTACAGATTAACATGAGTATGCTTCTGAGACTCTTACAGATGGACACTTAATCAGTGTCTTTCAGTCTTTCCAAGTCATTCACAAAAGTTCCAGTAACCTCAGAGAACAACATAATGTTTAAATTTACCTTAAGTATCTAAAGAGCAACATATATAACTCTGTCTCAGGAAAATGAATGCTCCTGCTGCCAAATGCTCAGAAAATATATGGACTTACTGAGTGGGAGAAAGAGTAGACAAACACAGGCTATTCTTGCCATGCATATTTTTATTTATGGTAGACACCAGTGTTCCCTCTAAATTTTCCATCGGTGTGCAGAATAAACTTATGTGCACTAATTCATGTGGGGATGTGCACCACCAGTTGAACTGTTCAGCTGAGCAGCACCTGCTTCTCTCCAAGGTGGTAGCCCAAGCACACAGCTTAGAGCAAACACTGGTAGATATCTCACTCCTCTCACTGCTTGAGCAAAGAAGAATAAATCAGTGGAAATCGCAAACAAATTTACTCACCTATTATTATTAGTCTCCAAGTTTGGTGGTAGGCACGTAATTCCCTTAGGCCACATGTGAAAATCCCAGCCTTTAATCCTCTTGCCAGGATATGAGCAATTTGGGGTTGTGGCTCAGGGCAAAATTGTATTTAACCCTTAACAATGGCTTGAAGAAATGCCCTTACAGGGTGGCAGCCTTGGCATTCTGATTACACAGAATTGTCTGAGTAACTTTCAGCTGTGTCAAGAGCTAATAAGAGCAATTTTTCCACAAATGCCCTTCAGTAAACATATGCTAAATCCAGAAATTTAAATATTTTACTGTTTGCCCTGGATGGGGGTGGGATGCAAAGCTTCCGCTTCTGTGTCAAAAGAGAGGCGGTAAAGTATCTATACAACAGTGGAGCAGGTATGCTTTTGCATAGAAATGGAATCCATAAATATTCAGCCAAATTAAAACAGCTCTTCACTAAGGAGATGAGGGAAGCCACTGAGCTCTGTGCCACGTGGCCGGATAAGAATGAGAAAATCAGCGTGGACCACCTATCTGTTTCTGCCTAGCTGGCACAGTGGTTTGTGTTTGCCTTGCTGCTGTGCACAATAGGTAGATATCTCAAGGTTAGGTTACACGAATGGCTTGCGTAGCCAAGGTGACTTCTCTCATCTGTTACACATATCAGGGTTATAAATAACATAGCAACCTCTGTCTGATCAGGTCTTGAGGCTGACAGCCCCCTCCCTGTCACAAAATGCTTGGACAATAACAAGCCATAGGAAGCGCCAGACGGTGACTGCATTCACATTTGCCACATATAGGGGATTGGATTGGTCTTTGTTCTTCTTTAATTAGGGCTTATTGGTAAATCTGGCAGATTTTTCAGCCTTTGGACTGTCAAGGCCTAATTCCTTAGGCCTAGCAAATATGAGATATGTTTACAAAGCACCTTCCAGGACTAGCTAGGTTGCTATCAAAAGAGAAGAATATATTTCTATCAGTGAAAGACTGCTATGACAAGGTCTGTCCCCTGAGACAAATGGCCTCTTCCATGGAGGCTTTAAATAGGAGCAATAATGGTAGTGAGCAGCACTGAGTTGAATAATTAGATTGTTCTTCATAAATCCTGGAGCGAAGACTTACAAGCAGGTCCATTATGTGTGTCGTATGGTAGCACTAAGCTTTATGTGGTGTGGCCACAGTTGTGTGCTAGGCAGAGATGATAGGTGAGTAAATCACGACAGAAGATTGGGATTGGGAGAATACTGCTCCATTCTTTTTGTTCTCTTTTTGGTGGAGATGACCTGCTCTGAAATACTTATTTCAACACAAAGCATTTTTGAGAGGACTAACTGGGAGGGATCTTTGAATATTTATGTTAGGTTTCTGTTTCAAGACTAGAAACCATACATATTTTCTTCACGTCCCCAGACTAGTTCATTTAGTGACTCACTTAAAACATCCTTTCAGAGCTACTGAAAGACAACTTCCTTCTCTGAGGAATGCAAAGTACAATAGCCGCTCAGTATTATCTTCACGTAGCCTTGGTGAGATTTTCTCTTGCCAACTTAAAACCGATCTTCAATTTTTTCCCCTTTCAATTATTCAGGGTTTTCTTTCCATGTCCATTATGAAAAGAATTCTCAGAAGAACTAGAAATCAAATGTCATTCCATTCCCATTCTGATTGGTAATTTCTTTAATTGGAGGTAGCATCCACCGGCTGCTGTGAGATAATAGAGATGACACGCACACAGCTTACTGAAATGCGTGTGCTCATTCAGAGCAGTACTTCAGATAAAACTAAGTCTGTGGTTTGGTTCAAATGGAAACACGTTCACAATCTCCACTAAACAGTACTATTGAAAATCACTGGAGAATTTTTTTCCTCCATTAACATGGGACCAAAGTACATCTGCCTGATTGCCTCACCCACTGCTGGATAGGCTAGGTGTGTATCATAGTAAGGTTTCTGGGGGCTGACTGGTTAGACCCTGGGTGAGCTAACTTTTTACATTTGGCCCTGGTTCTTGTCCCTGCATTAAGCAGGGCCCCTCATCCTGTCTTATGTAAGTAAGTAGAACATGAAAATTTTATTAAAACTTTATTTATAGGTATCTAAATGTGAATACACATACATAAAAACAGTAACATATTTCAAAACACAAAGCAGTCAAGTAGCACTTTAAAGACGAGCAAAATAGTTTATTAGGTGAGCTTTCATGGGACAGACCCACTTCTTCAGTGGGTCTGTCCCATGAAAGCTCACCTAATAAACTATTTTGCTCGTCTTTAAAGTGCTACTTGACTGCTTTGTGTTTTGATAGTGTATAGATTAGCACGGCTTCCTCTCTGTTACTATTTAACATATTTCAGCATTTTAATGAGATGGATGAGCCTGACAGTCAGCAGCTGATTATGCTGTGCCCCCTTTATGAAATTTAGGCATCTCACAGAGCTGGAAGGGACCTTCAGAGGTCATTGAGTCTAGTCCCCTACCCTCACAGCAGGACCTATCACCATGCCTGACAGATTTTTTTTTTTTTAAATCTAACCTGTCCCAGACCCTTGTAAAGCCCCCTCAAAGGATTGAGCCCACAACTCTGGGTTTACAAGGCCAGTGGTCTAACCACTGAGCTATCCCTTCCTTTATGCCCCCACTCATGAGGGGGCCCAACCCTATTTTGCTCCCTTCTGGGGTAGATAGTGATCTGATTAGAAAATAACCTAGTTCTTACCAGATGAGATGTAAAATCCACATCATGTGACGCTAAGAGGCTGATTAGTTAAGCATTTTACACACAGGCCACTACGGTGGTCTAAGGTGAATACCAGGTCATGTAATGCAGGAAACTTGGGTTAAATTTCTGGTCTGGTTTTGTGCTGTCTGGGTCAGAACAGCTGGAGGTGCTGCACCAGAGCATTTGAATAGGTCAGCAAGAATTCTGACTTTGGCTGATTAAGCAGGAGCTCTGAGAGGCTCCAAAAAGAACCTCTTCCAGGTTTCCTGGTCATAGGGCTGATGGCGGTAGTGAATGGATCAGAAATTCAAAATCCAGTGATGCAGCTTTTACGTGGGGAAATCAGACCCCTGGAAAGGGGGAAGATGAAGTGAGAAAAGGATGAAATAAAGGAAGCTCTGGAGCAGTGTTCCCTCTATTTTTTTTCTACTCGTGGAGTTGACTAAATTTTGTTACATGCACCAAGGCACACATGGATGTGCACCACCAATAGACACACCTTGCTGTACACCTTGGACGGCTGTGGGTGCTCTGCTAATCAGCTGAGTGGCATCTGAATCTCTCCTGGGCAGCTGCCAAAGCGCTCAGTTTACAGGCAACACTGCTCTGGAGAGGAATTGTTATAGGTGTTATAGGTCCTATCCAGTACTCACTGCAGTCAGCATTAAGATTCCTTGTGGTTTTGGATCAGACCCTTATTATCAAACTAGCTTGTGGCCAGTCCTTTTGTTGGGGGTGGGGGTGGAAAAGAGGCCCCTGAAAACCCACTATGTATTTGTGCAGACACCTGCTCTGAGTTAGCTCCTTAGACTTGAACAGAGATTGCCACCTAATTGTTCCCCTCTCTGGATAGTCAGCTCCCAAATAAGCATTAGCAGACGGTGCAGTCTTGATAAGACTCCATCCACTGGATAAGCAGTGAGAGCAGCTTAGGCATTTAAAGGGGCCATTTGGCAAGAGCTGACATATGGGTTTTTTTTTTTTTCCAGTAGCATCCTTCACCTGTCCCCTGAGGGTAGGATTGAAAAGGTTCTGTGGTAGCAAAATACTGTCAAGTTAAACAATATTAAGCATTTTATCAGGTAATTTGTACGATAATCCCCAGCTTCCTATTGCACTATCCATATTCATTCGCAGGTGTACTTTCTTTTTGCTACTAGCATAAGAACCCCCTGTTATTGTCCTGTACTAGACTATGTAAAAACAATGGGGAGAATTTTTAAAGACACATTCCTATTCACATCATGAGAACATGAATTCTAGGAATTTCCTGCTCATAAGACATTTGCATTCCTAGGATGCAGTTCTCACGCACTTGTATGCAAGCTCCATAAATGCTGCTGTAAAAGTCTACCATTTCTCCTTGGCCAGCTGGCTGGCAGCATGGTTTGCTGTGGTGTAGGAAGCTAGCGTTGATCTGAATTTCAAAGGTCCTAACCATTCACCGTTCCTGTTAGCTCCAGAAAGAATTATGAGTGCTCAGCCTGTGTGAAAATCAGGCCATGCATCTATATTTGGAGGAGTTGTCAAGTATGTTCACAAGGAATTTGTACTTGACTTTGGTTAGTTTGTTTCTTAAAAGCTGTGTTTATGGGTGGTATCTTTTAATGAAGATACAGGCAGCATTCTTCACAGGTCAGAAAAATCTCTCTTAAGCATTAAGAAATATTAGTTATGAGAATGCAATATGTTCTTTGCTTTCCAGAGATAAGTTTTTAAACCTAAAACACATGAATTTGAAAAGTGTTGTGTAAGTTTTTTTGAATTCTGTAAGAGTAGATTTACTAAACAAGGAATCAAGGCTGAATCAATGTCTCTGTGGTAGGATTGTTCATAATATTATATGCCTATTTCTATTTAACTCCTCTGTTAAGCACCTTTGTGATGCATTTTCTGTGTCCAGAATCACTAGATTAGTATAGGTGTAAAAACTAAAATCCTTGCATTAGATCTGAAGACTGTCAGTAACATTATATTACAGAATAGTTAAAAAGTAAACTAAGAAAAAAGTAACTTTCCATACCAATAATAAATCCATGTTTAAATCTATTTTTTCCACCGCAATCAAATCAACAAAGAAACCAAATGACAAATATAAGTCTGTAACGTCTTTAGTCCCAAAAGATCCCCCAAAACATATACCTAAATCAAGCTGAACCCAGCAATTTCTGATGTGGAGAGGCCCTATGGAACAACAGTTGGATGTAGGAGAAGATATAGACAAGAATACAAGGTCAAATTTGTCATCTTATAGAAAGGCTGTGGGATATTTTTAATCTATATGTGCTAGTACCACAGAAGATCTTCCAAATTATGCATCTAATTCGCCAAATGTTCTCACAGTTGTAGTGACTCCAAGTGCAAATAATTAAAGGTAAATTTTACCTCTTGTAAGGAGAGCCAGTGAACAGTCTAGGCACCACTATTTGAGGGCTTAACTGAGATTTAATTAGTGCATCAGCCTTATGCAGACTTTCTACATGGAAACGAATTTCATATCAGGCTCACAGTTAGAATATTGTGCTTCTTTGCTTTTGCAAAGGAAGTCAGTGTAATAATTGTTATATAATGGCTTACTTTAAAATAACCAATAAATTGCATGTATAAATATTACTTAGAATATGCAACTGCATGTTTATATTCTTCTTTTCAATCCTGATTTATTTACTAAATTGAACAGAAGGCTGATCTGTTATTTTTATTATCATTGTGTGCTTGTGAGGTATAATTTTCTTAAAGAATTTTGCAGTGGTGTCCTAAAAGCACAGAAAATGGGGCTTGGATTGATATTTTTGACAAGTTGATAGCTGTTTTCAATGTATGTATCTGTATAGTTAACAAACACATTTTAGTGAACATTAGGAGTAATCAAGCAAATAATAAGTGATGTTTCTTAGAACTGTTGTCACTCAATCAGTTTTAATATGACAAAATCTTTTGTGAACAAATCAAGAATCCTCTCCTGAGTTTTTCTATATTATCTATAGACATTTTTTGTTTTATTTGTAGAAAATTAAAGCATGCAGCCTCTTTAGAGAGCTATCTTGTCTATTTGTGCAATGTAGTTAGCAGGTCTGATTAATCAATTAATCAATCTGTGACTACTGTCCATACTTAAACATCATGTGATCAGATGGTATAACGGAAGCAGTACATCTTAAGATGAAATGGTATAATGGAAGTAATAGTACCACACATAGCTTTCATGTCCACATTGTGTGAGTCAGTCCTGACCAATGGCACAAAAGGCCTTCATTCCACATGCAGAACTATCCTTGTACATTTCCTGGCATTGTAAGTAATCCATCCAATCCCTTATATTCCTTATTCCTCTTGCATGCTTCTCTTTGGACCCAAAGGTAGACTTCTTGATCTTTCCCAACTAATTGTGTAGGCCTAGAAGACATATATAATTCTTATAAGGTTTGAATGAGCATTCAAACTTTTGTATGCTTCTATGAATGATGTCTCCAAGCTTTTTGACTTCAACCGCAATGGCCGTGTATGCAGCAGGTGAAATCCCAGCCATTATATCCAGGATCGCAAGGAACCCACCACTAGTGATGCTAGACCACCTAGTGAGCACACTTGGGTGAAGATGGGCCCATGATGTACAGGGGGATGGAGCACCTACCATCGTTCTTTTTCTTAGCAGTTATTTTAGAGTTTCTTGTCTTACGAGGGAAGTGTGACCTTGCATATGTACAGCCCCAGGATAAATAGTTGTGAATCAGGTTTGGGGTTCCCAACAGCAGAAAGTCCCATGGGGTGAGGATGGGACAGCACAACACACCTGACTGCAGCCCTCATCTGACCAGAAAATCCACATTTAGCCAGACCAGTCTCAAACGTCTGGCCTGAAATTAAAATATTTCTGGAATTCCCAAATTTTCTTGATGACCCTTGTGCGCCTCTACACTTCTGCTGGGGTAAGAAAGGTGCAATTCATTACAAACCTCTTGTGCTTCCTCCTTCATTGCCTCTGATGCCAAAATGTCCACTTGCTCAGTATTTTCACAGGAATGTGGTGACAAAGATCCAGATTTGCACGGTTGAATTGAGGTTTGAATATAGCCCGGAGTGACTCGTGTTCCCAGCCTATATTCCTTTAAATGTGGTTCATTGGAACATTTCTCCCCTTCTGGGCACCATAGCTTACTGTACTGGCATTTCTTACAACTTGTGATCTAGGCATATCAGAGTAAAAGACCTGACCAAGAACTACAGAACTGTTGTCATAGTGTTGTCCAAAAGGCAAACAGATAATCCTATGCTGATAGTTCTGGTCCAGTGCATTTTCCTGCTCTGTGTTCTAGAGGATGTTCTAGTTCAGGGATCAGCAACCTTTCCAAGGCAGGGTGCTGAAATTTGTCCTTTTGACTTTTACCTATGGTGCCGAGTGCCAATGATGCTTTTAAAGTCACCAGGGCTACGGTTACATTACAGTGCTCTGTCGACAGAAGTCACTTTTGGAAGAGATTTCACAATAAAATGTATGTTGACAGAGTGCAGCCACACCCAAAAGCCAAACCAGAAGGGCTCTCCATTCTGTCGACAGAATGGCCAGACTGCCGGGCTGCTCTCTCAACAATGCAGACACCCGGAAGCACAGCAGACAGGGCTGCTCATTGTTCTGGATGCCATGTCTGTTGAGCGAAGGCCCCCCAGAGCATTCACACAGTTTTTTTGTCAACACAATCTGTCAACAGCAGCATTATGCCTCATGGCTGAGAGGCAGAACACTGCCAGCGAAAGTGCTGAGTTTTGTCGACAAAACACATTTTGTGTGTGGCTGTTCAGCCAGATTTGTTGACAAAACCAGGGCTTTGTCGGCAAAACTCGCTAGTGTAACCATAGCCTAATAGTCCTACTTACTTAATGAATAAATTAAGATCCAGAGCTTTGCTGTTTAGGTGGTGTTTGGAGCATTAGCTGCTCTTTTATTAATCCATAGACGGCATTGTTTTGGCCAAACTCCCGCTGCATGGGAAAGGAGGGGTGGGTCTGATCTCCCGCCTTAGGGGTCAATGAAAATTGGCTTGCTTGCCACTCTTGGCACCCATGCTGGGGGTTGTTGACCCTTGTTCTATAAGATGCTCTAGTTTAATGTAAATTTCTCTAGACTCATTTAATCACTAATCTTTATATTAGCTTAAATAGTTTAGGCTGCAGTTCTTGTGCCATTATCACCTTCACTTGTGAAGGTCTGGCTGGGTTTGGATCAATTTTTGTACACTGTCTGATTTGCTGATTCACTGAGTTTTGGCAGCCACAAAGGTAGTATGTCCCACTCAGGGGACATCCCCATTGACTTCAGTATCGCAGAGGTAGCCGTATTAGCCTGTATCTTCGAGAACAACAAGAAGTCCTGTGGCACCTTATAGACTAACGATATTTTGGAGCATAAGCTTTTGCGGGTAAAGACCTGCTTTGTCAGATGCACGAGTGGATCTGATGAAGCGGTTCTTTGCCCACGAAAGCTTATGCTCCAAAATATCTGTTAGTTTATAAGGTGCCACAGAACTTCTTATTGAGTTCAGTGTGATTCTTGCATAAGGAATGTGCCCAGAAACATCACTCTCAAAACAGTTTTTGGACTGCATCAAAAGCATAAGCCACCAAACTGAGGCCTTGGCATATACTAGTAATAACCTCGAATATAGCTGTCTTCAACAGATCACCTTCTTCTGCTCTGACCCATAAAGTTTTACAATTACCACCTGCGCTTAATCACCTCACCGTTTCCTTTATCTTTCAAGGACAATGGGTTTTATGCCATCCTTGTTCACCCTGAGTATTATTCTACTGTCCTGGGCTGCACTGAAATGGCTTTTTGAAATCCGTGTGGATTAGGTCCACTGCTTCACATTATCTCTTAAAACAAATTTCACTAGGGTTGTCAGACAAGAGCTGCCCTTTATGAAACTAGGCAGATTTATTCTGATCAGCTTATATTTCTCCAGAAGTTTGGTGGACTAATCTTCTGTTAAAGTTCCAAGGATCTTGCCTATGTCTGAAATCAGAGTTACCAGCTTATGGGCCTCATTTTCAGCTGGCGAGATCCAGTGTGGTCCTATTGGCTTCATCAGCACAAATGGTGATTTATATCAGCCTGAGAGTCAGCTCCAAAAAGTCTTGATTTCCACCTATTTCTTTTCCTAAAAGCTGGGAGTTATTCACTTTATGCCAGTGCCTTGGTATCTCTCCTTTTCTCTGAGGAGCCGCTAGAATTCTTTGTTGTTAGAAAACTAATCTTCTGTCTCTGCAACCATTCTGGCTCAAAGTGCCCCTGAATCTAGATTTAGGGCTTTGTCTCTCTTCAGTTATATTAACTTAACACACACATTGTCTTGATTGCTAATGCTTCTATTGCTCTGCTAGAGAAAGCTTTGCCTCCATTTCCCTCTTAAGCTCTAGCAAAAGAGAAATCATTTCATTTTTCAGCTCTGTCCTTTTTCCTGTGTTAAGTTCCCTCTGCTACCTCTCAGTGGTCCAATCGCTTCCCTCATTAATCTCATCTCCTTTACCTATTGAAAAGAATTTTTTTATTGCTTTATTCACCCCAAGGGCAATTTTTCTCTCTGTCATATTTAGTTTCCTAATCGGCTTTTTACATCTTTTCATCTTTGTTTTATAATCCCTTTTATCCCTGTAATATTTGCCTTCTTATACACGTTGCATGTCTTTTTTCTCTCTCTGATAGCTTTTATGACTTGCTCAGTCATTAGCGTTCATTGGAAACAGATCTTTCCCATCCCTGGTCTACAGAGATTGTTTCCAAGTACCGTTCTCATGTCATGAGCAGGAAGCACTGTATGTACACTAGAGCTCAACCAATAATTAGATGTAAATACTTTATAGCTGAATTTTGCCTTTTTGTTTTTAACTTGCTTGTGAGCAGGTCCCAAACTCTCACCTACATTCACTATTTTAAACTATTTGCAAATATTCTTGTGATTTGTGTTCCACTATGAGTGAAATCCCCCACTATGTGAAGAGCCAACAACAGAACTATGAGCCAGGTAAGGCCCCTTTTAAGCCCTCAAAATAGGTTTTAAATGGTGTGTAAATATCTGAGCTGGCCCTTTGCACAGGTGTCATTTTGACATATATAAATGCCTTACAATAATGGTAGTACCTACATGGCACTTAACCGTCAATAGATCTTAAAGCACTTCATAAAGGAGGGAAGTATAATTATCCCTATTTTAGATGGGGAAACTGAGGCATGGAGCAGTGCAGTGACTTGGGCTATAGTTACACTAGGAAATAAAGTTGGATTTATTAAAATTTACTTTATACCACTAGATTTTTTAAAGCTGATGGTGAATGTCGACACATGTTCAGGAAGTTGACCTAGTGTGTCTCCATTACCTTTGCTATGTTTGGCTGTGTCCACAGTGCACTGTGGGTAACTATCCCACAGTTCCAGCAGCCCCGTTGCATTCTGACTTTCTGTGCCAGTGTATTATGGGAAAAAATGCACAGCAAGTGGTTGTGGGTGTCTGATGTCATCACCCCAACATGCATTGCCCTCCTTTTTCCCTCCCTTTGAAAACAAATTGTCTTCAGTGCTCTTATTCCCCACATCCAGTATTGTATTCTGAATCATCAGTAGCTAAGCCACAGTGTTGCTTCACTGTGCAATTCATTTGGTATGATTTCTTTTCCAAGACTGGGTGATGAAATGCAGATTGTACAGTCACTCCTCTGCCTATGAAAACAAAAAAGCAGTCCAGTAGCGCTTTAAAGACTAACAAAATAATTTATTAGGTGATGAGCTTTCATGGGACAGAACCACTTCTTCAGACCATAGCCATACCAGAACAGACTCAATATTTAAGGCACAGAGAACCAAAAATAGTAATCCAGGCTGACAAATCAGAAAAATAGTATCAAGGTGAGCAAATCAGAGAGTAGAGGGGTAGACTGTTCTAGAATTTGACTGTAAATCTCTCTTTTGCTGTTGCATTAGTAAAGTTGAACTGTGCAAATGTTCATGGAAAATTAATGCATAAAGGACCACATTCTTGATCAATGGAAAATACAGATGAATATTGCCAGAGTATCCCCACCACCTTACTGTTTTCTCAGATGCCAGGTAAATAAATGCCACTTCAACTCTGTTGCAGCCTCTTAATCCTTGGGCTAAGAGAAGGACTACAAGTCCTGCTGAGATGTGCTCATTTCCTGAACAGAAAGGAGAGCTATGTGTGTCTATTTTAATACTGCCTGCAGCCCTTCTTGAAGACCTCAAGCCCTAACGAGTACTCCACTTGCACCAGAGAAAAGTCACTGCAAAAGTTACAAGGAAAACAAGCAGGATGATGTGTGGCTTCTTGATGGACTTCCTCTCCACATCATTGTGTTAAATTCCAGCTGGGCTATTGACAAGAGTTTGATAGCAATGGATAGGGTTTGAGTGACCGGGCTGTGGCTGGAAGCTGGGGAAGATGGCCTAGAACAGGGATGTGCAAAGTGGGGGTGGGAGGAAAGGGGCAGGGAATTTTGTAAGGAGGGTGCAGTCCAATCAGCTGCTCGGTTTCAGGCTCATCCATCTCATTAGAAATATTGGGATATGTTACTATTTTTATGTACGTGTATTCACATTTGCATACCGATAAATGAAGTTTTATGTTCTACAGACTTATTTCCTTTCATGGGCCATAATGTTTTTTCATACAAACATAAAGTGAGACTTCCATCAGCTTGGATTACATTAGACAGCTGAGGAAGGCTGCTAAGTGCAGGGATGAAAAGTGGGGCCCGTTCACTCCAGCCTAGACAAAAAAATTGAACTCCAGTGCATCTTCTCTGCTGCCGGTCCCTTCTAGCACCATGGGTGACGATCCTTTAAAACAGCACACAAGCACAGCTTTGTGTGGCTGAGAGCTAATAGCCCAAGGGTCTAAAGCCACAGAGAAAAGAGCATTTTTAAAATGTACAGTAAACTCTGTCTTAACTGGCATTCTATCATCCAGAATGCTCAGATAACCAGCATTTTAACCATAACTTCAGTTACATTTTCCTTAAGTACAATACAGTGACTGTAAATACATATAAATACAGCAAATACAGTATACGTTTACGGTGTACAGTGCTACTGTTGTTGGTAAATAAAGTATTTTGTATAAATTTTTATTTGTTTCTTAATATCTAATCTTGTTTTTCTGTAGCGTTATGCATCTCTGTTATCCATAATATTTGACTTTCCAGCAACCTCCTAGTCTAGGGGCTGCCAGATATGAGAGAGTTTATGTAAAAAGTGTAATCTGGTGTATAGATGGAAATGCTCTGAAAGTAGGGCAAGGAGAGTGAAATCACAACCCCTTTCTTTCTAGTATCCTGTTTCCTTCTTATTGTTGGTTACAGCTGTTTGAATATTTTTGGAGGGATTGTGGGAGGCTGATTATTCAGATGGAAATTTTTTCAAGAAAATGTCAGTTGTCATTGAAATGTTTCAGATTTTTGTCAAAAAAAGGACACCCCCAGGTCCAATAATTTTTCAGTTTCTGAAAAATTAAAATTTGTCTTTATTTCTTTAACAAACCCCTGAAAACTCCACTGGCAATAAAATAATTTCCCAGCCAGCTTTGTGGTTGATTTTTGCTATTATAATTGTTTGTTTTCATGTATATGTTTGTGTTTCTTGCATTATATCTTCATGGGGCTATTTTTACCATCAGTTATTTACAGAGCAATGCAGTCTATATGGCACTTTCCCCAAAAGTGAAAGATAATGCTGTGAGTCCCAGCTTTGGTGACCTCAGAGAAGCCACAAATAATTCTGCAATTAGGCTCCAATCTTGCAAACATTATGCACCTGCTTAACTTTACTGCCATGAATAAGCCTGCCAATAAATGGGGTTACCCACAGTAATAAAGTTAAACAGGTGCTGAAATGTTTGCAGATCAGGGCATTAGTCCTGATTTAACCCCCAGTGAAGTAGATGGAAAGACTCAGTTACTTCAGTGAGGGCTGATCAGTCCCTTCCTTTATCATTCTTTCTTAAAGCATTCTAACACAGCTGAGTTTGTACAAGGTCATGCTGCACATATTCATTAACTTTCCCATTCTGAGACTACGTGCTTCTGTGACCAGACTTGGCGATAACTGACGAACTTGATTTATTGCTAGTCTGAAAAAATTAACCTACCTCTGCCAGCCACCAGGTGGGTCATTACAACTTGGCATCACCAGCTATACATACCTATCACGCATTAGCAAGACAAAACAGGTGAGCTAATAGCTTTTGGTTGACCATCTTCTGTTGTTGGTAGAGGTAAGTTTTTGTGCTTACACTGAACTCTTCTTTGGGTCTGGGAAATGTGCAGTGTCACAGCTAAATACAAGAGAGAGCAGATTGTTTACCATAATTAGTTAACACAGCCTCACTTAAATTCATCCCCGTTAACTTTGTTGTGTTGTTACATCACCGTTCTATTAAAAGTCGCACAATGTTCAATTATAATGACCTCCACCCCCACAACCCCCAAACACCATGTCACCTGGTGCTGAAGTCCATCTTGGATGCTGCATTTTTCTACAAGAGCAAAGAGAAAGTTAAAACTGAACATAAAGAATCCCTGCATTATACAAAACCTGTTTAAGCGTGTAGAGCTGCGTTCACTGTAAGCTGAGTGCATGGCTGGCCACCTAAGAGAGATTCATATGCCTCCCAGTTGATTAACAGAGCACCCAGCACCACCCACAGGGGACAGCATGTGTTTCTATTGGTGGTGTGCATCTGCACAAGTCTCGGTGCACATAAGAACATTTATTCTGCCCATGGCTGGAAACAAATAGAGGGAACACTGAGGTAATCTAAGTTGTCAGTTCTCCCAGGCTATCCCAAAATGGTTAATCCAGCTGTGACATGGCATTCCCTGTTCTTTATGGGGGTATGCTTCTGAGTATGACATAACCAGACTATGCTTTATGTGATATACTTCACGTGAGGTATTACTGGATAGGTTCTAATACTGAATACTATTATCCCCTTTGAATACATTTGAATACTACTGAAAACTATTATCCCATTTGTGCGCCTGTATCATTCCTGCGTTTGAAGTTAGAAATATGAAGTATAAACCGATGTTACTGGTATAGTCATGCTAAGTGAGGGCCATTAGTAACATTCAAGGAATGTAATGGCCCACTACTCAGGACAATGATCTGCGAATAGAAGTTTTGAGCTGGGAAGGTTTAGCAAGAGGAGCTGCCAGACAATGTACCCTCTTCCACTCTGACTTCACCACCTCGGTATTAAGTTGGTTTAAAATTGTTTCAAACTTACACTCTGTATGTGTATAATTGCCTTTTCTCTGGCAAAAAAAAAAAAATTACCCTGGAATCTCTGCTGCCCTCCCCCCTCACCATATTAATTCTGCTGTCACTGACTGCCATTGGCCCCGCCTCTTCTGCTCTTGGCTATGCCCACTTTGAGACATAGAGCTGGCTTCCCCTCCCATCATGCCTGGGGCTGTAGTGGCTGTTGGTGCTGCCAGCTTGAGGGACCACATTTGTGTCATATTGGAGGTTTAGTCTGTAGTTAGTTAGTTTGTAGCTTCACAAATAACAAGCAGTCCTGTAGCACTTCCTCAGGTGATTGGAGTAGGCAATTAGAATCCAGGGTTTCTATAAAGCAGGGTGGTGGGAGAAGGAGGGGCGGGGAAAAAGGGATTACCTTTTTTCTGTAGGTTGCTGAGAAGTTGGAGATATGGGTGATTGAACTCAGGTCTACAGAATTCAGTGTAAGCAGTGGAACACCAGTTTGGGACTGGAACTCAGGGTTCAACAATGCCTAACCTGCGATTAGAAATGAATGCAAATGCTCAAGCCCTGGGTTACAAACCCAGGGCCTGATAACGAGCTTTCTAACCTTGGGCTTTCGTCATTGTGCAATGTACTCTACCTATCAACTTTGGTGAAATGAGGCATTCACTGTGCACTTGAATGAATTCCCACATTAAAAGGATAAAAGACAAAACCACCATAGCTTTGCTAGACATGTTGGATTTTTACATCAGTCTACAGCCGAACAGTCTCCTTGTCAGCCTTCCCCTGCCCAGCCCCTACTGTCTCACCACCAATGACTGGAGAGTATTAACAGGCCAATTTACCTTGAAGAGTTCTTTGAAGTGTGTGTTAATTACTTATACTAAACCATCTGTTCCACCATGTTTTTAGCTGGGATACCCAAAGAAGAGCTCTGTGTCATCTGAAAAGCTTGACTCTTTCATAAACAGAAGTTGATATTCCCTCACCCACTTTGTCTCTATCGTCCTGAAACCTACAAGGCCACAGCAACATTGTGTACGTGTAATCTGCTGTGCATAAATAACCCACACAATTAGCAATCTAATTAGAAATTCAACCTCTGTGAAGTTGTTGGTGCTTTTGAACATGTGGGTGCTTGTCACTGATTCACAGAAGCACTGGTGTGTTGCCCGAATACATCCCAGAAATAGTATCTCTGGGAGAAGATACTTGAAGGAATGACACTACAGTGCCAGATAAGCATTTCTCAGCTCTGCAGGAGACATTGCTACACTTCAATTAGTACCTTAATTGAGCTATTTGCAGGGGAGCACTCTAGAGAGCTGAACACCTATTTCCTTGCAGTTTAACAACTACTAAGGCTAAACACTTAATTTCTCCCTTAAATAGCAACAAATATATAGTATAACTTCACAAACTTCACTGCAGTGAATTGCATAATAGTCATTCCTGTTGCAAGTAACACTAAACAAAATAGAATTAAATTTATTAAATACATTAAATTTCATTGATATAAAGGATTAAAAGGCATATTCCTTTAGTCATTTTATTAAACTATGTGCAGTTCTTTAAATACATCTTACAGAAAGATTTGGCAGGTTTTGAAAACCTATTATGGGTATAATGTTTCTCTTTCACCATGCTGAAATCTAGTGCAGTTGCTTTGATTTGAGTTAAGTGGCACTGGTCCTGATTTGAGAATACTTCCAGTAAGGTGTGGGGTTAGAAAAACAGCAGGAAGGCATTAGTGGGAAGAATTGAATAAAATTTTCAGACAAAATATTTGGTTTCAAAAAAAAAGAAAAGAAAAGAAAAAAGAAGATGGAGATGGAAGGATTACAGCTTACTGAGAAATGGTGTTGAATTCACCATGGGTTTTTTTTTCCATTTGAAAAATCAACAATTTTGGGGCAAAAAAAATCATGTTAATATTTTTCTAAATGAAATGTGTTAATCTTTTATTCAAATCAACTTTTTGTTTCAAATGTCACTTGAATTTTTCTTTTAGAGAGAAAAAAAACTACAGCATTCAAAAATCAGAAAAAAATGTTTAATTTGTCAGTAATTCTCAATCTATTTACCATTGTGGGCTGTCTTTAAAGTCAATGTCTTAACTAATTCCTCTGCCGTGCTTGACCCATCACATAAGCGCAGAACAAAAATAATCCTATCCAGCATGTGTCTTTCTTTGCATGTTACTTTTTAGTGTGCTGAGAAACAGAAATTGGACGCCCAGAACATTCAAGAAGTAAGCACTGGTAATTAGGCTAAAAAGACTAGACCCCTTAATTCAAGTGTAGGTATGACAAGTATGTGATGAGATTTAATTGAAACTGTTACTTTTAAATGAGAAATTTTGTATTTTATTTGCAATTAAAAATCTGATTTAAATTAAAAAAATCTGATTTTTTATTTTTTAAACTCATTAATTTTTATCCACCCAGCATAGGAGACATATATAATTGCAAATATAATTACGGTGTAGCTCTAAAGATAAATTATTAAAAAAGTAATTTATTTTACAGTGTACATTTTTTAACCAGGCCAGTATTTTATCATGTAAAATCTCAGTTCCTCATAACAAAGATTACAGTATTCTCCAATTTCTCTGTGGGGCAACCTGCCAAATATAATAGATTTTGCAAATAGAAGTTTGCAAGTGCTGCTACTATCTGCCCCAAACCTCCACTGGATTGGGGTGAGGGTGGGGGCTGAAGTGGCTTCATTTGGTAGATTCTATTAGACTCATGGGATGGGAGGGCTGCTAAGAAATTGCTGAGGTTTTATTTCCTGCCTTTAGTCAGCTAACCTGTGTCAGAGTCACCAAAGCTACATAGCCCTGTCTGATTGGGCTGCATACCCCCACACTGACTCTGAATGGAATAGTATGGGCCTTTGAGGCCATTTAGGTTTTCTGGTGACATCTGGAGTATGTCCTGGACTTTAAGATGAGTCCCAGATGAGAGTCAAACTGGCTGGTTAGTTACAGAGGAATTTTAGAGCAGAAAGGGGACGTAGAGAGAGAGAGGATGTAACTTTGCAGTCACCCTCTGAGAGACTGAGGAGAGAGACCACAAGGGTCAAAGCCGCGGGGAGAGATGGCCCAGGGATTTTGTCTTGAACAGAGGTGTCTGCCAGAAGGTCAGGGCTGGGAGGTACAGGGGAGATGGAGCAGCCAGCAGAGTGGAGCCAGACTTAGGTGGTAAGAAGCCATACCAAAAGTGCAGAATTCGGACAGTTGGGAGACAGTCATGGGGGGTGTTTAACTGAGGAACTGTGTGAGAATCCCTAAGCTGGAATGAAGAGGAAAGAATTCCCCTACCCGCCACAGGTGAGGTGGTGTGAGGCTAGAGAAGAGAACAAGAGTACGGAGAGCCCTGAAAGAAGGGCATGAACACCATGGGACCCACAGCTAGGTCCAAGGAACTTTTTGTAAAGTTGTGAACTTTGGTACCAAAAAAAACAGAAGGGACTAAATCATGGTTGGCAGGGCCGGAGGGATCATTGGCAAGGAGTGCTGGAGAACAGGGAGCCTCTTATACCACATTTTGCCCTGAGGAGGTGCCCTCCCAGTCCATGCACATTTCAACACTTTTGTCATGGGAGAGGTGTCTGTATCCACTTACTCCAGTGGCTGTCACTGCTCCACAAACAGCAAGTACAGGGCACTAAGGCATGGTCTACACTAGGAGATAAAGTCGAATTTAAGCCTCTGTGGTTGATTTTATAACCTCTCCATCTACACCCCAGTGGTCAATAAGTTGATTCTAAGCAGCTATGATGCTGACTTCTGTACTGCTGACTTCCCAGCAAAGTTACTCGAAAAATTGAATTTGCAATGTCAAGCTAAAACTGTAGATTAACCAGGGTTAAAATTGATTTTATTAGCCACAAAAACTGTCCCACAATGCCCCTTGAGATGTCCTTTCACATCATTGCTCCACGTGAGCAGGAAGTAGGAAACAGGAAGCCCAGCATTTAGAATTCATTTGTTTACAATCAGTGTGGCAATTGCATGTAGCTACTTTACAGAGCTCCAGCGTGAAGTCATCAGGAGAGCCAGGGACCTATTTCATCTTGTGGGCTAGCCCCCTACCCCAACGCAGCATGCGGGTCCTTGCCTGTGGGGTCATGCTTGTATGGTGCGAGGGGAGTCAGGCTTGTACGAGAGGCCAAGAACCTTCTTTTGTGCAGGTCCCATTTATATGGGGGCAGCCCCCTCCCTTACAGGTGCCAAGCAGTCGGGGGTCTATCCCCCACCCAACCACACCACATGGCTAGCCCAATGAAAACACATGCCTGCTGCGCTGTGTGGTTCATGCTTCCAGACAGCAACATGTCCTGGCTTGTGTGCGGTGAAGGCTTCAAAGGCAGGAAAGATTTGGGGGCTGGCTTTCACCGGAGGGGAAGTTTTTCTCCATGGCAGATTTTTGGGGGCTGGCTGGCTGTCGCCAGGGGAAGTCTCCCCTTGCGGCAAAGATTTTGGAGGGCTGGCTGTCTGGCTGTCACTGGGGGATCCTGGCCAATGGTGGACTGTGGGCTGGATGGACCCCCTCGAGCCTGGTGCCTGCTCTATGCTAACAGGAGCCTTACAATCCCCTGGCTCCGCAGGACTGGGGAGCTGACCCTGGCCAATGGGGAAAGCCGCACAGTCTCTGCAGTATCCTGTTTGCTGCACAAAGGCCCATAGATTATTGTAGCCTGAGCTCTTTGGCAATCCTCTAGGCTGATGTACACATTGGTGTTTTTTCCTTTGGGGACCACTGATTTTCAGTGAGGGAAGAGAGATTAACCCCTAGCAAGCGAGGCACTCTGTCTTTCTTTCTCTTCTTCTTCTGAGTGATCTAACCATTGTACGTACATCAGTGCCCTCTGGGATTCCCCACTTTTCCTAATTTCCTTCTGAAAATGGCCTGTTTGGTTCAAAGGGAAGGGAATGAGGGCAATGCAGTCTGGGAAGATGAAAGTGGGTGCTGTCATGGCACATTTGGTTAAAAGATCCATGATTCAGATGACTCAAACAATATCTCATTGGGGAAAGAGACTTGTTTGTTTTGAGGGCAGTGCAGTGTGGGATGATGACATCACGCTCCCAAAACCAATCACAGAGAATTTTTTCCCATAATGCAGCAGCAAAAAAGCCCAGAATGCAACAGGGCTTAGGGAATTGTGGGATAGGTTCCCACAATGCATTGCTGCAACTTTCGAGCTTTGGCAATTAGTGGGGGCACAGTAAGTTGACTTTGTGGACAGATACGGACACTCAACTTCAACTTTATAAAATCCAGTGTTACACAGTTGACTTTGATAAGTCCAACTTCATTTGCTAGTGTAGAAATACCTTAAGTTGCATTCTTAGTTAGAATAAAAGCATCTTTAATTTGGTTTAGCTTAATTCACTTCCAAAGTGATCCTCAGATCCTGCCCTCAGCCCACACATGCATCTCCTGTGATGTCAATGGTAGCCCTGGCAGTGGATTGATATGTACCTCAAGAAATATTATCCTCCTCTTGTGAGATTTAGTGAGCCAAGTGGCTTCTGATGGCCCCATGGGATTTCTGACGGGCATGCTGACATAACTAGAATCGATATGTTTAAGGCCTGTTTAGTGCTTTAGGTATGTTTCTGGGTGCAGATTGGCATCACAGTGGTCTACTTTCCCATAAAATGCATGGCACGTCTGGACTGATCATTTTCTCGGATTTCTGTTTTTCTGAAAGTGAGGCGAAAGTTGGCCAGTTTGCCAGCACTGACGGAAATGTTGAACAGTTTTTGTTACCACGTGCACATGTACTCCACTGAAAATAAGACCCTAATATATTAAGGTATGCTGGTCTGTGACAAGCCGAAATCTCAGCAGAAGAGCCCTGTCAGATCTGTTCTCTCATCCGTGCCCTCCCTCCTTTCAAACACTGACCTTCCCCATCAGATAAGAAGCACAGATCTTGGCCCTGCGTTCCCTCTGCAGTCTCAGCCCATTAAAAATTCATTGCCTAAAGTGAATCTCTTCTGTTACTGCTGAATTGTTATTTACCTCAGCCCGGATTTTCTCAGGTTCTGACAATTAAAGGGGGTACAAGGAGAGGGCTGAGTCATGGGATTAAGGTTTGTGTAATATCTCTCTTGTAGCAAGAAATAATCATGTAAAGCCAAATTTCTCAGCTGTGTAGTGGTTCCCCTTCAGTGCTTTGTTAAATGTCGTGACTGAACAGAAAAGATGGAGACACAGGTTAACACGACACAGGCTGAACCTCTCTATTCTGGCACACGCTTGTCCAGCAACATCGTAATCCAGCATGGTTTTAGTTAGCTGGATAATCACTTATCATGGATGTGGCCAAGTTTCCTGTGGCCCCATAAAGTTTGTTTATATCCACTAGTCCTGGCTTTCAGTGTTCTATGCTGATCTTTAGCTGTAATATACCTCTAAATGTCTTCTAAGAGCCCAGTACACAGTAGGAGTGTTGGTAATGCTCCTAGACAAAATTGACCTCCGGTGTTTCGGCTCTGGTCAGGTCCCATGGGTGCCGGACTAGAGAGGTTCAACCTGTTTTCTTACTTTGGTGGGATTAGAGTCTTGCATAGCATAGTCTTCCAGACGCAGGAGTTGTCAAGCATCATTAGGAAGACATTTTAAACAAGAGCCATAAAGCACCCTTTCAAGTCAGACGAATTTATTAGGTGAATGGCCTGCAGGCAAATACTGCAAGAGCAAGAGAGGCTAACAATTTATGCGGCGTTGATAAGGAAAAAATTCAGAAATTTCATGGGTGCTGCTGCAGAGGAAAAGTGCATCTTGAAACTGTGTTTACCATGTTGATTTTGGTGTTGACCCATTTCAGGCGAATCCATTTCAACAAGTGTGAATGAGATGTGCGTCCCCCAAAACTCCCATGTACATTGACAAAGGCCTTAGTGTCACAGGAGGAAAATTCCTTTTTAACTTCAGCTGCGTGTTTTAGAGAGGATAGGGGAAAGCAGAAAAGTAAGATTCCGTAAAGAGAAATATTTTAATTAATTTCTTAGATCATATTTTTTCAAAATTCTGTAGCAACATATAGTTTGAAAGGCTGTGGGAGAGAATTTACACCCAATTTGATTGGTTGGCTGATGATATAATTCTGCAAGGAACTAGGTCAGTGTTCTTAGGTTTGATGAGGGGACAGAAGAATCCAAGAGGAGTTGGCAAAGAAAAGTGATTCGTTTGGAAATAGGTGAGCTGCTTTATTATACATGTAGGATGGTGGACTATGGACTGGGTTAGTTTATTGAAACAACAGCATACATCTAAACCAGCCAGTAGCTCATATTTAAACTACACACCTGAAAGTCCCATCACCAGCTATGCACTGATGCTGCGCCTAGGGAAATGGAGGCACACACGTGGCATTGCTATGGGTCTGTAAGAAACATGCAATATAACAAGGGGAATAAAATCCCTGCAAACCCCACTTCATCACATCTCTTCCCTCTTTGAGACTGGGCTGAGCAGGGTCACTTAGCCAGTGACTTGGGGAAGTTCTGAACCCACCCTGCATGATGGGGCATAGGCTACCTTGGGACTTCCCTTAACAAGGACCACCTCCACGACATAACCCTGCGGGAGAAAACTCCACCTTAGGAGCTTGGCATTGGCCCCTTTCATTTGGTGCAGTCAGGTCAGGGGAAGTGATCAGTGTACACAGCAAAGTGCCACCCAAACAGACACTGCTGCAGCTTTTTATGGGCCCACGCCATAGCCAGACATTCCTTCTTTATGACTGCATAGTTCCACTCCTGGGGCAGCCGCTTCTTGCTCAGGCACGCAAAGGGGTGTCTCTCCCACTTTTCATCCACCTGCATCAGCATCACAGCCAGCCCAGCATCTAAGGCATCGTTGAACGCCGTAAAGGGCTTGTCAAACTCTGGGCTTACCAGCACTGGGGCCCTGACCAGGAGCTCCTTCAGTGCACAGAGAGCCCCCTGGCACTGCTTGGTCCAAACCACTTTGTCTGGCTTACCCTTCTTACGCAGCTCCACGAAGGGGGCTGCAATGGAGCTAAGTGGAGCACAAGCCTCCGGTAGTACCCTGCGGTCCTAATGAGGGCCTGGACCTGCTTTTTAGTTTTGGGCCCTGGTTAGTCTCTGATGACGTCCACTTTAGCTGGCTCTGGCTTCCCACCTCATGGCCCAGGTGTGACACCTCGGCTGTCCCCACCTTGCACTTCTCAGCTTTGATAGGCAGCCAAGCCCCCTGAAGATGGACTAGTACTTGGCTGACCTGAGACACAGGGCAAAATTTTCCATCCCCTTCAACAACTGATCCACCAGGCATAGGAAGGTGGCTCCTGCCCCTGTGAGGCTGAAAGGCAGGAGTAGGTATTCACAGAGAACCAGAGGGACGATAAAAGCAGATTTTAGCCTGGCATCTGGATGCAGCACCACTTGCTAGTAGTCCTTGGTGAGGTCTATGGTGGTGCGGTAGTGGGCTCCCCCCACAGCTTATCGAGGAGGTTCTCAGGTCTGGGTGTGGGGTGGTCATCAGATAATGTGATGGCACTGAGCTTCGGATGGTGCACACAAAACCAGATCAACCAGTCTTTTTTGGGGACTAGAACCATGCAAGAGGCCCAATGACTGAAAGATGGCTGGATCACCCCTAGAGCCACCATGTCCTGGACCTCCTGTTCTAAGTCCTGGACCATTTTCACCATGAGTCTGAACAGGGAACAGCTTACAAAAGGGTGGGTGCCTGTCTATTCAGTGGACGGTCAGATTAATGAGCCAGTTGGAGAGCATCTGCAGGTGTGAATGCAGCATCTCTCTGATTTGTCTGGCTGATGGTAGAAGAATTCCAGATACTGATAATTTAGACAACACCAGCTATACTGGTGGAGATTTCTTTCTCCTGTAGTTGTTTAGACCCAGGAAGAAAAATTCTGTTTTCCAGTTATGGTCATTTGGGCTAACTGAACAATAGGCTCCGCAAATCAATCCCAGCCTGGAGCAAGAAGAAAGGTTTCGTGGGCTCAGTGCACACGCACCTCATCAGATGGGGATTATATGGACTGAGGTTTGTAAAGGTGTGTAAAAGGAGAGGTTCAAGAAGGGGTTCCTTTTGTGGGCAGAATTCTGCCTATATTCTGTGAGTTTCAGCTCACTAAGATGGGACTGGAATACATAGGCTCTTCCCATGAGTACAGGTCTCCATCGAGTTATGCTTGGACAGAATGAAGTCAGTGTTGAGGGAGAGGTTATTACCTTAATAGTTAGGTGAAGCCACTGAAAATGAATTGGAATATGCACTCAGTCTCAATGGAAGCTGAAGTGCGACTCATCACTGCTGAGATTGCATTAGTGTGTAATAAAATGGCCATGGTGTGTGTACTGGATACAATTCTGCTTTATTTTGCAGTCAGTTTTTCACAAAGATTAATTGTACTGCAAACAAAGCTGAAGATTTCCACTCTCCCTTCAGATCAATGTAGTGCAGGGGTGTCCAGGATGTTCTCCACTCACCACATGTGGCAAATAGGACACTGTGTTGTGGTGAATACAGCTCTCAAGTCTTCAAGCCTTTAAATGTGGCTCCTCCTAAGAGCCGCACCTGGGAAGTGCGGACAGCTTCTTGGGGGGGAGGCGCATGGTGGGAGCAACCCTGGCAGCAGCTCTGTTGAGTAATTGGCATTGAATTAGGATGGGAGGGACTGGGGGTGCTTGCCTCTGGGGAAGAGGGAGGGCATTTATTTGGGGTGGGGGAATGTGGCGAATGTGGAAAGACGACAATCACAAGTGTGGCGATCTTTGAATTTCTCTTGGACACTGCTGATGTAGTGTGTTCATGAGGTTCGAAAGAAGAGGAGAGCAACAGCCTGTACATGTTACATGCCGGTACAATATTGTGCGTTGGTGGTGGAGATGTCTGTTAATATGATCTCCAGTTACCTAGAGACTTACAGCTCGCCGGCCAAATTTTCCTGTCAGTGCAGCTCCACAAGCTGCCCTGTAACAACTTCATTTTCTCCACTTATACATTTGCTGTTGGACTTGGGCTTGCTGGACAGCAGTCACACATTTCAAGGACACTCTTCTCTTGCGTGGTACCTGGGAGGAAGAACTCCTGAAAAGTACGATGGGGCTGTGCCTAACAGTTAGAGAGGAGACATGAAGCAGTGCCCAGATATAATTTAGAAACCGTAAACAGAGGCAGCAAGGGGTCATGCTTTTCTATTCTCAGTTTACCTCCTGCAATGACCCTGCTAACTGGTGCATACAACTTGAACTCTTGTCAAAATTAGCAGAGAACACAAGTCCCAGTGACAGAAAGCTGAACTTTTCCAACAGTGGGTTCTAAATTCATGGTGTGCACTGCATCCACTTGCACTTTAAAGAGACAGGCTGCTTTCTCTTCTTTCCAGGGCTTGGTTTGGAAATGACTGCAGTACTAATTAAAAGCAAATTGCTTAATCTTGTTGCATCAGGCAAGGGAGGCTCTCTTCAAAGAGGATGCCTCCTGTGAGAGGTCTGAAAATACAGAACCCCTGCAGATGCAGCAGAGAGCCAAAGAGGAGGAATAAGTCAGTGTTGAGAGATCACTTGTCGCTAGATCAATTACACAGCTCAGTTGTATTCAGGCCAGCAGCTGTATCACAGTCTTGCCTTTGCCAGCAGGTATCAGAGCAGCGATAATGATATTTCTGTGACTCATTATATAATAATACACATTTCCTTTGTGAAGTAGCTGTCTGACTTTGTGTCCATATCTGAGATGCATCCTGCATATAAATGACAACCAGGCAAGATCCCTGATGGAATTCAGATTGCTGAAAGAGTGGTAACATGGTGAAGAACAAGATGCACGTGCATCGTGCGCTTAAATCGACTACATGTAAACAAAATCCACTACATATTAGCTGGTTTTATTGCTGAAAGTGACTATCCCTTTTGGAATAGGGCTGAACATCTGCTTGCTCGTGCATGTATCATACCGTTTGAAGTAAGTGCAGTGTTTCCTAAGTGGAGATGTCTCATTTATTTTTCTTCTGATCATATCAGTCTACTGCTAATGCTTTCAGATGACCTTTGCATAATAGAAAGGAATTTTTTTCTTTTTAAGTTTACATTTGCACAGAAAGATGTGTAACAACACGGAGAATTGATTTCTTCCCCTGTATTATCTTCTGGTAACATGCATACCATCTTTGCTAGCTAACAAAGAAATAGGAAACCTCTCTCTTTTTGCTTCAGGATACTCCCTGCCACCCTGTTCCTGTATTTATTCTGAAGCATTTGAGCATTGATAGCAAATTTATGGCAAGCTGTGGAAGAGGTTGTTGCGATTGACTCCTACAAGTTGCAAGAAAAAAGGACATACGATAGTCAGTTCATCTTTCCATAATTTTTATTAGGTTAATATGTTAATTTCTGAGGCATTTACCTAATCAAGGCAATTATGTACAATTAGTGCAGCATGTTCTTCCAATGACTGGGAGGAAAACAGTGACAAATTAAGAATATTCAAACCAAGCAGAACTGTTTGGGTGATTGGGGTGTAACTTTCCTGTAGTGTGGTAGAAGTCTGCATTTAAATGTAAATCAACTTAAAAAGCTGCCATTTGACAGCAGTTAAGTAGGCATTACCGACAGGTCAGGAAAGATGCTACAGATGAGACAGTTAGATAAATGATTATATGGTCTGTAAGTTTGGTCCAAATTCTGCCATAAGATATGTGCTCACATCTCCCATTCTGGTGTGTGTGTGTGTGTGTGAGAGAGAGAGAGAGAGAGACTGTGTATCAGCAGCTGTACAAAGAGAAATAAGGGAATATGTATTATATACTGCTGCACATAGGAGCACTTCCTTAACTGTGGTGGTAGACCTCTGTGTTTTAGGATCTGATGGATTAGCATTGTAGTCCTAAGTCCCCAGAGGCAGGGGTGTGCATATGACTGATTTATGTAGCAGTTATGTCTGTTGTCTATAGCTAGAGATTCTAAAGAGGTAG
The DNA here is from genome assembly GCF_033958435.1 of Carettochelys insculpta. Classification (NCBI taxonomy): domain Eukaryota; kingdom Metazoa; phylum Chordata; order Testudines; family Carettochelyidae; genus Carettochelys; species Carettochelys insculpta. Next base: position 33,464,554 of record NC_134150.1, on the reverse strand, counting down.
ATGCACTGTTTGTTGACATCCTTGTATTGTACTTATGGAGATCTGGGGATGTTGGTGGTGTAACCCTTAGATTTCCATAGTGACAGTGCACTGGCTTGTGGGGGCATTCTTGGCTCCACTGATTGCAGTGAGAACAACCGTGTCCCCTCCTTGTGTTACAGTAGAGTTAGGGAGGTTTGGTACATCCTCTTGGCCTTTGCAGGCACTGGAAAGGCGTGGCTGTCCCAGACAGCCCAATGAAAATGCAAAAATGGAGGAGGAAGGCTAATTTGCCTCCTTAGGGAGCATGCCTCAATTCAACCAGGTAGGTACTGCAGATCATTTGATAGTCCTGCCCTCCTCACCTCCAGCACCACACCTGAGAATTTCTGAAGTAAGAGGAGTCCCAAGGGCCCACTGTATGCATGGGTTGGCTCTGCTTCCTGGCCCGTCTGGGTGGAAACTTTCCCCAAAGCTCAGAATATACTGAGCTGGTCATGATTTCATATCATGTAAGGAAAGTTTTGATGAGCTCTGGTCATACATGGTGCATTCTTAAGGTAGGTCTACACAGCAAAGTTATTTTGAAAAAAAAAACCAGCCACTATTTCAAAATAACTGTGCTAGCATCTACATGATGCAACCACTATTTTGAAATAGATTTGAAATATTGATTGACTTATTTTGAAATTGGTAAACCTCATTCTACGAGGAATAGAGCTTATTTTGAAACAGCTGTTTCGAACTAGGTGCTGTTAAGACAGGGAATAGAGTCTGTTTCAAAATAAGCCATAGTGCATCCAATGGTTCTATTTCAAAATAGGCTCTATATGTGCAGACAATGTATTTTGAAATAGCTAAATGCTATTTCTAAATGCATTTTTATGTGTAGCAGTGTTATCTCTAAATAAGCTATTATTAATTAGTCCTGATTCTGTTGTTAGACCAGTTTCACAGTACAGCAACATTATTGACTTCTGGGTTATTCAGTTTACATCAGACTAAATTCAAGCAAAATTGTGATTGCCAGCCTGGCCCTTCTTTCCTCTCTATATATGTAGAACAAAAACGTTTTCAAGGATCTCTTGATAATAGCCTGAGCTGTCCAAACCCGCTATTGGGCTGCATTGCTCTGTAGCTGCAATATAAACGCTTATCAGTATGTGTCCTGTTGTTTGCTCCTCTTAGCAGAGGCAGTATTTGTTTTAATGGGCACAAGCCTATGAAATCATAAGTAAGTCTTCATTTATTTGACTACTTCAGCATCCTAATGAGTCTTAACAGTGTTACCAACCACATAATATGAACCAAATTAAGTTTTCTGCCAATTTTAGTTCTCCTAGTTAATGAAACTCAAGGCTTTCCTGTTTAATATGTCTAACCAAGAAAGCTGATGTTTAGACAATGTTCAAATCTGTTATAAAGGGGGAGAAGACCAAGATAAATTGCCTAGGGAGATTGTGGAATCTCCAGCACTGGAGATACTTATTAGCAGGTTAGATAAACACCTATCAAGGATGGCCTGCTGTGAGGGCAGAGGACTGGACTTGGTGACCTCTCAAAGTCTCTTCCAGTTCTAGTCTTCTGTAATTCTATGATTCTAAGATGGGATGATATAGAAGTTCCCCAAAATAATGACTCACTGATCATTCCATGGCATGTTATTTTTTCCCTCATTGTAATTCCATATTGTGCTTCCCTTTTTACATTTGAACTCCAGCTGGTGGGTGGTTGTATGCTATATAATCAAACATACATGTTTTCAGAAAGAGTGTTGACACCCACATTATATATTTTGCCTCTAAAGAGAATTGACAATAGAAACAATGAATTTGCTTATTTCTTTCTTGACCAAATCCCTTTGAAACTGTAACTTTGGGGCAGTAATGCACATGATCTTCAAACTTTCCAGAAATGTGTAGAAAAAAATAATCTTTAGAAATTTTGTGCATTGCCACAATATCTTATTCCAAAAGCAGTTTAAGTGAACATATTCATATCATATGCACGTATGCATAGCTAATATAAAATATGTCTATAAATGGGGAGAATCTACATGTCAGACATTTCAGAATATACTGCAGAAATGGTACAAAGTATTATAGGTTGAACCTCTCTAATCTGGAACTCTCTCATCTGGCAGCATCCGTAATCCAGAATGATTTTAGTTAGCCAAATAGCCACTTATCATGGGCGTGGCCAAGTTTCTCATGATACCATAAAGTGTGTTTCCAGCCACCAGTCCTAGCTCTCTTGTTTCTGTGCTGTTATTTAGCTGTGATTTACCCCTAAATGTCTTCTAAGAGCCCAGCAAGCAGTGGAAGTGTTGGTAATGTGCTAGGAAATATTGACCTCCCATCATCTGGCAAATTCTTTCATCCGACACTGGTCAGGTCCCAAGGGTGCTGGGGTAGAGAGGTTCAGCCTGTATTTCTTACATGAGTGATGCTACAGATTTTGGGAGATGGCTTAGTATTTTTAAGCAAGGGAAAGGCTAAAGCAGGGTAGATTGGTTGTTCTAAAAGCTTAGCAATTAGCATTTTACATAATGACTGAAACTATATGAAGTAAGTGATATTTAAAAGGTTCATTTTCCATCCCTATGTATTTGGCTTTCCCTGGTATTTGTACCATTATTTACATTGGGATGTTTATAGTACTGAAGAGAATTGATGTGGGTGGTAAAAATGCCCAGTTTTTAATTGTGTCTGCTATATTTGTCAATGTAATGACACATTCACTTATTACATGATCCAGAGACTGTCAAGGCAGAAGCTCATTTATAACATGGAGAGTGTATATTTCAGATGGTAACTGGGCAGTCATTAAGTTTCACAACTCACTAAGTGTGCAGGAAAGAAAAAGCAGTATAACTCCTGGGAGTCATTACTTTGTAAATTTGTGTATACCACTTTTGCTAACTTTTGATTCATATGCCTTTGCATCTCCCAAGTCAGACAGAGCTAGAGGTGGTGATACTTCCAGGATTGTTCTGGTAGCCTACATCTACACTACAGCAATTTGTCAACAGAAGTGATGGTCAGAAGAGATCTTCTGGCAAAACCTGTGTCGCCAGATAACATCCACACACAAAAGCAGATTGAAAGAGCAATCTGGTCTGTCGACAGAGAATGGCCAGACTGCCTGGTGGCTCTCTCAGCAGAAGGGCCATCCGGAAGCTCAGCAGTCAGGATTGCCTGGGGAACCAGAAGATTTGTCTGTCGACAAAAGGGCCCCTGGAGTATCTGCATGGCTTTTTTGTTGACAGGAAACTATCGATGAAAAGGTTATTCCTGAAAACAGAGAGGCAGAATGCTGTTGGCCAATTTGCAAGGTTTTGTCGACAGTCTGTTGAACAAGCACGTTTTGCATGCAGATGCTCCATGGTGTTCCAGTCTTGTTGGAAAAACCCTGTCATGTAGACATAGCTATGGTGTTTGTGCTCAAGTCTGAATAAGGAAGGACTGAAATTTCCATGAACCAACCCTGTTTTATAGACCCACGTGGCTAAACACCTTTCTTTCCCTATCTCTAGTAAAAGTAATTGAGTGAGGGGAGACAAAAACATCTTCCTTGCACCAAAACAGCAGTATCACTTAGTGTAAGTATAATATTAAAGATTTTGGTCGAGATCGTCACCTGACGTTAGTTGGTTGATGTCTGTTCACTGGTTCATGCCCGCTGAGTAGCTGAACATTTATTTTTAATAAAGATTAGTCCTGGGCAATGTTTTCCATTAAAGAATGAGAAGTAATTACATTATCTTTGTTAGAATTGGACTGCTCCTCGCTGTACGCTTATTAGAAGATTGTATTCATCCACATTTGTTGACTTTCTTTGTGTTATGTTTCACAGCATGCAAACAGAGAAGATAGATGAAAACATAATATAGTCTTCCTGGAAGATTGCAGTGAAACCCTACTTTATTCTTAGAATCCAGAACGATAGCCCACAGGAACCCAGAACCAGAGAGAGACAAAGCAGTCTGCTCCCTAACAGAAAGACATAGCTCACCCTACCTTAGTCTTCTATGTTGTCTGTTTGCAGACTCTGATTAAATAAGTCCCTAGAAAGCTCCCTGCTTGCAAGTAGGACCAGGAAAACCCTTTACATTTAAAAAAACAAACAAGCAGTCAAATACAGATGGAAGACTACCAAAATAATTTAGTAAATTTAATAGTTGGCAATACACGACACTTTTGTTCACTGCTGGCAAATTTAGAGCGCTCTCTCAGATTTTGGATGGAGCCATTTGTGGCAAGAGGAGCGTCGGAAGGGTGCATTTTCATTATGTATTTCTTCATGTGAGGAAGCACATGTTGGTCATACAGCACATTGGTCTTTCTTTCTGAGAGGTGACTGTTTTCACTTTGTTCTCACTCTCTCCTTCTGTCTCCTGCCCGATTTGCAAAGCATGAAATGTATCCTCTTATGGGTTTGTGCCACTGTCCTTTAAACGAAAACCAGAAAATTGTTTGTAAAGTAACTTTGTTAGCTATCCAAGAACTCTGATCCACATCTATAAACTGCATCTGAATGATCAATCTTATTGATTTTGTTTTCAAGTGCCTTTTGTCAAAATGATTACAAAGTGCCAGACTGCTATCCAAGCCTGCAGATACGTTATAGCACTAATAACGTCTTTTTTGGTATTTCTAGAGGCTGCCATTCTTTTTTCCTCTTTCTTTTCAGAGGTACCATCTGGATTTTCCCTGAAAAAATACGCACACACATGAGGACATTAGGGGAATGTGTCATATCTTTTGAGTGCACCACAGCAGTGCATTTGGGGTATGCTTCTTAAATAAATAACTGTTCAGATGCCGAAAATTTCTAGGCTGCACCTGCAGCTGGTATAAATTAGAAATGGCTTTCATGAAACTTCTCCCACCAGCTAAAGAGCTGGCCTCCTATGCTAACGAATAACAATAGAAAGTAATGTTTGAACTGGGCAATTGATGAATATATTACATTAATAATGATGGATGAAATAGCTACGCTTTTAGCTGTTTACCAGTGTGATGCTCTGTTCTGGATATTATGGGCTTGGGGTTTATTTCTATTTCATCTCCAAATTTGTCCCTTTTTTTAAACTTCTAACTGGTACATCCTTTAGTAGAGCCCTGGTTACCCAGCAGTTGAGTGAGGGTCAGAATTTACAGTGGCTTTGTCAGAGAAAAAGACTGAGCTCTGCCTCCCTCATAAGGGTGATATTCAAGGTAACAAGCAGAATGCTTAAATGAAAGAAAACACCAGACAGCAGGGATATGGTAAGCAGCACAGAGGTCTGTGTGTGTTAGATCTGAGGCATGGTAATTGAGGGAGACAGTTACTTTCTATGTACGATACCCTGCTAATGTTGATGAGGCTTGTCCTGTGCTGCTGGTCAATGTACCTGTCCATGAAAACAGCCTACCAAAGCTGAACCCAAACTCTCAGCAGATTTTAATTTACATTTGTTTATTGTTTTTACTAAATCCCCTTGTTCCTGCTGGTTCTAATGTGAGAGGTGAAGGATTGTGACACTGGAAGCTGAAGCACTGTATCAAAGAAGCATTGAACTAAGCTTTTTCCTTCACTTAAATCTCACAAATGCTTAGGTAGGGCTGGTTCCAGCTGGGAGCCAGATGGCGGCAAACCTGCAGAGCCCCAACAGTGAGTTGTTAAAAAACCAGGCCAGCACACCTGAGTACCTGCAAGGATTATATTTGCTAGAGACCAGAAGAGGGAGAAGATAATTCTGGATTGCTTAGGAGATTTTTGGTCACATTTAAGCTCATGTATTTTCTGAAGGAACACTGCTGACATTATGAAATCTGATTTTGGAGGCAGCTGTGATAATAAGAACATAAGAATGGCCATACTGGGTCAGACCAAAGGTCCATCCAGCCCAGTATCCTATCTGCCAACAGTGGCCAATGCCAGGTGCCCCAGAGAAGGGGAACAGAAGACAATGATCAAGTGATTTATCTCCTGCCATCCATCTCCTGCCCTTGTACTGAAGGGTAGGGTACCATACTTTACCCCTGGCTAATAGCCATTTATGGACCTAACCTGCAAAAATTTATCGAGCTCTTTTTTAAACCCTAATAGAGTCCTGGCCTTCACAGCCTCCTCCGGCAAGGAGTTCCACAAGTTGACTGTGCGCTGTGTGAAGAAAAATTTCCTTTTATTAGTTTTGAACCTACTACCCATCAATTTCATTTGGTGTCCCCTAGTTCTTGTATTATGGGAAAAGGTAAATAATTTTTCTATATTCAATTTCTCCACACCATTCATGATTTTATATACCTCTTTCATATCGCCCCTCAATCACCTCTTTTCCAGACTGAAAAGTCCCAGTCTCTCTAGCCTCTCGACATATGGGACCCATTCCAAACCCCTAATCATCTTAGTCGCCCTTTTCTGAACCTTTTCTAATGCCAATATATCTTTTTTGAGGTGAGGAGACCACATCTGCACGCAGTACTCAAGATGTGGGCGTACCATAGTTTTATATAGGGGAAGTATAATATCTTTTGTCTTATTATCTATCCCTTTTTTAATAATTCCTAACATCCTATTTGCTTTACTAACTGCCACTGCACACTGCGTGGATGTCTTCAGAGAACTATCCACTATAACTCCAAGATCCCTTTCTTGATCTGTCGTAGCTAAATTTGACCCCATCATGTTGTACGTGTAATTTGGGTTATTTTTTCCAATGTGCATTACCTTACACTTACCTACATTAAATTTCATTTGCCATTTTGCTGCCCAATCACTCAGTTTGCTGAGATCTTTTTGTAGTTCTTCACAATCCCTTTTGGTTTTGACTGTCCTGAACAACTTGGTGTCATCTGCAAACGTTGCCACCTCACTGCTTACCTCATTTTCTAATCTGTTTCAGGAAAAATGGCAAGGAGTCCAGTGGCACCTTAAAGACTAACAATATTATTATGACATAAACTTTTGTGAGTTGCAAATTACTTGAATAGATGAATGAATTTGGGGGTTTTTGCTAGCAGTCTTCAGCTTCAGCTACCTGAAGAGGGGTTCTGAAGAGGGTGGGAAGAGGCTGTTCTCAGTAGTGAGGGATGGCAGAACAAGGAGCAATGATCTCAAGTTACAATAGGGGAGCTCTAGGTTGGATATTAAGGAAAAACTAAAATGCATTACCTAGGCTACGTCTACATGTGAACGCTACATTGAAATAGCTTATTTCGATGTAGTGACATTGAAATAGGCTATTTCGATGAATAACGTCTACACGTCCTCCAGGGCTGGCAACATCGACGTTCAACATCGACGTTGCGCAGCACCACATCGAAATAGGCGCTGCGAGGGAACGTCTACACGCCACAGTAGCACACATCAAAATAAGGGTGCCAGGCACAGCTGCAGACAGGGTCACAGGGCGGACTCAACAGCAAGCCGCTCCCTTAAAGGGCCCCTCCCAGACACAGTTGCACTAAACAACACAAGATCCACAGAGCCGACAACTGGTTGCAGACCCTGTGCATGCAGCATGGATCCCCAGCTGCGGCAGCAGCAGCCAGAAGCCCTGGGCTAAGGGCTGCTGCACACGGTGACCATAGAGCCCTGCAGGGGCTGGAAAGAGAGCGTCTCTGAACCCCTCAGCTGATGGCCGCCATGGAGGACCCCGCAATTTCGATGTTGCGGGACGCGCAACGACTACACAGTCCCTACTTCGACGTTGAACGTCGAAGTAGGGCGCTATTCCTATCCCTTCATGGGGTTAGCGTCTTCGACGTCTCGCCGCTTAACATCGATGTTAACATCGAAATAGCGCCCAACACGTGTAGCCGTGACGGACGCTATTTCGAAGTTAGTGCCGCTACTTCGAAGTAGCGTGCACGTGTAGACACGGCTCTAGAGAGGCGATGGGATCTCCATCACTACAGGTTTTTAAGTTCCAGCTTGGTAAAGTTCTGGCTGGGGTGATTTAGTTAGGGTTGATCCTGCTTTGGGCAGGGGGCTGTACTTGATGACCTCCTGAGGTCTCTTCCAGCCCTAGGATTCTATGAGTCTATGAATTTATTATGGGAAGGAACTACAGGTTGAACCTCTCTAATCAGAACTCTCTTGTCCAGTGAACTCCGTAATCCAGCATAATTTTAGTTAGCCAGATGACTGCTTATCATGGGTGTGACCAAGTTTACTTTGGTCCCATAAAGTATGTTTATAACCACCAGTCCTGGCTTTGAGTGTTCGTTGCTGTTATTTACCTCTAATTTACCCCTAAATGTCTTTGAAGAACCCAGTAAGCAGTGGAAGTTCTGGTAGTGTGCCAGACAATATTGACCTCCCGTCTTCTGGCAAATTCTCTTGTTCGGCACCAGTCAGCTCCCGAGGGTGCCATGAGAGATATTCAACCTGTGTGTGTGTTTTTTCTTTCCCTTCATACATCTACAAAGTGACAAAGCTTATGCCATAATAAATTGTTAGTTTAAGTTGCCACCAGACTCCTTGTTGAAGGTGCCACAGACCTATTGTTGTTATGGAATCTGGTTTAACAAATGTGATGTAATATAATTCTCAGTAACATGCCATAGCATGTTTCTGATCTGTCCATCTTCACTGAATGATTTGTTGCCTCTACTACTGTGTGCCCTATTTCCATCCTTCATCATCATCATCAACAGCAACAAAACATTAACTAGCCCCCCAGAAACGGCATCTGCTAAGGAAAGTTGAGCTTCCGTTGTCTCTGACAGATTCATTGTGTTGGAATCTTGTTGTCTCACACCTTCGTATTATGCAGAAAACGGCCCTCAGTGTGTTTGTCTGTGATATGAGAATATGAAAAATTGCTCATCATACATCATCTCCATAAATCTTACAGACAATAAGTCATAAAACCTGGTGTTGTTACATATGGTGATAGCCTAGGGACAGCTTTGCCATGTGTGAGCAAAACCTCTGGAAAAAAAAATGGTTTCAGTTGAAAAACTTTGGATACCGTTTACAGCGCCTGGAGTTGTGGTTGTGTTTTTCTTTTTTAACATCTCCTTTATGATGCTTTGACAGTTGTTTTTTTATGGTCAGAATTCCCAGTGCGCTCGTTATGAAACATTGTCATTTGCAAAGTTCTGCTTCTGTGCATCAGCCTCAACAAGATGATTAAAGAAACCTAAAACTAGACCTTTTTGGGTGTTAGATATTTTTGTTACCTCTGCCCCCCATGCCTGTCTTTGCTTAAAAATAGGCAACTGCCCTGTGTTCTGGAAGTTGTCTTCTGCCAATTAAAAAGGCCTGTGTGTGTATTTTTCCCCCTCCGCTGCTTTGCATATCCATCAAATTAAATTAAAGGAGATACAGGAAGGATTCATATTGTTTAATAATCATGCCAAGCTGTTGTACCACTCTCCTCCAATGTAACTGAAGTGTTTTGGAAACAGCAAATGAAACGCATGTCAGGTTGCTGCCCTGTGCCGTTATTTGCATCTGTGCACGAAGCTGTGATGGTATAGGCTGAGATTTTTTCTACCCCCCGTAACATGTCTGCTTTTATTGTTGCTCTCCTTCCTTCATGACTCTGTCTGCAAAAAAAATGAACGTAAATATCAGCCAGAGCTTTAAAATAATTCTCTGTGGACGAACGATTTAACAGAGGAGCTCTGTGATTTACCATTTCAAAGTGTTACCATTTTCAGCCTGAAACATTGATTCTTTATCATAGAAACGAATGTTTTCCCTGCATGTATAAAGCACTTTAACCATATTTGTATCTGGAGTTCTTCAAGGGGCCCTCCTTTCCTGTGTTGTTGCTAGTTAGCAATCACAAACAAAATCAGTAGCAAAGGATAAGGAGAGCAGGGAGAATGAAAACCCTGTGAGGAAGCTTTGGGATGGACGTGGAGGTTGGACAGACACTAGGCAGGAGTCTCGTGTGTGTGTGTGTGTGTGGGAGCAGCATATTAATCTGTTACTTCACAGATAACAAGTAGTCCTGTGGCATTTTAGGGTATGTCCACACAGTAGCCTTATTTCAAAATAACACTGCTACACACAAATGCATTAACTGTCTTGAAACACAGCATATCTGCACTAGCGTTCCTCTTTTGAAAGAGGCATGCAAGTGAGGGAAATTAAAAATGCGATGAGATGCAGATTTACATATTTGGCGCATCATTTGCATATTCTTCTTTTGAAAAAGCTTCTTTCGATAGAAGAAAACCAGTGTAGATGGGGCTCTTTTGAAAGTAAACCCCATCTTCGAAAGAACCCTCCTTTGTAGATGGGGTTTACTTTCAAAAGAGCCCTGTCTACACTGCTTTTCTTCTTTCGAAAGAAGCTCTTTTGAAAGAAGAATATGCAAATGGGGTGCCCAATATGTAAATCTGCACCTCATTTGCATTTTCAGTTTCCCTCATTTGCATGGCTCTTTTGAAAGAGGAATGCAAGCACAGACACATCCATAGAGCCTATTTTCAAATAGAGCCAGTGGATACACTGTGGCTGATTTTGAAATAGGCTCTACTCCCTGTCTTAACAGCACCTATTTTGAATTAGCAGTTTCAAAATAGATGCTGTTCCTTGTGCACTGAGGTTTACCAATTTTGAAATAAGCCAACTGCTATTTAAGAATTATTTCGAAATAGCAGTTGCGTTGTGTAGACACTAGGATGGATATTTTGAAATAATGGCTGGTATTTTGAAATAACTACTATGTAAACTTACCCTTAGAGACTAACACATTTATTCGGTCATGAGCTTTCATGGGCAAAATCCACTTTATAAGATGAAAAGCGGAGGGGGGAAAAACCACCTAGGCAGTGGGAGATGGTTTGCCCTGTTCTGTCTGGAAGTGGGACAGACGCTGGGCAACATGAGAAGCTGAGATAAGGGATTTAGTCAGACAACAAAAAAGGGGCTTTTTCAGGTAGTTTCTCTTGCTCGCTCTCTTATCCCTCTGCCTCCCTTCATAACCTCAAGAAGCAGTTTCTCAGGCTGTCGTTTCATTAACACTCTCTCTGACTAATTTCAGAGGGGGTATCTCTCTGGTCCTGCAGATGCAGGGTAAAGTAACTGTTAAAACAATCAGAATTGGTCTGCAGTTGTTAAGACTTGATCCTGCTTTTGCTGAATTCGGGGAGAGTTTTGGTGGAATCAAGACTGTTGATTTTGGCCCAAAGCCAGAAACCAAAAGCCAAAACAAAGAAAAGAAGTTCCTAATCTTGATAAATTACAGAAATCCCCCTTTGTGCTGTGGAAAGAGGAAAGGCAAAATGCTGCTTTTGTCTACACAAGAGCTGAACTCCCATATTCTGTGCTCACTGCTTGCGTGGTACAGAAGGGACTGCAGAACAATACTGGCACTGCACTACAGAGCTGACCTAATAAAAGCACATTGCTCCGAAGGTGACAGCATCAAAAGCAAAGGAAGTATTTCCTGATCAAAGTGCTCCCGTTTCTGAAGAAGGGGGATGGAGTGAAAGAAAGCCCTTCTCAAACTGGGGTGCACAGGTTAAATCTGAACAGGATGAGTTTAATGTACGTTCCGGCCACTGATATGAGTTTTGTCCATTTGTATTTACTCCTGTTTTCAGCAGCAGTTAATAATTCCCACAGTCTCCGTCCTCGAAGGCTCCTGTGGCTGTCGTTCAGGCTCAGAGCACCTTTTTAATGACGCACATGGGCAGAATGTGTAATATAAACATTTCAACTCTGTTATTCAAGCCCCCGAACACTCATTTGAGAGGCTCTGCTTTAACGGTAATCCCTGAGCCCAGCCAAACTGGCCTGGTAAAGAGGGGGGCATTTTGTTGTCTTTTTGCTGATCCCTCACATATATCTCAGTCTTTGCAGACAGTCAAAATGGGAGGTTATCTGGAGGGACAGAGTCATCAGAGGTGTGTTTGGCTGTTCTAAGGACTCCTGTGTTGTTTCACATGGGCGTGGTGCAAAATAATAGCTCTCACTTACTTCTGCTAAAACATGTTTATCCAGAGTAACATTGCTAACTTGCTAATGACACAAAACTGAACACGCTTGCCCTGCCTTGTCTCAAAGCCCTATCCCTGCCCTGCCCCTTCTCTGAGGCCCCATCCCCACTCACTCCATCCTTACACCCCTCCATCACTCCCTCCCCCCCACACCCTCATCACTTTCCCTGGGCTGGTGCAGAGGGCGAGGTGCAGGAGGGGGTGTTGGCTCTACAATGGGGCTAGAAATGAGAGGTTCAGAGGGTGGGAGGGGCTCTGGGCTGCAGCGGATGGTTGGGGCATGTGAGAGGCATGGGGTGCAGACTCCAGGAGAAAGTTTAGATGCAGGAGGAGGCTCAGGGCTGGAGCTGGGAGTCAGTGTACCCTCTAACTTGTTATGTCCGTGTGCAGAGTGAGTTTTGTTATGTGCACCAGTGTGGAGGGGAGGCATCACACATGATGTTCATATGGATGTGCGTCACAAAACTCATTCCTCACATGGACAATGTCTGGTGGGGGTGGGACCAGAGGTTAAGAGGGTGGGAAGGGGGCTGACGGCTGGGGCAGAGGGCTGGTTGCGGGGGTTAGGGCTGTGTCTCTCTGTTTCTGACTCTGGGGTGGGCTCAAAGATGCAGGGTTTGGGGCACAAGAGGGGACTCAGGGCTGGGGTACAGAGAGGAAGGTAAGCAAGTGCTGCAGATAGGGGTGTAGGGCTGAGGATGAGCATTTCATGGGGATATAGTCTGGCCTGGGAAGAGAAAACTAACCCCTTCCCTCTTTCTCATTGCAGAAGCTCAGGGGCCAGGTGAGAAACACCTTTCCACAGCTGCAGCAGCTCCGGTGGGGCCAAGCTGGAGGGGCACCCCTCTATGGCCTTGACATGTCCATGCTAGGCTGGGTGGGGGCTGGGAAGGGGCACCTCTCCCCAGCCATAAGCAGTTTCATAACAGGGTTGGGTGGGTGCTGAGGGATGTATCTCTCCCCCAGCCATGGCAAATCCAGGACAGCTCTGCACTGGGGCCAGCGGGGAGAATCTCAGCTGGTTTGGGGCTTAGGGAGAGGGCTTAATAGGCAGCTGTGTGGCTGCACAGCTTAGAGGGACCTCAGGGTAAGGTGTGGGAAGGGGTGCAGACTTCAGGAGGGAGTTTGGGGTCAGACGGAGCTCAGTCTGGGGAAGGGAGTTGAGGGCTGTGTTCTGGGGGAGAGGGTGCAGGAAGGACTTCTAACCTGGGGCCAGGAGTTGGGGTGTGGGAAGGGGCTTATGGTGCAGGCTCTAGCCAGGCAGCGTTTATCTCAGGTGGCTCCTAGAGGTCAGCGCAGCAGGGTTGCCTGGCTCCCTACTCTCATGGAAGTGGCGACGTATATCTCAGCAGGGATGGCCATGCAGCTCTGTTTGGTGCATGCTCCCAGTGCCCGTGGATGCCACCCCTGCAGCTGCCATTATCCATGATTCCTGCAGCTCCACTCTCCTTTTGACCAGGTGTTCTGGTTGAAAACTTAGCAACCCTAATCCAGAGGTGTTTGGACTTTGTTGAAATAGGTTCCTGGTGCTGCTTCCACCGGTGCTAATCTGGATCATTATTTTTTTTACCAAGCTTGTCTATAGCGTGCCTTTCAGTGACACTATTCAACACAAGAGCTCTAGTGGGACCCCACATACCCACCATCTCTCTATGGAAAGATAATTTCTCCAATGAGGATTTAAAAATTGGAGGAAGGGAGTGAAAACAGGTGACCACTGCAACCCTTGGGAAATTGGTCCTATGGTTAATTACTCTCACCATTAAAATTGTGCACGTTATTTCCCATCTGAATCCACCTTCCAGCCATTGCATCGTCCTACACTTTTCTCTACTAGACCGAAGAGTCCATTGCTAAATATTTGTTCCCCGAGTACTTATAGATTTTAATTAAGTCACGCCTTAACCATTTCTTTGTTATGATAAACATTGAGCTCCTTGAGTCTATCACTAGAAGGTATGTTTTCTCATCCTTTAGTCATTTTTATGACTCTCTTCTGAATGTTCTTCATTGTATCAACATTTTCAGGGCACAGGACATTTTTTTACTTTGTATATGTAGCACAAATCCCCAAATGGTATTCTGGGTCCCCAGTCTCTAGGACCATAGGGTTTATTGTCATACAAATAGGCAATAACAATCCTACAACCTCTGAACTGTGGCTTTACTCTGAAAAGTGACTCTGTGAAAATGGCAGCTTCTTTCTCCATGCATTTGCTCCCAGTATCTAGTCAGTCATAACTGCTGACTGTAGGGTAAAACATAAGCATTTATAACTTTTTACTCCTATTGGCACTGCACAATCAACACAGCTCAGAGCTGGAGTTGGAAAATTCCAGCAGCTATAGCTGTGGAATTCCATTGAAGGCAGTGAGGGCTGGATAGGTATCAGCGAGGGCATTTTGTTGTTGGTGATGGTGTATGTGAAAGAATGCCCTCAGCTTCACTCTAAAAACCCAGATGGTGGATTAGCACTGACACAAAGGGGAGAAATCTTTTGTACGTGTTAACAGAGCACATTTGACATAGAAATCTCTGAGAAATGGTAAACCTGCAACTCTAGTGCCCTGTGCACATAGTCTTTTTTCAGAGTATGGCCACACTAAAGCACATTGACATCGGTGGGAAAGCTCCTGTTGTCTTCATTGGGCTTTGGACCAGGCCTAAGGCTGACGTATTCAAAGAAGGACGGACACCCAACTCCTTGTGGTTTGGGGCTCCTAATTCCCACTGGTCCTTTGAAACCCAGTGAATAGGCGTGGCTGTAGTTTGTTTTTTAATTATGACGATTCTTGGCAGCAAAAGCTTCTTCAAGTAGGTTGCTGGGTTTTGGTTGGTTTGGTATTTTTCATTCCCCCTTTCAATTTTATCCTTCCCTTTTCCCGTGCTCCTTCAAGTGAGTGGCAGATTTCCTACTGACGTCAAGGGTGCAGGATCCCAACATTATGAAGCTGTTTGTTCTGACTTACAGAATGTACCCAGCCAGTCCTTTTCCAAAAGCATACGACAGCATGTTTGTTTGATTCATTGTTCATTTTTTCAGTAGACCATTGGTTTATAAAAAGAACAAAAACAAAAACAAAACACAGAAGGGATGGCACAGCTGCGCCACAGCGCAGTGACAAAACTCATTTCCCTCTCCTCCTCCCATCCGGAGTAGTTTTATTTCCCATGTGCCTCAGCAGCAAATTGGAGATTGGCATAACAGGCACAAATTAAAAATACATCAGCCAACATGAGAATGACACCAAGACATTTACAAAATGAAAACCCATTCTCTGTCACGTATTGTTGGTTGTCAGTGTAAACTGACTTTGTGCTTAAATTAATGTGGTCCCCTCTGAGCGCAAGCAAATAAGGTTAATTTTCCCTCACTTTGTTTTGTATAATGAAGTTGTAAGTATGACTGAGGAAAAATACATTTGATGGGTGAGGGGCGGGGGAGGGAACGTGGTACGATATGTTCCTAAGGCGACTCATGGGAGTTTGTAACACAAGCTGAACTGTTGTTAACGGGTTGTGCCACAGTTGTGATGTAAGGAATAATTAAAACACCGTGTTAGACTAAATCCCAAATGAAACAATGGAGTGGGTTTTTTTTTTAAAGCACTGATTATATTAAAAAAAATTAAGACTCATAACAGGAAAATGTGCAGGTATTCCTATCATAAAATCTTTACAGCTCTTCTTCCTCTAGGCGAGGTTATATCCTTTACAGTCACATTTTGGTAGTTGCCTTAAATTATTAAAGACATTTTGTAGGCTACTAGCTCTTGGAGCACAGTTGGCAGAGAGGCTGCTGCCTGTATTCTTGAGGTAGGTTAATGATGACTTTTCCAGTGCAATGTGTCCAGGACACTGAGGTTAATAAAACCCGTAGCTCTTCTTCATGACTATCATGGGATGTTTAATGTTCAGGAGTGTGCAAGACCTCAGCTTAATGTTCCATATGAAGAATAGCACTGCCAGGAGCATGTCATCCCTAGCACCAGCGCAGGACATTAGTGGATGCTAGGAATGGGCCATACACATTCAGGAGACATTCAAGCACCTCTGAATATAAAGGTGCTTACCTCTGTGCTAGAGGGGGAAGCATTTACTCTGCAAGCACTTGCCAGTTAGGTTGGTTAGTTAAGTCTACCCATCAAAAGCATGTTCTTCTGGGCTTCCCAGAGTGCTGGCAGCTTAAGTTGATTTGTGACTTTGAAACTTCTTTTGAGTGAGAAATGGACACAAGCTCTCTTAAAATCTCTAATGCAGCTTGTTAAGCAATTGATTAAAAATTGCTTTAAGTGTTTGTTTTATACGATCTCTTTGAGAGAATTTAGGGGACTTTTTTGTGACGGGGAGAGAGAGCTAAAGGAAGAATTGTAGGTGAGGGAAATGAACTCTGTTCCTGAGCCATAAGGGAACAACTTACCCTCAAGAGAAGGGAACAAGTTCAAGGGCGGAAGAGAGAAATAAATTTCTTAAAACAAAAATCAAACAAAAAAAAAGGTTGAGATTTTAAAATAGTTGGGCATTGCTCTGGGACTGAGCAGGCTTTTCTAGTATTACAGCAAATACCACAGCAATGACAGGATAACAGTGTCTGTACTCTCTCTGTGCACTGGCTGGACAGAGAATTTTCATTTCATGCATCATTTACAGCTTTCTCCATTGATCTACACAGTCCGTGTGCATTAATAACACAAAGGAATAGAAAAAAAGGTGGAGGGCAGGAGGGGAGAAAGGGGCCTGAGGTGCTAAGTTGGGATCTGAAATCCCATCTGAATTTGAACTTCGCCAGAGCTATGGGGCTGTGTTTGAGTTTGGCATGGTGTGTAGAGAGAGACTCAAGTGGCAAAGATCTGGTCCTTGATCTTAATTTTCTTGAGGTTCAGGCAAGTTGTTTGGCAGGTTCTTAGCATAGGGCTGTACTGCACTCTGACTCTGGCTGCTAGAGACTGGTACACCAACAGCAGGTCTCATCAGCACTGTGACCACTTCCTTTTTTCAAGGACACACCAATAACATGTCTGCTACCTCTTGGAGCACAATAGGGCTGGGAGTGATTAATTTCTAAATCAGCTGAGGACTGCCCCACACCAAGAGGATCCTCAGGTGGATAGATTTGCTAGCCTTCTTCCCCATTTGAATTAGCAATGGCTCCTGAAGAACTTGGGGTGGGGGGGAGGGAAGGAACAAGATTGCAATCCAGTGGCACAGTTCATGTAAAAGTTGGTGAAGGGGAAATGAAAAATAATGAATTACAAGGGGAATTCTGCCCTTCACTAAGGATCATAAGCATTGCTTAGAGCAGAACACGCTAATGCCTTTAACACAAAATGTAGACTAAAAAAATCTGGCTCACATGTCCCATCTAATTCAATTACATTTGCAAAGAGAGAAATCACAGATACTCAACACAAAGGTGCAGGAGAAATGCCAGTATATTTTGTTCATTGTGATTTTTTCATGTCAATTAGTACCAAAAACCACCTTCACAACACAGTTACATGTCTTGCAACACGAATTTTTTCAGTAAAAATATATTGTTTTCTGATGTTAATTTTTTATAAAAACTCCATCGAAGCATGTTTCACATGCATGCAATTTTGCTTCATCACAGCAACAACTAGTAGCCCCAGCTCTCTCATCTGCTTTACTGAACTACCAGTGTAGTCTTGTCATTTCAATTTTCCATGCCTTTCTGTTATGTCTTCGCTTCCCAGCTCATTGCCAAAGGCTCCTAGTCTGCAAAAAAAACCTCATTCCATCAAAATCAGACCCCATCAAAAGTGGTAAAACCATAAAGTAGAAGTGTTTAGAGTTGCTCCTGTATTCCTATGCAATCTTTTCAGCTTCTTCAACTGGATTTGGGCTAAGGTACTCTCTCTGTAGTCCAGTGACAGTGGGATACCAACCACCTACAGAAAGAACACTTTGCATAAACTTATTAAGCCAACTGGAAAACAGGTGCAGCCAAAAGTGTCCTTTCTCATGAGGTGCAATTCTCTGCTGTGTATTTCATACCATTCCACAAGCAGAATGTCCGTTGATGTAGAAAGGAGCGTCACATGCCAGACAAGCACAGACTATATGGCAGAGCTACACTGCAGATACGAGATCTGCAATCCAAAGTAGGAAGCCTGATTTTCCCCCAAGACCTGTTGCCAGTCTCAAAAGGGTAAAGCTTTTCACGTGCAGAGACAAGAAGTTTGACTGGTTTGCAGTGTCTGATTCCGAGTCAAAAATAATTTCCCATTTATATGAGAAGAGTAGAAAAGCTGAGAGCAATTACAAACCAGAAATGGAAAGTAAAACAAAAAGAAGTCACTTTGGGAAGTTGTACTGACTTCTGAAGAGGGTCAAAATGCCATAAAAACAGAGAAGCATTTTAATATGCTAATATGCCTAAATTCTGGTATGGAAGAACAAGTGGGAAGAGTGACAGGGTAGTTTAGTTTCCAAAGACATTTATGGATTCCTGCAACAGTCCTGCATCTGACAAAGTGGGCCTTTGCCCATGAAAGCTTATGCTCATACATTTCTGTTAGTCTGTAAGGTGCCACAGGACCCCTCGTTGCTTTTACAGATCCAGACTAACACGGCAACCTCTCTGATACTTGCAACAGTCAGTTACTTCTGATTGAGCTAGAGAAGCATATATCCCTCAGTAAATTTATTCTAATGGTCAATTACCATTATTATTAAAAATATGCAGGTTATTTCTAGTCTGAATTTGTCCTATTTCAGCCTCCATGTTGTTAGGCTTTTGTCTGATAGATTAAGAAGTCCTCTGCTATCAGAAATCATAGGCACATAGAAGCACGATGAAGTCACCTCCTAACCTTCTCTCTCCTAAGCTAAATGGATTGAGCTTCTTCAGTCCTGCACTGTAAACTGGTTTGCCAATTCTCAAATCAATCTTTCATCTCCTTGCATAGAGTATCTCTAAGAGTGCCATCTTGTGCCAGTCATTGGTAGTGTGTTGTCTTGTGGTCGTAATACAGAATGAAGATTAGCCTACATCCCGTCTTAACATCTCCAAATTGTTATTTGTTTCAGTCATTGTAGAGATGATCCAAAGTCCAAATTACTATGAAACAGGCCTTTGACACTGAAGGGTCATAGTCATAAACTTTCTATATAAGCTGCAATACTTTAATCCCATTATGGCTAGGCACCAGAAAGTTCACATGCTCATCCAAATGTCATGTGATGCATTCATATTTTTGGTGCTGCAGATCTACAAAGAATAGATTTTCTGATGCAGCACATCTTTTCTCATGCAATTTCATTATTCCCTGATGGAGTGCTACCATAATTGCTTCCCCAGCTTGCCCTTTTTTTGAAAAAAGTTTTCACTCGTGATGGCTGGGCTTTTGGGCGATGTCCACAAGCAGCCCGATTTCAAAATAAGTTATTCAGGAATAGCTATTCCAAAATAACTATTTTGAAATAACTTAACTAATAGCTATTTCAAAATACATTGTCTAAATATATAGTGCTTAATTCGAAATAGTGCCTGGTTTAACATAGTTATTTTTAAATTGGTGTTGTTAAGACAAGAAAATATTTTTTGAAATAGGCGCTTTTCCTCCTGCAATGAGGTTTACAGGTTTCAGTGTAATGCACCCACTATTTCAAATATATTTTGAAGTACCTTGTGTGTCAAAGTTAGCGGCAAAGTTATTTTGAAATAACTACTGTAATTTTGGAATAACTTTGCTGTGTACTCACAGCCTTAGATACATATTAGAAAGTTTTGAAATTTCAGAAGTTTATCCACATGATCATCTCCTGTTCCGCCATGCCAAGTTCCCTTAAACCACGAACATTTTGTCTACCTTTAACAATCTTCTGAACACTTTGGCCCAGATTTTTAAAGCCATTTAGGCCTTTGCTCAGTGTGGCCAAAGTGATACAAGAATACAAGTCTAATTTCCAAATGTGACTTCAATGCAAGCAGGAGCCATAAGATTTTTTGAAGGTTGAAAAGTAAAAAGGGAAAGTCTACGATTCAGTTACTAGAGCTGGAGTTAGAATGAGGGGGTACTGAAAACAAAGGACAAGTCTATAGATTTGTAAGGTCAACTTGCTTCTTTCTTGTCCTGAAGTGTTGTGTCTAACGTTGATTTTAATCACTATTTATCAGGGGCCTGTATAGTAATAATCAATAACCCAACCAGTCACTCAGCTAGGAAAGTTTATTCAGCTCTATAAACAGAATCTTGAAATAAAAAAAAAATCTTGTTTTTTTTGTTATACATTTTCCATTCCGCCTCTCAGAAGTGCCTGTGAGCATAAATATTCCTAGTTTAAATGGGAACGTTCACAAATAAATTGAGCCACTATTTTTTCCTGTAAACATCAACATTAATGTGTGATTTTTCCTTGTTAAAAATGCCACACTATTTAAAAGCATAAAAAACATTTCAAAACAATTTTCTTATCCCCCGCCCCCCGACCCCATCAGTGACATGGGCTCTTCTCATTGTTTCATATATCTTCACACCCATCAGATAGCAGAGTTCTTATCTGCTCTAATCTAATAAACTGTCATGTGTGGAAAAGAGGTCAGACCAAATAAAGCTTCTTTCAGATTAAAATTCTGAAAATGACTCACTCCCTATTTCTTTTCATGAGCTCACGCCCACTTAAAGCAAGATTCTGATTTCAGTTACTCCGGTGTAAATCTAGGGTCTTTCTCTGAAGTGGATGGATCTCTACCTGATGTATGTCTTTGTGAATGAGATTAGAATCTGTCCCTTGGTATTCAGGACCCAACACAGTCACCCACATGGCCCTGAGTTCCACAGCAGTGGTTTAATTCAGTTAAAGTTGGGTAGGAAGCTGTGTTCATCCTTGCATCATTGCTGCTGCATACCGGTGTGAAGTTTCTGAGAACACTGGCACCATTTGAGCAGCACTGTTGTTCCCACCCCACCTGCCCTGTTCATCTCTCCAAACGCTAGTGCTAATGCTAATTAGCGTTATTCTTTACTTTCATTTTTTCCACTCAGGGTGAAGGAGTTCTGTAAGAAAAATAGTGTCAGCCATGCTCAAAAGGGAACCCAGACTAAGGATGAATTCTTGGAGATTTCCAATTGTATATGATTTATGGCAGGAAGCCAGCAAGCCAATAGAGTCACATTATTTAGGTAACTCCACCCTTGTAGCAGATGGCTTTCCTGCTAAGAGAAATCAGATTTAAAATAAATGCATTTTGTTTAACTTACGTTTAGGGAAAAGAAGGGGGCCGGAAAACACCCTCAGCAATGATTGTCATCAACAGGGCAAATCTTGCAACTGGCCTCAAAGGCAATGGAATGACAGCGTTTCAGTTATGTGGAATCTATGCAGGAGAACATAGATGTGCAGCTGGATGGTCCACGGAAGCTCATGGGAGGATTTTGGGGGCAATGGCTGCATGGATTCTTTGGCTAAAGACCCCTAATGGAGGAGAAATGCAGGGTAAATTGTAAAAGCCACTCCTCTCCTTAGGCTGCAATGATGATCAAGGAGAATCCCATTGATACTCAATGGCAGGTAGGAGGGGTCCCTTATACAAAGGTCTTTTGGATTTGGCTTGTGGGACAGAATTTGGCTGCCAGGCAAAAATGATAGTTTACCTGTATAAAGTGTCACATTCTATAAATTGCAGCTATTCTAGGGATCAATTTATTAACATTGTAATGCAGCCCCATCTGGCAAAAGACACCAACAGACTAAGAATGGGAATGAAGATTATTGTATTGATTGGAATTAGAGGTGGGAAGGAAGATAGGCAAAACACAATTGTCCAAATCTGCATGTGGCCAGAATATTTCTGTTAAATATCCCTGTGCTTACCAAAAAGCCCTGAGACCTGTCTTTGTCACGCATAGTCAGGATTTTGGTTTTATATTACATCGATAAGATGACATGCTGTTTGAGTATTGACTCATAGGCTGCTGCTACACTACCATTCTCCTTTCAGAGGTGCCATAGAAATGAGGCAATTCGAAGCAGGCTAAAGAGGTACTATTATGCATATTCAATACCTCATTAGCATAATGGCAGCCACACGAACAGACTTCGACTTCCAAATTGACTGTGAAGATGGGGGCAGCTTTGAAATAAAATAACTTTGACATTCCCTTTCTCCAATCTAGTTCTGTGGGAGTAAGGGAATGTCGAAGTGGGGTGCTTATTTCAAAGCTGCCCCCATCTGCACTGTCAATCTGCAATTCAAAGTCTGTTCACATGGCTGCCATTTTGCTAATGAGGTGCTGAATATGCACTTAGCACCTCATTAGCCTGCTTCAAATTGCCTCATTACCATGGCACCTGAGAATGGTAGTGTAGCAGCAGCCATGGTGAGGAGTGCCACCTTACTCAGTCATCAGCATTGCTTCCTGTTTGGTGTCTATCAAAGTACTGACTGTGCCCAAATCTGTTCAACTTGTGAATATGTAGCTCAGGCTGGTAGGGCTGTAGGCCACATTTGAATGTTGGGTTTCTTTTTAGTTAACATTGACATTTCATCTTCCGGAAAAGTCCAGTGGAATTTGTTGATACCATGCTTATAGATGCCAGCCCCGTTGTGTTAGGCAGTATACAAGCACATAAGACAAAGATATTCCCTGCCCTTAAGAATTTTGTAGGCATGAATTTATACCGGGTTGAGAGCTGGCCCAGCACATCTGCTGTAGGCTGAATTAAGATCAGATCTAAGGAGTTTACCAAAAAGTGCAGTTCCTCTTGGTCCAGAAGTCCTTTATGATGAAGTTCCTGAAGTGTAACCTGAGTAGGAACTGGCTTCCCAAATAAGTAAATCTTTCTGGGTTGGGTTTCCTGCACCAAGCAAGTGACACATTGTGCTGATAACACTGGTAAAATGTTCTATTTCCCACTGCTGTGTTTCACTTTCAGAACGGAGCAGCTTTCATGCGCATTCATTTTATTTCCATGTTACACCCATTTCCACCTTCTTGTTAATACTTGATTAGTACGTCCCCTATCTCTCAGTAAATCAGATCTGCCCAGAATGTGGGTGGCACCAAACCCAGAGGGTATTAGTAATTTTATTAAGAAACTATGGGTGGTGAATCTTTCTTATATACGTACACATCATTCAGGAGCATCTTTAAGAAGTAACTCTTTCAGGCAGCAGATGTGAGAAAATCCTTTTCAAATGCAGCATTCCTCACTCCATTTATATGGCTTTGGTTGATCATATTTTCGCCTTCAGCTTACAGTTTTCCTCCAGGTTTTTAGCCCCAAATGAAATAATTCCAGTTGAATGGTTGTTTGAAAGCTGTTGAGGTATTGTGTTGGGGTGTTCGTCCTGCACCAGGCCTGATGGGTATAGCAAGGGACTGAGAGACCACTAAGGACACCTGGAGTTATCTTAGTAGATGGGGCCAGGCAGCATACCTCCAAAATTGAGAGTTAAACCTAGCTGTGGGCCGGCAGCATACAGCCAAAAAGCTACAAGCAGTGAGGGGCTGCTAGAGAAGGAGTCTGCAGGCACTCCTTGGGACAAGGGAGGTCATCAGGGACAAAGAGTATGTCCCAGGGAGAGTAAAGCTGGAATCCTGCCTTGCAGTACAGAATCTAGCAAGACACTACAAAGGATGAAATAACAATGGGGAGCAGAGTAAGATCCACTGGTAAACCCAGAAATGTGGGCGTCTATCAACTGGAGATCTGGCTCAGTAGTTGTGCTGTAAGGGGAGGTAGAAGAACTTAGTAAGAAAGAGCCCAGGGAAACAGCCACCAGGAGGTCTTGGTGATAGGCAGTGTTCACTGTAATTTTTGTCATCCATAGGTGGAATAAATTTTGGTATGTGCACCAAGGCATGTGCTGATGTGCATCACCAATAGAAACCCATGTTGCCCCCTGTGGGTTCTCTGCTAACCAACTAGGTGGCACCTGAATCTCTCCTGGGCGGCTGTCCATGCACTCAGCTTACAGGGAACACTGATCATAGGGGGCCCTGGGCTCGAACGCAGTGTAGTAGACAGATTGGGGTGCCCCTGCCACTGCTATAGTGGTGTAGAATCCTAAAACGGGGCTGAATACCATCTGGAGATGGCATTAAGATGGTTCTTCTGTTGAATTTTGGTGCCCTGGAAAGGGTGGATTAAATGGTGACTTGACCAGATGGCCAAGTTACCAGAAAAAAGCAAGCAACAAACAGCAAAGGGGCACCTGGTGCAGCAAGAGATGAGTTCCCAGCCCTACGCATAAGGAAGAGCACTAACGCCATTACAGATGTTCAGAGCACTTTGTCTTTAGCTTCATGTATATTGTACCAGGGCAGTCACCCTGCTCCTGGTGGATAAAGGTTTAAACCCAGCCCTGGGAGAGGGCTGAGACTGGAGCCAGGAGCTGAGGCAATTAGCTGCCAGATAAGGCCAGCTGGGGCTGTATCCAAAGGGGCTGAGGAGAGGAAGAGAGAAGACTCTTTCTCCAGCTATGGAGCAGGAGGGACCTGTCTGCCAGGGAAGCAACAGAGGCTTCATGAGACTGCAGGGCCTGAGACAAGGCCTGAGGACACTAGGGCTGCTGGGGGGCAGCCAGGGCAGGAGAAGGCAGCAGGTCTACGACCCCTTCCCGATGATGAGTGGCCATTTCTGACTGTGGTTTGCCCCTGAGGTAAGTTGATAGATGATGACTGGCAGTGGATCACTGCAGCAGGATGGATACAGAGGTTTGGGGTTCCCTGAGGGTGAGGACCCCAGAGAGTGGGGGCACTGCAGCAAGGCAGTACCCTAGGGGAAAGACACCTTGATCTTGGAGGAATGCAAGTCCTGATAAAAGCTGATAGAGGACAAATGGTAGGTAACAGCAAGCAAGACACCAGCTAGAAAGGGAAGCTAATTCCTGAGTTACCAGTAGAAGGTGCCACAACGATGAATCACGTCAGGTTACAGTATAACATGTTTACTCTAGATTTCCTTCTGGTTGAACAGAACACTGATTTCCCACACTGGTGTGAGGCCAGGAAGGCCCAGCTGGAAGGTTTACCACTGTGTCCCCTGCTGCTCTGCTATGGGGGCAGTTCCAAAGCTTTCCAGCAGCCTGTAGTCACTATTCAGGCTGTTCGTCACCCATTGTGTAGACTGATGGCAGTAGCATTGCCCTCCTCCCAGCTGGGAAGACACGTGAGCTGTCTTTCTTGCCAAATACAAGCAGTCTTATATGGCTCAGCCAACCAGGCTCCTACACGAGACTCACCAAATGTCTGGTCTCCTCGGAGGCTGAATAGAGGCACTTTATTCTTTTTTAATTGGGCATAATTACATATGTGCCAGATTGGAAATTCCCACCATCCGCTTTGAACCTAGGATCTCTGGAAAAGAAACTCTTCTCTGGGGTGACTCTTATTGCTAATTGCCATTGAGTTTTTAGATGTAAAACATTCCTCCCCAAAGCCTGTCGAAGGCTCTTCTTGCTTGGTTGAATGGTATTTAGTGTAGTTCCTTTTAATTTAACCTAAACAATATTTAAATGAAATTTTTAGTCTTCATCCTCTCCCAGATGCGCTGGCATGGGGTCACAACCGTACCTCTAATCACACTGCAGTATGCCAAGGCTTCAATAGTACAAATAAAACTAAGGTTCAGGAAACTCTACTGAATATACTTTAATGTAAAACCTCCTCAAAACTGTTTTTATATAAAGTGGGTCTTTCTGAATGCAAATAAGGATTGCAAGTGATGTCTGCTATCTGAATCTAACTGGTAACTGGCTTATCAACCTCTAAACTACAGGCATACTGATACATTCATTTTAAAGACATTTGACCTGAATCTCCCATCACAGTCCAGTTCTGTCTTTCATGTCTGTGCAAAATGAATAAATCCTACCATTCTGTTGAAGTCAGTGGAAAGTTCCTCCAAGGAGACCATTTGGATCAATCTTTTTTTGTTTTACACCTATTTCATCCATGTGTAACATGCAAGGGAAAGGTGACGGGAGCCCAGTGTCACTACCATGATATGTAAACAATCCTCAGAGTTTCTTGCAAGTAACTTTCCAAAGTGCTGCTGTATTAACTCAGGTGTAGTGGCAGAAAGACGTACATCTGTGAGACTACAAATGTTAATTTGTAATGGGAGACACACCGCTACAGTGTGTTCCAATCTTGAACTATACTGTGGGTCTCTTTATCAGATTTTGACACAAAACAAGGGCATTTAATTTCTATCCCCTTATCTTATCTTGTTGATCGTACAAGCCATCTCAAAATGTAGTGTCTCATTTCCAGTTCCTGAATGCTGGCTGTTATGTGGTTATAGTTCAGAAATCTGTAATTCATACTTGAACATGGAATACGTTTTCCATGCAGGGTTTTTTCATAATTGGTTTTCAGACTGGTTCATTCTGTGATGTGTAATTGTTAGCAGTTATAAAAAAGATAACTCACCTTTTTAAAAGCCTAACATTTGCTCTGCGCAGATAAAAACTGAGACAAATTATGTTCCAGAAATCATAAAAGTAGAGAGACATGTTAATGGCCAAAGGTGACAATTCATTTAGAGGTCAGCAGGAGCTATTAAAGTGGTCAGTAATTCCAAGGTTTGCCAGTAGTGATTTGACCATGTCACTTACCTGCTCTAGTCCATGTTTAAGTATCTCCCTCAGTTAAAAAATAATCCACTGAGAGTAATGCAGGGTCAGGGGTAACTATGGTGAAAAGCATTATTGTCAAAATAAAGGAGCCTTTCAAATTACTGACATTCAAATTCCCAGTTAAAATGCTTATACACTGACAATTTTACACCAGCGTTTGGAAACTTGATTAAAAATTTTCTTTTTAGTGGTAGTAGTAGTAAAACTCTTCTGCTCCTACATCTTGAAACATGGGCTGTTGACAACCATTTGCCAGCATTCCCTGGGCAATCTTTTCCAGTTCTGACCACATGTATCCTGTCTTTTTAGTGTCTGCCTTCAGGTCTCTAGGCTAGATGTTTCTTGTGCAACCTCTTTTTCTTTTTTTCTCGTCAGTTACAACTTCAAGCTTGCCCTGTGTTGTTGGTGGCTGGTTTTCTAAGTGCACGTCCAGTCCATCACCATCTTCTCCTGATTTCTTTGGGAGGAAGTTGGTGAGTTAGTTGCTGCAGGTTTTGGTTGTTGGTGGTATATGGCCCATGGATCCAGTGAATTTTATGCAGGCAGTTGTTGACAAATGTCTAGATTTTTTTGACAGTCCTCTTTGTGGTTTCTCAAGTTTCTGCTCCATAGAGTAGGACTGATTTGACCCTGGAGTTGAATGACCTGATCTTAGTCCGAGTTCTGGTCTGCTTAGAATTCCAGTTGTTTTTCATGAGAAGAAAGGCTGTTCTTGCTTTCCCAATGTTCTTACATCAGCGTCGGCGCCTATGCTTCTTCTGGATGAAGCTGCCCACGTATCTGAAGACCTCAACTTCTTCTAGCACCCTGGTGCCAAGTATGACTAGCTCTGTGTTATTGATGTTGATTTTCAAGACCTTATTTTTTCCCTTGTGGATGTTGAAGCCAACTGTAGCTGAGGTGTCATCAAGGTCTGATGTCTTCTCTTACACCTGTGGGTGGCTGAGGCACAGAACTGCCAGATCATCAGCAAAATCCAGGTCATCCAGCTGGGTCCACAGCATCCACTGAATCCCATTTCTTTTCCCTGCTGTAGTTGTCTTCCTGACCCAGTCTATCCCCAAGAGAAAGAGGAATGGGAAAACAAACAGCCTTGTCAGACTCTAGACTTCACTTCAAAGCTCTTTGTGAACTGTCCCCCATGGTAAACTTTGCAGGTCATTCCTTCATAAGAGTTCTTAATGAGGCTGACTAACTTGGCCATTCCCAAGCCTGGATGAAAAAGGAGGAGGGTTGGGCCTAGGACAAGCACCCTGCCCCCGAAAACAATCCCAGCAACAGAAACATTTCTTTTCAGGTTCAGATTAAAAAAATTGTAACAGAGGTTGTTAAACTTGGCATTTTTTGATGTTTTCCACACTGTCAGTGTCCCTAAGCAGTTTGGAGTCCTGGAACTTTAGGGATGAAAAAGCTGGGCAAAAGAAATAACACTGAAACCTGATGCGTGGGCACAGATTCAGTCCCCAAGAACTAGGATTTAAAATGAACGTTATCTGCTGTTTGACAGAATTTGTCCTGATGCTCAGAGGTAGTAGTGGGGAGAGAAAAAGGGGAACAGGAAGCGGGGGAAAGCCCATTGAAATCATTGGCTAAATTCCTTTTCATGTCACTAAGGTAAGGACTGGACTTTGGGATTTGGGGGATGAAGTCCTGGCCTTTCATCAGACACCCCACAGGGACTTGTGTGACTCCAATTGATAAGCCTATACTTACGGTAATGGATAGAGTACAGAAACTGCACTCCTATCCAGTGTGTGTATAAATGACAGTAGTCAGTGAGTCACTGCCAAGGCAAGTCGTGTGCCATATACACCAGAACAGGGTATTTACCTCAATGGGTTCTTTACTCACCTAAGACAGACCTCTCATGACTGTGCTGTGAGTTGTAGCCATGTGATGTCTCACTGGATGAGCCTCTCCTCATAGCGGTGGAAAGAACCAATGGCAGGAGCTTTTGGGGCCTTTCCTGGCTGTTTCACATTGCTGCAGCCTTTGACTACAGGAAGTAGCTGAGAAGTGTGGATGCAGCCTGAGGCATGTGGCTATGTGTGTAGTGCCTGGACTCCACGTGCTGCTATAAGTGCAGTCTTGAGCTTAATCTCTCCACAGCCGTGTCTACACGTGCCGGCTACTTCGAAGTAGCCACACCAACTTTGAAATAGCGCCCGCCACATCTACACGTGGCGAGCGCTATTTCGAAGTTGACATCGACGTAAGGTGGCGAGATGTCAAAGTCGCTATCCTCATGACGAGATGGGAATAGCGCCCTACTTCGACGTTGAACATCGAAGTAGGGTACGTGTAGCCGATCCGCATCCTGCAACATCGAAATAGTGGGATCCGCCGTGGCGGCCATCAGCTGAGGGGTTGAGAGACGCTCTCTCCAGCCCCTGAGCTCTATGGTCGCCGCGTGCAGTGGCCCCTTAAAGCTCCCCGCCCCCTGCCTTCCTGTGCAGGAAGCTGAGAGAGTGTGCAGGCAGCAGCTGTAACACACGGCCAGCCTGCATGCCTCCCTGCAGCCCAGAGACACCCCCCCGCCGCTGCGATGGCTGCCTGCCAGCCCCCCAAGCACCCCCAGGG
This sequence comes from Carettochelys insculpta, assembly GCF_033958435.1. Classification (NCBI taxonomy): domain Eukaryota; kingdom Metazoa; phylum Chordata; order Testudines; family Carettochelyidae; genus Carettochelys; species Carettochelys insculpta. The sequence continues at coordinate 33,435,439 of NC_134150.1, read as the reverse complement.
CACGCCCCCCAAGGGGAGCTAGGGCTCCCAGACAGCCAGACAGCTGGGGAAGAGGCAGCGGGGCCCCTCCTGGATGGAGGCCAAGATCTGGGACCTGCTGGGGCTCTGGAGCGAGGAGGAGGTGCTCCAGGTAATGGGGAGCAAGAGGCAGAACGTGGATGCGTTCGCTTGGCTGGCCGAGGGCCTGGTTGCCCAGGGTCACCCTGCCCACACTCCTGACCACGTCAGGAGTAAGGTCAAGGAGCTGCGGCAGGGTTACGCCCAGGCCCGGGATGCGGCCAGCTGATCTGGGGCTGCCCCCGTCACTTGCCCCTTTTACAGGGAGCTCAGGGAAATCCTGGGCCCCTGGCACACCTCCTCCCCGCCGGCCACTCTTGACACCTCAGCCGACGAGCCCCAGCAGGCCCCAGAGGCGGAGTCTGCCCCGGAGGCAAGCCCCTCACACCAGGGCCCGCCCCAGGAGCCCACCCCTGGGATGCCGGAGGAGGAGGAGGGGGAATCCTCCTCCAGCGATGGGGGGCTGTGGATCATCGTGGCTTCCCAGAGCTCCAGCAGGGCGTCCGCCCAGAGGGTGTCCCCCGACCGTGGGAGTGGACCGTCAGGTATGTACCCCCCGGCGCACACCCCCGGGGTTGAGGGGCAGGGACAACAGACATGACCAGGGCCCTCCACATGCCCAGATGACCATGGCCCCAAGGACAGCAGTGGCATGTCCCTCAGAAGAGTGCATCAGCCCCTGCCCCCCCAGCAGGACAGTGCCATGTCCCATCCCTGGGGATGGGGGAGCGGAAGCTAGGGTCCCCCGGGGGGGGAGGCGGTGGAACACCCATCAGCAGCAGCAGCATCTCCCAGGGACAGGGATGGGGAACCATCAGCAGAGGGGTGGGGGGACAAGGGCCACGGCTCGGGTCCCACACTAATGGCTGTCTCCACTCTTCTTCCCCCCCGTGTTCCGCAGCTGCACCATCGGAGGGCCCGGAGAGCGCCGGCGAGGTGTCAGTGGTTCCAGAAAGCCCACCGGGGCCATCACTGCAGGCCAGCCCCTCGACGGAGCACCGACCAGCCCCAGGGCAGGGACGACGGCGGACCCAGCACCACCACCGGATGGCAACGGACCCCCCAGCTGCTGGCGATCCTCCGGCGGCAGCTGGAGGTCTCGGAGCAGCGCCTGCAAGTGGAGGAGCGGCACCTCCATCTGCAGGAGTGAGCGCTGGCCTGGCGCCAGGAAGCATGGGGGGCCTTTATGCGCACATTTGAGCGCATTGCGGACTACCTGGCCCCCCATAGCTCGCTGGCCGCCGCTCTGCCCTCCCTGCCTGCTCCACCCGCCGCTCCACCTGCTGCTCCACCTGCCATACCACCGCCGTCTGCCACCGAGGGGCCTTCCGCCGAGGGGGACCTGGGGCCTGCTGACACCCGCCGGCCGTATCAGCTGGTTCGCCTGGTCCCCAGCCAGCCCTGGCCAGGGCTGAGGCCGAGGCGAGGGTCGCACCCGCCAACCCCCAGCTCTGGACATTAGGGGGTGCGGGGCCCAGGACGTGGCCCCCCCTCCCCCTTTGTACATATCCCCTTTATGTTGTATATAGTTTGTATTAGACCCCTGTTATTTTATGATACCTGCCCCCCCATGTAAATAGTTCTCCCCTTCCTTGTGTTCCACTGTTTGTTTATCATATAATATATAATATTTATATTTGTAGTAATAATATAATAAGAATTCACCGTTTTGTGGTTTCACGAACAACAGGTCTATTTTTATTTGCAAGAAAAGTGGGGGGGGTGCTCTTTGGTGCTCTGTGGTGTGGGTGTAGGGGCAGGGAGTGTTGTGGAGGATGGTGGGGGTGCAGTGGGGGGCCTGCCAGTGTTCACCCCACGGCCTAGTCGAAATGGGCCCGCAGGGCCTCCCGGACCCGGATCCCCTCAGGGTCCACCTGGCGACTGGGGGCAGCGGGTGGCTGCACATCAGCCCTGCCAGCCTCCACAGCCCAGCCCTGAAAGAATGCCTCCCCCTTGCTCTCCACCAGGTTGTGGAGGGCGCTGCACGCGCCCACAATCTGGGGGATGTTGGTGGGGCCCGCATCAAGGCGGGTGAGGAGACACCTCCAGCGCCCTTTGAGGCGGCCAAATGTGCGCTCAGCCACCTGGCGTGCGTGGTTCTGGCGCGTGTTGAAGCTCTCCTGGCTGGCTGACAGATGGCCCGTGTAAGGGTGCATGAGCCAGGGCTGGAGGGGGTACGCCGCGTCTGCGACGATGCAGAGGTGCATTATGGTGTCCCCCACAGGGATCTCCCGGTGGGGGATGTAGGTCCCCGCCTCAAGCCGGCGGCACAGGCCCGAATTCCAGAATACCTGGGCGTCGTGGGTGCTGACAGGCCACCCAACATAAATGTCCAGGAAGTGGCCCCGGCTGTCCACCAAGGCCTGGAGGACCACTGAATAGTAGCCCTTCCTGTTCAGGAAGCGTCCTCTGCTGTGCTCCGGAGCTCGGATGGGGATATGGGTCCCATCCAGAGCCCCAAAGCAATTTGGGAAGCCCAGGCTGGCAAACCCCGCGATGGCAGCATCCGGGTCCCCAAGCTGCACGAGCCTGTGGAGGAGCAGGGCATTGATGGCGTGGATGACCTGCAGGGGAAGGACATGGGAGAGTACCAATGAGGGGTGTGCAGGGTGTGTCTGGCCCTCCCCTCCCAGGGCTCCCCTTCCCCTCCACCCCCAGGGCTCCCCTCCCCTCCACCCACAGGGCTGCCTCCCCCTCCCCATGGGTCCTCTTACCTCCATAAGGACAACCCCGACGGTGGCCTTGCCGACGCTAAACTGCTGCCCCACGGACCGGTAGCTGTCTGGAGTGGCCAGCTTCCAGACAGCGATGCCGACCCATTTCTCCACGCTGAGGGCACGCCGCATGGCGGTGTCCTGGTGCCTCAGTGCGGGGGTGAGCCACTGGCAGAGCTCCAGAAATGTCTGCCGGCTCATACGAAAGTTCTGGAGCCAGCGGTTGTCGTCCCACTCGCCAAGCACCAGCTGCGCCCAGCAGTCGGTGCTCGTGGGGTAGCTCCACAGCTGGCGGCGTGTGTGGCGGGGGGCAGCAGGGTCTGGGGTTGCTTCCTCCTCCCCTGGGGGCAGCTCCTCTTCCACAAATAAAAGGTGATCAGCTGCCTCCTGCATGGCGTTGAGCAGGGCGAGCACTGCTCCTGCAGGGGCGGCTGGGTGGACCTCTGGCTGCTGCTGCTGCTGCTGCTGCTGGGGGTCCATAACTGCTTGCCGAGGTGTGCGTGCCTATGGCTCTGCAAACCGCGTGCTGTGCAGGCTGCGTGTGTCTGGGAGGGGCCCTTTAAGGGAGCGGCTAGCTGTTGCCCCGGAAGTGCTAGTCCGCCTTGTGACGCTGTCTGCAGCTGTTCCTGGCACCCTTATTTCGATGTGTGCCGCTTTGGCGTGTAGACGCTCCCCTGCAGCGCCTACTTCGATGTGGTGCTGCCCAATGTCGACGTTGAACGTCGACGGCACCAGCCCTGGAGGGCGTGTGGATGCTCTTCATCAAAACAGCTTATTTCGATGTCGCTACATCGAAATAAGCTATTTTGATGTAGCATACACGTGTAGACGTAGCCCACATGACTTTGCCCTAATTTCTCAGTGGTCTCTCTGTAAAGAGGAGATTATTTCCATGCTCCCACTTTGTATGTTGTATCTATCAGACTGTAAGCTCTTTGGGGGCAGCGACTCATTCTATGAGTTCGTACATCACCTAGCACAATGAGACCCAGATTTCAAATAGATGCAGCTGTGATGTAAATAATAATAATAATAATAATTGATTTTAAAATGTTGCAGGCTGTGTTAGATTAATTCTAAAAGACATAGTCCTGGATAGCTGCTTCCTGGCTTTTTTTAGTTTGGTGACTACTAACAATACTTGAATATAATGTTGGAGCATAGATTTCTTATTTTTAATTATACATTTAATTAAAAAGCATATTATTGACTATATTGACCAGATTTGTGTCACCAGCACTTCTGACAACAATCAGGTGAACGGACATTCAAACTTAAGTAGACATTGAACAGGCTGGGCATATATTTGGGTTATTTTAACTGTGCATTTCGTCTGCTTAAATAAGTATGTTGGCATGTGTTGTGCTGTGGGAAGGCTTTATTTGGTAATAAGGTATGTTGATGAGACATGTATTTCACCAGAATTGGGTGTTTAACAAATCTTGTTTGAATTTTGTTTTGAAACAACATAATGTCTAAGTCAAGTAAGAGAATTTTCACAGATGATTGTAGAATGCACATTTCTTTACCTGAGAGCTCAAAAGAGCTTTGTTAAATGTTTGTTATTATCAGGATATAAAAATATATTCACATATTCAAGCTGTGTGGCACTTACATGTGAGAGTGAAATGGCTCCGTATCTGGCAGTATTTTCTTACAACTTCCGTCTGTTTAACAACAACAACAAAAAATTACTAACCTCAGTTTACATCTCATGGTGGAAACATAGAGTGAAGCAGAAAATGAAAATCTCCGGAACAAAGGCACCTAATTTATTTATATATCAGTGTCATTTCAAATGGCCTTATTTTCTAACTACTTGAAGCAATTCAATAATATTATTGATTCATTCTTATTTTGTAATGTCACTTTTACATAGAGATGGAACTGAATCAAAACCCCAAACACCTGAATGTTGCAGTGATTTGAAACTGAACCCATCTCTCAGTCATAATTGCAGTTAACTTCCAAACCCGCTATCAAGTATATATATAGAGTACACGGTTGGGTTTTTTTTTTTTTACCCTCATAATTTGTCAACTTCAGTTGCATGCAGTACATGTGGTATATAAATAGATATACCTGCATGCAGCCAGCCCTCACAGTCCCAAATATAAAATCCCCATATACTGAACTGTTCTCTTCAGCTTTCCCTTGGCCCTTCTGTCCTTTGGAAAGGGTTCGCCAAGCAAGCGTGCACAGCAATACCCACAGGTGGCAGTAATAGCAGTTTTCAGGCTTCTCTTCACTAACCTTTATCAAGCAACTGAGCTCACCAAGTGGGAGGCACAACATTGCTTTAACGCCCCTCTGATTTCCTTCCTCCCTGGAGGCAAATGCTCTGCAGAGAAACTTCCGCCTTACTGACCACAATTGCCAAGATTTGTTACTCTAATCGGAAAAACTGCACAGCCTTTGGAAGCTGGAAGTATAAAATAATATTGTGTGATACTTCATACAAGTGATGCCTGTGCATGGAATTGCCTCTGGTTCAGGGAGCTCTTCCTTTTGAGAGACCCAGTAGGTTGGATGAACTCTCCCTTGAAAGGGATGCACTTTATTAATAAATTATACATCTGCAGTTAGCTGTTGCTGTTAAAGGCCGGGAGTGGGGGTGGGGGGAGCATTTCTGTTTCTCATGCAGCATGCTCTCTGTGTAATCTCACTACTCTAGAATCATTCAACAATTAGGCAGGAGTGACTGTGGAAATAAGCAGCGACACCTGGTTTCAGAGTGCCTCAGGAACGAAAAGGTTCTGTTTTTACATTATTTGTCCCTTATGGAAACGATATGCTACTATTACATTAGATGTATTCAGTGATGTGGCTATCCTGTACTGGAAATGCTACAGTCCATGTCTTCGCATACAATTTCACAAGCCTCCATAGAAGAACCTGGACAGCTCAAGTTACGCTGCAAAAAAACCCCTTGCTCACAGTAGCGAGTCTCAAAGCCTGTCAGTTGACTCGGGCTTCTGGGGAGGAAATGGGGGCTCTCAGTACAGGGCTAAAAAGAGTCCTGTCAACATTTCTGCTTGGGCTGAAACCCAGCAGTGGGCCTTGGAGCTCAGGCTCCAACCTGAATGTGAATGTATCTACACTGTTGGTTTCAGCCCTGTGACATGAGTCTGAGTCAGCTGACCCATGCTCTGAGCCTTACTACTCCTTGTCAAAAATTTTTTGCGGGGTTGGCTTACCTTTGCACAGCTCAGTGTGCTACCTTGGGCACTTCTATACCTGACTTAGGCACCTGAGCACAGGGATGAACATTCTGCTGGGCTTTTATTCATGATATTTAAAGAGGCAGGCACTGCTGTGCACCCATACAAGCATCATGTGGAATCGGGCCCATAGCATCTAACCCATGCCCTGTAGATGTTCTCCAGAATTAATTCCACTTTTTGTTTTCATCATTTCCTCAGAGGCTTTGAACATTGTTTCCACCACTGTTTGTGATTCTAATCTCCTTCTTCACGAGTGCCCAGCCAGTGTGCGCCACAGGAGCTTTGCCTGTGTCCCATTTGCAAGGATTTTTGAAGATGCAGGGGAGCAGCCTGCGTCTGAGTATGAAGCTATACTCCCTGGAGCTGCGAGCTACTCTGAGTGTTGGAGCAAAATGCTGGCACATTGCTGCATGAGGGAGTTTTCAGGAAACCCAGGATTGGTGATTCAGAGGGTGGTGGAATTCTCTCTGGGTCTCTTCAGTCTAGAATGCCCTACGATGACAGAATGGCTGTATTTGTGTCAAGCAAATGATTGACTTCTTAAGGGCAATAAAGATCCCAGCCCCAAAAGGCCTCGCCATCAGTGTTCCCTCTAATTATTTCCATCCATGGGTGGAATAAATTTTGTTATATGCACTAAGGGACAACTCCGGTACAAGTGCCCCCTTAGCTACCACCCCTCCCCCGTTCGTGAAAAAGATGTGGAGGGACTCAAAAACTTGTCTCCTTCACCACCAGAATTTGGTCCAATAAAAGTTATTACCTCACCCACATTGTCTCTCAGATTAGATTGTGTCAGACTGTATTTGACAGCTTCACTGGCAAATGTAAAGCTGAGCCAAATGTGAATTAAGCTAGTAAATTCCAAGCTCTTTGCAAGCTGCTAAGCTTAGTTCAGGTTCAGGTGTTTCAAAGTTCAAACAAAGCTTATCCACTTTGTGTTTGAATAACAAGCTGAGCTGAAAAGATATTTCCTCTTAGGCAGCAGACGCCTGTACTTTGATTGCAGGCTTTTCACAGGGTAGGCAAGAAAAGATTCGGAGGATGGCTCTTTCATGTAGAGGTTCGTATTAGTAACCTATTCATCTTCGCTCTTCTTATTTTAAGGCTGGGAGAGAGGGAGGGAGAAAGAAGAGAGAGAAATGCCCTTTACAATCACCAGGACTCCTGCAACTTCAATTAACATACACATCTGTATGAATTAAGAGATGAAATACAGTCTTATTTAAAAATTCTTCAGCCCTCAAAGAAATACTGAAAAAAGTCTGATTCTCCATCTCTTACGAATCTTTCTTACCAGGACACTCTATTTCCACTCTTTCTTGCTCAAGCTATCTCACTTCTCTCCAATGATATTTACTTCAAATCACAAACACACTTATCCCTGGTTTATATCATCCTTAAAGATTAGGTGTGGATCTGCTATCCAGACTAACCATCTGAGTTACTGACCTTAGCTCATTTGCTCACATGGAAGCCCATGATGCGACTTTTGTCAAAACCACAATTAGTCAAAGCCCTTTACAGCAAATATGAGCCCTCTAAGGAAGGCCAAACTGTGAATAGGAAATCACATGGTTCATACATAGCCTATACATACTGCACAAAGATAAATGAATCTTCTTTGCTGTTGATCTCCGGTTGCAGTTTGATGACTGAAGAGGATAACGTAGTGATCATAGCTGGTTTTCATACAACGCTTTGCATCTTCAAAATTCTTCCAAGATGTTAAAAAAATCAATCCTCACAATACGCTCATGAAGTAAGTAAATAAGGGTTAGCATCTTTGTCATTTGACTTTAATGGTGGCCAGTCAGAGGAGGATCTTAACAACCTCCTTACTCAAATAGCTAATCAGTCGCAAAAGTCAGCTTGGAATATTTGCATTTTAGTGTTGCACTGGCCAAAAAAGCTAATTCTGTCATAGAGAATACCAAGCCAGTTTGTCAGCTGGGGTAAATCAGCTAGCTCCATAAATTCAATGGGCTATCTCCGTTTACACCACCTGAATACATATTGGGATCTCATTTTAGAGAAGGTGATTGCTTCTTGAAGTTCTCGCTAGCCAGAAAGGCCACATGAAAGGAATCAAATGTTAACTGATGATGGAACATAAACTTCTAACAAGGCTTTCCATTGGACAAATGCATTTTGTACCTTAGAAGAAAAAAAGTGTTTTGTACCAGATAACTCTGTGCCCAGTTCCCCCCACTCCCCACCACATGAGCTAACAGTCCAGCCCAGGTCTACAAGTTAAGTTACAATGAACGGCAGGTTGTTCCATAGCACAAATGGCATTGGAATTGTTTAAAGTGTCACTAAGGAATCTTATGACTGATTTTTTTTTATTTTTATCTATTTATGTTGCTTAACTCTACAGATACAGTAACACTTAGCTGCCTGGTGCGGGGTCTTAGGAGTTTTGACACAGCAGGAGAAAATAATTGAGGCATTCAAATGGGCACCATGGAAAAGCCAGGGGGTAAATAATAAATCCCAAGGTAGGCACTTGTGTGTGTGCTGTCTGTTCTTTGACTGCAATGCCCATAACAATGAAAAAGACCAGTGTGCTGGCCCATTGCATTCAGGAGAGTTCAAAGGTATTCTCTTGGGAAAACCGAAGCTGTGTGGTCCTGTTGTTTGGACATGTCATGTGCATTTGAGGCACATGGGTTCTATTCTTGGTCCTTTCATTGCCTTGCTTTGTGTTCTCAGACAACTAAGTTAACTGTTCTGTGCCTCAGTTTCCCTATGTATGCAGTAGGATTAATTGCAGTCACTTAGGCCATGTTTTATTTAGTTATCATTTAAAAGAAAAAGTGTTGTCTTGATCAAGAAGAAGGATGGGGGAAAGAAATAATTTTCCAGTAATAATACAATACAGGTTGAACCTCTCTGATCTGGCACCCTTGGGACCTGACCAATGCTGGACAAGAGAATTTGCCAGACCTGGGAGGTCATGTTTTCTAGCAGCATTACTAGCACTTCCATTGCTCCCTGGGCTCTTAGTAGACATTTAGGAGTAAATTAGAGTTAAGTAACAACACAGAACACTGAGAGCCAGGACTCGTAGCTGGAAACAAAGTTTATGGGACCAAGGGAAACTTGGCCACACCCATGCTAGATTATCATCCAGCCAACTAAAATCATGCCAGATTAGAGATGTTACCATAGGAGAGAGTTCTGGATTAGAGAGGTTCAACCTGTAATAATAATAATAATAATAATAATCCCATTTCAAAGGTACTGATTAGGCTTTGCAGTTCACTTTGCATTGAACTGAAGAGGGGCAAAGAGAGAGTAGGTCTCATCTTGGTTGTTGCTGTTGTCGGCAAAACAGGTTTGAAAGGGTAGCTTCATGGGTATTTAGTTGTTTGCAACACAGAACATCAGGCAGCATAGGCCGGCGGTAGAGTGGAAAAATTTCCCTCAAAGTTTCAACTGGTTTTCAAATCAGTTCTGCTAACCCAACTGAAGCAGGGTTGAGGAACCTCTGGCCCCAGGGCTGCATGCGGTTTGCTGGGGGCTCTGTTCCCATGGACGCTCAGGTAAACAAATTGTTTGGCAGCCTGCCAGCGGCTAAACCTCATGAGCTGTGTGCAGCCTGAGATTCCCAACATCGGCAGAGTGCCCCAGATTCTAGGTACTCCGAACCAATTATTTTAATAATGAATATCTGGAGCTGGTCTATGCTATGGCTCCACCTTCATTTAAAATGGGCTTGCAGAGACAATTGTAAAGCCCATTGGAATTTCTGGGTAAGCCTCCCCAGTGAGGACCTGGCCTTAGCGACATCAGTGGGAGCAGAATTGTGTCATCATTCATTAAAAGTTAGAATTTGAGGGAGAGAGACCTGCTAAATCTGGAACTGAGCAGCTTCAATAAGCAACAGGATTCTGGTCATTGATCTCATTGTGCTTTGGATTGGGCTCACTCTGAATAATGGTTTGCAGGACACTTTCCAGAATTTGCGTCGGTGTTCCCAGTCTTGTTCCATTCAAAGTAAGTGGCAGAACTTCTGCTGATGCCAACGGAAGCAGGACTAGACCCAATATCACATTATACTTCATTACGATCTGTGTAATTTTTAATGTGTTATCTCCCTTCCCTTCCACAATCTTTCTGTTCAACTGAAAAATTAATGCTAGCTGCCTAGCACTCATGAGTAACCGCACAAAAACAAACCAGCATGTGTGTGCATCCAAGGAAGGATAACTTGGGGAAAGAGACTGACTTTGCTTTAAAGCTTGCAGGGGTGGGGTGGGGTGAGCGGTGTGCTAAACATCAGAGAGATTTTGTTTCAGTTATAGAAAAATACCATGTCACCCTCTCCAAGTGAGACATGTAATAGTTGTGCTAATATCTGTACCTTAGTTGTAGTTCTCTCTGAGTCAGGGTGAGTCCTTGTATTCACAAAGTCAGTTTGTAGTATGATGTGTAATTCATAGACAGCTTCCCCAGTAATGCCAATCTACATTGGATTTGCTGATGTTGTTAAATCTTGTGTTGTCTCCCACTAGATGTACTTCTGTCCATACAGCAGGTCCACCCACGGTTTAGGCATTTTATTTTCCTACCCTTCTCATAATTTCCAGCATGATGTAATCTTCCATAAGACTGGCAGTACATGCAAGAATACTGTTTCAGATATCTATTAATATTTTAACATGCTTTTAAGAAACTTTGGCCTTTTGTAGTTCTGGTCTCAGAACAGACATAATGGTTAATGATAGGCATTAAACTCAGAGTAGCTATTCTGTACGTATGTTTCTTTTGTTTAGATTATCTATTATGAAAAAAAAAACTTCCTCGTCCATTATTTGTTCATTTCCTACAGTGAATGAATCTGTTTACCTGGGGAAAACCATTCCTTGTCCCCAACAAAAGACTACAACTAAATTCCTGACAGTTGCTTATATAGATACAATCCTGCGCCTCACTTGTGGGCATAGACACACAGCTGCAGCTCCAACCAAAGTGAATGGGAACACGTCTATGTATCTGAGGCCCTGGAGAATTGTCATTCTAGTGCCAAAAGGTGATAGGATTATCTAGTAACAGGCAAACCATCTAACTTTTTTAATTAATTTGAAAAAAAAGATCCTGCATCTCCCTAAAAGGTCTATCTCTCCCACTCGCACATGAATAGCCTACAGGAGCCGTCCCTTTTACATGATGCAAAATGATTCATGTCAAAACTAGGATATGATATACAGGGTGTTATCTTATGCAGCTGCGACGTTATAGTCATGCAGAAGAGAGCTTGCAGTATGTCAATAGAAATCTGTATATTAATCTGTATATAATACCTTGTGAACATTAGATTTTATAGGTACTGTGATTACCATTCATTCTTTATTGTGTTCATTATGGGAGCATGACATCGTGGTACCTACTCTCTGTACCTATAATAAAGCATTTCAGTGAATTAAATGGATGTTTGTAAAATATTACTTATTTTCACTGAACTGAAATGTAGGTGCACTACTTCTGATGAATCCTAAGAACCACCCGTCCAGATAAATTAGCTGGTTATTAATATTGCTCAGAGTGATATGCTTCTCCCTGTTTAAGCAATTTATTTTATTAACGCTTTTACCATTTTAACCTTTTCCAAATAATGTTATGCAGTTTATTAGTAATATTAATATGCAAAGCAATCAGAAAACAGTGGTGGAGAGAAGGAGCGGTTGCACGTATTGATTTAAATGGAAGAAGTGAAAATATATTTGCAGTCACTTGCATGTCAGTATGTTAGCCAATTTTTATCTTTCAGAAGAGATCTACAGATTAAGGTTTTTGGGCCTCATCCCTGGCAGTTTTCTCACACATATGGATGAATTCTACTTACCTGGCTAGATTCCAAACTTTTGCTTCACTACAGCCTGTGTCTGTACTACCTGGTGCTGTGATTCCATGCGTTCTCACCAGTTAAGCTGAGTTGGGCTAGGTCAATGATTGAATGGAAAGTCTCCTAGGACCCTCAGTTATGAAAGAGGGTTTGTGTGATTCAGCATGTCCCCTCCCCACCCCACCTCTGGATCTATGTTAAGTCATTGCCTGACCATGGTGTAAAGACTTGGATGTTAGCAATGTTGCCTCTGGATAATACACAAAATTATGGTTCTCCTGACCAACAGCAGTCATTAAAGGTGTCATGACATAATGTAAGGTGTACGTGTAACAACAGTGATAAAATAGGCCCTGGTTCAACAAAGCATTACTTAAATCTGTGCCCCCTTCAGTGGGACTTGAGCAAGTGTGTGAGTCATTTCCTGAACATAGATGGTCTAAAGCTGGTGCTTACAGTTAAATGTGTTAAGTGTTTTGCCAAGTTGGGGTCATGGAGATTGTGATAAATTCCACTTGGGTAATTGCAGCCTGCTTCCTAAAGAACCCAGGTTAGATAGAGTCTTCTTTCTCACTTCCTTGAATAATAGCAAAATGTTGCCCTGCCCTGTGAATTCACAGTTCCACTCAACCCCCAGGGTAACTGCAGTACAGTGGTGGGTGGAGTAAGTCCTGTATTTTACTTCTGTTCATACGTGTTGTGATTTTCAAATTAACAAAATCACTCTGGCTGAAAGATAATGATATTTGTGTTTATTGTTAGGATGCACTTGGAAATCCTCAGATGAAATGTGCGGGAGTTGGGAGGGTATTAGGAACGTGTTGTCAGTTACACTGTCTTACACATTCCATAGGTGCAGTATGAGCAATATATATCTAAAAGACTTGCTCTTCCATTGTGCTTGTGCACAACTCTAACTCATGTTTTGGGGGTTGGGGGCACAGTACTTCTGTGTGTGTTCTGGAGAGAAGAAAATCCATGATCATTCTTTAACTTCCTGTATTTCATCTTTGCTATTCTTACACTGCTGGCTGGGTTGAATGTCGCAGCCACAGTAAATAGCAAGAATGTTCTAGATATGAATGTGCTCGCTAAGGCAGTCGCTGTACAGTAAGGAAAGAAACACAAAAAGATTCACTTCCTAATGCCATTGCAATGCCGTATATTCTACTAATGAATCAGCAGCCAATATTATCAGCACTTTTCTGCAAGTGTTGAACTGAGTCACAATTAGGCCCTTGTCAGTGGATGTCAGTAATGCAAGTAATGGTAATGTAACCCATAGAGTCTGGGCCAATGTTCCCTTCAAGATGAGCGCTTGGACTTCTGCCCAGAACAGAGAGGTTCAGGGGCTGCCCAGCTGATTTGCAGGGTACCCACAGCCTGTGTGTTATTGGCAGTGCACATCTGCGTAAGCTTTGGCGCACATAACAAAATTTATTCCACTCATGGATGGAAAATATTAGAGGGAACACTGGTCAGGGCCATCTCTGGAAGTTGGAGTCATGGTTAATTTTTACTGGCTTTTGGTTTGGTTTTGTATTTTCTTAAATCCAAGCTCCTGGAGCTGAAGCCTTCAACTTTCATTTAAAAAGAAAAAGTAAGGCCTGGTCTACATGGTGGAGTAATGGGTTTGTGTGGGAGGGGCAATGTCTAAAGTGCGCCAATATGTTATGTATTAATTGGTCCCCATAGATCCTGCTGATGCTTATGGAAAGCTCCCTAGTGCACTTTGACGTTTCAAACAATGCTACGTTAAAGTGTACCAGCAGGGGGTGCATGGACAAATTAATGTGTAACATATTAGTGCGCTTTAGAAATCACATCCCTATAGAGCTCGTTATCCTACTGCATAGACAGGCCTCAAGTTTGCAGCCCTCCCGTATGTACACAAAAGCCTAAAAACATTCACTGAGGACAAGATACAGTCTCAAAAACAGTCCCCCACTCCCCTCAAAAAAGAACGAAACATTATTCTGAATCTTATCATTTTGAACCCATTTCTTGTTTTGGGGAAGTAGGAGTCTGAGTCATGCTCTTCGGAGTGATTGGGGCTTGACAGTACCACAGACTCCCAGCTTTTGCTGAATTTCATTTCCTGTAAAAATGTATTTCTTAATATCAGATAGCTGGTCAGAGTCATCAGCAGTAATCAACATCCCTTGACTTAAAAAAACAATAATAATACAGCTGGTGTTGCACAGCAAGCATTGTAAGCAGATCCTGCACCTCCAAGAAAGGATGACAAAACCAGCGAGAAGTGTTTGGTTTTTTTTTTCAGTTTGTCCTTGGCTGCAGTGGCTTTTATCCCATATCAGACTGACAGATGAGATAAACACCCCACATTTTAGTCAGATCCTGTTGTTTCATCAGAGTTACTTAAATATATTCACAATCTCTGAACCACTTCTTCTTCTCTTTTTTTTTAAAGTAATGGTAGTGAAGTCCTTCCAGAAGAAATAAAGATAATATAACATTCTCAAGCACCTCTGTCTTACTAATGGAATGACTTATGTTACAACATATACTGTTCTGCTGAGCTCCACTAAAATACATATTTACTAGTCAATCTAGTTGTTGTCTTGGCAATCGATGCCATGATATCACTGTGCTTAGTCTTTCAGGAGAACAACAAAGCAAGCAAAATTCTTTCTCTGGGACTTAATTTTGTCTCCATTGATACTCTTGCATTTAAATGAAGCTGGATGGTTAAATAAAAACCGAGCCACCATTACTGCACAGTATCATGGGCCCATCACATTTCAGGATTTCAGATGGAAATTGCAGTGAGCCAAGTGAGTTCAGAAAAGTTGAGAAAAGTGGATGTTACTTGAGTTAACTGTTCCCTTTAATTCTTTCCATCCACAGGTAGAATAAATTTGGTTATGTGCACTGAGGCATGTGTGGATGTGCACCACCAATGGAAACACATGCCGGCCTGTGGGCATTTATGGGCACACTACTAATCAGATGGGTGACACTTGAATCTCTCCTGGGAAGCCACCCACGTGCTTAGTTTACAGGGGACACTGCTCAAGATCATGGGTTGGCTTAGGTAAGGACCACTTTCTAAGACTAACCCAAGAAGGTTTGAAGGGTGAGAGCAATTAAAAATAAAAGGAAGAACAAATGCATTGTGGATGAGACTGTCTCTTTGGTCTGTGTTCATGGAGTGCCTGGAAGACGGAGTTCTGGTCCTAGGTGTTATGGTGATGGAAAGGATG
Source organism: Carettochelys insculpta (assembly GCF_033958435.1). Lineage (NCBI taxonomy): Eukaryota > Metazoa > Chordata > Testudines > Carettochelyidae > Carettochelys > Carettochelys insculpta. The sequence continues at coordinate 33,420,369 of NC_134150.1, read as the reverse complement.
ATGAATATTGTGAATGGAACGGCACTTTCTTCAACAGCTTATTGGTTCTGTTCAGCCATTTTAAAGATATTCACTATAAATTTAGGCACAAAGGTTAGAGCTGGGCCAAAATCAAAACCTAAACCCATTGAGATGCTTTGGATTCAAACTTCAGGAGGACTGCAATTTTGTTCCAGGTCAGTTCCACCCTGTAAATGTGTTCACTCACCACTGTGGTGCCCCCTGCTGGTCACACCAGGAATTAGCTTTGTCTTTTCTAGTGCGCCACCTTCTGGCTGCCTTCTCACTCATTGTCGCTCCACCCTCTGGCTTTGCACCCGCATGGCACCCTCGACTGCGGTGTCCTCTTCAGGGCACTGCCCTCCAGCCGCGCCCATGTAATGACATTCTTCCCTCCCCGCTTTGTGGGAGTATCAGCAGTCCTCAGTCCTGACACCTGCGTGAGTGGCCAACTGCAGCTCCAAAGTCTAGCCCCTTGCCTCAGGGGCAAGCTGCATTTTGTATAGGCCATGCTCTGTGCAAGGGGGAAGGAGGGACTGAGGCCCAACCATTACTCTTCATCCTAACCCAGGGACCCTCTAGCAGCAGCCTTGTCTTGCCTTTCATCACTCCCCTCTACTGCTTCCCGGTCCCTGGACCACTTCCCCATGACCCCTTATATCGAGGACCTCAACCTGGAAGTGTATTAAGCTAGAGGTCTCTCTGCTCCCCTGAGCCTGCCCGGCACAGCTTTATCCAAGCTGCTGTGACTTCTCTGGGAACCACTCCTGTACCCTTGCTGGTCAGTATCCAGCTGCCCTCTGCTCTGCTTAGCAGTTCTTTATGTCAGGGTGCCCCAACAAGTTGCCCTCTGCTTGGCTCCTCATAAACCCCTCTGTGATTGGAGGGTTTTGCACAGGCTCCCTGTTTGCCCACTACTCCAATAATCTGAAGAACTGGGTCTTACTTGACCTAATATATTGATTAACTTTAATATGCTCCAGGACTGCTTGTTATAAACCTACAGATGAGCATGGCTCCCCTTCTGAAACTATTCATTTTCACAGTGAGCTAGGCTGCCACAAAGTTGTTTAGCACAGGTGTGTCTGTAATTGTGCTGCATTGGGAAAACTAAGTATTCAGTGGTCCTTTGAGTTCTACTTCCACTAGTGTGCTTTGGAAAATTAATGTTTGATGTGACTGTGTTATAAAATACTTGTATCTTGCTCAAGGCCTGCTCAGAATAGTTTCTTTTGTGCTTTTTGGATTACCTAGCTCAGCTTATTTGCATCTGCAATGCTAAAAGGATGGGGGGTAGGGAGTGGGACAAGAAACAGACTTTCTGAAGCAATCTTGATACCTGGAATTGTTCCACATGACACTCAGGTGAATTGCTAGCAAGTCACGAAAGCAGACGGGGAAATGTGACTAAGAAGCATAATGATTCTTCTGAGGACATAATACATTTGTCCCAGGCCACATTTCTGCAATTGTCATAGAGGCAGGTGTTTTGTTTTTTTTTGTTTATATTTTGTGGCGGTGTTGAAATAGTTAGGAAAATGAGTATCCCTCCCAAGGACCACATATGAATGACACTATATTAATGAAGAAACAAGTATATGTAAGGCAGGGTGAAGAAGACTGGCAAGCAAAGATGGTAAGTCATGTGCATTCAGTGCTGCCAGAAGGACTATAGGGGGAGTAGGTTCACCTGACAATGGGATTGTCCCAGCAAAAATTTTAATTGCCACTACAGCAATGCTAATAGATCTGTGTTGCCTAGTGCAAGGGTTCATGGCCAAGTTCATGGGGGTGCAAAGTGATACTTGTGCTCTTATGCTGTCTCTGGACTGACTGTCTCTTTAAAGGGTCAAGTCTCTTTCCATCTCAGCATGAAGTGTGTGCCAATATTAGGGCTTGTCTACACTTGCAGGAAGATCAACCCAGTCAGGGTCGATCTTCTGGAGTTCAATTTCACGCATCTGGCAAAGACACATGAAATGGATCTCTCTGTGGTTGGCAGTTGACCCCCTGTACTTCTGTTCTGTGAGGACAGACCTTGCAGTCAACTGCAGATATGTCAATTCTAGCTAGAATTGTGTACCTTCAGTTGACTTGGGTGCCTTTGGGATAGGATCACTGGTATGTATTTTGGGAATTGATACACAGCAATACAGGAGTATGATGCTTTTTAGCTTTGAAATAGCTATTTCTTGAAAACCAGCTTTTTTTAAAAAAAAAAAGTGATATTGCTCTCTTGTATTGTGTCTATCTAACCTGTTGTACAGTGCATGTCCATTATGGTAATGACCTACCCACTGTGAAAAAGTGCATTTCACTGCATTTTGGACTGAATTTCAGTGTGAGTAAAATTATCCTCATCAATAGTATGTGTGTATCAGTTTGTTAAATTCATGAAGGTTTTTAGGCTATTTTGGGCTGAAAGGCACTATAGTATATAAGATGCAAGATGAGCACTGTAGTATACAAGGTGTATACTGCTAGTCTATGACTACTGAGTTGTGAAGTGCTTTTCAGTGCAAGTATATGCAATAGAAGCAAAAACAGAAGAAGAGAGGAAATATATTCTCAAATGAACTTTAGAGCCCAAATTTTCCTCCACATTACACAAATCTGGATTGACTCCATTGAAGTTAATGGGGCCCAGATCCTCCTTGATCTGATTTACAGCAGCTAAAAATCTGGTCCAGTGAGCATGAATGAAATTATTCCAGGTGACCCCAGTGGGTAACCCAGAGCAGAATGCCTCTTCATTTCTAGTACTGCTGCTACAACACATTAAAAGTTAAAAAAGTACGTACAGCTCAACAGTTACAAGTTTTTAACTAAGAATGGAATCTAGCTACTAGAATGGAGGGGGATAGCAATAAAAATCTTACTCTGAAGGAAATTTCACTGAAAGAGGACATAAGGGCTACGTCTACACGAGCCCCAAACTTCGAAATGGCCATGCAAATGGCCATTTCGAAGTTTACTAATGAAGCGCTGAAATGCATATTCAGCGCTTCATTAGCATGCGGGCGGCTGCGGCACTTCGAAATTGACGCGGCTTGCCGCCGCGCGTCTCGTCCCGACGGGGCTCCTTTTCGAAAGGACTCCGCCTACTTCGAAGTTCCCTTATTCCCATGAGCTGATGGGAATAAGGGGACTTCGAAGTAGGCGGGGTCCTTTCGAAAAGGAGCCCCGTCGGGACGAGACGCGCGGCGGCAAGCCGCGTCAATTTCGAAGTGCCGCAGCCGCCCGCATGCTAATGAAGCGCTGAATATGCATTTCAGCGCTTCATTAGTAAACTTCGAAATGGCCATTTGCGTGACCGTTTCGAAGTTTGGGGCTTGTGTAGACACGGCCAAGAACAGCCATACTGGGTCAGACCAAAGGTCCATCTAGCCCAGTATCTTGTCTTCCGACAGAAGCCAATGCCAGATTCCCCACTGGGAATGAACAGAACAGGTAATCATCAAAGTGATCCATCTCCTGTCATCCATTTCCAACCTCTGACAAACAGGCTAGGGACATCATGCCTACCCATTCTGGCTAATAGCTATTGATGGACCAAACCTCCATGAATGTATCTAGTTCTTTTTTTGAACGCTGTTAAAGTGCTAGTTTTCACAATATCCTCTGGCAAGGAGTTCCACAGGCCTACCATGTGCTGTGTGAAGAAAAGCTTCATTTTGTCAGTTTTAAAACTGCTACCCATTAATTTCATTTGGTGACCTCTAGTTCTTATGGGAACAAATAAATAACACATTCACCTTTGCTACACCAGTCACACAAGAGCACAGAGGCCTAATATCTAGGTTCTACACAGAGTACAAATGGTGACACTAACAAGAATCCACACATGACTTACAGGGCCCTGGCCATTAGTCCCTGCATAGTTGAAACTGCTCTTGAAATCAAGACATAATCAGGCCATCTGAACATGTAAGTATGAGGTCATCTAGTCCAAACCTACTCATGGCAGAACTAAATATTACTGTTTGCAGGTGCACTTTTTACCCCCAGTGTGCATTACAGGGGCAAATCAGAATGATTTGTAGCTAGCTGATTTGGACAGATTGGACTTCTCTTGTCCAGCACACTTGGGATCTGGAAGATACCAAACAAATTTGCTGAACCACCGTAGATGAGTATTTTCTAGCAGCATTACCAGCACTTCCACTATTTTCTGGGCTTTTAGAAGACATTTAGAAGTAAATTAGAGCTAAATAACAGCACAGAACACTGAGAACCAGGATTAGTGACTGTAAACTAACTTTATGGGATCACAGAAAACTGGCCACACCCATAATAAGTGGTCATCTGGCGAACTAAAATTATGCCAGATTATGGATGAATGCCGGATTAGAGAGGTTCAACCTGTACTGGAAATCAAGTAGTTAGAGCAAGTACTTAGAATTATGTACGCAATTCAGAGATGAACTCAAAAACATAGCACAGACTTGGTGGCTGCAAAAAGGGAGGCCCTTTATGAAAAATCAGCCCTTCATTTTAACATGATGTCACCAATTCAGTTCTACTGTGAGAAATGTGCGTAAACCAAAGTCTTTTTTCCTGCTGGAACATATCCAAGCAGCTTTTATTCCTGAGTAACATTAAGCTCCATAAAATATAAAGAGGGGCCAATATTGATAATACCATATCAGGGAACTATGTCACTGTAGAAATCATACACCTGAAGAACCATGTGTAAAAATTAATTGCTCTTCATATCCACAAATACAGAACATCCACACACCCATGATATAGTATAAATGGCAGTTGTTTACAAGCAAAATAATTCTAAATGTTCCCAATCTTGTAGGGTAGTAAAGGTAGTTTGTTCAGCATGGTGTTTCCGATGGTTAGCTATTTTTAGAAAGCAGTTGCTAATAGGTGAGATATCTTTGCTTTATTTCTTTCATTTCCTTCCGTCATTTTCCACCTATTCACCAGAAACAAGAAACATAAGGAGAATAGTCTCAGAGGGGGTAGTGGTGTTAGTCTGCATCTTCACAAAACAAAGCAAGCGGTCTTGTAGCACCTTAAAGACTAAGCAATTTTCTTTATGAGTTAGTGAGCTTTTGTGGGTAAGACCAGTCTTTCTAATAAAGAGAAGCTCCTCTTGGCCAAGTGTACACTTTTAACTTGTAAGTGACACTCAGCACAAGCCAATTTGGTTTTAAGGAAGAATACCCTTCAGTATACTATAAAATCAGTGTAAAGGTGACATAGTCCTTTAAAAATAGCTATTCTGATCTATTGTGCAAAGACACTGTCACAGATTGACAGCTTTTAAAAACCTGTAATGTTCCCCAGCCAACTGCTAGCCCAGCTCAACAAGATAAAGATCAGTAATTTGACCCAGAGCAGAGGGCTAAATGTTAGAGGTTAAGCTGCTATGTTCTTATTACTGATCAAACTTCAACACCTTATTTTAGCATCATCAGACCTCAGTAAGGAAACTGTAAATTATTAAAGCCTCAGCATTTTGGTTTACAAAGCTGTTCTTTTGAGAAGCCGTGGTTTAAAGCATGCAGCTTAAATCTTGTAGGTGACGTGCACTGGGTCTTTCCTGACAAGGTCCTGATGTGCTGTTTTTGTTTTTTTCTTCTGCTTGGATATTGGTTGTAAGGTTAAGCTACTTTTAAGGTAGGGTACGCTGTTCTAATGAGGAGTTAATGGAGTGGAACAGTGATCATTTGAAGAAACTATACTGGACAGGCAGTTACTGCATAACAAACTCTAGACGCTGGAAATTGTGACATTGCATCTACTTTTGTCCTAGTCTCCATCAGCAGGGATTTCCTCCCCCGCCCAACCCCTTTCCAGTAGACGAATGCTTAAATATTAGGGTCATGTGAATGATGAAGTCTGTACTTGTGGATGCTGCTTTTGTTTTCAGAGAGAAGTACAGAAACATTTTGAGTTATTCAGAAAGACAAAGTCTTTATAAAATTCAAGCGATATATGCTCACCATCTTCTGATTTATTGTGATAAAAATGGCTTTGTATGTATTATACCTCAGCAACCCTCAAAGCCACAGGGACAGATCTTGCTACAAATTGTCCTCTTGAAGAATTGTCTACAGAAGATAAAGAGATGCTTAAGCTTCTTTTCTTTGATTTTAAATTTGAATTATTTTTTAAATGTGCACATTATGTTGCTCACTAGTGTGGGAAAACTGCATTTTAAAAAGCATGCATAAATGTGCACTAAAGTCAATGGTATTACTTCAGAATGACACCAACAAAAATAGCAAAATCTGGCCCATGACCTTAATTTTTATTTAAGTGTACTCACAAAAATAAACGCACAATTAAATAGCAGTTGCGTGTGCAAATTGGGAAGATGCCACTTTACACCTGAACTGGCTGTGCTTACAAAAGTTGGAAACACAAACGGATCTCAGGTTTGAAAATTTGACCCATAATGCATGTGAATCTTCATATTTAGGTATGCATTTTATATGGGGAGATACTGCATGCATTTGTGGGTATCTTGATTCATACCAGGCATGTGTAAAGGGATTGATCTGGAATGAAAGTAACCAGCACTCACCCCATGCCTAAAATACTTGTGTGCAAACACCCAGGTGTGTTGTTTCCTGCAATACTGCAAGATAAGGGTGGACAATCACAGCATTAGCCAAACCATGGGCCCACTGCTGCCACTCCAGTCCTAGAAAATACTAGTTTTAAAAACAGCACATTATGTTGTAGGCTTTATGCACGTACACACTGTCATAAGGGATAACCCTGGTGGGAATTTTGTCGTAAGCATGTTTGTGCCAACACCACTGCTTGGAAAGGGAACAGGTGACAAGACCTAAACTGTATCCAAGAGCCTTTTGTTTCCCAAGACACTTGAATGTATAGTGACCTCTCTGATCCACCATTGTCATCTGCAGTTTTCCTTGTATGCTCTGAAAGCTTGGGTAAGGGCTGTATACACTCTCCAGCCATGTTCTCTGTAAGTGATAACATTATTCATTAATAAGTTTATTGTGATGATTCTGGCACATGCTGGGTGAAGACACAACATAGCAGGCCTTATTTTAAAATAACAACAGGAAAGTCCTGAGTACCGCATGGATCAGGGTGACAGAAATTCAGCATGTTTGTCCTTGCAAGACTCTTTTAACACCCCAAATCATATGAATTGTTTCCATTTCACAAATGAGTCCTTTTGGCATTTTCTATTTGTTCCTGCTAATTTACTGACAACTACACACATTTCTATAATGTTGCTTCAATCTGCATCACTGGGAAGACTTAGTAGCTTATTAAAGTGATTTATTCTTGACTCTGCCAGGTGGAGAGCCAATCCATACAGAGATGGTCCATCAGCTTGATACATGTCTGTTTGGTAAGGGGCTGCTGATTTTAAGTGGGGCACTGTACATTCTTAGGGTGGTGAATGACATTCTATTTGTGCAGCTCCATCAGCTGACATTGTGCAGCTGAATAACTTAAACAGCACAATGCTTTGGCAACTCCCAATAATCTTAAGCCATTCTCGCTACCCTGGAACCTGAGCATTTACATCAGTGATGTGCATCCATGGCTAATGAACGGGCTGCGTGAGTGGCACTCCTTCATCTCAGTAAGCCGCATAAACAAGACAGTCTCCGAGGGCAGGGTAGTTTTGCTGGCTGCACTTGCATACGTACTATTTGCAGGGTGTGCTAGTTGAACCATAGCAGCATTTGACTGGATGTAGAGAGAGTGCATGCCTTTTACAGCTAGTATTATGTGCAGTCAGCAAGCACGTAACTTTATGTGCCTTGGCTTTACATATGTGTCACTTCAGTGATACTGATACGAAAAAAATGACACAGACAGAAACCAGCGGAATCTGGCAGCCCTGGCATGAGCAATAGTAAATTAAATGTCACATGGGGCTGCAAATAGAAACCTGATTGACCACAGGTGGCCCACAGGCCACAGGTTGCCCACCACTGATTTTTATACTCGTATAACATAAGGAGAGCCCCTTTTTTTGTTTGTTTTTAATCCAACATGTTCCTTCATTGCTGAAAACCAGGTAGGCCACTGCAGCTGTGAGTGGGGTGGCGACTAACCAATTCGCCTAATGAAAATAAAAGTAATCAGGGAGTGCAATGGGCTTCTGCAGCCGGAAGGGATGAACTGCAGTATATTTTCACAGTCTTGTCAATTTAAAATACAGCTGGTTCCGCTTTGACACTGTCAGAGTGGGAGCAAGCATAAAACTATCTAAACATTAAGCTGTCCTGGGCCTTTCATGACTTTATTTAATGTGTCGGGAGAGGGAGGGTGCATTAGAATGTTGGAAAGGGAGCTTGCTCTTGTAGTAGGTTTTCCCCTGTGCTTCTTGCGTTAACAGCGTTTGTATTTTTAAAACAAATCACGTCTATCTCTGTTAAAAAGCAAAGCCCTCTCTGATTGTGTCTGGTTGTTCTGGGTGTGCAGGGGCTGTAACGTGAGGAAGCTTAGCCTGGGAAACACACTGACTTGAGTTCCTTCCAAATAACTGAGAGAAGGCTGGTAGGGGCAACATGACACTGTCAACAAATTGACAATTCACATTCCCTCATGTGGTGTCAAACAGGCACTGCTGCACTCTTTTTGTACTCAGTCCAAAAGGGTCCCACCAGGCTGGAACAGCGAAGGAGTCGACTCATTGAACAAGCAGGCAATTGCAATTCAGCTGCCAGTCTCCACTAAGAGCACGGACAGAGAAACTATTTTAATTGTTTGCTCATCTCCTAAGCCAGTGTTAATGCAAAATATCAGTGAAGCCTCTAGAATTGCAGGCACCCCCAGGAACCTACATCCTCTTGTAAAGTCAATATGCCCTGTTTATTTAAAGTAGAAACTATATAGAATGTATTTAACAGAATTGATTCTTTCTCTGCTTCTTCCGAGGAGATCTGGTCTCAGAAAGAAGGTTGCTGGCCGGCCGGCTTACTTGCTCTTTTTTTATTTGGCTAATTAGAATCCCTGCGACTCTGCAGCCTCCTTTAAAGGCTGCACTAGGCCTTACATAGCCCTACTAGGGAGGGAAATAGGTCCTCCTTTGGTGATTTTAACAGCCTGTAATCAGATACTAAGGACATGTTGGCATAATAATTAGTGGCATTTGTGCAGAGGTTATAGTGTCCCTTTCCCACCTTTCTAAACTGCTGTTGCACTCTTTGGGGTTTTGCAGAGAAGTCTCCAATCATAAGAGCAACCCTTATGCGTCCAAAGCACTGTAAGGATGACTTGGCCACATCGCTGCCATTAATAAACCTGAGAGTCAAAGTCAACGTAGATTAAAAATGAGATCATTGCTGACTTGAAACAAGTGCTACATAACACTGAGAGAAATTCTGCACTAACTTGCAGTCTATGCAAACTGATTGAAACATAACATGGAGATATACATATCTCATAGAGCTGGAAGAGACATTGAGAGGTCATCAGGTCTGATCCCTTGTACTCACAGCAGGACCTGTCATCATCCCTGAGAGATTTTTTTTTTTTTTAAATCTAGCCTGCATCGTCATGTCCGCTCAAGGATTGAGCTCAACAGCCTATGCTTGCAAGGCAAGTGCTCTAACCGCTGAGCCATCCTCCCCTCTAAACTTCTGAAAGATGTGGCGTGATTTTTAAAAGTTCTGACCCCCCCAGCAGCTCACATTTAAGTCAGTAAGTGCTCAACCTTTCTGCAAATGGGGTCAAATTTGAAAGCTAATTGTAGATGTAGCAGCCTAGTTTAGGATCCTGTTTTTGAAAATCATGGCAGGTCTGAGGAGAAACTTCCCACTTTCCCTCTTAGAAGAAAAGCCCCTGACATTTTAAACACATTAATTTCTCTCTGATTGTGTTCATGCCCCTTTCACACTTGTTTTTCAGAAATATTCTGGCAAATTATTTTGCTGGCAGGAGCGTTCACTGAAGCAATGGCTTTGCAAGATTATGGCAGAGTACTCATCCCAGACAACTGATTCTGTGAGTTCCAATCAGAGAACAGAACATACCGTTGGCCTAAGTGTCCATTCCAAACAGCTCAGTCTTAACCAGCGTCCCCTCTGTTTTTTAACATCCATGGGCAGAATAAATTGTGTTATGTGCACCAAGGCATGTGCAGATGTGCATCACTAATAGAAATACAGTCTGCCCCCGTGGGTGGCTGTGGGTATTTTGCTAATTAGTTGGGTGGCACCTGAATCTTGGGTGGCTGCCCAAGCACTCAGCTTACAGGTAACACTGGTCTTGACTACTGAAAACAAACTACGATTAAACCTCTCTCATCCAGAACTCTTTCATCTGCCAGTATCCGTAATCCAGCATGATTTTAGTTAGCTGGCTGGCCACTTATCATGGTTGTGTCCAAGTTTCCTGTGGTACTATAAAGTTTGTGTCCAGCACCAGTCCTGGCTCTCAGCATTCTGTGCTGTTACATAATTGTAATTTATCCCTAAATATCTGCTAAGAGCCCAGTAAGCAGTGAAAGTGTTGGTAATGCTGCTAGACAATATTGACCTCTTGGGGTCTGGCAAATTCTCTCAGCCAGCACCGGTCAGATCCGGAGGGTGCCAGATTAGAGACGTTCAACCTTTACTTACAAACAAGCTGCAATCCAGGATTTATTCACAGGTATTATGTGGCAAATATCCTTATATAATGCCATAATAATGGACAAGGTTGGGGAATCTCAATTTTCTTGCAGACAGTTCAAGAACAAAAAAGGAAGCAAAATTAGTCATATATTTAATGTGTATATTTCCCTCCCACAACTGGAACAGGAGCAGAAGTCAGCCCTTCTGAAGGCATGCGTGTATTACAGAGACTATATTGGCATAGGTGTGTCGGCATAACCCTTTAGTATGGACAGAGGGTCTTAGAGTGGGAATTTTGGTGAGTCACCAGCCATCTGCCCCTGCCCTGCCCCTGGTCCACCCTCTCCCGACTTATGGTCCACCCACTCCCAGCATATCCTTGGCCCATGCCCCTCCCACTCCTGCTCTGCCCATACCACACCATCTCCCTGCCTCTGTTCTGCTCCCTCCCGTCTGCTCCATTCCCAAGCGCCTCTTCCTGCAGAAGTGCCGCGCCACTTCTGGTTGGGGTGGGGGGTGATCACTCTGCTTGCGCTGCTCTCAGGCCACACTGCTCTGGGGGAGAGTATGGGTGGGGGCAGGATGACACTGGGGGTGGTGCTTGTGACCCCCCTGCACACCCCAGTGCATCACCTCTGAACATGGGTGCAGCCTACACCTACAGAAGGGGCCTTTCTGCTGGTGACATTGCCAGAAGTCCTCTTTCAGCCACATAGCAATGTCTGCCGGGGGGAAGGGAGGGGGGAGGGTTGGACAAAAGTGTGTCATTTGGGAGTGTGGAGTTTTCCATCCCTCTAACAGATGTTACTGTTCCAGTATCACTTTGCACTGTTGCCCCTCCTGAGTCCTACTGGCACTTCTGCATTTTGAAGCCGGCAGAAATTTCTGCCAATTAGCTTTTTGTCTCCCCCCCCTCCTTTTGCTAAATTCAGCCTAGAGCAGCTCCTGATGGATGCCTTTGTGCTGTTGACTATCACATGTGCAACCCCAGCTTTCCATTTCTGAACACTGTGAAACATTTGGAAAACTGTACCTGTCCTGGCCAAAAGCACTCACACCTTTGCATAAGCATCTTTCAAGGAAGACAGGCTTTGTGGTGTGCTGTTTTTAAAGTGTTGAAATCGTTTTGGGGAAATAATCTTATCAAGAGAAAGGGAGAAAACAAGGAGCAATCTCTTATTATTAAGCCAAGTTCTGCTTTTTCAGAGTTAGGTAACAAAGCTCTTTTTAGGGGACTGACAGCCTTTTTACAAAACTCTGCACGCATATTAACAAGCAGTTTTGAACATGCAGTTCATGTTGCAATTGCAAGACCTGTTAGCAATGGGCAAACACCAGAATCCTGGCGGTGGCCTTCCTTCACTGTAGAGGTAGCTGAGATTTGGGTGCAAGCATTGGGGCTGATCTTTGTGATTATTGTGGGCTGAAACAGAATTCCTAATTCAAACATGTTCACAATCTGAGGAATTTGGATCCAACCTGCATAGTTTGGGCCTGGCTGTAGTCATTCCTCACTCATGTAGGGTGCCAGTTCCATATGAAGCTTGATCTTACAGGGTGATGAGTATCTTCAGGAGAGACTGAGCACCCTCAGCTTCCATTGGTTTCAAGGACAGCTGAATGTTTGGACCATTTCCAGATATTATTCAGCTTCTTGCAGGATCAAATTCATAAGGAAAGGTTTATGTCCAGTGCAACTCTCAAAACAGAGCACTTACCTGTATGCTGCCAGGTTAGAAGTCATGTCATAATTTCTGCCATGGTGCAACAATTCTCTTCCATGAACGCTTTGTGTGTTTATTGATCAAGTAACTTCTTGATCTCAAACCTCAGGTCCATGGCTTAAAGGATATTAACCACTCTTGACTGAGAGGTTCTTTAAAGGTCAAGAATGGAATAATGTAAGTACCATAAAAAAATCACTAAAGTTGGGGCCCTGAGGGCAAGTATATAGTTCATATGCATAGGGTGATTATACCCCTAATAAATGGGAGTGCCCAGACTGACTCCCACAACCTGACTAGGTAGGTATATATCAGAGCTTTGTCACACATTGTTTAAAACACTGCAGGCATCACAGTGAGCAGTTAGTTCCCTGGGCCATCAAGTCACAGAGCCAGGAGCAGAGAGCATGGGAAGGTGAAGGAATGTGGTTTAGCTGAGAACTGGGCACACATTTTTGTCCCATTCTCCCCAGCTGCTAGAACTTTCCTGTGCAGCAGTCCTCTCTGTCTCTGACCCCGCACTCCTCTGCATTACCATGGTTTGCCAATAGCCAGCAGCACCCTCTCCAAATTAACCCATTCTGCAGTGTGGTTGTTAGCTAATACCAGGATTACAGTAGTCTGTTGTTATTTCAGCTCCCAGTGTCAACTTGACCCCAAAATTCAGATAGTGTGATTTCATGTTTGACATTTACTTATCGTAAGTGCATATTCATAGGGGGAAGCGTGTCTGTATCTGTAGCAGATAGTACCACGGTGTGCCACTCGTTTCAAAAGGGCCCTATGTCCATAGTTACTTCAGCCCACACTAAAATTCATGGAACTGGGTGGGAAATAGCTCTGAGATGCAACATATTAAAGCCTGTTGTCATTTTTGTCCCTGTTGAGAGTCCGATCCAGGAAGACTCCCACTGACTTCAGTGGGCTTTTGGATCAGGCCCTAAAACTATAGTAGATATTGTGGTGGGCTGCTCCAAGCACAAATATGCAGGCTGTTGCCCTGAACCATTAATTCCCTCCATGTTCCCAGAATGGAGCACATGTCCACTCATGTTGTCAAAGTGTCCAGGGCACATGGAAAAAAATCAACCAAAAATATGTCAGATTTACTCCTGCAGAACTGGAAATGCATGGCAGTATGGAGACGCTATTTTACTTACACTGAGGTGGATGGCTTGTGTCTTTTAAACAGCAATCCCTCAGCTGCGAGCTCTTCAATTGATAGAGGACCCGTTCTGAAGCATGTTGAAGTCAATGGGAGGAAATAGATCTTGGAAACAAGGCCCATTGCTTAAAGACAGCTGTTGCTAGCAGGGTTTGAGCTGTGCTTCCTTGTGGCTAGGCCAGTGTTTCCCAAATGGTGTTCTGTGGAACCCCGCAAAGTGAAAATAAGGATTTCACAAGAAGATTCCATTACAAGAGCTGACTCCTCTGTGGCTCCCTGTCCTGCTGCCGCTGAAACAATAGAACTAAATTTAAGTGGTTTAATGGCTGGCGGGAGGGATCCAGCCATTAAACCAGCTAAATTTAGTTCCATTATTTTAGCAGCAGCAAGGCAGGGAGCCACAGAGAGTCACTCATTCACCTGGCTACCTGAATGGCTACACCCCTCCAGTGGGCGTGGCTCGGCTCGCCCCCACCAGGGGAACACCTCTATGCCAGTCTTCCTTCCACTGGGTGCACATGGCTGCCTGGCATAGGCTCCCCATCCAGTGCTACAGATGGGTTAGTCCGAGGGGCCAGTTTGTGGCTGAGGTGGGTTAATCCTGGGGGGGTGGGTTTGGGGCTGAGAGGGGTTAAGCCAGGGACGGGGGCGGGGTTTGAGGCTGAGAGGGATTCAGCCTGGTGATGAAGGTCAGGTTTGAGGCTGAGAGGAGTTAAGCCGGGGGATGGGTTTGCAGGATGCAAGGGGGAAGTTTGGGCATAGGAGAGTGGATTTGGGGGCTGAGGGGGGTAAAGTGTGATGGGAGTGGGGTTGGGAGCCCAGGGGGTAGAGTTTGAGAATGGGGTTCTGTAAAATGCTTCTGAGTTTAAAAGGGTTCCGTGGCCAAATAAAATTGTGAAGCACTGAGCTTGGAGTTTGTGTGGCTGCAGTACTGTTATGATGTCATGCTGTTATCTACTGAGGAGTAACACACAGCACAGCTTGACAAGCAAGGTCCTGAGAAGAAAAATCCGATCCACCCAGGTTAAGGAAAGCATATGTAAATACTTCTGATTGAAATCAGTTTGGGACCAGCAGTCTCATACTAAAGTGGATAAGCTCTTTCTCATTTCTCTTTCCCAAACAGTCAGACACAAAGGTGAACTGTATTGTACAAGTATTCATCTTCAGAATCCTATTTCCTTCCTTCGCTCATAGAGCTGGGATCCATTATTATACGTTGAACTTGTGCCAAATTCTGCTAATTACCGTGTTTGCTCAATTGCCAATGTAATGTTATTTTCAGGGTAAATACACATCCAGTCCTGCAAACTCATGTAACTAGGAGACTATTTGTAACAAGAAAAATACTCAAATAAGTAAGTGTTTGAAGGATTGGCCCGTGTTACTTTAACTCTGAGTAATTTAGGAGTGTCTGAACAGGATCTATCCAGATGATAACAGTTTCAATGTTTTCTTTAAAAGCTCTTCCACAAATAGGAGAGATTGTCTAGAAAAGGCATTTTATAATCACCTCCTCACCAAGCAAACATTTGTAATTTTATTAGCTTTTCCTTTTATAACAGAAGCTGCACATCTAGATTGGGACACCTGCCCTTTTCATCAGCTTCACCACAAAATGAAAGCATGCAGTCAAGGGCTGGGGATAAATCACGGTCAGTCTGCGTCATTTGCTGCTGCTGATAATGACATGCATGTAGGGGTATTATTTTAAAAATGCCAGGAAATCACCTGGGCCATCACTGAAATGATATTTTGGTTTTGTACTAAATAGGAAATATTTTGCAAGTTTGACCTGGTATAATAGGGACTTTCTCAGTGCTTCAAAGAGTAATCCCAGCTTACCTTTTTCCTCTTTTCCCCTTCAGATTCAACCCCTTTTATCACACTAAAGTGCCAATCAATAGTGTGTGATAGATGTTACATCTTAGCTTTTTATAACATTACTTGTCCCAGAAGGGATACTGTATCTTTAAGGAAATGGACCCAATATCCTGTTTCTGAAGGATTAAAACACTTTAAAGAGACAGAAGAGGCTGTAAACCCCTATCATATTCTTATTCTCTCTTCATTATCTTGTCCAGTATCTATCCCTGCTGAGTAAATCTGGTTGTGTGTTTCTCCAAAGTGGTCATAAGAAGAAATTTATTTACTTCTCTTTGCACTGGAGGGGCATTACTGAGTTTCAAGGCTCTCCGAAGTAATAAAGATTTTGCAGTGTATGCAGAAGGAGCAGAAATTCAGAACTTCTTTTCCCCCTCTGAGGTCGTTTGGCCAGCTAAAGGGGAGACACTTCTCATTTTCTGACAGGCTTTATTTCCATAAGATTTTCCAATTAGCAGGAAAAGGTCACACTAATGTTAGTGCTGTGCAAAGGAAGGGGGGGGATCAGTCTATGCAAATAGAGATCTCCTTGAAAGGACAATATAAAAATATTGTATTTTCCTTCATTTCTTAATTAAAATCTGGCAGGGAGGTGTGTATATGGGGAGGTGGGTGAGGGGCGAGGCTCCCTCTTGTCTGAGATCAGCAATTTCACTTCATTTGCAGACCTTGCTTTTCTCTGAAACAGCAAAGTGCCTTCGGTTTCCTTTCCCTACGTTTGTCCACCTGGGTGCAAAACAGACAGGCCAACAAATTTCCATTCCCCAAGTGCTGTATGCAGTGGAATGATTGTGATGAGGGCTGGGGGAGGAGATGTAGGGTGCAGGGGTTTTTTTTGTTTTGTTTTTCTTTTGGTCTCAATTAAGCCAGTGCAGTAATTTTTAACAAACAAAATAATAAAATTTAGCTGAAAACAAGCACAGCTGACTACAAGTGTTTTTTTCCTCTCTTTGAGCCCTGCTAGAACCGTCTCTCTGAGGCTTTAACCACAGCTTTTGTTTTGCATGCCCTGTGTGTGTGTGTGAGTGTGTGTAGAAAGTGCATGAACTTCAATGATTCGAGGTGTTGGGAGGTGCATCAGGGTGTGTCAGCAAAGGACAAGAACCCAATCCCCACATTTTTCCATCAGCAGACATATATGTCCTTCTATTTTTATTGGGTGAGCAAGTTCGTGAGGAAATAGAAGTGGTCCCAGTATTACAAGACTTCATTACAGAAAGCTTAACCTCCTTCACATTGAAAAATTATCCTTCGTCTTGCAGGGATTTCCACCTAGAGATCTACAATGAATGAGGATAATTCACTTTCTTGTTTTGTTTAACACAATCAAATGTATTTCACTTTTCCAACAGGTGTCAGGGCATCTGTTTTTTCAAGGGGCAGTTGCTTTGCATTGCTTGCTTTTCATTACACAGTCTTTCTGTGCTATATGAGCTCTCTTTTTGGCTAATATTTCTCATGTTCAGGTACAAGACAAGGGAAGCTTTGCACCTTGCTTGGAACAGATGCAGTATAACTTGTGAAGACCGGTAGAATGTGAAACTTTTCTACCATCAGACACACTCATCGTCAGCAGGGGCTGGGACTCTCATTCACAAAGTGCCTCCCACAGAATTTCAGCTTTCTTAGCTCCAAGGGTACTATAAGCAGATGCTGAATACAAAAAAGCAGCTACACGAAACACTTTTCCTTTTCTTATTCCATCCTTCACCTCTGGAGGACCGCAAGTACACAACTTGTGTGGAGCATATCATTGATGTGCACAAGTAGAGTGTATGGTTCCTTGTGGCAGACGTTCTTTGTCCTCTTTATTCTAAGGGACTCTCTTTTTCTTCTTTTCCTTAGTGTGCTAACAGTTTCCACCCTGACTACAGCACTTTCAATTATAAGTAGCTTTCAGTTACAGTTTGGATGGCTCAGGCGCCCCTTCAGATCAGCTGCCAAAACACAAGTGGGGTTTGTGCTCCTAGTGAAGTCAGTGGCAACATCCCAATTGACCCTTAACGGCCACAGACTCAGATAAGTAATTTATTTGAGTTCCTCAGGTCATGGCTTAACCAGACCTTGCCTTGCCTTAAAATAAAAATATTATTTTACTGTTACAAGCATCTACGAGTGTATTATTACTTCTGTGTAATAACAAACAGCACCATGTGTCAAAGAATGCAGCACACATGGATACAACAATCCCTCCCCATCGCTCTTCCCGCCTCCAGCATAAATACTGCTTTGTATCTTAGAGATATTACTTGAATGCTGCAATATCATTACAGAGTTCATGAATGTTAAATCCATTTTGCAGATATTTAAACTGAGGCATTAAATGACTCAGTGCCAGAGGCATGGACAGAATTCAGGTGTCCTGACTCCCCTAACCACTAGCTTTGCATTGTGAGTCTGTTCTTTCCTGGAGATATACTGATAACTCTCATGCATGTCACAGGAATTATGCAGATGCAGCAGGAGGAGAGTGTACCTTGATGGATCTACTGTAGGCATCTTTGATTTCTGGGTTCTGTTGAATTTTTGGAACTCATCTGAAGATTAATGATAATGTTATTCTGGTGTGGAAGTGCCCTTTGCAGAATGTTTACAGCACTGCCTTTATTTAAATAAATCAAAAACTATTAATCCCCAGCCATTTAGTAACATGGGAAAGATCTGAGCCTAAGAAAATGAATGTATTTAGAGATTGGCAAAAGGTAGAGGAAATTTCTGCAAAGATGTTTGACAAATTGAAAAACAAATTCAGATCCACCGTGTTCACAAGCCTTTGGCCTTTACTTTTCACCAGTGTTTGCTTTTCATTTATGCAAGCTGATTTAGTTCATGGGCTATTAGGGAAAGACTGATGTGGGGTCGTTAGCTGGAATTTGCACTGTGCATGACTGTGCTGAATAAGTGGCAGTATGTTGGAGAAGAGTAAATTTAATAATTGCAGTTAGTAGATATTGAAAAAAAAAGCCCTTGATGTATATAAAAGGTGGGATACAGTGTTTAATAACAAACTTACATAGAGCAGTTTTTATTGTGTTGCCCCACAAAGCACTGGCTGAATTGCAATAAAACAGTGTGATCATGGGTCTGTAACCACATCATTTTCATCTAGTACCCTACAGATCCCGTGGACCTTACAAGACCTAAATTTCACACAAGACATAGCTCACTCTGCATGTTAAAGGTGAACTGCATAGAATGTGAACATACCAGAATACTGAGATTTTTGGAAGTGAGAGTTGATCCACTAGGACCATTTACAAACATTGTATACAACTTCTATGAAGTTCAGTGGTTTTCAGGCCTCCAGATATATTGTACTGATTTAGGCCCATTGCGCTCATGTGTGTATGTGTTTGTTTAAAAGACATAAAAGACAAGGCTAAAACTTGAAGTTTTTGTGTTCCCAAATGGTACTGTTATTCCTAAAACAGAAGTCCCTCTTCCACAGTTTAGGGATAGATTGTTTGGACATAGTTAAGAAGGATCATGTCAAGCAATTCCTCCAGTGAAGGTACTGTCTCTTTAAGTAGTAGATTCACATTGCCCTTGAAAATGCCAGGAAATGGCAAGCAATAGCAGGAATTCAGTGTCCGAGGACATGTCTGCCCTTTATAACATGTCAATTATGGACAGACAATGGACTCCCTCATTAACCACAGTCCAGTTGCCTGGTAGAACGGTCTGACTGAAGTCTTTATGAGATATTATTATTTAGTTAAGCATGTTTACCACTGTGATTAATAAAAAAGGAGGTAGGTCAGATGTCAAGACTTACCTGAGAACCCTTAATTCAAAGATTTAAGAGCTGCTGACCCAGAACACAAGCAGGACTTGAAGGCATGACAGCTCTCCCCTTTAGCTGTTTGCAATGCACCATCAAAACTGCACTGTATGTCTTCACATCAACACATTAAAGATAAAAGAACAGAAAATGAAGCATATTTTTACAATGAAGGTTAATTTGACATTTTTAAAGAACAATTGTGGAAAAAGGAAAGCACATGAGAAAACGTTAGTGCAGGTCCAGTGACATTTTAAATAAGAAATGGACTGCCAACCTAAACAGTCTTTGTTGCAGCTCATACATATTTATAGCAGCATATGATGATACATGTGTCCATAACATTAACACAATGGCTACATATAATTGACTAATTTAGACCAATAGGCAAAAAGGATCCACATGCAGAAAATGGCGAAGATCTTTAAAATATTATGTGTCTAATGAAATGTATGTTACTTTTTAACAATGCATAAAATATGCTCAGAGAGATTTGCACTGAGTTTGCAGTTGTTTTAACTAAGTCTGGGGTTCTGTGCACAGCACATCAGAACATTGTTCTCAAATTCAGGAAGCTGAATAAACAATGGGAGTGTGAGTGAAATTGCACAAAACTGATGGACTGTCAAGCCAGGTGCGCGAATTTTCACACAGTGAGACTGATGTCAAAGAAATGATTTTTTAAGGACAAATTCTGTAGTATTTATTCAATTTTTATTCTGACTAACTTGACAGTCAAAGGAATTTTCTCTGAATAAAGACTGTAATATTCAGCAGAGAGAATCTGAGAGGTAGCCAATTGAATGGGTGGAAAGCCTCTGATTGACTTGTGAGCATTGAATCAGCAAGTAACAGGTATATCATATTTCTTAGGCTACATCTACACTAGGTCAAGTAAGATGACTGCTGATACGCAGTTCTAGCTATGGCAGTTGCGTAGCTAAAATCAACATATCTGTGCTCGGCTAACTTGGCTGTCCATACTGGGGAAGGTTGACAGGAGAGTCTTTCCCATCAACCTCCCTTACTCCTTGCGTCTCGCAAGTACAGGGGTCGACTGCTACCCTGAGAGGTTGATTTTGCTTGTCCATAGTAGAGGCACAAAATTGAACCACTAGATGGGTCACTCTTCTGAGATAGTAGAGACATAGCCTTAGCCATGCTTAAGGCTTCTAATAAAAGGAATTAAATCTGTGTTTCTTAAACACAAGCAAAACACCAAAACTGGTTATCTGCAGTGAAACTTGTCTACAAGAAGCAGTAATGTGGCCTCTGAGGGCAAGGTTTCTAAAGCACAGTAATGCATTGGACATTAATTGGTCTGTGTAGACCTTGCTGGTGTTCATTCACTACTGTGCTTTAACATAGTGCTGTTTGAAACAGTGCTACGTAAATTCATGCTGAGAACCATTAGAAAGAAATTTCTCATCACACTATATAAAAGTGTAATGAGTAATCTATATAATATACTAACAGAGAGGAAGCAGTGCTAGTCTATAGTGCTACTTGACTGCTTTGTTTTGATACTATATAATATACATTATCCATGATGGTATATACTGAGCGCACCCTGGAAATCCCTAATTTTGAAAATCTATGTAAAATTCAAAAGTTGCCAAAAATACTTCCCACTCAAAAAGATTAATAAAAGCCCCAAAATAGAAGTGCTTGTCATGCTACTAGAACCCTGTTGCTCTCAGGCATACTGGTTGACTTACCTCCTTGTTGGCACCCAATATATGTCCCAATAGCATTTGTTTCTGCATTTTGACCATGGGACTTCAGCTACAATGTGCCAAAATAGGGCAAAGTTTACTAGAATCTCAAGGAGTGTTTGATACAACTGGACTGTTAATCATGGGCCTGCTTGTGTGATAACTTACCACAGGCTGCAGTATGGAGTTTAGCTTACCATTTGCAGGTGAAATAAAGCCTTTGTTCCTTAAGGAGCTTTTAAAGCACTTTAGCTGATGCTTATTTTCAGACATGTGCTTAATTTTACCCTTCTTCAGCAAAATAATTAAGCATTTACTTAATTTTTTTTAACTTTAAGTCCATGCTCATGTGTGCATACCATTAAATATGTGATTAAGTTCTTGGCTCAATAAGGAAGGACTTAAGCACATGCATACATTTAATCACATATTTGAGTGTTTTGCTGAATCAGAGCTGAAATAAAGAGATATGGTCCCATTCCCCACAGTTCTCATATTGAATCTCCACATGGATCACTATGTTATAGGTGGGAAACATATGTGATAATGCTGCATGGTCTTCTGCGAAATAATCCAGTATGTTTAGTAGAGGCACCTCCCCAATGCACTGACCTCCTAGTAGCTGCAGCCTGCTGAGTCTAGCACTTGACTGGAGTACCCCTTGGTAATTTGGTTAATTGGACGAAAGGCATTTTAGTGACACAGACTAGGTCTCCATGCAGCCGTCCATCAAAGCTAATCAGTTGGCTGTTTTCTGCTTCTGAACAACAGACAGTTTCATGAGGTAACTTTTTAAATTGAAGAGCTCACTAAATAATAGCAGTTGAAACTTGTCAAGAGCCTCAAAGGGGACAAAAATCAGATTCCCTTTTATCTTGAAGACCCTTAGCCTGTCTATTCATAGGTATCTGATTCCAAAGCACATCTCCAAAGGAGCCCATTGAAAGCACGCTCTAGCTGTAGACTGTAATGACAATTGTAGCTAAACAGCTGCGGCATTTTTTTTTTGTATAATGGGAGATATGCACAAACTGTAAAATCAGATTTCAGACATCTATGGGTTTGGGGATATCTGGCTTTGGAGTAGGTTTTGGTCCATTTTAAATTTGACATGCTGTTTTAGGAGCCCAACTCCATTAATACAAATAAGTACAAGTCAATATTGTAACTGCTATTGGGAAACCATTTTAAAAAAGCCACCAAGCATGCAGTGATCATTTTAACTATTTAACATTGTTTAAATCTCTCAATACTAGCAATCAGGTTTATTTTTTGGTACTTGCTGGTGCTGAATAGTGGCACCTTGGCAGCCCCAGACAAGGGTGGCTGGGGAGCCAGCTGACTACCAGGTCCTCTTTTATTACAAAAAAACCCATTGCTAACAATAATTTATGCATTTATTGCTCACATATGTTAACTTACCCCCAACATTTTGGGTGCAGTATGACAACGTAAAGCCATTTCTAAAAATACACAACCTCCCCCTAGAATGGAAAAGCTTTCTGTGGTAACCAGGTGCCTTCCTCACTTAGGCTCTTAAAAACAAGCAGTCCTGTAGCACCTTAAAGACTAACACTTTTATTTATTAGGTAATGAGCTCATATAAAATTATTATTCTTCACGGTGCTACGGGACTGCATATTTTTTGGTTAAGCACAGGCTTACACAGCTGCCCCTCTGAGACTATTTAGGCTCTTTTATAACTCTGACAACACACCTATCTGTAAGTTGTAAGCTCCTAAATACTGTTTGTTTATTTGTTTGCCCTTAAGTTGCTTTTGAAAAAGAAGTTCAAGTTATTGAGGTGCTTTTGAAAATGTTACCCTGTAGCTTAATTTTTTCTCCCTTAGCTGCCTGCTGTGAGCTGTCTTTCAGAGTGGAAGATCGTCTCAAACCAATTTTTAAGTAATTTAGCAATAAGTCAGCGGTACTGCAGTAAAAGCCAAGCAAGGGTCTATGTTATTAAGCTATTGGTATAGTTCTTGGAGAGGTGAAAACACCTTTAGACCCTCACAATCACCAAAGGTGAGCAGTTCACCAGCAGCCCGCTGGCCCTTTGTAGGAGAAGATAAACATTGGTAAATCAAACCCTTATGCAGCCACTATAATCTTTTATATTTTTTTAGCTGAGGGGAGACAGGGTATTTGATTTTCCAGTGTGCAGTGAGGATGTCCGTGTGCTTGGACTCTAACAATATATTTGTCACTGGGGCACAAGGTCATTGTTAACTTGTATTACAGCAGCATCAAGAGCCACATCTGTGAACTAGAGCCCCATTATACTAGTACGGTGCCAACAAAGAACAAAAAGATGGTCTTGTGGCACAGAGCTCACAATGTAAGTAAAGTCCTGCTCCTGATGCCCTGAGGCCAGGGGCACAATGCTTCCTTCGGTTCTTTTTCAAGAGGGTTTTTAGGTTGTTGTGAGATTCTGAACTATGTCCCCTCTGGAGACGCATGCTCAGGTATACAAGCAATATGCACAGCTGAATGCTAACCCTTAGCCCAAACTACAAAATTTTCCCTGCAATGGTAATAGGCAGAAAGCTGAGAAAACATAGGAGTGTTACTCTGTTCTTAACTGTTGGGCTTGGTTTTTATACAGAGCCCAGCATTGTGCCAGAGGGCTCCTCGTTGCTGTGACACTTGAGCAATTAAAGAAGCATTGGCTCTCTTGCACCAGTGAGTGCCAGAGATTAAAAGCCACTGAAAAAACCCTGCTGCTTTTCTACAAATGTTGAAATGAGGGGCTTGTTTACAAATATGCCTGGTTAATCTCAACTACAGGTTGAACCTCTCTCATCTGGCACCCTCGGGACCTGACCAGTGCTGAACAAGAGAATATACTGGATCACAGGAGGTCAATGTTGTCTAGCAGCATTACCAACACTCCCACTACCTACTGGGCTCTTAGAAGACATTTAGAAGTAAATTACAGATAAATAACAGCACAGAACACTGAGAACCAGGACTGGTGGCTGGAAACAAACTTTATGGGACCACAGGAAACTTGGCCACACCCGTGGTAAGTGGTCAGCCACCTAACTAAAGTCATGCTAGACTATGTATGTTGCCGGATGAAAGAGTTCTGGATCAGAGGGGTTCAACCTGTATCACAATGATGCACAGAGAGATAGTCAGTGTTTTCAGCAAGGGCCCAAAGCATATAGGACTTTTCAGGTAGATAGACAGCAATACCTCTGTGGCACCCAGCAGCAAATAAGGAGCTACTGCAGTCTGTTGAGAACCAGTGTAAGAGGCTACAAATACTTAATACTGCAAAGGCCTTGTCTACACTACTGCAGGCCATGAACCCTCTTGTGCAACGTGAGCTATGTGAATAACATTGCTGAAGTAGATGTATTTAGGTCTGCTTGCTGTGGTATATTCACCACAGTGTCGACAGTTGATCCTCTCCTGTTGACTCCAATTTTTCTTCCCATTTTGGTGGAGTACTGGAATTGATGGGAGAGCACTCAGCAATCGATTTATCGTGTGTATAGGCAATAAAGCAACCCCTGGTGGATCAGTCTCTACCTATCGATCCAGCCTGTGAAGAAGATATTCCCTAAGTAAGTAGGCAACTGTATTGTGTAGCTTCTGAATAGCCTGAAAAGCTACCATGTCATAATCACTCATTCTGGAGGTCACAGACCTTGGTAACTCTGGCAAGGTCTGCATCAGAGAGATCAGGGTCCTAGCCACTCATCAAAATGCCCATGACAAAATAGCTCGTTTGCCAGCCCGTTTTTGGCAATCCCAAGGCATCAACTAGGCTTGAAACTGGGCAGCATGCTTTTGCACTGCATCGGGCCTCTGTGAGGCACCTGTCACAGAGGGCTCCTGAAACCCATTCAAAGCAGCAGCAATGCTGTATCTGAGGAGCTGCTTTGTCTTGTTGCAGTCAGCTGGCAAGGCTTTCAACAAAGGTCCACTCTGGGGGGAAGGGGGAAGCCTATGGAGAGGAGAGAATTCCAGAGAAGTGGAACAAGGGGCAAGGGTGGAGGAGGTGGATTTACTATTATTTTCAGTGTATTCATTTGTACTGAGATTCCTTCCGCAATAAACTATATGCTTCTTGCAGCAACTCTGGCTGAGCTCCATAGAGATCAGCTGGTTGATAGTTTGATGAGAATTCTCTCTGGGACAGTCAGATACTTGACGCTGCAATGTAACACTCTTCTTGAAAAGTTGTGGTGGAGAATCTGAAGTAATTTTCACAAGCATGGCTGGCTAAAGTTAACCATCTGAAATGGTCTTGATGCAGACAGCTTTACTTTAGAGGCCTTTCATCAGCACCCTGAAGCCTAATTGAGTTGAATACACATATAAACTTATAACAGACTTTCAGGCTTTCTGTTTAGCTTGTCTTACAAAAAAAAGCAGTTTAATGATCTTTTTGAAGGCAGTTTCACTGAAGCAGCAGAAAGTCACCCGCTTTACATCATTATTGAATAGTGCATAAAGGAAATATTTAGCAAGATGTTCTGTTTGTTAATAGACCCAAATCATGGTTTCTTTTACCAAATACTGCTCGTATTTGAGGTCTTTGAATGAATTTCATTCAAATAGTGCTAACATCTGATGATAAAAACCACTAATGAGAGGAAAATCATTCACACTTTTGATCTAGAGATCTCATTAACTCCAAACTTTGCATTTATAGTTTTTGCTGATCAAATCATTAGAATTGTTTTTACTGCAGCCTTTCTTTTTTCTAAAGAGGTTTTGCTTTGTGTGGAGTTTAAGCAGTACCATCTACTCTTTTTGTCTGTGCTGTGGCAAATATCACAGGTGGTATAATTTAGGTCAGGGTGGGAATTTATTTAATTATAAATATATTTGGGGCAGGGACTGGCTCTTTATTCTGTGTTTGCACAGTGCCTAACAAAATGGGGCACCGGTCCACACCCGGCACTCCTAGGCATTATGATAATACAAATAAATAATAGTAGTGTTAATAATAATAATTATGATAATATATAAATAGAGTAATCCACTGACTTGGAAGCATATAGGTTTGGAATATGAACCCCACCCTTGAATTGTGTAATTAAAGTTCTTTAATTAGTAGATCCTTTTGTTTACTAGGTTTTGAAAGAGGTGAGGAGTTGGGTTTTTTTCTTTTGTCTTTTCGTTTGTTGGTGGGTTTGGGTTTTTTGTTTTTATTTATTTTTTGTTAAATGAGGGTTAAACACAGGATAATAGGATTTGTTTGGAAACACTTAGAAATGCACTGTGAATACTTCTGTTCTGTGTGGGATGCTCTCCTGTAGACATTTGCACAATAACTTTCACACACATTAGCACTTGTTATGCTGTTTTGTAAGCTGTTCTTGATTGCTTAATATACTGTAATTTGCTGCCGCATTTCCAGGCTGTGCACTCCAATGCTGGTCAGATTTCCAGGCTGTGACCTAGACCTCCAAGATAAAACCGAATGACCCAGGAAATGGCATTGCCTCAGTAGACAGGGCTATTGACTAGGAGTGGAATTCCACCAGAACCTGTCCCACCTCTGCCAAACCCCTGTGCCAGAGCTTGAGGGGGACGCAGAAATATAGGATATGTTGTATTGAAGATGAACCAGTAGAAAGTTCCCATGTAACGGGAATTCTTTGCTGGGCATCTGCGGCTGGATTGTGTAGGCTGAGGTCAGCAACCTTTCCAAGGTGTAGCATTGAAATTTGACCTTTTGACCTTCATGTACAGTCTGAGTGCTGGTGATACTTTTTAAAGTCACTCACAGCCCTACTTACAACAGCTTTATTAATAAATCAGTTAAGGTGCAGAGCTTTACTATTTAGATGGTGGCTGGGAACATTAGCTGGTCTTTTGTTATCCACAGGCACCATGGCTTTGAACAAGCTCCCAGCTGCATGGAGAAGTAGGGACAGGGCTGGGCTTGCGCCTCGCATGCCACTCTTGGCACCCATGCTGGGGGTTGCTGACCCCTGGTGTAGGCTAGCTAGAGAATCCAGCCTGCTTGAATTTTGCCTCTCATTCCTCTGCTGGAGAAGTTTGCTTCTTCTTGTCTTCACATGAAAATGGCAGGTGGATTCAGAGTCTAGTCCTGCAGACCTCCACAGGGTTGCAAGAGGTATGGGTCATCTGTGCATACTCCAGGTACTTGCCTACTGGGCTCCTACACCGTGGCACATGGCAGCCTGTCTCTTGCTGCTGGTGGTTCCCAGACCTCCAGTTTGAACCTATAGAAGGAGAACCCCAATGTTCACTGCTTGGCCCCAGGGGTTTGAAGGAGAAAGATGGAAGACAGTATCACAAAATTACTGGCTTCCTCACTTTCAACACGTCATCAGAAAGGAAGAGACTGGAGTTAGCCCCAAAAGCTCCTGAGGGTCAGGATGACAGGGAAGGGGAGAAGTAGCAGGTCCAGAACTCTCGCTTTGATGCATCACTTTCCTGCCCTCCACGTACAGAAGCTGAAGGCCAGATGGGGGTTCCTTGTGCCTATTTAAAGACAACTCTTCCTATGATTTCAAGACTCTAGCATGTTATTGCTGGCACAGAATGACTCTGCTCTTCATCACTGGTGGCTGCTTTTTAAGCATGAGTGGGTGAGTTTAACCAATACATATTGTCTGTAAAGCACTTTGAGTGCTCCCACATTGAAAGATGTCAATATAAGATGATATTGAATGAGGTCTTGTTTTAAGGCTCTGGATTCGACTTAGATCCAAATTTACATAAGCTAAAAGTAGCCCTGTTTATTCAATTGCTGTCTATTTAATCTAGTTAAAATGCACTCCCTTGTACCTGAAGGCCTGTAGCTGGCTAAATTTGTATTCTGTCAATAAAATACTTGCCTGTGGAGACTGCTAGGGAGACAGTGAATCAATGCATCTCTCAGCCACATGGCTGTGCCCGTTTCCACAGCCACTCCTGGTGATTTCTTACTAGTTCAGGCTCTGCAATGAACCAGGCAGCTTGCAGTCCTTTACTGGGTGGCCTTTCCAGTGCTGGAGGGCCCCTATTTTTGCAGGCTGAGCAATGTTCTCTCTAATTGTTTCCATCCATGGGCAGAATAAATTTTGTTATGTGCACTGAAGCACATGAAGATGTGCACTATCAGTAGAAACTCATGTTACTGGCTGTGGTCACTCTGGTAACCAGCAGCACACCATTTGAATCTCTCCTGGGAGGCTGCCCAAACTCTCAGCTTACAGGGAACACTGAGGCTGTTCTGCCCTTACATCTCTGAATTGGAATTGTTGCTGACACAGTAACTAATGCGGGGGAGGATTGGTCAAGACTGAAGACTGAACAACTCTCTCCATCCAAGAGGTCATCTTTTCATTTCAGATCTGGATGGCACCGCATCAGTGGGAGTGAGTAGTAAGAGTACCTTGCACTGATAAGTCCCACATTGTGCCTGTTCTGAAGCCTGGTTAAAGGATTTCAATTTCCAGTGCTAATTGGCACTGTTCTCAAGAGCCAGATTGTTGCCCAAAAGATCTCTTCTTTGATCATGCCCTGTGCCTTACCTCATCAGAATTCTCATGATGTCACTAAAGCTAACACCACTTGAAACAAATAAATACAGTTAAACAGCCAAGGTACATGAGAAAAAGGTAATAAAGAGAAATTCAAAGTGATTCTCCCAATTATTCTCTCTCGTAAATTAGTACTGCTTACTAATTTATTGAGGGTGAGGCCATTTTGTCACTTGAGGTTGAGGAAGATTAATGCAGGACACAGACAGAGTAGCAGGACAACAGCTCTGCATTACGAGAAAGGAGACAATTCAACCCACATTAGTGGCAACAAATGCAGAAAGTCATAAAAAATGGAGCCTCTGACAACTTAGAGAGTGGAGTTGAATATGTTGCTTGTCTGGCTTCTAAAGTAATTCATGTTCCTAAAGGCCACTTCACAAGGCAAATTTTTATTTTTACTACTGAGAAGCAAATACATGTATTGAGTTATTTTAATGGACACAGTAATAAACAGATCCCTGACAGGTGCACAAGACTCTACTGTATTTATGCAGAATGTACATTAAAGAAGAAAATTAATTGTATTGCAGAACCAGTTTTTGCGGGTGACAAGCCTCATTTTTTTGGTGCACCAGAAGGCAGCAATATCTTTCATGCTTCAGAGAAATGATTCACGATGTTAAACAGTGAGGAGTTGGTTTTTGTTTGTTTTGGGTGGTTTTTCTTTCATTTTTGTTGGCTTTGCAAATGATGTTGCCATTGCCAAAATACAAGATTTATGTGGTTGTGAGGTGAAGGGAATTGAAATATCTCTCTCGAACTAAGATACACATTCAGCAGCTCATGCTTGAGGAGCACATGCCTTAAGTCATTATTTAAGAGCTCATTATACTAATTCTTAAGACTAAGTGGGAGACCAGGGTTCGTAGTGCTTTGACTCTAGCACACTGGTTCTTTTTTTAACTTCTTCCGTGTGGATTTCCTGTCTGACCAAGATAAATGTGCTTTTTGCACTTGTTCAATAATGTTCCAGTCTTTGCTGGGCCAGCTTGGTTTTTCATGTCTAATGAGCACAACCTGGGTATTGCTCAAGTTAATTTTCAGTCTCACTTTGGCTTTTCACATCACAGCTCATGCAAGAGCAGGGTGTTGCTGCTATTGCACAATGTTTATGCCATTGGAGGGTGGAGAGATTGGGTATAGTACCTCATTTTATACATGGTGTTAGGGTATGGCCTGATCTTCTGCCTTTGTTTCATTGGCTACTACGATTAACAGTGGTTACCACGTTTAGTTTATGTGCTGCATTGAACTCTTGAGGCTGCTAGGCACAGGGTAACTTTTAAAGGTACAGGCCACCACTCATGTCTGTGGTAAGAAATTACACTCAACACTTCAACAGAGCTTCAAGGGTGAAACTGACCCCAGTGCAAAAGTCACACACTGGCCCCTACGTACAATTTATGTGGCACTTACACTATACGTTGAGAATTGAAGAAGGAGTTAAGAAGTGCATAGGATCTAATGTCAGCTCTCTTTGTTGCAACTAATTTTACCATAACTGAATACATTGCATCGGTAGATTTACAAATCCTCGCCGTAGGTCAATCACATTTAGTTTTATACACCATTCCAGCTGAGAAAAAATGTAAGACTTCCCCGACCTAATTTACCCTGACGTTTTGTCTATTAAAAAAAATCAAAAACTTCCCTAAAGAAGTGAAACAGAAATTAGTCTTCAGGTGAACAAGGGAAGCAAACAGTAGTGCTAAACAGTAAGATGTTAACACAGAGAAGAATTAAAGGTAGCAAATGCACTGGTTTATGTTTAGTTTTTCAGTCTGTTGGTTCATATCACTGTTTGCTTGATTGAACCTGGGGAAAGTTAAATAGCACAGTGAACTTTTTCATATCTAGCAGCCCCAAGACCTCCCCAGGAGGTACTCAGATATTCAAATATTCTAGATAATAGAGAGGCATACCTACTAATGCATAACACTAAAGAAAAACAAGATTAGATATTAAGAAACAAACAAAAACATATGCAGAGTACTTTGTTTACCAACAACAGTAGTATTGTACACTGTAAACTTATACTGTATGTGCTCTATTTATTTGTACTTTCTTTCACTATGCTGTACTTATGGTTAAAATGCCAATTATTTGAGAGTTCCAAATGATAGAATGCCAGATGTGAAAGAGTTTATTGTAAATGGTGGCGTGTGATAAGAGAAAGGTCACCTCTAGTAATATATAGTAGAATTATTCTCCAAACAGCTCAATTTTAATTATATGCTGGTTTAAGAGTATTACTTTCACCAAATCCTACTACCTGTTTATGCTTCCAAAAGCTAATGGAGAGTTATATTGAATAAATGAAAGGCCCCCAAATCACAGTGACAACTTGTCTTTTAAACTCTGTCTTAGCACAAGTGCCAGCGCTAAAGATTATTGATGCAACTGCGTGCTTTTAGATGCTGAATCACATTAGCCTCCCTTCTGCCCTCCTATTTCATTAAGAATCTGGCTGCAGATCAAAAAATGTAATGCCTTCTCCATCTCAGGCCCTGTAACTTCCACAAGCCCTAAAAAACTGACTGTCAGAGCATGTCTGTCTGTCTTTTCTTATGTGGGATGGGGAGAGAATGAAATGGGGGTAGAATGAGGGTGAGGGGTCAGCAAGTGAAGCATTCCAGCTTATTAGACAAAGCTAAAACACTGATGTGTATTGAGTAAACTCTATGCACAATGCATATTTCTGACATTGCTTTTGATTTTTTTAACCACGAGGGCTATTCTCGTTTTAAATGTAAATACTTCTTTTCCATTCTTTTTGTATGTATTGTAGTATTCTCCGCGGACTTAAGGTGGGTTATTATCAGAGCCGCCTACTTTTCTATTGGCGGGGGGGGGGGCGGGGGGAACTAGTCATGGAAGGGACTCCCCAAAAGCCTGTAGTGGGGCAGAGTCTAAGGGTTAAATCTGGCTCTAATGAATTCTTTGAGAGTCTGCTCCCTGACTTCAGTATGTTCAGGTTTTCACTCCAAAGTTCTCAATTCTACCCACAGAATAAGGGCCATCTGCTAGATAGGTGCTCTGGGCTGAAGCCACAGACTTTATCAGTGTTTCAGGTCAGGCTGGACAATGAAGCACCTTATTGACAAAAATGCACTTCTGATAAAATCTAGTTAAGAAAATTTTAAAACTTTTCTACAAGTTGGACCTCTCTAATCTGGCACTTTAGGAACCTGACTGGTGACAGATCAGATGATTTGCCTGACCATGGGAGGTCAGTACAGTAAGTTCTTTCATATCCAGAAGCCCTGAGATCAGGAGGTTGCCATATATTCAAATAGTCTGGATAACAGAGAGGTATACCTAGCAATACACAACACTAAAGAAAAACAAGATTAGATATTAAGAATCAAACAAAAATGTGTGCAGAGTACTCTATTTACCAACAACTGTAGCACTGTACACTGTAACCTTATACTGTATTTGTTGTATGTATTTGTATTTACTTTCACTATATTGTACTTATGGAAAACTTAACTAAAATTTAGTTATGGTTAAAATGCCAGTTATCTGAGAGTTCTGGATTATAGAATACCAGATATGAAAGCATTTACTGTATTATCTTGCAGCATTATCAACACTTTCGCTGCTTGCTGGGCACTTAGGAGACATTTAGGGGTAACCCCTAACAACAGCACAGAACACTGAGAGCCAGGACAGGTGGCTGTAAACAAACTTTATGGAACCACAGGAAACGGCCTCTTCTATGATAAGTGGACATGCAGTTAACTAAAATCATGCCAGACCACAGTTACTGCCAGACCAGAGAGTGACAGCCTAGAGAGGTTCAACCTGTACTGGTATCAGAGGTTTGCGGAGTGGCCACATGTTCTGCAGACTGGGAGAGTTACTCTTCTAGGGTCCCTCTCAATGTCGCACAGAACCAGGGCTTCATTTATAATGAAAGGGATGGCAGGGCTCAAGCAATCTTTCACTTTTGTAACTGATGCAGCAAGCCCAGACTGACAGCCCTAAAGTTGCTGGTCTTGGCCCAGGCAATCCCTGGCAAAATGAAGCATTACACGGAAAGAAACCTCCTTTTAAACCTATTCAGACTCTGCTCACCTGGTGGAGCAGCCAGCCAGTAGAGGGATGGTGAGCTGGCCAAATGTACATGCACCTCAAAAGTCACCTATTCTAGTAGGCCCACCAGTCTACCATTATGAGGCCTCCCACTTATTGTTCTTCTGTATGTACCCCCAGGTCTGCTTACTCCATACTTAAAGCAACATACAAAGAGGTACAGACAGGTACAAGGGAAGAGGAGTGGCTTGGTAGAAGAAGAGAAGAAAGAGCAACAAGGACTCTTTTTGTTTCCTTTTCCTGGCTGCCAAAAGACTATCCCGCACATCTCTGTGTGTGTTTGCATGTGCATATCCAGACAGAGCTGTTTGAAATTTCGATAAATACTCCCACCAGCTTATATATTATCAAGCATTTTCTGACCAGCCTTTTCATGAAATATTTTTTTTTTCTGCTTTGAAGCCTGGTTACCTTAAATCTTCACCTATGTATCACTTTGCTACAGTAAGCCTCTCTCAACATGATAAAACAAGCTGTTAAGATAAATTACCTGATGATTTTGTTGTTGTTGTTTTTTATTTTAATAGACTGACATATCCTTTTGACAAGGGCTTGAAATAAAAATAAAAAAAAAATCAATATTTCTCCCAAACAAACAGAATGTTATAAATTGCAGTCACTTCTGCATCGGTGCCATGGTTGAAATCATGACATATTTTGCTTTTCCCTCAACATCTGGGGGCGATATCGGTTCTCAGCAAGGAAATGCTGAAGTATGTTTTTCTTTTTTTTTGTCCATTTGACTAGCAGTTGTGCTTGGCAATAGTAAATCAAAGTTTTGTTAATGTAGCATTCATGATACATGAGTTGTTTGTACTCTGCAACATTTAACCCAAAATGATGATCCATGTAACTTTTAAAGTTTACGTCATTTGGAAAGTGTTTCATAAAAAGATCAAATTAACTAGCTGCTGCACCTGAAAGTTCACCTTAATTAGCCAGTGTTTTTTTTCTCCCTAAGGTTCCAGGACTGTTGTAATTCAGGATGGATGAACTGGAGAGACAAATAGATAACTGCTATTGCTCCCATTGTGTGCAGTAAGAACAGGATTGGGCCTATGTACCAAGGTGTGAAGCTAGCTGCAAGGAGACACAGTTAAATATTTTCATAAGCATGTCTCACACACACTCCATATTTATTTCACATGAAAACAGCTTTGTGTTAGAGCTGTATCTATGTGTGTAATGTTTATTGTCT
This sequence comes from Carettochelys insculpta, assembly GCF_033958435.1. Classification (NCBI taxonomy): domain Eukaryota; kingdom Metazoa; phylum Chordata; order Testudines; family Carettochelyidae; genus Carettochelys; species Carettochelys insculpta. The sequence continues at coordinate 33,386,716 of NC_134150.1, read as the reverse complement.
CCCCCCTCCCGCCCTTGTAAATTAATTTATCTATTTTTCCATAGCCATTCACAGAGGCATTCCACTTCATTTCACAACTAATTTGTGGGATTGGCTTGATGGTGGGCTATTACCTTGATTTGGACCTCTCTTTCCATTTCTTCTTTTCATAGCTGAGCAAACAGGGGTATGGTTCTTTATGCAAAGTTGCTGCAATTCTTACGGTGTGAAATAGGGCTACACCAATAAAATATGAGACTCTTTCAATAGAACATACATGCTTTAAGAGAAAGGTTCCTAAAAGGTTATTTTCATTATTCTTGCAACTACACAAGTGTTGTAATGTAGCGCTTGGAAAGTTATTCTCTTAGATGGGAAAACTAATTTAATATGCTGCAGAAATTATAGGAAAGGGATATATAGAAACATTTCCCATTACAAAATTAGAATGTTTAGTACCATAATATTTGTGATGTCTGGAGTCATCTGTAGTAAGTACTAAGATACTACAATGATGGGTACTATAGAAACTGCTAGCTGGAAAAGCGGTATTCATTATATCTGCTATACATTAATAGTCCTGGGGATAAAATCTTTGCTGGCTAGCAAGGTAGCATCTCACTCACTGTAATAAAATCAAGTGCAGAAATGGTGGGGACTTTGGGCCCAATTTTTAAAGGTGGGTAGGTGTCTAAGGATACACAACTAGTGAGATTTTTCCAAAGTACCTAGTCATCCTAACTTCAAGTGAAATCACGTGGAGTTAAGTGCCTCACAAAACCAGTTAGGTGTTTTTGAAAAATCCCACTTGGTACCTATCTAAAAATACCTAAATATATTTAAAATATGTCTTTTGTTTGCAAAAATGTCAACTGCCCAACTGATTGGCTAAAGTCGACCAGTAACTTGTGGCTCTCTGTGGGTAGCTCTGTTTTCAGCACTCTCCCAGGAGACAATGCAGTTAGTTTTCATGAGCTTATTCCTCACTGTGTATCTTGGCCTTCTGTGAAATGTTAAAAAGTGCCTGTCTCATTGACTTTCAGTAACTATGGCCATTAGCCAAAGACCAATGCTGGACATAGGCACAAAGCCTGAGCACAGTGGCTTCCCTCTATCTGCAAACTCAATCCAACTGTACAGGGCTGGAGGACAGAATCATGACCTCTCGTGACACAGGACTGTGTGCTCCCTAGCACACCCAAAAAACCAGGATCTCCCAAAAATATCACTGATCTATGGCTTCTGGGCTGTGGCACTAGGACTGTGCTCGTTGTGACTTTCTCATTGTGACAGATGATAAAGAGATGGCAGCATCACCATTAGCCTCCATAGGTTTCCTGCAGTGCATCAGAGAATTTTTTTCTTCCCTTGAAGCTCTGTGGTAATCTAAACGATGATGCCCATATATGGTACTGGGCTCCCTCTATTTTTTCCATCCATGTGTGGAATAAATTTTGATATGTGCACCAAGGCAAGTACAGATGTGCACCTCTAGTAGAAACACATGCACTCAGTTTACGGGGAACACTGCTGTGCATTCTGGAAAGATTTTATTCGCAGGCATACAAATGTAAAGACAGCCTACCTGCTCACTTCTCCAGATTTGCGAGCACAGTCCAGTCGTAGTCCTTGCAAGTCTCTGGAGGAGAGGCAAGGGTTTTGCAATTGAACATAAGCTGTCAGTTCAAAGGCATGACATGGCTCTCAAGCATGCAGACCCTCTATGTGTGGAACTTTCGTTGACTACACTGGGTGAGACAAAGCCCATTGTCCCTTTCAGTGACTCGCCGCATGCACAGGCATGCTGCTTTTTGAAGTCCAGCATAAACATTTTTGGTGCTGGAAAGGGACAGAATTGTAGGAACAAATGATTGGCTACAGCCCTGAACAGGTGACTTCACTGAAGGTAATGAAACTATGCCCCTTTAAACCATCAGACAATTTGTCCCACATTGGTTTTCTAGCTTCCCTGCTACAACCAAAGGCTGTGTCTAAACTAGCAAGTTCTTTCAGAAAATCAGTCCCTTTTTAGAAAGAACATGTGGGGAGCATCCATACACAAAATGCGCTCTTTCGAGCTGAAATCAAAAGAATGCGTCTCTTCTTCTGGAAGCCCTCTTCCATTCCAGTAGCAGGAAGAACACCTTCTTTTGAAAGCTTCTTTCAAACAAAAGTGTGTGTAGACACTCCACGGGCCCTTGTTTTCAAAAGAGCAGTCTTCATGGCATCAGATTTTTCAGTCCCTGCTCAATTCTTTCTGAAGAACAGGGGCTGTGTAGATGGTATCGAAATAACCATCAATCTTCTGATCTGATTTTGTGTGTGGATGTGCTCTTTTGAAAGAAGTTTTTTCGGAAGATATCTTCTGGAAGAACCTCTTTCGAAAGATCGCTGTAGCATAAACATAGCCCAAGAGTGAAACGTATTGCATCTCAAGGGAATGGTTGTTACAAACAGAGTATGTGGGGAGAGGGAAGGGAGATAAGGAGGGGACTGGCATTTTTTATCATTTCATTTTGTCCCTTTCACCAGTCCTGTAGTCTGGGTTATTTTATCACATTTTTTCTCAGAAAAACCTATCTGCAAGAAGTTTTATCTTTTGTTTACTCTGTGTGTGTGTCTTTGTAATGTAGATTTTAACTCTCAAAAATTACAGATCTTATCAAGTATGTTGAGATGGAGCATGGAGCTATAATTAAGAGTAATGGAATGAAACTGAGCCAAGGAACATTTTGGCTGAATAGCAGGAGACACTAGAGGTCCATTAGAGTGAGGAATAGTCTCCTAAGGGAAGTGGTTGGAGACTCCTCAGTTGAATCATTGACATCTAAACTGGCAAATCACTAGCAAATATAAAAGTGGGAATTCTCCACTGGAAGGGTTATGCACATGATAACCTACCAGGGCTTTTCCTTGTAGGCACCTCAGCACAGTATCTTAGCACCTCACTGTCATTTTTTTTCATCCTCACAACACCCTTCTTTGGCAGGGCAGAACTAGTCCCATTTCACAGATGAGAAGCTGAGGTAAAGGGTAGGTGAGGTGATACTCCCAAATCCTCATAGGAGGTCTGGGCCCGAGCATGGGGTTAAATTCAGGTCTCCCGTATCCCAGTCAGTGGCCTGTCCATGAGCCAATTTTCTTTTAATATTTATCTTTTTTAGTTATTGTTGCTGATAAAGCTATTCCCGAGAAGGGAGGCAAAAATGTGTCCATTTCTCAAAGCTCTTTGAAGTAGCATGCAAGATTCATACAAGTTAAACAACTTTTCGACTGAAATCGCTGCAGAGATGGAAGCAGTAAGGATGTGTTGATAAATTGAGTCCCAGATAATGAAGAAAACCCACATCTCTCTAAATCTGTACTGTTTGTTTAACAGATACATTCCTAAATATGATTTTCCTCACTGGAGATTTACACATTGCAGTTGGGTTGAGAGAGAGGAAAACTGCTGAGGAGGGTGTGCTTTTGTAAATACAGTTCAGTGGGGGTCTCAACACAGGAGGAGCCAATATGTCTCCACATTGAGCCTGAAAGGCAAAATTTGAAACCAAGAGTGCCCTTTAAGTAGGTAGCACTTTTGCTAGGTGTTTTGCCAATTTCCCCATTTCAGAAGTTTGCCTCCATCAACAGCATTGCTGCTCCCTTATTCTGCTGAAGCAGTAACAACACACGCACTCAGCACCTGTTCCTGAACACCTATTCCTGCCAAGAGTAGCTTGATACCAACTTCAACAATATCATAATGCGCCATTTAAATAATTTGACAAGGCTATTTGGAAAACTCCCAGGGATTGCTCAAGGCAGTAATTTTCCTGTTAGACACCTATTAGAATTTGCAGTTTCTCAAAGATAGTATTGGTTCACTGTGTTGCTTGAAGACTGTATAAAAGCATGTGTGTCTGCACTGATATCTGCAATGGGGAACACTTAGCATGAAGCATAGTGCAGAGAGGACCAGTGGCTGTCAGTCCTGTCTTGTGACATCCCTGTAATTCCAGGCCTTCACTATGCCTGAGTAGAGGCACTTATCTGGGCCTAAGAGTGGATTTTGTGTGGTGAACAATCGTTCTATGGAGACTAGTTAAAGAGACCATTAATGGTTTAATTTTTTACAGTAGGGTTTTGCTGCTACCGGTGCTCGCAATTCTCATGCTTACTACCGCTGTAAGAGGTTGATGTGGTTTCTGCTCAAGTTGCTGCACCCTGTAATGACCAACTGGAGCCTGAGGGGGACAGGCATTGTGGGGGAGCCCTTGTGGAGCCCTGTGCCCCTTCCTCTAGGTCTGTTCCTTTCTTTTACCGCAGAGGTTCTCAAACTGTGGAGTTTGCCCCAAACTGTCGCCTCCTGCCACAAGCTAGCAGAATGGAAGCTGGTGGGAACCACCTGGACTCCTGCCTCTCTGTCCTGTGAGAACAGGGGGCTGGCTAACTGCCCAGCAACTGTTCCTGACCTTCCCAAACAGGGTTGCCTCTTCACAACCAGCCTCTAGCGCTGTACACCAGCGTACTCTTGCCTCTCTCCCGAAGGAGACTGGTACCAGCCCATGCCTACTGAGCCTTGAGTTGCCCTGGCTCTACTGATGCTCCTTAGCCCAAAGCCAATGCATGGGGCAGTCACATGCTCCCCTCCTCCTCAAGAATTATGTATAATCTCTGTCTGGGGCATCAAACCCAAGATTTTAAGTTTGCTACATTTCCCAGAGGTGGAAGATGATTGGCTGCATTTAGGCCACCTCCTACCTCGGACCATGGACTCTGTATTGCTTGCTCTCATTCCTGACACACTGAAGGCCCTCCAAATCAATGCAAATACAATGGCTCTGTAGTAAGAGGGACCATGCAGAAAGCGGGAGTGGAATGGCAAGTCAAGCCTATCATGCATGCTGTGTTTTTCTGATTATTGCCCATGGATTTGGAATTGAAACTATAGAACTTTCTCTAACTTTGTGACAAAAGACTTTGCATCACCTGCATTGGGATAGCTGAGCCCTCTACAAATGAGGTCAAGGTGTCATGTTTACGATTTCTTCAAGAATGGATTTTACTTGATTTGCTGTGTGTCTATACCCAAGCTGTGGAGTGGCCTCGTGTGTATCCACACATGTTGCAGATACATATGTAATCAATATCCTTTAAGCTACCGTGTATGTTACAGTTATGACATCAGACTATTAACCTTTGGTTATTTGCATTATTAGTCAATTTTCTAAATCCTAGGACTTAAGTACAGAGACAGAGAAGATTTTCCATTATGCTGATACTTGAAGTTGTCAAGTATGAATTTTGCAAAAATGTTCAAATGCTTCATTTTCAGCCAGTTTGTTAGTAAGGTTATATTATGTATGAATATTTTCACACAAAATTACTTGCTGCTAGCTAAATGCAATATATTGATGACCTATTAATATATGCCATGCATTTAGAACTAGAAACAAATTCATAAAAAAGTTCGGTTCTTTTTCCCTATCTGAATTGTACCAACATTTGTTTTCATTTCCCTGTAGTCATGTGTCATGTGTCTCTTCGCTGTATTCAACCTTTTTCTTTTTCTTTTTGGTAGCAAACAAGAAATAGCTAACTGAAGTTCAGCTTCTGTAAGATATTATGAGCTACACTTTGAAATGAGGTATGACTCTAAATAAAATATTTTAATTATGCAATATTTTATCAAAATCTCAAGGCAAAAACAGTCTCTTGAACTGCCAACCTTTCAGAATGCGCCAAGGCCCCTTAAAGTTAAGCAGAAAAGCATCCCTATTAACAGATTCTAACAGAAAGCAGAACCCCCATTAGCTAGTACACAGAATTGTAAATGCTAAAAAGTGCATGGATTTCAAAAACACTTTTCCCCTCAAGAGCTGTAGTTAAGAATTCCTCATGCCAATGAGTGAATTCATATAGCCAAACTAAATAGAAACTCCACCATGAAGCCTCTAGGGGTTCCATGCCAGTCCCAAGTCTGGAAAGGGAGGAGGGTTGGTGAGATGAATGACGATGCACTGATCATGAACAATATGAATGAAATCTGATGTCAGTAGGACTAAATGATAAAAGATGCCAGCTTGGACATCTCCTGGATAAACAAAGTTCACAACACCAACTGAGCGATCGGGGCTGGGTTGGTAAGTTGGCTACCAAAAGAAAATTTGCAACTGACACATATACTATCAACTGGAATGTGGAACATTCAAACATGGTGGGCGAATGGAAAATTAGAGCTGCTTTGGCATAAGGGACAATTCAAATAAGAGAGGCAGACCGCGCAGAGAATGGGTAGATGACGTAGTAGATTGTTGCAGAGCTAGTTTACAGAAACTAAGCTACTCCACACTGGACAGGGAAAGATGGAAGGAAATAATGAGAGGCATCAGACACCAACAGGCTGATGATAAAACTAAAGAGAAACTCTTGCTCTTCACTTGCTGCTACAGCAACTGTAGTAGAATCAGCCGTGCAAACCCTCATTTCGTTTATGCTACTGAAGTCATCCAGCCTCCAAAAGGGAGCATAGATTTGTGCTAGTAGATGACAGTGCTGCTCTAAGGTCTGATCCAAAGCCCAAAGAAGTCAGTGGAAACACACCCGTCGACTTCAAAGGGCTTTGACCAGTCCCTCGTGATTAAGGACTGCTAAATAGTGCTTCATCCAGACACAGTCTGTCCTGGCTCCCAGCCATAGGCAGTGTGTGGGAAAGGCACTTGCTCACCTGTCCCCAGCTATGCTTCACCAGAGTCTCCCAGAGCCTCTGCATTAGCCTGCTGTTGTGGTGCCAGAGGCTGGGGCATGCAATTTAGAGGCCACAAGACCTGTCCTCCTAGCACTGGGGCCACTCTGGCAGGAGCTGGGGGCTCAGCTGCAGGAACAGGGACCTGGCTGTTCAGAGGTGCAAATGGCACAGCTTCAGCCTCCCAGAGGCTGGGAGAGGCTGCAGCTGTGCTGCCTGCAGGAGCTCTGGGCCAGGGAGACTGGGGATGCTACCCTGGGGCACGAAAAGGGCAAGTGGCCATATTGAGTAGGGGGCAGGTGGGGACCAACATTGACCACGGTATGTGCTCTGGTGAGCATGGAAGGGGTGAGGCTGGAGTGACTTGTCTCCTTAAGCCATGAGGTCACCTACCGCCCATTCCCCCAGCCACTGGAGTACACACTCAGAGGCCTGTACAGACCATTATGTGGCGACTTCACTGCTATCACTATACAAGCTAGCTAGATCAGAGCTGTCTCAGGTACTTCTACATGTGCTGGAGTCATGCTTCTGATTGCAATGTAGACATACCCTCAGTAGAGCTTAAGATATCGGGTACTATCTCTTCAGTCCCAAATCAGTGATACTCAGACTGAGGATCGCAAGCTATATGTGGCTCTTTAATGTGGCTCTTGCCACTCTTTGCAGCATGTGATACTATCTATATCTATATCTCACCGAACTGGAAGGGAGCTCGAGAGGTCATCAGGTCAAGTCCCCTTCCTACAAGGCAGACCATGCACCAGCCCTGACAATATTTTTTTAATCTAACACTGTGTGATTTAATTATGAACCAGTCTAAGTTACTAACGGATCAGGGTGCTTTCACTGTGTTATTAACCAAATGTGGTTGATAAAATAAACCTGTCTCGGTTGTTTGGCCGTGAGAATAATATCTAAAATTGGTACATGAAACAGTGACTTCATTCTACTGGGGTCTTGGGTACTGTTGATCACTAATTTGGCTCCTGAGCCACCGAGGTCTGAGCATAGCTGTCCTGTCCATAGGTCAGTTTGAGGACACAGAGCCCTGTGCTTTGGGGGACCCTGCGCGGTACAGGGCATCCTAGTGGGAAGTTGCAGGGGACCTGACACTAGCAGCAGGGTCTGCCCCCCCTCCCCCTCACATTCACTGAGGCTCTCAACCATGTTTCTTGTTGGAGGGGGCTTGAGGAACATGGGGCCAGCCCCGCACTCCCTGGCTATGAGGAGAAGCAGAGCAACATGGCTGGGTGCTGGCAGGCCAGAGTGGGCTGGGGTTGGGACACTCCGCTTCCGGCTGCCACCAATGAATGAAGGGGCAGGCCCCTGCTGCTGTTATCATGCTTCTCCTGCTAGTCCCCCAGCCATGTTGCTTGAGGAAGGGGGTAGAGATGTGGGGGTGAGGAGGAGGCAGAGCGAGGAGGGAAAAGTCAGGTAGCAAGTGGGGCCTTGGCTGGCAGGTGAGGGGTTGTGCCACGTGTCACACTTCCATAGGGACAGCCCTGAGCCTGAGTTTCACTGTCCTAAATAGCTATGATGTGGCTGCCACCAGGCTGCCTTTCTCTGCCTGTGTACCACTGCGGTTACAACTGAACAAACAGTTCCCCGATCTAACAAAAAGCAGGCTGGAAACTGAGTGTTTTCCAGTTAGGATCCTCACCTCAACGCAACCTGTGTGTATTGACTTTCACGACAAGGCTCATGAGGAGGTTGGTTGCTATTTTTGCCGAGTGGTTTTTGTGGCAGGGTTTGAGGTGATCAATACACATGCTTATACTTGGTATTTTTATGCTATTGTTATATAAATTATAAAGCAGCTAGTGCTAGGACTAGAGTGGATGGCCGTTCTCTTACATCTAGGAGCCAACAGTTTCAGAGGGGTATCCTTGTTAGTCTCTATTTTCACAAAACAAAGCAAACAGTCCTATAGCACATTAAAGACTAACAATTTTACTTATTAGGTAATGACATTTTGTAGGTCTTACTGCAAAAGATCATTACCTAATAAATAAAATTGTTAGTCTTTAATGTTCTAACTAGGAGCCAGTATTCACAAGCTGATGTCCAGCTGCTGGAGCATGCTGGAGTATAGACATTGGGGTTGCTGTATTCCTAATGCCTGCCTTATTCCACCAAAGGATTCCCCCAGCCTGAAAGAATTCTGTACTTGCCAGGTAAACTTTCATTAAAGTGAAAGAAAGGGAAGAGAATTCCATCAGAGTTACCTCTTGAACTCTTAATAGACCCAAGATCAAGTCTGTAATGTTGATTTTTACAAACAGGTCAAACTATTTGTTATAAATGGTATTTGTTATTTGGCAAGAGTTTGTTTTGGTTAGTGACTCCTTTGCAAAGCCCTCCTGGATTCAAAGTGTTTCCCCAAAATGACTTTGATAAACAGGTTTCAGACTGTGAATTGTTCATGAGCTGATCCCTCAGACTATGGATTGGTTCTGGGTGAGTGGTCTTTCATGTGAATAAAAATCTGTCAACCACATGAATTTTAGGGATGAATATCAGTCGTACTACAGCTGTTAAATATTGGGAATGTGTGTGTGGTAGTGCGTATATTTGTCAATCACCCAAGTGCTTACAAATAATGAAAATCTCACCAAAAGCATTCACAATTCGGGTATTTTGACTCCATGGTCAAGTTCTCTCTGTTTTTTAAACCAATTTTCTAATAAGTAACAGTGCTGGCAGACTTTGCAGCCAATCTGTTCTGCTAGTGCTCCTTCAAACTGCAAACGTTGGCTATACCGTCCCTTTTCTTCCGTCAACTTTTTTTTTCACGACTAAGTTGGTAGTACATATTCTGCTCCGAGAGCCATTGTTAGTTATGGGTCAACCCAAAACCAGCCAAGCCTAACCTTTGTGTTCTTGAAAATCATCCTTGTCCTACTAGAGTCTGGTAGTGATGTCATAGATGGCTGAACAATTGTAAGCCTCCTCCAGTTCTCTGGGGAGCTGTCAGAATCCTTATTCATTGAGAAGGCCAACTAATAGGAACAGTCCACCTGCTCCAGGGTGACTCTTTCTCTCTTCACTGTGAAGCATGCAGGGATGTGATCCTTGCCTGTTGTCATGACCTTGTTTTATTGGATGTTCTAATAGAAGCTGAAATGGATATTAGCTGTAATTACTCATTCCACAAGATTCTATAGGTCACTCTTTGTACCGGGGTTGAGAACCTTCATTGTCTACATTGCTTAAATTACTGAAGCTTGTGCCATCAGTTCTGAATTAGTGCTCATTAATGAGCTTGTGGTTCTAGAAATTCCCTATTTATTATTCAGAGGCCAAGTATAATTCAGGCAGCTGCAATGCAACATTACTCGCATGACTTTTGATCTGTCATGGAAGGACCCTTTTTTTTATACGTAGAAGATGGAGGCATATAGCAAGCAAAAGAGGAACATATTTTTTCTTCCAGCTTGAAATCTCTCTCTGAGTTGCCAGATTTTATGTTGCATCAGAAATGTTCTATTTTTAATAGGCACTAATATCTATTTAGTGCTCAGCAGATAATTCCAAGTTCATATTAAATTTCTCTGTAATCTTGGAGATGAGTGAGCAGCATGTTAAGCCATAAAAGTACATTTTATACTCTCCTTTTTTGGCAGCTTCTAATCTTTCCTGAGCATAGGATTCCGACATGCTGCAGTGTTATCTCAGTCTGTTCATTCACACTGTACTGAGTGGACATAATTACCCTCTTTGTTTTCTAAACTGTCTCTGAAAGGTTAAATACCATTTAATTTAGTTTGCAGGGAAGTGTAAGTGGTAGGTGTGAATTTGGTTGTAATACAGTTAAACACAGTGGGTCCATGATTGATTGCAGTGGCCCTGATTTCACTCCCCTTGCACCCAGTGAGCCCAGTCCTTACCCACTGTAAATCAGTGTCGTGCCACTGACTGCAGGGAAACTATATCAGTTTGCACTAGCTGAATATTTGGCCCTGTGGTAGTATTTTCTCTGTGCTCTCAATTTACAGAGTGTAGTTATATGTTAATAACATGCTGTTATTAAGAGTGGCAGACTCAGGCCCAGCAGGATTTGGTTTTTTGGGGTTTTTTTTGTGAAAAAGAGGGAGTTTAATGTGTTTTTGGGGATAATTCAGGGTAAACCATCTCAATATTTTGATGACCAAATGTGGGACAAGGACTTGGCGTGGGGGAGCACTCCCCTTGACTTGGGATGCCGCCAAATACTTTCTGCAATGTGAAACTGATTTTTTTAGTAGAAATAACATTTTCCGCCCCTTGCATGCTATGATGACTAGTGCTGATTTAAATAAATATATAACAGGTTTGCTCGGCTCACAGCTAGATGTAGATCTGAAGTTATGGCCCATTTAAGCACCATAGAAGTTTAAACATTGTCAGTGGAGAACCGGGGCATGTTTTCAGAAGAGAGAACAAGAAAGCAAATGGAGTGGTTGATCTTTTGTTAACACCAAAGTGTGTCATAAGTCCTGTGGGGTTTGTTAGGGGAAAGTATGTTTTAAAACAAGGCACACTAAACAATTTGTTTAAAAAAGTACTTTCTTGATGCAGATGGGGGTGAGGAGAAATAGGCAAGGTTTGTTTTGTAATCTGAATAATACTTTGCTGAGGCAATCTTTCACCCAATAATTATCTGTGGGGCTGAGGAATTTCAGAGTACAAGTGAAATTAGCAATTTTACACTTCTGAAAAATTCTTGAAGTGCAGCATGGGTAATTGAGAGAGACCTATTCTTTTCAAGTTACAGTAGACTTTGAAGAGTACCCAGCATCCTTAACTTCATTCTGTAATTGTATGCTAGGGCTCTGAAGACATCTTAAGACTTGCTATTTATCTGCCTGGTGAGGCACAGCACTTTCTTATTAAAAACATATCTATCATGGTTAATGACTTGATTTTTCCCTTTAATACAGTACAATGACAGGTGTAAAGAAAAGATGAGCATCAGATGCTTGAGCAATATGCTCACTGTTTCAAGACGCCTTGAACATCAGCATTCCTTCATGGTGCCAGAGGAAAAAAATACGCTACACAGATTACACGCTTGTGTTAGAGAGAAAATAGTACCATTTGCAGTTTCAGTTAAAAGCATGTTGAAGTGCATATGGAAAATACCATTAGGAGGAACTCCAGAGCGCCTGAGTAAAATGGGTCATTAGGCTTTCGTTTGTTGGAGAGTGTCTCCCATCTGACAGTGCAGAATGGTAGCATTTTTAGCAGCTTATGTTCCCAGTTACATTAAACAGACAAACAGATTGACTATTTTGCATTTCTCATTTGACAACAGCTTGTCTTCATTTGCAGCACACTGGTGGCTGAGCTGAAAGCATGGCGGATGAGTGTATGCGAGGTCCTGGTTTTGAATAACAGCAGATGCCAACGTTTAACTTCAAAATCAATCAATTCTTTTTCCTGCATATGGATAAAAGATCTAGTGAAGTGCCTGAAGGGGGGTTTCTGCTGTTTACAGCTGAAAAATATATAGAAACCAGATTCATTACAAAACTTTCTGTGAGAGGTATGGAGGGTGATGGTTTAGAGAAACTGGGTATAAGTATAGTAGCATAACTAGAACACAAGGCCTGGTATTGCTACAAGGTAATAGACAGCAGTACAATTGGTAGGTGCAAGTTAGAAAAGAAATAGATCAGTCAGATCACAGCAGGGTGGAGCTGGTCACCGATTTTAATGGTAATCTCCATTATTTGTATTAATGTTGCACTGGTGAGCCCAGAGCAGGACCTTACTGTGACAAACAAGAAAAAAAAAGATGGGTCCCTGGCTTCAAAGAGCTTAGAATTAAAAATTTTCACATAACAACTAGTAACCAGGTGCCATTCTTAAAATCCCCCAATATATTATAGTTCTTAGATCATTTTTGTGTGCAGTGTTCCCTTAGCTGCTCTGGTCGCACGATATTAGAGAGATAAGTGAGTGAGGTAATATCTTTTATTGGATCAGCTTCTTTTGGTAAAAGAGACAAGCTTTGGAGCGTACACAAAGCTCTGTGTAAACTTCCAAGTTTCTCTTTCTTTAACCAACAAATAATTTCTGATGAGCTGAGGACAAAGCCTAGATCAAACAACTTCCCCAGTGTGAGGCTTTTAGGAGCAGCATAGTCCAAGGGGTTCCACAGGCAGATACTATGGGGGCATAGCACTTAATGTCACCTTTCACTTCTTTTCATTGCCTACGGGCAGAGCTCCATGAGTCAGTCTGGGCTTTGGGAGATACATGGCAACCGTCAGTGAGAAATAACACTGAGGCAGAATCTAAAAGTTCCACCTTTTCTCCCTTAACATCCCAACTTCCCCTACCTACAGCTAATACTTCAAGTCCCTAAGCAGGGGACCCGACAGCCTCCATGGGCCCCTGGGCAAGGCGGTGGGAGGGGGGGGGGCTAGCTTAGCACTGCCTGGAGTGCACCATGCTGCCCCCTACCCCAGCTCTTAGCGCTGCCCAGAGAGTGCCAGGGCAGCTCTCCATCAGCAATTTAAAGGAGCCCAGGGCTCTGTCTGCCTCTGCTGCTACTCACTGGGCCCCTGGGCAACTGCCACTCCCCCACCCCCAACCTTCAACTAAATAATAAGCAGAAAGTAGCCAGAAAGTACAATATTTACTTTCTCTTCCACCTATGACCTCCAAAGCTGTGAATTCTCTTTCCTTTGTAACACTGGTCATGCCTGCAGGATGGGCAGTATTCAGTCCTCCAAGCTGGAAATGGGTGAGTTTGGAACCCTCTTTACAATGATAAATATGTGTGTTTGTTGCTAGCTCTGGAAAAACCTTGAGCTATCCAGCCTTAAAAATCACAGCAGGCTTTTGCACAGAATGGTTAATGCAGAGAATTCTAAACGTGTGTGCTACAAGGTTTGTCTCCTTTGGAGGCCTTCAGAGCTTCCTGTTTTGCCCCATACAGGGGCTCAGAGCTGCAATGGGGAAAGAGCTTTCTCCAAGCCCCGTAGCTGCTCTGGCCATCAGAGAGAAGCCCCTCCCACCAGCCTAGCCCTGAGTTGTCACAGCCAGGGGAAAGGAGCCTCTCCTCACCATCCCCTGCAGGGAGTCTCCTAGGTAAGCCCAACCCTCTGCCTCAACTTGAGCCCCTCCCCTTGCTTCCAAAAGACCTCTTCCCCACCCCCAAGCCAAAGCCCCCAGCCCAGAACCTGTACCCCTTTCTTGTACCCCAGCCTTGAACCCCTCCCCAAACCTACAGTCCCTTCTTACATGCCAGACCCCTCATCCCCAGGGCCCTCACCCGTTCCTGCATGCCAACCCCTCAGGCCTGAGCCTCTCACCAAACCTGGAGCCCCCCTCCTGTGCCACAAACCCCTCATCCCTAGCCCTGCCCCAGACCCTGTGACTCAAGCCAGAGCCTTTGCGCCCTAATCCTCTTCCCAGCCAGAGCCCCTGCCCATACTCAGAACTCTGTACCCCTGCACGATTTTTGTTATGTGCATCAGTATGAAGGTAATATGTCACACATCATCTCCATGTCGCTCATCACCTCCATGTTGGCACACATCGAGAATTCCTTCTGCTCGGGGTGGAAAAAAAAATGAAAAGGAACACAGTAACAGAGTACCTGTTTAAAACATTTTGGGCAGTGCAGTGAAAAATGTAGGGTGCGTACAGCATATTCCGTGGTGTGGTGTAGTTTGATGTACCTCATTATTTTGCCATGCTGCAACACCTGAGCCCATGTTCCAACAGGTAAAAGGTTAAGGGCGATCCTGTTCGCAGAAGCTTCAGGGGCCCATCCTCCTTTCTGTTTAGCCACCTGTGACCCACGGAAGCCTGTTTACTCTTTTAAATCCTACATCCGTGTTTCTTAAAGTGTGTTCTGCAGAACACTGGCATTCTGTGAAAAACTTGGAAGCGTGCCATAAGCGTTTGGAAAAATACACTGATGGGGTATATTTTCCGTTATTAAAATCAGATGCAATGATACTTCTTCATTGCTGTGATACCTGATGAAATTACTTCATTTTGGTTTTGCTGTATGTGTTGCGGCTTGGGGTATTTTTTGGTCTGACAGCTATTTTTTACAGAACATTTTCATAGGTGTTCTGCATAAAAAATATTGTTTTGTGTTCCGTGGTCTCAAAAGCTGTGTCTACACTTCAGCGTTCTGTCAACAGAAGTCACTGTCGGCAGATATTTCCCAACCAAATCTCTGTCTACAGAACACGTCCACACCTAATACAGGCTCCCTCAGTCAATGTCCTCTGTTGACAGAGAGCTACCAGACTGCCCAGCCCTCTGTCGTCAGAAAAGCCAAACAGAAGCTCTGAGTCAGGGCAGCCTAGTGAACCAGAAGCCTTCTGTGTTGACAGAGGGCCCCCCAGAGCGTCTACACTATTTTTTTTTGTCGACAGAATCTGTCAACAGAGGCTTTATGCCTCGTACGGTAAAGTCTGAACTCTGATGGGAAAACTGCTATGTTCTGTTGACAGATTCTCAACAGAACGCATTTGTAGCATTCTGTCGACAGAACTCTGTAGTTTAGACCCAGCTAAAAAGTTTAAGAAACACTGCCCTACATTGAGAATCTGTGCTGCAGTGAAAGGTTTATAGTGAAGCCCAATTGGGATGCACTGTATAATCCCCGTGCAGAGGTCTGGTTAATATGTTGAATTATATGATCATTACAAATAATGTGATGACATTGAGCCTTATGCTCAGCTGTGCTAGATTGATTTTTATGACAGTGTAACAAGTCAGTGGCATTACACTGGGATAAAATTGGCATATCAGCCGTGTAATTGTACAGCGACTCAGTCCTGCTGTACCTACACACACAAAATTTATTCTTCCCTTTTAGGAAGTGAAGCCAGGAGCTCCGATTTATAGCTTGATTGCAGTTTGTTTGCTCTCCAACTTAAATATTTCACGAGTCCGGTACAATCATCTCTTGTTGTGACTGCAGTCGATCTGCTGAGTTTCAGCTGGTTTGTAATTTGCGGGTGGTGTCTGCAGTCTGTCGTTCTTAAGCATTTGTGATGATTAGAAAGAACAAGAGATTAGAGGAAACTAAGAGCTCACTGAGGCAAACAGCAAAAAGAAGAAGGGGGGAAAACACTTTCAAGGCCATTGGAGTAGGAAAGGTCTCAGCATGTGGTCAAAACCATATAAGCAAGTAAAGACTTGACACAGAAGCCGCTGGTTGTATGATTGTTTTACAGTCGAAGGAGCATAATATTGATTCCAAAAATGCTATCTGTCCTTTTACCCAGAAGTACATATTATGATATTCACAAGCATTTTAGTTTTTTGACAGAAGCATTAAGGGACAGCTATGGAAAGCATCACGGCTAAATGGCATGTTTGCCTTCTTTGCTTTTGCCTTTTTTTTTTAAATTGTTGCCGTTGCTAGGACATGCGTTTCGAGTTCTTTGTTGTCTTAATAAGAGACTGAAATGTGTATAGAGGTCGGAGTTTGCTTTTTTTATTCATCAGCGGAATAAAAAAGCCATGCAGACAAAGCATTTGTAGTGCAAGAGTTGAGTGCAAATCCCTCCCTGTAAGCAGAACAAAAAGCTCATTACGAGGAGGTGGGATTTCCTGGTCACAGCTTTTTAACAAAAGGGCAAAGGTCTCCTGTCTGGTACGGTACAGTCTGAACACAGCTGCCTAAAATTATAGGGGGGAAAAAAGTCAAATATTTGTTCTTAATTCTCAAGTTAGTTTATCCAGAGTGGCAACCAGGGAAGTGTTGGGAATGATTAAATGGCTGCATTGAGGCTACAAATTGCTGC
Source organism: Carettochelys insculpta (assembly GCF_033958435.1). NCBI lineage: Eukaryota > Metazoa > Chordata > Testudines > Carettochelyidae > Carettochelys > Carettochelys insculpta. The sequence continues at coordinate 33,370,246 of NC_134150.1, read as the reverse complement.
TACTTGCTTTTGTAGCTGGACTTGTTGCAGTTGAGTGATGTCGCCCATCAGTGCATTGTGTGCACAGTAAAACAGTCGAGCAGTGACAGATAGACTGAAACTCGCAGCTACTCCATCACCGCTGAAGGATTCTGCTCACTGGGAATTGAGAATGAGCACAAACCATGCACGCCGCTCAGAAACAGCTGCTTTCACTCCAGCCCAACTCCTCAGCTGGCTGGGGCAAGCAGAGACTAGTAAATACGCGATAGCTGGGATCTCACAGGAGACCAAAGCCAAAAAGTAAAAGGAAAATAAATCGTTTGTCAAGGCAGTCTAACAAAAAGTTGAGATGCTCTGACTTTAAAGCTAGTAACACATACAGTGAAGTGAGAAGACAACCAGCAATAAGGATGCAAGATTTCAGGCTTCAATACAAAACAGCAGAAAATACACATGCTCCTCTTTTACAAAGCACTGGAGAATATAAAGAGGCTGAAATAATATCCCTGCTTCCCTGTGGACCAGTGGGCACAGGAACCCACGGTAAGGAGAGGAGTATGCTCAGACGTCAATAAAGGCCCACGCACAGAGCCCACCTATCCTCACCAGGCACACTGGTACTGCACCCTGTCTTGAAATTCTCCCTCTGGTGGCTCTGTCCCTGCCCTCTGCTTCCTAGTCAACCTCAAGATACACCACCACACCAGGAGGGAGAGAATGAGCACACGGGAAGAAGTTGTGCAAAACAACTGTAATTGTTTTATTTAAAAGACAGCCTGTAAATCTAAAGGAGGATATGACAAACACAAATTTTAAAACTTGAGAACAATAACTAAACAGGGATTAAATTAACAAGCTTTGATTTTTTAAGAAGTACTCACAATAATAAAGATTGAGGAAGCCATCTTTGTCTCTTTTCAATAAGTAGAACTATAGTCTTAAGGAAACCTTTTTAGGAAAGAGGCAACGGGGACTGATTTCTGGAAGGGAGAGTATTTTGATTCTCCCGGGTAAGGAAGAGGTTTGCTAGGCCTCTCCACTTTACCAAGGATGGTTTGCTAGGCCATCCTTTTTGTGGTCCGGACACCTACTGAAAGGTTTTCAAGGCCCTTCAGTGGGATTGGATAGGTGAGTGAATTCAGGTATGAGGGTAAATAGGGTACACAATTAAATATTTTGTAAATAGATTCTATCATAACAATAACGCTAACACTAAAGTTACTATGCTGACTATTATACTAACTACATTAACTACTTAGAAACAAAGTCATTTCCTATCAATCTATAGGTAAGGAAACTAAATTGAATTTATAAAGTGAAAGGTTAAAGTCATTAAACAATACACACAGTTTAAACAGGAAGGATATAACAGGCGACTGGGCTGCAATTCTTTTGCTGCAGCCTCAGTCCCTGTACTGTAGACAGCTGGGCCTCCACTGCCACGCACACCGACTAGGGTGCAGTACCCCCAGAGGGGCCAGTTCGATTGCTAGCCAGGGGGCAGGAGCTGCCCGCTGGAAGTCACTTCAGGTTCTGTAGTCATTGTTTGCTGCAGGAACTGTCGCCAGAGTTGTCGTTGCCGTAGGGGGTGTGCAGCTGGGTGGCAGTCTTGTGCCTCTGGAAAGTCTTCTTGTAAATCAAGGTAAGGTGACAGTCTTGCGCCAGGTGTGTCTTTGGGTGCCGATCTCTGCCACCGAGGTCTTCAGGACTTGGGGCAAAGCCCCAGGACTGCGCTAGCTATTACCCTAATGGGGTTCGCCAGCTGCTTCCCTCCAAGTCCACAGTGATTTCAGCTAGTGAGCTCTGAGCAGTAGGGTGGACAGTGAACAGTGGACAGTGAGCTATGGAATGGCCCCAGAGCCCTGCGAGGGCTGTTCTTTTATAGAAGATCCTCATGAATAATTCATGAGATCATTATCATACAGGTCAAGTCCTCAACTAGGTCCACACTCTGGTGGAAAGTTCTGGAAGGCATCCAAGCTCACCCAATCAAATTGCCCCTATGCAAATCTGAATACCCCGACTCATGAATATGGATGAGCGCATGGAACAATTCAAATTCTCGGGGGAGTTAATGGTCAAAGTGAACCGTTTACAACGTACGCCAATAGGCAATGATAAAATACTTTAGGTTTCCTTAATGTTGCAATTCTCCCCCCATCAATTCAGTCCTAAATAAACAGGATCATACTAAATCCCAGCCAACGGGGACGATAATGTCCATGCAAATGTTATCACACGACACCTGCCCGTCTAGATAATTTTTGTAGAAACTGAGCAAAAGTCCTGCTCTCAGGACCAGTTTGTAAACTGGCCATAATGTCTCTTTATACAGGTTGAACCTCTCTAATCCAGCACCCTCAGGACCTGACCAGTGCGGGGCAAGAGAATTTGCTGGATGACAGGTGGTCAATTATGTCTAGCACATTACCAAAATTTCCACTGCGTACTGAGCTCTTAGAATACATTTAGGGGTAAATTACAGCTAAATACCAGCACAGAACACTGAAAGCCAGGCCCGGTGGCTGGAAACTAACTTTATGGGACCACAGGAAATTTGGCTACACCCAGGATAAGTGGTCATCCAGCTGACTAAAATCATGCTGGATTGTGCAGTTTGTCAGATGAGAGAGTTCTGGATCAGAGAAGTTCAACCTGTGGGCTGTATTTCTAGAAAGAGAGAGAATTCCAATCCAGGCAGGGGTTGGTGAAAGAGATCTTTTCGGAGTACTTGCTGTAGCAAAAAGAGCGCCTTGTTCAACGGCTTGGTTGAAAAGCTGCACTGATGGGCTTCTTAGCTTGGAAATACTATAGCCGTAATGCAAGGCTTTGGACTTTGGGTGGCTGGGTAATTAGAGCATGGGAAATTGAAGGCATCCTTTGCGATAATAAAGAAGTGCTAACAAAAGCACTCAGACCGTTCCTGTTGGTTTCCCTCTTGTGCTTAGGTCTCAGGGTCTTGGCACACAGCATTGTTCTTAGAACCGCCAATCACCCTCACTATGAGAATGGTAAATCAGACAGCAGGATTGTCTTTGCTGTTAAGATGCATAGAGCCCTGCAGATTTGCGGATATTCTCCTTATATTCCTGGGTGTTCACATCTGTGGAGGTAGATGCGATATCTGTGGCTCATTTTTGCGGCCACAGATGCAGATGTGGACACAAATCTTGTCTCCCGACAGGGCTCTACACATGCACTTATACAGCTGTGCCAGGGGGTGTCTTCTGAATACAGTAGGTTGCAATATCTTAAGAGGAATCCATTCTTCAAATCAGTTACAACATCAGAGTCTGAGCTATGAAATGGTTAGATATGAGGGCCTGATTCTGGAAGTGCTCAGCATCTTTGATTCCTGTCAGCATCAGCGGGAATTAAGGATACTCAGAATCTTCCAGGAGGAGGTCATAAGTCAGCTGCTGAGTGCCTGCAGTTTTCATTAATTTCCATGGCAGTTGTGGAGGCTCAGCACCACTCGTGATTCAGCCTGTCCTACTGAAATTATTTAGAAGAAGCATTTCAGAATATTATTTAGAAACAAACACAGGAGTCGTACAGTGCCTGGTTTTTAAAGTTGTAAAGTCAGACAACGTAATTTTCTGGTTTATTTAAAAAAAAGAGAACAAATATGTTCATTGAGTCTTCTTAAACTTACACAGGTATAAATCAGGAATCACTCTTGCTGTTCAGTGCATATGAGAGGTGAATCAGATCATAGAATCATACAATCATAGAATCATAGAATACTAGGACTGGAAGGGACCTCGAGAGGCCATCGAGTCCAGCCCCCTGCCCTAATGGCAGGACCAAGTACTGTCTAAACCATCCCTGACAGACATCTATCTAACCTGTTCTTAAACATCTCCAGCAATGGAGATTCCACAACCTCCCTTGGCAATTTGTTCCACTGATTGACCACCCTGACAGTTAGGAACTTTCTCCTGATGTCCAATCTAAACCTCCCTTGCTGCAATTTAAATCCATTGCCTCTTGTTCTATACTCAGAGGCCAAAAAGAACAAGTTTTCTCCCTCCTCCTTATGACACCCTTTTAGATACCTGAAAACTGCTATCATGTCGCCCCTCAATCTTCTCTTTTCCAAACTAAACAAGCCCAATTCTTTCAGTTTTTCTTCATAGGTCACATTCTCTAGACCTTTAATCATTTTTGTTGCTCTTTTCTGGACCCTCTCTAATTCCTCCACATCTTTCTTGAACTGCGGTGCCCAGAACTGGACACAATACTCCAGCTGAGGCCTAACCAGCGCAGAGTAGAGCAGAAGAATGACTTCTCGTGTCTTGTTCACAACACACCTGTTAATGCATCCCAGAATCATGTTTGCTTTTTCTGCAACCGCATCACACTGTTGACTCATACTTATCTTGTGGTCCACTATAACCACTAGATCCCTTTCTGCTGTAGTCATTCCTAGACAGTCTCTCCCCATTCTGTATGTGTGAAACTGATTGTTCCTTCCCAAGTGGAGCACTTTGCATTTGTCCTTATTAAACTTCATCCTGTTTACCTCAGACCATTTCTCCAATTTATCCAGATCATTTTGAATTATGACCCCGTCCTCCAAAGCAGTTGCAACCCCTCCCAGCTTGGTATCATCTGCAAACATAATAGGCTTACTTTCTATGCCAATATCTAAATCGTTGATGACAATATTGAACAGAACCAGTCCTAAAACAGACCCCTAGACAACCCCACTTGTTATACTTTTCCAGCAGGATTGAGAACCATTAAGAACCATCATGCATGTCTGTAAAACATTATTTGGGTTTCTCATATTTTTAATGCGAACATCTGACCGAAATGGAATTTCTGATTTCAGAAAAACAGGATGTTTGTTTGTTTATTTGATAAGCTTCACAACTGTCCACCTTTCTGACTGGAAAAACAAAACAAAACAAAAACAAACAAACAAAAAAAAAACCTTGCAACTTCCTCAGAGGCTAATCTGGTTTTACCATATTTCCAGAAGGGCAAATCTCTACCACTACCCTACAAAATGAACTCAGGCAGAAAAAGTCCTTGTCTTTTTCTCTGCTTTCTGCTACATTTCTTTCAGTTTCCTTCTCTGATTTCATTTTCATCCCTGTTCACTGAGGAGTTGTTTGGTTGATTGACACGATGGCCATTGTGGTTGTTTTGTTCGTCAGAAACAGTAAGTTGAACTTAGCCGCATGGAAACGTGATGTTCAGTGCTAGGAGGTCTGGGAACAAGTTATTCTTAGGTGAGGAAGCATATAAAAATGAATCATAGTGACTGCACCTTGCTAACTGTAGACCAGGGAACTGTTGTGTGTGGTTCACTATGAATTCAGGATTCTAAAGTCTTTCTGTGCTGCTGGAGTTTCCCACGCTGCAAGAGACTTTCATGGTGGCAGTGAAGGCCCGAGCAGCAGCTGAAACAGAGCAGCTGTGTTCCCTTTAATGTATCTGTCCTGAGGCAGAATCAATTTTGTTATGTGCACCAAGATATATGCAAATGTGCACCACCATTGAAACACATGCTCTCAGTGGCTGTAGGTGCTCTAGTAACCAGCTGGGCAGCACCTAAATCTTTCCTGGGCAGCTACCGAAGCTCTCAGGTTACAGGGAACATGGTATGGCGGTGTAGATTTGGGTGGGGGGTGTGTGTATAGAGCTTGCATAAGGTAGAGGCCTGGGGATTCAGGCATGTAAGGCATTCCACTTGTTTAAGCCATGCTTCACTGTTTACGCTGCTCTTTATGTCCATGGAAGTTGGGGGTGTAGAATCCATGCCCTATATCCCTCCACGGCCGTGTCTACACTAGCCAAAAACTTCAAAATGGCCATGCAAATGGCCATTTCGAAGTTTACTAATGAAGCGCTAAAATACATATTCAGCACCTAATTAGCATGCGGGCGACCACGGCACTTCGAAATTGACGCGGCTCACCGCCGTGCAGCTCATCCAGACGGGACTCCTTTTCAAAAGGACCCCGCCTACTTTGAAGTCCCCTTATTCCTGTGAGCAGATGGGAATAAGGGGACTTCAAAGTAGCCGGGATCCTTTCGAAAAGGAGCCCCATCTGGATGAGCCGTGTGGCGGTGAGCCACATCAATTTCAAAGTGCTGCGGCCGCCCGCATGCTAATGAGGTTCTGAATATGCATTTCAGCGCTTCATTAGTAAACTTTGAAATGGCTATTTGCATGGCCATTTCGAAGTTTTTGGCTAGTGTAGACGTAGCCCATGTGTGTAGGCATGTGAGAGACAAAGTGTTGACTCTTGCACATTGCATCTGTTAATGAAGTCTGCTGTTTCCAGTCAGGAGCTCTGCCCATTTTCAAAAGCAATTGTGGAGCAAGGGGTAAGCAGCGTGACTATTATTTGATATCCTTTCTGAAGCACTGATTAGCATTCAGGGTCCAGTCCTGCACAGAAATTCATCGAGTCACTTTTGTAGCTACACTTCATTCTGTGCAAAACAATAGCAACTGGATCAAGCCCCCTTTTGAAAGATTCAACACAAAATTAAAGTACAATAAAACCAGGCTGACAACACCATTTATGTCAAATTGAGCTTGAACCCCAGTCCTGGTCATTTGCCATTGACTGCCTGTTTACTGGGGACATGAATCTATCAATATCTTCACTAAGGCTGAAACGCCTCCTCTTGACTTTTTAAGAGCCTCTTTGTGAAAAGACTACAGATCTACATTGCCAGCAGGATAGATTCAGGCAAAATCTCTGAAGAGCTCTTCCTGCACAATTGCCCACTTTCAGGCTCTTGGTAATGACTTAGGATGAGGAATTCAGCCCATAAGTATACATAGGCCAGGAAGGTCCAGGATGCAACAGATTCCCAGAGATGAAGCAGGTCATAGGTGCTGACTCTATGGGTGCTCCCATGGACAGCCAGCTCTTTCTCTACCCACCTGCAGCCCATCTAGTCAACTTCACCCACTCTCCCTGTCAGCATCTCCCACCCACTGTCAACTGTTGTGTGGTGTGCAGGAGACTCTAGGAGGGGGAGAGAGAGGATTGGGGATGGGCATGCTCAGGGCAGGAAGAGGCGGGGCTAGGGCAGGAAGAGGTGGGGCAAGGTCAAGAAGATGTGAGGTGGGGGAGTGGAACTTTGAGGGAAGGAGTAAAATGAAGGCAGTGCCTGAGGCTTAGTGAGTAACGTGCACCCGTACGGAATAGAAGAACCTGTTGTCTTTTAGGCAGGTTGCAGAGAGTCTGGACACTGTGCCTACCAATTTTCAGCTTTAGGATGAATTTCAGTGCTCCTACTTTTGTCCATCATCAAATCTGGCATTAGTTGGAGGTTCAGTGCAAATTTAAGCAAGCTCAGCCGATTCTGACTGCTCAAAACTCTTTTAACAGTGCAGAAATGTAGACTAATCGAGAGGCCATGATTGAGAAACTGCCAAATTAGCAATGGGCCCAAACATAATTTCTTCCTCTGTACACAGCCCCAAATATGGTGTCTGAATTTTGTAATTTGAGCAAATTGTAGCTGTGAAATATGAGACAAATCCCACGAACAGTTTCACCCAAGTAAGGGAGTTGGTATGAACCAGAAATTCAAGCCACCTTCACAGACTGTTTCACCACTTTTCACACTTTTTTGGCAAACCTGGGCCCATTTATGGCGTTAGGTGGAAAATAGGCAAAAACCTGAAAGTCAAAGGGAAACTCAGGAAGTGAAAAAACCTGTGTGAACTGAAACCAAAAACAGCTCACACAAACCATGTGAGAAATAAAACTGACTTTGCTTAACTTTGCGCCAAACTCATTGCCATTATTAATATTGCCATAGTGCCTAGGGATCAAAACCTGGAGGACCTATTGTGCTTGGTGCTATAAAAACACAGAATAAGAGACAGACCCTGCCCTGAAGAGTTCACAATCTACATAGACAAGACAGAAAAAATGAGACAAAAGAAGTATTCTCATGCCCATATTACAGTCAAGGAAATAGAGCAGACAGCAATTATGTGACTTTCCCAGGGTGACACAGGAAGTCTGTGGCAGAGCCGGGAGTAATGTAGGTCTCCGAATTTCAGTGGTAAAAATAGATTTGAACCACAATTCAAAGTAGAAGGATATGGGTCTTGGTTTCTCATATAGAAACACATGTTTGGTACCCTGTCTGCAGATCAAAATACTGCAATGCTGCAGAATAAAATAATGCCAATGGGGGCAGGAGGAGAGTGGAAAAGGTGGCAACTGCCCAGGGACCTGATGATTTAAAAGGACCCAGGGCTTCCAAACACTTCTACAGCAGCAGTCCCAGCAGCCAGAACCCTGTCCCCTTTAAATCTCTGCCAGAGAGCTAGGTGGGACTGAAAGCCTCACCCCCACTCCTTCCATCTGAGACTGCACCCCTGCAAGGAGCCTGAAGCTGCCCTCCCCACATTTTGCTCAGTGTCCAGCGACATCTGTCAGCCACTGTGACTATAGCTGGTTGAAAAAAAAAAAATTCAAAAAAAAAAATCCTCAACAAAAAATGCCTTTTCAATAAACTGGAAACATTTATATAAAATAATTCAAGTTTCACTGAAAATTTCCCAGCTTTCTTCCAAGAGTGTGAGACTGGGCACCATTTGGATAGGAAGATGAGAGAGATTGGATAAGTAGCCAGGGTGCAGGGAGACTTGAGATACAGATAGAAAGGAACACAACATCAGATTGGCTGAGGAGATGACGGATGGGACTGGGAGCCAGTGGGGATAGGGATTGTGGGCAGCATGTGGAGGGACTGGGGAGGGCTGGGAGAGGGAATGACACCCCTCAGGAGTACACTCTCTGCTGTCTCACTAGCAAAGACCTTGAAGCACCTGAGAGGATAGCCAGCTTCCTTTTCAGACAATGCCCGTTAAATAAATGAGATGCAACCCTCTGTTGTAGAGGCCTCAACTGCAGATGAGCAAAACATGTAAGATCTGTTGAAGAAACCATGAGGCTTAGGAGCCTTAAGGAGAACAGAGGTTGCTTTATCTTAGTCCTTTATCTTAGCTTATCCTGTGCCAGATGGGGCATGCATGTTGGTTTTATCCTTGGGGCTGAACTAGTTTTGGCAGCATAAAGTAAAGCTTTCCTGGAGTACTGAATGTGGATATATGTTAATAAATGAATGAGGCCCAGCATAAAGTCTTCCCAGGCATCTTGAGCATTCATCAAGGAAAGTCGGCTAGGCCCTTGGGAGCAAATCAGAGGAGCTTGTGTGGGAGTCCAAGGAGATCCTGTGTTCCTCTAGGATGTTCAGGGTGGATTCTGATGAGGCAATGCTGCTGCACAGTCAAGCAAGTCCAAAGCTTTGTTGGAAAATCCCTTCTTATGAGAGGGGAAATTGACAGTGTGTGACGTATGCACACCAGTCAAGCTGTCCCACGGCACCTGGCATTTGGAACTTCAAAATGAGGAGGTGTGTATACCAAAGGTTCTGAGACAGGTAAGACATGTCATAGAATCATTGAATACTACAGGTTGAACCTCTCTAATACAGAACTCTCGTTGAGAAACATCTGTAATATGGTATGATTTTTGTAGCCATGGCTGTGGCCAAGTTTCCCACAGTGCCATAAAGTTTGTTTCCATCCACGACTCAGGGCTCTCAGTGTCCTGGGCTGTTATTTAGGAGTAATTTGCCCCTAAATGTCCCCTAAGAGCCCAGTAAGCTGGGGAAGTGTTGGTAATGTGCTAGACAATATTGACTTTCCATAGTCAGGCAAATTTTCTTGGCTGGCACCAGTCAGGTCCCAAGGGTGCTGGATGAGAGAGGTTCAATCTGTAGAACTTTGAGGGACTTTGAGAGGTCTTCAAATCGAGTCTGCTGCACTCATGGTTGGGCTAAGTACCATCTAGATCATCCCTGCTCTTAAATATCTCCAGTGATGGATTTTCCACAGTCTCCCTATGCAGTTTACTCCATTGCTTAACCACTCTGACACTTAGGAAGTTTTCTTTTTCCTAATGGCCAGCCAAGCATCCCTTGCTGTCATTTAAGCTGATTGCTTCTTGTTCTACCCTCAGATGTTAAGGAGAATAATTTTTTCCCTCCTCCTTTCTACATCGTTTAGGTACGTGAAAGCTGTTATCATGTCCATTCTTTGTCTTCTCTTTTCCAAACTAAATGAAACCTAATTCTTTCAATTGCCTCTCACAGGTTATGTTTTTTAGACTGCTAGTTAGGTTATTGCTCGTCTGTAGACCTTCTCCAATTTCTCCACCTCTTTCTTGAAATGTGGTGCCCAAAACTGGACACATCCATTTGGTGCCTAAGCATCACAGAGTACAGCAGAAGAATTACTTCTCATGTCTTGCTTACAACTTTACTGTTAATGCAATTCTGCAATGATGATTGCTTTTTTCAACAGTGTCACACTGTTGACTTGTATTTAGTTTGTGGTCCACTATGACTCCTAGATTCCATTCTACAGTGCTCCTTCCTAGATAGCCACTTCCCATTTTGAATGTGTGAAACTGATTGTTCTTCCCTAATTGGAATACTTTGCATCTGTCATTATGAACGTCATCCTATTTACCTCAGATCATTTCTCAAGTTTGTCCAGATCATTTTTATTATAACCCTCTCCCATAAAGTACTTGTAAGCCCTCCCACCTTAGTAGCATCCACAAATTTTGTAATTCTCTAGGCCATTATTTAAATCATTGATGAAGATATTGATCAGAACTGGTCCCAGAACTCACCCTGTGGAGCCCTGCTTATTATGCCCTTCCAACATGACTGCAAACCATTGATTGCTGTTCTCCCAGAAGAGTTATTCACTCAGTTATGCACTTCTTATAGTAGTCTGATCCACACTGTATTTCCCTAGTTTATTGATAAGAAGGTCATGCAAGACTATCAAATGCTTTGCTAAACTCTAGGTATACCATGTCTACTGCTTCCCCCTTGTCCACAAGAATTGTTACCCTATCCAGAAGTGATATGCTTCACTGGAGGGGAAGGAGGAGGATGCCTACCTTTCTTCTTGTCCTGGGCTCTTTTTGTGAATTTTAGTGCTTCCTCTTTCCTGAAGCAGGGCCAGGAGGAGATCTCCAAGCATGATTCCCACTGATGATGTTGATCAGCACTAAATCGAGGGGCACCAAGGACAAAGGGCAGGCAAAGACTGCAGTTGGTGGTTCAGGACAGTGGCAGGTGGGAGGTTCAGTCCTGATGATCACTTGCCTTGAGAAGGTTGATCGCAGGTCCTTCACCAAAGACAGCACCACACCTGGGGTGGTGAGATGTGTTTTGGGTCTCTGTACGGAGGACTCACCAAAGAAATGGACTTCAGTACTCTCAACAGAGTCTGGGATGCTTCAAAGAAGCTAAATGCACCTGCAGGCTTAGCTATCTGCTTTTCCTTGGTCTAGGAGTGAAGATGTAGCAAATTGTGCACTGGACCACTATGTGAACCTTTCCTAGGCATAACTGGCACCAGACATGTGCATTTTAATTAAGATAGGTGGCTGAGCAGCATGCACACTTTTTGAACCTTCTGTGGAGATTAGGGGCCTAACATAGCCTGGAGAACAAGACACTGCACCTCCTCTGAGCAGGCGCGCTGGTCCCATTTAGACCTCCCTGCTATCACTCCCCAAGCCAACTGATGCCTGTCACACACAAAATGGCGTCTCTCCCTCTTGGTTCCCTAGCCAACTTGTAAGATGCCCTGGGCCTCCCTGTTTCCAAGGGTCAGCATGCCTCTCCCTGAGTTAGGAACAGATGGAGCCCAGCACAGTGTAAGCATCACAGGGTTACATACACCTGGAGTGAGTAGACATGAACAGAGGAATTATGAGAAGAGAGTCCAAGCAGTTTGTAGACAAAAGTGACAGTTCTGTTAGGTGTGCCAGTGGTATAGGAACTGAGCTGTTTTTAGGGGAACCAACTGAGGGTAACTTCAGGTGACCTTATGCTGTGCTTGTTCTGTGTAAATTCTCTCCAAACCAGTGAGGCTGAAAGCCACCGTGGGTCCAGGGGCAAGGTCAGAGGGGGCCCAGCTCCTGGGCAGGGCCAGGGGCAGATGGGGCAGGGGTTAGGGCAATCAGCCCTGGGCCTCCCCATGCTCCCTCAGAGCTGTGGCATTTCACAGGGACAGAGCTCAGGATACCACTGCTGCTGCTTCTTCGGTGGAGGCCAGAGGTATGGGCCCCTTTGAAAGGCTTGGCCCTGGGCAAATGCCCTCTCCCCACCCCCAAGTCATCAGGCCTGGGGGGCACAAATCTGTCTGCCTGAAAAATAGCCAGGGTGGAAGGAAGACTTTTTCCTGCTGGCTTTAGTAACAGGATTACATGTGCTGGTTTCCAAGTGATTCACCAAGGAATCATTTCACGGACCAGCACAGTGCAGCCCTTTCTGTTCATAGAGAGACAGGGCCCTGTAGCAACTTACAGCAGTTTAGGACTAGAACTGACAAATAATACAGGACCTAGCTCTGAAACTACAATTGCACAGGATCCTTTGCGTTAAATTTATCCACCATCACGGACTTTTCAGTTTACACAGAAAGAGCTAAAGAATTACCTTGAACTTCAATGCCTTGAAAGGACAAGCGGGAAAGAAATGATTATTCTGGTTTCGTTCTCACTCTTAAAGTTTTCACCCACGAATTAAAATTGTGTGGCTGATTAAGTGATTTTCCATTCTTCTGGGGTATTTAAGGTACCTGCTAATTTAGCTATCATGATAAATGCCTGCTTTGAACACACTGTCTTAAATGAGGAAACCTAAAACCTTTCTGAATATGGATGAAATTACCACAATGTTCTTTGTCTGGAGAATACTTCAGTGTGTGGGCGGTGGGGGGGAGGGGAGTCTAGTGTGAATTGTGTTATCTGGGGAGGCACAGCATATTATTGAAGGGTAGGACCTAAGATGTAAAGTCCCTCGTTTACATCTTCATAGTCACAATAGGAGAACTGCAGTACTGCTTTCTTGTGTGCAACCTCCAGCCCTTGGCTGCAGTAATTAATGGAGCTGTCACAAAAGACACCATTATCTTATGGAATGAACAGTGTGCACAGATACACACACACTTTCAAGAGACTGGAGCAATTTGTGTGTGTGTGTGAGAGAGAGAAAGAGAGACCTAGCAAGGCGGAACACCAATGCCCCATTTTCCCCCATCTATAGCTTTTAAATCTAGAGTGTGATTAGAAGATGGATGTAAGGCCCCTCCTGGCCTAGAGGGCATAGCTGAGGGAAATGCAACATGATCAGGGCATGTTTTTGCCATACTCTGTACCACTCAGAGCTCCCCTCCATAGAGGGAATACTCCAGAGGCTGATTGTCATCTTTACAGTCCTTGTGTGCCACCAGAGTGGTGCAAAAGGGCCATTTCAGAGCTAAGAGTCTGGCCCTTCCTGTGACCTGCACTTTTCAGGGAGCCTTTAAGCATTTGGCTCCAGCATTTATTACCAAGAATGTCAGCAAAAAGTTCGCAGATCTGTTAGCTCAGCAGAGAATCATGAAAAGGAATCAGAAAACAGGACATGTGAAAATCCAGTAAGGAAAGACAGTTCTTTGGGATAACTCCTTTGAGCGAGAGAGAAAGAATATAGACAGTGTGGAGAGCACACACACAGGCAGGATACATCCTCAGCCAACGGGGGAATGTGGCTTCTACATTTCCGTTTGCAATATGCAACCCAGCTAGACTCTGCTAGCTGGGGCAGACAGATGCAAGGTCACAGCCTGCCATTGTCCCCTATGTGGTTATGCAGTAGTGCGGGTGACGTCAACACTCTCTTACTCAATGCACTCAGAGAGCACGAGAACTCTCTCTGCATAGGCATCTCCTTCCTCAGTACATAGCCACTGAGCCTTGCTTTAATGTTCATGTGGGTCAGCTGAGCACAGCACAGTCAGTGCCATATGCCCCTTTCCCTATATCTCTCTGCACCAGAACTGTACATAGATCTGGAATAAATTACAAATTGCAAAACCAAGAATGTATGGGATGGGGGAAGGGAGGGATGTTCTCTTCAGCGGAGAAGTCAATTGACAAGTTTCAGCCTCCAATATTACAGCCTCTGCAAACCAGTGGCTCTGCTCCCTTTTCTTTGACAAAAAATTGCTGATTTACTAAGAGCACTGTAATGCCATGCACCAAGCTTATTGCAGCACCGGTTCTCCTGTCTGGCTCAGTGTAAACCCAGCATGTCTCTGGCTGACACAAGCATTTTGCAATTGCTTACCCCCAGAGTGATAAGGGTCTGCTCTACCTTATGATTTGGGCACTTCCTCAAATGGGGCTGTGCATTTAGGAAGGTCAGCCATGTCATTTCTCTAATTTTCTAACCACAAAAATATATATTTAGAAAGCAAAAGGGAAGCTTCTCTCCCCTAAGCAATATTGCATAATGATTTAGGAGGATGGTTAGTTCAAGGGTTTCCTTAGAGTAGACTGCTGAGAGAGTGGGAGCTGGAAAGCTTGAATAATGATCTATGCAGAATATGCAATGTCAGGTTTTTGCGTCTTTAAAATCCTCCCTGTTTCAGGCTTTGTTTGTTAGAATAGCTCTTTGCCCCCATAACCTGTAGCCCAGTGGTTCAGAACATTTACCACACCAGTAACCACTTCCCATTTAGCCATTCTCACCCCATCCATGCATGCTTAAGAGTCCATAACCTAGCCAAAAGGGCTTTGAAAACATGCTACAGGCTGGTTCAAGGTCGGTTTCTGCTGTACTCGTCTGCAAGGGCTCTATCAGTGTAGAGTTTGAAGTGGCACCTCTAGTAGAATGAGAGCTTGTCTGGTGGTGTTGGGGGAGGAGGGAAGGTTTGTTAGGCCCCTGGGCAAGGTGGAGGGTGCAGAATGTGGTGGGAGGAGTAGGTCTGTGCCCCTGGAAGGGATGGGGCTTCAGGCAGAAGGGGTGGGGCTGGGGCAGCCATCCCTCAGCACTGCCTGGAGCACACTTTACACTCTCCCTCTTCAGGCAGGTCTGAGAGCCACCCAGAGTCCTCAGGCAGCCCCCCAGCAGCAATTTAAAAGAGGAGGGTCTGGCCACTGCCTCTGGAGCTGGGGTCTGAGAGGGAATGGTCTGGCAGATGTAGGGTAGATGTAGATGACAATAAATTCCTTAGGGCAACTGCCTCCCGCCCCGCCCCCCACCTTGTCAAGCCTGGGTGGTGTTACTTATTCAGTCCTATGGGGTGCTTTTGTCTGAGGAGAGACAGTGCCACCTCCACCCAATGGCAATGTGTTCCTGCAAAATAATGCATTTTAGCCCTGCAGAGTTGTTGGAGGGCCTGGGATTTATAACCTGGCCCGACAAGGACTGTCTCAGAGCCAAACCATCTTTAAGTTGGCAATGTTGAAATTGTAAGGAGTCGGGACGCCCATGGGACTGTCACCTGGTGTACTCCCTCCACTGCTCCGAGCCTGCTTTCCATGACAGCTTGGCCATCCTGTCACGCTGTCTTGTGGAGCCCAGGTCTGCAGCCCGCTTCATCTGAGACACAGGAACAGGATCACCCCGCTTCCCCACCTAGCCTACAAACATACACTGAAAGCAGTACTGTGTGAGATCTTTGCCCAGCACTCAACTACACAGCCTCTCTGGGAGATAAACCCCCCAAATCTCCGTTCTGTGCCATATGGAATTCCATACAGCGTAAGCTCATGAAAATTTGACCTCTTCCTCAATGGAAAGAGTAGACAAGGAATCCTGTGGTGCCCTGGGACTCCCCATTGTTTTTGCTGAACCAAACTAAAGTGGCAACCCCTCTGAAACATGTCATAGTGTAAAGCAATTGAAGCACGAACTCCTTGTCCACCCGCACACCACCCCCGTAACAATTATTTACACTGGTTTTATTCATAGAAAAAAGTGATTTTATTCAGTATAAAACGTCAAATTTAAGACAGGGCAACAATGTTTGATGCAGCAGGGAGGGGCACTCCAAGACTTTGTAAGTGGTCAAGGGCCACACTTTCCTCTGATATTAATGGAGGGGTGTGGGCTCTGGGGCAGAGGATGGGTGCAGCAAGGAGCTTAGGGTAAGGGACTGGTATGCTGGGGGGGTGAAGTCTGGGAGGGGGTTGTGACCTAGAGCAGAGGTACAGGAGGAGGAGAAGAGGGTTTAGGTTGTATCAGGGTGGGGATGGGGGTGGGGGGCAGGGCCTGGGAGCAGGTATAGGTGCAGGAGAGGATTCTGACCTGGAGGAGGGATGTAAGGTAAACTGGCATTGCTTTTTCCAGGAAGAGTTTAAGAAAATGCTGAAAAGCTCTTATGCGCAGGAAACCAACATTCTCCTAATAACTAGGAATTGGTTTGTTCTTCAGCACAATTTAATGGATTACAAGTTTGGGTTTGGGAGGGTGTTGTGACCTGGGGCAGAGGTGCAGAAGAGGGTGCAGGGGTGTGTGTTGTCACCTGGGGCAAGGGTGCAGAGAGCTTAGGTTGTGACTCAGGCTGGGGTGGGCAGGGTCTGGAAGGGGATGTAGGAGAGGATTCGGACCTGGAAGAGGGGTGAAGGAGAGGGTGCAGGGTCTAGGAGGGAGTTGTGACCTGGGGCAGGGATGCTGGGGGGGGCAGAGAGTTGGGAGGAGGGTCGGGTTGGGGTGGGGTGTTAGGTGCAGGATCTGGCCAGGAGGAGCTTACCATAGGTGACTACTGCCCAGAAGCCCAGACGGGTGCACACCTCTCCCCACCCCCCCGCCCACACCACACACACACTGCTCGCAGCAGCTGGCTGCAGGGGCCAAGGTGCGTGCCCCTGCATAGTGCCTGCCATGCAGGGAGGGGCACTGCAATTTGCTTGTGCACGCATGCACAGCCCAGGCAGCTCCCATTGGCTGGTCATAAAGCATTCAGACTACTGTGTTACAGAAGTGACTTGGATTTTTTAATCTATTTAGCCTTGCCTAACTCAGAGTGTGAAACAAATGTGAGAATGAGGGTGAATGCTGATACCTTTTTTAGTGAAATCATCAGGAAAAGGTTACCATTCCATTTCCTGGTGTCTCACAAGAATAAGAAAGTTCTTCTGGTGGAAACTGGCGTTACTCTACTGAATCATCCACTGGCCGTTCCTGCTAGAATATGTATTTAAAAAGCACCCTGAGTTGTCTATAAAGAAACTTGAGATTTGTTAAAAAACACAGTAAAAAGGAAAGCATTTTAAAATTGGCATTCCTTTTTTAAGAAAGATTTGAAGAAAATGCTGAAAAGCTCTTATATGCAGGAAACTAACTTTCACATCATAACGTGTGATCAGTGTGTTCTTAAGCACAACGTAATGGATCAAAAGTTGTATTTCCATATACTTTATTGCTTGCATACTCAATAAAATAAGATGCACGAATGGCTTAGCTTGGCCCCCTCACACATTACATGCAATTTTTCCTCTCAAAGATTACTGGAAATTACTTTTGCAAGTCAGTCTGAGGGCTTATCAGTCAGGTTTTCATGTTAACTGCCTCTCAAGAGGAGCCATTGAACTAAGGCGGTAGATTAAATACTGCTGATATGAGTCCCGACAGTAACTCTTTCCCTTCTTACTGGCCCGACATTGTGACTCTTCCCATCACAAGCAGCTGTCTCTGAAAGGAAAAAAGAAATCATTATGGTGAAGCACTGACTGTCAAAACACACATCAGTCACCTTGTTTGCTTTTATTTATGGGTGATTAGCACAGAAGGTGAGTTTAGGATTCCATTAGCTGTCAGGGCAATGTCCTGATCAGCCATTCTCAAACTTTAGTAATTCAAGGAGCCCCATGTTGATTTAAAAATTTGCAGGACCCCCTTTCCCCAAGGCCACATCCCCCCACCCTCCTTTGCTCACTCTTCCACACCCTCATTCACTTTCACCTGGAGAGGGAAGGGCTCCCACTGTAGTTATGAGCTCTGGAGTGGGGGAAGGGATGAGGGTGCTGGGCTGTAGGTGGGAGCCTCTGGCTGGGGTGTGGGGGGTTGTGGGCTCCCTGAGAGAGCTGGGGTGCGAGAGAAGATTTCCACTGTGAGGGTCCTGTGGTGCTTACCAAGGCTCGGTGGAAGTGGCCACTAGGTCCTTGCAGCTTGGGCACATGCCTGGCTGCCAAGGAGGCTCCACACACTGCCCTCACACCCACAGGTGCTGTCCCTGCAGCTCCCATTGGTTGCAGTTCCTGTGCACCCCAGTTTGAGAAATGCTGTCCTGGATGTTAGACATTGCAACGCTGATACTAAGCCCACATCTGCTCTACCGATGCTTTAACAGCACAGCTACTGTCCATCCTACTGTGACGGAAGGAAATTTCCCCCCCTTACTATAGGTAATCCATATCTCTCAGCATTAGCCATTGCTAGTGTTTCCTGAGTCAACAGAAGAATTCCATCAACATAGTGGTGTGTAAGTTGCAGAGTTAGGTCGGCTGTCCCTACAGCGTGTGAATTTTACTGACTGCTTCTCATTGGTTGAAGTGTAATTATGTCCAGATACACAGGAGACCTCACAGCAGCTATTCTTTGTTTTCTTGGTCCTATCCCAGTTAACTGAACATTTGCCTAGTTAACTGAAGGGCATTGTGACTCTCTCCCCTCCTCATTATCCCAGTGTGCCAGGTAGCCACCAGACACACCCTTAATGTTCATTTCTGAAAATAGTACCCCATTGACGACCCCATCTGCATAGTGCGAAAGGAGCTGGAGGGCTGACAGTATTAGGTTTAAAAAGCTGGAGCTCGAGCATTGAGCTAGCTCTGCATAGTCTTTCAGCTGAAGTACCACCTTTCCCACCACAGCTCCTTATGTGCACATAGAAAACACAGTGTCAATGTGCACCTTCTCAGCACTCAGCTTTACCTTCTGTGGGTACAACATTTGTGAGCAATTTCTGGTTCATGCACTGTCTAAAAGAGTCATAGCTTCAAGTTTTCATCATTGGCTGTCTCTCTGGGGAGGAGATGCCAGTGTAAAGTGCACTACTTGGCTTGATTCGTAATGAGGCTTAGGAAAACCATAATGAGTTTACTGTTTTTCAGGTATGAGGAATAGGGTCAGTTGAAAGCATAGCAGCGTTTTAATTAAACCTCGATGAACTTCAGAGAGCGAGCTAATGTTTTTGCTAAACTTCCCTCTCTGTGGCCAGTCACTTCAGGGCAGGGACAGTCCCTATTTGTCATGCTTCCTTTCATGTAAATCACATGAGTGAGGCCTGCTGCTCCTCTCCTAAAGAAGAAAGATGTTCACCATGCCCACAGATAGACCTACTTTTCATTTCAGGACACATTTTTCAGCCAGTGGGTCTTTTGAGTTTCCACCCACACACCTATTTATTTTGTGTGCCTGAAAGCCTCATGCCGGAGGTGAATGGTCTTGTTATCGGGCTGCAGCGTCATTGGCACTGTGCAGAAGGTTGCTGGTTCATGCACATGCACCTGTAGAACACTGTGAATGTGGCTGCATTTTTGTGAATGTAAATTCAGAAGGAGTGACAGGTGACTCAGCAGCGCAGCAGAAGGGGAGGCAGGGCAGGGGTTAGTGCACTGCTTTTGAAGCCCAGGATCACTTTGGAATTTAAGGGCAATCCAGGATCTACCTCAGAGCTAAACCCCCTTGGCTCAGCTCTTTCCCTATCACTCCTTTTCCCACATCCTACACAGCAAGCAGCAGCTCCTAGGGGGCAGCACCAAGGCAGAGGGCAGGAGCAGCATGACAGTACGTGTGGTGGGGAGTAGGACAGAAGAAGTGGCAGCAAGTGATATCCTCCCAGCCAATCAGTATCACCTATCAGAGGTTCCAGGATCTACCAATACATTCCGAGCCCATAGCTGGTGACCACTGTGTTAGAGAAGTGCCTGGGAGACATAGGGTTCTCCTCCCAACACTACCATCTTGCTGGGGTCATAACAGATGATCATTCAGTCTTTGTCTTTTCTTCTCAGTCCACCTACAATGATATCATCCACAAATATACCACAGAGGGCCCAATCCTGAAAGGTGTAAGCCAAACTCAGCTGAAGTCATGCGGCAGGCCCTTAGAGATGACCTAAGCCTGGGAATGAATTTCAGACCTACCAACCTGCTGATGATGTGAACCTCTGGCATACAGAACAGAGGGTCTGTTTCGACATGGCATATCCTGAGCCACCCAGGCCTGGCAAGTCCTTCTTGTCTTTACTCAGGCCGGAAGCCCCATTGCCTTCAATAGCAGTACTCCCATGAATAAGGTAAGCAAGCGCTCACCCTTGCTGCTGAACACGTCACATTTAAGAAAGGGGCCTGCCACATCTTTGCTTTGTACCTGGTGTAGTCAGTTACCCCTGTGCAAAGTGTCAGACTGATCTGGTGGCATTTAAGATTCATTGTGCTCGGGGGTAAATGGCTACAGCTGAGGCAAGTCAGAGGCAGCAAAGGCCCAGTAGCGTTTCTTTGTATCTTTAGTTTCAGCTAGAAGGTTTACAAAAAATTACCTGATCTCCTGTGTGTTGGGAAGTGAACTGTGCTAGCAGCACTCTACTGAAGTGCACATGACATGTTGTTAGTATCTTCCTCAGGCGGACTTGTTTTGGAAAGTTCCACCTACTGCAATTCAGCCCTTTCCAAGAATGCGATGAGAGAAACATTCACTGTTTTGCCCACATCACAAATAATTCTTACAGGTACAACCATTTTGTTGAGGTGCTCTAACACCTCCAGGCTTTGAAGGAAGGACTTGAAATGTGTTATGGTGAGGGTGTTGCAGTGGTGTCAGAGACTCTGTCTTTTGCCACCCCCAGGATAGTTCACACACATTATGCTCCCCTGAAAAATCTCAGTTCACATACACTCGGTAGCCATCTGTTAGCATTTGGCAGGTAAATTCTCTAATGATTCTCTCTGCATTGAGCATGCTGCACCCTAGGGCTGCAGGAGTTGACTGGAGTTGACTAAGAGGTTTCCTGGAGCCCTGGGCCAGAATTCACAGGTTACCCCATCCTTCTGCTTACAGCCCCACCTGCAGCCTCCACCCAAGATTCCACCCATGCTGCTCCCCACTGCAGTTCTGCAACCCCTTTTGCTCTTTTTTCTTGTCCCCTCCATGCCCACCCCCAAGGATGTAAGCACAGAGAAGCTCTGTCCCTGTGCCACCACTCCAGAGGCCTCAGCAGGGAGTCAGTGCTCCTCCAACACCCAGGTCTGCAGAAGGGGTCCCGGTGTTGGGGCTTTCCACACCATGCCTCCTAAACTTCTGCAAGGAACTAGCATGCTGGGCCGCAGCACCCACAGCCACTGCAGGCCCTGGGGAAAGGTGGGAGAGGAACTAGGTCCACGTCCCAGAAGGGGCAGGGCCTATAGCAATCAGATCTCAGTGCTGCCTGGACTGTGGTGCTGGCCCTCCCCTCCTGCACTCCCTCACAGCTGGGTGCAGCACTGCTACAGCATTTTAAGAGGACCTAGGGGCAACTGCTCCCTTTGTCTCCACCACTGATGGCAGACCTGGTGCTGGGGCTTCTTCTGCCTCCTCCCCTAGTCCCTCCCCAGCAGGTGTATTTTACAGACAAAAGTGAGAATCTAGTCATAGTCTTAGGACAGCGCCTGGAATGGGAGCATATGGCAGACATGCTTCTCAGAGAAGGCAGTAAAAAGCACTGCTTGGGGCGAGCTTTCCATACCTCCTTTGTCATGACAAGGGGGTTTCCACTCCGAAGTGCTTCAAAAGAGCCTTGGGATTCCTTCATAAAGGTTAACGTGCTATCTGTCCTCAGCGTTCACGACTCACAAGCAGTTTAATGCTTGGAAGGAACTGACCAATGCTACTACTTAGCACCTGGATAGTGCTTTGTACATAGACAGAACTGCATGGAGTTGGACTAATGACCTGGACACATTCCGCTGCGGTGTGATTTCTAACCATCACTCAGTGATACCCACCAACCTGTGCAGGAAATGGGCAGGAGGTGGATTTCCAGGATCTCTAAGTAGATTCTTCTGTCTGAATCATAAGATTATAGCTGCATCTAAGGTTACAGTTTTGCAAAACATATATCAAACGAGTCCCCTTTCTTATGTGAATAAAAGAGGTTTGTGTGCAAAACCCTATTGCTAAAGAACCCTATCCATTGAGGGAGTTTGCACACCTAATCCTTGAAGACTTTTAAACCAGTCAGTAGAGTGTATGTTACTGAATTCCTGGGAAATGTTTTAGGCACACTGCGTATTGACTTTCTTCTGGCAAACTATGCACTGTATATTTTATACAGGTTTTCTGGCCAACTAGCTCCAGGGTAAACAAATTTTACTCATGTAAAAGGATTGAATTTTTTTTAATTCAGTTTATTTAAGATAATGTGAACCTGACTATAATCATGCTCTTCTTTATAACATTTGATTTTAAGGGCTCCGTCATCCACAGCTACCCACCACAGATGTGGTCATGATAACTATGTGATAAATTGCAAACCCAGTGGTGAAGCCATGTGATAAAGTGCATTTATCATCTACCTTTAACTGCTTCATCTACAATCTGACCATCTCCCTTGCTGTCTGCCCAGTGATCCATCTCCATCGGGACGTCTGCTAGCATTCTACACCTCTAAGCAGTAACAAAGAGCTAGTTTTCTCCCTCCCAACAGCTGACCATAAATCTGTTTCTTTCTCTGTGTCCCCCCCCATACCCCGGTGGAATTTTTTCTTGCAATCATACACAGCTCAGAGACCCACCATTTGCTGAAGGATCCTTCCTTTATGATTCCTCACCCACTGCAGCAATTGCTAATTCGTTGCCCCTTTTGTAATATACGTGAGCTAAATAAAGGCTGTCCCGGCACGCTTGAGCTGCTTTTCACTAAGCCAGTGTTGGGTTCCTGTAATTTGGCTGTACACACTCTGATGTACGGGGGGGCGGTGGCAGTGTGTGTGAAAGAGGCTTGCGCTCCAGAATTGCATCCCACATTGCTGGGTATGTCTGGGCAAAGCTGGGCCACAGCAGTGGCTCTGGTCCCTCAAGCCTGTCAGCTTGGACTGTTAGGGCAGTGGTGTATATGCTGTACTCTCCTCCCATGTCCTGACAGGGCTGATGACACACACAGGCATAACATCTTTAGATAATATTGCTCTGCAGACATGCAGGGGCATATACCTCAGTCTGTTAGGGTAGGTCTACACAGCAGCCTTATTCCAAAACAAGCTGTTCCAGAATAGTTATTTCTGAAATAGCTTATTTTGAAATAACGCTGCTACACACAAAAATGCTTTTCAGAATAGCATTTAGCTATTTTGAAATACAGCATCTACACACATAGGACCTATTCTGAAATACAGCCACCAGACACACTATGGCTTATTTCAGAATAGGCACTATTCCCTGTCTTAGTAACCCCGATTTCAAAATAGGCACTATTCCTCGTGACATGAGGTTTACCAATTATAAAATAAGTCACCCGCTATTTAGAATTTATATCAAAATAGCAGTTGCATTGTGTAGATGCTAGGATAGTTATTTTGAAATAACAGCAGTTACTTCAAAATAACTTTGCTGTGTAGACCTCCCCTTAGCGAGCTCAACTTTGTCTCAAATGATACAGATTCTAAGAGTCTCTGCTGATGTGGAAGTGCTGTGACGCTACAGAAGCACAACCTACCATTCCCATTTCACAGCCCAGCTGGTCTGTACATGCTGCTGCATTTCTGCTCCTGCTCCTGTTGCAGAGTGTTGGAACACCATCTTGTCCATTTTGATTGGTTGCTTTTTTGGGGGCAGGTGCCCAAAGAAGTAAAATGAAAATGTTGTTGTTAAGAAGGATAAGGGGCTTCATAGCTGTGTGCCAGGGTGTTCATGTGACAAGGCTTTATGGCTCCATTTTGCTGCTTACAATGTGGAACTATCACCTGTCTAATGCTAAACAAGCATTATTCAGTTCAACCTTTGCATCACCTTGCACATGAATCTGGCCCATCCTAGCTGGGCACAGTGTGGAGTTTGTAATATGTCACTTCAGCTGTTGTCCTTAAAGGACCGAACAAATTTTAGAGGTATGCGAAGGGAAAGTAGGAAGGGCTGACGAGTTAAACAAAGAAAAGGACACAGCATAAATGAAAATTACAAAAGTCTATGGCAGCTGTATCAAATTGCATCTTCCCTCAGCCTCACTGGGGAGAATGTTAACATACTTTTAATTTTTGGGAACTCAAAAATTATGCAAACTGTGTTTCACATACGTCAGAGCCTTGCAGATTTTAAAAATGATTGCTGTAGAAATTTTAAAAATGACTGCTTCCTTTGTAGTCAGAGGAAGAGGGGGACAGAGACTAAGAACACATTGGGGAATAAAATTCAAGGTAAAAATACAAATTCTGGGAAATTAACGGTCAGTTCCTTCAGAGATCTGGAGGGCTGTGTCATCAGCAGGTCTGTGACTAGCTACTAATGGGTTGTAATTTGTTCGGGTAAATTCACTCAAATGGTCTGATTCTTCGAGGAGTCTGATTTGATTTTTAAAAGCCCAAATTTCTGGAGCTTTGAGAGTGAGGAAGGCTGGTTGGTTGGCTTCAGCTTACTCTGTGGGGAGAGGGGGACAGTGATTTAAGTCACAAAATCACAGTATGTTACTCCTGAGTAACTGACAATTGCTGCTTAGCTGCATCTAAGATGAAGCTGGTGTGGTTACTGAATTCGAGCTGCTAGACCCCTTTTCCTTCCTCCCCCCCCACCCCGCAGTGCAGACTGAAGGTCACTGGTAGGGTCATGGCAGAACTATGCAGTGCAGCTGCCTGCACCAAACCCTAGTAGATGAATTAATAGAGGGCTTCAGCTTCCGCCACTGCCAAATGTATAACCTTCGCAAGAACGAACATGCACAAAGAGACTAGGCAGCAGCGTTACAGCAACATCTCTCCAAAAGGATACAAAGTTAGTTTGAGGACGATCTCCACTTCACCAGATAAACATAAGCTGATTATTTAGCTTCCCACTTAGTCCAGTCACCTCCAGTTTTTAACCTTTGTCTTAGACACCTACCCTTTTGCTCCTAGCCAGTTAACTCAGCACCTTAACACCAGCTGGGAGTCAGCAAAAAAGAAATACAGCCAGCTAGTACTGATTTCCTTGGAGATGGAATGCATGACCTCTGGGACTTGGCCGAATGCAAGATCCACCAAGCCTGGGTTTAAAATCCTCCCTCATTTCTGGTTCACAGCACAGACCCATGTTTTGCATAGAAGTGAAGCAATTTAATGTGACTAAAGGATCATGATTGTAAGGAACACAGAGTAGAAAAGGGAGTGAAACCAAGAGGGACTCTTTTGGCTACTTGTGAGCACTAAAATAAATGGAAACAAGGACACTAATAATGAAGTAACTAAAGGAAATCAGCCAGCATAGCTTTCTTCCTGACCATTCAGGCTGATGTCCACTTTTCTATTCCTATATTTCGGACTGAGTTTTGCACCTTGAAGGTGCTGAGTTCTGCTGATACTACACTGTTGTTTCTCTTTTAAACATGTGCAAGGTTTTAGTGAGTGGAAATGCCCATCTTTTGAATCCAAATGTGTGAAACTAGTTTCTAAATAGATTCTATAGACCGATGCTATTTCTGTTTTCGTTCCACTTGAAAAAAAGGCACATATTTAGTTAGATCATCATGGGCAACAAACAGTAGTAAAATGTTTCAAAAATTTGGCTTTACAGTACTTTTGTAGTTTCATATAGTATTTTTTAAACTATAACATATTTTTACCATTATGTTTGATTGTGTTTTAAACATTTATGTTACTGAGGGCTTTATCCTGCCCAAAGTGAAATGTTAAAAAGTAATTTATGAACATGCATAACTTTAAGCATATAAATAGTTCAACTGAAATAAGTGACTCTACGCACATGCTTAAGTGCTTTACTGGATTGAGCCCTAACACCATACATTCTCATTCTGAGTTTTTTGGATTTTTTCCCTGGATAAAGCAATTCAGTGGCATCATTATGAATTTGCAAAATGTTTTGGTGTCTGCATTATTCAACAAAAATTTTGGACAAAAAAATTTCACCCATCTCTGTGCACTACTTACTTTAGTCTGATGCTCTTCCAGGTGACCAGCCAAATGCATCTCTCCCCCAGAGGTTTTGGAAGGCACCATGGTTATGCTTCTGAGAAGGAGGAGGCAAAAAGGGATGTTTGTAGGTGGCTGGCTGAGTCCCCATTGAAAGATGTTGTTGGGGTATTATCATATTGTTAATAGCGCGTTAGGGTGACTAAACACTTGTATAGGAGATTTTTAATTATTTAATTCTAAATAAAGTATACAGTTTCATTTTCATATAGCTTATATGATGGGAACTGTGGAACAGCCTAAAAGGATGGATTGGATTCACATTGTACGCTAAGTGATTTAGTCCCATGTTATATTTACATAATTTACCATTTAGCTGCATCTGTATTGAAATATTAAAAGTATTTTCAATCAACAGTCAAACTTGAATTCATTATTATTCAGAGCATACAAATTCATGGAACAGCTGTATTCAACACATTACAAATATTACACTATATGTAATTACACTCATACTGATTGCACATTCTGGTACATTGTGCGGTAATGAGGCTTGAAGTTAGGAAACAGTTCAAAGGTCATCCGGTCAGAGATCTTCCACCAAAGTTCCTGGTTTATGAATTTATGATCATGCTCTAAGTTTAACCTTGCCCCCTTTTAGAAATAATGACATAATAATTACCCCGTAATCCCATGGCAATCACAGAGTTATTGCATGGTTACTTGAGCCTTAAAAAAATAAAACAGTGCCTTGAATCTTTGTTTACCAGAAGCTGGCACTGAATGTTCACATATGAACCTGGCCTCGGGTGAGATTCTGGTCCCACTGAGGTCACTGGGGTCTTAAAATTGATTTCAGTAAATCTAAAATTTTACCTCTTGATTCCCAGACTTGCTTAGTTGATGAGGTGCAGGTGATGAAAACTCAAAAGAAAATGTTTAATCGCCATCCTCAGAATCCAACAGAGTCTAATGATGTGGCTATCCAGAAAGCTTAGCAAGCAAATGAAGTGGAAGTCAGCTTTCTTGTCATTCAGGAGAGAGAGAGAGAGAGAGGAAGTAATGTTGACAAGGAACCAAGAGGAGACAATGACACGGTTATCTGGTGGGATTCTTTTCATTACTGGAAGAGCCAGCAGATTCACAGAGATGGGTAGGCGTGCTCAAGATCAATGAATATCAGTGGTTCGTTGATATCATATGGTAGGTTGAAGACTTTGAGTCGGATGCAAAAACAGAGACAGCAGAGTGAGAGGATTGAGAACAGCTAGGCATGTTGCAGGATGGGTGTGTTGGAGGCACAGTCGTGCTGGAAAACCAAAACAGCATGAAGTGCAGTAACTGTGACCAGGAGGTCAGCAATGCAGTAAATGGGTGAACGAAGTAATGACATCCAATGAGCGGTTTGACTGCAGATATCAGTGTGTGGGTTGGAGAAGACAACATAGAGATAAAAGGTTGGATGAAACTGTATGAGTATAGAAGGTAGTGTTGTCAGACATGCTGCTAGTAGTAAAAGACTCAATGGGCACATTTGTGGACAGCCAGCTCTATAAAAGGAAAAAAAAAAAAACCGAGCCGAGTGGGCCCCAAGCAGTGTTCCATATATTTGCATATATTTTCAATAAATCACACTTCTGATACTGTAAACACCCGTCACCCACAATTACAAAAGGCTGAGTTCTTTAGTACCAACCTGTTAACCTTCAGTAATATCTTTAAGATTTCTACCTGGAACGTGACTGATAGGATTAGAGAGCTTGTCTTTTTTTTTTTTCTTTCTTTACCAGAAATGGCTTTCTGTCATGTATGTGTTGAGTAGATATGATATCAAACATGCAGATAGAAATAACAGAACCATTCTAATTGGCAGAGTGCAGTTAGTTTGGAGAGAAGATAAGTTTGGGACAATAAAGGTAGCCAAAGAATCCTAAACTTTGACCTCCAGATACATCTAGAAAAAAGTTATAGACAGTATAGTAGATATATTTCACAGATACCATAAAATTGTAGAACTGGAAGGGACCTTGAGAGGTCTTCTGCATAGTCCTCTGCCCTAAGTATTATCTAGACCAGTGTTTCATAAACTTTTTGATACCACAGAACACCAAACAATAATATTTTTATGTGGAACACCTATGAAAATATTCTTCAAAAAATTGTTGTCAGACCAACAAACAAACAAACAAACAACAAACAAACAAAAACCAAACAGCAACATATACAAAAAAGTAATTTAATCAGGCATCTTGGCAGTGAAGAAGAATGTTGTATTTGGTTTTCATAACAGAAAATATATACCATCAGTGTGTGATATCAAAAAACTGTCAGACGCTCACGGCACACCTGCAAGTTGTTCATGAAATACCCATGTTCGATGGAACATACTTAAAGAAACACTGATCAAGACCATTGCTCACAGGTGTTGCTCTAACCTGCTCTTGAAAATCACCAATGATGGAGATTCCACAGCCTCCCTAGGAAATTATTCCAGTGCTTAACCACCCTGACAGGAAATTTTTCCTACTAGCCAGCCTAAACTGTTTTTGCTGCAATGTAAGCTTATTGTTTCTTATCCTATCCTCAGAGGATAAAGATACGGTATCAAAAGCCTTACTAAAGTCAAACAATACCATATCTACTGCTTCCCCTCTATCCACAAGGCTTGTTAACCTGCCATAGAAAGCTACTGCATTAGGTTGGTTTCATGCAATTTGTTCCTGACAACACCTTAATGACTGTTATTTATCACCTTATTACCTTCTAGGTGTCTGCAAATTGACTTTTTTACTGTTAACCGCATTATCTTTCCAAAGACTAGACTTAAGCTGACTGATCTCTAATTCCCTGTACTATCCTTATCCCCCTTTCAATAGATTGGCGCTGTATTTGCCCTTTTCCAGTCCTCTGGAATCTCACCCACCTTCCATGACTTTTTGAAGATAATCACTAACGGATCAGGTATCTCCTCAGCCAGCTCTTGACACTAATGTTAAAGAGAAATGATGTCTTCATCAATAGAGATAAACATCATAAACAAACTAAAATGTCAATAAGTGTATACAAGTAAGAAACTGAACTTTCCCTGTCCATGGCCTGTTTTGTAGATCTCACTGAGACTTCAAAATTAAGCCACATGTTGCATTAGAAAGTCCATTTTATATTTTATATTGTATTAATTAACACATAATACCTATACAGTAAACCCTCAATTTTACTGACCCCAATTTAGCAGGCTTTGGGAACAAAGGATGCCCCCCCCATTAATCCCGAAGTCCAGTGGGATCTGTAAAATCACCCCCCACTCCTCCCGCAAAAAAAAAAAAAAAAGGTAAGAGATTTATGCTGCTGCAGCCTGGAGGAGCTGCCATCTCCTGGGGTGAGCCCATGGGTGGGACACATACATGGGCAGACTGGCACTCACATACATGCCCCACCACTAGTGGGAGGAGCATGTGGCGGCTCTGACAGTGGTCCCAACAGCTGCATGGTGGGGTGCCTCACGCGCACACAGCGAGTTAGGTCCAGCCATGTGGCAAGATACCTTGAGCTGGGCACAGTGATGCAGCTCCAGCCATGTGGCAAGATGCCTCGAGCCATGCACGGCAAGGGGGTTTCAGCTGCATGTGGCGAGGCAGCTCCAGCTGTGCGGCTGCACTGGTGGGGTCCCGGCCATGCAGCCGAGTCCAGCAGCTCTTCCAGCAGTGCAGATCCGGTGAGTGGCAAGGTTTTTTGTTTTTGGGGGGATAGGTTTGTGGGGCAACTAGGAGTGGGGGAGCCTTGAGGTGGGGTGGACAGTAAACCCTCAGATTTAATGGACTTTTGGGAATAACAGACACCCCTCCCCCTCATTAGTCTGTTGAATGAGGGTTTACTATATTACTAATACGACTAGGAAGGTCCATATTTCTAAGCATGGGAACTAGAAGGCAAACCTGAAGTTGAACTTTCAACCAGAACACTGACTTTTGCGTTCATGCTTTGCTAGTGGCAATGTTGCATTGACCGTACACTTTTTTCCATTAAACTGAGTGAATGATTTAGAAATCTGTATCAGAACTAGTTCAAAGGCTAGGTGGACAAGAAAATTATATGGAGATGTCAAATGCAAGAGGATGTATCATGGAGCAAAGTAAGGTTCCTCAAATACAGCCACAGTGTAGAAATCAACAAGAGAAAGCAGAAATCCAGTGAAAATTATCGGAGGGGTATCTGTGTTAGTCTGGATCTGTAACAGCAACGAAGGGTCCTATGGCACCTTACAGACTAACAGAAAAGTTTTGAGCATGAGCTTTCGTGAGCAGAGACTCACTTCATCAGATGCTGGTCTTGGAAATCTGCAGGGCCAGGTATAAATAAGCCAGAGCAAGGGTGGGGATAACAAGGTTAGTTCAGTCAGCAAGGGTGAGGCTTCCTACCAGCAGTTGATCTGGAGGTGTGAACACCAAGGGAGGGGAAGCTGCTTCTGTATTTAGCCAGCCATTCGCAGTCTTTGTTTAAGCCAGAGCTGAGGGCATCGAATTTGCAGATGAATTGTAGCTCAGAAATTTCTCTTTGGAGTCTGGTCCTGAAATTTCTTTGCTGTAGGATAGCTACTTGTAAGTCTGCTACTGTGTGGCCTGGGAGATTGAAATGCTCTCCTATGGGTTTTTGTATATTGCCATTTCTGATATCTGATTTGTGTGCATTTATTCTTTTACGTAGAGACTGTCCAGTTTGTCCGATGTATATAGCAGAGGGGCATTGCTGGCACATGATGGCATAAATTATATTGGTAGATGTGCAGCTGAATGAACCCACGATGGTGTGGCTGATCTGGTTAGGTCCTGTAATGGTGTTGCTGGTGTAGATATGTGGGCAGAGCTGGCAACGAGGTTTGTTGCATGGATGGGTCACTGAGTTAGAGTGACTGTGGTCCGGTGTATAGTTGCTGGTTAGGATTTGCTTCAGGTTGGCAGGTTGTCTGTGGGCCAGGACTGGTCTGCCTCCCAAGGCCTGTGAAAGTGGGGGATCTTTGTCCAGGATGAGTTGTAAATCCCTAATGATGCGCTGTAGCGGTTTTAGCTGAGGACTGTAGGTGATGGCTAGTGGTGTTCTGTTGGTTTCTCTCTTGGGCTTGTCCTTCAATTTGAAGACAGATTATAAAAAAGTGGGATTGTTCACAAATCCTTTTGTTTCTCCTTTCACCCAAGTAAAAAACAATAGAGAGTTGATTAAGACAGGGGTCATATTCCTGGTACAGTAGAGAAGAAAGCCATGTAACTATGAAAATATCTGTGAAAGGCTACAATAACTTCAAGGTACTGAAAAACTCAAGTCCAAAAAATGAGTATAGAAATTATGTCCCAAATACTATTTGCAATTCTCAGATTTCCAGTGATTCGAACTTTAGTCATTAGTAAGCAGGAAAAAAAAACTGTTAAAGAGAAGAGTCACAAAATATATTCGGCATTATGTATATTTTAAGCTATAACTGCACTTGCATTAACAGAAATTATAAAAGGATTTCAGCATTGTAAACTGTACAACTTCTGAATGGATTAAAAAAACCAATGGACTCTTGTAAAAATTAGGATATTAAGACTAATCAGGGTATTCAGGCAGAACTATTGTATTTCATTCAAAGGGCAGTAAACATATGGATTAAACTGCCAATAAGACCACTGGGGCAAAGAGTGTGCTTTGTGTTCTGGTAAAAGGGCTCTTGGTTTTTCTCTCCTATTTGACCCATTTGTGGGGAAGTGTTGTTTTGATGTGTAGTTTGATTGGTCATGCCCAATGACCCACACCCATATACCCTAACGGATGTACAGCCAAGCCATTTGATTTATTTGAAAGAAAAATCAAAGTAGTTATTTTCTGTGTGTGCTAAAGACTGTAAAATTCAAATGGGAGCTGTAAGGTTTATGTAATGAAATTGGAAACACTTTAAAAGAAGTGTTTACCTTTAAAGTCATAAGAATAGGATAGATCCTCAGCTACTGGCAAGGAGCAGTCAGGCCTTGATTCTGTAAAGCAGACACTGATTCTGCAAACCAGGGATGGGCAAAATCAGCCTGGGGGCTGGATCGAGCACACCCAGCTGATTAGCTGAACATGTATATCTTACAGCCAGCAGCATGTTTGCAGCTGCGCCTTCCTTGTTCTGTCTGCAGCAGAGCTGCTCCTAGGATTCTTCTGCTAGCTGTGCAGAGTGGCAGGGTGTGGAGGGGCAGGGTAGTACTGAAGTCAGGTGTTCCCATACCATTGTGCCCTATCTCTGCAGGGATAGGGGAGAGGGAGACACACAGCGGAGCTGCTCCAGTTTGAAGCATGAATGGCATGTGACTCAGGAGTGCAGAGCAGGGGAGGGGAGAGACAATAAACCTGGACTGAATTCCCTTAAAGACACAGAGGTGGCTTCTCTCAGAAACGTACCCAGCAGCAGCTTTCACGCACAGCGCTGTATGTATGTGACAGTGACTGTGCGTGTCAGTCACACCAACCCAATCTGTGCCACACACACGGTCGCTGTCATATATATGCTGCCACACACACTCCATCTGTACCACAAGGTCTCCCTCTTTCACACAGTGTTTCTTTCACACTCATGTACTCTGTCTCTCTCTGTAGCTCCCAGCCCCAACTGTTCTGCCCAAGGCCTGCCCCTTCCAGGTGGCTGAGAACCAGCCCGCAAATAGTACCCAAATTCGTGGAGTGGCCCCGCTGTGAAAATTATTGCCCACCGCTTCTGTAAAGCATATGTTTAACTTTATGCAAGTGCATAGTTCCATCAATTTCAATAGCCTACTCACTTAATGTTACACTCTTTACGCAACAGAGAGAAAGCCGTGCTAGTCTATATACTATCAAAACAAAAATGCAGTCAAGTAGCACTTTAAAGACTAACAAAATAATTTACTCTTTATGCAGTGAGAGATATCACACAGTTTGCAGGGCTTGTGGTTTTAAGGTACCTCTGCATTCCGCTCAGATCAGGGGCCATCCTCATTTCAATCCTACAGCAAGATGGATTCACCACTCTCAGTCACATCAGGAGCCAACTGCCCCCAAAAGCAGCTGGGGACTAGAAAGGGGATATGGCAACCCTGGCCCATATCTTTTCCCTAACTATGCCTGTTATGCTAGTGACTAGGTAGAGGTGCCCCTCAGGATTCTCCTGGGTAGGAGGTGCTGTCCAGTGACTGGGTGAACTGGCCTTAGCACATCTCTGCACAGGTGAAGCACTGCAAAGCTACTCTAGTGTAATGGGCCCAATAACATTGCAAAGAATATGAAAAGGAACGTAACAAAGGTGAGGTGTGGATGTTCAGCTGATGCGCAAACAGCTGTCCTTTGTGCACATGCAGTTCTGCAGCCGTAGTTGAGGGTGCAGATAGTAAGCATACATCTAACTGAGATTTGCGGGCACAAGCACGCAGTCACCCAACTACTGGCATTTTGCTCCTGCAATTGCTTGTGGGTGCAAAACTGTGGCCAGAGGTATTTGCAGGCACAAATTGACACACGCCTCCCCCTGCACCAGATAGGCCAGTTGCAGAAAAATCTGGCCATTTATCTTCAGTGTGTTTTGAAAGAATTTTTTGCTGCCCTTATAATATTTTCTGCCCAAGATGCTGTCTTAGCTTGACGTCAAAATCTGTAGCATTACTCAGATGGTTCATTAATAGCTTGTGAGTTTGTGTACTTGCATACCTCACTAACTCCATTTGTGAGGGTGTCGACTCTTACTCCATCAGACCGGAGCTAACTAACAGACTGTCTGTTCTATTGCCCCGTTAAACAAAGTGCTACTCTCTTTGCCTTAGATGATAGCAGATCCCATTCCATTTAGTAAAAAAAGTGATGTAAGGCTGACCTAGCTGGGGACAGATTTCCTCTCAAAAAGTTCTCCTGAATATGAGATCTTAATTGGGCCAGGAATTAAGAATTAACCAGCCATGGCTTCAGGTTACTAATAGGAACTGAAATCAGGATTAGGAAGGAAACAAGGCCATGCCCTTGCAATGCTATTACCTTAGTTCCTGAATCTAAAAACCTTGGAAACTCATCGTTGGTGACCTATGGAAATTAGTCTAGAATGTGTTTAGAGAGGACTGGGCAAGAGGATTCATGATAGTGCTAACATTCTTTGACCATCTTTCAAACTAAGTTAACCCATTACTCAGGAGGGGTCACATGCTGCAGTGATTTATACTCTTTGCAGCCTTTGTCACAGGGTGTAAATCATGGTGTTTGCACTGGGTACAGTTCTCACCAGAATTAGGTCCCTTGTTTATGAGGAAGATGTAATTCCATACAGGCATTTAGTTCATGCCATGCAGAGGCCTAGCACAAGCATAGGTGCTGACTCTGGGTGCTGATGCCCTGGACCACCTCCGAAAAAGATTAGTGACTGCTTAGCATGCACTGGCAGCCAGCTTCTTCCCTCTCCTTGGCCGTCAGCACCTCCCTCCCACTGCAATCAGCTGTTCCAAAATGTGCAGGAGGCTGGGTTCCCAGGCCTCCCGAAAAGGGGTCCCAGTGGCTCTGGTCAGTTCTGCTGAGAGAGCTGTTAGATGTCCAGTCACCAGCACAGCACAGCTGAGGCAGACTCCCTGCCTGCCTTGGCACCGTGTGGCTCTCAGAAGCGTTGGCATGCCCCCTCACCAGCTCTTATGTACAGGAGTAGCTTTGGGGCTCCACATGCTCCCCTTCCACCACCCAAGCCCATTCCTCAGCACCCCTCCAAAATAAGTCCCACCCTATAAACCCCTTGGTCCCAGTCCAGAGCACTTTCCTACTCCCCAAACCTCTCATCTCCAGCCCCTCCTCCCAGCCAGAGCCCTCACACACACACACTTAGACCCCAACCCCCTGCCACAGCCCAGAACTCCCTCCTGCATCTCAAATCCTTCATCCCTGGACCCAGCCTAGATCCCACATCCCAAGCTGGAGCCCTCACACATACACCCCCCCCAACCCACATACATTCCAACCCCCTGCCCCAGCCTGATGAAAATAAGGAGGTGAGTGAGAGAGGGATGGAGTGATGGAGGGCCCTGGAGAAGGTGTGAGGCATGTGTTTTGTGTGAATGCAGAGCTGGCAACTGAAGCAGGAGATGCTGGGAGGGAGCTGGAGGAGCAGAGATGGGGGACACTCAGGGGAGAGGGTGAAACCGGGTGAAAAAGGGCAGGGTGGAAAGAAGCAGAAGGGGTGGGACCTAGGGCAAGATAAGGGATTTGAGCTGCGTTTCCCAAAGTGTGGTCCATGGCCGAGTACCAGTCTTTGGAAAAAAATACCGGTCCTTAGAAAATATATGAATTATCACTGTGTACTGTTATTATTGTGAATAAATAATATACAGTGAAAAATTATTCATTTTTCATTTTTTATGTGCGTTTTTATTTTTGGGCTGCAAAAAAATGATGCTGAAAAAATGGGTCCCAATTTTATAAAGTTTGGGAAACCCTGGACTGGAGGAAGTTGGTACCTGTGAGCACCAGAGCCATGCATGATTTCAGTCTCACTCAGGACCTCAAAAATAGGGGGTTTTGTGGGACTTAAAGGCCCTTGTGCTGCCCTGTGGAATTTTTACTCTTACCTCTCCTATAGCAATCCTAGCAAGTGCAATGGGCATCGGCTGCAGTTCGCCAACTTTTGGAGGAAGGCTTGATCAATCATGTCAGTCCAGTTATTTGTAATACATCTATCACCATTGACTTGCCCCTGTGCATAAGTCCGGAAGGGAAAAGAAGGGATGAGTGGAAGGGAAAAAAATTCTATAGCTCAAAGTTATTACATGGCAGCAGATACTTGCTAACCAATTATACCCAAGATTTGCCATCAGCTAAATTACATTTGTTTTATAAATAGAACCAGAATCAAATATTATAGACCAAGAGCAAAACATCCTAGTATTTAATACATCAAGAGACAAAGTAATGTAATGGCCCTAAATGTTAATGGGTGTAAAGATTTGAACTTGAATTGTATTTTAAGTCATCTTACTTTATGGAGCTCTTTGTGCATGGAAATGCAAGTGTGTGCTGCAACACTATACTGAGTAGTATGGAAGGACTGGCTTGTAGGAAACCTGTAATTATAGGCAAGATCAGTGTACTACTTATAAATCCTTGAAGACATCTTAATTGAAAGGAGTAGTGGACTTTACCTGACCTTCTCCATATGGGAGACCTTCATACCAAATTAAGTTAGAGGGATGTGTTTCTGTCTGCAACACAAGTTAAACATTATGAGTTTAGTTTTGGTGGGTTTTTTTAAAGTTTTATGGCAGGTAAAAAAAAACCCTCGAATTATGAAACATGAAATGATAATTGATAAAATCATCAGATAACTCAATGTCAGACTTACTAAAATGACCTCAGATATAAACCTTCTGAAAGGTGTCATCTCCATTTGGCATTTTAGGATATTTTTCCCAAGTGTTTACAGAAATATTGCAAACTTCCTAGAAATTGATTACTCTGTTCACAAGGTGTCTCTTGCAGTTTGTTTTACTGCTTCAAGATACATAAGCTAGAGTACAGTTATAGATGAATCTTACTCATGTTACGTTTGAAAAAAAAATAAATGTGAACTAAAAGTAATTAAAGCATGTTGCTTCATGAATAATATACCATTTTACTTCTATTTGCTGAGTATAATGAGACAAGCTACTAAATTGACAGTGAATGCTATTATGTGATTGCCAACTGTTTTATAAGATATTGAACATATTCATTTATTCTATCATCAAGTGCATTATCTAGCTATTGCTTTTTAATAAATTAATTTCCCTTTATGTCTCCAGAGTCTTTGTTTGAAATCTGGCTGAAGGCATAACTGAAATTAATTCTGTGGTCTGCGCTTAACTGCTAGTGTTTGGTGACTCACAAATCATGTGCCCTGTTTGGCAGCTCTTGTGGGATGAAATTTGGCTGGGTGGCCTGAGTGCGAAAATCGCTTCACCCACAGGGGAGATGTGACACTAGATCAGCGTGAACCAGGTCAGCCCATTCTGCGCTGGTAATAGAGCAAACATATCTTGAGACGAGGGATTGGTCTCTTAACAAATTCATTTGGCTGTAAATAAAAAAGATGCCCCCTGAATATAGGGTTCTGTGGCAGGTCTTGTTTATCACACCCTATCATTGCTTGTCATGCCTTCTCCCAACTAAAGCATTGTAAATTGACCCTTTAATTGTTTAGCAACCTAAACATGGTGACACCATTCATTGACTGTAAAGCAGCACTTAATGCATGGTTGGGTGAGAGTGTGATTAGGAGAGTAATGTGATTGTGGTGCGAATCTCCAAGGTTGGCAGCTAGCTATATTAGAACAGAGGGTTATCGCTGAGCCTTCAGTGAAGACTGAAACAACACATGATGTCCATATAGCATTGACACTGCAGAGCTATTTTGCTAGATAGTAAACAACTTCTAATTGCAAGAGTTGACAGGCCTCACTGTGTTATAACTAACCTTGCTGCAATGTTATTATTCCTGAAAGGAACCTTTTTTCCATACTTTTAACAATAAGTCTGACAGGTGTCATATTAAAAGCAGTACTTAATTCTAATGTAACTATTCCTAAACACACACACACACACACACACACACACACACACACACACACACGTCCTTTTCAGTTTTGTGCTTCTGTAATGCATGCATTTCCACTGCTCATAAAGCTTAAAGGAGCAGCTTTGCATCTGTTTGTCTGCAGTCGAGGTACACGAGGGGGTCATAGTATAATTTTATTTTCTCCTCTCTGCTCCCTCCAAGCTGGCATCAGTCCTGGGAGGGAGCAATAGAGAAAGTCATCTCCAGGATGAGACGTAATGGCAGATCCAATGAGGGTAAATTTCAGGCTTCTTTTGAGCGGTCACCTACCGTTCTGTTCCAGATTGTGCTGTAGGCTAAGCAGCTTTGTGATAAATTTCTGATCGTTGTCCACGAGAGACTGAGCTCAGGCAGGTCACTGAGAAGTTTATCCTGGATTTAAGTCAAAGTGCTAGAATGCCTGGTGTTAAATCACTGCTAACTCTGTGTTCTGCCCACAATTTCTGGCAGAGTCTGCACCTGTAAAATCTAACATTCTGTGAGATGTGGCACTTTTATTCGGGTGACAGGATGTACAAAGGGCTGCAGGAAGCCATTCCTTGCCCCCCTCACTCACCCAAACACACACGCTCCCCTAGTTGATTGAGCATGGTGCATCTTTTTGAGTCTTTCAGCTGTGTTCAGTGGTATACGGGATGGAAGCCATTTAGACCTCAGCTTTCCAGAGATAAAAATGGAACAGTCATGCAGAGAAGGAGAAGAGAAGACTTAGTAGCTGCTTTCACGTACCTAAAAGGATGTTACAAGAAAGAAGGAGAAAAGGAGAAAAATTGTTCTCCTTAACCTCTCAGTATAGGACAAGAAGCAATGGGCTTGAACTGCAGCATGGGAGGCTTAGGTTGAGCATTAGGAAAAACTTCCTGTCTGGGTGGTTAAACACTGGAATTAATTGCTTAGGGAGTTTGTAGAAGATATTTAAAAGCAGGTGGGATAGGCATCTGTTGGGGATGATCTAGATGGTGCTCGATTCTGCTACAAGGACATGGGATGGGACTGAAAGCCTGTCAAAGTCCTTTCCGGTTCTAATATGCTATTATTCTACCCTTGTCTATAAAGATACTGTCCTGGCTCTGAGAACCTGTGATACGTTCTAAGCAGGTGATACTTCTTACTTCTGAGCTGAGTAAAACCAGTCAATAAGACATACAAGTCAGAGTCCGTCATGGCCTCAATTATGAACACCGCCTAGATGGCTGTTTCTCTTCAGTTCTTTAAGGAAAGTTGCTGCTCTTACACCCAA
Source organism: Carettochelys insculpta (assembly GCF_033958435.1). NCBI lineage: Eukaryota > Metazoa > Chordata > Testudines > Carettochelyidae > Carettochelys > Carettochelys insculpta. The sequence continues at coordinate 33,331,475 of NC_134150.1, read as the reverse complement.
CCAACCCCATTCACGGAAAAAACAAACAGGTTTTTCCACAAAATCATGCCTATAAAAATCATGACCAGGGTGGACAGTGGGCAGTGGCAGTCAAAAAGCAAACGGTATGTTAGAAATCATTCAAAAAAGGATAGAGAAGAAGACATGGTTACCTCATCTCGAAACAAGATATATTGGCATTTGAAAAGGTCAGAATAGGGCAGCTAACATGATTAGGGGTTTGGAACAGGTCCCATATGAAGAGAGATTAGAGAGATTAGGACTTTTCATCTTAGAAAAGGGGACAAAGAGAGCATATGATGTCGGTATATAAATTCATGAGTGGTGTGGAGAAAGTGAGCAAGGAAAAGTTTACTTGTTCCCATAATTTAAGAACTAGGGGACACCAAATGAAATTAATTGGCAGCAGGTTTAAAACAAGTAAAAGGAAGTTCACACAGTGCACAGTCAATCTGTGGAAACTCCTTGCCAGAGGAGGCTGTGAAGTCTAGGACTATAAAAGGGTTTTAAAAAGAGCTAGATGAACTCATGGAGGTTATGTCCATTAATGGCTATTAGCCAGGATGGGAAAGGAATGGTGTCTCCAGCCTCTGTTTGTCAGCAGCTGGAGATGGATGGCAGAAGAGAGATTCTTACCCCCTCTGGGGCACCTGGCATTGGTCACTGTCTGCAGACAGGATACTGGGCTGGGTGGACCTTTGGTCTGACCCAGTATGGTCGTTCTTATGTAGAGAAAATACATAAGGAAGTGCTATTTATTCCTTCTCATAACACAAGAATCGGGGGGTCTTGAAATTAATAGACAGCATCTTTAAAACAAATAAGAGGAAGTATTTCTTCACAAAACATGCAGTCAAACCATGAAACTCCTTGCCAGAGGATGTTGTGAAGGCCAAGACCATAATAGGGTTCAGAAAAGAACTAGATAAGTTCCTGGATAGGTCCACCATTAGGCAGGATGGGCAGGGACAGTGTTTCTAACCTCTGTTTGTCAGTACCTGGGACTGAACCACAGAGAATGGATCACTTGACAGTTACCTGTTCTGTTCATTCCCTCTGGGGCACCAAGCACTGGCCACTATCAAAAGACAGGATACTGGGCAAAATGGGCCTTTGGTAGGACCTAGTGTGGCCATTCTTACGTTCACAACCAATGACCCAAACCAGTAGCCCATGTGACAGCAATGTAATGTCTTTGTACACCCTATCGACTGCAATATGGAGGGCAGTATGCAACTGAGTGGCTCACATGAGCTAAATTCATGCCTCTGCCACTGCCTTCTGATGTGACCTTGTGCAAATTACTTAGGCCCATCTACACTAGCCCCCACCTTTCAGAAGGGGCAGGTAATGAGGGATTTCAGTAGGTGCTAATGAGGTGCTGCCATGAATATGCAGTTCCTCATTAGCATCATGGCAGCCATGCACGTTTCAAAACACATGTAGATGGGCGTCTTTCGAAAGGACCCCCTGATTTCAAAAGCCCCTTCTTCCCATTTGGTTTTGGGAAGAGGGGGCTTTTGAAGTCCAGGGGGTCCTTTCAAAAGGCCCAGTCTACACAGGCAGCGTGTGTTTCGAAAGCAGCACTTTCAAAACGTGCACAGCTACCCTTATGCTGATGAGGCACTGCGTATTCATGGCAGCGCCTCATTAGCATGTGCCAAAATCCCTCAGTACCATGCCTTGAAAGGAGGGGGCTAGTGTAGATGCGGCCTCAGTGTCTGTGCCACCTAGATAAAATAGGGGTGATAATAATTCTTAACTACCACATTTTGTCTCTCTTGGAAGGGATTCAAGAGGTCACCTAGTCCATCCTCTTGTACTGAGATGAGTATACAGCTGGCCTATGCAAAGCAGATTCTGTAAAGGGGGAAAACTAGAGAAGGGTATAAGGATAGTGCGGAGGGCTGAGGATAAGGGCTGGGAGTGAGAATTGGATGTATTGTATGTGCACAGAACAAAGCAGCAAATTCAGGCCATGTTCACAGCCTTTTAAGCCCAGGGTAACTGCTTATAAGATGCATTTGACTTACAAACCTAATGCATACTGCACAAAAGCAGTCAAAAAGTGCTAACTTTATCAGTAAGGCAAGTGCAGCTGTACAGCTCTTTTACTAGATTACCAATTAATATTGTCAGGCCTTTGGTAAACTGTTATGTATACTCCTTTCAAGTGGCTGATTTTCAGGGATTTTTAAAATTATTATTGGAATAAGCAATTGTCCAGCAAATTGATGAACCCTCTTTAATTAGATAGCGAAGTTGCATGGGCAGTGGTCCATATAAAAGTTCTATAAAGCACAGCAGAATTAATAATTTTACTCAGATTCTCCAAAGGGATCTGTACATTTTGCTTCAGCTTGAAAATTTGCCTGATCTCTGGTACACCCAGCACAGCGCAGCCATGCATTGACTAAAATCACATTCCTCACTTAAAAATGGAGACCATTTGGTGAAAGGATACTATGTTTTAATCAAGTTCTTTGCTCGGAACAGGAATAAAAAAAAAACACAACACCTTGTAGTATATGCAAACACGGTTCATATTGACAGCTGCCTCTGGATGTCTCACTCCATCTCCAGCTGCCCAAGTAATTTTCCCAGGATTTCTCCCCTCTTTTATTCCTCCCCTCCACACAGATGGATTAAAGCAACAAACAGCTTACATGCTGCACATCATTAGCTACCCTCCCTCACTACCCAGCAGATAACAACTGGGCTCTGTCATCAGGACATACATAACACCTTGACACTTTTACAACTACTTGGCTCTCTCTGCCAGAGCAAGCTCCTCTTTTTGAAACATAGGGAGAGTTCATGAGACAGCAGTTGGGAACCACTCTGTAAAAGCAGCAAATCTTATTTTTGATGGTATGTCCTGAAAAAAAGAGTAACCCGGGAAAAGTCACATAATGAATCCTGTGGTTATCATTAAAAACAGGGAGGTACTGTACCTGGAAATCCACACCGTCTTCCAAAGATACTTACATATTTTCCTGTTAGTGCAACAAACTGTAGTGGAGGATTTCAGTGGATGTCTATGCATCTGTCTGTCATATTCTGAATATACCCATCATCATATAATCCAGAGATCCAAAGTCCCTGCCTTAAATACTGACCTGTCAGAGGCTACCTTTGGTAATGCACATGCTTCCCAGCTGTGACTCAGAATGTTCTACTACTCTTAGCACTTCCATTCATGCTTTGTGCAGTTGGCCATGGTATTCCTTTCTCTACAGGGTTAATGGGTCAGTCTTATGCACAGCAATACATTCTGGGGGCTTTGGTCATGCTGATTGTTCATACTGGACATCCATTTCCCTTATGACTTTTCCCTTCTCTGGTTGGTTAGCAGAGATCTGGAGTCCAGAAGGAAAAAGGATGGAGACAATTTGTCTTTGCTGATAAATTCTGCAGAGAGGTCCTGAGTTGATGTGTGTGTATGTGTGCACACAGAGTGGATGGGAACAGGATGTGGTTTAAAGTCCACAGTTAAGGCAACTGTTTGCACAGTTATTTGGCAGTGAGGCTGGGACACTGCAAGAAAAATATTTGAGAAGTCAAAAAGTACATCTCCAGATTCTCACCACAAAAAATGGCCAGTGTGAAAGGCAAGTAGTGTGACGATGGAGCAATGGGACCCTAGTCTAGATGAGAAACTCACCAACCAATAACAAGTCATGGAAGACCCTTTGCCAGTGGAATTCAGCTCCACAGTATGCTGCACATTTCTTCATCTCTCTCCATTTTCACCAGTTAACATGCTAACATTTGGTACCATGGCATTTGTATGCTTGATCTGGCACTGTACTCAGGCCAGTAGACCCACAAACTATGCAAAGGCTATTGAGGTGGCCCAAGCATGTGAAGAGGTAGAGCCGCAAAACAATATCAAATGGGCCACACCTAGCGACACCAGAACCAATTAGAGAATTTAATTCTGCCGCAGGCTGGGTCTGGACTTAGACAAGACTGTAGGGTGGCTAAGTATAGGGATGATGTTCTGCTTATAACACTGGTTAGCTATGTGCAGCATGAGGTCCATTTAAATGTGTATCTGGCATAGATCTAAAGATAACTGCTTTCATTTCTCCTCCAAACCTGTTGTGTAGTGCTTTCAAACAGCTGCCACATCCCAGCCCAGAGGCGGCTGAACTTCCAAAGCAGGTACGTCAATCGCATTTGCAAAACACTTCGGAATGGAAACCACTGCAAAGCTGCAGCTACTATATTATTTATTATCTAGTGCTACTATAGCATTCCTAATATGTTTTACAATCTCATTACTCCTTGACTCCAAAAGATGTGCTACCACTAAGGCAACATAGCCTCAGTTTTCATTGAACTTTGGGAACCCCTGACTGAAAACAAACATACATACCAGTCCAGAAACATTACAACTTAAACTGAAGTAAAATACATACTTAAATCAGACAACAGACCGAACATGAAAAGTGTCAAAGGTTTTTTTTAACAGTATTTGAGACTGCAGAGATTTGTGCTATGAATCTTAGCAAAGATTATTATTTATGGTTCATATTTTTTTTGTTTAAAAAACATACATCTGGAGAAAACTTCAGGTTTATAGTGTAAATTCAGGATAGTGTGGAGGATTCATACTGTGAATTGTTGGCAGGCTGCCATTGAAATGATGAAAACGTAATCCTATAGAATGTTGTCAAGACAAATACAGAGCATGAAATATGGCAAATATTTCCCAGCCAGATATAATTATCACTGCTAGAGCCACAAGTGATACCAAAGGACAAAGATCTGTCTAGACTTTTTCACTTACAAAATATTGATCATTCTGATGGTACACTGGTTAGTGTAAGTGTGTCTGGCCTGAAAGGTCATGAGCTTAACCCCATGACAAAGAGTTATTCAACCTCATTGCCATAAGTCAAATTATTGCAATGTTGCTGGAAGGACTTTCTCTAATACAATATCTTACCTGGTCTCAGGATAGATGAAAGTTGTCTCGTGTCCCGGAGGGGGAAAAAAAAGCAGCTAAGCAAATCAAGATATTGTTAACATTGAGAAATACTTTATGTATTAGTTCTTATGTCCTGGTACTTACACTCTTTAGCTGTGTCTTCACTTGCATTCCTCTTTTGAAAAAGGCATTCAAATGAAGGAAATAAAAATGCAAATGAGGCACCAATTTACATATTGGGCACCTCATTTGCATATTCTCCTTTCAAAAGGGCTTCTTTCAAAAGAAAATAAAAGTGTAGATGGGGCTCTTTTGAAAGTAAACCACACCTTTGAAAGAACCCTTCTTCCTCTTTTGTCTCAGGAAGAAGGGTTCTTTCGAAGATGGGGTTTCTTTTTGAAAGAGCCCCGGCTCTCCTGCTTTCGAGAGGCGAATATACAAATGAGACACCAGCTATGTTAATCGGTGCCTCATTTGCATGTTCAATTTCCTTCATTTGCAAGCCTCTTTGAAAAGAGGAATGCAAGAGTGGCCACAGCTTTTGAGTTGCAAGTAAGTTTTAGGTATACTACAGGAGGAATTTTTTTGAATGGACAGGACAGTGAAGACCATGGAAGAAACCCTGTATCCACTGATGTCAGTGAGTGGAGTGATTAACTTAAATGTGGCCAGGTGTTTCACCTTGTCTCCCACCACAATGCCCTGTGAGAGGAAGTTGCGTACCCACCTGCCTGAAAATGAGCACCCACAACCCACACTCATCTTTCAGAGAGGGAATTCTGTCCATGCAATAACATGCTTAGCTAGTTTACCAATTACATTGATCAGGGATGAGTAAGCACCTAAGACCTGCCTGATTGAGTCAGACTGATAGTCCATCTAGCTCAGTAGCCTGCGGCTATCAGTGGTTGGTGCCAAGTTTTTCACAGGGAATAAACAGAATAGGGCAATCCTCAAATGAGATAGCTGTCATTGGCCATGTCTACACTAGCCCCAAACTTCGAAATGGCCATGCAAATGGCCATTTTGAAGTTTACTAATGAAGCGCTGAAATACATATTCAGCACCTCATTAGCATGCGGGTGGCCACGGCACTTCGAAATTGATGCGGCTCATCCCGATGGGGGCTCCTTTTCGAAAGGACCCCGCCTACTTCAAAGTCCCCTTATTCCCATCTGCTCACAGGAATAAAGGGACTTCGAAGTAGGCAGGGCCCTTTCGAAAAGGAGACCCATCGGGACGAGTCACGTCAATTTCGAAGTGCCGTGGCCACCCGCATGCTAATGAGGTGCTGAATATGTATTTCAGCGCTTCATTAGTGAACTTCAAAATGTCCATTTGCATGGCCATTTCGAAGTTTGGGGCTAGTGTAGACATAGCCATTCAGAGGGTTAGGACACCAAGAGCATGGAGCTGCACCCTTGACCATCATACATGGACACGTCATCCATGTTTTAGCTAATTCTTTTCTTAATCCCATTATAGTCCTGGATTTCTGACATGCCCTGAGAGTCAGTTCTACCACGTGATTGTGCATTGTGTGAAGTACTTCCCCCTTCCTTTCCCTCTGCCCCCCCACTCCGCCTTTTTTGTTTTAAATTGGATGGCTATTAATTTCATTGGGTGACCTCTTTAGTTTTTGTGTTATATTAAGGGCTAAAGAGCATTTTCTTATTCACATCTCATGATTGTATAGACCTCGGTCATATCACCATTTCCAAGACGAATCTTTTCACTTTCTCCTCATATGGAAATTGTCTCATACCCCTTAATCATTTTTGTTGCCCTTCTCTAGAACTGTTTCCAATTCTAATATATCTTTTTAGATGGAGTTACCAGCCCTAGACAGTATTCAAGATCATGGGTTTACTATAGGGGCATTTTGATGCTTGGTGTCTTATTATCCATCATGTACCTAATGGTTCCACCAAGTCCCTTAGTTTTTATTGCCTGTTGCTGCACACTGTTCAGATGTTTTCAGAGGACTATCCATAAAGACATCAAGCTCTGTTTCTTGCTTGGTACCAGCAACTTTAATCCCTATCTTTTTCTTTGAATAGTTTGGATTATGTTTTCCAGTCAGCACTACTTTCAACTTACCTGCCTTGAATTACTCTGCAGTACCACAGGACTGCTTGTTGTTTCTGCAGTTATGTTACACGGTCACTCCATTTTTAAAGCCCTTTGTAACTCGTCACAGTCAGTTCTGGATTTAACTATCTTGAGTAATTTTCTGCAGACTTTTTGCCACAACTTTGATAACCACCTTTTCCAGCGCATTTATGAACATGCTGATTAAGAGTGGTCCCCACACAGACTACGGGGTAGCCCTGCTATTTCCTTCTATCCAATGTGAAACCCAGTCATTTACTGCTACCCTTTGCTTCCTGTTTTTTGATCAGTTGCTTAGCTGCCTGAAGAGATTTTGGTGTGGGACCATGGCAGAGCTTTCTGAAAAGCCAACCACAGTATATTCACTGACTCACCCTTTTGACCTCTGAACGGAGTGATGAGGCCTGCTTTCCCCTTGCAGACACAGTATTGGCGCTTCCCTCCCATAACATATGATTGAAAAGGGAAATGTTGACCTCAGAATCAAAAAATGAACCTCATGTGAACTGTCCTTCACCATGGCGATAGAAAGTGTTTCAGCCTTTAGCATCTTGGTCGCCTCTACATTAGAAAAATCACAGCAACTAAATTGGTATGTGTTTAGCTGTACAACACAGAAGCACTTTACATGTGTTTTTAGGACTGTAAATGGAAAGTGCCCAGTCACCGTATCAGGTGTTTGGGGAACGCATGCTGGCTGCTTTTCAAACATTTAAGTGGCACCATATATTCTCCTTTAATCCGTCCTCTTTTTTTTTGTTTGCTGGCAAAACAAAAGTTATAGTGCTTGTTTTATATTAGCCCTCAGAACACTGCTCCGCAAATATTATGCCCTAACAGCCTGATGCCAAAGTTCACTAATTAGTTAAGTATACATCAATTTAAGTAAATCATCTGGCAAAAAATATACCCTGGTCCAAAAAAAAAAAATCTGCACCTATACCAACATTTATACCAGAATACAGTGTAGTTTCCAACCCAGTGGCTTAGACCCATCTATTTCAGTGGTTCTTAACCGACTAAGCTTTGTGGACAGTATGTGTTACCTGGGCTGCAGGTTATGAGCCACCCCACCCCTGCCCCCACCCGCATGCCCAGCATCCCTGCCACAGAGGCGGGGCCGGAAAAGATGTGGGATGGACCAGGGGCTCTGCTTGCCCTTTACAGACATGGTATTGGCTGTTCCCCATAGTCTCAAAAAGGGAAATCACCTCAGAATGAAACATGAACCGTATGTGAACTGTCCTTCAGCATGCAGCTAGAAAGTGTTGTGGCCTTTAGGCTTTTTGGTTGCCCCTACATCAGCAAAAGCACAGTAAGTGTTTAGCAGTATACTTCAGAAACAGTCTTTAAATGTGTTTTCTTTATAGGTGCAGCAGGGACCCAACCACACTGCCCAGCAAGCCCTGATTCCCCTGGCCCCTGCTATGCAGGGCTGTTGGGAGAAGCCAGGACCGCCCCCCCCCCCCCCACAGCTCTGGCCCTTCCACAATTCTGAACCTTACTGTGTGGGGCTGGGACAGTGCCATGGCGTTGCTGGGGACGGGGGGGGGGACGGGGACGGGGGTCCGGTCCCAGTTGTCATGCAGCAGCTGCAGCCCTGGACTCTAAGCCCACCCATGTGGGACCTGGAATCCCTAGCCATGAGCCCACTGTGTGGGACCATGAGGCAGCCAGCTGTGTGACGGGGCAGCCCGGAACCCACCTCACAGCAGGCAGCCTGCCCAGGTGCCATGGCCCTTAGCACACAGCTGAGCTGGGCCACAGCTGTGTGCTAATTGCGCCACGGATTGAAAAACCGCTGATCTAGGCCATGACTCATTGGTCACTAGGGTGATCATTTAAAAATGTTCGTTGCTTTTCCATCCCCCTTGCTATAGCTGCTGCTAGCTGTCTGTGGAGTGTGTATAGGTCTGCAAGGAATGATGTCGGGGCGTCAAGCCCACTACCCCCTGCAGTTTGGTGCCAACAGAATGCCTCGCGTGGGTGAAACAAAAACAAAATGGCTTTTCCTGCAGGATTGCTTTACTTAGAGGACACACAATATTTGACTGGGGGGGGGGGGGCAGGGCCGGAATGGTGCTCTCCAAATTCTGGCTACAGAACCATATTGGTGTCACTGAGCATTTGTTAACCAGGTATCAGCAGAGGTGTCAGCCGTGAACCTGTGGCAGCATAAATGCATGGCAGTGCCTTCATAGTGATGAAAGATATCACCATCTGTGAAATTAAAAAAAGGCTTTTCCCACTCAACATGGGCCACTACAGAGAAGTAAAACAGCTAGCCCTTGAAGGAAAGCAATCTTCCTGAGTACCAACTTCTCATAAAAGCATACCATATTTCAGCAGAGAAAAATGACAAGGTGTGCATTATTAGTTATTAATGGCTGCCTAAGTGGGAGTATAAGGCCCAAGGCCCTTAGGACACATATTGGTGCACTCAGTAAGGTTTAATTATTTGTCATAATTTATCTCAACAATGTCATCCTGTGACATACTGTTTCTCTGTTGGCTCAGCTCTGTGGGCGTGCTCCCTTTTTTTTTGCCAGGAATTGGCAAGCCAGCACAATCGGTTGGACAGTACATGGTGTAAGCTACATGCGTTCCTCTCCTGCTGATAAGTAGCCATCCATTTTAACCATGGGTTTGACCCTCCCCCAAATTCCAGTTCCAACCCTAGGAGGCTAAGAAGATTAAACCTAGCACCCTGAAAATGTTCAGACATGATTTAAGGTCGGGTTTAATTTATATGGGGGGGGGGGGGGCGGTGTGCAAACTGGGCAAGCCAGTTGGCAAATACAAAACATAAAAACATGAGGTGCTCTCACATCTAGACTATTTTCCTTATGTTTTTTTCTGTCTCACATAACTCCAAAATGACTTGCCCTAGAAACATCAACTATACAGTCACCTCTACGAGGACTGACATCCGCAACTGGGTTCTGGAGCAGCGGTAGAATTATTTACTTAAAGTTGCTTTCATGTACTTTGTGGATGATTCGGGGTTTATAAATATTGTGTGCTCACAGTGTGGAGTTCCTATACTCTGCATGTCCCCTTTGGGAAAGGTAATGACATAGAAACAGCCAACTGGCAGGCAGGAGCATTGTCAGTTCTTGTGGGACCTATCTGAGCAATGATATAGGGGCTAGGGAACTAATCTGGAGAGGAACCGGAGCTGGGCAAAATATTACTGGAAAAAAAAGGGCGAAGAATAGTAACAGAGAGAAAGCCATGCTAGGCTATATAATATCAAAACAAAAAAGCTAGCACTTTAAAGACTAACAAAATAATTTATTAGGTGAGCTTTTGTGGGGCAGACCCACTTCTTCAAAGCATAGCCAGACCAGAACAGACTCAGTATTTAGATATTTAATATTTTAATATAGAGTCTGTTCTGGTATGGCATGGCTATGGTCTGAAGAAGTGGGTCTGCCCCACCAAAGCTCATCACCTAATCAATTATTTTGTTAGTCTTTAAAGTGCTACTTGACTGTTTTTTTGTTTTGACACTATGTATCATCTGATTTGCCCAGACAGGGTTGGTGGAGGTGGCCCAGGGTAATACTCTCCTCATTGGCTCCCTATAGCTACAGCTGATGTTCAGCTTGTTCTTTGGGAGTGTAACGAGCACCTCTATGTAAGCACAAAAAAAGCAGGACTTCTATTGCTCTCTGTAACCATTGCACAGCAGTGCAGTGTTTTATTCTTACATCTTCTGCACTGCATTACACAGAAGCTGAAAATAAAAGCACCCAAAAGTGTATTATTGTTATTATTATAGGCATTTATTATGATGGAGGATACTTGGGCTATTTATTAGCAGCCCATGTGTTGTTACATTTTAACACTCATCCACCAACTAATCAGGTCTTAAATGACTTCATGAACCTAGAGGAAGAAAATCATAGATGACGGAATAATTATCAATAAACCATAAATAATAAAGGAGTGAAATAAGGTTACATTTACAATCTCTATTTCTGTTTTGTTTATAGGGAAATGATGCTGGAATGCTGATGGCTTATGACAACTTTTTGGCATGAAGACAGCTACAAAGCACAAAAACAAAAAAATGAACTCCAAAAGAAACAAGAAAAAAAAGCGTTTTCATGACATCGACAAGAAGCTCTTTATTTTTCCTCAAATTTTCTTTTCTAAAAAAGTGGAACTAAAACATTTGCAGAAACAAGACAAATTTTTTCTTTACAGGTGACAATATTCAAGCATGTTCTTTTACTAAATTTAAATTGAAAGCAAAAATGAAATTGTGAACAGGATGCAGTATCAGGTGAACTGAGAAACTGTGAACCTTCAAGGAAAACAAAACAAACTCCTTAAAACTGTGAACCAAGAAATGGAAGGAACAGCTTTTAACCCCTAATTACACCCTGTGTGTTCTTAAGGCGACAACATCATCTTTTCCTGAAGCAACAATATTTAGGGAACGGTTTGCAACATACCTTTTATTATAATCTTTTAAGGAAAAATCTGCATCTTTAGCAATGGAGTAAATCTGACAACTGTTTCTGTTCAAATGTCTTCTTGCACCTTCTTTTTCTAGCTATAGCGGTTATATTTGCAGCCAAGGGCAAGGAAGCTTTCTCTTTTTTATTATTATTATTGTTTCAGTCTTTGTCATGCGCAATAAAAATTAGTAGGGAAAAGAATAAATGCAGCTATCATCTCCTGAGCAGTGCATAACGCCTAATAGCACATAATTACCAAGATATAGAGGAAGCCCTAGGTTATTTTGGGGCTTATCCATGTAGCCATTAATCAAAGCATCAAAAGTATATTCTGCATTGCTCTTCTAAAATAACTCAAAAGATGCCTCCTTGAATTACACGTTGAACAGGCCAAAAGAAAGAGAAGCAAGACTAACTAAATCCCGGAAAGCAATATTGTCCCTTTAACCCACAGTATTCCCCACTTCCCATTAGTACTTAACATTTTTCACTGTGTTATGACTGCTATCATTTCATTTAACACGAGTTAATCTGTATCTGAGGTCTGTGGAAACCCTCTAGATGATAAGATTGGAAAGGCTCCAGAGTTGGCAGTTTTCTAGTGTGCTCATAGTCTGTGTGTTTTGATCCTTACAGGAGGCTCCCTGTTATTTGGACAGCCTGCCAATCCGTTCTTGGATCAGTCTCTTGCTCAGCTCCCACAAGGCTGCAGCCGTCACTTCGTTCTGGGCCTCTTGTGATGGCAAACAGCGGCAGCAGTTGTTAAAGTACATTCCTCCCAGGCCCTCCAGCTCTGGAGCAGTGGCACAGTAGACAGTTGTGGCAGCTCCTTGTTGCTAGAATTTAAAAATATAGAGAGAGACATATTATAATTCTAATGTTGACTGTGGTTCTATAAAGCCACATAGCTTATTAAAATACCAGTAAAAAGCATTGCAGCTGACAGGTCACGCTCAGCAGGACAGTGTTATGGATAGTGGATGGCAGTGTCAAAAATACTACATTACTCGCTGGAACCCACTTTCAGTATACCTTGGTGTCCTTATGTCTTTTTTGCACCTCTTACAGTAACTCAAAATACAGGTGTCCAAATGCTATTCCCTCTTAGCTTAGATAAAATTTTCCATTGCAGTGAGACACTCGCTGGAGTTTATGGACGTATATGCAGCAAACAGAAGGCTTTAAGAGCAACAATCCATGACATGTAAAATCTCTCTCATTTTGCTTTGGAACAAAAAAAAAAATCCTCCTTATCAAACTACTTAATATCTACCACCGCCTAGTTTTGATAAGCAGTGAAGACTGACATATTTTATATCTTTAAAATCTCCTGTACAGTATTAACCCAGACATTCCAATTACGCCCTATCATGTAAAGTGCTAATGGGATCTGTGCCCAAACTGTCCCTATATCTTTGGTCAACAATTTTACTGTGGCAGCTGTCACCACTGTTGTGTGAGAATGTTTACCTACTGCACACAGAGTGTTGTTCTTAATTTGCAGAGATTCAGTGCTTTCCAGTGGTATTGCCGTCCTCTAAGACGTATTTCTAGCATCTTATAAATCACTAAAAAATACAATCGAGAGATTGCGGTTGTGAAGGAAGCTTTTTTTTAACTTATCCAAAAATCTGAACTCCAATGAGGAAAATTGATCACGTTGAATTTTTCTAATGGAAAGATGAGGAATTAACAGGTGAGGCCATAACTTTTTGGTGAGTGCATGGGGTGGGATATCACATCACCAGGATTGGCAAAGCTCTGTCAGAAAAAGCTGTAAAGAGGGCAAGAAACCACTTTGCTTTGCCAGCTATAATTAATAATAATAGGCTGGAGCTCATAAGGAAACACTGCATGTACACAGCTCTGGTTTAAAACCAATGCAGTTTATCTAGGATCTTGTGATTGTTTATATACATCGTAGTCATTTATGTGGTAACTAATTAAGAATCAGAATAGACAAGCTACCAAGTATGATAGAAAAAGTAACTAAGAAGAAAGCAGATATTACTGCGGTGAGATTCAACAAAGGACAAGAATGGGCTTCACTCTATTCTCCTCCAGATTTTTTTTTCTTGCTCCAATGTTTAATAACTGTGGCATCTTACAATGCTGCTATCAGATCAGCCAGTGGTGGGGTGGCAACCAAACCACATTATTCAGTTCTCTCATCTTTCAGTGGCAGGTTTAAGTCTAAGGGGGTTGAATTCTCCTCAAGTTGGGTTTCTCCATTCCTCTCAGATTGTGTCGCATGGCAAAAAAAGACATATTAAATTGTTTTTAGCGTCCATATTCTTCTCTCAAGATGTGAATAAGCTGACAATGATGATTTAGAAATGGTCTGTTGGGAAAACACCAATGTTAGCCGGTACAATGAGGCAAAAATAAGACTGTTATTTTTGGACCAAAAGAGCCTTTTCAAGTTATATTGGTATGTATTCAAATGCTTTTATTTGAGGAAAAAATGGCCTTCTAAATGTGTAAGATAGAATCTAAAAGCAACAACACCTATAGCAATGTAATATAGTTCTGTAGAAATTACAAGTAATTTGATGCAATTGAATAGAGATTTATAGACTCTCTGTAGAATTGCACAATCTAGATATGATCATTCTATCCAATTGCATAAAGTGGGTCAAAGCACCCACAAAAAGTTATCATTTTTGCATTCAATCCCGTAGAAATTTTTCTTAAGAGTAAAATAAAATGTAAGTGATCAAATGCCAAAGACTAATTGCTATACTATTGGCTAAAAATTGCTTTCTAGCTAGCTCAGATTCAGCCAGACATGAGATCATACATTAAATGGAGGATTACTTTAGTTTGTTTTAACTTCTAACAAACCAAACTCACGTTTTCACAAAGTCTTTGTCAATAGCCCATAATGTAGCTGGTAGATAGCAATTTGGGTCTGATTCTGTAAACCTGACAAAAGCAAAATTCCAAATGAATATAAAATGAGCGCTGTTGAGCTGGCACCTTTATATAAAGGGAAGATGAAAAATGTATGGCTAGAACACTGAAATATTTTACCATTTAAAGCTTCCAACACTTCTCACTGTGAACAATATGCCATTTGCTTGTGGGTCAAGTGCTACTTCACCTATGAGTAAAAATGTGCTTATTATACGGGCTATCCTGGAGAAACAAGCACAGCAGCTTTATTGTCAAGAGCACGGTACTTTTTTTTTTTTTTAAAAATACATAAGAAGAGAAGTAAAATCACATTTACCCCACACAAAAAAAGAATGTGGTGGTTGAAGCTAATAATGCAGGACTTAACATTGACATCTTCAAAGCTACACACTAACACTAAGTAATTAAAGCTCAGAACAGCCCTACAGCCACATCAGTATTACTGTCCAGATTACAATAACAGGTGAGCAAACACCAAAACCACATTGCAGTTAGATACCCATGGCTGGCTCACGTCAGCTGGCTTCAGTGACAGCAATGTTTATGATCGTGCAGATGTTTGGGCTCAGGCTGGATCTTGGTATGTGGGACTAAGGGAAGGCAGAAGCACAACTTGCTATTCCACAATTAAACAGCCCCATAGCCTGAGCCCAAGTCTACTAACATCAGCCAGCCATAGGTGTTTAATTGCAGGGTTGACATGAGCACACAGGCCCTAAACAAAGCTACAGAAGGACTTGACTTAAACCCTTGTACTGCAGGTGGAGCACAGGACATTTATTAGCCTATGCCACTTCACTGTGTCTTAGGACAAAACTGCTAGCTGACTCCAAGAGCACCCCAGTTGTTGTCCTTCAGTCTCAGTAGATCTTCCCCATGGTGTCTGAGGTCCTCCTCTTTTGTGCTTTCTTGCAGGTTCCTTTTGAGAGATTGATGGACTATGCAGGATGGTGGTTTTCTGAGAGTGTGGCCTAGCCATCGCCACTTTTGTCTCTTGATTTGAATATCATGTGGTTCTTGTCCTGCTCTGTTCCAAAGCTCCTCATTTGTGACCAACTCTTGTGTTTTGCTGTGAAGGGTGTACCTCAAGCATCCATTTAGGAATGGCTGTAGCTTGTGATTTGATGACTTTTTAGTACGCCAGGTCTTGCATCTATACAAGAGCACATTCTTCACATTTGTGAAGGATTCAATGTAAAAAAAAAAAAACGAGATCTGAACTAATGGGTTCCTGGCTCTTTGTCTTATCCTCAGGACACTAGACCCACGTGCCCTACTGGGCAAGAAGGCCTTGAGAAGAGAAAATATCCCTTAAAATCCTGCTGGAACTTAAAGTGCTTTCGGAAGGGTTTATAATGCAGAGCTCTCAAATGCCAACACATCCCCACCTATTTAAATGAAGTGGGAGGCCACTTTTTCCTCACCAAACATTGTTTATCCTTCATCAACACAATAATATAAGTGACACCTTTCCATGGTAAGCCATTATGACAGTGAAATAACAAGTTTTAATTTTTTGCTCATCTGCTTTCCGGTTCACATATCATCAGCATAAGATAGAACAGGATGTCAGGGAATCTAATTAGTAAACAATTCCGTACTGCTGATACAAGATGAAACATTCTTAAACTGATAGAAAGAGCACTTTAATCACCGTTGAATGACTCTCAATGCCAACGCAGTTTGTGCAATGTCAGTACTTAATTTGAAACAGATTAAAGTACCATAGAAAAGAATTAATGTTAACAACTCCATTAAAAAAGTCTCAAACAATAAGCTTGCCAGTTGTCACAAACAGCCATGACTGATTGTGAGTTACAAAGAAAACTTATAATCAATGATACATGCTCTGAGCAATTTTTTTTTTAAATCAGAAGACTGTCAGTTGTATGTGGTGCTAATCACCAAAGCTGGGGGTGGGGGCAGGGTCGACCATCTTTAGCCTGTAACAAAGGCAGTAAGTTAGAATGATGAATACACAGGATAAAGAATTTCTGAGAAGCCCAGCTGAATCTTTAATCATGCCTGAATGCCATTTCCGATCCAGTCAAACATTTGAAAGCTGCCAGGCTGGTCCCATGACATCAATCTTTATAGTGTATATAAAATTACCCAGGAATCTTGTTTTGGCTTAAGTTAAAGAGTGTCTTGGTAATAAGGGTTCATCATTCCCTTTCACAAATCATTTGTCAGATTTGCAGTACAATCTTAAACTATAGCAGGGTGGGATTTATAAAGCAGTTTCTGTTTGTTTATACTTGAGCCTCAAAGATCTAAAATTATCCATCCTTCCAAAATCCTTTGTTGGGATAAAAATTTTAAGTAGCTACCAGTTCATAGGCATTTATTTGATAACTGCTTGCTATCAATTTGTAGCTGATGGCACTGAATACAAATGAACATTGAGCATCTTAATGATAAAATAAAAAGGAGTTCTTGAAATACAGTATGTGGTAAAAACCTCATTAATATATGTGATGTACCCATTACTGTTCTAACGTACTCTTTATGTTCCTGGTATGAAAATATAGTATACAGGTAATAAGTTTTCAGATGGTTATATTTTCGAGTGCATGCTTATTTTCTAAAATTAGAGTCCTGTTCTTAAGTAGGTTTAGAAATGAAGCATATAAATAAAAGAAACAAAAGCCATAATGCACCTGTATATTCATCAACAGCAAATGAATAGACACCATTCTGAACAGTATTAATGGCATACCAGTAACACTGAACATTGCAAAGTAGGTGAGATGAAATCAATGTATTTGAAAAAGGCTTGTATGGTCCGTTAAGAGTAAGGACTTGTATGCAAATAGACTTAAGTGCATTTTGAAAAATGGTCACTGGAAATATGTGAATCCAAAATTGTAAGAGAGATACATATTTGTGACATGATCCAAATTCAAAGCAAGCAGCTCTGGTAAAATGAAAAGGCAAGTGCTTCCTTAAAACTATTCATGCTTCCCTTGTTATTCATCTCAGGTCTATTAGGCAAAGCAAACACTTTCCAAATGCAAAAAAAACCCCAGCAGATTAATACAGCTGCATTGAGAACATGCCACCTAGACTGGAATAATTTATTATACAACAGTGGGGAAATGAGGTAATAAGCACATATTCTTCATTATGAAATAAATGGCACTCTTCATGCCCTTTCCCTGCCTCTGAATAATATTCTTACAGTAAGGTTTAAAGCCACTTCAGTAGATGTTGGAAACACAATGTTTTGTAGTTTATCTGTTAGTACTTCTGTGTGAGGTAAATTGATTCCATAGGAGAGGTCTGCTGTACAAATCCGAGTTGGAAATGATCCACTTCGCATTTTCTGAAGCAGACTCAACAACTGCTGTTACAGTTTTATATGCACAGAGCCATGCAGGGCTAAATCAGTAGCGGAGAATATGGCCAATCACTGTATTTTTACAACACTAGTTATGCACAGGCAAACTAGATCCAGCTACATGATGTACTTCTGGAAATGCACATGCCAACCCAGGCTGCCTACCTGTACAAAAGCATCCTGCAGAGAGGTTTGGGAGGGGTAATGTCTGAGATGGTAACTTCAAAGAACAGGCTTTGGTTTCTGTTCTATAATAAAATTGGGCTCAAACCACAAAATGTGAATTTAGGTTTCAATTTCTAGCAACCCCAAAGTGATGAGTGACCAGAACTTGTATTTTAGTTCACACTCCTCTCAATATTACACCCATTGCCTTGTCTAGTTACACATATTAACATTTAAAATAGTAATTATAAACTGATATTTATTTCATATGACTCACAAATCTGTGTGAGCATAACCTAAAACAACCAAAGGACACAGCTACAGTCATCCCAATAAACAATAACAATTGTACATCACTTCCTCCTCATCAGCAATTCATTTCGTCTTCAGGATTTCCCAGTGTCCTGAAGCACTTTTAGAGGCCAATCTTAAGAGTTTCTGATGGGCATCAGATGCTCTGGAAGCCAGTGGGAAATGAGGGAACTCATCATCAGAACTTATTTGCTATGTGTTGTAACTGAGAACTGCTAAGGATTCCTTGCTGCAGGTTGAATCTCTCTAGTCTGGCACCCTCGGGAGCTGACTGGTGCCAAACGAGAAAATTTGCCAGACCATGTGAGGCCAATATTGCCTTGCAGCATTACCAACACTTCCACTGCTTATTGAGTTCTTAGAAGAAATTTAGGGGGTAAATTACAGCTAAATAACAGCGCAGAACAGTGGCTGGGGCTACACTGACCTGTTCTCCCAGCAGCTTGATACAAATGAGCAGTCCCGCAATTGCAAATGGCTGCTCATTAGCATAATCTCACACCAAATTAGCATAGCCATGTGAGATTCAGGCATAAGGAGCTGGTGACAGAGGGTCTTTTAGCTGTCCGAGGCAGGTCTACACAGCCTGTTTACTGCCAGCAGCATCCTCTGCCAGAACAGAAATGTCACATGGCTATGCTAATTAGCTGCTGGATTATGCTAATGAGCAGCTGTTTGCAATTGTAAGACTGCTCCTTAGCATCAGCCTACCTGGAGAACAGGTCAATGTAGCCCCAGCCACTGAGCGCTAAGAATGGTGGCTGTAAACAAACTTTATGGGACCATAGGAAACTTGGCCCCACCCATAACAAGCAGTCATCCAGCTAACTAAAATTATGCCAGATTACAGCTGTTGCTGGATGAGAGAGTTCCAAATTAGAGAGGTTCAGCCTGTAGTTGACAAGATTAATTATACATTTTTTAAAGCTGATACATGACATTATATAAGAACAGCTCACCTCTGGCTACAGTACTCTTACTCATAACCCCACTAAAATGACATAGTTGGCCTGTAACTAGCACTCAGAATATGTGTATTAACGTAAACTAAGAAAATAGGACTCCTGGGTTCTGGGAAACATGAAATAGAGATTTGCCTTTATTCAACTGGTTAAATGTGTAAACTGAAACCATATCTATACGCAAAAAAAAAAACCACGTGTGAAGTGCCCGTATTGACTGACAAATCAGAATCACATCACTCCAGGTGCTACCTGTACCCAACAGCTAGCAAGAAAACATGACCTGAACTGTCTCTCTAATTACAACATTTTCAAAGGTCTTATTAAACCACATCAGAATCAGAGAAATTGCTGCAATATCTTCCCTGAGAAAAACTTCATATTAACCAGTGTAGTCTCTTAACAGATAATACAATATATAAAATAAAATCTGTAAGATATGCCTATTTACTCTAAATTTTTCCTTTTCAATTAATTCTCAACAATATTGTACAACAAAGACTCAAAATTAGAAAAGTTTCTGTACTTGCAAAGTATTTCCTAGTTGGTTTCAAGCAGTAACTTTATCCACAGTTGCTAAGATCTTTGCACACTTTACATATATTATAGCAGATAATTTATTTCCCTGAGCAGGAAATCTGCAGAAGTTCACAAAAGAGGATTTGTTTTCTACTGCTGAGCCATTAAGACCAAGTGATTATTTCAATAGTATTCAGTATCTTCAGTTATATTTAAACTACATTTTGGTTTTTAACTTTGCAAAAAAATGTTTCCATTGCAATAAATGTATTTTAATAATGTCACTTTGGTGTTCGTGTTATGCAACAGTCAATATGATATTAATGATGTCAATTAATGGGTTTTAAAAACTACATGCTTCCAACAGCCTGGGTCAAAGAAAGATCACCCACCTTCAGTCCATAGCAGAATACAGCAATGGACCAACAGTCAGAAAATCTAGGCTGTATTCCTGACCTTATCATTGACATACTGTGTGAACTTGGGCAATTCGCGTAACCTCTGTGTACTTCAGTTTCCCCAGTTATAAAATGGGGAGGGAGTACTATTCCTTACCCACCTCAGAGGGCTGTTGTGACGATTAATTTGTGTCTGTAAAATGCTTTGAGATCATTGGTTGAAAAGCACGAAGGGTAAAGTATTATATTATAAACAATTATTAAAGTGCTTACAAGCTGTAGAACCAGCTTGCCAAAATATTGATAAACATGTATCATGAAGTCTTTTCATATACTCATTTCTTTTTTTTGTAGAAACCCTGCCCTTCAGCAGGCTGCAATCCTAGATCATTGGGCCCTATTCTGATCTCACTCAAACCCAATGAGTCTTCTGCCCAACTCAGATGGAAAACAGAGCTTAGCAATGCTCTCTCCATTATACAAATTTGCTGCATCTCATAGATATGTATCAGCTGAAGTACAGGTGACCATCCCAAAAGTAGATGGCAGAAAAAGAAACATGTATCATGTTTCCATGTGTTTCTACAAAGGAGGCTGTTACATGGGTTCACTGGCCCATTGCCATTTATTGCATATATTACAAGGGACCAATTGCATATGGGGCTACTGATACCAAGTTCCCTATTTCCCAAAATGAAGTGTGTCCTCTTTCTAAATCTCTTACTATCATGAGTGATCCATTTCTGAAAATATTCCCTTGATCTTTAACTACTGTTGGAAGGGAGCCCACGTGACAGTGCACAGTCAGCATTTAAACAGCAGCAGCAGAGAACTGTACGGGCTTGCTGATTTGGCATTGTAACAGGGATCAGCCTTTCCTAGTGATCAACTCTGCTGAATTTTTGTTTCCAAACTACTAGACACGGTTTTTAACCTGATTTTTTAAATCATTATTCCACCCCAGTGATGACCATGGGCATGATGCTTGTTCCTCCCTGCTTGTTACTGCTCTATTACAGCACTTACAAGCAGTGTAGTATTTCATAAGGCTCACTATTCTTGGGATTTGTGGGAAAATTGGCGTTGGTTGGTTTATTCTATTTTGCAGCAGGTACAAGCTTAGGTTGACCTTGACACATTTATATCCAAAAATGATACCTCTTGTTCAATATTCCCTCCAGTCTTTTCCATTCATGTATGCAATAAATGTTTCTATGTGCACTGAGACATTTGCAAATGTGCACCACCAGTAAAAATGAAAACCTAGCTGCGGGCAATTTGCTAAGCATCTGTGCGGCATTTGATTATCTCCTGAGCAGCAGCACAAGTACTGCTTACAGGGAACACTGCCCTTGTTCTGTTTCCCAAGAATGGCATTGGCACGAGAGACAAATTGCTGAGGAGCCAGCATTCTTGGCATCACAAGCAAGGGTAGAATGTGTTGGTAATCTGTGCTACAACACCAAGCAATGAGTACATCACACAAAACTCAATTGGTCAAAAAGGCAATCTCAAAAACATACTGGAAATCAAACTGAAATATACAGCCAACCAAAGCAGGCCCAGATATTAATGGGCAAACATATATTTGGCACACAGCTAAGAATGCTTACCAGTAACACATGTAACCTACCTTAAAGAAAAATGAGATACACTGCTATAACTAAAACATTCAGAATTGGGCCCAATGATGCTCAGAGATCTGTGAATGCTGACTGCTAATAGGAAATGAAAAAGAATTTGTTGACACCTGTCTGTTAATAACCTATGTTGCCTTGAATTGTTTTATGTTTTTGCTGTACTTAACATTAATTTTACACACACACACACACTTTATATAAATGTATGTATACCTCCATTATTGTATGTGCTGTATATATTTATATAGCTTTTTAATACTGTTATTAGTGAGAACTAAGGGTTTTTTTCCCACAGTATTGCAAAGATTGTCATCTCAGTACAGAAGAAACCAACAACTGGCTTCCTTTCTTATTTTGAACAGAAACACTTTAGCCTGAATATGATTTTAGCTATGAGAGAAACAAACCAAACAGCAATATGCTTTTTGAGTAACTGACCTTTCAGGACAAGTCTCCAACAAGTTGTTTTTTTTAGATAAAGCTAAGGACTGAATTTTTGTCTGTTGATATGCATACATACAGCTTGGTACTAAAATGCATTGGGAAAAAAAACCCACAGGGTGTTGTGATGGGGACATATCATGATTAGAAATTAACTACTAACTCTGTCTTCCAGAAACTAATAAAGGGAATGTATTTTGCAATAATACAGATCTAGTAAACGGGCCTCTAATGTCGAGGTTTAGAGCTATATCCCAAGCACTCCCATATTATGTATGTGTGATTTTCATAGATAGCCTGCTGTAAAATGAGCTCTGTTAGTGCATCTTTCAGGCTCAAAGACACTGGCCTTGTTAATATTTCATTTAGTACATACTGTAGAGTCTCATTGATATTACTTCTCTAATTAATGGTGATTGCTTAGGCACTGCCTTTACAAGGAGAGATCCCTGTATATTGGTCAATGGATAATGAGAAACAGTAGATATTTCATTCACCAGCAGCTTGTGGCTAGTTAGTAGGAAATTATTGTGTGTACTGTTGCTTTAATTGCCAGGGTAAGTAATGCTACTGCTGTGTTAGTGAACATTTTAAAGCATTTGATGCAAATAGAATAGAAACAAAACAAAAAAATTACCTTTATTATGCTACACTTTAGCATAGAGAGTTTAAAAGGTATGTCTTAAAACATTTGCGTTCTATCATGCAATATATCTTAATATGCATGTGCTCACTATTCAACTACTGTATTTTAGGAAATACAATTATGCTGCCTTTCTCTTCTCCTATGTAGACTGTAAATAACTGTAGATCTTTCTCCTGTTTTCCTATGTAAATATATGTAAATACTAATGAACTATGCATGCTGATATTCTAGGCAATTTCAGGTACTTTTATAATCTGAAGGCATGTACTTGACCTGGTTTGTTAAAAAAAAATCAACCTTCTCAAATTCTTTAAAGCTGACTAGAAATTAAAGATTTCTTACTAGACTGGTTCCTTCACTCTTAGTTGTTTTTTGTTTACCTTTTTCCTTCTTTGTCAGCAGCATCATCTATTAAGACCTGCTGTTAACAATGCTTAATTTAAAACTGTTTTGTATAAAGCATGTGCATTGGCCTTTTTTCTCACCTACCCTCCATTTTCTCTCTCTGAATGCAATTCAACCTGTGCAGAGGGCCTGCACCACTTACGTACTACTCAAGCCCTTGTTCAAAGGATTTAAGTGAGACCTATAAACATCACAAAGGCCTTCTGCAGAGAGGTGAATTTCACCTTCCTGGCTCTGATCTAAATTGCTTGATTGTTTTTTTATATTATATTTTCTCAGACACCTGCTTCATCAAATAATTACCCAATGTTTGCAATGCATAGGGTTTACTTTACGGATAGTCATTACGTCAGACCATTCAAATTGGTGAAATGGGTTTGCTTCAGAGCCTGCAGCATCCGCAGTCTCATTGCTCTGTGGTTGTGGTTGGAAAGTAGCCTGCAGACTTGCTGCTCCCTCTGCTACACTTCCCTGTTTCAATATACTCTTTGTGCTTTCTCCTTAGGGTGTTTGCAACTTGGCTTCACTGTGAAAATAACTTGAGAAATAGCTTGATCAGTTCCCCATCTCTTCCCATCTTAGCTGTAACACGGTTTGTGTGGCCTTTGAATTGGAAAAGTGTGAACAATCATGAAATTACCTAAGCTTGTAAATCAAGTCATCCCCCGCATACAGATAGTGTCACAAGATTTGAATTTTGTTCCTTTATTTTTTAACAAACAAAAGAGTCTTATGAAGAACATGGTCAGGAAATAAAACACACCAAATGTTGATTCCTTAATGTGGTGGGGGGAAAAAAAACCTGCTTTGTTAGTCTCTATGGAAACGAAATGCAATGAAAATTTTTTAATGGAAAAAAACCAGCTTTCATGTTTGAAGATGCTGTTTCCAGGGTAGGTATATCAGGATAAACACTTTAATTGACAGTATCTTCATGACTTTTTCAGTTCCTCCAACTTAACTTGAAGTCACAGGAAAATCTTCCCAGTCCTTGAAGACTTTTTTAAGATGAGTGTTTAAAATGCTGAGTTGACACGGGCATTACGTTCAAGTGCAAGCTGTACTATTCTCTAATAGAGAGCAAAGAAGTGGTTCATAGGGTTATCATCTTTCTACAGACAAAACACATTAGTTTCACACTAGGAAGGAAAAGCTAGTTTTTACCCCATATAAAACTGAATCAATTATCAAGATCTTTGCATGGTTTCGTGACTCTGCTGGGCAACAGCACAACACAGCCTTTGTTATGCTCACAACAATGCTAGATACATATGGTGATTTGGCACTTCATACAGCTTTCATTTAAAAAATAAAATTTGCAAAAGATGTCTCAAGGACCTTACACACTGAATGCCAGAAAAGAAAAAAGAAACTGAGGTTTCAGACTGATCTCATTAGCATTGATACTTTAAGATTATTTCCAGTTAAATTAAATTGTAAATACAGAAAAAGGATAGTCAAATTCAGTGGAAGATGGTAATGCATGCTAGTAGGAATCTTAAGGTCAAGGGATCTTGTGGGTGCTGGTGGGAGAAGGAAAGCATGCGTCTTGAAAAACTCTGCCATAGACCCTTCACATGCCTGTGGGCTGAGAGAGGTGATCTCCATGGAAGAGACTGGGTGGCTTTCTTGGCTTCCCAGAAATTGTAATGTTTCCAAATAGAGGAGGGAAGGGACCAAAGAAGGGGCCCTTTCCCATATGCTGCCACCCATGTGTAGCATGTTGTACTTTTTTTTTTAATTCAAAATAAGCATCCTCATATCTGCTTCCAGACAATCTCAGCCTACTGTACAAAGTCTCTTGATGCAGATATCAATGCTCTTAATAGCAGCCCTGGAATCAGTCTACTTTCTGTCTCTAGGTGAATGTAGGCATATATGTGTGCGTGTCCTTGTGCATACACACATGGACAACACACAAATACACAACTAGAATTATGACTTTTGGGGGGAATTTTCTTTATTAGATTCTTATAAAGATGTCTTATTCACGGGTTCTGCTTCTACAAAGTGCATAATGATAAATGGTACATTTGCAAATTATCTTCTGAGTGCTAATGAGAATCAGCAACCTGTGAGTTAACCGTGACTTTCACTGAGTACTCCACTGCAAGTCAAGTTTTCTCAAATCCCTGCCAGACGAGTGCATTAGTATATTAGGTATCTTGTACATTTACTAACAAGCATTTGATGAAAAATACCTGCAATGATCATTACAGCTGTCATTATAGCCAACAAGGCTACTGGGTTTTGGATTTTGAAGACACAGGTGCTCTAACAAGAGAGATGTTGCTGCATTGTGCTGTATGTTCACAGTAGCACCTTCTTCACAGCCTGTGCATCCTTCCTAGTCCTCTGCTAGGCACAGAACTTTACAATTTTTAATTTAAACTCTCTTCTGCTTCTGAGGAGCTGCAGACTGGAAACCTACTTCACCCTCCCATTTGCAGAAACTAAGATAGTGTATGTAGAGCAAACTCTTAAACAGACAAATACTGAATTTGTGAATGGGGGATATATTGCTATGTTGTTCCTCACTACTCAGACAAGTGGTACATCTTTGTACCTGGCAGGACTGAGCTCTGTAAAGTGAACCCCTGATAAGCTTGTTAAATATGAACACAAGGATGAGGCTAA
Organism: Carettochelys insculpta; assembly: GCF_033958435.1. NCBI lineage: Eukaryota > Metazoa > Chordata > Testudines > Carettochelyidae > Carettochelys > Carettochelys insculpta. Next base: position 33,305,577 of record NC_134150.1, on the reverse strand, counting down.
AAGAACGAAGAGACTTAAGTTATATTTCATACCCAGATGACAGGTTTTATGTAATTTAATGACACTCAATCATATTAGTTTCAACAACTGCCAAGAGTCATGCTGCTAATTCAGTGTACCAGAGAAAATTTCCATTTCTAAGAAATACATCCTCATCTAGCATTTAGTCAGTGTGAGGAATTCACCATTACCAGTGCTCACTGGGCCAAATATAGTAGCTGGATTTATAAAAGGTCTGGTTTGTGACTAATCATAACAGCTAATATGTGATCACCTTACTTATGCACGTTGGCTTGAAAGAAGGAATCACAATTAGGTCCAACATTTATAGTTTTACATGAGAAAGTGGGGTAATTAAATCTCATGTTTCAGGAAATCAACTCCTCAACCTGGGGAAAAGAAGTAATTTTCCCCTGACCAAGAATAGCATTGCACAATTGGCCAGATGCATTATGGGTCCCCTTTCCCACCCCCCACCCCTCAAACTTCCTTCTGAAAGGCTTGACATAAGTCACTGCTGCATGCAGGATTACCCTACATGGCAGACTGCTGGAGCAATGTACCATGCTAATACTATGTTGGTAAATTATGTCTTTTTTCCTGATAATTACAGGATACGATTTTTATTCTGGGAAATGCTCTATGCACTTGCAAAAGTTACAAAATCTTTCTGTATCTGAATGCTTGAATATCTGTGTGAATTTAGTTTACTACAAACATTTATTTACTGTCTAGAAACATACAGTAATAGTGCATTGTACCTTTATAAATGCATTCATACCCCTTTGGAATAAGCATCTGCAGCACTCAAAAACCTATTTCGGCTTCTACTTGAGTCACTTGCCAGACCCCAGAACTCTGTCAACAGCCTTTCTCCAGTTTTGTTTAGCTTATCATCAACAGCCTTGGCTTTTGTGAGCGGACAAGGCATTTGAGTGTGCACCACAGTTAGAATGGCCTGACTGACAGCTCAACCAGATAAACACAAGAGAATAACAGACATAGGAACAATCTGGTTATTCATTTTGTCCATTCAACTGGATTGAAAGGATTTGCCAGCCGAGGGCACAACACTTCAGGCTAATTTGCTCAGCCAAAGCACTGCAAGAGTGTAAGGCTGGAAACAGCTGACTGATGTTGGGGGTGATCAGAGTCCTGTTTGAGGATCTGTACTGTTCACCAATTTCTCAGTGGAAGTTAAAGCATGAAGTTCACAGAGCATCTGTTTGAGTCTTGAAAGAGGAAAATATGTAGAAATGGGCTTTGTTACAAAACTTGAACACTTTCACTTGTTTCCTGTGTTAGTTCAAAGTCCTTCTCCTCCATGGTCTTCAACCTTCTCCTACCACCATTCCACCATATTTTCTTTGCTTTTGTTCCTGTCTCCTCTTTCCTACATGTTCTCTCAATTCTATATTCCAGCTTACTTCCACTGAGTTTTATTCCTGATTCATGCAGTTTTCAAGCTATCCATCTTATGCTTGGTACACACTGGTTGCCATGAAGACAATTTTATTTTCCAAACTTTTGGAGGCCCATGTCTTCATCAGTCATGCCCTTATGTGGACAATAATCCTGGGTACCATATCTGTTGACAGTCTAGCTCTCTCTCTCTATTTTGGAATGCACCTCTCTGTCCACGTGTCCGTGCATTTGTGAGTCTGTTTGTTCAAGAACTCCTCCTAAACTGTAAGAGCTAGGACCATCAAACTTGGTATGCAGTTTCCTCTTATTCTAACTTAAAGCAATGTCAGAAAAACAGGAAGTGCCTGCAACTGGAATGCTTTCCAAAACATGGAAAGGGAGGGGGCAGAGAGGAGGGACACTATATTGCAGAGTGGTCACTGGGGGACACTATATTGCAGAGGGGTTTACCATATTGCAGGCCACCAGATTGGCTAAGTGCCCCTCCCAGCCCTAAAACCATCCCACCCCCGGCCTGTGGTTGTAGTGCTGATGGCATGCAGAAAGGAGGTGGGAGAATTCTCCCTGCCCCCAGTGTCCAGTGGAGCTGACATTGTAGGGTTCTGTGGTTGAGACAGAACTTGGGTATGTGTTTGGAAATAACTCATAAGCTCAGATACTATTTGATCCTGAGGAAGTGGGGAGAATCAGGGTTCACCAAAGGTATGGTACATGGTAACACAGAAGCTTAAATGGCCACATCAGAGCTGAAGGCCTAACGACTTTAGATATGACTTGGTGGGGTTTTACAAAACCACAGATAGCACTTTTAAAAGTGCACCTGACATTTTTTGATCTTTTTATAGAAAACATTAAAAGGCAGCTCAGCACACTGCTACAGAGCATGTTCAGTGTAACTGGAGGAGATGTGCCACTTAGGACTCTCTATTTAGGTTAAAACCATTTGTTTCCTCTTCTGGATATAATGTCCTACAAACACAGCCTCAGAATTCACATTTGCATGGAGTATATTGCTGAGTTGTATTTTAAATCCAGGCTTTTCAAATGCAGATGTAATTACCTCTTTGAATATTATTATAGGATCTAGTACCTGTCCTATGATAGTCCTGTATGATGTGGTAGCGGATATCAAAACAACAGCAATTTGTAATCTTTCGTACACTGTTACCAAACCATAGAGGTGATAGAAAAGTAAGTCTAAGCCATTGTTTATTCACAAATAATGTCAGCTAAAGAGCAACATGGGGTGCGGCTGAATTCTAACACAAACATGCCCACTCTTTATCTTAAAGCCTGAGATTCAAGTCTTTCATAATGCTGATTGCTAAAAACCACACATGCAAATCCTACCTACCAGCTAATGATAAATAGTGTTACTGGGCATTGGGGAGTGCAGTGGCCCACTGAGACAACTGATTAGTTTAAATACTGCCAGGCTTGGAAGGGCAGGTGAGCAACAGAGAGCAGAACATCACTAGGGGGGGTGTGGGGCGGGGTGTGTGTGTGTGTGCAGAGAGGAATTCAGGAGCTGGGAAAGAGCTAATTCCCAAACCACCAGCAGGAGGCACCGACGTGGGGAGTACCCACCCTGTTACACTGGCATATAGACACAAAACCCCCCAGGTCTCACAGTGCGAGGAAGTTTTAAGATTCTAAGTGGTGCCTGGTCCTACCGTATTGGCAGGGGACTGGACTTGATGACCTCTCGAGATCACTTCCAGTTCTAGAATTCTATGAACACTATCACATAGATTCCAAACAAGCACATCAATGGGGGGGGCGGGGGGAGCAAGAGGTGAAATTGCCCAGGGCCCAAGGACTCAAAGGGGCCTGGAGCTCCTGGCTGCTGCTGAAATGCTGCTCTGCACAGCACATGGGCTTGGGAATGGGGCCATTATCTAAGCAGTGCTAAGGGCAGACTTTCCTTCTGCTTCTGCCCTTGCCCCTGCTGAGGTCATGGAACCACGCCCCCCCCCCATACACACCTTGCCCCAGGGTCCATGGTGGCTGTCAGCCTTGCTGGTCCCAAACCTCATTTTTGATGTTTTGAAATCAGCCTGTCCTCAGATTGACAAGAATCTATGGTCTGCATTGGCACCTTCAATTTTAACTTACACTTCTAAATTTAGGAAAACAAAAAGCAGTCAAGCAGCACTTTAAAGACTAGCAAAATAGGTTATTAGGTGAGCTTTTGTGGGACAGACCCACTGGGTCTGTCCCACGAAAGCTCACCTAATAAACTATTTTGCTAGTCTTTAAAGTGCTGCTTGACTGCTTTTTGTTTTTATAGTGTATAGACTAGCACGGCTTCCTCTCTGTTACTATTCTAAATTTAGGGTACGTGTAGACTATGCAGAAGATCGACCTGGACAGGCTCAATTTTCCAGAGTTTGATTTCACATTCCTGGTAGAGACACACAAAATCGAACGATTTGGGGTTGGCAGCTGACCCCTGTACTTCTCAATACTGCGAGGAGTAAGGGAGGTCAATGGGCAAGTTTCTCCCATCAATCTTCCTCTCTGATGATGGCCTGGAAAGTTGATTGCAGATAAGTCAATTCTAGCTATGTGATTGCTGTAGCTAGAATTGCATATCTGTAATCAAATTACCTGCTCATTGTAGACCAAGCCTAAGTAACACAGACAGAGACCCACAGGTATAAAAAGGACAGTATCTCTTCCTCCAGCTAGCAATGGCACAAGGGAGAAAAGGAAAGTCAGACAGCCATTCAGCTATTCCTCTTCCTAAACCTCAGATTACTACTTTGAAACCTGAGGGTTCTGGGGCAGGGTGTCTGGTTTTATCTGCGTAAGTGCTCACTCACTGATTCCAAGAGTAAAACACTCCGCAACAAATTCTATGAGAGAAAAGTGAAGTCATCATGGGGTAAGAAGTGCCTTGGAATCTTCACGTATTCCTCCACTGTTTATCAGCTGGAGACCCAGGCACATATCTCAACAGGCTCAGGCTATGTTGGCACTGGCACTTTTGTGTTTAAAACTTTTGCTGCTCAGGGGAGTAAAAAGAACCCACCCCTTGCATGATGAAAAGCACCAGTTTGGTCAGCGCCTTGTTGGTGTGAGACATTCTCCTGGCAATGAAACTTCTGCTATACTGTGTGGCCTCAGTTTAAACTAAGACTAACCCCTTCTTCCTTCTAGTGTTCTCACCTCTAGTCATTATTATGCCCCTGCTTCACTCCATGCAAAACCCTAACTCCTTTTTTTTTTTAAGGATTTGGGACTCGTGCTTTTTTCCGTTTGTATGTAGCACCTTTTTTTAAAAAAAAGTTGCCTCTGATACCATTGAAATACAGAATGCTATCCAAAGAACCTTACAATGCCCAAGGTATTACACTAAGCCGGCACCTCTTAAACAATCTTGACAAAAGATAGTCTAATCTGTGATAACAGTGTTCTCTCCTTGAAATCCACAATCTCATTTGGACACGGAACTCTAAAGCCATTGAGGCAAATTGTGAGAACAGAAAAGATGCTACCAGAGGGTCCTACTGCCTGACTCAGTGCTCTGACTCTTGTTTAAAAGCCTTTACTTGAACTGCAGATAGGACTCAAGTACAGTGGAAGAAGATAATGTGTTGTGTGATCAGCTTAGGCAGATGGGGGGAAAAATGATACAAACAAGACAACTGTTCCACATACAAAAGAGACAAGTGCAGAGTTTTTTTGTAGACTGGGCAGGCAGAAAATCAAACAGATGCAATTCTATGTGCTATTTGTAATATTTATAGAGCAAAAGCAATTCCTCTCAGCTGACATCAGCTGATCTTTAAAGAACTTCCTTTCAAAGCCTACATAGGCCAATGAACATAGGAAGATCATGAAATGAATCCTTATGTCTCCAAATTTTGTGTACAGTACTCTCACTATCTCCACCACCCTGGTTTTCTCCTTACAAGGAAATTGTCATTCCCTAATGCAAAGCCACTGGATTCTTTTCTCCATACCACTTCCTGATCCTACTGCTACTACAAAAACGTCTCTCTTTGGCAAGCATGGAGTCAGAAATGAGAAAGAGAAGAATCAACAGGAGGCATGTGGAATTGACTTGACAGGTACTATACCAAAAAGAAGCAAAATTTTAAAAACGAGTTTTGAGTGTTTGGCTTTCCATTTATATTATGCAAGAGTTTGCTGCGTCCCTTCAAAATTCGCTACTCAGGTATGCATAACACCTTCTGACAAATTAATGCTTTCTTTTTGTACGGCTGAAAATTTGTTTTCTAAAAGATCAAATTAATGGGATGGAAGACTATAGCTTGTGCTACTGGTCAAACTGGAAAAGTTCATGTTGTGAAAATGCTATGCATACTGTACCCTCCATCCAGTAGGAGGAATATAGTTTCTAATCTAGCTTCTTGCAAGTTTATGTATGATAATTTTTGCTCAGTACTGGTCAATTGACCGTACCATATTAACCTTTCATTTGTTTCATGAGGGTCAGTAACAAACTTTGTCTCCTCCATTTTGCTTAACAGTCCTATTTCATTCCTATGCATGGATATTTTTTGCATGATACATTTTTTCTAACGTGAAATACATTCTTAGTGGCATCATATTTTTATCTTCACCATCATCAACAACCATGGGCTCAGTGCCCATTGGTGTCTGATGTCTCTCTCACTATTTCCTTCCATCTTTCCCTGTCCAATGCAGAGTGACTTAATTTCTGTGGACTAGCTCCATACCACACTACTATATCATCTACTCATTCTCTGTGGGGTCTGCCTCTGCTATTCAAACCATCCATTATGCCAAATACCAGGGTCTTGATTTTTCGTTTGTCATTCATTCTGCAAATATGCCTGAATAGCTGAATAACCTTTTGCAGTAGGTTCTCTTTTGGCTGTATCTTCCTATATAATTCCTCTTTGGTGACCTTCTGCATCTTTATGGGAGCAGTATATAAAATACATTTCCAGTTAAAATGTTATTTCAAATACTTATTTTCAATCCTTAACCACCTAAGAATCCCCCATGAACTTCAGATCACTTTTTTTTCAGCATAGATATGTTTACTCAGCAATAAAGTATAGTTAGCCCCTACATTTGCTTTCATGGTTGATTTTTAAAGACATTCTGACAAGATTAAAGACACATTTGTGGTGTCTGTTGCAGAACAATAAACTTAAGTGACCCCTGCTGACTTCACAAGGAATGACGTTCCAAATGGAGTTCCCCATCTATGTAAAGATATGAAAGAAAATCCAGACTTAAAGTAAAACCAAGAAATGCAGCTCTTCAGAATTTTTCAAAGGAGAGAAAAAGTTGTATCATTGGCCACCTGAAATTCCATGACACATCACATTCATGGACTGAAGTAGACAAAAGTGCACCAATATTCACATTTTATCCCTTATGGTGGGCAGACTTGAGTTCATTCTGTTTTCAGAGATGGTCTCACTTTAAGTACTTGGAATACAGTTGGAATCTGGGAATTTTTTACTTTTACTCACTATTTATGGCTATACCATCACACTCTCACACAGAGGAAAGGAGTAAGTAATAAAGAGTGGCAGCACTTGATGTGAGATTGTTCGTCTCTGTCTTCTGCAATTAACCTGAATGGTTTGAAGCATGAGTCCAACTCTAATTCAGAACCTGGTCTAGTAGAGCGTTGACAAGCACCACCCTGAAACATGATAAAATGGCCATTTCACATACCTACAGTCCACACAACTTTCTAAATTAATGGAGTGGTGTTCCCAAATTAGTGTTGAGGGAGGTGTGGAAGGAAAATTGTATGTTCTTTCTCCATTCTGCTCAAAGCATGAAATCTTGCTCCTGTTCAAGTCAACGCGAGTTTTACACTGATTTTAATAGGGCCTGCATTTCATCCATAGGGCTCAAGCTGGAATAGATTACTTTGAAACACATTAAAACTCTGAAACCATAAATGTTTAGAGAGGCATCCTCATACTCTAGAGACTTAAAAATTACAGAATCTTAGACATCTCAATAGAGGAACAAAATGTTTCCACAAGGTAGCCACTGCTGACATGTTTGTTGAACTCTCAGAACACATGCATCAAATGAGCAGTGCAAACAAAAATATCTTGATATGGGATTCTGAGCAGTAATTAATGGTTTTTTGATGCAATTTGCAAAAGCAAAATGTCTGTCTGAATTTTTGTTCATCCCCACAAAAAAAAGAAAAAGAATTGCAACTGCACATTAATATAGCTATACCTCTAGTCAGCTGATTTGTTCCTGAGGTGTGACTGGCACCTGCCATTTGATTGCAGATGAAAATTTTGGAGGTAGAAACTTCACCTGTATGTAGTAGGGCATTGTTTTGAAAACCGAGAGCCCATGTGACATATTTTTTTAAAAATTGTCAATATTTACTACAGTCCAAAACCACTGTACATATTGAGTTAAATTCATCAAGTGATATGTTACAATATTGTATATATTACATGGTGTGAATGGGTAAAATGCATTAATTTTTTACAAAATATAACAGATCATCTTTCCTCTTAATTCTTCTTGGACTAGGCATTAACATAAGTTACAAACAATTTAGTCTATCCCTTCAAATGACACACAAATTACTAAATCCAGCAGCAGCAATTTTCCAATCTCTCCTACTTTACAACTTAATGAAAAGAGACATAACTGCCCCAACCTTAGAGTAATTTGATGTAATCTTTAAGAATTATTTCACTGGTATATTTTTCTAATATACACATTATCACTGAATGCCACCAAACCTATTTGGAAGGTTAATGTTATTTTGGAAGAATATTTACATTACCAGTAATAGAAAACCCAATACCTAAAAAAAAATATTTTCCACCTGCAGCTATCTGTCATCCATCCCACACAAGCTTTCAAAGCTTTCCACTATCTGTCAAAACACAGGTTTTGATGCAATAAAGACTATAATTATTGAGCATTTACGAGAAATAATATTTTCCCTCTGGTATGTGTTATAACGGTTGTTAACATGCAAGTATGAATACTAATGCTTCAAACCTACCTATGCACTTCTCAAATGAAAGGCTTTTTTTTTTTGAATACTGATAAAAAGGAAAGTATAATAAAAGAGCAAGCTGAGATTAAACACACTTCTTGAAAAGTAAACGTCAATCAGAATAAGAATTTTCGAGGCATAAGAAGTTGTTTTGAAGTAGAGTTTTGAAATAAAGCCAGCAATTATATTTCTGGATATAAACAGAACTTCTTTTGCGTTGAGGAAAACGATCCTTTTGCAACCAAAATACAAGCCTACCAAACTCATAAGGGAAACAAAACTAAGTATACATCAAAACAACTCTGCAGATGCCATACCAGCAGATGGCTTAAGCTAACTGAATTACTGTATAAACATTTAACTGAAAGTTTCATTTTGTAAGTGTGGAAATCACACAAAACAAAAGGAAAATGATTCTAAGCAGCCCTTAAATTAGTCATTTGTAATTTTCTCTGCTAATCTGGCAGAGCTGTGTCGCTTTCCACAAGTCCTTTGAAGAGGGAACACTGGAAACCTATGAAAGAAACTGCACACAGTAAAAGTGAACGTAGATGAGTGCACAAAATTAAGACAGACACATAAAGGTAAAAATATACCTTTCCACTGCTGTTCCTACTAGAATCATTTCCAACTGCAAGTTAATGGCAGATCTGAAAACCACTCCCTCACCCTCCATTTCCCCTTTCATGAGCCAATAACAAAGGCTGAATCGTCCGTTTATACCACAGCAACTTCTACAGCAATCATTTGGTATGCGACTTAGGTATTATTGCAATACACAAGCAGAAGGGTTACTGGGGAAAAGCCTATTTGTCATGGATAGCTTCAACCATTACCAATCAGAAGAAGGAAAAAGAAGAAATCACAGGGGAAAGGAGAAAGGATAAATGTTTAAATAATTAGCTTCTCCTCACAGTGTAGTGTGAACACTGTGGGATTTACCTGTTGTACTGAGAGGTTTGGAGTGTCTGATGACTGCTTGGAAACATGTCTCTGAGAAACTAGTTTTACTATTTTACAGTGAAACAGTGCAAAACAGGAGGTTGACTAAGGACACAAAGGCTATCTTGTTCCCATTGAAGGCAATGGCAAAACACCCATTGACTTGAATGAGGCATGATTGGATTCATAATTGTTCTATACCAGGGGTCTGCAACCATTGGCTCTTGGCTCATTAGGGTAATCTGCTGATGAGCTGTGAGATATTTTGCTGATATTGCGCATCTGCAGGCACACCCCCTCTCCCCACCTCATAGCTTTCATTGGCGTGTGGTTGACTGTTCTCAGCCAATTGAGGCTGCCAGAAGCAGCAGCCAGCATGTTCCTCTCCTTCCTGCAGCTTCCATTTATCAGGAACAATGAACTGCAGCCACTGGGAGCTGCAGGGTGCCATGTCTATGGACAGTCAATGTCAGCAGAACATCTTGCCAGAACACCAGCAGATTGCCCTGATGGGCCAAGAGCCAAAGGTTGATGAATCCTGGTCTAGACACCCTATGACTTGCAGCAGTCCAATCCTCACTCTTTTAACCCCATTCTAGCTGTGTAATACACATAAAGTTGTACAACACACTTTTCAAATGACTCCCTAACGAACATAAGTATAGGGTGACCATATTTCCCAAATATGGGACAGGGAGATATGAGGCAGAGGGGCAGCTTGTCCCAGCTGCACCAAGCCCCGGGGAGCCAGGAAGGGGGCGGCAGCCACCAGCCCTCCTCAGGAGCCCTGGGAAAGCGGCAGCTGCCAGTGCTCCCTGGGAGCTCTGGAGAAGCCACAGCCCCTGATGCTCCCTGAGCCCTGGGGAAGCAGCAGGGACATGGCAGCCGCCCATGTTCCCCCCCACTTCCCTAAAGTTCGGGGAAGTGACTCCCGCCAGCAGCTGCGTCTGTGCAACTGCTGGCAGAAAAGGTCGGCGGGGGGATGCCCCAAATACAGGAAAATGAGTCCCTTTTAAAAAAACAGTAAGGATACCCTTTCTGGCGTCCCAAATGTGGGACTGTCCCACCTAATATGGGATGGATGGTCACCCTAAAAAAGCAGAATGGTTAGACACACTGCCCTTGTTACGTCTCCACCAACTAGTCCCAGAGAGATGACCAACTAGCATTCACACTCTCAGGTTCCACAAAACATGGTTACATCTTTCTGGAAAGTAAGTGCCTGGAAATGGAATTCTACATTAGCAAAGTGATCGAGGATTGCTAACAACTCCTTTCCAGAAGTAAGTTTATCATATTATATGATCCATTCTGCTTCTTTCTTTAGTTCAGCTTCCAGGATCCCATTACCCAGCTCATCCTCATTCTTTTCCTGTTCTCCAGGCATCCCCTTACCAAGCCTTTCTTCTCTTCTCCCTTTACTTCCAATTCTTCACTTCTGGAACAACTGCATTCCTGCTCATACCTCCTTGTTGTAGTAACAGAGCCAATCTAGGCATGAACATGATTTTAGAAGTGTCATGGAGTTTTTTTACCCACCTCTTCCAACTGGATATCAATTAAAAGCCAACCCACTTCTCTCTACAGATATATGCATCTTCTAGAACTGGAAGGGACCTCAGGAGGTCATCTAGTCCAGTCCCCTGCCCTCTTGGCAGGACCATGCACCATCCTTGGCATCTGTTTTCCTCAATCACCTCCTCAAGGATTGAACTCACAACTCTGGGTTTAACAGGCCAATACTCAATCTACATTTGATGTTGACTCTGAAAAACGACTGACATAATATGGTGCTAATTGCAATCCATGGGCAATTGTGGACTGACTCCAGAGAAAAATAAGAAATAATCACTTTCTCATCATCTTTTTCTCCTCACTTTTCTTGCTACTTCTTATTCCTTTCTCATCACCTCCATCCCTTTCTTCCATAGGCTCCCACTCCCACTAAGTTTATATGAATACTCCAATCAATTGCTTAAAATTAGAGGTAAAGACCAAGCTACAAAGTTTATTTCTTGATCTCAATTTCCTTTTGCATTTGACGTTAGGATCTGAATCCACAAGTTTGGTTCAAATGCCTGAGTACTACAAAAACCTTAAAATACTAATTTAAAAGAAAATAAATTGAAAAAATGTATTTTACCCAAATTTCTTTCAGGACTTGAGCGCGCGCACACACACACACACACACACACACACGCACGCACACACTTAAACTGATGCCATGTTTGTCAGATTGATGCCAAACTGCCAAAGCACGATCCAGACAGGTAACTGATTAGTAGTGTTAGCAGCACATAAAGATGCAACTGTGCTGTACAGACTATGTCAACTCCACAATACGTGAAACTCTGTGGAATTAATGTCTAACGAAGAAATAAACCTGCTAACAGGATAGATTTACAGTATTCAAATTATGATCGATCTGTTTGGCAAATGATTAATGCAAAATTTCCTTGCGTGACTTTCCACTTTGTGCCTGCTTAAGCAAATTATTTCTAAATAAACAAGAGGTGCACAGCTAAGAAAACTGTTACGTTATAAATGATGGCTCTCTTTTCTCTGTCTGAATGCAGCTGAGAAGCAGTACAGAGGCTTGTCATGACGAAGGTGTTGCATCAGATTCTCCACTGACTACATAAAAGTAATATTTCTGGAAAAATTCAGAAGTCCAGTCACAAAGAGTTTATTGTAAATGTTTGAGGTAGTCTAGTCTTATTGGGCCGGTAAAGACATTTGTATTGCTACAACCTTTCCTAGGATGTTGGCACATCGTGTGCAGTTAAAAATAAAGAAATTCTGACTTAGCCTCACAGCTGAGCATATTAACAGCAGTTTACTCACACATGCTAACAGCTCACTTTTACATGCCTTCTTTCAAGAGCTGGAATTCACATAGCCCAGGGCTCTTCAACCGGTATGCCATGGCTCTTTACTGTCTCTCAGAGCCATGCATGGTGAGTGCCATCCGCCACTCTGTGCACATGCCCCACTGTTCAGTGGGAGAAGTGAGTGGCGGGAGTGGTGGCGGAGGCTCTGGGGTGGCAGCAGCGGTGGCAGTAGCGAAGATGAGTCTCCAGCCTCAAGTTAGAGCATGGAGCAGGCTGGAGATGCCTGGCTGTGGGGGAGAGGGAGGAGATTAGGTAATATATCCTGGGTGTGCCATGAAATTATAATAAGTGCTGAAGTGTGCCACTCAGTGATAAAAGTTCCTGAGTACTGACATAGCCTTTGCTTTGGCCTGTCTGCTTCCATACAGAGTCTCCCTGTCTCTTTTAGGATGAACTATGCCAGCGTATTTATCCTGTCACTGTCTGGGTTAGAATATGGTATTGAAACGTATAGTTCAGCTACAGTGCCATAAATCACCTCTGCCATATAGATCCTATGTTTTAATTTTGCTTCAGTCAGAACCAATTATTAGGCTAGCCACCTCTGTCCTTCCCCACTCACCACAGGAGGAAAGGAACATCTGCTGGTGACGCAGTAACTCACAAGCCATCCCACGGCCCCGTCCTGTCCATGAGCGCTGTCGCTCCACTGAACAGATCCAATTATACAGTGGCAAGATGGTCCATATTTGCTCTAATTTTCCTTCCAAAAAAACTGAAACGCAGAGGCCCTATTCTAAAATGCTCCTTGAAATGACGGCAACTATTCACATGAGTAAGGATTACTTATATGACCAAGAAGTTGCAGCGTGGGTGCATAGCCCTCTCCAGCTTATGATACACTTAAACCCAGCTGTGGACTGTTATTGCATGCAAGGGCTGAACTGTCACATGAAGGCTGCGTCTACACTACAGTGATCTTCCAAGAGATGATCTCCCAGAGGAGCTCTTCCAGAAGCTCTTCGTTTGAAAGAGAACATCCACATACAAAAAGCAGATCAAAAGGTCGATCTGCTCTTTTGAAAGAGTGTGTCAACAAAGCCCCTGCTCTTTTGAAAGAATGAACCAGGGATCTCTTTTCCTCATTTGGGAGAGAAGACAGCCTCCAGAAGAATGGCCCCAGTTTTTTGAAAGGAATTCAAAAGAGCACATTTTGTTTGTGGCCACTCCACTTCTTCTTTTGGAAGAGGGCCTGATTTTGTGGAAGGACTTGCTAGTGTAGATGTGGCCTATGTGTATGTATACGCAGAAGCCTTATTCTGAAATAAGCTATTCCGGAATAGCTATTGCCAACTATCTTATTTTGAAATAACACTACTACACACAGGCTGTGTCTACACTAGCCCCCTTCTTTGAAGGGGGCATGGTAATGAGCCTGAGTGGAGAATACTAATGAAGTGCTACAATGAATATGCAGCAGCTCATTAGGCTAATTCTCCCCATGGCAACTTCAAAGTTGCAAACTTTGAAGCACCGACATGTCATGTCGCCATGGGCTTTTTGAAGTGCCCAGGCAACTTCAACGTGCCCTTACTCCCAAAAATACTTTGAAGTGCCCACAGCTACACCACATGCTGGCACTTTGAAGTTTGCAACTTGGAACTCGCCGTGGGGAGAATTAGCCTGATGAGGTGCTGCATCTTCATCAGAGCACTTCATTCGTATTCTCTGCTCAGGCTGATTATCATGCCCCCTTCACAGGAGTGGGCTAGTGTAGACACAGCCACGGAAGTGCTTTTTGAAATAATACTTTCAATAACACTTGAAATAACCAAATAGGAAGAAGGGGCTTTCAAAATCAGGGGTCCTTTCAAAAAATCCTCAGCTACACAGGCCGCGTGCATTTCAAAAGTGGCACTTTTGAAACACATGCAGCTGCCATTATGCTAATGAGCCACTGCATATTCATGTCAGCGGCCCATTAGCATCTTCCAAAATCCCTCATTACATGCCCCTTCCAAAAGGAGGGGGCTAGTGTGGCCACAGCCTTAGAGCCTATTTTGAAACAGAACCATTGGACAAACGAAGGCTTATTTCAGAAGAGGCTCTTTATTCCCTGTCTTAACAGCACCTATGTTGAAATAGGCACTATTCCTCTTGAAATGAGGTTTACCAATGCATTGCAGAGATGCTAGCATAGTTATTTCAAAATATTGATCATTATTTTGAAATAACTTTGCTGTGTAGACCTACCTTAAGTTAGGTAAATAAATATAATCACAAGCATGTGTGCAAAATGTGTCATATGTTCACATATTACTTTACACTTAGCAGTCTCTTCACTTGAGAACTATGAAAATCTGATGAACATGGAGGATCATGTATAATACTTGTATTTACAAGCAGCATTATTACACTTTGTTTTAAAAAGAGATTTGAATTAGACATGCAATTGGTAGATTTTTATGTAAATGACACCAGGTGATTTTTCAGGTGTAACGCCAACAGACCCAGGTTGCCAGCACCCTGGATGGAACCTGTGATCATGGGGGTCTAAAGCCCTGTGCTCTACCACATGAGCTAAAGGCCAGCTGGCTCTAAGCCAAGGCTGTAGAGCAGAGACCTTACTCACCCTAGCATGAAGTCAGTGCCTGTGGGTACTACACAGGGAAGAGAGGAGAACAACAATATTTCTGAACAGCTACCGACCATGGTTAGCAAGCAGACTCAAAGACAATGACTGGAGTTGCAAGCAAACCTTACCTAAGCTGGCGAGAACTTACCCCGAATCGTGCCAGTGACTTTGCATGGGTGATTGCTCACCAGTGTGAATGATTGTAAAACCAAGCCCAGTTTTAGGAGCTTAAATTCAACTAATTCCTAAACTGGCAACACACATTACTGCCTTTCACGTTGCCTTAAAAAGAGAGCAGACTGACAGAGTCTGAAAAATTCTTCACTTCAACTTGGTAATTAAAAAGAAAAACAAACAAAAAAACCCCACAAATCAGCAGCAAGCTTATGATAAACAAAATAGTCCATCAGGAACACTACTTGCCTCCATCAGGAACCAAAGCCTTGGCTGCCATGAAACACGGCTAGCTTTGAAAAGGAAGAATTCCACCAACAGCATATTCCTAATTACACAGTTATCCTAGTACTTCTGGCATAGCTATCTGAAGACTCTAAAGTCTTTTGATTCAAGGGCACCAGATGACCAGATGTCCTGATTTTATAGGGACTGCCTCAGTGGTGACTGATGGAAAGGTTCCAGTGTGGGCACTGGCCACGTGGGCCTGCCCCATCCCCTCCTTGCCCATGTTCTTCCCAGGTCTCTCCCACTCCTTCCCTCTGCTCTTCCCCTCTTCTTCTTCCTCTGGAAGTGCTGTACCACTTTCAGGGTGCGCAGGGCAGTTCCCATCCTCCTTTGGAGCAGCGTGAGCTGGGAAGCTGCTTCAGGGGAGTGGCAGGACTGTCCCTGCACTCATCATAACCAGCTGGGGTGTGTGTGTGTGTGTGTGTGTGGCATGTGGCCCCGTGTATCACCCTGGGCTGTCCTGATATTCACGCCTTTGTCTTAGAACGGCCTCCCCGTCCTTACCGGGCACAGACATGGAAAGAACAGTAATTAAAAGCAGCAACAAAGAGAATACAAATTTCAGAAGGAAAGATATGTTAGCTGGAATGTGGAATAGTATTGTTATATTAGGGTGAAGTTGGGAGTTGTCTGTATTTTTCTGATACCATCCGCTGTGCTGGCTCTCTGTCCTGCAGAAATTAAAGCTAGAAAGGAGTGAAGCTGAAGGAACTTGCAGAATGCAGCACTGGACCATTTCTGGTTTGTCACTAGCCTGGGCAGCTGTAGGGCAGCTAAAAACTCTGACTGCTCATTCGTCCAGAACTCACGTTAATAATCAACTGAAGCAGCAGCAGCAGCATCAGTGAACGCTGGTCAAAATGAACTCAATTGGCTTGAAGCTGATTTTTTCTCTTTCCAATAAAATAGTTTGTGAATTGATTTGAGGTAATAGAATTA
The DNA here is from genome assembly GCF_033958435.1 of Carettochelys insculpta. Lineage (NCBI taxonomy): Eukaryota > Metazoa > Chordata > Testudines > Carettochelyidae > Carettochelys > Carettochelys insculpta. The sequence goes on along the minus strand of NC_134150.1, from coordinate 33,289,346 downwards.
TTGGATGCTGGAAGACAAGGGGATTTATGAGAGATGCAAAGACACCATAAAAGCTTTGTTGGGTTGCTTTTATTAGCCTGAACCAGCTTAAAGTAATTCTGCCACTAAGAGATAGACATGGAATGAATGCGTACTAAAATCCTTCTGTAAAGGGAGAAACAGACACACACTCATGCATGAGCATGCGCGCACACACACACAAACACACACACACACGCACGCACAGAGTGAACAAGTACAGTACTGTAACTGGGAAATTTCCTCAGAAAGGAAGTGAGCAATGAGGCTAGGAGAGGAATAAATGGTGTAGAAATGACAATCGCTCTTCAGTCAGGGCCCATGACTGCACTCGCTGCTGATAAGATCCAGCATGTGTCAGTTGTCAAGTGTCTCTTGTCACACTTCAATGTGAACTTTACAGTGAAAGGGGGACAAGAGGCAGTGAAGGGGAAAATGGTACGGCTCAGAAGGACTTGTGCACTCAGTGTGAAGCCATTTCAATTTTATATTCTAAAGGACTTTGTAGGTGATCCCATGAATGCAATTATTCTCACCTATTAAAAGCAACATATGCTAAGACAATTAAAGATTTTATTATGCATCTATTCATTGCATTTCGTTTTAGATAGCAGGAAAAAAAACTCATTTGGTGAAAGATATTTGCAAGCCAGGAAGGAGAGGGAATCATGATATAAGTCGTTGAGGATATTAGTGAAGGTTTTTCTTAGGCTTGCTCTAAACTACATCTCAAAGTTTATCCCAGACACGCAATTCTAGCCACACCATTTGCATAGTTAGAATGGACATATCACGATAACCTTCTTCCCTTGTGTAGATCTGGCCTCTTCAGGCTTGTGTTAATGTCCCCTACTTTACGTGTCAGTGTGGAGTATCAGGGTCGACAGCCAAGCCCAGAGAGATCAATTTTGTCACCTCTACACACACGACAAAATTGATTCCCAGAACATTTATCATGGCGCAACACCCCCCAGTATGTATAAAAATACCATTAATCAAACAAAGATGAATTAAGAGGACCTTCCTTACCATGACCATTACTTCTTGCAGAATATGAACAAACTCACTATAACGCCCTTGTTAAAATAGCATTTTCTCTGGCCTAAAAACCTATGAATCAGGGGCTCTAAACCATTGATTAACCTAATTCTTATTATTATTCCTGGGCCTTTTACTGTGCAGAAGTAACAATGTATAGACACACCTATAAACAATGTCTTAGCACCACATGCAAATGTAATTTCCTGAAATGTGTGTATGCACATCCGACCATCCCCTTTGGAAGTTTGAGATCCACGGCTTCAGGAAAAGCATTGCTTACTTGCCCTGAAAGTCAACAAATGGCTGATCTATTGGCACAAGTGCTGGCAAAAGATTCCAGAGGTGAGTGCCCTCTGCAGCACCTGTTGCCACCTGCTCTCATTTAAATGTTATGACTCTCAACTCAAGCATGCAAGTTGATCCCACATGTGGGACAAGTGTATGGGAATAAGGCATGTATACAAGGCTCCTAAGTCATTGAGGGCTTTATGCTAGAGGCCGGGGTCAGCATTTCTGAGGCGGACTGCTGAAATTTGACATTTTGACCTCTATGTCTGAGTGCTGGCAATACTTTTTAAAGTCACTAACAGTCCTACTTACAACAGCTTCATCAATAAATCAATTGAGGTGCAGAGTTTTACCGTGTAGCTGGTGGTTGGTAGCATTAGCTGGTTGTTTGTTAGTCCACAGGTGGCATGGCTTTGAGCAAGCTCTCGGCAGCACAGGAGAGGAGGGGCGAGGCTGAGCTCCCACCTCGTGTGCCACTCTTGGCACTAGTGCTGGGGGTTGCTGACCCCTGCTACAGCCCAAAATGGAACCTTTGAATCACACTTGGAAACAAGCTAGAAGTCAGTGCAGACTCTGACACACAGATGAGGTGTATTTAGCATGGGGCTGGGGAGCACCAGGCCTGCAGTACAGATCCAGAATGTGGCTTGTCTGGATCTGGATCCTGAGGCTTGGGGCTCCCCTCCATAGCATCTAGCCCACAGCAGGGTGGAAGGTTTGGAGCCCCAAGGCTGAGGGGCCAGATCAGGTACCTGGGGTTGGATCCAGGCCAGGGGCTCTGCCAGGCACTGGAAGATCAGAAAATGGCTCTGGGCTCCATTGCCACTCACGGCTGCTCTCCCAGCCAGAGGAAGGGGAGCAACAGTGGCCTTGGCTGCATTGGCCAGACACTTCTTACCACTGGAATTCCAGCCAATCAGAGCAGTGGAGGGCCATATGTGTCCAGGGTTGAGCAGGTAAGTGCACCCCCTTTGCCCAGACCCCACTCTCCTTGACCTCTCCTGTGTCCCTCTCCCACATCCTTCTTGCAATTTTCTTCCCACCTCAACCCTACTGCTAACCCCTCCCTCCCAAAACCCTCACCCCCCACCCTGACCCCTCTGGACCAGACCCTACACCCCAAGCCCTCCACGCCCCTCTTGCCCAGTTCTCCTACCCCACTCCTGCACCCCTTCCAATGCAGACTCTTCGTCCACATGATACCTCCCTTCCAGACCCCACACCTCAAACCCTACTGCAACCTTCCTCCCAGTGAGATCCATGCCCCCAGCCTGCTCCTACACCCCCTCCCAACCAAACCCCCAACCCTCAGCCCACTCCTGCACCTCACTCCTGCCCAGATCGCCCAGCCCCAGCCCACTCCTGCACCCTCCCTCCCAGACTCCCCAGTTTCTATTCTGCTCCTGTGAGTCTAACGTGCAGCGATAAGCAGCAATGCTTGGGTACCAACATAAGAGCCTTTGCTCTGCTTTATATGTCTTGCTGAAAGATGAGAGAAGGGGGCTTGTTGCACTGCTAGATGGAGCCAACTCCTGGCAGATGGCCCACAAATTGTAGACCACCTTATGCTACAGTACTACTTTTCTGCGCGCTTTCAGTATGACTAACAGTGGAAACTGCAGTGAAGCAAATAACTCAGCTATGAAATGAGACAACCTCTTGGACAGAGACTCCCCTGTGGTAGAATATTTTTCCCCATTAACTAATTTAGTGCTGAAAAAAGTACAGATCTCTACAATGAAATTGTTTTGAGCTGGCTATTAATGTTGAGATTATCTGCCTTAATTGAAGACAGCTACTTAAGAGAAGAATTAAAAACAATTTGATATTAAAAATCCTGAAGACTTTAAAATCCATTTTCTCTTCTCCAACAGAGTCATAACACAACTTACTTATTTGGTATATCTCACATCATCTAATCACAGGAAGCTTATTAGCTGATTAATATCTAGCCATGGAGATGCCCGTAAACGCTGTGCTATAATACTGTGCATCATGCAAGTATCATGTAGGAGTTATGGCAAAAGCAAAGAGAGGCTTAATGGACATATTTAAGAGAGAACGATTGTGTCAGGAAGTATTAGCTGAAAGTTTTCCAATAAAAATATCTGCAACTGCAGCATACAGTGGCAAATGCAATTCTGTAACAACCATTTGATTAATTACCTAGAAGGGTAAAGCAATAGAAACATGATGCTTAAATATCAACATTTTTACAACACTATTTGACTATCTAGGAGTTGGACACCTCACTGAAGATCCGGTTTCCACTCAACATGACATCAAATTATTTATTGACCTACTATAAAAGTTAGTTTTAAATAAAAATAACCACAAGCAATATAAGGCCCAGGTCTTTAGCTGGCTTCAGATAATGAGCAAACATTAGCTCATCTGTAAACCTTAGATCCTGGTGTGATATGGCATCCTTTAGTCCTATTCTTTTATGATATCTCCTATCTTATAGGTTGAATTCACTGAATAATCCTTAATTCCTGTAAGCAAACACACATTCTTCCTGTAATACAAAAGGTATGTTAAAGGAGCAGAACTGAAGTCACACAAAATTTTAAAAAATAGTTTTAAACTATTTAATTGAAAAGCCCCTAAATGCAATTACATTTTAGGACATTTTTTTTAAAGATAACAAACATGTCAAGTGGCACAAAGAAACACTGTCAGAATAAATACAATTAACCTATTTAGGTTCATAATCATTCAACACCACCACAGGGAGATTTGAATTCATAGCAAATGCTCTAAGCCAAGATCTTAGTGTGGGTAGAAGAAACTTTTTATTAAAACTTCAATACTATCCCTTCTCAGGCTGTCTCCTTCTTAAAAACTGTGCTGTCGTACCTCAAAGCAGAGGATTTCAGAATCCCTTCCCAGATTAAAAATATGCATTTGTCCAAAACATGCCATCAAAGAAGCAGAAATCACCACCAGTCACCACAGATTAAAAAAGGAGTACGTTATTAGTGCTCCACACAAGCCTAAGTTTGTATGCACAAATAGCACTGATTTTGAGAGTGCAACACTCTGACAACTTATGACACTTTTTACCTGAAGATCACCTCTTTTTATGATGACACACAATACACAGTTCTAATTTTTAATTATATTTTTGTTGCTTTCAGGATGATGAGGGCATATTGCTTACACTTAGCATGCTGGGTTTTGTGCATCTGCTTTTTCTTGTGTTGCTACCTGTATCAAGGACTGAATATGCCATCCCATAAGCGCTGAGTTGTGGGTGCTGTCCCCTGGCTTGAAGTGATTTCCACCAGATGTAGGATTTACAGTTTGGTTCAATGGTGCTGAGCAGACCCACTAAAAAAAATTGTTCCATCACCCCTGTAAGCTACACAACCCAGAAGAATATTCTACAAAAGTGAATAGACTACAAAAGTAGGGGTTTGATGTTTCTGGATGCCAAGATTTTAGTGATTAAACACGGGATTATTTGCATATATATCTCCACAATTTTGAGACCCCCGTCTCACTTGTGTGTGCATGGGGAAGCTCAGTTAGTGCTCCACAACCACTGCCCAAATTCTATAGCATTATATGGACATACAATCAGCCTGTTCTCGAGATAGGAAGACCTGACTGACGAACTTTATTCAACATCATGTTACTTGGTAAGAACTCAGCATTCTGCAAAGCAAAAATTACCTGATTGTGGAATTGAAAAGTTGCCATGTCCATTTGAGGTCCAAGTTCATAGATATATAAAAGGCAGGAAGTGATGTTAAAAGAAAACACTAATTAACCTCCCAAGATTTCAAATGTTAAGTGCTCTTGTGATTTAATTTACTTCAGAAAATTTTGCTTCAAGGAATGGGAAGATAGGTTCTGCTTTTAAGGCACTGCACAAAGTGCGATGAAGAAGCAAATTCCCTGGTAATAGTTCTTATTGCACTCAATATGAATAGTGTATGGGTTGGACTTCTGTAGTCTGGCGACATCTGTGATCCGACATCTCTGTGGGTGCTTCTGGGCTCCATGCTCAGCGATTCCTCCCATGCAGTCCCAGAATGCTATGAATAGCTTATCAGCAGCACTCAAGCTCCCGGAGGTCAGGGAAGGAGCACGGCTGGGGAGACACTTGGGAGAGACTTCCTCAGTATCCCTCCCCCAAACTCCCACTTGGTGAATGCTGGCCCCTCCTCAGTCCAAAATATTCCTCGGTCTGGGACCAGTCAGGTCCTGAGGGTGCTGGACCATGGAGGTATGCACTGTCACACATGAAGACAGAGAAGTAAAATAGAAAATTATGTGCAATGACTACAAAAGTAAAATGACTTGTGTTGAGGACAAGTTTACTAAAGCGCTTGACAGAACAGATGTCTCTGGGGAGAATGCTGCTAAAAGTAACAAGTAAAAACCTCCACCACACACCTTGACAAAGGATGGCAGAACTGGGTTCAGAATGGCCAAAAAAGGTGCTTTGAGATTTTTATGCAGGATGCAGGTTAAGGGAAAATATTAGTATTACTTTTAATAACTATTATACCTTTTGTGGCAAATACAATACTTCAAGTTCCAAGCTGAATTAAAGTATGGAAGTGTTTGAATAGGCACACAAAAGTGAGGCAAACCTCACAGATGTAAAACTGTGATGTACAAGATGTGACAAATATTCAGTCATTGAGTTTGCACCCAAACTGAAAAACAGATCAAAAACGTAAATGAAAGAATTAACACAATGGAATCAGCTTGAATGTGGTACGTATATACTGATAACTATCTATCACTTGAATGAATCACAGGCAGAAGCCAACAGTTTCCGGGATATGCTGTACAAATAGAGGATTTTGATGATCTATAGCCACATATTACTAAATACTTCTCTGGCTCACTACCTATTGCATACGTGTCTGATTTTTAACATGGGTCCACCCACATCTTTTTGTACCAAGTTCTAAATGCTATGTTAGTTTTAGTCATGTTGAGTTCAAGAAAACCCAGGCCCAAATCTCAATGCCTCTCCTGCAGTAATAGATACATTTGAATGTGTTTTCACTGCATATGGAACACATATTGCCATTCGTTAGTTTAGCAATGGGTATTCTGATTTACCAGAATATCCTCCTTGCATAGTACATCCATCTCCATGTACATAGTACATAGAATAACTAATTTCTACTTTCACTTTCTCAAGAACAAGTTCTCAATGTCACATAGGAAACCAGAGGGCACCAACACTCTCAAATATTCTTTTGACAACTTCTTGGTGCAACTTGTGCTATGATTTTAAGTTTTAGTCAAAGACATTTTCGATTAGTGCAAAGCATCTTTTCTTCCTCATTTCACCTCTCATACCACAAATACTTAACTGTCATACAAAAGTCAGTAGATTCTGCTATGACAACTTAAGCAGCCTCATGGAAGTCAATGGAAATGCAGGAAGCAAAAGCAAGCACAGATTTGGCTTTAATGTCACTATTTGGTAAGAAACTTTCAACATGCAACAACTATATTTTGTCATGTAGGTCCTGATTTATTAAATTGCCAAAGAATGTCATGGGCTATCTCATGCCCAAAGTTAGTAATGTGCTTAGATAACCTTGTCCTCTGTCATTAAATCAATTTTTTTTTATTTCTAAAAGATACTAATGCTTTCTACACAGCTTTCCATAAAATATTTTGGGGATTTTTTAAACTGAGCCTATTGCTGGAATCAGATATCTTGCAAAAGAGTAACAGCTGCAGTGTAAGAATCCAACCATAGGAATATTTTATTGTAGCTTCATTTTCAATGAAATGCAATATTGATTTAAAATGCAAAGAAGTATTGGGCTAAATCCTATTGTATTTACTCAATAAGAATACCATGGGGGATAATTTGTATTGAAATCTCAGAAGACTAAGAATTCTCTGCAATGAGCACATTGGCAGGATCTAAACTGGTTTGCAGTCTCTCACATTGACCTTATTATTAAAATCACACCTTTTGCAATTCTTAAGGAAAATGGGTGTTTTCAGCCAGAGGCTCAGAAATGCCAATTTTAAGCTCCTTCATTTTTAAGGCACATTTTGGTTCTTACATAGTGACAAATGCTTGAAACAACTGTGCATTGTTAGATTTCTGGGCTGAACACAGTTGCTGTAATTTTCTTTTTGGAATCTCCATGGTATATGAAATAGGCAACCAAGTTAATAACCTATTGATGGGTTTTGCCCCTCTGGAATGACAGCAGGAAGTGGGCCCTCTGCAAATGACATATCCTTGGCACTTGTTGGAAATAAAAGCCATATCCACAGTTCAGTTCCCCTTTGTCTTGGAACTCTACAGCTAGGACTTTGATACCAATGGCTATGGGAAGGTAGATCAAAGGGGTGACTTTGGAGAGAGGACACACATCATCCCTCCCTCAAATGCATGGCATACTACTGGAATAAAATTAATAGACTTTAATTTCTGTATTAACAATTCACTGATCCCCTTGGAGAAACAGAGCCACATTTGTAGGGAGTTTCAAGGGTCTTTGGTCATAGGGGAACTCAAGAAAAGCTCCGAATATTCACCTCCAACAGAACCCCACAACAGGAAATAGTTACAGAGGCCCTACTGCTGGTACAGTGCTCAGGATCTGTGCCTTGGTAGATCCTAAAGCGCAGTAGTTTCTGAGTCAGATTACCTGGTTATTCCACTGAATGACCAAAAAATCTGTGCCTCCACTTCCATTATAGATGTAGTTGGAGGGAAGTCCCAGTACAGTTAACCTCTTAGACCCCCTCCAATGGGAGAACCTGTGGAAAGATAAGACTAGGCCCCTATTTTTACATAATGTTCTTGTTCTTTAGTAATTTAGCTTTGAATGCCTCACTTCAGCCTGACGGGGGCCAAATACATTCCATATTTAGAGAATTCATAAATGGCGACAATGTGCAAATACATATGCAAAGAATTTTTATCATACAGATTTTTGGGTATTCTTGTAATAGTGTTATGCACAGGGATAATAAACCGAAGAGTGGAATTCAGGACATACTAATGGTTACGGAGATGAATTAAACCTATGAACTTGGGAAAATTCAGGCAAAGAGATTTCATTGTAATGTCAACCACTGAATCTCTCGTGTGTGGGGTGGTTAAAAACTGTGATGTGTTCTGAAGCAAGTATTAAACGTCAGCCTTAACTTTGAACCTTCTTGTGTTTGTGGACTGAAATCAGACCCTTAAAAGACACATTAACAGAGCTGATACTTGGTTCCCTATATGTTTTGTTTCTTGTTCTTTTTAAGATACTGTATACTGAATTTGTTTTCATAATAAAAAAGAACAACAGAATATGACTAAACCTCCTAGTTGTTCTAACATTATTCTGGTAGTTAAAGGTAATTTTTCGTGCAGTGAAGCAGCCTTTTAAAAGAGGATCAGTGCTCCTGAAATGTAGCTAGTTATAAAAATGGCATTCATTTGCTTGGATCGAGAGATTTTCACAGGAGAGCAGCTAGCAGAAAACATTATGAAAATGTCCAAGAGGACTGGTAATTGAGTTGATTAGTATGACCTTGGTTATGAAGGTAATAGAAGAGTGAATGGTGCTTAGACTGAGTTATAACCCTGCTACCTTGTTCTGAGATGTAGTGAGGTATGTAATTTGTTCAGGGTGAATCTGAGTAGCCTAGCCATTCTCTGACAAGGTAATACACTTTGACTAGCAGAGCTTGGCTTGCTGGATCTTTTACTCCAACAGAGTAAAAACCACAGGGTCAGATGAGAAATGATGAACTGTGTACTCCCTTCAATTCAATATGTTAATTTTTGGTGGTAGACATTTTCTGTAAAAGGTCTATTGTAAAATTAAAAAAATAAGAACAAAAAATATTAAAGTGACATTAAGTATCAATTTTAGATTTTAAAAGCAGGTTTCCACTACCATAGAAGGTCAAATTAAGTTACACAATTCTCGCTGCGTTAGTTACATAGCTAGCATCAATGTACCTGAATTCAGGATCCCATGCCATCTCCACTAAGGGAGGTAGATAGGAGCAAATGATCCCATCATCTTCTCTTACCCCTAGCGAGAGGCAGAATTGTGGTGCCAATGTGGGTGCCCTGTAAGTTCGATTTAGTGCATCAGGCACACTACAGGCACACTACATCGAACTCCAGAAGATCGACGGTGGCAGTTTCATTCTTCCCGGAAGTGTAGACATGGCCTTAGGAATTAAATTGCAGACCCAGCCCATCCTGATGTGCCTAAATATTACAGAGAAGGATGGCATGTCAGATCATACAATTGCAAGAGCTATTCAGGAAAACTATATGTGGGGGCAGACCCTCACTTACTTCAGCAAGGATCTACTATGTATAAAGGTTTGATTACATAGATAGTCTTACAAGCTAGGGTCTTGTACATGTTAAGGACTCCGGCAACTGATTCAGCCCATGCATTTAACCCCATATTTAAGTACTTGATGAACTGGGGCCTTCCCTACCTTTTTTTTTGTGAGTTTAAGTTACTTGAAGATATTTTTTGTGATTGATTTCACATTGATAAATCAAATGAGCCAAGAAAAAAAACAAAACCAAAATCTAAGGAGCACGCTTTAGTATTTGCGTCCCCATTGCTACATAATGTCAATATGCTGAGATTATCATATTAAGGTATACCAAGGACTGCATGTGTACAGAAAAAAAACTAGGTACACAAAGTTACTTTTTAACATCAGTATCTTTGTCATTCATGTATTTATATTTTTGTGAGGGAGGAGAGAAAGTGCAAATTGAGCAAGAAAGAAACCTTCTGCAAATTAATGTCAGTCTCACCAAATTACTTACGTAGGGAAGAAAAAAAGAAAACGCTTGCCCCAAAACCAATTCCAAAATATTCTATACATTTGGGTTTGAAAACGTGGAAGCAAAATATTTGGATTATTGAATTTGAATGACTTTTCATTTCATTTTTAAATATTTTTAAAAAGTGTTTCAAAATGGTCAAAATCAAACCTAACAAAATGTTTTATGGAATCAAAAATATCTTTTTCCCATTTTTTGGTTCACTAAAGTCCTGCAAATTTGTTTCATTTTTCCCCTTATTTTCAAAACTAAGGAACTGAGGGGTCAAAAAAACAAAACAAAAAAAAACAAAACAGAAAACAACCCTGTTCTTCACCCAGCACCAAATGAAATCTGGTTTCAGAAAATTCCAGATAATAACACAAAAATTTAAATCCAAATTTACCAAGCAAAATGGAGACCAGAATTCCAGCCTTACCCATGCATTTGCGTTTGTACATACATACAGGAATGTGTGCTTCCAGTTTTCGAGGACAGCCTATGAACGTTAGATCTGGCCTTCTAATGGTAGAGCTTGCAATTTTCAAGAAAACGCAATGCAGAGAATATTTGAAAATTTCTGTATGTAAGAGTAAAATGCCATATACAATGTGTGGGAGAGTATTATCTTGTATGGTGCAAACATTGTGTGTTACGGATATATTGTATGTGTACAACCACTGGTGAAGGTAGGAGGAATTAATGATACCTAGGTAAGGCACAGAAGCTGAACATGGATTCCAATTGTTTATGTATTTTAAGATTACCATATTTTACCTTTCAAAAAAAGAGGACAGGGAGTGTATCTCACAATGTATTAATGTACTATATATACATTGGTAGATAATGATACAGATACACTCCATCTCAGAGTTGTCCTTTTTTTATATGATAACCCTAATTGTGCTTATTTATATAGTAACTGAGACCTCACACATTTTGACTGATTTAGTCTCACTGCAGGTATTATTCAACCCAATTATAAAGTTGGGAAACTCAGCCACCAAGAGCGACTGCCTCACTCAAAATTGCATATCAGGTCTGTGATTCTGGCAAGAATTGAACTCAGCTCTCCTGAGTTTGAGTCCATTGCCTTAATTACAAAACATTCTCCCTTCTTCAGAATAATGTCAACTTATCAGTTGTTAACTAATAAACTGCTGAAGGAATTTGTAAATTCTTATTTCATTCAAAGCTACAAGGAAGCAAGATGAAAATGAGTCGACTTCAAATCCAGTAACAGACACACTGCAGGGAGCTCCCAAGCCAAAATAGAAAGTGAAGCACAAGAGAGAAAAATATATGTGTGAAGCAGAAGAGAGAAAAATAAACTATCCTGGCAAATTCCAATATTGTCTTTGTGAGCTACGTGGTTCTTTCAAAGCATCAGCTTTTGCAGAAGAGTCCATGTCTACACTATCTCAAAACTTCAAAATGGCCATGCAAAAACCCAGCCCATCCACTGGCAACATTCTACCTCTCCCCATTTAGGTATAATGTGTTTGTTAACAGTATTCTGTCGACAAGACAGCCATGTGGATGCGCCATGGCCCTTTTGGCAGCAGACAGGGTATCCGGTTCACTGGGCAGCCCTGTTTACAGAGCTTTCGGTCAGCCCTTCTATCAAGAGAGGGCCAGGCAGTCTGGCTGTTTACCGTCGATAGAGCAGATTGCTCCTTCAATCTGATTTTATATGTAGATTCAATCTGTTGACAGAGGTCCTGCTAGAAAATCTCTTCTGACAGCAACATCTGTTGTCAGAGGCTTCCCATGTAGAAGTGGCCTAAAAGTGAAATGCTCCATTCTTCCCGCAACCTCTTTTATAAAAGTGTCCCATCAACCCAAATTCTGTTTCCTGATGTCTTCCACTTTGTGGCTGGGCATAAGATACAGAAACTACTTATTTAAACTTTTTTGAGCAAATCTTTAGTTAGACTTGGATTCCAAGCAGAAAACGCCCTACAAGGAGAGTATTTCTAGCTGGTATTATACATCTCTTGTAACCCTAATGCTAGCTGAGTGTGCCTTTTTAGCCCCTCCCACCTTTGCTAGTACCTGTTTGACATGTTTGGTGCTAGCGTTATTTGACAACAAAATGCCTAGTAATAAAGGTGCATTGTACAAAACATAGCTGGGATTGTTTCAGTAATAATAAGGATGCTCATAGAAAACCATCCCAGTGAGGAACAAAACAGATTTCTAAATGAGGCAACATGTAAAAATTGTGAGGCCTGAGCACCATGTGTTTGCCATTCAGTCTTGTTTAACAACACATAGTGCCCAGCTAAGATTTATCAGCCTGCTAATCATAGCATTTTATGGACTGCTTATTTCCTCTCTATTTCAATTGCCCTATTTAAACAGAAATTATAGTGTATCATTTCATTCCTATGGCTAAAAGGCTCAGGAATCCATTGTATCCTTGGCTCTGTCACTGTGCTTGCTGACCCTACAGTGAGCAGGCTCTGACCACCAAATGCGAGCAGAATAAATTATCACTGACACTCCAATATTTAATTATGCAGCTGTCAGAGCGGCCCTTTTGAAATTCATTTTAATAAAGTGGGAACTTTTTCCTTTCAAGGTTAGAGTCAGGGGAGTCACCTTCTGTGTCAGCCTCAGGTCTCCACCATGAGCTCTGCATTCTTCCGCTAGAAGCCTGTCACTTGGCCTGATAGAAGGACCAGATAACAGCACCAATGTCTGTTGGCCTCCCCCACCCTGCCTGAATGAACATCCTTCATTTACACTCACAATAATGAGGACCTCAAAGTCAGACAGGCAGCCACAAGGGCAGCTTGTCAGAAAAAAAATGGTTTCTTATTATAAAATTCACTCCATGTTATAGCTGCAATTTAAAAGCAATCATGGCCATCTTGCAGTTTTAGCTAGTTAACCGGAAATATTTAACATGCTCAAAATATTAAATCAATATAAGACACTATGGTACCCCTCTGTTTAAGTGCACCAAACTCAAACAAGTAAAGGAATATTGTTTTATATTTTGCTAAAAATTGAAAAAGAACACCTTAACAAGACCTTTTGGGAAAGATGTAGATCATATCACTATAGAAAGAAAAAAACTCCTGGCAAATATAGGTGACTGTATATAAAATGTATTATTCACACACTATTACATACAGTATACTGCTATGTATATACTTTTCAAAGTACCCTGAGATGCTTAAATATAAAAGATGGTAGCTTTGTATGTGTTTGTCTCTCATACCCACACACACAAACATATCTATCTCTGTTTACCTCTACCTATCTATACTTAAAAGGTCTATGTATTCTATCTATGTCCAAAGTTCTTAGAGTATCTCATACTGACAGCTTTGTACATAGAGAGAATGTTTTAAAATTTTGTTCCTTCACAAAAGTTGCTGCCAAATGAATTTTCACAGTTCTAGCTTCATGCCTGAAGAGATGTACTTCTTAGGTTTTGAAATTTTAGTAAGCTGATGCAAGAAAAATTGATATGCTTTCCCCTTACACCGCATAAATCACAAGTGAGCAAGAACATACCTGATCTAAACCAGGGGCTGGAGGAAAGAGACTAAAATCCTCCTATGTCCCACATGTCCTTGTTTCTGAGTGAGAACATTTCCTTTAACATTACCAGCTTGATAAATAAAATAAAGTTAATAATAATACGTTGCACTTCACATAGCATCTTTCATTCTCGGATCCCAGAGTGCTTCACAAGTACAGGTGGAACCTTTCTAGTCTGGCACCCTTGGGACCTGACCATTTCCAGCAGAAGAATTTGCCAGACTATGGGAGGTCAATATGGTCTAGCAGCATTACCAATACTTCCAATGCCCACTGGGGTCTCAGAAGACATTTAGGATAAATTACAGCTAAATAAGAGCACAGAACACTGAGAGCCAGGACTCAGGTCTGGAAACAAACTTTATGGGTTCATGGGAAACTTGGCCACACTCCTGATAAGTGGTTGTCCAGCTAACTAAAATCATGCCAGATTACGGATGGTGCCGGATGAGAGAGTTCTGGATTAGAGATGGTCAACCTGTATTAATTAAAGGTCAGTCACAACATACCTACCTACAAGGATGGTAAGAAGCATTACCACACCTATTTTACAGATAGGTAGATGGAAAAATGTATAGAGTAGGGTCTGGAAAAGCTTGTGGTCTGACCTAATTGCTCCCACTGGAATTAGTGGGAGTTTTAGCAGTAGGAGCAGAGTTGAGGCAATGTTGAGCACGTTCACAAATCCCACCCAGAGTTGTTAAGTGACCTGCCTAAAAGACACAGCCCCAAAAAGACATCAGGTTACTTTTTCACTTGCATTGACCTACACTGAAGTCATTGCCAAGGCAGAAGACTGATTCAGCAGTGCAAAATATTAAAAAAAGTCTTCCTTTTGGTGGCTCCCCTAATATTAACAATGAAGAAATATGAAGTACCAAAGCAAAACACCATTAACTGTCACTCTCCAGCTCACACTCCTGCCAAAGTTATGCTTAAACTGCATATCAAGTCTAAGCTCCAGCACTCTAGACATTGGAGTTCACAGATTCAACACCTCTGGGCTTGCTGCTTCAGTTATCTACAAGAGATGATCTCATCTGAAGTTCTCTCCAGGGTTTGCAGCCATGCCTGGCTGAGATTCCACTTTTCATGAGGTAAATTCACTGTTCATTTATCTCCTAGGTGAGGGATGTCCTAGGACTTCCACTGTCCCCACAAAAATACTCAAGCAAATCTTAGATATGCTCCTCAACGTAGGGTTGCCCTCCCCCATGCACACCAGTTCTTTTTCTGATCCTGTTGGTTTCTTTTTGAAGTTCTATGCTTTCAGTTCCAGAGGGTGCTACCAGATCCATTGTGAATAAGCCAAAACTTAATTTGCATGAAGAGAGATAAACATCTTCTCTTTGAAAGAAAATCTGTTTTTCACCTTTGCTAGTGATCAGTATCTTATGCCAACTTTAAGAACATACTTTCAGTGTACATGTGTGTACACAGATACACATGCACATCTAAATATACACACAAAACTCTGTACACAACTTCTGTGTTTGCAATGATATTGATGATCAGTGTGAAACCAGCTTTCATTTGAGGCCTCCTTTGGGAAAGTAGGATGCACATGGCAGACTCAGGAGATTGCTGTAACATATCTGCACTCCCTTGCTAGTTGCCAATAAGAATATCATGGGTCACAGATCCCTGCTGCCCATCCTGGCCTCCCTGTTTTTTTCATCCACCTGTTATACTTTGCCTTTTACATTATAAGCATTCTTGCAGCTGGAATTGTCATTTATTAAACTTAATTGTGGCCTTTCAGTGCTACCATAACAGAAATATTCAATAATACTAAATAACAATGACAATCTGTACTAGACAATCCATTACAAAGACAATAACCTTGCATTAAGATTCTCTCCTGCAGTTCCCAACTTTTAGGTTTCCCTTGGCTTTATTTTAACTGCTTCACTTTATTTATTTCAGCCTATGGTGTATTTGAAGTTGCACAAATCTCTCCTCAGCTTTGGAAATTATTATATATATTCTTTTCCAGCTGGATCCATAAATCATTAGTTGAAAGTAAAGCCATAAAAAAGGACAAATTCTATTGAAAATAGCTAACATTTTATTGTTTTATCAATTTAAGGAAATACATGAAATACCATTCTATTTTGACCCTGACAGTTTCAACTTCACACATACCTAGATGTAATATCCTTGAAGCTTTCTTATGACTCGGAGCACACAGTTCACTGCCTGATATATTGGATGATATTATTTGCGATTATTCTCTGACTGTAAATCCAAACAGATTTACAGAATCCTATTTGTCACTGATTTTATAGTGGAAAAATAATTACCAAGCACACACCAAAAAAAAAAAAAAAAAAAAGCATCACATTCCCATTGCTAATCAAAGAACTATGACATGGGCATGATGACACCAAATATCTGGGCTGGGAGAGTCACTTAAATGAACAATTGTTGAATGCACAAAACTACAAAGGCACAGATTCTAATGCAATACATAGAAAAGAACAAATAAATTCTGACTCAAATGGGAGGCTTAGACAAACCGGGCACTGGGAGAGTTTTCAGTCCACAAATTCCTTCACAACTGAGTAAATTTAAAGAAATAAAACTAGATTGAGCATTGCTTTAATACCTGCTGGTGTAGTTTCCAACATTCTGTTCACTGGCTTGTTAAATATGAAAAAAAAGATTTGCCTTACCAACCCATAATATGAAATATAGTCACACATGAGCTAATTGAAACAAAAAGCAGTCAAGTAGCACTTTAAAGACGAACAAAATAGTTTATTTGGTGAGCTTTCGTGGGACAGACCCACTTCTTCAGACCATAGACAGACCAGAACAGACTCGATATTTAAGGCACAGAGAACCAAAAACAGTAAGCAAGGAGGACAAATCAGAAAAAGATAATCAAGGTGAGCAAATCACCTACAGTCCCCAACTCAGACCACTGCAACGAATTATTAAAGACCTACAACCTATCCTTAATCAGGATGCTACACTCACGGAAGGCCCTGGGTGATGTGCCTGCTCTCTCCTACAGACAACCTCCCAACCTCATGAGGATCCTCACTAACAGCCACAGTCTCTACCCCAGGAACACCAGGCCTGGAACCTTTCCCTGCAACAAAGCCCGCTGCCAGCTTTGTCCGCATATCTTCTCTGGAAATACCATCACTGAACCTAACCAGGTTACTCACAGAATCACAGGCACTTTCTCATGCTCCTCTACTAGCATCATATATGCCATCATGTGCCAACAATGACCAGATGCTTTGTATATTGGACAGACTTCTAACTCCCTTAGACAAAGGGTTAATGGGCGTGTAACAAGTCCCGTGACGCCCAGCCCCTGGGTTTAGGGCGGGCGGCAACAAAAGAGGGGGTTAGGGCCGGAGCCTGCACTCAGTTCGGGCAGTCACCGCTACCCCCGTACAGGCCCCAGCCCTCCGTCCAGGGCAGGGCAGCAGTTCACAAGAGTTATAGAGTTCTGGGCCCAGCCCTCAGTCCAGGGCGGGGCAGCAGCTCACAAGAGTTATATAGTTCTGGGCCCAGCCCTCAGTCCAGGGCGGGGCAGCAGTTCACAAGGATAAACACCAGCCCAGCCCTCAGTTTGGGGCGGGGCAGCAACACAAGGGAAAACACCAGCCCAGCCCTCAGTTTGGGGCGGGGCAGCAACACAAGGGACTACAGACAAGCTCAGCGGGGGCTGGCCCTGTCAGGGAGGGGGGTAGGGGGTCGCAGGCCCTCCCACTCCACTGCGACCCGGCCCGGGGCCCTGGGGGTCGCTCACATGCAACCCCGGCAGTGGGGATCCAGACCGCAACACACTGCCATTGGTTCGTGAGAGACGTTCCCCGGGCCACTTCCTACCTCACCCTCTGTTGGCGGCAGGTCCCAGTCCATCTGGTCGGGGGGTCCTCCTAGGTCGGTCTCCCCTGGGTCATCCACCTGTGGGGGCTCCGGCCAATCGTCCATGACCACGTCGTTAGGATAGTCAGGCGGTGGCAATACAGGAGATGCAGGGCAGTCCTGGGTCTGGGTGTTGTAGGGATCCGCCGGGGCTCTGGGGCAGCCTGCTCCCGGGGCCTCTTCCACAGCAGGGGGTCTCCACCGGCGGGAAGGTCCTGGTAGGTCCGGGAAGTCCGGGTAGTCTCCTTGGGGCATACGGACCCGGGGGTGCGTGGAGCCTCTGGGGGCCTGCTCCTCTGGCCTGGCCGGGAGGCCGCAGGCCCTCTCCCTTTGGCCCCGGGGAGCTCGTGCCGGCACGTCCTCCCTGCCCAGAGGCCCAGCACTGAATGGCTCCCGAGTCCCGCCTTTGGCTCTTCTAGCCCTTGGCCCCGCCCTCTGCCGGGCGGGCCTCTGGTCTTCTGACTCCGGCCCCGCCCACCAGGGCCTCTGCATAGCTTCCCCGGCCTCCGGGTCTGCAGGAGGCCATACTGACCCACTACAGGGCACAAAACAGACATAAAAACACTCCAGATCCACAAACCAGTTAGTCAACATTTTAATGGAATGGGGCATTCTGTCAATGACCTAAAGGTATGTGTGCTACTGAAGAAGAATTATTGCACCGTTCTGGAAAGGGAAGCAGCCGAGCTGGCTTTTATATTCAAATTCGGCACATTAACACATGGTTTAAATCGTGATAGGAACTTTCTGAGTCACTATAGGGGCTCGTCTGCATACTTGCCTCAATCTAATTCTTGACCTTCCCCCCCACCCCTCCACTCTCTGATTTGCTCACCTTGATTATCTTTTTCTGATTTGTCCTCCTTGCTTACTGTTTTTGGTTCTCTGTGGCTTAAATATTGAGTCTGTTCTGGTCTGGCTATGGTCTGAAGAAGTGGGTCTGTCCCACGAAAGCTCACCTAATAAACTATTTTGCTAGTCTTTAAAGTGCTACTTGACTGCTTTTTGTTTTGATGGTGTATAGACTAGCACGGCTTCCTCTCTGTTACTATTCAACATGCAATGAGCTAATTGTTTACTTTTAAGATCTTACTGGTATTATCTGAGTTAAAGATAACCTGTTATTATAACAACACTCCCTGGTCTTGTGTACAAGACTCAGATATGATAAGAGATATCACAGTGTCCCTTAATAGAAGGTGCAGTATAAAAAAAATCATTTAAGATGCCAGGAGCTTCCCTCCTGACCCTGCCTGGCTGAGAGGCAAATTGCATTAGAAAATGACATGCCATTCATCTCACGAGTAGTTGCAGGAACATTTAGCTAATTAAATGATTAATAAATTTAACACTGCTTTATAATTTCATTTAGCCGTGTTGGAAATCACACGGTGCACTGCATGTGCACCGAATGAGATTAGGTGGGAGTTGAGGGTTTCGCCGGCTGCCCTGATAATTGAGATTAGTCTATTACTACGGTGACCTTTTTAACTTTTATATTCTCTTGTTAAAGTGAAATAAAATTTTATTCACTTTTAAGGCATATTTACATAGTGAAATTTACATGAAATTAAAGCAATACCCAAGTAAAGAACTTCCAGATGAAATGTTATATTCTCTTTTTCCCCTTTCATTTGTTTTAAGTTTGAACACCCATTCATGAACTCTTGCTGTAATCTGGCAGGCTAGATAAAGATCTTATTTCATCAATAAAAGCTCATTTTGAATCAAGCTCTGTTTGTCTTTTGTTATAACCCTTCAGATCACAAGAACACAATTACTCTTGGCAAGACTAGAAATTGCACAATAGCCAGATATATTCAACACTGGGATGGAGAGACACAAATTACAAGACATTATAGGGTCCACTTTTATCCCTATTTCCAAAATGGTGAGAAGACCTCCCACAGCCATTGTCACCTACTTTCGACATTTGCTTAAGAGTAACACCTAAAATGGTGAGTCTGCATTTAATACTTTCTGTTAAAGGATCAGGATGTCACAGAGATAGACAACATTAAGATAGGTGCTATATTTATAAATTTCACCCTCACATGGTCCTCTAAGCAAGCATAGGCTGCTTATTTTCCTGAGCACTAAATCACTGAGTAATTATTCTTGTATTTGTCATTGGCATTTGCCCTAAAGGGGAAAGACTATATGCAGTGAAAAGAGAAAGCCTTCCCTAATGTCACTCAGATTCTGGTTAGAAAATCTATGATTTTTTTTCTTTGGTTTTTCTTTTTTTTTTTTTAGTGTGAAAAGTCTTATTTTTGTACATACCACTGAGGACAGAAGATCATTTTTAGGTTTGATGCTGATTAATAGAGAAAACCATTACTAAGGTTTTTGCTTAATGATGAAGGTCATTGGGTCTCCTTTCACCCAGCATAGGCAGTCCCACCGACTGGGAAGAAGGGAAGAAGAGGCAAAGGGAGCAATTGACCCAGGCATATCAGTTCTAAGGGGCCTGGAGCTTTGGCCCCTTTGAAATGTTGTGGAGCTCTGTGCGCTGCTCCACAGGTGGCTCAGAGGGAGTGCGTCGGGGGTGGGGGGGCAGGGCTGACTGCTCAAAGTCCTGCCCTTCTGCCCTTGGCCCTGCCCCTTTTGAGGTGGAGAGCCAGAGTCCCCTCCCACCTTGTTGCAGAGCATAAGTCAGAAGGCTAATACCCAACCAGGCCAAATATCTAAATAAATTGGCAAGTAATCCCTACAGGAAACAAGCGCCATCAGCTAGATGTAGCTTGCTCTGAATTTAATATTGAGAACACAAACTTTAACCTGTGTGTAATGCCAACAGACTTGGGTTGCCAGTACCAGGGATTGAACCTACAGTCATAGGGGCCTAAAGCCCTGTGCACTACTGCATGAGCTAAAGACCTGATAATCCCTGTTGTCTACTCCACAAAATTACTTTGGTATAACTATGTCATTCCAGAGTGTGAATAATCCACACCCCAGAGCAACCTAGTTATACCAACCTACGCACTGGTGCAGCACATGCTTAGTCAGCAGGAGAGCTTTTTTGGCCGATATAGACCTTTCAGGAAGGTAAAGTTATTAGGCCAATATGAGCCTTTTTCCTGTCAGCTCACACCATCTTCAATAGAAGAGCTACATTGATGCTGCAGCACCAGTGCATGTTTATAGGGTAGACTAGCCCCGAGAACAAATCTCTTGCCCACAATATAAAGTGTTCACAAAGCTGGAAAAATAGCAAAGCTCCATCCCTGGAAAAAGGTCACTTACTTTGGACACGGATTGGGGCATTTTAAGCAGAAATGTCTGTTATGCTGTCTTGAGTGGTTTACGATCTCTAGCATCTACCTCAATGCAGGCTCTCACAAGCAGGCCAGACACCCCACACTGATGGTCTAGAATAAGAATTCCTCAACCCTGTAAGCAATGTACACTCCTGGATGCTGGATCACTGTCACAGTCTTATTGTGGAACCACGGACAGCCCCAAGCCAGTTGACAGGGGAAGGCAAAGGGGGCAGTTGCCCTGGGGCTCAGAGTTTCAAAGAGGCCTGGATCTCTGGCTGCTGACACTACTTTGGAAGTAGAGGCAGCTGGAAATCTGGGACTCTTTGAAATAGTGCTGCAGAGCCACTCCCTGCAACTCTAAGGGGGTGGGGGGTTAAGGGTGGACTTCCCTGTGCCTTGCCCCTTCTGCCCCTGGCCCTGTGTCGTCTGGGAGGTGTGGAGCCAGGCTCCTCTCCCACCTTGCCCTAGGGCTTGCAGTGGTTGTCAGCCTCATTGGACAGCCCCATTGGGATCTCCTGTCTATCTTGCCACCCAGGTAAGCCAGACTGTCACTTTACAACAAAAATAACAATCTGTTCAGTTTGTGTCCACTCCCAGAGGCCAGTCACTGACCCACTAAATTTGTACCTTATATCCCACATCAAAGACAACCCTGGTAGACAATCCTCATCATAAACTAATTGAAAAGAAGAAAAAAGAAAGGAGTGAGTTAATTATGGGTTAAAACAAGCAACATATACGCACAAATTAGTTCGGTTTATGGTTTCAAAAGGTGACAATAGATGTAGTAACCTATTAGCACTGAACGTCTTTTCAGGGCTTAACCCAGCTTCTTAGCTTCAGCCCTTGTAAGAGTAAGAGATGCAACACTTTCACGTCCACTATATTTATTTCCCTCTTCTAGCCGATGAGGCCTGCTGCATACACTTCTCCATGGATGGGTCAGTCAGCAAAGCTTTTGTCCAGAAATGGCACACTTAATTTGATAGTTTTCCTGCATGGATGGGAAAAGATGCTCTTCCTGTCTGAGTCCACAAGTTCAGAGCAGGAACTTTGTACAACTGTAAGACAGACACATCTTAGCTGTAGTACAGAATACAAACGTTCCAAGTAAGATTAATGCACGCAGCAACTTACAAGCATTTTATAGAGTCTGAACACAAAACACTTTCTTACAAGTCTGATACTTATCTTGAACAACACTAAGTTACAGATGAGCTGGTTGGGTTTCCAGCTGTTAATTTGTCAATGCTCAGTGCGCACTACAGACTTAGCAAGACCTGGCACCTGCCCATTTATCATGCGTATAAAATGGATGCACTCCCGAGTGGCTGAAACTTAGGAGATACTTGGAAAACCAGGTTCTCACACTAGGTAATTTCCAGGGAATGGTTAATTACAGATATCTAGCTTTTACAGGACTCTTTTCTTAGGTTTGTCCTTTGGTGACATGTGCTCCACTGACCATATTCTACAAATTTACAACGGTCGGAAGACTATATTGTATAAAAACACTGCCACTTTGTACAATGGAAGCCCTGGTCCTGGAAAAAAGCAGTCACATTATGCTAGTTAAAGTTGCAAGTGCAATATGAATTTCATATCTTGGATACAGAGGTCAATTGTGCTGGCGATCACTGACAACACAATTTACATAGCTGATATCCATTCACGTTTGTGAGAAAGAGAAAAGCTATGCAATTTTTTCAGGAAGCTTTCTCCCTTAGAGCCTCTACAAACCATATATCATGCATACTCCTCCCAAATCATCTGCATATTTTGCTAAAAAGACATTTAACTTTTGTAAAAAATACCTGTTGCTGGACAAATGCCTACCTGGAAATAGCTCTGATACACTGTCACATTATTTGGTGCACATCTCTCCAGAACTCTAACAAATTTGATGAAAGTACCATATCAACACACACTTGTTATATTTTGCTTTTTTCAATCTGTGTTTTGCAATACTGGGGATAAAGCCACATGATGGTTTTTTGGGGGAGAAGACAAATTTCTAAAGTCTTTAAGAGGTCTGACATCATCATTAACATAAGTATGTTCTTTTTTTGAAATACTTGTCACTGTTTATGCCTACTTCAAAATCCTTTTGCATCACGTCGTGTTTATTTCCACTCTCTGCACTCTGTGTTCAGTTTTGGCTTGAGTGCTACATCCAGGCAACCTCTCAACATGAGTTTCAATAACATGTACTGACATGGATAACAGATCATTGTTTCTTTCCTCTTGCCCCGAGAAACAGAATAAAGTAGAGCCTGAGCATAGATTTTAATTAGTTTGCACTGGGGTGAAGTGACTTGCACTGAAGTCAATAAGCATTTTGACATCCACTTGAGTGCAGCTTGGATTCCCATGCCAGGCTTCCTTCTAAGGGGGTAATCTTGCATATGACTAACTTACATGCATGGAATACTCAGTGCTTAGGCAGACTGAGATTTTGTATCACTTAACTGCTGTATATGCTAAACTGCACCTATAAACATCTGGCCATATAAAGGTGGAAAGTGTCTTGTGGATTGAATATGGTGGTCCAGGTTAAAAGTGTGTGCAGGCAGTCAGGTACCCAAGAAGCTGATCACTATCAGCAGCAGTACAGAACACTGGCAGAATTTCCAGCAACGGTTAAAATCTGGAGGATCTAATTCAAGGGGCTAGCTCAAAGAGACAGGTGCTCAGGGAAGCAAGGCAGGGTCACGCAAGGCAGCAGTGTAACAAGGTGGGAAGAGGGTAGATGGCAAGGTGACCTAGTCAACAGCAAGCAGGCCATTGATTGGACGGATTACTCTTCCTGATGGGGTTTTTATATAATCTAGGTATCCAAAAAGAATGCTACCTGTCCATCCAATCAGAAGACTGGGCTTTAAGGTCCATAGGCTATTAGCGATTAGCCTCTTGGCTGGGGCAGTGATCCACTGTGCCACTGATGCACAAGCTGAAGATTTGGAAGGCCTGGCTTCAGTGGTAGCATGCAGCCCATTTTAGATTAATTGTCTCAGGCAAGGATGGGTTTTTATTCTTGTCTGTAATGCATAATTCTTCATATTAAACATATTGGTTAACATGGATTTTGCATTATTTAGTGAGATCTGGCATAATTACTCAGACATTGACCTATCTGATGCAAAACACTAAGGTCCGGTGTTTTCTAAATCTTGTTAAAAAAAAAAAAAAAGTCTCTTATTCACATTCTGGAACAAACCCGGGACTACTGGAGGGAATTCAATGTGTGATTGGTTTAGTAAAACAGTCCGATCACAGCTCTCTCTCCACCATTCTGTGCAGGTGTAAGTTTGTTTAGGTATCACCACCATTTGAGTATAAACAAGCTGTGCATTGTACTTCTCCCATCCATCACTGGCTCTGTCAACGCAGGTCAACTAATCCTGCTCTTTGTGACCTCTGACCAGCACACTGAAGAGAGGCAACAAAAATTCAAATGCAGTGCTGAGAGAGACAAAACTGGCAAAGCTGCCTTTTCTTCTCTGGGAGACAGCGCAAAACAAACTTCTAAATGCTCTTAGAAGGGAAACTGGTGTAAATGAGGAGCACAGACTCTAAATTCTCCCCTTTATGATTAATATGTTGTCAGCTACCCCAAGTGCTTTCCCATAATGCAGGCCCTTTACTGGTTTTTGCTCCTAAAGACTCATGCCTCTAATCAGCCATCTCACCTCAGTATTTCATGGTTAAAAACAACAGCAACAAAAGACAAAACAGAGGCAATAGTGAACCAGAGAAAAGGGAATTATAATCCCAGCAGAGCAGGGCTCCTAACTCTAGAGTGAACTCTGCTTCCTGACTTGCCCAGGCAAGAACTAATACCATTGCCACATAAGTTCAAAGGACAAATAGATACAGGCAGTCCTGCTCATAATGGGATGCAGAACTGGACTTCCCCAAATTTCACAGATGTTTATTTCTGAGATTCAAGTTTATCTGTAATTTAAAAAAAGAAAAAAAAAAAAGCAGCCCTGAACAGTCAACATGCTCGCTACGTTGCAAATCTGGAGGAACTTCATTCAAATAAAAGACATTGCTCCATATTCATGCTCATGTGACAGTAGAATTTAGTTCAAAATATTTTTTTCCTACTCTAATAAGTTTTTTATCCTTTGAGAAACCTTGATGTTCTGAAATATTGAAAAGAAAAAGCCACAAAACTCATAATAAAAAAATGTAAGCAAAAGTCTTTACTCTGTAAACTCTTAGGAAACTTGAAACTATGTGCTTGCTGAAAGACTAAAAGAAGAACTTAGAAACACTAGGGAGGAGAACAATATATGTATTCCAATATGGTTTTGCTTGTGGGCTCCCTTATATTATCCGTAATGAGGAGTAAGGTGTGAAAATTTCTTTGCACAAAGGTGAGAAACAGAATAATGAACACTATATTGTAGTAAATCAAGTATCCATTTGATACACCCTCCTCTTCGACCTCTGTGAGGATTCAGAACTCTGGGTTTTGGTGGTAAAAGACACAAATACTGCATTACAATTCCAATACATTATCCTAGGACACGGAAATAAATCAATTTTTGTTGATAGGAGAGGTAAATGGGATGACAAATCTTCCATACACTTGATACAAAACTATATCAGATCTCACTTATTGTGTCCAGGACATTAGTTATTGGGAGCACTGCAATTTTAGTATTTGTAATGTTAGAATGAAGATGGTTGGACCCATTCACACTTTCATTTGCATCTAAGGATGGGTATTAATGTGAATATTAATACTGAGAAAAATATATGGTAGTATATACAGAGAGTGGAAATTGTATCCAAATACATCTCATAAAGACTTAACCACTACAGAGTACTGGATTTTTTTTGATCCTGCAGCTGCCTGATATTTCTCTAATGTGTATCCTTTTTCTATGAAAAATAGGTGGAAATAAAGTCTTCTGGCCCAGTTCTTTTTTCACACATATACACAAAGCTTCCCATTGGTTTTCACACAAGACAAAATTGAATTAATAAAAGAAATGTAAATATTCAGCTTTTGGTAATTCCAAATATAAACACAACTTTACTTCTGGGTATGAAAGCACAGCAGATCGGGCATGTGCCCAGCTGTAGTTATGCATAATAGTTTTCTAGGAACCAAAGTCCAGTTTTTATTATTCGTCAAGACTCAGAGCAGTTTGCCCACCTTTACAGGCCAAACTCTGCCTCTTCCCTACTCCTGAAGTCAGTATAAACCAGGACTAAATCAGGCATTTTCTACTACAAGTTTGCTACTGGGATAATATTCTGATCTCATAGTCGGAAACTCATCTCTAACATAAACTACAGGACCCCTAAGAATTCATCCCAGCTAAAAAAAGACAGAAAGGGGAAGGGGCTTAAGTCCCACCCTCCCACATGCGTGTCTTGTAAAGGTGTGGGGGGGTGAAGACTCTGGGGTTGAGGTGTGGGATGGGCTCAGGGCTGGGGCAGAAAGTCTGGGTGCAGGGGTGCAAGCTAAGGGTGCTGACTAGTATTTGGGGTATGGGACAGGCTCAGGGCTGGGATGGAGGTTTTAGGTGCAGAAAAAGGGGAGTTGTGTAGGGGTCAGCAGGTAGGGCCAGGAGAGAGACCCGGACACAGCACTGGTGGAACTGAGTTCCTGGGGTCTTGACACTGGCACATCCCAGACACCATGGGCCCAGACAGCTTGCCACCTATGGGCTTAGGGTCTGTCAGTAAAAATAATGAGAAGCCTGGAATGACTTAGAGAGAGTGAAAAGACTGGAACTCTTTAGCTTAGTGTGGAGACTGATAGAAGTATTCAAAACATAAGTAAAATAAAGAAGGTGAATTGGGCACACCAATCCATGCTTTCCTTTGAAAGGCACCATGTTCATAAACTGATCAAATGGAGCTTTTTTAAAGTGCATAATTACCTTATGGAGAATAGGCAGTGAATATAAGAGGCAAGGAGAGGCAATGCTCCATTTGGTCTTAGCACTCCACATCCCCCCTCTAGCTATCCATATTCTGACGTTTCCTGAAGGCTCCCACAGCAGACTGTTGCAGCTTGCAGGCTGTTGAGTATTCTCCCAAAGTGGATCTGTTAACTGAAAATTGAAAAAGCCCTCCAGCTTACCAGCATAACGCTGAACTTGTGAATGATCCATTAAGGAACTGTGTCGTGGGTGCAGTGCAACCATCCCCTGACGTTAAAAGAAGTCACACACAGGCGTCTTCCTCTGCGTACTAAGAAATGCAGCATTGGTGTTGACACTTGGGAGAACCTTGCCCAAGACCGATCCCAGTGGAGAACGGTAATCTGTGAGGGGGTGACACAATTTGACAGGTCCTGCGGCAGTGCAGACAAGGACAGGCGGTGCAGACAGCATTGAGAACTGCCCCACGTCGCTCCAACAGCTACCAACATCTGCCACTCCTGTGACGAGATCTGCAACTCCAGAATTAGGCTGATCAGCCATCAACGGACTCACAAATAGGAGGGTGACATGAAGACATCCTACTCATTATCAAGTGACCGCCAAAAAAAGGTGATGAAGCGGTTGGCTTGCTTTAAATATTTCATTAGTTTGTTGCTGAAGTTTATAAAATCATGTCATTAAAAAATCCTTGCATAGATTTTTAGATGCATAACCAGAGTATTCAGCATTAACCTAAAAGGCCTGGATCTTCAGACACATAGTTTTTTAAATGCATACGTCAAAATTTCACTATTATCTAGAATACACATTTTAATTTTCATTACTATCATAAAAAATTGCTTTCAAAATCTTCCTGTTCTTTCTAGCCACCCATACTCCTCTTTCACCCTTCTGCTGAAGAGAGCCCCTAAAGGGACAACATTCCTTGTCTTCCAGATAGCTGAGCAAATGAGCTTCTTTCTTTACTCCTGACTATTCGATGAACTCATTCTAAGGGTCTCCACCACCAAAATCAATACCTTAGTAAGACATAAAATCCTTTGTTATGCCTAAAATCTTTTTGGAATCATAGGGCTATGGTTACACTGAACCGAACTGCAGCCAGCAGTATGCAAATGGACAGACTCGAAAATGCAAATGGATGCTCATTTGCGTGCTCGCTTGCCAGCAGAGGCTGCTGCTGACAGGAAAAAAAGCAATGTAAATGTGGGTCTGCTAGTGAACCTCCCCAACCTTTGTGGGAGTCTCTTATCCCTGGAAAAAATCAGGCATAAGAGGCAGCTGACGAAGGGCAGGTGTCTCTGGCAGAATCATGTTTACACCTTTTTTCTTCTGCCAGCAGCAGATTTTGCTGGCAAGCAAATATGGAGATGAGCAGCCATTTGCATTTTCGAAACCTCTTATTTGCATACTGCTGCCGTCAGTTCAGATCAGCGTAACTGTAGCCAAGTAGTGCTCCCCTTTTCTAAAAACAATGAACTTCCACATTAAACCACTCTGATTAGTTTAAGATAGTGTCTCTGTTTCAGTGTGTTAAATATGTAGCTGAAGAGGTGGACAATGGGCAGAGTGAGGGCGTGGCCTGGGCAGAGCAGGGGTGGAGCATGGATGGGGGGACAGGCTGGGAAGCAGCTTCACCTAATGCCTATGTATGGACATCATTGCCATAATCTGCTGAGGCAGCCAAGCACTCAGGAGGATTAAAATAAGGATTAGATACTAGATGAAAAACAGCCAATCTGATATGAAACAGTGTAAAAAACTTCAAAATACAAACTGAATCAAACAGCTGCATTAATTTTGTCACCCAGCAGCCAATTTTAATTCACTTCCTATAATGAAATGGAAGTTAGAATCACAAAGAGATCCCAGTTTAGTCTTATGATAGAAAATAAGTTCCAATTCATTGAAAGTGCTGAAGGCTGGAGAGTTACTCCTCTGAGGAGGAAGGAGCTGAGAGCTCAGTGTTATAATCACTGATGACCAAGCAGGAAGTCTCTCCACAACGCTGCCAGAGAGCAGAAGCACCAACTGCCCTTCACTGTTTTGATTGAGAAGGGATTTTTTTTTGGTAGAAAACATGCTATGTTTTGACAACCAGCCCCCTTGCCAATCAAAACAGAAGAGCTATATGAGATCTTCCTCTACTTCTTTTTTTGAAGGGAATTTCTTGTTTAGGCAGTTAGTGGTATCAAAAACTCTGGATTCACTGTAGATGATTTATTGTTGTAA
The DNA here is from genome assembly GCF_033958435.1 of Carettochelys insculpta. Lineage (NCBI taxonomy): Eukaryota > Metazoa > Chordata > Testudines > Carettochelyidae > Carettochelys > Carettochelys insculpta. The sequence continues at coordinate 33,260,355 of NC_134150.1, read as the reverse complement.
ATCCCTGCCCCACCTCTTGCTCAAAGTTGTGAATTCATGGTGTTTCAGCTTGTGGTGCATCGAAGGAGCAAGAGAGAAGACAAAATGCAGAGATGGTGAGAGAGGGTTGGTACCAAGTGTAATTACTTTCGCAGGTACCAGTATGAATATTTATTTAATCACTGTTAAAAAAACCAGAGATGGTGAAAAGTAATTGTTTTAATCATTTTCCTCGTCCTGTTACCACTGTTATTTGTCTTCACAGAATTGGCACAGAGATCTGACTTTTTTAAGGGGCAACATTGCAAGTATGTACCCTTGTCACACAGAACATAGCTCTGACATCTTGAGAAAGCCACAGCAGTCAATCAGAACATCACTTTTGACAACTGGTAGCCACTGCAATATATTTTATTTTATGCTTTGTTGTGCAAATATACTGGCCCTCTTCTAACACTGCAATTCAAATTAGAGTGCCTTACTCACTTTACATAAACAGATGCCTGAGGTACATCCTTCATATCAAATGGCAAGACTTTGCCACCAATGAGGAGCTTTGGAACAGAGCAGGACAAGAACCACTTAACGTTCAGATCAAGAAGAAAGTGGGGATGACTAGGACACATTCTCAGAAAACCATCCTCCAGCACAGTCCATCAAGCTCTCAAATGGAACCCGGTAGGAAAACACAAAAGAGGAAGACTTCAGACAATGTGGAGAAGATCTACTGAGACTGAGAGACAAGAACTGGGGTATTCCTGGAGTCAGCTATAAGTTTTGTACCAAGACAGAGTGAAATGGAGGAAATTAGTAGAGGTCCTATGCTCCACTCAGAGTACAAGGGTTTAAGTAAGTAAATTAGTAAGTAAGTACTCACTTTACATTAATTAAGCAGGGAAGTCCAAATTGAGGGCATAACAGTTTCTGCTTTAGGGATCATGGTTCTCTGGAAGGCATCTGATAATGTAGAGGAAAGCCACATTACCTTAACTCAAGAGAAACTGAATATAAACGAGGCACTTACAAAATCTGAGTGAGACTTTAAAAAAAAACAAGAATATTCAGAAGAATGGCTGGGAGACTATGTAGACTTGCTGGTGTGAGCACTTACTATAGCTGAACATATAGAAAAGGAAAAGCAATGACTGTGGAGTAAGTCCATGGAAACAGCATGTTCTTTCTAACTGCACTTTATGTTTCTTTGTCAATGAATCTACGTCTGAACTTTACTCCTCCAGTGTCTAACAACACTTTAGTTATTGGATAGGTACAGTTTGAGGGGACTCTGTTGCTCAAGGGCCCATCACTAAGATGGGCTATAAAATGTTAATTACCATTTATGCTCACTAATGGTCTTGACTTGTGAGTAGGGATATCCTGAGTAAAACCAGATCAGATACACTACTTGTCCCCAGCTGTTTCAACTGGTCATTTTTACCTTGTTAGGGAGAGCTGCTGTGCATTCTTAATTAGCTGCCATTTTCTAGAGCAAAAGTGGGTGCATTTCAGTGTCAGTTGAAATGAATTCATCTATCTCAAAGTAGCTGTGGCTGTTTGAATTCACAATGTGTCTGATTTCCAAAGATGTAGAGCGCCAACAACTCTAACTGATGTAAATTGGTAACAGAGAGGTTTCTGCTGCTTTGTTTTGTTGATGTGAATTAGAGCTGTCTATTCTCAATGCCTCTGAAAAATCAGGCCTTTATGTATAGGGGTTTGAATTTTTTTGCCTGAAGATTCCAACTAAGAATTTGGACTTTCTATTCTGGACTTTTTTTTTTTTTTTTTTAAGTATTTTAACTTTCTGTTCCGATTCAGAGTAGAAAGTAATTTTGAATTGTTAACATTTCTCACAGTGGAAAGAAATTTTATTTTCAAACCTTTTAGCCCTGATGTCTATAAAATGCTCTGAGATTCTTGCATGACACTTGCTACATAAATTCAAAGCATTTGTATAGAATAGGAAGAAGAAGAAGAATCATCATCACATATTTAAAAGTTAGTATAAAAATCTGGAGTTTATTTTCATGAAATGCAAATAGCTGGTTCATTTTGTGCATAACTATGCAGGAGACCTGAATAGTCTGGCAACCCACCATTAAATGCAAGAGATCTATTTTTAATTTTAAAGATAAGCTTATTAAAAATAATGGCTATCACCAGCTGTTGCCAAAGTATCTGAAATTCCAAACCATGTATTTCATGGTATGGCAATTCTTTCTTAATTAAGATGATATTTGCCTTTCTCCTTTTCTGTCATGGTGAAAGTTGTTTACATTTAAAATTTGAAGCCAATTTCTTTTTTCATTGAGAAATATAAAGTAGCAACACTGCTGCTGCTAAGTGGGAAACGGACAAGCATTCCAGGCAGTTCAGATTGGTTTTAAAGATAGAATGTGACAAATTAAGCAGAATAAATAAAGAGGAAGACTCTATGCTCATTACCCAGCAGTAAATTTATCCAGTGCAGCCATTTTTCATTTTAACTCATGAGAAACTGATCCCTAGTCCCAAAGAGATTCCTACCACAAACTGATCTCTCTCAGTATATTCTGATATTGAGATAAGACAAAAGTGTACCCACTCCTCCTTATCCATTCAGCTCTCTTCCCTTTCTTGCCATGCCACTCTTTTTAGCTTTGACTCTATTTGAGCAGAGAGCTGTCTTGATGAATAGGAGCACACAGGAACCTGAGAGGAAGAAATGAAAATAGGAACATTTGCAGGTTCTTATCAGGGCTCAAAGAAAACTATTTTAACTCATAATCAGCATTTTTCCCTCCTCTTTACCTTTCTCTCTACCTAGGGCTCAATAAGTGGGGCCTTTGCTTGCTTCAGAAACTGACCATGTGCAAGTTGAACCAAGGGTTGGAAAAACTTAGAAGAACACAGAGGTAAATCTAGAATTCTTATCCAGGCTGGCCTTTGCAGCAGAGAGCAAAACAATCAGGAAGATACTGCCTATGGATTCCTTTCAGATTGCATCAGCAGTGTTATTGACAGATTTCTTGGGTCAGATTCACCAGCAAAGTCTGGGAGCTTTGTGCCACTCAGTAGTCATAAACAGTGTAAATGGCCAGTTAAGCCAGATTTATGACTGGTTTGCTACCTGACCGTCCACTTGACCAGTATGGGATTAGGAGGTAGATGAATAATTTTTTGAAAATGTTATCTTAACAACAATAGCCTTAACTAGAAGAGAGCTTGTGAGTCCTTCATCGCACTGGTATGGCTGGTGACAGTGAAAAAAAGTAGCCAGTAATAGAGAGAAACGTATCATCCTTTTTGGACTAAAATGCCAGGCAGGGATGGGAGATGATTTGGTGCACAGCTGGGTAATATTTCCAAAAGTAAGTACTCTGTAAATAAAAAGAGTCACAGGAATGGACGAAGAAGAAACTATATCACTTGGCAAATTTGCTTATGAATCTCTTTCTAGCTTCAAGGTTGTTCCCCCAGTGGTCATTTGCTAAGAAAGGTCCCTTCACAGATTAGAAAGATGATGCTCATGAGTCTAGGCCTATACACAGAGAAAGCCTGCAGAAAGTGAGAGGTGCTCTTTCACTGCTCACAGGTCAGGTTCAGATTATTTAAAAATATTATTAATAGACTATGCAGTCATTATAAAATCAAACTTCATAGACTAACTCCCTGAAAGCAATGTAAGGCTTTCGGAATGCAAGATGTCCAAGAACAACAATTCCAGTGCATTTGAAGATATTTGTAGGCTTTTGAGAAAACTCTTTCCAGTTGTTCTTTTTGCGGCAAAATTTATCAGTCTGAGGAAAAATGTAAGTCTTCAGCTTTCAATCAGAAAGTTTAAAAGTATTAACACTTTTCCAACCCAAATACATTGGCTTTAGATATAGCCTGCCTAAAACAGTTCCCCTTCTTAGAATGCAAGAGGCGCTGACTTCCTTTTAAGTTTGTTTGTACTAATTTAATCTTGAAAGCTTCCCAGTTTCTTTTCTGCCATATTGTTAAGGCAGAAACCTAACCATTACAGGATTACAGCCAAATATGTGCCACATCTAGGTACACCTGGAAGTCATTAAGACCAGCATTTCAAATCTGACTGCAGAAGAAATAATAATAATAATAATAAGGATAATAAATAAATAAATCCAACTTCCTTTCCTCTGAATGTTGACACCTTTTTTTTTTTTATTAGGATAATCTTGAGCCAAAGGTGTTCAAACGAAGTCGCTTACCCTGCAAACAAATGTTCAAAAGACTGCAGTAATGCTCCAGTGGAGGGCCAGAAGCCAGTCACGTCAGTTTGAGTGTGTATGAGAGAGAAAACTGGCACAGAATAAGCAATCTCCCAAAATATAACATGGGATATTTAAATATGTGAATATTTAACTCTGAATAGCTTAGGAACATTTTCTTGTTTTCTACACAAAATCATATCCACACAATTGAAAATAAAAAGGCCACTTGCATCTTCAACACACAGCACAGTTATCTACTCTTCTACAATTACAGTTCTGAAATTTAGGCCCAATTCCACTGCTTGTTTGTCATAGGATTTGTTGTTTAAACCAAACTCATGCTAATATGGCCTAGAAGTATTTACAGAGGTATCTTTAGCTGGCATATTGGCACTTCATATAGACACGAAATGCTAAACTGTTGGATGGGGAACAGCAATCAAATTGTGAACTGCTGTACTAGCTGGCAACCTCATTGTCTAGAGAACCTGAGTGCTGGCTATCCTGGGAAAATAGCACAGAAACTAGAATTAATGCTATTTTAGATTGTTGAGCAAATAACTGAAAAAAAAAGATTTAGCTTCAGAAATGTTGTTGTTCCTCCTGTGAAATTTTTCTTCTCTCTCTCTTCTTGGTTCCAGAACAATTTGCTTTGCTCACTCTCTTGCCTTCCTCTTCAGGTGTGCTCTACTTTACCTATTCCATTATTCTCTTTAGGTCTCAGAGAAGTGACACATAACACCGCATCATAAAGAAATGAAGTGATGGCTGCTGATGCTGATGTTGTTTTTCTTTGAAGGTTACATCAGTTCAAAGGAGAAATACTACAGTAGTCTCCCATGTGTCACTGGCTTAACTTGTGCCTATATATCAATAACTTAATTTCTCTCTTAACACAAAGCTTTCCTCCGAGCAACTGCCGAGCAATTTTTTGTATAAAACCAGTGTATATTTAAAACTGTATCCTGTAAAGCTTCCTGAGCCTATCATGACAGGGCGTCGATAAAAGTTCTGCTAAAAAAAATCACTCATTTAACCAGGCCATCTGATAGGGGACGGAGGGGCAAAGGGGGCAGATGTATTGGAGCCCATTGCTTCAAAGGTGCCTGGAGCTCTGGCTGCCACCACAGCTACTTCAATGGGGGTGGGAGCTGGAGCTCCAGGCCCCTTTGAAACACTACAGCAGTGCTGCTCTGCTGTTCTGGGCAGCTCTGAAGGAAGTTGGGGTGCGGGACGGCAGCACCATGGCATTAAGGTCTGACTGTCCTACCCCACCCCTTCCTCCTGTAGTACCCAGAGGTACTGAGACCTCATCTGGGGTGAGTGAAATCTCTGCTCTACAGCCTCAGCTGAGAGCCAGTTGGCCTTTAGCTCATGTGGTAGAGTGCAGGGCTTTAGACCCTATGCTTGCAAGTTCTGTCCCTGGTACTGGCAACCCGGGTCTGTTGGTGTTACACTCCCTTGGTCTGCCCCTTCCAAGATACAGAGTTGGGCCTGTCTCTCTCCTTGCCCAAGGGCCCCCCAGTGGCTGTTGGCCTTGCTGCACCTAACTGAGAACAGGTTACACAAGTGAGTCCATAATGAACTTAGAACTACCATCTAAAGAAAGTGGAAGAATATTCTATGTGTTAGGAGCGACTTAATTGGCCTAGAGATTTACAGTCACAACCCACTTTGGCATGATAAATCAATACATCCCATTACTGGAATAGACTTGATGCAGGATCCACTACGTGAAATTCTGTTGCCTGTGGTAGGAAGGTCAAAGCATTATGATCCCCTTTGGCCTCAAAATCTGTGAAGGGACTTGAGTGGATCTTCCACTATTTTAGCAAACCCTCACCCCTATTCTTACACTGTATGCCTTGGTGTTTCCTTTATATGAACTGTATGCTTGTTAATGCAAAACGGATTCTAAACAGGGGCAGTTTTCAGGGAATCTAACAAACCAAATGGTGTATAGAGGAATCAATATCCTAAGTCAACAACAAAATTATCTTCTATAAATAATGTTCCCTGTATCTAAACACAGGGTAGATTATGTATGAAAATGTCAGTCTCTGTGACAATAACATAGAGGCACAGATGGCATCATCTTAATAAAGAATGTCATAGCACTGTTGAGCATAGCCTCTGTTTTAAACTGTTCTGGGATATGCACAGTAAGCAACTGTAAGAATCGGGATCAGTAGAGGCAGTTTCATGAAGGCGAGCAAAGATTAATTTTCATTGCCTCATCTTTAAGCATTCCAGTGTTTATGGACAAGGTGCTTCCAAACCTTCTCCTCAAGTCTGGCTGGAGCAACAGAACTAACTATACAACCAGTTTTGCAGAACTGAGAGCACATAGGGACTCTTCTCCTCCTGTTAGGGGAACATGCCCTTCCCTGTTTCCAGCCCTTCTAGTGGCTGTACACACTGCCTCTGACCTCTGCCCTACACTACGAGTTCTGCCGGAGGATCTCGGTATAAATAACAAGCAGGGAGCTAGAAAAACAAGTCTGCGCTATAAAAATCTGTCTAGCCGATGCCCACAAGTCGCTTTCAGGTAAACAATGACAAGACTTTGGGCACATGAGGGAAGGAGGGGAGAGTGAGATAACACTTGTTTGTCTGTGTGGAACTTTAGTCAGAGACCTGGACAGGTTGCTTCTTCCTACAGTTAAAAAAATGCAGAAATCATTCCTGAGATTCTGTCTGCTCTTTACTTCTATTCAGTATCCATAAACCCAATTCACTCTGCAACAGTTGCTTTAAAAGACTCACATTTATATTAATTTTGAAGGAGGCTCCATCAGTTTAAAGACACCACCACCACCACACTGAATTATTTACCAGTGGCACCAAAATTTGGATGCTTGGGATTAATTCTGCCTGTCCATCTTCAGCAAAGTTCAGCTGTCTGAATGGGGTGACAAGGCAGTGTTTTTTTCTTATTGTTAATTTATTTTTATTACTTAAAAGAGCTGGCAGTTAAAAGAGCAAGTTGCATGGCTAAATATGAGTGCAATCACTGGCAGAGGCATAACGAAGAAGTGATAAAGGATGAATAAGAGGAGAATGCTCTGTAAGGCAGAGGTGAATCAAGGTTATAGCTGATATGGCTGTGCCCTAGAAGTGTAAATAGACTTTTAAATGCAAAGAGATTTTGTTCCTGAATTTCCTTTCTGAGATTTTATGTATTATGTGGGAGAGGGATCATTTTCTTTGCTACTCCACCGCAAAAATCACAGAATTGCAAGGCTTGAAGCGGCCTCAGGAGGCTATCGAGTCCAGCACCTGGCCCAAACTAAACCATTCCAGCCAGGACTTTGTCAAGCTGAGACTTAAAAATCTTTAGGGATGGAGATTTTAACAGCCAACCTACACCTCCCACTCTTCAGCTTGACGTCATTGCTTCTTGTTCAGCCATCTGTCACTGCTGAGAACAGCCTCTCTCTATCTTCTTTGGACCCCACCCCTTCAGGAAGTTGAAGACAGCTATCAAATCACCCCTCACACTTCTGCAAACTAAATAAGCCCACATCCCTGTCCTCATAGGTCATGTGCTCCAGCACCCTAATAATTTTCCTCTCCCTCCTCTGCACCCGCTCCAATGTATCCACATCCCTTCTATACTGGGTGGATCAGAAGTTTCCCATGAATGCCACAGTTGCCCTTAAAGATATTCCCATTTTGTGAAACAACCTATAAGGTTGTCCCAGAATATGGTTGATACTAAGGTAAACTTATCTAGGCATCTATTACTATTGCAAGTAGTTCAGGGCAACCACTGTTCTACAGGATCAGTTAGTGACACATGATTCACAGTCTGTACCAACTTGCAGAGAGGAGTGGGGATGTGTGGGAAAGCATGGGGAATGGGTGAATGTGTGTTTCCCCAACCCAAAAGCACTGGATAGTGCAACAGGGCTGGAATAAACTTGGAGGAACAGAGTTCCCCCATGGGAGCAATAACCAGATTGCTACTCTTTGGCTACGTCTACACGTGCACGCTACATCGAAATAGCTTATTTCGATGAATAACGTCTACATGTCCTCCAGGGCTGGCAACGTCGACGTTCAACTTTGACATTGGGCAGCACCACATCGAAATAGGCGCTGCGAGGGAACATCTACACGCCAAAGTAGCACACTTCGAAACAAGGGTGCCAGGAACAGCTGCAGACAGGGTCACAGGGCGGACTCAACAGCAAGCTGCTCCCTTAAAGGGCCCCTCCCAGACACAGTTGCACTAAACAACACAAGATCCACAGAGCCGACAACTGGTTGCAGACCCTGTGCATGCAGCATGGATCCCCAGCTGCCGTAGCAGCAGCCAGAAGACCTGGGCTAAGGGCTGCTGCACACGGTGACCATAGAGCCCTGCAGGGGCTGGAGAGAGAGTGTCTCTCAACCCCTTAGCTGATGGCCGCCATGGCGGACCCTGCTATTTCGATGTTGCGGGACGCGGATCGTCTACACGTGCCCTACTTTGACGTTCAACTTCAAAGTAGGGCGCTATTCCCATCCCCTCACGGGGTTAGCGACTTTGACATCTCGCCACCTAACGTCGATTTCAACTTCGAAATAGCGCCCAACACGTGTAGCCGTGACGGGCGCGATTTCGAAGTTGACGCTGCTACTTCGAAGTAGCGTGCACATGTAGACGCGGCCTTTGAGTCCTAATGTGTTTCCGGCCCACTTCTGGAATTCAATATGAGCTATGCTGCTGTGGGCAGCAGAGCCTTGTGCTGCTTCTGCCTCAGGGTATCTCCACACTTACCAGAAGATCAACTCCTTCAGGGATTAAAATTGAGGCATACGAAGGCTGAACTGTTGAGCAGGGTTGCCAACTGTCAGTAAATTTATGGATAGTTCATAAAAATTAGCCAAAATTGGATGTGCCCGTAAAGTCCGTAAAAAATGTAGGTGTCCATAAATTTTGTAGAAGTGCGATAAAATTTCAAAAAACAGCAATTATTCTATAGCAATTAAACTTTTTCTGTGCTGCTTCAGCCATGTCACTGAATGTAAAACTGGATGTTTTAGTTGTTTATTTAGTTTAATGGTTGAGGTGACAAAGTGATCCATGTGATGCTTTCATCTACGTTATCTCACCGAGTTAGCATCAGAACATTGACAACATGAGTAACTAAATTAAAACGAATTAAATAGCTAATTGCTCTTGTGAGCTGTGTCTACACGAGCCCCTTCCTTTTGGAAGGGGCATGTTAATGAGCGAGTTTGAAAGATGCTAGTGAGGCACTTCCATGAATATTCAGTGCCTCATTAGCATAATGGCAGCCGCAGCGATTTGAAAGTGTCGCTTTTGAATCACGTGCCACCCGTGGAGATGGGGGCCTTTTGAAAGGACCCCCCAGTCTTTGAAAGCCCCTTCTTCCTATCTGGTATTAGGAAGAAGGGGCTTTCGAAGACTGGGCGGTACTTTCGAAAGGCCCCCATCTCCACGGGCAGCGTGCGATTCGAAAGCAGCACTTTCGAATCGCCACACCTGCCATTATGCTAGTGAGGCACTGCATATTCATGGAAGTGCCTCATTAGCATCTTTCGAACTCTCTCATTAACATGCCCCTTCTGAAAGGAAGGGGCTCATGTAGACACAGCTGTGATGTATGAATGACAACGATTACTTTTCACTTCTGGCCATTTATGTTATCTCAATATAATATAATAATTATGTCCATAAAAAAACTTGTCTGTCCATAAATTTTTCCATTTTGTCCATAAATGAAATTTCTGTGAGTTGGCAACCCTGCTGGTAAGCCTTCCTTCCTTCCTCCTTCAGGGTCGATCTTCTGGTGTTTGATTTAGGGTACCTAGTGGAGACATGCTAAATCAAACCATCAGGGCTCTACAGTCAGCCCTTGTACTCCTCATTGTCATGAGAAGTCATGGAGGTCAATGGAAGAGTTTCTCCCATTGACCTTCCCCTGTGTACAGCCAGAAAAATTCATCTAGGATACACCGATTGTCTTGACTGGAATTGCATATCTTAGATTGACTTTTTGGCCTGGTGTAGACCTGGCCTCAGGGCAGGCTGTAAGATTAGAATACAGACCACAGGGAATACTGCAGGTACTCAGGTAACCTTGTGGAGTTAGGTGCGATGAAACTGCAACTTTTGTACAGGCACTCATGGTATTGACAGGGAGAAGTTGTTGCAACAAGGTAGCAAAGAAAATAGTCTTTTTCATAATGAAAACTTTGTGCTTAATATTTATTTACACTTCTAAGGCATATGAATACTGTAAATACTGAGTTAGACACATCCAGTTATCTTAGGCAACTCGAAAGGGTGACCATTGCATTTCTGCGTTCACAGCTCTATTCTCAGTCCTGATGTCTTAAAAGTCAAGTCTTATTAAATCTTTCTTAAAAGCAAGATGAATATAAGTTTACTATTCACCGTTTTGAGCTTTAGCTACATATGTTTAATTATAAATGGAGCTTTGCTCATTAAAATTATACGAATAGGCAAAACTCGCTAGCATTTACTGCAATTGGCAAAATGCTTTTCTTCTCAAAGCGCTCTGACAGGTTGGGAGATAGGCTAAATATAGTACTTAAATGAGGAAAGTCCATATTTTGTATCACCAAATATATTGCATGTTGCATAGGTAAACCTTCAAACACCTCAGTCTTACACATTCTGAAATTAGAAACGCCTGCACCATGTGTTTCAATTTGTCTGTGAATATTTATAAGCATTTAAACTACTAATGTTGTTGGCACTGTTAAATCTTGATTAAGTTTGTAAATATTCAAAAGAAGCAGATGTTTACTGATCCCATTTACCTTTAAGGGGAAAAAATGTAAAACTGGAACAAAAGCAAACTGTAAAACTGTTTCTCAACAGAAACAACCAGAATAAATTACTGCAATCTGAAGACTATAAAGAGTGACTTCAAAGGTCAAAGGATTAAAGACAGTCTCAACAATGAAAAGCATTTTATTAGATTAATAAAACATACGATTTTACTAACTTAATTAAATGAACAAATTAGCTAGAAAGGAACTTCAGAGCTTGCCATCCCAAATTAACACTGGATATAGAGAAGGTATAGTAGATATTGACCCCCACTCCGCTAGCCTATATTATTTTATCTTACACCTAAAATTATTCGAAGCAAAGAGTAAAGGCAAAAGCAGAGAGTGTTGTAAAAGCTGAGGTTACAGTACTAAGGAACAGTATGAAAAGGGAGTCTTGGAAAGCTGTACGTCTGCCAGGGCTATTTACAATCTTCAAAGAACTTCATACTGCTCTGGGACTAAAGCTATAGAACAGGCGCAGTCAATGCCAAGGAGGCCTATGCTTGGCTTCAGTGAGAAACCAAAACACTAATTCAGTTCTCTGTTCATCTGTTTTAAATCATGGTTTTAAGTGCATTTATGTGATAAAGAGCTGAAGCTGTTTCTTTTGGCCATCTAAATAATTGGGACACTCTCCTTTTCAAAAAGATTGACATTTAAGTACAACAAGCTTATTGGAAAGTGAGTTTAGGCTTAAAGAGCCTTGAGTTTGCTTAACTCTTTCAGAACTTATTAGTGTCTCTTTTCAAAGTAATGGTTTTCAAGGCAGGATAGACTTAGGGGCCCAATTCTGCTCCCCCCTACGTCAGTGGGACATTAACTTGGCTTGGTCTTTAAAGAACACTGAGGCATGCAGCAATTTGAAGGAAAGAAGGAACTGTGTTCAGAAGAATTATTCAAGTTTGTAAAGAAATTCCCCCCTAAAACCAAAACAAAGAAAAAGCAGTGGCTTACTCTCACCAAACAAAAGAAGTTACAAAAACCAAGGAAAGGTTGGATGGTAGCCCTAGGAAACCCAGATAAGTTGTCTGGGGAGCAAAGGAAGGGAAAGAAAAAACATACAAAGGAAAAGAGAGAGAGAGAGAAAGATTTTAGAGTAAAGCCTGTGCATTCACTCCCTGGCCTACACTTTGCTTATTCAAAGTTCAAATTCACTCAGGTCTTTCACCTGCAGAGAGATTGTGGTAGGAACAACACCTCAACAGAAGCTTTTAGTCTGACATCAAATATGGCAAGGCTATCATTTAATATACAGTCACTCAGCAATTGATTTATTCCTGTTTGGAGGCCCCCTTCTCTTTCTCTTCCTCCCTTCCCTGCCCCACTACTTCCTTCAACTTCCTTGAATTAGGAGGGAGCACTGGCCTTGTAAACTGAGGGTTGTGAGTGCCATCCTTGAGGAGGCCATTTAGGGGTGTGGGGCAAATAGATTAATAAGAAATCTCTCAGGGAGGGTGCTTGGTCCTGCCAAGAGGGCAGGGGACTGGACTTGATGACCTCTCAAGGTTCCTCCCAGCTCTATGAGATGTGTTTGTATATTTTGGAAATACTCAAAATTTTGTAAGTTAAATGGGAGAACATGATGGAGCTAATTCCAGTTAAATAACATTAGCATTCACATTCTTCTCTTGCTTAAACATGATGACTTTCAGTATTCCCTTTTCCTCATTTATTATTTAAGATCTTATCCTAACATACACTACAGTGAAAGAAAATGTGATTTTAATTTCTTCATTGTTAGCTGCCAATGCCTGGCATCTCCTCTCACACACACACAGAAATACCCTCTGATGGCAACAAAACATTGATACTGCCTAGGTTATCTATAAAACATGCCTCAGCTGTTATTGGCTACAGAGAAACCACAGAGCTAGAACTCAGTGTCATGCTGTGAAGTCCACTGGAAAACTAAGAACAAGGCCAGTTTCCAAAAGAGGCAGTGCATTAAAGGTCTTCCTATTCGTCATTTTAGTCTGTGTATATAACCCCATCCAATAGCAGGTTAATTTTTTTTTTAATAACATCCTAAATTTGTCAGCAGTTTCAGTTCTCTGGCAGCAGAGAAGAAGTACATTTTTTTCAGCTTCACACATACTTTTAATTTTTAAGGGCACATAGCCCAAACTGCAGAGGAAAAAGATCTCTTGGGCCAGCACGGCAGCAGCTCAGCGTGCAAACAAGGAGGTAGATCTGGAAACAATCTAGATTTGATTTATTGGGGTTGATCTTACATGGACTCGGGATTTTTGTTTTTATAAAAGAACAGAAGAAGATGAAGAAGAACCCTTGTATTTTAGACTGATGATAGGAAATCATTTATGGTTCAGGTAATGCCTTCTGTTAGTGCTTCCAAGTGGCATATGTTAGACTTGCCCAGCCCTACTGCAAGAAAAGTGATGGATTTAGGTAGTGTTTGCCTTGCTGGGGAGCAAATGCTGATTGCAGTGCTTGCCTTCCCTCATGGGTTCCCTCAGGAGCTCTGGGAAACCATACTGTGGTAGCTGCTGTGAGAATGCTCTGCATCAGCAGGACTCCTGGCAAAAGAAAAACAGTAGCAACTTCGCATCCCCACAGCCTCTTTGCCTTGAGCATTTTGTGCAAGTGGAAACCATCGTAAGCTGACCCAGATCAGGGGCTGCATATAGCCCCAAATATTTGATTCTTATTACACTTGCCCATGCACACACATGTGGTCTTTACTAAAAGCTACAGGGTGAACCTTTCTTGTCTAGCACCCTCAGGACATGACTGGTGCCAGATGAGAGAATTTGCCAGATGACAGGAGGTCAATATTGCCTAGCACATTACCAACACTTCCACTGCTTAATGTCGGCTCTTAGAAGACATTCAGGGGTAGACTACAGCTAAATTACAGCACAGAACACTGCGAGCCAAGACTGGTGGCTGTAAGCAAACTTTATGGGGCCATGGGAAACTGGGCCACACCCATGATAAGTGCACCACACCTGCTAACTAGCATCATGCCGGATTACAGAGTTCTGGATTAAAGAAGTGAGTATTTACCCATGAAATCTTATGCTCCAAAAATCTGTTAGTCTAGAAGGTGCCACATGTACATACAGCATATTTACTTTGAAGGTTTCTCAGTACACCTCACACAACATCTATTTCTTTTTATTCAAAGAAATCTAACTTTATGAGGAAGCTGTTTATGGTGCTGGCTCTAACGACTCTCTTCTTGTCACCTCTGAAGGTTGAATATTGGGATAACAGGCACTGATTAAAATACTGTATACATAATGTCACTATTGCTTCACATAAGATCATTGGAAGCAAGATCCTAACTTGCAACCCTTCAGTATTAAACTTGTAACAATTTCCTTGTCAAGTCAGGGAGATTCTAACCTTGTTTATCAGTGAATGCAGAACAACATTCTAACATAACAGCAGTGTCACTCTGACCTCTGTGTGGAATCTCGGTTCTCTTCATGCAGCACAACAATGTCTCTTTTGTGCAGTGAATGTAAGGCCCTGGGAGTCACGATTTACTGCTCTGGCAATTTAATCATAACCTTCATACTTTGTGGCTTATTCAGTTAACATTCTAAAACAAAACATATAAGATACCAGAACTTCTTCCCTGTTCTTCATATCTCTTAGCTGATTCCATTTATCACTTACTTGTCCACCAAATCTCATTTAATTGCAAACATGCATAAAAGGTACAAAGGCTCAGGATATTGGAAATGAAAAGTGAAGGCAACATTATCACTTTGTGCCTTTAAATGACTTTAGGGGATTTTCGTTCAGCTAAGCACATTTTGTAAACCAGGGCAAGAAAAGACAAGTCTTGTTTCATATACCCTGCATTTTCCAGCCTAAGTTCGGTCAGTTTATGAAAGCAAAAGCTACAGATCTTTTAATATCTGCAAATAGATTTTAGAATATTCGTTTACACAAAGGCATGCTCCTTGTGTACATCAAACATGCTTTTTATAGATTTACAATTGCTCTATAGAATCCAAACTTAAGGAAACCATAAAATAAGAAACTAATATGGAGATCCGGGGTGACTATTATGGTGAGCAGCTATGACTCAGTGATGCCAATGGGCAATACAAGTGCTCAGCAGCTCTCAGGAAGCAGCTGTACAAGTTAGCAATGAACACTTAGCCCCTCCTCTTTCCAAAGGGATTATTCCGTTACCTGAGACTATTTAGTAAGCACCTGTGTGCGTCGGAATGGCTCCGATATATACATTCCAGAGCCGTGTGAAACTTGGCAGGCTTGATTTCGAGGGGTCGTGTGTACATATTCTTTCAGTTTGAATCTCGTGTGGTTTCACACTTCGACCCCGCAAGTTCACTTTGAACTTCAAGTTCAAATGAAACCAAAATATCAAAACTGCTGGGTATTACCTTGTTACAGCATTGAAACCGTGCCTTCCTGCATAGGAGAGGATTTCAAGAAAATACTATAAATCAGATCCAACTTTTCATGAACTTGCTTGGAGTGCTTGCTACGAAGAACAAAAGCAGTCAAGCATCCCATTGTTTTGGGTTCACTGGGAACAGTTCACACAGTTCTAGTCAATATTAGCCCTTCCCTAACTGTAACACCATCTTTTAAAGATGTGCTAATATTCCAGTTATAAGCGTGGAGCTTATGTGTTTAATATGGCATACTAAATAGATGGATAAAACTGAGTCTATATCCATTCTCAGCCCTGTACTATAAATTGCTTACAATCAGTTGCTCACTTTTGAGATATAGACAGGCCTAAATTATTTTTGTACTAAGTCTTAAGAGGTTCTTCATTTCAGTTCTTGATAAGAATCTTTAAATGGGTGCATGAGTGAGTGAGTGAGAGAATAACAGTTTCAAGCAATTGTCCTCCTGACTCTGAACTTTTTCAATTAGCAGACAAATGGCAGCAGGGAAACAAAATTTGAGTCCCATGCTTGTCCTTTGCTCCTATGACTGGAAGGGACTGAAAGACGGTATTGTCTGAATTGCAGACACAGCTTATAAACAAAAACTAATTAAAGATGTTAGCTTTGTCTTAGGATCAGATCCAAGAAGTTGGCTAGGACTTGACCTACAAAACTCATGTGAATTGTGTCAGAGATCTACCACTTTTAGACTGCAGACATCTGCAGAGTAAAAGAAATTGTGACTAAGAACCCAATTCAGCAAGGTTCTATAGTCCAAAATGCATGCCAAAGTACTTTGTTGGATGAGATCCGAAAGAAAGATGCCAATATGCTTACTGCAGTCTCATCAGAGCCAGCACTAGGCACGGGCAGACTGAATGAACAATTGCTTATGGCCCCGAGCAGCTCAAGAAAATCCCCCAATACGCTTTTTCATTATAAGAACTTGGGAGGAAGCGTTCCATGGTATTCCTGCATAAGGTCCCCAATGAGCCTCAATAATGGGCAAACGTTTTGAAACTGAATGCAGTAAAATTATCACAGGCAACTGCATCTGGCTCAGAGCAGCAGATGTTTAGTTTATGTTTACGTTGAAACCATGAACTAGTTGAATTGAGCTTAAAGGCCTGATTTAATCATGCAAATATGTTTGCATTCCTGCACCTAATTTGTGCATGCAATTCTTGTGACTGCATGCATGCGTGCACAAAACCTGGTATCTGAGTGTGTAAATTTGATCGGTCACCTGCCTGCAGTGGAAATACTCAATTTCCATGAACAATCCTGGTAAATGTGTGACACAATTAGGCCATTGGGTGTGTCTGTATTTTGTAAATAGGTTTGCATAGTCACAACTTTGAAAAATCAAGACCTAGTGTTTCTATTGGAGGGTTTCTTGTAGTAGTTCTCAGGCTTTGTAAGAGGTATGTACTTGTCACATACCGCACATTGAGTCCTTTTCCTTTCAACATAATCTTTTGACTTTCCCACTGCAAAGAAGAAACATTGTCAGACTGATTATGAGGAAGCTCACTAACACGCATGCATTTGATGCTTTGGTGACAATATTATACAGAATCTACTGTTGTAGGTGCTGGACCACATACAAATACAGAAAGCACTCATCAAAAATACAACTCTTGTCTAGGTACTTGTGTTGCAATCTACAGAAAACTCATTCCTTTCAAAACATGGTGGAATAACTAACAGGCTACTTTGAAACCCATAATTGTCTTTATATACAGGCCTTTGTACCACGCTATTGAAACATTTTAAATTTTATTACAGTGTTTGAAATCAAGAAGGCAATTAGTGATGTTTTAGACTGTGTACTGGTCATTCAAAACTACAAATCAATAGTACTTTG
Organism: Carettochelys insculpta; assembly: GCF_033958435.1. Taxonomy (NCBI): domain Eukaryota; kingdom Metazoa; phylum Chordata; order Testudines; family Carettochelyidae; genus Carettochelys; species Carettochelys insculpta. The sequence continues at coordinate 33,243,088 of NC_134150.1, read as the reverse complement.
TAAATGTCAGTCAAGTTTGTGGCTTTATATAGCCCAAGTGTGTGTGTATATATGGTGACAGGGTGGGACCAGTGGATGAATTTACAAGGGGAGAGGCAGCTCAAAAAAGCAGAAACCACCCTAGCAGTCAGGTGTTATCACAGGCAGAGTGGAAGCAGCAGGGGAAGAGGCTGTTATAAATTAATTAGGACCAGCTGGTCCCACTTGAGGCTGCCACAGGCTTTTTAAAAGCCTTCCCCCAGTAGGAAGAGGAGGGAGAGTGGAAGAGGAGACTGGAAAGGAGTGAGGAGATTAGAGCAGGCAAGGAGGGAGTCAGAAAGCAGTGAAAGAATAACAACATCAGAGACAGCAGGGGAGGTGAGGCGCTCCCCTGCAGAAAGCAGTTGGGGCTCCCTGCCCCTGGTAACCTCAGGGCTCAACCAAAGGCTGGAGGGACTGGTTACTCGGCCCAGACAGACCAGGTGGCACCTGCCTGCTGCCCTTTGAGCCCAAGAACCAAAGCCTAAGCTCCAACAAAGGCAAGCAGGCCCAATACCGTGGGACTGAGGGCTGAACATAGGTCTGGGATCAAGGAGTCACACTGACCCTGGCGCACTCTCTCTCTCTTTCCACACACACACACACAAACGTACATGTATATTCACAATTATATAAGTGTAGCATACATTTCAAAAGAATGTCTGTATTCCCATTTTAAGCATTTAATGCACTGAATTCTTAAGTATAAAAGACTGCAAATGAAATACAGTATATGGAACAGATATACCTATAACAGAGTAGAGCTTTCTTTCAAAGACCTTTTTGATAGACTTTCATGTTTGATAATAAAAATATTTTGCCTTTTCAATACAGCTTTGTTTTTTTAAGTATCTCCAAGCAATTGACAAGTATAAACTAATAAACCTTAAAATCATTCCAATGAGGTGTGGACGTGTTATTATGTATGTTTTGCATGTGGGTAAATTTATATGAAGATAAAGGCAAAGTGATTTTTACAAAGAGATAGGAATATAACAATAGTCTTGATGACCTTGAACCACTAAACTACACTTCTGCACAACTGATGTCTTGAATATAGGTTTTGTGACTGATGGGATGACACCAGATGTATGTAAATCTGAGTAAGGATAAACTTCTTGGGTTTTTTTATGTGCAGTAGATAGCTGTAATCAATGTTACTGACAGACTGCAAAGTAGCTGGCCTTTGATTCATGACATGCATTCTTAATTTTTCCCGCATCAGAGGGTGTGTTTACTGTTACAAAATTTACCTTTTTTAAAAGCACAGTTTTTTTATACTCAACTTTCCCACGAATTTCAACAAACTGGAAATAGACTATGAAAGCAATAGGAATTGCTGTACCTCTCTAAAACTCATGTTTTCATATTTAGTTGAAAACAAAACAAAAAGGTAGCTGTCTGCTGTCAATTGCTGTACAGAACTGTGTGTCTTTTCTGGCCATTTCTGGGCAAGCACACACTCTCATTATCAAAACAAAAAGCAGTCAAGTAGCACTTTAAAGACTAGCAAAATAGTTTATTAGGTGAGCTTTCGTGGGACAGACCCACTTCTTCAGACCATAGCCAGACCAGAACAGACTCAATATTTAAGACACAAAGAACCAAAAACAGTAAGCAAGGAGGACAAATCAGGCAGTCACACATTCTCCTTTTGACTTTTTCCATTTATATCATTTTCAGATTGCCGCAACTCTTCTGGGTAAAATTAAAGTACTCCTGATTTATGATGATGTCACCGGAAACAGAATCACAGGCACATTCTCCAACACAAAGAAACTCTACTTTTTAGGGTTTTCATCCAAAGTTTATAAAATGAAGCTGAGGCCAAGGCTGAAGCTTATCAGCAAATCTCTTGGAAGCAGTGTGTAAGACATTAAGTGGCCAAGAAATAATTTACTTGGACAATAAGAAGGATGAGATGCCTAGGCAGAGTTTATTATCCTCAGGCTCTCAGAGACACCTGCTGTCACAATTCCTGGCATATATTTTTTGATTATTTGATGCAACAGGAGACATTTGGATTGGTTTAATCAAACCCTTCCAAAGGGCCCTGTTTCTAATCTGTGGCAATTGATCACACTTCACCAATCCAAGAATATCTGAAGCATTTCAGGACTGATCACACTGAGATTGGTTTTATAGGAACCCAGTAAACCTGAATACAGATATTTTAACTGAGAAGGCTACACCATTTATTGATCACTTTGATTTTGAGTATATCTAGCTGAAGTTTCTTGTAGACAGAAATTCATGTTATACAAAAGGCAAGGGATAATAAACACTAAGGCTATGTCTCGATTAGAGCGATTTGTTCTCAGAAGGTTTTGTCAGAAGATATCTCCCGACAAAACTTCTGTTGACAGCTCGCATCCAGACAGCAAAGCAGATCACTCTTTTGATCTGCTCTGCCAACAGATAGTGGCCAGACTGCCTGACTGCTCTCTCGACAAAATGACTACACAGAATCCCAGCAAACAGGGTCCTAGGTCAGCATTTCCTCTGGGAGCCCCAGTGAGATGCATCCTTAAAGGGCACCCTCACACAGAACAGCTTCTAGGGCAGGGCTTCAGCACAGCAGGTAGCGAAGGCATACCCTCAGACTAACATTTTCAGTGTTTCTGTTTAGAGTGGGAATAAAAGTGCTAGGAACTCAGATTTCCTCCTTGAATTTGTAATCCAGATGTATATATTCGCATTTGAGCAGCACACCCTCCATTTTAATGGGTGGCCAAGGACAAATATATGCATGTCAGATTCAAATAAAAACAGAAATGCAACTCCGTTTCTCTATTTTTTTTTTTTTTTAAAAATGAACCTTTCCCTCCTCCTTCACTTCCAGGAAACAAGAGCACAAAAATTTGAAGGTGGAAGTTCACAGCCCCCTGCACTTCCAAAAAAAGAGAGATTATTTATCCTCCCGCCCTGTCTTCTCAATATTTTATTTTGAATTCATTTTTGAGCTATGTGTAAATCTTAGAAAGGCAATGACTTATTTCCCATGTACAACACTAAGGGAAATTTCCAACAGAATAACAAAAAGAGAGGAAGGCAGATTTAACCCTCAATATTTAATAGAAATAATACTTTTTGTTGCTCTCTTTTTCTCCTTTCTCTTAAAGTTTTTATGTGGCATTTGGAAGCTTTATTGTTTCAATAGAAAGGTAAAGAGGTTAATGCCTCTTTAACAAGGGGCTTTTTTCTTTCTCCCCCACCCCCTCCTTTTTGGCTCGGCCTAAATTTCTAACACTACCTGATGAAACGTAGTATACAGCTTTTAATTGTGCCCAGAGGCAGTACAACTTCGCAGAGGGTTTGGAGCAACTGGCAAAGGATTTGAGAAACAGCTGTGTTCCGGGAACATGTGCAGTACAGTGGAACAGCCCTGTCAGCACCTGTACCCGCTTAACGCGCATACGCACACGCATGCTACATGCCCAGTTCACATCTGGGATTAATCAGTGTTTTTAAAGGAATTAATACTCTTAACTTTATTTTATTGTACCTATAGGAACATGATGCTATATTAAAATCTGCAGCATATAAGTAGTATTTTGTTCAGCCCAGAGTTACTGGAGGGAATTCAAACCTCCCTTTGCTTTGCCAAGAATGAATTGTTTTAATATCCCAACATTCAATATTATTTATTATTACAGTCTAGTACTGCTTTAGTGAGTAACTGATTTTCCCTTGCTTTATCCTACTTTTCCCAACTGAACTCTTCCCCACAATTTCAACTTTGGCTGGAAACAAGCCCTGCTCTTCTTTGCGCAGAGCTCTCTATTCATGTTGGAAGGTTCCAAACGTCTTTTAAAAACATTACATTAATGGACTGTAGTTTCAACAGAGGAATTTACTTAGTTTCCACAGCAGAGAACTCAATTCATGTATGAGCTATGCTATATTAATAACTGTTTATGCTCGATTTTCCTGTTAGTTCTACATAGGGGAAATTTACATTAGATTTGTATGCCCTTTCTGTGTAACTGATAATGGAATTCAGCAAAATGAGTCTAGCTCATTAAGAGGATGGAGATTAGAAGTGGAAATTGGAAAGGGTAGGTGGCGTTGTGCATGGGGGGAGGGAGGAGAGGAGAATAAGGCAGGACTTGTTCAGAGAAACATAAAACTTAAATTAACCCAACAACCTGAGCTAGTAGTGACACTTTCAAAGCTGAGAAGTCAAAGGCTTGCCACCACCACCAACTTTTTGGGGTGCTGTGCAATGGAAACCAATTGTTAGTCAACTTTCAAACACAACAGAGCTGCCGTTACTCCAAATATGCAAAGCCTGGATGGACCAATACACTGAATGACACAAAAACACAATGAGCTATCAGAGTAAGAGGGTCAGCATTGAAACTTACCATGAGACACTTCTGACTAGAGGTATATCTATACTACCAAGTTTTGTAGCCAAAAACTGCCTGTTGGCAACAAAGCAGTAAGAGCGTTCATGACTCAATGTGACTTTTGTCTAGTAAAACACCCAGTTTTGGGGATAAAAAACTTCCATCACTACAGAAGACTTTTCTTCTCTTCCCCTCACTTTATTGTTGATAACAGCAATGAAGGGTCCTGTGGCACCTTATAGACTAACAGACAAGTTTTGAGCATGAGCTTTCGTGAGCACAGACTCACTTCATCAGATGCTGGTCTTGGAAATCTGCAGGGCCAGGTATAAATAAGCCAGAGCAAGGGTGGGGATAACAAGGTTAGCTCAGTCAGCAAGGGTGAGGCTTCCTACCAGCAGTTGATCTGGAGGTGTGAACACCAAGGGAGGGGAAACTGCTTTATTGTTGATACAGAGCCTGTGTAGATTCTGCTGTTTGTTTTGTCATCAAAACTGGCCCTGAGGGTTCTGCCCAGTGTTTTGATCTCTGCTGCCCTGCAGGTATGTGCTGTTCCCTTTTCAAAGCTCTGTGAAATACCTGACAGCTGAGTGAGTGCTCCATTTGGGGAACAAAGAACTTATCATTGGACTGCTCCTGTTCTGCCCTGCCCTAAGAACACAGCAGCAAGCGGACTGCTGCTGTCGGGAGAGGGGGACAGGCTGCTGTGCTGCTTTGACATTTCTCAGCACCAAGAGCTCACAGAGGTACTATGAGAAGGCTGCGGGAGAACTCGGAGGGAATCCCAAGATGCACAGGGATCAACTCCCCCAACACTGCACTGTGGGATCCATACCCACAATTCAATGCTCACACTGTCCCATGTGGACATGATCTGTCCACAGAGGGAGCAAGTGTGACCACCTTGTGGCGAGCTTTGTTCTGTCAAATTTTGGGTGTTGACATATGCTCTGTCATCAAACCTTGGTAGTGCAGATCAGCATTTCTGAAACTTTTTGAGACCATGGAACGCCAAACAATAATATTTTTATGTGGAACACCTCTGAAGATTTTCTTAAAAAATTGTTGAATAGTAACAAAGAGGAAGCCGTGCTAGTTTATACACTATCAAAACAAAAAGCAGTCAAGTAGCACTTTAAAGACTAGCAAAATGCTTTATTAGGTGAGCTTTCGTGGGACAGACCCACTTCTTCAGACCATAGCCAGACCAGAACAGACTCGATATTTAAGGCACAGAGAACCAAAAACAGTAAGCAAGGAGGACAAATCAGAAAAAGATAATCAAGGTGAGCAAATCAGAGAGTGGAGGGGTGGGGGGGAAGGTCAAGAATTAGATTGAGCCAAGTATGCAGACGAGCCCCTATGACTTTCTGAATCACTATAGGGGCTCGTCTGCATACTTGGCTCAATCTAATTCTTGACCTTCCCCCCCACCCTTCCACTCTCTGATTTGCTCACCTTGATTATCTTTTTCTGATTTGTCCTCCTTGCTTACTGTTTTTGGTTCTCTGTGCCTTAAATATCGAGTCTGTTCTGGTCTGGCTATGGTCTGAAGAAGTGGGTCTGTCCCACGAAAGCTCACCTAATAAAGCATTTTGCTAGTCTTTAAAGTGCTACTTGACTGCTTTTTGTTTTAAAAAATTGTTGTGGGACCAAAAAAACCCAAAAACCAAACAGCAACACAGACAGCAAAAATAAAATGAAGTAATTTAATCAGGTACCATAGCAATGAAATAGTAACATTATAGCTGGTTTTAATAATGGAAAATATAACCCATCAGTACCTGATATCAAAAAGGTGTCAGACACCTGTGGGACACTTGCAAGTTGTTCATGGAACACCAGTGTTCTGCAGAACAGAGTTTAAGGAACACTGGTTTAGACTTACCCTAGGAATATTCCACTTGATAAATTAAGTATTAAAGGTTTTGTTTTGAAGGCCCATTGTTTACCCAGGATCTCAAATAGAACCATTTATCCCTAAGAGCATTTATAGTGTGTTGGGTAAGTCCTGTCTTAGATTTCCCAATACATATTTACTTAATCATAAATATGGGTTTATCTGATACACTTTGTCAGGTCTGTAAGAGCCTTTATGGCACAGGACATGCTAAAAGTTTAACCAACAAGTACAAGGTTCAAAGCTGCTGGAAGCATTTTTCTACAGGATTCTTTGAACACCCTAGCTCCCCTCACAGACAAATAATTACAACAATATGGCCTTTGTGTCCCATAATTCACATGACTGAATTTGTCACCCAGAGTCAGAATTGCATAGATAACATAAGGACTGGTAAGCTAACACTGTAGCACAACCTTTGTTCTTAATCTAAGTTTTTAAAGCGAGCCGAGAAACTTGCAAACCCCAGCTGACTTCTTTTAGTCCAGCATCAGGTTCAGTTTATTTGTGTGTGCTAACACTTTGTTGGTATCCTCTCCCTTGAGGCAGACTCAGTGCACATCCATGGGCATGGCTTTATTCCATAATAGTTTGGGTACCAAGTTAACCCAATCATGACCATTTTACTCCAAATACTAGCTTGCAATTTTGCAATCACTATCCAGTTGACCTCTAGGAAAAACTCCCAGGAAAATACTTATGATCTGAGGGACCAATCTTGATTATAGGGTAGCACTTTTCTTTTTTTAAGTAAGGGCAGAACATTTCTTATCAGATTAATTTTATATAGGTTGAACCTGTCTGGTCCGGCAACGTTTGCGATCCAGCATAATTTTAGTTATCTGAATGGCTGCTTATCATGGGTGTGGCCAAGTTCCCTGTAGTCCCATAAAATTTGTTTACAGCCACCTGTTCTGGCTGTCAGTGTTCTATGCTGTAATTTAGCTGCAATTTACCCATAAATGCTTTCTAAGAGCCCAGTAAGCAGTGGAAGAGTTGGTAATGCACCTAGACAAAATTAACCTCCTGCAGTTCAGCAGATTCTCTGGTTTGGCATTGGTCAGGTCCAGGGGATGCTGGACTGCAGAGGTTCATCCTACACTTCTCTATTACATTTTTAAAGTAATTGCTCAGGGCAGCAAAAGTGACAACAAAAATCAGTCCACGCACAGGAAGGCAGCCTGGGAATATGCTGCTTTATTTATCTGAATCAAAATTGTGTGTACGTGAGGGAGGAACTCTCTCTAACTAAATAGGAAGTCAGAGATGGGACAGAGCATGGCTTTATTCTATAATAGTTTGGGTACCCAGTTAACCCAGTCATGACCATTTTGCTCCATATACTAGCTGGCAATTTTGTACACAAAGGCAGGCATGGGTGCTGGAGCTAGGCATTCTGGGAATGCTTCCACACCTTTTGGCTTGAAGTTGCTTTCATTTATATACAGGAATTGGAGCTGGTTCAATGGCTCCCAGCTTCCCCACTATAAAAATTGTTTTAGCATCTGTAGGCAGGTGTATCTTAATTTCAGTTTAAAAGGGGGCTCCTCATCCTTGGTCAAATTTCCCTAAATTCACTGGAGTTGCATCAGTTTATACCAGCTAAGAATTTGGCTATCAGTCATTGAAGAGTTATATTTGGTTGGTTATTCAAAAGCCATGGATCACATTCTACTGTATATACAACCCAATACAAAGGTGGGTTTTTTCCTTCATTGCTGATAGAACACAAAGCGTCAACAAAATCCTGAAAAGGTGCTGAGTCTGGGTATACCAAATATGCCTAATAGATGTAAAGTTAAAAATTACCACTTAGACTTTCTGGAACCAGAACCACTTGCTATAACATCACGCAGTCTGATACTTACGAACACCTTTTTTCAGTCTAAATAATACTGGAACAGAGTAACTCAAAACAAGACATTTGCTGAAATGTTATTTCCTTGGTAGAAAATCAACAATTGCAGAGAATTTTGGTACCAGCTAAACTTTGGAAATTGGAAACCAGGTTGGAAGGAATGAAAGACAGAAATGCAGGATCTGGACAAATTAGCTAAAAACATTATGTCAGAATGACAGAGGGTGATGCCAAAACTAAGCAAGGGTTAACAATTTTCAAATAGCCAAAGTAACTTAGTACCCTAGCACCAAAGTAACCCTAACACCAACCAGAGTTAGGAGGACAAACAAGGCTGTTTACAAGTTTTTAAGTTGTTCACCTAATCATTAGGGTTCGGGACCGGTTGTCATTAGAACGTATAAAACTATAAAACAGACCTACATTTCATATTCCTAACTTCACACAGAAAATGATACATGCACCAAAACTGAATATATAGAGCCAGCCGACTGTAACATTACAATTGGTAAGTTACAAGATGTAATTTGTCCTAAGTATCTCAGAGTTATGCATAAGCCAATTTTCATAAAGCATGGGGGGACATCACAGTGCCTCCCTCCCCACAAAAGGCAAGTCACACCTACTTTCATTTATGAAAATCTTGTGCCAAAAGATCTGAACCCAAATGCAAAAGAAGATCCTATTTCTTTAGAAAATGTTTATCCCGTTCCCAGGAGGAAATCTCATAAAAACTCCTAAAGAGCATTATCAACATTACTCACTGGGATCTGAGGGAATCAGGACAGAATTCTGCAGGCTGTACATAATATGAAAGAAACAGAATTTATAAAGGGCCAGATGATCACTATTTTCTTCAGATCTCAACTTAATAACTCAAGATTTGATTACAGAATTTTTTATTTTAACCTCCTACAAAATTTATGGTAAAAACCTTTTAATCTCTATCTGACAAAAGATGCCACTTTTGAAATCACATATATATTCTGAGATCAGACATCAGGAGCCAGATTTACTGTATAATATCCAATGAATTGCTCAAGGCAAGGATTATGGTATAGAAGAAGCTAATGAATGAGGACTGAAACAGAACTCACTGTAGAGTATTTATCTCCAAGCACACAATCTGCATAATGGAGTAGAAAATTATGCCTATGCACTATGTATTTGGCAGTGCAACATTCTTTCGTACAATGTACTCTTGTTACATGTAACTGGCGCAAGTCTGCACAAGTGGTTTAGATTGCACTGATTATAAGAAATTAAGATGGTGTAGTGAGAAACTAGAACCTTATCTTTCTGGGAGCATATCTTTAATCATTGCTCAGCTATTTTCTCTGTATCCAGCATGACAGATGCAACCTCATAATAATTTTTTTTTGCAGAATAATATTGAATCTTGAAAAGTGCTGCTTAATGTAAGTAACAGACTATAATTTTTGCAATGTAAGAATGTTTCTTCCCATCTTAGAGTATACTGATTTTGTTTGACCTTATTAAAATAGTATAAGTGGAAAAACCGTGGACACAACAAATAACCAGGATTTTTAAGGGGGCAGAGTGTGTAAATCTGGATGTCTATTTGATCTGCATTCCAGGACTGTATAGGCTTCTTCATAATGTTTTCAGTCAATAAAAATAATTTCACATGAACACACTTCAGGACTACAGTGATTTCTGCTAGAGAAAGCTGGTAATCTGCCAATTATGACTCGGGCACACATAGAGCAGCAGAGAGAAATGTATTCAGTGCCACTGATGTCAACGCCTCACTTTAATTAAAGCTAAAATTCACAGCATTAAAGATACCCAATAAAAGCATTTATTTTTCCATCTTAATGCTGAAGATCATGACTTTAGACAAAACTATGTAACTTTTGATCTTAACTTGTCATCAGTAGGCTAAAACTTTAACATTATTTGCTTCATGGGGCCAAAAAAGGGGTTGGAAAATTATTGTATCAAGTGCATAAAACTGGAAATAAATAATGAAAATGAAACTTCTTGTGAAATGGTCTCATGTTCATTTCATTTAATATTCTCCATTGGTGGAAATAAATTTAAAATGAACAAGACTTGTTTATGCATGCTTTACATTATTCTCTTCTTTTGAATAGCAACTGCATATTAATTTATCAGGATCCCATAAATTATAATTAGCCAGGAGGATTAACAACATAAATCCTTGAATTTAAAACCAACCTGCCCTGCTCCCTCTTCCCTTTGCCCTAAAGTGAAAAGGAGCTATAAAACCCATCACCACTGTTTGATCCATTAAACTCATGAGACATTCTTATTTCAGCTTGGTTAAATCTTTTTAAAGTTACAGCAGTCTGCCTGGAATCAAGAGAGATAATGTACAAAAGAGGGCTGATCTGAACATTTTTCAACTACATCACTGACACACAGCATGGCTGATTCTCAGAATGCAGGAAATGGGAGCAAGGGGGAATTAAAATCATTATTGGTAAAATAGGTGAAATGCTGAATTGGTATTTCCTAAACATGTTTTTTTTACCCAAATAGAAGCTCTAACTAAAGTGCATATCCACAACTCCATATGCACGAGTTCATGCATATAGTTCTTGATAGTGGAAAGCAAGTGTTGAATATGTTTGTCTCTATGTGCTGAAATTAAAACACACCTATGACACTGCTAAATATTACTCTAACTTCAAGTTCAGATGAGGTCAAAGTAATGAACTGGACCAAATTTAAATGAAGTTTTCAGTAAGACTTCAGTAGTAAAAGTTATTTATCCTAGCTCACAGGAAAAATACACAAGTTAGTTACAATTGCTGTCAAGAACTTTAACTCTGGATGTAATTTATGTAATAACTAAATTACTCTTAAAATATTTAGGGCTGTCAAGTGATTAAAATTATTCACATTTAATCACACTGCTAATAGAATAATAGAATTTGCGTGAAATATTCTTGAACATTTTCTACATTTTCAGATATATCAATTTCAATTACAATGCAGAAAACAAAGCAGACTGCTCACTTTATATTTATTTGTTACAAATATTTGCACTGTAAAGAACAAAAATGTATTTTTCACTTCATCTCATGCAAGTACTGTAGTGCAATCTCTTTATTAAGTTGAACTTACAAATACAGTCACAGATAGGTAGTTGTGATTGTACGTATCTTCACAAAAGAGAAAAGCAGTCCTGCAGCATTTTAAAGACTAACAAAATAACTTAATTCTTATCTGAAGAAATGGGTCTGTTCCATAAAAGCTCAACACCTAATAAATTATATTTTTAGTCTTTAAAGTGCTACAGGACTGCTTTTTTGGTTTACAAATCCAGGATTATGTACCGAAGAACCTGCATTCAAAAATAAAACAAAGTAAATCTTTAGAGATTAGTCCACTCAGTCCTACTTCTTGTTCAACCAATCACACAAATGAGTTTGGTTACAATCCACAGGAGATAATGCTACCAGATTCTCGTTTACAATGTCACCTGAAAGTGAGAACAGGCATTCATATGACACAGTTGTAGCTGGTACTGCAAGATAAGTATGTGACAGGTGCACTAACGATTCATATGCATTTATGATGATAAGTTCTGCTTGATCATATCCAAAGCAGTGCTGACTGATGCATGTTCATTTTCATCATCTGAATCAGATGACACCAGAAGAAGGTTGATTTTCTTCTTTGGTCATTTAGGTTCTGTAGTTTTCACACCACAGCATTACTGTTGTAAGACTTCTAAAAGCATACTCTACACACCATCCCTCTTAAATTTTGGAAGGCACTTCAAATTCTTAAATCTTGAATTGAGTGATGTAAGCTGTCCCTATAATTCTCACATTGGTACTTTTTTGTGTTTTGTCAAATCTGCAGTGAAGGTATTCTTAAAACAAATATGCATTGGGTCATCTTTCAGGACTGCTGCAACATGAAAAATACAGCAGATTGCCACTAACACAGAACAAAGAGACATACAATTCTTCCTTAAGAAGTTCAGTCAAAAATATGACCAAATGCATTATTTTATGAAGAGCATCCTCAGCATGTAAGCATGTTCTCTGTAATGGTGTGTGATACACAAAGCAGTGTATGAATGTTTAGCATATTGGACAGCAAATACCTTGTACCACTGGCTAGAAAAATGTCATGTAACCACCTCTTCTCTCTTTCTGGTGTCATTGTAAATATGAAGCCAGCAGCAGTATTTCCAATCTGTATAGCATTACATGATTGTTTTAAAAATTGGCAGAATAAGAAGTAGGACTAAGCAGACTTCTAGTTTCTAAAGTTGTGCAATACTTTGTCTCAGTGTGCAACTATGTAACAAAAACCCTACATTTGTAAGTTACACTTTTATGGTAAAGACATTGCACTTCTGTACTTTTATGAGGTGAATTGAAAAAATTTCCGTCAGGTGACCAAGGTGATCCTCAATGATCTTTACAAGTCCCTTCTTTTTTCAGGCTATAGCAGTGACACCATCAGTTGTCACAGAAAATATTTTTGTGATATCAATTCCTCTCTCCACAAAATGATTAACAAACATCTTTGCTATATCTTCCCCTGCTGTGCCATGCATGGCTTTTACGCAACTTGACTTTTATCAAATTTTGTCCGAGTCACAATATGTTGCAAGAACTGCAACCTGGGGTACGTCATTCATGTCTACACACTCATCAAATGCAGCACTAAATATTGTTGCATCTTTCAGTGCTACCCTCTGTTTTCTGTTAACGTTTTCTGTCATTTTACCTATGTGCCTCTCCACTGACCTGGCTGCTGGCTGCCTTCTTGGGCCAGGCTGGGCACTCATGGGAGCACATGCGCCTGCATGTGCCTCTCTGCTGGCTGGCTTGTGGGCAGGGCGCACACATCCCAATCTCTGTGCCCCAGTTCTCACTGCATGCCAGTGTAAATTGGCTTGCATGCCACTCTTGGCACATACACTGGGAGATGCTGATGCCTGGTCTAGCGGCATTACCAACACTTCCACTTTTTACTGGGCAGTGAACATTTAGGGGTAAATTACATCTAAATAACGAAAAGTGAGAGCCAGGACTGGGGGTTGTAAACAAACTTTATGGGACATGGGAAACTTGGCCAGACTCATGATGTGTGGTCGTCTGGCTAACTAAAATCATGCTGTATAACGGATGAGAGAATGCCAGAACAAAGAAGTTCAACCTGCAGTAAATCTGACTCTCTTGAACTGATACATTGTGGAGAGGTAAAGAAGACTTTTGCACACCATTTCTGATGAAACATGGTCAGAGCTTGCAGTGCAGACCTTCCCTGAAATAATTTTGGTTGAGAAATTCTTTCCCCACACACCCTCACCAACCTTCTTGATTAAAGTTACAGTTCTTGAAAAAAATACCAGAGCAGCATTTTTCAGTGTGATATGAGTGATCCGGAGAAAGGTTGCAACAGACACACGTATTCTGTAGGTACAGATAAGAACACTTGGGTTGGAATGAGCCATACCATATAGATACATACTGCTTAAGGCAGACAAGCTCAAAACAAAGCCGACTATTTTTGCACACGTCAAATGCCTCATGTTTGTCACATTTCCTTTCCAATGACTAGGACCACACATTAAGGTGTGTACTCACATTTCTTAAGGGATGGATTCCCAGTGTGCAATCCTGGCAAAAGATGTTAATAGATGTTTTGCCATTGATTTCAATAGGAGAAAGATACTCCTCCTATAATGAGGGTACATGGACTTGAAAAATACTTTATTTTTCTCTTCCGTATTTTAAGTCTGCCTGCCCCATCTGTTTTTTATTTCATTGTTTTCCAAAACTAGTAAAATTAGTATCATATTTCTTTCATTTGCAATTGTAGAAATAGATTTTTATATGTATTTATTAGTAACAAAGGATGTTCACCTGTCTCTGCCAAGCATCCAAAAATAAATGATTTGCCTGCAGTTTTGGAGCCAAAATGCATCCCTGTTGTTAGCCAAAAGAGGTAGAAGGGGTTACTATCTTAATCCACAATGCTTAAAAAATGAAATGGTGTCAAACACAAAGGGAGATGGAGAGAAGTAGAAGTGTGTTGTGTGTAAATTGATACAGATTCAGTACCTGGATGTAAGCATCTTGTTAATAAATTCCACAGCCTATCTATTCTAAAAGAAGATCCTTTATTCATTCAATGTGGAGATAGGAAATTGCACTGTCTGAACAAAGCTTCAGAAGAAGGAAAGCTCTGCAAGCCCATCCCAACTCCCTTAATTATTTTAATTGCAGCAGTGTGATGCCAAGGTGCTGAATTACCCCCTCAGGCTCTGGCTGCTTAGCCAGGAGGTACTGAATTAAACTGTCAGAACATGCAGAAAAATTGCAATGGTGCCTGTCAACAGTATTTGTTAAGAGACACGGGTGAGGCTAGTGACTTACATAGAAAAAGAGCTGCCGATGCAAAGTCGTCAAAGCACAGCACTGGAACTAATGGGGTATTCAGAGGTCTTGTTCTACTTCATTGGTCAAAGCCAACAAAAATCCTGTAATATTTGGGGTGGTTTGCTATTTATGGCTACAGTAATAAAGGCCATTTAAAGCTGTAAAGCCAACCACAGCTAAGTGGACCCCACCACTTGTATTTCCTTCAACAGGGAAGAGGCTTTCACCCATATCAGAGTTCTGATCTTAGTATAAACAAAAAGATTAAAAAATAAATAAATCTGAACATAAATAAGAAAACCTGTCTACACAGTAGGAGGGAATTCTGCAATGTGCTGCTTTAATGTAAAAAACAAAACAAAAACAAGAAACCCCCTACATTTCAAATTCTTTACCCTTCTCACCCTATGTCAAATAGTGCTACTTTCTGTTAACATAGGGATTGTTTACACTTGCCCCCAGTTTCAAAGGGGGCATGTTAACCAAGGTGATGGGAGATTACTAATGAAGTGCTGCGGTGAATATGCAGCACTTCATTAGGCTAATTCTCCCCTGCGGCCGCTTTGAAGCGTCAAACTTTGAAATGCCAACATTCATGTAGCTGCGGGTGCTTTGTACCTGTGCTACTTCGAAGTGCCTTTACTCCCCAAAATTTTGAGGAGTAAAGGCATTTTGAAGCACTCACGGTTACACGCATGCTGGCACTTCAAAGTCTGACACTTAAAAGTTGCCAAAGGGGAGAATTAGCTTAATGAAGTGCTGCATATTCACCACAGCACTTCATTAGTAATCTCCCATCATCCTGATTAACATGCCCCCTTCGAAGTTGGGGGCAAATATAGACCCACCCATAGTGATGTACTCATTTATTTATGCATGGCAGTAATCCACAAGGAACTGGGATTCTTGACTGTCGCGTCTGTAGGAGCATCAGTAGCTGGTGCCCCAGGGCCTTTAAATCTCTGCTGGAGCGGCCCTGAGGGTGTGTGGGTGGGTACCTGATGCTGTGTGGTCCAGGCAGTGCTCAGGGCTGGCTGCTCTGGCCACAGACCCTTTCACCTGAGTCTCCCCCCAGCTTCTTGGAGCACTGAGACAGCACCCCTGCCCCACACACACCTTTCCCAGGGGCCCGGTAAGTCTTTTTGCCTACCTGTGCACATGCAGTGTCTGATACCAAATCTACCAACACAACTGCAGCTTATGTTCAAGATGATTTAGAGATGCTCCATTTACTATGGAATTTACTATTCTCTTTCAGTTATTTTAAGAGGTAAAATCTGGAAGCTGTGAAATTGAAAGACATATGTCAGCTAGAGCCAGAGGAGAACATGTAAGGGACAGCGTAGGTGTCCTCACATAACTTGGTTCTAATTTGTGTAATGCCCAGTCTTAAGCCTCTTCTGAGCACATGGTGCCAATAGGTTTTTGAAATGTGTGGTTTCTTCCAGGTAGTATGAGAACACTGACAAACTCAGTTCATTTTAAACAGTAACAGAGAGAAAGCCGTGCTAGTCTATATACTATCAAAACAAAAAAGCAGTCAGGTAGCACTTTGAAGACCAAAATAATTTATTAGGTGAGCTTTCGTGGGACAGACCCACTTTTTCAGACCATACCAGTTCATTTTAGATGTGGAAGTGTTGTGTTCAGGTGAGGGACTAGTGAACTGATCTACATCTTTTGTTACTGAGCTAACCAGAAACATCTGTGCATCAGCCAAACTGCATTTTCCCCTTCCACTGCTGAAGAGCTCCAGTCAGCATGCCTCCATAGCATGTATGGTATCATGCCTGAAATTTGTTTTAAGAGAGGCTCACCAATGAGGAGGTGCCAAAGGGGAAGCTGCCCTGGAGCCTGGCGATTCAAAAAGGCCCAGAGCTCCCGGTCACTGTCACTGCTGGAGGTGGCAGCCAGAGCCCTGGACTCTCTAAATTGCCGCCAGAGTCCCAAACAACCCTGAAGCACTGGCAGAGGAGGTTAACTGCAGCTCTGCCCCTTCCAGGAGCACAGAGACACCTTCCCATCTTGTACAGGGGCCCAGCAATTCTGTCGGCCCCGTTGCATTTTAAACTACTCTCTAGCACTGCCTTCTTACCATCAAGCCATAAGGACAGCAGACCACAACACCCTTCAGCTGAAGCAAGATGGAGAGTCTGTAACTGTCCACCAAAGATGCTCTCTGGGCTTGTTGTTGATGTGTTCAGCTACATATTTGCAAATGATTTGTTTTTTAGCACAGTCTTTTTTTTCCCTCTGTGGTATCACCTTATTTGATACAGTTACTGGGATTTTTTTTAGCAGGTTTATCCTCATCTGATATTCACTAAATGTGGTTTCCACTTACAATATAAGTTCAGAGGTTAATGATCCATTAGTGTATTCTTGTAACTTGCTCATTTATATGTCAAATAGGATGTATTTACTTTATTAAAACCAGTCGCACAATATTCACATTAAATTATGTAAAATAGAACACAGATTATACAACTATTCATGTGGCCAAAACATGATGTTCAGATATTGATTTTATTTCTAAACAATTAAACCAATAAAAGGTTCACATAATGAGGTTGTGACCTCTGTTGTTGTAATATACAAATATGTGGAGATCAGAACAGCTCTCTGAGTTTAAGATTTACTTCCACTGGTTCTTGTGGAAAAAAAAATATATCCATGGCCTTTAGGAGCCTGGGACAGTGCAATAGGGCATATGATTTACAGCTCAGGAAAGCTTAAAAATGTTAGGGCTTGGCAGGATGTGCTTAGCTGTGTAAGCAAATCGATGCCCATTCAGAGCTACCCAGTGGCATCAAGGATGTCAAGCATATCTTGAGAACAGTTACCAGGGCAGAGTCCAGCAACGCCTGGCACAGGTGCCAACAGTGACATGCGAGCAGATTTTCATTAGCATGTGAGGCGGGAACTCAGCCCTGCCCCTTCTCCCCCATGCAGCCTGCAGCTTGCTCAAAGCCAAGCTGCCTGTGGATTACCAAAAGACCAGCTAATGCTACCAACCACCACTTAATGCACTACATCTTAATTTATGTATTAACAAAGCTGTTGTAAGTAGGACTATTAGTGACTTTAAAAAGTATCACCAGCGCTTGGACTGTACAAAGAAGTCAAAAGATCAGATTTGGCACTCTGCCTCGGAAAGGCTGCTGACTGCTGTTCTAGGGGTTGGCAACCAGGATAATTGCTCTGGACACCTTCTTTCGGGAGGCCCTGTGCTGCTCGACATTTTTCCAAGCTCTACGCTGACTGGCAAATGATCAGCAAAACAGCTTGTGCCACACTTGTTCCTGCACATAAAGTAGAATCTCCATTAGCTTTTGATAGTACAAGGTCTATGATACACAATTGCCTTTTCCAGGTGAAGGTACTGGTACACATTAGCCAGCTCAATATTTGCACTCTTAGAATAGTCAGTTTGATCCATAATCCTGACAAGGATTGAACATAAAACTTGGTTTCTAACATCCACAAAGGTGGTGGAACAATGATTACTATTCCTACCCTTAGACAAACAATACAAGCAACAATATCCCTTTTTGCATCTAGTCTACATAGATTGTGGGTTAATTGTTATGTTGCCATTCTATTTCTGGGATTACAGTTTACCACAGCTCTTGTGGCAGTCTTGTGGAACATATCTTCTGACAAAAACTTCCGTCAACAAATCCCTGTAATCTCGACATAGCCTTAGAGAGCACAACTTCGAATGGGAATTATGCACACGTATTCAGGGGAATGGATCAATCAGTAAACATTAAACAATAAACAGCTCATTTGCTGTAAAACTGTTAAAAGTTAAAGCCATATGTTGGATACCTGGTACTTACTAAAATGCCTTGAAATAGATTTAGCCTCTTCTCATAACAAACTCCCCGATTTAGCATATCTTACATCCTCTGTGGACAGTGTAGGGACATTGTGAAACGCACCCAGTAAACACAGAAAATCTCTATAAAGCCACTTTTATCAATGTGATATTCACAAGAACCTGAGGGTATCTCTGGTTCTTAGTGGGAGGGTGTTTTTTTTCCCCTAATGCAAACAAATGTCATTAAAAAAGCATGCAATGTACATTATACCACTGTGTTGGAGTGACACAAGGAATGGATTCTATTTTACATGGTGTAATAATTATATCACATACAGAGTTGACTGCAGTAATTTATAACTTAGGATCCTATCAGTTGCCAGGACTCTGAGCCTTCAGTTGCAATGGCACTTGCTAAGAAAGTCCAGTTTTAGGATTAGATACAAATAAGATCTCAGAACAAAGAAAGAGAACCTTAGCCATTCTTTATTCTGTCAAAATTCCAGTTGGTCTGGTCTGCATTTTAAGTAGGCCTAACAACAAAGAAAAAGCAAAACCTAAACATATCTTTAATTGTTTGAAGCTTATAATTAATCAACAATTGCTGAAAAAGCAACAGACACTGAAAATATTATAAAACTCCATTAACATACCTTGGGATTCTACTAGTCTAAAGCTTGCTCTTCACTGTAAAAGATGTCTTATATTAGCTATCACAGCATAAAAGCACACCATTTTGCACTTTAGCCTTAAGTAATATGAACAGTGATGTCAGGATAGTAATACAATTGATGCTGTGGAAAGACAGATGTGCTAAACTATCCTGATGAAATAATATTTTATGGCAAATTTGAGGTCATCTCATTCCAGGATTTCTGTGAAGAAATGCCTGTTTTCCCCTGAAACAGCATTTCCTTGTTGCTACTGTTTGTTTTGTTTAAACTTATGCCTTCTCAACCAGTGCTGAGTCTGAAATTGGAAGAAAGTCTTTTGCTTGGAAATCAAATATTAGCCATTTCCTTAAAAAAGTGGAAGTTTTGGTTACATGTAAAATTTGAATGGTATGTATTTGCTACAAAGTCCTGTTTAAATAAGGCCGCATTCTGCACTATTTCTTATTTGCAAAAAGCCTGGTAGTTGAATATACCTTTACAGAAGCATCTAGGCACCAAATTCCTACCTCATCCATCTTGATGCTTCATCCTAATCTGATTACTTTTACAGGTACATTTTGCAGCACGCAGGAGATGCAAGCAATGCAGGATATTTCTAAAACATCTGTTGAAATCCTAGTTCCACTGAAGAAAATAGTGAAACTCCCACTGATTTCACCCATACAATGTTTTATATACATATTCCTTTCTGTCAAACTACTTCAAGAAGTTTTCTTAGGGGTGAAAACACACAGCATGGAAACACTAATATACGAATGAACTACCACAGGCCTATTTTAATTGGCTTCTGAGATGGGTGTCATATTTAGAAGACAATTCCAAATGTATTTGAATTCACTGAATTCTATTCTGTATTACCACATTCAAATAGGCCAGGTTGCAAATGAGTCTCTATGTCAATAAAGGAAAAGATGTTGCCATTCTAATTCAAAGGCAGAATTCCTTCCCATATTTTAGGCTGATTCAGCCACAGCACAGTATGTTTCAGAACTATAGCTCCTTCTTGCAGATTACAGCTGTAGGGAGAAACATGTCCATATGTGAGGAGAAAGGAGGGACTGAATTAACATTGAAACAAAGCCTCTGGCTAATTTTTGAATGATTTCAATGCAAAACAGGGCCTCCAGGGTGGGCTTTTGGTGAGCCAATCAGAAATGGGGTTTCTTTAACCAATATCTCAGTCCAAAAGAGGCATTTTAAAGCTCAGCCATTTCCTGCAACAGGCACACTGAGAGTTGCCTACAGTAGATCTGTCTTGTGATTTAACTCTCAGTTCATCTCCTGGTGGAATTTATTTAATGGGAAACAAAAATGAAAAACTGAATGTGAACAGACTAAGGGTCAAATGAGCAAATAAATGCACTGGAGTGTGTCACTGACATGAAAATGAGGTTGCAACCAGTTCAAAGAGGCAAAGGACCAAGAGCCCTATGGGAAATGCACAATAGCAGGACATTGGAGTGGTTAGGTGCTCCTCTGTGGTAATTGTATGGCACGCAAAATTGTATAGTAGAGCAAAGCTTATTTCCTGAGTCATGATGAACTAAGGACACTGTTAATACAATACAGTGTGTCAGCCCTGTCCCTGGACCATGCTTCCTCAACTTGCCCTCCAGCTCCTGGCTACAGACTCTGGTTTGATTCTTGGCTATGGCTCCTGACTACTGACTCTGCCTAGCCACTGGCTCTGGTTCTTGGCCACGATTTTGGCGTGCACCTTGGCTATGCTCCCTGACTCTTAACTCAAGCTCAGCCCTAGGCTCCACTTCCCACTCCTGACCTTAGTGTGGTCCTTGACTTCCAAACAAGCTACTGACTGGTCCAACCATTTGCAGTAGGAATGTTCTCTCTGAGGCTCCCCCAACATGCTATAAAAAACTCTGTAGCCCACCTGTGCGTATAAAAGCCAGGGCTAGCACTATGGGTTAACAAGCAGGGCAGTTACTTGGGGCCCTATGCTACAGTGTGTCCTGAGGAACGAAGTTGCTCAGGCTTTGGCTTCAGCCTTGAGTGGCAAGGCTTAGAGCCCTGGGCTTCAGCCCAAGTTGGTGAGGCTTTGGTTTTCTGCTCTGGGCCCCAGCAAGTTTAATGCCATTCCTGCTCAGTGAACTCTCCAAAACCTATTCACAGCCCCCCAGCAGGCCTGGACCCCTGGTTGTGGACCAGTGTTCGATGGCACCAATCACTGAACACGTGGCCATGCCCTGGTTCTTGATACAGGCTCTTCAGAAACACACCTTTTTTCTCAGAGGCATTACTTGATTGGAAAGAGGCCTGAGTGCTACAAGAGACAGGAGCAGGTGTCACTGAGCAGAGGAACAGAATGCAAGCTGTTTTCAGCATCCATTACGTACCTGCCCCAGGAGGTTCAGAAATACTGAGTGTATAAAAGAAGCTTATGGAGATGAGACAAGCTAATCCCAACCTTACTAAGCACACCATTCAGCTGCACCAGTTCACGAAACAACTGTTTTCTGTAAGATTTCCAGTAACATTAATTGTTGGTCACCAGACTTCAAAGAATAGTTGTTTATAGCTTGACTCAAGACCCCTTTTTTTCCTCACACACTTTTACCACAACACTTTCCAATTTGGTTCCCATGAGTACAATGAAAACAGAGTTTCACCCATTTCCTGTTGCGGCAAGCTCCTTAACCACTTCACTTCTGATGCTATTTGGCTGCCTTTTTTTTTTTCCAGCATTCGTGCCTTTTCATTGTTTTCCACTGCTTTCTAATTTGCATTTTCCCTCCTCATTTTATCATTGATCTTTGCCCAATTCAGCCACCCCCACAAAAATTAAACAGAATGGGTAATGAGTTCTCTCTCACTTGCTCTCAAACAAAACTTCATTCTGAAAACTTCTGCTCACCACAAGAAACTATTTTTCAGAAGGTCAGGAACCCCACACAATTTCTATAAGTCTGAAATAGGAAAATGGAGGTACTGCTATTCATAAACATTTATTTGTAGTGGGATGATCAAAATATTGATTATATTAAGGGCTCTGTGTAAATCTTTAGAAACTGGGGTAACAATGGTTTTTCAAATGCCATTAACTATCACCTTGGAGTTCTCTTTCTATGATGTACTATAAAGTTAATCATTTGCAAGACAGTTTTTTAGGAGAATAATCTGCTGTACAGTGCAATGATCATCTTGGCATTTTTTTCCAGAACAAAGAAAGAAGGTACTTCTTAAATAGGAAGATGTCTATCCTATGAAAGAATGAGACCTGGAAGAGATAAACAGTAGGTTTGTTGCAAAATTTTCCACATCTCATAAAACTTAAAAGTTTTTCCATCTATCCCTTTCTTTTTGTATTTAAACCCCTGTATTCCACCTTGAACCCTTCTGATAGTTATGCATTTCTAAAACATAGGCTATGATAGGTGGAAATTGCGGTATTCTGTAGTGTAGTATAGACACTATGCAAAGGTGCAAAGGTGGAAATTGCGGTACTTCTTAGTGTAGTATAGACATAGCCTTAGAGGTTTGTCAATCCTCAGCCCAGAGAGCATGTTACCTTTGGTTGCCTGTTTCTTTTCCCAGGAGGGAAATAGGTCTCCTGGGAAAAGAAACAGGCAACCAAAGGTAACATGCTCTCTGGGCTGAGGATTGACAAACCTCTAAGGCTATGTCTATACTACACTAAGAAGTCGACCACTGATACACAATTTTAGCTACACCAATTGTGTAGCTAAAATTGACTTAGCTGAGGTCGACTTCAATGGCTGTCTATATAGAAGAAGGTCAATGGGAATGTTTCTCCTGTTGATCTTCCTTAATCCTTACTGCTTGCAAAGAGTTCCGCACTTGACTTTGACCCTGGAAAGCACCATTTCACTAATGCACAAAACAAAACCACAGAAGATTGACCCTGAACTAGCCTAAGTTTCAAATGCTGGAAACAAGGTATAATAATTTTATCTAGAGGTGCCATGCAGAAGTTCTGCTGTTTGTAACAAGTCTTTCACATACAGTTCAAATCAAATGGATGTTCCTCAGACAGCCCCATGACCCTTTATATTAATTTCTTACACAACAGAAGACGAGTTACAATGTTGTGTACCAGCAACATGCGGGGGCGGGGGGTGCTTATCTAATGATATAAACATAAATGATGCCAAAATTACTACCCACATATTTGCAAGGAGGATTTTCACAGATTCATTAACAGAGCAAACCATTTCACTGGAGTATCAGAGTGGTATCATTACAGGAATACCTCTACTGCATTCTTTGGTCATTGCTACTTCCACAAATTAAATCTTCCTCTCCATTACTGGCTCACCAGATTAGGTCATTTAACATGGAAGAGTAACTCTGCAGCTCATATAAAGTATTTATTCAGCAAGTACAAGCCTTGTAACGTGTTTTGGAAAGAGAGCACTTGGAAAATGTTTCAAGTGCAAATGATTCAAAACACAGTTGCCATGTTATGGTAGCTCTGAAGTTTCTGTTTCTATTAGTCACACTAAAGAGCTAGTTGAATTAAGACAACATGAGATGCCCATCAGCTGTAACAATGAATCCAAACACTACAGAGTCAGACCATAAATACAGTTTCTCGCAAAGATTAATCACTGATAACACCTCTGTTTCTCCAAGTTTAGGAGCTTCACAATGATATATGGAGATATACCTATCTCACAGAACTGAAAGGGACCTTCAGGGGCTGTGGAGTCCAGTCCCCTGCACTCACAGCAGGACCTATCACTATCCCTGACATTTTTTTTGGTTTTTTAATTGATTCACCCCATATATAGCAATGCCCCCCCCATGGATTGAGCCCACAGCCCTGGTTTTAGTGGGCCAATGCTGAAACCACTGAGCTATCGCCCCCCTGGACTGATGAACTTTGCAGTTATTTCTTTTTAAAAGGGTTAGATGTCTCCTCTTCCCCAAAAGCCCCTAGTATAAATCTAAAGGAAGAAAACATCATGGAGTCTCTGCTGCTAGGTTGGGGTTAGCTTTTGATGGAATGGTTGGGAAATTCAGCCAGCAGCTCTTAAGAATTTCAGACAGTCAGCTGAGCATGAAAGCCTTGGGCTGATATCTCCAAGTTTTCTTGATCCCATCTTACTCCTTGGCAGGGTGATGCCATCAGAGCCAAACTGCTAGGGATGCCCCATCTACCACTGCCATTGGAACAAGGGAAGTGTGTCAGTGCAGAGGAAGCCTGAAGCTGAGGTGAATACAATCTCAGGCTGTCTCTCCCTCCTCTGGTCTGTACCCACCCCCACCACTACCAAAAGTACCCAGTTTTGCCATACACAAAAGCAAGGGAAGAAGGACTGCAGAGATGGAGCTTCTCTCTTCTACACTAGGCAGAGCAAGAGCCATTTGATCAGAATTCCTTCATGAGCCCATCCTCAGTGGCCAATCTGGTCTACTGCAGAAAAATCTTTGTCCCGGAGCTTATCTGCAATTGATATACCTTCTATTTACTCTGAAGCAGAAGGCCACTTTTTATACAAT
This sequence comes from Carettochelys insculpta, assembly GCF_033958435.1. Taxonomy (NCBI): domain Eukaryota; kingdom Metazoa; phylum Chordata; order Testudines; family Carettochelyidae; genus Carettochelys; species Carettochelys insculpta. The sequence continues at coordinate 33,218,587 of NC_134150.1, read as the reverse complement.
GGTGTCTCCCAAAGGTCTGACTCCATTGTTAACATATACTGGTAGGACATCAATACCTGTGCTCAAGAGCATACTACTGTGGGGACACAGTTCAAGCAAAGTAAACCATGAGAAAAAGTCAGTCTTAGTGGGCCATTCAGAGTAGAAGTGGAAGAGAGGAAGTGATGGTCTGGGCAAGAGATAATACACAATGAAATAAACTGAAGTTTTAGTGTTCTCTGAAGATGCTGGGATTAGCAATCTCTTCATTCATTTATGCAGAGGACAGGTATAGCATGGACAACTGCAAGCAGTAGCAAGGATGGTGAATTTATTACATCCATTCAAATCTTGCAGCAGGTTTTAGCATGCTGATAAAGCTTCTAATTTAGCATTTATTGCGTTGACAGACATAAACTGATTTGTAATACCATAAAAAATTTGTAAGATATCCACAAATCAATTGCTCCATTTAGATTTTATATGTTACATCAAAACAATACCCCTGCTCTTGGCTAGCATCCATGTTGTAGTCAAAATAGAAAAATTAGGAGAGGACATAAAGAAGAAAGGAATACTCCTATCCGAAGTACTGTACTTTCTGTGCTCATCCATTCTTCCATGGAATTCTATTTCTAATGGATCAAAAGTACAAGGTCAAAGTAAGGTTCAGGATGTGATTCTAGAAGACATTGTCCACAGGGCTGTTGGTTTGTCTGGAGAAATAAATGTTTTGAAACAATGTGATATGCTAAACTAGGGAGTATCCTAAATAAGTTTTAGTTCTTGAACATGAAAGAAAGAAACTATCCACAGCACATAGCCACGAGCACACAACCACTTCCTTTGACAATCTGCTACTAGCTTGTTTATTTTAAAATAGATGTCAATATAGAATAGCACAGGTGGGCAGCAAATTCTTTTAAGGTTTGGAAGAAAGGAAACAAAACTTATCTTTCATACAAGCAGCTATCAGTATCATCTTTTCACCATTTCTCATTTTAGGCTCTGATGCTCCCAGGCAGCTCAATATGAACTTAGCATCCACCATTCTTAACTTCCAGTTATTTTTGAGTGTAAAAATAAAAACAAATTTTAGATTTGCACTTGACTTATCAATTGCATATATAACTCCCCAATTTGCACACACAAAGGAAAGATGTCAGTATAAATGTGAGTTGGTGTGTTTGCAAATCCAAACCTAACAATGGATGCAGGTATATATTTTGAGGCTACTTTTGAAAATCTGTCCTGTTATCAATTACAAAAAAGAAAAGGGGTGTTACTTTGTGTGACAAAGAATGGTGACCTAGTGCTTTTTGTTCAGTTACCAGCTGCACAAATGTCTCCCTTTCTTTCTCTCACACCCTTCCACCACACAGTAAATCAAGCTGCTTGCTAATGACAATGTTACAGATGTGGTGTTTTATCACACCAGTGAGTGGTTAACCAATTCAGATCCCACAGAAAGTGCAAGGGTGGGCTTTCATAATAAGGGTTCATCAGCACGTATGTTCTTTCTATGAGTATACAAACTGAAAGCAAATGAAACCCACCTAAGATCAAAGAACAAATGTATTGTCGGTTTACACAACAATGAAGGGAGAACTGTTATCATGACGCATAATAATTTAGTTGTGCTCATGGAGCAAAAAAGAAAATAAAATGGGTCAATACATAAGCAGAAAATCTTGTCACTTTGTATACTCAGTGCATGAAACACTTAAGCACTGATTTAACCAATAGGCAATAAAAGCAGACATCTTCCTTGTAAAGCATTTGCCCTATTCCCCTGCTTCTTCACAATTTGCAAAGGATTTGTAGAGTAATCAACAAACACCACCATCCACATCACTGGCAATAGGTCTTAGAAGATGCTAACCTCCCACAGAAAGCCTTACAAACAGCCTCTGTATCATGACTTTTATGGCTATGTCTAGACTAGTGGGATTTGTCAGCAAAATGGCTATTTTGTCGGCAAAACCTGCTGAGTGCCCAGATTCCCAGGGGCATTCTGTCAATAGTAAGCCAGCAGACTGTATCACTTTTATCGACAACTGTATCCCACTCCCCACGAGGAAGGATGTCACTGTCAAGAGAAATCTGTTGAGAAAACACCGGTCTGGACTTTCCCAGAGACATTCCACCAACAGAAAAGTCTTCCAGGACACTGGGCAACCCTGTCTGCCATGCTTCTGAGTAGCCATTTTGCCAATAGAGTGGCCAGGCAGTCCAGCCACTCTGTCGACAGAGCTGAATGCTCTTTCAATCTGTTTCGCAGTCTGAATGCGATCTGTCAACAGCGGTTTTGTCGCAATATATCTTCCACCAGAAACTTCTGCCGACAAATCCCTGTCATCTACACATAGCCTATGGCCCTACAGAGACATGTCTGAGTCACCTGTTAATGGTCTGCATGATAGTACTAGTCTTTTCCCACTGACTTGGTGGGACTCAAGATGGGAGACAAAGGGTTCCTTCCAAAGCAAAAAAGTATTGCAAGCGGGGGAGTGATATCATTGAGGCTCATCCTTTACTGATTCCCTGCCCAAGAAAGAAGACTGCAGAAAATATCTCAGAAACAAAAAAAGACTGAATAGGGCAAAGGACTGAGCCCAGGATTTTTCTAGCCTTTGAAAGGACTATTTGGAGTTTTAAAATTGCTAGCAAGTCCAGCTTGCCTACAATAATCTCTGTAATATGTCCAAAACAATGTTAGCGTGAGACTGCTACTTATAACCAGTTTTGTTAGTATATTAGGCTCAGGTTGCATTTTTGTTTTTTTTGCTTAATCTGCTTTGATCTGTTTGCTATCTCTTATAATCATTTAAAATTGATCTTTTGTAGTTAATAAACTTGTTTTTGTTTTGTCTAAAACCAGCATGTGGAACAAATAAAAAAGTTGTTGCATACTGTCATCATGTTCAGGGAGGGGGTGAATTTCAAGAGCTTATGCTGTATAGTTCTCTGTGCAGTGCAAGGGGGTATAATTTTGGGTGTGCCTTCCAAAGGGGTTGTGCACTTGAGTATATGGGCAGTTCTTTAGCTAAGTCCTCAAATGCATAGCTGATCTCAACATCCGTGTGAAGCTTCCACTGAGTGTGTCCTTTCCTGTATGTGTGCGGGTAAAGTACAGTGTGAATCCTGGGGGAAGGGTAGGCAGGTTCCACAGCAGTACAGTGTAAAGGGAGCCCAGGCTGGTGGATCAGGTGGGCTCAAAGCTACCCCAGTTCCATGTGGCACCCCAAGAAGGGTGGGAACTCATCATATATATTATTGAATACCTGACCAGAAAGGGGATGATAATTGTGAAATGCTCAGAGAGATTAGGGAGGCTATAGTAATAATAATAATAATGTGAGAAAAATCGTGCCTCATCAGTGCATTAAAATTCTTAGAGGAAATATACATGTCGAGAGGGTAATCTGTTGAAGGTAGTGCACTTGGGCTTCCACAAAGCCTTAGACAAAAATCCCTCACTAAAGGCTGTTAAGCAAAATTAGCAGTCATGGAATAAATGGGAAGATCTTCTCATGGGTTAGTAAACAGTAAGCAAGCAGGGGTAAACAGGAAGGTGGCAAAGGTTGCAAATGATACAAAATTACTCAAGATATGAAGTCTGAAGCAGACTTCGAAGAGTTAGAAGGGGATCTCACAAAACTGGGTGACTGGGCAACAAAACAGTAGATGAAATTAAATGTGGAAAACGTAACCCACCTATACGCATGAAATTAGCTGTTACCACTCAAGAAAGAAAACTGGGAATCATTGTGGACGGCTCTCAAAAACCCGTCCGCTCAACATGCAGTTGCATTCGAAAAAGCTAACAAAATAGTAGAAACTGTTGGGAAAGGGATCAATAATAATAATAATAATACAGGGAAAAGTTGCAGAGAAGGACTTCAAAAAGATTAGGGGTATGAAACAGCTTCCATATGAGGAGAGATTAAAAGGCTGGGACTATTCAGTTTGGAAAAAAAATGACCAAGCAGGTGTATAATAGAGGTCTATAAAATCATGAATGATGTGGAGAAATTTAATAAGGAAATTTTATTTATCACTTCCTTGACCACAAGAATGAGGGGTCCGCCAATGAAATTGATCAGCCAAGGATTTCAAATAAACCAAACAACACACTTCTTCACACAGTACACAGTCAACCTGTGGAACCGATTGCCAGCAGATGTCGTGAAGGCCAAACTATAACTGGCTTTATAAAAGAATTAGCTAGGACCACCAAAGGCTATTAGCTAAGATGGTGAGGGATGCAATCCATGCTCTAGGTGTCCCTTGGCTTCTGATTGCCAGATACAGGGATTGGACAACAGATGATAGATCACTTGATGATTGTCCTGTTGTGTTCATTCCCTTTGAATCATCTGGCATTGGCCACTCTCAGAAGGCAGGATACTGGGCTACATAGACCATTGATCTGAACCTGCAGGAACATTCTTACTTTTGTATTCTTTTGTTCTCATTTTCACGCAATTACTCAGTGATGACCTAAATTCTGTCCCTGAAATCAGAAGTTTAATTCCCATTTACTCTCACAGGAGTAGAGTTAGACCAACGTTAAGCACAACAGAAAATCCAAACCCATGGGTGTTTCCCCCCCACGCTAATATTTATTCTTCAAGCTATATAGGTCAGGAACAGTTCTCATTTTAGGATTGCTTAAACCAGGATCCTTGGGACATGGGTACCTAACTTTCATCTGAAAATTAACTGTGCCACTGATTGCACATCAGCAAAGACAGGGAGAGTCCATGCCAGCTAGCACCTTGATAGTAGGTAGTAATAGAGTTTGAAGACACAAATTATGTTGCTGCTTTCAGTTAAATTGGTATGAAGACTGATTTTTCAGATGCTACAAACTATCCTGGGAATCAAATCTATATCTTTTGCCAGATAATAGAATATATAGGAAGACATCCAGAATTTGGGCATGTAAATGGCTGGTCTCAGCACACAAGTGGCGTGAAGACTGAGATTCTGTTTTGCCATACAGGTTTGGAAGACAATGGCCCACAAGTTTCATTAATAAAATAACTTCATAATAGGGGATTTTTATTTATGTAATATTCCAAATGCACACAAGTTTGATCTCTCCTTAAGTACAACATCTTTAGGGTTGATTCTAATTGTGCTTGTGCTTGCACTTCAGCTACTTAATTACTTACTTCAGGCTCTTCACAAAGAAAGAGTGAGATGCAAACTATTTCACCTGGACAGTATTTTGATCTAAATCTTTCCATTGGTAAAACACCAAAGCAAACAAGCAAGCAAGCAAACAAACACACACAAAACAACCTAGGCTGTATATGTATTATTCTAGGACTATAAAACAAAGACTAGATTAACCAATACAAAATATGGTTCAAGAAAAAGACCTTGAAAAGTGTGATGAAATATTGGCCCCTTGCATGCCGTGGCAAAGCCTACTGTGTATAAAGAGTAAGGGATGGAAGGAAAAAGGTGTGAGGCTGACAGTAAGAGAAGAATCCTAAGAAAGAAGTTGTAGATAGGAATGGGAGGATTGTGTGTAAGAAAAGTCAAAGTGGAAATAATGAGGGAAGAAACAAGACAAGAAGCCCAATTGGGAGAGGAGTTTGTAAAGCCAAAAGGACATATAGCTGGAATACAGTGTTGAAAAACAAAGAAGTCCAGTGAGATAATTCAGATGATAGGTGATCTTATCTGTGGCATTTTAGGTGGCATTTATCTATATCTCCATCCAGAGCTTGCTGACAATTTGGAAAACAAAAGGCCATGAGTAGTGGGAAACCACCAGATTAATAGCTCACAATGTATGTTCTGAATAATAAATACTTTCAGGTTTTTTTTTTTCTTTTCCCCCTCACTTCCTCTCCCATTTTCCCTTTTGCCAGTGAGAAAGAGGAAGCGGGAGGGAGGACACAAAAATTTGATCTTCTGTTTTCAGCAGAAAAAAAAAAATCCTTCTGCAAAATTTTCATTTTAAAATGCCTGATTTTGGCCAGAAAAAGTGAATTAGCGATTGTTATAGGATCAGCCACTCAGTGACTCTGAGGACCAGAGATTGTTCAATCCTTTTGCAGAGGTGTATACACTGCAGTGCAAAAGGAAGGATTAAATAACACAGCTACTAAACATTTTCTGAGTGTAGTATTAGCCATCACAGTACATTTTGATTTTGCATTTATTTATGTGGGGCCTGTAAATACAGATAGGAAAAAGAAAAAAGTGTGGTAATTTTGACAATGGACACATAGATATAATGCACTGGAAATTACTATAGTAGCGTCAAATTATGCCCTAACTTTTCAAGGAGATGACTTCACTGGAGAGCAGGTCCAGAAAGCTCTTGCTATGAGGAGGAAGTAGAAGAGTCACCCAGGGGAGAAGCCCAGTTGTATCTTCATGTTGCTTAAGGAATTCAAAGCAGCTAGAAGGGTGGCCAAGGACCTGGGTCACTACAGGGCTTTAAATCAGTGAAGCCCAATAGCAATTCAAGGATTGCCACACTTGTGGCTGTCCTTGCATATTTGCCACAGCCTACCCCCCTAAACAAATGCCCCTCCTCACCCACAGCCAGGCACCCCCAGTTCCCCCCTACCCAATTAAATAAGCTGGCGACTCCACAGAGGTGTCATCACCACAGGAACTGCTGCTAATGGTGGGGCCGCTGGGGTCACAGGAGCCACATGACTCCAGGCTGCAGGAGTCATGCCAGGCCAAGAGCGCAGGGGCTGCCGCCGCTGCCGCCACCACGGGCTTGTCCCACCAAGTGGTGGGGTGTGTGTGTGCAGCAAGTGGAGCAGGTGGAGGGCTCGCCCTGTGTGTAGCTCCAGAGGACACCACGGTGTCCTGTTTGCCACAGGTGGCAAGTGGCCAATGTACTGGACACTGCAGCTTTAAATAAAAATCACCTGACTGATTCTTTAGTTGTACTTCAAATACTGTGAAGTTTGTGCTTCAGGTGTATACAATACAAGCTGTTGACTGGTTATTGCTAAGTAAGGTGTTCCGTTTCCAGACAGTAATCCAAAATCAAATGAACTAAAAAGTGATCTTAAAAGTACAACTCGGTATTCTGATGATCCAGTCATGTTATTTATATCTGGTCCATTTCCCACCAGTCACCTTTGTCCTGGATGTAGCAGCAGAAGAGTGGTAAATCTATACTGTGGCCGACTGAGGTAGGTGTTAATTACAGGGGTTATGAATTTTATATACACCAAGCACTATACATCCCAGGAGCATGGGACAAAAGGACAGAACTGCTTTCCCTTACTTGGTGCATTTGCATGAAGGGACTGATTTTGTCTTTCTGCTTTGAAGCGTTATTACCTTGTTTACTAAATTAACCAAGGAAAAGATCAAACCTTAGATATTAATGTTCACAAAACCCTGGATAAATGCAATTTGTTTATTTTGATTTTTTTTTTCTATTTTATAAAGCATTTTTCAGCATAATGACGAAAGAGAGAATAAAATTGCTTTAAACATATAAGAATTCCCTTTTATGGATGCACTAACTAGCTGAAGTCTCTAATACACATATGGGTCAACACAGAACTATTGATTTCCTAATCTTGCTCTACTTTAATTCTTGCGTTTACAGTCATTGGTCACATTTGCTTAAAAATGTAATCTGTTTTATGTAATCTACTTTTATGTACTTTAAAAATCCATTCTGTCAACTAGAAAATTTCTAAATGGAAAAATGTTTTTTTCCTGATTTCAACTTTAAGGACATTTCTCCTCTGTGCCATTTTATTCTCAGCTGACACTGGGAATAATTCTCATTAGCACAGTGTAATCTTATGAAAAAGGCTATTAGAAGGGATCTTCTTGCACGTGACCACACCCTGCCAACAAATTGTGGTAAGTAAAAAAAATTGTGATAAACTGCACATGGCTCAGATTTACATAACTATGAATGACTACAATAACGAATGAGCAAATAAGACAGATCTATAAGGTTTTAAAATCAGAGTTTAAAGACACGGGGGAAAGCTTCCCTATTTCTGTCATTGAAATAAAGCTGTTCTGAATATGTTCCCAATCATTTGGTACGTTTCACTAGAGGTGGTGTTTGCTGGTCCTGCCACAGCATGGAAATCATTAATGTGAAATTTACAGTGTCTAACCTGAGTATGTAAAAGTACTGGCAACTCAAACTGATATTAATCATACTTACTATCACACAGGTGCTGCATGCTGAGGTTTTCTATCCTTGAATGTGTTCTCTCTCAAGTAAACATCCAACACATATGCATGGATTGATTCCCTTTCATTTAGTACAGCAGCCCATCTTCCTGATGGCAGATTATGGTAAAAAGGGGTATGGATATAATGTATTTACAGGTAGCTCTTACATTACTACGATTTTCTGATAAAAATTACTGCTTGCATATGCATTGGCAATTTTAATTTAAAACAGAGATAGCACTCAAAGCATGTAGGTGATCAGCAAAGTATTAATTAAATACCAATACCAAAATATAAATGTACCCCATATGCACAGAGGAACAAAGTTAGTCAGGATATTGAACCCGAGAAAGAAAAATGAGTTAACATTTTTGTACAGTAATCCCTTGATTTACAGGGAGGTTGCATCCTGGGCAACCTCAGAAAAAATCAATTTTTGTGCAAATTGTGGGGATTGGGGAGATCCCCAGAATTCCCCTGGCTGGGTGAGCAGGCAGCTAGGAAAAGTTGGGGGGGCAGGCACACAGCCCCCAGCTTCTCCTAGTTGGGAGGCACACAGTTGATGGCAGCGCGGTGTCTCCCAGCTGGGAGAAACCATGCTGCAAGCAGCAGTGTGCCTGCCGGACTCCCCAGCTGGGGAAGCTGGGGGCTGGGTGGTGGTGGTTTCAATTTGCACTTAACTTGTGTTAATGCGAGTTAAGCACAAATCGAAATCCTGCTTCTCAAGGGTTTACTGTACTAAAATAAACAGGCGCTAAAATGAGCTGATCTATAGTTCATTCACTCAGTAGCCCATACAGAGGACATTCTTACTCTCTAACAAATGATTTCATGTGGACTGTGTTAGGTGCTGAGCCTTCTTGAATCAGATGTGCCTAGTCAAATCCCTTCCTGAATGCAGATTGAAACCCTCGGGTCCAGCACGTTTGAGAATGAGACCAATTGGCCAGACCACAGGAGGTCAATATTACCACTTGCACTGTTTACTGGGCTCTTAGAAGATATTTAGGTGTAAACTGCAGCTAAATAACAGCACAGAACACTGAGAGCCAGAACATATTTTATGGGACCACAGGAAACTTGGCCACACCTATAAGTGATTATCCACCTAACTAAAATCATGCTGGATTATGGATGTTGCCAGACGAGAGAGTTATAGATTAGGGAGGTTCAACCTGTAACAGAAAATAAAATCCTGGTAGGTCAGGTCTCAAGGACACACTCTGCTAGATGTTAGCTCTTTGGGGCACAGAGTGCCATTCACCATGACTGATTCAGCAACAAACAAGCTATGCACCCACCTAGCTCCTTTGCGGAACTGGGGTCTAGAGGCAGTGGATCTGAGGAAGTGGGTCTTACCCACTAAAGCTCATTACCTCATAAATGAATTTCTTAGTCTTTAAGGTGCTACAGGACGGCTTGTTTGGAGTCTAGACATTTATTCTGGTTGAGGCCCTTCAGCACTGCTGAAACATAAATGATAAATATTAGTAATCACATACCTTCCAGAAAGAAGGCATACAAGGGTTACACTGAATCAATTTCCTGCCATTGCAAGGACTTCCATATTGGTACACGCTGGTCCTTTCTCTTCTGTGCTCATGGCACATTACGGTTTAGTCTCCTGTGGGCTTTAATAACACAGTCTAATTTTGGTTGTTCTTTTTAATGTATGGATAGAGCATTGTGTTGGTGGCCTGTGATATGCAGGAGGTCAGATTATATTATCTGGTGGTCTCTTCTGGACTTAAAGTCTATGATTCTATGATGGCATTTAACTTGTTGCAAGCACTGTTTCAATTTTACTGGAAAAACAAGGAGAAGACCTAGAGTGAGGTGTGCAAGAAGAAATCGTATTCTGACCCCCACTTCTAAGCAAAAAGGTTCTTATGCTACCTTTCACATCATAGCATCTGAGCACATTTTGGGATTCTTAATACTAATTTTGAAATGATGGTAATGAATGTTTTCATGAGTATGGAACAGATTCTGATATCTTTATTCACATCAATAACATTTTACTCACAAAGGAGTTCTGTTGATTTCCAAGGGGCTACTTGTGATGTGAAGCAGAACACAATGGACACATTTAAGAATCTGGCACTTTGTAATTGCTAATCTAGTCTTAAAAAAAAATTTTTTTTGTTCCCTCTCCTCCCATCAGGTTTATGACAACCTGAAAAGTTGCTAGGAGACATGGGGATTTTCAGTATTTCAGTAAAACTGTACAGGATCTGCTTTCCAGCATCTTACTGTGTGTTAAGTCCCTGCTTCACCCTGATGTCAAGGGTATCTGAAATGCCAAGGGAGAATTCAGATCGTATATCATTCTGTATATATGTGAGTGAAATATACACAATATTTTTTCCTGTTTTATGTGAGGGGTTTATATTGTACCCTTGCCAAGAGATGTGTAAAGCAGACCACTGCTATATAGTCACTGCCAAGGAAGTATGGCCCTAGAACAGCAGTGTCCAGTAGGAATTCAAAGATCGCCATACTTCTGGTTGTTGTCTTTCCATATTTGCAACATTACAGTATACAAAACTTAACCGACCCAGGCACCTCCATCCCTCTCCGCTATAAGTGAATGCTCTCCCCTAGAGCCAGGAATTCCCAGTTTCCCCCTGCTCTAACTGAATGCCCCCTTCCCCCAGCTCAAGGCACCTCCAGCTCCTCCCACTCTAACTGAATGCCCTCCCCGAGAGCCAGGCAACCCCAGTCTCGCCCTGCTCTAACTGAATGCCACCCCCCTGGATCCAGGCACCTCCAGCTCCCCCTGCTGTAACTGAATGCCCTCCCCCAGAGCCAGGGACCCCCAGTCTCTCCCCCACATTCTAATTCAGAGCCAGTGACTTGCCAGGGCCACTGTGCACTTCTCCCACCTAGTGGTGAGGCATGTGCGTAGAGTGGGTGGACTCTCAGGAGAAGCTGCACTTAAAGGCTCCAAGTGCTGCATGCATCTTGAAAACTGCAGGTTGGCCACCCCCTTGTTTGCCACAATACAGTTTCCTATTTGCTACATGCAGCAAGTGGCAAATATATTGGACACCCTGCACCAGACAAATGAGAACCTAAAATCAGAGCTTCCTAAGTATTTATTCTGGCTACATAAGAAATATGCACACACCTTCAAAATACCTTATTAATTTTTCACACCATCTGATGAACACCAAAGACATTTAAATGAGATATTACATGGTAACAATCATATGTAGCAACATTGTACAGAATAAGCAAGATTATTGTGTTTTCTGGTGTTTTTTTGAAAACACTGGAACATTTTACCTTATATTTGTAACCTAGACCTTAGCTAAAACAATAGCAAATTTTCTTGAGGGGTAGGGGGAGGAAAACCTTTCATTTTTAAAAAAATGGCTTGCTGATTTACATAATACCTCATAGAAAATTTTGCATCTGGGATGGGAAGCTGTAAACTCAGTTTCCATCTGATACAGCTTGAAATGGTCAAAATGTATTTCCTGCAAAACGAGGTTTAGTAATGCATAATAAACATATTATACAGTAATGAAAAACATTGCAAGACAGCAACCAGAATGCTCAGTAATTTCTCAAACAGAAAGATCACAGCTGTTGTAAAACTATGATTTTTTTCTAAGTACCCAAAAGTTCAATAAACATAAGATGCTGATTGCATTTTTGCTCGTGCATACGTGTGCATTTTGCAAAATTACACTTTATTTACCTAAAAACTGAAGGAAAAACTGAAATGGTTCTTCATTACTGTTTCTTTGTCATAAAACTTTTTCTTTAAAAAAATGTTTGAAATGAAAAGGGTATCTCTATTCCCACATGTTAGCCTCTGCTCCATATATCCTAAGACACATTAAATGCTTGTTCCTCCCAAGCCTGAGAAAGCTGAATTTGAAGAGATCTTTGCACTTTTGTGTGGAGTTTTCCAGCTAATTTTTTTCTGCATGGAGCCCAAGGAGATTTAACACAGACAAGTGACCAATTAGAAATCAGTGTTTATAATAGAAGTGCAACCAAGCCTCCCCATAATGGAAATAAAACAAGTGAATACTGGGAACAGCCTACTTTGATTAAAGGTACTGAAAGAGTTAATTTTATACAGGCCTCCCACTGCATATCTTTTAAGGAAAAGTAAAGCTTTTGAGTATGGAGAGGAAGCTGTCACTTTGTGTTTTCAGGTTTGTAGAAATGCCTTTTAAAAAAATGTAAACATTCATTAAACTAATTTGAAGTTGTCATTACTCTCCTTCCCTGCTGCTTTATATCAGATTATTCCTAAGTGCTTGGTGAAGAGCACCATAAACACACAGTCTATTTCCCTGCAGGGTATAATCACACAGTTTGCACTGTGATTTATGCTGTATGGTATTGGTGAGTGTCCTAAACTTTGAAAGGGCTTTGTTCCTTAGCAGATGCACCACTCCCTTTATATTTAAACAAAGTTCAACTACTGCTCCCAAACCTTTATACATAGTTTATCTCTCTCACCTGACAATAAAGCATGTAAAAAACCGACTAACAAAGTAAGCTAGAACATAGAGGGTTTTTTCAATTAAAGAGAAAGGAATTCTGAAACAACTGACTGTAAATTTTAATAGAAAATGATGCAACTTTTTCTTTTTTCCCTCTGGACTGGATATATTTAATATATTGAGGTTTTTTGTTTTGTTTTGCTTTGCGTTTTTAAGAACAGCTTTAATCATTCAGTAGAAATGATCTGAGTGATCCTCTCTTTTATTTTTGGTAGGATTCAGGTTTCAAATCAAAGTCCTGTGCTGAGAAGCTAAAAGCAATGTAATTTTGTTTTGGAGACTGAAGGTTACATTAGCAAATACAAGATGGCTGTTGCTACCTAATATCTGATGCTGATTAGCATAGGTGACTTAAAAAGATGCATTTTCTCCACTGATACAGACAGTGCAGACCTAAGCTATTGATTATCTCATTGATTATCCCATTGACTGGGGTTGAACTGGTAAGAACACCAACTGCTCAAATAACAAGAAGCTTCTTAACCATTCTCCGCTGATGTTTGGATGATTTGTACATATGCTACCACCATATTCTTCACAGAAGTGTTGTTGTGTGGACACGCTCATAGCGTAACTAAGATGTATTTCCTGAAAGATGGGTCATATGACATCGCTGAAAAGGTTAGTAAATATGACTCCTCTATTTGCATGCATATATTATTTCTGAATCTGGAGTTAGAAATATTGACTTTGCAGCACTTGGGGAACACCCACCAGACAATATGTACACAGCCTGGATGAACCATTAGGAGAATGGAACTAAGCTCCCTCTTTCCTGAGAAGTTTCCTGGGATTATGCTTTGGCACTGCAGGGTCAGGTGCTCCTGCTGCCTCCCAGCAGACCCCATCTTGGATGTCCAGTGTCTGTCCCTTCAGAGGGGCTAGGGGCCTAACTAGAAGACATATGTGAATTTTATTTAAGGGTGGGAAGAGAATTAATTTTGGCTCTTCCCCATTGCCTCCTCATCCAAGAAGGAAGACTAATGAACATACCTGAAAACACCAAACGAACTTAGCTTGTGGGGAGGGTGTGGTGGGCAGATATTGAGCCCAGGCAAGAAACATCAGCCTATGAAGGGTATATGTGAAGATTTAAGCTGCAGCAGTGCAGTTTAACTTAGAGAAACTCTGCAACCTGCATAAAACAACATTTAGGGCCAGAAATGTGTAGCCAGTTTTTTACTGCATTAAGCCTACATTGCACGTTTCGTTTGATTTGCTACCTCCTATAATCACTGATCAGTTTGTGCAATCCATAACAGGGTCGGGGAGGAGAGGGAAAGTTGTTCATATCTTCCTCTACATTGAGGAAGGAGGAGAATCTCATACGCTTATGTTGTATAGATCTCTATACAGAGGAAGACCATATAATTTTGGATTTATCCTCTAGAGGGTATGTGCCCCAAAGTTCTGGGTAATGCCTAGAGCTGAGTCTTCCTACATGGAGATGATTGCAAGCACTATGGCCGCATCTACACTACAGCGATCTTTCGAAAGAGCACATCCACACACAAAAAAGCAGATACAAAGATTTATCCACTCTTTCGATAGAGAGTGTCCACACAGGCCCTGCTCTTTTGGAAGAGTGAGCCAGGGACCAAAAAAATCTAGCACCATGAGGACTGTGTTTTCAGAAAAAGGGGCCCACAGAGCACCTACACATGATTTTTTTCAAAAGAAGCTTTTGAAAGGAGGCACTCTTCCTGATCTGGGAGTGGAAGAAGGCTTCTGGTAGAAGAGCAACATTCTTTTGATTTCGGATCAAAAGAGTGCATTTTGTGTGTGGACACTGTGTGTTCTTTAGAAAAAGGGCCCCTATTTTCCAAAAGAACTTGCTAGTATAGACACAGCCAATGTGATTCTACAGCTGGTCGGTCCCCTATCTGTGTGTGTGTGCCAAGACAACTCGAGGACAAGACATATCAGTATAGGGTGAAGGAGCCACGCTGGTGGAACAGCAGGCTCAGTAGGACCCCAATACATCAGGTGGCACCCAAAAGCAGGGGTTCCGAACCCATCGTGCCTCTGTGTACAAAGAAAGAAAGAAAGAAGACACCTCCACCCCTACTTTCTGCATACTGAGTGGAAATATCAGCTCCCAGCTATTCAATGGCATCAATAGGTAAAGATTTCTCTAGTAGATGATCTCTGAGAGCCTTGAAAAAATAGAGAGATGAACTGTCATCAGACCAAAAGTGGAATAAAAAAGAATGAACTGATGCCAAACTTCACAAGTTGTGTTGTTGGCAGAATTAGCATTGCAGTATGCTGCATTTTCCAGAACTAATTTTGGCCATTACTGCAGATGAAAACCTATAAAATTCAAGACTGCTCGTCAAAGCAGAGATCATTCTTGCTAATGTTTTAAAAAAGAAAGAAATGCAATATGGTTGTGACTAAATCCAGATCTGCCAAGAGACGATGGCAACAGAAACATTAGTTTACTTTTACTTTGTTTCCTCTGTTAATCCATGCAATGTTAAACTAGTTAAACTAATTAAGCATATTTAGTACACAATGTAGTAAATACCTTTATTTAAGAAAACTGACTTGTGTATTATCATCTGTACATTAAAATATGTAAATGATGGGTTTAAAGACAGCAAGAAATTACAACAATCCCTACATATTGAGGATGCAACATCTCGCAACTGAAGTTTTCTCCCACTTGTTTATGAGCACTGAATTAAATGTAAATGCATTTCACATGAAGTTCAAAAGCTATTTTCAACAGATAATGTATGCAATAGTCACAGATAAAATAAATGGTAAAGGCCGCTCCTGTGACTTAATGTAATGTTTAAAAGACATGTGTCAAAATTATAGTGACAGCCATTTAAGTTAAATTAGGAGAAAGAAAAGAAACAATACCATTGTTTTAAATATTTTAAAGATCTAGGGCCAAATTCAGAGATGTATTCACTGTAAAATGTTTTTATATTGTCAGCATATTCTGATTTAGCTTACGCACCAACATAATGTAGAGATAAAAAAGACAACAGAGGTGTAAGATAAGGAATGTGTGGTGGGACAACCTTATCTTACACCATTCTCTTAGGTGTGCCTACTTGTTACAATTACACCCTTCTCTCCTCTTCATGTAACACCAGTCCATCCACAGTAGAGAGAATGTATAAATTACAGCATGTTATGTTACCCTTTGGCATGCTAAACCTTTTTAAAAACAATCCTACATCGGTACCTGTTTAAAACATGCTTCTCTAGTCATATTATGTCATAAACATTTATCAGTCTGACATCACAAGCCTAGGCCCCTCTTATTATCCTTTTGTGGCCTGCACAGCTGGTCTGAAAAACAGTTGTCACCAATTATGCCCACAGATAATGCTGGATAAATTCAGCTGTCCAACATTAGCTCAACCTAAATATGATCCTGGTTGACTAATTTCCTAAATCTTAGCAGGGTCTTTTGGGAGACTATTACCATGCAAGTTTCCAGACACATAGAACTCTGGTTACTTGTATCTGGGCTGTGAAAAGACATTCATTACGTGTTCCATGAATTAGAAGTTTGTGGCTCTCAGGCTAAGTTGTTACCTATACAGAGCAGTAATAGGGCAGCTTTGCTGCCCTAAATAGTTGCATCTGGAAATTGTTAAACCATTTTGTTTTTGTTTAAGCAGGTGGCTGTCTACCTCCCCACTATACATTTTATAATTAAGCAAATAAAATGTTGGAACTGAGGTCTTTAACCGACATTTTCCTTGGTGAAGTCATGTGTATTCATTAACCCAGCAGGAATGGTATTATTGGAGCACAGTTATTACCAAGCTCTCCTATGATCACACATCATGGACAGCAAGGAGTTAAACCAAGCTGAAAGAAAACAAAGAAAAGAAGTTGCCTATATATGTGCTCTTAATGTAAGTGACAAAGATGTAGAACATTTTGTATGGATATTGAGTAAAGACTACCATACATTATATTGCATGACACCTTTTCAAATCTTTAGCACCAATTAATGGAACTGCACGCTCCTTGTTGCTTGACTTTTGTTCCTATCTTTCTAATCACTGGATGCATTGGACACATTGAAGCAGGTTCAGTGGAGGGAAATGAAAATGGTTAAGGGCCTGGAGCACATGATCCATGAGGAGAGGTTGAGAGATTTGGGTTTATTTAGTTTGCAGAAGAGAAGACTGAAGGGCGATTTGATAGCAGCTGTCAACTTCCTGGAAGGGGGCTCTAAAGTGGATGGAGAGAGACTGCTCTCAGTGGTGACAGAGGGCAGAACAAGGAGCAATGATCTGAAGTTACAGACAGAGAGGCGTAAGTTGAACCTTAGGAAAAACTATTTCACCAGGAAGGGGGTGAAGCACTGGAACATGCTACTGAGAAAGGTGATGGAATCTCTATCCCTAGAAGTTTTTAAGTTCCATCTTGACATAGTCTTGGCTGGGATGATTTAGTTGGTGTTGATCCTACTTTAGGTAGGGGGCTGGACTAGATGACCTCCTGAGGTCCTTCCAACCCTAGAATTCTATGATTCTAATTCTTATGGCGATGTATGTTGCTAGAGTTCTCTATTGCTTGTTTTTGGTTCTTTCCTCTTTTCTTTTTGTTGGATAAATCAGTTATTAAGTCAACTTTTGCCATCACTTCTATGCATATGTTATCCAGATCAATATGTCCATTTAATTCTTCCCTGACTTTCACCCTGCCTCAACCTCATCAATTCCAGTATCCACCACAATGCCCAGTAACTGGCTTCTTGTGTCCCTTGCAGAGTTCTGAAAAAAAAATTCAGTGTTCTCCAGGGGCCACAACCTTGCTTCTACAGAAAGGTGTGGGAATTTTTGAAAACAGGATGAATGAACTCCCTGGATTTCTCTCTAATGGACCAGAAATTTCATCTTTTTTTCCTTTTTGCCGGAGTTTTTCTCCCATCTGTCTTGTCTCTCACAGCAAGAACCTACAGCCATAATATGTCTATCACAGAATTGTTTCCTGATTTCTCTAGGTCTAATTGACTCTGAAAATTCCATCCACTTTCCCTGGCCTGATTCTTAACTCATTCTCCAGCACAATCAAATATTATTCCCTGACTAGTGCTTACCTGTGTTCTGTTACAGACCCTGGAGCTTGACGCATGTATCAGTATTCCTCCTGTCTGATTGTCTTCACTCCATATAATTCCACTGCATGCCACAGCTTGTAATCAGATATACAACATTTTGTTTTACTTGTAATGATTTTAACTTTTTAGGAAGGGAATTTACTGCTCACGAAAGGTCTGAATTTACAGTGCAAAATGTACAGCCCAATCAAGGTGAAAGGATGCTAAGCCACAAACACATCCCAAAAGGGCCTCAGCCTTGTTCTACCCTACAGAATAAATCTGGCCCAGGGTTCACTCAGCCCTTGGCACCTCCAATGAAACCACAAACAAAGGTGCCAGTTATGATTGTTGTTGTGATATGGCTGCTTTGTCATCAAGCAGTTGACACCACCTACAATATTTCACACAAGCCCTCAAACCTGTAGATGATCATGGCCATAAATCATTGCTGCACTAGCAGGGATTGAATTGATAGCCAAGAAGTGAAAGCCATAACTAATCCTCTGAGTTATCTAGCCCTCTCCTCGGCAATATTTTTGCATTAATGACACCATACAAATAGTGTCTTGTGTATAGGAGACAATTACTGAAATGACCTATAAATGTTTAACTGTATAAGTAATGTTTTGACAGAGAATACATGTTTTCTAAAGAGAAAGACATAAAGTGTAAGAATTTTATTCTCATGGTTAATTTCTTCTGATGATTTTAATACTGCAGAATGCAAGAGATAAAATGTAAAGAGTTGAGGGTGAACAGGATTGCTGGCTTGTCAGTGATATTTTGACCTTAGTTCTGGCTTAGCTGAGTGTAGCTGAAGCTTAGTAACTGATGACTGCTACTAATGCAATACAAGGCTGCTATGAAAAATACGCTGGTGACCTTGTCACGTCATATCCCATGAACAAAAGAGGACACACACACACACTGACTTCCTAAAGACAAAGAATACAATGGTTCAACAAATCTCCCATTTTCTTTGTGAGTCATATGATATGCACAGTACAATGCTTGAATCTCCCAGCACAGAGAAGTGCCTCCAAAGTTGGGGGAATGGATCAAAACTAAGTGCAAACGTTGAAGAATTTGTTTAGGTTAAATTCCACACATTTTAGGAGGACAATAATAATGGTCTTTATGGACCAAGTATTTTCAGAGAAAGTGCCTTGAAATTGGTAACTAATGCTTAGTGAAAGCTGTTGGTAAAGTGGTACAGCTAGTGGATTATAGTTGTCTTCTTTCTCCTCTGATAATTTGTAACAATTGTATCCTAATGCTCTTTCATTGATTTCTGCTGCAATTCAACCCCATGCTGGGTTCAGCCAGGGTGACACAAACATAAGCTTGCCATAGGAAGACCTAATATATAAACTGTACCCTTCTGGAAAAATCCTATAGAATTGAATAGGGATGGACTTGAATGACTTTTCCATAGAAAACAACCTAAGAACATAGGAACATAAGAATGGCCATACTGGGTCAGACCAAAGGTCCATCCAGCCCAGTATCCCGTCTCCTGACAGTGGCCAATGCCAGGTGCCCCAGAGAAGGAGAACAGAAGACAACGACCAAGTGATTTATCTCCTGCCATCCATCTCCTGCCCTTGTACTGAAGGCTAGGGCACCATACTTTACCCCTGGCTAATAGCCATTTATGGACCTAACCTGCAAAAATTTATCCAGCTCTTTTTTAAACCCTAATAGAGCCCTGGCCTTCACAGCCTCCTCCGGCAAGGAGTTCCACAGGTTGACTGTGCGCTGTGTGAAGAAAAATTTCCTTTTATTAGTTTTGAACCTACTACCCATCAATTTCATTTGGTGTCCCCTAGTTCTTGTATTATGGGGAAAGGTAAATAATTTTTCTATATTCACTTTCTCCAAACCTGCATCTGAAGAAGTGAGTTAACTCACGAAAGCTCATGCTCTAAACTTTTCTGTTAGTCTATAAGGTGCCACAGGACCCTTCGTTGCTCTACAGATCCAGACTAACATGGCTACCCCTCTGATACTTTTCTCCACACCATTCATGATTTTATATACCTCTATCATATTGCCCCTCAATCGCCTCTTTTCCAGACTGAAAAGTCCCAGTCTCTCTAGCCTCTCCCCATATGGGACCCGTTCCAAACCCCAAATCATCTTAGTCGCCCTTTTCTGAACCTTTTCTAATGCCAATATATCTTTTTTGAGGTGAGGAGATCACATCTGCACACAGTACTCAAGATGTGGGCGTACCATAGTTTTATATAGGTGAAGTATGATATCTTTTGTCTTATTATCTATCCCTTTTTTAATAATTCCTAACATCCTATTTGCTTTACTAACTGCCGCTGCACACTGCGTGGATGTCTTCAGAGAACTATCGACTATAACTCCAAGATCCCCTTCCTGATCTGTCGTAGCTAAATTTGACCCCATCATGTTGTACGTGTAATTTGGGTTATTTTTTCCAATGTGCATTACCTTACACTTACCCACATTAAATTTCATTTGCCATTTTGCTGCCCAATCACTCAGTTTGCTGAGATCTTTTTGTAGTTCTTCACAATCCCTTTTGGTTTTGACTGTCCTGAACAACTTGGTGTCATCTGCAAACTTTGCCACCTCACTGCTTACCTCATTTTCTAGATCATTGATGAACAAGTTGAACAGGATCGGTCCCAGGACTGACCCCTGGGGAACACCACTAGTTACCCTCCTCCATTGTGAAAATTTACCATTTATTCCAACCCTTTGTTTTCTGTCTTTTAACCAATTCCCGATCCATGAAAGGATCTTTCCTCCTATCCCATGACCGCCTAATTTACATAAAAGCCTTTGGTGTGGGACCGTGTCAAAGGCTTTCTGGAAATCTAGGTATATTATGTCCACTGGGTGCCCCTTGTCCGCATGTTTATTAACCCCTTCAAAGAATTCTAATAGATTAGTTAGACACGACTTCCCTCTGCAGAAACCATGCTGACTTTTGCCCAACAATTTGTGCTCTTCTACGTGCCTTGCATTTTTATTCTTTACTATTGTTTCTACTAATTTGCCTGGTACTGATGTTAGACTTATCGGTCTATAATTGCCAGGGTCTCCTCTAGAGCCTTTTTTAAATATTGGCGTTATATTGGCCGTCTTCCAGTCATTGGGTACTGAAGCGGATTTAAAGGATAGGTTACAAACCACTGTTTATAACTCCGCAATTTCACATTTGAGTTCTTTCAGAACCCTTGGGTGAATACCGTCTGGTCCTGGAGACTTGTTACTATTCAGCTTATCAATTAACTCCAAAACCTCCTCTAATGTCACTTCAATCTGGGAGAGTTCCTCAGAATTGTCACCTAAAAAGGCTGGCTCAGATTTAGGAACCTCTGTAACATCCTCAGCCATGAACCTAAATCTTAGATCACTAAATAATCATATCAGTTCTACAGGTTTTATTTTTAAACCATCCTCTGAAAGTTTATCAATTTATGATTGTTAAACTGCCCCCCATTTATACATAAGTTATCATGTCCTAAAAATAAATAATGTAACTTTTCTGTAAGTATGAGCCATCACCATAGCTATTACAAGCAGAACTGCAATAGAGCCCTTTACTGAGCCACCCCCAGCCTGCCAACCAGTGGGAGTAGGAGGGGAGGAGCAAAAGTAGGAAGTTACCCAGAGGCCTGGTGTTTCTAAGGGACCTGAAGCTCCAGCTGCTGCTACCTTGGCTGCGGCGGTGGCCATAGGTCCAGGCCCCTATGAAACACCACTGTAGCGCTGCTCTGCTGCTCCACATGGCTCTGAGGGGTGGCACTGCAGACTAAGCAGCACTAAGGGCTGACCACTCTAGGGCCTGTCAGCCTGGAGGTGATTATAGGGTCAGGACCTCCTCCCAACTTGCCACAAGTCTCATGGTGCCTGTTGGCCCCACTGGCCACCCCAGGGTAGATTTTACATATTTCTAGATGAAGGTCTTGCCAATGCAACACCTCATAAGACAAACAAAGGAAATATGCAATGTGTCCTCAGAACGGATGCATATTTATCTTCCAAAATTCTGTGCTGGTATGTGTCTGTATTCTATCCATCCACAGCTCTACTCACAGCCTCTCATCAAAATCCACGGCAGACATTAGCTGCGACCAAAAAAATATCCTATCAAGGCCAGAAAAAAAAACCGAGCATAGCATTCTGTTCTTAAGCCATCACTTTGTAAGGGGTCTTAAGTGCAAAAATATGCAGATCATACCTCTTGACATATAAGCCTCAATCTGCAACATCCCTTTGCACCTTCTGATGAGAAAGACTAACAGAGTATTCACTTCATGTGTTTTGGAAAGAGCTGGAACGGGACACCCATTGTTAGCTTTTGTTCCCATCACTGCATATGTTGCTGCAGTAGGCTAACAGACAACACCTATCAGGATCAGGCTCAAAAGCTACTCTAAGTATCTGCCACATAGATATAGATATCTATATATATAGGGTCATTCATGTTTATAATTCTGCATCTATTATGGGAGAAAAATCAGAACCAAAATGTGTGGTCATGGTTTTCTGGTATCTGGGGATAAACTATAAACCTCTTCATTTGAGGCCCATGTAACACCTCCCTCACACCTTTTCTCTAACAGAGAAGGCAGAATCACACCACTAATTTGAAAAAGTAGATATTCCTTTTCTTTCTGAAATTGTCCTCAGACAAGCAACTTGCCCAGCCTCCAACAGCATGAGAATAGAAAATGTGAGGTCCTCCCTATGACTAATAAATATATTGTCACCATACCACCAAAATGGGTAAGACTTATGGAAATGTTACCTGCAGAGACTATCAAAATGTATGTTTATGAAGTTATCGATCCACCTAAAGATTATCCATAACTCCCATCACCTTTTTTGAAGTAATGAAATGCAAATAAAATGAGCTAGTAAAGGAAAATAAGTCTCTAAAACATCTTCTGAGAGCTGAGTGGAGGAACATGTGTAATGAAAAAGAGCCTGATTTGATTCAATTATTATGTTACCCAAACAAAAGGAAAGGATTTTGGAGGAAGAAAAACAATAGCAATACAACTCAGTATGAGACTTTAACAGATGATACCTTACTAGGGTTCCCTCCGTATTTGACAGGATGCTGCAAGTTGGCCTATTTTTATGTCTTGAGATAAGCTGTTAGATGCTATTTTTAATTCTACTTTGTGATCAGTACTTTCATTTCCTTCAGCAAACCAACAAAGAAAAAGCAGATGGCAAAGTCATATGATAGGGAATGTTGGACCATAGGAAAGGAGCCAAGAAGTCAGCTCAAAACTGCTTATTCCTTAGACAAAAGATCTTAATCTTAAAAAGTCCAGCTAAATGCCACGGAATACAATGCAACTCTGGATATTTGATAAAAATAGCTGAACGTGACAGGATGAAGAGGCCTGAATTACCAATGTTTGCAATGTTTCTTACATCTTCAATAGTAAACTGAAAAACTTGCACTGTGTTGGTAAATCAAACATACACAAACTCAACAGCTATAGAATCTCACATTTATAGAATCACAGAACAGTAGAACTAGAAGGGACCTCGAGAGGTCATCAAGTCCAGTCCCATACCCTCTTGGCAGGACTTAGAGTTGCGCTGAGGCACACACAGTTTTTTTGCATATATCTATCCCTGGCAGTTATTTCTACTGGCTAACACAAACAATATGTCACACAGCATGGAGAAAAGTACTTCCCTTATTAGTTTGGTTTAGACAGGTGACACAGTCTTCAGGTCCTAACACATCAGCAGTCCTTCACAGCTCTGCACCCTGTATGACCAGGGCATCTGTTTGCTTGTTCATCTTTTGTTGCTGGCACATCTCACTTCCTAAAAGCAAGCTTTGAATTCACAAAAGCACACCTTGCTAATCTGGTCACTAGAGCTCCTGGATTAACGGTTCCTATTTGCATAACTGTAAACTTAATGTAGCACTCCCAAGACCGTGTATCCTCTAAATAGCACTTACCAATGAAACACAAAATCCTCTAAAAGGGTTTCCCAACCTAAACCAATTTGTAAAGATGTTTTTTTTTAATATAAAACATTAAAGAAATTAAAGTAATTGGCATAAAATTAGATTAATTAGTTTTATCTTCTGAGTTGCTTTAATTCTAAAATATATACATGTATAAAAAGATTATGTATGCACTCAAAGGATTAGGCAAAAAGTCAAGCAGTAGCAACACATTTATATTACCTTGCTGAGCAAATGATAAAAGTAATAAAGTTTCACAAGAAAAGAATGGGCTATGCAGTCACATGCTGACACAATTTTAGATATTTAAATTCACTCCTACATTGCTTTTTTTTTTTTTTTGAGTAGTAAAAGTCAGCTTTATGTCTCTGCAACCTACAAATTGTTTGTTCTCACTGGTGAAAACTAAACCTTGCTATACATTTACAAAGGGAATGCTACAGATTTGCTTAGTCATCTACATGACGGAAGACATTCAAAGTAGCCCTCAAGTGTATTTTATACGGATATTTACAAAATATGCTGAAATATGGCTGATCCAAAGGCCAAAATGTGGGCTGATCTTTTTTTAATTCTGCTCATTGAAGCACAGTATTTCCAATTTATGGAATAGTATATTTCTTCTGCCCCCTCAAACCAAGTTCATACTAATTAAAACCTAATGTTGTGAGATGCTGAGAACCGTTGACAAGGCTATCTTTGGAAAATTACTCTTTTTAAAGCAAAACCAGCTTGAGTGTAGCATATTGGGATCTAAAAAGAGATTTTTTTTTCATCCAGAGAGTCAGCTGAGATATGGCACTAAAGGGCCATTGCTATGAGGTGCTGAGGACCCTCCACTCCCCTTGTCGTCTTCACATGATGTTACTGCTCTAGAGAGAATAATTTTTATTGAACAACATTTCCGTTGGCTCACTCACTAGTTTATTTGGAAAAAAAAAAAGAATTTCAGTTCTTCTCTCTTTTGATTTTGTGGGCAAAGGAAGAACCTGAAAAGTCTAGTTTCTTAGGGCTGTTACTCACTCTTATCTAGAGGCAAATCTAACTCACTGCTTTAAGCAGATTTCCAAAGAATTAGTATGCCTATTTTTAGCTAAGAAAGTAAAATAAGATCTGAAAATGAGCTTGGATTGTATCAACATATATACTTACACAATGGCCTGTTACATTAGTAATATACAGTTAAAAAAATCCTACACGGTATATTCATATACACTGTGGCAGAGTCAGTCTCATTCCTGGATCCCAGGTCCTCTGTTTAGTCTGCTGGCCACACTGTATGAAGCCTGTTACCCTTGCTGGGGTTGAGGGGAACCCAGTCCCCACCCACTCATTCTGGGTTCTGGCCCAGGGATCCTGGATGGCCATTACCAGTGAGGGCTGACTCCTTTCACCCTTACCCCTGCAGCTCCTCTCCCTGGGCCACTTTCCCCAGATGACTTCCCCTGGTACCTCCTTCCTCTCGTGGTAGCCAAGGCAGCAAGTCCCCTCCTTTGTTTGGTTCTTCCAGCTGACCAGCTCCCCAAAGTCTCTGGTGGAGCTCCAAGCCCCCCTGTATTGGGGCAGTCCAGCTCCCCAGGTTGCTGAGGCTCCTCTCCTCTTCTGTGGACCCTGGTATTCCTCTAAGTCTCCTTACTTCTCCTCACTCACATCCCAAACTCTCCTTAACCACCCTCTCCTTGCCCTGTGTGGAGAAGGGCTTATAAAGGTAGCCCTGAGTGGGATCAGCTGGCCCTAATTGATTTAGGGCAGCCTACTCCTCAGCTGCTCTCACTTTGATTGTCAGCTCTGTCTCCACTCTGTTTTCACTCCTGCCTCCCCTCTCCTGGCCCCACCCTGCCACTTATCCCCCTCCCCAGCTCAACACCATAGGATTGGGCTACTTTGGCATGCAGTGTACCCGAGATAGGCCATCAGCATTCCCATGCTGGTCCCCGGCCCTATGTTGTACTCGGAAGTTGAATGGCTGCAGGAACAGGAACCACCGGGTTATTCTTGCATTCCTGTCCTTGTTATGGTGCATCAGTTGCAGGGGCGCATGATCTGTAACCAAGGTGAACTTCCGTCCCAGGAGGTAGTACCTCAGGCTCTCCATGGCCCACTTTACAGCAAGACACTCTTTTTCAATGATCGCACGGTTTCGCTTTCTTGGGAGGAGCTTGTGACTTAGCTATGAGACAGGATGCTCTTCGTCTCCAAGCATATGGGACAGTACTGCCCACAAGCCGACTTCAGAGGTGTCTGTTTGCAGCAAAAATTCCTTCTCAAAATCAGGGGTGATGAGGACTGGATCACTGCATAGGGCTGCCTTGAGGTCAATGAATGCCTTCTCCATTGCAGGGGTCCACTTCATCACCTCCAGGCCGCGGGTCCTCGTGAGTTCTGTCAGTGGGCAAGCCCCGGATGCAAAATGGGGAATAAACCTCCAATAATACCCCCACTAGACCTAGGAATGCCCAGACTTGCTGTTTTCAGACAGGACGGGGCAAATTCTGTATCGCTGCCACTTTATTCAGTTGGGGCTTCACCATGCCCCTTCCCACGATGTACCCCATATATTTTGCTTCCGCCAGTCCTATTGCACATTTTGTTGGGTTTGCTGTGAGGCTGGCCCCTCTCAGGGTATCTAACACCGCCTCCACCTTCTCCAGGTGTGTGTTCCAGTTCGGGCTATAGATGATGACATTATCAAGGTAAGCTGCAGCATACGTTCGGTGTGGATGTAGTAACTTATCCATTAGCTGCTGGAACATGGCAGGGGCTCCATGTAACCCAATGGGAGGACAGTGTATTGATATAAGCCTTCTGGGGTCGAAAAGGCCATTTTTCTCCCGGGCCTCCTTGGCCAAGGGAATCTGCCAATAGCCCTTGGTTAGGTCTAGAGTGGACAGGAAGCGAGACTTTCCCAACCGATCAATTAATTCATCTATATGAGGCATGGGGTATGCATCAAACTTGGACACTTCATTTAGCCTTCAGAAATCACTGCAGAACCGGAGGGTGCCTTTGGGCTTAGGCACCAAGACAATGGGGCTGGACCATTGATTATGGGATTCTTTGATTAGCCCCAGCTCCAGCATCTTCCTCACTTCTTCTTGCAACTGTTGTTACTTTGCCTCTGGGAGTCGGTAAGGCTTGAGCTGTACCCTTACCCCTGGGTCCGTGACAATATGGTGTTCTTCCTCAGTGGTCCGACTGGGATTTGTTGAGAACACGTCTCAGTACTGTTTCAACATGTTAAGGACCAACTTCCGCTGGTCCGGGGTCAGCTCTGGAGAGATTTTTACTTGCTGCTCCTGGCCTTCCTCTAACCTCACCATGTGGGCGTATCACATTATCAGTACTGTTCAAGGGTAGCCCAAGGCCCCCAGTTCCAGGAACAGCCTGCTTGGCCCCTTTATCTATTTTCTTGTGCTTCTCATGGTTTTGATGACTTAGCACATGTGTGCTTTGAAGTAGTTACACTGAAGGAAGAAGGGTGGGGGGGTTGTCTGGCTACATCTCAGGGCCAACCTTCACATGTGGTGATCCTCTCGAAGACCAAGAGGTACATCTCCACATTGTCTTCTCCCATCATTTTCTGGAGGAAGTTACTAGACCACCAGGGTCAGGTCCTATCTAAGCCATGTATGTGGGCAGTCAGGGTTTTCAGCTGCAGCACCACCTCTTCCAGAGTTGCTTGGTCCTGGGCAGCCTGGCTTATCAGCAGCTGGTTAGTTTCTTGCTGGGCCTCCTGTTGTGTAGCTGCATAAGCCTGGGTAGCTTCTTGCTGGGCTGCGGTAGCCTGTACGAGGGCCTTTGCTATGTCTTCCATCGTGTCTGTCTCACTGTACTGATGGTGGGTTGTTTTCTTTAGTTCTTCTGTTCTGGGTGGGTCTGCAGCAGGGTCTCACAGCAACATAGATCCCACTCCTGACACCATGTGTGGCAGAGTCAGTTTCATTCCTGGGCCCCAGGTCCTCTGTTTAGTCTGCTGGCCCCACCATATGAACCCTGTTACCCTTGCTGGGGTAGCGGGGGGAAACCCGGTCCCCACCCACTCGTTCTGGGTTCTGGCCCAGGGATCCTGGATGGCCGCTACCAGTGAGGGCTGACTCCCTTCACCCTTACACTTGCAGCTCCTCTCCATGGGCCACTTTCCCCAGATGATTTCTCCTTCCTCTCATGGTAGCCGTGGTAGCCAGTCCCCTCCTTTGTTTGGCTCCTCCGGCAGACCAGTTCCTCAATGTCTCTTGTGGAGCTCCAGGCCCCCCTGCATTGGGGCAGTCCAGCTCCCCAGGTTGCTGAGGCTCCTCTTCTCTTTTGTGGTCCCTGCTGTTCCTCTAAGTCTCCTTACTTCTCCTCACTCACATCCCAAACTCTCCTTAACCACCCTCTCCTTGCCCTGTGTGGAGAAGGGCTTATAAAGGTAGCCCTGAGTGGGATCAGCTGGCCCTAATTGATTTAGGGCAGCCTACTCCTCAGCTGCTCTCACTTTGATTGTCAGCTCTGTCTCCACTCTGTTTTCACTCCTGCCTCCCCTCTCCTGGCCCCACCTTGCCACAATACCCAAGTCTACACCATATCCTGTGAAACTTAAAGATATCTAAACATAAAAGGTACTTAAACTTCAAAAAAAAAGAGAAAACATTTATTTCTATTTATAGAATTTCCATGATAAGTGCACCTGTATCTAATATTGGCCCACACATGCCCTAACACAGCCAATACATAGCCAAGCAAAGTTAAAGATTTCAGTTAGGAGCAACATTCCCTTTTTTTTTTAAATCCATGTGCCAAATAAATTATGTTATGTGCACCAAGGCATATGCAGATGTGCACTGCCATAGAAACACATGCTCGTGACTGTGGGCACTCTGCTAATATAGTGGGTGGCACCTGAATATCTCCTGGGTGGCCACTCTAGCACTCAACTTACAGGGAACACTGGTTAGGAAGGAAGGAGGAACCATATACCTCCAGGAACATGAGAACAGAACCTAGATCATAACAGCACCTCTGACATCCACCTCATAAAACTATAAAGTCACAGAGCTCAAGGCTAGAAGGGACCATCAGATCATCTAGTCTGACTTCCTTATACCACAGGTTACCAATACCAGAACCATTCTTACCCATACACAGAATATGCAGCTGCGTAGGGCTCCCCAAAATATGAGGCATCATTGGGTCTTCATGTCCACTCACCTGCCTCTTCCTATCCCTGTTCTGTAGCTCTGCTTCCTCTGGAGAAGATCTATGTAAACTAAAAGTAAAAAGACCTGCCAGAGCTATTAGCAGAACATGGAATCTTTGAAAGAGCCACTGAAATAGTAATAAGCCATTTAACAGGCATTTGCCATCCCCAGGTATAGACTGTCAGTTTCTGAATTTACGATAAAGCAAACCAGCAGTCATGTAGCACTTTAAAGACTAACAAAATAATTTGGTAGGCAATGAGCTTTTGTGGGATAGACCCACTTCTTCAGATCTGGAAATTCCAATGAAAGTAAACTGGCACGACGAAAATAAAACAGAGAGATGGAAAAAAATGAAAACCAACAAATCAGCTATATAGGACAGAAGTGGGAGGTGAAGGGTGGGGAAGAAGAGAGAAGAAAATTACTTATGGCATGTGTCTATTAAGTGTCTTGCCTGAGATCACTATGAATATCAAAGATGGGGAAGCTGTCTTGAGTAAGGTATTAAGACCAAGCTGCAAAGTGTCAAACTTGAGAATAAACTCCAGTTCAGATGTCTCCTTTTGCAATGTAGTGTTAAGGTTTCTGTTTTAGGAAGCAGATTTTCAGGTCTTTAATACTATAGCCTGCTCCACTGAAATGCTTACTGACAGGTTTATGTGTATTCAGATTCCTAATGTCTGATTTGTGTCCATTCATTCTTTGGCAAAGTGATTGTCCAGTCTGTCCAGTACACATAGCAGAGGGGCATTGGTGGCAAACACTGCACACATACAGTAATGGCATATACTGTACAGTAAAACATTTACTGTGTTAATTGACAGGACCTTAGTTTAAAATTTGTTTTAAAAATATTTCTTTAGTGCGTTGCTGAAGATTATAAAAAAACACATCTATAAAAAAAATGTTGTTCCCCACCCTTCCAAGTTGCCATAGGGTACCAGATTAAGAGTACTGTGTAGGGCCCGATAAATCCAATGGATGGCCCTGGCCAACACAATCCCATCACCCACACACTAAACATATAACTCATCCATACCTTCTGGGCAGCATGCAATCGACTCCTTGCATGGGTAAGGCATGGCTAATTTCACTTCAGCCAGTGGAAGGATCATTATGTGATTAGAAAACAATCACCTTAGCAGGGCCTTTGTATTTCATTTTAACATAGAGTGGCTAGCTATTAGGCAGTGGTAGGTTCTGACAACAAGGAAAGATAATTAGGTGAGTTCACCCAGCAACAGAAGGAGCACTCGGCCTGTGTCAACTGCCACAAAGACAGAGAAAAGTTTGAAGAAATAAGAAAAACTAGATGGTAAAATTCACTAGAATAAGCAGTTGATGCTTCAGAGTATAATTATCTGAAAAAAAAAAAACCCTCCACATTATTTAGCATACTTTATGTTAATGGTGGGCTAGCATGGCCCACTGTGCATAATTTAGCTGAACAATTGATATGAAATTTTAATACACACACATATATATATATGATTACTGCTACAGGAAAAAAGAGCAAAACACAAGAGAGAGCATAATAGGCACATGAACTCTGAAGGCCTAATTACATCACGGGGGAGGGTAAGCAGTTACTGCTGAATCAAGCAGAAAATTGGGGTAATTTGTAAACAGGTAGCGCTGTTATCCAGGTGCACCAGCATGTGTGTGTGGGTTGGTGAAGCGGCTTGGAGCTGGGACTTCCATCTGTGTTACCAAACAAACAGCACAACAGATTGCTTCCCTCAGCTGAATCTCAGTAAATTCAATGAAGAAAAGGGGCCAAGTGTTGCAGCCCCTCTCCAGCCAGCCTTGCCGAACAAGATTCAAAGGAACAATGCAATGGAATGGGTGGAGGGGAAAAGCAAAGTCTCTTGATGAAATGAAAAATCACACTTTTTGCATGTGAGACGCTCAGAGATAAAGCTAACTGACTTGGTGTTCTGCCATCAATACACTCCCCATCCTTTGAAGAGTTAAATCTTTCACACAGGTATAGAATCATGGAATCATAGAACAATAGAGCTGGAAGAGACCTAAAAAAGCCATTGAGTCCAGCTCCCTGCTCTAAGCAGGACCAAACCCATCAGATCAGCCCTGCCAGGGCTTTGTCGAGGCGAGACTTAAACACCTCCAGGGATGGAGACTCCACTACTTCCCTGGGTAGACCATTCCAACGCTTCACCACCCTCCTAGCGAAAAAGTTTTTCCTAATGTTCAACCTGGACCTTTCCAACCATAACTTGAGACCATCGTTCTGTGTTCTGCCATCCGTGACCACTGTGAACAGCCTCTCTCCAGCCTCTTTGCAGCCTCCCTTCAGTCAGTTGAAGGCTGTTATCAAGTCCCCCCTCAGTCTTCTCTTCTGCAGACTAAACAGTCCCAATTCCCTCAACCTTTCTTCATAAGTCATATGCTCCAGCCCCCTAATTATTTTGGTCGCCCTCTGCTGGACCCTCTCCAGTGTATCCATATCCTTCCTATAAATGGGGGCCCAGAACTGGACACAGTACTCCAGATGTGGCCTCACCAAAGCCAAATAAAGAGGAATAATCACTTCTCTGGATCTACTGGTGTGATGGAGTGGGGGATACCTGTGTGTGTGTGGGGCTCACACAGGGTGTGGGGCTCCTGCTGAGGGTAACCTTGATGACCAGGTAACACCTTTGTACTGCAGACAAAGGAGGAGGTGGAGCCTGAGGGGTTTGAATTGGAACTGGGATTTGGGAAGCAGTTAGTCTGGGCTGAGGGAGAGAAAGACAAAGGAGGGGGCAAGGCCCCAGCTCTGGGGGCCCCTCGGGGCCTCCTCTCCCCAACATGGATTGGACTGGCTGTCTCTGCCTGCTGCACTGACTCCTCTGTATGATGCTGTGTCCTGTCGGCTAATAAACCCGCTGTTCTCCTGCCAAGTGAGAGACTCTCCTGCCTACGGCCGGGGTGCAGAGCTTGGGGGACCCCAAAACTCCATCACACTGGTGTCAGAAGTGGGATGTTCTGCACCCTGAAGATGGAGCATCCAGCAGTAAGTGACCGGGGCCCCGGAAGAAGTGGGGCCTGCGAGACCCAGGTGTGCTGAAGGGCAGTGAGGTGCAGCTCCCCAAGGCGGAGGGGCCTGCGGCCGAACCCAAGCAACTGCAGTCGTGGTCCTCGAGAGGGGGTGTCACACCCGAGCAGGGGTTACTCCTGGGAATCTGTTGGAGTCGGTCCCAGAAGGTGGAGGGGCCGAGAGCCCAACCCCCAGGAACAAGTGACCCCTGAGGAGGCTGACGCTGAATGAGTTCTTCCCAAGACAGGGTGCTCATGGTCCCTGAGAGCGGGTGTCACACTGAAGAAGGGGTTCCGCTGGGAGTCTGTTGGAGTCGGTCCCAGAGGGCAGAGGGGCCTACGGCCTAACCCTGGGCAGCTTGTGACCCGCAAGGAGCCTGGCACACTGAAGGGATTCTTCCAGGAATCGTGGGGTGCAGAGGGCATCAGCCTGAGAGCCTGCAACCACGCTGAGCAACTCCGCTGTGAAGTGGCAGCACTTGGAAACTGAATCGAGATTAAAGAAGCTGGACAAGGCAGCGTGGATGTGCAGTGGCAGAGCTGAGGGTTAAGGAGAATCCTGCAGAAGTGAGCCCGGATCGGGGCAGGGAACCCTGGACTGCATGGAGTTCTGAACCGAGTGGCCTGCCACAGCTCAAGGAGGGAAGGAGCGATTCCAACCCATCATCTACTAGTGGCCAAGACAGACCTGCGAAGAGTTTTCCAGGCCTGGGCCGAGGAAGGTGCCTGTGTGTCTGTGCAGGAAAGCAGCTGATCCACTGGGAATGGCAAGTTGTCTGTGAGAGAAGCTGCTCCACCTTCTGTGTGTGTGTGGAGACCAGCCGGGGGGCTGGGACAAAGGAGAGAGTGTCTCCCATTGTCTGTCTGTGTTGAACAGCAGCAGCAGCCTGGGGAGAGAGCAGAGCCTGCGTTTGGAAAAGGTGCCAATGAGGAAACTAGCCCATTGTCTGAGGAAGACTTCCCCAGCCTGGGGTGGCTGGAGAAGGAACCACCAGAAAAGAGCATTCCAGGTGTGCCTAAACCCAGCCATGGGGGCTGGAACAGAGGGAGTGGCTCTGGAATGGGCAGTGGTGTCCCTGCTAAGGACACTGGTCCTTGGTGCAAGAAAAGTGCTTCTGCTTCTGGGGAAGTGAATCCTTTGCCTGAGCCTGTGGGGGCTCGAGATGGAGCCAAGATCCCAGAGCTGGATCTGAGGGCAGCTGAAGCCCAGATGGGAAGTGGGCCTACCTCTGTGTCTCTCAGGGGGGATGATGCTTTAACTTGGTCTAATCCAGTTAGGATCATCAGGGAATCCCAGAGACCAGACGATTCTGGTACTTGTTCTTTGCCTGATGCTGAGGTGTTATTGGGAGGGGGTGAGAGGAATCTGTCCTACCAGAGTCATCCTCTCGCCAGGACACAGGAAGAGCAGACTGGCAATGGAGTTACGCTGACTGATGAAGATAAAGGAGCTGGTAGCAAAAGGGAGGAAAGGGATCCTAACCTTCTGTCCGGTGGTACTGGCTGTCTGCCTGGAGGGGGATTACGTGGGAATCTGCCTGATGGGCCAGAAGTGATCCTGGATGTAGGTGAAACCCAGGAGCTGGTTGTGGCTCAAGGGAGCAGTGCCCCCATGGAGGCAGACAGGGGTGAGTTATTGTTTGGGGAAGCTCTTAAGGAAGAGAATTTCCCTGAAACTTTTCCTGACCCGTCTGTGGGGACTGCAGAAAATGGGAGTGAGGTGAAGGAGAGTGAACAGGAAAGGTGCATGTCTGTAAGAGCCAGAGCAGCCCTTTGCCTGGGGAGAAGTTTGTTTCAGCTCCTGATGGCCAGGACCTGCCTGAGTGTGAAACCACTGGCTGTGCTCTGGAAGGGTCCAAAGCAGGCAGTGTAAAAGTTTCTCAGGAATTGGAAGCTGGTGCAAGTAAAGTAAAAATTATCAGGGAATGTGAGCAGCCCTGTGAGAACCAAGTAAAACAGCTGCACAGCCAATCTCTGTAGGATGCAGGAGAGCGCCAGCAATTCCCCATCTCCAGATGGTGGAAACACGTATATTCTTATACTGGACTCCACTTCTGATTCCATGGGGAGGCAGTAGTTGGAGGTGGAAGGACGAAGGAGCTGTGGGCCTGGTGGGCCAGTAAGGGATAAACAGGGATTCCTTCATGTGGATTCTGCGTCTGGGACTCACAAAACAACTCTCAGAAAGCAGTTTGGTTTGCAAATTCCCAGACTGGCAGGAAGGGGGCCATCTCCCTGAGATCATCAATGGCCCAGCTCTTGTTAGAAGGGAGGGCACAGCCAGAGAGATCAAATTTCCACCCCAGGGGGCAAGGGAGAAGATTAGAACTTGATGGTGCTAAGAAAGGCCTCAGCCATTTATCCCCAAAATACCAGATTCTCAAGGAGGTTACACAAAAGTTGTGGTCTACCAAAGAGCAACGTAAATGTACAGTTGCAATGGGTTTGTTCTGTTGCTCACGCTAACTGCTGTAACCAAGGGGTGCTGCTACCAAAAGCTGTAGAATTGTACCATGCACTGAATGTTTGAAAAGAGCCATGTGACATGATGACATTGATGTAGAAGCATGAATTGTATGTTGAAGGAGTCTGTAACTCTGAAATGTCACCATTGTTCCCTGTAACTAGTCTTGCAACCTCTGACATGAGAAGGAACATTCCAAACCTATTGTGTGGCATGGAAGGGGAAACTGAGGCACACAGCCATTGTGGTGGTCTGGCTAAATGCCAAGGATGGAAGCATTTGTACCTTCCGTTACTGGACTGTAACTGAATTCCAGACATTGGCTGGAGCAGCTGTATGGACTGGTGGTCAGATGGGGCAGGACCCAGACCACAAAAGACCTGTTTGATCTGTTGGTGCTGCAGCATCTGTATGGGCTCTGCCCGCCCGACTTGAGAATGTGGCTGACGGACCGGGGCCGAAGCAGCGAGACCAACCAACCCAAGGGAACTAAAGGGACTTGCCCGGCTGCGTCACATGAAAAGGGCCAAGACCAAGCTCCTGACTTGGAGCCTCCCCCAGCAGGACTATGATGTGGAGGTGGTGCACATCGAGGGGAGAACAGAGGGTACAGCTGATGCCCTGTCACAAGGGGAGAGGCCCGAACTTCCCCAGGTCACCAGTTGAGTGACCCCGCTCAGTTCGGTCTGGAAGCGGGGAGAGATGTGATGGAGTGGGGGATACCTGTGTGTGTGTGGGGCTCACACAGGGTGTGGGGCTCCTGCTGAGGGTAACCTTGATGACCAGGTAACACCTTTGTACTGCAGACAAAGGAGGAGGTGGAGCCTGAGGGGTTTGAATTGGAACTGGGATTTGGGAAGCAGTTAGTCTGGGCTGAGGGAGAGAAAGACAAAGGAGGGGGCAAGGCCCCAGCTCTGGGGGCCCCTCGGGGCCTCCTCTCCCCAACATGGATTGGACTGGCTGTCTCTGCCTGCTGCACTGACTCCTCTGTATGATGCTGTGTCCTGTCGGCTAATAAACCCGCTGTTCTCCTGCCAAGTGAGAGACTCTCCTGCCTACGGCCGGGGTGCAGAGCTTGGGGGACCCCAGAACTCCATCACAACTGGCAACACTCCTCTTGATGCAACCTAATATGCCATTAGCTTTCTTGGCTACAATGGCACACTATTGACTCATGTCCAGCTTCTTGTCAGCTGCAACTCCCAGATCCTTTTCTGCAAAACTACTACCGAGCCAGTCAGACCCCAGCCTATAACAATGCTTGGGATTCTTCCAGTCCAAGTGCAGGACTCTGAACTTGCCCTTATTGAACCTCATCAGATTTCTTGCAGCCCAGTCTTCCAATTTGTCTAAGTCAGTCTGGACCCTGTCCCTACCCTCCAGCATATCTACCTCTCCCCTTAGCTTAGTGTCATCTGCAAATTTGCTGAGGGTGCAATCCAACCCCTCATCTAGGTCATTGATAAATATGTTGAACAGAACAGGACCCAGAACTGAACCTTGGGGCACTCCACTAGAAACCGACCGCCATCCCGACATCGAGCCGTTGATCACTACCCTCTGGGCCCGACCTTCTAGCCTGCTTTCTATCCGTCTTACTGTGTATTTATCCAATCCACATTCCTTTAACTTGCCGACAAGAATATTGTGGGAGACCATATCAAAAGCTTTGCTAAAGTCAAGATAAATCACATCCATTGATTTTCCCCTATCCACAGAGCCAGTTATCTCATCATAGAAACTAATCAGATTGGTCAGGCATGACTTGCCCTTCATGAATACATGCTGACTATTCCTGATCACTTTCCCCTCCTCCAAGTGCCTCAAAATAACTTCCTTGAGGAGCCCCTCCATGATTTTTCCAGGGACTGACGTAAGACTGACCAGCCGATAGTTCCCTGGATCATCCTTCTTCCCTTTTTTAAAGATGGGAAATACATTTGCCTTTTGACGCAGACAGGATCTCCATGCTGGGAGAGAGAGCAGCTGGAGTGGCTTGCAGAAGCCCACAGAATAAAGATAAGAGCTGCCTTGCTCATCTACCCAAAGGAAAGAGGGAAAGCTAACCACCCAGGATCCCAGCAAGGACTGTAGCAGAGCAGAAAAGTCCATGCTGACCCCCTGCATTTGACCCAGGGAGACCCAAAAAGAAAGGCAGGAATCCTTCTGTGTAGCCCTTCCCAGGAGGGCAGAACAGCAGTAAGCCAGGACACCACCCCCTAATCCACAACACCAGTGTTCTCTGTAAGCTGAGTACTTCGGCAAATGCCACACAAATGATTAGCAGAGCACCCACAGTAGGTAGCATGTGGTTCTATTGCAGGTGCACATCTGCACATGCCTTGGTGCACATAACCAAATGTATTCTCCCCACAGATGGAAACAAATTAGAGGGAACACTACCTCCTACTCACAAGAGAAGCTAGAGTCCCTCTCCACCTATCTTTATATGTGGCGAGTGGAGCTGGAGCTAGCAGTAAGGACTGTAGCAAGGAAGGAGAAATAATCCTCTCTCTCCTCCTGAAGTTGAACCCGCTGGGGTGGGTTGGGGTGAGAGAAGGATGGGTGAGCCGTGGTGCAGCAGTAATGGAGCATGCTGGCTGAGGCACCAGCCAGAGAGACCAAGAGAGTGGATTGTTATGAAACGATAAACCAAGCCAGCAATGAATGAGACAGGTGGTGGAGCATTTTAATGTGGCATCTGCCTGTTACTCTGTCTGATTCACAGGGTCCGAGGTAGGACTGATTCAAATATAGTTTGTACAGCACCCAGCACCATGGAGTTTTGCTCCTCAGTGGAACCTCTGGATGTTACCACAATAGAAATACTTATCACCACAACTGGAAACAAATTCTAAAATCTCTTCGAATGCTAAGGCCAGGTCTACACTAGGGGTTAAGCTACATTAATTGCATAGGTGGAGTTGGTGTACCTTGATTCAAACTTTGTTGCTGTTCCCACAGTGGGAGGTCGAAGGGAGAAACACTCCCATCCACTTCCCATACTCCTCATGAGGAGTACCGCAATCAACTGGGATGTCCTTCACATTTGGTTTAGCATGTCCCTAGTAGACAAGCTCAATCAAACCCAGAAGACAGACCTCCAGAGAGGCAATCTACCCGTAAGTACAGAAATGGCCCAAAAGAAGGAGACAGAGATACTAGCCACCAATACACAAATCTCTTCTGTTAGAAACTAGTGCATTTTAACTTCCAGTTACAGGAAAAGCAGCCATATATTTCCAACATATATGCCATGTGTGATCACATACTGAATCTCTAGCCTGCTCCTGCTCAACACCCTATCAAGCCGTCTCATTGTCTTGATTACTGGAGCATGGCACTTGTTAACTCACACAGTATCATTAGACTCCATTCTCATCATTTCTTCTAGGCCTGGTTTCTGCCTGTATTCTCATCTGTTCACAGTAACAAAGGGAGCAAATGGAAGTTGGTGGCTGCGTCACAGTGGTGGACAAGACTGTGTGTGGAAAATTTTTCACTATTGCTGGATCTGGTGTCTGGCTACATTACTGGTGCTGAAGACTCTCCTATGGAAACCTCTGCACCTTAGGCTGAGCTCTTATAAGTATGTGCTGTATTAGAGATTTTCCATGGCTCACGTTCAGGTGGCAGATGAAGCTTCAATCATATGTTCACCAGCCCAGGAGAAGCTCCTGGAAGTATCAGTGCTCCGGACATTCTAAATGTCTCCAGAGATCCTAGGCAGATAGTAGCTGCTAGGCCATACAGGGATGTATCAAGAGGGATCCTAGAAAACTGCTTGCCACTGAAAAATGTGGAATTTGCACTTTTACAGAAAATCTTTAGTTTTTTCATTTTGTGAGAAAACATATATTTACTGAATTTCACTGAAAATACCGGTGCCCTATATGCAATGCATGCCAACTTCCTCTCCTGCGGTTGCTTTTTGAATGCACTTTAAATTTTCATAGCTAAACATATGCCAATAAACTGCTTCTGACACATAGAAGTTGCTAAATAAGGGGCTGTGTCTTAATGCACCTCAAATGTCACATCAGCTTCTTGATTGAAATTATGACAAGATACTAAGAACTTTAAAAATCATGCCTCAAAACTGCGTCACTGAGGTTGGTGAGGACTAATTTCACACTGTTGGTAATGTGTTATTTTGGACTGTGTGCAGGAAGGTTGTTGATTAAATTCAGTGGCAGACAATTGTAGAACACATAGAAAGAGTGAAACAAACGGACTGAAAAGAACTGAAAACAAGAGGCTGAAACAGCAGGGCCATCGACAACAGGAAAGAAACAGTGCACTGTGGCTGGACCATTCCAGCATTTCTGTGCATTAAAAAACCCAATCTTCTGAATATATACAATGCAGATATAAAAGTATTTGGTGTATGCAAGGAATACAAATTGCAATTTTATCTTATTATAAAGATTGATGGTGCTAGTAGGCTTTGAACATTCTAAAAAATTGTAAATATAGCAATAAAACAATGTGTTCAACTGACACTGATCTGTATGGAGACTAAGGAAACTAAAGTTCAGTGTTTAATTTTCATTTCTTTAATTCTTCGTTAATAAAGTGAATTTGGGTTTCATCATAGAAATTAGGATCCCTGTATATCACACACCCATCCCTGTGGAGATGCAGTGCCTGGGACAACCCTCCCTATAGCCCAGACTCTGCCCTGCCCCAACTCTTCCATCTCCTGCGCCATCCCTGCCATGCTTCCCCTTTCACAAGTCCAGTCCCTGCTTCACCCTCGCCTGGCTTCTTCCCACTCCCATTGCATCTTGTCCCTCATGCCCTCTCTTTTAAGCAATGCAAGGGGGTTGGCCCCTCCCATTCACTGCAGCAGTGGGAAGCACAATGATCTGGCCTCAGCCTGCTCCACTGCCCTGAGCCTGGCCCCCAGCTGCTACAGTGAAATGAGGGATCTGGCAGGAGAGGGTGGAACGGAGCAGGCTGGGTTTCGGTCATTCCGTTTCCCACAGCTCCCACCGCCAGTAGTGAGTACGAGACTAGGCCCCACCCCCTGCTGCTGGCACCAGGCCCATGGTAATCCCCCTGGCTGCTGTGAGCCATGTGGGGCCCCACAAAATGCAAGGCCCAGGGTGGCTGCCCTGAACCATCCAATGGCTCTGCACCCACTCTTTTTGTGCAAAAATAGCTCTGATGGCCAGTGGAGGGGAGCATGGCTATAGTCCAAAGAGGAATTGCTCTCCTGGCTCTGGAGGATGGGAGGGCTAGAAGAACCTTCAAGCAACCCTGAGCAACCCTAGCCAACCCTGAAATGGCTCCCTGCACCATCCAGTGGGGAGGCTCCTAGAGCCAGACAGATTTGTATGCAGTATGCTAGTTTAGCAGAGCAACTTCACACGTCTTGGAAACAGCAATCTGTAATTCCTTATGGCTAATGGAGGAAAGGGAACAGACCAGGCCTCCGGGCAATGCGAGAACCTGAGTGACCTAATCCACTCCTGAATGACTGCTTGTGCTGTGCGTATTTTGTGACCAAGTCTATAGTGCCTTCCCCAACCCTAAATTGCATTCCAAACATACCGTGATCTTTAAAGAAAAGAGATGGATGGCCCTGTGTTAATTTCAGAAAGCCAAAATTATTTTCTAATGAATTCTTCTATTAAGCCTGTCTCACACGTGTCTTGTTCTGCCAGGCAACTCAGTAATTACCGGGCAATCTCTCACTTTTAACCTATGTTGGCAAACATGCAATCTCAACCCCTCTGTGGTAACTGGAAGCTATTGTTTTCTTAGGAAATGCTGGTGACGGGAAGTGCTAACGCATGGTGCTGTGTCATCTTCTGATAACTCATGAGACTGTGCATCCCACCACATTACTGTATAAAGGGCAAAGCAGCCCTTTATTAAAAAGCAACAATTGAACAGAAAACCTGATAAAATAAGTAGGAGATAGTGTGGGGGTTGTACTAACATGGAATTTCCATTCATTACTTACACTGATAAAGATTTGGGGCCATGGAATTGGCAGTATTAAAAGCTATTTTAATTTGAGCTGTGATTCTTTTTTTGTGGTGTTGTCTGTTTCAGATAAACATTCATTTGGGAGGACCAGACTATGGAGAAAAAAAAACCAAACCAAACCAAGGATATTTAGTCCTCCCACATTCTTTCTGGAAATATTATTGCAAAATCCTCTGCCCACTTCAACAGTATGCTTATGATTAACTGCAGATGAGCCCAGCAGTCATATGCATGCATATGTAGTTAATTTGCTCTAAATTTCTATGCTGTATTATATCACCAGTGATCACTAATAATAGACAAACCCACAGTTTATTGAGTAAGTAATTTGAGACATTATGATTTTTATCTTGAATAGCATCAGACTGACCAATTTAAACTGGGCAGAAAAAGATAAATAATGTGTAAATCAATCTCAACAACAGCATGCTCTGTTTCTTTGCAAAATGATATGGATTGATTAGTGAAAAGAGGGCCTGCTAGCAACTATTGCTAGGAAATAAAGTCAATAAATTTCCATGTTCAAGAGCAAAAGGTCAGACACAGAAGTTCCACTCAGCTGCAAAAATGATTTTGTCACTGGTCCACATGGACTTAGATGGTTCGAAGTTTGCTCTGGTGGTGAAGAACACAAAAACAGCAGTGGGGACAGATGTCACATCATGAAGCCAATAAAAATGGAAACCACAGAATATAGCCAAAACCTTGAAGAGGAAGATGATTGGCTTCCAATCCAAAAGACAACATCTTAAAATCATATAGATAAAATTAGAAGCCAGGATCTCTGTGTTCGATAGTTATTTCAGGAATAAAACACTCCTTAGTTTATGTCAATTTCCCATTCATAATCACTTTGAGTTTGCATCTTTTTTTCTCAGCTGTGAAAATACAGACTATTAAGCAATTAAGAATACTGCTGTGCCCACATGCATTTAAATGTTTTAAATAACAGGGTTTTTTTTTTCTTATCATCATTTAGTATCTTGGGAGAAGATTGTTTAACCTTCATAGTGAATGTTAGAAATTCATGGTTTTTCTGAACCCCCAGGAGTGAGTGTTTGAAATGGTTGGAGCTGGATACAGACAGAGAAATCCCAGCCCCAGTTAAGATAATGACAACTCTCTCCATTGACTTTAATGAGGCCACAATCTCATTTGGAGAGTCAGCAGTTCATTGCCAACAATTTCAATCTAGCATGCCTGAAGTTAGGTGCTGAAATGCATATTTAGACAATAAACAAGGGACTTGATTTTCAGATGTTCTGGGCTCTAGGTTACGAAAGATCCTGGGTGTCACCTACCGTGATCGCGTTACCAATGAGGAGATACTACAAAGATGTGGGTCACGGGCACTGCAGGATTTCGTGGCAGAGCGCAGAGTGTGGTTTGCTGGACACATGCTGCGTCTGCCAGATCAACTGCACCCAAAGACTGCAATGAGATGGATACCGGCAGAGGGAAGAAGGAAGAGAGGCAGGCCACTCAAGAGCTGGCACGCCAGATTTAAGGAAGACTTATTAAACATTGGTATATCATGGGAGGAGGCAGAATTATTTGCAGCTGACTGAAATCTCTGGCAAGCACTTGTTGCCCAATGTGCCCAGATGCACAGGTGGACCTAAGTAAGTGGGCTCTGGGTGTCAAGTTTAGGCACCTTAGTTTGAATACTTGGCCCTAACTTCTCTGTGCCCTAGTTTCCCAGTCTGTTAAATGGGGAAATGATAGCTACCTACTCTCAAGAGGGGTTGTAAGATTTAGTAACTTAGGGCTTGTCTATACTACAGGGAAGATTGACCCATTTAGGGTATCTCTTCTGGAGTTTGATTTTACACATCTGGTAGAGACACGGGAAATGGAACTATTTGGCATCAAAAGCTGACTTGTGTACTGCTCAATTGTGTGAGGAGTAAGGGAGATTGACAGGAGAAACTCTCTCATCAACCTCCCTCTGTGTGGACGGTGTGGTATGTCGATTGCTTACAAGTCAATTCTAGCTATGCAATTGCCACAGCTAAAATTGCATATATAAAATCAACCTACCTGCCTAGTATAGACCAAGCCTCAGTGTTTTTAAGGGGTGGCCAGTTGCACACAGAACAAAGCATTATTAATTATTACTCACAACCCTCTTTTTCACAGACTTCAGTGTGAACCTCAGCCACCTCTTGAGTGGTTCATCACTCCACCAGATCATGCCTTTGGGTGGCTTTTTCTCAAGTCTGTCAATAGTGATCTAAGATGGAGCCAGATGAGTATGCTGGAATGAGGCAAGGCACTCCCCTGCTCAGTCTCTGCAGTGCTCCCTTGGGAAAAAACCTCTAGCATGGGAAGCATAATCTTCTCCCCTGGCATTACAGCAGCACAGGATTCTCTGCTGCTGAATTAAAGCACTTGGCAAAACACTACTGAACATATTTTAGGGAATAATTCTGGACTGGTTTCCAGCAGATGCATTAAACAAGGAATAATGGGCATTTCCTGCAGTTAAATATGAGGATTCATATTATGTCACATCATGAAGCCGATAAAAATGGAAACCACAGAATATAGCCAAAACTTTGAGGAAGAAGATGAGGCCAGCCAAACCCATAATTTTTAAGTAGAAACCTGGAAATTGAACAGTGTATATCCCCGTGTTCTTTACACTTTTTTCAGAATACACTGGCTTTTTGTTTTTTTTTTTTAATCTAATTGCAGCTAATTTCATGCATGAATATGCCATATCATATCCTGGAGTGGTTTTGAAGTCTATCAGATCAAGATCTGTGAAATTCTGGAACAAAAATGACACAACCTCTTGTATCTCTCAGGGAAATGTTTTGTCACAACACCACAAAATCTCTCACAGTAGAGGTAGTGAGAAATTACCAAGTTCTCTGCCCTCCAAATATATGTCCTTTCAAAAAATGAAGGATAAAGAAAAGAAGAAAACACTGAGGTAGCAGCATTGAGATGGAAAGACAACACTGAGACTTTTCCTTCCTATGCTAGATGCCAACCTGACTGGTACACTAGACACAGACTGGCTTATCTACGTCCCAGCCAACAATCAGATGTTCAAAACAATTATTTTCAATTTTGGTTTTAAATTCAAATGATATGTGAAAATGGCCAGTTTGGTTTCCCCACATTTGTCTCTGAAAGCCCCCACCAGGCAGCAAACAGTCACAGCTCAAGCAGTCCGTGGGAATTATTTTTCCCTTTTGCAGTGAAGCAGGGGATGGGAAGCAGGAACACTTAAGT
The DNA here is from genome assembly GCF_033958435.1 of Carettochelys insculpta. Lineage (NCBI taxonomy): Eukaryota > Metazoa > Chordata > Testudines > Carettochelyidae > Carettochelys > Carettochelys insculpta. The sequence continues at coordinate 33,174,903 of NC_134150.1, read as the reverse complement.
TTAACACCTCACTAACATTTCACAAATGAAGGTCACAAGGGCCTCTCTCTTGGGCAGTCTTTTAAGAGAAATGAGGATAACCTTTAGATCAGGGGGAGGCCAGAATCAACTGTTCAGCTACAAAAGTTTTTGGAGAACAAGGAGAAAACTACACAAAGGTTTAACAAACCGTCAGCATGAGCTGTAGGATCTGGGTGTTGGCTCTCTTATCACCAACATAAAATGATTAGAATAAATACTTGTACAGAAGTGTTCTCAGAAAGATGACGTTGTCAAATTGACAGTTGTGGGGAGGGTTACATCCTACAATACCATTAAAGAGACATGTTGGGCTAGCAAAAGTGTCCTTCCCTCTGTACCAGTGTTCCCTCTAATTTGTTTCCGTCCATGGGCAGGATAAAGTTTGTTATGTGCACCATGGCATGTCCAGATGTGCACCACAAATAGAAGCACATGCTGTTGGCTGTGGGCAATTGTGAGTGCTCTGACAATCATCTGGGTGGCACGTGAATTTCTTCTGGGCGGCTGCCCAGCCATTCAGTTTACAGGGAACACTGCTCTGCACAGTACAGATTGCTAATATGCATGCAACAGTCTCTCTGCTATATTCATTTCAGAAGTGTTTCATCTGAAATAAAACTAGATTTAAAGTAGCCACTTTTATCTTCAAACATATTTCTCAGCACATCCATTGTACGAAATGCTTCGCACCTTGTAAACTTTTAGTTAGAGGTACCGAGCCAAAATGGACTCAATATTTTTAAGGACTCAGAGCTGCATGTGACTGAAGTCTTTGAGACTCATCTGCATTCCTGCCATAGGGCTGGTCATGAAAGATCCACTCCTTCAGTGCAGTATCAGTGGAATATTTTATATACATTAAGTGTTCCATTTAAATGAAGAATACTAGCTGAACGAACATGAAATTATACACTGCTTTTAATAGGAGAATCTCACCAAATTTTACCAATATTAATTAATCAAGCATCAAACTAACTCCTGAGAGGCAGTTCAGATCACTATGCCCAGTGTATGTCTGCAAAGACAGGCACAGATAATTTAATCGATTCGCCCAAGGCCATGTCAGAGCAATAGAACCCAAGAGTCTTAACCCCTAATCCCTTGCCCTGACCATTAGACATCATTACCTTCCTAAAGGACATCAAACTAACTGGCAAAGGGAAGGAAATTCATGACTCAGTGTGTTCTGTCATTAACTCACCTATGGTAAAAAACATTGCATAATAGAAGAAAAAAGATGCAATCTCACATTGCAGGATTATGTAGGGCCTCTCTCTTAGTTCCGTCCCTGACTGTGTTCTTTCTGAGAATCAAGTTCTTAGAAGGTTGCGCGATATCTTCAACCTTAGGAACTCACTTCTCAGGAGCAGTGCTCTGATGCAAGTAGGAGCAATAGGATTTCATCATGAAAGTAAGAGCTATAACAGGAAGCAGATCTGCTGAGTAAGAAGGTGCCATTTTTACATAGTCACTTTTCAGGCAAGAGCCGCACTTCCAAGTGATAAACTTCTGTGGAATTGTTTTGCTTAATACGTATAAAAACACCCATTGCAGTGACTAAGATGAGTTCAGAGAAGTATCAGAAAAAGACCCCAGACCTTATTTCCATAAAAGAACTTTTGTTCTTGATACATATGTACTCAGATTATCAGTGTCAGCCTCCTGTGTGAGAACAAAAACCTTTATAAATGTCAATGGAAATAATTCTTCACCCTCTTTATTTTAGCATGATTTCTCCTTCGTTTACAGATACTTATCAGGCTTGGGTCAGAGCTGAAAGTAAAGAATGCCAAGAAAAAGGTATTTTAATAAAAAAAAGTGGCCCTTTTTAATTTGGGTTAGTGAGTAATTCATACAATGCTAATGAACTCCAGCTTGGCTTGTCCATCCTAAAATGCCAGGGCCCAGATCCAAGAATTTACTTTAGCAATATAATTTTAATGCTACTAAATAATCCATTTATGACAGGTAACAGAGCACTATCAGACTTGAAAAATGGAATTAAAATTAACTGTATTCTTAGTAATGCAAGGATGTTAGAATTAAGAGTTGTGACAGCAGTTAATTATATTAGTGGGATGGATAATTTAAAAAATAGTTTCCTTAAAGAGGAAACCCAATGTATTACCTATTTATCCAAATTTCTGATTGGAGAAAGGATATCCCAACTTTAATTGCTGAGGTCCTCTCATTTCTGCCATGTCTTGTGAAGCACGCTGGATCAGAATCTTACATGATGCATCAGAACATAAATTATGCAACACTAAAAGTGAAGGTATTTTTCAACTGGCTGTTTCGATATCTAATCTGAATTTATTGTAGTGGAGGGAAGCAAAGAGAATGCTAAAGAGGACTCAGCATCAGTGAACTGGCAGATGCTGCAATTCATTTGCCATCTCACGTTAATTAGCTTTTCCTTATTATTCAGAGATAGGCACCTACTACAAAAAAGTGACGCATCTCATGTTTTCTAGAACTGATTGAGATTGCATCTTTTAAGCAGCAGCTGGCATTTCCATGGGCAAAACCAACCAGAGAACCCTGTAGTTGCACTGAATTCTTAAATAAAGGTACAAGACTGTCTTCATAAGGTGGGTGCAAATGCAAAGACCTATATATCTACTTGATAGGAAGAGAAACAAATATAAACAAAATCTACACCATCACTGATCCATTGGTCAATTTTTAGAATGAATGATCAGAGCTAGGAAGTAAATAAGAATTGTTTGAAAAGGAGGCATAGAAAACAAGAGTTTTGAAATGAAACACAGCCCAGTGAATAAAAGAACTGGACTTGGGTTCTGTCTCTGTCCCTGCCACTGACTTTCTGTGTGACTTTGAAGAGTTCACTTAACCTCTCAATGCCTCAGTTTTTTGATCTTCAAAGTTTAGACAAGAACATTACTCCCCTTCCCCATAAAGTTCTTTGAGATCTACAGATAAAAATCCCTATCAGAAATGATACATATTTATTAACACTTACGCAGAGATGGCATTTGTTCCTTCATTACATCTGTAACGAAATCTCCAACAGAAACCGGATTTTGTACTCTCTTCTTAAAAAACAAAACATCATATTATGAAGCTACCTTGTTCATATACAAAAACAAATAATCAATATTCTGTGGTGCACAATGTCAGTACTGTACATACAGGGGCAGAGTTAGGTAATTTGGGTGAACCCTTTGAAAATACAGTCTTAAATCTACCCCGCCTGACTTGTCTGTATGTTTGTCTTTCCAACGCTAACTTTTTTGAAAGGCAATAGTGAACTCTGTCCACAGCAATTGTAATTTCATATATATGATTTTTCAATGAGTGAATTATTTCCAGTCCAAACAGGTAGTGATCAAGAGTCATTAACAGTTTATGGCTGTTCAAAGTGCAAAATGAAATCAGCTGATCATCTAAAGTCCAGCATACAATGGTAAGAACACATGATCCCTAGGGTTTCCAAGTGGGAGGAAACACGACTTGCTACTTATGTCACTATTACAAGGTTTTCAGCTACAGTACTGATGGGGATGCTGTAAGAACCTATATAAACTTGACTAGATTAAACTTCTTAGACTTTATAGAATCAATGTACAATTCAAACCCTAATATGATACCTAAAATTTAAAGTCCTATGATCATATGATATGAGAACTGGAAGGGATCTCAAGAGGTCATCAAGTCTATCCCCTGCATTCATGGCAGGACCAAGCATTTCTATTCATATGTTGCATTCATATAACTCTCAACGACGCTAATGGAAGTTGTGTGTGCATATCAAGGGAGAATAACTTCTTACATAGTATCTTTTGATATGGAATAAGAATCCAGCACACTTTAGGTGGTAACATCAGGCAAGGGGTCCATGGAACAATGGGGCACTGATAAGAACACTAGATAGGACTGTTTTGCACTACACAGAGATGCAGAAAGCACAGGTTGGTGTGTATTGATTGCAGCATTTCCACAATCAATGATTTTTAATTTAACTAGTGTACAGTGCCTTTCATATGCAAGTACTCTCTAAGCCCATAACAATTACATATGCGCCACAAGTTTGCAGAATGTCTGAAGAATGCCCTTGTTGCCTACTGCTTAATGAACTGAAACCATGGCGTATCCAGGACTGAAAAATTTGTACCATGCAACTGAGTATGTTCTTTAAAGAAGCTGCCCCTGCAGGACAGAAAACCTAAGACGAGAGTTATGGATTTGGCCGCCTTCTGCTAGATGGTGCAGCGTGTTGTAAGGAATAATGGTTGGCACTGATTCAGTTCCTTTGTGGTGAAGTCTGCAGAGGCTTCTTAACCTGTCACAGCTAATGGGTTGATGGGTGCCAAAATGTAACATGGTGAGCACATTTGAGAAAGGAGCATGAAAAAGTATCTAAAATGTTGGCAGTCTCAGGGGAAATTGCAAACCCCCAACTTTCCCCAGATTAGTTTTTCAGAAACTCCACAAACATTAGAGAGCAAAACTAATGAAGAAGTAATGAAGTAAGTGAGGGGATGGGGAAGAACTGTAAAAGTTTTCCTAAGTAATACAAAATCATTACAATGTCCTGGTAGACATGCATTTTTAAACAATGGCTGTAATAACGGAAAATTAGACCCCATTACTTATTCATAGGCTTCTGTTTAACACTGTTCTCCATTCACCGCAGTTCACTTTTAAAAACAGTATCTTTAGGAGAGATGCTATTTTCTTTGGTTAGGGAATGTCAAAAATAACTATGTTTTTGTAAATTGGAGATCACCCATCCACTATTTACATCAGCAACTGAAGACAGAATTTTGACAAGGATTATGGACAAATTGCATAGATGTAGGAGAAAAAAAGCCCCAAAGTGATAATTCAGTTTTTAACTCTGGAACTACAGAAACCAATTTGATAAAGGCACCGTAAAAATTTCAAGGAAGAAAACAGTATTTGATGAGTCTACAATCTTTATACTTAAGGGATAGTCAGAGGACCTCTAAATCCTCTGTGTGGAATTAATAATGGAGATCTCTGAAAGCGCTGAAAAGAAATATTAAATATGCAAAATCTTGGTGAAAAGCACAATTAAGCCTATGAAGGCCAAAAGTTGAAAGGGCAAGCTACCTTTCTGCAAGATGTGTCAGTACTACTTTTTATGTTAGTATAACAAAAGACATTTTTAAGAAGCAGCATGCTTTTTTTTAAACTTTTTTTGGATATTTCTTGCCTCTTACATATTGTGCAATATTAGAAAATATATTTTTAAAATAAAAGACCACAGTACTGATTTCTGTTGTTGAAACATTGAAGATTTCACTACTGCAAGTTGGTAAGGTGTACCAGTGTTCTTTGAGTAGAATAAATGGCATTTATTGGTGGGGGGGTTGTGTTTTTACTTTTCATTTAATTTCTTTCCATTCATTCTTTCCCTTCCCTCACACCATGCTTGGGTGTGGCTTTTTTCCAGCATTAGGAACACTTAACTGCAAAAGCAGAAGATATCTAGCTCTGCTATAAAAGTCCTAAAACCTACAGTTGAGTTAGCCCAGCTGTCAGTGAAAGAAAATCCTCCCTCTTTAGTTCTAAGCATTCCAGTCTTGCTCATGAATGCTTATGAGCATGTATGTGCCACTTCATTAGTTAAACCTGGTGAGTTCTCTTGAGATGGGTATAAGAATATTCACTTTACATTGCTCACTAGAGGACTGATGTTCAGAAGTCCTGAGCATGACTCCACTACAAGTTAATACAAAATGTGTGCTCTCAGCACCTTTGAATATCAGGTCCTTTCAGGTTTCTAAAATGTAATGAATTGATTGGTTATATTTTACTGTCAGGAATGGCAGGAAATAATTTTTTAAATTAACTTCTGGTAAGTAAAATATTTTTATTTTCTGCAAGTTTGGCTTGCACAACAATAGTCATTCAGGATACCACTGGCCAGAGGAAACATATACAGGAAACTTTATTTTTGCAGACTGATACTTTTCTTGGAACAGCTGCCTTCTCCTGAACTGATTTGTTCACTTGTTTGCCTAAATATTTCTAGCCATGACAGCTTGTAAGATAACGGGCCTTAACATCATGTTGTCTGATAATCATCTTTCTTCTTGTCCCTCACTTCTGTTGTGACATGATTCTAGCAACTAAAGTCTCCACAAAAACTTGGCAGATGTAGCGATTACATTTTTTTTTCAGCTGAGAGGTGGGATTCCAGACTTCTTTCATATTATTTCATTGCCTGGTAGCCCAAACAGTATTTGGAACATCAGAAGCCAGCACGTTTCAACTGAACTGAAGGAATAAAGATGGTAATCAACTGTCAAAATACTAAGTGAAATATCTCAGGGCCTTCCATCTCTGCAAAATCATTTATCTTTATCCGTGATTCCTCTTTTAAAATCATTATTGATCCTTCAGTCCCCATGTTCTTTTCTGTCACCGCCTCTGGTCTGAACAAGTCAGAGACCTCAAACCAAGAGCATTCCATTCTCTAGCTTTTCTGTGTTTTCTTTTTAGGCTGTGGTATATCAACTGTTGCGTTCAATTGTAACAAATAGGGGAGTCACAATATTATTACAACAATGCTCGGGGGGAAAATAAATCAAAGCAGCCTCACCCCAAATGTATCAACAGGTGCATTTAGCTCCAAACAAATATTCAGATTACTTGTTTTCAAGCCACAACAACTTTTATAATTCTTATTCAGACACACAAAACTTTATTTCAAGAAATGAGCAGCCACACTTTTTTGGAGAGCATATGTTTTGTGCATCATTAAACACCCAAAGGCAAATAGATTACATAAGGGTCCATAGGGGCTTCAATGTAAGTAGAAGACTAACACCCCTTTAAGGGTCTGCTTAGATGTCATAAAATTTCAGCTTATATGTGAATGACAAGCAAATTCTAAGAGCTAATTCAGTCACATATTAAGGCCATAGTGGTCATGCAAGTATAATACTGAATTGCCTGATCTGTAAAATGATTTTTTTTAAAAAAATATTGTATGGAACAGGATGCCAATGGGAGATCACGAGATTTATCTTCCCTTTGCCCTTGCTAAGGATTGGTGAATTTTGTTATGTTCGGGGTGAATTTTTTGTTAAAGTGCAGTTATCGTACCTCAGGCACTCTCATGACGTTGTCTGGTTGTTGTTGTTGTTGTTGGGGGGTGTGTGTGTGTGTGTGTGTGTGTATTATTGTGTTTATCCAGGAAGCAGTGAAGCAGTGAAACAAGTCTCCCTGGACAACTTTTCAAGATTCAGGTTGTTAGCTTGTTTGTTACTTTGTGACTTCTACTGCAGTATTTGGCCATTCAGCTCCCATGGTTTCCCTCAGCCTTTTTAAGCAATAGTATATATGCCTTTGGTCTGTCTGGAGGCCTGACTTAAAATGCTACCCCTTATACTTCAGCTCTACCTTTAAAGGATGGTTATTCACATCTTAAATCACCAGCACAACTGAAATATATCATGTCAGGCCTGGCACCGTTGATGGACCAGACAAAGAGATTTGGCAGGCTACCACAAGCTATAGTAGAGTGCGTGTGGAACTTATGGGATTTTTGACACTCTTTAAAACATAATAGGCAGTGAAATATATGAAAACTATGGGATTTTGACACTTAAAAAATCCGTGAAACATCTGAACTGCCTTGGATATTGCTCTGAAGACAACAAGGTAATGAAAGATACTGTTTTCCAGGAAAGCAGTAGCACATGTGGTGGAAGGGGTACAATATATCATGCTAAATTTCTGCTTTTCCATATTTATTCTTCTTAAACAGGAACCTTCACAGGATGTGTAGTAAATATTTTCCACCTGATATTTCTAATAAAAGCCCCTGACTTGTCAGTTTACCTTTGCTGCCTATGGTGATGCACAACTGGTGGTGAAGACGCATGCTTTTAGGGCTCTGTGAATAATCGCTCTCTCTACAACTTCGCATAAATCAGCCCCACCTTGAATTAAGAAAACTCTGTTTCCAGATTAAGGTTAGTAGCTGCCACTCTACCAGTGTATTCTGAGATCACATTCCTGAGAGGTACTGCATTAAAGAGAATGATAAATTGTCTGGATTTGCAGGATAAGTGCTATATATGCTTCACCATACACTAATTCCAGTTAATCAGGGTTTCACAAAATCCAGCCCACAGGTGTTCATAGAATTATAGGGCTGGAAGGGACCTCAGGAGGTCATCTAGTCCAGTCCCCTGCTTCAAGCAGGATCAACTCCAACTAAATCATCTCAGCCAGGACCTTGTTAAGCCGGGACTTAAAAACCTGTAGGGATGGAGAATCCACCACCTCTTTAGGCAACGCATTCCAGTGTTTCACCACCCTCCTGGTGAAGTAGTTTTTCCTAATATCCAGCCTACACCTTCCCCTCTGTAACTTCAGACCATTGCTCCTTGTTCTGCCATCTGACACCACTGAGAACAGTTTCTCACCAGAAACTAACTCCATCCAGATCCTCTATGGCTACTTTTCAAGCTTCTGGGCTGGAACATTAGCTGTTACACCTCCATGGTCCATAATGAAGGGTTCTGAACCACTGAATCTATGAATATGTGTAATCCACGGCTCCTCCCAGCTAAGTACTAAGGCTTCCCTCTGTACTCCCTTATTTGCCACTGAGAGTGCCACTGTGCCCCCTGGTTTGAAGCAGTAATGACAACCAAAAATGGTTCCTGACTGCAATACCGCCACTATAAAAATTGCTCCAGTACCACTGTCAGCTATGGAGTGTTACATGGGACCATAGCAAAACAAAGGACCTTGAACAGGTTGACCTCAGGTGGGTGCATTTTATCCACTAGATACTTGAGGAACCAAAACTCCTGGGAAAATGTGGTGAAAATGAAGGAACAACTAGATTAGCCTGTATACCTGATATTGATCTGTATCATTTAGTTTCCAGTTCCACTCACTAGCTGCAATAAGAAGTGTTGCCGTTAGCCCCAAAAAAGAAATTGTTACTCATTTCTCTCTCTTCAGAGCAATGGTGGTTGTTTCTAGAGTATGGACTTGTCTACACTTGAAATGCTATTGGTACAGCTACCTGAAATGAGGCATTCTTCACAACACTGAGCGACACAGTTAAGCTGATTTAATCTTCTAGTCTATACCAGGCCCATAAAAGTAGGCCTTACATAAGCAGCAAATACTTCTCTCTTTACAAATCATTTGGAACAATGCTCCAAAGATATCCGATAATCTTGCGAACTTTTCTAGTTCAACCATATTTCCCATTTTTTTTTTGAATTTAGAGATTAATTTCATCTTGCCCCAGAATGCTCTTAGAAGTTGTGAGGAGACCATGTGTGGGAGGTTTACTCCATTTTACAGAATGCAAAAGATACGACACAGATTTATAGGAGCTTAGTTCTCCGATTTACAAAATTGTTATTGAGTTATATTTTTGTGTAGGAATAGAGCAAATAAATATAAAATGGCAACAAAATAAAAATAAAACTGAAAACGGAAGGAAATTAATGTGTGGGATTCCCTCTTCCTCCATGACAAGTACTGAAATAATAGAAAATATGCTTTTGTTGGCCTGTGACTACATAGCTGTTATGCAATAGAAATCTTGTGTAAAAATAACACTTCATAAACCCCTTGTGAGAGTCACTAACACAAGTGAGCGTCAGATAGTAATTGCCAATAAAGAGTATATGAGGAAAACGTTGAAAATCTTTCATACTTGACATAGTCCAGTGAGTCACTAAATCTGGCACTACTTTCCCAGATAGAAACCAACATCTTTACCAGTTAAGACCCCCCACCCCCTACAGTAGGTAAGCAATGAAAGTCAGATGATCACTAGGTTCCTGGTAGCCATAGCAGAATTGACAGCCTTTAAATTGAGAAGCACATCACATACCAGCTGACAAAAGAATGAGAGGGAGGAAAACCCTACAGATTGTGCAACATCATCCATTTCTCCAAGGGGACAATGTGTTTCAGTCTTTCATGTATTTTGCCCAAGCGACCAAATGAAAATATATGACTACAAACAACCTGCAAATGGTTCCATATCTATTATACAATTGAATTCATAAGGAATGAACTTGCTGAAATAACAAATGAACTTGCAATTGCTTTGCTTCAAATAACTCCCATATGCTTTTTAGATATGTTTGGAAGGACAACTTTTTTAGATTAATAAACACCATGTGACATGTTCAATTCCTGTCCATTGAGGACTGGGCCTAGTCACAGCTAAAAGCTTTTCCCACTTAGAATATGAATGGAGAACAACACAGCACAAATGGGAAAAATATGTTTACAGTTATGGGAATATGCAAATGTGCCGCCTGATCTCCTAAATGACCTTGCCATACTCCTAGAAACTTTGAATTTCCTCATGAGACTGCATTTTATGCAGGAGCAGGATGTGGAAGGGAGGTATGAAGGAAAAGTACTTTATAGGAGCATGCAAAATGATTATCACAGTTGCAGACATTCACCATTCGATACTTGTTTTACCTGGGTGAGAAGTAGCAGCACTTGCAAACATTTCCCAATGGATCCATAAATGTATGATTAAGCAATTGAAAGGCTGAAAATTATACTCACTTCTATTTCATAATGACATAAAATAGGGTTGTGTTATACTTCAAACACAGGTGTTTGAAAGTTGTGAGAACTTGTCTCTAATAAAAATAGCAGTTTTTTTTTTTAACAGTGAAGAGTTCCCCAACCTTCTAGGGGACACATTTTCTCGCAGTGAATGTGGAATATTTGCAGTCCCTTTCCACATGTTCCACAGGTCTGTGTAGGAATGGAAGGTTGAGAAATTGCCTCACGCCCAGAAATGACTTTTCATTCCACCCCAGCCAGCAATTCCACTGTTGTAATGGTAGTACATTTCAGATCAGTGCTTGGGAAATCTGAGCAACTTTTACAGGTCCTCTTCTTGAGGTTTCTGTACACACACTTAAGAGCTTACTCTATGGAGCATTCCCATTGGCTCACACCAATGTGTCTTTGTAGATTATTCACTTGTTGGGCAACCTCAACAAAGGAGTTAAAGAAGAGGATTTGATGGCCTTTCAGCTTCAGATGCTTTGAACTCAACAGCAGTGTTCCCTGAGCACTTGTGTCCCTTGGGCACGCAGGAAGGATGAAGTCCTACCCAGCTGATTGGCAGATGAAGTACCCACAGCTAGGTTTTTGTTCCTCCTGGTGGTGCACATTCACATGTACTTCAGTGCACATAATAAAATTTATTCATGACATGGATGTTAAAAATTAGAGGGAACAGGGCTAAGCAGAAACCAAACACTTCTCTCATAGTTGTTTGGAGGCGTCTGAATGACAAGAGCAGTCTCAGTGTAATTCTTCATGGACTGGTGAATACACACCACCATGAATGCCATTGCAATTGCTAGTGCCTGGCATTCTTTCCTCTTTCAGCAGAGAGGACTGTGACTTATCCTATCACCCCCAAATGGTGGTCCTTCCTGATCAGGGTTGAAGAATATTGACAAAGCACCATGGAATAAACTTGTACTGCTATTACCAAGGGGGAAAAGAGAGGAGTTAGGCATTCAAGCCTGTCAGTCTGAAAGCAAGAGAGACAAATAAAATTAAAAAAAAAATCTTCCTGGTAATGTACATTTCCCTGGCTGTTTAATGATATTAATGACCCTTTGTTCATTGCCAAAGTTAAAGCAAGCATTCCTTAAAAATCAAACTTGGCCCAGCACAGCTGCCAGTTTCATCCTTCCTTGCAAGTTTGTTCTAACTCTGCCTGATCATAATAGTTAATGCAATCTTTAACAAATTAAGAGATTTACCTGTTTTCTGAAATATTTAACCCCCACCACCCAAAGTGTCAGCTAAACCCTCTCCTTTAACACCCTTAAAACAAAGTTCAAATGGAGGAGAACTAGTTGTAGTAACGGGTATGGGAGAGGGAGGGATTTATTTAAAGCCTATGCTAAGTTTATTCATGACAATCACTCTTTTCTTATCAAATGTCACTGCCACAGATGACTGGTCCAATGTATGTGATCTAGTTTCATCGTAGTGTTTAGTATCCATGTTCATCATGCGGTGAGCTCATGGGAATAAGGGGACTTCGAAGTAGGCGGGGTCCTTTCGAAAAGGAGCCCCGTTGGGATGAGCCGCGCGGCGGCGAGCCGCGTCAATTTTGAAGCACCGCTGCCGCCCGCATGCTAATGAAGCACTGAATATGCATTTCAGCGCTTCATTAGTAAACTTCGAAATGGCCATTTGCGTGGCCATTTCGAAGTTTGGGGCACGTGTAGACGTAGCCTTTATGTCATAGTCTGACAAAGCCTTGGCTGTGATTGTGTAGTTGTGATTGCTCCTGCTTTCAGCAGTGGGTTGCATTCAATGACCTCCTGAGGGCTCTTCCAACCCTATGATTCTATGACACAAGTTAGAGAAGGCCTTGGACTACTCCGATTTGTACTGGAGTCTATGTCAGTTCCATGTCAGCTGCAGATCACAAGGATGAAAAACTGGCTCCCTCAGCTGCATTGAGTTTAACTTTTTGTATCCACAGCATTTGTTCAATTTTGGTAACAGTTGTTTATTAGGCCAATGAGATTTTATTGATGGTGGACACCAGCCATATCACCTCACCCCTCTCAGGTGATTCATTTGCTCCTTCTAAAAAGTAAGACAACAAGGTACAAGAGATATTATCTTTTATTGGCCCAACACCTGTAAAATACAGTAAAAGATTACTTCAGTCAACTTGTCTCTCTAATGTGCTAGGTCCAACACAATGCAATAAAAACACTGCCAATGAAAAATAGGGAGTTGGTTTGCCACCAGGTTAAATGGTTAGGAAATCTGATTCATTATAAGGATGTCTGTAATGGGGGAGGGGATTTGACAGGATCACTGGGCTGCCAACTTTGAACGTTTTTAAAAGGCTGAGGTTTTTAGGCTTCTTTTCATGTTCTCTGATTTTATAAGCACATGCATTTGCTGAAAATCTACTTGTTTTAAATCGTCTCAGTACTTTACTGAATCACATTGAGAAAAAAGATCTGATTGTTACACATTCCTATTGTACTAATCAAACAAAACACCCTCCTAGGGAGAGTCCACACACTAGGCAGTCCTGACAGCAAATGCCCTACAGCCACTAATGACAAATAAATAATGCAGTCAATCAGAGCTTTCTGTATTAGGTCTGATAATACTGTTGTCTTATTGTTGCTCTTAACTTTTATTTGACAGTTCTTAGGTCAGTTGAAAGCTCCAACCTTAGCAACACTAATAATATTTATCACTAGCACTTTTCCACTATAAATCTCAAAGTAATTTAGAAGGGTGGGTTACCCCTATTATTTTCACAGATGGGGAAATGGGGGCACTTTGAGGTTAAGTGACCTGCCCAAGGTCACACAAAATTTCCATGCCAGAGCCAGGAAGAGAACTTAGATTTGCTTAACTCCCAGTTCTGAGCCTTAAGAGACATTCTGAACTAGCATACCTCTGTACATCAGATCTGTGTAGAAAGTAAATGGTACTTGGAAGAAAACATGAAAGTTCATGGATATATAGTAAGTATGGTTTTCAAAGACATAAGATGAAGAAGAAATTTTGCTATGTTCTTATGATTGTCATTTTTCTTCTTTAACATTTCCTAGTCACTGTGTCTATAACAATAATCAAAACCACAAATTTCTATTTGCATAGCAATCTGTTCATTACTAAGATTTGGGATAGAGACAGAGAGATAGCCATGTTAGTCTTTTTTGTTTTAGTAAGATTTGGGAAACATTGCTTTGATTTGAATCACACAGCAAAATGAGCACCAATATTCTCAATGGAATCCCACTGTGTACTTGTTTCTGAACTCAAAGAGGACATATGTCTGGGGGACTAAGGTAATTCAGGAAATAAGGTCTCTTGAAAGTAGCTGACACAGCGCACTGTGATGCAGCCTGATCTGGTTCTGTAGAATTCCCACTGTCTCATATTTTGCTTGAGTAAAGTCTGCAGGATTTGGCCCAATGCCCTTTAGTTGAGAAACCTGGATCAGATTCACTACTGCATTACTGCGGAATTTCTCTAGTGCAATCCATGGAGGCATAGCAGCCTAAAACTGGAATATTGCAGGGGTGAGTCCAACATCATAAATGTCACCCATCTCAATAATAACAATGACAGTGAGGAATAAAAATCATCATGTATGTTTTGTTATTCAACTAGTATCTCACTAATGCTAGGTGGTAGTGAAACTTTCATGAGTAAAGGCTACTAAATTAGACCTATTGGAAAATGAGCCAGAGGAGTAGAAGTTAGTACTGCCTCCATACTTCTTATCAGTGACTATTAATGGCAACTTTAATTTTATTTCATAACATCTCTCTGCATGAACATTCTTCATATCATTTTTCACAGGTTTTTCCCTTCGTACAGGATATCACCATTAATTTAAATAAGCTGAGAAACAGTTTAAATAGATGTATTCTGTTAATTTCCACTGACATCTTTGCAGTTTATTATATAAGGGCTTTACTGCAGCAAAGTCATTATGCTGAGTACAATTACCAAAGCCCTTCGATTTCTTATACTTCTAAACCAGTTCACAACCATCTTCCTCCTAACACAAAATCACTGCTGCATCACACCTTTATTTCTACAATTTGTTTTCACTTGCCATTTCTTTTTTCTTCTTTGTAATGTACTTTATCACATAAGTGATTTATTACAGGAACCTTATTGTATGAGGGGCAAAGCATGTTTAAAATAAATCCAACAGCTAAAGCAATCCCTGAGGGCAAAATGTACTTTTGCTTAATTTCTCTTCTGTGTATTACACAGTACATAATTGCTTAAAACAGAAGCTGTTCATACAAATTTTGCTTGGCACCAAGTATCTGGCTTTAGAGAGTACACTCAAGTTATGTGCTGTGTTTTGCTACAAATCCATTGCCGCCGCCGCCCCCCGCAACCAAAGTAACTCAAAGAGGTCTCTTATAGAGGTACTCTAAACTGCTTAAAATAAATCAGTTAGTAGGCAAACCACAATGTTTAGCTAAAGGATATATAAAAACAAGCCACAGTATTGCTCAGGGATATTTTTATACATTCATGGATTTTACATTTCTTGGTCTTTTTTTTTTTTTGGTTTTACGAATACACTAAATAAAATTAGAAGACCACATACATTAGATATGGGAAAAATCTGTTCAATCACTTAGCCAATCCAAATGTCGGTTGGTGAATGTTTCCTTCATTTCCTAATGTTCTGACAATCTACTTTTAAATGTACTATATACCAAGTAATGAGGTTTCCACTGCTTCCCCCAGGGAAATACATTTATGTGACAACTTTCATCCCAAAGGATCCCAAAGTGTTTTATAAAATATGCATATGAGTCGCTTCTCCACTGGAGTGCAGTTACTTATGAAGTTAAAGGTGGCAGCCAGGGAGAAAATGATGCATGTTTCATTACAAAATTATGGGAGGAGAAATTTCTGCCTAAGGACAACATCACAAATCCTCACATTATGAAACACTGATAGGGAAATCAGAAATACCCACAGCAAGCAAACAGGACCTTGTTTTTCAAGTAATCTTCCTAACTGTCCCCACACAGTAAACTGCACAGAACCCAAATTAACTATCTTAAAAAGGAGAAGTCAGCTCCAGTGGCATTCAAACATCTGTTCCAAAAAAGCTGAGTTAATTCAATCCTATTGCTTAAACCACAAAGCCATTCCCTCCAAAAGATGAAACATGGAATGCTGACATAATCTTTAAATGTCTACTGCAGAACACGACAAGCTCTTTGGAGTAGACCGTTTCATTGCTGGATATTTTAGGTAGGCTTGTACCTTGACCCAGAGAGGCAGACATTGTGTCCCATGGTGGATGGGTTAACATGGTGAAAATAAACCTTCAAAGAATCTCTTAGTGACATGGTGCAGCAGATTTTGTTCTGCATTCTACCATTCATTTCTGGGTGTGTGAATTGTTTTCCGAACTGCAACCCCCTCCACCCACCCCGCAGCACATGATCAGTTGTCAGCTAGGAGCTAGGTGCACAAATGGGGCACTTGGTTAAAAGTACCTTGATCTGACAAACAAACACAGTCCTTGCGTCCTAGACATGCTTAACCTGGCTCACGCAGACTGTTATCTCAGCTGGACTAAGATACTCTGAAACATATTTACGTTATCCAGGAAGGCATGGTCACAGTAATGATCCTGAAAGATATTTGCATAATAGATTACCAGAGAAAATTACTTCTGTAAGTGTTATCCGTCACACTCAGGGAAAGGTCACTTTCTGTAATATCTCTTTTGGGCTCTCTGGTAGGTTCTTTGCTATCACCAAGAGGCTGGCACTGCAATGTTTTCTGTCTTGTTTCATGCATGTTCGTCAAGTGAAAAGAATCTGATATACTCGCTGAGTGTTAATACGCCTGCTCCCTCAGCCTGCAGTGTGACATGTCACAAGCTAACTGTGTCATGCTACAAGTAACAGGTGCACCCAATAACCACAAACCAGGTGTGTCATATTCTTAGGTCTTTGGTGCTGGTCACTTAACTTTTACTTGAAGCAGAGAAACTAGAATCTTCTGCTGCAGACAGAATTTAGCAGTTGCATTTTAATGCTCAATAGGACTTTAACAAACCACCGTCTCTATCAGGCTCATCATTGTGGCCTGCATTTGTCAGGGAATAATGAGAAGCCATTTGATTCCATGTTTCTGAAATATTTTGAGCTAAGAGATGAGTCTTTGTTCATTGCTAAGCATTGATATAAGGAACACAGTTGTACTTTTTTTATGGTTGTGCAAATTGGGGAACCGTTGCATTTTTCATAAGTTGTCAACTCAATGTTTCCAACACAGTTAGTGCAATTCCCAAATATCTGCATTTGTTGGCCTGATGGCATCAGTAATGGGCTGCATTAGAAATGTATAGACAGACAGATAACTCATCTTTTTCCTGTAGCTTAGCTCAGCTCTTCCAAAGTCTCCTCTCAGCAATGGATAATATTGGCAGATAACAAATGAATATGGGTCATTACCAAACCCCCTGAAACGCTCCGTTTTTCTCCCCAAAGACCAGATTTCAAAAGGCCAGTCAACTACTTCCTGTAGAGTAGTAGTATTTTTTTCCAGTCACAGTGCAGCATGCTTCCTTGAATTGCATAGTCAGTCTGTCTGTCTGTCTGTCTAAAAAAGGCACGGGGGTGTGTGTGTGTGTGGAAATCGCCATGTTAGTCTGTTGCTTCAAAAATAACAAGCAGTCCCACAGCACTTTACCTAATAAATAAATTTGCTGGTCTTTAGTGAGCTTTCATGGGTAAACCCCACTTCCTCAGATTCTAAAAAGAATGAATGACCTTAGGTGCATGTTATACTGATTCATGATGTGAGAACAGATTATATGATCCTGGGAGCACAGAGGGTGGCTACTCCACTGTCAGACACAATATCTCACATGCAGTACACTGAAAGCCTGTACACCAGGTTTGGAAAAGAACATACTGCACACTAAGTATCCTACCATAATATAGCAGTTCGATTTCTTGAGATTATCAGCACCCTCTGTTTTCAATCCTGACACACAATGGTATCTACATATTAAAATCAAGAAAAACCCAAGCAGATGAATAGATGGACGCTGTCAAAGTGCAGCATTTTAAGCTCCTGACATGATGGCAGTACCACTGGTCATATGCCAGAAGTGGCATTGCAATGTAAACTATAGCTCCTTTAGTGAATAGTTACAATATCAATGAAGTGAGACCAGGCAACATTATTTACCATAGAAGGAGTCATATAAATATCTCATCTCTTTTTATTTATTTATTTACAGATTTTGGCTCAAAACATTCCTTTACAGGTGTGGGAAAGGGGGCTGTGGCAGGCTTGTGGACGTCTCAATCACACACCCCTGCCATCCAGGGTGCCTGCCTCCAGCCCCACAATGCCACTTTGTGGGATCCCAGCCACTGGGCCCATTGCTGCCTAGGAGCTATGCTATTGGCCCTGGGATCTGCTTGGTCGCCATCCCTATGCCTAGGGGCTCTGCTGCCAGGTCTTGCATACAAGGTTCCTGCCAGCCGCTGGGTGTATGGGGGTGGCTGCTGTCTGTGCATCTGTGGTTCCAGCTCCCAGACCTAGTTCTAGGGGTGACGAGGGGCACAGACAGGAGTCAGGGGTGGGGGAGGAGTGCAGCTCACCCTCCTTGCACCCCCAACCCCCCACACTCCAAAATCTGTTTCAGTACCACTGGCTTCTCTGATCACAACTATATACCAACAACTTGGACAAGGCCAGAAAAGCCAATGTTATGTTGACTCTCGAACCTGACTGGCAGTACTACAACATGCATGATACTGAGATGGGAAGCCAGTGCCAAAGAGGCACATTTAAATCAAGAGCTGACAGAAATCACATATCCACCCATCTCTTAAAGTAGCTAAAGCCCAAGGATTTGCAACACAAGAGAAATGCAGCATATATTATTTACATAGTGAAATAAGGGAAATCTTCAGGATGCTGCAAAACACTCCCCTTTGTATGTATTAAGTGTTTCCAGTTTACATGCTTGTGTCATGCATTGTCTTATCAGTTTTTTACAGAATTGGTAGGAGCCCTACTTCTTTTTTTGAATGCAGAAAATCACTATGGTTCTTAAAAAAATTAGTGGGAATTGTGTTGTTATCTTTCTCTTCCAAAGGATTCTGCACCTGTGCTGGACTGAGTCTCCAATAATCCCAATTTGAAAACTAGTGACATTTTCCTTATCAAAAGGTTGTTATATTTACTTTTGCTTTTGAGGAATTTCACAGTGGATGAATTATTTCAGGAAGGTGGGGGGGAGGAACAATATTTGCTAATTTACCTATATTTTGTCAGATAAAACAATGACTTTATGTGTTTTTGAACCAGCATGGCCTTTCTCTCTGCGTGTATGTGAATGGCAAACTTCCTGCCTAGCAAATTAAAATGTAACTTTTTGAATGCTTCTCTGGGTTGCTGCTGTAGAGCAAAGTGTTCATAAACACCTTTCACCATTTCAGAGAGATCTTTTTAATAACACTAACAAAGCTGTCAATGAAGTATGGATGCAAAATCTTTTCAAAATAGAACCACAGAAGATCACACAATTTTCAAAGCCGTTTGCAGCATTTTACAATGGCATTAGACCATTGTGGGTCTCCTTTGCACTTGCAATGATGCCCCTTTCAATTTGCATTTAAAAGACAGTAAATTGCAGGGTTCATAAACATTTTTATAGTGATTTATTGAAGACTAGAATGTCACTCTTGTTCTTCACACTTTAGCAGTTCTGGGAATCAAATGCAGGCTTGTATATGTAATCTTGCTTTACCCATAAACTATATTAGAATAAGCCAGTTCTGATTTTTCTTCTGTAAAAGATTTGTGGCAACATTTTACATGGTCCATCTTTCACTGATAATATGATAAATAATATAATTATTTTATTCAGTCTCAAGTTAAAACCAAACGTCTACAGTCCATAAAGTACTTAGCTTGCAAATTAGAATTAGAAGTAGAATTATTTAAAGGCAGGTACCCATTATACCAATGAACAAAGGATTCCCTTTCTACTCCCCACTTCACAAACAAAATCTAGATACTATACATTTTATTTGACCCTCAGGTAACTTTGCCATGCAAATAGGTGGTGTTCTCTATTGCAACATAAAAACAAAACAGCAACCCTCCCCCACAGCTCTAGATTTTGGATCGCCTAAAGGTTACACTTCCTGAAAGACAAAAGGAGAGTAAACGATAGCTGCAGTTGGGCCTCTAACTGTCCTGTCCTCCTTCTCAGGCAGCAAAGTCATGAAAGAAGGTAAACAGTGCCAAGATGGGTTGTTTATAAGGGCAGAGTGATCTTTCCTGCATCCCAGTGGAGTTTTCCCAGAGGGAATCTACAAATCTCCCTGCACAAATAGCACATAAAAGGGGAGGGGGCAACTTGCACCTCATTTGCCCTTCCAATGACCAAGAGCAGGCATTTCGTTCTACTTTTTTTCACATTACAATAATGGCTTCACAGCTCTTGAAAAGAGCACTAGTGCAACGACAAATGGGGCATGACACACCAAAGCCCTAGTCTTTGTCGCAACATCTCCGCTCCAAAGAAAGTCCTTCCTTACCTTCCTTTTCCTTGCCATTAACTGTGATGAAATGAGTTTTCCCCCCTTTTGATTCCACCCCTCCACCATCTATTACAGTCTGACCTGATTGCACTTATGCACAGATTATTTCATAGAAGACATCCTTTTATTCAGGTTTGCACGTTCATGCCTGCAAGGTTATCTCTTCACAAAGCAACGCCTTGTTCCTCGTATTCATTTTTTTTTAAACCTGATCTCATTGATAAGAACAAGACCATTCGCATTGCATTTGTCAGATAAGTAGCTCCATGCTGGAGTAATAATTTTTTGCGACTATTGTCAGGGCTCCACTTAAAATACATCAACCGATAAAAATGCAAGTATTGTAAAAATAACCTTTGCATCAAAAGTGTCGGACCAACATTTTTTTTCCAAGGCACATTATGTCCTTCTCCTTAATAGCAATTTATTAGAACTGTAACACAATGCCTTTTGCAGAATTTTAAGCATTATTTTAGCATATTATCCCTGTTCCACAGTTGTCATTGGCAGCACTGAACTTGAAAGGGAATAAATATGTAGAGGATCAATGTCCCAATGATTGTCTGAATTAGGTTTTGATTAATTTTAATCAAACACTTTACTCAATTTTGATATGTAACCATTTCCAGCCATAATAAACAAATGGATCATGTCAAGAGGGCTTTAATGGTTTGAACAGCAGGCACAAGAGGGAAACTGGTTTGCAGCATAGTGTATGCGACCTGACATTAATGAGACTTTTGGATCACCAGAAAGCTGATCATATTTAAGCTGGTTGCAAGAGAAAGCTCTACTCAGAGAGCAGCTGTGCTAAATACAACTGAACAGTCAGTTCTGTGTCAGCAAGACACACAGACAAACACACACACACATGCGCACACACAAGGTCAAAGCGGCAGGATGGCAAGAGAAAAAAAAGCCGTCTATAGGCTGCTGTTTGCAACACTTTGGGGCAAAGAGTTGTAAAGAACTAAAAACAGGACTTAGCAGGGAGAGCAGGCACACATATTATATAAATATTAGCTGAAGGCAGGTGCTAGAACCACAGCTTCACCTTCCCTCCTCCAAGTAGCACAAAGAAGCCAGCGACAAAACTAAAAGACATCAAAGGTCTCACAGGCGGTGTACTGAATTGAAAAGCGCAGGACCCTGTCTCTGTCTCAGAGAGAGGCCCCGGTACACCCAGGCCTGCAGCTGATAACACTGTAATAGTCCTCCTTTGAGGACTGGGGCTCCTGTGTGCTGATTACTCATTTATCACACCTGGCAGCCCTGCTGAACTATAATTACTCTTCTCTTATCCTGCTGCACTGTCATGTCCAAGAGGAGAAGAGAGGCAAAGGCTCCTGCTAATGACACATTACCCTCCTGACAACTGCTTGAAGGTTTTATTGTAAATATTCAAGATATAAAACATCTGAGATTCCCTTTTTAATTACAAAAAGCAATTTTCTGGGCCTCCCATCCCCCACCCCAAATAGTAAAGTTTAGGCCCTGTTACCTCTGCTCTCTGCAAACACAATGATTTTTCTTTGTTGCATTAACTCAATGCTTCAGTATCTGAGCGAGCTTAGCATGCGGAAGGCTTGGGAAAGATGACATTCCAACACACGTTGCTCTCTCGCAAAACTTGGCTTTCCACCCCCCCAAAGAGGAAACTGTTCATGAAAAATTCTAAATGAGAGGAACCCCCACCCCATGAAATAAAGTGCAAAATGGGTAAAGACTGAGCTGTTTATTGGGTGATTTTCAGAAGATGAGTCTCTTGCCAAAGGGAAGCCTCCCCCATCTCAGTAAGTACTTATGTATTGTGATAAGAGAATCTGCCCATTATTTTAATAATGATCAACGTTCATATATTCATCACCTCCTCAAATGGTGATTGCTTTTTTTCCAGAGGGGGAACATGCCTAGACATCTTTCCTGGGCCACTTTGAAGCCCATATGGTGATGTGAGTTCTTCCATTTAGCTTTTCTTTTCCTTAACTATTGGACTGCCATATGGGAATGAGTGTCCTTCTATAACATTCATCTGAGTGATGGAGGGAAACAGAAAAGGCTAGGAGCAAAATGTTTAATAATACCTCTCCAAGTGGTTGAAACATTGAAATACATAATTAATAGAGATACACCTTTGGAGGAAATACACATAACTGTCACCCAATTGTAGTGCTGACAGACCTGGGTTGCTGGCACCAGGGATAGAACCTGTGAGCATAGGGTCTGAAGCTCTGCACTCTACCAGGTGAGCTAAAGGCCAGCTGACTCTCAATGGAGGCTATAGAGCAGAGACTTCACTCACCCCAGATGAGGTCTCAGTACCTCTGGGTACTACATAATCTTAACACTCAAATTGTATTTGGTATACCTAGGCTACATCTACACTACAGCAATCTGTCAAGAAAGTGCATCTACACACAAAAAACAGCTTGTTGACAGAGAGCAGCCACATTGCCCTGTCCTCTCTCAACAGAATGGCTGACTGGAAGCTCTGCAAACCAGAAGCCCTCTCTGTCAACAGAAGCGTCTACACTGCATTTCTGTCAACAGAACTCTGTCAACAGAATCTTAAGCCTCAAATTTTGGAAGGATAACCCTGTTGAGACAAATGCAGAGTTCTGTCCAGACTCTGTCAACAGAAGGCTTTATGAATGTTGATGCTCACTGAGTGCTGTCAACAGAAGGCCTCTTCTGTCAACAGAACTCTGCAATGTAGACTCAGCCCTATGTTTATTGTCTCCACAGAAATATTAGACCTCCAGATTTAACTATGTTCCTACCTGGTTTAAAATTTGCCCCCCACTGTTTTACAGGCATGTTGTGAGTGCTTAGTTACTACATAAAGCCCATGATGCAGGTGTCATGTATCTTTTTAATTTTTTTACAGCTCAGAAGAGTTACCAGAGTGGCCTATGTCATACTGAAGCGAGGATGCAGTGTAATAAACTCAACACAGGAAAACGGACCCAGAACTGCTGATTTATATTTAGGGTAGCATATGGGTCAAAGATCAAGTCAGGGTTAACCTGGGTTAGCCACGGTAGTCAAGTTCAATGGCACCAAAAATCTCAAATGTTTTCAGGGTATTTCAGCCCAAGGTGGTGAAATTCTTACACAATCACTTCTTTTTGTGACTTTCAGTGCAGAAGCTGAAAGTGGACTTCCCTCTGGTCTTAACTCTCAAAGGATCAAAACACAAATCATCAAGAGCAAATTCACTTTTCCTGAAACTGAAAGGAGTCTGGATATGAGCCTCCTGATTTGGTCATTTCCAAAAGAAATATACAGGTATCTAGTGGGTACTTGATAACGCAATAAGACTTTTCCATCTCTAAGGCTACATCTACACTGCAGGCTGCTTTCAGAAGCGGAATGCAAATGAGTGAGATCATAAATGCAGATGATGTCTGGATTTACCTATCTTCTGCCTCATTTGCATAATCTCATGCGATCTTGCTTCCGGAAGAGCCTTTTCTGAAAGCAAAAACGCCTTGGAGGTAGGGTTCCTTCGAAAACAAACCCTATTTTTGAAAGAATTCTTTTGCCAGAAACAAAATTGGAAGATGAGCTCTTTCGAAAACTGGGTTTGTTTTTGAAGGAATCCCATCTACACAGCTGATTTTGCTTCCAGAAAAGGCTCTTTTGGAAGTGAGATCATGTGAGAATATGCAAATAAGGTATAAGATATGTCAATCCACACCGCATCTGCATTTCTGATTTTGCTCATTTGCATTCCACTTTCAAAAGCAGACTGCAGGGTAGATGTAGTCTAACTGAAAGGACTGCCTAAAATTATGTATGCATCTTCTGTTTCCATTTTACCTCAGATAATATGAGAGAAAGACAAGAAAAGAAAAGAAAAGAAAAGAAAAGACTGAAGAACAAAAAGAAAAAAGATTCCAAGAAGGGATAAAACCAAAAGGATTGTTTTATAGCATTAGAATATAAAAATGCATGCACAAATACCATGGATGGGTGAAAAAACTGATTGTTTTCATCAGCAGCTCTAACTTGCCATTTCTAGTGCACATGCCCAAATTCCAGGTGCAAGGTCAGTAAAGTTGGATTCACACTAGTCTGGCAATTGTTTCACCAGTTATTTGGAAAACCAGACCCTCGTGTTTAACTCCAATGTTCTTAATATCTATTGCCTACTTCCACATTGGCATACAATGCTCTGGAAAACAGATGGCAGTCATCAAATATTCTGGTGAACCTTGGAAATTATTTTCCCTACAACCTTTTGCCTTCCCTTATTCTCTCTGCTGGCTTCACTCTCCATAAAAGAACTTACAGGGAATAAGTGATGGAAAAGGGAAATTCTGAACCCAAACCATGGGATAAGATATTCTTTTCACCATCCCTTCCAGGTGCCTGCTATAACATCACATTGTTATATGTGAGGACTACAGATCCTACAGACCATGATCAAGACTGCTCAGGGTGGTTCAAGTCAGAATACTGCATATTTGATCTACAGTGATCATGATCTGTATGTCTTGAGTATAGATAAAAACTGATGCAATTTGCTTCTTCTCCTCTTTCTCCCTTTTTCTTTCACAATTTAAATGCAAGTTCTTGAGGGATTAGTCTGAGACAACACCTACACTCGGCATTAAAGTCAATTGTAGATACACAATTCTAGCTATGGCAGAAACTCTCGTGTTGACCTCCATTACTCCTCGCGATAGTGTGGATTACATGGGTTGACTGCCAACCCCAGGTAGTTCAATATCACACATCCCTACCTGGCACGTGAAATCAAACCCTGGAAGATTGACCCTGACTAGGTCAATCTTTTGCCTTGTGCAGGCATACCATGAATGAGTATGTAAAATAAGGACCACGTGTAAGATGGACACTGGCCACCCGTGCAAGGGAAAGTCATGCATTAGCAATCAAAAATTAGCATCCTGGGTTCTTGCCTAGTTGTCTTAACAAGTTTAATGCCTCTGATTGCCATTTTGACAAGAGTAGGCATGATTTTCTTGTCAAGAGCACAGTAGCTTGCATGTGATTGCTGAGAAAACAGCACTATATCACACATTGCTGTGGAAATTGCAAACATTTAATTAATGTAAATCTCCTGTGAAATTGACCTCAGTCAATTGAAAATGACAGCGATAAAAGTCACTCAGACTTACACATATCAGCTCAGAGTGCGGCTTGGATATGCTCACAATTTACAAAAATGGACACTGCAGATGTTTTGCAAGAAATCATAGGTTTTTATACATATTACTGAGCCCACTGTCAAATACTTTGTGATAATTAGATAAAAACTATCCAATGACCTTAGAGAGGAACGCTTCAAAATTTGTATCACACTACTAATTACTGAGTAAACCTCAAACATGCAAGCTCAACAAAAGACAGTATACTATGTCTGAGCAAAGTGAAATCATTATCATTCAACATGCTCTTAAGAGAAGAATTTGCAGTGGTCGGGCTTCAAATGGCCATTTTCTCAGACTTTTAAAAATGATTTTAGGTTCTAGACTGAAATATCAAACAGTCCTGCTGAACCAGAATTATTTTACTTCTATCTCTTTCTGCCTTCTTCTGTCAGAAAGCTACAGAGCATGCAATTGCAGCGCACAGCTAACCATATAATTGATAACTCCCTAGTCTATTCACTGTGGGAATCTGTCAGTTAAAGTCGAAAGGCACATACACACGCACTATGAAAATGAACTTACATAAGTCTTCCTGTGAACTGAATGCAGCCAACATTTTGATGTTTAATTGGCTGGGTCCAGTTTACTAGTGCACACATGTATTTCGGCAATGGCATACTATATGCTGGCTCTTTCTGACAGATCTATTTAGTCAAAAGGCAGTGTATTTTCCCAAGGTAATTGCTCAGACTCATGCGTTCCAAAGTCAAAGTGATTCAAACTTTGCTTATTCACATTTTGCAGACACACAAGCAGGACTGTTTGAAAGCAAATGAAAAATCCATAGATCAATGTGCAGAGCCTTCTCTACACAGTAGCACAGAGAGACCCTATTTCAAAGGGTGTGGGTTGTCAGTGGCAGTTACTGCCAGCATCTTTTTAAAATATACATCTCTTAGTGTAACACAGGTCTTCGAGGTAATGATGATATGCAACAACATTACCTACCATGAAAATACACATAAACACATACACTCCTGAACCAGTTATTTTTCACACCCACAAACATGCATATATAAGCACTGGTTAAAAATATCTATACATCAACAGGGAACAGCTTTTTAGAGAAACGTACCCTGGGGGAGGGAGAGTGCCTGGTTCAGTGGTTCTCTTAGCTAGAATATGAGATGCAGGCTGCTTCTTCTACTGACTTGCTATATGACCTTGGGCAAGACACAGACTCTCAGCCTCAGGTTCCCTATCTGTAAAATGGTTATAGCAGAACTTCTGTCATGGTCTTCAGTAATAGATAACTGCAGAGGCATCTGCTTGCTTGGCAGAATGGGCTTCAGTGCCTCTGAAGCAAAACCAAATTTGCTGCTCATAGAAAGCTTAAATACAGACTTGTAGCCTTTTGGGCAATTTCAGGACACATAGTGCTCCCTGTTTTCCTGCTTAAAAATGGAACTTCCGGGAGGGTTTGCTCTTTACCAAGTCATTACTCAAAGTTAGATTATGTCTCCTCTAAGGCCTTAATAGCATACCTGAATCTGGCTCAGGGAGGAGCTCGCCCTGCAGATGGAAAGCATAGGATCATCAGTGACTAATAACAAGCAATTCCCACAGTATGATGGGGTGGGGCGGGGAGAGGAATTGGAACAAACCACCTCCTAACCCATCACCCATCCTAGTGTTGGCTTCCTGCAGTAGATGTTACTGTTGAATTTTCCTAACATGAACCCGTAGGTCTCCCTGTCTTTATACTTTCATGATACAAAGGAGTCAGCACAGTGGCAAATATGGGGAAATATAATCTCAGGTAAGAAGACAAGATCAGCTGCATACACACTTCTTTTAGAATCCATCCTGAGAGTCTTTCAGCATCTTGCAGCCCTTCCTTTGAAAAATGATACTGACCCAGAGTGAGTGGCATCAGTCAGCTTCTCTTAGACTGAGTGCAATTCAAATGTACAGGACCACTCGAGCTCGAAGTATAGCTAGTTTTTCTCTTTTCTTTTCCTTTTATTCTGGTTTCTGCTCCTGCCATCCAAAAGTATAAGTTGATCTTGCAGCATTAATATGTTTTAAATGGTGTTATTACCTCTCAATTACAAAATTAGCAACCAACCCCAGTCCCAGAATGATGGAATTTCAGAAATGCAGAAACTGGGTTCTAAGTTATTTTTGTGGAGATGACCAGGGCCCTTTCGGGATATGTCAAGGTCAGTCTGAATATCAAGAGAGCCCCCATGGTAAAATAAAATTAAAAAAAAAAGCTGTTAAGTTAAAGCCAGGTCAAATTTTAGAATCCTCCAGAGATGTTCTTTAATACTGTGAGGTTAAGGAATTCTTGTTGAATATACCATCTATATCTAGTTTGTATTATTTATCTGCGAATTGGGGGACAGTAGCATTCATTGGTAATTCAACTAATCAAAGCAAACTGTAGCTCTCTATCTTCCCCTGTTCTGCAAATAGGAGAGTTATGCTAAATACATGACCTTGGGCAAAAAAAGTTTTACTTTTTCCAGAGTAATAGTCCTAAAGATGGTACAATATATGTTATGTGTTATTCAATTAACATGTTTACTGATGTGACAAACAAATGCTCATATTTCATTATCTGTATGGGAGTTGGTTATTCCAATTAACTCTTTTATTTCTGTTTATTTAATAGTGTTTCAGTCAGCGTACAGACATTTCAAATAAACTGGTTCACTGTAAATTCATTTTGCTAGCCAGTTGATTTCTTTATTGGGGTTTAATTTAATTTTGATTTTCCCCTAACACTTGTTTATGGAAATGTACAAAAGCCAGGATATTTCTGCACAAAAATGTATGGCTTGGAAGAGGGACGCAACTATAAAGGACACTATGCTTGCTGCTTCATTTTTGCTTCTAAAAAAATATAAAGCTACTTGAAAGAAGCAAGTTATGACCAGGATAATCACTTAATAACCATAACGACAAAATGACAAAGAGGAAAGTGCCATTCAACCTATTCAGCATTATTTTCAATAATTGGAATTCTTAGGGGAATAGGATTCATAAGTCTGTTTAAAAGCATAAGCACTATTTGCATGTTGCAGCAAAGAATCTGGACCAGTCCCACTTCCTTTCCCACATGCCCAATTATTATTTTGACTCAAAAGTCTGCAAGGCCCCTATGTAACATATTTTCCAAACCATGGCTGAATGTACAGAATTCCCAACTTTCATTTACAAAGTAGGAGGTACAGTAAAAAATCACTGCTGCTGGTATACCCTTGAGACAGGGTAGAATAGCAAAAAGCAATCACCGTCTTTCTGTTTAGCACTGATACAAGTGTGAATGTTTTAAGATGGTGTCTTTCACACCAACAGAAGGTTATTTCTATAGGCTAATTTTTAGTAGCTACTTTTGCATTGAAACTTTTAAGGCTCCACAAAGATATTTCCAGAACAATTTTTTCTTTTTTCTTTTTTTTATCACGTTACTAGTATTTTCCCAGTTGCATCCACAGGGGAATGGAAATACCCAATTGCCAACGTGACAGCGCTGACTTCTGCAAAGTAGCTTAATTACACATTATGAGATTCCATCAACAGAAGCTCCAGTCGGTGGTTTTGTAATAAGTGCTGTTATCTTTCCTTGGATTTTCATTCCTTCATAAAGGGGGATGTGGCACTATTTTCCACTTCCACCTTTTCAATGGAGAGGAATGAGAGAATTTGAATGCATGAATTTGATATTATTAACAATGCTGACAGCTGTTAAATCCCAGAGAAAACAACAGCTGAGTCCCAGCAGAACAAACAACAAAATAACCCAACACTTTTCCACGCATTTCACTTAAGGGGTACGTATGAATCAAATAAATGTTTCCTGTCCTACCTGCAGTTATTTGCAACGATTTGGCTATCGAATCAGCAGTCTCCACTGTTAATAAAATGACAGCCCTTTCAGGATGCTATACTTAAGTTCAGACAACAGACTTGTTAAATGGCTCTGTTCTAAATTTTCCATTAATTAAAATTAAGATTTTTATTAAGTTTCCACTGAATCACAAAGTGTAATGAGCTAAAGTAAAATGAAATAATAGAACAGAACTGCATTTGACCCTGGGTCCTAGAAAAAAGTATGGCTGAGGCCTAAAGGGTGGTGTAAAAATAAATTAAAAATGGATTCTGTAGTAGGAACAGAAAACATCATCTGGCACATGATGTGACTCTATTACTTTATGATATTTACCATTTAATTTAACTGGAACATTTAGATACAAGCCAATGACAGTAAATTTGCTTCTGTTCTGTATTTTTCACAAGAAGGCTCGTTTATGGATACAGAATTAGGATTTGTTTTTCTTTATGCATCCCTTTTTCCACTGACTCTGTTATTCTCTCAAGATCATTTCCTCAGCATTGCCATTGAACTCAATTGATGAAATATTAAAGATATAAACAACCTATGACTAAAATACATCTTTATTATCTGCAGCCGTAATGTAACAGATCAAGCCTACAACAATT
Organism: Carettochelys insculpta; assembly: GCF_033958435.1. Lineage (NCBI taxonomy): Eukaryota > Metazoa > Chordata > Testudines > Carettochelyidae > Carettochelys > Carettochelys insculpta. The sequence goes on along the minus strand of NC_134150.1, from coordinate 33,145,130 downwards.
TCTTTTGGACTGTTTCCATTCACTTAGAATGTTAGACTTTAAACGGATGTCTAAAGTACTAGACACTGTGAACAACAACAGTATACAAATCCAAATCTATCTCTGACCACACTCCTTTAATAGCAACTGTTTCTCTTCACTTGGAAGAGGGGCTGCTTTTGCAGCCTGCATGAATGTCTCTGCTACCTGACAGTACAGTGCATAAGGAAAACAGTCATCATTCTTCTCAGAAGTTCCATCACCGGATTCCAGGGGGTACGTTAGTGGAGTGAGACATACTTGCAAGTGTAACAACGTAACTAGCATGGGCTTTGGGATACAATATAAACAGCAGGTTAATGGACTTAAGAATCTTGGCATTACGAAGAAGATGAAGACTCCCTACTGGAGTACGCAGGTAGACTAGAGAAACGCTAAGGCTGTGTCTACACTAGCTCCCAACTTCAAAGGCAGCATAGTAAGTAGGGTGTCAGGAGATTATGAATGAAGTGCTGCAGAGTAAAGGGAATGTGAAGTGCCTGGGTACTTCAAAGTACCCACTGGTTAGCTGCGGCTGTAGGCAAGCTGGCACTTTGAAGTTTAACACTTCAAAATTTCCACGGGGGAGAATTAGCTTAACGAAGTGCTGCATATGCACCGCAGCACTTCATTCATATTCTCCCGACACCTTACTTACCATGTTCCTTTCAAAGTTGGGAGCTAGCGTATACACAGCCTAATTGTTTTACTCATTTTAAAGTTAGACGTGCATGATCTTATCTTGCTACAGTTGCCAGAAGAAAATAGAGTTTTACGTTTTGAAGTGCATTCTCACATGGGGAATATTGTATGACGCATGTGCCAGATTTTTCCTGGGTAACGCTGCTGTTTACAAATGGCACCATCTAATTCAATGTAATGAAGTGGAATCATTTGTGCCATCTTCAGTGAGTTTAATCTATACAATGCTAATGAAGCCTGAAACAGAAGTGCATCGTGTTTTTCTGAAATACATACAGTTACAGACTACAGTTACACTAGTGAGTTTTACTGACAAAACCCCAATTTCATCAACAAAACTGGTGGAATGTCCACACACAAAATGTTTAGCATTTGTGTGCCTCATCGGTTTGTTGACAAAACTGCCTCTCAGCCAGCAGGCACAATGCTGCTGTCGGCGGATTCTGTGGATGTTGGTGGCGGGGGTTCGGGCTTCTCTTGACAGACAGGGCGTCCAAGACCATGGGCATTATTGTCTGCTGTGTTTCTGGGTGCCTGTTTTGTTGAGAGAGTGGCCAGGTAGTCCAGCTGCTCTGTCAACAGAGCTGAGAGCTCTTCCAATTGGCTTTTGTGCATGGCCCAACTCTGTGGGCAGAAGTTTTGTCACGAAATCTCTTCTGATAGTGCCTTCCGTTGACAGAGCACTGTAGTATAACTGTAACCATACTGTGCTCACTATACTTGTTAATTTGAAAGTTTTTTTCAGCTTGGCAAATCACCCACTCTCATCATCTTATTTTAAATTAATCTACCTGCTTTTTGAAGGCAAGAAGAAAGGAAGGAAGGAAATGTGCAATAAAGAAGTGACTGTTAATAGACAGGGGTCATCCCAGATTTGTTACTGCATTTGCTGCTCTAAATACATAAATAAAAAGAAGATTGAGAGCCAGGGCTGGCCTGCTTGGGCTTGGGGCTTCAGGCCTCTGGGAGGGGGCCTCAGCCCTGCAGGAGGTACTTTCTGAGGTTTGGGGCTTCAATTCAGTCCTTTCGAAGCCCTGAGGCCTGGCAGGTGCTCTGGCTCTTCTACTTCTGAAGATTGTCGTATGTGGCTCAGAGGGTCACTAAAGTCATCCTGGAACAGATGAAGCCTCTGGACAGAAGCTGGATTTTTGCCAGGGCTTGCTAGCCCCACTCAGACAGTTAATGCCACCGGGCCCACTCCCTGCACAGCAGTAGCTGCTGGAAGGAGCGGCAGCTGTGGGGAGAGGCAGTGGCAAACAGGTGGGAGATACAGAGAGAGCCACTGATTTTGCTGCTGCTCCTCCAGCAGACACTAGTCATCTTTGGCAGAAGTTCCCAGTCCCAGCATGCCTGATCAGGGGCAGAAGAACCGTACTCCTCCCTCCCTTAGTCAGGTACATGGCAGATGGGAGGGGCACATGGGGAGCTCTGTGAGCCACATTTTAAGTGTAAAAGACCCAAGTGCAGCTCAGAGGCCATTGTTTGGCCAACTCTGAAATCTGTTGTGTGCTCTAGACATAAGACATTGCAAATGTACTGGAAAAAGATATAATTCTTGAATAATTAAATCAGCCAGTTAAGTGAATCTGGAATTGATGAGGCACACAAATACTAAACATACAGCAAGTGACTTTTTTTTCACAACCAGACTCCAAAAAAGGAACAAAGATACAATGCATTCTCTCTTTAGCACTAACTCATCGCAAATACAGAACAAATTAGATCAACTTGTCCAAAAATTCAAAGAAAATGGAGTTGTTTGCAAAGACAAACAGCATTAGTCTAAGTGTTGATTCCTTACCTATAAGGGAATCAAACAGCTAATGGCTATATCTAAACAACATTTGGAGCAAGCTTCCTAGCTTGGGTCAATAGACTAGCCCAGTATAGCTCATGATAAGACTCTAAAAATAGCTGCATAAGCAGCATGTTGAAGTTGCAGCTCAGGATGGAGGTTGGTCTCTGAGGCTCAGTGCCCTCCGCAGGCTTTCAGACCAAGTTCCAGCCAGAGCCACAACTTCAAAGTGCTGCCTGCGCAGCTATTTTTAGAGTGCTAGCACGAATCCCACTAGTCAATACATGGGCCCCATTGGCCAGGAGGCTTACTCCAAAATTCTGTGTGGACATCCTAATAAGCCTCAGCTACCATAGTGCCACAATGTCACAACAGGTAAAAATGAATGCACGCTTGGGCAGGAAGGTCCCAAGCCAACAAAACACTTAATAGTGGATATTGAAACATATGTACAATCCCATCAAAAGTGAATGTTTAAAGGTGCATAGGCACACAATTGCTTTTCTGGATTGGGTCGTAAGCATTGTGAGTGAACTTTACAAAAGTGAGGGAAAAAAGAGAAAGAACAATTAAAACTTTTGTGTTAGTTCTCTACATGCTAAGGTATATCTACCAAATCATTATGCCATGTTACAGATTACTTCAGGTAAATGTACAAGCCAAACATTTCACAGCTGTTTTACAAAGACAAAACTAGTAGCCTTTCATCTTTTATGGGCCTCTATAATCAGTCAAAATGTATGATACAGTTCAACTCTTTCTTAGTTCCCAATGTACCTGAACCTGACATGGCAAAGGCAGATAAAAAACATATTTCTTCTACATGTGACCAGCTGAGAAAGACCGATTTTTGCATTTATGGGGACACACAATTAGTGTTATTCACCAGACATTCACCCAGTTTTTGATGTAATATGATATGGTTTTCAAACAGGCTCAGCTTAATGCCAAGAGCCACCTCATCACAGTCATGCATTGCATCACATGATCTTTAGCATCTTATTGAAAGAAATCTACCATACCATCCTCATCTGTTTAAGGGTGAAAGTCTGCTTCTAGGAGTCTACTGAGAAGTTCAGTTTACAAATTATCAGTTTTCTTGTCCCAAAGAAATTCAGAAATATACTTTATGTGTTCACACTCATGAAGCTAAAGTTACTAAAGTTACTGAAAAGATGACAAGGAATGCACATCACATTTTTATTTTTTTCTGCTTTCAACAGATTAAGACTATTGTTGAAGTTATATGTACAACTGACAATAAAAAGCTGTAATATTTCTACTGACAAAGACACATCCTTGGGCAAGACACAGGCAAAGAAAAGGAAAGTTGGGAGCCTTCCAGTTGTTTAGACAGCTGCTTCATTGCTTCAGCCAGGGGGTCCTTCAGGATCCACAGCTTCTTGTGGATGTTCATATTGCAGATGTGTCCAAGAATAATCTTTTCCGTAAGTGGTTGGTAAGAAGGTTATCTTTTCTTTGAGATGAGGGCCTTGCCTCTGTTGACCATAGTTTTGTCACATCTGAAGTGAATTGCCTAAATGTGCTTTACTTCAGGATTATCCTAGTAAATCACATGGAAATATCAGCTGCTTATGTCTAAGCGATATTTTGTATCCAGTTCCTTAGAGACTTCAGTTTGTTTCCTGGTGTAATTCAAAGTGTTGGACTAGATCTGAAAAATATTGCTTTATGATTTGGGGAATAGATATTTTATAGTCCTTTCTTGGTATGTTCTAAGCTGGAAATTAAGACCGTTAAAGACTGAAGTGGACCTTACCTTTTTTTTTAGATGTCGGAGGATAGGCCATTCTCATTCTCTTGCTCTGAAATTTGCTTCCCCAGTTGCCTGATAAACCAGATCACAGATTATGCCTTTTTCTATACGAGACTGTTAATAACAAACAAAAGTCCCACACTTTAATTGTACTCATGTTAAAAAGACTAGAAGCATTTGTTGAGCCACAAAGAACTAATTAACCATAAGAAGTTCTTTGCAATGTCTGCTTCCTCTTCATATTAGCATTGTTCTGTTGCTATCATGTCTTCACTAAAATATTCCGAAGCCTGTAGAGGAAAACTGGAAGTGTACATAGGTATAGTTTTAGACTATGTCTATGCTACAGTGATCTGTCAGAGGATATGTTCCAACAAAACTTCTGTTGACAGACTGAGGCCAGACAGCAAAGTGGATCAAAAAAGTGATCCACTCTGTCAACAGAGAGTGGCCAGACTGGCTGGCCACTCTCTCAACAGAACAGCCTGCTAGAATCACAGCAAACCAGGCTGCTTGGTATCCCAGAAACCCTGTCTGTCAACAGAGTGCACCTCCCAACCCTGGAGTGTCCACACTTGCTTTTTACTGACAGATTCTGTTAAGAGAGGCATTTTGCCTCCTGGGGGAATGGCAGAATGCTATCAACAGAAGTGTGGCATTCGGTCAATTTACTGTCAACAGAACACATTTGCAATGTGGACGCTCTGCGAGTTTTGTACTTTCTAGTATAGATGTAGCCTTAGATAACCTGGTCTTTCAAAATATGAGTTGAAAACTTCAATTCATCACCAGTCAACTATCAAAATCTTGGAGGAAACAAATGATATTCAGGAACAGTGATGAAAAAACTTTGAAAGTTACTGAGATTTCATTGTACTGAGAACTCAGAAGTTTAGATGTTTATCCAAGGAGCCAGCTCTTAGCTCTACACATGTGGATTTATATGATATAATCTCTCATGAGATTTCTGGTACTTAATTTTTTTTTCCTATTAGGGTGGAAAGATCACAAGAACAACCTCTCTTGCTGTATTTCAGCACTTCTCTTGCCAGTCCTTGCTAAAACTAGGTAGCGAATGGACACACACCATGCATGAAAAATGGTGGAGAAATGAAACTTAGTCAAACTTCTTGTACCTTGTCAATAGTTTGTTTTGCAATTTTCATGTTTGTCCATATTAAAACAATTTATCCCCATTATTAAAGAATAAAGATCACAGTTTATAATAACAGTACTTGAATTATAGTGAAGTTACATTGCAATTAAAGTATAATTGCACCGTGGCTTTGTTTTTCAGAATGTAATTATAACTAATTCATATAATCAAAAGGCTCACTACATGACTGATCACTGTGTTCAGTTCTAGGATTAAAAGCTGTTCAGACATAAGCAGAAAAACTAAATAAAAGAGGTGATAGATTAATTGATATGTAAAGAAAGATTCAAAAATCCAAGTATGAATTGTCCAGAAAAGATAATATGACAGCCATTTACAAATATCTCAAAAGCATAAATGTCAACGATGGAAATAACATACATGAGGTGGCTAAAAAACCTTTTTTTTAATATTCAGACTTGGGAGAACCACAAACATGAACATTTCTCAAGTGTCTATATTTGCATTGACAAAGGTGTTAATTGAGTTCACAGACTGTAAAGCTAGAAGGATCACTGTGATGATCAAGTCTGATCTTCCATAAAATGCAAGATATAGGACTTCCTTGAATTCATTTCTCTTTGAACTAAGGCATAACTTTTAGAGAAAAAATCCCATCTTGATTTTAAATTTTCTACTAATGAAGTATCCACCACAACTCTTGACAAATCACCACCACTTTTAAATATATGCATCTTATTTCTATACTGAATCTACCTAGATTCAACTTCTAGCCATTAGATCTGGTCATATCTTTGGTAGATTGAAAACCCCGCTATCATCCAAGTTTTTCACCATCACATAGGTGCTTATGGATTATGATCTAGTCAACCCTAAACTGTGTTAAATGCATTTTCTATTTTCCAGTAGTGTAATCATTCTTGTGGGTCTTCTTTGAACTCTCTCCAATTTTTCAACATCCTTTGTTGATTGAATGGTGGACACCAGAATGGGAATTGCAGTAGTGGTTACATCAGTGTCACGTACAGAGGTAAAATAACCTCCCTTTTTAAGGGGAAGAAGGATTCTTTTGAAGATGGGGTTTACTTTTGAAAGAGCAGTGTCTACACTGCTTCTCTTCTTTCAAAAGAAGCTATTTCAAAATAAGAATATGCAAATGAGGTTCATATATGCAAATTTGCACAGCATTTGCATTTTCAATTTCCCTCATTTGCATACCTCTTTTGAAAGAGGAATGCAAGTGTAGACACAGCCTATGATTCCAGAGAGGGAAACCTGCAAGAAGGTCTTGATTATCACAACACACACATAAATATGAAACACTGATGTTAACAGTAACTCATGCTGATCTCACACCCTATGAGAGCAGTGCTGTCAAACCTTTTTTAAAAATACAGTTTAGGGCTACGTCTACACTAACCCCAAACTTCGAAATGGCCATGTAAATGGCCATTTCAAAGTTTACTAATGAAGCGCTGAAATATATATTCAGCACCTCATTAGCATGCGGGCGGCCGCAGCACTTCGAAATTGACGCGGCTCGCCGCCACGCGGCTTATCCTGATGGGGCTCCTTTTCGAAAGGACCCCACCTACTTTGAAGTCCCCCTATTCCCATCTGCTCACAGGAATAAGGGGACTTCAAAGTAGGTGGGGTCCTTTCGAAAAGGAGCCCCATTGGGATGAGCCACATGGTGGCAAGCCACGTCAATTTCGAAGTACTGCGGCCTCCCGCATGCTAATGAGGCGCTGAATATGTATTTCAGCGCTTCATTATTAACTTTGAAATGGTCATTTACATGGCCATTTCGAAGTTTGGGGCTAGTGTAGACACGGCCTAGGTGTTAAATCCAAATTAATTCTGGACAGCAAAACTGAATGTATCCTCTAAGAAAATAGAAAGACATTCAATTAAAAGATGGTATGTATTAGAAAGGCAAGTTCTTTGGTTTGGCATTTTTAGAAATAAAAGTATTCAAACCAGTTCTAAAATTTAGAAGGACCCAGCCCCTTTAGAGGATGGTCAGAAGATTTTCTCTTTAAAATAAAAACAAAAACCTGTGATCCTCTTATGTGTATTTTTTGAGTTATTTTACAACTGTGCAAAGAACCATAATACACACAATCAAGAGGTTTGATGGAAAGGTCCTACTATGGCTTCTAGTAAGATGTGTTTTTTAAATTATTTCAGAACCATAAAATCTTTCCATAGAGAGTGCTTTGAAACTACAAATTAAATATAGAGCCTCTATGAACTGTATCATTTTTTACTGTGAGTATATATTTCCATGGGGGTTTAATACCATCTTTTGGTCTAGTTACACTTGTTAATAATGCAGTGAATTTGAAGTAATAGAGCAAATGTTATCTTGATGACATTAACTGATTAAATTAAAGATGGCATTAAAAGAAATGTATCAATAAAAAAAAGAGAAACCTCAAAAAGCAACTGTGGATGAGGAGCAAGTCAGCTAGTCCAACTCTTTAAGAAGACACAATGGTATTTCTCTCATCTAATAAATACTGATGAATGGGAAAATACAGCCAAATAATATTTGAGCTTAAAAAGGGCATTTAAGTGAGAAAAAATGGGCTTTTAGAAATGGTGTGTTTCTTAATGATTTGACATACTGTATCTACTCACACAGAAATGATTCATGCAGCAATGAATAGATGTAAATGTATAATAAGTGAAACTAAAGAAAAAGCTTTGAGAACTGAAATCAAATTCGCTGATACAGTCACAATAAAGAAGACAGAACTGTGGAACAAACTCACGTAAGGTAGAAGCATTAGTCATCTTTCTCACAATGCAATTTTTTTCTTTTGCAAATTGATACAACGATGAGAATTCCACCCACACAAATATAGGATGCTGCACTGAATAAAAGAAAAATAATAGTAACTGAGTTATAATCATTATTGAGGGTTTTCTTCCCTATATTGCTAAAGAAGTTGTAAAATAAAGTCCCTTTATGAGCTACACATTCACTTACATAAATCAAGTGACTGCTTGAAAATCCCTTGACTTAAGCTCTCAGCGATAGAATCTATCTAAAGAAACATTCCTGAGTAACGTGACTGTGTTATGAATTATAAAGGCTTCACAGGAAGGAAGATACAAGATTAAAGGCGTGCAGCAGTTGGGCTCCATCGTTCTCTCAGGCAAAACATCAGCCATACCACCTCAGCCAAAAAGAGCTGTGACATCTCTATTCTCTATACACTAAACCCCAATCACTGAGAACTAACATGTTCAGTGCAGATGAGTGACATATTTCAGATCACATATGCTACTACATAATCACTGGTGATAACATGGTTTTTACTTGTGACCTCATAAAGACATCATTGAATGCTATGCACTTTATAAATGACACAGTCAACACACAGGTTAACGTACATGTACGTCCTCACTAAACGTGTTGGCTCCAGGAACCTCTTAAGAGCTTCCTATTATAACTGTATGCTGCACATCTTTAAGGACATATGGTTTACAGATTTCGACTCACATCGTGAGTTAGTTTTCATTACAAACCTGAATTGTAATACTTTTTTTTTAAGTCATTGTTTTTAAGCAGATTGTGCCATTCCAATTCAGAGTGAGTAGTACTATTCAGATTAGGCCCATTGAGACCAGTGGAACTAACAATAAGAGCATAGGAACATTTCCAGATATCAGTCCTGGCTCTTATTGTTCTGTGCTGTTTTTTAACCATAATTTATCTTTAATGTCTTGTAAGAGCCCAGTAAGTGGTGGAAGTGTTGGTAGTGCTGCTAGAGAATATTGACCTCCCATGGTCTGGCAAATTCTCACGTTTGGCACCAGTCAATTCCCAAGGGTGCTAGACTAGAGAGGTTCAACCTGTAGTAAATCGAGTCACAGAAATCACATCCTTTCTTGCTTCAAATACAAATTAAAACAAACTGAATTAACTAAATGACAAATTCATACAAGCTTTAGGAGCCAGATCATCATCCAAATTCAAAACACGCCTTTGGGCAAAAGCCTCCATAAATTGATACACCACACAACATAGCCAGGGGGACAACAAACTCAGGAGAATCTTTCACAGCAATGGAAGAAGCAATTTCCAGAGCTGAGGACCACAAGTAAGAACATCCCATTACCATACTTACTACAGTGGACTCTCAATTTAAAGGAAAATGTTTACAAATAATTGCTGCGTAGTGCATTCTGAGACAAAAGAACTGCAGAATCTCAGAGACTACTGTCAGGTAATTAGTAGTAAATGCTGACTTTGTCACTGCTACCACTGTTTAATATATAATCAGAAAGAGTACCCACTCTTCATTGAGCAGCCTCTCAGTCCTAGCATAGACCTCATAGACACATGTAAAATTGCCCTTACTTAATGAGCTCATGTCTAGCTGAGGTTTACTGTGTTCTAATTAAAATTCCGATCTACAGCTGCCAGTGGTATAGTATACACAAAATACTTGGTTACATCTATCCTACCCAGAGTCTAAGATAAACTATTTCCTTAATGATATTTGACAAAGAGAGGGAGAAGATAGCCTTGGTACCACTAAAGTTCAGAATGTTGAAATTCGATTCTGAAAATGTCGTTATTAAATTTGTCAGGAAGCAGTCACCACTTAGTCTACTTTTATGAAAAAAACTTGACCTAGATTAATGTGAGATGTTCAGCTAAGCACTCGTGTACTATGTGCTTTTGCTACTCCTTTAAATAGATTTCTTTGGAAGAAGGCACATAACTTAGAAGGTAATAAGTGGCCTAAGTAGGAAAGTAGGAAACTTTCAGAGGTGTCATTAGAGTACGGACTAGATTTTCCATAGGCCTTGAAAATTTGACTGCATTTCACCTAGGCATTTGGATGCCTTCCCAAACAAGAAATGAGGGAGTATTTTAGATTAACAGAAATTGCATAAGTGAGCAGTACACATTTTCTGGAAGAAACCACAATGGAACTGCCTGACTAAACATTAAGATGAGGAAAGTTTTTGGAAGCTAAAATATCAGTTCTTTTCATTGCCACACATACTGAAAAGCACAGATACATAGATAATAAGGAAGAAATATTATTTTATATGCTTGTGGGTTTCCTCTCCATTTTTTAAAATTGATTTTGAAATCTCCCTTGTTTTCTATTCCAGGGCCGCCAAAAGTGTGTGGGGACAGAGAGTATGGGAGGCAGTTGCCCAAGGGCTCGGTGATTTAAAAGGACCCTGAGCATTGGGCTCTTACTGTGATCACTTTAAAACACCATCAGAGCTCTATGGAGCACCATCCAGTCAGCGCTGAGGGTTGGGTGGGTGAGGTGCAGTGCAGTCCCGACAGTGCTGAGGGCTGGCAGGGCTCAGTGAAGTCTGTTGCCAGCCCTGCTTATATACTTGCTCACGCTAATATTTAGTTTTGTCTTCAGCAGAGAAATTCCAGTGGTCGTATCAGTCTGTGATGCGCAATGACATACCCACATTCAAAAGCAGCCCAGGAAGTCCATTTTATAGAGGCTGCAAGTCCCATAAGAATGACACCTTCATTTCCTGTTGGGAAAAATATTTGGACTGCAATGTTCCACTCATATTCCCCATGGGATGATCCACAGATAGTACTTCTATTACTTCAGGAAGCCATACACCTTCTATGTCCTCCAGATGGAGTTAAGCTGAGAGTTGGTGAGGGGGATTAGAACAATAGAAATGAGTTCAGCTGTGAAATTAAAAGTAGTACAGCATGACAATGCAACGTTATATGTTGGGGTGAGTCAAAAGCGATAATTAGGCTAAGCCAAAACACTAACATGATCGTAATCAAAATAGAAAATAACTATATTAAAAACATTCGTACCAACTCTATCTTAAAAGTATATATGTTAGTTTTTCTGTTCTAAAAACTCCAGTGAAGATGCACTCACCAGAGGTGGAGCAAGAAGATAATTAAAATCAGCTTCTGTTGGAAAATTTTTTTTAAAGACATAACCTCTTCCCCTGCACCCTGTATCTCTCAAACATGAAATCAGTTTTTATTTGACTCCCACTCCCCACTGTTATGTGCTGGGGAGCAGCAACACACTGTGTTATCTTCCTTTATCTTCTTGCAGTCTGTCCTTGCTCATAACACAGTACCATAAGAAAAAAATAATTTAATTGCTAGTGTTTTGTCAACAACATGATTATATATCCACTACAAAGTAAATCAACCCAAACTTTGTCAAAGAGCAATGGCCTGAAAAGCTTCTGAGCTTTAACTTAATTTCTTTAAAACTCATTTAGCCTTTATAGACCTTCAATTAGGTTTCCAATGTAGACCCTGGAGGAAGTAAAAATTGCTATAAATAGCAGGTAGTGCACCATTATACTTTTTTAGTGCTCAAAAGGCTAAGTGAGGAGGGCAGACCAATTACATTATTGGGAATGTAAAGTGTTACCCATAAGCTTCATTATACTAACAGGTCATCTGATCTCAGGCCATGAATGTTGGGCCCAGCAAAGTTCATACCCTCCTACACCACTGGTGTTGCATTTTTAAAAATCCATTAACAGTTAGTAAACCCGAGAAGCCTAAGATTTCTTCTTTCAAGCATGAAAATTATAAATTAGTTCTTCAAGCAAGCATCCAGTAGGAGTATCTGTGTTCAATGACAGCTCTACAAGACTCTCCACAAAATAAAAGGGAGCATCTTTGTCAGATCCCATGCAAGTTAATATTCAAAATCCTGGTTGCATCTGTCTTGCAATATCTACAGAAATTTAAAAGGAAACATCAAAAAATGCAGCTAGGAGTTTTCATATACTCATTCATTTATTTTTATGAAAGGTTTGTAATCTAATGATAGTGTTTCTGTCTTTACTGCTTTAGGCACAAACAGGAAGCTGAAATCTGAGTAGCCTGCAAAAACAGAATGCTTAGCAAACTCATTCGCAGACCTGGAGTGCTGGTATTCTATTTTCTTATTTTACTGTTTCCGTTCTCCTTTTGGTATTTTTAATTTATTTTTAATGAAAGAACAATGATTAATTATTTCTCCCCTATTAGATAGGTAATGTTAACAAAATTTGATATGTCCTTGCTGGGATATGAGGGGGCAGGTAATTACATAAAGGACCCTTTCCCTTCCTAATACCATTATTATTCCAGATTTCCATCCCTGTAACAGAGAGCAGAAGTAGAGTTCACAGGGATATCATTTGCCATGGCTGCCACAAACAGTGTGACGTTCAATGGGTTTAACTTGCACAGAATCTTTTATTAAAACAACAGAAATTGATGGGCCTAGAGAAGGCAAACACTGTGAACTGGGTCAAAGGACTGCAATCTTAGAGTTACTACCAAAAGATATTCCTACAAAATACTAACCAAGTTTCAAATTTGGAAACTACAGGAATCCACAGTTGTGATCTACGTACTTGTGGAGGTCAGCAGAAGGGACAAAACACTCATGAGCCCCCCCAGACCTCTGAAATCAATCTAATGTGGTACTGTCAAATGCTCTCAGTTTGGGCGTAACTGCTTACTTTAAAGGTAGAAGAGTCAAGTCAATGTTAAATGTGTTGAAAAATGACTCCATAATATTACTTTTCCACATAAACCACTGTTGTACTTGGCCCAGGGATGTTATGCAATCATTAATGGAAAGCAAGTTCATCTTTCTTGAATTAGAGGGGAAAAGCTTGTATAATCAGGAATAGGAGGGACAGTGGTTTATGAAGTGGTCTGCACTATAAAAATACTTGGCACACACATGGTCTGCAGCATCATGTTTTACATTCAAAATTCATTCATAACACTTCATGAGATGGCACTTAGTCACCTGATGTAGAATGAATGCTGTGTTGTATAAGGAATACTTTAAAGGGCACTATAAAAAGAAAAAGGACAGCAAAAGCACCTACACTGGCATGATCCAACACCTCATCAGTGTCCATCAGGAAGCAGTGTGAGCTTACCTGAAAACAAATGTACTGAAACCTTGACTTGGCCTTTATACAATGGTGCTTTATTGGAAAAAGACTCACATCTTTTACTAAATTAGGTCAACATTAAATGCAGAGCAGCATTTTACGAGAGCAAGGACAGAAAGCTATTACTTTAAAAAAAATTCAATAAACCATTCACAGCATCTTCAAAAAATTAACTAGATCATAAAAGTTCATCAGTCCTGAATTGTAATTAATTCTGTATGCAGAAAGATCATTTGCCTATGGTCATGCTTATTCATGTAAATCAGAACCACTGCAGCTCAAAATGCTGTTAAAATAGCCTGAGATGAATCCTAGCTTTACCCAACAGCTTAATAGATATGAAACTAAAACACACAGAGTGCTATTAATGCATTAGAAGTGGAACAAAATAACATCTGCCCTTCAATGACTGGGTGCTGAACTGGAATATCACATGGGAAATTCCTTATTCTGATCACAAGGTAAGGAACTGCAAAGACTAAAACCAGTGTGTACACAAAACTGACACAAAATGATGTACCTGGTTTCCTCTAACCAAGAGAAGTTGGTCCAATAAAAGATATTACCTCACCTTCCCTCATCTCTCTAATATCCTGGGAGTGACACAGTTACAACAACACTGCATACTGAATGATGTACTCGGAACCAAAGTACAACAATAGAAAACTACACTATAGCCTCAAAATAGTACTAGAAATACCCATGAGAGAGCCATTTTTATCTCTGAGATACACTACTGTTCAAGACATGAGAAAATATCACAGCTCAACTATAAAAGCAACACCTCTATCATAGTGACATGACCAATATTATTGTGCACCAAGCTTTGAGAGTCACAGAAATCAGATTCTACTATTTTGCTTAAGAAGCTACTACACATTCACCATACTTTTTTATGGGCCAGGGATCACAATTTTTTGAGACAAGAAGATCCCCTGTCTACTCAGAAGAAAATATGGTGCTGTATGTTGGAGAACAGCTTCTTTTACAATTTTAATGCTCTCTTTCGAATGATGCAGGCTGATAAATAATTTACATCTCCTCTCAACATAACAGGCAAATCTACTTGGTAATGTGTACTGAATGTGTGAACTTCATCAATGCATACATGTCAGAAAGAGGGATCGCCTCTCTTAGCTCATGATGTTGCAGCACTGGTTACAGTTACAGCAAACTTGCACCAACTATACTCATTTCACCCTATTGAGGGTGAATACCACCAAGAACCTTGTCAAGAATTAACATTTCACATGACAACCTGTCATGTTGAGGATCCAGATACCTAAGTATGCAACAGGAACTAAGGACAGTGGGCTCAAGACCTCAGACTCCAATGCTACATCTACACTACAGTGGTCTTTCAAAAGAAGTTCTTCTGGAAGATCTCTTCCGAAAAAACGTCTTTTGAAGGCGCATGTCCACGTGCACAAAAAAATGGATCAAAAATTGATCTGCTCTTTTGATAAAGAGAATCCACACAGCCCCGTGGTCTTTTGAAAGAATGGGCTGGGAATTGAAAAATCTAGTGCCATGAGGACCACCTCTTTTGAAAAAACGCACCCCCCCCCCGGGGGCATCTACATGTTTTTTTTCCAAAAGACTCTTTTGGAAAAAGGCTCTCTTCTTTATATGGGAGAAGAAGGAGGATGCTGGAAAAAGTGCTGCTTTCCTCCAATTTCAGATCAAAAGAGCGCATTTTGGGTTGTAGATGCTCCATGGGTTCTTTCAGACAAGGCACGGTTTTGTTGAAATAACTTGGTAGTTTAGACACAGCCCAAAACACTTTACAAATCATGTAATTAAAAGCAGGGCTCATAGCACTTGATGTAATGGTGTCTGCAGATAATCAGTAATAGATTGCCCATTTTATCTTGGCTTTTTCTTTCTTTCTTTCTTTCATTTAACTTTCCACTGCAGATGAATTTTTGAACTTCACATTGGCAGGGACATTCTCCTCTCATCTAGGTTCTGGCTACAGCAAAGGCTCTGGGTGAGCATGAGTGAAACAGATCAGGGAGAAATAAGAAGAGAAGGACAACATTCTATATGGAAACTAATATGTTCTGTTACTTTTTGGTGGTGATACAAATTTCTAAAAAATATTTCCCTTCTGCCATGTGAGATGATCAGGAAATATTTTGCAGTCTGCTAAACATACAACCAATAATGTGTAAACATTTAAATATACCAAAACCTTTATGTTAAAAAGAATATTATTTAGGTGGCCAACCCAAGCATTTGAAAGTTATAAAATCCCACAATATCAGTTACCAGTACAAATTTATCTTGACCTTTTGTGCATCTTCTGCAAAGAATGAGGCCGGGTCATGTGGAAAAAGTAGTTTGTGATCTTGTATAATGAAACTCTGTATCATGATGCTTACTCACAAACAGAAAGAATAAAGGTTGCAGAAGCAACTATAAATCTGAAAATATGAGTGCTTGACTTGGTAAATAATATTATTCTTAAATGTGGTCCTTTTGCATGAAATTTCCTCAGGTTTTTATATATAAAACCAGATCATTTTGCTTCAGTCTCCAGCGCTGCTGGCCAAAATCCATTTGCCAAAATCAAGGCTTCCCTGTTTGGCTCATTATAAGTAATGATATGTTGCTACTGCATAATGTGCTAGAAACTTTCCTCTACAGAGCAAAGAGATGATTTTTCAAGCATCCACACAAATAATACTGTGTAATAAACGTTGACTTTTCACATCAGTCTAGTTATAGGTTTAATAGAGACACGCATTTATCCCAAGGGACATCTGGCTCACTGGTAAAATTATTGCAATATTGGATTTTGAAAACACAGAAGAAATACTGACAACACAAAAAAGGAACTCTCTTTCCTCTCAGTACCATACAGACATGGCAGGTAAGTTCAAGAGGCATCAGAGACGATTTTATTAATGTAGCAAAGTAGACACTTTCAGTATCAGAGAAGAAAAACAAAGCAGAATTAATAACAACAAGTAAATGTCAAACAATAAAAAGCTTTGGGCTGTACTGGCACTCTTCTTCCTAGTTGATCCTAAAGCATCTATATTAGCAGGGCTGCAACATAATGAGGCATAGAATGCTCTGTAATATTCCATGAGTGTAAAGAATAAATTGTTGGCTTTATACCAACACTAGAAAATTAAGTCTGAAATAAACAGGAAAATAAAACAGTTCAACTTTTTTCTTCTTTTCTTTTCTTTTCTTTTTTATAACAAAGAAAGCCTTAATTGCCCAAAAGGAACAAAAGCAAACTGCAGAGTCCTGCCTTTCCCCAAGATCATAGTGTGGAGGATGCAAATATAATATACAACAGGAATAACAAACGCTCTATTTTTCAAAGCCTCTCCCATGATTTATGAAAGGTGTACCTCACTGTGAGAAGATAATGCCATTTGAAATGGTCCATTTCATAAATCTATCCTGCTCGTCCCTAGCTGCATATAGGACTACTATGAGCTCCTGAATCCAATAATGTTTTCATCCTCTATTGACAAAAAAGGACTTTGTTTGGAGTGAGGTAATGATGCAGTTACAGAGGAGCAGCGGCTAAAGCGTGGGTCTCAGGGGTTTTCTTTGGCAATAGCCATACAGCTGCGAAGAAGAGGAAACTAGCATAAACAAAATGAAGAAATAATCAACACACTCTACATCCCTAATGTCCTTTTACTGCTAGTGGCATTAATTATTGCATGTGCATAATCCTCTATACTACCACATAACCAAATGTTTTTACATGAATCTTCTCCCCACCCACGACAGATTTATCATGGGGAACCAAGCTATTTCCTATTCATCTGTCCACCAGCTCAGTATATCGGCTTGTTTAGCTATCTGCAAGAATGCTTCCAGAAGAGGTTTCCGTGCCAAATGTGGTAGTAGTTGGGGCTAATCACCAACTCAACTGAAATGCATGCTACTGACTCTTTATGGTTATCAGCAGAAATGGGGAGAGAGGAGGGAAAATTATGTATCCAACTGAATGATTGTAGAGACTGATGAAGATGTATTTAGATATATGTAGTGGATGTATTTAAAAAATAAGTTACATTTCACTGAGTAGGATCAGGAAGCAGAATAGGGAATGAAAATATTTCTTCCAGCAAAATTTAAACTGATTCATTAAAAATATTTTAAGAGGGCTAGGAGAGATTATTATTATTTAGAAAGGTGGTGGTTGAAGCACTAGATGTTTACACATTTTATAGATAACAAATGATTAATCTCCCCAAAAATAGCAATGGAATTCACACTAATTGGGAGTTCTACTTGTAGTAGCTTTCCCAGAAAATGCTGCTAAGGAAAATATTGTCAATCAAAGGAAAATGCTGGGAATTCTCCCGTGTGTGTGTGTGTGTTTTAAGATTTGAAACTTGCACAGATTTGACAATAATTTTCAGTGTTTATAAGCAAACCTTGATGGATCTCACAGCAAAACTAATGAAATGTGGTACTTCCACTGAATTTTACTTTAAATGTTTTGATTTAGTTGAACCAGAAACTCAATGTGAAACTTGGGCGGGGGGGGAGGTAAAATTCCTATCCCCCTGGTTTTACAGCTCTGCGGTGTACAATTCTTAGTTTTAAAAGCTGATGAACAACCTTTGTAAAATGAGAAATTTCTGTGCCTTTATAAGAAATTTAGCAATTTATACAGGTTCTAAGCTCTGAATTCCTAATTTGCATATTTTTACTTGTGTATTAAAAAGCAATTTCAAGGTCAGTTTCCGTGAGAAACACTGAGCCAATAACTCCATTAAAAGTATACCAGTCCTTTGCATATTTAGTTTTCCTCTTCTACAGTGTGCAAGGGGAGCTCATAAATCAGGGGCAAACAAATATCACAGAGGTCACATGCATGCACATATGTGTGTGTGTAAGAGAGAGAGACTGTGAATACCTATCACAAATATCGACTGACACCACTAAACCATTTCCCAAAGGATGGTATGTGTTTCCAAGCTTGTGGTCTACTGACTAAAGACATGAGCAAGTGGGAGCTAATCCTCTCTGGAATAGGGTGATCATATTTCCCTATGCCAAATATGGAACACCTGGTAAAACTGCTCAGACTGCAATGAGTTCAATGGAAATCAATCGGACTTATGCCATACAAATATTCAAAATAACTGTGTTTACTGAGCACCCATTAAAAAGACTCACTTCATTTTTATAGCTAATGATAGGTAAAGAAATAAAATATATATATATTTACAAATAATGGTTGCTGCTCTGAAGAAGGGCCTGTCTCTCGGTCCTGCACCAGGCTGCATTGCCCCCCTAGAGATCCACATAAATATTTGGGCTCCAGTCCCACAGGAGGTTACTCTGGCCCTGACTCTGCCCCATGGGCTCCAGAGGCTTCTCCTCCATGAGGAGCACCTGGGAAATGCAGGATTAAGCCCTGCCACTCCCAGCTGTTTCCTCGCAGTGGGGCACTGGACAGGAGGCTCCTGCCTTGCAGTGGTGGCCCTGGGCATAGGGGTTGCAGCTTCCCAGAGATGACAGGGGACTCCAGGGATGAAAGCTGCAGCCATCGGGCCTGTGGGCAGGGGTCCTCCCTAGCTGTGGGGGTGGCAAAGACACCAGAAATGCAGCCCAGCAGACAAGGGGGCTGGTTGTGAGGAGCTGCCCCAAGTAATGGGCCACAATGGGGTTGCTGCCCCAAGGAGGAGGGGGAGGCTCCTCCACAGCAGCGTCATAACAAAGGGTGTCCAGGCTGTTCCACACTGGGGGCTGCTGGGAACTGGCTGCCTTCCAGCTGCAGTGGAGCTCTCTGGCTTCCCTGTGCTGTTGGCAACTGGGGCTGCCATCCTGCAGGGGAACTCCCAAGCTCCAGGGGTATTCACTCTGAGGGAGCTACTTGGGGAACTACATGGGTTGCTCCTTGGCTGCCCATGTTGTGTGGCATTGGGAATGGGGCTGCAGTCTGTGGGAGTGGCTCCTGGCTTCCCCGAGCCATGGGGAGCTGGGAATGGGGCTGCAAGCCCCACAAGTGAGGCTCCCAGCTTCCCCAAGCTTCAAGGAGCTGGGAACAGGACTGCAAGTGCCTTGGGGAGGCTCCTGGATTTCCTGAGCTGCAGGGAGCTGGGAATGGGGCTGCAAGCCCCACGGGTGAGGCTCCCAGCTCCCCGAGCTGCAGGGAGCCAGGAACAGGGCTGCAAGCCCTGCCTTGGTTGGGGGAGGGTCTTGCAGGCTGGAAAGGCAGCAAAAAGGACTGTGAGGGACACACACTACCCCTCCCCACCCCAACATACCCTGCCTTACCCTATGGCATGGCCCCTGCTGGCTCCCTCTCCTGCTGCCTGCACACCTGACCAGTCAGTACGTGTTACATGTGCTCTCCAGCCAGCACCTGGTACTTGCAGCTGTGACTGCGCTGACCAGGGGAAGGGCAGCTCAGCAAGGGGTGTGAGTATGGGACAATTAGCCCTTTTGTTTGAATAAGTTGGGGCATCTTCCTGACACCTGAAATGTCGGACTCTCTGAGCCAAAATGGGATGGAGGGTCACCCTACTCTGGGAGCAAAGTGTTGTATTGCTCTTGCATGCTGTAGAAAGCACCCTCTCTTGTGAGTCCCTGAACTTAATTGAGAATCTCACGGTGTTATTGAGTATGCAAATAAATAACAGTAAAAATAACAGCCCATATATGTGCTTTATTCATTTCCAGGATTTTGCTTTCCAATCCTTCTGGACTCCTTGCTGGCTATGTTCTCCTATATGACTTCTCCCATAAAGCACCAGGCCTATCCATCCCACTCAGTTCACATTTTGTTCTTTCGCTGTTTTGTAAATCACCATCCCACCCCCCCAACCACCACTACCCAGAATCCTGTGGTAATCTGCCCCACTTCCTTTTAATACTTCTTCACTCTCTTCCATGAAGATCTGTCCCAGACTAAGACTTGCCAGGTTCCTCTTCAGAGAAAACATATCTTATTTTGCATATGGTGGCTGCTACTTTGCACTTACATTCTATAATCAATATTCTGAATTTCCTCTGAAATGATATGGTGTAAGATGTCTCCTTGGCAAATGGACAATTATTATTGCAGATAAGGGAAATAAATAGAAACTGAAGAGTGTTTTTTTTCTTTTCCATATTAAAGCAGAGGATATATCTTCCAAAAGTAGAATTTAAAATCATTACAGAACCTAGATAGAGGGAGATCTTGCTTTCTCTAAAACACTTAGTTGATGGTGTAGCAGGACCTTATATTAATGATTTGATCATGTGGCCTCTGTCATCTTCCTCAATGGCTTTATTCTCACAGGTCACCTTTGTCTTCTTGGATGGCATGCCACAAATGAAGCAAGAGGGGAGATGGGTAGTGCATTGATGGTGAAAGTTCAGGACAGACTACATCATAAAGTGCTTTTGAAATATTATGCCATAGCCATACAGAAAGCATCCGCAAAATCTTTGTTAGCAGATTTGTACAAAGTGGTGGACAGCTTGATTATTCCAGTTTATCTGCATTCAAGAACTAAATCAAGTCCCTCCTTTTGTGAGGCAACTTCTGCACACTTTCTGGATTCAGGTCAAACTACACACATTTACTGCCTGTCTTGCCACTAACGATGCAATGTCTTGTCTAGCCAATGTCACTAACTCATCTACTGGAGGCATACCTCAGTCCATGACTTGTTTCCTTCCTGGCTGGTGAAGGCCATCAAGGAATTACTGGTTGTACTCTTAGTGGAGACTGTTGATGCCTCCATAGGAGGGCAGGACGCTGTTTCAACTGGAGACCTCCATACCTCAGGAAATCACCTCCTGCCATAAAAAAAACTAGCTGGCTACAAGCCACTGCTATGATTTTCTTCTTGAGAAAGGTTATGAGAAGTTTTTGGTAGGACAACTTTCACAGCCTCCACTTGCCTGAGATTTTCTTGAATCTGTATATAGATCTGTGCTTGGTACAGAAACCTTGCTGTTTTCATAAATGAACTCATACCAATGAAGGATGATTAGGTGTGTCCATATGAATATTACTGGTATGGTTGCAATACAATTGACCATGAGACGTTGAAGGCTTTTCTGTTGTCTACAGCAGCAGTGGAGAGGTCTCTTGGAGTGCTTTCATTCTTCACGAGCAAAGATTCTACTAGGCAATGACTTGTCCCCTCCAAGATATACCTGCATGCTTCCATTTATTTCTCTCCTTGTTTGATACTATATACATAGCAATGGCGGAGTTACTGAGAAGACTGTGGCGCTTTTAATATGATGATAATATACAACCTTCTGCCTCCTTCTTGACTGATCAAGGAGGAACAGATGAGAGAATGACCCAGAGATTAGGGCAAAGAGGAGCTGGATGAAATTCAACACAGACAATTGAGGTGATACTAATAGATAAGGCAAAACAACCAGAAGAGACAGTGCAAAATTAGAATGAGAACACATTAACTGCCACGATAATCTGAGTTCATAACTCAGAGGCCTGACAAGGTTCAGAAGACTAGGCAGTGGTTAAGAAGATCAGAAGAGGCATTTTGCTGTCTACCCCACACTGTCTGAGGACATACTTAACATTCAGATGCTGGCCTAGCTACATGCCTTTGTCACTTTACTTTTAGACTATTGAAATGTGCTCTGCATGATGGTGCATCCTAAATCTATTCAGTAGCTGGAATTGGTGCATATGGAAGCCAACTTTCAGAGTGGAACATCTCATAAGAACATGACACCTGTGCTCTGGAATTCACACAAGCCATAAGTTTCTTGGAACCAGCCTCCTTCACTGACCATTTTCCCCCACATAAGACACTCACTCTACAGCTCTGGTCAATAGAGGTGCTGTTGCTAGTTTCCCCTTAACATAACACAAGATGCCAGATGCCAGGGTGTTTCCAGAAAGTTCACTCCATCCTACTCTAGATTCATTGTCTTTCAGGGAATGCCACACAGCTCAAATGTATCATGGGGGTTTTGAACAGAGGGACTGGAGGTATAGGCTGATGTACAATGATACACACATGCTCTAGAACTGGAAGGGACCTTGAGAAGTCATCTAGACTAGTCCCCTGCCCTGCCCTCTTGGTAGGACCAAGCACCATTCCTGGCATCTATTTGCTACAATCCCTAAATGGCCTCCTCAAAGACTGAGCTTACAACCCTGGGTTTAATCAGGCCAATGCTCAAACAACTGGGATATCTCTCCCTCCTCATCTACTAATGTATTATATACTGCTGTTGCAGCTTGGTAACACTAGGTAAGGTGATTGCACTGTATTTTGGTTTTGTAATTTCAAATACTTTGCAGAGCACTAGGAGCCTGTGGTTGGACACTTCCTAGCGTTGCTAACCAGAAAGAAAATAAATAAAATAAATAAATAAATCAAACTACAGGAGGAGTTACTGTCTACTGGATATTATCACTATTAGTAACCTGTACCTGCTCTTCCACAGGTATTCTTGATCCTTCATTTAGGATGATTCAGCCTGAGGCCAGGTTAATCATCACAGCATCAAGATTTGTCCTTCAGGGATCATAGATTTCTGGAGAATGGTACATTTTATGAAAGTGATTACTGAAAGAAAAAAAAAGTTTTGTATGATAGTTTTCCTTTGCAGACATAGCCAAGCTCAGGATTTGAGTGTCGGAATATAGTACCTGAGGGATCCCTGTGGTTGCTGATTGGTGAAGTTTGAAAAACCTTAGTTTTCTGAATGCAGGTCTTATTACAGTCACTTTCTGAGGGCCATTAATGGCGTTACAATTAAATGTTTTAAATTAAAGAAAAAAAGTGCTGGATCAAAGTGAAGCCACTTTATTTGGCATGAAAGTCCCTCTCTCCTGCCTGTGTTTGTGTTTTTGTTTTAAATGACTGACTATATGATATTAGATTGTAGGAAGGTTATTTAATGACATCTTGCAAAAGTCATCAGTCCTTTCTTTAGCCGCCTTTACCTCCCCACCCCTGTTCTCTCTCTTTCTCTTATACAACTAACTGTTATAAAAACACAGCTGGTAGAAGGGAAATATTCATTGGAGGTTGAACCTCTCCAGTGCGGCACCCTCATGACCTGACTAGTGCCAAAGGAGAAAATTTTCCAGACCATGGGAAGTCAATCTTGCCTAGTAGCACTACCAATATTTCCACTGCTTACTGGGCTCTTGGAAGACATGTAGGGGTAAATTACAGCTAAGTAACAACACAGAACACTGAGAGATAGGACTGGTGGCTGTAAACAAACATTATGGGATCATGGGAAACTTGGCCACACCCATGATAAGTGTTAGTCTGGCTAACTAAAATCATTCTGGATTATGGATGTTGCAGAAGAGAGATTCAACCTGTACCAATACATTGAAAGTTCAAGTATTTTCTTTTCATGGGCCATTGAAGTCTTAAAATAAAAAAGTTCTAAAAAATGTAAGTGCAAATGACAAGAAAAGTTCACTGTAGACTTATATAAATATACAATTGAAAATATATGAATAAAATAATATAAATACCTGTGTTTCAGTGTATGGTTTTAAAATGCTTGAAAAACACGCTCCTACTTTTTAAATGGATTTTTTAAAGTGAGTCTTAAATACAATTTGATTGTTTCCATTTTTGGTGTTATACCTACTCAGGTATTTTGTGTAGCGATTTGAAAGCAGAAAGGCAATTCCTTAGCAATGCTAATAGATAAATATTGATTCAACAAACAGATCATCTTAAAGATGTACTTTCTTCTTTTCACAGACAAACATATATAAATTTAACTCAAATAAAGCCAAAAGCTAAAATATATTGCGTGTAATGATTTCTGTGATGGAGGAAGCTCAGGTTCAAGTTCATTATCTTTGTATTTTCAGGGAAGTTTGCCTGCAGCTCTGAGGAACAACATTTAACTGAATTTTATATGAGAACATTAAAGAAACTGTAATGTACAGGTATAAAGTAAGTGATCAAACTGAAATGAAAGTATGCCAATTTCTCCCCGTTAGCTCACACCATTATCATCCTTTCAGAGGATGTCAAAATCATTTCCCAAGAATTCTCATTTTTTATACATTTGGGAAGTGTAGGTACAATTATTTTAACAGCATTCTATAGCACTAAGACATATAACAAAATCAGTTATTTACATCAAGAAGAAAAGATTCTGAAAGCAGAAATAAATGAAAGGCAGAAACAGAGGTCCAGAGACATCACTATTAAACTCCTGGCTTTAATGAGACACAATCAGAAAGAATACATTATGTAAATATGTATGTACAAAGGACAAAGGGCTTTTATAGTCATATATACAGTAGCAACCAGGCCATAGTGATTAGGAGTCTCATTTATAATTCCTAACTGAAGCTTTACCATAAAACACATAATATGGGAATTAAAATATTTTATTCAAGTCTGAAGACTGACTCAATTGATGCACAATCCCCCTCATCTGTCTAAGCTAAGGATTTTAAACATGAAAAAAAAAAAACATTATGTTGAAAGAATAATTCACGGACCTTCCAAGAAAACACTCATACACACTTACTATGAGCAAAGGCAAACTGATTTTTGGTCTCCTTCTGAAGGGGAAAACCCGCTCACAGTTTTCTGAAGACATAGCTGTACTTAAAGGCACATAACTCAGAAAGGGCAGTGCTCTAGAAAGCTGCCTGAAAATTGGACACAAACTCCAGGTCTGCATTAACTTATCTCTCAACCATTAATGTGCATCCTCCTTATCATCTTCTTTCTGCCTCCTTCAACTAAATGAAATTAAAGAAAATACACACGTTCCAGTGGTCCCTGCAGAAGTTGTAATGAAGGTAAGAGCAAGTGAGTGGTCCATTCTAAACTTGTACTTCCATATGTTCATAAAAAATAACAAATTTGTTGCAGTCTGAACTTCAAGATGTTCTGTATAAGTCTAAGTTCTAGGCTGGTGTACACCTTGGAGGTCTTAGGTGGCAGTACTTACTCCATGAGACCAAGTTGTGGGTGAATAAAACAGCTGAAGCCTCATTTACAAGAAGCCAATGGAATTCATGCAGCATCAGAGTGGACTGTGGTGGCTAGTAAACAGATGGCGTTTAAGATTTTGCTGGGTCATGGGCTCTCTAAGGGGTTCTCTGCAGAAGGAATGGAAGCTGACCCACCTCACAGAAAAACTAGTGCAGGGAAGGGGGGAAAATGCCACCTGCTTCCCACCGGGGACAATCTCCTGAGTGCACAAGGAGATTTCCTGGTATGGTTGATTCATACCTACTACAGCGGGTTTTTACTGGTGCAGGTAAAATGAACATCTCTCTCTGCACCACTTCTGCAGGATTTGATTTTCAAGTGTTATTCCATGAGCTAAGTCTGGTCCAGCTAACCAATATAGGATTGGCCGTTTCCTAATTTTTCAATCTGAGAACTGGCTACTGCACATATGCAAGATATAACTTTAACCTATTCTTGTTCTGTAGTAGGGAGGGGCAGGAGATTTAACATGACAGCATTGCAAACATGTGCACCAGAGCTCTAAAAGAGCCTGGATGGTCTAATGATCCAATGCCCAGTTTCGTAAGGAGGGTTAAAATGCTGATATACACAATGAGAGACAGTGCTATCTACTGGACAGAGGCTTGGACTAGGAGTTGGGAGACCTTGATTTTATTTCTCAGCTGGCCACTATACTTCTGGGTAACCTTGGGCAAGTCATGCTCCATGCCTCAGTCTCCCCATCAGTACAATGCACATAAATAGCTGTGTCCACACTGAGCCCTAGTGCCGACAGTTTGATGCAAATAAGCAGTCTCAAAAATGCAAAATGGTGGCTCACTTGCATAGCCATGTAGAAACGTGCATATTCATGAGGATAATTTGCATATTCACAGCAGAAATCAAGCAGTGTAGATGTGGTTCTGTTGGCAAAACCCCCCTTTGTCAGAAGCCCCTTATTCCTGTTTTTTTTTTCATGCATAAGGGACTGCCGAAAAAGGAGGGTTTTGCAAGCAGAACCATACGTACACAGCTTGATTTCTGCTGTGAACATGCATATCAACCTCATGAATATGCAAATTACCAACGGATATTCAAATTGGTCATTATTTTACATTTCCCAGACCAGCTATTTCCATTAAACTGTCAGCAGTTGGGGTCAGTGTAGACACAGCCAATGATTCTTATCTTCTTTGTAAAGTGCTTTGAGAGCTTGTCATGAAAAATACATGCAAAAAGGTGTTTTATTATGAAGTTTCCACACAGTTTATATAATATTGTGCATGTATCACTCAATACAAACACTTCTAAAAGTTATTTCATACCTACACAGACACAGAAAAATGATTTTTCTTGTCTTCAGTGTTTCGATTCCTTGCCTTCTATGACATGTTTATTTACTAATTACATTCTAATTACTTAATGAGCTAAGACATTCCCTTTCAACAACAATAGCAAACTACATTATTATTGTGTTATGCTACTGCTAAAAAGGCAACATATATAAAGCTTTGGACATAGATTGTTAATCATGCTTAACCAAAGCCTAATGACAAAGTAAGTAAAGTGGAAAATGTACAGGTTGGTATCATACTGTGCAGGAATATACTCTTCTTTTTGGGGACAGTTCTATTTTCATTAGTACCATGGAACAAGTTCAAACTTCAACTCTCTAATGCCTAGTAAGTCATATACTAATTAATGTGATTCTTCTATGTTCAGTCCCACCAAAATCCAAACAATTGAATTGATAATTAACTTTAAATGGTGGTGTGGTTTTGCCCCTTTCCCTTTTTTTTTTCCTTTCTCCCTGTGCTTCATTGTCCATGGTTCAGTTCCCAGGGATATCTGTCAGCCCAGAAATAATCAAGTTTCTAACCTTCATGCACTGGGGAAATGGTGGCTGCTGAGCCAAAGATAGAGAAATAAACCTGAAGAGAATGGCTCCAAATGACAGAATACCGTTAAGACAGAAAATATGGCTAGAACAATGCGTGCTTCCCTTGTGTAATGCTTTACAGTAGCAAAACATAGCTTTGGGGAAGCAAACAGCATCTTAATCCACCAACACAAGTGAAATATTACTAGTGGCAGTGAAGCAAGAGAGTCTGATTCTGTGATTTCTAGTCAAAATAATCTACAAGAAACTATTGGTTTTCTGTTGGGACAGACACCGGAACTGCTATTCTGCTACCTATTCCTGGTCCACTGTGAGTTTATTTGGAGGACCACAAGTCTCCAGTATGTGTGGGCTTAAAAGTTGAATTTTGCTGTCCTATATGGATCAAGGTATGCGGAATGTTGACATTTTCAGAGCTGAACTAACAGAAGCTCACCCACCTTTTCTCCCTCTGGGACTAACACAGCTACAGGAACACTACATATAGCTATCTGTAGTGGAACCTTAGGTTTGCTTATAGCATGCAGGACTTATTGTTGGACTCCTCCCCTGTGTTGGTGGTACTGTGTGCCAGTCCCTGTCAAGGAATGTAAACGAGTTTCAGTAGAAGAGTTAGATGATATGTAGTTTCAATAACAAATTATGTTGGTCTCAGCCTATCTCCCATATCAGCACTCATTACCATACGTAGATGAAACCAAGCTTTGTGAATACAATAAGCTTTCAGTGCCCTGCTTGTCCAGAACAGGGGGATGGTTGTAAATATTGAAGAGGTCATGAACAATTGGTCATTACAACCTACTGATATTTTTTCACACAACAAGAAGCAGGTGTATACTGGCAGTTTTGCTCAGGCAAGCAGTACAGGGTGTCTTAGGGTGCCACACATCTTACCATTTGGCCTGTCTTCACTAGAATATTATTTATTTTGTAAAATGTCCAACTTTTGCTACTATGGGTGCATCTCTATTGGGTGTGGTGGAATCAGAAAGCGACCACATAAAGCCGGTGTTGGCATGTTAATCAGATGCTCTGAACAAGCATATGTGGTAAGGGTGGATAGAGCTCATGCTCTTACTACCAGTCCAGGTTCAAAAGGACCTGATGCTCATGTGGTAGCAGCAGCAGCCAGACCTCTGGGCCCTTTAAATGTCCTGGAGCGCTTTGTGGCATGCTCTGGGCAGCTCTCAGAGTAGGCCAGTGCGGCTTATACCAGGCGGTACTGAGGACTGGCTGCCCCCAGCCCCATCCGTTCTACCCAAGGCCCCGTCCCTTCTAGGAGTGTGAACCTGAGATGCGTGACACATGCCAGGGGCCTGGCAAGGCTTCTGCCCCCACAATTATTAGCATGGGTAGCGCTGCAATGGTGGTAGCAACAGCTATAAACTCAAGAATAGAAAGCAAAACAAAACAAAAAGGTGTCAGTAGAACACACAGAGCTCTGAAATGATACAATGAAGAGAGCTCAGACAATATATCTAGGAAACAATACTAGGCAGCTCCACCACATGTCTCAGTGTCTCCAAGTTAGAGTGAAGGTTTCTACTCTCCACGGAGTTCTTGCTTTTCCTTTGTGCTATGGCATATGCTTCACGTACATATGGCACTAAGCAACTAAAGCGCCTCTGAAAAATCATACTAAGCTCTAAAATTATATTGTCAAATAAGATCCCAAAGAACTGAAGCAGGACACCTTTTGACAAGTAGAACAGTTGCAGCTGCTGAGAATATTGTCTCTTTATTCTGACAGTGGGGAACCTCATGACATAGTGGGCATAACGATAATTGTTATAGGATGAATAAATGAGGTCAGGCTAACTTAGAAATGGTGCAGCCCATGTCAGAATTCTGGTACACAATGTGTAGCTTCTAGAAACAGCTGTGAAGAATTATGAAGATAATATGTTAACCAAATGCACATGCCACTAGGTTATGCTGGGGGGATAACAGAGTTAGAGTTGGAAAAGCCCTGTTACATAACTGAATTCACACCATGTGCAAGAGACAGATGTTGCAGGCATTTCTTGCTGACATCCCTTTCCTCTTCCTTCTCATGTTGCCTTCCTATATTCTTTCACAGTAGAAAAACTCATTTTTGCACCATCAAGAACCTGCATCATCTTTAAAATACTTGCCTTTTTGAACGTCTTTGCAGTTGGGGGAAGAATATGAAATACATAACTAATAGAGACACTTCAGAATTTTCTTCAATTTTTAAATTTTCTTCAATTCTTCCTGACAAATACAATCAACCTCTTTTCGATGAACCAATTATGTGCCAGATATTAAACCTGCGTTATTTGCTGAATGAAAGTAGTCAAAAACAACTATATTTTCCCTCCTCCTGCCTGTATCTATTTTCACAAAGCACTTTTTAACAAAGGTCTGTTCAAAGAGTATTTTGCCTGTAAAGAGAAAGAAAAATTCCTTTATGTTGTGTTTGTATTTTTAAAAGCACCATTCTTCAAAAAGATGTTGAAAAGCTCCTTTCTTCTGCTAAAAAAGGTATATATCTCCTATATTGTACTAGCAAATGTTCTCTGGTGATAGGTGCTAGTAAAAAAAATCATGGATGGAGGAGGAGGAATAGACAGACAAACAGGCCAGATAATTAGGCCAAAGGCAGGTTTGGAAATAAACTTTGTTTTCTCCACAAGTAAAGAAAAATGCAAAACAACAACAAAATATGTCAACTCTAACTGGAGACTATGCTAATGTGAGTTGAAAGTCAGCAAAGAGTGACATGCATACTTTTGCTAATATAGTCCACCAAGAGTTTTTAGAAACTGCTCACTAGTTTTGCTTAATAAATCCAGTCTAAGATGACCAAACAAACCTATTATTTCGATATCATTCCAGTAAGAGAAGACTGAAAGTGTCCTTTGACGTTGCTATGATAATCAGTGTGGATAGCTCTAAAATAAAACAGATAGCCCATTTTCTTTTAAGGACAACTTACAGTTTTGAAAGAAAGCTTCTAAAACATGAATACTGAAATCAGAACATGGCTATATAATCTGTACCCCCCGTATTGATACATAAGAGTTGCTAAACTCTGGAGGTAAGGCTGATGTGCTCTATGAGAAAGGGAGGCAGGTACTGAAACCCAGTTTGCTTGCACTCAGCTACAGGAAAGCGTATATGTGATTTTTCAGGAATTTGATGCTATACTCTTTGCAAAGGTATCTATGCTTATGGTGCCTGATACCTGAAGAGAAATAATATTTGAATACTGTAAACCCTTGAGTTTTGTGGGGGTTGCATTTTGCTCCTGGTTCCCCTGGGCTGGTCAGTTTCCTGGCTCACAGAGTGGCAGGGAGCCACAAACCAGGGGGCAGCCTGAGTCCTGTCTCCCCAGCGCTTGCCAGACCTGGGAGACTGACCAGCTGAAAGCTGCAGAGCAGCTTCAAATTGTGCTTAACTCACGTTATAGTGAGTTACATACAACTTGAAGCCACGTATTTCGAGGGTTTTACTGTACAAAGAGATTTTTGGCAGGGGAACTACGCCATTCCAATTTATACTCACATTAAATCCAGGGATCTTGTGTCTTGCTCTAACACACAAGACCACAGAACCATAAAGGGCAACAGACTAATACAGATACATCCTCTCTCTGCTTTGTACCAAGAGCAACATCCTGCTCTGCCCCTGGTAGTTGGGGCTCCAGGAATCCATGGGAAGAGTGATTCTCCCAAACACATCTCACTGTGGGGGTCATGCACTGAGCTCTCTTCAGTTATTTTAACCTAACAATTAAAACATGATAGGAAGAGGTAAAGGAAGGACCCATCACCCCAGGTGTATTCTTATTGTCACCTGGCATTCCTCCAGTGAAGAGACAACACCAGTGAGGTTACAGTCATGTCTTACCCTTACTGCTCAGCATGCATGCTGGTGTCTAGGGGGAGAACATTTATTTCCTATCTTTTTCTTATTTTTTAACCAGTAATTGAAGGATGAGATGATCTTCCCTCTTCCCTTATGACATTTTACTTTGTGTAAAAGGCTTTGATGAGGAAGTTTATCAAAGGCTTTAGGAAAGTCCAAGTTCACCATGCTTACTGGATCACCTTGTGCATATTTTTTGACCCCTTCAATGAATTCTAACAGATTGGTGAGCAAGATTTCTCTTTCCAAATGTGGTGTTGATTTCCCCAACATATTGTGCTTCTCTACATTTCTGATAATTATGTTCTTTAACAGTGCTAATGCTAACGGTAGGCTTACTGGCCTGTAATTGCCCGGATCACCTATGGAGCCTTTTAAAAATCTGGGTATTAGCTATCTGTCAGTTACCTGGCCCAGAGACTGACTATTACCCATAACTTTAAACAGTCTAACAAACTCCTGAAAATGCAACACTACTTTATCTGAAGAGAAGCCCCTCTGAAATGTCTCAGCTACCTATGATGATTCCTTTTATAAGATTAAAAAGTCCTTCAATTCCTTCCTCATCTTGAATTTTCCAGGCACAAGAGTGCATGCTGTGTTTTTCTCCCAGCTAATCTTTACCAAGACTCACAATTATCAGCTTCTCAGCATATTTTAATAAGAACCTAATAAAGATTGTAAATCCAACAATAATGCTAAGCCTGTGTGCCTAGAAGGAATAACATTGGAGTAACACTACATTGGAAAACCTCTTTCGTAATTGTGACTTGAAACAAAAGAATAGAAAAAAACGAGGACCAACTACTATTATGTATTATGCATTGACTCAGTTTATGTTGTTTTATGTGTATGATGAAAAGGCAAATGAAAACCCATTTCTCCTTCAGGTCAAGTCTCTTTCTCAACTATTTGTCTTTGTAATGTAGTGAAGCAACAGATGGCAGAGTAAAATTTAGTACGCATTTTGGGTACTGTACACAGCCCAGCCCAGAATTACTGTCTAAAAAACACACTGTAATTTATCTTGCACGTAATTTGCAAAGTACCTATAAAGTACAGTAATGTGATACCATTTATTAAGCAACATAAAAGTTAAATGACACAGAAACTAAAAGAGAAGAATAAGACTTGTCTTCCAGCAAAGGGAAAATTTAGCCTGAACATTTGTATATTTTAACTGAAACACTGACCTCTTAAATGTTGCCTGCTCACTTTTCTCTGAGAGCATTTGTAGCTGTGAACATTTTGAACATAAATTTGTCCTGTGGTATTTATGAACATTCTTCTCAGTGGGATTCACTACTAGTATCATTGATGTGATTAGGCTAAACCAATGAAAATAAATAACAATGTTACCAGCATTCATGCTAGAGTAGGTCAATATGCAATTGGCCTGGAGAGTAATGATTAAGTGAAATCTCCCAGTCACATGCAAACATTTGAAGTTTAAAATTGCAGGTTTATAAATTAATTTCCTTTACCGTACTTTACCACTAATAAGGTAACCAGATTTTATGGTCAACCAGGACAGTGCTATAAAAGGTTTAAAATTTTATTTGCTACATACATAACAAGGGAAAGAAGTTGATTCCTTTTTAAACAGTGGCCCTAACTCTGCAGTACCAAGTAACCGTACATAGTGAAATTGCAACACCTATCATATCCATCCAAATGAAAATAACAGCCTGAATTATATTGTTTTAATACGGCCAACTGCAATATATAGATACCGTGATACAATTATTAGTAAAAGGTAAAAAAAAGAGAACATAGAGTTCCTAGATAAACTGCCATACCATTAAACATTGGCCGTTAATATGCGAGAAGGAGCACTGAATTTCAATTCTTGAAAAATCTGGCCAAAATTTTACAAGCCTGGGTTTCTAACATCAGCTACTTAAATACATTTTCAGTATTTAAATAAGAGGACTGATTTTCAGAGGAGGTGAGAACGCACAAATCCCCAGTAATCTAAAACTAATTACAGATCATGAAATTAAATAATGTAAAAGTTGACAGGGACTAAGGGGCAGAGCAGTCTTAACATTGATTTTTATGACTATATGCTTTACTTTCCTACTTTAGCATTCTTTTAAGACAGGAATTGCCATAGAAAACCTATTTTAATAAAATGGAACACAAGAGCATTTTCTATTATTTGTTAAGGGAGGACAAACAATGCCGCCATTGAAACGATATGTGTGTATACCCTAGAACTGCCTACTGAATGATACAGAGATGAATGTATTTGTGTGTCATGAGTATAAGTGAATAATGTGCTGGTGAAAACACATCATGTATACAAGTTGTACGGTGATATATTTCCTTTAGAGTATTGGGAGACAGATTTTTAAAGTGTTATTAAAAGTTTACTGAGCATAGGAGAAAGATTTTAAACTACTAAAATGGAACAATCAACTTCAAGTTGCACTTGTATACTGAAAGGAAGATATATATACATACAAAAGGCAAGTCATCTGCTGAAGCGCACGCACGCACGCACGCACGCACGACAGTAACTTTTAGACCATCAATACATCTGAAAGTAAATACATATACCCCTCTTAAGACATATAATACTTAGCATTTCAACTTTCCTCCCCTACTACCACTGTAACAATATGCCAAACATGTTTTCACCCCCTTGTTTGTCTGTCTCCCCCAATAAGGGTTCTATACTTGCACTGAGAAATCCTCTGCAGTTGATGTTAATCAGTATGGATTTACTTTGGAATTAAGTAGACTCCCAGGATAGCAAATATTAAGGGATGATGGATGTCTGACAAATATTTAAATAAAAAACTGCTCAATTTCTCTTATGGTTATATTTATGAAGCTGAACTTTAAACAAAAAGAATATTATTGCAAAGCTCTGTGCATTAGCAACATTGCATTTAATTCAGCAATAAAATAAACTGTGGTTTGAGGCAGCTAGTGGGAATTGAGTTTCTTAGTGTATGCAGGCTGTACAGTTTTCAGGCTATGAAATATGTCTCCTGTTCTGACACTATTGCAACAGCATGGTTGTTCACTTTCCTTGTTTCCTTGAGGTTTATGGTCCATAAAGTTTAATAACAATCTTAACAACTGAACAGTGAGCACCCAATTCAGGGAGGCTGCTTTATGCAACAGGCTCTGAATTTTATCTATATAATTTTTAGTGGTAGCATATGCCATTTTTTCATCTCTGTCCATATATAACATTAAAGCAGGCACAAAATGGGACATGGATGGTCATTGACTTGCATTAGACTGTGAGGTACACAATCAGCATTGGCTCCAAGAAAATGCGAATCTGAATCTTCTAGACATTAAATAATTATTTCAGAGGAGAGTATGTGCCTGTATAAGTATAACAGATGCACAAGCTGAGATTCTGGCTCATTTTCTGTCGGTGCTCAAAGCAACTGGAAAGACAGCTAAATGGGTTATTGGAGTTTTCCTCTTTTATGCTGGAAAAATCTGCATATTGCACTGGACCAACATAGTGGTTCCGACATAGTAGCCACCCCAGGATCAGGACAAGAAGCTTTGCTGGTGAGCCACTGTCTCTGGCAGATTGAATGAAGCCAGGCAGACGTAAGACTGAGCAACACTGAGGATGCTCTAACTATGAGGTGAATGGTTCAGTTCCTATATGGCCTTATGATTAGTATGGTGCAAAGGTGGCTCAGAGCCTCACCTGATTCCTCCAACCTTGTCCATGGCTCACTCTGATCCTGCCTTAAGACCAGGGAATTTGGTTTATAGTCTGCAAGGCTCTCTAGATCTTTTTCATTGCGTGAAACATAGTTAGTTCATAATCAGAGCTAGAAACTAGGTAATTTCCATGGGGTTCCTATAGGATAAAAGTTAATATGAGGCATCTTTCATCTATTTATTGTATACTTCTCTGAAAATCTGGATTTCACTTATTGGCTAAAGAGATACCAACAATAACTATCATCCATCAAGATTTGAGAAAAGCATATTTAGCACTTATGGTTATTCAGGGGTTTTTAAATTGTGTGTACTTTGTGCATTTGGGAACCCCGTTAGCCATAGCCTCAGTTGGTCATAATCAATATAGCCCAAATCACTTCAATGCCCAGTTTATACTCAGGAGATGTTGTGTTTTGTGCATAGGCTTCCTCCCCAAGCGTTTATTTAATTTCCCACGTACAGTGGTCACTTATACCAACTCTGTAGGTCACAGTCACAGCTACTGGAGCCTACTGTAGAAGAGCTAAGCAAGGCCACTGCTTTGCTATCAAGTGGTAAATCTCCTGGAAAACATGGCATTCCAGTGGAAATCTTCAAGTTGAGAAAGTCAGCCTATTACCATATTTTCATCAACTGCTACTTAAATGATAGAAGATTTCACAGGTAAACAAAAGTGCTTCATCTCCATTCACTAACTGTATAAAAATAAAGGTGAAAAGGTTTACTGCAACCACTATGGGGGTATCTTGCTACTAAGTGTCGCAGGAAAAAAGATTTCAGAAAAGTCATTTTAGTGCACCTATAATAGCTCGTGAATCATATCTACCTCGAATTACAGTGTGGATTCAGGATTGGAAGATCAATTACAGACATGATATTTTCTTTGAATCAATCCCAAGAAAAGTGCAGAGAACAAAACCGACCATTGTACATCATCTTGGTGGACCCAATGAAAGCATTCAACACAGAAGGACAAGTCCGCTTGCAATAATAGACAAGATAAGATGCTCAACTACCCTGTTACGTATAAGTTCATTCCAGAATAATATGAGAATAACTGTCAAGTTTGACAAGTCCACACTGGATAGCTTTGAGATACAAAGTAGAATGAAAAAAAGATGCATTCTTCCCCCAAAATGCTTTGGAATAATCTCAGTACTCTTGAACTGTGAATTTATGGACATGAAGGATGGGGCGTACCTTTACACATGATTGGATGGCAAATTCTTCAGCCTCTCCTGATTCAAGTGAAAGAGGTGCTAATGAGGGAACTTCTATTCACTGATGATACTGCCCACAATGAAGATCTATTCCATGAATTTATGGACTGCCTTTCAAGTGTCCGCCAGGAATTTCCTCTTACCATCAGCATCAAGAAAACAGTTGTATTAGGACAGGGGTTCCACAACATCTTCAAACAACTTAAATGCAAACCAGCTAGAAATATTCCAGAAGTTAATTTATTTAGGTTCTACAGTGATCACCAACCTCTCACTAGATGAAGAACTAAATTTTTGCAGTGGAAAAGGGGCCATCACCATTAGCAGACTAACTAAAAGGGCATGGAACAACTCAAAGATGCTAGTGCACCAAGCTTGTAATCTCAGCACTCCCATGGACAATTTACACTTACCAGGAGAAAAGGTTAAACAGTTTTCACCTATATTGTTTATGCACCGTGCCCAGTACTGAATGACAAGATAAAGTCACCAACACAGAGGTTCTTTAAAGGGCAAATTTACCAAGTTTGACAGCCCTGCTCAAGCGAAGATGACTGTGAGGGCTGGATCATGTAAGATGGATGTATACCCAATGACAAGCTGTACAGGGAGCCATCAGAGGGAACAAGAGCAAGAGGATGCCCCAAGCTTTGCTACAAAGACACATGCCATCTAGATATGAAGCAATGTGGAGCTTATCTAGGTCAATGGGAAATCTTGGTAAGTCATCCCAACCACTAGTGTCATTGTCTCCATCATTGTATCAAAGCCCATGACAGAAGCTGGCTCCTATAACTTATAGAAAAAAGACTCTGTGGGCTTGTCTACACTACCACCTTCCCTCAAAGGAAGGATGGTAATTAGGGTGTTGGGAGTTTACTAATGAAGTCCTGCCATGCACAGGCAGCACTTCATTATGCAAATTCCACCCCCTCTCCCCCTGCAGCAGCTCCAAAGTTTTAAACTTTGAAGTACTGGCACGCGTCTAGCTGCGGCGCACCCGCTGGTACTTTGAAGTGCCGGGGCAACTTCCAAGTCCCCTTACTCCTCAAAATTTGAAGTACAACTTTGAAGTACTGACAGGTACGCTGTGTCTAGATACGTCCCAGTATCTAGTTAATATTCAAAGTTTAAAAGTTCGGAGTTGCTGTGGGGGGAGGCGAATTTGCTTAATGAAGTGCTGCCTATGCACGGCAGCACTTCATTAGTAAACTCCCAACACCCTAATTGCCATCCTTGCTTTGAAGGAAGGTGGTAGTGTACACACAACCTGTAAGAAGCAAGCAGCTCCCAATCAAGATGCACATCTTTGCAATAACTGCCAAATACCATGCAAATCTCAGACTGGACTATTCAGTCACATGAGACATTGCAAATCATCTACATCACAGGATGCAACTCCCACCATCCCTTGCCTTTCTTGCTTCAAGTTTGCATCCTCTGGATGAAAGCATGACAATCTAGAGCAAGAAAGGTGAGGAAAAAAAACCTTCCAACATACAAAACTACATCAATAGACAGGGGGACTCTGGTTGGATATGGAAGATTAAATGATTTTTCCCATTTTTAAGTAATTTAATAGATTTCAAGTTGACTGTCTTTAACATTTTACTACATCTTTTTTTGTGAATTTGACACATCAAGTAATATCAGAGTAAATCTACTTAAAATATTTACAATTACTTGCAAGATATTTTCTCATGAACCAGTAAATTGAAACTTCTTCTCAGAGGAGAGACATAAAGTCATTTTTATGGTGTTTATTGTAATTTTAATAGGCAATTTCACAGGTAAACAGAAGTGCTTCATCTCCATTCACTAACTGTATAAAAGGTTGTGCTGCATATCTAATGGAATCACATGTATTTGTGTAAAAGATGAACAAGAATTTTAAATGGCTGCTTTTGTAATTTAAAGTATATAATTGTATGTACCTAAAATAATCACAAACAAATATTCATATAGGAGTAAGCAGACAGTTTACCTTAGTTGGAAATACATTTTTAAAAAGATACATTTTGTACTGGAATTAAATCTGTTAGCTAGACAATCCTGTAAATTTATTTTCAAAGTAGTCTCAATCCAACCTCATTCAAATCTGTGCATGCTCAAAAAACCTGGGGTCACATGGGCAAATGACAGTTCCATGGGCAGAGTAGATTAATAGTCATAGAATCATTGGTCTGGAAGGGATCTCAGGAGGTTATCTAGTCCAGCCCCCTACTTCAAGCAGGATCACTCCCCACTAAGTTATCCCAGCCAGAAACTTGTCAAGCTGCAATTTAAAAACCTTGAGGGATGGAAATTCCACCACCTCTCTAGGCAACACATTCCAATAGTTCACCACCCTTCTGGTGAAGTAGTTTTTCCTAATACCCATCCTATACCTCTCCCTCTGTAACTTCAGTCCATTGCTCCTTGTTCTGCTATCTGACACCACTGAAAGCAGTTTCTCACTCTCCTCTTTAGAGCTCCCCTTCAGGAAGTTGAAGGTTGCTATTAAATCACCCCTAAGTCTTCTCTTCTGTAAACTAAACAAGCCCTGATCCCTCAGCCTATCCTCATAGGTCTTGTGCTCCCGCTCCTTAATTATTTAGTCATAGATTTTAAACTTAGAAGGGATGATTATGATTACCCAGTTTAACCTTTTGCAAAACATAATTTAGACAAGAGACTCCAGAATCAAGACATTGCTTCTAGCTGAGCTACAGCACATTTTTAAAGAAAGTATCCATTCTTGATTTAAAGATTCCAAGTGGTGAAGAATCCACCACATTACCCTAAAAAATTTTCTGAATTTGTCTCCTTCAGCTTCCGGTCACTGACTCTTAATGTACCTTTTTCTGGCCAATTAAAAAACTTCTACTATTGGAAATCTTTTCACCATGTAGGTACTAATGGACTGTAATCACATCATTCACTTTCTTACACTATGTAGATTAAGGCTCTTCAGTCTCTCACTAAAAGGCCTCAAATAATTTCTGTAGCTCGTTTCTGAATGCTTTACA
Source organism: Carettochelys insculpta (assembly GCF_033958435.1). Taxonomy (NCBI): domain Eukaryota; kingdom Metazoa; phylum Chordata; order Testudines; family Carettochelyidae; genus Carettochelys; species Carettochelys insculpta. The sequence goes on along the minus strand of NC_134150.1, from coordinate 33,106,132 downwards.
GTTTATCAACATCCATGAAAAAGAACAGGCAACTAAAATGGACATAGTATTTCAGAAATAGCCTTACTAATGCTGTGTACATTTACACCTCCTCACAGTTCACTTCAATTTTCTCCTACTTACACATCAAAGGATAACACTTGCCACTGCAGCCTACTTCGACCTCATGTTCACTTCATTATCCACCATGACACCTAAGTCCATTTCACCTCTCCAAACTATAATCTTCTGTCTTAGATGAGTGACCTCTATTCTTGCTTCTCAGACAGATGACCTTGTGTTTAACTGTATTAAAACAAAGGTTGTTCAAGCAAGCCAATTCACCAGGCAATGCAGATCATTCAGTACTTTTTACCACATCCTCAATTTTATCTCATTGGCAGACTTAAGCAGGAATTTTATAAAAACTTTTTCCAGATAATTTATATTGAACAATATGAGGCCAAAAATAGATGTTCTTTGGGCCCAACTAGAAAGTCCTCCATTAGATTTTCCCTTTATGGATACTTTGAGATCTGAGTTAGCCTGTTTTCAATCCATTTAATATATGCCACATGAGCTTGGTACAATTATAATTTTAATCAGAATTGTGTGCAACACTAATTCAAATGACTTACAAAAGACTAAGTATATTATGTCAATTGTGTTACCTTTGTTAAGCCAACTTGTAATCTCATTAATAAAGATACTAAATTGTATGACGAAACCTTTTCCAGATAGTTTTTGGCTAATTCTTTCAAAATGCTTGAGTGCAAGTCAGTTGGTCTGGCAGAAATAATAACGTTTCATTGTAGCAGTTCCTTTTTAGGTAGTTTGCCAGTTACAGAAAATTCCCAGTTTGGATGGACGACCACACTTGGTCTTTCAAAATGGAGCTTTTGGGTAAGAAAAAAAAACAAACCACAAATGCAAACACCATGAACAACACTGTTACATGAATTCCTACAGGATCATTACACATCAGATCATGTTCTGCTCTAAGCACAAAGTGTATTCTTATAACATTGTCTTCTCTAGCATGAACACACAGAAACAGAGGAAAGGGGAATGGAAGGGATCTTTTTGGTTCATCACCACCCCATCACACTTATATTCATAGAAAAAATTATATGCTCTGCAAACAAATCTTCCCGAGGAAGATGAGAGAAAGAAATAACCATGAGAAAGGTATTCGTCAAATAGTTTAACATAGCATTGGAAGGAGCTCAGACGAAGGTGGCCTAAGACTTCAAAATAAGCTAGACTGTCTTCAGTATCTAAGGTATGCCTGGTTACAGAATAGGAGGGTGGAAAGTCAAGGAGAATATGCTGTTTTCCCAGCATGCTTCTGTCCTCAACAAAGTCCTGCCACCAGAAACTGGCTTGGCTCCTAAGTAACTTAGAACAGTATTAAAGTATTAATGAACTCCTAGTATTTTCCTGACCCGAACATGAAGACAGGGTGGCAGAGAAAGAAGGCAATGGATGGCCTGAAACTGGCAAGGGATTCTGTAAATTCGTCTCCACCAGGAGAAACGTCAGGTGCTCTGTGAAGACAGCGTTATGGGATGTGGCCTGAAGTTCTCGCCCAATAACATAGCCTTTCATGACTACGCTTTGCCAGGATTCCACTTTTCACAAACAGCAATGAAAATCAGAAAAAATCCTGAGATTACCTGACAAAAATCCCAATATGCCTGTTGAGTTTTTATAGCTTGAGAAACAATAAAAACAGTAATGGTTCTGGATTGATCCAGTGTGCTCCCTGTGATCCAGAATACAAACCTTCACTCACATCCTTTACTTCACTAGCAAGTAATCACAATGAACCCAATGGAATTACTCACAGAGTAAGGTATTATGAATGTGAATAAAAATGGATAAATGCAAAGCCTCATAGACATATTTCAATAAAGCCGTGTATTTGTTCACTTTTTTAAAGGATAGCCTCATCTATTGTTCAGAATTTCCATTTCAGACCTTGTTAAACTTATCTTAAGTGACAAATGCAAGTTAACCCATTGACATATTCTGAATACTATAATTATCTGCAATCAAATCATATTAGAATGTGCATTTAGGTAACAGTAATTCCATTGGTGCTATAGTTGGGAAGATAAAATCAAATGGAAAAACAAGATGCATGCAAACCAAGGCATATTATCAACTGGAAAAAGTGCTATTTTCATTCTGAGAAGACAGTAGGTGAGAAAAGATATTTCTGCTAAGGAAAAGAGCAGACATTTTACTAAGAAGAAAATAGTGAGTTGCTTTGTCCTAAAGTCTCAGAGGAGCAAAGCCTGATGGTTTAACCATGGCATATGGGTTGCAGCCCAAGAGAGCTACAGAGAAAATTTGGAAGCTTGTGTCAAATTTCCTGCTCTCTATATAGCTTTGGCCTAGGCCTCAGCAGTCGTCTCCAGGGATAAAATGATGTACTGCAATATAACAAGCTGCCTGACATTTTGAAAAGCCTTAACCCCTGACTTCCCATCCACCTTTTAGCCTTGCAGCTTCTCCTCTTACCACTCAGAGCTGTGGGGTGTAAGATCCAAGATTTTGCTGCTAAGAAAAAAGGCACCACCCTTTTGTCCTTGCGGTAATTAATCAGCAATGACTCTTTGCTTAGTTAATAACATTGCCTTCAATATATTCAGTAATGCCAGTTATTGCAGAAGGTTCTGAACAGCTACTGTTCCCGGGGGGCTGTGGGATGACACATGGGTGTCAGCAGGTTGCAATACAGGATCAGAGGCTATATGTTAAAAGATCAAAGAGGAAGCATTTGTTTTCTGTAAACTAAGAATATAAAATTAACAACTATAACTCCTCTGGAATTCACAGAAGTAAGTATTTGTGCACCAGACGTGAATAGGTTTGAAACCAATCTGCTGAAATCATGAAGGACATAATATTTCTTGTTCTTCCCATAGGATTCAAATTGCTAACTGTTATTAGATAGCAAAACTCAGACACTGACATAATGTCACCTCCAGAACAGAAGTTTGGTTTCCAAACAAAGCAGAGAACTATGCACCATTGTGTAAGTAAAGGCTATTAACCAAACACTATATCCATTACCTCTAGTATAACGTCACATTCTAAAAAAGTCAAATCACCCAGGTGATCAAGACAGACTCTCTTACACTAGCTATTAAATGACTAGAAACAGAGAGGAAGCCGTGCTAGTCTATACACTATCAAAACAAAAAGCAGTCAAGTAGCACTTTAAAGACTAGCAAAATAGTTTATTAGGTGAGCTTTCATGGGACAGACCCATAGGCAGACCTAATAAACTATTTTGCTAGTCTTTAAAGTGCTACTTGACTGCTTTTTATTAAATGACTGTCAGACTAGTAAATAGATAGAACCTATCAAATGTACTTTCTCCTATAGTAATTTTCAACCATGATTTCGCTTACAAGGGTCGTCATTACAACCTTGCATTTGTTTCGTCCTGTACCTAGCAAAATGGAGCCTTGGACCATAACTGGGCTTTTAGGCACTATGATAATACATATAAATAATAATCATTATAAATACTACCATGCTGCAGATAACAGAGAAATTAATTTTACCTTGAACTAATAGTGGGGTCTGATCTACATTTAAAACTTAGGTCAACATAGCTACTGTGCCTTGGAGGGTGCAAAATTAAGGCCCTCAAGTGCCAAATCTATGCCAAACTAACTCTTGATGTAGATGCAATGAAGGTGACTGAAAAACGCTTCCATTGCCACTGGTACTAGGAGTTTGGCTTCAAACTACTGTAATTGTTGTAGGTGACATCTACGCTATGGGGTTATGCTGGAATAGCTACTGTGCTGCGATAGTCCCTAGAGCAGGGTCAGAAGCCTTTCTGAGGGGAAGTGCCAAAATCTGACCTTTTGACCTCTATGTACGGTCCAAGTGCCAGTGATACTTTTTAAAGTCACTAATAGTCCTATGTACAACAGCTTCATTAATAAATAAATTAAGACGCAGAGCTATACCAGGTAAGTGGTAGTTGGTGGCATTAGCTGGTCTTTCGTTAATTCACAGGTGGCATGGCTTTGAGGAAGCTCCCAGCTGCATGGGGGAGGAGGGGCGGGCTGAGCTCCCACCTTGTGTACAGATGAAAATTGGCTCACGTGCTGCTCTCGGTACACGTTAAAGGTTGCTGACCCCGGCCCTAGAGCATAGATATGAACTTGGCAAGTTTTTTAAATGGACACCAGCATTTATTTCACTTTTCTCCCATCCAACAAGCAGCATGCAAATAGCCAAGGGTTGTGGCACTTTTTGCATTCCTGGCACAACTCTGCCAAGGATGAAGTCTGTGGCTGGCATATCACATAATCCAAAGCTGTCTTTTCACTGTCCTTACATTCTTCCATCTCTCTTTCTTTATTAAATGTCAGAATCACACTTCTTCACAGCACAACCAATGGTTATACCATAAAAGCACTCTGTTTGCTAGGGAAGTTCTAAAAACTGAGAACTGCACAGTGTTAACACTATGCCCTGTAGGAAGTCAATCAGGCTAAACAAACAAACAAACAAACAAACAAATCATTTTATGAATGCTACATCAAATCTGCCATGGCTTTGCTCCGCAGCTGAATAAAACCTTTTCACTTACCAAAAACATGGCTCTTGCCCAAAATGATTAATTGCGGCTTTCTGGTCAATAAAACACTAAATAAAATGAAGAATGAGAATGTAATGTAGCTGAAATCCCCCCGGTGGCTTTTATTTATTCATTCATTTCTTTCTTTTTTTAATTGCTTTGGATTAAAAATGTGATTTTACTTAATATGCCATGAATTAAAAAAATGTGAAAGGTTATTAGCGTTAAGTTAGCATGATTGCCATGAATAATTTTGGAAGTACCTCTAATAGAGTTGTTTCAATGGTTTCATGTGTTCTGGATGAAAAATGACATTTATCAAACGTTTGATCTGATGGGTAATATATTTATTGAGAAACAAAAGATTAACTGGCAAGAAAATCCATTTTGATCAGACTATGTAATGTTCTATGTGTGGGTTACAAATAACCCTATTCCCAAGTGAATTCCTTCTTACTAGATTTGTTTTATTGCTATTATATTTATTATTACTTTTAGCATTGAAACCATGTGGCATGTGACTATAACATCTTAAAAATAACAAGGACAATAAAAACAGCCATGCGCATTTAAACAAATATCAAGCATTTTCTCCCCTCCTCCCCATGGGGGAAAAAAAATGTTTTACTGAACTATAGTATTCAGAAAATATTCATTAAATTAAGCTTCTGTAGCTTAAATACATCATTTGCCATAACATTTTTTAGGATATCAACCCCACATTTCTGACTGATGTTTCATTTGGAATTACAAACAATTCATCTACCAGAAGCATCTGTGTTCTTAACATATGGGTGACGAAGGCTGGAAAATTTCCACTACATTTAACATGTTCTTAAAAAAAAACAAAAAAAAAAACGCCTTGCTCTGATGTAAATGCAAACTAATGTTAAAATTGTTCTAAGGATTTGAACCTAAACCATCTAAATAGCAAAGAGTTGATGATTGCTGTTTTATTTAAAAAGGGGGGGAAAATCTGCAGAAATGGGCCTTGTATGTTACCAATCGCCATTTTGGCAACCCAAAGAGGGAATATAAGCTTAAAGGCCTGAATTTAACAAACCTAATTATCAAGGCTTAATTAGTACCAAGGGTAAAGCTTCATGGAACACCTGCAGACTTAATTTATGTCCTGACAGAGAGGAACAAGTGTTAATGGGTTGTATTTATGTTAATACCTGAACCTCAGAGAGCCAGTGGGATGAAAAAGACTATACACTAGTTTTTCTGTTTCAAGCTACAGAACAAACATAACGGATTTTTAATCTTAATATTAGTTTGCACATAACTCCTCAGGGAAAGTATATATCTATTTAAACTTTAAAATGTAGAATCCCAGAAGGGGGAGGGGGAGAGGAGGGGAAGCTAATTTGGAAATCGGTGAAGAAAATATCAAACCAAATAGCTTAGGTGGCCATTTTCTAAGCACACTGTGGTCTTTCATATCCTATTATTTTGGTCTACAAATGATGCTTTTTGGCACATAAATGCAGATTTTCATGTGTCTAACTCTTAATAGAACTTGTAAATACATTCACAGAGATGGGGTTGGGAGGAAAACGATAGCGTACAACTTAGGCTATGCCTACACTAGGAAACTAAGTCAAATTTATTGAAGTCAACTTTATATCACTAGATTTTATGAAGTGAATGTGAATGTCCACACTTGCTCAGCAAGTTGACATAGCATGTCCCCATTCACTTTGCTAAGTTCGACTGTCTCTGCAGTGTATTGTGGGCACCTATCCCACAGTTTCTATCCCATACAAAAAAGCAATCCAGTAGCACTTTAAAGACTAGCAAAATAATTTATTAGGTGATGAGTTTTCATGGGATAGGCCCACTTCTTCAGATCATAGCCACACCAGAATAGACTCAATATTTAAGGCACAGAGAACCAAAAATACTAATCAAGGTTGACAAATCAGAAAAATTATCATCAAGGTGAGTAAATCAGAGAGCAGAGGGGCAGAAGGGGGGGTGGGAATCAAGAATTAGATAAAGCAAAGTATGTAAAAGAGTGCTTATAATGACACAGATAATTGCCATCCCAGTTCAAACCATGTGTTAATGTGTCAAATTGAATATAAAAGAGAATTTCACAGCCTCTCTTTCCAAATGGCTGTTAAAGTTCTTTTTCAGTAAAACACAGACTTTCAGGTCACTAACAGAATGGCCCACCCCATAGTTTCTGCAGCTTGCGTACTACTTTGGGTGCTGTGTCTCTGCACATTCAGAAGTGTGGAATATGCTCCCAGTTCCAATGGGGTGACCATCTGGTTTTGGAAACATTCTGGAAATCAGTGCCCACTGGGCACATAGCGCCATTTTATCTTACTGAATGCTTTGCGAATAGCCATGGGATCCCATCAGACTCAGTTCCTTTTCTTTTAATTCCTAGGTGGAGGCAGGGCCATTTAACTCCATGTAAGAGCTTCTGTGCTTACTTTTTTTCTTTAGTCAGAACTCTGAAGTTAGGGTTTGATTGTAGATTAGTATTAAAGTTGCATGGCTTACATGCTGCTGCAGCTAGGCTGGTTCTTCTCCACTCCGGGTACAGTGAACCACAGATGATCAAGATCTCAATGACACAAAGAAAAATGTACAATATATTCCAAGTGGCACCTGCCCACATCCAAAGTTTCATGGGCCTCAGGAATGCCCACTTCCTCCCTGAACTCCTGCTAAAGGTGTAATGTTTTCACAAGTTCAGATTGGCATCAGTGATTACATATCATTCTGTTGATGGACATTGGACCCTTAAGGCACCTGGTCTGACATTGGATTAACTTCCAAATCAGCTAACACCTCCAGCTCTGCAGATATTGGAACTACAGAAGGAATAGCAAGCTACCAACTTTTGTTGGCCTACTTTTTGGGGATTGTTCTTTTATAGATTCATACATTTGTCAATGCAGTCCCCGATTCACTGAGTTTAAAGGAGAGAGGTGATAAAGAGCAACTTGTCTGACTTCCTACATAACACAGGCCAAAGACTTTCACCATGTGACTCCTTCATGGAGCACATAACTGCTTGTGTTTTACAAATACCATACATCTAATCTCTGCTTAAAGAGCCCAAGCAATGTAGAATTCACCATAAACTATATGAAATTATTCTAATGGTTAAGAGCCCTCCTCATTAAAACTGTGCACTGCATTTTCAGTCTAAATTTGTCCAGTTTAAGCTTCCAGTACGGGATCCAGTTTCTGCTATTGACTGTTTACATAGCCCTCCACCAACAGTAATCTTTTCTCCAGTTAGATAATTACAGATCATGATCTAGTTGCAGCTTAACGTTATTTTAAATACATTAAATAGACTGAGTTTATCAAGTGTCACACTGAAAGGCAGGCTAAACTGATTTTTCTTTTTTTTTTTTTCCTTTTTAATTTCATCACTTCCTTCTAATGTGGACACCTGTAGTGCATGGACTATCACCCATATTGCATACAAACAGGTCACTGTTATTCCTCTTTTCATCCCCCTATTTATACGCCCTATTAAAAAGGCTGCACTATTCCTCTTAGCCAGATATTGTATGCAGTCCATCTCCACAGCCCACAGAACACGGATTTATTGCTTCATACAATTTACCAAAAGATGCAATCCACTAGATTCCCTCATCACTCAATGGTCAATTATAATTAATAGGGCAAAGATAATTATTCAAAAGAAATGTGTTTCAAATGGTTTTTTTTTTATTTCTCTTCATAAATTGTCAGCAAACTGACCATGAAGTTCTCAGATTTACCTGAGATTCAGAATTACTTACAAATTTATCCTGCAAATCTTTGCAACTATTCACAATGCACCCTATGGGCTTGTTGTGTAGCACAGTTTGTCCCTTCAGATTAGACGCGTTATGGGTCATATCCGCTAAGAAATCTAACTACCTTTGATGTTACCTGAAAGTAAGTGCATAATTATCTTTGAAGATCTGAACTCGGGTGATCAGTTAATACAACTGGACTGCACCATGCTGAAATTTGATATACGGTTTGAATTTTACCAGAGAATATTCAAGGCTGAATTTTGCTCCTTTGTGAATACTCATACTAGGGAGTTCAAGCCCTCGAATGTTCCAGGGAAGGGAACACAAAAGAACAGCAAACACATTTAATTTCAAAATTCTCTTTAGAACTCACACAAATATTAGCATAATATATTTATGCAGTTGCTGATGTGGTTCTAACTCAATATAGTGTAACACAGGGCTAAACTGTGTTTCTTGCTTCTGGTCTTGAAGCAAGGTACACTGTTTATAAATGGGGCATGTCTACACTGTAATTAAAAACCTGTGGTTGGCCCTTGCCAGGCAACTCTGTGCTGAGGGACTCAAGCTAAGAGGCAGTTTAATCGTGGGATATATGTTTTCATCGTGCGAGGTAAGAAGGTCCCAGAGCCCAGGCTTCTGCCCAGCCCTGAGTGTCTACACCACAATTAAGCAGCCCGTCTTGCCTGAGCAGCAAGTATCTGAGTCACACGGCCATTCACATGTGTCTCACTGCAGTGTACTTATAAGCAGGATATTCCAGGAAGATATTCCTACAACCAACGAGCTGAGACCTTCTGCTCTCCCATTGCGTTGGGGAGAAAACTAGTTTTCTTCATCCTTTTTAATGAAGTATCTTACTTTCTGGTTTTATCAAGTCCACTTATCAATGGCATGGGCCTGATCCAAGACTCCCCCCACTTGCTAGCCATCCCCACTCACTTTCTCACGGGAGATAGTATCCATCAAGAGGTCCCTGCTCAATCCACCTTGAGCCAGAGTCACAATAGGATCAGGATTAACTGGGGAATAGGACAGAATAGGAATAGGACCTTCTTACTGCTTCGCTGCACTGCTGCATAAGGCCTGTGAAAAGCCAACCTCTTTCACTCTAAGCTGAAGGCCTAACACCGGTTTTGCTGTCAAACACTCTTTACAAATATACTGGGCTTGAGTCTCTGTTGCTACTCAGGAGACAATGCTGAAACTAAAAGTTCCTTATATTGAAATTCCCCTTATTTTTTAATTTTTTAGGCCAACTCCTATACAAGGGCATTTTCAAGTTTAGTAAATCAGCCATACTGACAAAGGTTACAGTTTTTAATGGGAAGGGCCTGTTTATGAGACCCCCCAAAGTACTTTACAGTAACTTTAACTTTGATAAGGAGGAAGGAAGAATGATTTTTACAGAGGTCCATAAGGAAAGGCAGTTCTGTGAAGCTGTTTAGACAAAGCTCCCTCCTGTCACTCTCTCCTAAGAGAGACTGCGAACAGCATATTTTCACTTTTGTCCTTCTGCTATTTTTTTCTTGTCTGCTCATCTAAAATATTGGCACTACCCTTTTGTCTCCTCCTGCTTTTGCTTTCACCACTCGTCTCCTTATTTTACTGATGTACTAACCATCAATGATTCCCAGTGTCCCAGTCATGTCGTGGGCATCATGAAAATGTCACCAGGGCTGTTTTCACAGCTGCAAAAATAGGGTTTGTTACAGGGTACTGTTATCGTGTTGTCAGCTGAAAAGTGCTCCCGACCCCAACATGACAAATTATAGAGATTTGCACTATGGGACCCTAGCCTCTGGCTTGAACTTCTTCTGCCTGAGGACTAATTTCCCAAGACTGCATTAGGTACTTTAATAGCTTTGGGCAAGGTCATCCAGGCCATGCTCAACTCAAGATCATCTTTATGTTCCCTCAACTTGGTAAGCAGGTCCCAGTGCAAATCAGAGCAACCTGAGGCTTTTCCAATATAAACCCTGCTTCTCACCACCTCCAGGTGTCTCTCCAACCACCAGGGGACAATGCGGTTCAGCAATGATTGTGAGACACATTCTTTTGCTCCCAGATGCCTATCTCACTATGCAGTTCCAAGATACCCCTGTGGAGAGGGTGAAATCCATTGGCTGGATGGCTGTTTTGTACTGGTCCTCATGCAAAATAACCGGAAGAGAACCTTTGGTTTTTGTTTAAATTATTTGAGGAAATGCAGAACCATGAGGCTAGCTGAGGATAGTGTGCAGGGCACTTCCTGAATTTCCCCCATGATTCCTGTGACAACTTTGTATCTTATGGTCACTCTGACATATCGTCAGCAAAGCAAATGGTTAGGAGTAGCTGTGGGTAGCTAGGATCTCCCATCTTCTTACTGGAGGCTAGCTACTGACTAACTGTGTAATCATGGGCTAATCATTTAGAACATGCACTGGAGTCAACTTTTGCTAAATCACAAACACTGGTGTTGTGGAATGGCAGTTGCAAACTGCTAACTAGACACTCAACTAAGGCTGGAATTCACAATCAAATTATCCTGAGTTAACAAAAGGCACAAAACCACCAGCCTAGACATATCCTCTACCTCTTCTTACGTGGATTTCCCCATCTGAAAAAATAGGCACAATAATGCCAACCCAACAGGGGGGTTGTGAAGGTTAATTAGTTAATTTCTGTGTGCATTTTAATAAATGTGTGCTGAAAGTTGGCAATTAAATTACTAGTAGTAATGTGCTCTCTTTATATCCTCAGAACTTCACTAATGGTCATTTCCTAAATTGAACTGCAATCGAATCTTGATAAAAAAGAATGGAAGTAAAGATGAATAACAGGCTTTGCTTGCTATATTTATCAGGCAAGTTCATATGTCTTGTAAGAAACGTTTTTATCCGTGACAAATTTATCAGGCATTGAAATGTGGTTTTGAAAACCGGATATTGCACATTCACATAGATCTAATATGTACGATCATTATGGAAACAATTCAGCCAAAAGTATATTGATTTTTCTTTTCATGAACAGCAACAATACTGATGTGTAACAGGTTCTCACACATGCACACACACGCATATATGTTCTCGTAAATTAACACTAGAACAGCGTTACGGGAAGAATAGGGCTGCGGCCGCAGAGCTGACACGCGTAGGATTTTGCAATGTGTTTTCCTTTCGGTCATATACCCACATTTAAGAATTATGTGTTGTTGGTGTATTTTGTAGCACCGTGGCTGTGAGATGATAAAACGGAAACAACCCATTCATCAGATAATTTCTCAATGAAAATTCTGAGAATTAAATTACAAATTCTGGATGAATTTAGTCATCAATTTCTCAAAACATCTATGGCATGGAAAGCTGGATTTCTTGAGTTCTAAAAAGGTCAACTTCATAAGTTTCTAAAAAGCACAAACAACACTTGCCACACACAGTTTCTGCCACATCTTTTTTTCTTTGAGCACTTTTATGATTTAATTTCATCCTAGTTTAATTTGCTCCTCTTCTCCCTCAGCCCTTCCCACAGAATCACACAGGCTGAAGCAACACACGAGTAGGTTATGCAACCACGATGCCTAAAGCTGGTCCATAGACACATTAGTCAATTTGTTGCATGCAAAAAAAGAAGGGCATTTAGATTTTGCTGAAAGTAAAGTGTGGCAACAATACTGATATCTGTACAGTAGACAGCTATCTTCACGATACGTGTATTTCGTGTTATTCAGAACACTGAACCTAAAGAAGAAGGATTTTAAAAAAGAAGTCCTAGGACTTGATTTTCCACGTGATCTAACATCAATGAAAATGAATAACCATTCTGGTTCAGCAGTTACATTTGTTTAGGGGTCATCTATTGCTCAGCAGGGGCACACAGGGATGAGTTCGGATTTATGGGACTTTCATTTTTGATTCATTAATGTTTCTAGTTTCTTGTTTAACTATTTATTTTTATTTAATGTGTCACAAAACAGCTCCCCAGTTTCATCTCAGTTCAGCCCTCTAAATTTAGGTGTTCGGACAAAGGGAAGCACAAATGAAAATGCAGGGAGTGGAATCCATCACTTTTTACGTTTTCAGATTTTGGATTCAAAGAAAATCCTAATGTCTTGAAATATTTTCCATGCTTGCTTGAAAATCCACAAAATGAGCAATTGCTCATCAGAGTATGAGTTATATGTGCAAAATCTCCTGCATTCAAACCCAGGCCGATGGATGACTGAAGACTTATATCATTCGTTAAACTTCTTACTCTGCATGTGCCAAAGGAATGAAGGGTAAAAATGACAGAATGAAGACAGGGTTCCAAGTCACTAAACTGTAGAGACGGTGTAATCTTTTTGTTGGAAGGGATATTGTGGCTGCACTTCAGGGCTGGAAAGTTGTTAGTGATGCTTCAACCAACTTTAATATGCTGAATTTTCAGGAGAAAGAAAACGGTCAGTGAGGAGTGCATCAGAAAAGGAGAGAATAAGAACAAAGAGCTGTAACAACACAGCACAAGCTTTTCCACAATCTATTATTAACTATTTGAGGTTAAGCATACATCACCGTATTTCTATTACTGTGTTATTGACTGGATATGTATTATAATTGCATGGAATCAAATAAGGAAAGAATATTTGCAGGGCAATTTATAATAAGATGTACAAACTTTAGCAGACAAAGTAAACATACAGACAGTGTCTTCCTGTACACATGGGAGTGCTTAGTTAAACTGAAACTCCACTATACCTTTGACTAATCAGACTGAGTCAGCACTCTTAGCCCAAAATAGTAGTTGAGACTCCTGAGTTAACATGCAAGTTCTGTATCAAGCACTGTAAACATTAGTGGGCAACTGAAATCCTTACTGTCTTGAAGCACTCAAAACACCAGGTTTCCAGGAACTGTCTGTTTTTAAAAGAAGAGTTTAGACAAGGTGTTTTTTTTTTTTCCAGCCTTTAGCTGGTCATGAGCTGCCTGTAATTACAAACACATCATTTCAAGATGTCGGCACTCAAAGACCTATGGCAAAAAATGGTGCACACCGGATCCTTTTAGCTAAGTCCTTCAGGAACCACTGACTGCTACAATAATACACTTGGCAATTATATGAAGCTTTATATTTTCAGGAAACAGTATAAGCTTTAATTAATTTTTCTATGAACTGTTGTTGTAGCCATGTTGGTCCCAGGATATCAGAAAGACAAGGTGGATGAAGTAAAATATTTTATTGGATCAACTGCTGCTGGTAAAGAAAAAAAATTAAAAAAAGAGTTTCTGAGCTTACACAGAGTCTTCTTCATGTCTGGGACACATACTCTGAGGTGGAAGAGATTGTTTAGCATAAGTAACTACTTATTTTGTTCCATTTTGTGTTTAGCTATGATACTCAAGAGTACATTTCCCAGACCTCAGGCAGAGCTGTGTGTAAGCTCAAAAGCTTGTCAGTCTTACGAACAGAAATTGATCCAATACAAAATATTACCTCACCCATGTTGTCATTGTAAACTTCAAGTAATTCTCACACCACCACTATGAAACATTACTGTTCCCCTTTGACAAATGGGCAAAATGAGATACATGGATTTAAACTGGTTTGCCTTTGGCCACACAGACTATGTCTACACTAAAGCATAAAGCTGATTTTAAGGCACTTAGCTAGCTTTTATAATGTTACTGTCTTCACTGCAAATACCATTAGGTTGATATTAAGGGGATCTAAGGCTGACTTTCTTGCCCTGCTTCTCCCAGGCAGTATAATGCCAAGTTCGATTTTAAAAGGTCAAAGTAATGCTAGTGTGGAAACAGCATAACTTTAAATCAATTTTATTGGCCTCCAGAGGTATCCCTCAATGCCCCGAATGTGTCTCTTCTGGCCACTTTCACCTCCACTGATCTCCAGGTGTGCAGGAAGTAGGTAACAGGAAGCCATCAATTTGAATTCATTTCCTTTTGGCTGACATGGAGATCGCATCTAGCCATGTTTCCCCAGGGTCTCAATAGATTCCCAGCATGAAGCCGTCGGGAGAGCCAGGATCTCATTTCTGTGTGAGTGGACCAACCTGTGCTGAGTAAACACCAGGTACGGTGAGCACTGGTGGGTAAAAATTAAGCTTGCACACCCACATGGCTGTGCAGACCATGCCTGCAGACAGTGGCATGCCCTGTCCTGTGCGGGGTTTCAGCACTTGAGAGGGCTTCTTCCCTGCACAGGATTTAGTGGGAGAGGACAAGAAACTTGTTTTCTCTGCTTTACATTTTACAGTACTGTCCTCCCCCCGGCAAGCTGCCATGCGGCGGTTACTTTTTGAAGCAGTCATTGCTGGGACTGTGCTTCATTTGGTCCCTTTTTAAAGAACAGTGACTTTTAAAAACAATCTTGTTAACAAATATATTTCACCTCCTTTGGTCTGTTCCAGGAGCACCCTATTGGTGCCATATAGCCAGTCATACAGCCTGGCTCAAGAATCATTGGGATGGCTGCAGAATGTGACAAGGAGACATACAGAGTACGTGTTGCTCGGGGAGGATTTCATGAAGGAACTTTTTAAAGAAGAAGAGTAACTTTGTTACCAAATGAGTTCTGGGACCACCCAGCTGACTGAGCCATTTCAACAGGTTGCTCATCTTGCTCTCTGGCCTTCACATTTTTAAGGGGAAGGCTCCATGCCGTCGGTGGGCTAGCTTCCTCCCCCACCCCACCACACCACAAAATTTTCTCCAAAAAATTGGAAAGAAGGGTGCTTTCAAAATTGGGGTTTTCTTTCAAAGGAACCCCATGTACATGGCTAGTTTGTAATTCGACATCTGCACTTTCAACCCTACAGGTGGCCGCCATTGTGCAAATGAGGTGCTGAATGTTCATATCAGTGGCTCATTAGCATTTTTAACCTGCTTCATTTATATGTCCCTTCTGAAAGGAAGGGGCATGTGTAAACATAGCCAATGAGTCTGGAGCTATTACTTCTAATGGTCTCCTCATCTCATGTTGGAGACATCAGTGCAGTGGCCTCCCTGCAGCGTTCTTCACTTCTGTGTGGTGACGACTCACAGATTTCTCTCTCTCTCTCTTCTTTAAGCCTAGCTCCTTTAGCCAGATACACTAACACTACTATGGCTACAGTCTGAAGAAGTGGGTCTGTCTCACGAAAGCTCACCTAATAAATTATTTTGTTAGTCTTTAAAGTGCTACTTTACTGCTTTTTAGTTTTGATAGTATATAGACTAGCACGGCTTTCTCTCTGTTACCACTACACTGCCACTTTATCACTGAATCTTCTTTCACTGAGAATAATATGAAGTCTTTCACTAGTCACATAGATTCCTGTCTGGTGTATTTACACTGGTGTGGAAGAGATGTGAACCACTAGAAACCAATGCCCTCTGGGATTCCATACTTTTTCTTCTTTCCTTGAGAATTATATCAAGTCTTTCACTGGTTGGATAGACCCACTTTGTTCCACTTGGGTATCATGGGCTTCAGATACTGAACTATTCCTGTTTAGTGTATTTTCATGAGAGAAAGACACACTAACCACTACACCCTCTGTCCTTCCTTCTCTTCTTCTTTGATAGTCACACTAATCACCACACACCAATAACCTCTGCGATTCCACAATTTTCTGTCTAAAGCCTCTGTATTTTCTTTCATTGTTAATAATATGAAGTCTTTCATGAATCACATAAACCTACTTTGAACCATTCCTGTTTGGTGTATTTTCACCAGGGGAAGAGAGTTCTGAAAAAAGGCTGTTCTTCACTTCTGTTTGGTGACGGCTCACTTTTTTTTCTCTCTCTCATTTAAATCTTGCTCCTTTAGCTGCTCTCTCTTTTCACTAACATGTAATGTTAATTTAAAGTCTTTTGAAAAACTCTTGTAAAAGCTGCCTATTTCTGTAATGTGGATGACTCAAACAATTTCTTTCATCAGAGAAAGAGACTTCTGAAAATGGTCATTTGTTTTCAACAGGAGTGGGGAATGAGGACAATGCAGTCTGGAAAGATGACATCACACACCCACAACCACTTGTGGGACATATGCTTCCTTATGCACTGGCAGAAAAAGCCCAGAATGCAATGGAGCTGAAGGAACTGTGGGATAGGTGCCTACAACACACTGTTGCAACAGTTGAACTTTGGAGATTTAGTGGGGACACACTGGCTGGGTCTACACAGAGGGGTATTGTCGGCAGCTTCATGCTAATGAGCAGTCTCACAATTGCAAATGACTGCTCATTAGCATAATCATCATCAACTAATTAGCATAGCCACACAAGATCTTGCTGCTGGCAGAAGCTGCTACTGGCAGTAAACAGGCTGTGTAGATGTGCCTCTTGCCGGCACATCTGGTGCCAGCCCCTTTTCGTATGCTAATAAGCCATGCAATTATGTTAATGAGTGGTCATTTGCAATTGCAAGACTGCTCATTAGCATGAAGCTGCCGGCAATATCCCTTCACATAGACCCAGCCACTAAGTCAAGTTTGTGAGCAGATGCTCAACTTTGATTTTATAAAATCTAGTGAAAAACAATCAACTTTAATAAAATTGACTTCATTTCATAGTTCAGGCATAGCCATAATGAGTCAGGGCAGAAAGGGAATTAAAATTCTGGAGTCCCTGACTCATGACTCCATGCTCCATCCCCTAAATCAAAATCTCTCATATGATATTTATCCTTAGTTTTAGCTGTCTGCCCTAGTGGAAGACAAAGATAGGCCTGACCAGTCCTCCTTTCCTCACTTCTGTGGTTTACATTAAAAAGCTATATTTTCAAGCATTTATGACTGGTAATACTGTCTCCTGAACTTGCATCACAGTCATAGCTTTATGGTCACAAAGCCCTGCAGCCTCAGCCAACAACCAAGAGTCTGATACAACTTAGGCTGGGGGTTGAACAAGCCACAGTCAAGATAAGAGCTACAAAGGCCACCATTCTGTTTCCTCCCTCAATTTCCATGTGACATAAAGTTCAGCTGGCCCTGAGGCCATAATCTTTAAAAGGCTACAGACAGCCAGAGTCTACAGTCTCAGTATTGAGTTTGATGTTTAATGCATGTAACTTTACTTATTCCAAGAAGTGTACTTTAGCCAATCAGAGGCACATACTGTGAGGATTCTGGGATAGGGGGCACCAGCTGTGTGCCCTGCCCTGCCCTGCCCCTTCCCTGACCCACCCAAGCTCCACTCTGTGCTGTGCCTGCCCCGATGACTGCCTATCCACATTGCTCACTGGCAGGACAGGATCACCCTTGTGGTCACTATAAGTGGTGCAGTGTTGATGGTGAGTATAGACGGGGTCCACAACATGGGAGTTGTGTGCATGTGACCCCCCCAGTACACTCCCACCTCGTCTCTGCTGCCAGTAAATGCCAGATGGAGTGAGCATTAAACTTGCTTGGGCCTATAACAGACAATAAGGAGGAGGCCAATACCTGCTCACACTTTGGATTTCTACAGTAGTTCTGAGCCCCACTGTAAAAAAAGAACAATATACAAAAAGGATGAGGATCATAAATAACTACGCCACTCTCATGCATGACATGGAGTTTATGAACAACAAGAAGTTCTGTGGCACCTTATAGACTAACAGCTATTTTGGAGCATAAGCTTTTGTGGGCAAAGACCCGCTTTGTCAGATGGTGTTCATGACAATTCATGGTGTGAAAATGACGGCCCACAACACATCAGCACATTTCTAAGCATTGCTGAGCACTATTATTTTTTAAATCATCTAAAGTCATAAAACACACCAATAAACTATTATTCTTACTAATTTTAGACCTAAACAGGCTAAGAGATATCTCCCTATTACTACCCTCTGGTCCAGTCCAGTGTTTCTTAAACTATGTTCCACAGAACAATGGCATTCCACAAACATCTCACAGGTGTGCCATGAGCATCTGACACTTATTTTTTTATATCATACACAGATGGTCTATATTTTCTGTTCTTAAAACCAGATACAATATTACTTCTTCTTTGCTAAAATACCTCATTACATTGTTTCATTTTGTTTTTGCTGTATATGTTAGTTTGTTTTCGGTCTGAAAATAATTTTTGAAGAAAATTTTCATACGTGTTCCTCATAAAAAATATTACTGTTTGGCATTTTGTGGTCTCAAAAAGTTTCAGAAATACTGCTCTAGTCCCTCTGACATATGAAAATTACATTTCATGGTAAAAGTGTCTTTAGAAGAAGAGAAAACCCCGCATTCAGAATCATTAGTCATTTTCATGCTCTGGAGGTCCTTCTTGACCAACTCAGTAGAGAAGGATGTTACACAAAAAAGACAGAATTGCTGCTAATGACAGGCAACAGTTCAATATTTTATACCACCTTAAAAAGTTTCAGTAAAGGAAGGTGTTCTCATATTAATTCTTTGCATCAATTATTGACAGAGAATTTAATTTAAAGGCAACTAGTCAGTAACCTAGGGGTACTGTTTTAAATAATTTATAATTGCTGTATGGGTGTAATCATATTGCTATTGATTAAGATCCACTCACTTCTACCAGTCCAGCATGCTTTATGCTAATTAATTTTCGTGATATCACCTTATTAACTCTGTATTCCCTGGTAAAAGGAACTCATTATAAAAATAATTTAATAAAGTACAATCTTTTAAAGTTTATTTCATTAGTCCTTGCAGGGCTGTTGAGAAATTCTATTTAAATGAACATATAACTAGAATTAGAAGAAAAGATATCCTGAGATCAAAAAGACAGCCTACTAATTTTGAGATGAGAGTTAGAAAACGCAAACAATAGGGATTATGATTACATATATGAATGAAGATTAAGACAAACCTGTCATCTTTCTCCCACTCCCTACAATTGCTGCATAAATCTATGAGAATCTTTGGTGTGTATCCATCACAGGTTTGGATCATTTTTATGACATGGTAGAAGATAATACTTTATTTGAAGACAAGAATACATGGAAAGGCAAAAGCCTGTGTGTGAAATTTTGTCCTGAAGAGATATGGGCGATTTGTCACTGACTTCAACTAATCTAGGATATCATCCTTTGAGTTTACTAATTTTAGATGATTTTTCATGAAATTAAATTAATTATTAATTATTATTATTATTATTATTCTTTTAAAAATATTGCAAAAAACTTCCTAGACCAAAGATGTGTACATTCAGACTCTTGATGCTTTGCAGATCCTATCTGAAACAGTGGGAGCACGGGCATGCATAGAGATTCATCTATAAGTACCATGCTGCAGGACTGGGGTCTTAAAGTTCAAGGTATTAAGGCTTGGAGTTCCACTTCATGTACTGCTTTAAGGCCGGATGTACTTAATCATTTTATTCGACTCTCCCTTGGAAGTCCACAGTAGGCAGCTTAACAACTATCCTGTGCAACAGATAGAACAGCAGATGCAGAAGAAGGAAATGCAAAACCACTAGTGTATCACTGGGGTAAATGTGAGGAATAGATGTACAACTCTGAAAATGTACTTGAAGGTCTAGCCTTAATCCCACTGAAGTCAATGGGTATTTTGCTACAAATGTTGGTGGGAGTGGAATCAGATCATTTACTACTTTATGTTGTAGAAGCCATGAGGAGGAGTGTTGACATACAGAGAAAAGCCTGATAGGGAAGGGCAGAATGTGAAACACTTGGGCTGTGTCTACACTTGCATTCCTCTTTTGAAAGAGCAGCGTAGACACAGTTCTTTTGAAAGTAAACCCCATCTTCGAAAGAATCCTTCCCAAAAAACGGTAAGAAGGATTCTTTCGAAGATGAGGGTTTACTTTCGAAAGAGCAGTGTCTACACTACTTTTCTTCTTTCAAAAGAAGCTCTTCCGAAAGAATATGCAAATGAGGTGCCAGATATGTAAATCTGGCACCCCATTTGTATTTTTGATTTCCCTCATGTGCGTGCCTCTTTTGAAAGAGGAATGCAAGTGTAGACACAGCCTTGGAGGCTCTGCAGAAGGGGTTGAGTGGGGAGATAGCTGGAGGTTTTAGATCTGGAGCTGAAGTTCTTCTCCTCAATTACAAGCTCTCTGTTGATTTTTAGAGCTCTGGATTGGGCCATAGGTGGTATCTGGCCCACTGACAGGAGTGGGCAAAGGGGGTAGCTGCCTCTGGTCCAGCATTTTAAAGGGGCCTCGAGCTCTTGCCACCATCACTGCTGCTATGGGGCAGCCAGAGCCCTGTGCACCTCTAAAGTGCCATTGCTGCATGGCTGTGTCACTTCTCACAGCTGTGAAACAGAAGGCACCAGCATTGTGGTCTGGTGGGCCTAAAGCCCGACTGCCCTAGGCCTTATCCACTCTGCCCTTGGTCTTACCCCTTCTGGGAATGCAGAGCTGGGTCCCCTCCCACCTTGTCCCTGTCAAATCCAAGAGGCAGTATGGATGGAAACAAAAGAATATAATTGGCATACCCAGGGGCTAAGAAAACAGATGGTGACCAACAGTATATAATATTATTTTACAAATCTGTAAAGCTCACTGACAAATTCTGGGTCTGATCTTGGTAGAAGCTATAAAGTAGCTTCCATAAAAGAGACTAATATGGCTGGATAGCCAGCAAACAACATCCAATCTCTGTGACAAAAATATGCAATGTATTATAAAATAAATTGACTCAAAATAATGTTTGTGGCTTGCAATGAAATGGAAGTCATTTATAAAAGTATAACAAGTAGGCACCTTCTCCACAGAGTTGAAGTCAAGCAAAATTTCAAAATAATTCTTTTCTTTAAGTAACTCAATGAATCTGAAATTGTATAAACAGTAAATGCCAATTTATTATAGCTAAACAATGTGAGAAAGAATAAATTGATATTACATTTGTATTCTGTTAAAATACTGAAACAGGTTGATTTGAAGCTTAGAAGATTGGTATGTGGTTCACCTCTAGGACCTTACATCCAGAAAAAAAGTTAACAAATCTTTTCCATGAGGGCTTATTGGAAATACTGGAGTGATCTGTGCTCCTTCTCAGTGGAAAGAATGTCCCCACTTTACAAACCTGTGGCACCTATAGTTCTGAAGAATGGGCCAAAAACGAGACCAATCCAGAGACTGAAAGATCATCTTACCCCTTGTGGTAGTATTTATCAAGGCACAACAGTAAGGAGTACTTTGAACTCTTTTTGTCCATACTAAACCTCCGCCTTGGCTAAACAGACACCCTCAGTCTCTGGGGCTGTCAGTCTGGCACTACTCCACAGGTGCTACATTTTTTAAGATGAAAAAAACCCATATTAATTAGCGAAGCCTGTTTTGACTTTTCATATGAAGTGTAATTTCAAAAATGATCAAATTTATTGATAATCTATCTTGAATTCTGGCTTTCATAACAAAAAAAAGTGCAACAGCTTTAAAAGGTTGTGTTGAATACTGTCATGCCAGCTAATGTGAGTATATATTTCAAACAGTTAAGGAAAAAAAGAGCATTAAATTTACTGAATACTTCAGCTAGGGTTAAGCATTTTATGCAGGCATCAGCATCTTTAAGTTCACCTTTTAAAAGGAGCAGGTTTTTTGTTGTAAATGGCACTGACACTACAACAAGAAAGTTCATTTCACAAAGATGATTCATTAAGAAATAAAATATTCATGGCTGACAGCTTGAAGGATCGCCATAGAGTTTTATTCTAATGCACCTGTCCTCTTTGTCAAGTCCAATATGGGATGTCATGTCGCCAAAGTTTTATTTAGAAATTGTTTGTCAGAGTGAGCTTTCTAATGTGAATGAAAAATTCATCCCCTCATTAAGAAGATTTTACATGAAATGTCTAGGATTTTCAATGAACACCAAGACATGAACCAATTACTGTTAAACATTTAAAGAGAGAGTGTCCTAGCATATATATATGGAGAGAACTCAGTATCTATCTGGAAAACTGAATGGTATTTCCTTTTTTTTTATTGTAGAGTTATACTTCTGTGTGTGTGTGTGTGTGTGTGTGTGTGAGAGAGAGAGTGAGAGAGAGAGAGAGAGAGTTTTGGCAAAATTTTATGTTTAGGGAGTTTTGGCCAAATTAAAAGCACTTGCTATGATAAATTTCATATAGCTTCAAGGATACAATGTGTCTTATGTCTTAACATTTATAGCCCAAGACTCAAACTAATTAAAACCAACATACACGGCACACAGAGGCAAAGGAGATGATGAAGGACACACATATAATTTTGGTTGTTTCCTGGAGCCCTCGACTCATTTGTGTGTCTTTTCCCAGGGACCCAAAGTCCACCCCAAAGCCTAAGACAGCCTGTGCCCACTTTTGCTCCCAGGGAGATATGCCAATATGTTGAGACTGGGGAAGTGATGGGCAGGAGGGTCGGGCTGGTGGTGAGCAGAATCATTCTGAAGTATCGCTTGCCACACAGGATTACCAAAATAAGATACAGCTGATTACATGAATGAATTTATTTGGAGACCTCCCAATATCAGTTCCCTTGTTCCCAGTAGGAATTTCAGGAAGCAGGACCACTGAGGAGTGTTTGGCTGTGAAAGAACTGTGCCACCATGAGTACCGCAGGGAAAAATGATGTAATCTTGGGCATCTGCAGAAGGTAAGCTGATGGGCATGAGGGATGATCCTCTTTTCTTAGCACAGCAAGACAGATCAAACCACATCAATACAAAGTGGCAGCGTGACTTCTCATCACCAAGTCTTGGCGATAACCAATCTTTGCTTGTTTTAAATGATTTGCTTGTTTTATTTTACTCTGCAAACCCGTACGTTGGAATATACACGACAACACAGGGAACCTTGTTTTGTGTAAATTTTAATAGCTCTCCAATATCCCACTATTTCAAACAGGCAAACCCTTCTTTCTGATATATAATACTAGGCAATGAGAAAACACATAAGTTTGTCTCATGCTGCATAAGCTGCACCATGATATAGAGCAATTGCACAGTGTTCATATTCTGCTTTACAAAATATTTGTGCATTGCAGTCCTAAGGGATTTTAAAAAAAGCATTCCTAAAGATATTCTAAGTATTTTGAGGGCTTCTGAACTGGAACCTGTATGAGTAAGCAAATGACTTATTTTCCTTTTTTTCCTCCCAGGGTTTTTGCTAGATACACTGTATTTTAGAAAATACATCCAATACATTTTGCACAATTTTGCCCATAATTAGTTTCACTGGGAAAACTGTGAAGAACTACTATCCTGCTCTTAAATTCATAATTTTGTTTCAAGAGTATGGGAGATGTTTAGATAGAGTGAAAAGTATTTTCTAACAAATCAATATTAATTTACCTGACTGTTACGGTCTCAAGAGCCAATGTGGGTTCTTGTACTGAGAGGGAAAGGAAAGATTTTACCTTGGCCAAACATTATTCAAATATTTATAAGATTAGGTAATTTAGAAGAGAAAATATATATGTCAGGGAACAATCCTGAAGGATAATTTTCCAGCCATCTCTTTGAGTTGCTAATGGCAAGAAGGATAAAAAGGCACATAGTGTGATCTGTAATTGTTTTTGGTCATACAGTTTTCTACTAAATTCACTACTCAGTTTATTTCTTGTGCTAGGACAAATGATGCAACATTTCGTCTATGATTTCATAATATTAAGTATTAAAGTACCTCATATTAAGTATTGAAGTGTTTATAATTGTCTGGGGGAAAAATCGCAAGCCAACACTGAAGAAAAAAATAGAACTATTTACATTCAGCAAATTTCGACAAAAAGGTCAGTATCTTATTTTGTGACATCCAGCCTTACACACGTCACACATTAATAGCTTTCTGGTATGTGATGACACTCAGATAAGCCATTTGTTCTTATTCATCCTACCTTCTTAAACTCCACAGGCTATGTTCTGCTTTAGGAAGGTGAATAATTAGAAGCAGAACTAAGAATAGATCATTAATAGTTTCTTCATCTGAAGTGTTAGGCTGTTGTACACCATAATTATTAGATAATAATGCTAGGTCATTTTATTACAAGTAGAGAAAAGAAGTAGTAATCATAGTTACAGGTGGTCTATAAGCCACTCTCAAGCTGTTTATATCCAGGACATATCTTACTGGCAGTGATTCTGGTAGGGTGCAAAATGTGGTCATACTTTTAACCGGCAAACTGGACAGAAGAAAGCTCCTTTCACCTTCTATTCTTAGTAAAACAGTCACAATGCTAATCAAAACACAAAATTGAGAAAGTAACGTTTCACCTCTCAAGACATGGGTTCAAACAGAGTTCATATCAGAAATGAAATGAGTTTGTTACTTTATGCCAGCCATGTTGGAGCACATTTCCATATGTGGTGCTTAGAACCTAATTGAAAGTGCCCTGTTCATTGCAGGTTTGGCCCCTTTGTTTGTATCATAAGAATAATTAATAATTCAGCCACATTATAGGGATACCAAACATGGGCCCTTCTCCTTGAAGCTCTTATGAGTGTGCAAACTGCATCCATGTGGGTAGTTACATTGACATCAAGGGGGGGGGCACTCAGGTTTAAAAAGTTGCATACTTGCTTATGTGTTGGTAGAATGAGGGACAGTGGTGGTCAGGAATGAGATGCAGTAGCAGAGGAAGGAATACACAACATAATTGTGTGAACACAGATCACTTCATAAATTGCCTTTTAATACAACATCTTATAAAATGTATTTGTATCTTAAGGGGAGAGATTTAGAAGTAGTACAGCCCTTAGTATTATCAAACATGGAAAATCAATTAAATTAACATGCAAAGTTTAAACACCACATATTGGAAACTCATATTTTCATATTTTATGCCTCAATTTTGATACACTTAGGAGATCTCCAGTAGGAATTCAAAAAGTGTTATCTTCTTTTGTGCCCAAAACCAGAAAAAGAGCTCCACTGGTCTTGACAAGCTGTTAAAATTAAAATATCTGTTTAAGCACAGCATAATATATGAGATGTTTAAGGCATTTTCCCTTAGAATTTAGTTTTATCTTCTTTTAGTTAATTTTCTGAGATAAAATCCAGTTATAAATAACCTGCGGGTAGTCTCACTATGCTTCTTGTGCGATGGCAAATCTTTCGCAGCTAAAAATTCTGCCTCTCAGAAAGCTCTAGAGAGAATAAGCGTACTTTGAAAATTATCCAAAGCAAAATAAGCAAAAAGCATTACAATAATAATCAAATAATTAGTAATTATGCAGGAAGTTATATTATATTTATAAGCTATCTTGCTTGGGCTTTTTTTTCTTTTTAAAATACAAACATAGAAGAAAATTCATTGGCTATAGTCAATGTGAACCTATGAGATTTAGATGAATTGGTTAAATCAGATTTGCAATAATCATAAATGAAAAGATACTGGAGAAAAGTAGCGATACATGGAAGAGCAATTAAGAGCAAGATACGAAATTCAACAATTAATTAAATACTTCTAAATACATATTACTAAAGAGTTTAAACATAACTGCACAAAATTTTGTTTGCCAGTACGACAAAGAAAGAGTCAAGAAAAGAATTGTAATATGATATGAGAAGATGTAAATTAGCTGTAATATGAAATGAATACTTCCTCTGTTCAGGAACTAAAAGAGCATTATGTTGGCTGCCATCCATTGACTGTATATATAATTACCATGAATTCCAATTCTACTAGAAAAGTAGTAGCCAATTCAAAAGAATCAGTCTGTAGGACTCAGTACTGTAGGATTTCTTCTCAGGGATCTGAAGCTAAAGACAATCATTAGGGATAATATAAGTCCAAACAATTTCCAAAAGGTCTGTTGAACGTGAGATATTTTTTAAAAGAATACAACTGTGGCAGAAGCTTGGAAGTCAAGCAAACACCTTGTTACCATCAGCAAAGAAAACAGCAGAAAGCCATTGTGATAGGTAATACAGAAAGGAACACCTAGCTGTAAGCTAACAGGAAATAACTGGTAGAGATTTAGACAGAAAGGAACTTCCCAGCTCTTCTTGACTTTTTCTGAGGTTACTGAGAAGGCTGATGATGGCAGTATATATAACATAATTTATTTGGATTTTCAAAATGCCTACAATGAAATTTAATGTTGGAGAGGTAAGAGCTATGAGATTTAAATCTTTTGTCTTTCCTATGTATCAAGGCGGGAAAAAAAGGATGGCTAAGAAGGGGGGGATTAAATTAGAGTGGGGGAAAAAAATCTTAAACGGTGCAGATGTCAATTTAAAGTTCTACTTTTAGCACAACACGTAGACCTTCATAATAGAGAAGTAAAGACATATTAATTAAGAAAAGATAGTAAACACTTTGGCTGAGCCCTAGTGCCAACAGTTTGATGCAAATAAGCAGTCTCGAAAATGCAAAATGGTGGTTCATTTGCATATTCATAGTTAATGTGCATGTTCACAAGACTGATAAGCATGTTCACATCAGATATCAAGCTGTGTGTTCTGCTGGCAAAAACCCCCTTCAGCGGGCTTGAGTTCTGCTGGGAAAATGCAAATCATCCTTGTGAATATGCACATTAGCCACAAACATATGCAAATGAACCACCATTCTGTATTTTTGAGACTTCATATTTGCATCAAACTGTCGGCACTAGGGTTCAGTGTAGACACAGCCTTTCTCACAGAAGCCACATCTACCCTAGAGAGTTTTGTTGACAAAACTGAGGTTTTGTAGACAAAACTCATGGAGCATCAGAAACTGTCATCAAAAGTGCTGTGTAGACACCATGGGGAGCTCTTTTGTTGCCAGAGTTGATTAAAAGATTGATCTGCTTTTATGTGTGGATGCAATCTGTTGACACAAGTTGTGTTGCAACCTCTCTTCCGACAGTAACTCCTGTAAACTGAGGCTTTTAGTGTAGACATAGCCAGAGAATAATAAATGATCAGAAAGGCTTGCAAAGTAAGGTCCCTGTCCCTGATACCAAACCACAGTGAACTGAAGGAAAAAGAACGCATAACACACTGTACACAATGTTAATATGTTCTGAATACTAATAACCAAATCAAAGTCCTACTTTTAATATCCCTTGCCCCCACCCAATTGGTGTTACACTTAAATTGTTTAATTCACGCTGACTTGGGTGGATTATTTTTTCCTCATATTTAGTTATACCATCTCTTGGCTTACAACAAGAGACAATGGGCTCAGTTTGCATCCCTTTGAGGTCACTGACATCATTCTTATAGGGAGAGAGATTAAACGTGGTATTTTCAAAAGTTCTGTTTAGCAGAGACAGTCTTACCCAATGAATGTGGAGATGTTTGAAATCCAGACCTGTCCCACATTTTGTGGCTCTGAGACAAGCCTCATTTACTAATTTTATTAGAATATTCAGTATTCCACACCAAAACAAAATATTTATATTGGACTATTTCTTTTTCTATTTGCCCTTCAAAACTTGGAGTTAGCTGATGGCAGGTCTCTTTTATATTCCTTGGATTGTGGAAAGCCCCAAAGTAGAAGCTTAAAGGTTCTCCCACATGTCCATTAGATGTTGATCACATCGCAATTTGAAGAAGGCATTTCAAATACATTATTCAATTATTTATGAGCTGCAACATTACCTGGAACTGGTGCCAGCAAATCCATTGCCAACAATGTGTGTATTCGTGTATGTGATGCATTTTCATTATGCTGACCTCTCCAAGACCACAAAGTAAAGTATATGGCTTCTCCCTCTAAAAATTCAATAAGCACCTGATTATGCAAAATAAGAAAATATGTAAATTCTAAATGATCAGAACCAACCAGTATTCATGAGAACTTTAAGTGACTCAGATAGGAGGAGATGATGGTTCTCAAAACAATGGGACTGTATCACAGATATATGTTACATCAGCTGTACGTCTCAACTCCCCTTTACCTCCTTGTGAAGGGATTTCTCTCACCTTGGGCAAGTCTCCTCGTAGCTGGGTCTAGGAGAGTGGTTCTCAAACTTCACTGCACTGAGATCTTCTTCTGGTAACAAACATTTCTATCTGACCCCAGGAGGAGGAAATGAGACCACCTCCTGTCCAGGTGGTGGGGAGAGGGGCTTGAAAGCCGAAGAGCTGGCGGGGTGATGTGTGACCTTAGCTCTGGGCAGTGGGGCTTGGGATTGGGCTTCAGACATGCTGGGATCCTGGGCCAATACTAGCATTGGTGATCCATTCAAATGGGGTCATGCCCCACTTTGGAGTCCTGACCCATAGTTTGAGACCCCCTGGATCTAGGAAACATCCCTCAACTTACCTGCTCCCCACTGCCTGTTGCTTTTGCGGCCCCTCTCTCTTTCTCAGGGGGCTCCCTCTTTGTGACTTGGCTCTCCAACAAGGTTACTGTAGAGTCTGTACTCCCGTTCAAAGACCAGTCATCACACGTGGGCTTTTGTTCCCATCTGCAGGTCCTGAGCCCCTTTTCCCAGTGGATGGTAGGAGAATCAAGGCCCTTCCTCTATTCAGGGTTCAAGCCTATGTACCCAGCAGCCAAGGACTGCACAGTCCAGCTCCCTGCTGCTACTTCCCAGGGCTTTCTCCTATTATCCTCTCAAGCTTTCTTCCCTGTAAATCTCTGGGTTGACACTTCCTTTGGGGCTAGAGTCCTAGAGTTCATTCTCACTTAGGTGGGCTCTGTCTTCCCAGAGAGTAACTGCAAACTCCAAACCTGCAGTCCTCTTCTGTATATCACTTCCTGGCTTTTTACTAACCATCCTTCTGCTGCCCATGTGAGTTTTATAATCATCGAAGCCTGGCTCTTCCTCTAGGTGCAACCAGGTACTATGTAGTTGTAGGACATTCCTTTGTTATGTTTTATTAATCAGATTGCCTATGCTGTGGATGGAGTCTTTCATCCTAAACAGTGGATATCCAAAAGGTACATTCTATTGTTGTCCTTCAATCTTTTTATACCCAGGAAGAATGAAAACTGGCATTTTTGATATGTATAATTAAAAGTGAAACAGCTCTACAATCGAGAGCTGGTTGAGAGAGCAGGGAGTTCTGATCAGTACTGAAAAAAGTTGAAAGCAGAGATTTTTCCCTGTAGAATCTCCTCCTCTCTTTCTCAACCAGGTCCTGGGACACAGGAGCTGCATTTTAAAAATGCGAATAGGGATTCCATCCAATTGCTGTTCGATGGGGCCCATGCATACAGCTGTCAGCAAAGGTTTTCTCTGACACATACCAAACCTACAGGTAAATAGCCACATAATTTTACTTTTGTCAATGCACCCTCTCTCTTGTATTATCCCCTGCCCCAGTCTAAAGCCATTCTTTGTTACAGTTACTGATTTGTCATGGCACAAATGATGGCTTTGTATCTTTGAGGTGGGGACCAGGACCTATATGTGTTTAGGAATAAATGTAATTTTATTGTTTTAAGGATAAAGGGATCAGCTGTACACTTCAAAACAGAACTCTTCCTGAGGAAAGAATGAGTGCAGAATTGCAGAGACAAGTTAAACAGGACAGTCATTACCCAAATGACATACTTACCACAAACTTTTATTTCTGCACGAAGAACTTACAGCTTCCACGTGAGTCATCAGATGCTACCAAACCCCAACTTGAATAATAAATATAAGACAAAACAACTACTAATATGGCAAGATTTACAGCACAGCAGCCCCAAGATTCCCTTTTCCTGTTTAAAACTTTTGTTTCTGGAAGTAGGTCTGATACTTCTGCTGTTAAAAGTCAATGACAAAGAGTCTGGCAGTAGATGGGAAGTACTTCAGGCTGTGACGAAAAGCAAAGGCCTGTGCCTCTCTATGCAGGTGGTGTTCTGTTACAGGTGATACTTTCCACCAGTCAGTGTAATGGGATAATACAGAAACACTGCCACTAGCTTGTGGTTCTGTGAGATCACTCAGAGTCAGGAGTTTTCATGCCTTGTTCGTACAAACGGCAGCTGGCTAGATGAGTCAACAAAATGTTTCACCCCTCATTATTATATGAAAGACCAGGACAGTAATTTTGAAAGTTCACTTTCTTAATCTGCAATTGCAATTTGGCACATTAGCCAAAAGACTCAGGGCAACTAAAACATTCAGTTTTCCTGATAGAATGCCTTTGACTTCAGTGGAATTATATTTGTTCCGAACATATCCCAGGCTGTGTCTGCACTTGCATTCCTCTTTCAAAAGAGATATGCAAATGAGGTAAATCGAAAATGAAAACAAGGTACAGATTTGCATATCTGGCACCTCATTTGCATATCCTTATTTCAAAATAGCTTCTTTCAAAAGAAGAAAACCAGAGTAGACACAGCTCTTTCAAAAGTAAACCCCATCTTCGAAAGAATCCTTCTTCCCATAAAAAAAAAAAGGGAATAAGGATTCTTTCAAAGATGGAGTTTACTTTCAAAAGAGCAGTGTCTACACTGGTTTTCTTCTTTTGAAAGAAGCTATTTTGAAATAAGAATATGCAAATGTGGTGCCAGGTATGCAAATCTGCACCTCATTTGCATTTTGATTTACCTCATTTGTATGCCTATTTCAAAAGAGAAATGTAAGTTTAGACACAGCCCCATTGCGACTTTCCTTTGCACACATTCATGTCACTTCTGAAAACCAGGCAAAAAATCAATAGTGCTTTAAACAAAAACACTTAGCATATAAGATTTTTGGACCAGGGACTGATTTTTGTTCTGTGTTCGTGCACAGTGGAGCCCTTGTGCATGACTAAGGCTCCTAGATGCTTCTAGGTAATATAAAAATAATATAGATTTAACCTCTCTAATTCAGAACTCTTTCTTCTGGCAACATCTACAATCCAGTATGATTTTAATTAGCTGAATGATCACTTGTCATGGGGGTGGCCATATTTCCTGTGGTCCCATAAAGTTTGTATACAGCCACCAGTCCTGGCTCTCAGGGTTCTGTGCCGTTATTTAGGTGTAATTTAGCCCTAAATGTCTTCTAAGCAGTGAAAGTGTTGGCAACGTGCTAGACGATATTGACCTCTTGTAGTCCGGCAAGTTCTCTTGTCCAGCACCAGTCAGGTCCTGATGGTGCTAGATGAGGGAGGGTCAACCTATAGAAACATCTACTCATGGCCTCCAGTTCACAGGGTGCCCTACATAAAATATATAGTCTTACTTTTAACAAAAAACTACTTTCTTTCCTTGTTAGAAGGTAGCAATCAAATGATCACTCTTCGATCTCTTATAATGGTCTCCACAGTCAATTGTTCCATTGCTCATATTTGATGTCAATGATTTCTAATGACCTCTACTATCCAACACACAAAAACCCACCCCAGAACCAAAGATGTTTCTTTGGAGATTCCTGTTTTTGTTATAATTTCCCTTTTTTGCCTCCAAAATTAACTCCGTTAAGTAGGCAACTTCATTGTTCCTGCTCATTCCCTAAACAATAGCTCTTCACTTCACAAGAAATTTCTACACTTGAACTTCAATAAAGGAGACCTTATCCACTAACCCATAATGTCTCCAGTTCCATAATGTTCAGCTCCATTCAACACCACCTTTTCCTGAAGACAGCATCCTGGTTTACTGACATCATCCTTGATCAAAATACACAAGTATTTACTTAGGAAAATAACATTAACCAGCTGGCCACTGCAACAATATCACCTTTCTCACCTGAATACAGTCACAGATGATGCATTGGTGGCACTGAACACTTAAGGTCATTTTTTTCTTTCAACCCCCTCTGGTACATTAATTTTTATTGATAGCTTACAGCTATGGCAAGTTGTGTTGATTTTACTAACTTGCAGGGCAGCAGAACATCAATGATGGGGAAAAAAACAGAACAAGTCATCTAGTCATTGGTCACAACATATCATTTATTTTCTCCTACATTCTGTTTACCAATTGGTTGCACATTTTGTGCATATGTATTTTTTTCTAACTTTCACTGAAGTTTTACTTGATTCACTATGTAGACCTTGATACAAGGTCTATGAAGGTTTTTGAAATGCACAAATTACCTCATTTCTCCCCTTCCCCTCCTTAGAGAATTCTTTGTGAGAACTATATAAATGTTTACTTCTATGGAGCAATTCTCTCTGTACTGATTTAACCAGAGCAAACCAACCTAGTCAATCATTTTCACGAAAGATTATCAGGAAAAAAAAATCCCTGAAAGTGGGAAACTTTAACTGACCAACCCCCAAATCTAGCCATTCTAAAGCTCACAGTTCTGCAGCATCACATCAGGCGACCCCACCCCCCCCGCAAATTCTGGCATTAATAGGTCATACTGAGTTTAGTTCCAATAAAATCACATGGGACATAATGTTAATTCAGACAGAATGCCTCACCTGTTATTTTTACATACGTGACATGGAAATTGACCTTGTATTGTTACACAACCACACAGCTGCATATACAAATACAAGAAATGTGGAACACACAGACCTTCTAGAGTCAATCCTTCCCAAGTAAAACAATTAGTAATGTTAATGATCCTTGAAAAAAAGTATAAAACAAAAAACAGCTAACCTTCCTCTAAAAAGCAGCAGTTATTATAAAGGGACTATTGTGCTCTTTGACTGTGCATTTATTATAAGCAGTGCATTGCAGTCTAAGCTTCACAGAATAGACTGTGAATAGCCCAGTGCTGCAGGTATGCAACAAGGGTGGATGGGTGGAGAGAAGAGAATATAAAAAAAACAGCTATCCCCGCACAAGAGTTGGGCACAATCTTAGTCTTTCTAGAGCTCCACTTTCCCGAATGCATAGCTCCATACCAGGTTCACCACTGCTCCCTATTGAACTGACTGCTAGTAACAGTTCTGTTGACTTCAACGGGACGTAAGCATTGCACGAGTGCTGTCCTGATTTGCTTAATTAGTACCTTAGCACACAAGTTCTTTGGGGAAGAACTTGTTATATCTTTGTTATGCCTATGGCTGTGTCTACACGTGCCCCAAACTTCGAAATGGCCATGCAAATGGCCATTTCGAAGTTTACTAATAAAGCGCTGAAATGCATATTCAGCGCTTCATTAGTATGCGGGCGGCAGCGGCGCTTCGAAATTGACGAGCCTTGCCGCCGCGCGGCGCGTCCAGACAGGGCTCCTTTTCGAAAGGGCCCCGCCTACTTCGAAGTCCCCTTATTACCATGAGCTCATGGGAATAAGGGGACTTCGAAGAAGGTGGCGTCCTTTCGAAAAGGAGCCCCGTCTGGATGCGCCGCGAGGCGGCAAGCCTCATCAATTTCGAAGCGCCGCTGCCACCCGCATGCTAATGAAGCGCTGAATATGCATTTCAGCGCTTCGTTAGTAAACTTCGAAATGGCCATTTGCATGGCCATTTCGAAGTTTGGGGCACGTGTAGACACAGCCTATAGGTACCACTGCAATACAAACAAATAATAATAGTCACTACTACCTAAAAAATCCAAACAGGAATCAAGCAAGGACAGACCTTTATGGACACAACCTAGCTATCACTAGAATCAATGGGAGTCTTTGAACTGATTGTAAGGAGAACTGAACTGGAATACTATTGAATGAACAGTACCAAAGTCAACAACGTCTTGTCTCTGTTACCTGTCCTTGGCACCAGCCAAGGATTGAGCCCAGAAAAAGTGTGAACTAGAGCAGTACTAAGGTTTTTTTGACTGGTGCAGATTCTTAATGGTACCTTTCGCTTTTCCCATAAACAATAGCATTGTGTCCACTCTGCATTTCTGAACCTAGCCTGGAGCCAGCTAGCCTACCCACAAATGGCCACTGGGAACCCATGTTGGGGGACCACCTGCCAACCCCCTACCTTGACTCAGATCTGACCTGGAACTAGCTAACCTACTCACAAATGGCCACCAAGAACAGATGGGTATCAGTCCCTTGCAAGATACTAGCCAATTTCAAATTAACCCTTTGTTGCCCTCATTCTCCACCACTAAATGTTATTTTATTTTCACTGAGCCCACCCCTGGGTTACACTTCGATGTATTTTATTGAATGCCACTGTTGGATGAAGCGGAAATTAGCTTTCAAGCACACACCCACACACACGCATACTCTCCTACACTCATACACTTACACAGGGGAACTCCTGCAAGTGAAGAGTTGCAATGGGACAGTGGAGAAAGCCAAGGCATGGTGGGCTCAGTGTGCCTGCCTGCAGTCATGAATTCAGGATGGCTAGCTGATTGTATGACCCCATTGTCAGCTTTCTCCTTTGCCAGCGTAGCACTCAGGAACTGTAAGTATCATCCTACCTGAGGAGATGAGAGGGTTCCTAGGCCTCCTCCCGCCTCCCTAGTCAGCCAAGACTAATGCCTGAAAAGTGGCTATGGCAGGAACTCCCTTACAGCTTTGCTCTTATCTTTTTGCGTGTTTCAATCCAATAGCTCATCTCATGTCACACTGCCCCAAGACACTATATGATTATGAGTCATCACCACTGGCCTAGAACTCTGTATAACCATGAGTCTTCAGCTAACAGCAGATGGGACTTTGACCTTCTCTTGATGGGGCCTCTTTTCCTCTCTTGGGTGGGTTCTTTTGCAGGGTGCAGTTCCAATTATTCTCTAGCCATCAAGGTGCTGCTGGCAGTTGGCCGTCCACACAGGCTGGCTTCTGGGACTGATTCCATTGTGCGCACACACATTCACAGTTTCCTCAGTCAAGGAAAGCTCATGTCGGAGGAAGAAATTTCATTTAGAAAGGAGCAGCCGGGATTTCTTATGACTTGTGGTATTTATAAACAATTTCTAACTAATTTATAATCCTTAATATACACCAAGCAGCTTCCACAAAACAAAACTTACAGAAAGTTAAAGGACTTACATCTGCATTATGTAGGACTGGAGCGAGGATTTATACAACAGTCTCCAAATTAAACAACAAGTGTAAGCGCTACAGAGTAATTATGTGAGCACTGTCCATTTGAATTACCTATGCACAATTAGACAGAGATACTTACAGGGACATTACCAGAAAAATGCAGCACGTGTTAATTTAATTTTCTAAGGATTCACTTAATTTCTGTTTGCATACTCTGTTCTTTGCTTTTTCTGTGTGCTTAAGTAGCCTGAAACATGCAGAGAAACCATGTTAATCAGTATTTACAGAGATGAATATTATCTTCATTAGGTTTTCAAGGAAAGTGATTGAGGTGTGTGATTTCTCTGAGCCTGACTTTCAGTGTTCAGAATCTGTAGTAGCAAAAATTCAAGAAAATCACAAATTCTGTTGACACAAAGAAATTTAAATTTTACCAACTGCAATTGGTATCGCAGAACTGGTATTCAAAATTAAAAATGAGTTTTAGCACATCCCATTTTTAATTAATTTTTAATACTGAAAAAGGTTTTTCTTTTAACCACAAGTGCCATTTCTTCCTGGTGAAAATCCCAAAGGTACTTCACTCTTTTCTTCAAGGCATAATTTTCTTTCAGTTAATTAGAAACTGTGGAAGACAGTGGGCTGGGGAGTGCAGAGCCTTTTTTTTTTTTTTTTGGCAGTTTTTACTTCCTTATTTACAAATGTCAGCCAGAGATTTGTCGGGGAAAAGAACAAGAAAATCTACATGTTGCTTTATAAAATAAGGTCCCAATCCTGCAGATTTGCAGATCTCAGAAATGGTGATAGTCCCATAGACGTCAACGAGGCTGTTCACAATTCATAATGGATATATCTACAACATGGAAACTATAGCTACGCTGGATAACCTCAGGCTGAAGACAAAACCTCCAATGAAAGTGGTGAATGGAACTAAAATGACTACTTGTTTCTTCTATCCGGACCAACAAAGAAGTAATGTTACTGTATGTGGAATCAGTGTTCCCTCTAAGCTGAGCACTTGGGACAAAGAGATATTCAGATGTTACCCAGCTGATTAGCAGAGCATCCACAGCCAACAGCATGTGTTTCTAATGGTGGTGCACATCTGCACATGCCTCGGTGCACATAACAAAATTTATTCCTCACGCGGATGGAAATATTAGAATGAACATTGCTTGGAATGTTTCAACATGACATTATGGGCTTTTTGTGTCAGGTTTGGTCTAAAGTACAAAGTTAGGATGGCATAAGTCACACAAGTGAAATATGAACTTTGGTGGCTGTAGGGTGAGGCAACCTGTGTCAACTACAGTTTGTAGTGTAGATATGTAGTCAGGCTAAATCTACACTAGAAGGGCGACAGTGGCATGGCTGCAGCATACTCCTGAGCAATGCAGCTCTGTTGGCCTAACTTTCTAGATCAGCCCTCAATGAAGGAACACAACCTCCCTGAACATGAGCTATATAGACAGACATACTTTTCTATTGACATAGCTGCATGGATACTGGGGGTTACATTGGCAGAGATGGATCAATAAGGGATGCACTTTTTAAGAATGCTGAGTCCTGTAATGATACTGATGTAACTTGTAAGTGTAGAACAAGCCCAAATATTTAATCAGGGCTCAAACTCTCCTAGTCGGCCCAGTTCTGCTTCCTTTGAAATTAATGGCTAAACTCTTAATTCATTTGATGGACATGGGATCAATGCTGATCTTTGCTACATACACTGAAATGAAAACTTGATGAAAAACTATTTTGCAGAATACCTCCAAGTTCAAGGTTTCTTTCCTACCACCCACAGAGTGCATATAGGGAGATGAATTTTACAGGCAAACCTGCCACCTCCAAAAATTCCAGGCTGTAAATGTGGGACATATATTTTAACATGTACTGGGAAACATTTTAAATGAACTGGGAAAAAAACATTTCAACCCAATAAGCAAGACTCAGGAATAGGAAAGGCAGAGAAAAGGGAGATAACTGTTTTGCAGTCACATAAAGAATCTTGCCAAAGAGGCCTTCTGTACTTAGATTTAAGTGTAGACATTTTGTCACTCAAATCCTTGGTCTTTGGCTGCCTGTGTCTGTATAAGTGTTAACACCAACATCATTGAATTGCTACAGGCAATTTTTATTTTCTGCCAGATTCGCGAATTGAAATCAATCTTCATTGTACTCCCACCAATACCAATTTTGCCAAAGTTTCTGTAAAGCAGACACAACACAATATGTTCACTTTTTCAGGTCATCTGTGATTAAATCCCCAACATTCGTCTGGAAAGAAAAAGTTTTTTTCTTTCTTTTTTTTTTTTAACTGCCTGCAACATATAATTTTACTCAGTGAACACTAAATTAGACACCCACTCAGATTTATTATGATAAGAACATTCAATAAGCTAATTTCAAGATGATGACTCCTATAAATTCTTATAATTTATTATTTAGTACTTTGGTTTTTAATCATTAAGTACGTGAAGACTTTGTAGGTCAAACCTGTATTAATGAAGACAGTAATCTATTTTTCAAACTCCCTGCTACTCACCCACCTTTCAAATTGTAAATGAACAGGAATATTTTTTAAATATATGTAGAAGAACAAAGGGGAAAATTGAGGGGATGGGAGAAGAGATGCTGCACTATTTAGAAAGTTATTCCTGAGAGTTTTTCTGTTTTAAATGATAGACTTCACAACTGTAACAATGATAGCACAAGGTACTACTACATATAAAACAAAAGAAATTATGACTTCATTGAACAATTTTCAGAATCCTGATACAACAGCAAAAAACAAATTAAGATTATGAAAACATAACCAATAAAGTTTTTATTAGATTGTTACATTAGCACATATGGGGTCATTTAGAAGCACTTTCTCTTCCCATCCACTTTTCTGAAACTAAAATATCAATCAAATGACTATTTTACAAAGAAAGTAATTCTATTTGAACAACACTGTTCTTTTACCCTTATTCATTGCTAAAATGTAGAGTATAGCTAATGATTCTTTTATAAGTTTGGTATTGTCGGTAGCTTTGCATTCCATACTGACCTCTGACCACGTGAAATTACCATTTTGATTTGCAGATGCTAGTCTTTGGTACATATTGACTTTTTAGTTCCTACACGACATCTGTTTGTTTTTAAATCTAACAATTTATTTTCCTCCTTTCTCTGATGAATTTATCCCCCACAGGACATTTAATCCTTACAGCAACACTGGACATTCCTTCAAAAATGTGTTGGTGCAATGAGTTGGAGTCTACAACATTTGACTACAATATAGTCAAGTATTGAAGAATATTGTAAATCAGTCAAAACACATACTTTTGGAAGAACAATTACTACTACAGATCTCCTTCAGACATAATATTTTGCCTGTTGCAGCACACTTATTGACAAATCTGTGACTTCAGAAGAGTAGCAATTTCATTTCTTTGCTCAATTAAGAAAGACTTTATGTCATGTGTACAAAGTAAAGGAAATTGATAAGTGGACATAGACTGCATCTTCAGCTCTGTATCTGGCAGAAGTTAAACCAGGTGTCTGCTACTTCAGAAATATTATTCAGTTTCACCTTTTGGCAGTGTCAGTCTCACCTTTTGACTGTGAAAAATATAAAGGGTCCTGGGAAAATGTTCAATGATTTGAACTGATCAAGGAATTCCAGGGCTTTTGAAAATACTTATGATTTTTGGAATTATTTGACCAAAAAATCCATACCCCTTCAAATTTGTGGTCAGGAGCCAAAGCCAGGACTAAAACAAAAAAATAAAAAAACACAAACTACAAATTGAAGAACAGGTTTTTCACCAATGAATCAGGTAGAGGATAAACTGTTGACAATTATCAGGCTTGAACTAGAACTCTTGCAACACAAAACTCACCCATACAGCTATCACATCTCCACTGTTTCTGCATTTATAAGGTTAACTTAAAAGTTAATGGCCATTTTCAGAAGTAGAAAAACAAACAAACAAACAAACAAACAAAAACAACAAAAAAGTCCCAACCATACCTGAACCGACAGGTGGGTATGTCTAGTGGCACAGAAATATGACAGGCGCTACCTTCCACAACTGCCTCCCCTGCATTAGCCAGTACATTGGAAAGAGCAGGTTGTAACATTGTATTACATGGTGTACCCTGCACATACCTTTTCTGCCCACTGGATTGTTTCCAGAAGTCTCAACTTCCCACTTCACCTGTAGCACAGGATTGCCAACTTTCTAACTGAACAAATATGAACACCCCGAGGTCCCTCCACTCCCCTTTGCTCACTTTCACTGGGCTGAGAAAGGGGATTGTGCTGTAGGAAGTGGATGAGGCAGGGGCATAGCCATAGGTGAGAGCCTGGGTGAGCTGTGGCCCATTCATTTAGCCTCCAGGCATATCCCCAGTGCTGCTCAGTCCCCAGCACTTGCCCCTCTCCACCTGGCCGTCCAGTTGGAAAGTGGTGGGATGTGAGCCAAAGCCCCTGAAGAATGCTGTCTCTCCAGGGCTGGCTGCCACCTGAAACTTCACGTGGACCCTGACCAGAGCATCCATTGCTCCCAGAAAGGCTGGCTGGAGAGGATGTGGGGAGGTGTCTCCAGTCCTTCCTGCCTCTTCTCCTGAATCATTGTCCAGCCAAATGAAGTTGGGGCTCAGCCAAGTTTCTCATCCTGGCTTTGCCACTGGGCTGAGGGCTCTGCCTGGAGGTGTGGCCAGAAACGAGGGGCTCGGGGTGGACTCTGGACTGGAAGAGTGGGTTTGGGAGTGGGGGTGAGGGTTCAGGCTGGGCGTGCAGGTTCTGGAGTTGGGTGGGGAGCCTGAGGTGCGGGGGGGGGGGGGGGGGGGGGGGGGGGGGGGCTCAGGGCTGAGGCAGAAGGTTGTGATGTATGGGTAAAAATTCAGTTTGCCTTCTCTATGTAGCAATGAATAATAGCCAATAATAAACTATAATAAATATGTTTTTAATCCTATGCCCCCACAGCGTTTGCAAGCACAGGTTAACTTTGGCTCCTGCTACACTACCATTCCCCTGTTGGAGGTGCCATGGTAAGGAGGCAATGCAAAGCAGGCTAATGAGGCACTAACAGAACTAGACTGGAGTAAGGGAATGTTAAAATGAGGTGCTTATTTCAAAGCTGCCCCCATCTTCACTGTCAATCTGAAATTCGAAGTCTGTTTGCATGGCTGCCATTATTCTAATAAGATGCTGAATATGCACATTAGTGCCTCATTAGCCTGCTTTGCATTGCCTCATTACCATGGCAGCGCAGATGGGAGAATGGTACTTTAATGGCAACCTTTAATTCACCCTTGCAAACACTATGCCCATTTTACAGAAACAGAAATGAGTCTCAGAAAAGGCTATGTGATTAGCCCAAAGCTTAGCAGATCAATGATAAAGACAGCCCCAGAAGCCCAGTCGTGTGATCAATTACAGGATCTATATGGTTCAGATGTTTACATTAGCACACACTTTACTATATCTACATGTACACAAACATAAACAAATGGCTGGCCCTTTAAAATAATTTCTGTCCTGATAAATAGGAGAGTTTTACTGCAAGGGTTCAATCATATTCAGTGGAATTCAACCAAGGTCAGGATCACAGGCATGTAACTACATGTTGAGGAATACATCAGAAAAGTTATTTAAAAAACAACATATGCAATGTTCCCAAAATATGCAAACTTGGGGGAGGAATGGGGTTAAGTCCAGTATAAAGCTTTTTTTTCACGTGACTCTTATCTTCATGCGGGCCGCATCTGCACATTAGTCCCCCTCCTTAAGTGGAATGCAAATGAGCAAGATTGAAAATGCAAATGAAGTGTGGATTTAGATATCCCATGACTCATTTGCATATTCCCACACAATTGCATTTTCAGAAGAGGCTTTTCTGGAAGGCAAAACCAGCCCTGTAGAGGGAGTTCCTTTGGAGGGGGGAGAAAAAAACATTTTCGAAAGAACCCTTCTTCCTGAAAAGAATGTGA
Organism: Carettochelys insculpta; assembly: GCF_033958435.1. Taxonomy (NCBI): domain Eukaryota; kingdom Metazoa; phylum Chordata; order Testudines; family Carettochelyidae; genus Carettochelys; species Carettochelys insculpta. The sequence goes on along the minus strand of NC_134150.1, from coordinate 33,065,168 downwards.
AAAAAAGTTTCTTCCAAAAACAGGTACTCTTCCCCAAAGGAACTTCCTTTATATGGCTGTTTTTGCTTCCACAAAAGTTTCTTCTGGAAGTGCAATTGCATGGGAATATACAAATGAGGCATGAGATATGTAAATACATGCCTCACTTGTATTTTTGATTTCATTAATTTGCATTCCTCTTCCAGAAGGGGAGTGCTGTGTAGACGTGGCTGCAGAGAGACAATTTCTAGAGGATCCCTCACGTGACTTTCAACAAGACATATTGGCTAGTGGGATTTGTCATGATAGGTTTGTGACATCCATCCAATTTCAAACGTGAGGTAAGTGGAGATGAATTTTTTGCTTGCCACCAAGCTCAATTTGGCCTACACCCCCACCTTGAATGCTAACGTCTAGACTGAAATCGACTATATCTTTTCAGAAAGGGCAACCAACAGCTGCGATGATAATTTTCAATCACAGCTGACTCGGGCCGTATTTGACCTAATGGTCTAGATGCGAACATCTCCTTAATCCCATTACTAATGCTTTGCGTTATCCAGTTCCCCCTTATAAAAAAGTCTGTTAAATATGTTACAAAGCTATGTTTTATTCTGAAATATTAATTATGTTTAAAATTACAACTCTGCCAAGATTTATAACCTTGCAAAAACTATTGCATTTCCATATGTAGCTCAGCCATTTTCACTTTTATATACCTATCATTTTCCATTGTTTATTTTCCTTGATTGATGGTAGGGCTTTGGAGGTTTCCCATTATGAGCTTTATAATTATCACGGGTAATAAAGAAGCTCTTCCTATTATGCTCAGTCAGACTGCCCAACTTATTCATTGTAGGTCACTGGTACAGGACTACAAGAAATACAAGAATTTATTTTTCAGTCAGGGGCATGTGCTAATAAGCAGATGTATTTATTTCTCTCTGTTTCAAAAGGATTAAGTTTTGGAAAAATTAACATCACTTAGTTTGTCAGCCTCCATCAAGAGTTTAGAGTCATTTTTTCTGTGCTAACTATGACAAATCTAAAACCCAGTTACAATAAATAAATGAATTAATAGGCAGGGGGAGGGGACACATCTCAATTATATCCTTACTCAGCCAAAGAACCTAACACTGTCTATTTCAGCTGATAAGCAGGTTTACCCTGCACACTGCACAAAATTGTAACTTGGCTTTAACAGTGTAATGTGCTTATTTATAAGACTACTACAAATCTCCAGAAGTCCTTGACCCTTAGCTATTCCAGGAGCTCACTGAATATATCATCTGGGTTTTGCTTAATTACACATAATTAGGAAATGTAATTATGCTTTCAGTGTCACTTTGACATTAGGAGCGTAGTGGACAGTAAGAACACTGGTACCACGGAGTCCTTGAGAGAAAATTTAAAAATAGAAGCCAACCTCTAAAAAATAGAGAACATTTTGAAAGGTCCGTAAATCAAACATATCAAATAATCATAAAAAAATTTGCTCTTGGCAACAGGAAAATATTTGATACAACAGCTATTGTGTTCAGCACAGATCAGTTAATTAATTTGCATCAACACTAACGGTATTATTGAATTATTTTTCCTCACTTTAATTTGCTAACTTTCTAACACAGATACATTTTTTTTTATCATTCCTCCATTCTTTAAATGGCAATCCCATCACATATTAGTAAATTACTTCAATTACGTCTTCTCCAAGAATTCTAACATTCCTTTCATGTGTTCTTCCCAGGCGAGTGCTGTTAATGCACAATGATTAGGAATGTTGTTTGAAATAAACCCATTCCCAGAGCAAAATTTACATGCCTTGGTAAGTGGGAAGACAGCTATTTCACGCCTTGGTGATTGCCCACCAAACAAAACACCAAGCCGATGAATACAAGTTGACAAAACAAATGTGAGGCAAACAGATCTGATCCCATGGTGCCTCATATTGCTTCTCGTTTATCACATTTTAACTTACTGTTATAGCAACTCGCTACAATAAAATAATACACTCCATTAAATATATTAGCAATAGTAATGATTGCTTAGTGCCAAGGACTGGGAATGATTTACCAAAGTGCAATTTACTCACATGTTATTTAGGCTTTCACTGGGCTTTGCTCTTTAAACTTTTTTGCCAGTAAACATGAGGCTAAGCTCTCTAAACAGCCCTGGGGTGGACATGCATACTAGTTTTATATACAGGTCTTGGGAAGAGATTTTTATTTTTAAAGTCTCATTACACTATACAGCTGTAGATCCACTCACCCACAAGATGCATTTAAATTCCTGTGCATTTAGAAGAGGGAGTATGGTCTTAGCAGGAGACAAGAACTCCATCCAGAGTTCTGCTCTGAGTGCTGGCACTGAACCACTGCTGGCCATTTCACAGTGCACTTCCAACCCTTCCTCCACCTCCTTCCACCGTGCAGCTTTTTCCAGGGAGAATCAATTGGTTCTCAGGCCACACAGGGAATTTTCAGGTAGAGTAGCTATGCTTCCCAATGGCCCAGCACATGCTGTGCTCTTACAAGGAGAGTGCCATTTGCCTAGCCAATGAATGTTGTGGATGAGTTAAACCTTCACTTGATGTCTCACGAGACAGACCTAAAAACAGGAGATTTAAACTTAACACACACAAAAAAAAAAACAAAACAAACCCAAAACCCACATCTGTGGTTTGTCTTCTGGTTTGAGAACGCCACACAGTGGTCCTCCATGTCTGCCAATTTTCAACATGCAATGGACAAAATCTTAAATGTGCACAGACTGCACAAAAAATGCAGGCCCCAGCTGCCCTGTGCGCTTGTTTCCCAGCTTTGCTTCCTCTCCTTGCTCTCACTGCCAGGATCCTGCATCTTCTTACATCCTCAGCCTCAACACCCAGATGCTTCCCCTGGGTTCCTTCTTCCCTAAACTTCCTCTCACTGCACTTTAAGAGGTGCTACTAGTGAGGGGCAGGGATGGTGGTGCCACCAGTGCTGCTGCTCTCAGGGAAGGAAGCAGCTTCCTGTACTATATCTACGCTGGGGGTCTTGCCCTTCAGAGCACATAGGGTTAGTGCTGGTACTGAAGGTACCTGCTCCTGCTGCCTGTGACATAGCAGCCCTTACGAAGTGAGGAACTGCGCAGAGCTCAGGCAAAAATCCCCACGTTTTTTCCCTACGTGGGAAAACACATTCATGATCGTACAAAAGTTAACAATTCTAATGATGTGAATGCATTAGCAACGGAGTATTTATTTAGCTATTATTTTCTATTTGTATTACATCCAGCAGTATGTACCCCTAAATTTCATCTACAGTTTGAATTGGACTGAAATTTTTTACTCAGGAGCAGCCAGGGTGCGACTGGGGGTGTGGGAGGTGTGGCAATGGTGATAGGGGGCCCAATCCTCCTCAGCCCCAGACTTGATGCCATGCCACTCAATCAAATTTGGACTGGTCACCCCTTCAGAATGACAGGTAAGGTACGGAGCAGATCAGCCAAATCCAAGTGAGTAGCATTTCCACCTGGGGCATGGGATTGCAATGCCACTCAAATTTTGGGGGGTGCCAGGGCAGGGCTAGGCAGGTACCACCTCCATGAACTATAAAGTCATGCTTTGTTCCAGAAGGCACTGCATGATTTGAAGTGCCATGGGAAGCAATCTCCTGAGGAGGGGTGCTGATGAGCACTTTTGTATCCTGCAGAAAGCAAGCAATATATATATATAAAATGCACAAATGCTATAAAAGAGACTAAGTATTATTACTGATAGTATTTTTGTATTATTTTGGGAAAAAAGTATAGATAATGATGATAAATTATTACTGAGTATGAACAGTAACTACAATATTCTAACTATTGTTTCAAGAAACTAGAATTACTATTTTTGATATTTAAAAAATTCTTTAATTAACAAAACATATCAAAGACAATTGCTAAGCCTATTTTCTCACTACATTGCAGGAATGTTTTAATGACTCTGACTTTTTTTCTGAGAGAACAATATAAAAGTTATTATCATTTTATTTACAAACTATTCCTGCCATTGACAATATAGTTTCTTAATGAAAACAGTTCCCATGGCACACTTTTGCTATGACCCTTTATTGCCAAGACAAGAGACAGAGGCAGAAAAAAAATGACAAAATAAATATGCACTGGCAATTTTGAATGTACTTCAATTAACAATCATAAATAATGTTTATTGCAAAAGCTTAACAGCTCCCATGGCTCTAGGGGGGAAAAGTGTTTACAGCTGTGGATGTAAACTTACCCACTATGTATCTGTTGCATTTTCACACGTGGGTGTTTGTTTTACAACCATCTTTTAATCAAAAGCAAGATTAAATAAATTTGTTTTGATTTAGGGAAGGTTTAACTTTTCATGTGGCTTCAAAGAAGGAACACATGAATCTAAAAAGTTACACAGAGGACAGAATGAAGGAAAAGTTCTCACACTCTTGAGAAAAACTGGAATATCAGATCTTTTGTATTTGCCACTGTGAATTCATCTGAAAACCTCTGGGGAGCTCTCGCCTCAAAGGAACTCTTCAACACTCTGGTAAAGGAAATAGTTTCTGAGCTCTACTGGGTACGCTCCCTTGAAGAAGTGGTGCCTGTACAAAACTTTTCCAATAAGTAACATTACCTCGTTTGTGATCTCACAATCAGCCTTCCAGTTTATGAAAGGTGTCTTCTCTAAGTGTGGGATTTTTTTTTACAATTAGATTCACTGGGTACTGTTAACAGCCAGTACTAGGCCAGACATGAAGAGAGCCACAGAGTCTAAACTGCAAATTTTTACTCTTGAATAATGCTGAAAACAATGTAACACAATAACCAGCATTAAGGGCTTGACTAAAACAGGTGTGTGAGCTAAAAGAAGATATGTCAGCAAAACCAAACCAAACCAAACAAAACAGAGAAAAAAACCTTCAAATTCCAGATTTGCAGATCTAGGCAGAGTTTAGATTTCAATGATTGTATAAAGCAAGACATTTGGCTTTTAATCTGCAAGACAGGATATCTAATGCAATAACAGTTAAGTCTTGTATGTTGGCTCTCACTTTTCTCTTTCGAAAACTTTCTAAAAATAATAAAAAAACACCCCACTCTTTTTTAAGGGAGAATTTTTTCCAAGTAGGATCTGTGCCTGTTATTCCCTGAGCAGACATCTACTAAAGCCCCACCATTTGGCTCAGAAATAAGGAGGAAAAAATATATCTCACTGCACCTCAAGAGCATTCAAGTTTGTCAAAGGCCTTTGAACAAGCTTTAAATGACATCCATATTTGTCCATTTTTGACTTAAATTGCTTTTGGTTCAACTGCTTTCCACACTGAATTGCCTTGATGCAATGTCATATGAAATGACATAAAACATAGAAAAAAAGCAAGTTGCTACCTAGGATTAGGAAATAAAGGAGTCATGGCCCACATTCACTTCAGTAAACGTTGGAGTAAATGAAAATGAAACTTCTGTTAAAAGGTAATCTCTAAGAAGCTTGATAAGAGCAGGTGACATTTTTACAAGTCTCAAGTTTTCATGTTATATTAGCCAGGTAGAATGAAACAATTTACATATAGCATAAGGTTTCTCAAGCTCCTTTATGCTTTTACTGAAAGAATAAATGCATTTACCAACTTTCTAGTTCTCATTATATAATCTGGGCTTTAATTTCAGTTTTATCCAGGAGGAAGGAATATCTCCCACACCTTCTCTCAAATAGGCAACAGAAGCATCTAACATTTTGGAGGCATGTTGTGACCTATATCAGCTCTCTTACTGGTCACAAATGTCCAGTCCAGGTGGTGAAATATCTACCTGTATGTTAGGCCCACGAATACCTCAGGTAAACAAATGCTGAGTTCATTATCTCCCTTTTGTCACCCAGGTCTCGAAATTGGGCTTTTTGTTGGTTTTTATTCCCTTTCCCTTTCCCTTTGTATTTCAACATTTCCTCCCTCATGATTGTTTATTTCCATGTGAGTTTTCTATTAGATATTACTTCCCCTGTCCCCAGTATTTTATTTTAATGTCACTGCCTTCATTTTGCAATCTTTGTTTCTGAAGTATTGTAGTCACGTTGGTTCCCAGAGAGACTAGGATAAGGTAGACCAGCTTCTGCTGGGTAAAGTCACATCCTTCTGATCTACACAGAGTCTTTTGGGAAATAGTAACAGAAAGAAACCCGCGCTAGTCTATATACTATCAAAACAAAAAAAACGCAGTCAAGTAGCACTTTAAAGCTTTTTTTTTTTTCGTTTTGTTTTGGGAAAGATACTCTGAAGAAGCATCTGATGAAGTGAGTCTGTGCTCACGAAAGCTCATGCTCAAAACTTTTCTGTTAGTCTATAAGGTGCCACAGGACCCTTCATTGCTGTCTGAAGAAGCGTGTCTCAAAAATGTGCATCTTTCACAACAGAAGTTGCCTCAATAAAAAAGATTACATCATCCACATGGTCTTTCTTTAAAAGCAATGAGGGGTCCTGTGGCACCTTATAGACTAACAGAAATGTATGAGCATAAGCTTTCATGAGCAAAGACCCGCTTCGTCAGATGCAGGTCTTTGTATGACGAAGTGGGTCTTTGCCCATGAAAGCTTATGCTCATACATTTCTGTTAGTCTATAAGGTGCCACAGGTCCCCCTGTTGCTTTTGCAGATCCAGACTAACACGGCTACCCCTCTGATACATGGTCTTTCTTTGTTCCAGTCTCTCATGAGCTGGACTTTCTACCAGCAGCAAAGGAAAACGAGCACTCGTGCAATGCTATTTGTGATCCAATACCTGCACAGAAATTTGAATCATGCAACATTGGTCTATTTCAAACTTCTTCACTTGGGAGTACCCAGAAAGTACTATTGTGCAGGAATAGTGATGATAATGACGATCATTCGGAGTCATTTTCCCACTGCGTGAGCTCCTTCAGAGCATTTGAACCCATATCCACAATAATCTTCATGAGAATCTGATTTATTTAATCCCCCTGCGCCCCAGTATTGAGAATGTTGGCATGTTATGAACAAGTAAGGGAAGGAATTGCTGTAGGTGGAAGAGATTAAGAACCAGAACTGCGGATTACAGGTTCTGTGAAACACTACTTCCCACAGAACAACTAACCATGTTTAATTGTCATACATGCAACAATTTTATAATACAATTTGTAAAGGAATGTGGTTTTCCAAGCACATCGTTATGTTATCAAGTGAGTCTGGCTCCAGAGTATTTGAAAACAAGGGACCTTTTAAGTGTACTTGTAATGTGGGGGCTGACTGTTTCCATGAGCTCAGTTGCAGTAGTATGCATCTTTCATGTTTTATGCAAATAGATATAGCTTAAGGGTTTATTCATTGAAACAGATTTAGAACTCAAGAGCTATGCACTTTTAAAAAAAGATTAATGGCGTATAGTCACATGAAGCTCTCCATTTCCACGGACGTACAGAAGGTCGTTAACTCTTCTCCCTCCCCACCCATAATCAATAGAGCATTGATTTTCAGATGGTGTGCCATGGCACACTGGTGTGCCATGAGAACTGTCCAAGTGTGCTGTGAATTTTCATCAATTTCCCCTCACTGCAGCTTTTGCGGTGCCACCAATGGGGGGTGGGGCGGGGGAGAGATGAAATTGACAACCCAGGCCAGCTGAGGCTCAAGCAGCAAGGCTGCCTGAGGCCCAGCTGGTGCAGGGTTGTTCAATTTCCCCCGTGGTGGCTCTCTGAAGAGCCACTGCGAGGAGAAATCCCTCCACAGGAGACCATTTGCCCAGTAGGCAGCTGAAATGCTGTTTCCTGGCCTAAAAGGGTGATAGGGAGCCCTCCCCCAGCACCCCGTTGTGGCAAGGAGGTAGTGAGTGTGGAAGCCTGTTGGATATCGTTTAAATGCTGCATCATGGCTCCAATGGGCTGATGAGGGAAGCTATAGCCTGCTCTCTGGAGCTGCCTCCTCTGTGCCACCCACCAGGAGCAATTGAGTCACTGCTGAAATTTCCAGTGAGTCCTCAATTATTCAGCATCTCTAGCCTGGCACATTCATTTGCCCACCTCTTTTTCAACCTGTCAAAAATGGTGTTTTCTGTGGCGGATTTGAAACATTAATGCATTTGATCTTGCTTTAGCTCGTTGTATGCAGTACTATCTTGCAAACCTGTCTACTAAGACCATAACTATAGTAAATGTAAGTAAATGTGATGTTTCTGAGCAATCGATTCATTTGAAAAAAAGTGGGTGTGCTGTGGAATTGTGTGTCTTATTGAAGTGTGCGGTGATGCTGAAAAGGTTGGGAACCACTGCAACAGAGTATTCGTAATACCCAATTTATACTTCATTATTCAGTTTAATAATTCTTCCAGAACACCACCATTTAAATGCATTATGGGCAACAGAAATTAAGGATGAGCCATAGACTAAACTCTAGCATGAATTTATGAGAAGCATCTTCTACAGACAGTCTGCCCTGGTTTCACCTACATCACTTTTACGCTGTTGTGACTCCAGAGTGACTTCCACAGTGTTGCTCCTACTCACTAGTGTAAATAAGAGCAGAATTATTCAGGATTATTTTACAGACTAACTTTGCCATTCTTATTGATTTAGATCTCTTTTGGATATCTCCACTTCCTTACCCCATCAGGTCCCCCAAAACCTCTTCCTTGTTCTAGTTCAGGGGTGGGCAATAACTTGTGTTGGAGGGCCACTCCAAGAACTTGATATGTAGTCTAGGGCTGCACTCTTCTGTGATATTAACAGAGGAGGTGTGGGCTCTGGGATGGAGGTTGGGTGCAGGAGGGAGCTTGGGGTAAGACACTGGGATGCTGGAGGGTGTGTGGGATTTGGGAGACATTCTGGGTAAAGGAGGGAGTTGTGATCTGGGGCAGGAGATAGGGTTGCAGGAGAGGTTCGGGGTCCAGGAGTGGGTGTGGCTGCATGATTGTGACCTGGAGCACAGGTATAAGAGGGAGTGCAGAGTCTGGGAGGGAGTTGTGACCTAGGGTAAGACATAGGAGTGCAGGAGGGGGTTCAGGATCTGGTAAGGGGTATGGGTGCAGGATTCCAACCTGGAACAGAGGTGCTGCTTCTGGGAGAGGGTTCTGACCTGCGAGAGGGGTACAGAAAGGGGTGCAGGGGTTTGGACTGTGACATGGGGCAGGGAATTGGGGTGCAGGATCTGGGACAGGGTATGGGTGCAGGAGGGTTGGGTTATCTGGGCCAGGGTGCAGGAGGAAGACAAAGAGTTGGGAGAAGGGGTGGGGTGCCAGATGCAGGCTCTGGCCAGGAGGCACTTACTTGTGTGGCTCCCAACCAGCAGGTTCCTCAGCTATGCTCCCTGCTATTCATGCCCCCACATGCTGCTCAGAGCAGCCAGCTGTGGGGGCCATGTGCTGCCTGGGGGAAGGGTACTTAGTGTGCTGTCCATCCTGCAAACAGACAGCTCCTATTACCCAGAAACCCGCCAATGGGAGCTTAAAGATTGTGCTGGGATGGGGCAGCACTCAAAGCCTCTCCTTCCCCCCAGCCATCCTCGGGCTTACAGCCTTTAGAGAATGCTCTGAGTAGCATGAGGGGTGGGGGAGGCAGGGAGCCTAACTAAAGCTCCTGTATTTTGTCTGGCACTGTATTAGCTCCTGGGATTTAAAGAGGATGTCAATTAGGTTGGGCTGAGTCATATAAAAACAGGGAAATCTAGGTTGAAACTGTCTATTCTTTAAGGTAAAGGGGCTAAATCTGAGATTCTAATTCTGAATCTCTTCCTCGTTATCTTTTGGTTACATTCCCCTGAATGTAGTAATATTTCCATCTTTCCCCAATCATACACACTCGACAGTACAGAAGGATTTTGAAAAAAATGTTCCCTGAAATAAAATTTCCTTTTCTGACTGCGGATGGAAAAGCTGAGTTTGGGATCATTTTAGTACTTCAGGTGGAATTTTCAAATAGGCCTAAAGGAATAACATAACCATGAAGCTTCTTTGAAAAACCAGGTCTCAATTTCTTGTGCTGGAAGATGCCAGATGAGCTGTAGAGCAGCATGCTTAATCTCAAGGGAGGATGGGCTGTATTCATCAACTCCCACTGCATGATTAGAGACTGGCATTAATGAAATCTTTGGAACATTCCACATATGCAACATTCTATTTGCACAAACACTATTACAATAGCAAATGGATTGTTGCGGGAGACAGAAAATTGGCAAGAATCAGTCTGAAGTGAACACACAAGTAAAAACTGTTGTTAATATGGTGGTAGGTTCTCTCCACTAGTTTCTCCTGTGGTTGATGTAGGGCTAGACTTGCAAGCAAGTATTATTGTGTTTGTACTTCAGTACAGGATGCTTTATATAGCAAGAAGTTCAAGAAACATAATATGTTTCTAAACAATCACTGAAATAGATTATATTTTTAAAGTTCAATAAATAGCATTTATAGCCTTTGATTTGTAGCAGTTTATACAATACACTTTAATTAGTCTAATATTTATGATAGTAACAACATCTGAGACATCCACTAAATCCTGACTCTTAATAAGAGTTCTATCAGAAAAATGCCTGTTACATTTATGTTATAGGCTTTAAATGGATGTCTTGAACAGACAAGTTGTTCAGGTTTGAGCATAGCTATTTTTTAGATTGCTCCACAGTTCTACATACCAAGTCTGCAATTAAGTTAATACTGCAAGGGGAGGCTTTATATTAAATAAATCCCTGACTCTCATTTCCCTGTGACTATTATGTCTCCTATATTGAAATCATGTTTCTTTTTAAGATTACAGGTAGCATTTTTAATGAGGAAATCGTTTCCTTACCTTAACTGTGCCTTTGTGGGACACAACTGAGAACACCAAATTTGGGTCATGCTGCTGAGAAATAGAGCGGAGACACCCCAAAATGCTGATGGTTATTCTCCAATAAGACACTGAGCCAGCCACAAAAGCAAACTTGTTTCTCACCTCATGGGCTAACAAGAAGTCAGAACAGCAGTTTCCTGAGGCATTCCAGCCTTTTTATCATCCCTTGAGACACTGGATTTAAAGATGAGTGGTTGATTATAACTAGGGTGACAACATTGCCTTATAGCATCTACAGGACACCAGCCTCCAGGGATCAGGGGGCTGCTGTTTCATGTCAGGGCTCCTCAGTGATGGGGGCAGCTGCCCCAGAATGAGGCACCAGGGATGGGGGCTCCAGAGCCTCCCGATGAAGGGGTGTGGAGAATGGAGGCTCTGCAACCTCACAGCAGGGGGGTACCAGGGAATAAGGCCTCCACACCATGGTGGAGCTCACCAGCAGTGGGAGCTGCTCCCATGGGGTGTCAGGGAATGGGACAGCCAGTCCCACTGAAGGAGCTCCCTCGCAGTGGGGGCTGCCACCTCAAGACACCGGGTGCTGGGGAACAAGAGCCCTGCATAATACTGGACAATTTGCCCATTTTGTTAAAAACATAGTGATGCCTGTGAGATTGCGTACATTAGGGACTGTCAGGGAAAGCAGGACAGATGGTCACCTTCTTTACAGCCAGTCTCAACAAATAAGAGGTTCTTTTGATTCCAGATGACCAGCCACACAATATACAAAACAGATTACCCACAAATCATGCTATTGCCAATCTTGAAGATCTAAAAATTAATTTACAAAAGAAAGATTAGGTTAAAATTGGATAAAGAAATAAAATACATAAAATAAGTGTAACATTCTTGATTCAAACTTGCAGCAAAAGTGGAATGAACTGCTACTTTAAGTCAAGTTTCAGTTTGCTTCCAAATCATTGCAAGGACCTCACTCCCTTTGTTTGAATGCTTCTATTAATACAAGTCCACAGTCTAGATGTCAGAGGAGGAAAGAGGCAAAAGGGCAATGTTTTCAAGGTCATTTTCATTTTTTGCCAAGTGAAGGGAAGCCCATTGTTCTTCCTGTGCAAAATCACAGGTAAAGATGGAATATGAAGTCATATGAGCAAGTCATATTCATGAGTTGCTTACTAATAGCAGAAGCTATTGCCTATACGTCTTATGGACCATCCACAGGAAAATCCATTCAGTGTGGATGGGTGCAAATATATAACAGTGGTTGCAACTATCATTTATATGGTCATATTTGAATCAGATAATGTCTCGCCCATCCAACCCCGCCAATGGGGCGGGGAGGGGGCATGTAAGAAGGGGAAACACGACAGTTGCTGTACAGCCTGATGATTCAAAGGGGCTCAGGACTTTTGGCCACTGTTTCTGAAGCCATGGCACTAACTGAAGTCCCAGGCCCCTTTGAATTGCTGCTGAAGTGCCTCTCCTCAAGCTCTGCATGGCTCTAAGGACTGGGGGTTGGGATGCTGCAATCTGGGTGGTGCTGAGGGCTGGCTTCCCAGCCCTACCCGCTCCAACTGAGGCCCTGCTTCTTCTCGGGGGGGTGCAGAGCCAGCCCCACATAGACCTTGTCTGGAGGTCATGGTGATTGTCTGCCCCACAGCACCGACCTTAAGGGCAGCCAATGGGAGCATGGTGGTTTTGCCATATTTGGTGAGAGAAGGCTGGCTGTTGTTGCCCTGTGTTCTGCAGTACAGAGAACAGCTCTCTCATGCCTGGAGAGAAGAGACTGGCTATATCTTCATAGTCTATTCTAGGGATGATGCATACTATATGGGCTCACATCATGGTGAGGTCACCTGTGGAGGGCATGGGTGAAGGGTTGGCCACTGGATCCACAAATCCACTATTTAACAAACCCACACAGCAGAAGAGCCACACCCATTATTGGTGCCTTGTGTTCTGCAGAACAGAGCACAGAGTGGCTCCATGTTGGCTATAGCAGGTTGATTCTGTTTCAATCCCCATATAGACATGACTGAGTTAAATACAGATACAGTTTTCAAATGCCACTCAAACAGTGTTTCTCATAGCCTCTAAACACATTTGTACATGTATGTCATGTGTTGAGAGGTTCAGCTAAAAAGTTGTGCACAGAAAGACACCCACACGCAAACTTAGATCCCGCTTTTAAAAGCATAGCTATACAAATAGAATACACAGTAAATAGAATAGAACATTATTAATTTAGGCTCAACCAAACACCTGTGGCTACAGGGTTAGTTCTATCAGTAACTGTACTATATAGTGTTTGGATTCAAATTCAGACCTACTCCTACCTCTGCCATGGACTTTTAGGTGGATAAAACTTATCTACCACACCAGAATATTTTTCTCTTTTGGGAGCAAGAAAATACGTTAATTAGAAAGTGATGCTGATTTTTGCATCACACAGATAGAACAGACAGACACACAAGTTCATAATCTTCCAAACTGCACTGTAACAACTTCTTTCCTCTTCTTTAGTTTTATCAAAATCTTGCCACAAGCATACTGCTAGTCTGTGTTCTAAAACACATACTTTAATACAGTGATACATTTGTTTGCAGTGATCATTACCATGCTTTCAATTAATAATTAAATAAAAGATGCTTAAACCAGGAGGAAACCTTAGAGAACTAAATCCCTATATGATGGTAAGGAGGTAAAGTAGTACAGTTATCCCAAGAGACCAGAGACAGCTCAGATGTTACCTCCAATACACACTGATGCCATTCTGCACTGTCAAATAAAACTGAACAGCACAATAGAGAGATGTGAACAAAACTGTCAGCACCAATAGGTATTGCAACAATTGCATTAGGAAAATGGCTGTACTAAGATTCAATTTTTGGATTACATAAAGGTTTAATTTGGTGACCTTGTAGATCTCCTACTGGAGGGTGGAAGAAATGATTCCCTAGTTTTTGTTTGTTTGTTTGTTTGTTAACTAATCCTTCTTATGGCCACCTGTATTTACAGCCTCATTTGTAATGAAACAGACTGAAAACAACAACAACAACAACAAAAAGATCTATATAATACATGATGTGACTTTTTTCATCTGTACCTTCTTCTAACAAATTATGGGCCAGATACCTCCTTGGATTTGTACTTCATTAGTTGCATATACAAAAAATTAACACCCACTGTCCAACTTCAATTTTGTGATTATAAGCACAACAACAATAAATGCTCATATCAAGTTTACAAGCATGCTCATATTTCCTTCTGCAGAGACAGTTATTGAAAAAGTGACCCTGTAGCTCAAATGAATTCTAAAGAAGAATATAAGTGCAATTTATTGTTTTCCTGCATCTCTTGCCATATTTGAGCTGCATCAGATCTACAGCTCCTAAACATTTAAAGGACAGTAATGTTCAGACTAAATTTCTTGGACTATCTCTAAAACCACATCATTTTTTAGCTTTCATGGGCAAAGACCCACAGGTCCACAAGTGCACAAAGTGGATCTTTGCCCTCGAAAACTTACAGTCCAATAAATCTGTTAGTCTATAAAGTGCCACAGGGCTTCTCATTTTTGTGGATACAGACTAATACAGTTACCCATTAATATCTATCATATTTTAGGTTATATTTTCCTATTTTCCTATTTCACAGAATTCACAAACAAAGAGTTAATCATCATGGCCACATCTAAATGTGCCACTTCTTCCGGAAGGGGTGTGGAAATGATCTGTCCGGAAGATGCTAATGAGGTGTGGATGTAAATTTCCTTCATTAGCATCTTCCGGACAGCTCATTATCACGCTGTTTCTAGAAAAAGCGGCATGTGTAGATGTAGCCTCTGTGTTTGAAAAAGAAAAAAAAATCATAAATTTATTTCAATTACTAACCAAACTCTAATATTGTCAAAATGCTCCATTTAGTTTGTAACATTTCACTTTACAAAGAGCATGCTGATCATCGACTTAATTTGCACTGGGGGCTTTGTTACCTGTAACCCTACAGCAACCTAGTATACAATATGGAGGAACCAAATTCAGAGCCACTCACAAACACAAAATATGGCAGTGGGACAAGTTCTACTGCAGTTTCACTTTGAAAGGTGACTTTTTGCTAATGACATTGTGCTGATTCTTGCTTAGATTGTTTCAAGGTCTTTCAGATCAGCTTTGTTCATTTCAGAGGTAAAAAGATTTTTTTTTCTAAATAGCAGCACAGCAAACCTCCCTGGGGAACTGACAGTCAGGTTGGAGCTCTCTACTGGTTTATGCATTTGTGTTCAACAATATTGCAGAGGTGAAACTGAAGTTGGAACTTGGCTTTTGGAATGGGAGCTTAGTTGACAATTTCTTTTCATGACGTAAGAGCCAGAATAGACTCCAGCTCCCTCGCAAATACTCTAAATTTGGTGATGCTGCAGTGCAAGCAGATAGGACAATAGTAGCAACATTTCTTCCTTCTCAAGTAGAGCAGAAGTAACTCTGAATACCAACTGGGAGCAGATTTGTTGGGTAAGAAAATACTATGCATTGGCAAGTACTGCAAGAAAGACAAGAAATAATTCTTCTGCTTTATTCCATTCCAATAAACCCTCAGCTGGAGTACGTGTCCAGTTTAGGTACCACATTTCAGTAAAGATGTGGAGAAATTGGAGAATGTCCAGAGGAGAGCAACAAAAATTATTAAAGCTCTAAAGATGATGACTTGTGAGGAAAGTTTGAAAAAAGGGGTTTGTTTAATCTGAAGAAGACAAGACTGAGAGGGGACATAAAAGCTGTTTCCAAGTACGTAAAAGGGTCTGACAAAGAGGAAGGTACAAATGTTCTCTCTTTAACCTCTGATGATAGGATAAGGAGCAATGGATTTACACTGCAGCAAGGGCAGTTTAAGTTAGACATTAGGAAACACTTCCTACCTGTCAGGGTAGTTAAACAGTGGAAAAAATTATCTAGGGAAGTTGTGGATTGTCCATCTCTGGAAGTTTTAAAGATCATGCTAGACAAACAGACATCAAAGATAGTTTAGTTGTTGTATAATCCTGTCTTGAGGGCAGGAGACTGGATTAGATGATCTCTCAAAGTCCATTCCTGTCCTACACTTCTATCGATCTATGATTTTCAAGTATTCTCTGGGGAGACAGGAGAGAACTGCACTTTATGTTTCATTCTGTTAAATGTCCTTCTCACACAATGAGTTCAGTAGGCATGAAAGGAATTCAGCACCCAGCAGGATCACGCCCCTTTTAGACATGAAAAAAAGGACACACTAGTACAAAATAAAGGTATGATGTGCTATCTTGCAAAGAGTATATGCAAAAGAGATGCTAACATTCTACTCTTAATAACAATTGTAATGGTTGTTCATGATCATTTTTATTGACCATCCAACAGAAAGATGGCAGTGATGGACTATGAAAGATGACAGTTAACATGCAAGACAAAACTCTTGCTGAGTTGCCCATATGCACTATAATAGTACCTACTGGAGCATCTATACATAAGGCTCTATCAGCATTTCCAAGAACATTTCCAAGCATTGTTTCCAAGAATATTAAAATTCAGCTGTAAAAAATTGTTCTTGGTTGAAACTTGGTATATCTACATTATATTTGAGAAAATGTGTCTGTTTGATCAAGAACGCCTTCTAAACGGTAAGAGTGAGGACCACCAAATTGGGTATGCAGTGTCCTCTTATCATAACTTAAATCAAGGTGAGAGTTTGGCTGTGCCAGGGAAATGAGAGGTGCCTGGAATGGGATTGTTTCTCATAAAACCAACCAGAAGAGAGACAATCACCAAGCCATGTATCAGAGGGCAGCTGTATTAGTCTGTATCCACAAAAACAACGAGAAGTCCTGTGGGCAACTCATAGAAGAAGAGGTTTTTTGGAGAATAAGCTTTCATGGGCAAAGACACACTACATGCGTCAGACAAAGTGAGTCTTTGCCCACGAAAGTGCATGCTGCAAAAAATCTGAAAATCACCATATCAAGTACAGTCCTCAAAACTGACACAACTCAGTGAATGTTGAAAGACACTGAACCAGAGGTGGAAGTAAGCTGGTGTGCCCCAGGACCCCACTCTGGTAAGAAGGAGCTGGCCAGCTGGGGCACACAGCTGCAGGAGCAGGCAGTGCACACCCCCAACACAGCTCCCAGGGATCTGCTACAGGCTGCTGCACTAAGCAGCAGGCATCCACACATACCCCTCACCTCCATCCCAGGTCCATGACTGCCCCAGCCCTCAGCCTTCCATTCCAGACTGTATTCATATTGAGAGAATCACACATTCATATTGTAGAATAGAGTGATATCATGCCATTCTTTGTTGGGTCCAGTAATTGTTTATTAATGTTTACATATTCAGAAATACTTTACACCTTTGATACAATTACATCATTAAAAGAGAATTGGAAACAATTATAATACAGTCCAAGATATTTAAATTCTAGCATACCAAAATAAAGAATCTGAGAATAAAAGTTACTCTTGTGCCTGGTCTCTACTGTACATTATTCGGCATTAAGAGGTGTAAATTCAGTGTGTACTAGGGTGTCAAGCATACAACTGGTCTTTTTAAAGTGTGCAGTAACACTAACTAGGCATGTGCTGAAGTAGTCCTGTTTCAAATAGCATGACAATACTGTTTACTGGGAAACTGGTCATTAGGACCATAAGGACCCTTTAGTGTGCACTAGAATTTATACCCTTTAATGTGGATTGAGGCTGAAGATATACCAGCCTTAACATACCTCAATGCATACTATGACTGCAGTCTATCTACATAAGATTATGCATGCGTCTAAGCCTCTGTGGTGACTAGGCACAATGGGGTGAATTAACAGGATCAAGGAAATGAACTCTGAATTCTTTTCTTATTTTTCTTGATTTAAAGCAGAACCTTTGCCGTGATTTAATGTGCTATTTTTTTATTTCCTGCCACACAATTCAGATGGAATGAAGATACAATAACGTGATAATTGAGTGCCTTCACAGAGTCCACCCGTGCATTATGACTCCCATATGCAGAAGGCAAACATCTGCTGGCATCATTAAACCATGTATGTACTGTACATACCAATACTTGACCCCGTGACCATTTCCACCATTAGATTTGAATGACCTCAGCAAAAGAGCTGAAAGGCCACGGTATTAATTCACGGAACCACAAGCTCAATTTAAGATTTAATTTGAGATAACTAAGAGGAACTGAAAGTGTATTCAAACTCATAAGTGTGGAATAAAAGATCTTACCCTGTTTTTCTGACTTACATATAAATTCAGTATTTTTTGTAACTCATTTATTCACAACTTTGCAAACATGGTCCCCTGTTGTTGGTTTTTTAGCAGACCTTTTGCTTAATAACTAGCATAACGATGCTGCTATTTAGCAATCCCCCCTTCCCCAATTTATGAATGCCTTTCCTTTAGGGATTTCTCTGCAGTCTGATTATATCCCTAAGGGGGAAAAATGCTTCATTTATGAGCTATTCCCACCATGTAGCTTTGAAATGCTTACTTTTATTCTAACTTAAATTAGCTAAAAGCCTGTTTGTTTAACCATGATGTCTTTAGATCCAAACTCTTAACTTGACAATTAAAATGTCTGAAATATCTACTACATGATTCAAAACAAATTATATAGTTTTTTGAAGAATACACATCTTTCTACATCTAGATCTTTGGGTACTTTATCTTATAAGGCTATCTATATGTGGCATGTACACAGAAAAATACATATTAAAAGCACACAGAAGCACATACACAACTAACTCTCAAGCATAAAATTGTTATCAATGGGATAAACTGCAGAGTCATGTGGTAAATACATTTATCATGTCGCTTTGACCATCTCACCTGCTCTCTGCCCATTCTAACAAATGGCCTTTCTAACATGCAAACCAGTTCACAGCTTCAAACAAGCACTCCTAGTTTTTCATTAAACATAAAACAAAACCAAAAGCAAGATGGCTTGCCACATAAGCTTTCTTGTTTCCATAGGGAAATTATGATAGTTAGGCATAGAATAAATGGCTATATTGGTATGAGATTGGTGTTTGGAACAACCACATCTCTCATGAATGGAGAAGCTAGGGGTGAATTTTGCTGCTCATTCCTACCCTGACACACTGCTGAGGCTCTGGGGAAGACAGCTAGACTGGGTACTCCTGGAGCAATGCTATTGTCCTCTGCGTATATGCTTCCATGAACAAAGAATCCAGCCTAGCTGGAGAACTCTGACTGAACTCAACTTCTGTTGAATAGCAGGGCACAGATTTGGTCCACTGTTACTTACTTGCCTTTGTGAAGTGATTTGAGCTACACAGATGGAAACTGCTGTATAACCACTAGGAGCTGATTGTTCTCCTCTCATAAGTAATAATTAAGACACTGATTTAGCAGTCGCATGACTGGATTTAACTATTTATTTAAAAAATTATGTTAAATAAGCTGAAGCACACCATTCTACGGAAGAGCAGTAACAAACACTGATAAGATCTACAGAATTTCAACGTTACATTTATATTAGCCCAATATCAGACCAGGACACATATTTTGACAGAAAATAACATAGTGCGGATAATGAAAGTTGCGGCCACCTATGAAAAATTAAAGATTTCACAGGAGTGAGAGCAAAGCTTCACAAAGTTACAGTGATTTATTGCTGCATATGAAAATATTTTTGAGTTGGTTGGGGGATGCTGAACATGCAGCGAAAATAATCAGAAAGTACAGCAGGATGTTGCTTATGCCACTTAAAATTACAGAGTATAAATGTTACCAGTGTGGATCTGGCATAGCTGCATTTTATAAGCAATACTATAAAATTTAAGGGAGAGTGAGAGACCCATTACAATCTAAATTTAGAGATAAAGGGTTTCTATTCACTCTCATTCTCCTTGTTTACCTGGGGTTGGGGGAAAAGAGTTTGCAAGATTTACACACCACAATATAGGAGGGATTTCTATTATTATTATTATTATTATTATTATTATTGATTTATTTTATTTTTCTGTCTTTTATTTCCTCCACTATTTTTGAAGAAAACCATTTATCACTTTGTTCAAAGGTACAAAGAGTGACCATGCTAAGGTAGGGTAGGTTAAAATTTTCTTTGACTCCTCAGCACATTTGTCATGCAGGCTGTCTGCTTGCCTATGAAACCTTTTCACCTCAGGCTCGCCGTGAAGACATACCCCATGAGAAAGAAACAAGGTGAAAAATGATGATGTCACTAGGTTGTTGCAAGGTTAGCACACCCTTAAATGGAGGAACGCTAACCCAAGCAGCTGCTCAGCTCCCTAAATACGTAATATTCATCCCCACCCCCATCGAGTGAGAAGCCAGGGACTGAACAAGGGCTAAGCATGAACTATTTGTTGACATAATTAGTGCTGGCTGAAAGGCTGTTTTTAGTAGCCAAGTTGGCTGTATTTTCAAGCTTTCTTTGGCAAAATTAAAGCAAGGTTCAGCCAAGTTCTATATCTATTTTGTTTTGTGTCTTATGCATTTCCCAGCTTAGACAAAACAGTCAAAATATTCTGGTAATTTTTTATTTAATTTATTTATTCATTTATTTAAGCTTTATGGGAGGTGGTAGTTTATGAGGATATTAGTTTGTTAAATGTACAAATGCTTTGGCAACCATCTGCGAACTAAGAAAGGCACACAGGGCACACGTTCATAAGACAAATTGAGTAACAAGATTCATTAACTCATATTTGCTTATTGAATCTTTGCACTTGGCCTCTATCTAAGGCACAATACTTTGAAACTGTTATTGGCTCTACCTCCCTTTTTCTTTACTAGATAGAGACAAAAGTATTTGGAACAGAGCTAGGCTTTAATGAAAGCCAGCAGGATAAATGTGTTCTTCTAGTAACTTTTCATTCCTTAAGGCCTCTGGGGCTGGGTAAATTGCAAAAATTTGATCTTTGTATTGCCATAAAATTACCATTCATACCATGGCACAAAAAAGTCTGTTCACTCCATGAGCCAACTGAGTACCCTTTTGGCAAAAAACTAAAGTCCAACACATTTAATTGATAATTTTATTATAATGACAAGGATGACAACAACAACAATGTGTATAAGGTGCTAATTATGAAAGATTTTCTTTGCAGTTCTTGGGAGTCTGTCAAATATTGCAAACAGATCCAGATTGTAATCAAATTAGATATAGTAGCTTACTGTTCTTCATAATGCAGTCTTAACTTAAGGGGAGAAGGGAGAAATCAGTGAATTGTGTACTTATGGTAGCTGCAATGCACACATTGTTACATTGCTATGTGACAAGAGCTTACCCTTGCATCACACTCAATTGTCTCACTTTCTTTAGGATCATAACAGCATATAGAGTTTTGCACAGTAGTTTAGTTATTGGAACGTGTTTGGATATGCAGTAGGTATTACACTTTGCAACGGCAAGTAAGAGAATGTTTTAATATGAAGGTTAGAGGGTATTTTATTAGTACCTTGTAAGTTTTAAAGTTATATATGAAAAAAATGCAGTGAAAATATTTTCCAAACTAACTTTTATTCCAAATGGCTGATATTTCAAAACTAACAGATTTTCATAAGCTTGTTTACAGGATCTTATTTTTTATTTCCTTTTATAATATTCCTTGCATGGGTATGATCTATGGACAACTGAAGTCAGTGGGAATCTTTTCACTGACATCAATGAGGATTGGATCAAATTCTGAATCTACTAATACAGAAACATATCATGGGTTATTCAAAGAAACAAAGTATTTACTACTGCTAAACAAAAGAAGGGGCAGTCATAGGGACTGCAAAATATACACGTGTCCAAAATATAGATTTGTATAAACACAGATAAGGTACTGCAACTGCATACTTACCAACCTGATTTTTATGTACAAATATGCAATGCAAATTTTCACCATCAATATTTTATCCATCTGTGAAACTGTAAGCTTTGACATCTTTATTGTACTTTGTAAGAGAGAACTATAAATTATAAATAGCATTTTCTTGTATAGTGACCAAAAGTTATATGGAAAATAGAGAGAGAAGGTGGGATAGATATTTTTATTGGACCAACTTTTCTACCTCACGCACTTTTCTCTTTAATATCCTGGGACTGCCATGGTTAAAACCACACTGTATAGAAATATTACTGATATTTTCATAAATTACTGTGCAGTTTCTGAGATCTACTGCATAATGTATATATTAATTGATGCACCAATTAAGCATATTATATATTCATATTGTACAATAATAGAACCACCGAATGAAATGTAACACTGAGTGACCTTTCTCCTAGTAACATAAACCAGGCATATGGCATATCTCAGGGAGAATTGCAAATAGTCACATTCTTCAGATAGCGGTTTTCTGGCTTGTTGAGTAAACTTAATACTACATTTCCAAGCCAGAGATGACATATTTCTAAACATACAGAGAAGAACATGCAACTATTATTTCCACAAAATATTTCTTTACAGGTAACAGGAAAAATAAAAGTTAATAATGCTGCATTAAATGGAATCGGCACTGATTGCTTTGGCAAGGCTCTAAATGGCCAGAAAAAGATTCTTGGAAGAGCAATATTGGAACTAAGTGAGGCATAGATTGCAGAGACTGGCTGGAGTCCAGCAAATGGTAAATCGTTCAAGCTGGCTACTGCTAATTCACGAGGCTGCAAGTTGTGTCATATGTGTTATTTGAAGTTTGGAGTACTTACTGAAAAAAACCAGGATTCTAAAATAGACTCCTGTGCAGGGGATACTGCTTTGATTGTCACCTCCAACTCTTGGTATGTTGGGGCACATAGCCTTTTGGGACTTCTATGTACAGTACAGCAAGCTGTTGCCCATACTGAATTTTGTATTAGTATGTGGTTATTAACCCTGAGCATGTACTGTTGTATTTGCCCTTGTCTGTTGTACGTGTTCTTGTTTCAGTTTGCCCAGTGATTTAATGTACGTCTGTCTATCATAGGTGAGCTGACAATTTGCTGGGCAGCTGGCCAAAGTAGGAGGGGGTGCGGCAGCCCCATGCTCCCAGAAGGGGCAATGCCTGGGGCGGAATGGTTGGGGCCCAGAAGCTGGCCCTTAGCACTGACCCAGATGGTGTTGCGCCCCCACCTTGCACTGTGTGGAGCACACTGCCTAAGGCTTTGCAATGCACCCTGGACCCCTTTGAATCACTGGCGCCTGAGGCAGTTACCTCTTTTCCTCCCAGTTGATGGGCTGATCTACCTACCATATTTTCTGACACTAGAAGGCCGTTCATCACCCTATGTAATTGTTGTCCATTCCATTAGTTTAGTTATCAGCCCTAGTTGGGTTTAATGGCTTGCAAGTAATGCAGAATCTATGCCAACAATCTGGCAATGGTTTGGGGTTATGGGCTACCTGTTTTATGTTCTAAGTGAATTTAAGGATTGGATTTTGCAAAGATAGCCAAATCCCTATTCTTGCTAAAATTGGTTAGCGGTAAACAAAGCCCTAAGCCTTTGTCTTGTCAAAGGATCCCACTCATCTCTTCAATGGCAAGGTGTGAGTTGGCGCTTCAGTTTAATCACACTTTATGCAAAATACTTTATGATCGGATGATTTTATATTATGTTAAATTGAAATGCTAACTAAATATTTTACATTAACCTTTTTGCCATTTTTGTCTCAGATATTCTCTCTCCCATGGTAATATTTCTGGATTACATAAATTATTGCATTACAATGCAATGGTGCTTGCTCATGCCCTGAATACAGAGGACTGGGGAACCACTTGAGTTTCCTTCCAGTTCTATGATTCTATGGCTACATCTACACTAGCCCCAAACTTTGAAATGGCCACGCAAATCGCCATTTCGAAGTTTACTAATGAAGCGCTGAAATGCATATTCAGCGCTTCATTAGCATGCGGGTGGCCGTGGCACTTCGAAATTGACGCGCCTCGCCGCCATGCGGCTCATCCAGACAGGGCTGCTTTTCGAAAGGACCCCGCCTACTTTGAAGTCCCCTTATTCCCATGAGCTGATGGGAATAAGGGGACTTCGAAGTAGGCAGGGTCCTTTCGAAAAGGAGCCCCGTCAGGACGAGATGTGCGGCGACGAGGCGCGTCAATTTCGAAGTGCCGCGGCTGCCCGCATGCTAACGAAGCGCTGAATATGCATTTCAGCGCTTCATTAGTAAACTTCGAAATGGCCATTTGCGTGGCCATTTTGAAGTTTGGGGCTAGTGTAGACACGGCCTATGAAATACAAATTATAGAAGAATTTCACAGAGGAACTTTTATCTCAAGAATAGTGACAAATTGAGAGTAATATGATTTATGCCATTTAATAATGGGTGTATGTTCACTGTCAAAAGTGCTTTCACTATAGGGATTGCATTCATAGTCAAAAAATGTTGGACATTTAAAACATATTCTTTCAGGCATTTATTGTGATATTAATTACTTAGTGGGATCTATGTATACAGGGAATGAAATTGAACCACAACCTTTGCTGGAGATAAATAGATGGTATAAAGTACATCTCAAATTGACAGATTTAACAGCTAAAGTAATCCCAATTGTGTTAACCGACAGGGTGGATGGCAGTTTTTAAGAGGAATGAGAAAGTAGAAAGCCAGTGGCAAAAATTTAGAAATGTGAGTCTCCAAGTAACTCTGCCGGTCTGTTTTACATGGAGATGATTACTTCACGTATGAAAACGTGATCTGCTATGAATTTCAGAACAGTTTTGCTAAAGTTTCATCTGATAGGCTGCTGTCTAACTACAGGCTCAGTGGAGGATATGCACAGATAGGGATCTAGTAAATTACGTACACACAAAATGAGATGTGTTAAAGTAGGGGAGCTATACAGTGGAGTGCCCCAAAGGTTTGTGTTCAGCCCACTGTAGTTTCTAATCTAGATAAATGTCCTAGTCACAAAAGAAACTGCAAACTAGCTATATTTGCTGACTTTGCACAATTAGTGGAGACAGTGAAACACACAGGAATCAAAACAAAATATATATACACATATATATATATATGCACAACAACCAGGATTTGGACTTGTTCTGTAACTTGGTTGATGCATGACGAATGAAATTAACAATGACAAATGCAAAGTATTGCACATTTGGTATTTGTTTACCCCAAACCAATGAATATGATTGATCTAGAGAAAAGGAATTCAAAAAGGACCTTGGAATAATGGTGAACTCCTTATTTAAAAAACAAATCAAATAACTGGGGCAGAAACAACCACAATCACAATATGTGTACTATATATTATTAAATTTATAGCTACCTAGAACGGGAAAACATGCCCACTACAGTAAGGATGAGATTATCCAATTCTCTGGAAAAACCCAGCTAGAATATTGTGTCACCACCTTGTAAAGTGATATTAATAAAGCACTTGAAAAAGCATTAAGGAAAGTAGGGAAGCTGACTCATGGGCTAAAAAGTATGAGCTTATAGGAACTTAAGTTCATGCAGCTTGGAAAGAAGGTATTTGAACAGGAATTATTTGAAGTGTGTGTGTGTGTGTGTGAGAGAGACAGAGAGAGAGAACTGAAAATAGATGACGTCAGTTTGACTTACTTTAGTATATGTGAGAAGACCTTAGCAGATCCTACAACGTTATTTAAAATACGTATTAGGAAGCCCCCATGACACAATGAATGCAAGGGACAAGCACCTACCTTTATTTGAAACGTGTAGTATTGTAACTTCACAGGTAGATCCACTGAAAGACAGTGTAAGAGTGACAAAATCTGGCCCTTCTATTAAAGAGAGGCAAGTGAAACAATGGACTAATTCAAATGCTAATTAAGTGCAGCCCAGAAATTCCCTTGTGTACTGGGAAGAACACAAACTGGTATGTTACTTTAAGACGTGCTTCATAATCTGATGTGTAACTCTCATCAGTGAACAGAAGTCGGGAGGTTATGGCTTTATGCTTTCTCGTAACCCAATGTCACTCTTTTTACCAGGCCTGCCACAGGGATGAGGACACAGGGTGAAGCTGACCGGGGCTACGTCTACAGGGCAATTGCTATTTTGGGTTACAAATGTACCCTGAAATAGCAATACTGTGGCTTTTCTAGCACTGCTGTTTCAAGCGCAGCAGTCCAGTTCTGATACTCTCATTGTACAAGCGATAATGAAACTTTTGGAATAGCCGCTTATTCCGAACTCTGGTGCTGTTTGGATGGCACCAAGTTCAAATAAGGAATTTCTAAATAATTTACACAATTTCTGCTATGCAAATTGTTTAAATTATTTCAAAAACAGCCCCAGTGCTTAGCACTTCAAAAGGATCCAGGGCTCCCAGCTGCTGTGACTGCTACTTTGTTTGTGGCTGGAGACCCGGGTGCTTTAAACTGCTGCTGGAGTGCCAGGAGGCTCTCAGGGCTGCTTGAGAAAGGGGCATGTGGCATAGTGTGTTCTGGACAGCACTGAGGGCTGGCTGCTCCAGTCCTGTCCCTTCCGCACAAGGCCACTCTTTCTGGGAGCACGGTGCAGGGCTGCTTCCCCGGCCTTGCTCAGTAGCCTGGCTAGTCTGTCAGCTCCCTTGCTTGTTATTGCCTCTTTTCAGGTACCATGTAACCTGAAGGGAGCAATTCAAAAAAGGCCTGTGCTCCCTCAAAGTCAGGAGAAGCAATTCTCAGTGGTCCTGATGTAGGCCTCACAACAAAGAGCCTCTATTACTGTTGCCAACTTTCCAGATGCAGAAAACCAAACACCCTTGCCCAACTCCCTGCTCCTACCTTATTGAGCACCTACCTCTACCCCAGCTTTTCTGTGAGGTCCTGCCCCACTCACTCCGTTCCCCCTCCTGTAGCTTGCTCCGATCCACCTTGGCTCACTTGTTCATTTTCACCATGCCCTGCAAAAGGCAGGACTACAGGAAGGGTGAGGGCTCTGGGCTGGGGCCAGGAATGAGGAGTTCGGTGTGCAGGGGGTGGTACTCCAGGCCTGGGCATAGCATGTGGGAGGGGATATGGGCTGGTGGTGTGTACCACTAGATGAGGCCAGAAATGATGGGTTCAAGGTGGGCTAGAGTAGAGGATTGCAATGCGTGGGGTATGAGGGCTCCAGTTGGGAGTGTGGGGTCTGGGTGCGGCTAAGGATGACGGGTATGGGATGTAGGGGCCATGCTGGGAATAAGAGGTTCAAAGGGTGGGAGGCGGTGCAAGCTCTAGGACAGTGTTTGGCTTGCGGCAGAGGGCTCAGGATTGAGGAAGAGGATTGGGGCACAAGAGGAGGTGAGTGGTGCCAGCTCTTGTGGTGATTACCTCAGCTGCCTCCAGAAAATAGCCGGTGTTTCCTTTGGGCTCTGAGGAAAAGGCACAGCCAGGTGGCTCTGCGCACTCCGCTACATCCACAGGTACTGGTCCCTGCATTTCTTATTGGCCAAGATCTCCAGCCAATGGGAGCTGCAGAGCCAGCACTTGGTGTGAGGGCAGTGCATGGCATCCCTGTGGCTATGCCTCTGCCTAGGTGTTGGAGGGAAATGCCAGCCACTTCTAGGATGGGAGCCACATGGAGCCAGGGCAGGTAGGGAACCTGCTTTAACTCTACTACCCCACCGACTAGAATTTTAATGACCCAGTCAGCAATGCTGACCAGAGATGCCAGAATCCCTTTCCAATTGGGTGTTCTGGTCTAAATCCAGATGCTTGGCAAACCTAGGCTGTTCACTGCCTTTCCTTGCTTCATGCCCACACAACTGCTAGCTGGGATCTAGGCCAAAGTGAATCCTTATCTGCTCAAATAAAAGATTGCAGCCTTCAGCCACCAGTTTTCACCATTAAGGACTGTGTATTTCAATGACATTGGCGAGCAATGTTATCATCTTTTCAAGAAACTGCTTTAGAACAAAACTGAAGATAATGTAGTTTTTCTGCCTCATAATTACCTTTTGAGTCAGCAACCAGCAGGAATCCATTTTTGCTGTAGAATTACCACCTCCTGGAGGTGAAAAGTGGGATAAAATTAGGAGAGGTGTTTTTCTCTCAAAAGTCCAGGCTACCTTGTGAGGAATAAAGAAGGAGGAATAGGAGGAAACTGTAGTCAAGAGAACAGGGATAGTAGCAAAGAAATCTGCAAGTGGGTAAAGACTTGATGATAGATAACCCTGAACAAGCTTTAGGCAGCAATCATACCATGCAACAAAGTAGCAATAGCCATAAGGATTTTAAAGCAAGACGTGCTGTGTTGTATTTTGTGGGATGCACAACATGGCATGGAAAAGTAATAATTCCAGAACCGAATTTGCAGCGGTGAGGCAAAGCTAATGAAGTTGAGGAATTCGCACCAGTCTCTACAGCATGTAACAATTCACATGAACACAAGGAGAAATGGCTAGAAGAAATATGGCAAGATGAAAACGTGATTAGTTCTGTACAGTATTTCTTCCTACATGAAATAAAATGCCTTTAAAGAGCAGAGAGTAAAAAAATCACCATATCTGCAACTCTATTAGAAAGACATTTTAATCCATGAACTACAAAGTATAAAAACAGTGTGTAAAAAATTGCCATGTACACGTGGGCAGATGAAAAATTGGTGTGCATATTTAGTTACTCCTATGTGAAAAGAAAATTACTTCCTGACATTGTGGGATTTACCCCCATTCAAAAATGTAATGTATGTCCGCAGAGGTGGGAAACAAAGCATGCTGAATATTGTATAAGTGTAATTCATACCCATAACAAAAACCATGCTCCAATTTTTAAGTCAACTGCTGAAAGATTTTAAAAATCATTCTCCATTGGGCTCATATCCTTTTGATTAGAACCCACACAAAATTTTTTTACCAGAACTATAAAATCACTGAAAATAAAGATGCTTTCATGGACACAACATTAACTATGGTGCTCTGAATATGGTATTGTAGTAGAAATTTGCAATATTTCTTCTGTCTATAAAGTGCTGCACAGTATAGGTAGCATGCATGGACAGTCACAAATCCCCAGCATTATGCCAAGATGACAGAGTACTTGTCTTTTTTTGTTCTTGTGCTGTAATTTATCTTTCAAAAAAATGGACACCAGTTTTCCTGCATACAATGTCATAATGGCATTACTCCTGCTGGAAAAGATAATCTACTTTACACTGTCCTCCTTTACTAGGCACAGCTATTTCCCAGAACAAGTTGTAAACACACTGATAATAAGCTGGAAAGCACTGTCAGTTCTTCAAGAAAAATGTCTGTTCTAGCTATCCAGTGCTTTTCCTTCCCTACTTAAAACATATATAGTATTTGTTGAAAATTCTGTTATGACCTCAATTACACACAGAGCTACCTCATTCCTACTGATATGAAAGGAACCACATATAAAAGGGAAGATCCATGTGAGTGGATCTCTGTATAGGATCTGGGCCTTACCAATAAATGGTTATGTACACATTCAACTTGACAGAATAATGTTCTCAGTATGTATCTTTTTAACAATACTAGCTGTAATGTTAATTCCAACCTTATTATCCCTTATTATCAAACTTTTCCCACCAGAATAGACATTCTTTTTGTGGTATATCTACCTTACATTCGGTATACCTGTATTTATTTTATTTGGCCACATTGCAGGACAGGATTAATTTAAAAACAAAAACGAAAAAAAAAACCCAGCAAGAAGATAATGTGCAATCTTCGATGAATTCCAAACACAGTGAAAAGGAAACAATGATCCATACAGGCAAGGAGAGAAACTCTTGCATAAGTGATCACATTGTGACATAAATGAGGAAATCACTTTAAAGCAGGCATGAGCAAAGTTGGGGACAAGTCCCCTAGGGGAGATAGTAAGGGGAGGGGTGATCAGCTGCTGGGTCCCAGGCTCATGCATCTCATTGAAAGTGTTGAAATATAAACAGAGAGGTAGCTGTGTTGGTCTGTATTCCAACAAAATAAAGCAGCAGAAATGTAGCACTTTAAAGACTAACAAAATGATTTATTTGGTGATGAGCTCATCACTGAATAAATCATTTTGTTAGTCTTTAAAGTGTTACACTTCTGCTGCTTTGTAATGCTGAAATATGTTACTGTTTTTAGGTATGTATATTCACATTTCCTATACCGATTAATACAGTTTTTACATTCTACAAAATTATTTTCTTACATACGTCAAAAGGGTTCTTCTTCATATGAACGTAACTGAAATTTCCATCCGTTTGGATTACATTTGACACGTTGGGGGAAGGAGGCTGCTGATTGCAAAGATGAAAAGTGGGGTCCAACATAAAAAGTTTGTTCACCCCCCCTTTAATGAATCGAGAAAACACTATAGCAATTCAGGCAAAGGATATCATAATAAGATTTAAATGGACTTAAATAATAGGTGGAAATGCTGTGGAGGTAAAGTTTGATACAGTATGCTGGCAGGGGTAGTGTATCATAATGACTACGGTGAGTCCAACACATTGACATGAGCTAGTTCTCCTTTATTCTGGCCAGAATGCTCCATGATCATGCTGCCTTCTGGTGCTTCTGAAATAACCTGACACTTAATATGAATATTCCCTATCATTTGTTTTGCTATTCATAGATATTTCTCCAAAGATAACATATTAGCTGAAAATAATTTTCTAAGGGCTGGGAATGCTTCAGCAATCTATCAATAAGCAATACATTTCCCTGCATTTATGTAAATTGATCTTGTTCCACCCACTTCAGTGGAGAAACTCATCATTATGGATTCTGAATTCTCCACTGCTGTTGATATGAAGTCTGTGCCAGTAAAAGGTGTACTTAGTCTATTCGAATTAATGTTTACCAAAGAAAATGTTTTAGGAGCAATACTTCAAATAAATGTAAGTATCAATTAATTTTTG
Source organism: Carettochelys insculpta (assembly GCF_033958435.1). Lineage (NCBI taxonomy): Eukaryota > Metazoa > Chordata > Testudines > Carettochelyidae > Carettochelys > Carettochelys insculpta. Next base: position 33,034,594 of record NC_134150.1, on the reverse strand, counting down.
AACTCCTGTTAGTTTACTTTGCTTCTCCTAACAGGTTTCTCAAAATTATCTGCTTTGTTCTTTGAGTAGGTGATTTCCAGCTAAGTCATATTGCAGCCGTGAAGCTGTATGATAAAGCTCCAATTCCACTGAGGTGTGTTTTTTTAAATTTTTTTTTTCTTTTTTTTTGGCTCCTGCTTTTCTTAGAAGGAATGTCATTGTATTCGACAGGGTCAGTCAACTTTATCCAACCTTAGAACACCCTCCTAAGGAAGGACATGGCCCTGTTCTCATGAAGATCTAACCACCGTTTCAAAGTGTGCTGTAGAATTGTGTTGGATCTGCAGATTGCTGTCTTTCAGTTATTGAAAACTATTTGTTTACTCCAGTTACCTTTGAATTTCTTCTCTCATGTTGGACCAACAGTCTTCTAGAGACATTCCCACAGACTCAGAAACCAATATGTACTTATCGTTTGCTGATTGATAGATGGTTTGGACTTGCGCCAGTTTCAGTATCCCACTGGCACCCCCACTAAACATCCTTTACTTTACAGTTTTCAAATTACTATTTAACTTTTACTACTATTTGGCCTTATAAAAACACCTCTTTATGTGCAGCACAGGGGGAGTAAGAAAACATTTTAGGAGGAATAGAAAAATGTTCCTTGTCAAGTCTGCCAGCAAAGCAGACATCCTGAAAAAGTGATGAATAGATTGTATTTTTAGCACTATTGTTGTGTTCATTCACTGAAGGAGGATCAGTGGATTCACAAAGAACCGCAAAATATAATACCAGTTTTGTGTAAATTAGTAAATTATGTGCCACACCCAGCGAGGCTTCTATAAAAAGCCCTCTAACCATTCCACTTTCAGCATTGCCAGTTATTTTAGTTCTCCCAAACCCCAGTTTATTTAATTTAAGCATAATTTTTGCTGTGTTCTTTTTGGGTAGTTCCCCAGGGACCACATGTTTAAAGGCCAGCAAAATAGCTGTGATGCATATAGTGCCTGAACGCAATTTGTCATGAAACCAATATGCCATGCACATGCACGCATACACACTGCTGTGACTGCTCTGTCATCTGCCTTCAAAACCCTATCTCCTTCACCAAAATCCCACAAATAAACCCACAAATGGAAAGACATTAAAGTACATATTGGATTGTGTCTCTGTTAGAATAAGCTCTTCCCTGTGAAGAGCTGGCATCATTCAGTTCAGGCTGAACATTCCTGTCACGAGTGATAAAGCATTCCATGAAAGAACCAAGGGGATGTATTCCACATCGCTATGCTTTCTGATCCAGATGAATCAGGTTATATAGTCACTGTTATTAATTAGAAACAGTATTGAAGTAAAAACATTTTAAATAAACCCAGGGATTGAATGTTAAAGCTGTCATTTTTACATGGCCTCATGATTCAGGGATTAATGGACCTTAAAACAGCCATAAAACATCAAGGCCTTCTTCTAGTTTAGAAGAATAAGAATAGCTTTATTTCTACTTCAGCATGCCAGTCTTTAATTTATTGCATGTCACTGGGCACTGTAAACACTTTTAAGTCTTATGACATTGTGGCATAAGATGCTGCTAATCTGTTTCCTGACTGACCTTCATCAGTTCTAAGCATGTTACTATTCATAGGAAAATCCTAGAAAAACAGCAAGGGATTAGCGGGGAAAAAAATTGTGTCACGTAGAAGAACAGTGTTTAGAGTGTTTGGATTGCCTTTTTTAATAATAACAAATCACAATCTCATTTTTCCCTCTAACTTTTTGTTAATTTATTTAGCTAACACTTCCACTCCACTTTCAAACAAAAATATCTATATAACAAAATATGCTCAGGGTACCTGAGAACAATTAAGGGCTTGGAAATCTGAATCTAAAGTTGAATATCTAAGATGGGTGAAGAAGTATAAAGAGAATTTGTAGGAGGCAGATAAGATATTGTAATGATTATTTTTTTAACAGAAACTGTGAAATGTATTCTGCAGCTCAATCAGGACCCATAATGGACACTGGCAGAGTTGTGATATACCAAAACCTTTGATCAGCTACTCCAAGATCGGCCCAAAAAAGCCAAGAACAGAACACCACTGGTCATCACCTACAGCCCCCAACTCAGACCACTGCAACAAATTATTAAAGACCTACAACCTATGCTTAATCAGGATGCTACACTCCAGAAGGCCCTGGGTGACATGCCTGTTCTCTCCTACAGACAACCTCCCAACCTCATGAGTTTCCTTACTAACAGCCACAGTCTATACCCCAGGAACACCAGTCCTGGAACCTTTCCCTGCAACAAAGCCCGCTGCCAGCTTTGTCCACATATCTTCTCTGGAAATACCATCACTGGACCTAACCAGGTTACTCACAGAATCACGGGCACTTTCTCATGCTCCTCTACTAACATCATATATGCCATCATGTGCCAACAATGCCCAGATGCTTTGTATATTGGACAGACTTCTAACCCCTTTAGACAAAGGGTCAACGGGCACAAAACAGACATCAAAACACTCCAGATCCACAAACCAAAACAAAAAGCAGTCAAGTAGCATTTTAAAGACTAGCAAAATAGTTTATTAGGTGAGCTTTCGTGGGACAGACCCACGGTCTGTCCCACGAAAGCTCATCTAATAAACTATTTTGCTAGTCTTTAAAGTGCTACTTGACTGCTTTTTGTTTTGATAGTGTATAGACTAGCACAGCTTACTCTCTGTTATGATCCACAAACCAGTTAGTCAACATTTTAATGGAATAGGGCATTCTGTCAATGACCTCAAGGTATGTGTGTTACTGAAGAGAAATTATCGCACCGTTTTAGAAAGAGAAGTGGACGAGCTGACATTTATATTCAAATTCAGCACATTAACACATGGTTTAAATCGTGATGGGAACTTTCTGAGTCACTATAGGGGCTCGTCTGCATACTTGGCTCAATCTAATTCTTGATCTTCCCTCCCACCCCTCCACTCTCTGATTTGCTCACCTTGATTATCTTTTTCTGATTTGTCCTCCTTGCTTACTGTTTTTGGTTCCCTGTGTCTTAAATATTGAGTCTGTTCTGCTCTGGCTATGGTCTGAAGAAGTGGGTCTGTCCCACGAAAGCTCACCTAATAAACTATTTTGCTAGTCTTTAAAGTGCTACTTGACTGCTTTTTGTTTTGATCATGCAGACTTATTACTGATTTTTGTTATGAGAGTGAGAGACTGAATTAAATCTGGACACAAATAAACTATAAAAAGGAAAGGAGAAACTTTAACTTATTTTTTGTACTTTAACATATTGGAGGTTGGTAGTACATAGGTCAAAACAATGAACTGGAGGCCAAGGAGACCCTGAGTTATAAGTCTTTTTCTTATACATGACTTACCAGAGTGACCTTGAACAAACTGCCTGACCACTCTATTCCTCAACCAGAAAATCTGGAAAACTGGGCAAGAAACACAACCTCACTTAGACCAAATGTATCACATTAGTGAAGCTGTCTTGACACATAAAGGTACATACATTTTTCTCACTGCTTTCTAGTGTATGTATATATATCTGTCCCCACTTCTACCTCTCATCTGTTTTAAGCTGTAATGCACCAGTTAAAGTGAGCTGTTTCACAAATTATTTGGATTGATTTCTCTTCCCAGGGTTTTACTGAACTTATTTCTAATGTAACTTTGATGCTCTTTTATTTCTCTAGTTGCCTAAAGTATAAAAGGAGAACCCCAAAATTAAGGGGAATGGGGAAACTCTGGGAAGATTATATACCTATTACAATACCTATTAGAATATACACCTATTAGAATAACATGGCAGGGATTTTTAACAACAGAAAGTGTGAAGGACTTCAGATTTAGCACCAGGATCCATATTTGTTATGAAAAATTGCACTCCAAACTCTGTTACTGGCTCAGAAATGCAGGCTAATTTGATTGTTAGCAAGAGGTACATAATAAATACTTTTGACATTCACATCAAAGGAATTTAATTCTAATAATCACAAAAGTTTGGGTTTATCGTTGTGCTAAATGTGCAACATGTTTAAAATCAGCTTAGTACTGATGGGTCTTATTATTTTTCCCTGAAAACCTATGCTTATCAAGGTAACTTTTGCTATAAAAAGCCTTTTAAAATTATCACATAAAAACTATCAAGCACTAAATTAGAAAAAAAACAGAATTTTGAAAGTGATAGTTAAATTTATGAAGCAATTCTGCTAGGCTTGTTGCTTGGCATGCAGGCGAATTCTGGAATGTGTATTTGATATGCAGGTGAGCCTGTCTACATGCAGTTAGACAATGGACAGGATGAAATCAACAAAGGCTATGAAATTACAGTCATGTGTAGAACACATGTTCTTTGGACTTAAACTTGTTTGCATGACTAATAGAGATAATATTAAAAGTCTTTGCTCACTTTTTTGGCTCAGTGCCTTTTTTGCTACCTCTAAGAGCTGTTAATTTTGTTCACTGCTGAGCAAAAGTCAAAGTCAGTCTAAACAGCTTGTAATGAGTTTTCAATGGCCCATCTCACTGAAATTGAGGGCAAAGGAGCAGTAGACTTAGACACTGTCAGTCCTCTGAATTTATTATTGAGGGTGCAATGTGTTAGGTGAAAAATACACACAGGAGGGGCTGAGAATTCTGTAGCTTTTATATTAAGCATCTCAACAAAGATGCATATTATTCATTTAAATACTCCAACAATAAGGATAAGTCTACAGAAATCAATTGTGATGTAGCTCGATTAATGATGAGATTGGTGAGGTAGAGCTTTGCAGTAACCTTATTTGGCAGCAGCTTAGTACTGGATGTTTAAATTCCATCCCCAGAAAAATGATGAGTACCTCACTAACTATCTTGAGCTCAATCCACAGTTGAGTCAGTAGGAGCAGAGTGCAGTGTTGTTACAGCCAGGGATATTAGAGGCACAAGGTGGTGAGGTAGTATTTTTGAGTGAAACAACTTCTGTTTATGAAAGCGTCTCTCTCTCACCATCAGAAGTTAATTGAATAAAAGATATTACCTCACCTACCTCCTCTCTCTCTCGTCAGACTTAAGTACAGACACTCAGTACTTCCCAGGAGTCAATCAGAATGTTTTAAATCCTTCGTTCCTGCACTTTATTGACTGGGAAAAACGGTACATGATTTACAGCCATAGCCATTCTACTTACATTTGTGAGCTTGTCAGATCTCATAAGCTGATGTAGTTCATACTTGGGTGCGGGAGGAGGAAAGGGCTAAATCTCCAAATAACATCCACCTTTTTGCAGGAAGTGTTAATTTAATTGGTAGCATTTTCCTATCTGCATATTATTTAACCAATCACGTTTTGTAACTGCTACATAAATTATATATTTGGTACTTCTACCTTTCCTTCTGTTGTATTCTTTTAACTACATCGTTACAGACTATGATCTTAGAATCACAGAATACTAGAACTAGAAAGGACCTTGAGAGGTCATCAAAGCCAGTCTCCTGAACTCAGAGCAGGAGCAAGCACCACCTAGATCTTTAGTGCTTTATCTTCACTGAAGCTCAAAGGCATGTATTTGCACTCCAGGAACTAACCTGACTTTAGATGTTGAAAAATAGCATTCAGTTCGAGGACAGGCTGGAGGTGTCTGGCTCTCAAGGAGTGTATTTATTTAGAGTGGGGCACAAGGGAACTGTGGCAAATATGGCAGGACCACACCCACAAGTGTGGTGATCCTTGAATTACTTCACCATTGTTTTAACACATCACTAATTATATTGCGAATAGTACAGAGGAAGTATTACAAAGTGTGTGGGGGGGGGTTTGTTTGTTTGTTTTTGTGACAGTAAGCCAGGCCCAAAAGATGTGCTTAATAAACTGCCGCTGTTGGTGTCTCTCATTCTGTTAGCATCACTTATAAAAATATGTTTCTGCTCAGGACATCCATTCATAAATGTCTACCATTCCTAAGAGCTGTGTTGCTCTGTTGATTGAGACACATTTATGCATTTAATTTTATCTAATAGACACGAGGACAGTACTTTCTGCCCTCTTCAAACTGATCTCCAATTCTAAGCACCTACTTTTTTTACAGGTTGCACCACAAATGTGGATTTGTATTTGATTTACATGTGCAAATTAAAACATGAAAAATGGGTTTGCCAGAAAAACAATAACCAGTGGTCAGATAAGTAATTCTTGCTCTGAATGCAACTTCATTTAATATTTTATTTTATTTTCCAATGCATTAAAGTTAATGCCACATATAAGGCTCACCTAATCCAAGGTTGCACAATTAGTAAGCCACTCAGGCCCAAATCCTCCTAGTTCCCATTCATTTAAACTAGCCATTGTGCCACAGTCTTCTTCAGGCAAAGCGCAGTACAAGAATTGTCATGTGCTTGCTGTTGTGATGTGCCTATTCTTTGCTCTTTACAAAAAGTAGAGGGAGGCAAAGAGAAAGTCTTGAACTCCTACACAATGTGTGACATGTTCTGAGGGTAAGGATGTGGGGGAGAGCCTGAGATGGCTTTAAATAAAACTGGAAATATTTAAAATTACTAGATCAGAAGCAAAATTTGTGCCATGACACTAAATACTGTGCACAAGCACAGGAAAAGAATGGTGTGTAGTCAGAAATAAAAAGGCAAGAAATCACATGACTTAGAGAAACTTACTGGGAATAAATTTAACTTCTTTATATTCAGTATTATTGACAGGCATTTGTTCACGTGATTGATATTTTAAATGCATATGAATGGGAACTCTACATCACTCGCTACTGAATGCATTATGGAAAGACTAGTACATTGAGTGCAAGTCAGTGGAGAAAATGTGTAACAGCAAATATAAAAGTGTCTGCAAAAGGAACTCAAAGGCCATAATAGGAAAAGAGATGAAAATTTAATTCAGGATGAAAAATGTTTTACTGTGTTGTTAAATATTTGCCAGATAGTCTATGTATTCATTCTTAAATCTTTTAAACTCTGCAAGCAATGCTCTTAACACATGATACACAGAGTTCTTTCAATTCAAATTAATTTACTAGTAAAAATAAACCACAATATGTATTCTTTAGTTCCAAATAAAAGGGGTTGTGCTTCAGCAGGAATGTCATATTTATCCTCTTTTGCATATGCAATGCATAGTAAGTTCCATATGCAACAAATAATAGTTTGCATATACAGGGCATAAGACTTTTTAAATAAGCCCTTGAATGAGTACAGGTTGAACGTCTCTACTCCAGCACATGTTGGTCAGACAAAAATAGTAGTCCAGCATGATTTTAGCAACCACTTATCATGATTATGGCCAAGTTTCATGTGGATCCATAAAGTTTGTTTATAGTCACCAGTCCTGGCTCTCAGTGTTCTGTGCTGTTCTGTAGCTGTAATTTGCCCCAAAATATCTTTTAAGAGCCCAGTAAGCAGTTGAAGTGTTGGTAAGGCTGCTAGACAATACTAATATCCCAAAGTTTGCCAAGTTCTCTCACTCAACCTCAGTCAGCTCCTGAGATTGCTGAACTAGAGAGGCTGAACCTGCAGTACTTCAGAGGGTTGCATGTGCCATCACATATAATGGAGGAAATCGTATCTTGCACCAAGTGTTAGGCAGGTAGATTGTCTATCTCTCCTTTACACTTTTATTGTCATGTAAAATGCTTCTATAAATGGCCATAATCTGACCAGATCAGCAATTTCAGTTTTCCAGTTTCTGTTTTCATGCTTTCTCATCCTAAGCATTGTCAAGAGGACTTCAGAGGCTGTGCACAGCATTCAGTAGTAGGAGTAGGGAAGAGCAAGCTATTTCAGTAACAGCAATATGTGCATCTTCCATATGGACGCTAATTTGGATTGTGCAGACTGGTTCACGCTATTATGTGTTCCCACAATATATTAAGGGGCAAGCAAGGTATAATCCATCCTTACAGATGATACTCAGTGTCATGAACAGTGAAAAGGCCCAAAGCTGCATATCATCACGGATAAAGGCATGCACCTGTTTATCTTCCAATCCTTGTTGCCTATCCCGCTCTGGTTCAGAGGCAAAAATTAAAACAGACACTTTATATTTGTGCTGAATATATATATGTTCCTAGAAAAACACATTTCTCCTTGTATTTGACTATTACACCAATCTTGAAAAGTCCTGTTTTTTCCCATGGAACAGTGAGCATTTATACAACCATTAAAAGCTCATCTGGTACTATATTTTTTCTCCTTCTCAGTCTTAATACATTTTTATAATTGCATTGAAGATATTCTAACCCTGTTTTTAGTGCAATGATAAAATTTATGAACCATGAAAAACATATCATATCAAAGACCACCCGAAGAATAACAATGTGCACAACAACAGAAATAGTCTGGGCTTCTGCTTCAGAGGATTTGGGGATATTTTTAAAGGTTTGGGATGAAAATAGATAACAAAATATCACTCTAATAATAAGGCAACAACAGCAGCCAGATAACACATTTCTTCTAAAATAAAAAGTAAAGTCACACGTATATTTTCAAATAAGTCTCAACAACATACTATATAGACCAATTCAGAGAGAGAGAGTACACTTTCAAATAAGAAAGGTCTAATATACATAGCATGATTTTCACAGATGTTGTCAGCATGCTTTCCTGAACAGTAAGTTTAATTCTACTTATTATACAGCTTTTTCTGAATAATTTTTATTTCTAAGATCAATTTTCTATATGCTTAAATTTCTGTCTGCTTCCTGATTCCCTCACCACAGCGTCTGAGAGCTTATTGTCTTTGTTACGCTGTTCTTTGTTAGTGACTGCACTCACAAAACACATATCATCTGCAAGTTAAAAAAAAAAAAATCCCCAAAAGTTAGCCATTCACATCATATAACCGATTAGACATTCATTTGAACATGTAAACCTCCCAAATAATTTTTGTTAGGATTTCTAGAACTGACTAATTCTAAATATGTCTAAAACAAATGTATTCTAACAGACTATTGGGCGTGTGGACAGCTGTATTTTTAGAGTTTCCCAAGTGCTTTCCCGCAACAACACATTTGTGAAAAACACCATAAAGCAATAGAGGAGACAGAGATTTTTGAGCTCCTAGTTTCATATTCCTCACCCTGCTAAATTATTACTTTGCCTTTTCTACATAAGGGATTAAAAAAAACTGCTGAGGTCCATAAAGAAATGCAGGTAATCGACACAATTTTTAAACAGTTATTATGACAAAATGGATTGAATAGATATTGTAGATACAAGAATACATAAATGAAATGCATCCCACTGGAAAAGCTTTTTGCTCACATTGTCATTTACAGCTTCTGAATTAATAGACCACGAAAGGCACCACAGGCACCAAACAAAATGCAGTAAAACCATTGGTAGCCAGTGGTGTCTCAAAGTTTAATTCCCCTGGGGAGAAAAGGACACTGCCTAATCTGTATTCAGTCCTGACATTGTCCACATCTGATATGGAACATTAGCTACTAACTCTCTCAATAGACTAGTGTCCTTCAGTTTATATTACTTTATGTTAATAGTAGAAAAATTACACACAACATCATTTATCATTGTTACACTGTGCTATACATACCATAGCTTATTTTAGTATATTTATTTACCTCTAAGAGATAGAGAAATATTATTTTTATATATATCTGCTTACAGAGCTGATAAACATTTAGAGACAGAATCAATGTGGAACAATGAAATTATTCAGCATCGCAAACTTATTTAATTGCATAGCAAGAGACAAGATTGTTTTTGTCTGAGAATACCATATTTTTCTGTGCTATAAATCTTAAGGAATCAGCACATAACAAAACATTGTATTTTAATCATAATATATCTTTTGCTTTCTCTGCCTACTCACACAGCAGCTTTCTGGTCTGCTATTGGATCCTTAATTCTCCTTCAGCTATTTGACTTATGACATTTAACCTAGCACTTTGATGCACAGTATTAAAAATGAAGTGTTAAGTGGATACTAATGCAGTTACATGGATCAACCATCAGGAGCTACCGAACGCTGTTGCATACATTTTCTGTCTCAAAATTTACGACTGTATATGTCTAAACTCCAGTATATTTGAAGACATTCGTATAGTAAATGAGGTTTGCTGTTAGTCTGGACTGGCATATGTTATTTAACTTTTTGAAGAGGGTCTTAAAGACTAAGCTATCCATGAAGTAATTAAGGGTGGACCAATTTTTCAACAGCTTTTGGCCAGAAGGAACCATTACGATCTACACTGACCTTTGCATAGCACAGACAATACAATTTACCCTAGTAATTCTAGCTGTAATCCCATTGCCTCTTACTGAGATACTGCAATTTTTTTCAGAAAACAGCAACAATAATCCAATCTTGATTTAAAGACTCCCAGTAATAGAGTATCCACCAGTTATCCTCACTGTGAAAAAAATTTATTTGATTTCCTTTCTGAACTTTTCAAACTTTAGTTTTCAGTCTCTGGATTTTGTCCCACTGAGACCTTTCCATTGTGAGGCCATGTGAGGTACTCTATAGAACATGTGTTCCAGTGAAGTACTAGCAAGCAGATTTCATGGTCTCACTATTTTAGATAAGAACATACGACCAACTATACTGGGTCAGACCAAGGTCCTTCTAGACCAGTATCCTGTCTTCTGACAGTGGCCAACAGCAGGTGCCCCAGGGGGAATAAACAAGAATAGGTCATCAAACGAGCTATCCGTTGTCACCCAACTTCTGACCAAGGATATGGACACTATCCCTGACTGTCTTAGCTAATAGCCATTGATGGACCTATCCTCCATGAATTTATCTAGTTCTTTTTTGAACTCTGTTATAATCTTGGCCTTAATATCCTCTGAGCTGGTGATCCCTACTTCTTATGGGAAGGAGCAAATAACCCATCTTTATTAATTTCTATTCATTTTCTCCACACTAGTGTTTGTTTTATAGATCTCTATCATATCCCCTGCATTAACTCATCTCTTCCAAGATGAAAAGTTCCAGCCTTATTAAACTCTCCTGAAGTTGCAGCCATTGCATACCCATAATAATTTGCATTGCATTTTTCTGAACTTTTTTCCAGGGCCAAGATAGCTTTTTGAGATGAGGCAACCACATCTGCATTCAGTATCCAAAATGGGGAGTACCATACTCTATCCTCTTCTTAATGGTTTCCAATATTCCGTTTGCTTTACTTGTCTACAGCTGCACACTTATTGGATGTTTTCAGAGATCAGTGCTAGTTAAATGGAGGGTCTGCAAAAACTATGAATATCTTCTGAATTGAGAAATTCCTTTTGTTCTCAGTTCCCCAGTGTTTGTCTTATAAGTTAGTAGAGTGTTGAGATTCTTTACATGAGGACATGCAGGAGGGTTAAACCAAGTTAATGAAAGGTGTGAATTACAAACTGATTAATTAAACTGCATCAAACTCATTTGTGGACGCACATTCAGAGTTACTCCTCTGGTTTCAGAAGGGTTTATGCTCAAGGAGAGCTAGTATGAATATTTGTACACAAGCAAGGAGATCACATCTCTAGCTCACATTGTGGATGTAGCCTTATTTAATTTGGATTAATTTTCCTCAGATGTGTAGACAAGTCTATTTATTCTCTACTTATGGAGGAAAGTTCTTACTAAAGGTTTTTGGGGACTTTGTCTATAGGTGTTAAGTGATATTTTTGGGGTCATTGTGATTCCTATAGCTTTTTCAAGGAAGCATTTGAAATATCTAGACTTTAGTAAGGCATTTGATATAGTTTTGCATGTCCTTTTCATTAACAAAGTAGGGCAGTGTTTCCCAAACTTAAAACATTCACGTACCTGTTTTGGGTCTTTGGCCTTGTTGGCATACCCCGTCTCCCAGTACCATCCCTATCTTTATCCCCCGACTTTTATTAATTTATTTTCTGCTGTGTACCCCTTGAAATCCTTTCATGTACCACACTTAGGGAAACACTGAAATCGGGGAATACAACCTAGCTGAAACTATTCTAAAGTGGATGCACAACTGGCTGGAGAACTATTTCCCCACAGTATTTATCTATGGTTCACAGCTATGCTGGAAGGGCATAATGAGCTGGGTTCTGAAGGGATCACTTCTGATTTTGGTTCTGTTCAATATCTTCATTGGTGGTTTTGCTAATGGCATGAAATGATTACACTTATAAGATGTGCAGAAGATGCCAAACGGGGAGAGGTTGCAAGCAATGTTCCCACTGATATTTTCTACCCAGATTTGGAATAAGTGTTGTTATTTCACTGAGGCATGTGCAGATGTGCACCATGAATAGAAATACGTGCTGCCGGCTCTGGCCATTTTGCCAGTCAGCTGGGTGGCACTTGACTCTCTTCTGGCTGGCTGCCCAAGTGCTCCATTTACAGAGAATGCTGGTTGGCATGTTTTTGAGGCTAGGATTGTAATTCAAAATGACCTGGACAAACTGGAGAAATGGTCTGAGGTAAATGGAATGGAATTCAGTAAGAACAACTGCAAAGTACTCCATTTAGGAAGCACTAATCAGTTTCTCTCATACAAAGTGGGAAATGACTGTCTAGGAAGAAGTACTGCAGAAAGGGCGTTAGTGGACCACAAGGTAAATATGAGTCAACACTGTAAGACTTTTGCAAAAACAGCAAACAGCATGTTGGGAAGTATTAAAAGAGTGTTGTAAGCAGGACACAAGAAGTAATTCTTCCACTCTTTGCTGATTTGGCTTCAGCCAGAGCATTCTGTCCAGTTCTACGTGCAGCTTTTTAGGAAAGATGTGGATAAACTGGAAAAAGTCCAGAGAAGAGCAACAAAAATGATTAAAGATCTAGGAAATGTGACCTCTGAGAGAAGATTGATAGAACTATGTCTGGTTATTCTGGAAAATAGATGACTGAGGGTGCACAGGAGATTTTTGGCAAACCAGAAAGTACCTAAACTGCTAATGCTTATTTCTGAAAGCAGCCAAGCTAGCAGGCTGTAAATGGGCCTGTTCAGCAGGTTTAGTATCATCAAATCAGTAGGGGTGAGGGTTTGAGTCCCACAAAAAAAGGCAATATGAACCTGTGTCCCTCCTGATGATTGGATCTCTGTTGAAACTGCTGAGATATGCTTTTAGAAAATAAGAAGCTTGATTTTATACCCTCAGGGATGTCTTTGTCAAGGCCTCAAGGCATGCAAACTCTGTAAAAAAAACTGAAAACAAACAAAACCCCACATCTGGCTAATTCATTATCAGAAGGCAACCTTTGTGTTATCTTTAAAATTGCTTGCTTAACAAGTTTTCTTTGAATGACTTGTTATTGTAAGAATAATAAATAAATAGACAAGAGAAGCTTGAGGTGGTTGGACTCTTTGTGGTTCCCACTGTCAGGCGGAAGATTGGCCATCGGATGAATGCACTTGTGTTACTCAAGAGTCACAACAAACTTTGGTAATTATTGAGAACGAGGGTTGTTTTAATTAATCTGCTGTAGATGTGTATAAGTGCTTGAGACAAAGTGAAGTTTCATTTTAACTGAACACACTCTTGCATTGTCTTGTTTGTGCCATCCATTTATCGGTCTGATGGCCACGTCCCCCTTGATTTATTTCCTGACACAACCTCACAGAAGGTAAAGTTACTGAGTGCTATCGGTTGAAAGAAGTCAGGTAGCAAGGGAACATGAAAACAGCTTTCAAGTAGCTAAAAGGTTATTACAAGGAGGAGGGATAAAAAATATTCCCCTTAACCTCTGAGGACAGCACAAGCAACAATGACCTTAAATTGCAGCAAGGGAACTTTAGATTGGACATCAAGAAAAAGAAAACTTTCTGTCAGGGTGGTGAAGCACTGGAATAAATTGCCTACGGAGGTTGTGGAATTTCCTCCCTTGGAATTTTTAAGATACAATTAGACAGACACGTGTCAGGGATGGTCTAGATCAGCGGTGCGGAACCCCTGGCCCATGCTCCTGATCCAGACCACATTTTGTCTGGATTCAGACCCCAAGACCTGTCAGGGGGATGGGCAGGCAGGAAGCAGTGCCAAGTGGTGCCACTGCCACTCATTGCTGTTTCCCCAGTTGGGTGAAGGGGGAAGTAGAGGCCTCAGCAGTACTTCCAGGAAGCTTGTTAACACTGCTTTGATTGGCTGAAATTCCAGCCAATCAGAGCAGTGAACTATGGTGCCTGGGAGCAGAGGGAGGGGGCACAGAGCCATGTGCATCCAGGGGTGGGAAGGTAAGTTACCTTACCCTTGTTACCCAGACCCTATGCCCCTTTTCTACTCCTGTCCATCCCTCCCATTCAGACCCCATTCTCACCTCCCTCCCAAACCCCACACCTCAAATCCTCCACCCTCTCCTGCCCAGACCCCAAACTTCTCTCCTGCATCCCTTCTGTCCAGACCCCCAAACTGCCCCCTGCCCCCAAGACCCCTCACCCACACCCTAACCCCCTCTTCCAGATGCCACACTTCAAACCCTCCTGCACCCTTCCTGCCACCTGGACCCACACCTCCAGGCTCCTCCTGGATCTCCTCCCACCCACACCCCATCCTACATCCCCCTGTCACCCAGATCCCCCATCATCAGCAAGCTGCTGCACTCCACTTGGGTCCAGATCACCCACCCCAGCCCACTCCTGCATCCTACTTTTGCTGAGATCACCCATCTCCAACCCACTCCTGTGCTCTCCCTCCCTCCAGCTCAGACCCCATATCCCACATCTCACTTGCATGGCCCCTGAATGATTTATGTACAGACTAGAGGTTCCAACCCAAAAAGGGGTCCCCATATCTGGTCTAGATCAGTGTTTCTCAATCAGGGGTAAATGTACCCTTGGGGGTACTTTGAGGTCTTCCAGGAGGCACAAGAACTCATCTAGATATTTGTCTAGTTTTGCAACAGGCTACATAAAAACATTAGTAAAATTTTACTTTGACTTAAACCCTTATTCCCTGAGTGGAGCATAGGTCTTCCACAATTTTCCTCCACTTCACTCTGCCTTGGGACAAGACTTCTAGTAGACTCCAGGATTACCCCAGCTGTTGTCCTTAAACCTCAGTAGATCTTCTCCACATTGCCAAGGTCTTCCTCTTTTGCATTCCACTTGTGGGTTCCATTTGAGAGCTTCACAGACTATGCTGGATAATTGTTTTCTGAGAATGTGGCCTAGCCATCCCCGCTTTCTTCTTTTGATTTGAACATCAAGTGGTTGTTCTCCTGCTCTGTTCCAAAGCTCCTCATCTGTGACAAAGTCTTGCCATTTGTTGTAAAGGATGTACCTCACGTATCTGTTTATACATGTCTGTAGCTTGTGGTTTGAAGATTGTTTAGTCACCAGGTCTTGCATCCACACAAGAGCACACTCTTCACATTTGTGTTAAAGATCTGCATTTTCATCTTGGCAGATATTATTTGTCAACTCCATATTGGACCAAGAGTCTTGAATGAAGCTGTTGCTTTCCCTATCCCGGCATTGATATCCTTGTCTGTTCCTCCATCTCTACCATAATACTCCCCAAGTAGGTGAATTGCTCCATATCTTCCAGATCATACCCTCCCAGCATGATGGTGTTGTTGTTAGACTGGTTGATCCTCATTGTGTTGGTCTTTCCCTTGCTAATGCTCAGTCCAGTCATTGAGGCAGTTTTGTCTAGTCAGTACAATCTAAAATTTCATTCATACAATGACTTGTTTCTACTGGTTCATATGCCTTATGCTGAAATGTAAGTGCAAAATTCTATTCTGATTCATTTATTTGATAATAAGACGGTAGAAATTCAGCAAGTTTTCAGTAGTAGTCTTCAGTGATATTTTTGCATGTTTTTGTATGTAACTAGTTTTTAAGTGAGGTGTAACTTGGTAGCATACAAAATAAATCAGACTCCTGCAAAGGGTACAGTAATCTGGAAAGGTTGAATGACACTTGTTTCAAGACCTCAGATTACTTTAGGACCATGTTTCTCAACCAGTGGTATGCATACCGTTAGGGGTACATGAGAGAAGTCTAGGGGTACTTATAATTTTTAAAGGGCTACTTTATAAAAAAAAAAGATTGAGAAACACTGGCACGTGGTCCTGCCATGAGTGCAGGAGACTGGATTTGACCTCTTGAGTTTCTTTCCAGTTCTGTGAGTCTATGGCTGTTTAAACCAACCAAACTGCAGTTTGTGACATCATATTTATGGCTCTAGCACCCATCATGAAATCATAACCAGAGCTCTATTTTAAAATGAACATAAATGCTTAACCTTAAAATTTTACCGAAAACTTATATCTACTTTAAAGATGACTGAAGAATTCCATTTGGATAGTGCCTGGTCTTGGAAATTTACTTTTAATACATTAAAACTAAAAGTGGAAAGTTGTCACAAATATCTGACAAGAACTGAACTGACTTATGCTCCTATATATTACCGGGCTTTTCAATGAGCTTGTACATTTATCATTTATATTTCATACTCCCCTGTGCAAATCAATCGATGAATAAACAGGGCCTTTCTCAGCCCTAGCTTTGCCCAGGGAAAATCTGATGCACAAGAGATTCAAAGCCAAATGTAGATGTAGAATGGTGGATAAAGAATGCGTCCTCTGCTACTATGTTGATGGGTACTCTAGAAACACCATAGCATCTGGGCAGATAGGTTAGACAAACAGAAAGACCTACATACTTGTTCATGTCATCTGGTGACCTGAATGCTACTAAGGAAAAGGTAGCAGCTGTTTCAAGTATTACAGGAAGAATGCTGGAAGTGAATTAAACCACAGATGGAGTCCAGCACCTGAAGGGGCTAGTCAGTAGGCAGCAGCCAATGCCTCAGAAATGCACTTAAACGTTGCCATATGGAGTGGTAGCAGAAGACAGAGGGGGACGAAAAATCTTGAGCACCAAAATAACACAAAATATTAAACACCAGATTATTGGTAACAGAGAAAGTGTGTGCTTAAACATTTCAAATTTAGTGTTCATAAAGTCCAGAAAATGTGTTAACTAGAGCAGGACTAGACCCAGTCAAGTAACTGCCCTAGATGGAGGGCTCAGTTAAATAAGACTTACCGTAATATATGTTCCTGGGGGGGGGTGGGGGTTGAAACAAAACAAAACAGAAGCTAAAGTTGGAAAAGACCTACTAATAACACAGTCACTTCCACTTGAATTACATTCTCTTCCAGACTGAAATGTACCAGATGTTAATATGATACTGTACTTGATGTAAACCTAAGGACTAATGAGCAGTAATCATAATTTATTCAAATGACTGTACATACTGAGGCAAAGCAGCAGGCTTTTCACAGAAAATAGGAACAACAAAATGGTCTGCTCAGAATTACGGTGAACTTTAATCAAAGGCTACACATCAGAATAAAATCTTCCATCTTTATTTGTGTCTAGATTCCACAGAACAAGTGCCAGAGAAATATCACTTATTGTACATCTACCCGGCAGCACTATTCTGAAATAAGATATTCTGCAATAGCTATTATGCAACAGTGTATTTCAAAATAACATGTCCACACACAAAATGCATTTTGAAATAGCATTTCCAGGTCCAGTGAGCTATTTCAGAATAGTATCATTGGAGCAAATTATGGCTTATTTAGAAATAGTGCTATTCCATGTCTTAATAGTGACTGTTTCAAAATAGTGAGTATGAAACAGGTATTATTTCTTGTGGAATGAGGTTTACTGGAATCGAAATAATGCACTCACTATTTCAATTTTATTATGAAATAGAGCGTGTGCTGTCTGGATGCTGCCAAAGTTATTTCAAAATAACTGCTATTATTTTGGGATTAGTTTGCCATGTACACACAGCCTTATTATGGCATTGTTTGGCACAGCTGACAGTTCTTGTACAGTAAACTTAAAAACAAACAAACAAACAGGACTAGACTATCAGAGGTTTTAAAAGGTCAGGGTTTGTAATGTATTGATAGAGCTGAAAGTGAAGGCCTCAACATCACAGATCCTCATCATGCCTTGCTCTAACTAATTTCATCTCTCCCTTATGAGCACTCAAACTCAAAATGTTAGTGAACCATGCTACCTGCTGTTCTTCACCCAGAATATAGGAGGTATTTTAAACAATACTGCCAACTCCATCCACCAGAATAAATTAGAGATGTATTCTTGTCACCCAAACTGCCAACAGGTGCACAACAGGAAAATTTCTTACCCTGCCAAGTAATGCTGGATGAAAGTATTCCCTACATAGTCACCATGCACTC
Organism: Carettochelys insculpta; assembly: GCF_033958435.1. NCBI lineage: Eukaryota > Metazoa > Chordata > Testudines > Carettochelyidae > Carettochelys > Carettochelys insculpta. Next base: position 33,016,447 of record NC_134150.1, on the reverse strand, counting down.
TGTAATGCTTATAGATACTTATAGATACAAATTCAATGGCAATGTACAACTGAACATAGCTGCACAGACAGACAGACATTCACCCCCTACCAGCTCACCACACAGCCCCCCAAATTCCACACTCACCCAAGCTCCTCTAGGACGCTTTGCCCAGAGGCAAACTCCCTTCCCTGTTGGCTGCTGCCCCCTGTTCGAAATTTTTTTTTTCAGCCGCTCCCCGAAAGCCGCCAACTGCCTGTCAAGCGGCTTTTCCCGCATTGTGCCACGCGCCCTCTTTAAATATAGGAGGGTGAAATCCTGTTTAACGCGTCTCTGGAACCGAGCTGAGCCCCGTGCCGGCTTGACTGAAGATCTTCAGGCCATCAGTGACACCCGCAAGACCGCTGTCATCAATGAGGAACTGAAAAGGCTCTGAGTTGATATCTCTGCACTGCAAGAGACGCGACTTGCAGATTCAGGATCTCTAAAGGAAAAAGACTACACCTTTTTCTGGCAGGGTAAAGCCCAAGAAGAACCCAGAGAGCATGGTGTTGGCTTCGCTGTCAGAAACACCCTTCTACAAATGGTTGATTTAGTCATGGGCGGATCAGAAAGACTTCTTCAGATCACGCTTCAAACGTGCGCCAGTCCTGTCCACCTGATCAGCGCTTATGCCCCAACCCTGTACGCCACACCAGAAGTAAAAGACAAGTTCTACGACATGCTTAGTGCTGCTGTCGCGCAAATACCTGCTTGTGAACAACTGTACATCTTGGGTGACTTCAATGCAAGAGTTGGAGCTGATTGGGCCTCATGACCTTCCTGCTTAGGACACTTCGGTGTGGGACAAATGAATGAAAATGGACAGCGTCTCCTTGAACTGTGCACGTACCACAATCTGTGCATCACAAACACATTCTTCCGAACGAAGCCACAGCACAGAGTGTCGTGGAGACACCCACGCTCGAAGCACTGGCATCAACTAGATGTGGTCATCACTAGGAGTAACAACCTCAAAAACGTCCTTCTGACACGCAGCTATCATAGTGCTGACTGCGATACAGATCACTCGCTAGTTTGCTCCAAGCTCAAGCTGAGACCCAAGAAGCTGTACCGCTGTAAACGTGCTGGAAGGCCCTGCATTGACGCCAGAAAGACAGCAAACTCGGAGAAAGCTGAAAAGTTCAGAGAGACCCTCCAGGAAAATCTGCGCAGCGGCCATGGGGGTGTCGATGCGACATCCAAATGGCAACATCTGAGGGATACAGTTTACAACACGGCCTTGTCGGTGTTTGGAAGAAGAGCTAGAAACACGAACGACTGGTTCGAAGCTAACTCTGATGAGATGATTCCAGTCATTGAAAAGAAGCGTGCTGCACTCCTGGAGTACAAACGCTCACCGAGCCAGAGTACCCAGCAAGCACTTAAAGAAGCCAGAAGAACAGTACAGCAGACAGCCAGGCGCTGTGCCAACAACCACTGGCTCCAGTTATGCAGCAGCATCCAGACCTGTGCCGACTTTGGTAATCTCAGAGGAATGTACGAGGGTATGAAGAAGGCATTAGGACCCACCCAGAACAAGATGGCACCTCTGAAATCCAAATCTGGTGAAGTCATCGCTGACAAAGCCAAACAGATGGAGCGCTGGGTCGAGCACTACTCCGAGCTGTACTCACGCGAGAATGTTGTGGTTGACGCAGCCCTCGATGCCGTCGAGCTCCTACCAGTAATGGACGAACTGGATCAAGAACCAACTGTGGATGAACTGAAGGCAGCCATCAACAGCATTGCAGCAGGAAAGGCCCCTGGTCAGGATGGTATACCACCAGAGGTAATCAAATGTGCCGCGGACACACTCCTGGAACCCCTGCATGAGCTGCTGTGCCTGTGCTGGAGAGAGGGTGAGGTTCCACAGGATATGCGTGACGCTAACATTGTAACATTGTATAAGAACAAAGGAGACAGAAGCGACTGCAACAACTACCGTGGAATCTCCCTCCTAAGCGTCACTGGCAAACTGTTCGCTCGCGTCATCCTTGGCAGACTCCAGAAGATTGCTGAGAGGGTGTACCCCGAATCACAGTGCGGATTCCGTGCAGAGAGGTCTACCGTTGACATGGTCTTCTCTCTAAGGCAGCTGCAGGAGAAGTGCAGGGAAAAGAGAAAGCCACTCTACATAGCCTTCATCGACTTGACCAAGGCTTTTGACTTGGTCAGCAGGGATGGTCTGTTCAAACTGCTCCACAAGATAGGCTGCCCTCCACGGTTACTCAAGATGATCCAGTCGTTCCACGAAAACATGAGAGGAACCATCCAATATGACGGCGCATTATCGGATGCTTTCAGAATCAGGAGCGGCGTCAAACAAGGATGCGTATTGCTCCGACATTGTTCGGGATCTTCTTTGCACTCCTCCTGAAGCATGCCTTTGGATCTTCAACAGAGGGCATCTTGCTGCACACAAGATCTGATGGGAAACTATTTAACCTTGCAAGGCTGAGAGCTAAGACTAAGGTGCGAGAAGTCCTCATCAGAGACATGCTGTTCGCAGACGATGCTGCTGTAGTGTCTCACACAGAAGACCAGCTTCAAAAACTGCTGGATCGGTTCTCCAAAGCGTGCAAGGACTTTGGGCTTACCATCAGCCTAAAGAAGACAAATGTACTTGGTCAAGATGTTGCTGAATCCCCATCAATCAGCATTGACAACTATACGTTAGAGGTTGTCCACGAGTACGTTTACCTCGGGTCCACCATCACTGACACCCTGTCATTGGACACTGAGCTAAATAGGAGGATCGGAAAAGCGGCCACAACTCTGTCCAGACTCAGCAAGAGATTGTGGAATAACAACAAGCTGTACACTCACACCAAAATGCAAGTCTACAGAGCCTGCATCCTCAGCACCCTCCTTTATGGGAGCGAGACTTGGACCCTGTATGCCCTCCAGGAAAAGAGGCTGAACGTCTTCCACTTGCGCTGCCTCAGGCGCATCCTTGGAATATCATGGAAGGACAGAGTTACCAACACAGCCGTCCTCGAGCAAGCTGGAATCCCAACCATGCACACCCTCCTCAGGCAGCGTCGACTCCGCTGGCTTGGCCACGTCCACAGGATGAACGATGGAAGGATTCCAAAAGACATCATGTATGGTGAGCTAGCCTCTGGCAAAAGACCCCCCGGACGTCCCCAGTTGCGTTACGAAGATGTCTGCAAGAGAGACCTCAGAGAGGTAGACATCGAGCTGGACAACTGGGAAGAACTAGCAGACGACCGCGGCAGATGGAGGCAGGGCTTACACAAGGGCCTTCGGAAGGGCGAGTTGAAGATCAGACAGCTAGCAGAGGAGAAACGAACGCACAGAAAGCACAATAAGGACTTGCCAGACACCCACTACATCTGCAAGAGATGCAGCAAGGACTGTCACTCCCGTGTGGGTCTTTATAGTCACAATAGACGCTGTAAATTAAGTCTTAAATTGAAACATTAAAGGGCGCGATCCATAGTCTGTGCAGACTGAAGGATGCCTACTGTACAACTGAAAACATATGTACTAATGCAAGCTTCATAAATGATCAAAACAAAAAGCACTCAAGTAGCACTTTAAAGACTAGCAAAATAGTTTATTAGGTGAGCTTTCGTGGGACAGACCCGCTTCTTCAGACCAGACCACTGGTCTGAAGAAGCAGGTCTGTCCCACGAAAGCTCACCTAATAAACTATTTTGCTAGTCTTTAAAGTGCTACTTGAGTTCTTTTTGTTTTGACAGTGTATAGACTAGCACAGCTTCCTCTCTGTTACTATTCATAAATGATGTTTCTTTCTTCATCATGTGACTTACTTGACTTGACTTAAACCCTTGTATTCTGGGTGGAGCACAGGACATCTACAAGTCTCCTCCACTTCACTCTGTCTCAGCATAAAACTTCTAGCTGATTCTTCACCGTGCACCCTAGTCCAATTTTGTTAACATATCCTGTTGTAACTCTGTAAAACATGGGTTTGTGTTTCAGAATATATTGGAAACTTCTAGTCATTTTTACTCCATGTTTATCCATGGATGTCATGTTGGAGATCGCCAAATTTAAAAAAAATGTAAATTTAGAGTAAGTTTTTAGAGTTTCCATTAGAAACGACATTTTAAGTGCTTATAGAAATAAGAGGTAAAATGAATCTCCAAGCTAAGAGTGGAGGATATAATATAATGGACAATTCAAGCACTCTTAAATTAGCAGAAAAGGTTTACCTACTTTATACCTAGTTTTGCATTCCAATAGCTTAAAAGCTGCTTCATCCCCAAGTGAAATTTTGAAGATCATTAGCCCATAATAATTAAATCTATCAAATTTATTAACATGAAAATAACTCACAGTATATAGGAGGTAACCTTTCCTGTTTAAACATTTCATTCAACTTCTCAGAAGTTTACGGGCTTTTTTGTTTGTCTGTTATTTGCTTTTTTTATTGTTCAACTGTCAATAATGGAAGGATGGAGAGTAGCTTAAGACCTCACTTAAAATCATTCTAATGCAGCTGACAGTTTGTACAGACTGAAATGCTCTCCCCACTGTCTGAATTTTTAGAATGTTGTATTACTCAACAAAGGTGCTATTTTCACATTGGGAATCTCAGTTGGGTTGATTCCTGTTTTGGGGGAAAAATGAGTGTTGCAAATATTATTTTTTCCTAGTTTATTTCATTTATAGTATATACAGTTACTGTTCACACTGAACAACTATGGCAAAAGTGATGGAAATGATCACTGTGCTTTCAAAAAAGTCAACGGTATTTAAGTCAGCATATCATTACACAGGGTCTTCCTTCCCAATTCTTCCTGTGCTTTGTAAATACCCTTCCCCCCAACCCCCACCAATCCTAAGAGCACATGGACTCCTTTTATTTTCAGTTCTAAGCATGTCTTTGGCCAGGTGAACTTGGGTGTTACAAATTGGTTTGCCCACCTCTTTAGCTGGTGACAGTCTACATATGGCTACATCACTAGGAGGTAGGCAACCTATCACACTTTCAAACATTTGTTGCCATTGGCTGCAAAATGTGGAGCGATGTGTAACTACTCCAACCAAGTGTCATTATTGGAGGCTAAATCACCACCCTTCAGAAATTGTGAGGTCCTGGCGCTGAAGCCCATTGGGTTGAATCCTTTAAAGAAAGTTTCACATCAGCATTAATTCCAATATAGTATTTCTCATTACTTCTGCCATGACAATAGCTGGCATATTAACCTATAACTTTTATTCTTTTCAAACCATATTTTCACCAGCTCAAACAATTGCCAACAAATTCTGCCTGTAGAAATCCAAGACCTAGAGGCATAGATCCATCCCAACAACTGTTCCAATCACAAAGAAAGGCTCTCATTTGCAATGATATAAATCCAGAATAGCTTCTTTACTTCACTGAAGTCACTCTAGCACCACCAAGAGCTGAATTAGTTCTTAAACCTCTTGCCTCCACAATTTTTTTAAAACAGATGGTTATGAGCAAATGTGGGTGAATCTGGTTTCAATTTTATCATTCTTAATAAAAACTTTTTGGCAAAATCATTTGCTCTGCAAGACATGGTTGTAGAAAAACACCACATGAAAAACTCTTTTGTCAACTCCATATACTGGTTCAGGGGGAAAATATAAAATGCTTTCTAACTGTATGTTCAGATTTGTAAATCTTAAAGCCAGGAAGGACCATTAAATTATCCAAATCTCAACCCCTATATGATACGGGCCACAGAATTTCATCCCATTACTTTGGTATTTAGTCCAACAATTTGTGTTTAACTAATGCATATCATCCAGAAAGCTTGGAAATAGTCTGGAATGCCTCCCCTGAAGTACAGTTAGCATTATGTCTTAGAGTAGAACAAATCTGAATGGAAAGCTGGAAACTAAGCTAAGATGTGAAACCTAGAAACCTTTTCTTGTAAGTCCAAACCGTTCAGTGCTTTTGCACTGCAATAGACAATGACAGCACATACAGTGCAGCATCCACAGATGCTAACAGGCAAAAACATCTGACTTAGGGGTGAAGGAGGGAAAGCCTGAGCGTGTCTGAGAGACGGTAACCTGAAAAGCATAAGAAAATAAAAGCACTTGGATGTGTGTCCCTGCTAGCACAGAGAGCACTGTGGGGCAGGACACTGAAGCATAGGGAATTCCTTACATTTCTTTCCTACTCTCTGGGCCAGCAGAGCTTAGATATGTTGTAAAACATATTACACTTTGGCAATGGGAAAGGGAAAAATACAACTGCTGGCTGCTTCCATGTATCATCCTAGGAATGATTCCAAGATGAAAGGAGATTGCTTGCCAATGCTTAATAGCACCATATTCCGCTATTTATAGAAGATGACTGGATATTTGCTCCATTTCAGGGTGTGTGTTATTTTCATTTTACTTACATAACAGCATGATCTTAAGAAGTGCACAGCATCCCAAACTCCCAAGGATACCAATGGGAGCATTGGATGGGCACGATGTTTCAGCAGCAGGGCCCACTTCCCCACTTTTCTACGTACTGTACCATCTTTAAAAATGTTTCGTCTGCTTTTCTGGAAGCAGGCTCTCTTGGCTAGTGAGACCGACTAGGACTGACTGCATTTTCTACAGAGGTGAACCTCCCTGAGAGGAGCATGTGGTGATGTGGGACCTACCCAGACAGTGAGTCAAGCTGAAATATCAAAAATGAAGAGAGAAAAAGTTGAAAGGAGAAACAGCACTTGAAAGTGAAGAAGTCCAGTGGCAGAGGTTTGGGAAGAGGCATGAATGACTATTAGAGGTAAGAGGACCACAGATGCTGAGCTGGCACAAAACTGCCATATTTCCACTAATGAAAGCATGAATATTTACACCAGTTGATGATCTGTCCCTGGGGCATTTAGGCTTTGAAAAATGGAAGTGTGCAGAGAGAGAGACATAGAAAAGGAGAGGTGCTATGTAAGTTGGATCAGAAATAATTGGGGTTTAGTAGAGTGTCTGTGTGTAAGGAAGGCAGAATTGCAGAATTTGCTTCAGCTCCTGCTGGTCAGACTTGCTGCTCATGGACATTGAGAATGGGTCTCCAGTAAAAGCAAAATAAAAATAAATACATTGGATGCTTATTCCTAGATCTGTTGTGGCTTGGTATGAGGAGTTTTTTTGTTTTTTTTTAATGTCTAATAGGTGAGAAGTGCAGCTGCTGGGGAATGAGAATTATTGCTGCTATTATTTTATTATTTTACTTAGTTTTACTGCTGGCAAAGAACATTGCATCTTACTTTGCTTAATTCTGGACAGCCAGTCATCCTCAGTTATTGTTTTTACTTTTATATACTATTATTGCATTAGTTTTTTTATAGCTGTTATTTCTCAATTAGTATTCCCTTCAGGCAGCTCAAGCCTCTGATGTTTAGTCTCTTTCCGGATGATACCATCATGGGCACCTGTAAGGCCTTTCTTTCATATTAGCATCATTGTGGTTATCCCATATTGTGGGCTCCTCCTTATCAAGCTTGTTTGGCATAATTGCTAAGAGTCACAGTAGGCCTTGATATCAGAGAGTTAGTCAAGTTAGTCTGTATCTTTAAAAACAACAAAAAGTCCTGTGGCACCTTATAGGCTAACAGATATTTTGGAGCATAAGCTTTCATGGACAAAGACCCGCTTCATCAGATGTATGAGTGGGGGGTTTCAGAGGAAGAGTAGGTCTTGACTTAAGCTTTGGCTTGCTCTCTTTAGGTTGCTATCTTTGGCCTAAATACTACTGGTTAGCTCTTCCTCCTACTTACTGCATACTCTATTTCCTTTTATTGACTGCTATGTTTATTACACCACTTGATGAGTTCAAGCTACTGAATGACCCATGGCGCAGTTTCAAACAACTGTGGATACCTATTACAATAAATCTTAAGATACTTCAGGCAAAAGAAAATTATGCAAACCCATTAAACAGTACATTTGTGTCCATAAAGTGACCATAGAGTTATTATACATACCTTCCATTCTAAGTATAGAGGGAACATTGTGGTCATTTCATATACTTCCCTGTAACTTTTGGCAAATGCTGACTTTTTAATGGAAATGAAGGTAGGATAGTACGGGAAAGGCTTGAAGAAAATTGTTCAGTGCTCACCTAAAGAGAAGATGAGGTGCTTAGCTTTCTAAAGCAGGGACAAATGACATGGATGAGAGAAGAAACAAATTACAGAAGATTAGATAACTGGGCAGATGACTAGGGAATTGGTTTCAATGTCTCAAAAGGAGACGCTTTATGTCTGACTTAAAAACAGCACAAATTAAATGGAAGACTAAAATAAAGGAACATTTTAAAAACTTCTGTTTAACAAAACAAATCACATGCACACACGTTGCCCACACTCTGCATATGCTGGATTTCATAAAGGCTGGGGAAAAATAAGTACATAAATTCACTTTTCTTTAGGGTACAGAAGACACTAGTGGTAACTGTAGCAGACTTGTGGGTCTGGGTTAATATTAACTACTGGGTTAATAGCTCGATTAACAGCCCACTACCTCACACAGAATCTGTATTTGAAAGATTCCAACACTTTCACACAGAGGAAAGTGTATGTCCTCCTCCCGCAAAGCAGTTTTGTTATCCACACAGATTAATCAATCCTATATTTATTTCGGGAATATTTGAACATGTTCTTCTAACCTTTGTGCTTCTTGTATTACAAAAATATCAGTAATCTTGTATTTGTTAAGAGTAAAGAGCAGGAAATATAATCTGATATTTGGAAAGCTAATAATTATGTGACATTCTTCCAGTTGGAATGTCACAGTGGCTCTTACATTATATTTTTTAACTGAGACAGGGATAATTTTGCATCTTCTCCCTCATTTCAATGCACTATAGTTTATTTACTTTATGCCAAGAGAATGGAACTCACTTGGAAAAGGGATTGCATGTTACATAAATAAATACCAGAATTATAATTAATGACAATAATCATTTTGGAATGGATATTAAACCTCATGATTTGGCATTTTGGCCAATCTCTAAGTAAGGGAGATCAAATATGGGGCAAATAATCCCATATCTGATTAATTCAGGGTTCTTACCCTTCCTCTGAAGTAATAGCTGCTGGTTACTGTTAGAAACAGGACATTAGTCTAGATGAACCTTGGATCTGATTTGGTCTATCAATTTTTATGTTTTAAGTCTCAATGCCCACTTATAAACCTGAAAGTAACACACAGCATATTTTTTTATTTGTGTACATAGAATTGGATGTGAAAAAATGTGCATGAAATTCCACATTTGACCAGCCCAGCAAAGTGGGTTAAGAATCTAAACAGTAATTTTTGCACAGAAAAACCCAATTTGCCTGTGCAGTCAATGTAACTGCTTATGAAATTAAGCATGCATACATTCACTCATCCCCAGATTATAGTATTTAAGGCCATTGAAAATTCTTTTGAAAAAAGCAAGTCAAACCAAGCCTGTTTTGCTTAGTTTCTTATTAATATCCAACATTACCAATGAACCCAGCAGGAATACGTATACACCTCGCAATAAAACAGTGGAACCATCTAGTATGGTCACCTTTCAGTCCCTACACTAAGTCCAAGCGGTGAGGGGATCAGTGAATCCTTCTAGGTTACAAAGTGAGGATTGAACCATTCCTTAGCCAATATTGCATCTTCATGCCTGCAGCCCTTCCAGTCTCTTGTACATCAGGACTTTTTGGTCATAGAATCCACATGTCCATCTATCAAACATATTCCCACACTCACCAGATTTCCCAACCCTTGTCTCAGAATGGTTGGATTAAGAGCAGGTGAACACAAGTGCCTGGATCTGTCCCCTCTATTTGGTGGAATCTGGGTGCTTCTACATATTATTCTACAATATGGTTGTTGCTTTTTCTTCCACAGCCCTTCAGACCATATTATGTGCCTCCTCAGACGCATGTGAGAATCTCAGCCTCACACTGAACATCAAAAAGACCAAGGTGCTCCACTAACCTTCACCAGTGGGACAATTTCATGCACTTTCTATTGAAGTCAAGGGAGAATTGCTGGAAAATGCAGAGCCCTTCCCATACCTTGGAAGTCATCTTTCCATTAAAGTCAATACTGATGCAGAAATCCTGCATTGTCTGAGCCATGCTTTTGCCCACCTGAGACAAAGGGTTTTTGAGAACCGGAACATATATGCCAAGACAAAGCTCCTTATATACTGTGCAGTGATTGTTGCAATGCTACTATATCATGTAAAACCTGGATAACATACAAGCATCATTTGAAGGCACTTGAACAACATCATCAACACTGCCTCAGAAGAATCCTAAATATTTCTTGGGAGGATAGGCACACGAACACAAGCATCCTGGAAGAGTCGAACATGACCAGCATTGAAGCCATTATCATTCATCAACAACTTCGCTGGACTGGCCACATGGTTCAGATGTCTGATCAGTGCCTCCGAAAACAGATTCTGTTTTCCAAACTGGAGGAAGGACAGAGGAACATTGGGTGCCAGCAGAAGCGATATAAGGACATGCTGAAGGCACACATGAAAAAGTGCAGCATCAATGTCGACACTTGGGAGAACCTTGCCCAAGACCATCCCCAGTGGAGAATGATAATCCATGAGGGGGTGGCACAGTTTGAGAGGTCACACCACAGTGCAGATGAGGAGAGGTGGAGAAGAAGAAAAGAGTATCAAAAACCGCCCCATGCCCCTTCAACAGACACTAACACATGCCCCTTCTGTGATAAGACCTGTGGCTCAAGAATTGAGCTGATAAGTCATTAACGGACTCACAAATAGGGTGACACGAAAACCTCCTCCTCGTTATTGAGGCACTGACAAGACTATGCACTGGACAATTCCTACTTGTGGGTTCTGATGAGAGGCTCTGTTCTCAGGCAAAATCTTCCATGGGCAACCAAACCCTACATTTTTCTTTTGCTCTTTGTAGTCTGTAGGAATTCCGCTGTATTGGCAGAGGGGTAATTCCCCTCCTCTCAAACCCTACAAGCAAATCAAAACAAAAAGCAGTCAAGTAGCACTTTAAAGACTAGCAAAATAGTTTATTAGGTGAGCTTTCGTGGGACAGACCCACTTCTTCAGACCATAGCCAGACAAGAACAGACTCAATATTTAAGGCACAGAGAACCAAAAACAGTAAGCAAGGAGGACAAATCAGAAAAAGATAATCAAGGTGAGCAAATCAGAGAGTGGAGGGGTGGGGGGGAAGGTCAAGAATTAGATTGAGCCAAGTATGCAGACAAGCCCCTATAGCCCGAAAGCTCACCTAATAAACTATTTTGCTAGTGTTTAAAGTGCTACTTGACTGCTTTTTGTGTTGATAGTGTATAGACTAGCACGGCTTCCTCTTCATTACCTACAAGCAAATGTTCTTCTGGGAGGCAGTAGAAGCCCTTTGATTTCACAGCACAGAAGGGGAAAGTTGCAGTCAATTGTTTTCAATGGGACACAACTGACATGGGTTGGGGGTTCCCATGGAAGTAACTGTTTCAATTTTTGTCACTGCAGCTCTCTCAGTCTCTGCATAGTTTCTGAAGATACTGACAGGGAGACAAGCTATTACATCAGTGAAATAACAGCAATCCACCCCTGGCCATTGAACTGCATGGGTTTTCATTATTTCAAAAGACCACAGCAGACCATTGGGATGAGTTATAGTTCTAGGTTCTACTTAACTTAATGTTCTGATACATAACATGCCCTTTATACCTAAAGTTTATTTTAGAGACATGTCAGGAAGTTGGAGAGTTACGGGCCAATGTAAAAAGGAGTCTGGGGTTCAGTTATAAATTAAAGTTAGGTGGGCTAGACTCCAATGATGAAATGAGTCTACATTTTAAAAGTCCTCAGTCTTTATGAAAGAGAGGAAAATTATGATGGTATATAACTTATCTTCTTTTGTGACATTTCACTGCAAAGGGCATATTCTTACAGATGTAGCAATGAGGTAACTAGCAGAATGCCAGCAGGGATAAATTGCATTCTTTATGGACCATGATACTAAGATGTATTTAGGTCAGCACGTTGAAGAGTTGGAAAAGAACCGTAGTGTTGCCCTCAGTTGATCCTTCCAGGTAAATTAAGGACAGTGGACCTTATGGTGACCTGTGTGATCGTTCTTTCCACAGACAAAGGGAGTGTCATCATATTATAAGACGCTTACGAGAAATTTAAAAGGGGAAGAGTAAAAGGATAAGAAGGTACAGGAAGATTGTGGGTTCATGCCTTGAATGTCATATTTAGTTCTCACTAAATCTAACCACTCACAGACAAAACATCCCCAACAGTGACAAAACACTTAAATTAATACATATGTAGCTGAGAAAGACATCTATAGCAAAATAGAAAATGACTCTCCTGTTAAATAAAAGGAATTCCCCTTTGCTTTCCTTTCTTGCATCAAAACATTGTGTATTACCTTTAAATCTTATTTGGAAGATTTTTTGTCCCAGATATGTTGCAAAAAGTTCCTCACAGAGTGGGAAAGACCAGGGTAGGATCTCAAAAAATGGCCTCTTGACATTTCTTGGAAGACAAAGTAAATTCATATTTGGGAATATTTCTGAAGTGGAAAGAAAATCTGTGTGAAATGGGTATGGGAGCGCAGATAGCAGGATTGCACTCAAAAACCAGTTAACCAACAGAAAACAAGGACATTCAGAGTTAAGATACAGCTTAAAAGAAACATAAACCGTTGGTGAAAGAGAAAATCAGAGCCAGACCAATGAATCCTGAAGCTCAACTGATGTCTATTTTTTTCTGAATACCATATATAAAGAAACTGAATAAAGTACTTTAGATCTGGCCAAACAATTGCCTGCTGGACACAGATCAGAAAGGTTAAATGTGAGGCAGAAACTGCCTTTCTAGATAAAACCAGGGTAAAAATCAGGTTTGGAATACAAACCATGCCACAACCTTAGTTACAGAAAAGCGATTTACCTCTCTGTAATTTGTCAACCACAATCTCTTTGGTAGCCACATGCAAAGTGCTCCATGATCTCAATTAGTGGAGCACACATTCTTTTTTCTGTCTTTTTTGGCTTGTCTTACCAGAATTTATCACTTCTTGTTATATAGTCAAATGTAAACTGTAGTCAAACCACTGTGATTTCCTTGAAGTAAACACTAGTCACTAAGTGGAACAAAAATAATGACAACCACCTGCAACCTATTATATCTTCTCACTCCACCCACACAGACTGTAAACTATGAATAAGTGAAAACAGCTAGGTTCTCAGAGAGCAACAGAAGTATTTTGTTGTTTTTCTTTTTTTTCACCTTCCCCCATAAATATTCTATACATAAAATATGTTTAATAAGCATAGGACAAAAATACCATTACTTTGTTTGTTTGTTTTGTTTTTTCCCAGTGGAAATCAATTTCCCTTTGTGGGGAAATGGCTGGCCATGGCAGTTAGAAAGGGTGTTAATCTGTGTGATCTGGTGACCTACAGTCCTTTTATAACAGGAATGGTGATGTTCATAAAAGGCTGGATCAGTGGTGAGGAGGTCCTAGTTGGACTCAGGTTACCTGGAGCTCATTTGGGCCAGATTAACCACATTTTTAGCAAAGGTTGATAGAAGTCACAGTTGTCCTGAATGGATACTGCTTAATGATCACAAGACTCAGAAAAGGAGACAGTCTGTTGAAAACCAGCCCTGCCAGAGGATCACACTCTGAGCACAATTGAGGCAAATGGATCAAGCGAAGAAAAATGAGAAAAAGTCTTTTCTTCTTTAGATCACCTGCTTTTTGTACTTTGGATATGGCACCATTCTTATGAAGGTAGGAAATGTCTTAAAACTGCAATACCTGAAACAACAGCTCTAACAGAACAACAAGCAGCATCTTGCAAACACAAGTTCTCGCTATGCAATTCTTGCAGGATGAGGCTCTTAGAGGGAGGACCATGATGCTGTCTCTGTGGGAAGGAGGAGGACAGAATGGGAGGCATCCGCCGTTGGGTCATTTAAAATAGTGTGTGTCTTGATGGCACTGCCGACTGTGGAAAATTATGCATCAACTGGTAGAGGGGACCAGAAGATGCTGGAACATCTTTGGAGAAAACCTGACTCTGCTGCATCTCTCTCTCTCTCTCAGTCTCACACACACACACTTAATGTGATCTTATTTATTTCTAACAGAACCATGAATATAACCCAGTCCATTTTTGATGATCACTATACCACTTCTAGAAAAGATCAATCCACATGCCACAAAAAATTACATTTTACTAAAATGTCCACTTTAAAAAAGCACCTGGATCATTAAAACATTCGAACAAGAGATCTGGACAAAGAAACCATGATGACATTCCAGCTCACATATCCAGCAAACTTCTATCAACATGCCTGTATATGTTCATGTCCAACCATTTGCAGGTGAGATTGCCAACTTTTGGTCATATCAATTAATATGCCAAATGTTGGAAAACTGTGGTTGCCTTTTTCATTTATCTGTTTTTCTCCTTGCTACAGATATAATTGTGATGTTAACATACTGCATTTATTAAAAAAGAAAACTCCAAATAGAAGATCAATGAATGGGTTGAAATAATGCAGCCTGTTCTTACTTCTTCATTATCACTTTCCTTTTCTATTTTCCCTGTAAGAACTCCTGAGAGATATGGTTTTCAGTGGGAGGAACAATTTATGAAGGGGTTGTAGGACCTTACAGAAAGTGAAAGATGAAAGAGTGAAAAAGTTCTGCAATTTGTTCACCTTCTATCTCTAGCACTTAATGGCTATGTCTACACGTGCCCCAAACTTCGAAATGGCCATGCAAATGGCCATTTCGAAGTTTACTAATGAAGCGCTGAAATGCATATTCAGCGCTTCATTAGCATGCGGGCGGCAGCGGCACTTCAAAATTGATGCGCCTTGCTGCCGTGCGGCACGTCCAAACGGGGCTCCTTTTCGAAAGTGCCCCGCCTACTTCGAAGTCCCCTTATTCCCATCTGCTCATGGGAATAAGGGGACTTCGAAGTAGGTGGCGTCCTTTCGAAAAGGAGCCCCGTCTGGACGCGCCGCGCAGCGGCAAGGCGCGTCAATTTCGAAGCGCCGCTGCCGCCCGCATGCTAATGAAGTGCTGAATATGCATTTCAGCGCTTCATTAGTAAACTTCGAAATGGTCATTTGCATGGTCATTTCGAAGTTTGGGGCACGTGTAGACACGGCCAATGTGATCTATTTATTTTACCATGGGTGAATGAATACACGTTCCTTGAAATTTTCATATGAACATAAGAACATAAGAATGGCCATACTGGGTCAGACCAAAGGTCCATCCAGCCCAGTATCCCGTCTGCTGACATTGGCCAGTGCCAGGTGCCCCAGAGAAGGAGAACAGAAGACAATGATCAAGTGATTTATCTCCTGCCATCCATCTCCTGCCCTTGTACTGAAGGCTAGGGCACCATACTTTACCCCTGGCTAACAGCCATTTATGGACCTAACCTGCAAAAATTTATCGAGCTCTTTTTTAAACCCTAATACAGTCCTGGCCTTCACAGCCTCCTCTGGCAAGGAGTTCCACAGGTTAACTGTGCGCTGTGAGAAGAAAAATGTCCTTTTATTAGTTTTGAACCTACTACCCATCAATCTCCTTTTCTGGAGAAAGGGGACTGGAGACTGAGTACCTCGTCTGTTGGGATGGCATAATCCACATGACAAAGGCCTTACACAGTATGTCAGCTGTTCAAAACACTTTGCACATTTTTAGACCAACAAAGCTAATGAAGTCAAAAACTGTTAGCCTACCACAAACCACAGTGATACAATCTTAGTGCTAAGAGTTGAAAGAAAGCTACATGTAGACCACAGGTTTTGACCGACACAACATTACCTCTGGTAATGAGAGCAACACTGGCTGCCCTAAGGAGTTAAGAGGCACCAACCATGCAAACAAAACACAGAAGAAAAGCTGTCTCAAACTTCTAATGAAAAGAGACAAGCAAATTCAAACAGATTAATAAAGACAAGTTGATCAGTGTTTCTGGAAGCTCTAATTTTTTTCCACGTAAAAGAGTTCTTAACCTTTTCTGACCTGAAGTACTAATGGTCTGCTCCAAACTGATTAAAGAAAATATGAATACATTAACCTTACTGTGATGTAGCAATAAACACAGCAGAAACAGTTCTTATCACAGCAAAGAAATGCTGCACTGAAAAAATAACCTTATTTTCATTTACAGTATGTTTTTTCATCCTGAGTGAATGGACAGTCACTGCACAGAGAGCTCAAAACTATACAAAGAGAATGGTTTCGATGCTGTTTAAACTCAGTGGAAAATGAGATGGTAGGGGCAGGGAGGGGAATCAGGATTTAAGCTTCTCTAAGGTAACAAATTAAATTATTGTAGCAATATAAATACAATTTCTATTCTGTGTGTATGTGTATTTTATGAGATCTATCCACTTTACATATTATGAGTATATAATGAAGCTGGTTGTACAAATGCACTACAGTAACACTGTTTCTGTACATAATATGAAATGCAAACATTCAAGGATAATAGTATATGCATTTCTAATGTAAATCATGTATGTATATCTATATAGATTTAAAGAAATTGCATACATATGATGGACACACGCAAATATTCAAAATCTGTGTGTATATATACTAATGGGCAAATAAGCATGTATATATAGACAGAGCTACTAGTGATACCCATAATTAAGGTTGTACAAAATTTTCCATTGTAAGTCTCTTTTTTCCCTCCAGTCACATATAACTTCGTTAAATGTTAACAACCAGGGTAACATCTCTCTGTTTGCTCTTTGCCTTAGGATAAAAATTTCAGAAAATATTTCATTTTTTCGTAAGAGTGTGGTTACATTGAATCATGCCCCACCATCTGCCTTTTTCTAATTTATTTATTTAAACAGTTGCTGTACCTACAAGTGTTAGAATTAGGGACTTACAGTTTGATCAAAGGGATAGTCCTGGGGTCAGAAATGTAATCAAAATCTACCAAAACCTGACTGAACTACAAGCTGTCCAGTTCTACTCTGGTGACTAGCAGATTGCTACCAAAATGTCAGAAAAACTGGTTTACACTGAGCCTGCTCCAGTTCCCTAATGGACCAGTTGTACTAAGCATACACCCAGGAGCAAAGCTACAGCTCTGAATGATAGCCGAATGCAGCAGTAGTTCTATCAACTCCACATAGGGTTATGGATGTGCTTAGTAGGTCTCTGGAGAAGACAATACATTCTAGTACCCACCTCTCTGCAGACTGGTGTTAATTCTGAACACTTGACAGACTGTTACTAGTAGGGTGAGCATCCATCTCATTTTGGCTGGGACAGTCCCATATTTCAGGTGTCAGGAAGTCATCCTGACTTATTTTAACAAAAGGGCTAATTGTCCCGTATTCATGCCCTCTGCTGAGCTGCCCTTTCCCAGCTTAGGTACCAGGTGCTGGCTGGAGAGCATGTGTAGCACACACTGACTGGCCAGGTGTGCAGGCAGTAGCAGGAGAGGGAGCCAGCAGGGCGGTGCCATAGGTACGGCAGGGTATGTTGGGGTGAGGGTGGGGTAGCATGTCCTCCCAGTCCTATTGAGATTTTAAGGGGACCTGGTGCCTCAGACAGCTGCCCCTCCAGCCAGGGAGACACACCCCTGCACCCAGGCAGGGCTGCAGCCCCATTCCTCGCTCCCCACAGCCTGGAGCGGGCAGGAGCCTTACCTGCAGGGATAAAGCCCTGTTTCCAGCTCCCCATGGCTTGTAGAGAAGCCAGGAGCCACACCTCTGGGGCTGCAGCCCCATCCACAGTGCCACGCAGCTTGGGGCAGCCAAATGGCACCCTGCCTGTGGGGCAATAACTCCCACAGGGCAAACACCCCTGGAGCTTGGGAGCTCCCCTGCTGTAGGGAGGCAGCCATTTCCCAGCACCCACCAACATGCAACAGCCAGGGTGCCGTTTGGTGTGGGGCAGCTGCAGAGGAGCCCTCCCCCTCCTCTCTTGGGCAGCAGCCCCATTGTGCCCCATTGCTTGGGGCAGCCTGGAAGCCCCCATTGTTTGAGGAAACCCCATCACAGCCAGTGTCTTCTCTGCTAGACTGCATTCCTGGTGCCCTATGGTTATGTAGCCACCCCCATAGGCCTGCAGTCTGAACCTTCAGCCCCAGCATCCCCTGTCCCGATTGGGAAGCAGCAGCCTCTATGCCCAGGGCCACCGGTGCAGGACAGGAGTCCCCCTTGTCCAGTACCCCACTGTGGGGCAACAGCAGGGAGTGGCAGGGCTTAATCCTGCATTTCCCAGGTGCTCCCTGTGGAGGAAAAGCCTCTGGAGACAATGGGGCAGAGTCAGGGCCAGATTAACTTCCTGTGGGCCTGGAGCCCAAACATTTATGTGGGTCTTTAGGGGGACAATGGAACATGGTGCAGGACCGAGAGGCAGGACCTTCTAAAGAGCAGCAACTATTTACTTGTGTGTGTGTGTGTGTGTATATATATATATATATATATTAATTTTTTACCTAGCATTAATTATAAAAATGCAGTACATCTTTTTAATGGGTGTTCAGTAAACAATGTTATTTTGTACGTTTGTATGGCATAAGTCTGATTGATTTCCATGGAACTCACTAAAGTCCAAGCAATTTTATCAGGTGTCCCATATTTGGCACAGGGAAATACGGTCACCCTAATTATTAGGCAAGGTCTCTGGAAGCAGGTAAATATAAATCCCCCATTTACAGATGATACAAGTTAGAGGCTGTCAAAGACCATTTCTAGTAGAGTCCAGGAATAGAACACACAAGTGATATTTTGTTGTGCTTCTCAGGAGGTACAGCATAGGGTGGGGACAATAGCTGCCTGGCCAACTTGCCCTATTAGATTCTTGATACTGAGCAGTCATTGCCAGTGTGGCTGATAGCCATTGTGGGCTCAGAGGCAAGGTGCGCCTGAGAGCCTTGGGCAAAAGGGGTAAGGCCAAAAACAGTCAGCCCTTTTCACTGCCTGTAGCACAGTGCTGGCGTCCTGCACCACGGAGCTCACAGAAGCGACGCAGAGTGGTGCTTCTGCAGCATTTAAAAGGAGACTGGAGCCCCCGGCCACCGCTGCTGCTACTGTGGCAGCAGTAGTGGTCGGGAGTTCTGGGTCCCTTTGACATGCTGAGCCCCTATGCAGTTGCCCCACCCAAACCCCCATCAGCACCCTGATCACACTGACCCCAAGCACAATTTACAGCAGCCCCAGAAAGTTCTCAGATGTAAGACAACCTTACCAAAACCTATGTGTGTCTCTGCAGTCCAGATTGTGCTCCAGCTATGCTCTCACCCTCTCTTGGACATGCTCCTTATCAGAATTGTCACTGATGATCTCCTAACTGCCCAACACACATGCACAGTTACATTCCACAGTTACAAATAAAAATGCTCAAAATGAATGTTGGTGGGTTTATTAAATTCATGGTTCCTGCATCAAGTGCAGTCTTTTCATATTAACTTGAATCAGTTTCTGGGAATCAACTTTCAGCATTTTACCTGTCACAAGGGCCATTTTCACTGAAAGATGCCCTGTTAGCTGGTGTTATATTACATATGAAATATCTCATAATAACATAGTTGTAAAAAGAAAAATTGCCAGAAACCAAACTCTTCTTCAGAGAATATAGAGCCCAAAAAAGTATAGAGCCAAGAAAAGATTCTATGCTTTTGAAAGAAACATGCTAATTTCTTCACTACACCATAGTTGGAATTTAATTTTTTTGTGGTATAATGCTTACAGACCCGATTTGGCATAAATCTGAAATGGAGATGAATCCTTGATCAAGCCACCTGTTCTACTGAACAATACTATTCTTTCCTGTTCGGCTGTTGCGAGATATTGTAGTTAACCACTCAACCTTGAAAGACAAGTGGGGAAGTTAATAACCAGTGTTGCACACCTTTTAAAAATGAGGCAGATACCAAGTGTGGAAAAGAGAAAGTTGTTTCTTAGAAAACAGATTCCTTGACATTTTTAAGAAGGACTTCTGCATATAATAAGCTATGTATCAATATAAAGCACTACATACAGGTAACAGCACTGTACGAATACATGTCCATTTATATTTAGGCAATTGAATATTGATCATCATCTGCTCCTAGAAACAAAACAATGAGTTCATATGTGGTCTGGCCTCACCCCTATAAATAATGAAACAATGAAACAGGTACACAAAATTAAATGACACCAAGAGGAAACTGAACTGGATGACTACTGGTCCAGTCTGGTAAGGCACTTGCCATGTTCTCTCAGGAAAACGAACTGACGTAACTGCACGCAACATGCTTACAATTAATTGTATTTCTGCACTGACTTTTGAGTTCAGAAATAAATTATTATTTTTATTATTAACAAGAATGGGTATTTCATATAAAGAATACATTGAAATTTTTTTTCCTGACATTCCAATCAATCTTAGATTCTGATATGTCCAAACCATTTGATATTCAAGTGGTGTACCAAGCACAATGTAGTACTGATAAATTTAGCCCTGTAAAACAAACACACATACACGTGAATAAACTAAAAAGAAATATGTACTTCAGCCACTGGTAATAATTTCAAAATGAGTTCAACTCATCCTTGTTAAGTTTCTATAAGTAAGAAAAATAGTTGCCTGCTTAAACCACTGAATTAACTTTAGTTTTGCACAAGTAAGGCAAAGACTCAGTCTGTAATGACATGTAGAGAAAGAGGGCTTGTTTGATGGGCATGTAAATACATGAGTATTTTTAAAGATGTATCTTAGTGCTTAATGGCATAAAGTTTTGAAAATGCTTTCCTTTAAAATGTGTTAGCTTGTGCCACAGAAAGCTATCTACATGCACATTTAATATCACAATTAATTATTATTTGAGTAAACATTCGTACACTGGACACTTGCAGAACATAAGGGTATGTCTAAACTAGCATTAACTCAAGCTAGCTATGTTTGTAAATGCTAATTTGGATATTCTACAAATAGTTGTTCGAAGGCACACAAGAGCACTAATGTGTGCATCCTAGAACATACCTGCAAAGTGCTCAGGCTAGCTTTTACAAACGTGTTAGCTCACTTGAGTTCATTGGCAGTTAGTAGTTCCACAATTTCACATTTCAGTTCTTTCAGAACTGTTGGGTGAATGCCATCTGGTCCTGGTGACCTATCATTGTTTAGTTGATCAATTTGTTCCAAAACATCCTCTAATGACATCTCAGATGGGGACAGTTACTCAGACTTGTCACCTAAAAAGAATGGCTCATACCTAAGATCTCTTGGCCTTGTAACACTGACTGTTTTGTGCTAAAACATGAACAAATGGAACATGCCAAGAATGCAGTTCTTGAACATAAAACCTGATACATACCCAATCACCATAAAGGGAGCCAGCACACACACAAAAACTTTCAAGGTGAAAAAAAAAAAAAAGAAAGAAAAAGAGAAAAAAAAAGATGATATAAAACCTTTCCCTTCATTTTTGTAGTGTTTGAATTAAGGTCTTTGGTATAGGTCTGCCTTTGGGGTAAAAAAAAAAAAATACTGGAAATCTAAGCAACCATAGATCACTTACTTAGACATAGCCAGTTGTGGAGACTGTCTCAGACAGGAAGACAAATTGGTGTTCATCTACATTCCAGAGAATCCTTCTGATTAGTCCTTCTCCCAGTTGCCACAGCCTACTTGGACACCTTCTCCCTTCAGCTGCCTGTGCTTATTGGACCTCGAAACATACACTTTCTAGTTTACGCACAGGTACTTGTAGAAATTAACCCCACTGTACAAAGTGTCTTTCTGATCACTACAATAATTGGGGACCAAAGACTATCTTTCACAGGCAGAGCCTTGAAGTTTTGCATTCTCAGTGACATTTTTGGTGTTGGGCATTTAATGAGAATCTAGACCTTTTTTAAAAAAATGTTGCAGTGTTTAATCTACTGATCCAATGAAATGTGCCACTGCTGCACACTGTGATGCTGGGCTGACCTGACCCTGGCTTTGGGAGCATGGCTACATTTTATCTCCCCCATGGAAGTCATAGGAAACCTATTTTTTACCCTCTTGCCCCCATTTTTGTCTTTCTTTAATCACTTCACTTTTAAAAGACCCCCATCACATTTCACTGTGCTAGCTGAATGAGAGTGGAAGATAACACCCCCCCCGCCCCCGAATACTGTTTATGTCAGACTTGTGCTGCCATAGGGATTGCTACAGAGAAGAACAAGGTACTCCCTTCGCGTCAAGGACTGAGCAACAGCAGGCATGATTCCCAACTTATATAAATGGCCAGTGCTCTGTTGAAATGGAACGCTCCAGATTTATACCAGCTGAGAATTAGGCCTCCTGCATCAGCAGTGCTCCTCTCTCGTCAGCCAAAAGCATGCTACAATCTCAGTTATTGAAAGCCACGTGGCAGCTTTCTATGCTGAGCCAAATCCATCAAACAGCTTTTAAACACTCAAAGTGTAAGGTACTATTTTGTATTTGTTTCCTTTCTATTAAGTGACCTAATTCTTTTCAGCACTGCAGATAACTGGAGAGAGTACATTCATTTCTTTAGTTCCTGTTACAGAGACTCCTACTGACCAACAACTGGGCTACTGTAGCCTGTCACTAGATCAAGTTCTTGTGTTCCAAAAATGTTCAGGGTAGTTTGTTGCACAAAAGTATTTTTTTAAAAAAGGAAAGAAACTGAGGGAATGGATGTTTTCCTTGGCAGAGCTAGTATTTATCCCTCATTTAATAGGAATTCTCCTCCAATTTAAGAATGTTGTTTTTCCTTCTAGAAGATTTAAACATGAAATATTTTATCAGTTATCTGTTTCTTTCCCCACCCTTCTCTCCACAACCTTGGAGCAGTTCTGAAAAAACAAATATTAAAAATATATATATATATTCTTGAGTGTCTGTGAAAGTTTATGTACTAAAGAGCAGCTATAAAAAGTTTAATGTTTAAATTAATGTTTAACGTTTACAATAAAAACTTTGCAGCCATGAAGGGCTTTTAAATGTTACATGATAAATACAAGAAAACAAAATCAAACCACAATATTTATGTGTAGCCCAGCCCCAAAATAAAGCAGTAAAAAAGGATTTCTGTGCACTTTGTTACTTGCAAGCACTCTGGCTATGAATAATGAAGTTATGAAGTTTGCTACCTTTACAGAAAAATCCACCTATCACAAATTTTTTTGAAATAGAAAATGTTCTGTGCAACTTCTGGTTAATCTGTGATGTTCTTTCTTATTGTGAAATCTTTTACGTCCATTTTGCCATTTGAAGTCAGCGGGAAAGACGTTATTTTCTTTGTAATACAGATACACCAATACCAAATAGCCTGGCCTGCAGGAAAGCTTAACAAGAGGTAAGACTTATTAGGCCCACTGAAGTCAATAGGAATTTTAATGGCTTTAATAGGACCCTAAAATGTTCATAACCCTGACGACCAGTGTTCCCATTAATT
Source organism: Carettochelys insculpta (assembly GCF_033958435.1). Lineage (NCBI taxonomy): Eukaryota > Metazoa > Chordata > Testudines > Carettochelyidae > Carettochelys > Carettochelys insculpta. Next base: position 32,993,011 of record NC_134150.1, on the reverse strand, counting down.
CTGTATATCCATATGCAGAATGACTTTCGTTATGTGAACAAATATGGAGGTGATATATCACAACAAAAGTCACTCTTCACACAGACAGCGTGTGGTAGAGATGGGCCTGAGGGTCTTGCGGAGAGGGTTGGTGGGGAGGGCTCTGGCTGGGGAGTGTAGGCTCTGGGTTGGGGCCAGGGTAAGGGGTTCAAGCTACAAACTGTCCCAGGGAGAGGGAACTACTTCCCAGCCTGTAGCTGCTGCAGTGGGGGAGAGGCCATCAGATCTGGCATGCAGCTGGCACAGCCAAGGGGAAAGATGCCCCCGTCACCTACCCCAGCATGAATATGCCGTGGCTGTGGGAGAGGCATCTCCTACACAGCCCATGGCATGGGAGAGGCACTTCTGCCCCAACCATGTCAGCTCTGCGTTGGGTTTGGCAGGCAGAGGCTGTGCTCTGTGTGGTGGCCCTGAGCCCATCTGGGGCTTGTTAGGCAGCTAGGCAGCCACCTGGCCATGCAGCTTAGAGGGAACTTAGCTGAGGACCTAATCTTTCTTGACAATTCCAACTGCAGCAAGATTCTTCTAGCTATGTTTTGTGCTTCTCTTAGACACAGAAATATCCCAGTGTTCCAAAATATTCCAGTGATCTGCAGCTTAAAAAACATTTCAGCAAATACAAAGTTCCTGCCCTCAAACAATCATCCATGGAGTGAGAATAATATATTTCTGGCATCTTTTACCACAGATAAACCAGTTCCTTCCTCCTTTAAATTTATGGCACGGGGTAGGCTGGCCCATCTATCCTGTTTTTAACAGGACAGTCTCTTCTTTAGGCTGCCTCACAGGCATCCCAACTTTCTTAAATAAATGGACAAATCATTACATATTTTGGGGGTCTCCTGTTCTCCCAGTGTCTTGGGGCAGCAGTCTCGTTTCCCAGAATCCAGCAGCAACAGCTGCCAGAGACCCCTTCTGCGGGGCAACTGCCATATTCCCTGCACTCCCCCTATTCTTGGCACCCTCCCCTACTCCAGCCAGGAGATTACGTAGCCCTCACCCTGTGCTCCCCCTCATCAGGAGGCTGCAGAGCCCCCATCCTCAGTGCCTCACCATGGAGCAGCAGCCCCACATCGCTGATGAACCCGGACATGGCACAGCAGCCCCCCATCCCCAGTGGCCAATGTCCTATATTTGCTGTAGGACAATGTGGTCACCCTAGCACAGGGACTAACTGCATTTGGCCTATCAGGGCTCTGTCTGTGGCTCACATTTTGTTTACCATTGCCCACACACAAGGTTGCCAGATTCTTCTGGTTTCCATCCATGCAGTATTTTTCCTACATGTATTACTAAAGTGACATGACTGTATACTGCTGTTATAGTTTAGTCAGCACAGCCCACAAATTTTAAGTACGCACGTGCAGTTAGTAAAACGATCCTCTCCTGGGAGTCTATCTTGACTACAACAATCTTGTGGCCCATTCAGATAGAGGGCCAATCATGCAGCCCATGAACTAGCCTAGGTTGCCCATCAAGGGACTAACATCTTAGTACTATGTTCCATAGGCACCAACTTCCCCTCTAGCTGGGGAACGCTCAACACCACCCACAGCACTCCCGTCCTGCTCCCTTCTAGTCCTACTCCCAAACCTGTGCCTCTTCTCCACTTCCTCCCCAGGGCACACCCCATCCCTGCTCCTCACAGTAGTACCGGGGGGCGAGGGAGGAGTAGGTCAGCAGGGACACCAAAGGTCAAGAAGTGCAGGGGAAGGAGCTTGGCTGATGGTGAGCGCACAAGGAGGATCTACTGAGTTGGCACCTCTGCTACAGAAAGTGTTTTTTGGAATTCTGGTTCCCCATGTTATATGAAGGAGTGTCAGCAGCTCCACAGCACACCTGAATGCCACACAGAATTGTTTCCTTACCAACTCAGTGGAAAACATACCCCTGACTGAACCACCTCCACCAACATCACTGCGCATTTTAGGGTACGTCTGCACTACAATGAAGACTACCTGCATGGCCATTGCTTCCCTGTGTCAGCCAATTTGGGCTCATGGAGGCTGTGAGGCTAAAAACTGAAGTGTGGACATCTGGCCCTGGACAGGAGCCTGCGCTCTGAGAGCCTGTGGGGGGTCTCACACTGCAATCGCTAACCCTGCAGCCTGAGCTTCATGAGCCCAAGTCAACTGACCCGAGTGCTGAAACTTGCTGCAGTGTAATTTTTATTGCAGTTTAGATGTACCCATTTAAGACCAGAATGGACCACCATCTTCACCTAGCTTCACCTCCTGTACCTCACAGGCTGCCACCACCACGACCACCACCCCTACACACTAAACCCAGTAACTGAAATTAGAACACACTAGTACAACCCACTGGAGAATAGGTTATTATGTGCCATGGGCAGAGAACAAATGGTACTGAGGGATACCACTGCATAACACCTTGCAATGGCAGTGAATAAACTGGATAGGATATAGATCCAGATAGTTCTGCCAAGTACTCAATGCTTCAGAAGAAACCCCCCAAAAAACCACTTCAAGGCCATTGACAATCTGAAGAGAAATTTCCTTCTCATACCCATGAACGATGATCAAATAGCCCATGATCCTTTGACAAGAACCAGACATCCAAGCACGTAAACTACAATAGCCTGATTTTCCTGTGCAAGTCTCCCCTTCAGATACAATCTAGTCTGAATTAATAAATATAAATATCCATCTCACAGATGATTTCTATAAACTCCTGTCGAAGTGACTGACAGCTAAACATACAAATAGCCTCCTCATGCAGGCACACATAAACTCTACATGGGACAGACCCTATGTTTACCACATCTGTGTATTAGAATATATATCAGTCCCTAGGGAGTATCGAATCCACACTCTCTAATCTCACAGTGATTTGCTTCTTATAAATTGCACTTACAAGCACTAAAAATAAACACCCCTCAGTCCACCCCCCCAACAATTAGAGTTATTTTTGTCCAAGTCTCCTCTCCTGCCCTCTTTACCTTTACTGACTTACAATGGTTCACAGGCCAAAACCTACAAAAAAAGTTTTGGCTGTTATCCACAGTATCTTCGTAATTTATTTTTGAGAGCCCTTATTTTGTTCCAAAAGGGGAAGAGGGAACAGCGCTTGATTAACTTCTTCATGGTTACTGATAAATAAAGCTTTACTGGAAAAGATTTTAAATTTTAAGGATTTTTATTGGAAAACAATTAAAAAGTGTCCTCCTGCTTTACTTCTTCCCAACAGAGAGTAGGTTCTCTTAGGAATTATATTTTAAAATATTACTTAAGAAATGTTGGGAGTGTTGTCTGGAACAAGGATTAATGCACAACTTCTGATATGTATTTGGAAACCTGGGTTCTTATTTGTCTCAGGTGACAAGTAAAATTAGGGTAGTAGGTTCACCTTCACATCTTAATTCATCAGCAAAATTGGACACAACTGGCTGTCAGTTTAGAAGAGGCCCAGCCCTGGTAGAAGGCAGACAAGGATTAAGAAGAATTAGCAGAGCTGGGGAGGTAGGAGGGAGTTTGCATAGTAACCACTTATCTTAACACACATCCAATTCTTGCTAACAGAATCAGTCTCCATGGACGGCAGGTAACAGGCTTGGAGGGCTAGGACACATCTAGCCTGGAAGCATCGGGTTGTGGCATGGCTTCCCTGCACTCTGGCCACTGGGGAGGCCTGGGACTGCAGCCATGGTGCAGCTACCCTGCTCTCTGGCCACTGGAGAGGGCTGGAGCTTGATGAGGCTTGAAGGTGTCCTTAGAAAAAAGATGTTAAAAGTAAGCTTTACCAGACAAATATAATCAGGACCTCCAGCTTCAGGGAGCTCACCTTAGATTCCACATAGGAATTATATTGACTTGCTTCAGGCCCCACAACCAATCAGAACTGAAATAGTGAATTCAGGTTATAGTAGCAATCTTTGTATTCCATTAACAAGTTTATTCAGTAGTTTATGAACTGCAGTGAATGAAATACAATATAAAGCAGATCTACTGCCTGAGAGCTCTTGGAAACAAAAGCACACTACACATTCTGAAAGAGCGGTGTCATAAAGGATCAACAACCTTTTTAGATCCTCTCTGGCTATGTCTGCTATGTCCCATCTGCTCATAGGAATAAGGGGACTTCGAAGTAGGCGGGGTCCTTTCGAAAAGGAGCCCCGTCTGGACGAGCCACGCGGCGGTAAGCCGTGTCAATTTCGAAGTGCCGTGGCCGCCTGCATGCTAATGAGGTGCTGAATATTCATTTCAGTGCTTCATTAGTAAACTTCAAAATGGCCATTTGCATGGCCATTTCCAAGTTTGGGGCTAGTGTAGACACAGCCCCTGTGAATTAGATTAGACAATGCTAGTAACAGAATGGGAATAGAGGAAGCACTGATGTTTAAAAAGGAATAAACCTTTCATTGTCTACTCTGGTGGTTTTCAACCTGTGGCCCACATACTCTTGGGGGTCCACACACTATGCCTGAGATTTCCAAAGAGGTCTTCACCTCCATATGAAATTTCTTAGGGATCCACAAAGGAAAAAAAAGATTGAAATCCATTGGTCTAGCTCAGGAGTTGGCAACCAAATTAGCAAGAAGAGCCATATGTTTTTTATTGACTGAAAAATTCAATAATTCAAGAGCTGCATTGCACGTGAATATGAGACGATCTTTGATAAATAACATCAAACCATGTTTTTTGTAACCTCGATTTTAAGAACAGCACGTGCAGAACGATTTGTAATGTGATCCATGTTTACTGCAGTATGCTCACCATTTACGGAAAATAATCAGGAAGGTTTCTTTCTTTTCACAAATAAGTCCTTAAAGAGCCGCATGCAGCTCCTGAGCCGCAGGTTGAAGATCCCTGGTTCACCCCATAAGTGGTACTGTTGGACATGCATTCTTTTTTTTAATATGCCCTCTAGATTTATAGTGCACTGGTATGGTGCAGTAATGTAAGAGCAGCCAAGTAATATACAGATTATGTAGCATTACTTCATTGCTGTTGGATATTTCACAGTCTTGGATCACACTCCTGGTTCATGCAAGTTATCTGTTGGGCTGGCCTCAAGCACCTACTGGATATGATTATTCCACTGTTGCTGGATAATTGTGTTCAGTGAATATTAACCAAATCAGGTTATTTTTTCCTAGAGAACATGGAGGAGAATTTTGGGAACCTTGCCATGGCTTGGAGAATTAAGGAAGTAGACATGGAGATTTAAGAGTACATATATAACCAGCCTGTCTGATCTATTGTTCAAAGGAAAAGAAGGGAAAGAGCGAAAATTTAAATATAGCCATAAGAACGGAAGTAACATGATTTGATCTCTGTGAAGACTTGGCCCCTTAAGAAGTGATCCAGATAACACCTAAGGTTACATAACTTTTACACAGCCAGTGGGAACTTGGTGTATATTAGTCTCATGCTATAGATGCAAATCTAGGACATACAGATAGATGTAAAGGTGCAGAACCTCAAAATATACAGTAATACACATATAATTAGGATCTTAGAGTGGACGAGGAATCACAGAGCTACTTAACTCCTTCTACTTCTGACTGTTCCCAGTGAATCTAGTGCCACCCAGCCCACATTTTGCCCCTCTTTGCCAGCAAGAGTCTGAGGCAGCCATCTGATATGTACCATGGCTGCCCATTCTCTTCTCCCCAGCAGGTCCCTGAAGCTTCAACAACAAGAGGTAGACCCAGTAGGAGACAGTTCTTCCTTCATTATCACTGCTATAGAAGCCACTTGTGTCTGGGATGATTCATGCTTGGAATATGTATGTTAAAAAAAAGAAGAAAAAAAACAGGCCAAGCACATATAATCCAGTTGACATCACAGGAGAAAGCTTGCACCACACTAGTCTCTGCATATAGAAATGATCTGACAGGAGTTTCTCTTTCTCTATAAAGCTGCATCAACACTAAAGAGTTTTCTCGACAAAACTCACGGAGCATCTACACTTAAAATGTGTTCTGTTAAGAAACTGTCAACAGAACGCAGCAGTTTTCTCAGGAAGAATTCTGTTACTCCCATACGAGGCAGAACACTTCTGTCGACAGATTGATGTAGTGTAGATGCACCCTCAGTGGTCTGAGTCAGCTCCAGGAGAGGGACATCTTGCTCTTAAACTATTCATTGCTCTAATCTCTGTTCTTCTCAAGAATGGAAAGGCACCAGACCATGCTGCCTGTTACCACCATACATCTCTAATTAATATGGACAGTAAAATATTAGCCAAGGTATTCACTACCAAATAACAGAGAGTTCTGCTGGGACTTATACATCCCAATAAAGCATCATTAAAAAGACACTTGCTACCAATATGACAGAGTGAACCTCTCTAGTTGGGCACTCTCAAGTCTGGCATGTCCACTTGTTAGCTGGATGTCCACTTATCATGGTTATGGCCAAGTTTCCCTTGGTCTCATAAAGTTTGTTTATGGCCACCAGTCCTGGCTTGCAGTGTTCTGGGATGTTATCTAGCTGTAATTTACCTCTAAATGTCTTCCAAGAGCCCAGTAAGCAGTGGAAGTGTTGGTAATGCTTCTAGACAATATTGACCTCCTGTGATCTGGCACCAGTTAGGTCCTGAGGGTGCCAGACTAGAGAGGTCCAACGTGTATCAGAAAAATTCAACATTTTCTTATATTAGTACTAACATAAACATGACCCAGTTGTCTCAGTGGCCCCCAGAAGTCAGGACAACCTCTTCCTTACCCCTTCAAGTTGAAAATTAAGTTTTCTGTTGCTTTTAAAGTTATTCTTTGACAATGGAGACCATCAGACAAGATATGACCGAATACCAATAAATCCACATATCCCACCATACAGCTGTGTGGCCAGCATGTTCCCCAATGTTAGAAACACCAGTGGAAGTAGTATTTGTGAGGGGGGGAGGTCACATCATGCATGCTGACTCACTGAGTCGGCCTCTCTTACTTCTAGAAATACTTTATTAAATGGTAGCTCCTTTGAGGGATCTGTTCAAGCAATGATTTTTATTTCAATTATCTGTAACTAAAATTGCATATCAGCCATCAATTGCTATGTCTAGTAAAGACGTAGCGTTAGACTCAGTGGCTGGCTGGCTGGCAGGGATTTACAAAGCACAATAAAATTTAGAGAGGCCTTTTCACGACCCAAAATACACAAGGACCTTTAGCTCAAAATCACCATCAACTATCTTCACATCTTTAAAAGGAAGAGTTTCAGAACAACTGGATGGATACCTGTCTTTCCCAGATTATTTTGACAAAAGAAATAGATTTTTTTTATCTGCACATATAACCGTGAAATCACAGTGGGTCTAGAGTAATTGATTTTAGTATGATTTCAAAATAGCGTTATCGGGTTTCAGCCAATAACCATTTAAAACTACGACAAGAAGAAACATTGTTAGTAAAAGCAAAAGTAAGTGGGAGAGGAGTCTTAGCTCACAGAATAACAATACTGTTAAATTGAAATGGTTGTTTTCTGAACACGGTCATTTTATAAAATGTATAGTAAAGCTTTTATATGTAAATTATCTAAACTCAAAACCTCTACACTACAAATTGAATTGAGAATAGTTTGAAGTAGAACACTTTAGTGAAAATATGCTTAAAATGAGCAAAATGGAGAACAACTAAGATACAATGTTTTCCAGGAAATATATATATTGCAAATTAATATGTTTGATTGATGTACTGTTAAGAAAAAGGAATAGAAGTATGACTTTAAATATACCCAGATTATAACTGGTCAATGTGCACTGATATTTTTCTTATTTGCAGGAACTGATGGCATTTTGTAAATTATAAATAACGGTGTGTTTTAAGTGCATATTGAATTATATGAAAGGTTAAAACACTGACTACAATATAAAACATTTTCTGGGCAAGTACGATACAAAAAGTTGCGCTCTCTTATTAGCACATAATTCTGGACATAAGGGGTTTCAACAACCCTGTTTTCCAATGGGAATTTTCTGTTCTAAGATTCATATTGGTTCAAAGTATCTACAGTTATATATTTTTAGTATTTGTTTTACCAAAATTATCTTTTGCAATAAGAAAATCTCACACAATGGTCTAACACAGTGGTGGCCAACTTGTGGCCTGAGGACCACATACGTCCCATCAGGGTTCTATGCATGGCCCACGAGACATTTTGTGTACTACTGCCCATGCACAAGATTACCAGATTCGGCTGGTTTTCTTATGCATATTTTTCCCCAAGATGGAATGCTGTGAATTAGCAGTTTGCAGAGTACCAGCTCTGGAAGGGATGGGGGAGGAGTAGGCAGTGGAGGACAAATCGGCAGATTCATACTGCTCCAGAAGTACTGAGAGCAAGGGAGGTAGGGTGGGAGGGAGAGGAGCAGGTGAGCTTAGGGCTCCAGTGCATGAGGAGGAGGAGGATAAGTCAGGGGGAATGCAGGTGGACCCTCAAAGGGCCATGGGCTGCTGTGGCCCACTGAGGTGATGGATAACCACTCACTTGGCCCACTCACCGTTGCCCATCCCTGATTTAGGTTTTACCATTAAATTCCAGCAGCCCTTAAACATATGGTTAAGACTTATTTTATCTTTTTGAGGATTTTTCAAGTTTGTCAAAATTAGACAGAGTCTATGTCTTTGCGTTTGCCTGTGCACACTTCACACTTTGACTCAAACGCTATGCCACTTCACTTTGAAAAGGAAAAAAAAATTCTTTACATTCTGCAAACTTAGCAAGCAGGGTGAAGGAAAAAACGAGGAAGCAGGGGCCTCTTCAGTCCCAGTGGCACTAACTAAACAAAAACAGAGAGAAGGTGACAAAACAAAAAAGCAGTCATGTAGCACTTTAAAGACGAACAAAATAATTCCTCAGGTGATGTGGGGCAGACCTACTTCTTCACACCTGGAATTAGTGCTGAAAATGAACTGATTCCAGATCCGAAGAAGTGGGTCTGCCCCATGGAAGCTCATCACCTAATAAATTATTTTTAGTCTTTGAAGAGCTATTTGACTGCTTTGTGGTTTTGTGACGATACAAACTAACACAGATACCTCTCTGTGACTATTCACCATGCAAGAGAGTAGGTAAGTGTAAGAGTAAGTAAGTAAGAGTAAGAGAGTGTAAGGTAATATATTTTAATGGACCCATTTCTAATGGTGAGGGAGCTAAGCTTTCAAGCCACTCAGATCTTCTTCAGGTGTGTGAAAGATACTCTCAATTTCATGACAAAATACAATGCTGAACAGATTGTTTTGTGTTGTCTCTCACAAGCAGAAGTTAGTGTACCAACACATACTACTGTACCCAATTACTCTCTTTATATTATAGGACTAATATGGCTACAACTACACTGTAGACATTAAGAACATATATAGGACAGATACAGAGGGAGAAATGTAAAAGAAATTATGGGGATATGCAAGAGAAGAGGGTGTCTTCTGGCATATGGCTTCTGACAATGAATCAGATGTTGAGTAAGTGATGTACACATGATATCATGGCAGCATCATCTGGGGACATTAAGCACATCCATCCACCATCAAGATGATGAAGAGGGCAGTTCATAACCAGATGGGATGCTGTTTATTTCTGAGCTCCTCAGGGGCAGGAATGGGAGTTCAAGAAGACACAACAGAGAAGGGAGTGACTAACCACAAAACCAAAACTATTGTGTATGGGACAAGCAGCATATGATTATTCTGTTGAAGAGTTCTCTCTCTCTCTGCAGGGCTGAGCCCTTGGTGAAATAAGACTGGAAATGCTCCTATTTTGCTACAATCTTCCTCCTGGAAACACAGGAAGCTCTAATTTTATTCTGCACGTACACTACATTCTACCCTTGAATATAAACAAGCAGTGCCTGTTTTGTAAAACAAACAAACAAATAAATAAATAAATAGCCAGTATTCATCCAGCTGCCCAACTCCCACTCCCAGTCAATTCCACAGCTGGGGCTGGCTAGGTGTCGGTACTCAGCACCAGCAAGTACCAGCACAAAAAAGCATGGTGAACACAATTCTCAATTATTTTAAGATGATCTATGCACACATGTTCTAAAGAAGAAACTAGTCTTTAGTTTATCAGTTTTTGAGGATATTTGGTAATTTAAATAATAACCAATTCAACAGATGCATATTGATGTGCTTGTTAAGGCAAACAGCTATTTCCCCCATGTCAATTAACAATAAAGTTTCTAAACGAATTCAAATTAAACAGATGAAAGAATTGAACATGAACAATGTGTTATGGACCAAATAAACTGCTGGAAAAAGTCTACACAAATTCCATTGCCCTGCAGTGTATAAACTTCCCAGATGGCTAAAAATCTATGCATACTATTATTATGAGAGTGAGAACATGTATGTGTGAACATGTGTGTATGCATATGTTAAAAACAGCGCGCAAGAACAACACAAATATTCTCTATTTATCCCACTCACAGTGTACTCATAACACAGGTTGAACCTCCCTCATCCAGGACTCTGGTGGACCTTGGATGTTGCTAGACCAGAGAGCTCTAGCTGCAGAGGTTGCTAGAAGCAGGGGACTGAGCTGGCTGAGTGGCATGCAAATCATCTGGCTGGGAGCGGAGCTGCTGCAGCCCCCAGGCAGGAAGCCCTGGCCACTGTGGGCGTAGTGACACCATTGCCCCCAGGCAGAGCCCCAGTGACTGGGGAAACAGAGCTGCCACTGGCCTATGGAGCAGAGCTGCTGGGGGCAAGAAGTTCTGCTGGCTGGAGCTGGGTGCCCAGGGTGGCCTGATCTCCCCCATCTAGCAAACTCCATCTTTTGGGATGCCTCAGGTCCAGAGGCTGCTGGACCCAGGAGGTCCAATGTGTACATAAAACAACATGGCACTACTGAACAACCTTCTGCATAGTAACATAATTGTTTACAAATGTTCAAAGCAAGCACCAAAACAAATAAAAATATCCTGGGTATTCATAAGAAAGACAAACTATAATTTAAATAGTTCATATTTTCTCTATCAATATATGGTGGGACAATACTCATGATTGGAATGTTGGTATTGAAGGGTACAGCCTGCTTAGGAAGGACAGACAGGGAAAGAAGGGAGGAGGTGTTGCCTTGTCTGTTAAAAATGTACACACTTCGACGAGGTGGAGATGGATGTAGGAGATGGACGGGTTGAAAGTCTCTGGGCTAGACTCAGAGGAGTAAAAAACAAGGATGAGATCCTACTAGGAGTCTACTACAGGCCCCCTAGCCAGGTGGAAGAGGTGGATGAGGATTTCTTTAAACAGCAAACAAAATCATCCAGGGCCCAGAATTTGGTGGTGATGGGGGACTTCAGCTATCCAGGTATATGTTGGGAAACTAATACAGCAGGAGACAGACTGTCCAATAAATTCTTGGACTGCATTGCAGACAACTTTTTATTCCAAAAGGTTGAAAAAGCTACTGGGGGGAAGCTGTTCTAGATTTAATTTTAACAAATAGGGAGGAAATTATTGAGAATTTGAAAGTGGAAGGATGCTTGGGTGAAAGTGATCATGGAATCATAGAGTTCACAATTCTAAGGAAGGGTAGAAGGGAAAACAGTACAAATAGAGATAATGGATTTCAGGAAGGCAGATTTTGGTAAACTCAGACAGCTGGTAGATAAGGTCCCATGGGAAGCTAAACTGAGGGGAAAAACAGCTGAGGAGAGTTGGCAGTTTTTCAAAGGGACATTATTAAGGGCCCAAAAGCAAGCTATCCCGCTGCGTAGGAAAGATAGAAAACATGGCAAAAGACTGCCTTGGCTTAACCAGGAGATCTTGCATGATCTCAAACTAAAAAAGGAATCGTATAAGAGATGGAAACTAGGACAAATTACAAAGGACGAATATAGGCAAACAACACGAGCATGCAGGAGCAAGATTAGAAAGGCTAAGGCACAAAATGAGCTCAAACTACCTACAAGCATAAAGGGAAACAAGAAGGCTCTTTACAAATACATTGGTAACAAGAGGAAGACCAAGGAGAGGGTAGGGCCATTGGTCAGTGACGAGGGAGAAACAGTTAACAGGGAATTTGGAAATGGCAGAGATGTTTAATGATTTCTTTGTTTCGGTCTTCACTGAGAAATCTGAAGGAATGCCTGATATAGAGAATGCTAGTGAAAAAGGGGTAGGTTTAGAAGTTGAAATAAGAAAAGAACAAATTAAAATTTACTTAGAAAAATTAGAAGTCTTCAAATCACCAGGGCCTGATGAAATGCATCCTAGAATCCTCAAGGAGCTATCTGAGCCTTTAGAAATCATTTCTGGAAAATCGTGAGAGATGGGAGAGATTCCAGAAGACTGGAAAAGGGTAAATATAGTACCCATTTATAAAAAGGGGAACAAGAATAACCCAGGAAACTACAGGCCAGTCAGCTTAACTTCTGTGCCAGGAAAGATAATGGAGCAGGTCATTAAAGAAATCATCTGCAAGCAATTGGAAGGTGGCAAGGTGATAGGGAACAGCCAGCATGGTTTTGTTAAAAACAGATCATGTCAAACCACTCTAATAGCTTTCTTTGATAGAATAACAAGCCTTGTGGATAAGGGAGAAGCGGTGGATGTGGTATACCTAGACTTCAGTAAAGCATTTGACATGGTTTCACATAATATACTTATCAATAAACTAATCAAATACAACTTAGATGGGGCTACTATAAGGTGGGTGAACAACTGGCTGGATAACCGTACCCAGAGAGTAGTTATTAATGGTTTTCAATCCTGCTGGAAAAGTATAACTAGTGGGGTTCTGCAGGGGTCTGTTTTAGGACCGGTTCTGTTCAATATCTTCATTAACGATTTAGATATTGACATAGAAAGCACACTTATTAAGTTTGCAGATGATACCAAGCTGGGAGGGGTTGCAACTTCTTTGGAGGATAGGGTCATAATTCAAAAGGATCTGGATAAACTCGAGAAATGGGCTGAGGTAAACAGGATGAAGTTTAATGAGGACAAATGCAAAGTGCTCCACTTAGGAAGGAACAATCAGTGTCACACATACAGAATGGCAAAAGACTGCCTAGGAATGAGTACAGCAGAAAGGGATCTAGGGGTTATAGTGGACCACAAGCTAAATATGAGTCAACAGTGTGATGCTGTTGCAAAAAAAGCAAACATGATTCTAGGATGCATTAACAGGTGTGTTGTGAACAAGACACGAGAAGTCATTATCCCGCTCTACTCTGCACTAGTTAGGCCTCAGCTGGAGTATTGTGTCCAGTTCTGGGCACCGCAGTTCAGGAAGGATGTGGAGAAATTGGAGAGGGTCCAGAGGACAGCAACGAGAATGATCAAAGGTCTAGAGAACATGACCTATGAAGAAAGGCTGAAAGAATTGGGCTTGTTTAGTTTGGAAAAGAGAAGATTGAGGGGGGACATGATAGCAGTTTTCAGGTATCTAAAAGAGTGTCATAAGGCAGAGGGAGGGAACTTGTTCTTCCTTGCCTCTGAGGATAGAACAAGAGGCAATGGACTTAAACTGCAGCAGGGGAGGTTCAGGTTGGACATTAGGAAAAAGTTCCTAACTGTCAGGGTGATCAAACACTGGAACGAATTGCCAAGGGAGGTAGTAGAATCTCCATCACTGGAGATATTTAAGAAGAGGTTAGATAGATGGCTTTCAGGGATGGTCTAGAAAGTGCTTGGTCCTGCCATGAGGGCAGGGGGCTGGACTCAATGGCCTCTCGAGGTCCCTTCCAGTCTTACTCTTCTATGATTCTATGATTCTATGGGGAGACAAAATAAAAGCTATATTTTGAATCACTCTTCCATGAAGTGAAAAACATTTGCAGTCTGGCAGTTTTATGTCATTGTGCCTTCACAAGCAAAAATACTGTTTTATGAACATTTATAATCTCTACACCATTAAAGCAGTTGCTCTGGAAGTGTAGCCAAAGCTATAGTATTTTTATATTAGTAATAAGACCTACTTACTTTGCTGAGAAATATAAGGCATTGTCTCGTCTTCTTAAGTTGTTAAGTATGTGTGCTCAAACATAGAAGGTCACAGTGTTGCTGAGACTAATTAAAGGATATTAAATGCAGAATGGGAAGAAATACAGTAAAAAATTTTAACAACCTTGTTATAAGTAAATAATAATATCATGGTCCAAATGCAAAATAAGGGCCCAATCCTGCAAAGTCTCACACCTGAGAGTAGTTTTATGTAGGTTTAACTAGCCCTGAAAAGACACATTTTCTCTGGGACTTAATTGGTACAATATCTAAAAGCTGTGAAGCAACACATTAACATTATTCCACAACACATCTGCCATGTGTAAACGAATTGTTCATGTTCCTAAGCAATTCATCATGCAAATATTGTTTAATAACTACAACTGTACTGACATCAAAATAATTAACAGTCTAGTAGTAAATTAAACCCAGGAAGCATCAAGCTCGATCTTTAATCATTTTTCTATTATATACAGTGTGGTTTTGTCCGGGGCTTACAATCGACCCGGGCTGATCAGATGTGTGCTAGTTCATGCATACATTTGTCATCTCTTCGTGACTTTATATCAGAAGAACTACTTTTCTCAGAAGGCAAAATGAGGGCCACTGCATAAGAACATAACCATACAGCAGAAAGAATTACTCTTTAGTGCATGTTCGTGAAACAGGCAATGTCTCTATGTGGATTCAAATGTAGTGTATACATTTCAAATATCCTGCATATATTCATTCTTCTCCAACTGGTAAGCCTCTGAATGAGTATTTCTCATTGCAAATGGCATAGGACACACAGCTGGACATATTGATGCATTGTTTTGGGATGGCTGGCATGACAAGACATCCTGATACAGCTTCATTAACAGATGTCCCTGTGAGTTATATATGACGTAACCTGCACTCTTGCACAGAACCACAATTTATGAGAACTTGGTCTAATTTGAAATTGTGAAAAAAATCACTTAAGAACTTGGTGAGTGACCAAATTTATTAGAGAACAAAAATAAAATAAGTGTGTTGAATATATGGGAAGATGTTTGTGGTTAGCTCAAGAGGACTATATATTTCAGTGGATTGGGTCAATTTTTTTGGGACAGCAGTTTTCCATGAGATAATGCTCTTATGTTGACATCAAAATGTTCCAGAGAAATGTGGCTATTTTAATTTAAACTTGACAGAAAAAAATTAAAATGATTTGAAATCAATATGGAATATTTCAATATTTTTGTTTCATTCAGATTTTATAATATATAATGAGTATTAACATTATACATTACATTATAATATTCCATTTAATGTTTTGCCATGACATTATCAAAATGCAATGTTTGGACAAGATTATTTTGATGTTTTTGAATCTGTTTTTTCTCCAGAATTTCCCGTCAGGGGACAAATTGGGAATTTCATCTTTTCATTCTCATCAAGGCCAAAAACAAATTTCAAACATCAGAATTACCAGTGAGATGGAAATTGTGTCCTTCAACCAATTATATGCCAGCTTAATAACATACAGTCTAGCTCAGTTAGAAGTCATGGGCAAGACTCAGTTTGAGAAATGTTACACAAGAGGTCGGACTTTTGTTTTTAATATTTATGGATGAAATTCTGGCCCCATTGCAACAAGCAGGAATGGTAACGTTGCTTCAACTGGAACAGAATTTCACCTTTAGATTCTGGGACAGAAACATTGCATATGTGTTAGTATTTTGGTGTTCTAGCTCAGAGGTGTGCAAAGAGGGGACATGCAAAATTTCGTCAGCCGGGGGCACAGCAAAGTTCCATTCCCTGCAGCCCCTGAAGAGGTAATGTTATTAGCAGGGGAAAAGCTGGCCCTGCCAAAGGAAGAACAAGTGAGGCACACACCCAGCCACTCTCACTATCATTGGGCCACTCTCCCTGTGAGCCAGGGGGCATATGCACAGACGCTGCCGGCCCCTGCCTTGGCTCAGCGTCCAGCCTTAGTCCTGCCCTGAGCAGAGACAAAGCTGCAGCATACAGCCTGCCCCCATGAGTTCTCCAGCTGCCCTTGTGCTGCCTCCCCTCCCTCTCTGCCTGGCTGCAGTAAAGTAACCCATGGTGCACCAGTGGGGCTGCACCTGCCCTTGTCCATACTGCAGCTGTTGTTCTAGGCTACGTCTACACTAGGCCCAAACTTCGAAATGGCCACGCAAATGGCCATTTCGAAGTTTACTAATGAAGCGCTGAAATGCATATTCAGCGCTTCATTAGCATGCGGGCGGCTGCGGCACTTCGAAATTGACGCGCCTCGCGGCTCGTCCCGACGGGGCTCCTTTTCGAAAGGACCCCGCCTACTTCCCATGAATAAGGGGACTTCAAAGTAGGCAGGGTCCTTTCAAAAAGGAGCCCCGTCGGGATGAGCCGCGCGGCGGTGAGGTGCGTCAATTTCGAAGTGCCGCGGCCGCCCGTATGCTAATGAAGCGCTGAATATGCATTTCAGTGCTTCATTAGTAAACTTCGAAATGGCCATTTGTGTGGCCATTTCGAAGTTTGGGGCTAGTGTAGACACGGCCCTCGCGATCTCCCACTCCCACTCCAGCAAGCCAGGGGACAATGCGCACAGTAGGGCAGGAAGAAGCCCCTTTATCCTGGCTCCTTAGCATTGGGCTTGTGTGTTTCACTGAGATTTTTAAAATCTCCCCCCAGACCAATGTTCACTCTAATCTTTTCCACATACTCCCCCACCCCCATGGCTTCCTCCACCACCATGGCAGGAGTGCAGTGAATCACTTCTAGGAGATCACCACTCATTTCCAGAACCAGGGGATGGGCAGGGGGCCTACAAATTGCAGGGACAAAAAGTGCGGGTCAATGTTAAAGGTTTGCTCACTCCTGTTCTACCTGATTAAATATGGTATAGAATGTGGCTAGAATACATGTTCACAATAAAAAAAAAATCATATATGGGTTGAACCTCTCTTGTTTGGCACCCTCAGGACTTGCTGGTGCTGAACAAGACAATTTGCCAGAGTGCAGGAGGTCAATATTGTCTAGCAGCATTACCAACACTTCCACTGCTTACTGGGCACTTGGAAGACATTTGGGGTAAATTACAGCTAAATAACTGCACAGAGCATTGACAGACCTGGTGGTTATAAACTGCACAGACCTGGTGGTTATAAACAAACCTTATGGGATCACAGGAAACTTGGCCATACCCATGATAAGTGGTCATCTGGCTAAATAAAATCATGTTGGATTACTGATGTTGTCAGATGAAAGTGCCAGATTAGAGAGAGTCAACCTGCATGTTCAGCATATCTTGATGTTTTCAGAACAGTTTGCAAAAGTATATACCACCCAGCCACACGGTGGCACAACTCAAACATTGGGCTGAAATGAACTTTAGCGCTAGACCTTGCACACAGAATTGTGCAAAATGTGCACATTTTCCATGGTCTCAAGAAGAATTAATCTAGTCAACGCCTTTAAAAGGTGTAGTTTATTTCCTGTTTTCAGCTAAGTCATCTCTGAAGAGCACTGTGTTAGAAGGTTGGTGGACAAAGCCAAGGTTCCACACACTTCTCAGTCCTTCTCTGTACGCCAACTTCCCATCTGCTGCAGGGGAGGGAGGGAGAAGAATGTCAAGTATATAGGCTCACGTAGATTGTAATGTGAAGTCTGGCCTATAACAAATAAATGTATTCAAGAGCCATAATATGAAGGAAGAAGCTAAAGTAACAAATAGCATATGTTTGCTTCCTAGAAGTGTTTTTAAAAAACAACATATATGCCCCTAAATATCACTTTTACTTGGCATAACTAGCTTCAATAGCCACAGCGCCTCTTAATTAGCATTAAAGAGCTCCTCAATCTCTAAAATTGCCTTTATGGCTCATGATGTTCAGTTAATCCACAGTCTGCATGAGAAAATGAGGGTTAGTGGACTTGGTATTACCAGCCTCACAGAATTGTCAAGAAAATTTACCAGCCCAGATGCCAATATGATTGCTGTCCACAAAAATACAAAACCAGAAAACAACCTAATGATATTCCACGCAGCTCTCAAGGAAAATCACTCATTCAGGATAGTGGGCAAGTGGAATTTTTACAAGACAGTTTTATAATTGTAAGGAAGGAACTGAAATGTTACACCCCTTGCTAACAAAAAAAATACCTATTAATAACCAACTTCATCTACCTGTCCAAATGATTTTATACTATCTCTCTCTCTATGGCTCAATGTGTGCACATTACCATGAAGGAGACTTAGGTACATTGCAGGGGTTATAGTTTAAAGACAGGGATGGATGCTTTTGATTTTTTTTTAAATCATCACTATAGAGTCCTCCCTCCTCCCCGTGCCCCAAGACAAGAAATTGGAGATCTACATAGCTTTGCTATAGTACAATATTTCAATCAGAAATGCTAACTTTTTCAGTGTGAAAAACTACTTCTGAATTTTGGAAGTATTATTAAAAGCAATACTGTATAACAAACAGCAAATATAAGCTGCTAATAATTTTTTTCACATTTGCATCTGAGACAATCAATACTTCCCACTCAGCCCAGGAGTAACACTGCTGTCTTTCAAGGTAAAGAACTACATTTTCAGTCCCATGCATATGACATACATTTTAGTAGGTTCTCACTCTGTTTGGCCAACCAGCAAAATCAAGCAAAGGGAAAGTTATTTCATATTTCAAGCTGGCATTACTCAGACTTTCACATCTAAAGCATTGGAAGTTACTCAGAACTACAAACACCTTCCAGCTGCTTGGGGTCTGAAGCAGGGCAGGCTTCCCTAAACTGACTTGCCACCCTTAAGGTGAGATTGATGATAGTTCAGCCTGATGATTGTTCAGGTTGGTGGCTCTGAAGAAATCCCAAGCAAAACAAAATTAAAAAAAACCCTTAAATGATTCAGAATTATCAAGCTGTGAACTCACCTATCCAAAAGAACATGACACTGACCACTGTTTCTCTTTTTCTGTCTCTCATTGTCAGGCTCGCTTGCCATGCTTTGCTTTAAATTAGCTCCAGATCCTCAGTGAAGTCACCAGGACTCCAGAGAAAGTACATCTATGTGGAATCTGTTGAAGGGTTGGGGCTGTAGAGTGTAAGCTCTGTCTTTCAGTGTGTTTGAAGCGCACTTCGCAGAATGAGCCTTAATCCTGAGTGGGGCATTTGGATGCTACCACAAGGCAAATAGTGAATAAGAACAATGTATCAAACACATTAATTCTATTAAAGGCAATGAAGGGTCCTGTGGCACCTTATAGACTAACAGAAAAGTTTTGAGCATGAGCTTTTGTGAGCACAGACTCACTTCATCAGATGCTGGTCATGGAAATCTGCAGGGCCAGATATAAATAAGCCAGAGCAAGAGTGGGGATAACAAGGTTAGCTCAGTCAGGAAGGGTGAGGCTTACTACCAGCAGTTGATCTGGAGGTGTGAACACCAAGGGAGGGGAAGCTGCTTTTGTATTTAGCCAGCCATTCACAGTCTTTGTTTAAGCCTGAGCTGAGGGTGTCGAATTTGCAAATGAATTGTAGCTCAGAAATTTCTCTTTGGAGTCTGGTCCTGACATGTTTTTGCTGTAGGATAGCTACTTTTAAGTCTGCTACTGTGTGGCCCGGGAGATTAAAGTGCTCTCCTATGGGTTTTTGTGCATTGCCATTTCTGATATCTGATTTGTGTGCATGTATTCTTTTATGTAGAGACTGTCCAGTTTCTCCGATGTATATAGCATAGGGGCATTGCTGGCACATGATGGCATAAATTATATTGGTAGATGTGCAGCTGAATGAACCCACGATGGTGTGGCAGATCTGGTTAGGTCCTGTAATGGTGTTGCTGGTGTAGATATGTGGGCAGAGCTGGCAACAAGGTTTGTTGCATGGATGGGCCCCTGAGTTAGAGTGACTGTGGTGTATAGTTGCTGGTTAGGATTTGCTTCAGGTTGTCAGGTTGTCTGTGGGCAAGGACTGGTCTGACTCCCAAGGCCTGTGAAAGTGGGGGATCATTGTCCAGGAGGGGTTGTAAATCCCTGATAATGCGCTGTAGAGGTTTTAGCTGAGGACTGTAGGTGATGGCTAGTGGTGTTCTGTTGGTTTCTCTCTTGGGCTTGTCCCGTAGTAAGAGGCTTCGTAGCACACGTCTGGCTCTGTTGATCTGTTTTTTCACTTCCTCAGGTGGGTATTGCACTTTCAAGAATGCTTGGTAGAGCTCCTGTAGGTGTTTGTCTCTGTCAGAGGGGTTGGAGCAAATGCGGTTATATCTTAGTGGTTGGCTGTAGACAATGGACCGTGTGGTGTGTCTGGGACGGAAGCTGGAGGCATGAAGGTAGGCATAGCGGTCAGTGGGTTTATGGTACAGGGTGGTAGTGATGTGGCCATCGTGTATGAGCACGGTGGTGGCCAGGAAGTGGATCTCCTTTGTAGACTGTTCCAGGCTGAGGTTGATGTTCGGGTGAAAGTTGTTGAAGTCCCGGTGGAACTCCTCCAGAGTCTCCTTCCCATGGGCCCAGATGATGAAGATGTCATCAATGTAGCGTACGTAGAGATGGGGTGTTAGTGGACGAGAGCTAAGGAAGTGCTGTTCCAGGTCAGCCATGAAAATATTGGCATATTGAGGGGCCATGTGGGTACCCATAGCTGTGCCGCTGATTTGAAGGTATATATCGTCACCAAATCTGAAATAGTTGTGTGTGAGGATAAAGTTACAGAGCTCAGCCATCAGATGTGCTGTAGCATCATCAGGGATACTGTTCCAGACAGCATTTATTCCATCTTTGTGTAGGATGTTGGTATAGAGAGCCTCTACATCCATGGTGGCTAGGATAGTGTTTTCTGGTAGGTCATCAATGTCTTGCAGTTTTCTCAGGAAGTCAGTGGTGTCTTGGAGATAGCTGGGAGTGCTGGTAGCATAGGCTCTGAGGAAAGAGTCCACATAACCAGACAGTCCTTCAGTGAGATTCTATTAATTCTATTGACGTTTAAAACATTTTTCTTTCAAACTGTTTCTATAATGGTTGCAATTCCTATGTAGTGCTCTAAACAAATTATTAAAAAGAATGTCAACAACTTCATATGTGAGTGTGAATAACCTCTCCTATGGACGAAGCCCATTTTAAAACTATGTAGAATATGATGTAATTGGGACAAGACAGAACAATTTATCATTTGTGTAGATTCTCCTAACTTTGAACCTTTCAAAACCCACCAGTCAACTAAGAGCCCAAGATAGCTTAAAAAAGGAGTTCTTTCACTGTCTAGTATAAAATGTCTGCCCAGCTCAGCTTAAAATGTTCCATAATGCACCTTCCAAAATCATATCTGTTATTCTTCACCTGATCACTAGAACATAGACTGGTCTTAACTAGGAATTCACTGAGAGAAAACAATGAGTCATTTGAATTTTGTTTAGCTTTTAGTCTTCTAAATACGGTTTACAATTCCCTTTTGTTTAACATGTATGGGCCATACCTCAGTGAAGAGACTTTAAACCAATAAAAAAAAAAGCCTTTATGGTGGCATGTAAAGAACATAATTAAAGGATAGGAAAGAGTGCAAACAAAAGTCAATAGGAATTAGCAATCTGGGTCACTTTGTTTAAGGTAAAATGTTAAAAGAGTGATACCTCTGACACAATCACCAATGCTCAGGACACAACAATACACCCATGAAAGTGGGTAGTAAGGTATTCTAATGAAGAAAAGAGGTATACAGACTTCATCAGATGTGAAGGGATTTGTCAGAGATTAATAGAGTTCCATTGTAATATCCATATCGGACAAAGGCATACTCTGACAGAGTCCAATTACTTTCAACAAGCTGGACCTGCTACACAGATCCTTTGAACTAGAATGGCCCTCCAATCCGTCTACTTTCGTTGAAGCAGACAACACCAATGTGTTTCTCTCTGTGATCACTGCCTAACTTAAATAAGTTAATCTCGTTTTCCAGATGAATTGTTATTTTGTCTGCCGCAGGCTCTGATTACTGGATAAAAGTACTGTGTTAACAGGAGGGCTAGGGTCTTTTCAGTAGTTCATTCTACAGTCAGATAACCAGCCAGCCAGTTGTTGACATTATTTTGTTTTAAAATGAAGTATGAGAATATATGAGAATGGAATGAATAGGAGAAAACTGTGAAATTACCCTGAGATAAGCCTTTCCAAATAGTTATGAAACTTCATAAGAGGTCAAATGAGCAGTGCGTCTTCGTATTTCAAAAATGATTCAGTCCACCTGTCCAATTTAAACATCGCTTTTACATATTTTAAGAACTTATTTGCCTTTCATTTAATGTTGTCCTTTATTTCTCTAATGTTCTTTTGTTTCTTTAACTATTATGGAGTATGTGTGAATCAAGCAAGGAGGATTCTAGACTATAAATATTTGGAGGGACTAAAATATATCCAGTGTGTGTGTCAACAGAAGATAGAGGAAGACAGCCATAGACTTCATAAATAGTTCCTTTAATCTGATGTAGCTGAGACTTACAAACTAGGCTTTAACTTTCTGAGATAGTGACAGCACAAAGGCTCTTAAAAGATGCTCTCAGTGCATCAAATATCAGAGACACATCGCAATAACACCATCTCTTCAAAACGATACTATTTGGAGACTTCTAGTATAGGAGAAGTAAATCTCTAATGGCCATGAGCTCTGGCAAAATTTTCACCCAGATTGATGCATTTGAGACCTGCAATAAGTGAAGCTAACTCCACCAACTGCAGGGGAAGACACATGCTTATGCCAAGTCTCAATTTTACCCACTTTAACCAGCAGATAAATGGAGAAATTGAGAGATATATTTGTAGGAAAAACTCAATTTCACTACGAAATCATTATGTGTTGTAGCATCTAAAATCATGTGAATAAAATCTGAATGATTTCTCTGCTAAAACGTATTTCTAGAGCTGCCCATTGCTGCTGTATTGTCCCTAATTTCAATCCTCTCAAATGACACATTCTAGGTATAGTTATAGCATCCAATTATATGGCAACCAATATACATGGCTTCCTTATACTTTGTCCACAATATTGAACGTGTGAAATTTATGAAGAAATACTTGGATAAATGCACTCTAATTCAATAAAGGCCACATTTTATTTGTAGATACAATGGACATCCTTAGCCAAACATGAAGCAGTATCCAAAATGGGAAAGTCTTTTGGTCATTGGTGAGTTACACTGTATGTAGAACCAGAGAAAACCATAAAAATGACTGCTGAAGGGCAAACCAGTCAGCTGAAGACCACAGTCAGAAGAATATTGGTTCCTTTACTGGACAGCTGTTTTCGGTCAATGCACTTTATGCCAGAGAATTGATGTTTGCACAAGAATCAATCGTAAATAGTCAGGTAGATGAATGCAAAAACAAGAAATACAATTAGAGGGGATTTGTATGTCACAGAGGTGTGTAAATAATTTTCTCATGTTATAGCAAAGCCAGATAAACCCCACCTTGCTTGTAATGAAAGTCTTTATTCTACAAGTAGATGTTAAGACATTTTCCATACAACTAACAGGAAAGTACAATGCCCAAAGTGTAACTCACACTTACACAGTATGTACCCCTCTGTTGTCTGAACCACAAGGCAGATTATGAGTCAGCCACAACATCTGAGCAGAACCAGCTAAAAGCTTTAATGCAGGCAGTAGACGCTCATACTGTTGAGCCAGTCCCAGCTTTGATCCCCAATGCCACCCACTCACCCACTGTGTGTCACATTATGAAACTTGTATGAATCTGCACACAAGTATTCTATTTTCATAACTGACTTAAGCAGGCAACACACTTATTCATGACACATATGTTTTATTCATATTTACGAGCAGCAGTAAAAGGTGGAAAATGGACAGTGAAGCTAAACAGAGCATTTATTCTTGGTTCTATTATGACCAAGTTGGTAGCATTTTCACCTCTGATCTGGGAAATGGTGAGTGCAAGAACTATATTTGGAGCTAACACTTTTCAAAGTGGGCATGAGATAGCTCTGATGCCTTCATCTATATTCTCTCAATAAAAGAGGTTCCCATATTTAAGCTGCTACAGACTGTCTACTCTGTTGGCTTACATGGTATAACACTGTCGGTACTTTCCCAACCCATTACTTCTGACTGTTTATGGGCAGGTGCTATTTTGGAGGAAAGACAATAACAAAAGGTGCATGTACTGCAAAAATTATGTTATTTTAATAAAAGCACCATTTTGCTCTGAAAAGTGACTTGATAAAAACATTTCTCATTTAACAGCTCTGTCCCTTATGCATATAAGGAATATCTGTATACTCAGTGACACAAAGACATGTTTCTCCTCTCAGGCCCCATTCTCTATTTTTTTTTTTTAACTCATGAGCACTTGAGAAAGGCCATACAGACAGGAGACGGTAAACTGGATTCTGTTACTTCCTGTGCATCATCGTTCAAATTGTCTACTAACTTCCAGCTGGCTACATCTGTGACATATCATTAAAGTACCGTGTTTGCAAGGGGCCAGTCCTCCATACCATGAAGACGAGGTACAGACTTAATGTAGTTCAACAGAACTTTTATCACCAGTAATGATGTGGGATAAACAGGGAAGCTAGTTTGACTTCAGATTACTAGTTAAATTTGCAGAGCTGCCACTCATGTAAGGTATGTGCATGGGGGGGTGGAGATATTATTTACCTGCAAGTGCTGTTCTGAAACAAATAATTTGATTGCATTGCTACACCTGACACTCAGCTTCACAGCCAGAGAAAGGCCAGAGCTCAGGTAGCTCTCAAAGGTATTTACACCTCTGAGACACAGGCAGGTAAGCTCCATTCTCAGAAGTCTTTGTTTCCCAAACAATTAGCAGATGTCTTATTGGAATAGCTGAGAAACACAAAACACAGGGTCATCTACAGAGTTACTTTGGGCTAAGGTGTGACTAGTCCTAAACAGCTGTGTGGGAAAGCAATTCCCAGGCACATCTGTATTGGGCTGCTCATCTCACAGCTCTGGTTTCTATGCACAGCTCACCCTAAGACACTGCCAATCCTGCTAAAATTCTGATTACACCAGAGGGACAATTCCACTTCCCAATGTAGCTCAGTCCATAGCGGAAGTGAGTGCTGATGCAGAGGCTATCTTGGCAGGGTGGAGATCTACATTCCGGGAAGATCCAGTTATGATGTAGCAGAAATGTTGCTGGTAAGAACTGATTTGCATGGTGTATGAATTTTCATTGAAAAGCAACAGCCTGCATAAATGCTTACATTGAGCTAAAGTCTGCGCATTTTGTGCCTTTACATAGGCAGACAGATACCTAGACTGAGGCAGAGCCTACATGTTTTATATTTTTTAGACAGACTGACTAAATTCTTATGTATTCTTCCAACATTTTCTGTCTATATTGCCAAATACATTACAAGAAAGAGTACTGAAGGCAACATGCTTGAAATGATACTCACAAGCTGGAAATACAATGGAGAAATTTTACATGAACTTTTCATAGTAAATTAGAATAAAGGCACATAGAGTTATAAGATGCTAGCTGATTTTATTTTTTAAAAGTTGCCAGTCTTTCTTTTTTATTCAGTTGTCACAGTAATGTAAAATGCATAAATAACATGGACTGCTTTTTTAAAAAAATATAGCCTCCATCTCTCTTGTTTTTCAAGGCCTTCTAAACATGCAAGCATGCCATAAAAAAGTAACTGGTGCATGCAGAAGCAATGCAGTTCACAAATGAAGCAGTGTAATGTCAATGGTTTGAAATTGTTCAGTCTCAGTTGTTTTCCAAGTCAATGCACTGTCAGTCTTGCCTGAATGCAACTAGTCAATAGAGAGAAAAATAAATAGAGCATTTCCAGAATTCACCCATCAGCACTGAAAAGTGTCTGCTTACTATTACACAGTTTTAACATGGCATAATCATTTTCACAGTAAATATCCAAAGAACAAATGACTATTCTAACGACTTATGCCTATCTTCTAATAGAAATTCCAAAAAGCATTTATTTATCATACTATTATAACCAGTACATGGATTAACAAGTTTCTAAATCCTGCAACCTGGTCTTTATACTAACAAGACACTATGAACCCATTCTTCTAAACTGGGTACCCAAAAGAGACATTTAACTCTATATTTAGGTTCATAAGTACACCCATTAAAGATATTACACTAGGTGCCTACATGTAGATTTAGCACTCTAATACCACAAACACTTCTGCATATAATATTAACCTTAATTATCCTATTAATTACATCAAAGCTATTTACAGGCATGTCATTCACATGCATAGCAGTATCTCAGTTTGAGCCTTGCTATTTTATTCCAAATACCTGTATTTAACAAACCACGTATTAAGCCCTTGTAGAAGCAGCCAGATGCAACCCCATACTTATTTTTCTCTCTAATTTCTGTCATGCCTGCCGAAAATAACGGCATCCTATCACCACCAGGCCGAGAACTACATAGAAGGCCAGCCCCTGAGAAAAAGGGGAAGCAGATGAAGTAGCCATCACCTTCTGACAGTGTTCCCACATGTCTACTCCTGGCAGACTATAGATTAGATTACAGTAAACTCTTGATTTAATGGACTAATAGGGAGAAGGGGTGTCCATTAATGCTGAAAGTCCATTAAATCTGAATCTGCAGGATGGGAGGCACCCCCCAACCCTGGCACTGGCTTTAGCTGCTGCAGTGGCCTCAGCTCCTGAAGGGGGCTCCAGCTGCTGCAGGGACCCCAGCCACCCCAGACATCACGGCGGCTCCTCCAACTCCAATGGTGGTGGCTCTGGCAGCTCTGGTGAGTTGCCAGCATTTATTGGGAGGGGAGGTGGCTGGTGGACAGCATCCATTATTTCCAGAGTCCATTAAATTGGGGTCTGTTAAATCGAGGCTTTACTGTATAAATCCTTAGACAAGATCCTTGCAGTGTCATATAACCATAAAGAGAAGCTGCAGGAGGGTGTGTGCGTGCGCGCGCGCACGCACAAATATATTCCAAACCCCTTACTCTGATATCTGTCACCTGGATTAAAATCAAGAAAAAAATTGATAGTGGAGTTAAAAAATAAAATTCCCCTTCATGCCAAAGAACACACGAATGCCCATGGATATAAATGTTACAATAAAAAAGCAGGACAACTACTAGCAGAGCTTTTATAGCTCTAACAGTATTTTGACAACAAATGTTCATATTTCATTTGAAATTTATGAAACCTTTGTGCCTGTAATCCCATGAGCAGCTACATGGTAAATGAAAGTAGCAGGCAGTCTAGATTAATAATATTTTGCTTCATATTGGAAGAGCATTCTAAAGGAAAATAACTTGCTTTATCTGTCCTCTTTTTTACAGCCCCTGTATTGGAACAGACTAGGACTTCTAAAAACTGCTTGCAAATATTCACAGGTGCCTTATTAATTTATGAGAAACTGAAGGATCCATCACAAGATATAAGCAAGCAATTTAGAACTAGCAAGAAGAGGTGCATGATACATGGTGAAATATCACTGCTCCTAGAGTTAGAGTGCTACTAGTGGTTTAAATCAAGATCTAGGGGAGTTCCTCGAGTAAGCCATGGTATTTGATATTCTAATAAAGAATTCTTATGAAAAAAGTTAAGTGTTGACATATGAATCATAACCTTTTGCTTCCATATTTTCACAGTTTAGAAGTACACGTGTGCTAAGAGCTAAAGTGTGGCTTCTTGCACTTACAAGTGAGAGTGTCTTGTTCATCATGACATCATCAGTATATTCAGAGTGCAATTTTGTTTGTTTGTTTCTTTTTGGCTGGCAGCATAGTACGCCTTATTATGGAGCACAAATAGTCACAGATTCCATGTCTGGAAAGGAGGAAATACTTACATTTTTAATTTGAGGTGCTACTGATCACATACCTACATTAAACATTAGAAAGGAAAGACATATTCCAGTTCATGGTTTTATCCCAAACCCACAAAAGACACAAGAAATCTGATAAGGAAAAAAAAAAAGGATATGGCATGATTTCTGACACCCATTTAATATACCTGTTAAATGTAGTCAGGGCTATTCCTCCAAAAGTTTGCTGTTTTTGGTGCAATTACTCTAATTATTAACGTAGTTTTGAGGTGATAAATTACAGATTTATATACAAACGGAGAAGCTTCAATTTGTTAATAATTACTGTAATGACCACCAAAATTAATTAATTCCTTTTTCCTGAGAAGCTTAATGAACAAGTTATGGTATGGGAAATATTTGGAAGGAAGAAAGATTTAAACTAAAAATGGCTAGAGTAGCCAGAACTCAGTTCGCAACGCCCCCCCCGACACACTTCCCCTCACTCTCAGCCAATCCCACAGCTGGGGCTGCTGAGGTGCCAGTACTCAGTACTGGCAAGTATCGAGGGGTGTAGGGGGAAGCACTGAAAATACCATTTGCTGAACAAACAAAGAAGTGCCAGGTAAGCCAGATGCAATGTGAGTCAGGCAAAAGGCATACAGAGTGGAGATGGCAAAATAACACAGGAAATATTGGAGTCTGGATTAAACAGTTTTTATAACCCTCTAACCTAGCAAAAAAGTGACATAGAGCAACATGTTAGATGAATTTAGAAAAATCCAAGAGAAACCACATTTGAACACCTTGGAGAAGAAAGCTGAGAACAACGTGGTTGTACTGGACAAGTGTACCAGATCCCACAACACAGATAAGATAGGTGATACCCCTGGGTAGCTGGGACATTATATGGCTTTCATCACTGAAAGAGAATCCCGATGGGCTGCCATGCATAAGAACATAGGTAATGCCATACTGGACAAGAACAATGTTCCAACAAGTACAAGTATTACATATTCTTGGGTGGTGACTAGCACCAGATGTGACCAGGGAAGATGCACAAACCCCTGAAGTAAATAATGATTGAATAAGCTGCTCACAAAGTAAATTTCTCCCGAACTCAAAATTTGATTTACATTTTGACATTTTAAAAATAATCTTTATTAATGCAACTTTCAGATTTTCTTATTATCCATGTAACTGTCCGTTTTTGAACCCTGATAAGCACTTGTCCTCAATGACTTTTAGTAGCAATGAGCTCCACTTCTTAACTAGGCACTGCAGAAAGAGTGTTTCCTTTTCACTGAATGCACCTTTGCTCTTACAGTGGGAGCAAGGATGAATTTTATGGTCTGATAAAGTGGGTCTGTCTCATGAAAACTCATCACCCAATAAATCATGTTGTTAGTCTTTAAAGTGCTACATTTCTGCTGCTTTTTTATGGTCTGTGTTACTCTAGAAGTTCACCTAAATCAGAGATAATTGGTTCACAAATTATAGGGCATGCCCATTTTTGGGGGGTGTAGGGGTGGGGGGGCTTGGGAAAGGGACACACAAATTTACTGGGCAGTGTGAGAACCTGAAGAGGTTGTGCTGAAGGACCAGATGTGGAAGGCAGCTCTGTTCAAGGCTCTTAAGATACAATCTTCTGCTCACCAGCTGAACCAGCCCTTTGGCACAGCACTCTTCACTTC
This sequence comes from Carettochelys insculpta, assembly GCF_033958435.1. Classification (NCBI taxonomy): domain Eukaryota; kingdom Metazoa; phylum Chordata; order Testudines; family Carettochelyidae; genus Carettochelys; species Carettochelys insculpta. The sequence goes on along the minus strand of NC_134150.1, from coordinate 32,963,596 downwards.
CTGTGCACAAAGAGGAGTAGGGAACAAAACAGACAGGGAGCTGGGTCGCAGCAGCCAAAGCTTCCCCACTGCTGCCTGAAAGGAGTGGTAGGTTTCTTCAACTGCCATGGGGTGATTGGGTACCCGGCACCCTTTCCCCATCACATGGGTACAATACACACCTCCCCTGACCTCTGTGGCTAGAGGGCAGCCCTTCTTCCTGACCTGTTGGAAAAAGGAATGCACATGAGATGTGACTCTAAGAAGGGGAGGTCAACACAAATGGCACCTCTGGTCTAAGTGATCACATTGGTCCCTACTTGTTTCTAAATAATGTACCTATGAACCAGTTTATGCTTTCATTGTCATTTATTGCTGTATTGACCTCTCTCATGTATGCTCTCTTCTCCTTCTCTAAGAAGTAAACAATGCCGCTCTGCATCACTTCAGTTCTTTTCCCTATGAAGCTTAGGACCTGAACGATAAGAAGAAAAATAAATGGGAAAAAGAAACCTGAAGCATGTCCAATGGGGTAAAAATAATCTAAAGGGCTACCATTTGTCAAGACTAAGTAGCAACAAGAGGTGCTAAAATCATAGCTCTTGATCTTTGACTTATGTAACTGGAATTATAGACTGTGAAACCTATTTCAATACACCAGTCCTATGTTGATAAAGTGCATTTATGACATATGGGCTATGTCTACACTAGCACACTATGTCAAAGTAGCCTATGTCAAAGTAAGAACATCAAAATAGGCTACTTCGCTGTGTATCATCTACACATGCTCCGGGGCTGGTGCTGTTGACGTTCAATGTCAAAGTAGCGACAGAGAACATCAAAAGGGGCTGGCCTGGAAGGAAAATGCAGAGTGCCCACACACACAAGCACTCTCCGTCGAAATAAGGGGCCAGGAAAGCCTGCGGATGGGGTCACAGGCTGGACTAGCCCTTCTGGGGCAAGAACAAGCCACTCCCTTAAAGATCCCCTCCAAGACACACTCAACTTGCACAGCACGAGGTCCACAGAGCCAACAACCGGCTGCAGACCCCGTGCACACAGCATGGACCCCCAGCTGCAGCAGAAGCAGCAGCAACAGCCAGAAGCCCTGGGGTAAGGGCTACTTCATGTGGCGACCTTAAAGCCCTGCAGGGGCTGGACAGAGTGTCTCTCAAACCCTCAGCTGATGGCCGCCATGGGGGACCCTGCTATTTTGATATAGCGAGACTTGGATCATCTACACATGACCTACTCTGACGCTGAACATCGAAGTAGGGCGTTATTCCTATCTTCGGATAGGAATAGCAATTTCGATGTCTCGCCGCCTCACGTCGATTTCAATGTTGAAATAGTGCATGGCACGTGTAGATGCGACGTGTGCTATTTCGATGTTGTGCCGGCTACTTCAAAGTAGCTGGCTAGTGTAGAAGCACCCATGATGAAATAGGAAGAAAGAAAAAAAATAAAACAAGCTGTTTTATAAAAATAAAATAGGAAGTTCTTAAGACATGCTAGATTTCTCAGTATCTCTACTTGCACTACAGATTGATAAATAGACAGACAGACATGCATGCACACAAGTTGAAAAATCGAGCTAGTATGTATGCATGCATGTATATATATATGACAATCTATATGATGGCATATACACACACACGTGCACTCATACCATCACATATACCGCCACCTTGATAAAAAGTTAATACATCTAGTTTCCCTTATGTTATTGAAAATATGCATTGGCAGAAAAAAAACATCAGTAATGAGAGTAAAAACAGTTCTTTTTGAAGTGTTTGATATGATGATTTCTAACATTTTTTACAACAGGAAAAATTATTTAAAAACTTATTTTACCTCAGTTCCAAAGTTGAAGTTTTTATTTTGACTTTTGCACTTAAAACAGAGTTTCAATCACTGTGCTAAGTACAACAGCACTTATGTGTGCATACAGTGCATTTCTGAGCATGTACAAGTAATCAATTAGTTTGAGAGTTTGAAAAATCGGTCCTTTAAGATTTAGCACACTGTGTCAGACCGTTTCTTATCCTAAATCATCTGAGTAAAGGAATAACAGAAACATTAAACTTCAGACAGAGTTACAGCCCACCAAGATCTCGCATAACATCTATAGTTGAAGAATTGATCTACATGTTTGTGATTATTCTTTATAAAAGGAAAGTATATTGCTCAAAGGGGACTCACAATGTTCTATCACAAAGAATTCCATAAAGAATTAAAAATGGCCACAATCCCCTCTCCAAAGTTTCCAGTGGGAATCAAGACCAGCTGCCAACTGGAAAGAGGGCAACTGCACAGGAAGAAACTGTCCCTACCCCGAAGATTTTAGCAAACTTGGAGTGTAGAGAAGGAAATGACCCTATATACAGGTTTACCTAATCTTATTTCTTTAACAAACACTAATATTCCTTAATTATAATAGCACAATTGCTGATTGGAATCTCTATAGAACAGAGTTCAAGTTGTTTGGGTTCCCTAAGCATGCATTTCCTGACCTTAACCTGATTGGATATATAAACTTAAGCTCCAGTATGTGTGTGTTTCTAATGACAGATTTGGGGATATTTGTAAACTTTCTCTAATATTTTTCATCTTAAGATACTGATATAGATTCATATATTCCAAGGACAAAAGGGACCATATTGATCATGTTGTGTAACCTCCTGCATAACACATCATAGAACATCCCTCAAATAATTCCTAGAGCAGATTTTTCAGGAAAAAAGAAAAATCTTGATTTAAAGATTATTCGTGATGGAGAATCCACCACAATCTCTTGTAGATTGTCTCAATGGTTAATTATGCTGTTCAAAATTTACACCTTATTTCCATTCTGAATTTGTCTAGCATCTGCATTTGCATCTTGATATACATTTTTCCATTAAATCAAAAAACTCAGTAAATATTTGTTCTCCATGTAGACACTTATAAACTATAATCAAGTCACCTTTTAACCTCTGCTTTGTTAAACCAAATATATTACGCTTTTCAGTCCGTCAGGACAAGGCCAATTTCCCAATCCTTTGAGTATTCTTGTGGCTTTTGCCTGAACCCTCTACAGGAGGGGTAGCCAATCAATTACAAACAAAGAGCCAAAACAGCTGTGGATAGAGTGTAGAGAGCCATGTATTATATATATTATCTATCTATCTGTCTTGATATTATAGGCCAGTCTTGATAGATGATAGATGGCTCAATGCCCTCCCCATCCCCCAGAGCCAGGGACTCCCAGCCCCCTCATTCCAAACCAAGCCTCCTTCTCTCCCGCAGAGCCAAGCACCCCCAGCCTCCCTGTTTTAACCCTCAGATAGTTTTCAGAGCCACTACTTCTGAGAACAGAGTCCCCCATGCTGTGAGTATGACCTACCTCCTTTGGTCCTAGATGTATACATTTACATTTAGCAATACTGAATGTTTCCTTGTGTCTGTTTCACAGATATCTCTACATCAATGACCATTCCTCTTTATTATTTAACACTCCCTTGGAGCTTCCAGATGACACAAAAAATTATAAGTGATGATTTTATGTTTCTTGCAGGTCACTGATAATGCAAGCAGTGAGCCAAGTCCCTGTCCCTGTGGAACTAACCTGGAAACACTGGTTAGATGATGAGTCCCCATTTACAGTTATACTTTGAGGCCAATCCACCAGCCAGTTTTTAATCCATTTAATGTGTGACATGTTCATTTTACATTCTTCCACTTTTTTAATCAAAGTCATGCAGTACCAATTCAAACACATTACAAAAGTCTAAGTACTATTTTTGTCAACCACACGTGTGATGTCATCCAAAAAAAGATGACAAGTTAGTTTGACTGGCTCCATTTTCCATAACGGTATGCTGATTTGTTAATTGTGTCCTGAATCAGTCATTCCATTATCATTCCTGATTGGTGTCAGACTAACTGGCCTATACTTACCCATGCCATGCCCCTTAATCTTTTTAAAAATTGATACAACAATACTAGGTTTGTTCCAGTCTTCTGGAACATCTACAGTGCTCCAAAACTTGCTAAAAATCAACATTAATGGTCCAGTGAACTCCTCAACTAGCTCTTCTAAAATTCTTGGACATCATCATCATCATCATCATCATCATCATCAGCAGCAGCAGCAGCAGCAGCAGCAGCAGCATCGATGGGCTCAGAACTGATTGGTGTCCGATGCCTCCCTCAGTATATCCTTCCATCTTTTCCTTTCCAGCGCGGAGTGGCTTAGTTTGTGTAGTCTAAGTAAGCACCAATCCACTCTATCACCTACCAATTCTCTGGAACTACTGATTTTAAAATGTCTAACTTTATCAACTGCCATTTAACACCCAACCTCACTAGAGATATTAGTGGAATGGAAAGAGTGTTATAATCACCATATGATGGGCAATATCTGTCTTTTTCCCAAAGCAGAAGCATTTATTGAATGTTTCTGCCTTTTTGCCCTCTTATATACGCTCCACTCAAATCCCAGGGGATTTGACTTCAATTGTTGGGTTTGGGGTGATTAAAAAAACAATTCAATACTCCCAGCTTGGGTCAGATTTAGGCTGAGTTCTAAAGGTGCAGTTCAGGATGAACTCAGTGGATGGATTTGTGCTCTGGTGCCTCCCTAAGCCAGTAGGGGTTGCTGTAGGGCAGGCTGGGCTTCTGTAACCACCCTCCTCTTTTCAATGATTTGCCAGGAAACAGCCATTGATGTGGCTGGTAGAGTGAGGGGGTGGTGCTGATAAAAGCAGTGAAATAAGAGCCCTGCCTTATCCCATACCACAATGTCCCCTGCAGGTCTTGGGGAAACCTTAGTATGGTCCTGTCAGCTAGACCATTGGAACCTCAAAGGATTCAACTACAAGTATCAAATTCAAGTTGGGCATTTAAAAAACTCACAGTTCTTGTGCTTCGGTTCAGTTCAGATTGGCTATGGTTTAGTCTGTTTCTAGTGGCCTTTAATATTAGGCCTGAGTAACCCCTCTATTTAGAATAAAATACTTACTTGTGCTATTACTATCCTAAATTCAGAAATACTCTTTTGGTCAATAGGCAGCCAGATGCATGAGTGGAAGGAGGTCAACTTATGTACTGTCAAACTGAAGGAAGAGGAACTGCCTCAGAACATGCCTGCCTACTACTGAAGTGTCTCAGAGTCTCACATCTGAGCAGCGGTCTAGAAGCAATTCAAAATGCTTGACTTAATCATACAATTAAGCCAGCTCCCTAGCAGATTTGTGTGACATGGCCTTCCCGTGCATCTTCCAAGGTCCACATGACTGGAACACATGGAGAGCAGTTAATAGTAGTGGGCTCTTGCTGTTCATTATTGCCTGCCTATGAGTTGGTCATGCTAAGCAGTGCTTCATTCATAAAAGAAGAGGAGACTATCAATCTTAAAGACCAGTACTTTGGCTAATATTTTGCAATTAACAGTAATCAGCAAAGCAAGCTGATTAAAGGTTTACTGTGTCAGCCCCTTCCTCATAAAAACAGTTCTGACTGCCAAATATACTACTATCAAAAGGGAGGCTCTCTCATTATGAAGCCTAAACTGGTTTAATAATGGTCCAACTAATTTACAACAAAACTTTGATAGACGCATTATGCACTTGCATCAGGCTCACAGCTTTATCCATTTACAACAGATGTTATGGTTTTTTTTTTAAATTCCTCTGTTCAAAAGAATGAACTTATACTTGAAGAAAGCTGAACATAGTGAGCAAACTATCTGCCTAAATACCATCAGGTCTCATGAAAGAGGAAAGATATAGAGGATAACTGCTATAATGCCAGCCTTCATTTCCTTATTTGTGAAAGCTCATATAGGTAATCAACTAGCAAGTTCTAGCTTTCTGAATACACACAAAATGAAGGATTAGAGATCAGATTCTCAATCCAAACTCCTAGTTTTGGTTTTTATAATTAAATTTTCTTATCATTGTAATTACTGCTTTTGTTGTATATTTTTAAGCAAGCAGCTCAGGAAATAACTATGCTTCTCAGTATCAATTTTATGAGGTTTCAAAGCAATGAATTAAATTCTAGAACATTCTCACTTACTTAGGTCATATCATTAACACTTTTTTATGAACTAAGAATCCATTAGAAGTTGTTTATTGAATTTCAGCCTGGTGTGAGTGTTATTAAAGTAAGTCCAAGAATGGACTTGAACTTATGGAATGGATATGGTGTGACAAACAGATACTGCTTAATGAAATGTGCATTGTGCATTATTAGATCATTGGTGATGTTAGAAATTATTCAATTATTATAGCAGCAATGGACACACAAAGCATTTCCACCTATCTACGGTTTGAAAAACAGTTCCAGCAGGCAGGTAAATAACATAATGCATCTGTTATGTCTATGGATACACATAAGCATAGGAAATATAAATAAATAATAATTATAAAGTAAAGTTAAATTATAAACAATTGTAATTAAATTTTTTAAAAATCTGCCTCACATAGTACAATTTTTATTTGTTTAAAGAGGGTTTCAGCTGAACAGTCGGAGAGTTTTTGGGTATGTACATTCTAAGTTAAATGAGAACCTTGTACATAAAATGGCAAGGAGGCCTCTGGTGAACTTTGGTTCTAGCTGCTCAAATCTTGGTGCCATCAAAAGACAGAAATATGAGCTTTTAACAAGAAAGTAGGGTTTGTGTCTGACATAAGTTCTGAAAAACATTTCATGAAAGACTCTGCCAGAACTTTGAAGTCAGTATCAAGAACTTGATAACAATGTTTATTCCTTGTACAATATCACATTCCTACTAACATTTACAGAGACATAAGTTTATTTGGAAAATAAAGCAATGCTCAAATATGAAGCCAAATCCACGCAGTTTCAGCTACGTGTTTAGACGCTATCCCATTGTATTCTCCTCACCTAATGTCAATGAAAAGAAATGCATCTCAAGCTTATTCAGTGCCAAGAGGCTAAAGTCTTCAAATGTCCATGATCTAAACGCGGACAATGAACTATGCTAAAACAACACTCTTTAATATCAGTTCCAATGAAGCAGGACACAAGAAATATTTAGTAAAAATGACATTTCAGAATAATGTCAACCCCCAAATCAATACGACAGAAAACACTGGTTGCTGAACATGACAAAGAAACAAGAGATGAAGGAGTGTTTTTAAGGCTACAAAGGAGTTGTGTGCTTAGGAAGTGGGTTGGAATCCTGATTGAGGTTAGGAATCAAGAGTCAGCAGCTGGGGTGGAGAACAAAAATGATGGTGATTTGAATTAGAGCTGTGTTGAATAAGTTTCAGGTAAATATTTTCCCAGCTGTAATTTGAATGTCATTTTACATCATTTTACATACTATGATGTCCATCATTTTACATAGTACAGTCCCAGTCCAAGAATGGGAAAAACAGGGGATTGCACCCTGAGCCAGGTGATGCACAAAGTCTGATACTTCACAAGGGATCTCCTCAAGCAGGCCAGGAGGTGATGGCAGGATAGTTTGCACAATAAATGTGACAGCGATCCAAAAGCAAAGCGACTGGGTTACAGAGCTAAAATGTAGTGATAGCTTGGCAGGAACACTGATCAAAACATGCCATTTCAAATGAGCTGGACAGAAAGGATGGAGTTCCCCAAAAATGTCAGCTGTATTTGTCTTTAGATATAGATTTCCAGAGACAACACAAATCACCCTAGTTACCAAACCTATAGTGCTCACATTTCTGTTTTCTTCTCATGATCATATAGAGGAAACGATAAACCAGTCCTTCCTTGATTCTTGCATTTTGATGCTGAAGTTGTGGCAGGAACTTGGTTGACTCACAACACCAGGATTAAGTTTGAAGCAACCGGAAGGCCAAGGACAGGGCAGGTCTGTTACTTAATGAAGAGGAAAAACCAATAACAGAACAGCTAAAATAGGGAAAGTTAAAAAAGTATGTAGCTGTCTTCAAGGGACTGATCCTACAATATTCAAAGAACAGACTGAGGAGGTATTCAGCTATTATGTTCAAAAAATCATGAAATATGGGAGAGATTCCAGAGACAGGGCAAATAAAATACCCATCTGTGAAAACGGAAATAAGGACAGACCAGGAATTACAGACCAGTCTTCTTAACTTCTGTACCAGGAAAGATAATGGAGCAAATAATTAAGCAATGCATTTGCAAACATCTAGAAGATAATAAGGTCATAAGTAACAGTCAGCATGAATTTGTAAAGAATAAATCATGTCAAAGCAACCTGATAGCTTTTCTTTGATAGGATAGCAAGCCTTGTTGGTATGGGGGAAGCAGTAGGTCTGGCATAGCTAGACTTTTGTAAAGCATATATTACAGTTTTGCTTGATCTTCCAATAAACAAACTAAGGAAATGCAACCTTGATGGAATGCAACCTATCCAACTGTTTGGATAACCATTCCCAGAGAGTAACTATCAATTTTTCAGTGCTAGGGAAGAGGAGAGAAAGCAGAAGCTCTTGCGAAGAATGTGTTAGAGAAGCTGTTCTGGTGATTAGAAGGGGAACCAAAGAAGCTGACTTCTCTCCAAGCCAGGCAATCAGATTATTCTTACAATCAATTTCACAAATACTTAAAGCAGACATTTGTCAGAAAGAATATCAGAGCTAGGGGCTTGTGAGAAGAGTTTTCAGACGGGGAGAAGCAACTGAGGTGCTAGGAGGAAGATGTTTTGTGGAAGGAGTCTCAATATATGGATATCATGAATGTGTTAATTATGGACCAAGTCCAGTAGCTTGCACTTTATAGTTTATATCCTACATCATGTTTCTCATCTTTGACCCTACTAATACATTATAATTAAGAATTCATGACGTATTATTCCTTATATTTAGATTTATAGTTTGTGGTTGATTATTATGAGAACAATTTTATGTGCATTTCAAATTAAAACAAGCTCAGCTTTCTTTTCCTATACCTTATACCTTGTTTAGGCTAACAAGCTGGGAAAAAACATCCAAAATCTGCTGTCCATTGCACTGTGGAATGCTTCCTTTAAGGTACTGCTGAATGCCACATCACTTGAGCCATTCAAAATTTACTATGAAAAAGGTGTCTCATAAAGAAGGAAATTATCTGATACTCAGGGAAGAGTGGTTGGGGAAGGCAACATGACTAAAAAGGTCTTTTTCTGTTGTAATTTCTAATAACAATTGTCAAAAAGAAAATTCTGGCAAGTCACTACTCGACCATACAATATAGCTACATCTCCTTACGAACAGCAAGAAAGGAAGACCTCTTTTTTCTTTAAATGAGATTGAAGGGCAGGTTGCCCTAGTCTCCCCTTCTCATACAGTCCAGAAGAATGTAGAGCGTAGGAATGGTATACGTATCTATTCTATCTCCCCTGCAAATAAATATATAAAAGTGAGGTTCTAGGAAGTCACATGTATGGCAAGGTACAGGGAACATAAACTGCTTTGGTAGTAGCATCCCTAATTCTGTGTTTTTTCATGTTAATTGTAATGAGATATATTGACATGGAAGCTGCACTGCATATAGCTGCAGCATAATTAATTAAGCCTGACAACACTCCTATGAAGTACGATAGGTCTAACCACATTACCTTTCTAATCCAGATTTCAGAAAGTGCATTTTGCCAGATAATATTCAATCATACACACAAAAATTGCATGTGACTTCAACAAGCACTTTACATTAAGTAAATCTCCCTTTTAGATTTTGTGCATAATAAAGAAATCAAAGATATGACATCCTTTTTATTGGAAAAATACTTCAGAATGGCTGCAAATAAATCTTTGGAAGGATAAAAGTGTTTCTGGGACTTCCAGCTGTAATAGTATATATTATTTTTGAAGAATCGATTACTGCACTCATATCATATCATACCTTGCAAATATCACTATAATTTAAACAATTAAAACCAAAACAAGTTGCATTTAATGTGAGGATTTTAATAATGTTATAATGTGTATAATTTTTGTGTAAAGCTGGCCTAAGCAGATACACACTTGGGCCGTGTCTACAATGGACCCTCCCTTTCAAAAGGGGCATGTTAATGAGGCACTTTGGAAGATGCTAATGAGGCACTGACATGAATATGCAGCACCTCATTAGCGTAATGGTGGCTGTGAGCAATTCGAAAGTACCACTTTCAGAATGCACGCTGTTCATGTAGATGGGGGCCTTTTGAAAGGCCTGTCTCAATGAGGTGCCACTATTTCTTTGACAACAGGTCCGCAAATCTCAAACTCAGGTCCATAGATTCGAATACACCATGTGATTTCCCGTCTTCCAGTTTCGGTTTCATACTACACAAGTGATCAAATGAGCTGCTGGAGACATGTTTAACTTTACTGCTCTTCAGAAGTATTTGAGATGTTTCAGCACATTTGATGAATCCTCATGATGTTTGTCCAGATCCAAACCTTGAGTAGGCTACACCAGAGTTGGAGTCAGATCTGGGGATCTGCCCATCTGAACGTCAGCTAACTCAGAACTACAACCTGGCATTGAAGCTGAAGCTCATGTTATGACTCCTGTTTACTTTTCAGATCCAGAAGTAGTCTTAGACTTAGCTGCTAATGCCCCTTCAAATTAAGGAGCTGACATCTATTTTACCTTTCCTTCCTGAATCAGGGGGTGAACATTTGTCAGCACCCAGGGAGTAATTTTCACCAAAGCATTTCAAACACCAATCATGTATATCCAAAGAAGAAAAGACCATCAGACACAACACACTTTTTTGATGCTGAGCTTGTTAATTATGCAACATCATGCTCATGTTACTTATACCTGATCTTAGTTTAAACATATTTGACAAGAACTATACTACCTATATTAACTACCTAACATTCAATTACTATCACTAGTTACAAGCTAATTGTATTAACTGCCAACAGATCCAATATTTTTTATGGTAAAAAACTAACCACAGAGAAAAACAGATCTAAGGGGATTCACCAACTAATGCTATGGGGCACTTGAAAGAAACTGAGATGGCAATGGTACCAGTTTGCTCCTCACCAGTGAAGCACTAAAGAAAGAAGGGGAGAAATGAGGAGTATACAACAGGTGTTGCTATTGGAAGAGTCCTCCGTTCCTGAAATCAACACATATCAAGAATGTGACTATGTAGCACGTAACCTGAAAAACTATTTCAATTAAACTCTCCAGCAAAATCTTTGTCCGGCTATGTATAATCCTTTAACTTAATTATCAGTGACTTTTTATCTTTTGCTTTCTTCTCAACCTTGCCTGGAAAATGACTTTCAACTAAATCTTTTTTTTTTTGGTCATCTTTTAAACCTACTGTGATCTCAAAATTATTTATTTACATAAATTTGGGGAATCCAGGGTCTCATGGCATTACCGTGCTTCATTTCACACAGAATGACAAAGCAATAACAAACTGCAAACATTTTTCCTCTTTGTTACAGACTTTTTCTAGCTAGTACCTTTTTTGTAAAAACATACAATAAAATAAAAGAGGTGCCAGTACTCGGTCAGCTCCCCGCCCTGTCCCCACAGCAAGTACTGGCACAAAAAAAGCACTGCTTCTAGCCAATAGACTTCTTAACTCACATGGTCACCATCAAACAACATAAGTTTATTTTAATCCTGGAATGCAAATAAATATGTCCTAATAAGAAGGCTCTTTTACTGAAACAGCAATCAGTATATAAAATCAAAATAGAAGCATTGTACTTCTCATGGAGGTTGATATCAGGTAGATTTTTCTGTTTAGAGAAAACTACAAAGAAATACAACAAAATTTAAAAATATTGTATGGTTTAGAAGAGTTCTCATTTTTCCTGACATTCACAAATTATCTTGTAGATAATTTCTGAAAGTTCTATTTAGATGAAGAACAACACTGCACCTTTAAGAAAATATTTTTCCTGAAGCCCTATCAAGGTAAATTTCATCAGTATTCAAAGAATGAGCAAAGCACTTCAACAATTTATTTCAATAAAAGAAGACTTAGCTGAAAGGAGTATAAATGATGAGAACTTGCTTTAAACTGATTTATTCCCTGCAGCAATAAAAGGAATGTTTCTTCACTCAGCTGTTTAATATGCAAATATGCAGAGCATCCAGCTTCTGACAGCACATCATTAATAAAACCTTGCACTAAGCAGAGCTCCCGATATTTCATCCTGATGAAAATACATGATGATGATTTTAGACTGTATAATTTCAGAATTGGAACAATGTACTTCCCAGTGATGGAAACGCTGCAATCCACACTTCTGGGGGAGACTTTTTAATAAGTTAACCTATTTCTGCAAGAGGGAGATGTGTTTACAAGAACTGCAAATCTGAGAAATCTTATAACCTAATACTATTATTTAGACAATCAGAACCCTCGTTTGAGAAAAAGCCCACAAAAAATCACTTCGCTCACAAGAAGAACACAGGGATGATTAAAAAGAAAAATAAATAAATATAATCAATGAACTATTCCTTTTTTTAACTTATTTAATTCATTAAAGAACTCACTCTGGCAATTCCTATTGCACTGCTGTATTTTTAGATATTTCCTAACAATTGTGCCATTATAACATTAGTTGCCAATTTTCATCAAAAGTGGAAATTAGGATTATGTATTAACTACAACTGGTGCCTTTTGCTACGTTTCACAAATAGACTTAAAAACATGGCTGCTATTTTATTTGTTTTCATTTATCCCCCTGAAAATGTTGAAGCATTCTACATTTGATCCATCTCGCACAATGGCCTCTCTCAACTGTTGTATCTTGCACTTGTCTTCATCATCAAATCAAATAGAGAGTCTTTCCAGCTAATCCAGTGATACTTAGCTTTTCACTAAATCTTCACTCTTTGCAACAAATATTAAAAATATTAAACAAAAACAAAAAGGGAGGTGTAGCGAGGTGCAGTAGCCTCCCCCTGACTCGGAGGCAGAGGAGGCTGCTGCAAGACCTTGGTGGGCAGGCCTGAAGTCAGAACACCTGTTCCCCACCTCTCAGAGAGCAGCACATGGGGCCAGAAGGACCAGGGGCAGGGCTTGAGGCCCATTAAAAGACTGACCTCCAAGCAGGGCAGAAGGGTCTGACCAGGCTCCTGGGTGCCAGAGCCGGGGGACCAGGGGCCGACCAGTGAGCTGGCAAGAGCCGCCCACCAGCTGCCCAGCCCAGCTCAGACAGCTGCAGCCCAGCCTGCCATTGGGCCGGTACCCTGACTTCCCTGATATACCAGGGCCCTTGGGCTTGTGGCGGGCCCCATCCCTCAAGGCCCCACTGGGATCAGAAAGGTTGCCTGCAGCCAGTTACCCTGGGGACCCAGGGAAACATGATATAGTCCTGGATTCCTGCCTGACGCCCGCACCACTGAAGCCTACAACTGCCCGGAGCCCACTGCAGGAGCCAGTCCTGCCCCTGGTGGACTACCCAAATGACATTGAGATGCCCAACTGGCCAGACCTGCTGGATGCTACTGACCTGGAGGAGACCCATCAGGCTGGACTCATTTAACAGCCTGACAGAGAACCAGCACCAATGGAGGCAGAGGTAGGAAGTGGCCCGGGGGCGCTCCACCTGACCCCATGGTGGTGTGTTGTGGCCTGCATCCCCACCACCACACTCAGGGTGAGAGTGTTCGCTAGGGGCCCCAGACCAGGATGCAGTGTAGTGGGAGGGCCTGCATCTCCCCCACCCCCACCCCCTCTCCCGAGCCACCACGTTGAGGTGGCTAGCTGCTTATCTACCGCCCCACCTTGAACTAAGGGCTTGTCTTCTAAACAATTTACCTGCTGCCTTGCCCCAAACTGAGGGCTGGGCTTCCTGACTGCAGGCCTGCCCTGAGCAAGGTTGCCCGGATGCTGAGGAGGCAAGCTGTGGAGGCCCGTGCCACCTAGAAAGGGCACCTGCCATGGGCCGAGGACACTACAGGAGGTTAAACTATGAATTGCTTAACACAAAGGATAAGAATACTTGCAAGTCTCTGCAGCCTAAAGCCTGGAAGCTGGATGTTGTACAAGAATTTTGGAAACTCTGAAAAGCACCCATTTTTGCAGAATTAAGTCGAATGAGCACCTATCAAATGTTATAATGGGCAAGATTAACACACAAAGACAGTTGTGAGATATTAACAACATGCTAACCTGTGAAACACAGTCATTTATCTGAAATAGCAAATTCTGCCTCAGTCATACATCATTATTAAGGTATCAGGAGGGCAGAGGAGGTTGGTTGAAATATTGTTCTCTTCTCTTTGTAACTTTATTGTTAGTTCAAATATAAAGAGAGCCCCCATTTGTAATACAAGAACAAAAATAATGACATTATTGTGGCTCAAAATATATCTATAATGAGTCACTTAGCAAGTTTCAAAGAAGTTTGAAAGGTTTTCCTTTGAACCATTTCTGACTGGATATCTAAGAAATGCAATGTCTTCAGGTATATATTTCAAGGGAAGTCTTGCAAGTGTTAGTAAACTTCTCCTAGCCAATACTTTACATGTTTCTGATTTTCCGTGCATGGCAATACACCCTCATAACTCAAATGGGATTAACCAATTAAACATTTCCCAGTAGTATCTAAAATAGCTGCTCTTGGCATGTTTTTTGCATGGAACAAACCTCAATGGGAGGATATGATAGAAATCTTGCACTATTTAAATATAGAATTGGGACATCAAAGAAAGGGTTGTATTGAAATAACATGGATAATTAAAGGAAGTGGAGAACAGTAATAACTGATTTACATAATATGCTAATAAGCCTCTTGTTCGGCAATTTCTGCTTTAGGCATGGTAACTGGGGGTTCAAATTTGTGTACTAATTTCATGTATTTTATTTATTTATTTAAAACACGCTACACATGGGCAAATCTATATGTGGCAACGTGCACCTAAAAAAAGTCAAAATCAATGAGACTCTCACTGGAAATTACAAATTCTAGTTTATAATTATACCAATTCGTACACAGTCTCATTTACAAAGTGAAAAAGCCTTTGTTTGTATGTGCATAGATTCAGACAGTGCCCTTTTGAATTTAGTTCACTTACCTTCCACGCTGAATACACTATTACATACAATCACTGGCATATTAAAAATGTTAAAAGATTCTCACAATTATCAGGGCTTATAAACTTTGTATCTATTACCCTGCAGTTGTTCTCAAAGTGATTATGCTGCGTTATGCTCCCTGCAACTCAGACTGGATGATTAGGGCTCTGCAACTCCACTAGAGGTAACAGCTATTTTATACTGTACCTTTGTGCCATTGGCTTCTGAGAAGAAATTATATGCTCTGAAATTCATGTTTTATTTTACTCTCCTACTGATCTCTCCTCACCGTGCTAGAGCAGCAGTGGCTTTGAGATGTGAATGTGAATGAGTGTCTGAGCCGTTCCTTCAGGACATGTCTGCGTATTGACCTTCAGCTTACCCTGTTTCCCTGCGAGTCCTCTAAGCATGATCCATTGCTTTCTCAGGCCATTCTCCCTTCACCCCATTGATGGGTTTCAGAGCTACTTAAATTTCAAAGTCCTGATGCGTTGCAGCAGTGGCCAGGGCTCAGCTTTGCTCACGTATAGATTGTACAAGGTCACAGTAAAGGAAGGGGAAAAAAAGCCAAAGCATTTATCAGGATGTATTGCTTTACTTTTTCTATCCATCACAAAGGCGATGATTCTATTTTAGTGAAAATCCATTGAACTCAGATCAAGTCAGATGGCTGTTATCAGTGGAAACTCAAGAGCTGTCACACTATAATCGGTACAAATGATGAACACCGAAACGCGGGACTTGAGGCCACTTAATGGTATTTAGTGAAATTTTTTGTTGCTTTTTAAATTCTACAAAACCCATTTTCCTTGAGTAAATTTTCAGTTTGAGAGGGACAAAATTGGGTTATGCCAGTGCAAACTATTCAATTACAGATGATTTAACAAATATGATGAGGCCAAACCTCTGTTTCAACCTACCCTACACCTTCCCCTCTCCCCAAGATATTAACTCTTCCTATAATTCTTTGCTTCTGCCCCAGAACTACAGGCATCTCGTCATCTGCAAGTAATATATTTCTGCTCATCATATTTTGTAACAATATCTGCAATGTTAAGAGACACGTCACCTGTCTGTATTTATGTGAAGGAGTTTTATTTATGTTCTATGAGATGTCCAACTTTTGTAAAGGTTTTTTATTTATGTTCATCTCTCTTATGAGGTTGGAGAGAGACTTTAAAAATGCCTCTTTTCCCCTCAAATCTTAGCAACCTGATAAAAGCTCAGTGAAGTACCAATATTTGAGCAATAATTTAAAAATCTTGGCTGTGGTGAAGAGCACCACAAAACTTTTTGTTAAGTATCTTTGGAATTCTATATTACTTAGTATAATTACTAGGTTATTTGAATTACTTTAGAACTAGAGGACTGATAGAGTGAAATGAATACAGCAGAACTATAATATATGACAGAGTTCCTTCCTTCTTGCCACCTGGTGTGCTACCAGTTAGCCTTACTTCTACTTTGTATCAGTCATGGCCTTGTTTATTTTGATTTCAGCATCCCCAGATTAAAAAAGGCATCCATTCTACGTTCTAGGCTACCTTGACAGATAATTAAAATGCATTGCAGCTCAGAAGGAAAAAATGCAGTAATAACAATAATAACTTGACTCCACACCAAAGGTGCCAGTCCACAAACCTGAAATTTCCCTACCCGCCCTCACACAAAATCCTAATCAACCCAGAGAAAAATCCTCATCCCACCAAAATCTTAGTCAGCTCAAATGAATGTGCAAAGAGACGAGTTTTCACAATAAATCCTCAAGGCCAATAAATGAAGTCTCTGTTTTCCCTGATGTATATCACAAAGTCAAGGGTCCTTTCTAATCTGACTTATCAATGGAGCACCAGCTAGTGCTCCTCTAGTGATTACGACTGGGGGAGTATGGTAGAGGGAAAGCATGCGATTATTCTGGTAGGGATGACCTAAACAGTGTAAGGCTTTTTGGTCATTTAAAATTACATTTAGTTCTACTATTGATCTCTCCTCAGTGCTACAGTATTATAGCCTCTTATCACACGAGATTTCCGGATGGACAGGGAGCCAACTATTTGCACTAAATGATTAATGATATAAGAAACATTATTTATGTTTAAAATTTACATAGACCTCTACAGTGCTCATGACACCTTGCAGAGAAAATACAGACACAAGGTTTGATGCTCAGTTGTCTCATCAGCTATAAGACACTTTTTTAATTTGCATTGTTCATATGACAACCAACATCCATTAGACTAGAGTCATGGCTGCTGTAATGTGCATTCAAGTTCTTGTGGCCGATGTGGGGGCAATAGAAAGGAGAGAAGAGATAGAGCAAAGTTTGCTCAAATAATACCCCATTGTCATCTTATACCATCCCTGTCAGGTTTTTTTTCTTCATCTATTTGCCCTGGCCCCTAAATGGCCCCCTCAAGAACTGAGCTCACAACCCGGGGTTTATGAGCCCAATGCTCAAACCACTGAGCTATCCCTCTCCACTTGCTCCCAATTTCTATTCCAGGCCCACACTCCATGCCAGGGTTTGGGGAGGGTGTCCAAAGAAGGAATGCTATGGCACTTCTACAAGAGCAGATGAAGCATTCCATTGTCCAAAGTGCCAGGAGTGGGGAGAGGAAGGACTGAATGGATTTCTATCATCTTTACACTAACAAAATAGCATATAAGCTCCTGAGAACCAAACCCTGTCCCCATGTTCTCTGCTTCCAAGAGCACAAAATCTGCATATCACCTACCATATTAGGACCTTATTTTTTGAAGCCTTTTTATAAATATTAATGAAGTGAAGTTTTGGAACGTCACATTATTATTTTAAATATATTTTATAGGAAAACTATAGTCCTAAACCCAAGAGAAATTTATTTTTCATGTAGATATTTTAAATCAGTAATTCTCAACTTTTCCACGCTATGGTACCCCTTTTACAGGAGTCTGATATGCTCAAGTTTTGTCCTGCATATCCCAAAGTTTCACCTCACATAAAAACGACTTGCTTACGAAATTAGACATGAAATTATGAAAATGTCAGACTATTACTGCAAAATTGCTAAATTTCTTATTTTTGCAAATGATTATAAAATAAACCAATTAAAATACTAAATAAAAAAAGTAGGTCGATTTTATTTAATTCAACTTGGAGCATTCAATTTAACATATACAATTTTGCATGTAGTTATGGGTGCTGGTTTTCAGCCTCCAGTGTCTGTGGCTCAGAATCAGCCTTTTCCTGTGGTATGCTTATCTAAGCATTTTTACTTTCAAGAAGCATTGTGGTGTGTCCCTGGGAAACCCTTATCCACCATACCCTGTACAATATTGACATCAATATCAGCATTGCTTTGGCTAATTCAGAGCTTTGCCTGCACAGACCCTTTCCTTCCCTCCCAGACAGCAATCAGGTCTTTGTCTCCTGAAAGCTCCATGTTGGAGGGATTTATGACCCTGGTCATGCATACTCAGTTGTGCTGATGAGCACTCCACACTGCTCCAATGGGAAATGCCAAAGTTCCAATGGCTTTTCCTGCTCACCGGGCTGCAGAGCACTGGAGTTCAAAGTGCTGACCATGGGAGGCCAGTAACTCCAAATTACAATACTCCGTGTTAACACTGACCCTAATGTGAGGCGTGAATGTTGCCTCAGACTTACTTCACTGGTTAAGGTGGAATACAAGGGTCAACTTCAAAAGACCTTTAGTTGATAGGAAGGATGGGACAGTTTAGACACACTCATTACCAATTTGACTTAGTGCTGAATGTATCAACCTAAGCTCATAGCAGAGACCAGCTCTCTCTCTTTCTCCAGAGAGAAATGGGGGTAGGTAATGGTGACAAGATGTCTCTGTCAAGCTAGCCAGGGTGAAGCTTAAGGAGCTTCCCTTCTGCTGAACTTTCTTCTCAAAGCGTCCAGGCATCTGGTTGGCTAAAGAGGTGAGCAGGGATGGAGTTAAAGCCACCTGCTTAGCATGGGCTCAACTGGCCATTGCAGCACAGCAGGACTGTACTGTTGAAACCTCACAAAATATTTTTAAAAGTGTATGATCCTTTCAGTTGAAGTCAAGGGCTATATATATTTTTTTCCTCTTGAGAAGACTTGATTAAGAATGTGAGGGTCAGTGCCACACTAGTTCAGAGTGACCAGCCCAAGTAAGAACTGGTATAACTGAGAAGACATTAACATATGTAACTTCGGCTAAAGAAGACTCCTCTTTCATAATTTTATGTTAGCTTCAGGCAAAGGATTCTGTAACTAAGACTGCTTCTACACTTACCCCCTCCCGTCAGAGATGGCATGGTAATGAGGCAATTCGAAACAGACTAATGAGATGCTAACGTGAATATTCAGCACCTCTTTACCATAATGGTGGCTGTGCAAATTTCCAAGTGCAGATTTTGAACTGCATTATTGACACATGGCGGAAGCTTTGAAATAAGCACCCCACTTCTACATTCCCTTAATCCCACAAAACTAGATTGAAGTAAGGGACTATCAAAGTGGAGTGCTTATTTTGAAGCTGCATCTACACTGTCAAGCTGCAGCTCAAAGTCTCCACTTGGAAATATGTGCTGCCGCCATTATGCTAATGAGGTGCTGAATACGCACGTTAGCGCCTCATTAGCCTGCTTCCAATTGCCCCATACCATGCCACCTCCGATGGGAGGGGCAAGTGTAGAAGCAGCCTAAGAAACCCCTTGCAAACAAGTTCATGCCAGCCACAAAACACACTGTCATCCCCAATGTAACAGATTCTTCCTTACCAATGTCTTTTTCTTCTTTACAACCTGTGGCGATGGTGTAAAGAGGACTGTAACAATTGGCAGTGGGTGCCACAGATTCTACTTGGGGACAGAGGACCAGAGGGGCATGATGGACTGCACCAGACCATTGGCAAGTCCTGGCATTCAAAACAGGCCTGACATTATGGCTGCGTCTACACTAGCAAGTTCTTTTGAAAGATTTTTTGAAAGAAAGGAGCTCTTTCGAAAGATACCAAGGAGTGTCTACACACAGAAAGCATTCTTTCAAAAGTAAATTGAAAGAATGCAGTGCGCCTTTCAAAATTGCTCTTCCTTTCCCATTTCAGGAAGAATGCCCACTTTTGAAAGTTTCTTTCAAAAGAAAACAAGTGTAGGTGCCCTACAGGCCCTTTTTATGAAAGAGCAGTCTTCATGGGGCCTGATTTTTCAATCTCTGGCCTGTTCCTTTGAAAGAGCGGGGGGCTGTGTGGACACTCTCTTTTGAAAGATCAGATCACTCTCTTGTGTGTGGACACACTCTTTCAAAAGACGTTCTTTTGGCAGAGATCTTCCAGAAGAGCTTCTTCGAAACATCTCTGTAGTGTAGACGTAACCTGTGTGTTTCTATCCTAGCTTGATAATCACTCCCTGTCCTCCGAGGGGAGGGGGAGTAGGATAAGTAGCTGCAGACACCATTATTTATTTATATTTTAAAATGTAATTAAGGAAACTCTGAAAAATAAGGTGAGGTTCAAGGGATGATGAGGTACAGATTCATAAGCTGTGTCTACATTTTTAAGTTTAAAGCATTGCCGGTACAACACTTTAGCGTGGCAGTATGGTCACAGGACCAGCCCAGGTGGTAATCCTCTCCCAGAAATGTAGGTAAGCCAGCTTCATGAGGAGTGTACTTGACAGGGCTGTATCTTGCTGTACTTGGAAGGGTGCTTCTTCCCACTCTTTAGTGAGAAAGTAACAGCACACTAAAGTGGCAGTGAAACTGTGACTCCCACTCTACAATTATGAGTGTCTATGGTGTAGAACAACAACATGTCTGACCTATTGGTAAGACAGATATTACTAAGCCCATTTGGGAGTCTGTTTTAACAAATGTTCTGCTTGTGAACCTAGAATATGTTTGGATTCAATGTGTTGTTTCACAGAGCAGCCAAGGGTCATAACATACTGGATGTTAGGAAAATTTTATGAGAACTTTTATCTTTACTTTGTTTCATAGAGAGATTAGTGATTGAAAGGGGAGATTTACACTGTAACAATGCTCTTATTAGGTAAGCAGGGGACAGAGTAGATACAAATCCCCGCTGAATTAATACGCCTTTTCCTTAGTCAGCACAGGGCCTTCCAGCTCTGACCTTGCCAATCAGTATGTCTGGTTTTCCCATTTCCCAATGGCTCAGAGCTCAGCGTCTCTCAGAAGAAATCAAACCCTGTATGTGGCACCTTTCCAAATGAGCACCACAAACCAGGATGGTTTTAAGAGTCTAATTAGCCCTCACTGAAAGAAAGTGTCCATTTTTCAATAACTTCCACAGTATTTAAAGGCAACAAGTTAAATATTATTGGCTTCCATGTTACGTTTATAATAACCAGTAGCAAGATGCGCAAACATTCTGATAACTTACTGTAAGGATCATATTTAGCAGAATCAGTTCATAAACTTCGGACTCCATTACTTAATGCAGTATAGATTCTAATATGGTGGTGAAAGGTCATCAAAGCAACCTAGCTTTGACTATTCTGCTAAAATACTGAATTCTCTAATTCCTTCACTACCTTTTGCCCCTATCAGGTTTACCTAACTGATGATCTTAACAATTCACATTGTCAGGCCTTTGTAGTGTAATGAACACTGTGTGGTCTGATGAATGCAACCGCTGCACAGAAAACGTCAGTTCTTTCATTAAGAAAACCTTCCCAAGTTCATTGTATTGAACGAGGGCTCCAGCTATTAGGCTGATACATGACATAGTCAATTCCAGTTACACTTTAAGTAACTATTCATGTTCAGTGAACTCAGATTTTAAAACTACTGTATCTCTATTTAGATATGTACCTGAGTACGTTTCTTATATTTATTACCTGGATGCATTTTCCTGATTTTAAGGTTTGTTGTTATAAAAATAAAAAATTCACATTTCAAAATGGATCCTGGAAATGCACAGCACGTGGAAAAATAATGAAAATCAAATCAGCAGCATTCTTACAACATATATGCACAGATCTTTGAATCAGGTACAGAGTGAGTAGACCACAGTGCCTACATAAAATATCAGCATTAATATTTTTTTTATTTTCGCTAAGCATACTAACCTCTAAAATTGATGATCCTGAAATTAGAATTGATACTATAATAGGAAAATCATCAATTGTATACAAAGTATTAAAGCACATAATTTTTAAAACGTTAAGCTGTAGTTTGCACAGCACAGAAAACATCAGTTCTTACATTAGGTAAGCCTTCCAAGGTTCATCAGATTGAACCATGGCTTCAGCTATTGGACTGCTTTCAATTCAATTTTACATAGTTCTTTTATATACTTTCCTTGGGTACATTTTATAAGTAATTGTTCAAGGACTATTCACCCTAAGAAATAATATAAAACTATTATTACAGCTTCTAAATAAACAAAGCTTTCTCAATACACCCTAATACCCCTCTGATACTTAATATACCTTGATACTCAGGACAGTTAATGTTTATGTGTTGTGCACATGCATTTGGATAATTTACAAGGTACACAGATCATCATGCATATGTTTGGAAGCTGAAAAAAGAATTAAAACATCTGCATTTAGATTCTGGATGTTGACTATTAAACTGTAGCTTTCCAACCACCTATTAAAATAGAACAGGCTACATAGTATCTTTGAAATGTATTCCAAAATTATTTACATTGCTCTAAAAGGTTCACAAAATATAAAGCTGATAATTTATCACAATTAAAATACTACAGTTACAGCTTGCTGTTGCCAGGTTTCATATATTAGTGAACTACGCAGTAGTATTTTTGAACAATTCTTTTACCAGTATTGCAGTTTACAAGAGAAATTACAATTATGGCATGCAGGGAGACTGGCTCAACACAGTGTGCAAGCTGAGGAGAGGATGCCCTTCCAAGTTAGAGGGTAATCATTATTGACCTTGCACATTCAAGGCAGAATAGCAGGGTTCTATATAAGAAGGCTTACTGAGAGGTCATTTAAGCAATAGTGAGCAGAAATAAAAGGGAGGCAAAGTAGAATACAGTATGCTACAAGAGGGTTAAAAACCTGATAGATTAAGAGAAGACAAAGTAAGGCAAATCACAGGGAATGTTTCCTTTGTAAGTGGCATGCAAATTTATGGCACTGTATGAATGATTATCATTATTAATAACAATGAGGCTTCACTTAAGAAGCCTTTCTTGTGCAATTATTAAATGTCATAGTTTGTGCTAAGTTTTCCACTTCCTTTTTTGCATAGCTTTCTAAGTACTCCTCAGGTTTAGACAAAAGTCTTTCTGGTTAGGGCAAAAACAGGCAGTCAGGAACTTAAGTTCTATTGTCTTGCCCTTCACAGTGGACTTGTCCACACTAGCTGCCTTCTTCGAAGGGAGCATGGTAGTCAGCCTGAACAGAGGAAGCTAATGAGGTGCTGTCATGCAAATGTTTTGAGAGTAAGGGAACTTGGAAGTTTGGCAGGTACTTCGAAGTGCCCACGGCTACACTGCCTCTCAGTGCTTCAAAGTCAGCAACTTCGAAGTTCCTGTGGCAGGCATTGTGCTAATGAGGTGCTGCATATGCATGCATGGCAGCACCTCATTAGCCTCCTCTGATTGGGCTGATTACTATGCCCCCTTCGAAAAAGGGGGCTCGTGTAGACAAGCCCAGTGTGTCTCTTAACCTCTCTTTAGCTTACTTGCCTGCAAAATGAGTATAACCATAGCTTCAGCTATTGGACTGCTGGAATAAAAACTGTCCAGCCTCTTTCAGGTAATGGTTTAGGTTTATTTCTACCCTTCCTAAACCACTTAATGAAGTGTTTGAAATACTTGGATGGAAGGAACTAAATAATGATTACCTCATTTTAATAATATGGGTTGGAAAACATATGGGTTATAGGGATAAAAAGGTCTGGAGCAGCAGGTGAACATTCCGAATGTGTTTCGTGTTTTTCTTTCAAAGACAAACATCAAATATAAGCCACAGCATGGAGAATATCTTATTGATATCTATCTGTATTTCTATGCTCATTTAACTGAAATGTTATAAACATTACACTCTAGTCTACATTAAGATTGCTATTTAGAAAAAATACCAGTGAAGTTGAAAAAGAAAAATGAAAAAAATCAAAGTCATGCAATTTTTATTAATTTTCCAATTGAGAAGACTCCCAACCAAACCTGTTGACCTTTGTATGACCCCAATGATAATCTTATTCTATCTACAGACCCATGATAGCTGTATAATTTGACCGGGGTTAGGCAAACATATCTTTTTCAGTTGGACATTTTATCCCAAGAACACGAACCTACTGTGCAGCTATGAAACTGGCAATCTGAATATACTGCAACCTCCAAGCACAAGAGTCAATCACTCTTATTAATAGACATCCAAATGGTGTCCTAGAAACAATGCACTAACTGGACATACTCCTTGATCCCTCACACACAGTTTTCCAAAATACATTTCATTTTCAACTGCCAGATTTATTACAGCCCTGGCACCACATTCGTATACTTACTGAAATAAAAATAAGAAAGACTTTACAAGAAGAGGCTGTAGCAATAGCTAATTCATAAATGTTTGATAAGGAATGGCTAAATCCAGACAAATAACTGTTCAGTCCCACTTTGTATTAAGCAGATAAAGCCATACAGGAAATCAATATGACCTATTGAAAGGGGAAAAAAATGTGCACGTCAGACACTATACGACATTACAGGATCTATGGCAGTGTAAGTCAGTGACTTCTTAGCTTCATATGTACTTTATAATGACATTTAAACATATTTGTTATTTATATTTTGTTGGTATGAAGTTAGAGGCTTGATTGGAAATTCTGTTTGTCACCAGAGCAAATGTTGGCAACGATAAGGTAAGGTGAGCTTCTTTACATCACCCCATCCCACCCCCGCCCCAAGAAGGGAATTTATAAATCTCTCTAGGGATAAAAGGGTCTTCAGTCACCCACGAGCCCTGGGCTCCTTTTTTGCACAGACTGACAGATGTGATAAAATTGTAAGTGAAGGTCTGTAATGTTGACTCCTACAGCAGAGATCATGAAGGTTGAAATTAGTACACCCTTTCAGCCATTCAGAGGTTAAAATCTTCTGACACTATGGCTACGTCTACACGTGCAGCCAACATCGAAATAGTCTATTTCGATGAATAACGTCTACACGTCCTCCAGGGCCAGCAACGTCGATGTTCAACTTCGACGTTGCTCAGCCCAACATCGAAATAGGCGCAGCGAGGGAACGTTTACAAGTCAAAGTAGCACACATCGAAATAGGGATGCCAGGCACAGCTGCAGAGAGGGTCACAGGGCGGACTCAACAGCAAACCGCTCCCTTAAAGGGCCCCTCCCAGACACAGTTGCACTAAACAACACAAGATACACAGAGCTGAGAACCGGTTGCAGACCCTGTGCCTGCAGCATAGATCCCCAGCTGCCGCAGAAGCAGCCAGAAGCCCTGGGCTAAGGGCTGCTGCCCACGGTGACCATAGAGCCCCGCAGGGGCTGGAGAGAGAGCATCTCTCAACCCCCCAGCTGATGGCCGCCATGGAGGACCCAGCAATTTCGACGTTGCGGGACGCAGATTGTCTACACGGTCCCTACTTCGACGTTGAACGTCGAAGTAGGGCGCTACTCCTATCTCCTCATGAGGTTAGCAACTTCGACGTCTCGCCACCTAACATTGAAGTTAACTTTGAAATAGTGCCCGACGCGTGTAGACGCGACGGGCACTATTTCGAAGTTGGTGCCGCTACTTCGAAGTAGCGTGCACGTGTAGACGCAGCTTATCTCTAATTGGACAACTTTACCTAGTGGGGACAGCATTAAATTTTACCCGACTGACTTCCTTCTGCATTAGTTCATTCCAGATCTGCTCAAAACAACTTTTTATAAATCTTTTATTTACACAAAACAGAAAGAAACTGCTTATGAAGAAAATGCAGAAAGGCATCTCAAAAAGCAGGGATATGAGTGCACAGCTACATGTACAACTAGTTTTCCAAATACTGTTTTAGGCTATATTTTTCCTGCTGATAATAGTATTTTAAATAACATACAGGTAACATTTCAGGACTGGAGAAAATAATAAACAGTTACCTTAATATTTATTAGTATCTGGAATAAAAACATGTTTCACTATATAATACATTATTTAGCTGTACACAGTTATATACATAGCAGGAGCGGTCAAACTTACTGACCCTCCTACAATAATCTTCAAATGTCTGAGAGCCACAAAACACATGCAACTTACTCTCCAGGCTTAGACTTGGACACCACAAATGCTATTGTATCCTTTTAGCTGTCATAGTCAAAAGGAAAGTGCAGTATGTGCTATAAAACAGGGTGCTTATATTTCTCGCTATCTTAAGAATAAAACTTCTAATTATTTTTAAAGGAAATGGGGAAGAAATACAATTAATAGGCTCAAGACCTTATTTAGTGAAAAATCAGGGAAAGCTGATTATGAAACCAAAGGTCATAAAGACAAATGGCATGTGCCAGTGTTTAATATTTTGCTATTGATGGACATATACTGTTCTCTACAGCATGTAAAGGCTGATACACATTTTATTTATAATATTAACAAAAAGGAGATTATAAATACTGTGACTTTCTAATAACTATATATGGTGTTAGCTTCAGGAACATCAGCCAATACCCTTTTCTTCAAATGAGAAGACCAATGCATCTATTACTCCATCCATACCACGATGCTGCACATCTAGATTAAACAACATTGGGCTCATGGAGAAAACAAACAAACTTCACACTTCTCTTACACTAGCTTGCTGTGCTTCCTTTGTATTACTTCACTCTTGTATCAGGCTTCTGAAGACAAATGCTTCTCTCAAGAATAATAGCTAACATTTTGGACTCAGTTCTGCTTCTGAAAGCTCAGCTCTGTCAGGAAAATTGCTCCACATAGGAGCTGAGCAAAACCTTCTAATTACATATTGAAAAATACTGTGTCCTTCTTCCACTCCTCGGCTTGCTTCCTTGTCCACCTGCCCCTTCCACAACTCTCTCCTCCTTCACCTCCCTAAGACAAAAAAGCTATCATCTGGTCTCCTCCTCTAACCCTTCCACTTCCCAATAACCTCATCCCATTTCCCATACCCACTGTCATCTTCCACTCTCTTTGTCTTCTCCTTAATCAGTCACCTTTGGCTCTTTCCCTTTACAACACAGGCCTGCGTTAGCTGTTCCTATCTTACAATAGTCCCCCATAGCCCCACTTGCCTTCTCTAGACCACTCCATCTCCCTCTCCCTCTAAACTCACTGAACAATCACTGTCAACAATCACTGTTTAGAGTTCTGCCCCTCCAATTCTGTCCTAATACCTCTCTCAGCCAGCTCCCATCACTGGCAGTCCATTGAAATTTCTCTCCCCAAATTCTCTTAGGACTTCTCACTAGCCACAGACAATATCATTACTCCATCTGCATCAATCGTGGTCTATGTGTCTGAAATCTACTTGTAGATGTCCAGCTGTTAATTTAAGCTTGGCATGGCAAAACCAGTGTATTTTTTTTTCCTTCCCAAGCTTTCTCCATTACCCTTTGTAGCCATCAATAAGGAAAATACCACCAGCCTGCCTGCAATTCGGGCCCCTAACCCAGATATCATTTTCAGCTCTGATCTTTCTCTAGATACTTACATCCAGGTTCTAACTCTTGCCACTTCTTCCTGCATAGCAACTTGGAGATGCAGTCTTTGCTATCTATACACACAACTCTAACTTTCACTCAGGCTCTTATAACCTCGAGTCTCAATTACTGCAACATCCTCATCACTGGCCTTGACAAATGCCAGCTTACTTTGTTCATGTCCTTTCAGCATGTTGCTGCAAAGAACATTTTCATAGCCTATTGCTTGTACCACATCCCCACTTTCTTTACATGCATCCACTAGCTTCCCCTCCTCTGTCACATCAAAACCAACATACAGTACTTGCCTTCTCTTTCAAGGTACTTTTTAGCCTATCATTCCTTGAGTATTAACTTTCATTCACTGTCAAGATGCAGACTGTCACCTCTGATTGGGCAATGATATCACCCTCTTCTGCCCAGTTATTAAAATGCCAAACAAGCATCGTTGTGCTTTTTCCTGTACTGCCCACCCTCCATCCCTTATATGCAGATGCACACTGTAAACATCTGTAAACCTATGACATTATCTTCATTCAAAATGCTTGACAACTTTCCCTTGTCATAAAGCCTACAAATAACTTGATAAGTGTTAGACTGCGGGTGTGCTCAGACCACAAGCTGTCTTGCTGATCAGTATTGTTTTCTCATCTTCTTCCATCTGCCAGTACCCACCTGTTGGTCTTTTCAAAGACAATCACTGTCTTTTTGGTCTGTGTGTCTACAGAGCTAAGCACAGTGGGCCTGGGTGCATAAGTAGGACTCCTTGGATCTACAGTAATGAAAATAAGTAATAATAGTACTGTTGGACTGTGGATTTTGTTTCTGCTTTTGTCAATAACATATCAGTGTGTAAGTTTCTTTTTTCAGAATAGGTGAAGTAGTGTATTTACTGAGAGTGATGAGTGAATAAGGACCTGAGGCTTTGATCTGAAATGCCTTTACAATAGTAATTCTCAAATGCAGCTTGCGTTTCTTTCTGGTGGCATATCAGTAGATTATGGGGCAGATGATGGATCACAGGAAGTTAGATAACACTTAGAGCAAGCATGTCAAACATGCAGGCCACATGTGGCCCAATTTAAATTTTTTGCAGACCATTACTACATGTAACCCCACTGGCAGCTGCAGCCACAGGGACCTGGCAGGAGTTAGGGGAACCCCAGCAGCTATGGGGCTGGGAGTTGGCTGGGGCACAAAGCAAAATATCAAAGTATCTCAAATTTTCACAGATGGCTGTTCTATTTGATTAACCACTGTCTATACTTGTTTTTATTTCAACACAACAAGTTATGTATAATATAAAATAATTATAAAGTACCTTAAATTTATATTTAAATTAAAATAATTATATACCTGTTGTTAACAATTTCACACATCACATTTCATGAACTATTAATAAAATTACAAAACAATAACATTCACATTAAGTATTAAATTCTCAATTAAAATTATTGCATTGTATTCAACCAAGACCTAAAAAAATATTATAAACTATACCTAAAACACAATCTATAATAATAAATAATTACAACTTTCCAAGAAGTACACTTTCTTTGGTGGGCCTGAAATCTATCAGTTTTCATTTGTGCAGCCCACAGTAGGTTTTGAGTTTGACTTGCCTGACTTCAGAGTGACCATTCATAATGGCAGATAAATAGCACAGATATTTTCAATAACAAGCCAGTAATAAACAAAACAAATATCAATAGCAAGCACTGCTAGTATGAAAGACATACTCAGACCATGTACCAAAGTAACACTTCAATGTACTCTGTGTGTAAGTGTGTGTTTGTATGCGAGAGAGACAGTGAGTGAAAGAGCCAGAGGGGTTGCCTTCCCAGAAGAAAAAGGATCTACTATTACTATCAGCTGCTGGGGTGGTGGAGACCTGTGGTCAGAAGCAGAAAGCCCAGAGTTCTGATTTCAGGTCTACATCAGCGTGTGTGGGTAAGTCATCTAGTCTATTACTAGCTCACGGATTCATTATAACACTTGTCATTCACTGGCATCATTATGAGTGCACTGGGGAAGAGATATAAACAGGTGACACAGGAAGTATTAATAGGGTCTTAGTCTGGATTCTCATTTGTCATATCGAAAACTGAAACTCTGTTCATGAAATACGGATTCTGGCATGTATGTCTGCAAATACCTTGAGAAGGGGAGAAAACTAACAGATTGTGACACTCCCATCAAGAAGAAGCAGTGTAAATTGAAATGGACATCTTCTAAAGATAGTTTAATGTATAAATAAGACATCACATTACAGATCTGTTTACTTTCATTTGGTGATAATTGTTCACAGCAGAACATATCAGAAAATTCTACACTAGCAACCACAGCCAGGAAATGTTAAATAATTAATCACCAACCCAGCCACTTGCATTTCTGTTGATATAAATGACCGTATAATTCCAAACCCAATTATCTCTACTTAGCCATTCCATTTTGTAGTTAAAATCCCACAAAATTAAAGCACATCAATTGTTAATGGTAATAGACCAGACAAGGGATTAAAGATTACTTTAATGTTTATTTCCTGTCAAGAGGTTTTTTTTGGCAGGAAATACTATAGACAAAAAACTACATTCAGATGAGAGTCATATAGTGTATTTAAATCTTCTAACTTCTAAAAACATTATGGATATAATTACTTGTTTAATTTACTTGATCCCTGAAGATATTGATGGGGTTTATCATGCTGACTTTATAATATCTGCTGCTCTGAAATCAAAATATTACTCCTTAACTTTTCAGTCATCATCCAGACTGAATACATACAAAAAGACAACAAAAATAAAATGGAACAGGGATTAGGCCATGTTAAAATACAGTAGAAGAATATGCAGGAATAGCTGAGTTTCAAAACAAAACATGCTCATTTTAACTTGTGCGTGCCTGTGGGACTACAGAGTTGCATGCAGGAACTAGCCCTACAAATTATTTTGAAATAATACCTTTGATGCAGGAGAACTTCAATAATCCCTACATTTAATAATATGCCAGCCAAACACTGAAACATTTCTTTATTGCTCAGTAAAATGTCACTATGACAACACTCTTCACTGGTCCCATATTAGGATGATTTTCCTTTCATTTCTACAATACAAAATATTATCAAAAATAACAAATCTCGTTCAACCAAGAAAATTTTTCAAGTAAATTAACATAGTTATTTGTTGTTTTATTGTTTGTTTGTTCACTTAGCTCTTGATTTAGATAATTCAGAACATGCTGTACTTCATGTATTTCAATAGGACTGCTCATTTGTCTAAATTTACACATGAGGTTTTAGAAGATCCTTCACAGGAGGCTTTTAAAAAGAAGCTGTATAACCATCCACTTTGGATAGTTTAGACAAAACAAATCCTGCATCTTAGTATAAAGTTAGACTAGATGACCTTTGCATTGTCCCTACTAAACCTATGGTTCTATGATTTTATGTGTAAAAGTACATTGCTTAATCTGGACTTTATTCACAATGTCACAAAATTGTGCAATTTACAATGTCTACTCATAAATAATGTTTTTCTTTGATTTGATCGTGTAACCTCAACCATGACTTCTATATTTAAAAAAAAATGTAGTGGAAAGAAGGAGGTGGCGTATTATAAATAGAGACTGGAAAAACTACCAAGAGAATGTTTTCCATTGCAAATGAGGAAATAATACTTCCAAATTGTCCAAAATTCTCTTAACTGCTTGTAAATTAGGACAATCCAGAGCTCTGTTTCCATTTTTCTTGGTAAACTCTTAACCTTCAAATATTGAACAACAACACAGTGAATTAGAATAGCAATAGTATGCCCCATAGATTCATCTTGTATATTGTATTACTGCCAAGTACTTTTTGCTTATGTGTAACTTTTTTTTTTATCTTTTTGATATGATAGATGTGAATTTGCTGTATTTGTTCTTTTTACCTTAAGCAAAGTTTTTGAAAAACAGTTACTACGTGAAACAAGATGGTGGTGATGTTTTATTTACAGGCATAAGGGGACAACAGGTGAGATAGCACTGAAAGTTTCTTAAGAGCTCCTCCACAAATCTAGCATAGCCACACCTCTATATCACCAATTTGTTACTATTGAGTCTATAAAATAGGCCCTGGTATAAGTCAACCATCACCAACTGTGAGCATTAATTCTTAACTGAGAAAAGCTGATCAGCACCCATCCTAGAATGGTGGTGTCCAATAGACTTTCTGTTCACCACATGAAGTGAACTGGACACCGGGGTGTGGCAAAATGTGGTTCCTTAGAGCTGCACATGTGGACAGACCTCCGACCACTCTACACATGTGCCCCAACACTTGGTGGGACAAATGCATGGCAGCAGTGGCGGTGGTGGCTCTTCCTGCAGCTCCAGCCCCGAGCTGCAGGCTTCTGCGGCCCCAACGGCTGCAGCTCAGAATGGCCTCTGGTGCGGCAGCGGCTCCAGCCACAGCGACTCTGGCGAGTCACTCTCAGTTTGTCACCACTGTCCTAGGATATGAATTCATACAAGAAAATATATGATTCAGGCATGCGTGAAGCAAGCACCATTACAGAATTAAAAGGGAAATGAAAAGAAAAGTTCTGACCCACTGCTTTTTCTTTCTTTGGTAGTCCTCGTCCTTAAATATGAAAAAAGCCATTACCTTCTAAAGCCCATCTGAAATTTATGTAAGTAGGTAGATATCATCTGGAACCCTCACATAACCCTTCACCAAAGCATAAAATTTACTGTGAACAAGGTTGAATAGAGCATCTAAAGCTTTTTGTTTAGCTGTGATTTAAAACTGTGAACCTAACAATACTTCCGTTATAATAAAAAGCTCACTATGATATTCTATAGCACTTATATTGTTTTTAGGAAGAGTTCAGACAACCTACCTATGAGTAAATTCTTACAAGTCTTTTGCTCAAATGGCAAGTGCAGCCAAAGATACCTTAAAAATCAAAACAAACAAAACATATTGCTCTGATCTTCTTTTCTCAACATGCTATCAGCATGAATATTGTCCCACAGACCATTCTATGAATGTTTGATTTTCTATACTGAGTGGAGACTTTTGTGTTATTGTTACTGTGCTGATGAGTGCTTTTTTTTAAAAATCAATAAGAGAAATTAATCTAATTATGGAAATTATCACAGAAGTTTCCAGTATTCTGTATCTTTTATTTTTAAATCATGACATTAACACTGTAGCCTCAACAGCAAAATGCAGGAAATTTTTGAATTGTGTGCCTTGGGTATAGATTTTCCATTTCATCTATTTCGTTTGAAAAATGGCACTGTTTTGCCATCTGAATTTTCAGTTTGTTGAACTCCAAAGGTACAACAATTAAACAAGTTACGTATTGTCATGAGAAGAAAAATTGTTCACTACCATTGCTTGTTGTGTCAGCTGCCACAACAAGAGATGCAGTGATTTTCAGTTCTGCTAGCATTTCAAGCATGCTGGAGGTTACTGACTCTGGCAACTGCCTCATGCTGGGAAGAAAATATTTTATGAGCAAAAACATTCCACAGAACACTAGAGGTGCTGAGTTAGCACTGAGTAACATGAATAAATGCTATGCTAGACAAGCAACTTAAGTATGGTGCATTCTTTTAAATTTGTTCCTAGGTGCCAAGAAACTACTATTTCATTGCGAGACAATCATTCATAATAGGAAAGTTAGTCTGTGCCAAAACAAACAAACAGATTCAAGAATTTATCTTAAAAATAATGATTTTGCAGTCTTTACTCACACAAATCTTCCATGGGACAAAAGAGAGTTTTGTAGAAAAGCAGTATCATGCCTTGACTGTGGGAATGAGTAACTCTCACCCTCCACTGAACACTGGGTAGCTCTAGCATTTGTCAATAAAATACCAAGCCTTTTACCACCATGTCATCAGTTCAAATCAGTCCCACACTGGTAGTGACAAAAATGGGATAGTCTTGGACAGCTATTCGGTGGTGAGGCAGAAGGAGTTAGTAGTCTCAGTGCAATGCTAGGGAATAACATGAAAATCACAAAATTAACAAGACTTTGCCAAAGTTTTGCCAGGTGTGGTAGAGTGACCAATAATTAGACTGGTATAGACAGAGTGTGCTAACCCCATTGTTCCTTGTGTTACTCTCTCCCCAGCTGCATGGAGACACTAGGTACAAATCTATGCTACCCACAGAACTCAATAAATAGAAAGCAGTTGCATGGACTTACACACAACTCCTTGCCTCCAAAACAAAACACAAGGCATCATTCATTGCAGGGCAGTAATCAGAATAGACAGAACCCCTTGGAGCAGAGGTGATTAATTTTCAGCAGATCGAAGGGCAGTTAGGTGCCTACATGCCTGCTGAAAGTCTATAAGAGGTAGGTGCCAAACTACCATTTGTGCCTTTGAAAATCTCAGTCTGTGTCCTTTTCACATTTGCAAAGGGTTGAGCACACAGCTGACAGCAGATAATCACATCATCATAATTAATGCATAGTGTAGGTGAACACGTAAATACTGGTATATCAATAGATGGACAGACCTCAGAGTATTTAAGAAGCTGAGCAAAGAAACTAAACATGAAGAAACTGTGTAGAGTAAATTTGCATAAACATATGCCATTGTTCACTGACTTTGGGGAGAGTGGTCCTTCTAGTGAGTGAAGTATTATTATTAAGAAAAAACGAAAGCACACATAAAATGGCTGTACAAGGGAGCTCAAGAGTGAAAAAAAATTATGGAAAGAAATTAAAAGAATAGGTAACAAAACAACCAATATGATAAGATTAAAATCTTATCATTGTCTAGAACAGAGAAGTAAATTATGTTTCCAGTCTCAACTAACGATTATTTTTCAGGTTTTTCGAGTGTAGCCTGTGGTTACAATGATACAAATATATAACACAGTCTCTCACAGTGATTATTAGTGAGTTTATATCTTGAAAAGTGATTCCTAAAAATAAATGGGCAGAGTTGCCCATGTATCATCTCTCACTGATCTCCAAATAAGATTTGCTTGAAGTCAGCGTAAATGTAAATTTTTATACACACAATCACCAACTCTGCATATTCATAGAATCATAGAATCATAAAACACTAGGACTGGAAGGGACCTCAAGAGACAAACCAGAATAAAATCCAACCCACTCTTCCACAACTGTACAAGTTTAACACCGCTAAAAGAAATAAAATTATTTTAGTGACAAAAGTAATGAGATATAACTATGCACATACACACAGGAATAAGATGTAATGAGTTAAAATCTACGCCTACATCTAGACTACAGAAATCTGTCAACAGAAGTCACTGTCACAAGGTATCTTACAGCAAAACTTCTGTCAACAAACTGCGGCCCCACACCAAAGCAGATAGAAATAGCTATCTGCTTTCTTAGTAGAGAATGGCCAGATGCCCTGGCCACTCTCTAGCCAGAATGGGCCCCAGAAGTCCGCAGACAGGGTCTCATGGCCAGCAAGTCCTTCCAGGAGCCCTTAAAGGGCACCCCACCAAACATGTGTTCCCTGCACCCAACAGGCTTTGCAAGCCCACAACGGACAGTATAGCCTGTGCAGGGAGCACAAGTGGCCTCAGGGAGACCCCATACTGTGCACTTAGCCATGTAGCCAGACTAGCTCCCGGCCATGCCCTGGACCTACGCAGAGCTGTAGGAGCTGCTCCCCATCATTGCCACAGCTGTCACCCACCTATTCTGGCAACCCATACACCACTACGCCACAAGGTTCTGGATTTCAGGGCCGGACCACGGGCCCACTATTTTGGCCTTGAAGTGGGTCTTGCAATTCCTCCAAAGGGTCCCCTGGAGGTCCGGGGGGTCTGTGCCTACCTGGCCACCTCTGGTTTGGGCTGGCGAGGTGTCCCTACTGACAGCATGCAGCCTATGGTGCCTGCACACTTTCTGCTGGCTACTATGCAGCTTCCTGGGCTCCCTGCGCCTTTAAGGGTAGACAGAGGCACAGGTCATAGAGCCTTGATTGAGGTGGAGAGGGCGCCTCCTGGATCCATCTGGCTGGTGCCATAGAGGACCTCTCTGTTGACAAATGCCCCCTCTCCCCCTCCTAGCGTCTACACTGCTGTTTTGTCGACAGTAATCTGTGGAGAGAAGTGTTATTCCTCCCCATGGAGAGGCAAAACACTGTCAGGTAAAGTGCTGAGTTTCATCAACAGACTGTCGACAAAATGCATTCTGTGTGTAGACACGCCATGAGTTTTGGTGACAAAACTCTAGTGTAGACCACAGGCTTACAGTTATTTTATTACTGCCAAATGACCTTTTAAAGACAGTACACAGGAAAAGGATATGAAATAACAATTTACAAAACAAAACAAAAAGTGGCATTAAATATTGAGAGAAGGTTGTAAAAATGTACTTATGAATATTTATTTTATATTTTAATACAACTGATTTCTTCATATGTTCATGGTTTAGTTTTTTGTATAGACACTCCTTTTTCTACCTCACTGAAAATATAGAAGATGATCAAAAGTTTACAGAAGTCAAAAGGCTCTGGGAGTTTTGCCGATAACTTCAGTGGGATAAAGATTTCACTATATAGTGAAAGAGGCTCTGGTGAGACACTAAGGCCGTTTCTACACAGGCCACTTCCTTTGGAAGTTGCATGCTAATACAGGGAGCGAAAGATGCTAATGAGGCGTGGATGCAAATTTCCCACGCCTCACTAGCATAATGTCACGTGATTTGGAGTATGGAAGACCGTTTTTCCAGACTCCAAAACGCCATGTAGAAGCGCGGCCCTGGGGGGGTAATTCCAGAAGGAAGTCCTCCTTCCAGAGTCCCCTTCTTCCTAAAACTTTTCAGGAAGAAGGGGCCTCCAGAAGAAGGACTTCCTTCCGGAAGCCCCACTGGCGGGCACGCTTCTACATGGCGTTTTTGAGTCTGGAAGAACGGCCTTCCGGACTCCAACTCATGTGACGTTATGCTAATGAGGTGCGGGGAATTTGCATCCATGCCTCATTAGGATCTTTCGCTCCCTGTAAGTGGCCTGGGTAGAAATGGCCTAACTGATTTAAAAACTGGCAACTTTGCTGATTTTTAGAGCATATATAGCAATTATTGTATATGAGAAGATTTATTTTTCTTTTTAAAAATATTGCTCTAGGCTGCTTGTAGATGGCAGGGTTCCTCAGCTTCTCCTCTCTTCTAACTCAATAATATGATTCACATTGAACTATTAAGTAATTAATAACACAGACTGGCCATCTTGATCCCTTTCATCAATGTGAA
The DNA here is from genome assembly GCF_033958435.1 of Carettochelys insculpta. Taxonomy (NCBI): domain Eukaryota; kingdom Metazoa; phylum Chordata; order Testudines; family Carettochelyidae; genus Carettochelys; species Carettochelys insculpta. Next base: position 32,926,767 of record NC_134150.1, on the reverse strand, counting down.
ATAGGCAGTCTAATGTACCGTACCAGAAGCTATGCAAACTTGCCTATGTGGTGGGCCAAACTAATCCCTTGGTATAGTTCCACCAAACATAAGAGTGAGTTTAGCAGCCTGTATACGTTATGAGGTGTGGAATAAATTGTATAAATCTTTACTCACTGTAGCAGGCATGGGTTGCAGATATTCTTCAACTGGGATTCAAGGAAATGTTAAGATATTAATTATCCGACAGAGTTCAAATCACTGGCAAATAGATTACTATGGCACTGTTTTTATTCCCTGATTTCAAGGGGCATGAGCTCCTGACAAAAAAGGCAGAATAATCCTTGCTTACAAGGCCAATTTAGTAACTCACTCCTCTAATACTGTATGTGCAAAAAATAATTCAGTCTCCTAGTTAATCTGAGTATTGAACAGAAATTTCTGCAGCTGCTTTCCGCCAGTCATGAAAACAGAAATTAATTTCAATGACCAAGTTGAACGGAGAGCTGCTTTGTCAGGTAATTAGTCATCGTCTTTTGCTACTCAGGGTCTATCACTGGGCTAATCCATACATAAACCCCAGCATTCCCCTAGTCACTCACAATGTAAAAGACCGTTTAACCACCTATTTCTCTCATTCAGTCCTACCCCAGATATCTACAGCAAAATGAACATTCTTTCATGTTTAGCTTTCTTCTTTCTATTTATTGCCAACAGAATTAATGCAACTGATTTACATTTCCTTTTTACTGTTTGATCAAGTCTGCTGTTGATTAAGTAGAGCTTAGGGGGAAAAAATTATACTCCAGCAGCTTTCCTACTTGACTTTCCCGTTTATTAATGAAGGAAGCAAAGATATTGATGGCCCAGAAATGACAAGCGCGGCAATTAAAGGGTATGTCCTTCCAAGCCTCTAATTAAAAAAAGAGATCTTTCATTTTAAAAGATACATTCTATTGTCATATTTGCATCTGTTCCTTAACGTTGCTGTTTTGCATTTTCCTCTGTTTCATAGTTTTTAACAGTAACCCACTGGTAAAACTTAGAATGAGCAAAATAAAAGAAACTTTGAGAATCAATTTCAGTAAGCTTTGCCCATAGGACAGCCATTTTACTCAGAAAACCCCCCTCCCCACCACCACCACCATCTAAAGCAGTAAAATAGCTGTTCACAGATACAGTCCTTAAAGCAACATAGACTCCCATTTTTTCTGTCTTCTTAAAAGTTGACAGGTGTTTGCCAAACATGAACCTTCTAACAGAGACCTTTTCCTCCTCCTTTCTTGTCACTTCCAGCAGGTATTTGATATATCATCTAAACCCACTATACTGCATGCCTGTTTTGTGTCATGTTTTAAGATTAACAAATTAACTGAGTTCGTCAGGTTTTCTGTCTCCCTTTTTGTTTGGTTTCAAATCTGGCTTTTGGGATTATTTTTAGAAATATCTAAAGGCAAACTATAGAGCAAATCACTTGGCACACAATAATATATACTGAACGAGACCCTTGTGCATCATCAGTCCAAATGTGCTCCCTCTGTACTGATGTGCAGAGCATGGAGAGTTTTAAAGGCGCTCCCTCTTCCCCTTCTTTATCTCCTCTTTCCCCTTCACCAGCAGCAGCCCATGTGCTTACAGGTGCCAGGAATTCAACATTAGTGGGTGAGGAGGTGAAAGGTCAGGACTATTTCCCACCTTCCCCGTCCACAATGGGTAACAAAGATAGCTATACGTATAGAGGAGAAGGCACTGCATCTTTGCTAATAGTGGCATACAGTGTTTGCGCAGGATAGCCCTAGACTACAAAATCTCCACAGATCCCAATGGGACAATGTGGTTCTTTAAAAATGAGGAGATTAATCCCCCGCCCCCTTCTAAGGGGTATTTATATTGCACTTTGAAGTGTTGTATCTAGGGGGTAAGTGTAATTGTCAACATTTCTTCTTGAAATGTCACAAAAATTAGATATTCATTGTTTCTATGGCTCTCATTAACTTCAGCATGATACAGAGAGATCAAAAGGATAGACGGCATGTTCTAATGAACTGTTCTGATGGAAATTTCCCAATCGCTTACGGTTTTAACATGGCTTGATGTAAATGGAGAACGTCCCAAGTACCACTCGAAAGCACAGAACCTTTAGTCCATTTCAAGGAATGGAAAAGCTCTTATCTCTCCTCTACCCCCTTTTCCCCTCTCTAGCTCTACACTCCTAGCATCACTGAAAAGTCAAACCCATTAAGTAGGTGTCAAGTGGCTGCGCTATTCATATTCCATTATAGTCAATGACAATTAATACAGCTACACAGAAAAGTCAGGTACTGTATTACACCACTGAAATATGGACAGAAAGTGGAGCTTGATCGTATCTAGAGCTCAGAAATCAGCAATATTGTGCCTCACACTCACAGGCTGCAGCTCTACTTTAAATTTTCATTAACAAAACCAGGAAGTTTTAGATCTAGTTTTTGGACCAGACAGCATCCAGCAGTGCACTGGGGGGAGAGGGAGGAGGCACAAAAGATGCTTGAATACCCTGCTCCTGGAAGTGGGCCAAATTTTGGGCTCAGTCAAGTATATAATGTTTTCACTATCACCAAGAGTAGGCACAGTCACTTTGATGCAGAAATTCAAGTGAAAACCTACTGTACAGATTCAAAGAGCTGTTATGCATCATCAACAACCACCATGGGCTCAGGGCCTTGGCGTCTGATGCCTCCCTCACTATTTCCTTCCATCTTTCCCTATCCAATGCAGATTGGCTTAGTTTCTGTAGATTAGCTCCACACCAATCTACTGTATCATCTACCCATTCTCTGTGAGGTCTGCCTCTCTTATTCAAACTGTCCATCATGTTGAATACCAGTGTCTTGATTTTTTGTTCATCACTCATTCTGAACATATGACCGAATAGCTGTTCATCTCTTTCTGAAGCAGATCTAATTTTCCAGTTGCCCACAGTGTTTGGATGTTCCACATTCCAACTGATAGCACATGTGTCAGTTGTAATTTTCTTTCAGTAGCCAACTTATCAACCCAACCCTGATTACTCAGTTGGTGTTGCAGACCTTGTTTATCCAGGTGACTTCCGAGCTGGCATCTTTTATCATTTAGGCACACTGGCATCAGATTTCATTCATATTGTTGTTTCATGTTCAGCGCATCATCACTCATCTGACCAGTCCTCCTCCTTCATCCAGAAATTACCCACCATTGGTCCATAGTCAAACAGAGTTAGCTGTTACTGCAGATGTCTAAATTCAATAAGTGTTCCCATAACTGACTGATGGCAGGTGGAAAATTAGAACCATTTGCTAAAGCAAACAAACAAATTTTGTATGCATGTGTATTAGGCTCTTTGGGAGCTTTTCTTAGAAAGGAGCCTGTTTACAACTTTATTCTTGGAAGACATAACATGTCTATTGAGTTATTGGCTTAAAACAGTGACCTCAAATTACTGAGTAGGTGCAAAATCTACACACCCACTGTCATTTGGGATGTGAGAATACTGTTACGCTCCCTACCACAGTGAAGCTCAGTCTTCACAATGATACTACACAACAGCTGATTACTGCTTACTGTATCTATTTGAAACTACTGGAGAATTTTAAGTAGGGAGAATGCGATGACCCAGTTGAAATTTAGCCAGAGTTAATATCTATATACTTGAAAAAAATTGTACAGAATCCTTAGTATCCATTCAAAATGAGGACTGGTCTTTTCCCTACACCTCAAACAGTACAGCCATTTACACCTCTGCATGGTGGAGTGCACTGTAGATGTCAAATGGTACATTTCTGATTCGGCAGCATTTTAAACCCACTTTGCACAGGTGTAGAACAGAAACCCTAAGTTTTACATCTCATTTGCCAGACTGCACAATTCTCCCATGCCACATGCTGGGCCACTGCCTCACTGCAATATCAAGAGAGCAGATTGTAACACACTGAATCACTAAGATGACAGAAAGTAGCACCCAAGTATGCCACTGAGGTTGCCTGACCAAGTACTGACCAAGCCAAGCCATGCTTGACTTATGAGATCTGATGAGATCACAGCCTGAAGCAGCATGATTTGAAGATTTGTGTACTAATTGCTTCTTCATCTGAAGCTCACTAATTGAAATATTCCTGCAACTGGATGGGAAAATAAACACATGCTTTCTCACCCTCAACATTAAATCCTAGAAACCCGCTGATTGCACAGTATGATACAAAGCATGTTGCAACTGTGACATGTCATTCTGTTTCAGGCTCTGCTGTATGCTGGGCTGGGGACTGTGAACTCCCTCTAGGGCTCTCTAAAGGTCAAGCTGCTAATAGACTGTGGGGTTCTCCAGTCAACTCAGATGTCATTTTTCTTTGACTTCCCCTTGGTTACGAGAAAACGGTTGTAAATATTGCAGAATAAGGCCTTACACACATTCCTCAGGAGACCCATGTTCAAGCCCATTCTAGTGGAAAAGTAATAGTCCCAAATCTGCATTTGATGCATTTGGAACAGAACAGCTCGCATTCTACAGTATGTTCCAGTTGATGCCAAGTTTTCTTAGAGAATCAGGAATAAAATGAACAAAGAAATTATCTGCTTACTTTCTTTCTTCTTTCACAGACTAGAATAAGAAATCATCAGTAAAGGAAGCCTGTGTTCCATAACCAAAATGCTCAGACTGTTTCCTTAATGAAAACTGTAGTCAGAGCAATGCCCTGTCGAGCCACCATAATTATAGTTAGAAATCAATATTGCTTATTTTAAAGGTTTATCATTTGTGTACATAAATACCTGCTTGGCTTAAGAGGTTTTTTTTTTTTTAATTTCTATTACAGGTGGGAATAACAATAAACCAGATATACTGGTATCTCTCCTGTTTTATAAATGAAACAAAGCTGTTCTCACTTAATTTATTTTGAACAAGTGATCTGTCTTAATGGTTTTGTGTATTTAAAAATAATGGTAAGCAACCATACAGAATTCTACATTATAATGAAACTCCTCTTATCGAGAAGCAGAGCAAAATTCCCAAATTGCTGCAGTGCAATTAAAGGGACTTTTACTTCACTTATTATCTTTCACCACCACTGTAAATAGGTGGCAGATTTCCCTGTGCCAAAACTTTTAGGCCCTGATCCAAAGCACAGCACTTTATCATGTTCTTAACTTTAAGCGTATGAATATCCCCATTGACCTCAGTGGAGGTGCAGCAGGGATAACTTTGGCCCTACTTATTAAAATATTATTAAGGATTGAGTTTAAGGGAACAGATGAGGAAATTAAAAGAAAGAACAACTTTTGAGCTTCACAGACTGATATGTATAAGAATTGTTTGACTATGGACCAATAGTGGGTAACTTCTGGATAGCAGTCTGGCTAAGGTCAGAAGCCTGTTTGTTTTGTGGGTGATTTAATTTAATCGGCTTTTTCTGTCCAAATGAGCAGTTACAAACATCAGTCTAATAAACAAAGTCCAATGTACTGATAAATGCCTTCAAGTAAACAAACCACTCCACTTTGAACATTTTACAGCAGATATGGAATGTAAAACAACCATAAAATCATCAAAATTTTAATTTCTGTAGCATCCGTCATCATTACAAAAGGTCAGACCAAAGGTCGGTCTATCCCAGTATCTGGTCTTCAGACAATGGTCAATGCCACGTGCCCCAGAAGGAACGATAAAACGATCCATCCTGTCACAGCTTCTGACAGAGGCCATGGATACTGTCCCTGCCCATCCTGACTAATAGCCATTGCAGAACTTATCTTTCACGAATGTATCTAGTTGTTTTTTGAACCTGTTACAGTCTTGGCCTTCACAACACCCTCTAGCAAGGAGTTCCACAGGTTCACTTTGTGTTGTGTGAAGAAATATTTCTTTATGTTTGTATGAAACCTGCTGCCTATGTGACCCTTAGCTTTTGTGTTGTGAGAAGGTAGTGGATCGGGTGTGGGGGATGGGATGCACAGGAGGCCACATCACCGCTTCACATTCACCATAAGTGCAACACCCCTTCTGATGAGTATGGTGCAGTCTTGCCCCTCCTGTGCAGCAGCACAGTGAAAAGTGCTACTCCTAAGCTGTGCTGCTCTGTGGGGAGGAGGGAAAAGGTGGGCAGGGGTGTAGCATGGGTGGGGTGAGGGAGGAGGCGGTAGGGTGGGACGGGGCAACTTACCTGGTGTACTTGATGCAATTGTCGTACCAATCACCTCTGCTTCCTTATCTATTTTCTCTAACCCAGTTACAATTGTATAGATCTCAATCATATCCCCCTTTAGTCATCTCTTTTCCCAGCTGAAAAAAATAAGCTATCCTCATAAAGAAGCCATTCCAGACCCCAACAATTTTTGTTGCCCTTTTCTTAAACTTTTTCAGTTCCAATGTACAAAGGGGTGATTACATTCTCATGCAGGAGACAAGATGAAGGCATGTCATGGATTTCTATAGCAACAATAAGATGTAGTCTATCCCTTTCTTAATGATTACCAACATCCTCTTCACTTTATGGAGTGTCACTGCACAGAGTGGATTTTTTTTTCAGAGAACTATCCACAATGACTCCAAGATTTCATTCTTGAATGGTAACACCTAATTTAGACCTCATCATATTCATTCTCTCTCTCTCTCCCTTTACATATATGGAGAGAGAGAGTTGGGATTGTGTTTTCCAATGTGCCTTACTTTGCATTTATCAACATTCAGTTTCATCTGCCATTTTCTTGCCCTGTCACCTAGTTTTGAGAGTTTCTTTTGTAGCTCTTCACAATCGGCTTGGGCAATAGACTACTTGAAACACAGCCTGGTTTTACAAACGTCTGTTAACCCTACCTTAGCACCTCTCACACTTGTATTACTACTCTTACCTGAAGGTGAGGAAGTTCAAAATGTAGCAAGGCACAGACCCATGACCTTGGCTTCCTATCATGCAATCCAGGTGATTTATAGTCTGCTAACTTTAATCAAACAATACTTTCTCCTGAACTATCACTGTTTTATGATTGCCTGAAATATCTAGGTATAATGGAGTTAAGGTTTGGATCTTACCACATTTTTAAGAGAGACAGCCTGAATGTATTAGGTAAATAAATTCCAACCAGCATTGTGATGGGATAATGGCTTTCTATTCTGTTTGCACCTTACTGCAATAAATGCTTTTCAGGCAAGGTGTTGCAGTAACCCAAATGACAGTCATATTAAATTTATAAAAGACAACTTTAAGAAAGACCTTACCACAATAAAAATAACTCTCCACCCCCACCAGTATTCCAGCTTGCCATAGAAATGAGTGATTTTCTGAATTTCTGCCAAGTATAGATGGTTCAGCATGCTATTAGATTAGCCTGTTTATACAGAAACAGCCAAAAATAGGAAACTCACAGAAGCTATTAAAGATATTGTCCTGTGAGAGAAAGATTTGAATGGGTTTGTTACTGCAACTGGGAAATAAGATATGAGTGAGTATTAATGTGATAAAGAAGTTAATGTGTTCTATGGTTTATTCAGCTTGTTTCTGACAATAAAATAAATGTACAGACAATTACACAGGGTTGGATGAGCCTGTGAGTAAGCATCTCCAGCTTCAAGCTCAACACTGCCTGTTGGCTAGCACTGAAACTCTGTATTTCAGCAATGATATACTAACCTCAGGTAGTCTTCAAATAAAATGAATGATTCAAAATACCATAATGGGTGATTCAAAACACTATGCCTTGCAGAGCGGGTGGATGTATGGCTCATAATGTTTACACTATTTGAACTGGTCCAAAAGGGAGTTCAAATAATATCCTCTGATGCTCAAATTATTTTGTTTTGTATTTCTCATGGAAAGGAAACCACATTTTTATATTAACACAACACCAATGTTTATGCATATCCTTGCAGATTTACCTAGTGTTGCCTGGAGAACGCAGACAGGCTGCGCCTCCTAGCCCCACCCTGAGTTCTGGGTTGGGGTGGATGGGAACCAGGGGAGTGAATGGGCCAGGTCAGCCCATAGGGGGAGGAGGATAGCATACTCTAGCATGAGCTGATGGGGGCATGGAGGGGTGCCTTCTCTGGCCCCAGCCTAAGCATCCTGGGTGGGGAGGGGCAGGGTTCCTAGCCCTAGCATCAGGGGGTGGGGATTGTTGCAGTACCAGAAGCCATCAGTGCGAGGCCAGCAGAGGGACGGGTGAGGAGGGTTTGAGACAGGGGGGCACTTATCCTGTCCAGTGGCTGGCAGGGTGGAGAGCCCTGTCCCCAACTGGCCACCGTTTTCCTGCTGCAGCTGCCCCCAGTGATATCTCTGTGCTTGCTGCCCCTCAGTGGTGAGTCCGAAGTGTGTAGTTCCTCCTCTCCATGCTCCTGCCTTTCCATGTTCTGGAAAAGCATAGGATTTCAGGCACTTCCCATGTTCCTGACCTATCCAAACCCTGGCCATCAGAGTGTATAATAAAAAAAAGTAACTTACATAAGCTAACAACAGAGATAGTGTTTATTTTGTTACGGAAGATTAGACACAGAAAATCCAATATGCTCTGTGTACCCTTTCAAAAGAAATGTATAAAAATAACTGTGAAGCTGTGTAGGGGTTTGTATGCTAAGGGCATCTCTCTCCCCCTTACCCCTCCAAGCAAAAGGGAGAGTATAAAGGCAAAAATAATGTGTGAACGCCTGCCCGTGAGACAGGAGAAAGGAATTGGGAAGGTTTTGCTGGTAAAATAAGGTTACGTGGCCCAAACCAAATGGAAAGGTTTTTGAAACAACAGCATCTATATTGCTTTGTTTCATTTTCAAATCGTAAACTCTGAAACAAGACAATGGAAATGTTTAATCTCTAAAACATGAATGCTGAAAACAAATGCATTAAAAAACAGCAAGCCAAAACAAAGGCTGTGTTGGTGAGAAAGATGTGAAAATGGAATTTAAATAAACAGTGCTCGAAATCTATTTCTAAAAAATACGTCTTTACAGTCTTGATATTTATAAATTTGGCATACTTTAAAATTTAGCTCACTAAAGATTATTTCTATGCAAATATGCATTTCTTAAGCCTCACACGCATGCGACAAATCCAAAACATATTTCCTGAAAATCAATTTCTGTGCAGTACAAATGTATTGAGTTAGAGGGAGCGTGCTGATAAATATTAAAAAGGCCTTCATTGTGCAAAATGAAAACTTATAACAGGACAAAATAGTGTAATTGCAGTGTGTACAGGTTTAGAGAAAACATGAAACAGCCCCAGAGTTTCAGAAGGACTCTGTGGTCTCACATTAGTCATTCTGTTTCTGATAAAGGATGTTGTAGAAGGT